>NC_083712.1:21780955-26580955 GCF_033118175.1 Dama dama
TAATACATCATCATCATATAAAAGCATAAAAGCTTTAACCTCATCTGATTTACCTATTTCCCTCTTCCATTCCTGAGAGGAATCATAGCTGAACACTACCACCCCTAAAATTTAAGTATAATTTTTATTATCTGGAGAGTTAATGAGAAAAGTATTAGCCTCAGAGCTAAGAGTGACTTAGGTAAGCTAAGGTATCTTAACCTCTCTGAATCTCTTATTAAACCTGTAAAATGGAAATAACAATACCTGCCCTTGCCACCTCACAGACCTATGTGCTAAAGTAAATGATCATCATTAAAATAAAATTGTAAAACCAGAAACGACAGTGATGCTCCACCACAGAGATATTTTGTGTATGTGGAGTTAAAGCTGCATATCAATTTGTTAAAAGAAAATAATAAATACTTCAAATTCATATTTACCCAAGATGAGCTATTTATTCAGATCATTCCTGCCTTCCCAGACATTTACTGTCTGTAAACATCAAGCAAAAATGATACACAGTAACTTTTGCTCAATTTGTTCATTAAATATGTGAGAAAAATTTAAGTTTTCTATCACATTTTACAGATAGAGAAACTAACGCACAGAGATGTTAAGAACTGGTTTACTTTAAGTCAAACAATGACTAAAATAACTCCTTCTTCTCATTATGCTGCCTACTCTAATTGGAAAGCTATGCTGTCTAATTCAGCACTGTCCAATAGGAATATATTGCAAGCCACATAAGTAAGTTAAACATTTCTCTTTTTTAGGGGAGGGAGTTGCCAAGTTATTTTATTTAGAGACTTAAATTTTACAAAGAGTAACATTTGTAACTGTACATTTTAAAGTGTTTTAAAAGGTATACTTAATTTTAATAATTTATTTTAACTGGGTTTCCCAGGTAAATTTAGTTTGTGTAACTAAATGTATCCAAGTAATTATCATTTCAACATACAACTAATATAAAAATCATTCATGAGATATTTTAACATCTTTTTTAATGCTAAGTCTTCGAAATCTGATATTTTACAGTTACAGAAAATTTCAGTTTGGATCTAAGAAGTCATGATAATGAGTGGCCAGAAAACATTATTTCTTTGCAATCTCAAATCTTTTATTTTATGTACTCGACAGCTACATATAGCCTTGCTGGTTAGTGCAAATATAATCACTCCTACTTATTGTCCACAGAGGCAGGGTAGTATTAGAAATCAGTCAGGCTGGGTTTGTACACTGGCTCCACCACTGCTAACTGGGTGACAATGGGCAACGGACTTCCTATGCCCCAGGCTTCTTATATGTAAAATACCTAATACAGTTATTATAAGAATGAAATGAGTTTTCTTTTTTTGGCCGCAAGACATGTGGGATCTTAGTTCTCTGGTGAGGGATCGAACCAGTGCCCCCTGGCGCTGGACCACCAGGGAAGTCTAAAATGAATTAATATTTAGTGCCTGACAAGTAGTAGGCATTAAAGGATAGCTATAGCTGTTGCCATCTAACAGAACACATGGGAACTGAGCCTCATTTGTGCCTTCCCCAGCAAAATTTGCAGGACACCAAGCACATTAGGTCTATAACAGGATTTGTCACATGCTGAATCGTCACCAGAAAGATGCTGAAGTCCTTACCACTAGTACCTCAGATGGAGCTTTATTTGGAAATATAGTAGTTGGAGATATAATTAGTTACAGTGAGGTCATACAGGAATAGGGCTGGCCCTTAATAGACTACAACTGGCTTATAAGAGGAAAAATTAAGAGACAGAGGCACACAGGGAAAGCATCACATGATAGAGGCAGAGACTAGAAAAATGCAGTTGCAAGACAAAGAATGTCAAGGAGAGCCAGTCAGCACCAGAAACTAGAAAGAGGCAAAGTTGGATTTTATCTAGAGTCTCAGAGAGAGCAGGGCCCTGCTGAAACCTTGATTTCAGAAATCTAGCCTTCAGAATGATGAGAGAATAAATTTCTATTATTTAAAGCCACCCAGTTTGTGGTACTTTGTTAGGGAAGCTACAGGAAGCTAATACAGGGTTTTTCTTAACCCAAAAGGAAGCAATTCGTCTTATAGCCAAGGTTTGGATGACTGACAACATGGCAATTGCAAAATCTCCCAGAATCAATGGAGGCTTTGATAAAGTCTGAATAGCCCTATCTCCCACAGGGCTCTTAGGCTGGTCCCTAATTCCATATATATATATATATATATATATATATATACACACTTTGGAAGGAGACTCCTGCCCTTGGAGATGGTATCTTAGTGGGACAGCTGCCTGTAAAACGAATGAGTTAAGTCACAAACCCAGAGAAACAACTCCATTGGTTCCTTGGAAACTACACTGGTATGAGCACATCACAAAGTCTACTGTTGGTTTTTAATGGACTTGGTCATTTTTTGGCCACATTTTTTCCAGTCTATTTTGACCGAAACGTATTAATTTTATTTGGGTTGTTTAAGACGTTTGAGTATTTCTGTGTGCCCTTAAAAACTGGGGCACTAAAGGTAGGGTAAACCAAGGCGTTTCCAACACAAACCATTCACTATCATGGTAATCCAAGCCTATGCCCCGACTAACGCTGAAGAAGCTGAAGTTGAACAGTGCTATGAAGACCTACAAGACCTTTTAAAACTAACACCCCCAAAAGATGTCCTTTTCATAACAGGGGACTGGAATGCAAAAGTAGGAAGTAAAGAAATGCCGCGAGTAACAGGCAAATTTGGCCTTGGAGTACAGAATGAAGCAGGGCAAAGGCTAATAGAGTTCTGCCAAGAGAACGCACTGGTCATAGCAAACACCCTCTTCTAACAACACAAGAGAAGACTCTACACATGGACATCACCAGATGGTCAACACCAAAATCAGATTGATTATATTCTTTGCAGCTAAAGATGGAGAAGCTCTATACAGTCAGCAAAAACAAGACTGGGAGCTGACTGTGGCTCAGATCATGAACTCCTTATTGCCAAATTCAGACTAAAACTGAAGAAAGTGGGGAAAACCACTAGACCATTCAGGTATGACCTAAATCAAATCCCTTATGACTATACAGTGGAAGTGAGAAATAAACTTAAGGGACTAGATCTGATAGACAGAGTGCCTGATGAACTATCGATGGTGGTTCATGACATTTTACAACAGACAGGAATCAAGACCATCCCCAAGAAAAAGAAATGCAAAAAAGCAAAATGGCTGTCTGAGGAGGCCTTACAAATAGCTGTGAAAAGAGGAGAAATGAAAAGCATAGGAGAAAAGAAAAGATACCCATTTGAATGCAGAGTTCCAAAGAAGAGCAAGGAGAGATAAGAAAGCCTTCCTCAGGGATCAATGCCGAGAAATAGAGGAAAACAATAGAATGGGAAAGACTAGAGATCTCCTCAAGAAAATTAAAGATACCAAGGGAACATTTCATGCAAAGATGGGCACAATAAAGCACAGAAATGGTATGGACCTAACAGAAGCAGAAGATATCAAGAAGACGTGGCAAGAATACACAGAAGAACTGTACAAAAAAGATCTTCATGTCCCAGATAATCACGATGGTGTGATCACTTGCTTAGAGCCAGACATCCTGGAATGAGAAGTCAAGTGGACCTTAGGAAGGAAGCATCACTACAGACAAAGCTAGTGGAGGTGATGGAAATCCAGTTACAGCTGGAATTCCAGCTATTTCAAATCCTAAAAGATGACGTTGTGAAAGTGCTGCACTCAATATGCCAGCAAATTCAGAAAACTCAGCAGTGGCCACAGGACTGGAAAAGGTCAGTTTTCATTCCAATCCCAAAGAAAGGCAATTCCAAAGAATGTTCAAACAACCGCACAATTGCACTCATGTCACACGCTAACAAAGTAATGTGCAAAATTCTCCAAAGCCAGGCTTCAACAATACATGAACCGTGAACTTCCAAATGTTCAAGCTGGATTTAGAAAAGGCAGAGGAACCAGAGATCAAATTGGCAACATCCACTGGATCATACAAAAAGCAAGAGAATTTCAGAAAAACATATACTTCTGCTTTATTGAATACACCAAAGCCTTTGACTGTGTAGATCACAACAAACTGTGGAAAATTCTTAAAGAAATGGGAATACCAGGCCACCTGACCTGCCTCCTGAGAAATCTGTATGCAGGTCAAGAAGCAACAGTTAGAACCAGACATGGAACAATGAACTGATTCAAAACTGGGAAGGAGTCTATCAAGGCTGTATATTGTCATTCTGCTTATTTAACTTATGTGCAGAGTACATCATGAGAAATGCAGGGCTGGATGAAGCATAAGCTGGAATCAAGAATGCTGGGAGCAAAATCAATAACCTCAGATACGCAGATGATACCACACTTATGGCAGAAAGTGAAGAGGAACTAAAGAGCCTCTTGGTGAAAGTGAAAGAGGAGAGTGAAAAAGCTGGCTTCAAACTCAACATTCAAAAAACAAAGATCACGGCATCCTGTCCCATCATTTCATGGCAAATAGAAGGGGAAACAATGGAAAGAGTGAGAGACTTGCTCCAATATCACTGCAGATGGTGACTGCTGCCATGAAATTAAAAGACACTTGCTCCTTGGAAGAAAAGCAATAACCTAGACAGCATATTAAAAAGCAGAGACACTACTTTGCCAAAAAAAGGTCCGTCTAGTCAAAGCTATGGTTTTTCCAGTAGTCATGTATGGTTGTGAGAGCTGGACTATAATAAAAGAAAGCTGAGTGCTGAAGAATTGATGCTTCTTAACTGTGGTGTTGGAGAAGACCCTTAAGAGTCCCGTGTACAACAAGGAGATCCAACCAGTGCATCCTAAAGGAAATCAGCCCTGAATATTCATTGGAAGGACTGATGCTGAAGCTGAAACTCCAATACTTTGGCCACCCAATGCAAAGAACTGACTCATTTGAAAAGACCCTGATGCTGGGAAAGATTGAAGGCAGGAGGAGAAGGGGACGACAGAGAATGAGATGGTTGGATGGCATCACCAATTTGACGGAGATGAGTTTGAGCAAGCTCCAGGATTGGTGATGGACAGGGAAGCCTGGTGTACTGCAGCTCATGGGGTCGCAAAGAGTCGGACACAACTGAGTGACTGAACTGACTGATCCACTTAAAAGTGAAGGGAACAGGCCAGGCTGACATCAGCTATATCTTTATTACCTTCTACTTCACTCCTTCGCCACCTCCCACCATTCCTTTGTCCTCTGCATGTTCAGGAACCCCGCCCCCACCCCCTGCCCAGAGCACCCTGCTGGAGTCTTTCTCTATAGGCTCCGAACTTTTAAAAATGCTCTGCCTTCTTCACTTCATTTTCTCAGGCACCTGATCTTAACTTTGTAAGGTAAAGACTACTTAGCAGATTAACTTATCTAACTAAGGTAGCTCACCCATATTATGCTATGTGAAAAACTAGCCTCTAAGATGCTCCATGAAAGAAGGTCAAGTTTGTTTGGGAAATGCTGTATACTAAAATCACATTGTATTTTTTGTGGCATCTTTGTCTGGTTTTGGAATTAGGGTGATGGTGGCCTCATAGAATGAGTTTGGAAGCTTACCTTCTTCTGCAATTTTCTGGAAGAGTTTGAGTAAGATAGGTGTTAGCTCTTCTCTAAATTTTTGGTAGAATTCAGCTGTGAAGCCATCTGGTCCTGGGCTTTTGTTTGCTGGAAGATTTTTGATGACAGTTTCGATTTCCTTGCTTGTGATAGGTCTGTTAAGATCTTCTATTTCTTCCTGGTTCAGTTTTGGAAAGTTATACTTTTCTAAGAATTTGTCCATTTCATCCAAGTTGTCCATTTTATTGGCATAGAGCTCATATCACTGATGAACATAGATGCAAAAATCCTTAACAAAATTCTAGCAAACAGAATCCAACAACATATTAAAAAAATCATACACCATGACCAAGTGGGCTTTATCCCAGGAATGCAAGGATTCTTTAATATCCGCAAATCAATCAATGTAATACACCACATTAACAAATTGAAAGATAAAAACCATATGATTATCTCAATAGATGCAGAGAAAGCCTTTGACAAAATTCAACACTCATTTATGATTAAAACTCTCCAAAAAGCAGGAATAGAAGGCACATACCTCAACATAATAAAAGCTATATATGACAAACCCACAGCAGGCATCACCCTCAATGGTGAAAAATTGAAGGCATTTCCCCTGAAATCAGGAACAAGACAAGGGTGCCCACTCTCACCACTACTATTCAACATGGTGTTGGAAGTTCTGGCCACAGCAATCAGAGCAGAAAAGGAAGTAAAAGGAATCCAGATAGGAAAAGAAGAAGTAAAACTCTCACTGTTTGCAGATGACATGATCCTCTACATAGAAAACCCTAAAGACTCTACCAGAAAATTACTAGAGCTAATCAATGAATATAGTAAAGTTGCAGGATATAAAATTAACACACAGAAATCCCTTGCATTCCTATATACTAACAATGAAAAAACAGAAAGAGAAATTAAGGAAACAATACCATTCACCATTGCAACAAAAAGAATAAAATACTTAGGAGTATATCTACCTAAAGAAACAAAAGACCTATACATAGAAAACTATAAAACACTGATGAAAGAAATCAAAGAGGACACAAACAGATGGAGAAACATACCGTGTTCATGGATTGGAAGAATTAATATTGTCAAAATGGCTATTCTACCCAAAGCAGTCTATAGATTCAATGCAATCCCTATCAAGCTACCAACGGTATTTTTCACAGAACTAGACCAAATAATTTCACAATTTGTATGGAAATACAAAAAACCTCGAATAGCCAAAGTAATCTTGAGAAAGAAGAATGGAGCTGGAGGAATCAACCTGCCTGACTTCAGACTCTACTACAAAGCCACAGTCATCAAGACAGTATGGTACTGGCACAAAGACAGAAATATAGATCAATGGAACAGAATAGAAAGCCCAGAGATAAATCCACGAACCTATGGACACCTTATCTTTGACAAAGGAGGCAAGGATATACAATGGAAAAAAGACAACCTCTTTAACAAGTGGTGCTGGGAAAACTGGTCAACCACTTGTAAAAGAATGAAACTAGAACACTTTCTAACACCATACACAAAAATAAACTCAAAATGGATTAAAGATCTAAATGTAAGACCAGAAACTATAAAACTCCTAGAGGAGAACATAGGCAAAACACTCTCCGACATAAACCACAGCAAGATCCTCTATGACCCACCTCCCAGAATATTGGAAATAAAAGCAAAACTAAACAAATGGGACCTAATGAAACTTAAAAGCTTTTGCACTACAAAGGAAACTATAAGTAAGGTGAAAAGACAGCCCTCAGATTGGGAGAAAATAATAGCAAATGAAGAAACAGACAAAGGATTAATCTCAAAAATATACAAGCAACTCCTGAAGCTCAATTCCAGAAAAATAAATGACCCAATCAAAAAATGGGCCAAAGAACTAAACAGACATTTCTCCAAAGAAGACATACAGATGGCTAACAAACACATGAAAAGATGCTCAACATCACTCATTATTAGAGAAATGCAAATCAAAACCACAATGAGGTACCATTACACACCAGTCAGGATGGCTGCTATCCAAAAGTCTACAAGCAATAAATGCTGGAGAGGGTGTGGAGAAAAGGGAACCCTCTTACACTGTTGGTGGGAATGCAAACTAGTACAGCCGCTATGGAAAACAGTGTGGAGATTTCTTAAAAAACTGGAAATAGAACTGCCATATGACCCAGCAATCCCACTTCTGGGCATACACACTGAGGAAATCAGATCTGAAAGAGACACGTGCACCCCAATGTTCATCGCAGCACTGTTTTTAATAGCCAGGACATGGAAGCAACCTAGATGCCCATCAGCAGATGAATGGATAAGGAAGCTGTGGTACATATACACCATGGAATATTACTCAGCCATTAAAAAGAATTCATTTGAACCAGTCCTAATGAGATGGATGAAGCTGGAGCCCATTATACAGAGTGAAGTAAGCCAGAAAGATAAAGAACATTACAGCATACTGACACATGTATATGGAATTTAGAAAGGTGATAACGATAACCCTATATGCAGAACAGAAAAAGAGACACAGAAATACAGAACAGACTTTTGAACTTTGTGGGAGAATGTGAGGGTGGGATATTTCAAAAGAACAGCATGTATGCTATCTATGGTGAAACAGATCACCAGCCCAGGTGGGATGCACGAGACAAGTGCTCCGGCCTGGTGCACTGGGAAGACCCAGAGGAATTGGGTGGAGAGGGAGGTGGGAGGGGGGATCGGGATTGGGAATACATGTAAATCCATGGCTGATTCATATCAATGTATGACAAAACCCACTGGAAAAAAAAAAATAATAATAATAAAATCACATTGTAGCAGATGCTGCCTTTAGATAAGATCTACTGGTATCTCCTCCCAGCCCAGTGCCCTTTGACACTGAGGGCTTTTTCCTGAAAAGCACCCGGGACTCAGCTTAGGATATTCTCTGACAGGCAACAAGGTCTGCCAGAATCTGGGTGAAGCCAGGGTATTTATGCTGCCAAAAGCAGGCCTCAAGCAATGGCAAGTGGTAGTTGACAGAGATCTACTCCAGTCTGCTAGTCCTAAGCTGGCACAGCTCTGAGGCAGTTCTATATAGTTTCCCAGACGTCTTTGGCGGGACAAAGCCCCAGACACCCACACCAATAACTTGCTCATTCATGAATCCTATGTGGGCTTTCTTCCCTTCCCATCTCACTTCCCTGATATCTTACTAGTATTTCCTGGGCTCATCACTGACATAAACAACTTGTCTCAGATCGGTCTTTTCCTCTCTTGGAGATTCATGACGCTCACTGGCAATATTAAGAGTTATATGAAGCCTTCATTTTATTTCAGGAAACGAATTCATTTAACTTTAATTAGAAACTTCATTTAGTAAGTTTCTCAAACTTATTTGGCCATGAGACCCTTTCTAAGGGTGAAAGCTTTGACCATCCTATGAAACTAGAGTTCCCCTGATACACGTTGTGAAATGCTAAACGTTAAAAACTGACAGTGTCACCTCTCTCAGAGATATTAGTATCTTAACAGCTTCTTCTGCAGATCAGTACCTTCTGACTCCAAGAACTAGATCCCTTAAAGGTGAAAATTAAAGGCTCTATGTGAGGTATGATGGAAAATAATTTTGGAGGGATGTGTCTCATTGTGCCCTTCAAGTCAAATCAAGTCTATTCTGATATCAAGAGCTAACAGGAAATGACGAATGGGTTTCATGGTTAAAGAGTGTGGTTTTGTGATTTGGAGGACCGTGTAGGAGATGTATGGGGTGAAGATAGTTATTTCCTGAAACTGCCTTAGAGAAAAGAATTATCTTTAGGAAGAAGGAGATCACCATTCAATGACCTTAGCCAAAAATGGCAGATGCCTGGGATTGCAATATCCCTATGGTATTTGAGAAATAATGGTCAATACTAATCAGGACTTTTAATACTTTAGCCTTCAACTACTCTGTGAAATAATAAGATTTTAGAAAACAGTAAAACCTTGGGTTCCAAGATGGGGAATTTAGATTGGGCATATTTTATTTTATTTTTCTAAAGAATTCTGTGTGTTTTTTTTGTTGTTTTGGTTTTTTTTGATGTGGGCCATTTAAAAAGTCTTCATTTAATTTGTTACAATAGTACTTCTGTTTTATGTTTTGATTTTTTGGCTACAAGGTATCTGGGATCTTAGCTCCCCAGCCAGGGACCAAACCCCATCCCCTGCATTAGAAGAGGAATTCTTAACCACTGGACCACCAGGGAAGTTCCAAGACTGGTAATATTTTAGAAAGCATCCTTGTTCTGCTTTTAACACAGTCACTGATAATAGCCTTGTACTTTACTGTCCAAGCTGTACCCCAGTGGAAGGAAATGGTAAGAAGTCTTGCAAATGGACAATATTTGGGAGGCAAGAGAGGCGGCAAAAGGTCAGTCAGTGCAGGGGGTGGGAAGCTCTTTAGTGCAATTTGAAAGAGACCCTCTCCAGGACTTGACTTTTGCCACTTACAATTCTCTTCCCAACTCCAAAGTTTACATTCCTCTTTCTTAGTCATCTGAGTCACACTATCCCTTCTCAATGGCCATTTTTCAGATGTTGAGGCATTAAATATTTTTAAATGAATTGCCATGAATCAATGTTAAAAGATTCTTTTTTTGTTAACATCACTATTTTGAAAAACTTTTTCACTTGTAAAATATTAATAAATGAGATACAAATCCATCAAGAGAATTTTTAAATAATCTTAATCCTTTTGGGGGTCCATTCTCTGAGTTAAATATGTCAAGAATAGAAAACTACTAAGGAATTATAAAATGTGAAAGAGGAGTATCACAAATCAAACATGGCCATGAACTGGAGGTATCTGACATTTCCATCTTCATCAAGGGGGATTCTGTCAAGTAGCAACTCAAACTCTTCATCAGTAATCTCCACACCAAACCTGAAACAAATAGCTGCTAGCATCAGTCACCCCCAAGTTCACATCTGGGTCACCCATACCCACAATACCCTAAGCATATGGCTGCCATTAACGCTTTGTTACTGCGGCAGTCCTCAAGATCAAGAGCACCACGTGAATATCAGAGGTTAATCAGGGTTTTGATCGCTTCAGCTTTCTCAAAGAAAGAGAGTCTACCACAGAATCCCTGCATTGGTGGTGCACAGAAATAGAAATACTGGCACGTTGAATTCTGTGTGATTGTCTTCTGTAAGAAGTTATTCATTACACTAAAACACTGGTATTGCTTAAACGAGTTAACTCTGAAAGGCCTTTCAACCTGACTGCTTAGCATGAAAGAAAAGGTAGTGGAAAAAAAGTGCCTTTCAAAAAACAGCTTCCTAATGCTTTTGCAAAGCATTTCATAAAGGCTTTAAAGACAGTTTGCATACACATATTTTAAAAGTGGCAGTGTTTATTCATCAGCAAGAAAGTGTTTTCATCTCTCAAGAACAATCAAAACATAATCCTTGAATTACTGGCATAAATAAGAATGACTTAAGCAATAATAATGAACAAGGCGTTCATTTATCATTTTGCAAAGCTGATAAGGCCCAGCTGACTTTTGGAAAAGAGGGGAATATAGTCTCTTTTGGCAAAAACATGAAAAGTTTTTTCCCATTTTTATTATTAATCCCTTGATAATTATAAAACAAAACATATATGTCATCAAGAATAATGCAACAAGCAAAAATGACTTTCTCATAGGCTGAAGATAATAAGTTATCACATACTTGTATTTCAGAAGTACTTGAATTTGAATAGCATCTCAGAGACTTTGCAGTTGGGTGTCCTTTTTTCACTTGCATAAAATGAGGGGAAAAAAGGACAGACTCAAGTATTTAATGAGATACATAACTTTTTTTATCTTATTCCCTGTTATTCTCTTTTCTTTGTTTGTTTCTTAACAGTGAAGCTGCCAGTACTAATGAACAAACCTTTGGCACTTTGCCTGAGAAATTAAAATTATTTCTCAGGTTTGATTTGGACTTAAACTCAATACTTAACCTCTTAAATTCAGTACTTAAAAAGAAAATAAGTTTTTCATAGACATACTGGAAAAAAAAATACCAGACAATATCAGACTAAAAATCAAGAGAACTGAATCTAGTCTATATCCACCATTAAAGAGCTGTGTAATCATGGCAAAATCATTTAAATTTCATATGTAAATTTTCTCAACTCCCAAATGATCTACATGGACTCTATCTTAATCAGTAGTGGTCACAGGATAATAAGATAATAAAAACAAAAGAGTCCTGAAAAACAGAAAGCATCATATATAATTTATTGTATGTATTATATGTATTATATTACGTTATGTGTCGTGTATTTTTATTATTGATATGGTACAAAGGTTTTAAAAATCCTCAAAAAATATTAGAATAGATTACTTAAACCTAGCAGCGACACAAGCAGTCCTTTTCCTCACGAGGCCTTCTTTCTGGGTGGTGGTATGACACAGTGGAGACAGCATGGGTTTCAGATTAACTGGGCCAACAGCTGAATTCCAGCTCTGCCCTTAGTAGCTGTATGTGACCTCATTTGATTTACTTAATTCCCTGAGGCTCAGTTTCTGTAACCATAGAAAGAAAGGTTACTTTTAAAACTGGACAAGTGAATATACATGTACATAATATGCACATACTCACTTTAACGGGAAATGTGTTTTCTTAACAGCTATACTACCTTCATTTTACTGATGGATAAAATGAGGCTTTCCCTAACACTCAACCTCAATCCCACCTCTGTGTCCTAGTCACTGCCATATTACACTGTTTTTACTACTTTCTTTATCACTGCCTAAAAGTAGCTTAGTGGTTTACCACTTGGTTACCTGGTTTACTACTTGTCTCCACTTCTTATGTAAGCTACATATTTGTCTTGCTCACCACGGTATCCTTAGAACCTGTAACAATGACTGGAAAGTACTCAATAAACTTTGAATAAATGAACAAATGAATAGCTCATGTCTCTCATAAGGGTATATGTACTTATAAAAAGAGGAACTTTTAGAAACTACCCTTCTTTTACCCAGTCTAACAGAAGGTATCTGGATGACTGATAATAGTGAAAAATTAAAGTCAGATACGTTTGATTTGGAATACATTTTACACTCCTAATTAATGTATGGATATCTTATATTCATAAATTTAACCAGATTTCTAATAAAGTAATAAAGCCATATTTATTCATTCTTCTGGTTATTCAACAAATATTTGCGAACCACCAACTATATGTTAGGCCCTTCTGTTAAATGCTTGGAATACCGAGATGAGCTATTTTACTCTGTAGCAAAGAAGACTGACAATAAACAAGAAACTGCAATAAAATGTGATGAATGTTATGATAAAAGAAATACAGGATATTGAGGGAACTTTAAACAACATGTCCTAATTCAGACGAACGGTGAGGAGAGGTTCCTAAGGAATGGATGAGCTGAGAGTTAGCTAGGTAAAGTAGAGAACCAGAGAGAAGGAGCATTTTAGGTAGAGAATAGGCACATTCTGGAAATGAAAGGATCTCAACTTTACTAAACCCTAGAGTTCCAGTGAGGGAAGGCAGCAAGACCAGACTTGGAGAGAAAGATGAATGCCAGGATGGACAGGCATTACGAACAGGTATTTTAAAGAAATATGGAGTTTATCTGAATGGCACAGGAAGTCTTTTGTGATGGTCTTTTTGATGTGTCAACTTGGCAAGGCTAATAGTCCCCAGTTATTCACTCAAACATAGCCCAGGTGTTGCTAGATTAGACTGTGAAGGTATTTTGTAAATGAGATTCAAGTTCATAATCAGTTGATTTAAGTAAGGGAGATTACCCTAGACAATCTGAGTGGGCTTGGTTCAGTTGAAGGCCACAGAAGCAGAACCAAGTCTTTGAGGAAGAAATTCTGCTTACAGACAGTAGCTTCAGGCTATGCCTGAGAATTCTACCCTGCACTTTATAACAGCCTGCCCTATGGAGTTTGGACCTGTCCAGCTGGCCTCAACCCATGTAAACCAATTCCTTACAATAAATCTTAATATTATCTCCTACTGGTTCTGTTGCTCTGGGTGAACCCTAATATATCATTAAAGGATTAAAACAATCAGTGACCATCAAACTTGTGATTTTAAAAGTACTGTATCTGAATGTAAGGGATCTGAAAGGGAGTAGTACTTAAGCCAAATAGAAACTTCAGAAGGAGGCTTTTGAAACAGTCCAGGTTAAAGAAAACAGTGCCTTGATCAAGATAATAAAAGTACAGATGAGAGAAGCAACAGATTTAGGATATTTTGGAAGTAAAATACACAAGACTCAATTTTTGGTTTGATGTAGAAAGTGAGGGAGAAGTAGTCAAGGATAATTCCTAGGTTTCTGGCTAGGGTGACTAGGTAGCTGGGGGTGTCATTAACTGAGATGAAGGAGCGCTGAAATAGGAACAGGTTGTGCTGGTCCTAGTGGGGATCACAAGTTGAGTTTTAGACATACTGAGTTTGGACACTGATACATCCAAGAGGTGGTGTCCAAGAAGCACTTAGAGATATGAGTCTGAAGCTCAAGAGAGCCTTTGGCTGTAGCTATAAATTTGGGAGTCACCTTTATGTAAAGGTGATCTGAGGCTACAGGATTAGATGAGATGGTAAAGGAGAATGGGTGGAGTTGAGGACTTGGCACAGAGACCTTATTTAAGGGACGAACAGAGAAAGAGAATCTAAGAAGTAGCAAATGACAGAAAGGAAGCTTAGAGAAATGGTAATGGACACCAAGAACACAGAAGCTTCCGGAAGGAGGCAGTGGTCAGTCATTTCAAAACTAGTCAAAAGGTTATGCAAACTACACATTTTTATTGAACTTGGATATAAGAAGCCTATGACTGGTGAGAGCAGTTCTAGTAGAGTGATGGAGTCCAAAACCAAACTGCGGTGGGCTAAGGGGTGAGTGGAACTTGAGGGATAGAGGCAGAGAGACAGCAGAACTTTTTCAACAAGTTTAGATATGAAGGGGAAAAGAGAAGACAGCAGAACTTTTTCAACAAGTTTAGATATGAAGGGGAAAAGAGAAGACAGATAGGAAGAAGAGGTGGAGTCAAGGGAGTCTTTTTTTAAAGATGAGTAGTAAGAGCAAATGGCAACCCACTCCAGTATTCTTGCCTGGAGAACCCCATGGACGGAGGAGCCTGGTGGGCTACAGTCCACGGGGTCACAAAGAGTCGGACACAACTGAGCGACTTCACTTTCACTTAGTAGGAGCAACTTTAAACTGTTCACTGTTGACAGAGGCAGTACCAATGCAGAGGTGAAAAAGAGAGAAGGCAGGGAATTACTGATAGACCAGGGAAAGAAAGATCAGCAATACAGGTAGACAGAGGAGATGAGGAAATAATGGGTTTATAAGCTTTTAAATATCAGCTTACCTTTCTCTTCCCTTTTTACTGTGAAGTAAGGTGCAAGTTTATTTACTGAAAATGAGGCGGGGGAAGAAAGTAAGAGGGTATGTATTTTAAAGAAAATTTGAAAAGGTCTGAAATAAGCACAGTGGAGAATGGGATACAGAGGTCAGAAAGAGCACAGTAGGCAGTGACAAAATGCTGACAGTGCAGGTGAGGTTGGCGACACTGAATTTATAGTGATATAAATCTACTCTGTAGTGTGACTTTCCCAGAAATCTTGATACACCTGAAGACAAGATGGACAGGTAAAATCACCCATGCCTGGGAATCTGCCAGATAGATGTGAATGAAAGTCAGCAAAGCAAGAAAGTTTGTAATATTGACAAGAAAATGAATATCACATGAAAGAATAAAATTTAAGTGGTGTTCCAGCTTAGAGATGGAAATGGGAACCAGTGGAGAGCAATAGGCTTGGGGAAAAGCAGAAAGGTCAAAGAACTAGAACAAATAGAAGCTATTAGCCAGGAATAAGCTAATAACAGTATGATTTCATAGTTGTAGCTATGTTGGATGATGTGAGGAGAAGCAAACAGACACAAGGATTAAAAATTACTATTTACTTAGAATTTAATAAATTCTTAGCACTGTGCTAAGCATTTGGCATGCACTGTCCCCAGACAGTTCCTACAACTATCAATTAAGTATTGTAATTGTCCCCAACATTGTCCTGGTAGAGTCAGTGAGACGTCTAGAGAGGACAGAAGAACAGTGAGGGCAATGGACAGCATCCTATTGAACGGCTTCTGAGGAAGCAGTCTCCTTAGTGGGGGAACAGATTTTGGTAAACTAGACTATAACATTTTTAAGAGGTTGAGGATGTAGTTTATTCCCTGTGGACTGGTTGTTCTGACAGGCACAGTGGGAGGATTTTAGAAGAAAGAGTTGGGAATGAGAAGGGAATGAGAAGCCCAGAAGAATATTAAAATAAGAGAACACTGCGAGGGCATACAGGCTAGACAAGTGAGGGAGTTACATCGTGGGTAGTGTGACAAGGAAAATGGACATGAGGCCACATGGATTTAGAATTTAGAAGAAACCTTCAAACAAAACCATCCAGCCCCTGTTTTCAGCTCCTCTCTCATTCTCTACAGGCAACAATTTAAGTAACTTAAATTCTCAGACTGTAATAATAGTCAAGATTGATTGACTGTTTACTACATGTTAGACACATTGCATTCATTAATTCTGAAAGAGATGGGAATACCTGACCACCTGACCTGCCTCTTGAGAAACCTGTATGCAGGTCAGGAAGCAACAGTTAGAACTGGACATGGGACAACAGACTGGTTTCAATTAGGAAAAGGAGTACGTCAAGGCTGTATATTGTCACCCTGCTTATTTAACTTATATGCAGAGGACATCAGGAGAAACACTGGGCTGGAGGAAGCACAAGCTGGAATCAAGATTGCCGGGAGAAATATCAATAACCTAAGATACGCAGATGACACCACCGTTATGGCAGAAAGTGATGAAGAGCTAAAGAGCCTCTTGATGAAAGTGAAAGAGGAGACTGGAAAAGTTGGCTTAAAGCTCAACATTCAGAAAACAAAGATCATAGCATCCAGTCCCATCACTTCATGGCAAATAGATCAACAAATAGTGGAAACAGTGGCAGACTTTATTTTGGGGGGCTCCAAAATCACTGCAGATGGTGACTGCAGCCATGGAATTAAAAGACGTTTACTCCTTGGAAGAAAAGTTATGACCAACCTAGACAGCATATTAAAAAGCAGAGACATTACTTTGCCAACAAATGTCCATCTAGTCAAGGCTATGGTTTTTCCAGTAGTCACGTATGGATGTGAGAGTTGGACTATAAAGAAAGCTGAACACCAAAGAATGGATGCTTTTGAACTGTAGTGTTGGAGAAGACTTTTGAGAGTCTCTTGGACTGCGAGGAGATCCAACCAGTCCATCCTAAAGAAAATCAGCCCTGAATGTTCATTGGAAGGACTGATGTTGAAGCTGAAACTCCAATGCTTTGGCCACCTGATGTGAAGAGCTGACTCATTTGAAAAGACCCTGATGCTGGGAAAGATTGAAGGTAGGAGGAGAAGAGGACGACAGAAGATGAGATGGTTGAATGGCATCACTGACTCTATGGACATGAATTTGAGTAAACTCTGGGAGCTGGTGACGGACAGGGAGGCCTGGAGTGCTGCAGTCCACGGGGTCGCAAAGAATCAGACACTACTGAGCAACTGAACTGAACTGATGTATTAATTTATTTAATCCTTACAACAACACTATGAGGTATGGATCATCTCCATCATACAGAGAAACCTTAAATCGCTAGTATCTGGTAGAGCTTTTCTTTTTTAAATCATGTTTTCCTTTTAACTGACACCATTTCCTCTCTCGGCTCCTACTCTGGTAATGATTAGGTCCCCACCTCTTGGGAGAATTGCATCTACACAGGCTGAGACAGAGTCAGTGTGAACATGGACCCAGCCAGAGCTTTTGGGGTAACAAGCCCAGCAAAAACCAGCCTGTCTTTTCATTTACAAAGGGATTCACTCAGAGGGTCCAACCTGCTTTCCAACCACAGAAAACCCGGAGCTCAACACAAAACTGGAAGCCAGAAGGAACTGGCAATGAAACACAGGGCTTCCTCAAACGCTCAGGGTCTGATCGGCCCGCCTATGCTGCAAGGAATGGCCTCACTCCAGCATTTTTAAGAGAAAACATTTGCTTCTACTTCACTTTCCAAGCCGGTATAAAATCTACTAAAAGGAATACAAAGAATCAAAATACGTAAGCTCACTCACAGGAGACATTCCCAGATAATAATTTCTGGTTGCTGAGATTATTCAGTCCAAATTATTTCAAAGTGGCAAAATTCAGAACAATCTGAGAATTCAAAAGCAGCAGCTACATTCACTGATAGGCTCATGTGAGACACACACACCTACAATCCCCCCGTTTTTCAGTGTATACAGGAAGGGGCCAAGACCCCCGATGAGCACAATAACTTATTTTGTACATTACAGTGTATAGAACAACGGAGGGAAAGACACTTTCTTTTTTTTTTTTTTTTTTATTAGTTGGAGGCTAATTACTTCACAACATTTCAGTGGGTTTTGTCATACATTGATATGAATCAGCCAGGGAGTTACATGTGTTCCCCATCCCGATCCCCCCTCCCACCTCCCTCTCCACCCGATTCCTCTGGGTCTTCCCAGTGCACCAGGCCCGAGCACTTGTCTCATGCATCCAACCTGGGCTGGTGATCTGTTTCACCCTAGATAATATACATGTTGTTCTCTCGAAACATCCCACCCTCACCTTCTCCCACAGAGTTCAAAAGTCTGTTCTGTACTTCTGTGTCTCTTTTTCTGTTTTGCATATAGGGTTATCGTTACCATCTTTCTAAATTCCATATATATGTGGTAGTATGCTGTAATGTTCTTTATCTTTCTGGCTTACTTCACTCTGTATAATGGGCTCCAGTTTCATCCATCTCATTAGAACTGATTCAAATGAATTCTTTCTAACAGCTGAGTAATATTCCATGGTGTATATGTACCACAGCTTCCTTATCCATTCGCCTGCTGATGGGCATCTAGGTTGCTTCCACGTCCTGGCTATTAAAAACAGTGCTGCGATGAACATTGGGGTGCACGTGTCTCTTTCAGATCTGGTTTCCTCAGTGTGTATGCCCAGAAGTGGGATTGCTGGGTCATATGGCAGTTCTATTTCCAGTTTTTTAAGAAATCTCCACACTGTTTTCCATAGTGGCTGTACTAGTTTGCATTCCCACCAACAGTGTAAGAGGGTTCCCCTTTCTCCACACCCTCTCCAGCATTTATTGCTTGTAGACTTTTGGATAGCAGCCATCCTGACTGGCGTGTAATGGTACCTCATTGTGGTTTTGATTTGCATTTCTCTGATAATGAGTGATGTTGAGCATCTTTTCATGTGTTTGTTAGCCATCTGTATGTCTTCTTTGGAGAAATGTCTGTTTAGTTCTTTGGCCCATTTTTTGATTGGGTCATTTATTTTTCTGGAATTGAGCTTCAGGAGTTGCTTGTATATTTTTGAGATTAATCCTTTGTCTGTTGCTTCATTTGCTATTATTTTCTCCCAATTTGAGGGCTGTCTTTTCACCTTACTTATAGTTTCCTTTGTTGTGCGAAAGCTTTTAAGTTTCATTAGGTCCCATTTGTTTAGTTTTGCTTTTATTTCCAATATTCTGGGAGGTGGGTCATAGAGGATCTTGCTGTGATTTATGTCGGAGAGTGTTTTGCCTGGGTTCTCCTCTAGGAGTTTTATAGTTTCTGGTCTTACATTTAGATCTTTAATCCATTTTGAGTTTATTTTTGTGTATGGTGTTAGAAAGTGTTCTAGTTTCATTCTCTTACAAGTGGTTGACCAGCTTTCCCAGCACCACTTGTTAAAGAGGTTGTCTTTTTTCCATTGTATATCCTTGCCTCCTTTGTCGAAGATAAGGTGTCCATAGGTTTGTGGATTTAACTCTGGGCTTTCTATTCTGTTCCATTGATCTATATTTCTGTCTTTGTGCCAGTACCATACTGTCTTGATGACTGTGGCTTTGTAGTAGAGTCTGAAGTCAGGCAGGTTGATTCCTCCAGTTCCATTCTTCTTTCTCAAGATTACTTTGGCTATTCGAGGTTTTTTGTATTTCCATACAAATTGTGAAATTATTTGTTCTAGTTCTGTGAAAAATACCGTTGGTCGCTTGATAGGGATTGCACTGAATCTATAGATTGCTTTGGGTAGAACAGCCATTTTGACAATATTGATTCTTCCAATCCATGAACACGGTATGTTTCTCCATCTGTTTGTGTCCTCTTTGATTTCTTTCATCAGTGTTTTATAGTTTTCTATGTATAGGTCCTTTGTTTCTTTAGGTAGATATACTCCTAAGTATTTTATTCTTTTTGTTGCAATGGTGAATGGTATTGTTTCCTTAATTTCTCTTTCTGTTTTTTCATTGTTAGTATATAGGAATGCAAGGGATTTCTGTGTGTTAATTTTATATCCTGCAACTTTACTATATTCATTGATTAGCTCTAGTAATTTTCTGGAAGAGTCTTTAGGGTTTTCTATATAGAGGATCATGTCATCTGCAAACAGCAAGAGTTTCACTTCTTCTTTTCCTATCTGGATTCCTTTTACTTCTTTTTCTGCTCTGATTCCTGTGGCCAAAACTTCCAACACTATGTTGAATAGCAGTGGTGAGAGTGGGCACCCTTGTCTTTTTCCTGATTTCAGGGGAAATGCTTTCAATTTTTCACCATTGAGGGTGATGCCTGCTGTGGGTTTGTCATATATAGCTTTTATTATGTTGAGGTATGTGCCTTCTATTCCTGCTTTTTGGAGAGTTTTAATCATAAATGAGTGTTGAATTTTGTCAAAGGCTTTCTCTGCATCTATTGAGATAATCATATGGTTTTTATCTTTCAATTTGTTAATGTGGTGTATTATATTGATTGATTTGTGGATATTAAAGAATCCTTGCATTCCTGGGATAAAGCCCACTTGGTCATGGTGTATGATTTTTTTTAATATGTTGTTGGATTCTGTTTGCTAGAATTTTGTTAAGGATTTTTGCATCTATGTTCCTCAGTGATATTGGCCTGTAGTTTTCTTTTTTTGTGGCACCTTTGTCTGGTTTTGGAATTAGGGTGATGGTGGCCTCATAGAATGAGTCTGGAAGTTTACCTTCTTCTGCAATTTTCTGGAAGAGTTTGAGTAAGATAGGTGTTAGCTCTTGTCTAAATTTTTGGTAGAATTCAGCTGTGAAGCCATCTGGTCCTGGGCTTTTGTTTGCTGGAAGATTTTTTATGACAGTTTCGATTTCCTTGCTTGTGATGGGTCTGTTAAGATCTTCTATTTCTTCCTGGTTCAGTTTTGGAAAGTTATACTTTTCTAAGAATTTGTCCATTTCATCCAAGTTGTCCATTTTATTGGCATAGAGCTGCTGGTAGTAGTTTCTTATGATCCTTTGTATTTCAGTGTTGTCTGTTGTGATCTCTCCATTTTCATTTGATATAACTATTATAAATATATATGCACCCAACATAGGAGCACTGCAATATGTACGGCAAACGCTAACAAGTATGAAAGAGGAAATTAACAGTAACACAATAATAGTGGGAGACTTTAATACCCCACTCACAACTATGGATAGATCAACTAAACAGAAAATTAACAAGGAAACACAAACCTTAAATGACACAATGGACCAGCTAGACCTAATTGATATCTATAGGACATTTCACCCCAAAACAATCAACTTCACCTTTTTCTCAAGTGCACACGGAACCTTCTCCAGAATAGATCACATCCTGGGCCATAAATCTGGTCTTGGAAAATTCAAAAAAATTGAAATCATTCCAGTCATCTTTTCTGACCACAGTGCGGTAAGATTAGATCTCAATTACAGGAAAAAAATTGTTAAAAATTCAAACATATGGAGGCTAAATAACACGCTTCTGAATAACCAACAAATCATAGAAGAAATCAAAAAAGAAATCAAAATATGTATAGAAATGAATGAAAATGAAAACACAACAATCCAAAACCTATGGGACACTGTAAAAACAGTGCTAAGGGGAAGGTTCATAGCATTACAGGCTTACATCAAGAAACAAGAAAAAAGCCAAATAAATAACCTAACTCTACACCTAAAGCAATTAGAGAAGGAAGAAATGAAGAACCCCAGGGTTAGCAGAAGGAAAGAAATCTTAAAAATTAGGGCAGAAATAAATGCAAAAGAAACTAAAGAGACCATAGCAAAAATCAACAAAGCTAAAAGCTGGTTTTTTGAAAAAATAAACAAAATTGACAAACCATTAGCAAGACTCATTATGAAACAAAGAGAGAAGAACCAAATTAACAAAATTAGAAATGAAAATGGAGAGAAGACACTTTCTTTGAAAGGTTCATCTAGGCTCTGAAGGAGGCTGGAGCCCAGCGCCCAGGGCCATCATTAGCTCCACCCGCTCCTCTCTGGCTGCACTGGCCTCAGAGGCAGCTGCTTCCTGTAAGTGATCTGCTGGCTTCTCCGCTTCCTCCACCTCCTACTGGGGAGAGACAGCTAGATACTTCTGCATGCACTCCTGCACGGCCCAGGACTGGTCTGCACAGTCCGACCCCCTGAAATCCTCCTTGCTGTAGTGGAAGCAGGAAAAGGCTGCCTTCAACGGCTCCCCACAAGGGCCTCCCCTCAAGGCACAGGCAATTTTGGTTGATGTCTTCATTCAGCAGAATCAGTCCATGCTCCTCGTATGGATGCTTGGGGTCGTCAGCTGCCAGTTGCACGTTGCTTGAGTTTCATTGTCTTCTTTGGCCGTATATATGATTCGATCCTTCTCTTCCTGCCGACAGTAGGCCATGATGCAGCAGTGGAGGTCTCACGCGTTCCTGGTAGAGCTTTAACTTGAGCCCTGCTCACTGACTCTGGAGCCCCAAAGCTTACCATGTCGTTATTCTTTCCGCTTGAGCAGGGCTGTCATTTCTCTACAATTCTTTCCTAAAACACTTTCTCTAGCAGAAGACGGTCTCTCCATACTTTTAACGTATAAGTGTCTCTTAAAGGTTACTGTATGACAGATTATGATAATATCAATACATCCAAACCTAAACTTCTAACAATAAACTGTATAAGTAGATTTTGAAATAAAGACAGTTCATCTTGGACTTCATTCAAGAGAGCTTACATTCTTCAGTACCTAAAGATACTCCTTACTCATGAAAGTACAAAAGTGAAAGTCGCCCAGTCATGTCCGACTCTTTGCAACCCCAATCACTATACAATCCATGGAGTTCTCCAGGCCAGAATATTGGAGTAGGTAGCCATTCCCTTCTTCAGGGGATAGCCCAAAGATAGCATTTTAGCACAGATCCGGTGTGTTTAAAAAATCATCTGTCACACAATAACTTTATTCTGTCCTCAGGGTGGAAACTAGACTCTGATATTTTTTCCTGAGGACAAAAAAATAAGTTACTGTCAGTCTTGACATTTTAAATTCTGTAACAGACAATGTCTTGGGTTTTGTTTTGGCTCCATACATTTTAATGCATATAACAACAACAAAGTAGCTTTTCTTTTAATACTTTATTTATATTTATTTATCTTGCTGCACCAGGTCTTAGTTGCAGCACACAGGATCTTCAATCTTCATTATGGTATGTGGGATGGGTTTTTTGTTGTTGTTGCTGTTGTTTTTAGTTGTGGTATGCAGGATCTTTAGTTGCAGCATGTAAACTCTTAGTTGAGGTATGCAGGATCCAGTTCTCTGACCAGGAATTGAAACCGGGCTGCCTGCATTGAGAGTGTGGAGTCTTAGCCACTGGATCACCAGGGAAGTTCCCCAAAGTATCTTTCATACTTATAAAAGGACTTCCCTGGTGGTTCAGTTGATAAAGAACCTGCCTTCGAATGCAGGTGACACAAGAGACACGGGTTCAGTCCTGGGGTCAGGAAGATCTCTTGGAGAAGGAAATTGCAACCCAGTCCAGTATTCTTGCCTGGAGAATTCCATGGACAGAGGAGCCTGATGGGCTACAGTCTGCAGGACTGCAAACAGTCAGACATGATTGAGTGTGCATGCACACATACTTGAAAAATAAGCAGAAATCCCATTATCAAAATCCTCCTTTTCTGTTATTTAGCAGTTTTAAAATATCAAAGCACAGTACAGCGTTTTCTGTTCTCCAAGGGGTATATGTTCCAAGAACCCCAGTGGATGCCTGAAACCACAGAACCCTATATATGCTATATTTTTTTCCTATCATACATGCTCACCTTAAAGTATAATTTATAAATTAAGCACAGTAAGATATTAACAATAACTAATAATATAGAGCAATTACAACAATATTCTGTAATAAAACTTATGTGAATGTAATCTCTCTCTCAAAATACCTTACTGTTCAAATTTAATGCCTTTTCCATCTTAACTAAACATTTAAATTGTGCACTGATTACTGGCCATAATTTTTGCAATCTGAGGTGTGCCTGCAAAACCAGCACAAGTTTATTCTTCCTTCTTCACAATTCCATGGATACAAGATACACTCTTAGCATAGATCTTAGAAACCTCAGTGTACAATGTCTTTTATTTCCTCCTAATGTCAAGGATTTTCATCTTTTCATTTAAAGGAAGCACTTCATGACATCTCTTAGGCATATCAGAATTGCCAGCATCACTACTCTTTGTGCTTTGGGTCATTATCACATAAAGTCAGGGTTACTTGAATACAAGCACAGTGATACCTCGACAGTCAATCTGATAACTAAGACAGCTACTGAGGGACTAAGAAATGGACTACACTGGACAAAGGGATGATTCTCGTCCGGTCAGAGCAGAAAGAGATGGCAAGAGATGCCATCACACCCCTCAGACCAATGAGCAACTTAAAATTAATAGTTTACTTCTGAAATGTCCCATTTAATATTTTCAGACTGGGGTTGACTTTTGGTAACTGAAACCATGTAAAGTGAAACTGTGGATAAACAGGGACTACTGTTATCTGTGTATAGAATGCAAGAAGTAATAAAAAGTAAAGAATAGGCAAAAAACAAACCACATTTGGATTCTAACTATCTAATGGTAATTTAGCAATCAGACTTCAAGTGAGTGGCATGTCCAGGGAAACTAAAGGGCTTACATAGAAGTATGGTATGAGGCCTCACACTTCATGAAGGTAACTACAATAGGAAAACTTAAAATTGAAGTGTTTATATACCAATTATTTTTGAGCTCTTCAGTAAGGACTTTGTAATATTCACTAAAAGACATTCTTCAGAAACTAAAAGAAAAAAATAGATTCTATGTTAGCTAAATATATTTAGAGTAGAGATAATATTATGTCTACTATTGTTCTCTTCTGGGGAATAGTTACCTACTCCAGTATTCTTGCCTGGAGAATTCCCATGGACAGAAGAGCCTGCCGGGCTACAGTCCATGGGGTCGCAAGAGTCAGACCTGACTGAGAAACTAACACTTTCATCATAAATTTAGGTTTGTTTCATTGTAATCTGCATTTATTCTTCAACCAAATACCTGGGGATGTGACCATTTATTTTCCTAATTATGTTTAACTGGATACTTAAATTATTTCAGTGTGATTAAATCACACTTAATATTCAAAAAGTACCTAAGGACAATACTCTTTTCTTTGAAGAAGTATTTGGTGATATGATGGTTTTTATGACTTTAATTTCTTACATCAAGCTTTTTTTCAAACTAGAACATTTCATCTTTAAAACACAGGCAAGGATATATAGTGCAGGAAAAAAGTGTTCTTCATCATCCCTGTTCCCCTCATTACTGTCAAAATCTTTAATACCATGTTCTCTAAGAAAACATCTGTGTACTATTATAAAGTAAGTTCTTGGGCTCTGGAAAAATTATCTCTAGCCTTTATCTCAAAATGAAGAAATAATAAAAGCTAATGTTCCAGGAATATACTTTTCTAACATTATTAGATGCTAAAACAAAAGCATTGATATATTTTTTAAAAAAGTGTTTTTTTAAACACTGGAAAACCTATTAACCCAGATCTCCTGGCACATGACATACCTGCTACCTGTCCTGAATAATATATATTGTCTTTTCTCCATCTTGTGCTTCAAAGTCAAGCTGAACTACCCTAGGAGATCCATGGGATTGAGCCTGAAGGGTTCTTGGGACCTGGCAGAACTAAGCCTATAATATGAGACTTTGTAATTCTCGTATTATCAGCCACAAGTGGTCAGGGTCACTCCAAGTCTTCAGAGGACCTCCTGGGTGCTTTTTGTGCCATATTACATAGATTAGATAGATAGATAGATAGATTAGATTAATAGATAGATCGATCTATATGTATCTGATGGGATTGTTGTTTTGTTTTTTAAATCAAGCTACCCTCAAAGGACTGACACTGAAGCTTCAATACTTTGGCCACCTGACATGAAGAGCTGACTCATTCGACTGAGGGAAGGAGGAGAAGGGGGAGGCAATAGAGGATGAGATGGCTGATGAGTTGGTTGGATGGCATTACCGACTCAATGGACATGAATGTGAGCAAACTCCAGGAGACAGTGAAGGACAGAGAAGCCTGGTGTGCCAGAGCCCATGAAGTCACAAAGAGTCAGACAGGACTTAGCAACTGAACAAAACAACCCTCAAAAAGAGAGATATTTGATGTTGTAAGGCAGTTCTTTACTTTTACTAACCAAAAGGAACACCAGTGAAGCACTCTGAATAATGATTTTTTTCAAAAAGGAATCTCAGCATGGGTAATAAAGTGGAAAGTCCTGGGTTTCAGTTACCAGTTTTGAAACTTATTAGATGTGGGATTTTAGCAAGTCTCTTTGTCTCTGACAGATTGCATTTTCATTTGTGAAATAAGCAAGATAATCACACTTAACCTACCAACCTACAGTATTTTTGTAGGGCCAAACTAGTTAATAAACATATAATAAAGCTACTCTATAAATTCTAAAGCAGTTTCTTGATGTCAGACATTCATAATATTAACAATACCATTGGGTGAAGTCTGCATTCACTTCAACACAATGAGTGACAGTGGGTAGCTAGTTTCCTCACACTCCCTTTGCATTCCCCGTTCCTCCAGACATAGTAAAGCCTGGCTTCTGCAGAATATGACTTAATTTGAGTTACTGGGAAACAAAGCAATTAGCCCAGACAGGATACAGCTGAAGATTTGTGCGAAAGAATGATGAGATACTTGATCGTGAGCAGGTGTTCTCCCTAGATTATCTAACCTGCAGTTGATTAAATTTGGAAAATATGGCTTGTTCCCAAGTGAGGAAACCTTGGGGTCTTAGCTTTTCGAGATTGGGAAGGCCTCAGGAAGGCCCTGTGGGACGGGGTCAGGAAGATTTTCCAAGTATTAAGGGCCTGGGTGGAAATCTTACCTTAAAGAAGTCTTGTTACCACACACAAGCCCTTTGCCTGAAGTAACAACAGGACGACTCCAGTCAATGCCCAACTTGTTGGAGGAATATAAAAACGTGCAGAGACGCCCTGGGGTTCTGCAAGAGCCCTTGCCGCAGGGCATGCTGGGAAAATAGGAACGCTGGGAAGGTGCGGGGTATGCCGGGAAGGGAGGGTGTAGTGCATTCTGGGAAAGGTGGGGGCGTGTTGGGAAGTTGCCATGCTGAGCTTGAGAGGAAGGACGGAATGGAGGGCCATGGGACTGTTCTGGAATAGAGATGGCCCAAGAGGAGCAGTGTTCATTTATCTCAGAAGTGAAGTTACCCTAGTAGTGTCCATTTTAGAGCTGTTCTCGCCAGACAAGACAGCTTGGATTCTAACTAGCCTCTCTTCTCCAAAGATGTGTCTCTTCTTTGGGGTTTCCCTACTCTAGTACCTCTGCTTGGTCCAGATGGGCCAAAAGGGACTGTTTCCCATGGCCTCTTCCCATTATTCCAAGTGTTAATGATCCCCACCTGTACTGACATCCTCATTCTGGCTGTTTAAAGCCTTCTCTGCCTTGGACTCTAATTTTTTTCAATACTGCGGGGAGAAATGTCTGTGAAGTTTTACTTTTCCACCTGAAATAGATAGTAGGGGCCCTCAAAAGGTCCCCAAATCATACTTTAGATCCCAGTGTTTTTTTCGTTTTAGACAAATTCATTTTATGCTTGCATTAATTTGAGACAGAGCCCCGGCCCTATTTGAGTAGATTATAGATGAAATCCTGTTAAATAGAACTCTATTGGACCTGACTGCAATATGCAAACAAATTGGAATACGACTTCTAGGTCATTTTGAACATGACAAAAGCTAAAGGATTTAACTTGTTCTTTCTAGTGTTTGTTCCCTCCTAACTCTTGGGTGAAATTATCATTACTCTTTTTTTCATATGTAACTCAATCTAGTTAGTTCAAAATTTAAGACAATTAGGTCCATCTGAGCAGACTGACCATTGCAATCCAGTTAGCATTTTCTTTCTCTTCTGCTGTTTTCTTAAAACCTGATTTAAAATATTCTGTTAAGTGTAGTTTGGTATACTTATAAAATGTTTCTTGCTTTCCCTTTCCTCTTTGTGATTTGTGAGAAGGATTGTCTTTAAGTTAAAAGCAATTAGAGCTGCTTTTTGAAAATTACAAAACATAGAAGAGTTGAAGGGAATAATTCAAGTTAGTCAGAATACTCAATTGTTAAAAAAGTATTAAGTACATCTACAGGTAAATTATGGATTATGTCTAATACTATACTGTAAATACAGTATAAAAAAGAAAATCTTTATAATCATAATCATCATCTATTAAAAGTCTATCACCTCTGTCATTTTAAGCTAACAAACATTTTCAAATGAAAGTAAAACCTTTACTTTGGAATCACCATTTCATGGATAAAAATATAGATATAAATATAGAGTATAAATTACTTCAGTATTAAGTTTTACTGCAATATATCTCAACTGATGTCTTATTTCTTCTTTGCAATGCAACTTATTTCTATATTTGTTATTGATTTTTTCTTAATGTGCAGTGAAAATTATATGAATTTCATAGAAAAATGTTTTGAAAAGCACAAAAATGTGTAATATAAAACATAACACACTCCCACAATAAAGTTTCCCTCCCTCACTCAGAAATAACTCCCCTTGACTTCTTGATGCTTCTTCCTCCAGATTTTTTTATCATATGTATACTAAAATATGTTATTCTTTTAAAATAAAATTATACTTCAAAAGTTATTCTGTCATTTTATTTTTCTACTATATCAGTCTCATGTAGCTGTATTAACATTTGTATACTTGATTCTTTTTGAAAGCCTATGTAGTATTCCTTGTGTGGATGTACCATAATTTATAAAGCCAACCCCTTGGTCATGGATACATTGGCTGTGTCTGATTTCTCTTTACAATTTAGTATCTTGAACTGTGTCCTTTTTCCTTTCCATTGAAAATCACCACTAACCCGAATTTGGTGTTTTCTAGTGACCCAGGACTACTTAATTCCTTTTTCACTTAGCCTATTTTCCAAAATGTTTTTCTGACTTTAGTTCTTGTCCTTTCCTTTTGAATTTTGTCTTTTTATTCTTTTTTTCTGTTAGGAACAAAGATCTTATACAAAAAAATCTCTCTTCTCTGGTACCAGTGTGCTCTCCTCACACTCTTTCCAACCCCAGTGGTGAAGAGAAAAAAGCGCTGAATATCGGGTTTCTGATAAGAAACCAGGGGCTGTTACCAGCAGGGAGCCTTGTCAAGATTTCCCTCATTCTGAGCACTCCATTCCCACATGAAGGACAATGAATGGAGGTTTCACCCGCCCACCCTACATTGTTCAAGTTGTCCTTTGCCCTTTCTGTCAAATCTTGGCACCCAGGAGACAGCAGAACATGTACTGAATTCAACCCTGGCGAGCCACGGATCAATATCACTTGACTCTTCTTGCCCATTAGTTGTTCTCTTTCTATGCCTGACGTGGAGTGAGGCCTATGCTATTCTTTATCATGGCCCTTGCTCAGTTGGCCTAGCTAACCCCTATAGGGTGGGATGGCTCTCTCCATCCCCTAGGCAGACGGCCACAGGACAAAGTACAAGGTTCAGTCTTAGGACACAGGTTCTCTTGCTGCTTCAGCTGTGCAGAAAGTTAGTATATTTTATCTTTTTGTGATCTTGGTTATCAAATACCAGTTAAGAATATTAACTATCCACTCAACTCACAGAATACTATAAAAATGGAAATCTATAAAGCACTTTGAAAATAAGATTCCAGAGAAATAATTTATGATTTTATGTCTCTTCTTTTTTCTGTACATATATTTTAATTGACTTCCTTTGTTTATATCTGCAACTCATTTTTGGTTTTTCCTATAATTCACACCTATTCCTTCCCATGAATTTGTTCTTATTTATGAAACACAAACGGTATATTTATATTTCCAATGTGACCTCCTTTCAGCAGAGGTTTTTGTGTTTTGTGTTTTTGAGGGAGTACGGGGTGGGTTCAGAGAGGGAGAAAGTCATGGCTATTGTAATTTTTTTAAGCTAAAATTTTTTTTTTGTTCCTCCTATTACTTTTATATTTGAAACATTCTCTGGAGTTTTTATATGATTATTGAGGCCTTAATTTTAAGTGGCAACATTCAAACAAGCATAAAAGCTTTATAGGGAGACTAAACTCCTGTCTGATAGTAAGTTAAGTACTTAGAAAATTAGACTAATTCTTCTAAGCCATAGATAAGTTGGTCAGAAAAAAACAAAACCCTAAACCAACTCGGTGTTTGAGTGACTCTGGGCCAATGTCTTAATCTCTCTGTATCTGAACCTTCCAACTATAACATTGGTGGAACTTTGATCCCAAAGCCAATTGCCTTCTAACTATCAGATGACAGATTGTGGGATGGTCTAAATCTAAATGACACTGAAGACACCTTTGGAGAAAGTTGTCTTAATGCTTTCCAGATTTAAAATAAACATTTTAGGAGTTTAAATGGGACAAAATTTCAGAAAATTGCAGCTCTCATCTCCTGTCATAGTTTATGGCAAAAGAAAGGGATGAGAAATTCTGTTTTAACTGTCATGAAAAAATTTTTTTCAATTGTAGAAAAACAACCTTGGCTATGTATGTGTTCTTTTTTCCCCTTTGTTAAAAATAGCCCGTTTCTAAGCATATATTACTATCACTTCCTCTCTAATTTAGTTCTTTCTTCCCGAATACATTTTAATACCATGTCAACATATTCCAACAATTAATTATTATTTTGGCCTTTGATTCTTACGGAAGGGGGAAAAGGCAAAGTTGTCTTTTATTTATAAGTGTATAACTTCTAATAAATTACACACAATCTCATAATTCATCTCAGTCTGAATAATCAAGATCATCTGAGTTTTCAAACGTAACACATTACTGTAATAAAAGAGAGCCCAGTGACTCAACATGCAGAACTCTAGAGTAGTGAATATTATATTGCTGATTAAAGTGATTATAATTTAATATTCCCACCGAGCATTTCATGTTTGCCGTACAAACTACAGAGACTCAGACCATCAAGTGGAAGAGAGGACCTTAGGATCTGTGACTAGTATCATGAGACTGGCAGTGTCCCAAGCTTACAGCTCCAGTAAACTATGGAAACCTCCCATCTACTGAACTGGAAGACAACAGAGCATTGAAGATTCCAGAAGGGAGTTGAGTGTAAATGGTACTAATCACTAGGATAAGGTTCCAAATAACTACATGGCTTTAAGGAGGAGATCTGAAATGAGTGGTACCAACAAAACAATTGATTACATGTGAAATTACACATCAAGCCTTCACAGAAGGAAGGGTTGAGAAAGTCACCCTCTGATATTCTTTAATGAAAGAAAGATCTTATGAAATGTTGGCAGAGTCATGGGGTAAGCTGAATGGCCTGCTAACTGGTTAGGTCATCGGAGGCAGTGATGCTTCTGCCTTTGTATTTACATTGGTCTAATATGGCTTAGTCACCCGGGACCCTCCATAATGTTACCCAGTGTGTCTAGGAATTAGAAACCAGAGGCAAGGACATGACCTGCCAAAATGATCTCTTCCCTCTCCCATTCCCCCAGCCCCTGCTTTCTCCACGACCTGCCAAAATCTATATTTAGCGTATCTAAAAATCAAATGACTCCAGAACATGTACAGAGCCTTCATGAAGAGCGTGAGATTGGGAGTTAGACAAACCTCGCTTGGAATTCCAGCTCAGCTACTCACCAGTTGTGTGATCTCAGTCAAGACATTTAATTTTTCTGAAGATCATTTTCCTTATCTGAGTATCTGAATAAGAAGGACAATAATGTCTACTTCACAGAGTCATCACAAAGAGCATTTATTTTAGCTCAGTGCCTGGAATATAGCCTCCAGGAGAATGTTACCAGTATTATTATTGTCAAGTTTCCTGATCGACCTTTATATGTCTACTCTCCTACACATACACACATAGTTGCCACACAGGCAACCAGTGACGCCTACATAACAGAACTTCAGTAAGTACTCTGAACCGATGAGGCTCTGGTGGGCTTCCCTGGTGACAATATTACATGTGTTACACCCAGGAACCAGGGAAATAACACATAGAAGACTCTGGGGAGAGAGGACCTTGGGAGCTCCATATTTAGTGATTTCCTGGATTCTGCCCTATGCTCTTCTTTCCTTGGCTTATTTTGACCTGTATATTTTCCCCCAAATAAGCTATAACCATGAGTGTAACCTCTTTTCAGTTTGCTTTTTGAGTCCTGCTAGCATATTATCAATGGCACCCCACTCCAGTCCTCTTACCTGGAAAATCCCATGGACGGAGGAGCCTGTTGGGCTGAGTCCATGGGCTTGGTAAGAGTTGGACACGACTGAGCAACTTCACTTTCACTTTTCACTTTCACGCATTGGAGAAGGAAATGGCAACCCACTCCAGTGCTCTTGCCTGGAGAATCCCAGGGACGGGGGAGCCTGGTGGGCTGCCGTCTATGGGGTCGCACAGAGTCGGACACAATTGAAGCGACTTAGCAGCAGCAGCTGCAAATCATCAAACCTGAGGAGAACTGTGTTCCTGCTAACTCTGCAGTTTCCCAAACTCCCAAGGAGTTAGCTCTAAACTTCAGCAATACCATAAATGTGATTTTTTTTTTAAAGTGGTACTTTTCCCTGATCTAGTATGTATGCATGTGAGTGTATACATTTGCGTGTCTGTGTATGTAATCCAGTTAACACACATATACCCCCTCCTCAATGGAATATAGTGCTTTCAATGCTGGGAGAGAATCTCTTAAAAAAGGAAATTTTGGAAGCATCTTAATATTTTGTACTCCAAATTTTGAAAGTAGATCTTTATAAACTTAGAAAAATCTGGGAAAATGAACATCAACTACTTAACAGAAGTAATCTAGGTGAAGTGGGGAGAGAGATGATGACAGCATTGACACTTATTCTCTATAAATATCTGTTAAGTGGTATGATTAAGAATCATTTTTATGTTTTTCTGAATTTTTCAAATTAATGAATAAGCATATTCTGGGCAAATTTATATGTGTATGAATATATATGTGTATGAAAATTTATGTATATTAGGAATTTAGAAATATAAGAATTTCACACTTATTATTTTATGGTCACAGGAAACAGAAAACAATTTATTACATTTATACACATAGTCTTGTTACAGAGAAGAAAAACAGAGTGAAGGAAATATAATGAAAAATAAGATGCCAAGGAGAAAAAGGAGTGATATTAAGTATCCCACAGTAAAAGACAAGCTCATTTTGGAATTTTTAAATGATGATGGCTACCAAACCCCTAAGATATTTTGTATTTAATTATATTTATTTAAAAGAATGATATAAATTTTATTTTAAAATTTCAGTATTTACAGTATGGCAGAAGTACATCTCTTTAATTATTTAAACTTTTGTTGAATAATTTTATACATAAACTTAAAAGTTTTGGAGGGTGTATATGATTTTAAAAATATTTTAAAAAAATATATTGAAGGCCACTCGGGATCAGAGGGAAAATGCAATACTATTTAATCTAAGCCAAGGATACTCTGCCACCTAGTGGTTAAGAAATTTTATGCTCAGTCAAGTGCTTTTCTTTGCCACTCCATGGACTGTAGCCAGCCAGGCTCCTCCGTCCATGGGATTCTCCAGGTAAGAATATTGGAGTAGTTTACCACGCCCTGCTCCAGGGAATCTTCCAGACCCAGGGATCAAACCCGCGTCTCCCCCGAGTCTCCTGCCTCTCCTGCATTGCAGGCGGATTCGTTACTCGCGGAGCCACCTGGGCTTTGAAATTTTACTAGACAGGAATAAAAACCTCTCCTTAGGTCAGGCAAGAGGAAGAAATGATTCATAATACACAGAATTAGGGAGATGAATTATTTGATGGCAAAATATGATACAGAGAAGAAAGCCAGAAAATTATCATTGGCAGTTTTTTATGAGGTGGGAAAATTTGTAAAATCTCTTATCTAAGATCAACTAATATCAGAAATACTTAAAATGATGGTTCATATAGTTTTCTTTTGTGAACTTGATTAAAGCAACTTTTCTCTGTTGTTTTATTGTAGAGAAACAGAAGAAAATTTTATCCATTTCTGAGCATCGTGGAAAATTAAAATTACCAAAGATTCCCTACTATATTGAAAAAGTATATATATAATTCTTATCACCTGCTTTCAATGCCTGTTGACTAATGCTGTTTTAGTTTGTAAATGTTTCTGTAAAAAATAAGTGAAAACAAAGAAATATGGACTTTGTCACAGTAAATCAAGTAACTATATTTCTTACTTCTGGAAAATCATTCTCAAAATTATAACATAATAAAACTTCAAATTTGTAGGATACATCATGTGAATTTATATGTTTTCTCCTACCATAATCTCTAGATAACTTAGAATAAGCAGAAGGAAAATTGTATGTCTTCAAGAAGTAGCTTTACAGTCTTCAATATTCAGACCGAACCACAGATGACTTCGGAACTCACCATCACATTAACAAAAGTGCCTGTTGACATGTATTTCTATGATGTCTCTGTCCAGAAATATTTCTACTTTAATTCTGTAAATAATAACTGGTTTTTGTAATTCCCTTAGAGGAGAAAGGAACTGTAAAAGCAAGTAGGATATCCACCTTCATTAAATACTTGGAAGTGGTCAATAGTGAGGGAATATCAGATTGAAACACATTTGCCAACCTGACTTCTATTCCAGTTAAAGTGGAAGTGGGGCTGATCTTCTCTTGTTACGAAATCTAAAATGATCACTTCATGTCTCAGGACGAAAGGAGGATATGAAATCAGAAAGTCAGAAATCCAGCATAAACTTTTTTCTCTGTTTCACTAATTTAAAATGATTCTTTTTTCTTTCAGTTCCTTGCTTTACCTTGGTTAATTTTTCCATTGTTTGGATTTCTTAGTGAAAACAAGAACTCTATTCTAGAAGTTGGTGGTGGTTTTTTGGTTTATTTGCTTTGTGTTTGGGGCTTGCATTATGGATGATTCTTAAAAGAAAAAACTCAATTTATTTAGACATATTATGTTAATAAAATGGTATCTTAATATATGTGTATATATACAGTGATACATAGAGTGTGTGAATGTAAACAAATTTTGAAGGTATAGCTCAGCATTAGATGGAGCTAACATTACAAAAATACACCTGCAAAAGTGACTGAGCAAATTCTGAGGGAGAGGAATGAAGATGACCAGTCCTACCAGATACTAAAACATAAAGGTACTTTAAGTAAGAGTCACGCTACACACGACTAGACACCTTAACAGTATTAGCTAAGTACTGCAGTGCATGTGGAAATTAGTGCATGATAGCACTGGCATTGTTGAGTGAAAAAAGCAAAGCATAAAAAATATATTGGCACATAGCCATTTGTGTATGTGTTGCTATATAAAGGGAATGATATTTCTAAAATTTTAGTAGGTTCTTCTCTTTTTTCTTTCTGAGTACAGGCCTAGGACACCTAAGGTATCTACTTGCCCAGGATCTCCTTCCAGGGGTAGACGCTTTTGTGACTTAACCGATTACACTTTATCTTCCTCTTCTTCCAAAGGAGCAGATATTCCCATTATAGATGCTGTGGAAATGTCTGACACTTTCTTTCCTAGTCTTCCTTTCAGTTGTGGGTATCCATGTGACATGGTTATAGATAATATGAAATACAGAGAAATCTATTGAAACTGCTTCTGGAAAGATTTTTTTTTTGAACATGATAAAAAGGAGACAGACATGGAGAGATGTTTCTCCACTGTGAAAGCCCTCCCTTCTCTTGCCTTTCAACAGGGCTATCCAAAGTGATGTCTGGAGCAGCTGCAGCTACCCTGCCACCTTGAGGTGAGAAACCTGAGGATGCGATGTCAGCATGCTGAGAATGGCAGAGCACAAGGTCTGGGCCCTGAGTGACATTATAGAGTTGCCAAACCCACTCTGGACCCCTTAACCCTCAAAATTTTTGTCTTGTAAGTTTATTAAATGCCTTCACTGTTTAAGTCGCATTTAGCTGGATATTGTCCCTTGTGGCCAAAATCATCCTAATGTCTATGTTATGGAAGAGAATGTCTACAGAATGATTGAGGTAGTGTGCCATTACTGATAATAAAAAGCAGAATTTTGTTGAGAGAAGGGTGATTCAAACTCCCTTACCTGTTCCTCAAATATATAAGCACCCAAGGCCAGAGGACCCACACATGTATAGTGAGTCCCCACACAGTGAAGAAGTTGGCATGTGTGTCGGGGCAGTCGGACCATGTGTTTGTCTTTTAATAAATGGCCTCTGCGGGGTGGGGAGGAGGTTAGACAAGCTCCGGCGACAGGGAGGGCAGGAGGCGGAACTGCACCCCTTCCACAGTTCTCTGCCTGGACTCTGGGAGGTGCCAGCTCACCGGGAGCCCCGTTCCAACCTGGCAGAGCCACACCAGGACAAACGTCACCGTGCTCATGGTCAGGTGGAAGGTCTGACGCCAGGCTTAGCTTTGCCAGCCTGTCCTTGGGTCTCACGTGCTGACAGGCTCCAGAGGTAACTGAGAACCCGGCTGGGCAGCCACGCGGAAGCAGCTGCCAGGCAAGGGCGACCTGCTGCGGGGAAGGCTGCGGAGAGGAGGCTGAGCGGGGTCCACGGGCCTGCCAGCCAAACCCAGAGGGGCCACGCGGCCATCAGAGGCTGGACGGCGCTCACCTCAGCCCAGGGGAGCCACCGGGAGCCAGGCCCCAGCAGCAGACCCCCGACCCTCCACTGATGTCTGAAGGTTAGCCCTGATCAGAGGAGTGAAGCGCGTGACCCAGAGGCAGGGACTCAGAGGCCAGTAGACGCACACGAAGTGGACCCCAGCATATCGGCTGAAGGCCTCACAAGCTGCTTGACCTTGATCCTGAAAGGGGCAGGGCAAAGGACAGGCTCTAGGGAGACTGATCGTTCTCAATGAAGCCAGCCTGAAACCTCTTCTAAAGGAGCAGCTTAAATTAGCAGGTAGACTAGGGCTTAAATGAAATTGGATCCTGGATTTTTTTTTTTTTTTTTTTGCCATTATCCCACGGGGTAGGGGTGGTGGAGAGGTGGGGCCAGGGTGGGAACAGAGGAAGGCCTGATTCATTACAGGCAAAAAAAAAAAAAAAGCGTACGTTTCATTAACACAAGCTAAATGTATGACCTTGCTACACACAGTGTTTCATTAAAAGACCTAGAAAAGTGGCCCTGGGGGAGAGGAGCTGGGAGTCGGGGAGTGTAAAGGAGGAGGCTTACTTTCCTCTGAATACTTTTTGCAGTCTGAATATCTTTCTGTGCCTATATTACTTTTTCAGTTAAAAACTAAAAGAGTGCTCAGTAAAAAACCAGGGAAAGTAAATGGTATGGGACTTCCCTGGCGGTCCAGGGGTTAAGACTCCATGTTCCCACTGCAGAGGACATGGGTTTGATCCCTGATCGAGGAACTAAGATCGCACGTGCTGTGCGGCGTGGCCCCCACCAAAAAAGTAAATGGCATGAAAACTGTAAATAGATAGTAGATAACGCATCGTTCTTTCTCATAGAAATATTTTTTTAAAAGCCATAGTGAACCTGCCAAGAGATTATATAACTTGAAAACCACACCTAGCAGGTAAAACTAAACTAGAGGTGAAGGAGGGCACTATAAACCCTCATCGAGTCACCAGTGTAGGGAGGGACTCCTGTTTGCCACTCACTAACGAAGCTGGACACTCACCGGCGGGAGTGGGTACCTCTACCCTCACAGGCTCGGGTGGAGCAGAGATAGCAGGGTCAGCAGCATCAATGAACTTGGACACCACTCTCTTTTGGCTTGATCAGGGCAACCACTTACTAGCTGGTAACTCTGGGCGAGTTACTTAACGTTTCTTTGCCTCAATATCCTCATATGTCAATTGAGAATAATAAGACTGATATAGTCACCATAGGGTTGCTGAAGGATTCAGGGTAAACCACTCAGAATTGTGCTTGGCATGAAGTTAACATCTGCTGTCACGGCTGCTTCTGGAGCTGATTGGGGGTTGGGGTGGGAGGCGTGCAGTCTTCCACCTTCTAAGCTCACAGAAGTACCGGATCTTGGGGTCTGCCATCACCCCCAAGCAGCAGCCTCCTAGCTGGCCTTCCTGCCTCCAGTCTGCCCACCTCCGCCCTGGACCCCCGCATGCTGCTGGGTGTATGATGCTTCTAAACTGCAAATGTGATCTCACTTCCCTGTTCAAAATCAGTCACGTCCCACTGATTTATTTACTTATTTATTTATGGCTGCTCTGGGTTCTTCATTGCTGCGAGTAGGCTTTCTCTTGTTGCAGCAAGTGGGGGCTCATCTCTAGTTGTAGTATATGAGCTTAGTTGCCCCAAGGCGGGTAGAATCTTCCTGGACCAGGGATCAAACCTGTGTGTCTTGCGCTAGCAGATGGTTTCTTAATCGCTGGACCACCAGGGAAGTCCCCTCCCCACTGATTTCAGAGTAAATTTAAAACCTTTTGGCTGAGCACGCAGGGTCTTGCATTATCTGGGTGTGGGTTCCTCACTAGCCTCCTCTCCTGTCACTCCCACATTCACCCTCTGTCTCAGCCACCCCAAACCAGATGTCAGTTCTAAAATGCGGTGTGTGTTTTCCTACCTCCACTTCTCTTCACGTGCTGTTCCTGAAATACTCTCCCCAGCCCCTTCTTTTTCTAGTTAGTGCATTCTCATCCTCTGAATTCAGTTTGTGTCACCTCGTCCAGGAAGCCTTCTTGGATCATCCCATCTGATTTAGATGCCCTCCTCTGTGTTCTTGTAACTCTTTCATAAAGCCCGTTACATGCTCTATTATAATTGTGTCTAAATTGTAAATTGCTTAAACACTGAATGCATTTTTGGCTTGGTCTATTTATGTTGGATTTGCAAATTTTATTTTATTTTTCCAGTTAATTGAGCATATTCATCTAAAGCTCAGGGTGATTGTGTCCCCAACTGCACCTGCCTTCTATTGCTCCAGGTAAGGGGCCTGGAGGCAAGAGCAGGATCCCGTCCCCACTTCTCAGAGCCAGGAGCTGCCTGGCTTCACTGTCCCCTCTGTGTCACACCAGGCCATCTCCTCCCTTCTCTTGGCCAAGCTACTGCCTCCCCAGGAAATGAAATATTGGGGTCCCCCTGCTCCTGGGCCCCCAAAGCTCTACATGTTATTTCTTTGGCCATTCATGGACACAACAGGTGAGATGGGGTGATGGGGATGACCCTCATTGTGGACACTGCACTTACTTCTTAGCCCGAGTCCTTCTCTATATTGACTGGGGCTGGATTGAGGGGCAGGGGAGGGTGCTGATCCCAGTGGAAAAGAACCTTCTGGGTGATTCTGGTGACAGGGACAGGGACCTTCTTGTCAAAGGTGACGGGGACTCAGCAGTGCTAAGCCCTCTCGATGGCTTGTATTACTTTGCTGAGCATCTAAATCTACAGTACTAGTTACAGAACAATATTTTACAAATCTTACTGTACATGATTCCATAAATTAACTTAGATAAATGTATACATATTCCTCCTTAGTACAGATGTTCTGCAGTCCAGTTTGGGATACTTTTTTGTCCAAAGAATGTTATTTGGTCTTTTGGAACCTCACAGAACAAGGTATTATAAAGACATAATACTTTCCTACATTTTAGAAAACTGTGATTTGTACATATAGGAACCAACTTCCATATCAGTAATGTAAACTGACAAGGTCATAAAGTAGTACGAAGTGTGAACCAGTCTCCCATTTAACAAGAATTTCTGAAGTCATTTTCACCATGCCTTAGAGGCCTCTGTGAGGAAATCACAGTAAAACATTGGGGATAATGTTTTATCCTCAAATCCTAACATGCGAAATGCTGTGTTTATGTTAGAAAGAAAATGCCAGAATGTACTGTAACCTCACACTTCGAGAAGAACTCCTACCTTCCAGTCATAAACAAAACCGAAAGCATCAAGCAAGAGCTCCCTCCCAGAGCAGGTTTCAGTCATCTTTTCACATCAACCAAGGGACGTGCATGATATATCACAGGGCCCAGTCTCAAGTGAGGTTTGGAATTTCCTTTCCTGGTTCTAGCTCTTGGAGACCAAAAAAATAATCCCGCAGGGTCGAACACACTGTCAAGCTTGACATCACTTTGGGCTGGAAATCTCTGGACTTTTCTCCCCATAATTCAAAACCAGTGCAGGTATGAAGACTGAAAATCATGCTGACAAGTAAATTAGGGAAAATGAAATATGAATAAAAAGCAAGTTGAGGGAGATGCTCTGTATCCCTCTTCAAACGAAACCCACATATAATCCAAGACGGTGTGGTACACTCCTTGACAAACATTCTGTTGTTTGGATTACTGCTCCAGAGCCCTGAGTCAGGAGGTCAGAAGCTGGCATCTCAATTCTATATATGTTTTTCTTTTTTTCTTTTTTTTGGCTGTGTCTTGTGGCATGCAGGATCTCTGTTCCCTGCCCAGGGGTCAAACCTGTGTCCCCTGCATTGAAAGTGCAGAGTCTTAACCACTGGACCACCAGGGAAGTTCCAGGAATATCAGTTCTAGCAACTACTACCTAGTTGTTTGACTCTGATTCCCCTTCTGGGCTTCAGTTTCTCATAAATAAAAAGTAAAAAAAAAAAAATTACTACATGATTGCTCAGGCACCTTGCCGTTAGCTCTAAAAATCACTGATTCTTTTTCTTTTTTTCACCAGCTCAGGAGCTATGTGTATTAAAAGTGTCTCTAAATAACAATAGGGCACATGTAAACTCATAATACATGTTCCTTGAGCTAATTAATTAATTTGGGCATTAAGAATAAGAGGTTCTTCCTTAGTGGTTATTTGCTGAATTATAAACTAATGACATCTTCCTCTTTCAGACTAGGAGATGAGAAGGCTACATAACAGCCAGGAGCTAAACTAAAATCTCGCTGGTGCTTTGCTGGTGACTCCACCTTATTGGATCTGTGTGGCCCAGGAATCAAATTCCCACTAACCTAAAGAATCCTTTCATCCTGCTAATAGGAGCCCCATGCCCAGAATGGAAAGTCTTGACCACGTGTGGAATGCATCTTCCAAACAAAATTGCAGAAGTATAATCCCTCACAAAGTACTGGGTACCTTCTGAACAAAGAAATAACCTGGAAGGGTGATCTTGTTTCAAAGATGAAATGGAATATTAGAAGACACAACTCTTTTTAAACAGATACCTACTGAGTAGAAAACAAAAGTGTAATAGATTTCTCTCTTCATTTCATTTAAAAAGATGAATAAAATTTTAAAAAATAAAATAAAAAAGTTAGAAGATGAATATTTACTTAAAAATTCTTTAACAGACCGTGTGTCTTGATGTGGGGCTTGAAAAAAATATTATTTCTGTGGTAGGACCACATATACCCATATATACTGGCAACCCACTCCAGTATTCTTGCCTGGAGAATCTCACAGACAAAGGAATTTGGCTGGCTGCGGTCCATGGGGTCACAAAGAGTCAGACATGACTGAGCAACTAACACACAATTATGGAGAAATACATCAGACTGCTCCTTCCTTGCCCTTAGAGCAATCATATGTGTGTGTGTGTGTGTGTGTGTGTGTGTGTGTGTGATTTATTCTTGGCTCAAGGTCGAGATCAGAAATGCAATATCCAAAAAAGTCATGCCAACACGGTGGTTCAATAGTACAGGCCTGGGGTTTGACACTGAATAGACTCTGTGACTCTACAATTTGTAACTTCTAATTCTCTCTCTGATTCTGTCTCTTCTCTTATAAAATGGAAGAACTAACTCTCACCTCACAGGGTTGTTAAGGAGTAAATGCTATGTGCTTAGTCGCTCAGTCGTGTCCAACTCTTTGCAACCCCATAGGCTGTAGCCTGCCAGGCTCCTCTGTCCATGGAGATTCTCCAGGAAAGAATAGTGGAGTGGGTTGCTATGTCCTCCTCCAGGGGATCTTCCCAACCCAGGAATCGAACCCAGGTCTCCTGCATTGCAAGCGGATTCTTTACCATCTGAGCCACCAAGGAAGCCAAGGAGTAAATGGTATGTTGTATACACAGCCTGGGACAGCAGTTCAACAAATGGCTTTTATGAAATCTGTATTGAAGCTTACTAGAGCCAGAAGAGGAATCTAACACAGGGCATGGCCAACAGAGGGGAAAGCTGAGAGGATATTACAAAGTAAGGCTAGGATTCATCCATTCAACAAGCATTCAGTGAGGGTCCACCATATGCCAGGCACCATACTGGGTGCTGGGGTCAGAAAGGAGAAGGGAGGAAGGAGACCAGAGGGCAGATGGTTCCCTACCCCTGGACCCTCCCTACTGTATGATCGGTGGGACATTTGCGTAAGTTGTGATGGCTGGAATGTGGGCTAATTTAGAGGAGTATCTATATTACTGCAGGTATGGGGGCATGAAATAAGGAACCAACTGCCTAATAGGTGAGTGACCCTGGGCAAAACTGCTGACCCTCTCTGGGCTTCAGTTTACATCCACGTAAAATAAAGACAGTCACTCGCTTCATGGTGTAAATTGTGATTATGACATGAAATATAATAAAGTAGGGAGCGACCCTTCCAACGATAAAGTGTTATTAAAAATTGGTTATTATATGTCAATAAAGTGTAATGCCATAGATCCATGACACATTATATCTCTGGTTTGAACAGAGCTTAGATAGATTGTCTCCAGTACCCTCTTGGAGGGTAAAGAGAGCGCCACCTACAGAGACAGGCTTCTGCTTGGTCTCAACTGCTGAACTGAATGAAATTGTCCCTGAGGATGAGTGGTTGGGTTTTTTTACAAGCTGCACTCATGTGGCCATGGAGATCAGGCCAAGGCTGGAGGGGCTTGGTACTTCCGCCCAGGCCTAGAGAGGTCATGCAGGGCAGGGTTCTCTTCCCAGCCTGCAGCATCTCCCTCTCAAAATAGAGGTAACACCACATACCCTTTGGAATGAAAATACTTTTCATTCCAGTCCCAAAGAAAGGCAGTGCCAAAGAGTACTCAAACTACTGCACAATGGCACTCATCTCACATGCTAGGAAAGTGATGCTTAAAATTCTCCAAGCCAGGCTTCAGCAATACATGAACTGTGAACTTCCAGATGTTCAAGCTGGTTTTAGAAAAGGCAGAGGAGCCAGAGATCAATTGCCAACATCTGCTGGATCATCAGAAAAGCAAGAGAGCTCCAGAAAAACATCTATTTCTGCTTTATTGACTATGCCAAAGCCTTTGACTGTGTGGATCACAATAAACTGTGGAAAACTCTGAAAGAGATGGGAATACCAGACCACCTGACCTGCCTCTTGAGAAACCTGTATGCAGGTCAGGAAGCAACAGTTAGAATGGACATGGAACAACAGACTGGTTCCAAATAGGAAAAGGAGTACGTCAAGGCTGTATATTGTCACCTTGCTTATTTAACTTATATGCAGAGTACATCAACTTGTGGATGAAACACAAGCTGGAATCAAGATTGCAGGGAGAAATATCAATAATCTCAGATATGCAGATGACACCACACTTATGGCAGAAAGAGAAGAAGAACTAAAGAACCTCTTGATGAAAGTGAAAGAGGAGAGTGAAAAAGCTGGCTTAAAACTCAACATTCAGAAAACTAAGATCATGGCGTCCGGTCCCATCACTTCATGGGAAATAGATGGGGAAACAGTGGAAGCAGTGGCTGACTTTATTTTTCTGGGCTCCCAAATCACGCAGATGGTGATTGCAGCCATGAAATTAAAAAACGCGTTCTCCTTGGAAGAAATTAAAAGACCCTTACTCCTTACAACCTAGATAGCATATTAAAAAGCAGAGATATTACTTTGCCAACAAAGGTCTGTTTAGTCAAGGCTATGGTTTTTTCAGTGGTCATGTATGGATGTGAGAGTTGGGCCATAAAGAAAGCTGAGCGCGGAAGAGTTGATGCTTTTGAACTGTGCTGTTGGAGAAGACCCTTGAAGTCCCTTGGACTGCAAGGAGATCCAACCAGTCCATCCTAAAGGAAATCAGTCCTGAATATTCATTGGAAGGACTGATATTGAAGCTGAAACTCCAATTCTTTGGCCACCTGATGCGAAGAACTGACTCATTTGAAAAGACCGTGATGTTGGGAAAGATTGAAGGCAGGAGGAGAAGGGGAGGACAGAGGATGAGATGGTTGGACGGCATCACAGACTCAGTGGACATGAGTTTGAGTAAACTCTGGGAGTTGGTGATGGACAGGGAAGCCTAGCGTGCTGCAGTCCATGGGGTCGCAAAGAGTCTGAAGTAACTGAGTGACTGAACTGAACTGAAACGCCTACCTGGATTTTGTTGAAAGAATTAAATGCCATGATGGCTGTAAAGGCTTAAGTACAGTGTGCAGCACAAAGTCAGGGCTAAGTCACGTTTAGGAGGAGATCAGTGGCCTGCAGGGTGGCAGGCTGGACAACCGAATCAAGGAACCTCTGGGGACGGGTGAGGGGCCAGTGTGTGTGTGTATGTGTCCGACTCAGTGCGACCGACTCAGTCGTGTCCGACTCTGTGCGACCCCATGGACTGTAGCCTGCCAGGATCCTCTCCTCTGTCCATGGGACACTCTAGGCAAGAATACTGGAGTGGGTAGGAGGCTGGATTTAGCAAGTTCGTGATGCGGGTATTTCCGCGTCTCACGAATGCAAGACAAGCATCCTGCGCGGGACCGCGGAAGCTCGGCGGCGCTGACCCTGGGATGCCTGTTGCACGCCAGTACCTACGGGCCGGGGCCACCGGGGGCCTCCCCCGCCCCAGGGAGGGCTGGGGCCACAGCTCTCTGGGCACAGTCTTCTCCGGCTCGGGTCTGGCGCGCAGATCGCACTCGGGGAGCGGAAGGGGGCGCGCGCATCCTGGACCAGCGTTCCAGGCTGACCCGCGCTCCCCAGCGGCCTGTCGGCGCCGCCGGAAGTCCGCGCGCTCCCGACTCCTGGGGCTGAATTCCAGGAGCCAAGAAAGCAGGAGGCGCTGATTTCTTTCACCCGGCTTCTTCCCGGCCTCCCTTCGGTCCGCGCCGCGCCCCTAGAGCACACACCCTCAGCCGCGCGGCCCGGCCGCAGGTCCCCCGGAGTCCCCCTCTCCTGTTCGGACGAGCCGGGAGGCGCTGGGCGCGGCTCCATGCAGGGGTCGGGTTGCCACGGCAACGTTCCAGCCCCAGCATCCCCTCGCGGATCGCCTCTCCAGAAGCGGGAGGCAGAGGCCTGGCGAGGCGGAGAGGAGCCAAGCGTGCAGGAGGTCGCCTCGGGGCACCCCTGGCTAAAAGTTTGCCGCCCCGGGCCCGAGTGCACCCCACTCCCTCCCCCAGGGAGATGTGGTCAGGGCACAGCAAGAAGGCAGCCATCAGAAACCAAAGCTGCTGACCTATTGGATTTGGGACTCCTACCCTCTAGAATTGTGAGAAAATCCATTATTTAAGCCACGCAGTCTGTGGCGTTAAGAAATTTTAAGAATGGTGTAACAGTTGTATGAGGTCTCCCTCTAGTGGCCACATTGAGTAAAGCTATGACATTCCAGCGATTTCCCCTGAGCGCATCTTATACATGGTAAGCTACACGTATTTGATCGCTGTGTCAGTTCCTGATTCGTTTTACTTACTGTTTTCTGCAGCAGAGAATAAATTGGCATCACAGTCCATAGAGATACTCAGTGCATAAATAGACCAAGAGGGGAAACTTGGCACTCTCAGAACCTGGCAAAACCGTAGCCACCTAAAATAATCACCAGTATAGTGTTATTAGCACCTTGATATGTAACTCAGATACATATATCATGGTGGACATAGAATATTCATGGTAAAAAGTAATGTAGATTGTAACTTTCAAGGACATGAACAAGGAGGACAAATAGACGTTATAAAACAAAATGGCAGAAATTAAAATCTAAAATATGTGTAGTGATTCCTTTGCAATTTCTTCGAGCCTATAACTATTTCAAAATAAAATTTCAAAAATACCAGTGGTAACAACAAATGGAAATGGATCCAGGCTCTCCAGCCAAAAGATAAAAGTATCAATGTAGGCTTTTTTAAAAAGGAAAAAGAAAATATACCTCAAACATACAGCATGGTTGAAAGAAAAAGAGTAGAAAAAGAGAAACTAGACAAATGCAAACCAAAGAAAATCAGCTATTGCTTTGTTCCTTTAGGAGATAAAGAATTTAGGGTACAAATATCACTACAGATAAAGAGGACTAAAACTTGATGGTAAAAGCTAGAGTCACTGAGAAGGTATAACAATTCAAATTTTGTATGTCTTTAAGAACAAAGCCTTGAAACATATAAAGGAAAAGTTGACAGAACTACAAGGAGAAACTGACAAATCAACCACTGAAGTGGCAATGATTTTGCATGGCAGACACACATTGTAGACAATTGTGTTTCTGCTAGTATATTTACTCCTACTTTATATGATGAAATTTCAACTACCTGCATTTCATAGTGCTCCACAGAAGTTAGGGTGGGTTTTAGGTGCTCCATTATTGACAAATTTAAGAGCTAGTGCACTAGACAGAAAAAGAAAGATTAATACCATCACTTATATATGGGATCTAAAATAAGACCCAGATGACCTTATTTACAAAATGGAAACAGACTCACAGACAGAGAAAACAGACTTGTGGTTGCCAAGAAGGAGGGGAAAATGGGGGAGGGATGAGTTGGGAGTCTGATGTTAGAATATGCAACCCACTCCAGCATTTTTGCCTGGAGAATCCCCATGGACAGAGGAGCCTGGAGGGCTGCAGTCCATGGGGTCACAAAGAATCGGACACAACTGAGCGACTAAGCGCATACACACACATATGCAAGCTATTACATACGGAATGGATAAACATCAAGGTGTTACCGTATAGCACAGGGACCTATGTCCAATACCCTGTGATAAACCATAACAGAAAAGAATATATAAAGAATGTCAAAAAGAATATGCATTCTTATATATACATATATATATATATATACACACATAAGTGATTCATATATATATAAAGCACTTTGTTGTATAGCAGAAATTAACACAACATTGTAAATCAATTATACTTCAATAAAAATAAATAAATAGAATGTCACACAGGTTCATTGTAAAAAAAAATAAAAACTAGTGGATTAGAAACTGAAGTGTGCTATTTCCCTATTCATTTAACATTTATTGAACAATTATTATGTTTAACACATCATGGAGCTTATATGTTAAAAAGAGTCTGTTATTGCGCTTACTTAGTTTAGCCATGTAATGGAAATGCATAAGGGCTTCCCTGGCAGCTCAGTGGCGAAGAATCTGCTTGCCAGTGCAGGAGATGTGGGTTCCATCCCTGGGTCGGGAAGTTCCCCTGAGATGGAAATGGCAACCTACTCAACTATTCTTGCTGGAAAATTCCATGGACAGAGAGGAGCCTGGTGGGCTACAGTCCATGGTGTCAAAAAAGGTCAGACACGAGTTAGAGATTAAACAACAAAAAGAACAAGGAATGCATAAGCTGGAGTTTCCCAGAGATTTATGGAATAAACCACCCTGAAGGCCCTCCCTCCCCCAACTAAGTCTTCTGCATCTCCTTCTTAAAGAAATGTGTTTGATGGGACGAGCCACAGTGGTTTCCCAAATCATGATATGCCTTTAGTATATTGTTTTTTAAAACTAAGAAAATACTATTGTCAGTATAAACGTTGCCCAGAAACTCAGCGAATTCCGTTCTGCCAAGCGGTGGAAGAAGTTTGGGCCCCCGTTTATTTCTCCACCGTCTTTGGATGGATTCCATCTACATTCCAGGGATGTCTGACGGTAGCGCCAACGCTGGGGAGGAAGGGCATGTGGCCTGGATCTCCCGGCGCTGGCCCCAGCTGCCAGGCCCTTCCTTATTCCCTTCTGGTCTCCTGTCATTGCCCCATCAAGGTCACGCCCGACACTCGCATTTCCAGCCTCGGGGCTCTTCGGGTCTGGCTCGGCCTCCGCTGACTTTGGTGTCCTTGGTTACAGAATGTTCTGGGGCTGCTCCCACACCACGCAGGGGCAGGAGGAACACGCTGGGGTTTTCTAGAGTCCTTCATGCATGCAGGCTAACCTGCAGGGGCCTGGAATGTGTTCTCCTGTTGCGTTTCATGCTGCATGAACTCTGCAAGGCTGTCTCTGACCTGTGTCCTAAAACTCCACCCGGCCACGTCTCCCTGGCTGTTTGCTGCCTCCCTGGACTGGGAAGTGTACAGGGCCGGGTCTTTTCAAGACCCAGATGAATATCTCACTCCTTGCCTTCTCTCTAGTGCCTCCTTTCTCCCCAGGTTTGGGAATTTGATATAATTTTTGGAAAGGTGTGGGATGGGCAGGAAGTTCTGCTTTCCCTCGGATAGTCTACCAAATCTCCCGTGTGGATGCGATTTCTTTCTCTTCCTTGGGAAATCTGAATGCTAACAATAGACTCCTTATTTTCTTTGCTTTCTGAATGTTTTCTTTTTTGGAGGTAACGACGCAGAATGTCTTGCTGACTGAAAAAGGAAAGGGTCGGGGGTAAAAGCAAGCATATGGAGAAAAAAACTTCCTATATTAAAATAGCAATATATTGCTATTCAATAGCACAGATGAACCAAAAAAGGTCTCTTGGATAACATTTATTAAACACTGATTTAAGTAATAACAGGAATAAAGCAAGTGTTATGAAAAAAAAAAATCCTAGGATAAGGAAACACTAAATACTGGGGAAACCAGCTCAAAATGTACTTAGAAAACCATCAAGTCAACTCCAGGTGAGTAGCGGCTTTATTCATAGAAGTCATAATTCGGTGAAACCAGAAGTCAGTGAAAAATGAAGTGTGGATGGTTATGGTTGGAAGACACTATTACACAATCATAGAATAAGTTTAACTGTACTACAGAAGACTGAAAATGCTTACTGGGGTCATGGATAAAGCAAAGGAGGGGTACTACGATTGGGTAGGTGAAAAGAAATTATGGATCTCTTTAGCAAGGGGATATCCACCCCCGCTAGTGCGGGACAGGCTGCCGGGGCCAAAAGCATGCAGGTTCCCTACCTTCAGCAACTGCTAAGCCAGCTTCTCCAGGGTGGAGGGCCTTCTGGAGAAGAAATCCCTCTAAACATCTTTTTTGATGATTCAGGGGCTCCTCTGCCTCCAAAATCACCTCCTTTAAGTAACAGTGCCTGGTACTTCCCTGGTGATCCAGTGGTTAAGAATCCACCTGCCAATGCAGGGCACGCAGGGTCACTCCTTGGTCTGGGAGAATTCCACATGCCTCAGAGCAACTAAGAATGCAAGCCACAATTACTGAGCCCGGTGCTGCAACTACTGAAGCTTGCACGCCTAGAGCCCGTGCGCTTTGCAACAAGAGAAGCAATCACGAGAAGCCTGTGTGCTGCCACAAAGCTTAGCCGTCACTCACTGCAACTAGAGAAAGCCCATGTGCAACAATGAAGACCTAGTACAGCCAAAACAAGTAAATCAATAATTGTTTTCAAGTTAGAATGGATTAGGAAAAAAATAACAATGCCTAATACCTTTATAAACAAAACTTTTGTGTCATAAGCATTCCTAAAATGTTAAGAACACAAGTCTGATTGGGGTAGCACATGAAAGTCATTCACTCAGAAATCCCACTTGGATCTTGTCCCATGACGTCGGAACAGCCTTGCAGGCAGCACATGTCCATTTATTTGTGTCTGCCAGGTGAGTTTCTCCAGGGCAACAATCTTAGCTTTCTGATTTTTGTATCACCAGTGCCCAACAGTATTTGATGTCTAGACTAGGCATGCAAAAATGATTGCCGAAAGATGAAAAGGAAGTGAATTTGAATGAATGGTGTGTGAATAGTTCAGGTAATTTCTGTTTTGACGGATGAAGGTAGGAGGAGAGTAGATACCCAAGGGAGTTTATCATTAAAGTGTTAGAAGTTTCTACAATGAATGAATGGGTTAAAAAAAAAAAAAGACACATTTTGCAGTTGCATAATTTTCTTGGCAGGAGCTAACTAGCAACTGGTAGTTGGAGTGTTTTGCATGAATACACATGATTTCTGAAGGCATGTGATGTGTGTGTGCTCTTCATTAAGGGCTTGACTATTAAGATTCTTATAAAGAGAAAGAGTTTGTTAATTAAGGTATTGTTCAGATTAATGGAGCTACCCTAAGTGAGAATGGTAGAGAAATATTGCATTTGTTTTGTTTGGTCTTTTTGAAACAATGCATCAAAGCATGACTATGAAATTCTACTAAATACTTTCAATTGAAATTCAGCAATTCATGTACGGTCTTATATGGTCAAAAAATAAATTTTCAGAATTCATTCCTCTTTGCTTAGGGCTGAAGTTTACCACGTGAACAAATAGTAATAGTGGGTTCTAATCCCTAGCGGTTTTAGAGATATACCTACACACAAGCAATTCATTAGCCCCATCGTCAGCAAGTCCTTAACTGTTTTTGTTTCTAGTGTCCTTTTCCTCTTTAGTAGCTCCCAGACTCCAGCTCCAATTTGGTAAAAAGAAAAGACTAATTCTTTCAAAACTGCCACTGGGATTTCCCTGGTGGTCCAGTAGTTAAGACTCCAGTGCTTCCAAAGCGGGGGCGCTGGGTTTCGATCCCGGGTCAGGGAACGAAGATCCCATGTGCTACGTGGTGCGGCCAGAAAATTTAAAAATATATATTATATATATTTATGTTATATATTGTATTTTTATATTATATATATAAAATATATGTGTGTGTGTGTGTGTGTGTGTGTGTGTGTATAAGCTGCCACTAAAATCCAAAAGACTCTCTCAATACCCTACTCTCTTTTCTATGCAATTGTCCCCCTACTCCACCCAAATCTCCAGGATACCACGCCACATTTGAAGGCAGACTTTTCTCTCTTATCTCAGATGCCGTGTCCATCCTCAGGCTGGCAGAAAGCCACCACGTACTGGGACTGGCGGGCAGACACGTGTTCTGCTGAGCACCATTCTCTCCCCTGCCTGTGTAAAGTGATCCCCAGACCTTGTGACCACAGACAGCTCATGCTCCTGGGGGCATCTGAGGCCTCTCTTTTCTGAGAAAGTCCGTGGAGGGAAAGGACTGTGTATGGATTTCCATGGAAAAGCCCCTGTCAAGGATTCTAGCTACAGCTCCCCTGAGGTGACAGGAGAATCTGACAGAAGCCAAGGAGAAATATGATATCTCCCACTTAGAAAATACTAAAAATTCTGATTGGTAAAATGAAGTGTAACGAAGATGATAAAACTTCCTGAATTAATATGCTAATTTAACTTAAATGTCTGTTATGTTTAAATAATTGAACACCTTGACAGTAAAAAATCAATCCAGGCATATAGGCAGATAAAACTTTCTGTGTTTTCAGTGGCTGTGGAATCACCTATAAATGCCTGTTATATTTAAATAACTGAACACCTTGACAGGAAAAAATAAATCCAGGCATATAGGCAGATAAAACTTTTTGTGTTTTAAGTGCCTGTGGAATCACCTATTAAGTTGTTCTTAATAGGCTGATGTTAAAAAAAAATAGTTGTTTTTAAAGACTGATGATCAAATAAATAAGTGACTGTATGGCGATTTCCTAAATTAAAGCTATTATAAGCACTTATACAACAAACTAGAATTAGTAATATAAGAGAAATATTGGGGCGGAGAAAATACCTACCTGAAAATCAGTGCTGGGTAACCCAAGCATGGTATGGAGAAAAATGAAGTTGGATTATACCACTTTATAATATGTAATGTAGTGTTATATTTTTAAAAAATGACTACCAAAAGAAGTAGAAGAAGACCGGCTAATTATGATTTAGGGCAAACAGACTAGTATATCTACAAAAGAGATCCATTTACACCAGAACAGGAAGTATATCATCTTATTCTGGATCTGCTCCTATTTAAATAAATGACATGATTAAAATAATGCAAGAAAATAAATATTTTAAAAAATGAAAAATGCTCAAAACATATTTATTGTCCCAAATCTATAAAGAATAGTTGTAAGTATAAATACTCTGCTTTCATGCCATAAGTGGTCAAGGAAGATTAAGAATTTAAGCAAAAGACAAATGCTAGCAAACTAAGTTGAATCATGTGGAATATGTATAGGTTCATAGTAATTAAAGAGGTACAAATTAGAACTCACAAAATGTCACAAATAGCAAAAAGATCCTTTTTTTTTTAAAGTCATTGTTGGTGGAGGATCTGTGGGAAATGAGCCTGTTTACATAGCTGGTGGACTCCACATTTCTTCTTCCTCTTTTTTTAAAATGAATTATAGGGAGGCCTGGCATGCTGCAGCCCATGAAGTCATAGTCAGACACGACTGGGTGACTGAAGAGCAATGTACTTGATGTACAACATTATATAAGTTTCAGATGTACAACATAGTGATTCATAGTTTTTAAAAGTTATACTCCATTTACAGTTATTATAAAATATTGGCTATGTTTCCCATGTTGTACAATATTTTGTAGCTTATTATATACATAATAATTTGTACCTTTTAATCCCTTACCCCTATCTTGCCTCTCCTCCCTCCCTTCTCCCCACTGGTAACCACTAGTTTGTTCTCTATATCTGTGAGCTTGTTTCTTTTGTGCTACATTCACTAATATGTTGTAACTTTTAGATTCTACATAAAAGTCTTATCGTACAGTTTTTCTGAAGAACAATTTCTCAATCTGTAGCAGAAGCTAAAAAAACTTTTAAAATGCTCAATCTATTAATTTCATTTTGGGGATACATGTAAAGGAAAAAAAATTGAAGGGGAAAATAAAATCTGTGCAGACGTATCTGTATAGAAGCATTACTTTTCATAATTAAAAACAAGAAACATCTCTAATGCATAGTTAAAAGAAAATGGTTTAGGCAACCGCTCAATATTAACAGAAGGTAATTAAGTACACTATTTAATTAAAAGTGACTAATATGTGGATTATGTTGATCCATGGAAATCTATACGTGAAGCTGTGATAAATCTGAACGAGTAACAAATATGTTCTTGGCTGAATTTATTTCAGCCATGGACGTATTTTGGGGTTCTTGGGGACTGAGCCATATTGAATCCACAGGGACAAACTTAGTTCCTGGTACTCAGTAAGTGCTCAAGTATTTGTTGAATAGATGCATAAATGACTTTTCTGTTTATGCTGAATTCTTGACCTTCTGCCTGACCTTGGTAAATGTGCACTTTCATACAGCTCACCTGGGTTTCTGAACTCTAGCCTGCTCCATCCTCAAATAAATGTGTACCCTTTATGGTGCTGGCACCCAGCTAAGTGACCTCTGCTCTACTGAAGCTTCCAAACCCAGGATGACACATGGCTGCAGCTCACTCACTGCCTAGCATGATGTCTGTCTGCACCAAGCTCATGAAAAAAAAAAAGAAATGAATAAACTTTGTCCAGTGTACAAAGGAACATTAACAAACATGGCAAGAGATTGGATAGTGAAAAGAGTTTAGATCAATCATTCTAGGGGAAGGAATAGCTGTATTTGAAAAGCTGTATGATTTTATCAACTGTCAAAAAATAAGAGAAATCAAAGCTCATACTAATGTATTTTCTTAAATACAAACTAATTGCAATCAATTCCTAGGACTAGATAGAATATACCTCCCCAAAGCCAGGTGTCTATTAAAAAAGAGGCAAAAGCACTTAAGCATTCGACCTTGTCTTACTTAACATTCTCCAGTCATCCAGCTACTCTGATGGGAAGGGTAACAGCATCGACTCTCAAGAAGCTGCCAGCTGCCTGTGAACATTCTGCCCAGAATATTTGCTGAGATTCTATGGAGAGCAGAGTGGAACATTAAACCCTTAAGGGATTTAAAAAAAAGAGAGAGAAACCTATAAGGTCCTCGTTATTTGAGTTATCAGGGGCTGTGTATCATGGGGTGACAGGCAGATCCAACAGACAAACGACACACACACATACTAAATACTTGCTAAATAAGTGTTCGCCTAGTGGCCCCCCTAAACTCGGCCTGTCCCGGTGGCGCTGAGTGCCGGGCACAGAAACACTTGCTAGCGGAATGAATGATTGAACGATTTGAATGGACAGAAGAGGGGATTCAGCAGGTTGCCACATTAGATGAAGCAATCACAGCATCAAGTGACGTTAGTGTATTTATTCTGGCGGATCTTAATTTATCTGTGAGCGCACACCACTCTTTAAGGGCCCCCATACAGGCAGGGAGCTCTGGGGAGCGACACAGTTACAAAGAAGAAGAAGAAAAGAGAGCCTTCCACGCCTCGGCCGGGGGCGGGTCGCGTGCAGACCCGGGGTTAAGGTGAGCGGAGCTGGAGGTCGCGGGTCCCATGTCCGCGTCCAGGTCGGCCTAGGCCTCCTGTGCTATAAATACAGCGGTCCACATGCTGCAGAGACACGGTGTTCCCTGCGCTCGCGGGACAGATAACATGAATTTGCCCTTTAAACGTCCCAAGTAAAGGCACAGCCCCCAGCCCACCCCTGCCCCCCGGAAGCGCCTTCGCCCCCGTTGCCCTCTGCAGAAGAGGGGGCGGGCCAGGAGGCGGGGCTCCGCGCACCCGTAAAGCCAATGAGAGGGGCGCGCGGGGACCCGGGGCCCCGCCTCCTCTCGCGAGAGCCTGGGCGGGGTATATAAAGCGGGCAGCGGGGCGAGGTGAGTGGCCCCTTCGCGTCGCGCAGGGTCTGGAGTAGGGGAGGTCGGGGCTCCCCGGGCGGAGTGAGCGAGAGCGCGTCTCGCGGAGGCGGTGTGCGCCCGGCTGTCACCATGAGCGATCAGGCTCTGAGCTTCCTGAAGGACTTCTTGGCCGGCGGCGTGGCCGCTGCCATCTCCAAGACCGCTGTCGCGCCCATCGAGAGGGTCAAACTGCTGCTGCAGGTGAGGACCTTGCGGGCGCGGGCGCGGGCGCGGCGAGCGGGGCGCGGGCGCGCGGGACCGGGCGCGCGGCGCCCCGGCGGGCCGCGGGGCCGTCCCCCAAATCCGCGCTAGGCCCCGGGCCCGGCTCACGGCCTGCGCGAAGGGGAAGGTGCCCTCTGCGCAGAGACAGGTCCAGCGTCAGTAGCGGATTCCTGGTGTCGGGTGGCGCCCCGCGTGCGGGTGTCTATATATGGAAACCCACCCAGAGTAGGTTGCAGCCAGCCAGATCCTGCTCCGGGGACAGCGCAGGCACTCAGGCCTCTTGGGTCGGCCTCACCTCTTGATTTTCAGAGCCCCTTGCACCCTCTTCTCAGCATCCACCTTTTACGATTAACAACATCGAAATAATTATTACTCAAGATTATTACGGTGTCCAGTGCGCCGTGCTATAGCCAACATTATTCTATTATTCATTCATCTTTGTATGACCTCTGTAAGACAGATACTGTTTCCCCCATTTTGCACATAAAGAAACAGGTCTTGAGAGACCAGCACTTTAAAGAATAAACTAAGATGGCCTTATTCATCCTTTCCCCAAATCTTTTCCTCCCCAGCCCTGATCTCTGAATGGCTTGTTCTCATTATCTCACCCCCCCCCCCCCTTATTTTTTCACTTGCCCAAAAAGCAAGGACCCCTCCATGAGGAATTGGGCATTCTCAATTTGGGAGTCAAAATGATCAATAACAAGAAAAAAACCCCAATGGCCCACAGCAACAAACCCCTCAATAATTGATTATTTGGATATGCTTGGAAAATGTCAGGCTCCAATGCTGAGTGGATTCCTTCTTCCGTTAGAACACCTACTACTCAGAGACTGCGTCTCCAGAGAGACTAAAGAGAGACTGAGGAATCCTCACCTCCTTCCCATCCTATCTGTCAGATCAGAGCAGGTGTCCTTTGGGCCAGGGATCTTTAATTATTTCTGTCTCCCAGTAATAAAGCCCTAGTACAGTTCTGGCACCTCGGGAAAATGCAACAAATCAATGTCTCCCTTTACATAATCAAATCATCCCTTTCAGTGTATTTTGGAGCAGAACTGTTTCTCTCAAATGCCCTGGTAACTGAGGCAGAACTGGGTTTAGGGGACTTAGTGTCCAAGTAGCTAAGACTTCAGTTTACTCAGTGTTCATTTGATTTCCCCATACTTTTTAAACAAGGAAGTCAGGAAGCTCAAACCTCCTTGTTCTCCTGCCCTTCTCTCTCGGCCCTCCCTGTCCCCCTCATCTCCCTCCTCCCCCGCCCCTCTCCCCGCTGCAGGTCCAGCATGCCAGCAAACAGATCAGTGCCGAGAAGCAGTACAAAGGGATCATTGACTGCGTGGTGAGAATCCCCAAAGAGCAGGGCTTTCTCTCCTTCTGGAGGGGTAACCTGGCCAACGTCATCCGTTACTTCCCCACCCAAGCTCTCAACTTCGCCTTCAAGGACAAGTACAAGCAGATCTTCCTGGGGGGCGTGGACCGGCATAAGCAGTTCTGGCGCTACTTTGCCGGTAACCTGGCCTCCGGTGGGGCAGCTGGGGCCACCTCCCTCTGCTTCGTCTACCCGCTGGACTTCGCTAGGACCAGGCTGGCTGCCGACGTGGGCAAGGGTGCCGCCCAGCGGGAGTTCACTGGTCTGGGCAACTGTATCACCAAGATCTTCAAGTCTGATGGCCTGAGGGGCCTCTACCAGGGTTTCAATGTATCGGTCCAGGGCATCATTATCTACAGAGCCGCCTACTTTGGAGTCTATGATACGGCCAAGGGTGAGAGAAGGGCGTCAGGGGGCGCAGAGCGGAGGAGGGTGTGTGGAGAGGATCCTGAGGGGTGTCTAACTCATAAAGGACTTTGTCTTGTTAATCTCACTTTCGCCTAGCCCCTGGGCTAAACTGCGGAGGTGGTGAGGTGGGGATCAATAGCTGGAGGACTCTCCTTGTCCTCTCCTGAACTACCCTGGCCTTGAGTTACTCAGAGAGGGCGAAGGGGGTGCCTGGCTCCTTTTATCGGTTACCAAGTTTAACTTGGAGCCATTTCAACACGCCCTGTGCATGGGGGCATGGCTTGGGTTTTGTGGGTCCAGGGGAGGTTGGCAGCCCCAACTTGTGTTGGCTGCTTGGTTACTCCTGAGGCACCCCTCGCGGGGCGGGCTCTTCTGGAAGGGTAGGGCGTGAAAGTTGCGGTGCCCTGCTCTCCGGCCCCACCTGCTTTTTGCCCAGCTGCTCGGAGGAGGAATCACGTCATGGCCATTTGGCTTCTTGGCTCTGCCCACAGGGATGCTGCCTGACCCCAAGAATGTGCACATTATCGTGAGCTGGATGATCGCCCAGACTGTGACGGCGGTCGCAGGGTTGGTGTCCTATCCCTTTGACACCGTCCGCCGTAGGATGATGATGCAGTCTGGCCGGAAAGGGGGTAAGCCCAAGACCCACGAGAATCTTACTTTTCTGCTCAAGGAGAACGCCAGTCAGTGCTCTGTACAGCCTGCATTCTCCTAAGTTGTTAGAACTGAGGTAAAAATTTAAGAAAGACTGTGATGAATCCTCCCCGATGTTCTAAACTATTCCTTTAAAGATTTGGTTTGATTTTAATCAAAGAAGTAAGAACACCGAAAATGGGATATGGTTTGGTTCATCTGGTTTGTGAACTTAACTAGGTAGCTAGCATCATAGAGGCCTTAGGCCTTTTCCCCTTAGGAGCCTGGGTGCAGAAATAGGGAAAAGAAGTAATCAGCTAGTTTATTTAAAAGTGCTTCTTACCTAGTTTTACAAGCATTATTGGGAAGAGTGATTTAGCTGGGGGAGAGATGGCCTCCAGCAGTTTGTGGCAATAGGAAAAGTTTTGGCTTCAATAGGTTGAAACATAAGAAATTCCATTGTAACAGTAAGAAACACTGAATATATAATTAGTTTCATCTGCTTCAACCTAATAATTGTATCTCTTGCTTTGTAAGAGTATAATCTGAGATTGCATCTCAGTTTTCTCATCAATAATAAACAGGACCCCCCAGATTGACACTTCTGCTCCCCCCTGCTCCCTTCCTGTTTCTGTTTGACTTATGTGAATTACCTGGTTCATCACCCCCGTTCTTCACTTGATCTTGAGTTGAACTAGGAATCTAGAGACCCCACCCAGCGGTTATGCAAGGGGCGGGGCTGTCCCACTGAATGTGCTTAGAGCTGGGCAGAAGACTCAAAGTGACCTTTTATAACACTGAGAACAAACTGCAGCTGTCTTTCAGAGGAAAAGTCTCTTTCCTCCAGGATTATGGAGCCCTCACCAACCATGTTTGTTTCCACAGCGGATATCATGTACACTGGGACAGTGGACTGCTGGAGGAAGATTGCAAAAGATGAAGGACCCAAGGCTTTCTTCAAAGGTGCCTGGTCCAACGTATTGAGAGGCATGGGCGGTGCTTTTGTATTGGTATTGTATGATGAGATCAAAAAGTTTGTCTAATGTGATTAAAACTCGAGTTCATTGGTTCCAGATCCATTGTGTGGTTTAATAGACTCTTCCTAAGGGGAAATAAAAAAGAAAGATCTGGGATGAAACCAGATTGAAAGGAATACCTCAGAGGGGGGGAAAAAAGCTTGAGTATTCATTAAACCACAAATGTATTTTGTATTTATTTTACATTTAAATTTCCACAGCCAATAGAAAATAACTTATCATACTTATATAATTAACTGAAGAACTGATCATGAATAACTTAATGTGAAATGTCAATAAAGACCACTTAATGCATGTTCTCTATTTTACTGAATTCTTATTAACTGCCAAATGGATTAAAATCATAAGACCATAAATCTTATTTTTTAGCATGACTCATTTATATAACTCAGGGGACAAGCTTCTAAATATCAGATATTACACTGTGTTATCACGTGAACACTTAGCATACTTCAGAGTTATGGTTTTCAAACTGAAATAGGTTATGTTCTCTCTTCACCTTACACCATAGTGCTGTAGCCTCAGTGGTAACATGGATAGTGGCTTCCATAATCTCACTGTATTTTACGCACTTTTCACACAGTCTTCAGGAATTGTGAGATTCCACTAAAAGCTTTAAAGCACAGTTTCAGGAGCTTTTGCATGGTTAGGAAGTGCTATCAGTACCTTTAGAGAACTGTGATACTTGGAATTTTATGACAGGTGGACAGTAGTCATTGAAATCAGTTAGCAAGCTAGCACTGAAATCCTGTTGGATCCTGTGGAAGATGCAGAAAGGCAGAAGTCCATTGGGAAAAAAAAAGCTTAAGTGGGGTTAGGAGAGAGGAGTGACATGGCATTGTTAAATAGTGTAACATTTAATATCAATACAGTGAATCTTGGCTGAGGAGAACTAGAAGCCAGAGGGAACTGGGGGGGAAGGATAGAAGATAGGCCTTGAAAGAAAATAACTAGACTTAGATACATGGGTATAGAGAATATCTGCCAGCACTTCTTTTCTGCAACAATTTATCAAGACCTGGAGGAAAAGTCAGTTTGGGACTTGACTCTTTTAAGTCTGTGAGCAAGAGACAAGGACAATTCCACATGGGAAAGTAAACGTTTTGGGTCCAGAAGACCACACGGTTCATAGGGTCCTCGCTTGCTGGGAGTGACGTGCGGACACGGGCCCCTACGTGCGGGGTGAAGCCTGGATGGCAGGCACGTGTTTTCACGGCTCCGACAGGTGGCTGACGGGCAACTCTGCACACGGTGTTCTGGACCTGCCTCCTTCCCAAGCTCTTCCGCCTCTTCACTCCTGCCTCCCTGGTGAAAAAAAATGGCTGCCCTGTTCTACTCTGGTAGCTAAGGTCTGAGTTTTGCCACGTCCAAGGTTACATCCATCTTAACCTAGCAGTTGTCTCTGCTGACAGAAAGTCTCTCAAGCCCATCTCAAGGCCAGGTCGCAGGTACAGGTCATTAGGGGCCTTTGGGGCCTATGTGTCTCATTGGCTTTCTATCCTAAAGGTGATCTGAAAAGTCCAAGCTCTGTTGCTGATGGAGAGGAAAGAGGGCAGGCTAGTAGGACAAATGCTTCTGTGGAGTGGCTCTCCAGAGAAGGCCAGCCCTAAGAGTTAGCGCAGGGGCAGGGAAGGTGGGGGGATTGGGGGGTGCGGTGTGGAAGCGGGTGGGCAGTGCCGGCAGTGGAAGACCCCGGGGCCCTCTCTGGCAGGAACAGGAAGTGGAGAAGGGGATTCAACATTTACTTAACGGTGTGATTATCTCCCTTCTGCATGTGACCCACAAGGCAGCCTCCCTGCCTCCTGCTAGTGTTAACCCCTGTGGCCTCAGGAATGGATGTATAAGGAGCCTGTGGCATCAGCCCTCACCCCAGCTCCTTAACGACCCGGAGCCCCCAGGTCCCTCAACCTTGGATGGGCAGCACCTCCCTGGACTGCCCTGTCTTGACAATCCCCTCACGGTGGGTCCATGGCCCCAGGAGGTGTGTGAAAGTTGTAGAAATGCAGCTGGAAGGCTGAGAATTGGAGAGTGATTCTGAGAGTGTCTCGGGGGGTCGGGGGGGAAGGGTCACACCTCTGGGAGGCCTCCCACAGCAGGAAGAGGGAACCAGGGACTGGGTGGCCCCTGCAGTCCCGGAGGCTGGCTTTCAGCTATCTCATCCCTTTAGCTACATATGGGAGACTGGAGATTGTGAGACCCCCTGCTGCCTGCTGTCAAAAGCAAAAGTAAACCTCTGGAAGAAAATACCACCTAGAGCAGGGGTCAACAAACTTTTTCTCTGAAGGGCAAGGTAGTAAATAGTTCAGGCTGTGTTGACCAGATGGTCTTTGATAGGGCAGCTCTGCCCTATTGCAACAGCGCCCTGGACTAGACACGAACCCAGGGTGGCTGGTCTGCAAGACTTTGTGTGCGGACACTGAACTGTGCACTTCTTAGAGTACTGACATGTCACAAAATATTTTTTAATTTTAATGGGCTCTTCCCTGGTGGTTCAGTGGTAAAGAATCTGCCTGCCATTGCAGGAGACTCCGGATTCGATTGCTGGGTTGGGAAGATCCCCTGGAGGAGGAAATGGCAACCCAATCCTGTGGTATTCTTGCCTGGGAAATCCCATGGGCAGAGAGGAGCCTGGCAGGCTGCAGTCCATGGGATTGCAAAAGTCAGACATGACTGAATGACTAAACAACAAAACAACAAAAATACCATGTTAGCAAAACTTGTGGGAAACAGCTAAAGCTATGCTCAGAAGAAATTTATAGCTTTTGATGCATTTATTAGAAAAGACAACAACAACAGCATTAGAAAAGAAGGACTGAAAATCAGTGAACTATACATCCATTCCAAGTTTTAAAAAATGACAGCAAATTAAGCCCAGAGAATAAAACTGGAACTAAATAACTCAGATAACGGAATTAGTGAAAAAGAGACAAACAACAATGTCAGATGAACTGCATGTCTAAGTGTGAAAGGTAAAATTTCCAGAAGGTAACAAAACAGCATTATTTCAAGTCCTCAGGTGAACGAAAATTTATAAAATCCAACATTTAAAAAAGGACTAATCATGTAAGAAAAGACCGACAAATTGGATTCTGAAATAGAGACACAGAACATTAAGACTGTATTATGGTGGTTCCAGAAATATCTCTAAGTGGATTAAAACAGTCACCAGAATTTTAAAACCAAGTACAAATTTCTGCTATAATGTAGTCTTATTTGCTAGAGCTCAAATATACTACCAGCAGGAAGTACTCAGTGATTTACTCCAACGGCACTATTGTTATTTAACCCTTGTTAAAAAAATTCATAATGTTTTAGCAGCAAGTTTTAAAAAGAGTATTTCTTATCATTCATAATACCCATTATACATATGAAATGTTGATGTGAACTTAAAAAAAACACTCCTTCAAGCTATAAAAGAGTGTCTATTGTATTCAAGCTATAAAAGAGTGATTTCCTAAAGGAAATCAACCCTGTGTATTCATTGGAAGGACTGATGCTGAAGCTCCAATACTTTGGCCACCTGATACAAAGAGCCCACTCACTGGAAAAGACCTTGATGCTGGGAAAGACTTGAATGCAAAAGGAAACGGGGCTGGCAGAGGATGAGATGGTTAGACAGCATCACCAACTCAATGGGACATAGACTTGAGCGAACTCTGGGAGATGGTGCAGGACAGCCGAGCCTGGTGCGCTGCCGTCCATGGGGTCACCAAGGGCTGGACACGACTTACCGACTGACGACAACGTCGCAGCAACATAACGATTATGATGTGGTTTAAAGAGATGATCAAGAATGTAATTTAAAGCATTTCCCACATAAACTTCATACTTCCAAAGATATAAATAACTAATATCCTCTTTCCAATTTCATTCTCACTAATTCTTAGTCATGGAGGCATGTAAAAGTTATTATTCTAATTTTTACAATGGGAACAAGAAGACAGTGCATTTGAGAGACAGACATAGGATCAAAACTCAGTTATCTTTGATTCTTTTCTTTTTTCCTTCACTGTGCCAAGGGTGAGTTCTTCATGCCTAAAAGACATTATAGTAGACCGGGAAATTAAAAAAGAATGTTGATTTTTAAGTTTCTTACTATCTTTATTCATACAAATAAAGTAGTCATGAGCATTAAGCACATTTTCTTGGATGATTTACAATCATTTATATAGGTTCCAACTTTGGCATTTAAGATATTAAACATTTTATGAATTATTAAAATAATAGAGTAACTTAAACTTGTGTCCCCAACTTTACATTGGTCATAATACTTTTCATACTGTGCAGTATTTGAATTTGAAGATCAAAGTACACACACATATCCATCCCAGTGACCTCTTTTTAAAGTTACCTAGATAGCCATTTTGGACATTTGGGTTAATGGGCTGAAAACAACTACAATACTCTACATTTACAAGCAAACAAGAAAACGTTTATTTGGGGTAGTAGCTAAGAAAGCAGCTTTTTACGGAGACTGGAAAAAAAGGAAGCAGGGGAAGTATGAGGGTAATTTTATCCTTAGGAAATAACTTTAATAATTCAAAATTTTTCATACGATCTTATTAAGAAGGATGCAATACCAGTATAACATTTAACAGATATGGAAGTAACTCTCAATAAGAACTTTGCCTAGTAATTGCTGACCTTAGATGAGTATCATTTCTAGTTGCACATGTAAATTTTCAAAATATGTATCTTAGGTACAAGGGAACCAAATATAAAGTGATGCTAGACAGTCCTTCACATTTTTTATGTTTTGAAAATGAAAATAATATACTTCTGATTTCTTCATAAAAATACCCCTTAAATCCTAACAACTTAAAAGGCATCTTGACTTACATCGGAGAAGATCACATTTTTCAACTCCTACCCCTCTACTTATACTTTTCAATGTAAAATAACCATGACAACAGTTGTAAATTTCTCTTTGAAAAGAGGAGCATTGTTGTTCTTTCTGACTTTTGCTTCAAGCTGAATCTCTGTTAACAGTAATACTTAGACGAAACTCCCCTGCCTAAGTAGTAAAAACTGAAGGTGTTAATTTAGTATCTAAAATCAAAGTACAGAGAAAAAAAAAATTTTTAAGATCAAAGAAAAAAAAAGTACAGCTTTTATCTATCAAATTAAAATTGTACCATATGGTATATGACATATGGCAGCAAAGACTATATACAATGTATTCAGAGACTAATGCTATTACATAAAAGGTTTCTTTTTCCCCCTAACAACTTAAAAACCAATTTTAAAAAATTGGCTAACTCACTACTGGGAATATATTCAAATGCTGAATTTTAAATTCAGCATTATCTTATCTCTCCTTAAAGACAGGTTGTTACACAAACATCGAAAAGTGCAATAAGTTAGAAAACAAAACCTTGGTTTAGTACAGCTAAAGTTTATAAAGTAAAGCACTAAATGATGTAAAAACCTATACACCAGAATATCAAATAACAACAAATGAACATTATAACTCAAAGAAAGCAGCAGAAAAATCTCATGGTCAGGTTGTTTTCCCATGAATTTTTTAACCCCATTCTCCCCACCCTTCTCAAGCCCTACCTGAAACAAAATCTATCAATACAAACTAAGACCAAGACATTCTGAATTGATATTTAGCAAAATGCAGTTTGGCTTACCGCTGAAGGTGTTTAAGAAAAGTTAAGTTTGGTGTACACGCTACAGAGCTTGAGCAACTCAGAAAAACAAAAAACAAATATTACTGTGTTTACAGATCAAAAATTCACACTAAAAAAAAAAGGACAGATTTGGCATTTAGTATAGAAACTTAGCAATACATTTTAAGGTATACAAAAGGCCAGTAATGAAAACAGTGATAACTAGAACAGCAGAAGCAACATGACCAAGATATACTTCGTTGTACAAGAGCCTACAGATTGACAGAGAAAATACTGATTTTAAGAGTCACCTTTATTACACCCTACTCACACATCACTAATTTCAAAAGGTCTTAGAAAGTGAAACTGGCAAAAATGGTACTTCCAGGATTCAATACAAAAGGCCAAAACAAAACCAAAAAATTGGCTGACATTTATAAAGTAGCCTCAACAAATACGGGATTTTTTTCCTCCTTTATCATTCATCTCTTTAGTTTTCTTTGTCAGCCCTTAAAAACAAAAGGGGTGAGAACAATGCATTTGTTTCACGCTTCCTCTCACTTAAAACAATAAACGCTGAATACAGCACAACCCATTAACAACACCCCTTAAAACACTGTCCTGACACAACTTGGGATCTGCTTCTTGGATCCTCAAGCTGGAGGTGCTCGTCTGCTAATTCAACAAATACTTGCTTTTGCTTATGAGGATCTGGACACTGGACAAACTATTCACAATGCAGGAGCTCTAAAGAAACCTAACAGAATCCTTACCTACTTCCCCTGAAAAACACAAAAGAGGAGCTTCTAAATTGAGCTTTCTAAGACTCACAATTTGAAATGGTCTGGAACGGTTGATAACATTTTTAAGATCTAACTAAGTGCACACTTCTATAGAGGTAGTAGGCACCTCTGGTGAATCACAAGGACTGCCCTAGTGCAAGCTTCTGTCTTCTCCTCAAATCTAAATCAGCGCCGCCAATCGGAACAAATTTCAAGATTAGTTTCATAATAACTATCTTACAATCAAGTTATAAGTCACACTACCCAGGTTCTGAAGCAAAGAGAAAACCAAGTCAGTCAGGAGCTGCGCTCACTGTATAAAACTTACAGAAAATAAAAACAAAACAACACATAAATGAGAACTATATAGCTAACATTTTGGTCCAACATGCAGGATGCTATCACAACTGCTTCATCAGTCCAATAGTTGAACCAATTTCTATGTTGAGAAAAGACACAGCTATACCACCATTTCTCTACGAAATATATACATGTCTCATATAAACACCTCCTCCCAGGAAACACTGATTTTCATATTAAGTTGTCTTTTTGAAAACAATTTTGCATCCAATTACAATACAAGTCACTGCTAGTACACCTTAAATTGCTTAAACCAGTGTTTAGAGGTCTACACAGAGAATGACAGCATTATACAAGAGCACTTCAACTAAGAATTGGATGAACAATGTTTAAAGTAAAAAGAGGTTTTATAACCAAGCTGTACGGACATTCTGGGGCTTAGATCTTAGCAACAGGCCACCGCCTGTTGTGTCAAAAGCAGATGGCTCACTCTTACAGCTGAGGCCGCTGGTAGCACTGGATGTCCTGGAAGCTCCTTCTGAAAATAAATGAAGAGCAAGAAATTATCTGAACTAACTAAACACATAAACCATCATCTGATACACTTCCTTTCCTAATTTGAAGCCCAGATTAAAATAAAACTGTCTTCTCTATCTCACATGTGTTTTTAATAGTCTAATTCTATTCCCAACCAGGAATGTTCTTCAGAATTCCCTGTGGAACTTAAAATAACAAACATAACCAAACTCTATACAAGGGCATTTTGATGCAATAGATTTGGGGTAGGAATAAGTATTTTTAAAAGCCTCTCAAAAGATTCTAGTGGGAAAAATAAAGTCTCTTTGTATAACCATTTATACATTTATTCAACAAATAATTTATCACATTCACGGCATGATATTAAGTTTTGAGTTACTGGAATAAGACCCTCTCTTAGTCACTAATTCTACCAAGGAAGTGATGCGTGGTTCAGTCGCTCAGTCATGTCCGACTCCCTGCAACCCCGTGAATCGCAGCAGGCCAGGCCTCCCTGTCCATCACCAACTCCCAGAGTTTACTCAAACCCATGTCCATTGAGTCGGTGATGCCATCCAGCCATCTCATCCTCTGTCGTCCCCTTCTCCTCCTGCCCCCAATCCCTCCTAGCATCAGGGTCTTTTCCAATGAGTCAACTCTTCGCATGAGGTGGCCAAAGTATTGGAGTTTCAGCTTCAACATCAGTCCTTCCGGTGAACACCCAGGACTGATCTCCTTCAGGATGGACTGGTTGGATCTCCTTGCAGTCCAAGGGACTCTCAAGAGTCTTCTCCAACACCATAGTTCAAAAGCATCAATTTTTCAGTGCTCAGCTTTCTTCATGGTCCAACTTTCACATCCATACATGACCACTGGAGAAACCATAGCCTTGACTAGACAGACCTTTGTTGGCAAAGTAATGTCTCTGCTTTTTAACATGCTATCTAGGTTGGTCATAACTTTCCTTCCAAGGAGTAAGTGTCTTTTAATTTCATGGCTGCAATCACCATCTGCAGCGATTTTGGAGCCCAAAAACATAAAGTCAGCCACTGTTTCCCCATCTATTTCCCATGAAGTGATGGGACCAGTTGCCATGATCTTAGTTTTCTGGAAACTTCCTCTATTATGACTCCCTTCCCGGGACAGGTCTCTGTCCCTAGCTGTTTTGTCTCTCTTTTTATCTTTTATATTTTGTCCTACCTCCTTTTGAAGACAATGGGCTGCTTTTCTGGGCACCTGATGTCCTCTGTTAGCGATCAGAAGTTGTTTTGTGGGGTTTGCTCAGCGTCCAAATGTTCTTTCGATGACTTTGTGGGGGAGAAAGTGGTCTCCCCGTCCTCTTCCTCTGCTGTCTTAGCTCCTCCCCAATCTTAGTTTTCTGAATGTTGAGCTTTAAGCCAACTTTTTCACTCTCCTCTTTCACTTTCATCAAGAGGCTCTTTAATTCTTCTTCACTTTCTGACATAAGGGTGGTGTCATCTGCATATCTGAGGTTATTGATGTTTCTCCTGGCAATCTTGATTCCAGCTTGTGCTTCCTCCAGCCCAGCATTTCTCATGATGTACTCTGCATATAAGTTAAATAAGCAGGGTGGCAATATACAGCCTTGATGTACTCCTTTTCCTATTTGGAACCAGTCTGTTGTTCCATGTCTGGTTATAACTGTTGCTTCCTGACCTGCATACAGGTTTCTCAAGAGGCAGGTCAGGTGGTCTGGTATTCCCATCTCTTCCAGAATTTTCCACAGTTTATTGTGATCCACACAGTCAAAGGCTTTGGCATAGTCAATAAAGCAGAAATCGATGTTTTTCTGGAACTCTCTTGCTTTTTCGAAGATCCAGCGGATGTTGGCAATTTGATCTCTGGTTCCTCTGCCTTTTCTAAAACCAGACTAGCTTTTACAGACTTTATAGCTTAGAACATATACAAGTAGTAACAGCACAGACTTCTGCAGGGAATGGTCTGGCCTTTCCGAGTGTTGTACAATCCAGCACTCAGCGGTCACTCCCACCTGTGTTCTCTGGGTGTGTGATGGATCAAATACTGAGCACTAAGAGGGATTAATCTGATGACTACAGATTGCTAATTTTTGTCTTAGTTACCAGTGAAGAAGAAGCATGCATTAGGGCTGGAAGATACTACTGAAAATTCTTCACCGGCTAAAGAGACTGCTTCAGCAACTTTTAAACAGTCTTATCTGTTCATTTCTTCCTTTAATAAACACACTGAAATTAAAAGTCTCTCCTCCACTACCTAAGAGACTACTGATATTTTCAGTTATTTAACTGAAAATTAACTGGTTGCCTTCCTATGTGGCCACTATATGCTGTAAAAAATGAAACCTGAAGTTAAGTGAACAAACACAAAACAAGGCATGCCAGTGAAACACACATAGACTGCATTCCAGAAGTCAGCATTTTAAAGCTCTATCATAAGAACCTAAGTCATAAACTTTTAAAAGGGAAAAGGGTACAAACAAGTACAAAATAACGTGTGCGTGTGCTTACTTAGTGAGCTGTACTGGCTGAGCGTTGACCTCACTCGTCTGGAGACTGGGGATGAGCTGAGATAACCCATGTTGCGGTGATAGTCCATCAGCTGTTCAGAGCGTTTCATGCCAACTGTTGGCTTCACAGCTTCAAGCCTTTTCAGAAAAGCCTTCATTTAAATGAACCATTTAAAAGCTAACGTTAGATAAACAGCAGTAGTTTTTAAAAAAGGCAAACACTTTCCAGAAACTGAAATTCACAAAATAAAGTAGAAAAGACTTCAAGTCACTGCGGAAAAAAATATTTCAATAATAATGTGGAAAATCTAAAAGTTTCTACCTGTCCTATAGCTAACCAAAACCACTATGATTTTAACAACTGATTGTGGGCACAGCTCTCTTCTTTGTCAGGTTACAATCTTAGAAAAGATGCTGTAAGTTGCAATACACTAAACCTTATTTTCTCACAGAAATGACATTATGGGAGTAATAATGCTAAGAGCCCGTGCTCTTAATATTAATGCTAGAAACGACCGTGAACATATGCTTAGAGAGGAACTGACATATATACATTTAAGAGCAGGAAATAATGTCATTTCTTTCAGCAAGTAAAGTGAAACTATAAACTATACTATAGGAAACTATTATAAAGTACCCCCGTTGACCCCTTCCCTTCTCCTTCTGCTAAAATTATTCTTGCAATTTTTCTTAAAAACAGAATTCATCTTGTCTCCAAATGAATATATGTAAACATGGTTTAATAAGAACAGTTCCAAATTTTTAAAAAATTGTACCCTTTTGAAGTAACCAAGTTCTAATACAGTTGGGTCTATATGCAGCAAGTGCGCCCTCTACTGCAGAGGGCTGTCCTCTTCACCTGTTCTGCACACCTTTTCCCTGGAGGCCTGCAGCCTCTGGATTGCTAAGGAGCTGATGTTAGGGAACTGGAACAGAATTGCTTTAGTCATCATGCCTGTGAGCCATGCGAACTGGTCTCTATCACTGGAGATGGAGCAAATGAAGGATTATGAATCACGAAAATTACAAAGTAATGGACCCTGGTTGTGCAGTACATTGGACACAAAAGTGTCGTGTGTGTGTACACGCGCACCCTTGCATGTGTGTTTTGACTACAAACAATCCGGCAAACAGGTTAAAAAGTGTATCATCTCACACTGAAGAACTATTTGAGCCAATGCAGCTCTATATAAGGGTTTCATAGGTGGCTGGTTATACAATGAATACACAAAAGTTGATAGTTTACGAAAATAACCAATTAGAAAACAAAATGAAAAATTTCATGGCAATAACATAAAAAATATAGTTCTTGTTTTTTTTTTCCAGAGTCCTCTCTCGGATTTTTTTCCCAATTATTTTTATTATTATTATTTTTTTCCATTTATTTTTATTGGTTGGAGGCTAATTACTTTACAATATTGTAGTGGTTTTTGCCATACATGACATGAATCAGCCCTGGATTTACATGTGTTCCCCATCCTGATCCCCCCCTCCCACCTCCCTCCCCATCCCATCCCTCTGGGTCTTCCCAGTGCACCAGCCCCGAACACTTGTCTCATGCATCCAACCTGGACTGGCGATCTGTTTCACCCTTGAAAACACACATGTTTCGATGCTGTTCTCTCAGATCATCCCACCCTCGCCTTCTCCCATAGAGTCCAAAAGTCTGTTCTATACATCTATGTCTCTTTTTCTGTCTTGCATATAGGGTTATTGTTACGATAACGAAAAATATAGTTTTAAAGAAAACTACAAACCTTACCAAGGTCGAGTGTTAAGAAGGCTTGAGTAAACAGGACATACCACATTTCTAGATTAAAAGGTCATATTTTAAGAGTGCCCAACACTCTGCAATTAAAATGTAAACTCAACACAATTCCAACAAAAATTTAATTAAAAATTTTTTATAAAGGAAAATAATCAGCTATTATGAAGAATGCAAAGGACCAGCCAAGAAAAAAATGTTACAATATATAGAATTAGTTTTATTTTGCTTAATAAAGCAAATATTTGCTTAATAAAGAAGAGTTAAGCATAAATATGGACAATTCCTATTCCTTACAATAACATAATTTTTATAATAAATTATGCTTATTTCACCATTTAGCTTTAAGCTACTTTTTCTACTTGTGAATTAAGCTTTTGATCCAGAGCTGCACTGTCCAAGGCCAAAAGCCACATATTGTTACAGAACATTTAAAATGTGGCTAGTTCAAATTGAGATATGCTCTAAGTATAAAATATACAACAGACTTCAGAGACTTAGTATCAAAAAACATAAAATATCTCTCAACAGTTTTTTATATTCATTACATGTTAAAGTGTAATATTTTTTATTTAGTCAGGTAAATATTATAGCGGAATAATTTCACCTATTTCTTTGACATTTCTAATGTAACTGTTAGGAAAATTTAAATTATACATGTGGTTCACTTTATGTTCTACTGTTCCCAAGTATAACAAAAAAGATCCTACTATGAAATGGAGAAAAATATTGCTCAGATATACAAATTACTAAGTAACAAAGTAAAAAGAAAAAAATAGTGGTAATTTTCCACTGCTTATTAAAATAGCTGAGATGTACAATTGATATGGGGTATAACGGAAGCTGTAAACAGAAGCTGCTTACCAGTTTTCATCTCGTTTGTATCTAGAATAGTCCCTAGACATTAATGGCTTCAACTTTTCAAAAGCAAACCCAAGTTCCTCAAAACGATAAATATAGAATTACTATATGACCCAGCCATTCCACTCTTAGGTACACACCTAAAGGAACTGCAAGCTGGGACCTGAAGAGATACCTATAGCCAGTGTTCAGTGCAGCGTTATTCACAATAGCCAAAATGTGCAAACAACCCAAGTGTCCATCATCAGATGAATGGGGAATCAAAATGCGGCATATATACACACAGGGACTATTATTCAGCCACAAAAAGGAATGAAGTTCTGATACAGGCTACAACATGGATGGACCTTGAAAACATTATGGAGTGAAATCAGCCAGAGACAAAATGACCAAATAGTCTATTATTCTACTAATATGAAATATCTAGGATAGACAAATAGAGACAGAAGGCAGATTAGAGGTTACCAAGGGCTGAGGGGAAGGGAGAACAGAGCGCTATTGTTTGGCACAGTATTTCTGTATGGAGTGATCAAAAAAATTTTGGAAATAAGTAGTATTTATTCACAATTCACAACATGGTGAGTGTAATTAATGTCACTGAACCAATCACTCAAAACAGTTAAAACGGCGAACTCCCCTGGTGGCGCATGGATAAGAATCCTGCCTGCCAATGCAGAGGACACAGGTTCGATCCCTGGTCCAGGAGGATTTCACGGGCCGTGGGGCAACTGGGCTTGTGTGCCACAACGACTGAGCCTGCATGCTCTACGGCCCGTGAGCCACAGCTAAGGAGCCCCTGTGCCCTAGAGCCCGCGTGCTCTGCAACGAGAGAAGCTGCCACAACGAAAAGCCCATGGACCACAACTAGACAGGAGCCCCTGCTCCACCCAAATAGAGGAGGTCCGCATGCAGCAACAAAAACAGCACCGCCAGGAGTAAATTAAAAATAAACATAGCAGCATGTGCATATCAAAATAATAATAAAGACATTGAAAATTTTAAAAACTTAAAATGGCAAATTTTGTTACTTTTATATATTACTCTAACTTAAAAAAAATGAATCATGTAATTTATCAGAACCCACTGTACACTTGAAATGGGTATGGCATGTAAATTATACCTCAAAAAAGATGTTAAAAAGAAAAAAGTAATCCCAAAGCGAGGAAACCTGGATAAGATTCTACCACCTGCTCTAGCTGTTTAACCATTTTCATAAAATATAAATGAATCCTGAACTTGCTAGAGTGATGTGGAGAAAGTTAGCATGTAGTTCACTACCCATCACCCTCATTTCAACTTCTTCTGCTGTAATCTACTCCCTGCCATATTCAGGGTAACTCTCTTGACCAGTATTTTACTATTTTTTGCAAATATCCTACCCTAGCTCACCAACTCTTGGTGTTAGTGATGGTAATAAAGAAATTCATAAGAGTTACTCTTGCAAATTCAGGTTAAGTAGAACTGTAGTGATGATGAAACATAATAAGGGTGAATTTGGGGAACTGTTCTAGTAATTTCAATAACAGCTTTATCACTTATTTTAACTCTGAATGTATGTGTTCATTAAAGGTCTAACTTTAGTTGAAGATGCTACCTGGGTTTAAAATCTTGGCTCAGTCACTTGCTTAGCAGCTCTTTGTCCACGGGTTAATTATTTAACCCTTTTAGGTCTCAATTATTCCACCTGTAAGATGTAGATATAAATAAAGTACGTCCCTGAAAGAATTATTGTCTGGATTCAATAAGCTAATATTTAGAAGACATCTGGAATAATGCCCAGCATTAAAGAGCTCTGTAAATATCAGCAATTATGAATTACATTTTATAAAGAGAATGATATGCTATGAATAGTAGTTTTTAATGTGAAGATTTTCAACAGTTTCCATATATATATTTCTTAGGATATCAAAGGACTATTACTATACGATTTTTAATAATCAATGTCTTTCATACATTCAAGCAGCAGGGCACCCAAATCTGACCTCTCTGAGAAAGTGTGTATTATTTAAAATAAGTGATATATAAATTATTTTAGCTTTTGAGGATAAAATGAAGTAAAATAGATTTAGCTAGTGACTGAATACTTCACAGATGTATGTATCTAATCCTTGGACACCATTTCTTGTATTGCTATAGTAATTTAACAGATCTAGTCAAATAGATAGTAGACTTTGCAGTATTCTCATTTAATACTCCCTTAAAATATAGTTTCCTGGATAAAAAAAGCACATATTGTTACTTTCCAGGCTCATGGCTCATCCTATATTTTATGCCATACAAACCTATTCCTACTTTTATATCATTTAGAAAATTTGGCTGTATTGGGTTTGCTGAAAGTTGGGCTTACAAATCAGTACAAATGCACTTTATTTGATGACTAATATGTTTCAGTCACTTACCAAATTTTCTCTTTCAATCCTTTGTTGTTCCCTCTGTCTGTTGAGAGCACTATGATACAACTTAGGGGGAGGACCAGTCGATCTTCTTGGAATCATACTCTTGCTTCCTGGCTTCTCAGCCTGTCTCGACAGTTCTTTCAAAAGCCTCTGATTTTCCCGATCAATCTGTCTCACTTCCTCTCTTGTGAAAGAGTAGTTTTTTCTAGGTGCTACTGAAGGCTGATCAAAGCGATGTTTTTGTGGTCCCTTTTTATCTAATTGCAGAAAAGCTACAGAAGTGAACAACAAAAAAGTGAACAAAAAAAGGAAAAATGGCTAAATAAACAGCAATATGATGGCATCATGGTACATGCTTTAACTTTTATAAACGAAACTACATTAACTCATGATAAGGGTGTATGGAATAATTTCAATGACATACAGACTACAACTGGGTAGGAAAAAAAATTCAGAGGCAGCTTAGAGGTTTATGCTCATTGGGTTCATTGGGAATAAATGCTATACACAAAACCATGAAAATATTTTAACAAGAAATGTACAAGGCACTGGTTGTAGACTGCAGGTATAATTTATGGAAAATGCTTTTGTCGTGTTTATTATGTGTTCTCCTAAAGGAAGCTTAAAAGTTATAAACCTCTGGTGGATTGCATTGACACAATAATCAGTTGAGATGGTTTTTATTAGTCGGAAAGGGATCCCAAGTGGCGCACAAGAATCCATCTGCAATGCAGGAGATGTGGGTTCGAACCCTGGGTGAGGAAAATCCCCTGGAGTAGGAAATGGCAACCCACTCCAGTCTTCTTGCCTGGAAAATCCTATGGACAGAGAAACCTGGCCAGCTACAGTCCATGGGGTAGCAAAGAATTGGATATAATTGAACGACTGAGCACACCCACACACATAATTAAAAAACTAAAATGTTCTCAGCAATGCATACAATGGCCAGAAAATGGCAACAGCAAAGCTAGAATATTCTGAAACTTTCAACTTAACCTGAAAGCATTTTACTATGCAAGATTTATGGTCTTGATATTGGCATTGTAACAAATACTTCTACTATAAAAGTCAAACTTTTATTCCTGACTAGACATAAGCCAAATGAATACCTTATATAAAAGGAGCTTTTAACCAAGAAAATATTTTGTATACTATGATTACCAAATGAAATTTTTATCAACATGCTAAATTCTCAATATTTCATATTATTAGAACAATTTACAGCAAGTCACAATTATTACTGAACAGTTATCAGAAACTTCTAAACATATCAAGCTTGTTTCACCTTAAGCTTCTACTAAAAATGAATGTATTATATCAGATTAACAGTATGGTACATTTGTTTTAACAATATCTTTTTAAAGTAACCATTATTTGTTTTAAATTAATCATTTATTTGGCTGCACTGGGTCTTAGTTGAGGCATACAGGATCTAGTTCCCTCACCAGGGATTGAACCCATGCCCCCTGCACTGGAAGTGTGGAGTCTTAGCCACTGGAAGCCCCCCATTATTCGCTTTCATTATATCAGAGTACCTTTATGTTCATGGGGTTCTCATGGCAAGAATACTGGTGCTGTTTGCCATTCCCTCCTCATTGGTAAAGACCCTGATGATGGGAAAGACTGAGGGCAAAAGGAGAAGAGGACGACAGAGCATGAGATAGTTAAGATAGCATCATGGGCTCAATGCACATGAATCTGAGCAAACTCGGAGACAGTGAAGGTCAGAGACGCTGGCATGCTTCCCTGGAGCTGCAGGGAGTCAGACACATTTAGCCACTGAACCACCACCATCTTTATGTACACTCTTTTACTTGCTTAGTATTTTATGCTGTTAAAAGCATTTTTAACCCCATTTAAAAATGTGACTGGTGCAGAAAAGTTAAATCTTTTGAGCAAGGTCACAAAACTGTAAATCTACATCTCCATGCTTAAACCAAAGATGATCAGAGATTAAGGAAACTTAAAAAAAAATTATTAACAGTGACTTCCTGATAGGAAAAATTAGGAAATTAATGGCTGGTAATTTGTTGAAAACCACACCAAACTAATGACGAAACCTGAATAGGAACACATTTAGAAAGAGATATATATGGACGATATATAATTGAATTTTCTTGCTTCCAAGAAATAACCATTTTGTAGAATTGAATAAGGTTTCTAGATTAATTTAGCCTTTAAAATTAAATTCTAGAGGGAATTAAAAGTAAGCTATTTTCCTAATGTCATTTACAAAAAGCTTTTAAAAGCAAAATAAGGCAACAGCTAAAAATAAAATGAAGGAAGAATTTCAAACTAATTCATTTAAAAAAAAACAAAACAAAATAGCATTCTAACCCCCCTTGATGGGAAAAGTATATGTTGAGTGTTTACATGCTGATTCCAGGTATCACTAGCACATTTTTCTAAAGTGGCTACTATATGCTTTAGTATGAGGCAACCTCCAATATATGATCTACCGTCTTTCCAATTAAGATCTAAAAAATGTTAATTTGAATAAAATTTCAGGGATAAAAATATATTAACATAAATATGTACATTATTTAAATTACACATTTAAGAAATACTGCTTTTCCCTAATTTTCTTTAATGAAACAATTTTGCTCAAACTCTTTACAGTATTTCAATATATCCATTATCACTAAAGCCACTTCTTGACTCAGTAACACCATTTACTAGAAGTACCAGCTTAACTTGCACCTAAACTGTGATACAGACAGCATTTAAAATTTTCATGTGAATACTATTAATGGAAAATCTATCCCAAGCCATATTATGTCCTTATTTACATAATATTAGTTTTTCTTTAAAAAAATCTACCCTGTAGGCATATTCACAATCCCGATTAAAAAAACCAATGGTATTTGCTTTTTAAAATGATGTTTCAAAGGTTTTTTTTTTTTAAATCCCAACTCTTGTAACTGAGAGGTGATGATTCAAGGAATAATAATTAAATTTACTAAGTTTCTTTATGAACATCTTGTCAGATGAGAACTTCTGAGACATTCTTCCAGTCTCCTCCCTTTGCATCTGGGCAGGTCTGTGATGGCATGGATCAACACGATAGAGCCCAAGGCTGGGCAAAAATAGAGACAGATGCAGCCCCCCACCCCCTCCCCCCCCAATGCCGTGTCTCTGGAACCCTTGTGCTTGGGGCCTGGGCCACCCTTGTCTGGCTGCCCTAAGGCTGTGAGGCTGACTACCCTGTGAGGACATCAAGACCACATAGAGGGGCTGTGTGTGGCGTGGGTATTGTGACCCCAGCCTTCAGGCCATCCTGGGCTGCCACTTTACCCATCTAAGATTGTGATCTGTCATCAGAGCAATAGGGACTAACACACAAAGCAGTGCCAGGAGTTGGGTGCTTCTGCAACAAAAACCCAACATCTGGAGCACTAGCTTTGAGATCAGATAGTAAGTAGGGCTAGAAAGGGTTGGAGGAAACTGCTAGTGAAGATGATCAAGCGGCAGAATTTTAGCAACACTGTTGGCTATGACAACAAGGAAAATGGAAAACATACCTTCTGCCATTGGTGGCTTTTGCTAAGCAGATCTCCAGGCAGAATCTTTAAAGTATCAATAGTTTATTTTACCACCATAAGAAGACAGGATAGAAAACAGATGAGCTACAAAAGGAATCGGTCAGTTTTCAAGCAGAATTTATAGAGAATATCTATATTGAGACTTTGGGGGTTCAAAATTATTACTACTTCGGCTTCCTACTCTCCCCTGGCATAAGATTCTCAAAGTACTCGAGCTATAATTGAGGAACCAAACCCAAAGAGCCACAGCTGCCCTTGGGACTTGATTTAACCCTGGATCACCAGGTGGGAGGGATCTTTGAAAAGGGGGAACATAGTTTTGCATTTGGGAGGAATGTAAATCAATGTATGGCCAGAGGGTGGACTGAAGAAGTTCTGCAGAGTGTCTGTGTTATTTGACACTCCTCCCATTAAGAAAGAGGGTCTATGCCCCTGCTCTTAAACCTGGGAAGGTTTATAACCAATAGAACATGGAAGAAATGATGTCGTGTGGCTTCCGATGCTAGGTCATAAAAGGTGATGAGGTGTGAGCCTGGTTTTCTGGAACTGTCCTTGGGGCTCTGAACCATCTGCACTGAGGCTGCGGTATGTGAAATAGCCAGACCACAGGGAGAGGCCATGCACGAGCCCCCTGCCCAGCAGCCCTCGTCCCCAAGCCACCCCCAGCCCAGACACTGGATATGTGAGTACGCCAGCACTCAGACGATTCCATGCCCCACCTGTCAAGTCACCCCCACCTTTGAGTCTCTCTCTATACCCTAAGGGGCTTCCCTGGTGGCCCAGATGGTAAAGAATCTGCCTCCAATGTGGGAGACCAGGGTTCGATCCCTGGGTCAGGAGGATCCCCTGGAAAAGGGAATGGCTACCCACTCCACTACTCTTGCCTCGAGAATTGCATGGACAGGGGAGCCTGGTGGGCTACATTAGCCCATGGAATCGCAAAGAGTTGGACACGACTGAGCAACTATGACTATACCCTAAGTACTGGGGTAATTTGTTATGTAGCAATAGAAACTGGTATCTCATCACTTAAAAAAATATATTATGTAATAGACAAAAAAAAAAAAAAACAAACCATGGGCCAAGTGCAGCCCGTAAGTGGGTAGTTCATACTTTTTTTTTTGTCTAACATCTACCAATCTTCCACAGTGATTACAGCTTTATCAATTTCATCATCTGGCTCTGTTTTGCTTTTATCAAACACTTCAAATCAATGGCTGTTAAATCTTTTTAGTGTACTTGGTCAGTCTGTTCATGTAAAATACTCGTCTTTGTCCCTTTCAGTGATTTTCACATCTCAAATTCTATTTCGTGTACTAATTGATATTTCTATTTTCTCCTCGTTACCTGCCTGGCATAACTTTTTCAAGCCTTTATTTTCATTCTTCCTATACTATTGATATTTTAAACATCTTTACAGGTTGGATTTGGTTAAAAAAATTTATCCCCTCTGATAATGCCTTCTGATAAGTCAAAACAATTTACTTATATTGTTTGATCTCTTCTCACAATTCTATATCTTAAAAAAAAAATGCTTATTTTTTTGTTTGTTTTTTTCCCTCATTTTCCCCCTTTTGGAAGACTGACTATGCTAATTTATTTTTTCTCTAATAGACTATTAATCCATTCTTCAGGAATAGAAGTTCTTATACAGACCTCACACCAAAAGTTTACTGAGGACCCCAAATAATGTTTATGTGGGTATTATCTATCAATATTTACCATGTTAGAAATTAATGGTAAAAAATTGAAAGATATCTGTTAATTCGTCTGAAAATACTAAACCAGTGCTGTGTAAACATCACATTTTTATAAAAATAAAAAATCAGTGAGGAGAGAAGCAGAGTTGAACACTTCTGCAATCTTTTACCGCCTGCCTTCATAGAAGACAGCCAGAGCGACACAGCTTGGCCGCGCACACACCACATCTCACACGTCCATGGCTTAGGTCTATGGAGAAGATGAAAAAAAGAAAAACAAAAATATTCTTCAATCCGAACGCTTCACTGGGCAAATTCAGCAGGAATAATAATTTGAGAAACCTCAAAAAACACCATATGAATACTGATCGCCATAGTTAGTATTTAAAACACACTCTACTGCTATACAGAATCTTTGGTGGGTTATATTGGTGACTCCAATAACAGATGCATCAGTGGGCAAAAACGCCACTTTGTTCCTGGGCCTGTAGTAGCCCTGAGCACCACGTACTGTATGGGCAGGTCCTGGGATCAGGGATCCCCAGGGGGCAGCAGATTGGATAAAGCTCTAGTCCACGTGCCTAGAGACTGAGCCACATTTTAGCTCTGTTTCCCAGTCAAAACAGGATAAGATTATAAGGCAGAAGCAGGAGGCAAAAACTTCCTATATGTATTTCAGATGGCAAACCTAAGACTAGTGGGTAACGGTTACTTTAAAATCCAATTTCAGTGAAACTTAAGATGCATACTTCCTGACTGTTAGCACTGTGGACAGAAGTGTCCCACCGTCCTTTAGGTAATAAATAGTGTCTAATGCGGGGATTCCACCAAGGAATAAGATCCTGCCCTCATGTTGCTTACACTAACTCCAGACTCTCCTGAAAGGAAATGGGCTTTTGTGACCGTGAGGCAAGGGTAGGTGTGAAACTTCTGCACAGAACGTTCAGAAGAGTATTTCCAAGAAGGTGATGGATAAGCTGAGGGCCGAGCAATAGACGGAAGGAGCCTCTACAGAGAGAGAGGCCAACCTCAAGCGCAAATACCCGACGAGTGCAAAGTATTAACATTCTATGGACAGTAAGGAAGTACTATGACTGGACTGAGAGGTAAAGAGAGAAAGAGGAGCTGAAGCAGTAAACAGATGATGGGGAGCCATGGTTCATCAACTTTAACAGCATATGAGACAAGGGCACCAGGCTCTCCATGGCAGAGCCCAGGCATCAGCACTTAACAGTTTGTTTTAACAATGTGAGTAGTTCTCCAAGAGATGCTCACGTACTTCCTGGGATAAACAGTCACGGAACAAACAGTCTGTTAGCCTATGGTAAGAAATTTGATATTTATTTTTAACCTAAGAGTAACCCACTGAAGAGTTTAGAAGGAAACTAGTAGGTCTGATCTACTTTTTTAAAGATCATTCCCGTTGTTAGGGGAAGAAGCAGATGGGCAAGAATAGAAAACTCAGTCTTGAAAGTTTTAAGAGACTGAATGAGCATTTATCAGGAAAGGCATGCTGAATGGAGACTTAGCCACTAGATAGTAATAGGCAACGCCAAGAACCTGATTTTGAATTCTACTTTGTGTACTAACAAGATTGATACTTTATTTTCTCTTTCTTACCAGCCTGGCATATCTTTTTCAAGAGTTTACTTCATGAGTATTCTTCCTTTGTCAGGAAGCATTTAACAGGAGGCTTCCTGTGTGCTGTTTGGATCTGTCAGGAATCCATTGTCCTTATTAATTCCTGAATATTCAGGAATTAAGAGGAGAGGCACGCCTTTCCCTGGGCTGAGGAATCCAGGGGTGTTCTTTGTTAGCTTTTCAATACGGTGATAAGTACCCTTTTCCTTTTTATGAACCATACGGTAATAAGGATCGACTTATGCTTTGTAAGTCTGGAATTTTAATCTTTATCTTTGCTGAGAGTAACTACCTTGTAAGACAGTATATATGCCCACACCATGTTGATTAAAACACCTTTGCTCCATCAGAGTTTGGGTCCCCGTGTCTTTCTTTCTGTCTTATATCTATATCTATTTCTGGCTGATTCCCCAGAGCGCGAAAGCTGGCTGCATAACCCGGGGAATATTAGCCTCTTTCCTTCTTTCACTCTCTCATCGTCGACTCTGGACCTCCAGGTTCCAGTCCAATAAAGGACCAACATTCCTTATACTATTGATATTTTAAATAATTAAACAATCAATGAGTAACAATCAAAGAAAACCTATAAAAGAGGGGACATTCACAAGTGTAAGTTGCTCCAAAATACATTTTATCAATCTATGAGACTCATTTGACTAAATAAGGGACTTATTTATGCCCTTCTATCACCACCCTATGTAAAATTATGTAGCTGACGATTTATTCCTTCAACTAACATTTTAAACAAATCAAGACAAGAGAGTCCTATTTACAACTTAAAAACTTTATCTTCAATTGCCCTAAAACCTAACCTGCAAGCTCAATATTTTTAGTTTTATATTAACTAGTCAAAGATGAAGTGTGAGGTTGCTTTTACTTCACCTGGAATATATTGTTCCTTTCAAACTAAATAATGGGTATAAATAAATTGAGACAGAAATACAGTAGTCAGGATTATCTTAATTCTTAAATCCTTCTATCTTAGAAGTAACTAAAAGTTGAATCATGCTATTTCACCAACTTGGTAATTATTTTCCAGTAATTCTGTCTAGCCTTTAACTTAAAATCGGAATTGTCTCCTACACTTTACTCTGAGTTCTCTTAATTTGTTAGCATTCATGCCACCTTCCCTTAAACCTGGTGCTCTTGCTTTCTTTCTCAAAGAAAGTGAAATATATCTTACACCCGTGTCTCCATCACACATAGGAAAACATCTGGCTCCCCTTCTTGCATTTATTTTATCTGGTCTCCAGGCATTTTGAGTTTCTAAGAATCACTGTGAGGTAGTTTCTAGTCCCAGTTGATTAGTTTTATAGTAATATAAATAATGATATTCCAGATATCTTTAAATGAAATAATTTGGTTAAATTATAATAATATATCCATGATCTCAAACAACAAAACACACCTACTAGAAAAATCAAGGCAAATTCATAGCATTTAATATTTAAGCTCAATATAATATTAGGTTTAATATTTAAATTCAATACACAGGACTTTCCTGGGGGTACAGTGGATAAGAATCCACCTGCCAATGTAGGGGACAGGGTTTCGATCCCTGGTCTGGGTGGATTCCACATGCTGTGGAGTAACTAACCCCATATCCCACAACTACTGGGCCCAAGTGCTGCAACTACTGAAGTTCATGCACCTAGAACCGGTGCTCTGCAATGAGAAGCCACCAAAATAAGAAGCCTGTGCACGCCAACTAGAGGGTAGCCCCCCCTTGCCACAACTAGAGTAAGTCTGTGCAGCCAAAAATAAATTATAAAATAAACAAAGGCCCTATCTCTAGATGTAGTGATTTAAAAAATACGTAAATTCCAGACACAGTGTTTAAAATTACCTTTTAAAAGATGATTCAGGTCCATTGTGTCATGTAAGACTTTTTGTTTATATCTGTGGTCCAAACTGAAATCCAACGCTGTTGACTTTGAGGTGAGACTGGGTTCATGTTTTTCCTTCCCTTTTTTGGCTGATTTCAAAGATTTTGAGTTATTTTTCAGATCCTCAACAGTTTCATATACTTCTTGCCTCACATTTTCTTGCCTTTTAACTTTCATTTTTCGGTCGCTTGAGGCACCCAGTTCGAAAGACTGAACCGGGCTGATGTCCGGGGTCGATAAAGGAGTGACATCGGTCACAGTGTCTTCTGATTCTTCAGTGTCATCACCAACCTTGGGTTTTGTACCTGAAGCCTGGGCTCCTGGTGATTTTTCTCCTGGTTTATATTTCAGTTTGGGTGACAAGTGGGTGGTGCCAGGGAGACGCTTCTTCAGTGATGGAGATGAATCAGACAGGCCTGCGTCAGATCCGGTATCTGAACAGCCTGTATCGGAACTTGAAGATGAGAAGGACAAAGAGGAAGAGGAACTGCTTCTGGAATACTTTTTACTTAGGCTTTTCTTGAAGTTATTCGGCAGCTTAGCTGACTTGGACCTGACATGATGCTTTTTCTCATCATCAGTGCTTTCCTCGCCATCTGTATAGTAGTCGTGCTCACCGTCTTTTACAGCTTGCGGAAGGCTATTTGGAGTGGGCAAGCGTATTTTATGTTCTACTCGAGCATCACACACTTTTGATCTTGAAGGAGTGGTCGAGGACGAAGAATTTCCAGCTTGTGCATTACCATCTTCTGCAGGGTGCTCCTCTGGAGGAGTTTTCCCATTGCTCTCAGTTCCCTTCTCAGTAACATCATCTTCCTTTCTTTGTAGTCCAAGTTTCAAGTTTACATTTTCTGTATCTTTGTCTATTCTCTCTTCAGTGTCATCCTCTTGCTTGTCAAACACTGAGCTACTCTCGCCTTTCTTCGCTTCTTCGAAGTCACTGTCAAAGAAAGAATGGTCCACTTCACCTTCCGATATATCGTCAAACCGATCCATGCTGGCAAAAAATATATCTGAAAAGGAGGAAAGTGTAACCATCAGACTAAGAGTAATTTCCAAATTATTCTCTTTATTTTTATACAGTAATTGCAAACTTTGCCAAACTCAGAAGTCTGGGTAATATATAGAGAGAAATATGAGAAAAAAAAAAAAACAAACCCTACCATAAAAACAGTAACTCAGTGAAATGATAATGGGGGCTACCGGGGTAATAATCAAGTTGCACCAATGATCTGAACAATAATAAGAGATCATCAAGGCAAGCATATCACAAATGTGGATATGTAGGTGAATGCCAAGGAAAAACTGACTTCTGTAAATTAAGTACAGCTAGAGTTTAGAATGCTAAGCCAGCCCAAACAGACATCATTCTGGTAGACTGGCCAGTTAAAGACTCACATTTCCGGGGCAGGCTGAAGCTTCAGGGTTAGTTATGAAAGCCCCAGTTTGGTGGGATGGCCCAGCAGTCAGAACTCCATTGGGAGTGGGCAGTTTTCAATCCGACTCAGTTTAAAAGATGAGAGATGTGATCAAAATCTAAGGCACTAGCAACAGTCTCAGCTACTGCTCTTAAATTCTTAAACTTTTTGTTGTCCCTTTGTGTGGCATCCGTAGATTACGGCGCTTTTGCTTAACCTGTGTGATGGTCAAAGGTCACAGCTTCAGGCTCACAGTCTTAAAGCCAGTCATTCCCTTCTCCACTTTTCTGAGGTTCAGTCTTAGGGAGAGATCATTTCCTTGATGGTTAGTGACTATGAATGTACAATTACAACATTACTTTTAATACTGAAAAAAAAAAAAAAAAAACTTGAATAGAGGAATATTTTGAGCCCATTAAAATCACTATTTAAATCACAGGTCAGCAAACTACTGTGAATGGGCTAAATCTGGCCCACCACTTGTTTCATAAATAAAGTTTTATTGGGACACAGCCCCACTCACAGGTTGAAGAACTGTCTCTGACAGCTTTCCCACTGCATCTGCAGAGTTAAGTAGCTGTGACAGATACCATAGCACCCACACAGCCTAAAATGTTTACCAACGGACCCTTTGTGGCCCCCTGATGTTGAGGCTATTATCAGCGTGAAAAATGCATTAATACAAAATTGTTATCTATACTGGATTAATAATACAATTTAGACATTTGGACAAAAAATGAGTTTAAAAATCATCAATCCCACTGCATTTTTAAATTTTACATTGTTGTTATTGTGATAGTGTTCATGTAACAAACTAAGCAAGGAAGTGACTGACAGGGAGTCTGCACAGTGAGAAAGAACCAACTGGGTCAGATACTCGGGCTCAAAACTTGGTATTGCTGCTTCTCAGTCATGTGTTCCTGGGCACAAAGAGAAGAAAGTGCATCACAGGCCTGTCTGCAACAGTGCTGACTGAGGGAAAAACTCAATGTCCAGTCGGAGGAAAACAGAGAAGAGAAATGTTTTATATTATATACTGTGTATCAGTTAAAAATGATGAGCTGAGAGCCACAAAAATCATGTCTACCAAGACAGCGGAATTAAATGAATGACAATATAATCATGAAAAGCTTCACACACATACACACACACAAACCAAACAACACTAAACTCTTCAAGCGGACAAACATATACATAAAATTCTACCAGCCTGGCCTGGGAGGACATGCATTAAATATCCAAGGGTATGAGCCTATAAAGGGAGGGAGGAGGAATGAAGCTGGGAAAGGGGACAAAGGGGAAGAATTAAGAACCGGTTTTCTGTGATCACAGGTCATCACAAATATAAAAAGGCATGACTGACCGTTATCAATCTAATTCTGCCCACCTGAGTTCAAAGAGAAAAACAGCAAATCAAATAAGCTATTGAATGATGGACAGCACTTATTAATAGTCATTAAATTCTCCCCAAAGCTATCCTTTTTTGTAAGATAATTCACACTTTAAAACGTCAAGGAATAAAAGAGCAGTGGTAGCTGTTTTTTCCCACGGTTAAGAATGCCTTTAAGGATTGAAAAATTTTTAATAAGTTTCTTCAAATTCTAAAATCAAACAGTTTCACTGCACAGCCCAGAGCTAATTTTCTTAGCCAGGTTAAAACACAAATCTTTTAAAAAACAAATCATCCAAATTATTCCAACTTCCGTCCCTCTGCAAAACTTGCTTACATTTTTCAGGAAATAAAATTACTAAGCTAAGTCTCATTTGTATTAGTGTTGCTATCCTAACTACTACCAATAGTTAAAACATATTGAGTACTTATATGTTGTTGTTGTCCAGTCGCTAAGTCACATCCAACTCTTTGTGACCCCATGGACTGTAGCACACCAGGCTTCCCTGTCCTTTACTATTTCCCAGAGTTTGCTTAAACTCATGTGCATTGAGTCGGTGATGTCATCCCACCATCTCATCCTCTGTCGTCCCCTTCTCCTCCTGCCCTCATCTTTTCCAACGAGTCTCTTCACATCAGGTGGCCAAAGTATTGGAGCTTCAGCATCAGTCCTTCTAATGAATATTCAGGATTAATTGTTCTAAGTACATAAGAAGTACTAACTCACTGACTCGTGACAACAACTTTTAAGATATTCTGTCACCCTCTGGTAAGTGGGAACTTGCCTGAAGCCACACAGCTAGTTAAGTGGTCTGCCAGGATTCTAAAGTGGACAGCTTTGAGGATCACGTGACTAACCACTGTTCTACTCTGCTTTAGAAATATGGTCCTAGCCTTATGGAAAGAAAAAAACTGAGACCTTCCCTCTTTGAACTTTAAGCACATTGTTGTGATATGGATGATTTATTTGACAGTAAACAGGGGCCAAGATAGTAAAATAACCCCTCCCGTGGTAGGGAGTTTTAAGAGAAAACGGGACTTGTTTAGCAATACGGCTTTAGAAACAGTTCTTTGCAAAAAAGGATGGCCTGAAAATTAGATACATATGCTAGTGTTTACCACGCATTTTGCTGGATATATTTGTTGTGCAGCAGTTTTCCTCTAACAAAATAATCTGTAACAAATCTCACTGGCATCACAAACTGAATAAACCAGTAGCCTTAGGTAAATTTAAGTGTTAACCTAGGTAATAAGAATTCAGAACTTTGAACTGACTTGTGACTCTCTATCCCAAACTGAACTTGTGATCAAACCACCATTCCAAAGACAGTAATGAGTTTCCCAAGTATTTCTGGCAAGGAGAGTGACAAACCCGGTGTAGCAACATACAACTTGCATCATATTCTGCTTGGTCAAAACACCTTTTGGCAAAAAGTCTAGAACCTGAGTTATGATTAATGGTTTACCGACCAAGGGCTCACAGAAATAAAATAAATAACTAAGGGAAAGGGTGTGTTCAGATACTTGAAGAGTGGTGATATGAAACAGACTTGAGAGCTATTATTTGCAGCTCCAGAGGCAGAACTTGCATCAGCAGATAGAATGCATAAGAAAGCTGTTCTGAGTTTAACATTAGAATTGCTCCAAAATGGAATGCATTCCCTTCAAGGATTATGAGCCATAAGTCATCTAGCCACAAGTCACTAGATACCGTTGAAGCAAAGACTGGATGGCTATTTGCTGGGGTGCTGCAGAGGGAATTTGTGTGTCTGGAGGATATGACCTTTCCCAACCCCAATATGAGCTAGGTCTAAATCCCAAAGTCTATCCCTAAGCCAAATGACTACAGATACTTCTTTGAAATCCGTTTTTCATAGCTGTTTCCCGCCTTCCCTGTCTTCTTAGCAAACTGGGAACTCCTGGTGCCTTGCTCATCTTTCTATCCTAGCGCCTAAAGTCAGACCTGACAAATACTAGATATTCAAAGAATGTTTATCTGAGGAAGGAGTCTGGAATTAGGAGATTTAAGATTGAGCCAGCTATGCAGGGCTTTTCAGGTGGTACAGTATTAAAGAATCTGCCTGCCAATGCAGGGGACACTGGAGACATGGGTTCAATCCCTGGGTCGGGAAGATCCCCTTGGAGGAGGAAATGGCAACCTGCTCAAGTATTTTTGTCTGGAAAATTCCATGGAGAGAGGAGCCTGTTAGGCTACAGTCCATGGGGTTGCAAAGTTGGACACGACTGAGCACAGCCAGCTATGTAAGCAGAAAAATCACCTCTTTCACCTGATTTTTTTTCCTGGATCGTTTTCCATAGCTGTCCTTCATCCCTTCCTACTCCACACACTAGAAGCAACTATCCCCATATTTGCATTCACAAGATCCCTGTGAGTATGAAAGTCACTCAGTCGTGTCCAACTCTTTGTGACCCCACAGACGGAAGTCCGTCAGGCTCCTCTGTCCATGGAATTCTCCAGGCAAGAATACTGGAGTGGGCAGACATTCCTTTCTCCAGGGGATCTTCCCAACCCAAGGATCGAACTCAGGTCTCCTGCTTTGCAGATGGATTCTTTGCCATCTGAAGGGAAAGCCCCACCGGGAAGCCCCACAAGGTTCCTGTAGTCCCCAACAATTGTAAGCATCTGTCTCCCTAAATGGTCACAGTTCATGACAAGGGGTGCAGAGATCAGTGTCTGGGAGACTTTTCAGGTTTAGATTTAGGTTCCTAACATCCAACAGATGGGTTATTGCAAGGACCTAAACATTCAGGTTTTTTCAGTAGTCATGTATGGATGTGAGAGTTGAACTATAAAGAAAGCTGAGTGCCAAAAAACTGATGCTTTCGAACTGTGCAGTTGAAGTAGACTCTTTGAGAGTCCCTTGGACTGCAAGGAGATCCAACCAGTCCATCCTAAAGGAAATCAATCCTGAATATTCATTGGAAGGACTGATGCTGAAGCTGAAACTCCAATCCTTTGGCCACCTGATGCGAAGAACTGACGCATTAGAAAAGACCCTGATGCTGGTAAAGATTGAAGGCAGGAGGAGGAGGGGATGACAGAGGATGAGATGGTTGGTTGGCATCAGCAACTCCATGGACACGAGTTTGAGTAAGCTTGGGGAGCTAGTGATGGACACGGAGGCCCGGCGTGCTGCAGTCCATGGGGTCGCAAAGAGTCGGGATATGACTGAGCGACTGAACTGAAACATTCAGGTGACTTAACAAACGGGAAAAATATCCAACTGTCCCAATCACTAAGCAATCCTTTTGACAATCTTCAGTTAGTGAGATTCAATTTACATCAAAGAGTAATAAAAATATGGACTTAATAAGATAATAAAGTTTCTCTAAAAAATATTGGGAAAGCGTAAAAATCAAATGACAGTTCATCGGGCTGCAATAACCCTGCTGGTACTCAACGCGGACAAGTACTCGCCAAAGCTGCCCAGGAGTCACTTAGACACCCATCACTCGTAGAATCCTTGCAGAACCAGCAATACAAATACCAACGCTTTCGCCTTACATCAGGCAAACACACCACGAGGAATCCGGCATTTTTAACTGTCATTTTAGATACTGTGACATGACGTTTCTATAGTTAAGACATATGATTTGGTCCAAAGACGGTAACCTATTGGATACCCAAAAACCTCAGCCCAAAGGAAACACCTGTCTTCTAGGATCTGAGATTCCTTACACGACCCCCTCCGGACCGCACGAGGCAGCGGATAACTGACATCCCCCTCCCTCCTCTGGGTTCAGGGTCAAGTTCCGCGGAGATGGGCGGGGGAGACCTGAGCCAGGATCTCCCGGGGCGGGGGCGGGGGGGGGGATCACGTCTTAGTTCACGGCCGACCCCGACTCCACGCCACCCGCGAACGCGCCCCGAGGTCAGGCCCGGCCATCCCAGCGCGGCCGACGAGGGGCGCTGGCCCTGCGATCGCGCCGGCCCCGGACGCCTCCGTGTGGGTTAGACCCGCCTGCCAACGGGCTGCCCGGGCCGCAGAGGCGGCGGGGCCCGGAGGGCTGGGGGGGGGCGCGGCCCGGCCGGTCCGCCTTCCGCATACCGACCCTGTGCTCTCGCCGCGGCCTGGGCCCCGGAGAGGGGAAACGGATCCCGAACGGGGGGCGGGGGGCGCGGAGAAAGGGTCGCCCGCGCGCAGCTCACCCGGCGCCGCAGCCTCCTCGCGCCGCTGGCGTCCCTGCCGTGCGCCCGTGCGCGCGCTCCCGCAGCCCGTCCACGCCGCCCCGGCGGCCGCCCGAGCTTCCGGAGGCGGAGAGAGCGGAACGGGAAAGGAGGTCGCCTGGGGCCGCGCCGCTGGTCCCGCGGGAAGCGGGCGGTGCCGGAGGCTCCTCGCGGCGGGCGTCACAGAGCGCGGCGGGCCCGCCCCGCTCCGGGACGCGCGCGGGGCGCCGGGCCTGGCCAGCGGGCCCCCTCTCGGGTGGGAAGGGACGCGGGAAGAAAGTGACCTTCGGACCCTCGGTTGTGCCCTGCACCGCCAAGGTGTTAACTGCTGCCGCCTCCGCTGTTAACGAGGAAAGCTGCTTTGATGGTCTTGTAATGTTGTACCCAAACAGTGACAGTAATAATACATATGGAGGCAGCTGATATAAATATGCTTATATCAGCAACGTTCAGTTTGAACAGCCCTGTGGGCCAGGGGCTGGTAAACATGTGAGAGTCCTCTGACTACTGGTAAATGAGATGGGTAGTTCAAACAATCTGGGAAAAATTATTTCCGTCCACTATATTGAATGCAGCCCTTTTTCGTGTTTGAACTCGCAAGCACATAGTAGGTTCGACAGAGCAATGGCACCCACAGATGCCAGCCTGCTAATCCCAAACCTGTGAATATAAAGCAACGTGGACTGCTTTGTGATTAAGGATCTTCAGGTGGGAACATCAACCTAGGTTATCCCAGGTGATCTCAATGTAATCCCAAGGGTCTTTATAAGAGGGGAGACAGGAGATTTGGGGTCAGTAATAATAGTAAAAAACAACAACAACAACAACAAAACATGGCCATGGAAGCAAGAGCTTGTAATATACACCATGTTGACTATAGTTAATACCCTGCTGTATATTTCGTAGAAGCTGGAGATTCCCCATGGACAGAGGAACCTGGCAGGCTACAGTCATAGGGTCGCCATGAGTCCACCACCACTGAAGCAACTTGTCATGCATTGGAAACTGACAAAGGGAAGAAAAAGGATTCTCCCCTTGAAGCCTCCAGAAGAATGGCAGCCCAGGTCCTACCTTAATTTTAGACTTTTGACCCCCAGAACAGTAAGATAATAAATTCATATTGTTTTAAACCACTAAGTTTGTAGTAATTTGTTATAGTAGCAACAGGAAATTAATACAATAGGTACCCAATATTTTTTACATGGAAGTGTAGAGAAAGGAACACCTGGCAAGCCATATTGTGCATGCCCAGTCGCTTCAGTCACGTCTGATTCTTTGCAACCCTGTGGACTGTGGCCTGTGAGCCTCCCCAGGCGGTGGGATTCTCCAGGAAGGAATACTGGAGTGGGTTGCCCTACCCTCCTCCAGGGGGTCTTCCCCACTCAGGGACTGCACCCAAGTCTCCTGCATTGGAAGCAGATTCTTTACTGCTGCGCACCCTGGGAGGGTGCCTTCACATGAATCTAAACATGGAGAGATATAATTCATTGGTTCCAAAGAGGGACAAAGCTGAGCACACATGTATGTAGGCCCCCTCTCATTTAATTCCTGATTGGGCCAATATGATTTGCTTTGGCCAATGAAATGTTAACAAATGTAACACAAGCAAAAGCTTAAAAAGAATTTGTATATCACATCTCTGACATGGTCATGTGAAAAGACCCAAGCAATCTCTTGAAGGATGAGAACTTGGGGAACAGACAAGCCATGTTAATGGAGGCTCCATAGCCAGAGTAGTCCTAGCTTCTGCACCAGCAGATCACAGCATCATTAGAGGCTCAGGCAAGAAGAGGAGAACTGACCTAACTGACCCCAGCCCATTGGCTGACCTGCAAAATCATAAGCATATCCAGTGGTTGTTATTTGGTTTGTTATATGACAGTAGATAATTGACATTCTCTATTTCCCTAAGTTTCAGGTCAAAACTTGGATAAATTGAAATTATTCTCTTTGGGGGATCGACCCTTGTCAATTCTTTGTCTTGATACCAGCTAATTCAGTGTACAGTACTTTCCTTTCTAATTCTCTTTGAAGATTAATACAAAGACACTTCTGCCTGAAAGTTTCCCAACGTGAGTATTTTTACTTGAGGAGGCCCACTCAGCATAGTTTATATATCAATGTCCTACAATTTTGTTCACAGATTAGTTTTCCTCTTCCAAATGCTGTAGTATGTTTCCTTTAAGCTTTAGCAGTCTACTATTTGTTTTTAAAGTGTTTTATAATTTTTTCACGTCTCCTTTTGAAGTTTGGCCACACTTACTACCGTATTTTCTGTAAACTACACCCTGCCTGAAAGTTTACAAGAGAGTTAGGTTAACAGACCTATTATGTTCTTGGAGAGAATCAACAGAAGAAACTATAGTGATATCTAGGTATTTTGATTCATGTTAATACCTATACATAATTTTACCCAAAGTGGGCAAAGGCAAATACAGTGCTTTTCTCTCTAACCCTATGGCTACCTTTAAGGCGAGCCAGGGGCTTTAAGGAGAAGTATACGAAGTAGTGAATGGGCTGCCCTAGTAGCTCAGACGGTAAAGCATCTATCTGCCTGCAATGCAGGAGACCTGGGCTCAATCCCTGGGTTGGAAAGATGCCCTGGAGAAGGAAATGGCAACCCACTCCAGTATTCTTGCCTAGAGAATTCCATGGACAGAGGAAGCTGGCTGGCTACAGTTAACGGAGTTTCAGAGTTGGACATGACTGAGCAGCTAGCACACATACTAAACAGTGAAGGGGAAGATTCATTACATATAATCGACAGAGATAGGGTGTTGTATACCTATTTACACTCTAATACTTTAAATGTCAATTTTTCACTTAATTTATGTTATATGCACTTAATTTATAGTATCCCAATGAATTCAGGCAGACACCATTCCCAGCTTACCAAAAAGAATAATGAAGATAGCCCATGGAGTGTTTAATTACAAACCTGTCAGAATGTGCTGGCCATAAGGAATATAATAAATAAGGCATCTCTACTTAATTTGGTCTTAACTTAGACCTGGTAGGACTCAGCACCGACTTCCAGGAAGGAACACCTGGATTCTAACTTAATACCTGACATCTCCCTTAATACCTTCTGATCTCAGGCACTCCCTTGTATATCTTACCACCAGTGTTCCTCAAACCAAACCCTGTTCCTCAAACAGGGTAGAAACCAAACTACTACTTTTAAGTAAATGTTTGAATTGTCAGTGCTGACTTCGCAGCAATATGACATTTGCTTTAAGGCAGTTTTCTGACTACCAGTGTACCTTTCTCCAGATCTCATCCTTGGGAACAATATATAGTGTGCTGGAAAGATCAAAGACCAGGGCACTCAATAAGTGTTAGACAGTTTCCTCTTTATTGATTATATGATTTTACCAACTTTAGTGATTACTATAAATCACTTTGCACTTGTCAGGTGGCTGGCTAAGATACCAGCCATACTCAAAAAGCAACAAAACTAAACACTTATAAAAGCATGGAATACAGGGACTAAGTTCATGGATTTAAACCTTGTTTTTTCTCATTTGTCATATGGGATGACTAAATGAGATAGTTTTTAGAAAGTACCACGACTTAGTGCTTAAATGCACAAGCCTTAGAGCCAGAGCCGGTGGGTGATAAATCCAAAGTCTGATAACTCTATAACAGTTAAGCAAGTTATCTTGCTTTCTGTACTTCAGTTTCCTCACGGATAGATGGAGATTACATTCAGGGGTGATTGTGAAGATCAAATGAAGCATGTCTAATGCTTAGAACAGTATTTGACACAGTTAGTGCACAATTAGTTACTATTATTGTCAACTGCAGTAAACCCATATTTTGGAAAATTTTAAATATATATATATATAAGGTATGTGAAGTGCTCAGCATGCTGTCCCCTGCATGTAAAAGATCCAAAAAATATGGATCTTATTGTCAGTAATATCAAATTACCATGCTTTATTTGAAATAATTTGGAATTGTAGGGTACACTTTGAGGGCCCCCAGTGGGATGAACATTAACTATTTTAGGGCAAAAGGGCTCTGTCAAGATCAGTTACACTGCTTTATTTAAAAATAAAAAAGAGAAGACAAGGAGGACAGGAAGGTAGTAACTACTTTTGAAGTCATCCCCTGTCATCACCTAGGCATGGCAAAGTCACATCTGGCCTAAGGCACTCGTTATCTCCTTGTCTTTGACTTACAAGGAATAAGAATAAAGTGGTCCATGAATACTAATATTTAAAACAATCAGCTTTTTAAAAATGACAAATGTGAACATATTTGTTTTTATATAGATACATAAAATAATTCATTTCTGTACTGTTTTATTAGAGCTTAACATTAGGGATAATTTTTTTTTTTTTTTTTTGCCTCCTACTTCATCTTCCACTTGAAATCCATGCCATTCCAGGGAAATTTATTATAAAAACATGCATACATGGGTGACCTTTGTATGTCTATGGACACTGGTATTTTTTCATTTGAATTATAACCTCTTGGATAATACTTTGCTTTAAAAGAATAAACAGGGAGTTCCCTGGTGGTCCAGTGACCAAGACTGCCTTCCCAATTCAGGGGGCCTGGGTTCGATCACCTGGTTGCAAGCTGGATCCCAAATACCGCAGCTGGAGATCCCACATGCAGCAATGAAGACAGGGCACAGCCAAATAAATATTTTAATAGTTAAAAAAATAAAATAATAAAATGTCCACTAGTTTACTTTGTATGAATGTTGTATTTTTTCTCAGTTGAAACGACGGAGATTCCTTATACAAAAGCACAGTATAGTCACAGTATTTGAAAATATATTTTAATGCTTACTTAATTCTATTTCCTAGGAAGCAGGCTGTAACTCAATCTATTGGAAAACGCTAGTGCTTTTAAACGATTTTGCTTTTTGATGTGTGTCTCCCACATCCTCCATGGCATCCCTCATCTATTTACCCCCTTCCTATTTTTGATTTGCCCTATTCTATCACCCCCTTTTAAGTAAGCATTAATCTCTTTCCAATTCCTTCATCTCCCTTAGAATTCCTTTATTCATTAAAGATACCTCTGCTGTTTTGTTGATCTTAGTAATTTCTAGTGTTTAGCATATTGGTATCTTCTCAGTAAGCATTATCTGTATATTAACGCGGGGGCCGTGGTACGAGAAGAAAATATGTATTCTCAAAATTACTTGGAGCACTTTCACTTGCGTGTGGGCACTGGCATTTGTACTGGATCGTTGGCGACAAAAATACAGGGAGTTGGAGCCACAGTGAGGAAGGCAGCTGTGCACGCCCCCTGGCGCCAGGCAGACTTTTTGGGGGGACCTCTCTGTACCTAGGAATTTTGCAGGCAGCATTTACTGCTCCCCGTTTGTCTTGGTCCCGTCCCGGAGGCGGCTGGGTGGGAAAAGGGAAGGTTGTCAGGGGAACTGGGTTAAAAGTGAGGGTCAAGAAGTTGCCTATTTAAACAGCAGGTGCAAAGAAGCAGAAATTTTGAAGGAATGGCTGTTAAACCCCCACCGACGGGGAGGTTACTTGTCGAGAGATGAGCGGGCCGAGGATTAAGGGATCACCTGAGCTGGAGAGCTGCAAACGCTTCTGACACCTGCGGCAGAATTTTCCAACAGACGGTATACCGGGGCGGAGAGGGGGCGGGCGGCGGGGACAGGAGCGCAGCAAAGAGCCGTTTTCGCGTGATTGGCTGCGCCCCCGGCCGCGGCGAGTGGGCGGGGGGCGGGGCGGTGGGGGCGGGGCGGGGTTGGGCCCGGGAGGGCGGGGCCGGGTGGGGCGGGGCGCCCCCGGCTGTCACTCAGCGGGTCGCGGTGGCTCCCCGCCCCCCGCCCCGCCCCGCCCCCTCCCGACAAGCTCTCCAGGGCCGCCCCCGCCCCCGCCCCCGCTCCGCCCCCGGGGCTCCGCCAGCGCGAGTCCCATCCCGGTCTGGCTACCTGGGGCGCGCCCGGCCGGGCAGCTGCGGGCTCGGCGCCGGTCGGCGGCGTCAGTGAGAGCCGTTCCCTCGGGCGGGGGCCGCCGACTAGGGCATGAGCGCGGACTCCTGCCTCCGGCGCGGCGGGAGCGGGGAGGGCAGGAGGCGCCGCGCGGAGGCCACCGTCCGGGGCAGCGCCGGGGGACAGCGGGGCGGGAGATGTGCCTGTCCTTAGCGGCCCAGCAAGCAGCATGCACCCCGATGCCTCCGACAGCGGCGGCGCCGGCCTCGCGGGCGCCCCGGGCGAGCGGCGGCCGGAGCCCCGTGGGGACGCGGCGGCCCCGGGGGCTCCCGGCGGCGGGAGTCGGTGGGTGGCGGTGGCCGCCCTCGCCGCCGTGTGCGCCTCCTGCCTGCTGGCCGGCTGCTGGCCGGCAGTGGCGGGAGGCGCGGGGCCGGGCACGGTCCTCCTCAGGCTCAGCCTGTACCTGGGCTGCGCCGCGGCCGCTTTCCTGCTGGGGACCGTGTTCTCCCTGGTCTGCCGGAGCCCGCGAGCCCCGCCGCCCGACTTCGCCGCCGCCTGGAGGCGGCTGGCCGCACGCCGCCGGCCGGAGGTGAGTACCGGGCGCCCGCCCGCCGCCCGCGGCCTCGCCCGGCCCGCCCGCTCCGGGAGGGCCGGGGGTCGCGGCGGGCCGGTTCTCTCGGGGAAGGGGCGGGGGTGGGATGGGCCGGGCCGGCCGGGCGGGGAGATAGATGCTCGCGTCCTCTGGGCCCCCGCGCGGGGCGGGCTCCGGGCTCGGCGCGGGGCGGGCGGTGATGCACGCTAGCAGGCGATGTACTTAGTTGCCTGACTCCATCCTCAGTCCCAGGCTCGGGAGCTGAATAATCCTTCCAGATCTTGGCTGTGGCCCTGCCGCTGGGGAGCGGGGCGGCCGCTGTACGCAGGCGCTGCGCCTGGGGCCGGTCATCGCGCTGGGTTCTGGTAACCGTTCCCCGTGGGAGGTAACTTTTATGCCCTTTTACAGACCGGGAAACGGCGCAGAGGGTCTGGCTTGGCTTAGGTCCCCTACCCGGTATACCTCGTGCCGAAAGCCCGGGTACGCTTTTTTTTTTTTTTTTAAATCACGCTTTCCTGTCTTCCGCCGTGTGGATAAGTATCGCAATTTCAGTGATTTAGGAATCGGATGCCCGAAATCACGGTCGCTTGCATCGAAAGGAACGTAATCATCAGTGGGGTGTGGCGATCTAGTGGAGAACGGTGGTTAAGGAATGTAGGGAAGGACAGTATTTTAAATGAGCTCTCCGCTTCCTTAGTGCCAAACCGCTGCTTTTTCTCTACCTCCCAGCAGCTTCCCTTTCACAACCCTTGAAAAGAAACTCGGTTCTGTCGTAGCCGGACTTACCTCTTGGCTGAATTCTACTGTCATTAACCTGAAATAGCTCACTCTGGAGTAAGGGAAGTGGCTGTGGCTCAACTTCGTAAGAGTATTTTGTTAGAAGCATTATTCCTCCCGGGGTTTTGTGTTTGTTTATAATACGACCTGGTGCTGCTGCTTTTTTTTTTTTTTTAATCTCACCCTCTTCGCCAAAAGGACCCTTTCCTCAGTGTATCAGTTCGGAAAGCAGAGCTGAAATAATGGCTAAAGAGGTGTAGGTAAAGGGGCGCCCATCCCCGCTAAGTTAAGCAGCTGTTTAGTATGTTAACGAACAGGAACGTCTGTTTTCATAAATAGCTCCAAACTATCTGTGTTTATTTCTCTTAAAAACCTGCACCCAGCTATCCCCCCCCCCCTTTTTTAATATCTAATTTAGCAAGAGTTGGTGAGTAGGTGTATTTTCCCTCTTGCTTTTTCCCTACAATGATAAAAGACCCCAAGATTTTATTGTTGATCTGTGAATGACGTTACAGTTCTTTGGAGTATTTTAAGATGTTGTGATCTATTCCATGTGTATTTAATCGTATTTACTGAGTCGTTTACAGAAACCGGGTATTATTTTGGAAACTCTGGTTGAATCAACAAGACCAACAAAAGCCCTGCTTTCTGGAGATTATAATTCTTAAGGGGGAATTGGGCATTAAACAAAGAAATAAGTTACTTTTGCATAGTGATAAATGCTTAAATGCTTCTGAAACCAAAAGTAATTAAGAATTAAGTGATTAGGAGTGCCTGGTCTGTGGGGGCAGGAAGTTTAGATGGCGGGGTCAGGGTCTAAGCCTTAGTATTGTCACTCCTGTGGCCTGGAAGCCTCACGGGTGGTTTACCTCCCTTTTTCCTGGAAAATACATTCCCCCAAAGCTCCCAGCTCACTTGTACCTCTGATAAAACTTAGGTTATCATCCAGAAAGATGCTTTAGTAGAGGAAGCCGAGAAAATACTACATTAGAGGTGACAGAAAAGGAAGCAGCTTTTGTGACCTCTCATGTATACGATCTGAAGATTTCAGGCAGTGGAAGAGGTATAAGTGTACGTTAAAGACAGGCGATTATTGGTCATTCTTTTTGAATTCAGATTCCCTCAGCATTAAGTAGGAAAATAAGTACATTAGGAGGTTTACTTTCTGTTACCTAGAATTAAAGTGTATGCACATATGCTATTCATATGTGTGTGCCTACTCAGTTGTGTTCACCTCTGCAACCTCATGGACTGTAGCCTGCCAGGCTCCTCTGTCCATAAGATTTTCCAGGCAAGAATACTGGAGTGGGTTGCCATGCCCTTCTGCAGGGGACCTTCCCAACCCAGGGATCAAGCCCACGTCTAAAATTATTTTTATATATTTACAGTACCAGTGCAGTTTACTCAAGCCTTTCATTGTGCTGTATTTCCAATAACTTATGCTTAAGGTTTTTAAAAAATGCTCCTTATGAATGGAAGCATAAGCATGTGGTGTAGTGTATAATATCTGTCAGTTCTGTGGGGGTAGGAGCTGGACCACACGGGTCATCTAACATATGTGGAGGGGGTGGCTGTTTTGTAGTGAACCAAATGGTGTCTCTTAAGATACAGTGACTACTTTACTACAGAAATTGTGATTCAGCATTAAGAAAAGAATCCTCATTTGTTCTTGTATATTTCAGGTTCTTCTAGTGTCTGCTGAACATGTCAGACACTAGGATCTATCCTATCTGTTCATCCTTTTTTTTTTTTCCCTTCTTGACTTTCTTCTCTAGAGGGGAAAAAAATGCGTACACTCTTAAAAGTAGGCAACTAGAGAAGTCTAAACTAAAAGGGAGAAGGTGTTTTCATGTCTAGACGTGTTCAAATGCTCCTGCACGCTTTATAAGGTAGCTGTTGGTTGTCATAGCTCTTTGTAGTTGAGATCCTTGTTATCCCTTGTACCTTGCAGGAGCTCCAAAAAAATGTTTGCTGATGATAATGAAAAAAATTAGGTCAGTTTGTGGTCAGTAACTGAGGGCTTTCCCCCTTCAGTTAACCTAGTGTTTATTGAGCATCACTTATGTGCAAAGAATTTTATTTTACTTGGCTGGGAATCATTACTGATTAGTAAAACTGATTTTTCAACTCGGGTAGAAAGACCATCCAGTGGTATATTCAGGTGGCAAAAAAAAAAAAAAAAATGCTTTGTGTAAGGTCAAGAAGGTTGATGCTTAAGTCTTGACATTTGCTCTCTGGGCCCCACTTTAGAAAAACTTGAACTTTGTTGCAGGCCAGCTGGCTGTAACTGTGATGCTCTGGGGCTGGCCTGCTCCTGGGGCAACAGTTGTTAGCCCTGCTTTGCTGAGTAGGCTGCCAGAGAGTAGTGCTCCTTGGTCCAAGGTTTGGCGTTGTGCCAGGCCTGTCAACTCACGTGGACCAAAGGCGTCAGACTCGCTAGCTGCAGTTACCTGACCCTAGCTCATGATCTGACCAAAGCAACAGCAAGGAAAACATAATGAATCAATAGTTTAGAAACCTTACTTTCGTTACTAGACCAGCGGTGCAAAGTGCATCTTCATATAATGGAAAAAGGGAAAATAATTTCATACATTTCAGTGATAAAAATAAGGAATAACTTTTTAAGATGTCAGTTGTTCACATAATTTATGAATTTTTCTCTTTTACATGGTAATTTATTAGATGTTTCTTGATTTACACTTGATTTACACCATTAAGTTAAAAATAAGCACTGGACAAATGAAGACTGGAGGCCTGATACAAGAAAGTCCACAAAGGTGCTTAGTAGCATAATGGGAAACTAAAGTCCACTGCTGTGTGAAGAAAATATTAGTGAAAGACTTTTCCTAGTTTAGACAGAAAAGTTCAAGAAGTTCATCAAACCTCATAAGCATTTACTGTATATCCACTGCATATTGCTTTTCTGATCTCTGGAGATCATTTTGGCCTAGTTAGTTGCTAAATGTCAGTGCCAGGCACATAGTAGGTTCTCTATGGATGGATTTTTGTCCCTAATGAATGGATTGTTGTTTGAGATGAGAACAGACTTGAGTATCTGACTGACATTTTTAAATTTGAAATTTCAGCCACAGTTCCCTAGAGAAGGGATCATAGTCTCACCGGTGTGTAGTCGCTCAGTCTTGTCTAACTCTTTGGGACCCCGTGGGCTAGCCCGCCAGGTTCCTCTGTTCATGGGATTTCCCAGGCAAGAATATCTCAAGGTAGGTGTCACTGAGAATTTCGATAGTTGCTTTGCGTTAAGTGCGTGGCAGCACTTATTCAGTGCTGGGGAAGATTCAGAGATGAACAAGATGCCCTCTGTCCCTGCCCTCTCAGGCTGAGTAGATTAGATTGATGGGGAGGACTGGAGGGGAGGACAGATGTTTATAGAGACAGTAAAAACATTCACACAGCAACCCAAGGCGCCACTTGGCTTTGGTGGGACTTTGAGAATCCCTAAATGAGCTCTTTTACTGATACAAAAGTTCTTTTGAGTAAAACAAACTCAATTTAGTTACTCAAGGGAAAAAGAAAAGAACCAAGATGTAGGGAGACTATACACAGCCTCTTTGTGACACTCCTTTATTATGCTAATATGATAAACTAATCCTCAATAATTTGATAATAGATAGTGGTGTAATACACTTACTGTCTTCAGATTATTAGGTTGTATTTTGACCAGGGGATTTAAGTCAGGGTGGCTACTGGGAAAAATGTTTTTGAGCAAGATGGCTTTTGAAACCCCCTTATATCTGACTGTAGTGTAAGAATTATTTACCTTAAATTCATTCTATGCATAATTTTTAAATTTGACTTTTTTTGCAGGTTATGGATTCACATGGCTTTAATAGAAAAAAGAAAAACATATAAAAGGATATGCATTGAAAAAAAAAAAACCTCCCCTATAGTCAACCATTATTAACAGTTGATTGTTCTTCCAGATATGTATTATGTATATACAAGCAAATACAAATACATACTCAAAAACAATATAAACAGTGATTACACATAAAAGAAAATTATGTTCTGTATCTTTATTATGAAGGAACTATTTCTTAGGGTTAGTAGACATCAGAAGTTACATATGAAGAATGGTAACTTCAAAGTAGGAAGCTACAATTCATGATTAAACCTGGAACATTAAAAAAATGGTCATCAAAACCAGCAAATGTATTCTAAGAAATGATGAACATGTATTTTTGAATTTAGCAAAGCTGTCTGAAGGAGGCTTATATATATTTTCATAACTTGTACAAAACCAAAAGGAGTTCCCTGGTGGCTCAGCTGGAAAAGAATCTGCCTGCAATGTGGGAGACCTGGGTTCGATCGCTGGGCTGGGAAGATCCCCTGGAGAAGGGAGAGTCTACTCACTCCAGAATTCTGGCTTGGAGAATTCTATGGACTGTATGGAATGCGGTCGCAAAGAGTTGGACACAACTGAGTGACTTTCACTTCACTTCAAAACAAACCCAGAAAATTGTATTTTTTCATATTGTATCCTAAATTATTATAAGATTTTGAATATGATTCCCTGTTGTTGTTTAGTCGCTAAGTCTTGTCTCTTTGCAACCCCATGGACTGTAGCCTGCCAGGCTCCTCTCTCCATGGGATTTCCCAGGCACGAATACTGGAGAGGGTTTCCAGTCCTTCTCCAAGGGATCTTCCCGACCCAGGGATTGAACCCGCGTCTCCTGCTTGGCAGGCAGATTCTTTACCACTGAACCACCTGGGAAGCACCCCTAGGAAATTGTTTTAGAGACAGAGTACGTGTACTGTTCTGGCTTTGAGTTGCCAATGCGTGTAATCAGATGAATCCCAGGAGGCGGGATTGCAGAGGTGGGTTGAGGGGGTTGTGGAAGTCCTCAGCTGTGAGAGAGTAGGGCTGGGTTGTTGTCTGCTGTTAGGACAGCTCCTCATGCCTTCTGAGCTCTGGAGTGTGGCATCAAAGCTGGGTTATGGTAGTGTGATTGGGGGAGACTGGAGGAGAAGCCCTAATCAGTTGCAGTGGTACAAAGTGAGAGTTAATAAAGCTGTGTGAAGGGAGACCGGAGCCAAGAGTGACTTTCATGTTTCTTTCACATTAATGTCATGACGGGTGAAATTTCCGGTGACTTTCCTGTGAGACGTTTCTTTCATGATAATTATCAGTAGTTATTACAGACGGGTTCAAGAATCTTTTCAAGAGTATCTGAAGATTCTCTTTAAGTAATAAACTCGGCCGCAAACTAAAGGGTCCTACTATTTCTTCACAAATGTTAAGACCAAGTCTCCAAGCTTGAGCAATCTACTTGGAGCCTGAATTCTGCTCATTCCCAAGAGATTTATTTCTAATTCTCTTGAATCTTAAGCCAGTTTTGTTTTGGAAACATGCTACGATGTCAGCTTTCATGATTAAATGTTGTCTTCTTAAAAATATCTTAGGTTTCATTTCCCAACCTTAATCATTTTGAGGGTAGGAAGTGCCCTACTTTCCTTAGAAGGTATGAGCCCTCGTACAGTCAGAATAGTGCACATTCTCGTACTAAAAAAAGTGACTCAGCAAGTTTGGTGCTGAAGGCTTAGGTTTTAGAAAAGGAAATGTCTGTGGAAGCCTGTTAGTATTAAAATCATGACATAGAAACTTGCCTTTTTTAAAAAGAAAAAATTGCAGTTTCGCTTTTGAAAGAAAAACTTGCAAACTCGGAGCTTGTATTTTTACCAACTTCACTGTTAGGTGACTTTCTAAATGAGGGCTGCTTGTTTGCGTGGAAGTCGCCGATGACAGGGGTAGATAGCCCTTTCTGGGGACTCTGCTGGGCACCCTGGGGGCTGGGTTCAGTTAGTCATTCTTAGACCCTCCTTTAGTCCTGGCGTGTGTGCTTATTTAGTTTCTCCAAACACAGTGGAGCTTTCCAGAAAGCCCAGTGGGTTTGGGTTGCATTTTGGTGGGCTCCTCAGCTCGAATAATGCTTTGTGAGAATGCAGTTAGGAGGTGACGTGTGCGGGCTCTGTCCCCAGGGCTGGCCCGTGCCTATTAGTGATGCTAGGCACTGGCCGGTCCCAGTCCATTTGTCAGCCAGCCCGGGGCTTCCATGTGTGAACAGCCGTGAGCTGGACGTAGAGGAAAATGAATATGGTAACTCCAAGTGAAACAGCTCCAAGGCCAAGGGGGAAGCCAGAAAGAAGAATAAGACATTGGAACTTGTTTAGGTCACTAGGATCTATTTAATAGTAAGCTTTCTGTTTTAGTGTAGACTACACCTCTTGGAAAATTGGATGCATTTTTAACAAGTACTCATTTCTAAAGTAACCTGCCTTGCTGTAGTTCTCACCCACCTAGTATGTATGAGTGAGTTTACATTAATAGTAGTAACTCAGAGTGTACAGAGTTTGCTCCCGTCTGCTCACGCCGGGCTTCATCCTGCAGTCCTCCTCTTATTTCTGCCAGCCCAGAGGCAGGATTTATGTACACATGAGTGCCTTCACTTACGTTCTTCTGTTCCTGGTGACTGCAGAACATTTGAGAGAGGCTCCTCTGTGTCACCCGAGCCAGTCTGTGAAAAAGCACGTTTCTTCTTTGCCTCCTGCTCTCTCAGTTTCCTCAAACTGGAGATCCAGGAGTCTTTTTTTTTTTCCCCGCCCCGAGCCAAAGCCACGTTATGTGCTTTAAGGAAGTTGAGAGTATAGCCTTGTTTCTCTCACTGGGTATGGTTAAACTTAGTTTTTACCATGTAATAGAAGCTGAGAGGAGCTTACGTCTCTGTCTGCATCTCCTGTGAAGGTACTCCATCACCTCTGTCTACCTCCCCTCCATCCCTGCAAAAAAAGACGACTGAGCGGCTGGGCACATCCTGGGCTCAGAGCAGCGCCTGGGGTCAAGAGCTTTCTCGAGTCTCCACCCTTGAGCCACTACTCTGAAGGCCTCTCCTCATATACAGATATAGTTGTGCAGATTGTGCCAACTCATTTGATGTGAAGTTAACATCCTAAACATTCCAGAAATTGCAGTGGGTTTTTCCTGAGGCACAGCTGTTAATCTCGTATTGTTTCTTCTGATTTTTTTTTCCCCACCTCCCTGAACCTTTCTGAGATTTCAACTCCTAGATAACCTCAGGAAGTTGCTTTGTTTCCTAGATTTGAATTTTGATCATTCTTGAGGTCCCATTTGTGGAAGTATCTGGCTCTCAGGCAGTTTTACCCTGGGTGCCCCACCTCTGCCCCTCCCAAAATCGCCATCTTCTCAGGCTCAGACTCACTTATTCAACTGCTTACCCTGACCTTTCACTTGGTGCTCTCAGTGGGGCCTGACACCGTCAAGTCCAGGTCTCCATGTGTCCTGTGATCGGGTCCTCGTCCCTCTCCCACTGCTCCTGTGTCAGTGTCTGGCACCCCTGCAAGTCCTCCATCCGGAAGCCTAAGGCCTTCCTGACGTCTCCTCCTTCCTTCCCACATGCAGTCCCATCCTCCAGACCTGTCTCCTTACCTCTGGAGTATCTTATGTCCACCTGCTTCTTCCCATCGCTCCTGCTTGGTCCCAGCTACCATCGTGTGCCTCGGGTGACTGCAGTAGCCCCTCAGTTCATCTCTCTGCCTCCCTGTCCCTCCTCCAATTCATTCTCTTAAAGTTGCAAGCCCAGCCCCAACCCTCTTTCACACCATGTTTAATTAAAAGCCCTCAGCAGCTTCCTAGTCCTCATAGTTCTCCAGCCTGGTCTCCTGTCATAATTACCTTTACCCCTCATGTTCCATCCTCAGCCGTCAGAGTGCCAAGCCTGCTCTGTCGATGTTGACTCTGAGTATTGCTTGCTGTGTCTCTAGCCCCCGATACCCCCTTGCCTAATTAACTTCTCCTCGGGCTTAAGACGTCACTTCTGCAGAGCGACTCTCCTTGTCTGCCAACTGCATATGTTCTCGTAGCACCACGCACCTTTCCTTCACTGTACTTGGCTCAGTTGTAGATACTTGCACGGTTCCTTGTGTCTTTCTCACTAACCCCTGAAGTCCATGAAGGCAGAAACTCCTCTCTGTCTCTTTAACATCTAGCATCATTGAGCAGGTGGGCAGTAAACATTTCTTGAGTGAATGAGTGGCTGGGAATCAGCAGAGCACAGGCATTCAGAGAATGGTCTTGGAGTCAGCCAGCCCTTTGAATTTGAATCTGAGTCTGCCTTGGTAACTGTGGGACAATGGGCAGCTTATTTAAGATTTCTGAGCCTCAGTCTCCCAATCTGAAACGTGGATGTAATAAATACCTTCAGAGGTTGTTTGGAACAATGTGGTGGTATTTGAAGACACAAGTACTGGTGTTTGTGAAAGTGCTTTGAATTAGAAGGTGTTAAATTGTGGATTTTACACTTTTACCTTTTTAATTTATTTATCTTTGGCCTCATCATGCAGCTTGTGGGATCTTAGTTCCTCAACTTAAGATTGAACCCAGGACCTGGCAGCAAAAGTGTCCAACCCTAACCACTGGACTGCCAGGGAATCACCCACTTTTACCTTTTTTAAAAAACGCTTTTAAAATAAGATTGAAGATGCAGCTTCCAAAAAACTATACAAAATAAATGTATAGTTGGGTGAGTGATTATAAAGACAATACCCTTGTAACTTCCGGAAGCTCCCCTGTTTGTCCACCCCAATGGCAGGCCCTTCCCTTCCACCTAAGTAACGCCATCTTGACTCCATCATAATCACTTCCTTGTGTGTTGTTATAATTTTATCAGTCAAATGGGCATCCGTGGATGTTATAGTTTAGTGTTGCCCATTTGAAAAAAATATTGTCTTCCTTGTATCCTTTTTATCCCCTGTGGGTTATCTATTGAAGAACCTGGAGCATTTGTCTTGTAGCATCCTGTAATCTGGATTTTGCTGGTTGCATATGAATGCTTCCCAGGTGGCTCAGTGGTAAAGAATCTACTTGTCAAGCAGGAGACACAGCTTTGATCCCTGGGTGGGGAAGATCCCCCTGGAGAAGGGAATGGCAGCCCACTCCATTATTCTTGCCTGAATAATTTCATGGACAGAGGAGCCTGGCGGGCTACAGTCCATGGAGTCACAAAAGAGTCAGACACGACTTAGCAACTAAAACAGCAACATATGAATGGTACAGCTCAGCTTGTTCTTTCTTCCTTTGCATGTCCGGCCTGTTGTCCAGATCAGACTCGTGTTTGACCCCTTTGGCAGGACTGTAGGTGGTGTGTGAACTTGCATTAGGAGGCACATAATATCTGATTGTCTTTTTTTGGTTTTATTAGTAGCTGTTGATGCTCAGTTACTTGGATCTGTTAATTTGTTGGGGGTGACAAATAGGGGTGTTTTAATTCTGTCATTTCTTTCATTTATTGGTTTGAATTTTTTTGGAAAGAGACATTTTCCAATCATCTACTCTTTGGTTGCACAGTGGTACAGTTCATATGAAAAAGCAAGATAAATACTAGATTCTTTCCCATTATCAGTTTTCCAAGATAATGTGTTGGTTCCCCCTCATCCTCTGAAGGTGACCAGTTAGTTATGTGTTTAAAAAAATATTGTGAACTCATGAATTAGAATGTATTTTATGGGTTCCAATTAGTTGTAATTATTATTACGTAATTTCTTTTTTGAAGGCAGTCTCAGGCCAGTGGAAGTCTTTTCAAGTTGGCTCCTTAGTCCTTTTGATATGACCCCACCAAGTCTGAGAGTTTTCTTGGTTTCTGGTATGGCAAGATAGATCAGGTTCGTTTTGAGTGTTTTCTGCTCACACCTGGAACTAGCGATTTCTCCACAAAGAGCCCTGATATCTTTTAAGGGGAAATAATATTTCAAGAACTCACTCTGTCTCACTTTTGAGCAGCACAGCCAGACTCAGACCTACTATTGAGACTTTAGCTGATCATTTGTTTGTGGGGTGACCAGCTGTCCCTGTTTACTCAGGGCTGTCTTTGTTCTCACATTGAAAACCCTGTTTCCTGAGGAGGTGGGGGCTCATTCCAGGTGTTAGGGAGGCTCATTGCTGTTGGTTTGGTTACTGTGTCTTGACCTTCTCTGTGGAGAGGTTGGAAAAAATATGTATGAGCTCTGTCTTTTGCAAAGAATAATCACTCAGTAGTGAGATTTATATACTCTCTGTCTCCTTCAAGGCAGGTAAGACTTACTTTGAATAGCGCTTTGCCATTTGCTTATTATAGCCTATAAATTGACTTTGTTAATGGGTTCTGGAAAATGGTTTCTATGGCTGACGTTTGATTCATTTTACTGTAACCGATGGCTCTGAGTATAGTGGACAAATACATGTACCACAGGAGTCATAATATGAATGTCATAAAGTGAATGCCTCAATAACTGCTATAGCTAAACTTAATATTTATTGCATTTACTGTATGTATGTATGTATACGCATTACCCAGTTAAATGTTTGTCTTTCATGGGAGGTAGGAACAGTTAATCTCATGTTACAGATGGGAAAACTGAGGTTTGCCATTCTGCTGTTTAGTCATTAAGTCATATCACTTTTTTCGACCCCATGGACTGTAGTCCACCAGGCTCCTCTGTCCATGAGATTTCTGAGGCAAGAATACTGGAGTGGGTTGCCATTTCTTTCTCCAGGGAATCTTCCTGACTCAGGGAACGAACCTGGGTCTCCTGCTTGGCAGGTGGATTCTTTACCACTGAGACCCCTGGGAAGGCCAAACTGAAGTTTAGAGAGGCTAAAGCATGTGCCCAGAGCAAGTGGAAGAACTAAATTAAACCCAGGTCTTTCTTATTTTGGAGCCTCTACAGTTATTTTAATTATTTAATTATTAAAGGTTTTAATTATTAAAGATTAGTCTGGCCTGATTCAGGTTTTAGAAAACTTGAGCATCTTTGGGATGGTTCTAGGATCTGTTTAGGAATTAGTGTCACTTTAGAGGTCTCAGAATGACATCACAACTGCCCCTTCTGTGCTCGGGACAGTCACTGCTGATCAGGTAAGGCCGCTTCTCTCCTCCGCCCCCCGAGTCCGGATGAAGCCTCAGATTCCTTTTCTTTTTTTTAATTTTTTTTTTTTAGATTCCTTTTCAACGTAGCTTTCCAGGCAGCCACTAAGATATTACTAGTTGGCATATAACATGAGACCCATCTGCCATCCTGTGTGAGAACCGTGTGGAACAACAGTGAAGCCTCCAGGTTCCCACTCTGCCCTCACTATGTTGTTATCAAACAGTCAGTCACACGTTCTTTTATTCTGTTCTGGGAAAAATCAGAGTTTTCTAAACCGTGATCCGTAGACACTTAATTTCGGAGATGCTTTTAGTTATTATACACTGCAAAAACAGAAGAGGCGAGGTGAGAGGCTTGTCGAGGGGAGCGGGTCACATCAGTTTGAAGATGTACGTTCTTGAGGCTTTCCACTGTGTATTGCTATGATAATGTTCTGAGCAATCCGAGTAATTGAACTTTTTTTAATCCAGTGTTTTCTAAACATGACTTACACCTGTGAACCCCACGCCCCCCCCCCTTTTTTTTAAACAGTGAGACTTCCTATCTTAAGATGTGATACATTGGTTTACTCAGTCAAGGTATCAGTGGTGCCATCTGTAAACAGGGGGCTGAGGAGAACACCTACATCTTGGGGTGGATTTAGGTGAGGTTGGGAAGCCTGAGTTCACTGCAGGGGCTGCTCGGTTTCTTATCTTTATTCCCTTATTCTCAGTAAGCATCTATCTCTGTCTCTAACTTTGTGCTCATAATTGTGTGTGTGTGTTTTTTTTTTTTTCTAAGAAAGCCTTCAATACTCTGTAAATTCCAAGCTCTGTAAAACCTGGATCCACCTCTCTCAATATCCCTAGAGTTATTTTGGTTGTTAAATAATTTCTTGAAGCTCTTAAAAAAATTTTAAAAAGGATACATAACCCAGAGGTAGGAAAGTCCTGGAGGAGGTCAGGCTGCATGTGGACACACCCCACTCAGGACCACCCCCTCTGTCTGTCTGAGCTCTGCCCTCCCCGTAGGAGGGCCTGGCTCTCCCTGGCTAGTGGTCCAGAAAGAGGGGGGGATAGTGAGCCCAGATTTGACACTGGAGACTGTGTGGGTGGCGTCTGGGAGGGCAGGGTGGACACGGGGCAGACATGGTACTGATCATCTTGGGTGAAGGGTGAAGGGTAGGTGAGGAAGCAGAGATGGGGTGCGCGGTACTCCCTACCAGCTTGGCTGAGAAGGAGAGAAGGTGGCGTTCACAGGTGTGTATGTGCTAGGTGTGCTTTGGGCAGTTTTGTAGTGGAGAGATTTAACCGCAGTTTTGGGTTAAAGAGAAATCTTGAAAAGTAGAGAGGAAGAGCCTGAAGATCCCAGAGACAGGATGCTGACAGGCCAGGGCACAGGTGGAGGGTCCAGGCTCGAGACTAACGGGAAGGAGGTAGAAGCAGGAGCAGAGAGAGAAGCTCGTAGGCTGCAAGGCTGGCAGGGAATTGAGACGTTTCACACTGGGTCGCCTCGACTTTCTTGGTAAGTGGGAGGCAGATTAATTGCTGATAGTTAGGAGGATGACGTGTCGCGGGTAATTTTGAGGTGGTAAGAGATTCCGTGAGTCTTTTGTGACTCTGTCCCAAGTGATGTAAAATGATGGCTCCACTCCAGTACCCTTGCCTGGAAAATCCCATGGACGGTGGAGTGTGGTAGACTACACTCCATGGGGTCGCAAAGAGTTGGACACAACTGTGTGACTTCACTTTCTTTCACTTTCACTCTTGTATTAAAATAAATCTTCCAAGAAATAAGACTTCCTAGCTTTTTCTCAGGGGTCATAATCTTTTGTCTTCACCACCATTTAGCAGTGTTTTGCCAAATGTGGTCTAAAGATGCATACATAATTTAGGAATTTTCTTGCTAAAAATGCTGTGTTTCAAAGGCACGCCTTATAGTTGCTGAATTAGGATCTAGAAATCTGCATTAGAACAAAATCCCCAAGTGAGTCTTGAAAATGAGTTCATGTGTTTCCAAGCAGGGGCTGGGGGCTTCCTGAGGTGAGCAGGGACCGAGAAGACTGGGAGCTGTATCCGGTGGTCCTGTCCTATGGACCCACACTCACCACCCGTCCTCTCTGCTCAGAGGTGGACTGGCTGCTACACTGAGGCTTATCTTTAACACCATGTTTCTCATAAGGAGGTTTTATTCTTTGAATTTCTATACATTTATTTTATATAGAAACGGAAGACTTTCTATGATCTAGATCTAGGCTGGGATAGACAATTTTTACTCTCCAGTTATAAGGGATGTGAAAGTCCGTCTCTTTGAGTAGATTCCATTGAATTGTATTTTCTTTTCTTCTTTTTTGCAACTAGTATTTTTATGGCAGTAATCCATCTCACGCATTATCAGTATCTAGTACATGTATGTTATCCAAGCCGCTGCCTGGAGCTCAGCTTTTTGCTTCAAGGGAGCTATGAAAATATTAGAAATCTCACTGAATCAAATCACTGATATGATGTTTTTGCAGCTAGATCCTGAATATTTTGTCACCAGTTTTCATTTAAAAGCCAGTCAACAAATTTAGTAAGAGTGGTATTATGGGTATTCAGGATAGTAATGAAGAAAAAAAAAAAGTGATTGCTTTCATTAAAGCATCTCTGTGAAAAAAAGCAGTTCTGTATGACTCATCGAGTTGTTGAGTTACATGATAGCTTTGAAGCAGGGGCAACCGCTCTGCTTCTTCTCCATTTCAATTCAGTGGTTTCAATGAGAACTGTTATGAAAATAATTTTTATAATTTACTTCACTGTGTATGAACTTCAGAATTCTTATGAAATGATCTCTTGAATTGATTGTATATTTGAGTAGATTTTCTTCCGTGACCTGGGCTGGAGAGCGAAATGTAGAGGAGAGACCAGAATAGGAAAAACGCTAGAATTCCTAAGCAGAGCCTCCCACAGTGTTCAAGCTCATTAGTTATTTGATTATGAGCTTCTGTTCCATCAAGGATAGATTAAGCCCCTTGAGCCCAGAGAGTGTATTTACCTTTGTCTCTGGAACCCAGCTAAGCGGCAGACGCACAGAGTCCTCATTGCATGTTAGATGATTGAATGAGTTGATGGAAATGTGAAAACCTCTGATTTCCCTCATGAGCTCAGAATTACAGTGTGAGCCAGTGATAAAATGGCTCCAGAATTTTTCTTACACATATCTTTACAGGAATGCAAAAGGCGGCTGCCAGTCATCAGTGATCTTTCCTAAGCCAGTTTGCTTTTTCCTCATTCTTCTCCCCTAACCCTAGTCTCTTGTCCTGTGCTTGCCAGTTTAGACATACTGCTATCTGCCTGTGTACTCTCAAGTGCATGTTCTAATTTCAGTTTCCAAATCTGTGCCTGATTTGAAATACACTTACATTTCTCTTGTAATCAAGTGGAGTGTGTTTTCTAAGGAGCTTCAGATCTGAGTCCTTGACATTAGAAATGAAGCACATTTTTTTTCTTCCCACGAGCCTAATTTGTCCAGCTGAATGGAAAACCAACCCTTAGTATGTTAACCTGTCTCAGAAAATACCTCTGTTCAGTTAATAGAGATTTTGCCTTTGCATTAATAATCATTTTTTTCTTAGCAGATTAATAACCAAGAAACATCATTAAAGGAATTTGCTTGTGATAGTCAAATCTGAAAGTATGCTATGTCATAACACTAATCACATGTAATATAACAATAATCATTCTTTGATTAACATTGCAAAAAATTTGGACTATGCCTTTTGGCACTGTAATAATGATCTGTATTTGAATACTGCTTTGTAAATGCAACCCACTCCAGTATCCTTGCCTAGAGAATTCCATGGACAGAGGAGCCTAGTGGGCTACAGTCCGTGGGTCTCAAAGAGTCTGACAATGATTGAGCGACTAAGAGTCTTAAACTTTAAAAAACCCTTTCACACACATTATCTTCTTGGGATGCTTAACAATCCTTTAGTATAAATAGGACAGACATTATTTAAACTGAATCTCAGAAATGGACATATTCATCATAACACGGCAAGAAAATGGCAAAGAACCGACTGCAGCCAACTTTTTCTGGGTCTTAATTAAGTCTCGCCACTGTCACGTGATGTCACATGCTTTTGCAAGGAAGTAATAATGGGATTGTGCCCTAGCCTGAAGCACACTTGAGTTTCATATTTGTTCAGAGAAAAGATCTACTTGATTTCATACCCAGTCATAGGATCTGGTCTCAGGAGCTAACCTAACTGATTACCTTTCTTTATAGAAATAGAAGCAGAACCTTGATTCCTACATTTGCAGGCGGGCAGGGTTGGCCTTTAGCCTGAACACAATACTTCCGATAACCGGTGTGTACTAAGCTATAGAAGCTGCTCACCATCTAATCTACCACTCATCTCTTGTCAAAGTTCATTTCAGGTGAAATCATGGTGGCGATTTATGCTTCTGGAGGCCACAGTGGTTTCCTTTACTGCTCACCGAGGGTAGAGAAGGCCTTATCTGCACCACCTCTTATGGCTAGTACTCGTTTTCCCATCTGGAAACACCCTGCAGTGTTGGACTTTCAAGGCATGTAGGTTACTTACTATTGGTTCAAAAGGCTGGACAGGGACTGTTCCTGTTTACCTTTGCGTAGTTTGTGCTTCACGGAATCTGATACACGCCACGCCCTGTTGTTCGATCAGTTTCTCCTTGGCTGATAGAGGACTCTCCTTAAAGATAAGAACAACATTCTTGAGGCACACAGTTGTTTGAAATCAGAGTTCAAATCCACTATATGGTTCATAGACACTTCCAGTATTGTTTAGAACCTTTTTGGTAGTACAATAGCATGGAAATAAATAGGTTTTTCATGGAAAATAGGAAAAATGTATTGAGGACCAAGTAAATACACAGTAATAAGAAAATAGTTAAAATACAGTTTAAGTCACTCAAAACATTCCAAATCTTTATTACATAAAAAATGCTCATGATAAAATATTGAGTGTGAAAAAACAGGTGCAGAAATGTGTGAATGCAATGGTTGTAATTTCTTCCGAAGTATACGAAAATAAAGTACCAATAGTAATTTATAATTAATAATATGTTGCCTGGCACAGTTTGAAACACATCATGTGTATTAATTCAATGCTTGTATCAGTCCTAAGAGGTAGGTACCATTGTTATCTTTGTTTTACTGAAGAGGCCCTTGAGGTACAGAAGTAAGTTGTCCACAGTTGCACGGTAAGAAATGGACTCACCAACTAAGAGGAAATTGACCAAAATGCCAGTAGGGATTATCTGTGGATAATGGTGTGAATAGGCTGATTTAATTCTTTACATTTATAGAATGTGTCTCTCTCTACTCTTGATATATTAGAACTAGCAATTTTAAAAGAAATTGAAGCATATGAGAACATTTGTAGGTTTGAATTTCAGAGAGTAGCTTTTCTTTCTTATATCTAAAACAGAAATTATACTCAGTTAAGAGAGGGGAAAAGACAAAACAGTATTTTCTATCAGTACAGTCTCCCTAAATGATAACCTTTCAGTGTATGTTGGATACAGTTTGTTTTATCGATAAGGAGAACCAGACCTTCTTTAGTTCACAATTAAACATTATAAAGCACAACCCAAGAAACTGGTTCTGATCAAACCAAGTTTTGTTTGAACACTTGAATACTTCACCAGTGATAGAGAATGTAAAGGCCCATACACGATAGAACGTCTCCAGGAAACGGACACTTTCCTGTCTGGAAATTACATCCTCAAAGGCAAATATACTTCAGGAACAGTATATTCTATTTAGTTGTGTCTTAACTTTGGTGATATAACTTTCAATCCTTCTCTCTTGCTTTCACTTCCACGATTCTTCTCCCTTCAGAAAACCATCCAATCAGCTGTGAAAACCAACCAACCGATGAGCCTCAGTGTGTTGGAAGTTGACCCTGTTTTGAGTTTTACTCGTGATGATAGTTGTACTTTACCACTAGATGCCAGGCACTCTGCTAAATGCTTTCTGCGAGCCGGCAGTTACAGGCTGGACGCCGTTGCTGGCAGGGCTGCTGTCACTCACGTCACGGCCTTTCATCAGGGTCTCAGTCAAGCCCGGTGGCCTTCCCATGCCTCAGTCCCTTCCGGTCTTCCTGAGAAGGGATCTGTGTGGGTCGTTTGTTTTTTTGCTTTTGATTACATTATTTTTTGAGGATGAGGTAGAATGCGGTTGGTTTGAAAGGAGCCGTGGTTTTGAGAATAACATAGCTTAAGAATGAGAATATTAGTCACGAGATCCCAGTAGATTGTCTGATGCTGAGAATACTTGGGAAGACCGGGCCATGTGACAGCTCCATGTGGATAATGATGATTGGGGTTTCATGTTTGTTTTCCTAAGATAAATCACCATTTCAGTAGCTTTACAGGAAATTATGCCCATCACGCCATCAACTCTGTACAGTTGTTTTTTTTTTTTTTTCTTTTTAAAAATAAACCAAAATACATTAAAAAAATTTTTTTTTATTGTAGAAGCATATAGTGAAGGAGAAAGATACTTGTTTATTTGAGTCGTCTAGGTAATAGGCATGAAAGGAATTACCAGCCCCGTCTCTGCTCCCACAGGAAGCAACACAGTAAGCAGTGGCGTCCACGTAAACAATGGAAAATGAGGTGTGTGTCTCTGCTGGGTTCCAGGTCACCCCTGGCTGTCTCGTTGCTAATGGTGTCAGGGTTCCCAGCTCTCAGCGTGGATTTTCTCTCTGAATGTTTTTCCCTTAGGAGAGGGTGTCTTAATTCTGACACGAAGACAGTTGGAGCGTATTGTGGCTGTAGACTAAAAGCTGACATCCGGAAGTAAACAGAAAGCTGATACGTACATACTCAGGACGGCATTTGTTGATACGACTTCTACTCTCTGATGCTGAGACTTGTATATTGGAGCAAAGCCTTCAGGTTTTGCCCTGTCTTTGGAGAACATTTTCAGAATGAGCAATTATTTGTTGAGGTGTCTCACCTTCTCTCTCCAGAGGACTCACTGAGTGATTAAAATGACCTCAGCAAGTAGGGTCCAAGCTAGGTTTAAATCTTAAAATGAAGATAAGTTTCATTTATCTTAATGAAATGGAGAATAAGTTGTATTTTTTTTTACATGGCAGGGATTCTGGTTCACCAGACATTCCTGTGTCTTAGTATTGGCACACGCTCAGTCGTGTCCAACTCTTTGTGACCCCATGGACTGTAGCCTGTCAGACTCCTCCGTCCATGGAATTCTCCAGGCAAGAATACTGGAGTGGGTTGCCATGCCCTCCTCCAACGGATCTTCCCAACCCAGGGATCGAACCTAGGTCTCCCGTATTGCAGGTGGATTCTTTACCGTCTGAGCCACCAGGGAAGCCCAGTATTGGGATACTGATGCCAGACTCCAGGTGAGGGGCTGACCGCTCAGACACACTCAAAGTTCGCAGTTCTGGATGGAGTGGTGAAGCCTTCTGTCACTTACACTCTGTGGCGGGGGGGATGAGGACAGCACGCGCGTGTTTCTCTCACCCTCCCCAGCCCAGTGTTATTGGGAAGGTGGTTGTCTGAGGCAGGCTTTCCCGGAGGAGGGGGAGGGCCTGTGAGGTGCAGAGCAGGGGGCGAGTGTTCGCTGGAACACGTCTCTTGGGGAAGTCTCTGCAGTGAGCAGTTCCTCTTTTCACACCTATAAATGGAAGGAGAGAGAAGGCAGGTTTCACCTCCCCGCCCTCTGGGCCACAGCCGTGCTCACGTGCCTGAGTCTTACCTGCCAGCCTTCTCCCCCCTTCCTCTCCTCCTCTCCACCCTGGGATGATGACTGTGAGCCCCATCCCTCTGTGACCTGAAAGAAAAGGCGTGTGCAGTGACTAATCTACGCTAGTGTTGTAGTTTAGTCACGAAGTGGTTCTGGTTCCAGAAATATTAAATCCTTAAAAAAAAGGACTTTCCATGTGTGGTTACCCAGTTACTTTGGGCCCGTGATGTTTTCTTTGATCTTCCTGTTCTCCTTACTTCTAGGCTCTCAATCAGGCTGTGGGGGTGACAGGGCTGAAGAACTCTTTTTTTAAAATTTTCTTCCTAATAAGTGTCCTGGGGGACAGAGTGCAGGGCAATCCAGAACCAGACTGAAAAACTGATAATGCTTTTAGGTAAAGAACCAACATAGAAAATGTTATTCTCATAAGCTTTTTAAGTTAAAGAGCGTAAATGCCTAATTCAAATACAGTGAGTAGGGACAAACATGTTTATTGCAGAAGCAGGAAGCAGAGAGAGAAAAGAAATGTGCAGGTAGATGGCAAGAATTGGGAAAGCTGTAACTAGGGAGAGAAAGGAAAGGTTAAAAATAAGCACAAAATTGTTCTGAAGGAAGCTGTAAAGATAGACACATAAGTACAAAATATGCTCAGATAGGCATGTGTTGTCATATTCACACCTGCTCCTCTCCCAGCCCTTAAACACAGTTTCCATTTTAAGAACCCGAATTCAGGAACTTCTCAATTAAGCGTCATTTGGCTGTGGTTTCATCATCCCGTTAGTATTGTGCACGAAACTGCTGTACCTATATTTGGAAAACTATACCAGAGTGTTCGCCAAAGGCTTGAGAAGTTGTGGTTAAAGTTATTTATCAGTATAGTGCTTTAACAGTATTAAGTTGTTTAAATACCTGCCTGATGTTTGAAAAAGCACTAGAATTTAAAAATTCTTCTCATTTCTTCAGTCTTTTCCTTTCATGAACTAAAATTTTAAAAATTACAGTAAAATGTCCTGACCGTTTAATTTTATAAGTTGCTCAGAAACTAGAAAGTAGTTTTCGATAGATGAGAGTATATTTCTTTTGGGATAAAATGGCTTTTGTCTATAGGATTATGATTAAGGATTTTTGTCTTTTTTTTGAATGATTCCTTGAGAAAGTGTTGAATGTTATGTATTAATTTGTAGCACTGTATATATGTGTTAGTCACTCAGTCGTGTCCAACTCTTTGCAACCCCCTGGACCGTAGCCTGCCAGGCTTCTCTGTCTGTGGGATTTCCCAGGCAAGAATACTGGAGTGGGTTGCCATTCCCTCTTCCAGGGCATCTTCCCAACCCAGGGGTTGAGCCCGGGTCTCCTGCACTGCAGGTAGACGGTTTACCTACTGAGCCACCAAGGAAGCCCAATTTGTATAGCCTAAAGGGATTCTTTTCTGAGTGTAACACATACATCTTAAGGCTTTTAAAAGTATTTCAACTAAGGAATCTTAACACTATGGCTTTGTTTTTATTTTTTAGTAACAGTGATCACAAAAGTGGATGATAGTCTTGGCGTTTGACCCACAGCTAGTGTGAAACTAAGCCGAGCATTGGAAATACTGCTCTCAGGGTTGAGTGGTCCAGGGCCAGGGGTTGGTTGCAGCTGTGTTGAGGTGGCTGCCTGAGAACAGAGGGCTTTCCTCACCCTTATTTATTGAATGAAGCTGATAGGGCCCTTAGCCATCTAGACCTTCTGAGTGACGGTGGCCGTGTAGTCAAGCACTTGTAATATTTCCCGTGCACAAGAAAGTTCTCTACAGTCCACTAATAACTAGCTTCTTTTTATGCCCTGAAACCAGTGGTGGTGGTGGTTTAGTCACAAAGTCGTGTAAGACTCTTGCAACCCCATGAACTGTAGCCTGCCCAGCTCCTCTGTCCATGAGATTTCCCAGGCAAAAAGGCTGGAGTAGGTTGCCATTTACTTCTCCAGGGGATCTTCCCCACCCAGAGATCAAACCCGGGTCTTCTGTGTTGCAGGTGGATTCTTTATCAACTGAGGTACCAGGGAAGCCCCTGAAACCAATAAGTAGGTCCGTTGCAGTATTTGTTGTTCAGTTGCTCAGTTGTGTCCGACTCTTTGCGACTCTATGGACTCTAGTATTCCAGGCTTCCCTGTCCTTCACTATCTCCTGGAGTTTGCTCAAACTCATGTCCATTAAGTCGGTGATGCCATCCAACCATCTCATCCTCTGTTGTCCCCTTCTCTTCCTGCCTTCAGTCTTTGCCAGCATCAGAGTCTTTTCCAATGAGTCAGTTCTTCTCATCAGGTGGCCAAAGTATTGGAGCTTCAGCACCAGTCCTTCCAATGAATATTCAGGATTGATTTCCTTTAGAATTGACTGGTTGGATCTCCTTGCAGTCCAAGGGACTCTCAAGAGTCTTCTCCAACACCATAGTTCTATAGCATCAGTTCTTCAGTGCTCAGCCTTCTTTATGGTCCAACATATGCTTACAGTATACATATACTTTTGATCACTTTGAAATGTGATCAGTTAAAAAGCTTTTCTCTTTAAAGTACCCTTACCTGCCTGATAGTGGGGCTTAAATCCTGCACATTGCCTCTCTGTTTTTGCCAACTAGTATCTTTTTATAATTAAAATTTTAAATTGTGTTGTACAGACATATATGGAGGAAGAAACCATTTTTAATCGTTCAGCATATGTGTTTCCAAACATTTTCCATCATGGGAAACTTTTCATGAAGGCATATGTATCCCTAATTCATTCTTCTTCATGGCTGCATTATATTGTAAAACATGTACCATCATAATTTAACTCTGACTATTGATATATAGTTGATTTATTTCCAATTTCTTCCCTTAGAGTCAATGTAGCAGTGAAAGTCTTGGTATATGTACTTTTTTTTTTTTTATGTGCAAGTAAGTATTCTATATTAGCTAGATTCCTAGCTAATTGCTGAATTGCTGAATAGCTAGCTAAGTAGAATTGCTGAATAAAGAGAGTACGTTTAAATTTTGATATGTGCTCAGTTGTTTTCTTAAAAGCTTTTAGAAATGGACATTTCCCCTCACGGTGTATGAAGATGACTATTTCCACATACCTTTGCCAACATTGGGTTAGATGACACTTTGTCCCTGCTTTGTCAGTCTGATGGTGTCTCATTGCACTTATTTGCATTTCTCTCATTGAAAAAGAGGTTGCATTTTTTTTCATAAATTGATTGGTGTTTATCTTTTATGATTGCTCTTTCAATTTCTTTGCCTGGTTTTCTTTTGAGTTATTTTTCTTATTTTGGGATCTCTGTGTATATGAAATAATAGTCTTTTGTTATAGTCTGTCAGTTATATTTTATAGTTATCTTTTGTCAAACAGGAATTTCCTATTTAATGTAGTCATATTTTTCAGGTTTCTTTTCCTTTATAGCTCTTTTTGTGTCTTATTTTCGAGAGGGCTTCTCCATCCCAGGGTTAAACACAACATCTCCTTTGTTTCCTTTAAATACATTTTTAGTTAAGAAAATATTTAGCTCTTTAATCAGTTTGGAGTTACTAATATATGAAGTATGGGGTAAAACTCTAAACTTTCTTCCCACATGAATATCAAATTATGCCAACACCACTTATTGAATAGTCCATGTTTTCCTCACAGATTTCAAATTTTTCTCATTATGTTCTTAATTCTCGTATATTTTCATTTATATTTAGATGCTTTTGTACTTTCTACCATTCAGTTGTTTTGTTTATTCCTACACTGGCATCATACTGTCTTGATATCTGCTAGGGAAAATCCTTCCTTAATTCTTTTTCAAAAATTTCTTACCTTAAGCTTGTATTACTTTTCCAGAAGAACTTTATAATCTGTTAAGCAATATTTTAATGTCTGTTTCAGTGGTTTTTCATACTTTTGGTTTTATGTTTATATGTGATTTATTCAGTAATTTGTATCTTTTTTTCTTCTTATATTTCAGAGTCCTGTGTATGGAGACTCACATGAGTCAGTTCAGTCTAGAAGGGTAGTCATTTCTCATAATATGGACAAAGCTCTGAAAGAAGGTAAGGATTAAATGAGGGTATATAATTACCACAGTAAGCAATTCATTATGTTCTAAAAGGAAAATAGTAATTTCTAGCAAATTTATCCATCCTATCTCTGTTTGATGCCATTTGGATTTTTCTCATCATGAATTTTTACTTGAAAACGTAGTAAATACATCCAGTTGTTGTTTAGTCAGCAAACTGTGTCTGACTCTTTGTGACCCCACAGACTGTAGCCCACCAGGCTCCTCTGTCCTTGGGATTCTCCAGGCAAGAATACCAGAGTGGGTTGCCATGCCCTCCTCCTGGGGATCTTCCCAACTCCGGGAACAAACCTGTGTCTCCTGCATTGGCAGGCAGATTCTTTTACCACTGAATCAGCAGGGAAGCCCCCAGATACATCCATGTTTCAGTTAAATGAATGGCATATAAACATTGACTGAGCAGAAATTTACAGATCACATGAAACTAGGTAGCTTGGTGGAGTTACTTCCATGATATGAAGCAGGAATCTGTTGTTCACTGTTACTTGAAGTGGGTATCAGGAAGCCTTTTTTTTCCTTTTGTTAATAGATATAATGTAGAGAAAGTGTGTTGGGAATAAATACACTCAGGCTCGCTCATGGACAAATCCAGTTAGCCAAATTAAGGGATCTTGGCCAACCTTGACAAAAGAATGAAGGACAGACGTGAAACTTGTATTAAAGATGATTGAAAAGGGGACTGTGGTGGGTACAGTGTTGTATGTCTGGAAATGGGGATGAGTAAGTGTAATTACAAATATTAAAGTTTAAAAGAGAATATATTTTGATTAAATTAAAGTTTTAAAAATCTGTTTTAAAAATCAAATTTCTAAAAACTGACAGTTTCGGTTATTGTATACAAAAAAAGAGTCTGAGGTTTTCCATATGAAAATAGATGGTGTTAAGTATGAAGTTAGGAGAGAACTGGCAACTACTCTTCTATTTCAGATACCCTTATAAGTTTTTCTCCTCAAGTTACATTTCCTGGAAAACTGACAGAAGATAGACTTTTAAAAGTCTTTTTGACTTACTATTAAATCTCACTAGATCTGCAGCCCAATTTTCACTGGACTGCCCTGAATTATCTCACTAATGTGGGCAGGAAATGTAATTCGGCAATTATCGAGTACCTGCTGTTTGCTCAGTAGAACTCAGATGGTCCAAGGATTAGATGCTAACACAAAAGAAGCATAGCTGGTACCTCAAAGAGCATGGCTTTCCCCCTCCCTATAGGCTCAGCTTATCTAGCTCATGTCTCTTTAACCAGTGGTGTGAAATATGTGTCCATTTTTCTTGAATAAATCAATAGATCCACCAATGACATAAGCTAATAACCTCAGATCTTCCCAGAAGATGACTTTTCTTCTGCACACAGAGAGTAATTACTAATTGGATTTTTGAAAACTTTGCAAACCACAGAGGGACATCTATATGATCAATGGAATTGTTGTTGTCATCATCACTAGGGCAGTTCCTGGTTGAATGACTGTTTCTTTGTTCCAAGAGACTCGGGTCATGGACCGCTTATGACCTGTGGGGCTTTACCCTCTTGGGCATGGAAGACTGTGCCTGAGTTACTGTGGGGAGAAGGCAGAGGTGGAAAATGGCTGTCTCTCATACTGTTTACTTAGACGGAGTCATTCCTTGTTCTGAACATGTATAGATAGAGATTCACCGAGCATCACATTTTCTACACTAAATGGTAGCTTTTAAACTGGTCTCCTCACCTCTAGTATTTCTCTCTTGTTACCCTAAATCATCTTTTCAGATTAATCTAACTAAAACTGAAGTTCTAATCATGTTATTCCATTCTCTCTAATCTTCTGTGATCCCCTCTCACCTGCTTATTTCTTGAAGAGCAGTCCTAGAAAATAGATGTATTTAAGTCATAACAGCATTGAATTTTTTGTTGGCTGTTACGCCTTTAGAGGAAAAGTTGTTTGCTTGGCAGTGAGAATAAGTGTTCTTTCATTTCTTACTGTGGTTTGTTACATTACTCGTGCATATTTCTTAATGAAGAACATAAAATGATTTTACTATCATGAATTTCTTTGTCTCCTTGAATTGACACAGATGATATATTTTTAAATATTTTGGGTTTTTTTGTACCTGTATGAATGAATGTATGTAGTTATGTAACACATACTTACAAGAATTGTGTCTTTCTTTTGTACTTTTATATTTTTATGATACTTAGTTTGAAGAGGGGTGCTGATGAATTATTAAAAGAAGATATACCTATGACTAGCACATAGCTCTATTACTAAGTACAGATTTTTGCCAGTATTCATTTTTATCCATTTCTCGCCAAAATGTATTATCAGAGGACTGTTTTAGAGTTACAGTAATCAGAATATGCAATGTGGTTAACAAACGTAATGAAGCATTATATAGGTAAATGAATATAAATCCTTTAGCATGTTGAAAAGATCTGTTTTAAGTATTAAGTCTCTTAAAATTGCTCTTAATTTCCTGCTTTAATTTGAAGTTAAATTTCAATGAAAGAAAAGATGCTTCTATTTTCCAAATGCTTCGGTTTGCAGATTTATTCGCTATTAGCTAAAAATTCCGTGGCGTGAAAACTTTTAGTTTACTAGAAGAGTAAGAGAGAAGGAATTGTACACGAAGAGTTTAGCCAGTGTTTTTATTTATTTATTTATTTATTTATTTGCTTCCCATTCTTTAATTTTTAAAAAAATTTTTTTATTAGTTGGAGGCTAATTACTTTACAATATTATAGTGGTTTTTGCCATACATTGACATGAATCAGCCATGGATTTACATGTGTTCCCCATCCCGATCCCCCCTCCCACCTCTCTCCCCACCCCATCCCTCTGGGTCTTCCCAGTGCACCAGCCCTGAGCACTTGTCTCATACATCCAACCTGGGCTGGTGATCTGTTTCACCCTTGATAGTATACTTGTTTCAATGCTGTTCTCTCAGAATATCTCACCCTCGCCTTCTCCCACAGAGTCTGAAAGTCTGTTCTGTACATCTGTGTCTCTTTTTCTGTTTTGCATATAGGGTTATCATTACCATCTTTTTAAATTCCATATATATGCGTTAGTATGCTGTATTGGTCTTTATCTTTCTGGCTTAACTTCATTCTGTATAATGGGCTCCAGTTTCATCTATCTCATTAGAACTGATTCAAATGAATTCTTTTTAATGGCTGAGTAATATTCCATGGTGTATATGTACCATAGCTTCCTTATCCATTCATCTGCTGATGGGCATCTAGGTTGCTTCCATGTCCTGGCAATTATAAACAGTGCTGCGATGAACACTGGGGTGCACGTGTCTCTTTCAGATCTGGTTTCCTCGGTGTATATGCCCAGGAGTGGGAATGCTGGGTCATATGGCAGTTCTGTTTCCAGTTTTTTAAGGAATCTCCACATTGTTCTCCATAGTGGCTGTACTAGTTTGCATTCCTACCAACACTGTAAGAGGGTTCCCTTTTCTCCACACCCTCTCCAGCATTTATTGCTTGTGGACTTTTGGATACCAGCTATCCTGACTTAGCCAGTGTTTTTATTGGCAAAGTATGTGTCATCACACTCTTCCTGCTTGGCACTGGGATGCCCAGAAGGAGGATAAAAGGATGTAAAAGCCTGGAGGTCGTGTAACCCAGCTTACCATCTCAAGAAGTACTTTCTTCCATGTCATCCTTGTCTATTAGATGCTCCGCTTGTGTTGAAATTTCTTATGATGGTGCATCCATCATCTGATATGGCAATCTCTAGAATAGTTTTAATGTTTTTGTTCAGCTCCTCCTTGTGTTGAACAGAGAAAAGCAACTTCCTTGTGATTTCCACCCATTGGTCCTATTTAAACCATCTAGAGCAATTTGAAATTAAACACACACTCAGGGAGTTGGGTACCAAGATAGACTATTTAAAGATTGGGCTATCCAAGAAAATCCAGTACCTCGGGTCTCCACACTCCCAAAATTCGAGTTAGATAAGAATCACTCGTTTTGAAAGGTTTCGGGAAACAGTGTGTCTTCCCTTGTTTTGCTTTCCACTCTTTATATTTTAAAGCGACTGTTAAATAGCAGCAGACAGCAGGAGAGCTCTCTGTCTGCGGCCCTCGCCCACGTTTGACGCGTGGCCCTTTCTCTTCCTGGTAGTGTTCGACTACAGCTACAGAGACTACGTCCTGTCCTGGTACGGAAACCTCAGCAGGGACGAGGGGCGCCTCTACCAGCTGCTGTCCGAGGACTTCTGGGAAGTCGCCAGGCAGCTGCGCCACCGGCTGGGCCACGTGGACGTCGTCAAAGTCGTCTGCAACGACGTCGTGCGGGCTTTGCTCACTCACTTCTGTGACCTGAAGGCAGCGAACGCCAGGTAGCTGTTAAAGGGGGAACAACCTCTTCTCCCTTTATTCACGTTAAAGTATTTTCCTTGTTGAGAAAAGGGGTCAGAGTCAAGACAGAACTCTAGCGTATTCATCCTCTTACTGACCCTTGGCTGGAAATGTTGACATTGGGGGGAATAATTATAATGTTCTGATAGAGCAAATTAAAAAAAAAATTTCATAGAAAACCACGGTATAGAGCTGTTTGATTTTGTAAGTAGCTGAAGCAGTGAGATGAATTTTACAGAGCCAGCACTATCAAGAATTTATTTAGTAGCATTAAAGGTGCCTAGAAACAGAACATTTAAATATAGTTGTTTTACACTCTGAAGAGTGTCAGTGAGTTTTCCGTTTTCGAGAAAGTTTAAATAAAGTTCACGTTTCTTTTTGTGAGTCCTGTGTTAAGAGCTCTGTTGCATCGTAATATCCTAAAAATTGATTTTTAAAAGGAACTCAGTACTGGAGTGTGCAGGCTGTGATTAGAGAAGGTGTTTTCATGTGAAAATTGCCAATACTCAGGCTTGTCAGCCTTTTGTACTATTAGCTGGGAAAGGTTTGTGCCCGAGAGGTGACTCTGCCTTTGGAAGAAGACTTCAACAAGACCTCGGGGCTCATAACAAGTCATTACTACCTTAGGTTTGCTGATAGGATCCTAAAGGTCTGTATTCCTCTTGCCCGAATGAGAGCCTGACGACTCATAGCACCTCTAACGTGGACATAAAGAGCAGTCTCACTGCAGCGGGTAGCCTTCTGCCTACTGGATACAGACTCAGTTGGAGTAGGAGCAGGGTCCCTGCAGTTCCTGGGGCCTCTTCTCGCTAATACTGTGCTGCCCCTATTTTGGGGGAGAAGAGAAAGTATTTGCAAAATATGCAAGGGGATGAAGAAGCAGAGGCATCCTCCTCGGGCAGATGGTAGCTCTCCTCCTTCTAAGAAGCCCTGTCTTGCAGATTGGTCTGCGAGCTCTGTCTGCCCTGCCTGTGAGGTTGTGGGGGCGCCTGGCTGCTAAGGGGGGTCGTGTGGCAGCAGCTGTCCTGGAGTCATCCTCTCTCCCCACGCTCACCCAGCTCAGGTTCATGAGGCCAGAATCCACAGGGCCACCGTATGCCTATTCTTTTCCATCTCACTGCCCCCAGTGTTTTTTGCAAACTTTTTTTTTTAAACTACTTATTTTGCGTTGGAGTATAGCCGATTGACAATGTTATGATAGTTTCAGGTGGACGCAGAAGGGACTCAGTCATGCATATACATGTATCCATTCTCCCCCAACTCCCCTGCGATCCAGGCTGCCACATACATTGAGCAGAATTCCCTGTGCTATACAGTAGGTCCTTGTTGGTTATCCATTTTAAAGAGAGCAGTGTGTACATGTACACGTTTTTTGCAGATTTTAAAAATAAAATGGGAGATACATTAAAAAAAATTTGTTTTATTAAACTTTTAATTTTGTATTAGAATGTAGTGGATTAACAATGTTGTGAGAGTTGGGAATACTTTTTATGTTGTGATCCAGTTTCATCAAATAATGCTCATTACTTATGATAACTTTGATTTTTTTTTGTTGTTGTTGTTCTTCACCATTAAAAAATGGCATCTGAGATTAAATTTTATCTTGTTTCTTGTGAGTCCCAGTCCACAGTTTGAAAAACTTACTGTGGAGCAGCGGTTTTCAGCTTTCCTGGTCTGAGAATAGCCCTGTGCTCTTGAAGGCTGTCGAGGACCTGAAAGAGCTTTTGTCTGTGTGGGTTAGAGCCGTGGGGTCCGGGGCCGGCTTGTGCTGGTGTAGGAGCAACCCTGAGATCAGTGATCGCCAGCTCGTCACTTTGTAATTGGCCACAGAGGGAGTACTGACTCCGTGAAATGGGGCAAATGCTCCAAATGGGAGGTTTTTTTCCCCTTTGGAGAGCCAGTTGTTAAACATTTACCAGCTCAGCACTCATCATATCTGTCAATATTTATCATATCAGATATGAAGCTAAGACTGTTTTTTGAGTGTAAGAATGCACAGCTCACTTTCCACTCACCGTCAAGAGTGACAAGGTCACCACCCAGCCTGTAGCCTCTGGGAATCTCCACCTCAACTCGAGAGAACAGGCGAGACACATGGAATTGTTGCTGTGAATGCGGTTTGGACCTCACAGACCCCCTGACAATGTCTGCGGGACACACGGGAGCCTGCAAACCACCCTTTGAAAACCACTGTTTTTAGAGAAAGTAACTTCCAGTAAGGAGGGGGTATGCGAACCGATGAGGAAGTTGTAAGGGTCACCTCCTGGAGTCGCAGAAGCTGCAGCCTCTCCTGAGTGTTCTGAGCCACGTGCAGCACCTAATCGGCTATGGCATCTGCTCCTTAAAGCGCTCCCTAGTTCTGTCTGGTGGATACTGTCATCAGTGGAAGCTCATTTTAAAGTATTTAAATTATGGCTCAATAGAGGACAGTATTTTTAGATCATTGTTTTATTCCACTTAGAAGACTGATGAATTTAGGTTTGGGAGAAGAGCAAGTGGTTAGAGAAATGGAGTGTTTTTATGATTATCTGATTTCAACATGAGAATGTATTTTTCATTGAGACATTTATTTACCAGCTTGCGAAATGACTGCTTTTGTGGAATTATATAAAGATATTATGAGTAAGCATCAGAATAATGGAAACAGAGACTTGATTGCATTTTAGAAGCACCTTCTGTTTGGACCTCCAGTCTTCTTGTGCCAAGGATAGATTTATTGGTGTCTGGGCTGTGCCTAGAAGCCCTAGTTGATGAGTCTTATTAAAGGAAGGAACTCTATCACTGTTCTCTAAGATTATGGATATTTGAAAAAGTGCCAGTAGGTCACTGGTGTTTTGCATATAGATGGTGGTGCCCTGGAGGTGAATGCTGGGATCTAATATCTGATTGTGCATCACCTTCTACACATCACACAATGAGACTGGGCAGAAATGCATCTAGGTTCTGTGGTTTTCTCTGCACTCACCTGCCCCAGATAAACTGTGCCTTCGCCCTGGAAATTGCCATTGGGGTACAGATTTCCATTGACTGCAAAATGACAATGGCAGCCAGGAGGCACCCAATTGAATTGGCCACAGTCAGGCAAGAGAATAATAAATTGCATTAATAAAAGCGACACATCCTCTGCTTGACTGTTGGGCAGTTGTGTGGAGGCAGCTTTCCGGTCAGCCTGTGTTTATTTCCCAGCCGACATGCTGTTGGCTGCTCTAAGTCAATCCAGATCACACTTAATTCTTGCCTGTTTCCTCTTCCTTTGCCCCATCTGTCTTGTTCTAGCATGTTTCAGGAAAATTTAAAAATGATTGTTTTTATGCTATTAAATCAATAGCATCTTTAATTTCATAGCCTCCTTTTTACAGTCTGTGTATTCTTTTTACTCATAAAGCACAGGCATGCTGTTTAAGGGACAAAATAATGCTTTTCTTCACATATTTTTCTCTTTACCCCTGAATTTTTTTTTTCCTTTTCATCTTAATCTGTAATTCTGGCATTGTGTTAAAGAGTTGGGGATGTGCAAGTCAGAGAAGAACTTGAATTACTTCTACCACTAATTACCTCTGTGACTTTGGACTGTTCACTCGATCATTCAGATCCTTAGTATTGTCATCTGTAAAATGGCAATGGTAATATACACTTCTTGATGTAGGTGGGAAGATTAAGTAATACTGCATATATGAAATGTATAGAAGGTTAACGTCCTTTTGCTTACTCAAGGCACGAGAACCCAGAGGTAAGTACTAGGAATTGTAGTAAGGACGCTGACAGAAGGATGTTGTCAGGACCTGGACCTGGTGACCCTGGTTTATGCTTTGTTAGTTTTTTTTTTTTTTTTAAAGGAAACGCTAGATGACATTTAAAAAGAGAGCTAGAAGATTTTAAAATCTAGTTAAAGAGACACACCCCTTTCTGGATAGTTGTTGCTATGATTCAGGAGTTCTGTATAACCATTCATGCTACTTAAGGTTAGAAATCCCCAAAGGCCATTTTTTCCAGATTAGTCTGTGGTTGAGAAAATTATTGACTATTGATAGTCAAAGAGTGAACATAGTTTTTAAAACAGATGTGTTGCCCATTTGAAGTTCTTTTTTTTTTTTACCTAATGATACATGACCAAATTGTTTCTAGAAATTTCTTTCCTTCCTTTTCCCTCTGTTCACGTATTTATTTTTTCAGACATGAAGAGCAGCCGAGGCCTTTTGTGTTGCATTCTTGCTTGAGGAACTCAAATGATGAAGTAAGATTTCTACAAACGTGTTCTCGGGTTCTGGTGCTCTGTCTCCTCCCTTCAAAGGACGTCCAGTCTCTCAGCTTACGCATAATGCTCGCGGAAATTCTGACAACAAAAGGTAGACTTTCATAACTAATTGATATTACTAATGCGATACTTAATGCAAACTAATGTGCTCCATACAAATGTGAGAGCACTTTATATGATACCTGTACAGACCTTGTATACTGTGGGATGTATGGGAATTAAAGTATTTTCAAAAGATCAAGGTTTTTTTTTAAACATTTTTTATTTATGTATTTATCTGGCTCCACTGAGTCTTAGTTGCGGCATGCGGGATCTAGCTCCTCCCCCAGAGATCGAACCCAGGGCGCCCTGCACTCGGAGTGTGGAGTCTTAGCCACTGGACCACCAGGGAAGTCCCCAAAAGATAAAGTTTTAAATGTCACTCAAAGAAGACATCACTTGGCCCTGTGTGATGAATTTTTTTATATATTTCCAAATACATAGTCCATTTCGTTTTTTTAAATAATAGATAACCAGTCCTTATGCCCTTCACAATGTAGCATCCATTTTATGTGTAAACAAAGGAATATGTGTACTCAAGGTCTAGTACGCATTCACTTAAAATACCTTTGCTGCAGTATCCATTGGCAATACCTATATGTGACTTAGGTCTTTCACAGGTGGAGCAGTGGTAAAGAACCCGCCTGCCAATGCAGGAGATGCAAGAGATGCAGGTTCAGTCCCCGAGTCAGGAAGATCCCCTGGAGTCGGAAATGGCAGCCCACTCCAGTGTTCTTGCCTGGAGAATTCCATGGACAGAGGAGCCTGGCGGGCTATAGTCCATGGAGTCACAAAAAGTCAGACACGACTGACCACCAACATATGTGACTTAGAATACACAAAAAGGAACTTTACCACAACACAATGTGGTTATTAGAAAAAAAAGTGTATCCAAGGAAATGCTTAGCTAGGATAAGAAAAATGTAAGAAGATATCATCCAAAGAGGAACTTTTCCTTCCTCAGAATCTCAAAGAATGTTGTGTTTATATGCATTGATTTAAGGTCTCATTTATTATCTCAGGATTAGCCAGCTCTGCCCATTAGCTGATACAGCCAACCATAGAGAGAAGGTGACCTTTTTAACCTGAAGTCTGTAGGATGACTCTTTCATGGTATCATTGGCTTTCTCACAGCTTCCTCCCTGAGGTCTGTTTCACCAGTTGGAGAAGGTTAACTTTCAACCTTTTGGCAGACAAAGCATGTTGAGCCTTATAATGGAAATAAAAGGAAAACAATGTAGCTTTGTTAACTGCTTGGGTTCCGAATGACTTTCTTTCATCACTCTTTTCCATGTTACTGATTTGTTAAAATGACCACTTGGTTGTAGTCATAGCTGGTAGCAGACCCAGAGGGATGGGTCCATGTGTATGTGTGTGTTGCGTGTGTGCACATGCGTGCACATCCATGCACACTTGTGCAGCCCACTTGGGTAGTTTTACAGTGTTTGCCAGGTGCCATTTGAATTATAGAAGCATGAACACAGCTCTTCTGAAGGAAAAAGCTTTTTCAGAGTTGCTCTCTTCTCTGTCCTGCAGTCTTGAAGCCAATGGTGGAGCTGCTCAGTAACCCAGATTACATTAACCAGACGCTGCTCGCCCAACTGGAGCGCAGGGAGCACATGAACGAACATCATAAGAGAGCCTACACGTACGCACCTTCCTATGAAGAGTTCATCAAGCTCATTAACAGCAATTCTGATGTTGAGTTCCTGAAGCAGCTCAGGTATTTGGTTTTTAATTATAGCATGACAATGCTACTTATTATCCTTCTCTGCCTGGTTAGGTTAAAAAGAAAAAAAGTGGTTGTCAGGGAAGCAGAAATAAAGTCCATAAATCTCACTAATCAGTAACAACAAAATTTATCGAGTTTCTCCCTTAGTAGTGGAGTTCGCTTGTTCAAAGTACCATGTTTTTCAAATGATTAGGTTATAATAGAAAGTGGATCAGTTGTTAGAACCTGCGTAGCTGCTCAGATGCTTCCTTTGGGAAAGCAGTGGAAGGAACTGAAGTGTGTTTAAAATTACAGTGTAGAACATTTGTGTTGCTTTTCTTTTTTCTTAGAAAACACAGAGGCCCAGTGTGGGGAATAAAGGGGCTCTTGCCTGATTGTCTTGAGAAAACACATTGGAAATAACACCCCAGGAGTCTCCTTCCCTGACCTGTGACTGGGAGAGTTCCCTGGGCTTTGCTGCATTGCAGCATCTCGGGCAGTTCTCTCTGAGGCGGCACTGGGGCATGTCTCATCCTCGGGGTGGTTGTCCCTGTTCACTGTGTCTGAGGCACAGGCCTGAGGACCAGTTCTTACTCTCTGCTGCTTGTACTGGAGAGGCTGCCAGGAACAAGTCTATGACGGCAGGGATTGATCTTTCTGCTCAAAGAGGAGGTGATGCTGCATAAAGTATCTTGTTACTTAGCTACTTATTGTTTATCTGATAAAAAAAAAAATTGCCCTCTTATTTAAGAGTCAACTCTGCCCATTTGTATTGACAGACAGAATTGCTTTTTATCAGACTTCTGTCTGAAACCCACATCGATGAGGCTCATCAGCACAGATGGAGCTGCTTTCTTCAGTCATAATCTCATCTATCCCGTTGTTTCTCCTGTACAGTTAGGGGACTCTGCTCTCTGACTTATATTAGCATTTTAGGTCCCTGTCTTCAAATTGCCCCCAGTAAAATTTTGGGATAGGCTGCCTAAAGCAGGAATTACATCTTATTTAGACTAAGTGAAACCATCTTTGTTTCATACATATTTGAAAAAAGATGCACACGTGCATGCTTAGTCGCTCAGACAAGTCTGACTCTTTGCAACCCCTTGGATTGTAGCCCTCCAGGCTCTTCTGTCCATGGGATTTCCCAGGCAAGAATACTGGAATGAGTTGCCATTTCTTCCTCTGGGATCTTCCCGACCCAGGGATCAAACCCGCATCTCCTGCTTGGCAGGGGGATTCTTTACCACTGCATAACTTGGGGAGCGTGGAAGAAAGATGAGTGTTTTCTAAAGGAAATAGTCACTCAGCTCTGCTAGACTAGAATGCATTAAAAATAAACAAACAACAGCAAAAAACCCTTGAATGTGCTATTTGTAGTTCTGCAGTAGAACTACAAAAAAAACTTTTCTTTTTTTCTGAGTCAGCAGGAGATGCTTTCATGGTAGGATTATAGAGCTAGAAATGCATCCAGCGGGCACACTGAATTAGTGGTCTTTAACCCTGGCTATATATTAGAATCAACCAGACTTAAAAATTACAGCTTGAGATCCCACTGTCCCTTTGAGGCTTCTTCCTCGTTCTTCTTCTCTAGCCTCCAAGATGTCAAACTGAGGATATGGGAGCTAGACTGGGTTAATATTTTGAATTTTCTGGGTCTTCTAGTAGGAGCAGTGAAGAGCTCTGCTAACAAAACATGAGCCGGTAACCTGAATGTCGTGTTAGTGCAGGATGTTAAAGGGCAGCTGATTAGATTCCAGTGGTGGAGTGGCTGGTAGGGTGATGGCCACCGTCAAGAAAAGCAGAGAGCCTTGTTCAGATCTAAGATGCACCCACCCGTGAAATGCTGCAGTCACAGCCGGACTAGAGATAAGACCACATGTTCCTTTATTTTGAAGATAAAATGGGAGTCAAAGTGAACAGTAAGCAAAGGAGAAGTGAAAGGCCCGGATGGAACCTTTTGTAAACAAGTAGGCAGGTTGTGGTCCAGGAATCTGGCGTATCCAGGGCTGTCTGCGTTCTGAAATTCTTAAGGGTATTTGTGAAAAGTTACTCTAATGAAAATTATCTGCTCCTCCATAGAAAGTACAGGTGCCTAGGCTTCACCCCTGGGACCTTTGTTATAACTGGTCTGGAGTGGAACTTGGGCATCAACTTCCTAGGGGATCATAACATGCAATCAAGACCCCAAGAATGTGGTATCTCTTTTAAATGTAATATCCTCTCACATGCTGCCAGTCGGAAGTTTTTGCCAGATGTCTTGTCATGTAATTCATTCTATTCTGATTCTTTGAAAACTGTTCATACTGTATGAGGTGCATGGTAACTCTGATGGGGAGAATACTAACTGATAGGGGCACCTCATTCTTCTGCCAGGTTTACTGTCGTGAGCAAAGGGCATCTTATCCCTTACCTTCCCGAGAGACGTGTTTAACCCGAGGTTTCTCAGCCTTGGCAAAATTGACACGTGGAGCTGGATGATCCTTTGTTGTGGGGGTTGTTCAGTTTACTGTAGAACATAAGCAGCTCCTCTGGCCTCCATCCGCTGAATGCCAGCAGCACCCGCAGAGTTGTGACAACCCACGTGTGTCTGGACATTGTCATATGTCCTCTGGGGGACAAAAATGTTCTTGCTTAAGAGCCACTGGTTTAACTACAAGAACAGTTTGGAGATATTGTACTTATTTTGTACATGCTTGCCTAGTCTCTGCAGTCGTGCCCGATTCTTTGCAACCCTATGGACTGTAGCCTGCCAGGCTCCTCTGTCAGTGGAATTCTCCAGAAAAGAATACTGGAGTGGGTTGCCATGCCCTTCTCCAGGGGATCTTCCTGACCCAGGGATCGAACCTGCCTCTATGTCTCTTGCATTGGCAGGCAGGTTCTTTATCACTAGTGCCACCTGGGAAGCCCCATCTTATATTAGTTAGGTTTAGAGTCAGCTGAAAATTAGAAAACCCACAGAATAATGGCGACTTGTCAAAGAACGGAGGGTATTTTCTTCCTTACACAGAAGAAGTCTGGAGTACCCAGTGGGACCCCAACCTTCTCAAGGACCCAGGCTCCTCCTAGCTCACAGCTCTGCCCTCCTGTATTCCAGAGTCCTCATGGTCAGGATGTTCTCTAGGATGCCAGCCGTCATATCCCCATCCCAGGAAGTGGGAGGGAGGCCAGGAAAGATGGTGGCATAGGTCACGCATGCACTGCTTGTCTTTTAAGGATATTTCTAGAAGCTGCTACATGACATTTTTGTTTATGTTGGGTTGGTCAAAACAATTGAGAAAATAACAAGTAGTCTTTTTCTGGGCACCCTTAGGCTTAGTTATAAATGGAGGGTTCTATTACTAAGGAAGACTAGAGAATGGGTATGGAATAGGCAGGTAGGCATGTTTGCCCCGGTCCTATGTGCTGTGGGTTAGAGTAAGGCAGAGCAGCACTGCTTCCCACACAGGCAGTGGGGAGGTGCTTTCCTGACCTGGACGTCCGCCAGGGTTAAGGAGATGCCAAGCAGTTGCTCAAGAAAGGAAGGCTCTTTTTGTTTTAAGCTACCATTTGTTGACAACCTAATATATATCCAGCACAGTGCAAGGTTCTTTATAATAATCATCTGATCCTTATAACCACCGTGTACAATAGGTGTGTGTTGCTCATGGCTTGGTTGAGGAGAGCAAAGCGACTTGCCCTGGATCAAAGCTAATCAGGAACAGAGCTGGGGTTTGAACTCGGGTCTGTCTGACTTCACACCCCATTTGTAGAGCTGGGTGACCTGCCAGCCAGGCAGGCAGAGAACAGTGAGACACGGCCCCAGTCTTGTGGGATTGCCTGCCGGTGTGGAGACGACTCTGCTGTTGGTGGGGCTTGGCAGGCACCGACCCTGGCTTGGGTATAACCCACGCTTAACCAGCAGAAGCGCCATCATCTTTTATTAAGACAGTGACAGACCGCCAGAGAAACGAGTAGTAACAAAGTAAATCAGAGCAGCCTGTCACTGCCATAATCTCATTTACCGCCAGCCTGATCTTTATTAGATTTTTTAGTTCTGTATTTGTTTATTGCTGACCCTCATTTAGAGAGCAGTGCGGAGAACCTAAAAATAGAGACAAAATTCTAATAATAAGTGAAAGGTTAAAATTAAAGATTGTTTAGCTTGGAGAAGAGAAGGAAACCTTTTATCTAGCACATACTGAGCCTGGTGTGTTTTCAGTTTTACTAAAGCAAGAGGCGGTGGGCCTAACTGGATTAACTGAAGAGATCATGACTAACATTGGCATGGGTTACTGAGGGGGTTTCTAATTATTTTTTCTTTGGCTGTCATAATGCATTAGATTTTTCAACTCTGAATCAGTTTAGGTACATCTGCACATGAAGATAAGATATTAAAAATAATAAAATTCTTAAAATCTCATGCTGCTGTGTAGAAGAATTCAAATTATTTGAATGTTTAGTGTATTGAACAGGATTCTGAAAATGTGAATCTTTAGCAGTAAACAGGGTCATGTTATAGAGGATCAAGAAAAAAAGAAATTGAGCATACTTAAGATAACCCATTGCAGTGTGTCAGAAATCAGTGAGCATGTGTAAACCACTAAGGAAGGCTCGTGTGGGCGGACAGGGAGATGGAAATGCAAACTGTAAAACAGAGGCCTGGCAAATCTTTATGAAAAGAATAAATGAATATAAATTTCATTTTTAAAAACACATTAAAATGCGAGACTGCCTATGAAAAGTGTCTAAAAGATCTTTCAGTTTTATGAAAAATAAAAGTACACTGACTTGAGAATATAATTCCTTCCAGTGTCTGAGTAATAGCAGAGGGCACTGAGGTGGGAGTCAAACATACCCAAGGGCACAAGTTATTTTTATTTAGGAGGCAAGATGATTCAGTGTTGGCAGCAATTAAAATGTGATATGAGAAGGGGGATTTTGGTGTGAAGTTTATTCTGTCGCTGGAAGTAAAGGATCTATAATGTGCTTGTGTTTGGAGCATCTCTGGCACTGGGTTAGGAGTGGGTAAGTGTTCCCTGCTTTATGAATGACAGAACCCTGAGTCAGTTTTTGTAAAGCCCTTGGCCCGGGACCTGCGTATTTCTAATCGTTAGCTGGTACTAGTATTGTTATTGTTTGTAATCACTAGGCCAAGGCTTGCAGATAGAGTTAATATCATTGTGAAGACTGGGCAGCTCCTCAAGCCCTGTAGGGAGGTGGCGTTTCATCTTAGGGTTTGAGGAGCTCTCATGATCAGGTCCATCTAGTCAACGCTTTGGTTTTTCCAGTAATCATGTATGGATGTGAGAGCTGGACCATAAAGAAGGCTAAGTGCTGAAGAATTGATGCTTTCAAACTGTGGTGCTGTAGAAGACTCTTAAGAGTCCCTTGGACAGCATGGAAATCAAACCAGTCCATCCTAAAGGAAATCAACCCTGAATGTTCATTGGAAGGACTGATGCTGAAGCTGAAGCGCCAATACTTTGGCCACCTGCTGTGAAGAGCTGACTCATTGGAAAAGACCCTGATGCTGGGAAAGATTGAAGGTGGGAGGAGAAGGGGATGACAGAGGATGGGACGGTTGGATGATAGAGCTGACTCGATGGACATGAGTTTGAGCAAACTCCAGGAGATAGTGGAGGGAAGCCTGGTGTGCTGCAGTCCATGGCATTGCAAAGAGTCAGACATGACTAAGCAACTGAACAACAACATCAATTGCAATGGTCCTGTCCATCCTGAAATCTAATCCATCTTAGGGAAAAGGCATAGGGCAAGTGAAGACCTCTGTCACCTTTATCATGGAGAACGTAGTTTCCATATGCGGGCAGCACACTGGCTAAAACTGAGTTTCAGAATTAGACGTTCTTTCCTGCCCAGCACTGCCAGACTGGAATCCCTCTCCTCGTGCCTGCTCATCCCTGGCGGCCGTGGTCCACTTGCCGCCACCCCGGAGGCAGAGAACACATGCCCCTGAGAGGAAAGGGAACAGGAGGTCTGCACTGCACTTGTCCAGTTCCTCCACCTCTGTGATCAGATGAAAAGCCTCTTCATCTCGGCAGGAGAGGAGGGAGAGAGAGATGGAGAGAGGCCAGGGGTGGAGCTCCTTGGAATTGAAACATGAAGGGTTTGAGAGTAGGGTGAGTTCTGTGGGTACTGCCTGTCTCTTTAAAAAACAAAACAGAGACAAACATTGTGCCCACAGACCTTCCCCGCCGTCCAGCGGTTAAGACCCCACCCTTCCACTGCGGGAGGTTCAACCCCTGGTCAGAGGAGCTGGGATCGCACGTGCCACACAGTGTGGTGCAAAAAATGAAAACAAAACAAAAAAATTTTACAGATGATTGGGGGAACAAAAGAACTTTGTGATTTACGAGTAGTGAAGAGTGGTGAAGGCTGGTGGAGGTGGTTTGCTGGTCCTTGTGAGCAGCTAGTTTCTGTGGGGGGAGGGTTTTTCTTACCCCTGACTTGCAGCATCTGGTGGTTCCTCTGGTGTCCCCACTCCCAGCATGGCCCGTGGAAAGCCACCAGTGTGATGTCAGCACATGCGGAGCTGGGAGGAGACCCACAGAGTATGTATTCATGCAGCATTTCCAGTACACTGACCCAGTGGGTGTAAAGAACCTCCCGCAGAGATAAGAAATCAATGAAATCATTAGGAACCAGTGAGTTTCGAGTACTTTTAATCCTAAAAAAATGGTCAGTTCAGTGCAGCCGCTCAGTCGTGTCTGACTCTTTGCGACCCCATGAACTGCAGCACGCCAGGCCTCCCTGTCCATCACCAACACCCGGAGTTTACCCAGACTCATGTCCATTGAGTCAGTGATGCCATCCAACCATTTCATCCTCTGTTGTCCCCTTCTCCTCCCACCTTCAATCTTTCCCAGCATCAGAGTTTTTTTCAAATGAGTCAGCTCTTAGCATCAGGTGGCCAAAGTACTGGAGCTTCAGTTTCAGCATCGGTCCTTGGAATGAATATTCAGGACTCATTTCCTTTAGGATGGACTGGTTGGATCTCCTTGTAGTCCAAGGGACTTGTCAAGAGTCTTCTCCAGCACCGCAGTTCAAAAGCATCAATTCTTCACTGCTCGGCTTTCTTTATAGTCCAGCTCTCACATCCATACATGACTTTGTGTAATTTAATTTTAATAACGATGGGCTTAATTCCTGAAATGCAGCAGCCGGCTCTCCAGAGCCCACCCAGGACTGGCAGACCGACTCCAGCCCCACACCAAGTAAGTCGTGGCCACGCATGTCCTGTCTTTCGATGTCCTGCACTTGACAGAAATGCAGTTCTTCTAAAGGCAGATGAGTGTTAACAACGTAAGAGGTCAATGTCTCATGAAGCATCGAGCATCAAAGCAGACCCTGGCCACCAACACTGGCTCGAGGGTCCAACAGGCCTGGATTTCACAGACCTGGTTTGCTCTGTGGCTTCACTGCCTGCCGAGTGCATGGCCAGAGGCAAGTCGCTTCCATGCTGAGCCTCAGTTTTAACTCTGGAACAGAGAAAATATTTCCTATTGCATAGGGTTGTCGTGATAATTAAATGAGATTAACGCTTGTAAGGCAGGGCATGCTAGGCTCCCGGTAAGAGTTGAAAAAATAACAGTTGTCAGGAGGAGGAGGAACGCTGTCAGGTTCTGACTTGAACACGATTAATGGAGGTGATGACATGACCGAGTGTATCTTATTGCAGAAAAACTTGGTTTAAAACGTATGAAAGGTCATTAGGACATTTTTAGTATAGAAGATAAAACCAGGCAACTGAAGGTGATACGCGGTAGATGTTCTCAATGAAAATGCTTTATATAAGAGTTGGGAATGGAACATATAGCCGTGGTGCTACAAATGCATCTATAAATACTTTATAACAATATTAATGTCATAAAAATATGAGGAACACAAGTAGAAATGAGATACTGGAAGTAGAAGAAAACTTTGGCATTCTTGAGGTTAACTCAAGGGCACCAGCTGGCCAGCATGACAGAACTTTGGCTGCTTCTGTAACATGCAATTTCTGTAGACTCTAGGAACTAGCAAATAAATATACAGTTGTTATTTTAGGAAGATTAAAAGATGCAAAGAAGATTAAGAAAATAGAAATTACTTATTGCAGACAGATTAAAAACTATAACTACTTGACATGTCTGTTTCCAGATTATTTTCTGTATATGTAACATGAAATGTGCATGTGTGTGTGTGTGTGTGTGTGTGTTTACATACACTCTGGATTCCTCAGGCTGCTCTGGTGCAGAACTTTCTAGCTAGTGTGACTGAAGTACAGTGTGTGGGTGTGCAGGGATGAAGGTGTCCTCAGCGCACGAGGTGGCTGGGATGGTGGTCACCCCTGTGTCCTGATCCGATCCTCTCACTCGCTGTGTGTGCCGTGAATGGGAAAAGGCTGGGAAACGTGCCTTAGACTCTCTGTGGAATCAGCCGCCTTCTGCACTGGAAAAGTGAGGGGAAAAAAGTGCCTGCTACTCCTGAATCTTAACTGAGAATTTCCCATTTGTGCTATAGCTTTGGGTACTTCCTGCTTAAGACCCTTAAATATGCCTCCTGAAAAGATAGCTCAGGAGCTTGTTGTCATCCTCAGTAGTACTCAGACCAAAAAGCTAAAATTAGATGCTTCTCTTTGTTCATAATATTGGTGAAGATTAAAAATTTGACACCTAGTGTCTTATCAAGAGTATCCTGCTGGTAGGGGTCGAAATTATGTCCTTTCTGTTACAGCTTTTATAATCTGAACAACAGGGCACAAAATATGCATTCTTTCTGATAGATTCATTATTCATAAGAATTTGTTTTAAGAAAATAATCAGGAATATAGGGAAAGATTTCTCCAAGAATGTTTCTTGTAATTTTATTTAAAATAGAGAAGTGCTTGAGATAATTAAAAACATCTAACAATAAGAGTCAGTTAAAAAAGTTTTGGCTCACCTGTACAGTGGATTGCCATGTAATAATAGTGTGGAAACAGAATGTTTAATACTGTTGGGAGACAGTAACTATTGTACTGCAAAGAAATCAAATGAGTCTGTCCTAAAGGAAACCAGTCCTGAATATTCATTGGAAGGACTGATGCTAAAGCTGAAACTCCAATATTTTGGCCACCTGATGCAAAGAAAAGATTCATTGGAAAAGACGCTGATGCTGAGAAAAATTGAAGGCGGGAGGAGAAGGGGATGACAGAAGATGAGATGATTGGATGGCATCACTGACTTGATGGACAAGAGTTTGAGTAAGCTCCAGGAGTTGGTGATGGACAGGGAAGCCTGGTGTGTCTATGGGGTCACAAAGAGTCAAACATGACTGAGCATCTGAACTGAGCTGAACTATTGATTTATAAATTATAGAGAACTTCCCTGGTGGTCCAATAGCTTAGACTCTGGGCTCCCGATGCAGGGGACCTGAGTTTGATCCCAGATCAGGGAAGTTGATCCCACATGCTACAAATAAGACCTGTGCAGCCCAATAAATAAATGATAAATAAATTTTAAAAAGAGGCTTGAATCCAGTATTTATAGCAAAAATTCCATCTTATAAAACAGAAAATCATGTTTGCATATAAAAAAGGTTATAAAGATACCCCATGTTAATAGTAGTTACTTTTGAATGTCGTACTTTGTGTATTTTCTCATTTTCTTGAAAGAGCATTATGTTACTTCAGAGAAAGTAAAAATTGGCTCAGACTGAGAAAGTAAAATCTGCCTGTCCATTTTTCAGGCTGGTGGGAGCAGACACTAAAACCATCTACCAAGTTAACAGGAAATAGTATTTCTTCCAAATACAGCTGTAAAATGTCGTGATGATTCTCCCTTCTGAGCACCCCCTGCTTTCTTATTCACTGAAAAGCACGGCTTTCTAAATTTTATCAGAAACTTTGCTGTGTGAAATTATATCAGTCGGAACGATACATTCTATTCTTGCCTGGAGGGTATCAGTCACTTTGACACAGAGGAGCAGCCCCATTTTAACCCAGAGTTGCAGGTAGGAGTTTCTGGACTCAGCATCCTACACTGACCGTAACTGTGTAGTTTTCAAGGCAGTAGGGCCCTGGATTCATCTGAAATTGACCCTTTTACAAGCACTGCTTTGAGCCTGTCACAGCACTGCTTCATTTACATTTCATCCACACCATGCCTTTCCCCAGAATCCTGCGGTAACTTTTATCTTTTTCTTTGGGGAAATGCCCCATGGTTCCTCTTGTTCATGGCAGTGGGTCAGGAAGCCTGATCTTCTGAGACTCTAATGACCCTGGTGGTCTTTGATTGATCAGGCTGAGACTCTCATAGGAAAAAAAAAAGTAGTAAGGTCACTTACTATAAAATGGCTTTTATATATATTTTACAAACACACACACACCGTCCCCCTAAACAACACACATCTAAAGAGTTCAGCAGCAGTGTTAAAGGACAATAATTGTAATAGTTGTTAAACTCTGACTGTGAGGCAGATGTGGTTCCAGATATTTTAAGTTCTGTCATGTAACTTCATAAAAATCCTATGAGGAAAAATGCTGCTTCCCTCTTTTTACATATGAGGACTCTTGAGTTTTAAAAGCTTGAAAAATTTTCCCAGGGTGACAGTGTAAGCATTGAAAGCAGCATTTGAACAAAGCCCATCTGGTGCCAGAGCTCACATGCTTTGTATTTTATGTTTATAATTAATATTTGGCTGTGCCAGGACTCAGTTGCAGCATGTGGCATCTAGTTCCCTGAGCAGGGATTGAACCCAGGTTCCTGCATTGGGAGCACAGAGTCTTAGCCATTGGACCACTAGAGAAGTCCCCAAAGCTCACATTCTCATCTACTCTGATACACTTTCTAAATTATCCAGCAGACCTTAGTAGTTTGTGGACGTGGGAGACGGCACCAGCTTAGCCAGCAGAAATCACCATGGCTTCATTTTTTAAACACTTTACGTGAAGTCTCTTTAATGGAAGCATTATCCCTAGCCTAGTACAGAGTAGCCTGTGGCAGTTCTGAAACACTATTTTTAAATTTCTGATTTTCTTCTTAAACATTTGTATGTATATGGTATATATACATGGTGTATATGGTAGATCCTTGCTCATTTTAATATAAGATGGTATTTTAAACCATTTACCATGTTGTGCACCTGAATTTGTCCACAGCCTTTGACTCTCCTAAGATGTTCCAGCATGTACACTCCCAAGACAGCTCTAAAGTCATATTTCAGGGATGTGCCTAATAAAGTGGAGAGACTGATTTTTTTGTTTTGGCTTCTAAATAATTTTAAAATCAGGTCTGATAGGATCCCAAAGCTGTTCTGAACGTTTGACAGTAGAAAGTGTTGATTTCCAAGGTAATTATTTTGAAGGCTGGTGCTTCCTGGGTGGTACAAGTGGTAAAAAATCCGCCTGCCAGTGCAGGAGATGGAGGAGACACAGGTTCAGTTCCTGGGTTGGGAAGATCCCCTGGAGCAGGAAATGGCAATCCACTGCAGTATTCTTTCCAGGGAAATCCGATGGACCAGAGGAGCCTGGAGGGCTACAGTCTACTCTGCAAAGAGTCAGACATGACTGAGCGACCGAGCACACATTTTGAAGGACTGTGTAGCATTCAGGCAAGAGTAAGATTGTTGGGGAGAGTTCATAAAAATAATCTTGGTCTAAGTCTATCAATTTAGCTAAGTGTAATGAAGTGAAGGGAGGTGAGGTGGCGACTCAGTGGCAGGCACCAGCAAGCTTTGGATGACTTTTTCATTATGCTTGAGACAAAGATGCTCTGGGTAGGACCTTGCGAGGATTGGAAGAGAGCTGAATTCTTACTACACTGCTTCCTCCTAAGACTTGAGTTTACATCATCATTTTGGAAAAAGAAATACTAACAATCTCTGCTCTTCTGATCAAGAGTAAGCCTACAAATAATAGTCCTCCCAGTGGCTGAACTGAACTTGGCACCAGCAAGCCTGTGTCGTTCTCTGGAGGAGAAGGGCCAAGTGAGCGCCAGTTACCCCCCCCCCCCCCCCCCATAGCTCCTCAGACAACCAGGAAGGCTGTGCCATCAACCTTGGCCAGCATTCGGAATGCAAAGTCCTTCCTTTCCTGCTTTGCCTTTTGGTATCAAGTGAAAGTGAGTTCTGCAGATTGAGTCAGGATCTTCAGGTGCCTCCTCTGTGCTGGGCACCTTGTGAGGAGTGTCTGGTATCTGTAAAGATGAATTGGCTTTGGACCCTCCATTCTTTCCCCTGTCATCAGGGTGTTTGCTGTTCAAAACAGGAGACCCCTGTGGATGTAAATTGCTAAATGTGAAGCAAGACATTCAGGCCAGAAGTAGAGTGTGAAGAGCTAAAGTGGGTAGGAGCAAATATTTCCTGCTGTAGGTGAGCGGGATCTAGGAAGCTTCAGAGGGGAGTTGGCCGAGGCCTGAGTGTTTTGGAGTTTGTAGGATTTCAGCCAGTGAAGAGGAGAGGTGAGGTGTAGGGGGCAGAAGCAACGAAGCAGAGGCCACGAGGTAGGGAAGAGCTGGAGTGTGTTTGGAGCATTGGACGTGGCCTTGTTTGCCTGAAAAATGGTATCCGAGAGGGATGTGGAAGGCAGTTTGGCTGGAAAGATGGTCTGGCCTTGGCCGTGCTGATAAGCTGTGAAGGGCCTTAGACATGATAAACACTAACCTGTTGAATTTCAGGGAAGCTGGAAAATGGCTAAGAACATGAGCTTCAGCATCATCAAGCCCTAGGTTGTAATTCTGGCTCTTGTGCTTAAAAGCAGTGACAACTTGTATAGATTTCTTAATCTCCCTGAACTCCTGTGTCTCCCCCTGTAGTGTGGGGCTCATTACAGTACCTTGTGAGGATTAAATGAGGTAATGTAAAGTATTTAATTAGGTACCTGGTACCCGATGAAAGGAGTTAGTTAGCCGATGTCACTGTAGAATTCTGTGGACTTGTTTGAACATGCCGCTTCTTCAGATGGCATGTATTTTCTCGGTACCACTGATGACTTATTTGTCCCAGAGCATGAATCACTGAGAACATCCAGAGAACAGATTGTTCAGGATGTTATGTGCACCTGTTAACTGTTACAGATGTTGACACTTAGGAATTTAGCTCTTTGGTTTGGACCACTATCACAAATACACCATAGAATGGGTGGTGTGTCAAAGAACAAGTGTTTCTTTCTCCCGGTTCTGGAGTTTGGAGAGTCTGAGATCAAGCTGCTAGTAGTCAGACTAGGTGTCTGGTGAGGGCCTGCTTCCTGGGTCATAGGTAGCAGTCTTCTCACTCTGTCCCCATGAGGTGGAGAGAGCTCTCTGGGGTCTCTTTTGAACAGGCATGGACCACCCTCGAGACCTAATGACCTTTCAGAGGTCCTGCCTCCAAATACCATGACACTGGAGTTTATGTTTCACCTGTGACTTTTGCAGGGGACACACACACTCCATCCCTGGCACTCTGAAATATTTACTGCCAAGTTAGGCTCGGTTGAAGAATTCAAGACTCAATCCCTATTTTCAAGAGGCTCCTGATCTAGTTGGAGATAAAAACAGCATATCTTTTTTCATAGACGAAGCTACAATTTTGTTTTAGGCTCTGACATTTTTGTTTTAGGCTTTGCTTGTAGTTAAAAGCAGTGAGACCTTGTATAGATTTCTTTTTTTTTTTTAATTAATTTAATTGGAGGCTAATGACTTTACAATATTGTGGTGGTTTTTGCCATCCATTGACATGAATCAGCCACGGGTGTACATGTGTTCCCCATCCTGACCCTCCCTCCCACCTCCTTCCCCATCCCATCCCTCAGGGTCATCCCAGTGCACCAGCCCTGAGCACCGTGTCTCATTCATCCAGCCTGGAGTGGCGATCTGTTTCATATGTGGTAATATACATGTTTCAGTGCTATTCTATCAAATCATCCCACCCTCGCCCTCTCCCACAGAGTCCAAAAGTCTGTTCTTTACATCTGTGTCTCTCTTGCTGTCTCACATATAGGGTCATTATTACCATCTTTCTAAATTCCATATATATGTGTTAATATTGCATAGATTTCTTAATCCCCCTGAACTCCAGTTTCTCCCTCTGTAGTGTGGGGTTCATTATAGTATCTTGTGAGGATTAAATGAAATAATGTAAAATGAAGTATTTAATTAGGTACCTGGTACCTGATGAAAGGAATCTGTTAGTTGGTATTACTTTAGAATTCTATGGATTCGTTTGAACATACTTCTTCCTCAGATGGCATAGGCTCACTGCTTACTTTTAAGTACAAGACGTGTTACCGTGTTAAAAAGAAGGGTGAGGCCCTGAAAGCCCTGGACACACCGTTTTCTTCATTCACAACATTCTTTGTGGAAAATAGTAGATACATGGGTGATGTTATAGAGCAGAAGTAATTTAAGGTTTCAGAGAGGAGAAATGGTGATGTGAATGAGAGGGATTGAGGGTGACCTGAGGGAAGAAATAGTATACGCAAGATCTCATTAGGGGGACAAAAAGGGAGGTTGTTTTCAGAAGGAAGCAGCATAGGCCAAAGCCTGGCAAGAGGCTGCAGTTTGAGGAGAGCCGTGTGGAAGCCGTCCTGACTTCACTCCAGGTTTCTGTGGGGCTTGAGCGAGGGGCCCAGCACCGGTTGCTGAAGGACCCAGAGGCTGGAGCAGAGGGGTCCTTCTCCAGGGAGGCCCCTGGAGGGGTTGAGCCAGGGAAGAGGCACCGAGAGCGGTCCTGGAGGAAGGGGCTTGGATAGCGCGGCGCACTGTGGGTTGGGTGGGAGACAGAAAGGTTGACAGGAAGGAAGCAGGCCGTCCAGCTAATGCAGCTGACCCACGGGTGAGAAGGGTGGTGTCTAGAGGAAGAGGACGAGAGGAACTTGTTTAAAGATTCAGAGGACTTGGAGATTCATATTTACTGGGAGGGCAGTTATCAAAGATGATGATATTTCAAGCCTAAAGGATAGAAATGATGGGGCTCATGCAGAAATGGAGAGGGGAGGCAAGCTTCCTGTGCAGGAAGGAACGTAAGTGTGAACTGGCTCAGCTAGAGAAATAGTTTGGGAACAGTTTTAAGATCACTTGTAATTCTACCACTTTAATGCAGGTGGTCCTTCCTTTTTGTCTCTGTTTTGCATTGTAGCCTTGGATCATAGACCCACATATTTAGATACCTGCAATCACAAATGTACCTGCCGTTTTGCATTTTAGAATCATTAAAATCTATTATGTAGTCTTCATAATTACAGATATTATAGGCTGAGTGTTCTCTCCGTCTGATATATCCCTGGAGCTTTCTGAAAGCAGACACCATACTGGTGTTACTCGCTTCTGTGTGTCTAGAACCTAGGAAACAATTAACAAGTGTTTGTTTAATGAAAGAATATTGACCACATAGATTATTCTCGTGCTTTTTCTTTGTAGAAGTTGCTACAACAAGTCTGTGTTTGGAGTTTGGTGACATGCATTCAAGTCAGTGCTTTCTGCTTGCAGAACCTAAGTCTAAGGTTAAAATAAAGATTTGGTTAGGGAGTGTTAAACTGATGATTCCAGGTTTGTGTATGTTTCTTATAAGCTGTTTCCTCATCTGTTCAGTAACTGGTGGGAAAAATCACCTGAAAAACTATTTTGATCTTTTACCATTAATAAAGGAATGAAGGCAGCTCTATCACACAACTGTAATGGTCATTAATGTCCTAGCAAGGCTTCCTCTTGGAGGATATCACCCGAATGTGTGTTCAGCCTGGAGGTAACTTCTCCATGGACAGAGACTTGAGAGAGCTCTCCGCCAGTCAGATGGCCTTTGGCCACGAGACGCGTTGACGCACGGTTACCTGGACAAGTCAGGGCTTTTTTACCCTCAATACCAACTTGTCCTGAGATGGCCAGGCCGGGGCTGCAGTCACGGCTTAGCGGTTTCTCTGGACGCCTGAGCTCCTCCCGTCTTCTCCCGCCACTGCGTGGCTTTCATCCTCGGAGGTGCTCTGCCTCCGTCCCACTGCATCCTCGTCCCAGGCAGGAGAACTGAGGAGAAGCAGGGACAGAAGACGAAGGGCCTCCCTGTGGAGCCCGCCCCTTTAGGAAGCCTTCCTGGAACGCCCTCCCGGCCAGTTCCGCTCCTGGCTCGTCGGCTGCAACCACTTCAGGTGGCCGTCCCTAACTGCGCGGGAGAAGGTTAGCGTTTTTGGCTGGGTGTCTCGCTCGCCCCAGTCAGTGTGGTCCAGTTAGTGGGGAAGAAGGAGATGAAGGGTGTTGGCAGCCGGCAGTCTGCCACAGGCGACCACCGGCCAGTGCTCCCGACAGCCCCTTCTCTGAGGGGTGGGGTAGCATCGATGTTCATATGACGCAAAGGAAGAAATAAAAAGATGTGAATCTGAGCCCATGAAGAGCCATGACTGATGAGTTGTAGTCATCTGGGTATTAGTTGAAAAGCAGAAGAACATATCTTGGGCTCTAAAAGCCAGCCAAGGGAACTCTCTGGCAGTCCAGGGGTCAGGGCTCGGGGCTTTCTCTGCCGTGGGCCTGAGTTCAACCCCTGCCTGGGGAATGAGGATGCAGCAAGCCACGTGGCAGGGTTAAAAAAAAAAAAAAAAATAGAAGTCAGCCAGATGTAGCATTAAATCTTAAAATGCTGCTAAGATTGTGTTCTGATAAAGAGTTAATGTTACATAGTTTTATTACAGGCACATTCTTAGTGTAATTAAGGGCTGAGAAATACTCAGGATCGATGAGTTTCATTAGGAAAATACTTAATAATAGTTGAATAGTCCCTGAGAACTTGGGTTTATAACCCACCTGACTTGAACGTGCTCAAAATAGCCATCGTCCGAGGATTGTACTCGGTCTAAAAATGTAAGGTTCTCTTTTTCCTGAAGCAGAGGTGTTCTCAGTCACACATACATATTCCTGGAGTCGTCACCCACAGCTTCCGCACTTGCCTTTCCTTCCAGCTCCTTGGGGAAAACGTCCTGTGAACCACCATATCTTATAATGATGGAATATTCCCTGAGTGTTAACCTCTCGTAAAGGTTATAGATGGAAGTGGTCTATCTGCACAGTCCAGTGTGGTTTATGAGGTCCGTGAGGCAGCTTAGCACTTCAAGTGTGGATGGTGCAACGAGGAACTAAAATTGTGATTTAAGTAGCCCGCGTGGCTCATGGTCACCTTCCTGGACAGTGCAGGTCCAGGAGGTAGAATCAGTAGGGTTCCGGTTACCAGTGTCGGGGGGAGGGCACTGGTGTGGGGCGAAAGAGGGGGAGGAGTTGATCATGACCTCAGGTTTCCGTCTTCAGTGGGGGGCAGGTGGGAACACTTCTGTTCGGGGAATGCAGGTGGGGGTGTGTTCACGACTCTTGCATTCAGGGCTCGGGAATGAGTAGCCCATGGTGCAGCACCCAGCCTGCTGACTTCATCCGCGTTGGATGGTTTTCATGATTCTTAGGGAGGATTCACTGTGTTACAGTTGATCAGTACAAATAGAGTCTGAAATTCTCCATGAAAATGGTCTTTCCTTCCTGTTCCGTCTTTAATTGTTCTCCCTTTTCAATACTCAGGTATCAAATTGTAGTGGAGATAATCCAGGCAACAACAATCAGCAGCTTCCCCCAGCTGAAGAGGCACAAAGGTAAGAACCAGTCTGTTTTCTTTGCTTTTACGTCCTGAAGGCCCTGGGTCTAGTCCCCGCCTTCTCTCTCCTGTCAGGGTTTTGACCTGTATGAGTATGCACTTAAGTATTTCAAATTTGTTAAAATATTGCTGTATCAGCAAAAGAGAAAGTAAGTATGATTTCATCCTAACAAAAACCTTTGTAGTTCTGTGTTCCCTGGTTAACTTTGTATTCATAATTTTTAGAATATTGAAATCAGTGGGTAGAATCATGCTGCTGTTTGGTTTATATACAAACATAGTTTCATAGTTTTTTCTTATATTAAAAGGCTCCCCCCAAATAGAATTGTTTTATTAGTTTTTGGAGAGCTCTGTTTTAGAGTGTGATCTAGGCAGCGTCTCAGCGGGCTGAGCATCTGGGAAGCGCCTCTTCTGGATGTTAACCTCTCCCCGCCACCCCACCTGCCGGCACTGTTCCCTTGGAGTTGGCCAGTCAGGCTGTGCTCGAGGTGACCATCTAGCGATGCTGCCAGGCTGTGTGTGCGGTTCTAAACATTTCATGTCCAGGGTTGTTTCTCCTTAGCCTTAGTTTCGTGTTCTCTTTGTGAATAGTAAACTGAAGAAGTGTTAAAAAAAAGGACAGATGGAAGATCCTAAGAATACTTGGGATTCAAACTAGAGATGAGAACTTTTTTTTTTAATGAAGGTAGAATGAATATGCTAAAACATAATTTTGTTGCTGCATATAAATATGTTTGTTTCAGGCAAGTCTTTTTCAATTATAATTGTTCACTGATTAGGAATTGGTATATAATTGTGAAAGTATTTTGAGGATTTCAATGGAGAAAATGCTGTGTGACAGGTGGGGAGAAATTACCTAACTGTGCCCTCTGAAACCTTAAGGAAATAACTAGCTGACTCTGCATTGACTTTTCTCAGGATAACACAGGAGGGCAGGGGGACCTCTTTACTTTGTCTTTTTTTTTTTTTCACTTTGTATATTCAGGAACATTCAAATAAGGCTTCTGAGGCTTCAATAAACTCCAGCAAATCCACACAAAATTCTGAGAATGTTTCAGGTTCATAGTGGAAGACCAAATTACTTTCTTTAACAATGTAGAAATTTTCACTTGATTCTTGGTGGCTTTTTTCTTTTGGAATTTTGATGTTTTTAAGAAATAAGGTATCAAGTGGTTTTTGAACTCTTTACAATGTCTTAACTAGTTTAATTGCTGGTACTGTTCTAGGGAAAGTAAATAATCATAGAAATAAGAAAAAAAATTGAGACCATCTAACTCAGATCTTTGTCCTATGAGCAAGAAAAATTAGGAATATTTGGAGAAACAGGTTCTTAGAGCAAATTTATAAATACTGCACAATTTATAAATTTTTTGAAGCACTTGATCTCAGAAGTTTTAAGTGCGCTCACAAAATTTCCTTGCCTCTGACCTTATTTTATCATTCATTCTGGCCAAACATATTGACTGAGGCCTGACTTTTACCCACTAATCCCATCAGCTGCTTGATGGTCACGGAATTTGGGAAGTTAGCTTTGGTCAGGAGGGTGGAGCCCTCATGGATGGGCTTGGTGTCTTATGAGAGAGGCTGCAGAGAGATTCCCAACCTCCCCCGGCATGTGAGGACCCAGCAGGAAGCTGGCAGTCTGCAGCCGACGTGAGGGGCTTCACTGGGACCCACGCTGGCGCCCTAGTCTCCAGACTGTTGTTTACAGCCAGCCGTCTCAGCCAGTCTGTGGTGATGGTTATAGCTGCCCAAACTAAGACCCTGGCCAAGTGCCGGCATTCTAGTAGTAATGGGACATATGCTACGTCTTCTCTGCTGTTGGAGGCGAATAAGCCCAGTATTTCAGCTCCCTCTTTTTTTTTTTTAATTTTTAATTTACTGGCAACTTTATTTCAAATTATATGGGCTTCTCTTAGGTGTGTAAGCCAGCTGAGTTATCACCATACAGCTCCGTAAGCAAGCCGTGGGATTTACTGTCCGGATGTCTAGTCTGATGTCGCTATACCCTGCGAGGTAGTGGAGGGGGCGGGGGTTCTCCACGGGGCTGGTTGGTGGGAGCCTCCCTGCCCCAGACCTGGCCCCTGGGTCAGTGGTTTTGAAGGGTGGATCCTGTCAGCACACGTAACAACAGGAATGAATCAGAATCCTGTTTTGGAAGTTCAGACATGTGATTAAGAGAGTGGACATTACTAGAGCAGCTGCTTGAGAAACCATAGCTTCCCGATGCCTGGACCCCTTTGTATCCGTAGTTTATCTTTCCCTGTTCCTGTCACATCTGTAGTGAGCAAAACCTGTCAGCCCGTTAAGAGGGGTATGAGGTCAATTTAGTGGGAAACTTCAAAGAAAAATCCCAGAACATCTCATTGTATCCTGTGTTACCCTAAATTATTATTTTCTATTTCAGCTCCCTTTAAGGCTTTTTCTTTCCCTTGCTGCTGTTCTGGGTTCTGAAATGTTAGCAAGAATAAAGTGATTCAAGAGTACTATTTACTTAGCTGACTGCAACAAAGGACAGGATGTTGATCTAATAGAAACTGCTCTGTATAAATACTGTACACGCGGGGGTGACATGCCCATTGTGCGCCTTGTTTAGTATAAGTAGAGTTTTGGAATTGAGTATATCAAGCAGAACTGTAGAAGAACTTCAGAATATACTGAATATGTATACACACAGTTACTTGTTGATAAAAACCATTAATGATTTCCATTAGGAATAATTTTTTGAATCATATTTCTTATCTGATTTTGGATTTAAAAGCATCCCTGCCCAAAGGAAGGAGCTACTCTGTAGACTCCAGGGGACTTCTCAGAGCCCTTTCTAATGCTCTGGTTTCCTAGCACTGCAGTAATGTGACACAGTTTCTAGCTTATGAATGACCTAGACTTACACCGCAGGCCGTTGCTGCAGGGCCCTTGCTAGGGTTTCTGTCTGCCTAGCCCTCCCACCCTGAGTGCGGTGGTGCCCGGAGCCAGCATCCAGCGCAGCCCCGTCCCATCTCTCCCTGTGGCCAGGGGCTCAGCCTCTTCCATTACGCTCTCTTTGGTGGTGGTGGTTTAGTCGCTAAGTCACGTCCAGTTCTTTTGCGACCCCATGGACTGTAGCCCGCCAGTCTCCTCTGTCCATGGAATTCTCCAGACAAGAATACTAGAATGGGTTGCCATGCCCTTCTCCAGGGGATCTTCCCAACCCAGGGATCAAACCCAGGTCTCCCGCATTGCAGGCAGATTCTTTACCGTCTGAGCCACCAGGGAAGCCCTATGCTCCTTGTGAAAGTGAAAGAGTCGTGTCTGACTCTTTGTGATCGTGTGGAATACACAGTCCATGGAATTCTCCAGGCCAGATTCCTGGAGTGGGTTGCCAAGTCCTCCTCTAGGGGATCTTCCCAACCCAGGGGTCGAACCCAGGTCTCCCGCATTGTGGCTGAGCCACTAGGGAATGCTCTCTGTAGTCTCATAATTTATATATCCAACTCCGCTCCCACCTTCCCCCCACAGAAAACTTCAGTCATCGTGCGTCCTAAGAACCTGTATTTATTCAGGTAAAGGTCAGGTCCAGAGGTTTTCAGCAAGCGCGTGGTTAGTGGGGCTTGAAGCCACGTGTCCTGCACTCTTCCCACTGCCCTGATCACTCATGCAGGCGGGTGCTCTGAGAGTCACGCTCGGAACTCAGAAGCTGTCTGCGCCGGAGCTGTGGCTTCAGTCTCTGACTCCTCTCTGCTCAAGTCATGTTCTACTCTGGGAGCAGGCCTCTCCTGGTAATCTGACGTGTGGATTTAACTGATGGGGCCTTACTACTTTAAAAATCTGTTGCAAGCGTGTTGGAGGGCCTTCAACCGAGGAAAATGCTGGAAGTTTCAGCACTTGATGTATTTAAGGAAGGAAACACAAATAAAAGGTGTGCTGCAGGCACCCGGCCTGGGCCTTGCCCGGCCCTCGCTGTCTCTCCTCTTCTCCCTTGTAACAGGAGAGGCTCCGCTGAGAGCTCCTGCTGGGGCCTCTACTCATTCCTCAAGTATCCTTCCTACTGAAGGGGGAGCGGCACACTCGACTCTGAAACTTCAGGTGTTTGCTGTGAAGAGAATCCCACTTGTTCTTTTTTTTTTTTTTTTAAAAGCTTACCAGCCCTAACTTGAGAAGTAAGGTAAATATTGCGTTAGTTCCTGGGCAGCTTTTGAGGTGATCTTCAGATAACTTTGAGAAAGTCTGTGACGATCGGTAACTACTGAGAACTGCCGTCAGCTCTGCGTTCAGAAGAAAAAGCATTTCTCCTTCTGAAACTTCACTAGTCCCTAAATAAATACACACCCGTTTCTTGAACCCCCTTCTCAGGACCTTTTACTGAAACATCTGTTTCATTGTACACAAAAGATTTCCAAGACTTGTCAGCCTGTCAGTGTGGACGGAAGCCTGACCTCTGCTAGTGAGGAGCCCCGAAAATCCCTTCCCTCCACTGCTTGGGGGGCCTGAGGAGACCTGTGCATTGTGGGGGGCGTAACCACATGCTGGGGAGCCCCGGGGGGTGGGCAAGCACAGCCTTGCCCCCTGCACCCCCTTAGGAGCTGCACCTCTGTGGTAATCCTCCCGATGCGGTGGGGGGTACAGTTTTGCCTCCCAGGGGACAGGGGGCATTGAAGAAGGTCTGCAGACGTTTCTGGTTGTTGCCCGGGGGAAGGGGTGCCTCTGGCATCTAGTGGTAAAGGCCAGGGATGCTGCGAGACATTCTGCCACACACGGGACAGCCCCACAGGGAAGGTTTAGCCGCCCGGAAGGTCACTGGTTCCGAGACCATGTGTCCTCTGTGGGATTCCTCAGGCAGCCTGTTGAGGCCGCCGCAGTTAGGCTGCGCCTTGGAGTCTGACGTGAGAAAAGAAACACTCTGCTGTGGGTGCTTCTTAGTGCTTGGCAGACAAGGGGTGCCGTTTTCTTCCAGCTTCGCTGGTGCCGCTCCTGGGGTCTTGGTTTGCGCTCAGTCACTTCCCTGCCCTTTGCCACACTGGAGGTAGTGCCCGGCGGTTGTCCCCGGTGTTTCTGTTTTGCAGCAGGTCACTCTGCTCCCTTGAGGAGGAACTGTATCGTGGGCGGAAGGTTTATGGCCCAGAGGGCTCTGTGATGTAGGTCACTGGTCCCCTGTGGTGTCCCCAGGGGGTTCCTCCGAGGTCTAACCCAGATCTCTCTTCCAGCAAAAGACCCCCTTCCCTTTTGCTCTCACCTCAGCAGAATTGACTCGCTAGGAGGGAAGCCAGTGAACACTGATAATGCGTTGTTTAGACACTTACGGCACCCGCGTGTTCTTCTTGGCACCCATGTAAAGATCCACTGCCACCCCGTGCATCACCCGGCACCGTCTGTGGCCTCAGCCTTCTTCCTTAACCTCGATTAAACGTTGTGTGATTCACCCGGCTTAACGGCACACGGCGTTACCTAGGGCTCAGCAGACGCGGCCGCAGGAGGCTGGCGTGAACCGGGCAGTGTGTTGTCCACCCCCTGGCCCGCGCTTCTTTTGATGAGAGGATTTCTTGGCCGGACAGGTCCTCAGGTCACAAAGAAGCGTATTCATCTCCCTCGCTGGATTTCCTAGGTTTTTTGCACAACAGTCGCATGCACTGCAGCAGTGCCCTGTTAGGCATTAAGTCCTGAACATGGCATTAGTTTTCTGAGGCAAAAAATAAACAGAAGTGTCTAAGCAACAAACTGCCGTTGCATTTGTTAGCAACAAGCTTTGTGATCGGACAATGACTTTGGCTCTCAACAAACAGAACACATTCATGAGCAGGGGACACCCCAGCAGGACTCTGGGATGTTTCCTCAGCTCTGCAGCTGGATTTTAGGGGAAGGTTTATTCTCTTTCTCCCTTCCCTTTGGAATTTGCCTGTTTTTGTCCTTTTAGAAAGACTTTTAAGCCTTCTCAGGAGAAGAATGTGTTTGTATTAAGTGTATATCAGTTTCTTCCTCTGTGTCTCTCTTGATTAGCCTGTTTTAACCCAAAGTTAAAATTGCGGTCTAGGTTTATTTTATAAAAGGCAACTTTTTGTCCTCGCATTTTAAAGTAGCTTAAAGATTATGCACAGAATTTAGAGTTTAAGAATATATGTGTAGCATGTTTAAAATAAATGTAACCAGTGCAAACTAGTTTAAGCATATATGCTTTAAATCTTTTTAAAATAAATGTAATCAGTGCAGAATCATGGAATGCAGCTGTGGGAATTTAAGCTCCTTAGAATCTTAAGTATAATGGAAATAACGTGAGTTCTGGAAGCAGAAAAAAACAAAGGTTTTCTGAAAAAGTCACAATTCCAAGCGTGTATTTCTTCAGGTACACCTATAAATAATTTCAGTTTGCAGTATGCTAATTTGGAGACAGACTAACAGTTAATTTATTTAAAATTTTTAATTGGAGGATAATTGTTTTACAATATTGTGTTGGTTTCTACCATACATCAAACATTTACCTTCCCACTAAGAGGGCTCTGAAATACTACTTTTCCTCTTGGGATGCTGAGTTCAGTTCTTTGAGCAGGGCCTCCCTGTCAGCCGAGCACAGGGCACACAGAATCCATCATTGCCGTCAGATGAAAATGCCTCCTCAGTTCAGTTCAGTTCAGTTCAGTCGCTCAGTTGTGTCCGACTCTTTGCGACCCCATGGACTGCAGCACGCCAGGCCCCCTTGTCCATCACCAAACTCATGTCCATTGAGTCCATGCTGCCATCCAGCCACCTCACCCTCTGTCGTCCCCTTCTCCTCAGTTGCACGTGTGAAAGCACCCTGTGACACATGATAGACCCCCTTGAACGGGGCTGACTGTTGACCCGAGGTCTGCTCTGACCGTTGGTGACGTGTGTCGGGAAAGGCTGCCCTGATGGAGGCCGTGCCTTGCGGCCCTGGCCTGAGCTCTTCCTGTCGGACGTGTGCAGCCTGTCCAGGCGTGGGTGTGAGCATCTGCACGGCCTGACTCTGTGACCTGAGGGTGGTGACGACCACTCTGGGGAACTGGAGGTCGCCCCAGGTGTGTGAGGGCTTCCCTGGTGTCTCCATGGTAAAGAATCTGCCTGCTTAGCTTGAGACACAGGTTCGATTCCTGGGTCTAAAGATCCCCTGGAGAAGGAAATGGCTACCCACTCCAGAGTTCGTGCCTAAAAAATTCCATGGACAGAGGAGCCTGGTGGGCTACAGTTCACAACATCGCAGAGTCAGACACGACTGAACGGCTAACACTTCTCTGAGCGGATAACCTCACTCCCTGCTTCCAGACAACAGACCCCTAGGAAGGGAACTGCTGCAGCTCCCGACACCAGGTCCAGACCGGCTGGTGTCCGCATCCATCCCTGTGCTTTCCTGTCACCACAGGGAGGGGCGGCCTTCCCCAAAGCCAGCCTCCTTCCTCACTGTCCACTGGGTACCACCCTCCCACCTGTAGCCTGTTTCCTTCTTAACTGCTTCCTTCCACCAGCATTAAAACCAGCTCATCTCTCACCCATTTAGAAGAAGAAAGCCTGCCCTCAACCCCTGCCCCTCCCTGCCTGCAGGTTATGTGTGCAAAGCTAATCCCTTCTCCACAAGGAGGTGCTCAATGCTTAGTCATTTTTTTTTTTTTTTTTAATTTTATTTTTTTTTAATTTTTTTATTATTATTATTATTATTTTTTTTTTCCAGTGGGTTTTGTCATACATTGATATGAATCAGCCATGGATTTACATGTATTCCCCATCCCGATCCCCCCTCCCACCTCCCTCTCCACCCGATTCCTCTGGGTCTTCCCAGTGCACCAGGCCGGAGCACTTGTCTCGTGCATCCCTCCTGGGCTGGTGATCTGTTTCACCATAGATAGTATACATGCTGTTCTTTTGAAATATCCCACCCTCACATTCTCCCACAAAGTTCAAAAGTCTGTTCTGTATTTCTGTGTCTCTTTTTCTGTTCTGCATATAGGGTTATCGTTATCACCTTTCTAAATTCCATACACATGTGTCAGTATGCTGTAATGTTCTTTATCTTTCTGGCTTACTTCACTCTGTATAATGGGCTCCAGCTTCATCCATCTCATTAGGACTGGTTCAAATGAATTCTTTTTAATGGCTGAGTAATATTCCATGGTGTATATGTACCACAGCTTCCTTATCCATTCATCTGCTGATGGGCATCTAGGTTGCTTCCATGTCCTGGCTATTATAAACAGTGCTGCGATGAACATTGGGGTGCACGTGTCTCTTTCAGATCTGGTTTCCTCAGTGTGTATGCCCAGAAGTGGGATTGCTGGGTCATATGGCAGTTCTATTTCCAGTTTTTTAAGGAATCTCCACAGTGTTCTCCATAGTGGCTGTACTAGTGTGCATTCCCACCAACAGTGTAAGAGGGTTCCCTTTTCTCCACACCCTCTCCAGCATTTATTGCTTGTAGACTTTTGGATAGCAGCCATCCTGGCTGGCGTGTAATGGTACCTCATTGTGGTTTTGATTTGCATTTCTCTAATAATGAGTGATGTTGAGCATCTTTTCATGTGTTTGTTAGCCATCTGTATGTCTTCTTTGGAGAAGTGTCTGTTTAGTTCTTTGGCCCATTTTTTGATTGGGTCATTTATTTTTCTGGAATTGAGCTGCAGGAGTTGCTTGTATATTTTTGAGATTAATCCTTTGTCTGTTTCTTCATTTGCTATTATTTTCTCCCAATCTGAGGGCTGTCTTTTCACCTTACTTATAGTTTCCTTTGTAGTGCAAAAGCTTTTAAGTTTCATTAGGTCCCATTTGTTTAGTTTTGCTTTTATTTCCAATATTCTGGGAGGTGGGTCATAGAGGATCTTGCTGTGAATTATGTCGGAGAGTGTTTTGCCTATGTTCTCCTCTAGGAGTTTTATAGTTTCTGGTCTTACATGATCCTCTACATAGAAAACCCTAAAGATTCTACCAGAAAATTACTAGAGCTAATCAATGAATATAGTAAAGTTGCAGGATATAAAATTAACACACAGAAATCCCTTGCATTCCTATATACTAACAATGAAAAAACAGACAGAGAAATTAAGGAAACAATACCATTCACCATTGCAACAAAAAGAATAAAATACTTAGGAGTATATCTACCTAAAGAAACAAAGGACCTATACATAGAAAACTATAAAACACTGATGAAAGAAATCAAAGAGGACACAAACAGATGGAGAAACATACCGTGTTCATGGATTGGAAGAATCAATATTGTCAAAATGGCTATTCTACCCAAAGCAATCTATAGATTCAATGCAATCCCTATCAAGCTTCCAACGGTATTTTTCACAGAACTAGACCAAAGAATTTCACAATTTGTATGGAAATACAAAAAACCTCGAATAGCCAAAGTAATCTTGAGAAAGAAGAATGGAACTGGAGGAATCAACCTGCCTGACTTCAGACTCTACTACAAAGCCACAGTCATCAAGACAGTATGGTACTGGCACAAGGACAGAAATATAGATCAATGGAACAGAATAGAAAGCCCAGAGATAAATCCACGAACCTATGGACACCTTATCTTTGACAAAGGAGGCAAGGATATACAATGGAAAAAAGACAACCTCTTTAACAAGTGGTGCTGGGAAAACTGGTCAACCACTTGTAAAAGAATGAAACTAGAACACTTTCTAACACCATACACAAAAATAAACTCAAAATGGATTAAAGATCTAAATGTAAGACCAGAAGCTTAGTCATTTTTAAAAATTAATTTCGTATGAATTTTTTGCTTTTGCTTTAGATTACATAATGTCAGCTTAAGGAAGCAAACCATTGTAAATATTTTTAAGTTAAATTTTTTAAAAAAGTCTCCCTGAGACCACAGAGCTCATGGTGGCAGAGACCAAATTCTAATCCGATTCCAGAGTCTGCTGACAGCCGTCCACAGGACTTGTCCACTTGTGGTCCTGGCCACAGCAGATTGGCGGCAGGGAGGGCTAGACGCCGTGTTGGAGTAAGGTAAAAAGCGGGAGGTGAGGAGTCTCACCCTGGTTGTCTCCTTCACGGCCTGGGCTCGAGAGAGAGCACAGTACCTAATGCACAGCGAGGCCTCAGCAGAACTTTAGCTCTGTTATACTGAACCCTTGGTAGCATTTGACACAGATCATGCATCCACTCAGCGCGTTCCCTGAGTCCCGACTGTGCTGCTGGGCACTGTTGTGGGTGCTGGTGGTACAGTGGTGTATAAACAAACAAAATGCTACTTTTATGAGGACATACTTGGAGGATAAGTAAGTCAAATAGGTGGCATGGCAGTCATGCCATAGAAAAAATATAAAGCCGAGCGGGAGAAGACTGGTGTTTTAGGGTAGAGGTTGCAGGTAGAAAGAGGATGACCAGAGATGTCTGCTGAGCTCTGAACTAGGGACCTGAAGAGGACAGGGAACAGAGCCAGGCAGATTCTTGGGGGATCTGCTGAGATAATGGATATTAAAGCCCCACAGGAAGCTAGCCAGTGTGTTCAGGAAGCTGGTCACCAGAGACCATTAGTGTCCAGGAGAGGCACATCCAAAGACAGCCCTGTAGCATCATGATTCACTGTTTTTATAGATTATACACCATATAGTTAATATAAAATATTGGCTCTGTTTCCTGTTCTATATGTTCTGTCCTTGTAACTTACTTATTTTATACCTGGTAGTTTGTACCTCTTAATCCCCTTCACCTGTGTTGACCCTCCCCACACTCCTCTTCGCTCTGGTAACCACTAGTTTATTACTTGTGAATCTGTTTCTTTTTTTTTTTTTTGCTATATTCATTCATTTATTTTTTTAGATTCCACATATAAGTGAAAGCATACAGTATTTATTTATTTTTTTCTCTCTGACTTACTTCACTAAATATAATGACCCCCAGGTCTGTCCATGTCACAAATGGCAAACTTTCAGCCCCAAGTTTTCACAAATTTGGCCCAGCGTCACCATGTTCCTTCCCTCTTTGGTACTTTGTCCTCTGACTGCCTACCGCCCATCTGTCTCATTCAAGGTAAAGAAACCGCCGCCATGAAGGCCGATCTCCTGAGGGCCAGGAACATGAAAAGGTACATCAACCAGCTGACCGTGGCGAAGAAGCAGTGTGAGAAGAGGATCAGAGTCCTGGGAGGCCCTGCCTACGACCAGCAGGAGGACGGGGCCTTCGACGAGGGGGAAGGGCCTCAAAGCCAGAAGGTAGATCTTGGCGGTTTCTTGTTTTGCCATTTCGTGTTTGTTATGAACACTGATGTAATCATATAGACAGTGCTTTCACTTCTTGGTATTTAACCTAAAACATGTATTCCCTAACATAAACTCACATGTTTACTTTTAGGAGTCAAGTAGCCACATTTCTTGGTGTCCTTGACTTCCGCGAGTGGTAATTGGTGTGATCGGGAGGTGTGAGATGCGTGTGTGTATACACTCCTGTGTGTATTTTCCTGTCTCCCTTTTGTCCTCCCACCATCCCAGAGGAACATATTTGTATTTTCAAGGGCCCAATCAGATTACTCACTACTAATTGGATAGAAATTACCAGCAGTGAAGCAGAAGGCCTCTTAGAGGTTATTTTGCTTAGCTCTCGCCACAATGCTATCAGTCTGTACTCCGTGTCTCCATTTTACAAAAGATGAAGAAACAGTTGGTATAAGTACATTACCTAATAAGGCCATGTGGATAGGAAGAGACAGAACTACATAAAAACCCGATCTAGTTGATCCCCAAACCTGAATGTAGCTGAGGACCCTGCACTTGAATGGGAAAAGTCTCCCTGACTTTCTCCTGAAGTTCTTACAGAGCTGTCAATCCACCTTTCCTTCTTGACTCCCGTACTGTTTTTAGTTTGCTCAATCTTTTGGCCTGAATACAAATCAGGTAATTTCTTAAGAAGAGTAAGTATTTTATTTTGGGCTGGGGGAATGGGTAGTTTGGGATGGACATGCACACACTGCTGTGTTTAAAATGGGTAACAGCAAGGACCTGTGCGGAGCACAGGGAACTCGGCTCAGTGTGATGTGGCGCCCGGCTGGGAGGATGGATACGTGTGTGTGTGTGTGGCCGAGTCCCTTTGCTGTCTACCTGAAACTATCACAACATTGTTAATCAGCTATACTCCAGTATAAAATAAAAAGTTTCAAAAAAAAGTTATGCTATAGAGTCAGAAAGCCTGACTGTTAATCCCCAGGTTCACTGGGGATTGACTTTCGGCAAGTCAGTTAGCCTCTCTGTCCTCTGTAAAGTAACAATAAGTGTACAGACCATACAGGGCATGATAATCATGGAATTAAATAATGCACATAAAATGATAAGCACAGTAGTTGGTGTATAGTGAGCACTCAATAAACATCTGTTATAACTGGCATTAGTTATTCTGGGGTATGTTTTAGTGATGTCATAAATGTAAGAGGAATCCAATTGTGAACTCTCCTTTCAGGATAAAACATCATTCCCAGGATCCTAGTTCTCCACATTCTCTTTAGTCTGCTATAGACAATTTCATGAGTATATTGTGGATATTCCACAGCTGGATCTTGGGCCTGGGTCCCTCTTGGTAACACGTTGTGTGTTTCAGGAGAACATTTACTTACTATTCTAGGCCTTGTGGTCCTTTTGAATGCTAGAGGGATGTATTTCCTAGAGAAAAATGAGCCTGTGGGTTAAGAGACAAGACACACAAAACATAAAACTAAGTTAATAGCATACGCATCTTGAAACCAGATCCAATGGGACTGGGACGTAGTGAAAAGAAGTAAATAAAAATCCCTGACGGGGAATAAAGAATGATCACAGGGCACCCTCCAGCCTGAAACACTCCATGGCCTCTGGCACATGAAACATCCACTGGGACAGTTTTTTGTCTTCTGCCCAGAGATTATTTGTGGCAGCACCCCTCCCAGAATTACCAGAGGTTTTAGGACAGAAAGAAATGTGTTAATCCAACAGAGGAAATTAACACAAGAGCATAGTGTTTGCTATATGGAAGCCCTTAGTAAATGGTAATTGGTATTATGTTGTGTGTATATACTTATATTTTTAAATCATCTATTGATCGGTAGTGTCCACTTTGACCTAGCCAATGTTCTCTTTTCCACTTCTGCACCAAGTCTCAGAATTACTGAGAATAGCTCATCTCAGATTAATGCAGTGAGATTGAGTTCATCTCACGTTAACATATTTGACTCAAAAGTGTGCCATCTATTCATCCTGGTCACCCAGACCTGCACCGTTGGTGTGCATGTTCCTCAGGGAAAGGCTTATGCAGGCTTCAAGAGAAAATTAAAAACAAAAAACTTGGAGTAGAGAACTTAAGGTTAATTCACCAGCTAAGATATGAGATGTATCAGATGTTGAATTAGACTTGAGATAGGTCTACTGTCATTTATTTATGTGTGCACTTTTAGAACTAAACATAAGAGTGTTCATAAGACACAATGAGAGAATAAAAGCTGCTGATATTTTAGAAGATGTTTTGGGCTTAATTTTGCAAATACAAGAATTTGTATCTAACTTGGAATTCATTTCAATCTGTGAGATTAGACTGGGAAGACATCCTTAGAACTGTGGGATGTCTCTCCTGCTCAGCTCCTCCCAGTGTTGCAGATGGGTTGTTCTCCGAGTAATCTGTCATTCCTGTTAGAATCGATAGGGGAGCCTTCAGACTTCTTTGGAGCCTGTCCAGTTAGGATTTGTACTTTAAAATGCTTCCCTGGTAGGTTTACCTGAAGTGAGGAGACATTCTGTGATTTCCCAAAGTTAGTACACTACATCCTAAGTATTAATGATCTGTAGCAAGGGATGGTCATTCCTTTAATTAGTTACCAAAAGCTGCTAGAAAAATGCCTGCCCCTTTCTGCCCACAAAGCAGATTGAAGACTTACTGTCCGTGGCAGAGGAGGTGAACATGCATTGATTATAGGCACTTGATTTTAGAAAAATCTTACTGACAACATTTCTGAAATTTTTCCATCTGCTACAATGTTAGTTTTAAGAATCTTAAATGTAAGTTTTCCTTTTATTGCATTATACTTAGACATCATTTTTATTACTAAATAGATAACTAAGGATATAGCAGTTAAACTCCTTCTAAATTAATTTGAGGCATTGCTCCTTGTTAAGTCCTGAATTACTATAAAGGTCATCCACTTTTTCTTTAGTGGTCCATGCTCAAGATTGATCACACTGTGTCTTCAGGTAGTGGTTTTTCTTATAATGTAAGCACTCAAAATAGTAAATGAAGGGGAAATTATGAAACTTCCATGCGTTGGACTTTTTTTTTTTAAATTTCAAAATGTAGAATTTTTTGTGTGTGTGTGATTCAGTAATACATATACCCTGGCTTCAGCAATACGTGAACCGTGAACTTCCAGATGTTCAAGCTGGTTTTAGAAAAGGCAGAGATGAAATTCCAACATCCTCTGGATCATCAAAAAAGCAAGAGGGTTCAAGAAAAACATCTATTTCTGCTTTATTGACTCTGCCAGAGCCTTTGACTGTGTGGATCACAATAAACTGTGAAAAATTCTGAAAGAGATGGGAATACCAGACCACCTGACCTGCCTCTTGAGAAACCTGTATGCAGGTCAGGAAGCAACAGTTAGAACTGAACATGGAACAACAGACTGGTTCCAAATAGGAAAAGGAGTACATCAAGGCTGTATACTGTCACCCTGCTTATTTAACTTATATGCAGAGTACATCATGAGAAACGCTGGGCTGGAAGAAGCACAAGCTGGAATCAAGATTGCCGGGAGAAATATCAATAACCTCAGATATGCAGATGACACCACCCTTATGGCAGAAAGTGAAGAGGAACTAAAAAGCCTCTTGATGAAAGTGAAAGAGGAGAGTGAAAAAGTTGGCTTAAAGCTCAACATTCAGAAAACAAAGATCATGGCATCCAGTCCCATCACTTCATGGCAAATAGATGGGGGAACAGTGGCTGACTTTATTTTTCTGGGCTCCAAAATCACTGCAGATGGTGGTTGCAGCCATGAAATTAGAAGATGCTTACTCCTTGGAAGGAAAGTTATGACCAACCTAGACAGCATATTAAAAAGCAGAGACATTACTTTGCCAACAAAGGTCTGTCTAGTCAAGGCTATGGTTTTTCCAGTGGTCATTTATGGATGCGAGAGTTGGACTGTGAAGAAAGCTGAGCACCAAAGAATTGATGCTTTTGAACTGTGGTGTTGGAGAACTCTTGAGAGTTCCTTGGACTGCAAGGAGATCCAACCAGTCCATCCTAAATGAGATCAGTCCTGGGTGTTCATTGGAACAGCTGATGCTGAAGCTGAAACTCCAATACTTTGGCCACCTCATGCAAAGATCTGACTCATTTGAAAAGACCCTGATTCTGGGAGGGATTGGGGGCAGGAGGAGAAGGGGACGACAGAGGATGAGATGGCTGGATGGCATCACCGACTCGATAGACATGAGTTTGAGTAAACTCCGGGAGTTGGTGATGGACAGGGAGGCCTGGCATGCTGCGATTCATGGGGTCACAAAGAGTCAGACACGACTGAGCAACTGAACTGAATACATATACACATATATTATTTTTGAAATTATTTTCCATTATAAATTATTACAAGATATTGACGATAGGTCCCAGTGCTACACAGTAAACCTTTGTTGCTTGTTGCATGTCTGTTTTTTAAAATTAGAGATCTCAAGCCTTTATCAAGCATAGTAGAGAAGTTTTTGTTACATATAAATAATGTGTACAATATATATGTTTTAGAAAACTTATGAATTTTTCCCTAACTAAAGAATTTATGACATTTTGATTCCACTTGTTTGACCTAGTGTGACTAGAATGCTAGACATATAATGGACTCTTATGGGTCAATTAAAATGATATGATACATAGAAGAGATTTTTTTAAATGAATGTGATATTATAAACAAAAAGGCAAGGTATGAAATCATTCATAGATTTCCTTACCTATATGAAAATAGGATGGAAAACAAAAATACCAATTTATTCGAGTCCAGCTACCTTGTATTTTAAACCTCTCTCTTGACTTTTTCTACTATGAGCATAGTTGCTTTCAGCAGTCCCTCATGTTAGGCAGGGATTTTTATCTGTTTCCTAGAAATGCTCCTGATACAGAGTAGAAGCCAAATAAATCCTTTGCTGAATGAGCTAATAATTAATGAAAAATTGGTATTTTTTTGAATATGTGCACTTTGAGTATTCAGTAAGCTTTTTCAATTTAAATTTTGGGAAGGTGAAACAGGCCCTCTGTGACATTAACTGTGACCTTAGAAAATGAGGCGTTTTTTTTCCTGAATGTGAAAATGAATCCTTTGGAAGTCAAAGTGAACTGATATTTAAAATTGGGTTTTTACAAACTCTTAATTAAATTCTCTTCATAGATTCTTCAGTTTGAAGATATCTTGGCCAACACTGTCTACCGGGAGCAGTTTCGAACGTACATGGAAAGGATGGACAAGAGGGCTCTAATTAGTTTTTGGGAGTCTGTGGAGTATTTAAAGAATGCTAACAAGGTATGATGTATAGGTCCAAAGGAATGTTAATCACTGGCTGATGAAAACTTGTGTTTTAGGCAGTGTATCCGTGTTTTTCAATAAAGCTGTAAGATAAGCTATACATTAAAAGAATATTGTAAACCAGAGACATTATTGGCATTATGTTCTCGCCCATAATGGTAAATGAAATTAGATTTTATTTTTATAGAAAGTGCTTTTAAATGTGTAGTCAAGGAGAAAAGATTTACAAATGTACCCAATCACTGAATTTAATTTCAGGGAGTTATTTTGTAATTCATTATAAAAAGGCACGTCCTATCCACTTTGCTATTATAAGTTTGGTCTTATCACCTGTACCTCGTTGTCATAACCTTGTTATTTTTAATATTGTAATGTGCACACTTAACTGTCCTTTTATTTTATTTAAAATGATTGTATTAAGGAAGACAAAAAATAATTCTTGATTACGGATGCCTATTACAGTGGAAAGCCCAATAATGAGCCTTGTGTTTTGTGCTTGGCAAGTTCTCAATATATATTTAAGAATTAAGTTGAAGAATGTGAAATACATATCTATGAATATATGTCAACAAACATATAACTATATATACAGCATATATAATACATACATTTTGAGAGGCTTATTAAAATAAGCCCAAAGAGCACTATGTACATTAAATTATTTATTTGCACTTAGTATGAATATTGCTGAAGCTTAACACCAACTTAGAATACATCATAAATCACAGACTGTGTTGGTTAAGGAACTAAATCCAGTCTCTCAGTATTTTGAAATCTTAGAAATTTCTTTCAGTGTTAATTTATAACCCATCAATGACCTCATTTTACTCAATATTGTACTAGCCAGCTTTATTACATATTTTATCTACCAGACTTGACTACAAACTTGGCTTTGGCTGCTATCAGAGGAATACTGTAAAGAGCAATCTAAAAAATTTCCTAAAGTATTGAAAAATATCAGTACAGTAAGAGGGTATAGCTTCCTCAAATAACTATATTTTTATCTAGCAATGCTGATTAGGATATAAAAGTTCCATGATGCTAGTTATGTTCATAGTATTCATTAAGTCATTTGTCTTCATTTTTTTTGCTACTATTAAAGACTTTGCATCATTCCTAGAGTTGTCTCTAGCGGAAATGTAAAGGTTCTGTTAATCAGATGTAAGAGATGTTTGCACATTCAAAGTAGGATGGCTGTGACCTAAGTGTAGTGTTTAAGACATAGCTTGATTACAGTGTAGTAAGTCATCATTCTGAAGATTATGTCTCTTACTTCCACAATTATTTTGTTGACTTTCTTCTGGAGTGGGAAGTTGGCACCTCTATTTATATTAGATGGAAAGGTCAAATTGAATTTAGCTGATGAATTGTATTCCTGTGAAACTGAGATTTATGAGAAGGAAATCCACTGCAAGAAGAGAACTGTTCTCATTCTTTGTTTTTTCCTTCCAGCATTAAAAAGAATTTATATTTGTTAACTGTTCAGTGTAAAGTGTTCCTTTTAAGGACTCAGCTGGTTTTTTTTCAGGGTCTGATGCTCACCCCTTGGCCCTGAATGTGCCCACAATGCTGCACACTCACCCCGCATTCCAGGTGTCTTCCTTCCACCTTTAAAATGCAGAGAATTTGGAAGAAAATAGTTTTTCTCAGAGACAGTATTTCATACTTTCCTTATCTTCCCATCTTTTCAGAATGAAATCCCACAACTAGTTGGTGAAATTTACCAGAATTTCTTCGTGGAGAGCAAAGAAATATCAGTGGAAAAGTCACTTTACAAAGAAATCCAGCAGTGTCTTGTGGGCAATAAAGGGATTGAAGTATTCTGCAAAATCCAGGGAGACGTTTATGAGACCCTGAAGGATAGGTATTACCCTTCATTCATTGTCAGCGACCTGTATGAGAAACTGATGATGAAAGAGGAAGAAAAACACGTCTCACAGTTGGTTTCCAACAAGGATGAAGTGGTGAGTCTCATTTACCTTTCTGCTGCCTTTCGAGTGGTTACGCATTGAACGTGACTAGGTGGGCGCAGATTATGGGAGTCAGATAGGGTGTGCGCCTTCATCTTGTAACATATAGGACTTCGAAGTACCTCACTGCTTCTGGTCGGTGCTTCTTTCTTTGTCCTTCTGACTGGCTGGGTACCATTACCCAGCACTGAGTCAGAGACCTCCTTGCCCTGCCTGAGTCACACATGAGTGTGGTGCCTGAAAAGTGAGGGCAGGACATTTGGAGGGCGGGGGAGACATTTGTGACTTAGGCCAGGTAAGAGAATCAATAGCTTGACAGTCTAGCCCAAGACCAGACAAAAAGGATGGGGAGAAGATGAGAGGTAGAGAATGTAGGAAGTCCTGCAGGAAATATTTTGGAGTTTAAACAAAATCAGTTGAAATTAAGATGTTTTGAAAGAAACCTTGTCCAACCATACCTGACATCTAATTTTCTTAGAGTATATTAGATCATTTTGGGTAGCCCAATGGCCATCTCCCTTTTACTACTAATGATTTATATGAGTTTGAAGGTTTTGAAAGTACAAAGAAAAAAGTGTTTTAGAGTCACCTTACATAGAAAGATTGTAATTTATCTTGGATTCTCTCTTTCTGTCCACTTCACTATGTCTCAAGCTCTGAGGAATCAAGTGCTTGTTCATGATAGTTTTAGAAGTGGATGTCTCTGAACATCATTCAGACTTTTTTTTAAAAGTTCTATTGTGGATCTTTACATTTTCAGTAAACAAAACCACTAAACTAATTGATCATTATGCATTGCATTTTATTTTTAGAATAGCACAGCTAAAACAAACTGATCTTTAACTCAAAAATTAAAATGGTTGATGTGTAAATGTTGTGAACAGTTTATTCAGATTAGTAAAAGCATGAATATCCAACACAAAAATTGAGTAAAGACTTGAATTGACCATTGATATGATAGGTAATAAATCGTAAACAAACATGAAAAATGTCCAGCATCACCTAGGATTCAAAGAAGGGTGACATGTATCACTGAACTTTTGAAAGTTCCTAGTAGTCTCACTTTTAGAAATTTATCCTATGAAAATAATTAAAATGTAGGGGGAAAAAGGTTTATGCACTGTGGAGTTTAGCACATCTGGGATGGCCAAAAAGCAGAATCAGCCCACAGCAGGAGTAGCGATAGGAATATGCCTCAGTTTATTATCAATTCATAGAATACTCTGCAGCCATGGCAATTATAATTTTGAAGATTACAGTACCCTCAAATATGCAGCATTGTAGTAATGTATTTCATGAGAAAGGCAGAATACCCTCTTGAATGTATATAAGGCATAGAGTAATGTCATATATACTCATGGACAAGAATTAGGAAGAATATACAAAAATGAAAACAGCTTGGTGTTCTATGATTATTAATATTTTCCTTTGACATTTTTTCTCTTTACTGTTTGTTACAAGTAAGAAAAACTAGAAGAAAAAAATCGGGAAGAAAGTTAAGTAGTAACTGAACCAAAAGACAGTCCGCAGCAGTTCTTTCATGCTCTGGCTGCTCATGAATCTAATTACTGACATGCTGTTTGTTGGTAATCCATTCGGGTTTTTCCCAAATTATGTATTTCTTTATGAATCTTAAGTCACTTTCAAGTGCTAACTATCTAACTTGTAAAATAATCTACCTCTTGGTTAGTAAAAATGCATCTTTAAAAGAAGGACTGAGCAAAGTATATGCTAAAAATTCCTTCACTAGTGGGAATTTGGAAATTTTATTTTAAAAGCTCCAGGAGTTGGTGATGGACAGGGAAGCCTGGCATGCTATAGTCCATGGGGTCGCAAAGAATCGGACATGACTGAGCCACTGAACTGAACTGAACTGATTTTAAAGAGACTCCCATGAATTTTTCATAATATCCTAGGAGACCAAGCAAGCCAGGTCTCAGCATTTTTTGGTCAGAGTTTAGGCACAGAACATCTGGGTTTAGTTGGAAAGATAACTCAGTTTCCTTTGTTCTGTGCAGGTTCCCATTTGGGAGATAACAATATAGAATTTTTTTTTCTCATTTTTTTAGGTTATCAAATATTTCTTTTTTCACTGCAATTCCAAACACCAGTTACTTTGGTTCTAAATACTGTGATTTTTCACTTTGCTGAGAAAAAGCAGGCTGCTTCTAGGCTTTCTACTGTGGTTCTCTCCTTAGTGGAACCCAGTGATTTGGAGCGGTGTATTGTCTTGACCTAGAGCCTGTAGTGTAGGTAACACGGAGGGAATATTCCATCATTATGAGATATGGTGGTTCACGTGACGTTCTCCCCCAGGACTCGGGAGCTGATGTCGGCGAGGAGGCTGTGGATGAAGGCTCCAGTCGGGTTAATGAACAAGCCAGCTTTGCTGTGAACAAGCTGCGAGAACTAAATGAGAAACTTGAGTATAAAAGGCAAGCTCTAAATTCTATTCAAAACGCGCCAAAACCCGACAAGAAGGTAACTCTTCCATTTTCAAGGTCGTCTGTAAAAGTTTCTGTTTTTCTAATTTGATAGAAATTCTGTAAGTTTCACTTTTTTTTTTGTTTTTATGTTTGTTTGGGGTTTTTTAACTTATAGTATAGAATTAGGGGGCATTTGTCTTTTACCCCTTATGGTCTGGTTTGTGTTTTCCATCCTCGGCTATAACTCTCTTTTATCTGACTTGTCTGCAGTGTCTTTGGGAAAGGGGTTGAACTGCCCCTTGTGCCAAAGTTTTTTCTGGAAGTGAGTTAACTAAGCAGGGACAATCTTAATTTTTTTTTTCTTTCAACACTGCAAGCACAACTTAGATCATCTCAGAGAATTATGCCAGAAATAGAGTGTTTGGGGACTTCCCTGGCGGCCTAGTGGTTAAGACTGTGCTTCCAGTGCAGGGGACGCAGGTTTGATCCCTGCTCAGGGAACTAAGATCCCATATGCCATGCTGTGCGGCAAAAAAGTGGTGGGGCGGGGGGGAAGGATTGTTTTGCTAGAAATCAACAGAATTTGAAAGCTTAAAAAATGTAAACAGCATCTCACCCAGGCGGTGCTATGGCCTCTTGCTTTGTGTTCCTGCTTCTTGGGTCCGACAAGGAGGTTTTCCTTAATGTAGCTACGGCTGGCGCTCTTTGCTTTGCCAACCTGATCTCCTCTGGCACCTTCTGTATGTGCGTTCAGAGGCCTCAGTGATGAGTAAGTGCAGGGCAGGATGAAGGACCAGAGAAGCAGAGAAACCTGCCCTGGAGGGGGCAGGCAAACATGCTGCTGGGGAATCAAAGATGAGACAGTTACAGCCCATACTGATGATACAGGGCAGGAGAAGCTTGCCACCGGCTCTCTAGAGAAGGAACAGGCCCTTGTAGACTGCACGGTCAGGAGAGTTTTGAGGCAAAGCTACTGGCCTCAAATAATAGAGTTGCGTAACTTGTGGGGTGTCTTTCCCTAGATCTGTGTGTCCTGTAATGTCTTTCTTTCTTTCTTTCTTTGTAGTTTTCATCATAGGAATCTTTCACCTCCTTGCTTAAGTTAATTTCCTAAGTATTTTGTGATTTTTTTTTTTTTTTTTGTGCTATTGTAAATGGAACTCTCTTCTTCATTTCCTTTTTGGAGGATGCATTGTTTGTAGAAACAAAGCTGACTTGTGTGTGTTAATTTGGTATCCTGCTGCTTTTGTGAACTGCACAGCGTTTTAGATGGTTTTGTAACTCCCAGGATGTTTCCCCCTGTGACAGATTGTTTCTAAATTGAAAGAGGAGATAATTCTAATAGAGAAAGAACGCACAGACCTCCAGTTGCACATGGCACGAACAGACTGGTGGTGTGAGAACCTGGGCTTGTGGAAAGCCTCCATCACCAGTGGAGAGGTAGGTCTGACTGCTTCCCTTCCCAGCTGATTAGGTATTTCTTCCCAGAGTGTTAAGTTTGACTTTAACAGATTAAATTTTGTCCCAAAGAACTAGGGTTGGAAATCGGAAGCTTATATTCATCCTTCTGGACTGCACTGGTCCTGCCTTGCTCGCTCTGTATCTCCATTCTGATTCCTGACCGGGAGCTGTTTGTTGGGTTGCCTGTTTAGATCTCATCTCCCTCCCCTTGAGACAGAAAGTTGTCCTCGTTCACGAATCGTAAGCAACTTTCAGATAGAAACAGTTGATATCCTCAAATTACCAATTTCCTTTTCCACCAAGGCTTGAAAGAAAATGGAAAACACTACTTGAAATTTGGAGATGAAAAAATTTCAATGTATTTCTGGTTGATCCAGCCTGCTGATGTCAGTGACTCAAGCATCAATCAGCTCTAAGATCTTTAATATAGAAAATATTTTGCTCTTCTCTGAGGGATATGGGACAGTAGTTTTCAGAATACACCATATCCCTTTTTTTGAATGTAAAACTAATTTCACTTGATGGAAAAATGCTTATATACATTTATATCATTAGTGTAAACTTCCTTTCCATCTAACTGACTATCAACACCTGGAGAAGAAAGTCAGGTCCACCCTACCTAGAGATTATCACGCTAAGCAGAGAAAGTCAATATCATATAATATCACTCATGGAATCTGAGTTTAAAAAATGATATCAGTGAATTTATTTATAAAACAGAAACAGACTCACAGATTTTGAAAACAAACTTACTGTTCAGTTCAGTCATTCAGTTGTGTCCGACTCTTTGCAACCCCATGGACCACAGCACACCAGGCTTCCCTGTCCATCACCAACTCCCAGAGCTTGCTCAAACTCATGCCCATCGAGTCGGTGATGCCATCCAACCATCTCATCCTCTGTCGTCCCTTTCTCCTCCTGCCCTCAATCTTTCCCAGCATCAGGGTCTTTTCCAGTGAGTCAATTCTTCGCATCAGGTGGCCAAACTGTTAGAGCTTCAGCTTCAGCATCAGTCCTTCCAATGAATATTCAGGACTGATTTCCTTTAGGATTAACTGGTTTGATCTCCTTGCAGTCCAAGGGACTCTCAAGAATCTTCTCCAATACCACAGTTCAAAAGCATCAAACTTATCTGGCCCAGTACTCCTGAGATTTTCAAGGGCCCATCTGCCCAACTTACCTGTGTCTATCCCTGCTTTTTCCCATCATCAGTGGCCTGACACTCGTTCTTGGGGAAAGGCTTAGAATTCACAATCTGAAATTCACTTCTAGTTTAGGTAGCAGAACCGTGTGCGTTCTCCAGGTGCCGGCCTTAAAGCACGTGCCACGTGAGCACCCTTGGTGTGTCTTTGGTGCTTGCTGTCCCGTTAAGCTGCAGGGCCAGGTGCCTTTGTTGGGGGTGGGGGGTGGGAAGCGGGTCAGGGGAGGTTGCCCAGAGCCTGGAACACTGTGTAGAAACACTTACTCACTGCTGATGGAATCACCTTTGGTGTAGAAGTCCAGGAAGGGGCGCTTAGGGGACGTGATGTCAAAAGGTATAAAAGAGGAGCCCCTCAGGATGGGGTACAAACAGATTCTGCCACCTCCTCAGCTTTGCCCAGAGCTGCCTCTGGCATTTCACAGTTCCTTATAATTGTCTTCCAAAGGCAGATACTGAGGAGGGGAGGGAAGGAGGAAAAACCCTCACAAGGCCCTTTGCCCTGGTCATCAGTTGTTACTCAGGAGCTTGCTGTGACCTTGGTCCCTGAAAAGATAACAGCAGTGGACACAGGGGTCCTCTGACCGCCCAGCATCCACGAAGCAGCCCCCGGTGGGAACAGTGGAGGGTGTGCTGCCCTCCGGATTTCTGAGCCAGGCTGAGGCGCTGTGAGCTGTGTGCTCCCGGGACAGTCGTGGGCTGTCTGTGCTCCAGCTCCTGCCTCCCTCGAGGGGCGGTGGTCCTCCCACCTGCTGGGGCTCAGCTGGTGCTCAGCAGAATTGAGTCCCTTTGCTTTGCTTTCCTGTTTGCTCTTTGTCTCTAATTCGGTTCATGACACTAATTCAAGCTTCAATTCAGTGTATCTTCTTTTTGTTTCTTGCTTATCCATTTACATTAGGAGCAGTAGTGGCCTTTTCTGAATTATGACAGGGTGTTTGTGTGAGTGCTTAAGAGCTATCTTCAGTTGGGAGGTAGAGGAAATCTTGTCTCCCAACATGAAATTTCATGAAAACAGAAACCATGATGTGTGGAATCCTGTATTAAACTGGGGAAGCTGCCCATCCTTCTCTGAGAGAGGTTTTGCTCTCTCACACCTGACTGCTTACTATTAATTTGCGTTTTCAAGGAAACACAGTTAGGATGTTGAGTCCACTAGGCTACTTTTCTTTTGCTGCGGAGCAAATTTTCTCGCATTTCATGGCTCAAAACACCACCCATTTCTAAGCTCACAATTCTGCAGGTTGAGAGTCCAGCTGTGTGACTGGGTTCTCTGCTTGCTATATGGCAAGGCTGAAGTCAGGTTGTTAGCCAGACTGAGTTCCTGTCTGGAGAATCTGGGGGAAGTCTACCTCCAAGTTCATTCAGGTTCTTGGCAGAATCCGGTTCCCAGTGGGGCTGAGAGCTCTGTTCTGCTGTCAATGTGGCATTGTTCTCAGGTCCTAGAAATACTCCAGATCTTTCCGCGTGGCCCAGTCCATCTTCCTGCCAGCACCGCCTGTCAGAGCCTACTTGTGCTTCCTCTGATTCTTCTTCTACTCACCAAAGGAATCCCTCTGCTTCTGCAAGGGCCCCTGAGGTTAGGGCAGGCCCGGTTTCAGGTGGGCTGTGCCCTCTAACATAGCCTGAAGCCAGAGCAGAACCCGTCCTTTTCTGGTCCTGGGGACCGTGCGGGACCTGCACGCCTGGGAGGGGGCCCCTGGAGGGGTGCTGGAGATCTTGCCTGCCCTGTCTGCTCACCGCGCTCTTTCTTGCTGTTGTGTTTATCTGTTTCTCCAAGGTCACAGAAGAGAACGGCGAACAAATGCCCTGTTACTTTGTCACGGTAAGCTTACAGGAAGTTGGAGGAGTTGAAACCAAGAACTGGACGGTCCCCAGGAGGCTCAGTGAGTTTCAGAATTTACACCGGAGGCTTAGTGAGGTACGCACGCTTGTGGCACAGGCTTAGCATTACTGAGCAAGCAGAGACTCAGGGCCCATTTCAGTTGTAGCCACACAGGGAAACTGGTCGCTCTCTCCCCTTTGCTGTGGACACCGGCAAAGTGGCATTTTCGGCCTGATGGTTGGAAATTTGCTCGTAGGTCAACTGTCTAGTCTAGTCTGAGTCCTTGAAGACAGATCACTGTCTGACTTCCGTTGAACCCAACAGAACCCCAGAGCTGGAGGAGGGCTGGGGGTATCTCTGGCCACTGGTTTCAAAGCTGCCAGTTGTGACCCGTTAGAGGATAACGGGATCCGTTCCGGGTCGCAGCAACAGAGTAGAACATATTGTGTCTCATCACTCAAAGGAATGGAGTCAGTGAAGTGTGGTGTTTGACGGCACAGACTCTGGGGCCAGGTTGCCGGAGTGTGCCTCCAGTTTGGATCCTCGCTTCACTGCTCACCAGCCCGTGACTGGCCTGTCACTCTGTCTGTCTGTGCCTCTCTGTCCTCATCAGTGGATACAGATACTAACCGTGCCTTCTTAGAGCTCCTAGAGCTGTTGTGAGAATGGAGGGAGTGACCGTGTACAAAGCGTTTAGAAGAATGTGCTGCACATAGCAAACATGACTTGTTTATTAGTAGTAATTACAGTCGTGGCGGGCTTTGCTGGGGGCTCAGTGGTAAAGAATCCACCTGCCAGTGTAGAAGACTTGGCTTCAATCCCTGGGTCGGGAAGAGTCCCTGGAGGAGGAAATGGCAGCCCACTCCAGTGTTCTTGCCTGGGAAATCCTATGGACAGAGGAGCCTGGTGGGCTACAGTCTGTGGGGTCGTGAAGAGTCAGACATGACTGAGCAAGTAAACAGGTGCAGAGCTGTTACACACACCAGACTTCTCGTGCAGTGTCTGGCAGGACACAGGATTTACTCCACAAAGAAAAGCCTGTTGTTATTATTTATTAACACCCATTCTTATTATTAATATATTTACATTCTGCACTTTGCCCCTGAAAGGCAGTAATAAAGCTGCATCCCAAGTGGTTCTTCCCATGCTCTACTTTGGTCAATTGTGATGACGTTTTACAGATGTGTTGTAAACAAAACACGTTCCAAGAGAAAAGCTCTTGTCGTGAGTCAGTTGTCCATACCCTGTCCTCTGTGCTGTGTGCAGACCCGTCTTCCCAGCCTGGCTCCAAGATTTCCAGCTTCCAGGCACTTGTCAGTCTAGGGACGAGTCTTAGCTTTTCTCGTCACACGTCCTCTTCCTCCATATTCTTTGAGCCTGGTTAGAACGGGTAGGTTTTCAAGGTCTTCAGTCTCAGAGGAAACAAATACAAGAGGAAGTTACTTGGTTTGTTCTTATTAAAAATCTAAAATAAATTTTTAAAGATTTAAATGTAATTTCGAGATAACTAACATTTATTTCTTTTCCCTCACAGTGTTTCCCTTCTTTAAAAAAAGTCCAGTTGCCTTCTCTTAGCAAGCTGCCTTTCAAATCCATAGATCAAAAGTTTATGGAAAAGTCAAAGAATCAATTAAATAAGTTTTTACAGGTAAGCCACTGAAAACTTTTTGGATATGGAAGGAAACATTAGTTAATGTTTGGTTAATGGTTAAACTGATTCCATTCTAAGGGTTTGCCTTCTATTCTTACACGTCATGCCAGATCCTCAAAATATCTTTGGTTTGGGGTATTTGGGGTTTTTTTCTTCTTTGTTTTTATTATTTTTGTTTTTCTGTGTGTGTGTGGTTTTGTTTTGTTTTGTTTTGTTTTGTTTTTTTGGTAGTTAAACTGTTGTTGTTGTTCAGTCGCTAAGTCCTGTCCACCTCTTTGTGACCCCATGGATTGCAGCACGCCAGGCTTCCCTGTCTTTCGTCTCCTGGAGTTTACCCAAACTCATGTCCATCGAGTCCGTGATGCCATCCAACCTTCTCATCCTCTGTTGTCCCCTTCTCCTTTTGCCTTCAGTCTTTATCAGCATCAGGGTCTTTTCCAGTGAGTCAGCTCTTCACATCAGGTGGCTAAAGTGTTGGAGCTTCAGCATCAGTCCTTCCAGTGAATATTCAGGGTTGATTTCCTTTAGGATTTTCTGGTTTGATCTCCTTGCAGTCCAAGGGACTCTCAAGTGTCTTCTCTAGCACGATTTGAAAGCAGCAATTCTTTGGCGGCGCTCGGCCTTCTTTACAGTTCAACTCTCATATCTGTATGTGATTTCTGGAAAAACCATAGCTTTTGGCTCTACGGACCTTTGTTGGTAAAGTGATACCTCTGCTTTTTTAATACGCTGTTTGTTACAGCTTTTCTTTCAAGGAGCAAGCGTCCTTAATGTGTCCTTAAATTAAGCAAGTGTCCTTAATTTCATGGCTGCAGTCACCATCTGCAGTGATTTTGGAGCCCAGGAAAATAAAATCTGTCACTGTTTCCACTTTTTCCCCATCTATTTGTCATGAAGTGATGGGACCAGATGTATAGATATAGAAAATGCAGATACCATATGTAAGGCTTTCTCCGGTTTTATAGCTGGACACACCCTTGTAACTGGCATCCGGTCCCAGAGACAGGGTGTCTCCTGTCCCACCAGCATCACCACAGGGGCCCGGGGTCCTGACGCCTCACCACGCGGTTACACCAGCATCACCACAGGGGACCGGGCTCCTGACTCCTCACCACGTGGTTACACCAGCATCACCACAGGGGACCGGGCTCCTGACGCCTCACCACGCGGTTACACCAGCATCACCACAGGGGCCCGGGCTCCTGACGCCTCACCACGCGGTTACACCAGCATCACCACAGGGGCCCGGGCTCCTGACTCCTCACCACGCGGTTACACCAGCATCACCACAGGGGCCCGGGCTCCTGACGCCTCACCACGCGGTTACACCAGCATCACCACAGGGGCCCGGGCTCCTGACTCCTCACCACGCGGTTACACCAGCATCACCACAGGGGCCCGGGCTCCTGACGCCTCACCACGCGGTTACACCAGCATCACCACAGGGGCCCGGGCTCCTGACTCCTCACCACGCGGTTACACCAGCATCACCACAGGGGCCCGGGCTCCTGACTCCTCACCACGCGGTTACACCAGCATCACCACAGGGGCCCGGGCTCCTGACGCCTCACCACGCGGTTACACCAGCATCACCACAGGGGCCCGGGCTCCTGACGCCTCACCACGCGGTTACACCAGCATCACCACAGGGGCCCGGGCTCCTGACGCCTCACCACGCGGTTACACCAGCATCACCACAGGGGCCCGGGCTCCTGACGCCTCACCACGCGGTTACACCAGCATCACCACAGGGGCCCGGGGTCCTGACGCCTCACCACGCGGTTACACCAGCATCACCACAGGGGCCCGGGCTCCTGACTCCTCACCACACGGTTACACCAGCATCACCACAGGGGCCCGGGCTCCTGACGCCTCACCACACGGTTACACCAGCATCACCACAGGGGCCCGGGCTCCTGACTCCTCACCACGCGGTTACACCAGCATCACCACAGGGGCCCGGGCTCCTGACGCCTCACCACGCGGTTACACCAGCATCACCACAGGGGCCCGGGCTCCTGACTCCTCACCACGCGGTTACACCAGCATCACCACAGGGGACCGGGCTCCTGACGCCTCACCACGCGGTTACACCAGCATCACCACAGGGGCCCGGGCTCCTGACGCCTCACCACGCGGTTACACCAGCATCACCACAGGGGACCGGGCTCCTGACTCCTCACCACACGGTTACACCAGCATCACCACAGGGGACCGGGCTCCTGACTCCTCACCACACGGTTACACCAGCATCACCACAGGGGCCCGGGCTCCTGACGCCTCACCACGCGGTTACACCAGCATCACCACAGGGGACCGGGCTCCTGACTCCTCACCACGCGGTTACACCAGCATCACCACAGGGGACCGGGCTCCTGACGCCTCACCACGCGGTTACACCAGCATCACCACAGGGGACCGGGCTCCTGACTCCTCACCACGTGGTTACACCAGCATCACCACAGGGGACCGGGCTCCTGACTCCTCACCACACGGTTACAGCTGGTTTTGAACTTGACATGAATGGAGTCACAGGGTGTGGACCCGCTTCTGTGTGACTCCTTTCACTCAGGGTGGTGGTCCTGAACTTGTTCAATGCAGACCACCTTTGATTTCCTTTTCCTTCTTGTTTTCACTGTTGAATGGGCTTCTCCTTGTGCGCACCCCTCCGCAGTCTGTTCGTGCTCTTGCTGACGGGCATTCAGAGAGTTTGCAGCCAGAGGCTGTGCTGGGGAGCGAGGCTGAAGCTGCCACTCCTGGTCTTTGGTGAATATCTGCTGGGGAATCCCTGGAGATTGGGGCTTTTCATTTTCCTCAGTGGTCAAAGCAGTTTGTACACTCTCAGCAGCAGCATGCAGGGTTCTGGTCGCTCCACACTGGACTGTTTTCTTTTGTGAAGTTAAAATTTTGTCTGTTTTTCTGTCCTGTCACCTGTCTTCTCCATGTTGCTTTGCAGGAGTTGGGTGTGTGGTTTGGAGGTAAGTCTCTTGTCGGAGCCTGTGCTGTGGATTTCTCTCTTTCTGTGGATTGCCTTTTCAGTCTCTTAATGAGTTCTTTCAATGAGCATAATTCTCAATTTAGTCCAATCTATCCTTTTTTTTTTCCTTTTTGTGCTTAATGCTTTTTGAGCTCTTTGCCTACTGCAGGGTCCTAAAGATAGTCTCCTGATTTCCTCTAAACACTTGTTTTCCTTCAGTCTATGTTTAGAGAATAAGACTGGACAAAGCTATGCTGTCTCCAGTAGCAACCACTATTTATTTTTTCCTTAGCTGGGGCCTCTGTCTTCAGATTATAAGTAAGTCACTCACACCGTGGACGCCCGAGTCCTAGTTCTCAGGGGCAGAGGGCATGAACCTCTGCCTCATAAAACACTGTTTGCCAATGAAGAAGTAGCTGGAAGTCCTGGGACTTAATAGATGTTGCAGATTCTCAGTAGAGGCTATATTAAAATATATTCAGTTGAATCAGGTGTACGGATCATAGTTAAATTAGGTAAATTTTAGCTCGAGTTCCCTTACAGGTGTTAATCAGTTTCTGCTTTTCTCTCATATATTCATTTCTCTCTAAAGATACATGTATGTGTTCTTACAAATATATAAATTTGTGTGTGTGTGTCCATCAGGAAATAAAATAGTTGCATCTTTGAAAAGCTTTCCAACTTTAATTATGGCAGAAGTGGGAGAGAGAATCATTTATGTTTAAGTGATTTTACAGAAATATTACCATCTTGTTGCTGATTCAGAATGGGCAGGAAATACTAAACCCACTCAAGCATCATACCTGATTAAATCATTCAGCCGAATTTAAGGTCTTATTTGTGAAACGAATATGCATTATTCACAATCCCAGGTTGTGAAGTCCCCCATGTGTGGCTCTGGGCCCCTCCAGCTGACACTTGGGTTTCCTTGCAGCCTCTGCTGTTGGGGAAGGGAGGGTTGTTTGGTGCTGCCAGCCTTTCAGCCGCCTTTCCGGCTGTGCTGCAGAGACCGGGGCACCCCTGCACTTCTGGGGATGTGGAGAGGGGCCATTCTTCCCCCTCTTGGGCTGCTGGTGATGGAAATAGGTTCGTGGTCCCCATCCTGGTGCCAAGAGGAGCATGTGCTCTGAGCTGCCACCAGGCGGCGCGGGTGAGGCTGAGGGCGGGAACCACCTGCCTGAACAGGTGAAGCAGCTTCCCAAGGAGCGGCTTGTCTTTCCATCAGGACTGGAAGTAACTGTTTAAATTGTTTTTCATTTCCTCAAAGACTTTATTTGAAAGTGCTCACTGTTTGATATATTTAGATAGGTTACACAGCTGACTGAAGTTTCAGAATATCATCCCACAAATGGGAAAAGCAAAATGCAAAAGGTTTAGTCTGAAAGGCAGATATTATTAGGTCCACAGGACCTTCTAGAAAAGAGGATTCCATTGAGTGTGTGTTTATGTGAATATTTATATATGGGCCTCTATCAAGGCAAACTAATATCAGATATTTAGTAATCTAGCTGATCGTTCCTCACACGTGGATGTTCCCCTGACCATGCCGCGCCTGCTTCTGGGGGTGACCCTGCTGTCTGCTCTTCCCAGGATGCCTCATACACTCGTCCCCTCCTCTCCACAATCCTCCTCCACTCCGCCACGTGCAGCGACATGCTCTGAGCCCTCGGAGGGAAGGAGTTGGGACTGGGATTCCGTTCTCAGCGTTAAAATATGATAAAATCCCAATTATACCTTCCCCCACAAACATAGTCTTTGAGAACATGTCTAACTTTTCATATATAATCAGTTTGGTTATTTTCCTTCATAATAGAATGTAACTTAGTCCAAAGACTTAACACGTCCTGAATCATTTCCATGTTTATGATGGTTGTATTATTTGAGGCTTACCACTAGTTACCCTTTCCTATGACTTTATGAAAGAGTGTCAGAGTGTAGATTAGCCAGGAAATCAAGGTGGAAGAATACCTCACTCCCGCTCATCCACGCTTATGTACCGCTGTGCATTTAAGGCTCTGTGAAAGGAATAAATGCTCAGGGGCCGGGAAGGCAGTAGTGAATCCAGCAGCCCGTGCCCACAGTCTCCTTCCCACACCTGAGGCAGAACCTCCAGCCTCAGGCCAGTCTTCTGCAGGACATAGGGAGCTGATCACCACTGGAATGTGGGGGACCGGGGGGGCATGCCCCTGGGACCCCAGTCCCCAGTGTGGCAGTATTGGGCATGCTCAGAGGGGCTTTTCTAGGGAGGGTCATAGGGTTTATCAGAAGTCAACCTTGGTCTGAACAAAGATAATGCAAACCTCATGGGCCAGCTCCTCTCTCATCCTCTCCCAGCAGAGAGGGTTCTGTCCTCAAACCGAAGTTCCATCCCCCAGGGGGTCACCTCATCCGTGGGGCAGGATTTCTCATTGGTTCATTTATCCTGCAACCCCGTGTCTGTGAGTACCAGACACCTGCACATCCCTGGGGTCACATTGTTGACTTCCTGTCTTACCAGGAGCACCTGCTTTGCACAGAAACGAACCTGACGATGTCCTCCTTTCCTTTCTCCTAAGGCCAGACAGGCACATAGAGAACTGGAAGGAAATTTCCGGTTTAGGGGCCAATAAAAAGTTACATAATTATGTAAGCACACACCACCTGGGGAATGTGGCAGCCGAGGGACAGAAAGCTGCTGCCTGGCATGCAGTCAACCACCTTATTGTGGCAGCCCAGAGCTCTTTGCTCAGCTGACGCACAGAGTCTGCAGGTAGCCATGAAACAGTGGTTAAGTGAGATCCTGGTGTGCTGGGCGAATACGTACCTTGTTCCAACACAGATGAGCAATAGTTAAGTTGACTTTGAAAGGTGGTGGCCCCTGGATCTGCAGGCGGTCTGCTAAGTGAGACTTTTCTGTTGCCCCAAGCCATGAGTTCTCTCATGGGCCAGTATCTCCCACCAGCAGAAAGGTCAGGGAGCTCCAGTCATCTTACCCAGCGTTGTTTGCCATTGAGATCAGTGAGAATTGGGCTAATGCATTTTCTTTCAGGGGGAAAGGATAATGGTTTTAGGTTCAGAATTTCGAGGGAAGTACACTTGCTGAGACAGCCAGCTCTTCATCTTGACGTTGGGGGCTCCCAGTGCAGGGACGTGTTCCTACCATGTAGGAAGAATTAATCCTCTTTCTCCCACAGAATCTGCTTTCAGATGAGAGACTGTGTCAGAGTGAAGCACTTTATGCCTTTTTGAGCCCTTCTCCTGACTACCTCAAGGTTATTGACGTGCAGGGGAAAAAAGCCAGTTTTTCATTAGCCTCATTTTTGGAAAGACTCCCTCGCGACTTCTTCTCCCATCAGGAGGTGAGCTGTCTGAAGGTTGTATGTCTTTGAAACATATTTAAGCAAATGTCTTCTTGCAGGCTATGTGAAGTAGCAGGGGTTTGTGGCAGGCCTGCTGCACGTGGGGAGAAAGCAACCCCCTTGAGTTACCATTGCGCTCGTGTTGGGAGACAGGATGGGTAAGCAGGTAGGTAGGTGGGATGCGGCGGAAGTTCTGGGGGAGCCCCTCTATGGAAGGCAGCCTGGCCATTCCCCAGGATGGGGACCTTCACGATGGAGGAGTTGGAGCTGATAATGAGGTTCAGGAGACAAGGCTGTATTAGGGAACAGTCAGCAGGTCTTGGACTGGGGGACGGCTCCAGGAAGGGGGCTGATGGAAGATGAGGCAGAGGGTAGAAGGAGGGGCAAGGCCGTGCCAGGCTGCGGGGTTCCAGCTTTATTCTTAGGGTATGGAAAGCTGTGGCGTGTTGCGAAGCAAGACAACCCTGGCAGTGATGTGAGTGGGTGAAGGAGTGAATAGAGGGACTGCGGACGTGGGCGATCTCATCCCCGGGCGTCAGGCTTCCCTCCGGCAGGCTCCTTACTCGGGCTGCGCCCCTTACCTGGCTCTCCAGCAAGTTACCCAAGCCCGTCTCTGGAATCTGGCATCTCTGTAGTTCAGTCAAAGACCCCTCTGCCTCTTCACCAGAATTGGTTTAATGAGTTCGGACAGAAAGAAATGACCGTGGAAGGAGCTTCTGCTGCATTGTGAGCTGGGGCGGAGCCCGCAGGGGATCCTCGTGCCCGCGTCCCTCGCGAGCATCTCCTGCCTCTCTCCTCCACAACCGCACGTGCCGTATCCGGCCCGACTTGGCCCTCACCTCCTGCCACCTCCCATTTATCCCTGAACCTCTCGCCATGTCCCCTGTGGCCCAGCCACTGCAGGAATCAGCCCTCTGAAGGGGAGGCCTCCTTGGGCCGCGGCTCCTCCCTGCTCTCCGCAGCCTCTGATGGTGGGGGCACTCCTCCTCTGCGACTTCCCAGCCGCTCCTCTGCCGTCCAACCCCGATGCCCTGGTCCCACAGTGCCAGCTGCTCCCTCTGCAGGCAGCGGAATGGACTGCCTCAGCTGTCGCCTTCCGGCTGACGTCTGCACCCCTGCCTCTGCTCTGCACCCCGCTACAGAAACAGCCGCGTGTCTCCTGGTCACCGCCCACAGAGCTCAGGCCTCTCAAAGCCCTGCGCCGCGTCATGCTCGTTTGCACTGGCCTGGTGCCTGGCATATAATGAGTTTTCAACTGAAAGTTGCTGATATGAAGATCAGGAAATGAGACTAGCTGAAATACAGAATAACAGCTTGATTCAGAGCCTTAAAAATAAATTACTTTAAATGATACATGCCTGTAAAACACAGTGAATTTAAAATCATTTAAGCTGAAAAGCCTTTTGAAACCCCAAATGGTTAGACAACTATTTTGTCATCTGCGAATTCACTCCTCATTAATGCAGTGATGGAGGCTTTTCAGAATTGTTTTAGAGCTTGAATAAGGCTTTAGGGTCAAGCTTTTCCCTGGGGTTAGATACACTTTGACCTCTTTTTGAAAATGCCTAGAGTTCTGCATGTAGGAAAGTGGAAGGACTGTGTGAGGTTGAACTGTGAGGACATCATTCAGAATTGACACTGCAAGAGGGATAGCACCTCCATCTTTCTTGGGTGAGTGACCTGCTTTCCGTGACTTTTCTTTTCCCCCAGGAGGAGGCGGAGGAGGACAGTGACCTGTCCGATTATGGTGATGATGTGGATGGAAGGAAGGACGCGTTGGCTGAGCCGTGTTTCATGTTGATTGGGGAGATTTTTGAACTTCGAGGAAGTAAGCCTCTTTGTTACTGTTCAGTGGTGTTTTCAAGTTAAGTGGTTATACACACATGGACACACGCATATTTAACGTCCCTTTGTTCCTGAAGCAGACATGTATTTATATCCATTCAGCGAATACTTTCCCAGGCCAGCCAGACACCAAGATAGGCTCTTAGGACAGGTAATCATCTCTGTGCTCCTGGAATGCAGGGTCCTGGTTTACCCTGCACCGTGTTCCTCTGAGTACAGAAAGCCGAAACGCTTTGAATTTCTTTTCATGGGACTTATCATAGCCTCACGCTTTATTACCAAAAGGTGTACAGAAATTGATTTTGCGCGGCAGAGGAAGAGCCACTTGTTAAAGGTGAGTGTGTGGCCAGGGATGCAGGGATGGCCAAGTCTGCTTTCAGCCACCTCTGCGCCCCAGAGCAGTGTTGTCCCTGGGGGACATTGGGCATGTCTGGAGACATTGCTGGCTGTCACAGCCTGTGGGGTGGCGCCTCGGGCGTCTTCTGGGTGGAGGCCGGGGCTGCTGCATCTACACCCCCAGCACCCTGGGCAGCCCCACAACACAGGGTTCTCCTGACCCCAGTAACAGTGCCACGTTGAGAAATCCTCCCCTGATGGCCCCCAGGGGAGATGGACTTCAAAGAAATGAGCCTCGAGAGGACCAGGAGACTGTTCTGCTCAGACCTGCATGGGCGCCTCTGTCCCAGAGCAGCACTGGGTCAAAGGTCAGACTGCACTGCTCGGCTCGTGTCCCGATTCCCGAGTGGGGCCCTCTGCCCACGCCCACCTTGCACAGCCCCCACGCTCTGAGTCATGAGGCCCGCGTACTCAGGCACACCCGGAGCCTCAGGAACTAGCTCGAGGTGCCACAGGTGCCTAAAGGCACACCTGAGTGCCTAGAAGAGGAAGCACACGGGAGGAGCCGGGTTTCACGAGGCACAGCCATGCCGCCAGCCAGGACGTGCTGCCCTGAGAGCGTCCTGGCCTCTGTCCCCTTGGGTGAGCATTTCTTCCCTTGGGGCAAAGGCGGTGCTGAGAGTTGGTCCTACACAGTAGGTAGGCTGTGTGTAGCTTCTTACTTATATACCCCTTAACATGCCATGTAAAGAATTCTGTGCAGATGAGTAAACTTCCAAGGGCTGTTATAAACTTGAGCTATTATAAATAAGATGTTATAAACATCTTGTCTTTTAATCCTCTGTGTCTGTTATAATGCCTCATCCATGATCCATAGTAGGTGATCAATAAAATGCTTGGGTAGATGAATGAATAGGCAAGAAAATTTTTAGTGCTGGGATTAATTGTTTTGGTCATTGAAGTTTTTCTTTCTCTAATGTGTGTGTCAGTCACTCAGTTGTGTCTGACTCTTTGTGACCCCATGGACTGTAGCCTACCAGGTTCCTCTGCTCATGGAATTCTCCAGGCAAGAATACTAGAGTGGGTTGTCATGCCCTTCTCCAGGGGATCTTCCTGACCCAGGGATTGAACTTGGATCTCCTGCATGGCTGGCAGATTCTTTACTGACTGAGCTACCAGGGAAGTTCAGTGGTTTCTTTCTTCCTCTAAACCAAATCTAAAATAGCAACTTACATTTTAGCTGTAACTCCATAGGGGAAACAAAAACACCTCAGAGGTAGAGTCTTCCTTCAGTGAATTTATAGTATAAGGGTTCCCAAAAAGTAATTCACATTGAGTGATAGACACAATTAAATTCTAAACTCCAGGCAGGGGTTTATATGTAAGGATGTTCATTTCAGCATAATTTTAATAATGAAAATTTGGAACTAAGTCAAACTTCAGAAACAGGTAGTAGTTAAACTGATAACTGTCCACATGATGGAGTATTGTCTGAGTAGGAAGGACCCTTTCAAATGAAAAAGCTATAGCTGGTCTATACTTTAGACACTTTGAGATGTTTGCTAATGTTTGTATAGGCAGAGAAAAACCTGTCCTCCACCGCCCGCCCGCGCCCCCCCACCCCCCCGCCCTGAGCCTATTAAACTGTGACTCCTCCAGAGCTGGTAACAGTGAGGAAGCACCGTCCTCACCTTCCGTCAGTATGTTCTCTCTGACACAAGGAGACTGAGAGAGAGGTGGGCGTGTCAGAGGCAGTCAGGCCAGGAGTCGGGCTCCAAGTCCTGTCTCCGCGGCGTGCATTTCTCCTCGTGCCTGCTCAGAAGTTTTGGTTTTGCTAGTGACATTTCAGAGGACAATAAATAGAACATCATTGATAATGAGATGTGATATATTTGCCATCAGCTAAATCCTAGTGTTGCTGCAGTTGCCTCGTGGCTTTGAAGGGATGAGCCCTTGGAAGGAGTAATGGTGTGTGTGTGTGTGTGTGTGTGTGTGTGTGTGTGTGTGTGTGTGTGTGTGTGTGTGTGTGTGTGTGTGTGTCTGTGTGTGTGTGTGTGTCTGTGTGTGTGTGTGTCTGTGTGTGTGTGTGTCTGTGTGTGTCTGTGTGTGTCTGTGTGTGTGTGTGTCTGTGTGTGTGTGTGTGTTGGGGGACTAGAGAAGAGTAATGGTGTGTGTGTGTGTGTGTGTGTTGGGGGACTAGAGAAGGTTAGGAAAACATAGCAGCGTCAAGGGAATTGGTGGCAGGAGAGAATTTGTAGCAGAGCTATTTTTGATTCCTGCTCTAGTTCAGTTTATGAAAAGGGGCCAGAAATACAGCTGTTTTAAACATTTATGACCAGGCCCTCAGCTGTCAGGCATTCTTCCTGAAGCCGCTCGTGTCCTAGACCCTCTCTGGGTGTGGCCACCTCTCTGTTGCCCTGGAAGGTGCACTGAAGTGATCCTCCCTGACAGACACGCGCCTCCCAGGTGCTCTGAATTCCATCAAACACATAGGGCATTTCTGAGGCATGGTTCTGATTCCAAGACTGGACTCTTGCTTGAAGGACTGACATTACTGCACCTGGACACATTTTAAAAGTTAGAAATGACTTGAAAATGTTTTCAAGTCTAGTTCCAAGTCTGTGTTAACTGCTGTTGATATTTGTACAGAGGTGTTCGTGAATTTACTCCTTTTTTTCTTACTGGTGCAGGAGACCTGAACTCCTGGCTCCATCATAGCCAAGCCATGTGTCAGGAGCTAAACATTTCAGTGCATGGAGGTGAATATATAAAGGGAATATTTGGTTTTGATTCTAATTTGCAGATCAAAAACATCCTCACAGCATTCCCTTGCCGCCTTTTGGTTTATATTCATATTCTACACTTAAAGCAATGTGTCTCCTAATCTAATGCTAATAGTAAGAGTTTAGGTCTATAGGAAGGACCCTTCACAAAACTCTTTGACACAAAATATTGATGCGACTCTTTGAGCCAAAAAAAAACAAAAAAAGAGTCCATGTTCACACTGCCCTTTCCCAGGTAAGGTGCTGGAGGCTGGGAGGGGGGATGGCGGCTGCTCCAGGCAGTGGAGTGGTCCATGGCTCACTCGGGATCCTGGGTCTTCCCAGTTCCCCTTTCTTCCCCGACAGGCATAAAATATACAAAGCCCCTGGTCTACACAGCAGTATTCCAAGGGGAGCGGTTAGACCCAGCAGTTCATTAATATTTCAGAGTATTTGTCAACATTTGACTACAGATGCTTCTCATTCACAGCACTGTTGGAACACTGGCTTCAAGAAGCCAGACAGAAATATTCTGTCTGGGTTTGCGCCATCCGCTAGTGGAAAACAAGACGTCAGCGGCCCAAGGACTCATGAAGTTTTTAGTTTCGCTTGCTAGCTCAGTTGTTGTTAGGCACTGAAAAGCTGTAAAAAAAAAAAAAAAAGAATTGTAGGTTTCATCAGTTGCTAAGTAGAAAATGAAAGCTTATTGCCCAGACCCAAAATCTGGAGATACCGCCCCTGACTTAGTGTCGGGACTCAGGCTGAATGACATGGTGAGACTTAATGCTTTGTGCTGCTGTGAAGACGTCACGACTGATCGCCTGTGGTGATGTGTTCCCTCTGATTTGTATTTCAGTGTTTAAATGGGTGAGAAGAACGTTGATTGCTCTCGTTCAGGTCACTTTTGGAAGAACCATCAACAAGTAAGTGGCAGGAAATTAGTATTTGAATTCATGCCCTACCTTTTGCCTTAACAGTCAGATTACCTCCGCAAATGAGGGTCTCTTCGTTTCTCCTTGTATTTCTGATATGATTCTAAGACTGGAGAGGGAAGCAGATTTCTGCAAGAATCTCCCCCTCAGAACACACAGTGCCCCTGATGACAGAAGCTGGCAGAGGCTCCCGCTGGCTGGCTGATGAGGGTCGGAAGATTGTTCTGTAAAGTTCTCTGTTGACCGTGGTGACTGGTTTTAGTACCTTGGGTGCAACGTTTTTATGTCACATGATGGGGATCAGTTTAAAGGCTTAGACTCTTGAGCCAAAGGAAAGTAGGATGAGCATCGCATGGTCGGTATTTATTTGAAAGGTCTGCAAACTATACTTTTTTTTTTTTGCCCTTTAATACAAGGTTTATTGTTAGAAAAATTTAGCTTAATACTCAGTTTCCATGAAAGGCAGTTTAGCAAAATCTGGCTAGAATAAAACACCATATATTCTTTGACCCAGTAGTTACTCTTCTAGCAATTTACAGAGAAATTTAACCATGTGTGAAATAACATAAGTGTTATTTATAACGAAGTGTTATTTATTACGAAGATTTATAAAATCTTCATAAACCATTTTAATGGCAAAAGATTGGAAACAACATAAATATCTTCAACAAATTGGAAGCAATTTTAGGTCTACTGAGGGGAGTTACTGGCAAAATACACACACCCACATACACATATATGTATGTATACATATGTCAATGCTTATAGTGGAGTAACTCTAGAAAAATAAGCAAGAAAATGGCATCCAGAGAAGGTAACTACGTGGCTGAGAAGCAATCGTGGGATGGAAACTTTCCTTTTGCCAAAGACTCTTTTTTCATGCCACCTCAACTCTAAAAAAAAAAAATAGTATTTCCTCTTGTTAGATGATACCTGAGTATCCATGAGGGATGTGTGTATCCTGTTACACTGCTATATAAGCCATATGTGTATTCTAAACTGTAGCACATTATCCATATACATAAAGGTTATATATACTCTGTACCTAGCACTCTTCAAGCCTGTCAACAAAATGACTTCACCACACAGGAAAAACAGACTCAAATGCTAAAATTGAGGGGAAAATCAATTTAACAGCAAAATATGTTTTAAGATGAAATTAATAGGTATTTTTCCAAGTAAAAGATTTAGTTGTCAAATGTATGTGCAAGGCTAAAGTGACAGTTTTATTACACAAATCTTATAAATTTTTGTGGGAAACATAATAAAGAACATTTTATATTTTTATTCATTTGCAAATAGAATATATTTCCTTTCTGATGATAAACCAAAATTTACTTCTGTTTAAGATTTTTTTTAATGGTGTTAGTGAGTTGTTTGGTTGGCTTAGTATCATGGGCTTTTAACAGAAAAACACCCTGTTTAACTTACAGTTTCAGTCTGATGCAAACCTCTTAACCTTAGTACTGACAAGCCTTGGGTAAAGTTTCCAGAATGGCCCCATTTTTCTGAGAACTCCAGACTTGCACATTTCTTTTCCAGTTTCAGAAAGTCACGCATGCGTTCCTTGCTCCAATTTATGATGTTGGCTGTTAATGCTAAGATGAGCAGCTGTGGGTTGAGAGCGGTGAACACTTTAGGCAGTGGTTTTCCTGGCCGGGGGAGGGGCACTGGGTAGGCATCTCCAGGCTGCTGGCTCAGGGGGCTTGTCCTCGGGTAGAGAAGTGGCGGAGCCCCCTGCCCTCTGCTGTTCTGCCTCAGGCAGACGATGCCACACCATGAGCAGCTCCACGTGCCTGCTGCCTGGTACTGACTGTCATTTCATGTTCCAGAATGGCTGCAGAAGCTTCCTACGGTTTGGGCTAATACAAAGTCAGACTTGAATTGACAGAAAATATGTAGGAGATGGCCTTTGGTAAAAGCCACTCATCTAATTCTCAGTTGTGAATTGAAATTTTCCTTCTTCATTTCTTCATGCAGTGCCAGTGAGTAAGCCAAAGACTCCAGGCAAGACAAACTGTGTTGTGATGTAGATTTTATTAGGCAGGTCAGCAGGTTCTCTCCTAAAGCAGAAGTCCCACTGAATTAATAAAATTATCTTATTTAGTCTAGGGCTGAATCGCACAGTTCTAAGCAGTACTGGGAAGTGTCTTAGGAGACATGCAGTTACAGGATTACCACAGTTCTGACTCATAGTGGACTCTGGACTTCACTAGTGACTGGGTTACTGTGTGCAGTGCTGGGCTTGAAACAACTATTTCAGATACTGTTCCTGAAAACCAGACATCGTCCCTTTAAAAATCTGGTTGGGAAGTCAGATTCTTAAAGGGCTGTTTGATTTATTATTTGTGAGTTAAGTTTGAAGTCTCAGGCCTTTCTGGTGCTAAGAGTCGAAAGTGATTCTGCTCCCCTTTTCTGCAGAGACCTCCCTCCCGCCCTCAGGACTGCTCCCTCCCCTGTGAGCTCTGCTGGTCTCTTGACAACAGCAATCCTGTGGGTGGTTGGAATTGGACTGCTGAAGTCGGCTTTATGGAAGACCTGAGTGACCAGATAAAAGCCACTTACTTATAACTCTGCGGGTCAGGGTCTGTCGGTCTTTATTCCTGTGGGAGGTTGGAGTGGCTGGATGGCAGTGTTTTCTCTGAGTGCTCCCCTTTGTGGGGAAAGGGGTATCTTCTCCCCTCTGCCTACTGAGCCTGTGAGATGCTTCCCGGATGGGAGAACTCCTCCCAGCACCCCCTGCCACAGCAGCCCCAAGGGACGACTCGTGAAAAAGCTTGCTTCTCCCCAGGACTGCCAGAGCTCAGGAAGGTTTTCAGGCCATTTTTCGCAGTCTTTACATGGATGGATGTTTTCAGTTTGCGACACTTTATGGAGAAACTAGTATATTAAGTACCATGCACAGTTAGAGTAGTTGCCAACTTCAAATGAATCCATCTCCTCTCAGTTCTTGCCTTTCAAAATTGAAAGACACCATGTGGCAAACATTTAGAGAAATCAGTAACAGTGGAAATGTGAGCTGCAGGAAAGAACGGCCATCAGTGTTACCAAAATGAAAAATAACTTTCAGAGTCAGCGTTTAAAAATCCAATTCCTACTTTATTTATCAAATGCCTCGATCACACTGTATCTTAACCTACCCACTGATAAATGCCTTTTGAGAAACAGAGAATACAGTTTTTAAAAACCTCATCCAAGACATATTTTTCTCTTAAAAGACAAATTCGGGACACAGTGAACTGGATTTTCAGTGAGCAAATGTTGGTTTACTACATCAACCTTTTCCGGGATGCTTTTTGGCCCAATGGGAAGCTGGCGCTGCCAAAAACAACTCCACGCCAAGAACAAAGCCGAGCGCACAGCCAGGAAACAAAGCGGAGAGCACAGCAGAAGCTGCTCGAGAACATTCCAGGTGAGGCCCGTGTTCTGCTCCTGAAAGTCGGACAGAAAGGGAGTGTTGTCAGCCCCACTAAGGCATCTATCACTTAGGAAACATTATTTACAGTGAAAAAAAGTGATTGTACCTTTTCCTTTCAAATCATGTCTTGTCCCTTGCTAATAAATTATACTGGGAGTCCCCAAAAGAACAGTACTGGTTATAATTGCACTAGAGCAGTGTTTTAGACAACAAAATTTTCTACTTTAAAAATCCATTTTGAGAGCTATGGTTTTAATTGGGGTATTAAAATTATAGTATGTATAAATGTCTTATGTCAAAAAACTATTCTTCCCTGAAACACTGGAAAGAACCCACCCCTCACGTTCCTCGGTGCCTTTATGTGCTGTGTGCGCACAGGGCGTGGCCTCTCACTGAAGGTCTGTGCGCGGTGCACTTCTATCAGTAGCAGCTCGGAATATAAACTTAATTTTTCAGATATGCTTCAGAGCCTTGTTGGACAGCAAAATGCCCGTTACGGTATAATAAAAATATTCAATGCACTTCAAGAAACGAGAGCCAATAAGCACCTGTTATATGTGAGTAAAGCCTCCCAGAGGAGTCCGTTTCTTCAGTTGTTCATTTCTGTTCACATATGGGGGTAGATTTTAATTCTTTATGCTCGTAATCATTTTTATTACTTATAACTCTGAACCCATTTTCTCTGCTTTATTTTTGTCTGTTCAATTTGATTAAAAAAAAAAAAAAAATACTCCCAGTGGATGCCACCTCCTCTTCCTAGCCTGCTGTAGTTTCTCTCTTGTGCGGTAACATCTCTGCCTGACTGCTTCGCTTTCTTATTTCAACAAAGCAAACTGTTTCCTAGCTGTCTGTCTTATAATAGTGAGCAATATTAAATACCCCTGATGGTCTGATGATGGTTAACGGACCATGAAATCAATCTAAATGGAGTTTATAGAATACGGATTCCTTTGGAGAGTAACTGGTTCACTGAGAATCATCTCAGGCTTAAAATTAGATTTTAGTCTTAGACGTAGATATCTGAATAAATCTTTAGAGAAAAAGACTTTTTCTTTCTTTCTTTCTTGGTTCAGGTGCTGATGGAACTGCTGCTAACTGAATTGTGTCCTGAGCTGAGAACTCATTTAGATCAACTTAAAGCTGGTCAGGTTTGAGACTGCACAAATAAACCACCAGAGAAATGTCTGTACTAATAGACATGAAACATTTTCCTCTTTTCCACAGAGGGCTTGACTGAGAACCACACTGAACTTTTAGTTACCTCCCTATAGTTTTATGTGAATTAAGCAGAATTGGGGAGGAAACTTGATGCATATTAGGCAACAGAAAAAGAAAAAAAAACTTGTTAATGATTTTTATTTTAATATAAATCCTTTAAAGGACAACATACTGTTTGAAATATAAATGTTGATATGTGATAAGAACCTAGGAAATATTTTAAATATTTATGAAGTTTTGTTTTAAATGAAGAACTCTGAACATTGTACAGTTAATCTCCTCACTGAGGACTCTGAACATTCCTCTGTTCGTGTGTACTGAATATTGTTGTGCAATGCTTTGTGTGAAGTTATTGTGAAAATTTTCCTGTCTTTATTTTTACCAAAGATTTCCCATAGTTTGAAGCATTTGAAGCAATAAATTATAAAAATGAATCAGAGCTCTGATGTTTAAGATGCTTGTATCCTTCTCTCAAAAAACAATTGAAACACTGAAGGCAGTTCAGATATATATCAAGTGCCTTATTTGTAGAAAACATTGTGCATGTGAGTTCTTCTGTAAGGAGGTATAAAGGTTGTGCCATTCTCCCAGAATGAATGTGAAAAATAATGATTTTTAGTTGCATGAGAAGAGCCAAATGGGTGCTCAAAGAGCTGTATTCAGGATGTGGGATGGGAGCTAAATTTTGAAAGACAGGCAGGGATGAAATGGGGAAACAGAGGAGGGAAGTTACTTCATGCTGCTCACAACTTGACTGTGTCATCAAGTCTTGGGGACTAGGAGGGGCATTAGGTGTACAGACGTTGCTTTGTTTTCAGTAGTAGGGCACGGACAAGTGACTTAATTTTCCTGGGTTTTACCATTTACTATGCAGTGATAAGGAAACACTTCCCCTATCTAACCTCCAGGAATACTGACAGAAACTAATTAAGCAGAAATTCAGTTTGAAATCCATGAAAGAAAAATACTATGTAAATGTATATTAAAATGGTATTGATTATATCATTGTTAGAGCATATCTGCCAAGTTCTTGATACAAAACATAAGTTCTGAAAGAGAAATGATTAAAAATTAGTAAAGCAAATTTTATCTCTGAGATTCTGTTAGCTACAGCTCTTTGATCCTTTTCTCAAACCGAGATATTGTACTTCGGAATTATCATTCACAGCGACATAGAAAAGACATTCAGAGAAGAGAAGCAGCGTGAGGTCACCAAGCCCCAGGAACCTCACAGCAATTACTCAAAGTGTCCGTCTTCTGTAATTACACCAGAACTGTTACGACTTCTCAATCTTAAGTCTTACCTTTTCATAAGTTATCAACTATAAGGACTTAATCGAAGTTTTGATTTTTCTTTTTTTGAAAACAGTTAATGATCTTGAAGCTTCACCTCCCTTAAAGACTGACTCCAATCACAGGTCAAGGTATGCACCATGGCTGGCGGCAGTGGTATTAATAGTTTTCAGGGGCTCGCTTGTGCTAGACGTGCCAGCCTTATGGTAACTACAGTAAACTGAAATTTTAACTTCTGTGTTGGATTCACTTAGGACATGCAAGCATAGCATATCACAAAATATGACATGTCAAATTCCTACCTTTAGGATTTCTCAGACCTGTGTTCTCATGGCCGTGGTCTTCACTTTGGAGACTGAAGAGTGCGCTATTAAAAGTGCTATTAAAGTCCTCATACATGGCTTTATTACATTTCTGTTTTAAGATTCTTAAAGGCTCAAGGAAATGGACTGAGTGTGGAGAAGAAAATATCATTTGGGAATCTGGATCTTCAAATAACTGAAGGAATGTTCTATGGATGCTATTAAGAAAATAAGAGCAAAGAAAGTAGGTTTGTATTGTAGAATGATTTAAGTTAGGTTTTTATGAAATCTTGTAGTGGGCTAGAGAAATGGAAAAGTTGTTTCTGGGGGAGAACAGAGTCTTCAGTAGAGATCTGAAAAGGAAAGGACTGGTTTTGGGGGATGGTTTAAGTTTCTACTCTAAGAGATTTAAAGGAGACGTATATGGCCTGAAGTTTGTTAAAATTTCTTCCCTTTAGATAAAGACAAAATGAAGTTCAAGTAATACAGACAAACCAGAACATGAAACAAAAGCAGGTAGTTTTGTGCCATTTAATACTTCGTTAGTGACCAGTGCCTACATATTAATTATATTTTACCAGTGCTAAAATGAGTTCTTGTAAATCACTTTAGAAAGGATGGGTGTGATTTATAAAATAAAGCCAAAACATTTACAAAGAAGGTGTCATTTGGGTATCTTAAATAATACTGTTAAAATTTATTTTACAGATGTGTATTTCCTTTAAAATCTTTTGGTATGGATTCTATTTTATTTGTCAGCTTTTAGCTTTGTAGATGTAATGGATAAGGAAAGCCTCTTGCTGATTTAATAATTTCTAGGTCTTACACTGGTAGATGATTTGAGATTTTATCTTTGAAATACACTGAGGGTTTTAAAATGCAGACAAGGACTTGAAGTTCAAAGAGACATCTTGTTTCAATACAGTAGTTTTACTCACTAAGATGTTTTAGGGAAGATACAGAGAGGCAAAATTGTAAGCAGTTTCTTAAACCCACTTATTTTCAAATTTAGATTTCAAGTTTTCCCTTTCAATTTGGAATTTTCTATTTTAAAATTTTAGATGACTGAATAAAATTATTAAAAATTCACAAAACTAAAGATTAAAGATAATAACTAAAGATTAAAGAAATTTAAAGAATTACACTTTGTCATTTTTTTGGTAAGTTTGTAGCACTTATACTATTAAAGCTAAGACTGCACTAAGTATTTCAGGACACTATTTAAGAATGGAAAAAATCCTGGCTTTATAGAATAGTTTTCAATACCTGACACAATCTAGGCCACTCTCTAGACTAAGAGGCTGGATCTCTTGAGGACTCTTCCTGCAATTTGATCTTGTTAGCTAGGTTTCAAGTTATATTACACAAATTCAAGAATGAAGGTATCATGCCATCATGATACCATTAAAATACCCAGGTTAATCTAACATGTGAGGCAGAAAACAGCTATTATAAAAATACATACATTCTAAGCTGTTCGAATCGATGATCTTTGTTGAAATGCATTGTGGTCTAAATTCTTTGATGAATAAGTAAAGTGTGAAGTTCATCTGCCAATGCAGGATTCAGACGACAAGCCTTCAAATTCAAAGAAAGTTATTTAGACATATTATGGACTGTTGAACCTTTTGTTTTTAAGAAGTAGAGTACAGTGATTTAAGGGAGTTTTGTAATTAAGATACATTTCTACTCTAATTGCTTAATTAGGGGAATTCAAGTTAACCTATACAAAAATAGATCATATACTAAAAATAACCATGCTATTATCATTTGGGGGAGAGAGAATTTTCAGTGCCCAAAATAATGAATTTACACATTGATAGTATTCTAAGATGCGAATTATTTAAGTAAGTAAAATAGAAAGCATTACTATTTGACCTCAAACTATCTCATGTGAATAGCAGCATGGATAATTTTTAAATATATGGTTTTGTTATGCCTAAATCAGTGATAAGGTGCATAATTTCATAGTATGTCAAGATTGAAAGACAGAAGGCATCTCATCCAAACCTCACTCCCTGCAGAAATTGTCTCCTTAGTTCCCACAACGGTGGGTCACTGGGCACTTGATTGCTGCCCTCCCCTTCCTGTAACACTGCCTGGGCTGTAAGCCTCTGCCCACTGTGCCCCTCTTCTAGGACAGCCTCGCAGCCTGCTGAAGACCACCACTGAAGCCCCTCAAGTCCTTTTTCTCAGAGTAAAATACTTAGAATTTCCCTTATTGTGCCTCATCTGACATGATTCCAGACCCTTCACTGGTATACTTTTAAAATGCAGAAAAGTTAGAGGAAGTATCTCCCATAAAATCCAGTGACCGAAACTGAGTAATGGGTTTGTATTATCTCCCAACCTAAGGAAAATAGTTTTACAGTCGTACCTGTTTATTATGCTGTTTTGTTTAGGATGAACATGTACCACATTTCTGGATATTTTTCACCCAGAGTTCTCTTTGCTTATGTCTTCTTGTAAAGGACACCTAGTACAGAATCTAAAACTGACTTGGTTTGGAAACTGGTATAATAAAAGAATATTTAGATTTTTAAAAAGACAGCTGTTACTCATACTAATAGAATGGTGTAATGGTAGATATCTCAAAGGTTAGTTCTATTTTTGTACCATATTCTGATATTTGTGTTGATATGGGTTTAATACTGTGGACATTTTAATTTCCAACAAAATAATTTAGGGTTCCAAACTTGCCGACACAATGCAGCCTCCAAGGGAACTTAAATCTGCCCGTGTCCATTCTAGGACATTAAATTTTTCTGAAATAAGGCCTAGGTTTTTGAATTTCCAACAAAATAATTTAGGGTTCCAAACTTGCCGACACAATGCAACCTCCTAGGGAACTTAAATCTGCCCGTGTCCATTCTAGGACATTAAATTGTTCTGAAATAAGGCCTAGGTTTTGGACTTCTTAAGAGATCCCCATGTGATTTTAACATGCAAATAATTTTGAGAACCACTGCTGTAACATAATCAGATTTTTAGGCAAGGGACTTAGAAAATTCTTCTTTGCTCTGTTCCCCTGCTCCAGCTGAACAATTTGTGTATTATGCAAATTTTAATAATCTAATTCGGAGTTATGGATGTCATGGACCTAAGGTGTGCAATTTTTTGCTTTTTATTAAAAAATGAACTTGCAGTTACTATTCATAATGACTGCCTTTCTCACTTCCTCTGCAGTTTTTAACAGTTGCGTTTAGATGTGAAATCTATTTGGTATAAATAAACTGATCACATGGATTAAAACATGAAAAGGCTTATTTTAACTGGTTGTAGTAGATGTCATGCATAAAGAAACCTTAATGAAATGTACTCTAATGTAAACAGAAGGAAAAGAGAGATTCACGCTTTTTCTGGATGAACTAAGGCATGCTTGTGCAGGCTTTAAGGTCTTAGTGTTGAGCCTTAGGCTGCAGACAGTGAAACAGAATAATTTGCATCAAAAATAGAAATTTTACCATCTGAGCTTAATTATGTTTAAAAGAATGAGAAAACTGTCTGCAAACAAGCTGCATGTCTGACAACTTCTGGGTAGACAGAGGTTATCTGCATAGTAAGAAACAGTAATTTATAAAATGTTCAAGTCTCAACTAAAAACCCAGAAATTCTAATTGAGTCCATTTATGTTTGTGATAGGGCTTACTTTAGAATAATAGCGTTTAGCTGTCGCCTCATCCTTTGTGATCCCCAAGCCAAGCTGCAGACACCGTGCGTGGTAGAAAGAGGCCATGGCCATGCCTCTGCTGATGAATTCCGGGAGACAGTCTGTGACCTGGGCTATCATGGGGATGTCGTGAACCTCATCATAGTCGGCGATCCTGGAACACCCAGACGTCAAATTTAAACACACTACCACTTACGGTTTACATTTTTATAAACGCATCCAGAAATTATCCTTGTGCCCCAAGTGGTTTCCCTAGCATTTCTACAAGTTTTAGAACTAAATTGTTTGCTGTTTGGGGAAGGGTAAATACAGTCAACTAACACAAGTGGAAGAGGAACTAACCACAGTGGTTACTTTACAGCCCCCTTAGGATTACACTTGTCAGGCTCAATAACCACTAGAAAACATTAAGTTTAAAATATTACTACAAAAATTCTTACCACTTTGCAGATTTAAACAATGGAGAGAAAAGCAGTCTTCTATCTCTTTGGGTATTTAAACATCAACCTTGAATTTGGACTTCAGTCACAGAGGACCAGAAAACACATTGAGAAACTTACACATCTATGTTTAGTGGGCAATAAAAAGTCATTCTTTGTAACCCAGATACAGAGATGGACAATTATATGGAAGAGTCCATTCCATGTCAGCTGTGATACTATAGGAAACAGGAACATGGACAATAATGAAAAGTTCCAAAGATTTTTAAAGGACTACTTGAAGTCTTAGTTTTACCCAGATGGGCACTTGGGAGATTTGAGGCACTGGAGACCACACCTCTGCCCATGATGCTGGGGAGGTGAGGGCAAAAGGCATTCCTTCATCCTCCAGTGTAGATGTCCACCTCACACTGGGCACCTGTGGGCTCTGTGGAAGGGCGTGTAGGGAGGGAGATATCAGCATGGCCTTACAGCCATTCTAGAGGACACCATGGTCTCTTTCTCGTGTTGCGTTTGTGCATTGTGGATAAAGGCAGGAAAGTACACAGCCTCAGAACAAATTTCCATATCCTTTACGTAGTGTTGAGTCTTTTAACCATTCTTATTTTGCTGTCCTCATCAAGCTAGTGTAACTGTGCAGTTATAGAACCGTGGCTGAGGGTGTAGGAAGAAAAAAAGTTTCTCAAAAAAAAAATTCTCATGGGCCAAGCTATGTTAAATGCTTTATATTCACTATTGTTTTTAATCAAGAAGAAAATACTTCTGCAAGATTGCAAAAGAACAATTCATGCCCTCAGAAGTGAAATTTGCTTAAGATCACTTAGCCGGCATATAGAGCAAAGAGCACTGAAATCATGCAGATTGATGGCACAGATGTTTCATCGATCACTATCTGATACGGTAGCCACTGGCTCTGTGTGTCTGTTTAAATTAAAATCCAATGAAAGTTACAAGTTCAGTCCTCAGTTGCATTGGCCACTTTGCAAGTGCCAACAGTCATCAATTCCAATACTGCAGTGAGTTCTATTAAACAGACCAGGCACAGAACATCTAGTAAGCTTTTGTAAATACTTTTATCCAGCTTACTCACCTTTTGGAAAATGCAACACACTTTGTAAAGAACTTCATCTTATAGTAATACTCCACGAGATTCCCTTGAGCATAGACGTTGCCACGCTCCGCGGCTTCCCTCAGGCAGTGCAGGGCAGCCTCAGTATCCTGGCGGATACCTTGTCCGTAGAAGTACATGAGCCCCAAGGCACCCTGGGACTCCAGGTTTCCATTGCCACAAGCTTCTGAATGCCAATAAAATGCCTAAGAAAAAGCACAATTCCATAGTATTCACAAGGTGGAATTTAATTCATCTCTAGGACACAGCTCCAGCCTCTTGAACACAGGTCAGGCTGGCACCAGTTTCACAGGCCTCAGAGAGGGTGCTGAGGGAGGTCCCCCTGTTGTCTCCCCACAGTGCAGGCCAGGTCACTGGCTTGAGCTCAGCTATTCAGGTTTTGGGATTTTCACGTTTTCCAGAGGAAGCACAGAGAAGGTGGGAGACAGGAAGCAAGTGTCTGAAAGGCTCTGTAAAGCAGCACAGCAAGGAGACCTGCCGGTGATGTTAGATGGCAGCCATCTTTCAGACCCACTGGAGCTCTGACAGGATCAAAGACAACCAAGGACACAAACCTGCATGTGGTCCAAGCACATCTGCCCTGTGAATCTGAGTTCACAGTGATTTCCAGGCAGCTGTTCAGCTATCTGCCAAGGATCGGTGAGGGCAGGGGTTGGGGGCAGCAGTGGGGGTGCAGGGAGTGGGTGGTGGTGGTTGTGTGGCTCCTACAAGCTTGCCTCATTTCCTCCTCCCTGTAAGATTTCTTGGAAACATCTCCCATCACTGATGATTAAAAGAGACTGTACTAACTCACCCTCCTCTTTTACCTTTGATGGTAGAGTATTTTGTAGGTGTGTTTTCCACAGCACACAAGGTGCTCACATCTGTGGTCTCCTTTGGCAGAAGAAGGCAGCATTCATAGTTGAGGCGAGATGAGCTTGGAGATCCTAATATGTAAGCTTTCTTTACATTTTAAAGAATTATGAGCTACTCAGGACTACATACTTATTCCTCACTATCCTCCATTCACAGAAGGAATAGTGAACTAAATATTAATCTACACGTGATGCTACAGTTTATCAAATGGACCAGTTACCTTCTCAAGCTCTTTGGGCTCCTTTGTTGAGTAATACAGTCCTAGGATACTCTGAGCCTTCACACTAGCTTTTGGGTTTCCATTATCTGCAGCAAAAAGCCACAGTCTAGAAGAGAAGGAGAGGTGAGTTATTCTTTGTTTAGAACATTTGATTAAAACAAAATCTTGTTCTTAGGTCAGATTACCTTTCAGCGTCCTTGTCTGATCGTTTAACACCTTTTCCTTCGTAATAAGCTCTTCCAAGGTTGTAAGCTGCTGCAAATTTTAAGTGTCTTGCTTTGGGGCATGGAGAATCAACAATTTTCTTCATATATTCCACTCCTTTTTCCTTCCACAAAGGAAAAGAACAAGACAGAAAGTCCCAGTTTAGTTTTACCCAAATCCCAGTTTAGTTTTACCCAAACTAAGTTTTCTGATAATGCCATGAAGCGTTCACGCTCTGACATGATGTAGAGTCTCGAGTCTGTACCTAACAGTACGGTTGTCCTGGAGTCTGCAGGGCTAGATATAAACAGAAGTCCATCTCCCGAGTCAGTGTTCCTAGGAGCTCTGGGAGATAAGGCATGCCTCCCATATTACAGCTTCCACAATTGCATCACGTCTCAATGAGTTCCTTTGTCTCTTCTCATGTTCCTTATTTTGAATCAGCACAGTTCTTAGAACTCGTCAAAGTGTAAGAATAACCAGACACTTTCACATTTTTAACCCTTACAGGATGCATGTGAGCCCTAAACCCTGTCTTCTTTCTTTAAGTGCACTTTCCTTAGCTGTGCTCAGTGATAAATTTATATCTACTACACTCATCTTCATATGATGTCTGCATAGTCACAAAACACAGAAGACATCCTGCCTGCTAATAAAAGGCTTGCCCTGCCTCTGAAAACCCAGACACGAACTGTTTACCAACCCAGGCTCCTCCTGCCCAGTGCCCAGCAAGCCAAAACACTGGGACACCGAGGTTTGCAGCAAGGAGCCAAGTAGATGGGAGAACAAATCTCAAATTCCAGCCCCTGCAAGGCAAGGGGTTTGGGGTATTTATGGGATGAAGAAAGCAGTCACTGGAGGCATGGGGAGCGTGGGAAAAAGTGACTGGGGAAAGGTGTGGAGTCTTTGTTCTGTGCAAGTGTACCTAAGCTATAGGGCTCTGCATGTTCAACAAGTCACCAAGCAATGGACATTTGTGCATGCCCAGATGGGCCGATAGTTCCATCCCCTCTGAACCGGCTCAGCTCGAAGTAGACATACCCGACTCCAGGTTCCTAAAAGCTCAGGCAAGCATCTTGTTTAGGCTACATGCTGCCTGGGGGACACATCAGTCTTAAAAGCATCTGGATTAGTGAAGGCAATCGAAATGGATTTGAACATGGTTTCAGTCCCCACCTTACCTTTTGACCATTTCTCACTCTGGAGGAAAAAGAGCGAGGATAGCGCCGGCTAAGTCCTGCTGATAAGCCCTAACATGGGCTTGAATCAATCTCTTAAACACTTATTTGAAAATATGTTCCTGGTTTCAGGTGAACATCTTTTTTAATGTGGATGATTTTTAAAGTCTTTATTGAATTTGTTATGACACTGCTTCTGTTTTATGCTTTGGTTTTTTGGCTGGGAGGCATGTGGGGTCTTAGCTCCCCAACCAGGAATCAGACCCACACCCCCAACACTGGAAGGCGAAATCTCAACTGGATCACCAGCCAAGTCCCTCAAGTTAACATCGCGATCCCAAACAAATATCACTTATGCACCAGCTGTCAGGGTATTCACAGGCCCAACACTGGTAATAAAAATTGCAGATAAATATGTACCAGGTTGGGAGCAGGGACAACTATGTATCCTTTAAGGGCACACAGAATACCAGACATGTTAAGACTCTCATCCTTGGGGATTTTACCTGGGACACGGTCTTACCTGGGATCTCTGTCTTATAATACTTTTTACCTATTGGAGTGTCTTGATCATTATCAGTTGACAACATTTAGATAATATGGAAGGGACACAGGCTGGGAAAGCTAAGTGTGGTTTCTGAAATACCCTCCCCAAACAGAACCTTGGCAAGGGGAGATGCCAAAGGTTTGGTTTTGTTTTTAATTCTGAGGACAGGAGGAGAAGACCAAATTTTCCAGTTAGTCAAGAAAATACAAAGGACAGGAAATTTACTGATTACCCTAATTCAGTAGTCACACCTGAAGTCACAGTGAAGTTAGGGATGGTCAACAATTAATGACAGGCACAACTAAGGGGTCAACATGATCAAATACAGAAGGTTTTGGATGACAGCCAAAAGGTAGAGAAATTATCTACTTTTGCCGAAGACTGAAAAATTCTGATCACTGAACTGTCCTTCCAAGCCTGGGAGGTTATAAACAAAGAGAAAGCGGAACAGAAAATCTGATAACTAATGAGTTATTTAAATTGCTCTCTGAATTTTACTTTCTCAAGCCCACCACCACAGCAACCCCATTCACCTGTCTTTCTCATGGCTGCTTCCTCAATAGGAACTTCAGATCTGTTGGGGGTTCCCTGGCCCACTGAGAAGCTGGCGTTGATGTTCCTCTTGCAGTGTGGCTTCCCTCTCCTGGCCGGTTCCTCATAAGGTCCGTTTGTTGAAGATGGAGCTGGGCTTCAGAATGTTCATTATCTCCTCCTTTAAGAACTTCTGAAAGGGGTTTTGCTCTGAGTCCAAAGCTGAGGACCCAAATGTGGCAGAAGCCGGCCATTCCCAGAGATTCCTGCAGCAGTCTCTTGGTGGGGGCTGCTGCCCTGCCTAGAGCTCCCCTTCTGTCAGAGGTCAAGTCTCTGTCCTTGTGAGAGTTCAAAACCCAAATATTTACCAGAGGGCTGAGAACTCTGCTTTTTCTTGGATACCTGATAGCCTTGTTCAACCAAAAAAGCTGAAATCAAAATCATGTTCTGGCAACCTCCCTGGTGGTACAGTGGATAGGAATCTGCCTGCCAATGTAGAGCACACAGGTTGGATCCCTGGTCTCGGGGCAACTAAGCCCATGTGCCAACAACTACTCAGCCTGTGTTCTAGAGCCTGGGAGCTGCAACTACTGAAGTGCACACACCTGGAGCCCGTGCCCAGCAACGAGAGAAGCCACCACAATGAGAAGCCCAAGCACTACAATGAAGAGGAGCCCCTGCTCACTGCAACTAGTGAAAAGCCTGCACAGCAACGACGACCCAGCATAGCCAAAAAAAATAAAGAAAGAAAAATCATATTCTGGTCTCAAGTGTCCTTTGTCTTACTGGTAATCTGAATACCAGTCTACCTCCCTCATTTAGTTGAGGGTCCCTTAATCTTTTGCCAGGATTGCTCCAAAAATGATGGGTGAAGTTTTAAATCCTCAAGGAAGTACTGTCTGGCAGTACTGTTGTTTAACTCTTAGTATCAGATCTTTCCACTTGAAAGCAAACAACTCTTGGGATTTAAAACAAGGACGTGCAAGAAAAGGCATCTGTAACCCCTCATACGGTAGAGCCACATTTTGTGGACAGATCAGTGACACAGTGCAGGCCTCAGGGACTGCCCCACGAGCCTCTTTTACAATCTGATTGCTCTTAAATCCTGTACAAGCCGACTTCAGGTGATGCCCTAACTTATATAGGCCGAGCTCTCTGCTCTTGCTGATCTCTCGTTCACCCAGGCCTCTGGACTCCTCTTTGCAATCTCTCCTGGAATAGTTGCAGGCTGTTCTCTTTGGGGTATAGCCTGAAATTTGCAAGCCTGCTCTAGTGGTATTTTAATGCTCATTTGCCCAGGTGCAAAGGTAACCCTGGTATTTAGTAAATCTCTCAGAAGGGAAATGGGACATTCAGGCATATATACAAAGTTATGCTTTTTCCCCATCTGACAGTCTAGCTCCTGGAAAAAAAGACATTTTCAAGGTTTCTTTGGACACCTCAGCTCAATCCCCAGTAGCCAGTTCCTAACATTTAGACAGTTAGACACAGACATACACGGACAAGCAAGACTAAAACAAAACCATGGCCCTGGGCCTGTGACCCATAATACAGAAGCCTGTAACCTTCTGTACTGTCTGCCAAAATCCCTCCAAGTGGGCCTCTGATCCGTGATCCATTCAGGGTTGCAAAGACAATCTAGGCATAGTTGTGTTTATTTCGAAGTTACTCACCCAAAAGAAATCTTCCAAACCCAAAAGCCCAAAACCTCCAAAATAAGTTACGAAAAATCAGGTCCGACTGCTCACCGCGCAGAAGCCAATACTTGAGAGGCAAGTCAGGTGGAAAGGAAAGTTTTTTTTATTCCAGAGGCCAGCAGTGGGAGAGAACGGCGGACTCAAGTCCGAAAGCCAACTCCTCACTGACGATCAGTGGGTAAGAACTTTTATAGTTGGAGAGGGTGTTGCATGCAGAACAGCACCGTCAGTTCTGACAGTCATCTTGAAACTGGTCATGAAGTGGTTTGATCAGCATCATCTTGATTGTTTTAAGTACAGTTAATCTTCAATTCCAGGGTTGGTTTGTTCCCATTTCTTTGGGGCCAGTTCTCATGGCTAGTCTGGTCATCATGTATTTAACTTCTTCTACCTGGTACGGGTTTCAGTGGCTACAAACCAGCTCAAAGGATGTGGTTTAGAATATTACCTGTAGCTCCTGAGGAGAACTAAAGGTCCTTGGCTTCATTTAATGACTGAAGTAGTGTAATTTGGTCTTCTTTTCCTTTGCTTCAACACTTTCATTTCTCTGAATTCATTCTTTGGCTGGTTTTTCTCCACACAAAAGGCAGGCAGAGGATGCGGGGGTGGGGCTGGGGCGGGAGTGGGAGCGGGGAGCGAGGGCCATAGGGTCTGCTTGTCCCCAGGTCCTCAGCACCTGCAAGGGGCCAACGAGCCACAGGTGAAAGGTTCATCTTTACTTACCTCTTGGCTGGCTCACCTCATCTGTTACCAAACTAGATTTGTCTTGCCAGACACATTGCAAGCCAAAGGCTGAGACACAGAGGTCTGCAGCAAAAAGAGGGTTTATTTGTAAGGCAGTCAAACCAGAAGACAGGAAGAACAAATCTCAAAACAGCTTCCCAAGGCAAGTGGTTCCAGGTATTCACAGGATAATGAATAATGCAGCATGGCAGTTGGAGGTGTGGGGAGTGTGGAGGGCATGGGGGAAAGGTGCGGTGACTGGTGGGTAATTTTCGCTCTGCGCAGGTGTAACTAAGCTACAGGCTTCTGCACATTCAAAAGATCACCAAGGATGCCCAGCTGGAGGGTGGGTGGCCCTATCCAGTCTCAACCAGCTGCTCAAACTAGATGCAGCTGACTCCCAGTTTCTAGACAACCACTTGGGCAATGGTTTATGGTTTATGCTCATGTTGCCTGGAGGGCATGTTAGCTTTAAAACAACCTTGACAAATGAAGGCAGGTGAAATGGACTTAATCCTCAGTTTCAAAACCTTCAAAAGTCACTCCAAAGAAAAAAATATTTAACAGTCATGTACAGTTGTATACACTTCATTCTAACCTTTACCCCTCACTGCTCTCTCAAAATGCTATTGTTGGCTAAACAACACAGTAAAAGATGAGAAAATAAAGGTGTTTTATTGAGTCCCAGATCACATGGATCTATTTCTGTGAGTATGTGAGGTAGGTGTCTACCATTCCCCCTGCACCCCAGCTTGTTAGTAAGAGAGAACTTATGGTACAACCACAGTAGAGTGAAGTGTTTGTGTAAATCCTCCCATAGATGGTAGTGATTAAACTGGGACCAAACATATAGAACCACTTTTTAAAGGCACTAGGAAGTTTACCAAAGCCAACATAAACTGGAAAAGGAATAACTCTTGAAAACTGCAACCAAAAGGGATCCTTGAAATTCAATAAACCCCAGATAGGATACACAAAAACCCTCTCCTAGGCACACATCATAGTCAAACTGCTGAAAGCTATAGACACCTTGCAAGCGGTCAGAGAAAAAGGCCACATTACATACAGGGGACATAATATAGAACTTCCCTGGTGGTTCAGATGGTAAGGTATCTGCCTGCAATGCAGGAGACAGGGGTTCGATCCCTGGGTTGGGAAGATCCCCTAGAGAAGGGAATGGCAACCCACTCCAGTATTCTTGCCTGGAGAACTCCATGGACAAAGGAGCCTGATGGGCTATAGTCCATGAAGTCACAAAGAGTCAGAGACGACTGAATGACTAACACACAATACAGAGACTGACTTCTCATGAGAAGCCAGGAGATATTAGAACGGCATTTTTAAAGTGGAGTAAGAAAGAGCTCAACCCCAAAACAATTCATTAGAAATGAAGGTAGATTGAAGACATTTTCAGGTAATCACAATTGGAGATAACTCATCACCTGCACATTATACAAGAAATGCTCTTTAAAGGAAGTTTTTCAGGTTGAACAGAAATGGAATACAGTGCCGAACGGCAACCCACCTTGATAGGAAGGACTGAAGAGCCCCAGAAATGGTAGATATGTACAAATATAAAAGATACACAGGCACATACATACATACTTGTGTGTATGTATTTTTTCCTCTCAATTTCTTTCCAAAGATATATGATTAAAGTAAACATAACTATTTTGTATTCGGAGGTTTGTAATGTAAATTTCAAGACATTTCAGGTCTACCATACAAAGCACATTTGGTTCAACCAGACTCTGGGCCAAATTAGTCTCAAGAACAACTCAGTAAATTTATAAAGTGATAAAAATTAAAAGAATTTGCCCTTTGCCCCTTTACCTTGGGTTAATTGAAGAGACCTACAGAAGCCATCTTCCTTTTTGCTCCTCTGGTCTCCATATGTAATTACATTGAAGTCATTCTACTTTGTGGAGTTTCCATATACCAACCCATTGAATCTACCAATTTTCCTAATCTTTCCACACCTTCATGTTCTTCCCACATTACCAGCTTATTCTGTATCTGTCACTGTACTCATTCCTTTGTCCCTCTCTCCCTCCATGACACTCACTCATGAGGCAAATACCCTATTTCTCCCTAGTCTGCTGTACTTAAACCATTGAACATGGCTGGAAAAAAATTAACTATGCTAACAGGTCCTTCTTAAAATTTATGACTATAAATTTCAGAGCAAGCTTTCAGCCCTCACAAGTACTATCAGTTTGTTTCAACAATAGTCTCTCCCACTTATCTCGAAGAGAGGATACTATTTAAAACCTTCTTTCTCTTCAAACTTCTGCTCTCCCTGCTCCCACTTCTCAGTCTCAACTCATGGCTTTGATTTTTTAAATATTTTTATAAAAAGTATGGAACAGTTCATGAGTTTGTATGTCATCTTTGCACAGGATATGAATACATGCTACTAAAGCAAACACATGGCTTCACTTTTATTTCACTGAGAAAACAGAAAGAATGAAAAGTAACATCAAATCTATGAATTTACCTGATTCATCATTTAGGGATGGCTATGTGGATCTCAGAATTAGTTTCTGGTATGAAGACAATGATTGGAAAGTTTTCAAAAAGTATCTATAGATAGTGTCAGCCATGGGGCTGAGTGTGAGCCTACTCAAGGAGAGAGTGAAAGGAGGCAGGAAGGGCTGAGGCCTAGGTTCTGACACATTTCAACATTAGATGGGAGAGAAGCAGCTAGCACAAGGGACTGAGGAGCGGCTGTGAAGAGGCAAACAGAAAAAACTGTATTTCAAACATACAAATAATGGTAGAATGATGTGTGCAAAGTATGAGGGAGAATCAGATGAACTAAAGATCTCTCAGATGCTAAGGTGGAAGGGTGTTGCAAGGAGGGTGTGGTCAGCTGTATTAAACTTGGAGTAAATGCAGGCAATATAGTAATGGATAATGCAGGTTACTAAACTTTCAAAAATTAAACTATACATAGGTTAAAATGAGTATCTTACAATTAATGCAAACATTTATTTTTACCATTCATTTCATCATATGGTGCAATAATTATAAATATGGAAAAAAGAAGAATTTCAGGAATTAGAGTATGGTCCACATTATTAACTTTATACAAGATAAAGTCAGGGAGGAAAATGCTTCTTGGATACTTACTCCATGTGCCCTGTGTTAGTTATTTTTACATGTTGTCATCCAATCTCATTAACAACTATGCGAGTTAGGTTAATGAGTTTTATTTTTTACGCTGCCTCCAATGGACTAACCTGGTAATGTATCCTTAAAGCTTTGTACTGATAGAAGTTCTGAGACTATGTCTGGACTCAGCTACAACAAAGAGGGTTATGATCAGTCATCAAGGTTGGCCATGACCAAAGGAGAGGGGGAAATGACAGATGTATCTCTGAGGTTATTTATCTTCATTTTACAAATAAGGACACTAAAGCTAGAAATAATTTTCCCAAGATTATACTGCTAATAGGTGGTGAAACCAAGATTTGAAACCAGTGGTAAAGCCAAAATTTGAAAGCCTGTATACTTTCACATTTTAGAATTTGTCATAGACCTGAATAGATAGGACACCTTTGCAAGTGAATACAGGGAAATTAAATTCTAAATATCTTTGAAAATTTTAAAAATAAATTTCATAGAAAATTTCTCTGTAAGATGAGGCAAGAAAAGGGGAAAGAATTAAAAAATGAAAACCATAAAGCATAGAGAAAATTGTATTACTGATCTCCAAATCTCATAATTTAACTTATTCTTTCATCTTCAAGCATGCCAAAAATATGAGGCCTAAAAATACTACTGATATACAACAGATTATTATACAAGTATTTAAATGAAAATGTAGACTATATCTATTGACAATGAAGGACAATCAAAACAAAGGTGGAAAAAAAAAAGATTACAAAACAGTATGTATACTTGGTCGTATATTTTAAAAATGTAGGTGTGTATACACACACATAATTTTCTTCTGCATAGGGCAATACATGAAAGAATATACTCTAAAATAATAACTATTAATAATTCCATATTTGATAGGAAAATTTGGAGTGATCTTAATTTTGCTTATTTTCTAACGTCTCTCCATGTTCATGTAGCTTTAAAGTAACTTTTAAGAACAAAGGAAAACATTTTAAAACATAAATGTTATTGACAGCTAATGGTAGCAAGGAGGGGGCAAAAAGAAATTTTGTTTTCATGTAAAGGCTGAAAGAACAGATAATTATTTAAATATGAGTACGTATATATATTATTAAAATATAAGCAATTTTAAATGTATCAAATAATCCAGAAACCATGAAATCTTAAACACTGAACAAAACAATAACTTACAGAGTCTGCGACTGTCCCCAGGCCATCATAATACATCACTCCTAGCTGGTAAGTTGCCTGATGATCCTTTTCCTTGATTTCTTCAAACTGTTCTAACGCTTCTTCATACCATCCCTGTAAGCTCCCAGGAAATATTGAATTTTTTTTTTATTATCTTAAAGTAATCACAGATACTTAGATACTTAGTTCCCACCTAAATCTAGCTAGCAGCACCAAATAAAACAAAAAAAGACAGAAACAAATGTATGGAATTTACAAGTGAGCCACTGACAACAATCAACACACTATAAAAATCAGTAAAATAAACCTAAACATGGCAACTGAGGGAAGTAAGAGGAGGAACCTAGGAGGGACTTTCTTCGACTTTCACTCTTATTCTTGGCTATGGCTGAACTACCCTCTAATGATAATCTAGCTTGGTGCTCATCCCAGCCTGCCATATCACCCATCACTCCCAGAATCTGAGAAACTTCAGAGTTGGGGCCAAAGTCTCTGAGAAAAGATAAGCATCAGGACATCCATTATTATTAAATATCCACTTTAATATGGCTCTTCCAGTTTTGCCATTTTCTAGCTAAAGATAAGACACAGAAAAGCAAATATGTGATTCTCAAAAATTATCTTCCTCCCATATGTCCTATAGAAACCTCCATGTCACGAGTCATTCATTTAAGGCTCCTTAGCATCATAGGATATAATAAGAAATATGCTACAGTGTAAGGAACAAACATGGAGCTTGTATCTTAATCCCCCATGGAAAATGCCTTAAAGAATAAATCATTTGTAATACTGGAAAAACAGTCACTGAGTTGAAAGGTCAGTACAAAGATGAGAAGGCCTGACAAAAACAACTTTTGGAAAACACAGAAACTACTGAATTTCTCTTTTCCTAAACTATAATTAATCAACAAATTGATGAAATTAATAAAAATTTCACCAAAATGCTAACAATAAGTAAATGACTTGTAAAGATTCATTTTCTTTTTTGGCTAATGTTTGGCCAAGATATGAAGGCTGCAAAACTCAGAATACTCCATACAGAGAAAGAGAAGAGAGGACCTTACAGTTTTTGTGATTTTAAATGTCATATACATGCTGGAAAAATCTCAGATATATATTTACTTTCAACTCTGACTTTTCTTTTGAGATCTAGAGTATTACATGTAGTTTCTACTTTGAAACCTTATACTTGGATGACGAAGGGGAATCTTAAACATAAAATGTCCAAAAACTGAACTCTTGATGGTTTCCTCAAAACTCACCCACTTCTCCATTTTTCAGTCCATGCCACCATTACTTGTGTCTCCAAAATATATCCAGGACCCAGTTCCACTGCTACCACTCTGGTCAAGACCACCAACCTCTCTTGCCCCAACTAGTATAATTTCTCTCCAAACTGGTCTTGGTTTTACGCTTCCCTTCCAGTCCATTCATCAGTCTCAAAACACTTCCAACAGCTTCTCACTACTTTTGAAACAAGGTTCGTCTAGAGCCCTTCAGTTCAGTTGCTCAGTCGTGTCCGACTCTTTGCGACACCCAGGACTGATCTCCTTTAGGATGGACTGGTTGGATCTCCTTGCAGTCCAAGGGACTCTCAAGAGTCTTCTCCAACACCACAGTTCAAAAGCATCAATTCTTCAGCACTCAGCTTTCTTCACAGTCCAACTCACACATCCATACATGACTACTGGAAAAACCATAGGTTTGACAAGATGGACCTTTGTTGGCAAAGTAATGTCTCTGCTTTTTAATATGCTCTCTAGGTTGGTCATAAGTTTTCTTCCAAGGAGCAAGAGTCTTTTAATTTTATGGCTGCAGTCACCATCTGCAGTGACTTCAGAGCCCAAGAAAATAAAGTCTGTCCCTGTTTTCACTGTTTTCCCATCTATTGGCCATGAAGTGATGGGACCAGATGCCATGATCTTAATTTTCTGAATGTTGAGTTTTAAGACAAATTTTTCACTCTCCTCTTTCACTTTCATGAGGCTCTTTAGTTCTTCTTTGCTTTCTGCCATAAGGGTGGTGTCATCTGCATATCTGAGGTTATTGATATTTCTCCCAGCAATCTTGATTCCAGCTTGTGCTTCCTCCAGCCCAGTGTTTCTCATGGTGTACTCTGTATATAAGTTATATAAACAGGGTGACAATATATAGCCTTGACATACTCCTTTCCCGATTTGGAACCAGTCTGTTGTTCCATGTCCAGTTCTAACTGTTGCTTCTTGACCTGCATACAGATTTCTCAAGCGGCAGATTGGGTGGTCTGGTATTCCCATCTCTTGAAGAATTTTCCAGAGTTTGTTGTGATCCACACAGTCAAAGGCTTTGGAATAGTCAATAAAGCAGATGTTTTTCTGGAACTCTCTTGTGTTTTCGATGATCCAATGGATGTTGGCAATTTGACATCTGGTTCCTCTGCCTTTTCTAAATCCAGCTTGATCATCTGGAAGATCACGGTTCATGTACTGTTGAAGCCTGGCTTGGAGAATTTTGAGCATTACTTTGCTAGCGTGTGAGATGAGTGCAATTGTGCAGCAGTTTGAGCATTCTTTGGTATTGGAATGAAAACTGACCTTTTCCAGTCCTGTGGCCAGTGCTGAGTGTTCCAAATTTGCTGGCATGTTGAGGGCAGCACTTTCACAGCATCATCTTTTAGGATTTGTAATAGCTCAACTGGAATTCCATCACCTCCACTAGCTTTGTTTGTAGTGATGCTTCCTAAGGCCCACTTGACTTTGCATTCTTTTCACACTGTAGAGCTCGCCAAAATCTTCATCTCAGAAACGTTGCATTTGTTTTCCCTTCTACCTGGAATGTACTTCCCTGTGGCTGTTTGCATTGCCTGTTTCCTTAAGTTTCAGTTTCAACAACAGGTCTTTCTGCCCTACCCCTAAGTTAATCTCTATCAGAGTAGCCAGTTAATTGCTTTCATAGTACTTTTAACTTATTTGTAATCATATATTAACTTGTTATCTTCCTCTTGACTATAAGCTCCATGAAATGGGGACCATTCTAATTCCCTCACCACTGTATAGTTAGTACCTAGCTTAATAGTAGCAAATACTTATAAAGCACTTATTAAGTGGCAAGCCCTATTAGTAAGTATTTTTACAATTAATATATCCTCATAATAGCTCTATGGCATACATATTATTACCCCTCCTTTAGAGATGAGGAAACTGAGGCACTAAGAGGTTAAGCCTTTGTGCCCAAGGGTATAGTTAACAAGCAATAGAACCTCAACTGAACCTATGCTCCAAGCTGAAAGATCATTCTCTTAAACATTATGCTACATGATCCTCAGAGTGACAGGTACGTGATGAGTCCTCAACAAATATTTGTTGCCAGAATGAAGGAAGGAGCCATAAAAAGATTAGTAAGTAGGATATAGGTGAAGGGTTGCCCAAACATTCAAGAGATAGTGAGGGGCTGGGGACAGCTGGTCCTTTTTTGCATCTTTCCTTGGGGTTCAATGAACAATTGAAGCTATACTGCTGAAGCTGGAGTGATATCTTGCACAGGTCTACCTAGACCTACTTTGTAAATCTCAGCATAATGTGGATAAAGAGGGAAATTCTCTCCTTAATCCATACAGAAGCTTAAAGATACCTTTAAGTACTATTAATCGATAAGAATCAGGATTTTTAATTGTTAATAATATAAAAATATTTTACAAATGACACTGAATATTTTAGTAAAATATAAAAATTAGACTTATTTATTATGTGCAAATGGATTTCATAACAAAATGACTCCCATAAATGACATTCATTAGAATGACTTTTATGGAGAAAGGTCAAATAGCTCTGTAAGCTGGGACCAACGTATCATGCTCAAAGCCACAAACACAATCTAGGGAATTTGACAGAACTTCCCTGGCTTAACAATGGTAAGGAACTCTATAGGAAACTTTGCTATGGAGATCTAACAATGGCTTTATACGAAATGAAAACAAATCCACAAAAACTGATACCTCTTCAAAATAAAGTTGACCTCGTAGGAAATATGCCATAGTATCCCCTCTTCTTATCCTTTCCTTCAAGAGCTGCAAAGCCTTATCCACCAAATCAGCATGGCTGTAATGATCTGGTTTTTTAAAAAGTAGAGAATTCCATCTTTACCCATACAATGTGAATTTTTTCTCTTAAAGTAATAAAGTATATAGAATTCATCCGACACTGTTTACACTGGTTTCCTTCCTAGTTCTCATTCCTAAAACTGACCTCCTTAGTTCAAGGAAAAAGCATCACCTTAGAAAAAAGAAAGCACTATCACAATACCAGACATTGTATCTTACGTAATTAAGTACATTGGTGGGCTGTCACACTAACCCTCTTTCCTACTAGGCAGGAGCTCTAGCAATGTAGTCTGTGTGGAATTCTTTAGACAAAGCTGGCCTCTGTGTGAAATTCTTAATTTCAGTCTTAATTAGAACTACTCTAACTAAATGCGCTAACCATCCCCAATTTAATTTTTTTTAGGTCTATAGAAAAAGAAATGGTAGCTTTAAATGCCTATTTCAAATAAAGTATGGTACTGTCCTCTCTAACAGAAGTGACATCTGGCTTCTTTTTTCAAGAAGGGTGTTCTAAAGTCCTGAGAGTAAAACCAGGAGCAGGATCTCATGATGAAATTTCTTCACTGATGATCTGCTACCAGATAAGCTGGGTAGCAATTCCACAGATTTTTACAGAAAAGCTAGAAAGGACTGTAAACTTAACCACTTCCTTGCCAGCAGTAAGACCCATATTTCCTGTCTCTTTTGCTCTGGTGTATGTAATTAACATTTAGTAAAAATATTATCAGGACTTGTACCAGTCTCTTCCTTTCTCCACTGGAAGAATTAACCACTTCTTTGCCAGCAATAAGACTCATATTTCTTGTCTCTTTTGCTCTGGTGTACATAATTAACTTTAAGTGAAAATACTATCAGGACTTGTACCAGTCTTTTCCTTTCTCCATTGGAAGAGTTTTGTATTCTTAGCAGCAAAGTGGGATAGAGAAGTATAAGAGGGGTTCTTGGGCAACTTTTCACTGGTCAACTTCATCCTGTCTCCACAGTGGGTATTCTGTAAAAGAGAATAAAATAATAATATGGTAGAAATATTTTTCTCTAGGAAAATGCACCAAGAGATTCCATTTCCACTTGACAGAAAGAGCATACTCCCCTCATCACTGAAGGATAGGGCACCAAACTACCAACTCTGGTATATGAGCATTCCTTCTTAGGAAACCAGGACCTTTCACAGCTATGAGAAGCACAGCCCTCATCCATGTCTGTTCCCACCACAAGGAGTCAATGATCAAAGCTATCTGCAAGTCCTCTCTGGCTGTGAAATCACATGCTCTAGCAAATCATGTCACCCACCACAGCTGCTGCCACTAGTAGGAATTGGTGACACTGCCCAGAGATACAGTTCTTGTGCACCAGTACCTTCCCATTACCTCGTAACTGAAGCTCATCAAACTAATCCATTTTAAACGAAAGCACCGGTCTATTTTACCTGGGAATACACCTTATTTTAACTGTGTTGTTCAGTTTTATCTTTCCATCTGTATTGGGTTTCCATGTTATAAGGTGGATCACAGTTGAATGGAAAATCAGAGCCTTCATATAAAATGTAGAGGCCACCTAATGTGGGATGAAGGAGTCCAGGTTGGCCTAGGCTGGGGGTAATGAGACCGCAAACTCAGTTGTTGCTACGCTTTTTTGTTTACTCCGTGGAATTCTACTGTTACAGCATGCTCTCACCAATCAGGAACAAGCTTCCAGTAAAGCTTCCTGATTGGTGGTGAAGAGAACTCAATAGACCTTTAGCATGACTGGAAAGCCACAATCATACAATTTTATGATACTATTTTGGACAATAAATTGCTTTGTTGATGAGAAGGGAATGGCAACCCACTCCACTATGCTTGCCGGGAGAATTCCATGAAGAGAAGAGCCTGGCGAGCTACAGTCCATGGGGTCACAAAGAGTCAGAAATGACTGAGCGACTAAAACACACACAATGAGAATGAAGTTCAGAAAGGGAGATAAATCAGTATATCAGGGGAAAAAATCATCAAAGTATCTATGATTTTGGAAGAGGCATTTAATTTTTTTAAGAGTTAATTTTCTCATCTGTAGTTTGGATTATAAATAGTTTGAACTAGAGGATTTCAAAATATCTGTCCTAGATATGTAAACTTCTTGGATTATATGATTCCAAAAACCTATGGTTGTACTAGTAAATATAGAAGTTTCCAGAGAACTTTAGGGTGAAGCAGTATTAGGTGAAGTATTTAGAAGAACTAAGACAATCCAAATACGATGATGTTCACAGCATGTCTCTGTTATCTCTGAATTGTCAGCATCTCGACTCTTGTGCTTTGGGGCCATGAGTAAGTAAATAAGGGTTACTTGAACACAAGTAAATTTGATAACCCAGGTGGCTACTAGGTGACTAACCTGGACGAAAGGGGTGATTCACCTCCCAGGAGGTATGGAGTGAGATTTCATCACACTACTCACAGCAGCATGCAATTTAAAATTTATGAATTGCTTATTTCCCATTTAATGTAATTTTCCATTTAATATTTTCAGACTATGACAGGCCTGAAACCACAGGAACTGAAAATGCAGGTAACAGGGGACTACTGTAATTTCCTCTTTCTGTTTCAGGATCCCATAATCATCATGTCTCCTTAGCTTCTTCTGGTCTATGACAGAGTCTCAGGTTTTCCTTGTTTTTAACAACTTTGACAGTTTTGTACTGGCCAGATATCCTGTAGAATGTTTCCCAATCAGGGTTTACCTGATATTTTACGCATGGTTAGACTTGGGTTATGGACTTTTGGGAAGATGCAGAGGTGAAATATCTTTTCAGCAGACCATATTAAGGGTGCATGAGTTATCGCTGGTGATAATAACAAACACCTGACCAAGGCAGTGTTTCACAGGTTTCTCCACTGTGAAGTTACTTCTCCTCACTTCCCATATTCTACTTTTTGGAAGCAAGTCATTATGCAGAGCCCACACTCAGAGGAGGATGGGGTGGGGTAAGGATTAACCTCTACTTCCTGGAGTGAGGAATGTCTAAATGATGTGTTTGGCATGCTTTTGTAAAGAAGAGCTGTCTTTTTCCTTACTTCTTTCCTTCCTATCTATCCATCTTTATCAGTTATCTATTGGGTTGGCCAAAAAATCCATTTGGGTTTTTTCATAAGATGTTACAGAAAAACCTGAACGAACTTTCTGATCAACCCAGTGTCTATTCTTTGTGCAGTATCCTGGAGCAGTAGTTGTTTAGAATAACTGTATAATTTATCATCTTTTCCAAGAAGTTTGAGTAAGCAAGGCTGGGAGGGTTTATACAGTATAAACTACGCACAAGAATTTCTTTGTGGGAAATCCTTTTGCTTTTACATGTGCTAGTCATTCAGTGGTGTCTGACTCTTTGCAACCTCATGGACTCTTAATTCTCCAGGCTCCTCTGTCCATGTGATTTTTCAGGCAAGAACAGTGGAGTGGGATGCCAGTTCCTTCTCCATTTACAATCATACTAGGATCATATATAGATTTCCTGACTGCCTATGCCAATGAAGGTCATAATTATATTGATTAGTTCAAGTCATTTTCAATCTGTGGATTTAAAAAAAAAACATTAAAAATCAAAGACCATTTATTGAAATTCCAGCTTTGGCTATCATCTTCTGTCTTTGAAAGGTTTTCTTATTGCAGTGATATATTATCTTCAGTGTATGAGCTATAGAATTATATCTTCCATACATCTTTATTAATAAGTAATAGCTAGTTACTTTTAAGGCTCACTGGAATCTGGTCAACATTAATATAAATAACAGGGCACCTACTTGGCAATAAATAAATGAAACATCATATTCAGATATGTCTGATGAATATTACTTGAATATGTTTGCGGGTTATAAAGTTCTCAAGAGATCTAAATAATACATGTGAAACCAAGCCAACTATTGAGATTTTTAGTTTTAGTTTATATTTCTTCATTTGCTTTAGAGCTAAAGTTTTCCATAGCATTATTGCTAAATGTATACAATGTAATTAAATATTTTATAATAGTGATAAATGGGGATTAGAAGGTATTCCCAATTACTCCTTCTTTCAATGCTATGCATTTAGGGAATGTTTTCTATTCATCTTTTTGGCCAATAAAGGCAAACAGGAAATAGATGAAATCAGCCTAATTCTAATTAGCCTGTCCACCAAATACTTTAATTTAATAATTTTCACCAATTGGCACACATTCATTCATCCATTGAAGAGGAACTCCTTGAATAGAAGGCATTGGACTAAGCACTGTGGGAGATTCAGTTCTAGAAACAAGGCTACATTAAGTCATCATTAAATCAACAGTGTTTTTCAATGGATTGTAGTAATCTTCACTGAGGACTTCATTTTGCTTCAAAGCAGTCAATCTCAGTAGCTTTGAACTACCAAAGATGACCACAATTCTTTAAAATATAGGTACAAGAATGTGGGCTCTGGGGTCAAATTGCCTGAGTTCCAGCTCCACTCCTTAATAATGATGTGATCTTAGATAAGTTATAGAAATTTCCCTAAGTATCAGTTTCCTTTCCTATCTGTATTAACCATGGGGCACAGTAAGTGCCCAATTAATGTCAATGTATCACAACACAGTAATACATTGGAATAGATATTAGTGGTCATTTAATATAATTTCTCATTTGTTTATCTTTATTTCACATCACTGCTATATGTGTAACATATATTGCAACCAGACTGGATTACACATAGTTCTCAACACTGGAAGATATTTAACACGTCTTATAAATTCTCTTCCTCTTCTGGATGACCTAGCAAACTCTTACCCTTCAAGTCTTAGTCCACACATCTTTCACTCATTTGGTCACTTAATCATCATTCAACTTTAAAAAAAAAAAACAAAACCACTCACTCTAAATGGCACCCTTCTGGAAAGACAACTACCAGTAAATTACACATAAGTAGAATTGGCGATGCTTGGAAGAGTGACTATTCCACATGCTTCTTAGACCATCTACCACTTTGGAAAATTGATCCCACCTGCTATATGTTCTGTAAAAACTCCAGTCCCTTGCCAGTAAGATACTGTCCCTCAGTGACACACACACACACCCACACACACAAAGGTATAAATGAACTTAACTGACAAAAAAGAAGTAGAGTAACAGATTTAGAAAACAGACTTATGATTACCAGGGGATAGGTGAGGAAGGGATAAATTGGGAGATGGGGTTTGTCGTATACACACACTACTATATATAAAATAGATAATGAAGAACCTACTGCATAGAACAGGGAACTCCACTCAATACTTTTTAATGGCCCATGTGGAAAAAGAAACAAAAAACGATTGGATATCTGTATAACTGATTTACTTTGCTGTATACCTAACACAATATTGTTATAACACTGTATACCGAGACTAACACAATATTGTGAATCAACTATACTCCAATAAAAATTTAAAAATAAAGAAAAAAACAACAAAAAAGAAAGACAAAAGAAAAAATATAGTTCTCCGAATGTATTTATTCTGTATACTTCTGTACTCCACCAGCTCTAATCAGTTTTCAGAAAGCTTTTAGGCCCATTTCTAAGAGTAAATCAGATACTTAGCTGAGACATAAAGAGTTGTTTGGAAACATTATGAGCAATGGACAAGTGTGCAGTGATTAAAGGGACAAAAGTTTTAAAAACTACTCACAAAATTCCCTTTCCTTGTGACATTTAAATATGTCACAGGAAGTTAACAATAATTACCAGATTTAATGCATGCTGAACAGAATCTTGTTTTCAAGAAAAAGGATGTAACATGGAGGTATATGTATCACACAAACATCCCATTTCATATGTTAACTGCAAAACATACGTTTTAGAACTCTAAGAACTTCTTCAATGACACCTTGTATTAGTTAGGAATTCTTGAAAATGAACATCTGTGCAAACTTGAAGCTTAATTATATGCTTTGAAAAATAGTGCTTATCTAGATGAAAAACACAAGAAAAGGAAAACTGGCAATATGGACATGTGTTCTCATATATCTCTGACATTCTTTAAACAGCATAAAAAGTACTGTGAATAGTTTAAATTTTAAAAAAAGAACACAAGCACAATTCTATACCTGTTTGAATATAAGTGTGTGTGTATCTATCTATATGCTTATGTTTAAATACACATATAAACAAAGATGTTTAAAACTACCCCTTTGCAAACAAAAGAAAAGAGAATTTTGCTCACCAAGTCTTTGAGGCAGCAAGGCACAGGATGCTTCAGATGAAGAGATTAAAGTGATAACAGGAGGTGCACTCAGTGCTTCAGACAGAGGAAATAAAAGATGAAAAGGGGATGCTCTGTGCTTTGGACTAACAGGCCCTTAGTTAAATGCATTTCCCGAAGAATTTTAATGAACTCTGCTTCCCATACATAGAAAAGCACTATAATCATTAACTTGGAATATTTGTTCTTTGTAACTAGCAGTGATCTTTTATCAAGATACATGTTGACTACATGTATTCCCTAACATCAAAAAAAAAAATCACATATAAACTAGCTTCCCCACCCTCACCTCTTTGGAGTAGTTCCTCGGTGCTATCTGAAAGCTGTCTCTGGGGCTACAGTCCTCAGTAAAACCCTGAATAAACTTTAACTCACACCTCTCATGCTGCACATTTTTCTCTAAGTCGACATCTTGGATCAGCTGTATAAATCTAGTAATATAAATTACTACAAAATTAGTTTATGGCTCTTATTACAAAATAAACAAGAAACTGTAACCAAAATTAGAACAAAAAGGCCACCCATCTATCTTCAGAGGACAGAGCTTGTTCTCCAAAAACAGAATAAACTTTCAGTCTTGCTCTCAAAAGGTACCATCACATAGAGGGGAACAGATTAAGATAATAGGGAAAATAAATACATGGTTGGAACTTTAGCTTTTAGCTAGATTAACCTGGGGAAGAAGAAAAAAAAAGTGCTTAGGAACTGTCCAGAGATAAACTACAGGGTCAGTGGCTATGGCTTTGAAGTCAGAATGTCTTGTTTCTACAGTTTTCTTTTCGTTTATCCACTAACTCCTCACGACGAGTGCGGGGCTCCCGTCTCAGCAAGCTCAGAGCTAAGAGCTGGGACCACCATTTCCCCAGGCGACAAGTCCAGCACTGTGCCCGACCGGTCTCTCAGGGGCCACATTACAATGGCGGGCTCACTTTACATCACTCCCGGAAAGTGCATAGTGTCATTTTGGGGTGTGGGTGAAGCAGTCCTGTGGGAAAACCTAGCCCCTTAGCTCACCTTAGCCGCCCCTCCACCACCACCCCTACCCCCCAAACCCTCTCAAGCTCTAGCTTTCCTAAATGTCCAGGGCCTGAGGGACAGAGGCAAGCCTGGGACGGCTTTGAACACGGTGACTCAGAAGGAACTTTCTTTCCTCAGGAGCCAGAAGCTGGGGCCGCGGGGGGCCAGCACCAAGTGCAGTAGCAGCTTCCAAAGGTTGCGTTGCCGCCCAGGATCCTGGTAGCGCCTTCGTTTCCTGGTTACGTGCGCGCCAGCAGAAACCAAAACCTCCACCCGCGACTTCCGCTTCCCCAGAGGGACTAATAAGCTGGGCACAAGCAGCGTGAGACGTGCCAAACTCTGAGCGCCTCATGGCGGCGGGTGAAACCCGGCAGTCCCGACGCCGGTCCTTCAGGGCGCACGCGCAACGGGGCCTGGGCGGGAACGGCCCCAGGGGCTCCGCCCCGAGGTGGGCGTGCCTAACACCTCCCCTTGGCCAATCAGCTGGCGCATCCTCGCTGCCTCCTCCTCCCCCCGCCCCCGCCAGCCTCACTGGGCTCCAGGTTACACGTGCTAGTGTTTGTGTACGTGCGGCTGCTGCTGGGCGGAGAAAGGCGGGGTTGGGCTGCTCCGGCCGAGCCGCAGCTGGGGCACGGCGGGGAGGGGCTGGCCCCATGGCTCTGGTGACCTTTTAAATTCTCTGGCTCTCGGGCGGCCTGTCCACTCTTAACCTGTCCGTCTGCAGCGAGTGCCGCACTGCTCAGCTCTCCCAAGGACTCCTGTCCTCTACTTTAGGCGGGAGATGCTGCTGCTCGATTGCAACCCAGAGGTGAGACTCAGGCTGCTTTGGTCAGGCAGGCTTAAGCTTCCAGATTCTGTCTTCTAGAGAGGGCTAGATAGGGTGAGGGTGTACTGACCACTTGGCGCTGCCAAGTCAAGCCTCTTCAGAGTTGGAAGGTTTTTGGAGTGGTGGAGGATTTCAACCCCCGGAGAGGAGCCTGGACAAAGGCGAGAAGGGGTGCTGGAGCTGTTCTTTTCTCGCAGGTGGATAGTCTGAAGCATCTGCTGGAGACCGGGGCCTCCGTCAACGCACCGCCGGATCCTTGCGAGCAGTCGCCTGTCCACTTGGCTGCAGGTGGCGGCCTTGCTTGCTTTCTTCTCTGGCAGCTGCAGACGGGCGCTGACCTCAACCAGCAGGTAACTAGGCAACTGATTGTTGCTGTGTGCAAACCTCCCCTTCACCCCAAATCCACACATTTCTTAGACGCCAAGGTATTCAGTCGTTTCAGTTATTAGAAACATGACTAGCACAGCGATGCCCATAGAAGTGTGAGACACTATGTAACTTTACAATTTTCCAGTAGCCACATTAATGAAGTGAACATTTTAGTAAACTGACCCAATTAATCAAAAATATTATCATTTCATGTGTAATCAATATAAAACATAACTGATATATCTATATATATATATAGATATTTTGGATATGCCTTCTCACCCTGTGTATTTTACATTGACAGCACATTTCAATTCAGACTAGCCACATTTCAGGTGCTCATTAGCCGGATGGATGGCTGCTGGCTAATACATCGGACGTTTCCAAGATCTACTGTTCCTTTCCAAAGGAATAACTGCTCCATTACAAAATTAAGTCTCAGGGTAGCACAACTTGTAAGACATGCTCACAATCAATATAATTCCTTACAGAACTTTCTTAGGGTAGTTTGCATCTTCCATTGAATGTTAAATTTTAAATTGTAATTTTTACTTCTGTAGGATTCTATTTTGCTTTTAATCACTTAAAATTTACTGTATGTATGTAGCTGTGACTGCACATTTTATTAATGACAAATCTATATTTAATAGGGCACCAAATGAACTTTATTTTAAAAAAGAATTAAAAAGATTCAGTCCAGTACAATGCAGTTCTAACCCTACTTCCTCATTTATCAATTTCCACAAGAGTGTTTTGGGGAGAGACTAAAATATGCTGTCTTGTATGTAAGGATGTTTTTGGAGAAGCTCCCCTACACAAGGCAGCAAGAGTTGGAAGCATGGAATGCCTCAGCCTGCTTGTAGCCAGTGATGCCCAAATTGAGTGAGTATGGAATCAGTGACTTCAAATTTTATATTTTCTTGGGTTAAATTAATCAGACTCCTGCAGCTCAATTACATGATGCTTGCCTAATTGATAATGTAGTGGAACCATTTAAAAGTTAACTTAGGCTGTTAATGATTATCTGATACTATTTGAGTAAATTAAAAAATAGATCCTAAGCAATCCAAGGTGCAGTTCATGTGTCATGGCAGTATTACATCTTAGTTTTGTTTTAAAAAATCCATCCTATAGATGTTTTCACTGACTTCCTTTGTGTACTCACTCATTGTACTGAAAACAGAATACTCTTTTATTTGTGCAGAAATGAAGTACTCATTCTGTGCTGTCCTCTGTGCTAATTAAGGACAAATAGTGAGCAAACATGGAATTCCTCTATGCTTCCTTTACCTCTTTTATTCTGCAACCAACATTTGTGTGATCCCAAAGCACCTTTGTTAGAAATACACTTAAAAAAGGCTAAACAACTGTCAACTTTTACTTGAACACTTTTTTTTTTTTGTCTTAAACTTAGTTTATGTAATAAGAATGGGCAAACAGCTGAAGATCTTGCTTGGTCATGTGGATTTCCAGAATGTGCCAAGTTTCTTACAACAATTAAATGCATGCAGACAATAAAATCAAGGGAACAACCCAATAAAGATCATTGTGTTCAAGTGCTCAGACAGAAACGAAGTTTTGGAAGTGAAGAAAATACAAGTGGGAAAAGGAAGTGTTGGTAAATAATTCAGTTTCTTCATTCTTCCTCCCTTAAGGATCTCTTATTTAAAACAGAATTTATTGTTTCGTTTAAATATCGCCAGTCTTTTGTCTTGTATATCTTTTCATTCTCATTAACACATTTTAATACTGGATGTAGTAACTACTACTAAACTTTAGAGACCAAAAATTGTCCTGCATGGTGGAAGATTGGGGAGAAAACCTTTTTAAAAAAAGGTTTTAATGTTAATATGTATTTCAATAACAGATGTAATGGTCATGAAGAGGTGTGGAGAAGGTCTTCACTTAATGCAGCTCTACCACTCAGCTATGCGCTGTGGCTTCTGGCTCATCAAGTGTGTCTAAACTCCTTCTAAGAAGGAGGAAACCTTTCTTCTAAGCGAAGATAACATTCAAGAATACATGTATTTACATGCCTATAATGTTCTGGTTGTGCACGCTTTGTCTCTTAACTTTTATTAAAAGAATGTCTAGAGAGTAAATTGTTTTCTTTGTGATATTTACCACCTTTGGAAAAACTCATAAAAACCATCAAACCACCCCCAGGATTTAATTTGAAATCAAATTTATTCTTTATCAACAAAGTTACAACTTTACTACAGTCTATAAGTCCAAGATATTTTAAATAGTATTTGGTCGCTGAGGGAGACATAAGTTATAGTAAGCATCCTTGTTCCAAAACTCTGGGCCCTTCCATCCACACCAGCCCTAGATGTGGGAGAAGGGAAAGGAAAACCTTTTACAAAGTTACAGGACTACATAATTGAAATTGTAACATTTTACAACTGAATCTTGCAGTAAGACTGTAAATACCTATACAATGCAAGTATCTGAATTCCTATTAAGCACAGAAAAGTAGCTTATTTGGGTTCACTTCAGATAGAATTTTAAAAATTTTAATTCTATGATATTTAATCATAGAAATCATTTTAAAAAAGAAAAGCTTCACTATGGTACTATTACTCAATGTCATATTTTATTGATTTTTAAGATGTATGGTTTTATCATTCTGGTAGTCGATGGCATGTGATAATTTAACTGCCATCTGTCCCATGGAAGACTGTATAGACAGTGAGAAAGGCTATGGGCCTTTTCATTAAAAGTGGGCCTCCCCAGCCACTGATTTCCCAGCAGTGGCATCTCAGCAGTGATACGACGTAGTCAAGGAATCTGAACTTGCCCTTGGGAGTTGCATTCTACATTCTTCCTTTTCCTCAGGCTGTAATCACTGCCACTTCCCAGTTTCATGTCAGTATTTTTTCCAGCAGAGAAAATTTCTTTCAAACAACATTTCATTGTGAATATAGTTAAGTTCATCAAATTTCTTCTAGGGCCATTAATTTATTTTCTTAAAGACCCAGCTAATGACTTGTCTGAGTTACATCATTCTGAAATGAAACGCTTGCTTACACATACTTGTTCAGAGGTTAGTGAGGACTCAAAATGCCATTGCATTGAGTGAGAGGCAGTGAGTGGTCTTGCTCCTTTACCCTACCTGACTGGGAGTGGAGTGTGTGCTCAGTCATGACCTACTCTTGTGACCCCATGGACTACAGCCAGTACCTGGCTCCTCTGTCCGTGGGATTTTTCAGGCAAGAGTACTGGAGTGGGTTGCCATTTTCTCCTCCAGAGGATCTTCCCAACCCAGAGATGGAACCTGAGTCTCCTGTGTCTCCTGCATTGGCAGGCAAATTCTTTACCACTTGAGCCATCAGGGAAGCCCACCTAACTAGGAGGCTGCTGGGCATTCTGACAGGGACCTAAAGTCAAAGGCCATAGTTCCTACAGAGGAAGATGGTGTGTTAGCCTGTTTTTCAGTGTGGAGGGCGGAGGGTTGAGTAGAGATGCTCTTTAGGTCTTTATTCTTTTTCTGATTGCAAAAATAAGATACACATAAAAAAATTCAAATGAGGTGAAAGTAAAAATTAAAAAATCCTCTACGAGTTCTGCTCTCCCTGCCTACAGATACCACCATTAAGTCTGGTTTATTTCCCTTGAGAGTCGTTTCTTTACATAAAATTCTTTTTATCATCTCATTTTTTCAGCAAAACTTTCTCTAATGAATTTCATGTCCTAAAATCTGTTTTCTCAATGACAGAAAAAGGTTTATACTTTCTGTTTTGATCTTTCACACATGTGGGCCATCTCTAGGTAACTGGTCTCAAATTTTTTTCAAAAGAAGTGGGTAGAGACGGTGCCCAAACCAGAAACTGCGGGAGTAAGTAGAGGAGCCGGACAGCTTTCTTTTGAGGTGACTGACTTAGGGAACTTACACAGGAAAGCTCCCCAAGTGGGTAGAGAGAGGTCAGGCAGAGGGAGGATTGTCCCTTTAGGCCCCTGCCATAGACTGAATGTGTCTAAGGCTTGTATGATGAACCCTATCTCCAATGTGCTGGCATCTGGAAGTGGGGCCTCTGGAAGTTGACTGGGTTATGACAATAGAGCCATCATTAGAGAGTGCCCAGAGAGCTCCCTCATCCCTTACATCATGTGGGGACAGTGAGAAAGTCTGCCGTCTTTAAACTAGAAAGTGGGCTTCACCACCCACCAAATCAGCCAGCACCTCCATCCTGGATTTCCCAGCCTCCAGAACTCTGAGAAATAAACCTCTGCTACTATAAGCCGCCCCCTCTACCGTGTTCTGTTACAGCAGCTTGTAAGGCTTCTCACAGCCTTTAAGATAAAATCTGAACGCGTGTGTCCCAGCCTGGCTCTCAGTGGCCATCCTGACTTAGCTCCTACAGATCCCTCTAGCCATCAGTCACCCCTCTCCACCAGCTCAAGTCATGTTAAAAATGCCACCGTTCTCAGAACATGCCCAGCTTTCCTTTCACTGACTTTGATCCCTTTGCAGGGGCAGTCTTGTAAGCGCCACCAAAGATACCATATTTTTGGGGGGAAGCAGTCCTTTATGGACTCCCCTTCTTTGTCTTTCTATACTAGACAAAGAGCTCTTTAAAGATCCATTTTAATACCCCAGTGCTTAGGACAGTGGATGGTAAATATTAGGTACTTAATGAATGTCCAATGAATGAACACCTTGCTACAGAAAGACAGTCAATATTGCTCCTATTTTTAGGAAGATACGTATACCAGCCAAAAACATGTCACAGTCTTCAAAGTCCAAATGCCTTGAAAGAGAAAATTTTGTGTATGTGGCATTTAAAATTTTAAGAATGTGTTTATATCCTGTTAGTATTTATAGATGCTCCAATAATTGGCAATAGACTTTACTAAAGTGGGGATATAAGAGTTCAGCTACATAAAACAGTAAAAACTCTCATAAACATCTCATTCACAGGGCTTTAGTAATCTCATACAGCTATATTCAGTTTTGAAGATCTCTCATAAGTGAATTTCAATGTTAAACCATCCATTTCCCCAGAATTCCGTAGGATTTCGGATTTAAGAAATCTTTTTATTGGTACTAATGACTTATTTGGCAAAAAATATGAAACTTTTAATGGACTCAAGTTAATTGTGTCTTATAACACTTGCCTCTGAAAGATTTAGTACTGAGTTTCATGGAAATTTAGTACTAATTTCTCATTAAAACTCAGTACTAAATCTGAATTAGTTGCCTATAAATTAACGTAAATTTATACCTCCTTTAAGTTGGTAGTTTAAGCATTAACAAATATTGTTAAATTTGTTTCAAATTCAAATCTTTCATAGAATGAGATTAAGTTATATGTAAAAATATATATATATATAAAAGCAGTCAAGTCTCCATAATGTCCATCATACTGCCAATTTTTGGTTAATTTGAAAATTATAAACATTATATATTTCACTCTTTTTTGAGGCATTGATAAATCTCAGTATATTTACGAAATGCTGTAAAGTCTCAAAGGAATATATTTATGAGTTTCATACTCTAATACTTTAGTTCCCCCCTGGCCTTCATATCTACAGAGAGTGACTCATCACAGGCTTAGAGTCCTTCCTTACAGTGAGGATCTCTGCTCTCAGTTTACAATCCATCTTTCTGTTAGCTTCCAGTTCTCCCTCCTTTGGCTTTGGGTTATTTTCCTTGTATTTATTTGTTAAACAGACACTTACCTTTTCCAAAATAACCTGCAGATCTTCAGCACCTGTATAATGTGGATCTAAAATCAGAAATTTTATCTGTCCTGTAATTTCATTCCATGCAACTCCTAGTATTGTGTGAGCCAAAACTCCTCCCCCTATACAAGAGGAAATGACAGGGCATATGTCAGTCTCAACCTCCCAATCAATTTCAGTTGAAAAAGATTATTTTGCCTATGAATTAATCTAACATAATATTAAATTGATTGACCTAAACTGGAAAAGACATAATGTCAAATGTACTCTGAAAAGACAAAATTACATCTTAAAGACAGAAAAGATACAATCACATCTATAATCATATTAGGTTTCTATGTCACTTTAATATTCATGGAATTACCTAAACTGGATTTAAGAAGGGCCACAGAAGGTCTGAACTCCTCACACAGGGTAACCACCGTTGCTGCTGGTGCCTCTCTCAGCAGACAAGCCATGTTACCTCTGCTCCAAGTGCCTCCAGTGGTGCAGCCCGTCTACTCAGTCACTACTTCCTATAGTTTGCCGACATCTGCCTACCTGCATTTCTTACACACCAGTCTTAGCTTGCCTTCTGTCATCCAGGACAAGTCTTATTTCTCATAGAATCGTGAATCTTTAGATTAGCTAATCCAATTCTCTTATTTTACAAAGAAAGTCTAAAGAGGTTAAGCAATTTGCATAATATCACACAGCGAGCCAAGTTCCTGACAGCCATGACTTCTGATGCTATACTGAGTGACCATTGCCTCTTTTCCATTCTGCTATAAAGTTTTTATTTGAGCACAGTTATCAAATAACTTAGCCTTTACTACTTCTAGTTATTATAATCTTTTTTTATAACTTTCCTCCCACCTTGGAAATTTTAAAAAATATCTAGAGGTCAGTACGCATGATGTAAAAGCTAATTTTAATATGTTTACAAAGGACTGATATTATGTGCCATTATGTATTTACATTAATGATAAGTTTCACATACTCTCCATCTACCAAAAGAACATAAGATTGCAAAACACCTTACCAATCATTATTGGAGTTCCTTCACTTTGGAAATGATTAGCCAGTTCTCGTCCCTGAGAGGCCATTTCAGAACCTTGGCTAGAAAGAAACCAGTTTCTATCAGATGAACTATTCTGAAGATCAAATGAGCTTGGGAACTAATGTTTTCTACCTTTTTGGTTTCTTTTTTGGTTACTAAAAATATAGATATAAATTTAAGCAAAATTAAGTGGTAGGGAACTGAGAGCAATTTAAAGCAATACAACCTCTAAATATTTAAGGTCACTAAATGAGCTAGGAAAGAAGACCTTGATTCTTTGCTTCTAGAAATGCATAAAGAAGGTTCTGGATTTTTAACCACCTAACATTGAAAGTGGTCACTTTGATACTGAGGGGATTCTTATGGGTGGATTTAATTTCAGAAGGACAGGTTTTAAATCCTGGGATTTTGTTTTCATACCATCAAGCTCTGAGCCTGTAATTCCTCATCTTTAATCTGGGACCAAAAATACCTGCCCTTCTATGTGACAGGAGATTCTAGGACTAAAACAGACAATGTCTGTGTAGCCAACATGAAAACTGCAAAACGTTTTCAAGTACAACATATTTTTGGGGGAATATTTTAATATCATATAATTTTTACTTCTGAGAATAGAAAAGATGAATAGATGGAAGTTTTTTTTTTTTTTTTTAGAATGGAGGTGCCAGGTGGTGCTAACCCTTAGCTCTTGCTTTGTAAGGAATGTATGAAATAACATTTTCATGTGTCAAAACTTTCACTTTTTAATCACCACCTACTTCACTACTTAATCTATTATTTATTTGTTAGTGCTGATTTCCACATCCAATTCAAATTGCAACTGTGAAGGCAACTGCACTAAAGTACTTGGACAATAAGGATAATGACATTAGTTATCAAGGTTGTCATAATAAATGTATTAAAAACATAAGCTCATATATAAGGAGTAAGCTAGAGATGGTCATAGAAATCAATCTTCTCTAATATTTGCTCATATTTTAATACTAGAATTGTGATTAGAATAGTAATATTCTATTTTTTAAAGAGGAAAAGAAAATTTCCTATTATAAATATCTTATTTATAAATTTTATATTCCTATAGTATAAATTTCCTATATAAAATTTCCTGTTATAATAGATAAGGAAAAGATAAAATTATATTTGGATACATGATTAGTTTATTAAAATCTCAGGAAGCAAAAGAGTGGGAAGTAAACAAAAAGGTCAGTCATAGATCAATATTTGATTTTTCCCTTCCAAGACTTCAACGACTTCTGCATTAAAAAACCAGACCTTCTGTACCTACTCAAAGTTGGCATATTTCCAAGTTTTCCTCTTCCAGACTAAGACTAGGCCTAGACTATACAAGTACGTATCACAAAGTTTACTCACAAACATCTTCTAAAAAATAACAACAAAGAAATTTAGGACTGGAAAAAATGAGATTTATAAAGCAAGGGGGCAATGTGGAGGAAGAGAAAAGAGCGAAAACAAATTGGGGGAAAAATGCACTTTTTTAATAAAAGTGACAAACTCTCTTTGAAGTGATTTCTCAAATTTCTTAAAGTTTCCTTACCTGACAAACAGTATTTTTGAAGTTACACCAATCAAATGGTTCAGCACCAGCTGTACCTCGATAGATCCAATCCACTGCCGTGATCCGACAAAGGTTGCTGGTTTGTCCCCAGCATCAACTAGAGCCTTTATTTAAAAATACAGAAAAAAATGATACACAAGACAGCTATTAAAGATTATGTACAGGGCATTTCCCTTGATTACCAGTATATATTTTTTCCCTTCAAAACAGAAGTAAGTCTGGACCAGGAGGTAGGCTTAATTATTTAATGGATAATATATTAGGGTTCATGAAACTTCCATATAATTCAAAATGGTGTGTTCTTGTACCTGCTGGATTTCTCTGTGTGTTGGAATGGATCTCTCTGTGTATCCCTGGTGTCTGAACCAGGAGCAGATAGTCTGCAGAGACCGATAAGCACAGCCCCAGCCGTTGTCATCTATTCGATCCTGCATATAATGATGGTAACCGTATGTGCCCTGGACCACATAAACCTATATAAAAAGAAGAAACACAGTAAAATATTAACTTTAGATGTATATATTATATGTATACATATGTATATCATCGATTAAGATAACATTATATACATATACATGCTCGAGTCATTTACTGTTTTCAGAGCTAGATTGTTACTTTTAGTGACTTATAAAAATTTTTTTAAAAAAGAAAAAATACTCTCCAACTCTTTCAATGTATCAGTGTATTACTGATACAAAAGTGAAGTAAGAACAGTATGAGAAAATAAAATTATAAGACAATATCATTACATAAATGCAAAAATCTTAACAAAATATTAAGTCCCTCAGAATAAAAAAATAATAATCAAACATCCCCTGGGCACCAGCAAAAAACAATTAATGACACTAATGATCAACTAACTCCTATAAATAATTACTAAACTCACCATACCAGTCTCTATGTTAGGTGGATTGAGATAAGTATGTGGATTTCTAATGTAACCATCTTTGTATGGTTCATCTGGAAAATGATAAGCATTAGACCTTTTGAAATAAGGTCTGTCATGAGGCAGATTGAAGACATCGTGTAACTCCTAAATAAAACCAGAATTAACAGGAAAGAAGAGAAAAAAGGTTAAATGATATAGGTTCCTAGTCAATAAATAAACCCAAACTAGATTCAAAACAGAAAATTTAAGTTATCAAACACTTATGATTTAATTCATGAAGGTCAAAGAGGGTGAGATTTAAACTAAAATCAAAAAGGATTTATTTTTGTTTATCTATGTATATGGATAGAAACTGGAAGAGAATACAGAACATTGAAAATAATTTATTAGCATGAAAGAACTGAGATAATTTAAAATTACTTATTGTAACACAGTCTGCTAAAATAAATCTAGGCTAACGAGTAGTTTTGAAAGTCTTGTAAATGAGTAAATTATAATTAACAATGATATAACTATATCAAAAAATCATGCTTTGGTTTTTATTTTTAAAAATCATGCTTAGAGTATTTAACAAATATAAGGGGTAGTGATTAGGTTACAGAATGGAAATTGGTGGTTTAAAGACCAATATGGCATCAAAATAAAAATACACATATATGTTTAAAAGGCAACATATTCCTTAATGTATAAAAACGTAATAGTTACTCTGAAAGTCTGACATCTTCTTTTTGATATCTCCTATGTATTTGAGCAGTTTGAATGAGATCATTAGCTTGTGTAACTGTTGCCTCTGCAAACCAATTCATTTGGCACTTACAGAGAGACACAGAGGGTTACAGTGTTCCATCTCTTTTCGGGGCAGAGATTGGGAAGATGTTTCCATGGTATAATTTGATGGGTACTAGGCAAGGCCAAATATCAAAAATATATACTACCAAAAAATACATATATATACACACTATCAAACCAGTCATTTGCCAATAAATCTCATTTCTTTGAATGTTGATCATGTTTTCTTCAAAACACCTCTAATAAAACCCAAATGACCCTGAGAGGTGGGGGATGGAGTAGTACTACAAATCCTAATTAGAAACAGGATAAATTCTAATTTCCCTTCTCTCACTGTAACCCTGTCTCTTTTGTAAATTTGCAAGTAATGGAAAAGAAAAGGAAGTTATTAAAAAGCACTCATCAGCTACTCTAGGCATGTAAGCATCTTTTCGTTCTTAAATTTCACTATAGAAAAATTACAAATGAACTTCACCGAATATATGAAATTAAAATGTTACATATGATTCAGCATAATAATTTTTTCTTAAAAATACTTTAAACAGTTACATGAGAATAGACATTAAATAAGATGTAAAGCCAATAGTGTTCATCCACACTTTATAAAATTAAATCACAAAACGCTGGCTATTTATTAGAAGCACAAAATTAAATACAAAATGAATGATATTTTTATTTTTCTAAGAATGAATTGGTTTTACCTTTCTATAGGCCTGCAGCTGACCATCTGGAATTCCTGATGGATATGAAATTGTTACAAGATTTTTTTCACCTGGCAATAAAAAGTGCAGTGGTTCAGGAACCACAATAGATGTTCCTTTCATGTATTTCAAAATGCATTTTTCCATATCAGTTAGTTGATTATGAATTGCATCGACTAGAAGTTTACGAACTCTGTGGGAGGGAAATACACAAGTGCATTAACAAAAGTTATAATAGTTATGATACATGAAACTGTTGAGTGAATATATTCCTAATATGCCCTTGATAGGACTGGATTTATTAAATTAAGTCTAAATAATAAAAAGTTAAATGTTAAATAGACTAAATTTCCTCTGTACAGGTAAATGGAAAATTCTATAGGTTTGGCATATTATCCTGCTTCCTCAATAAACACTGAATTACTAGATGACTCTTAATTTAATAAGAAACAAGGAGTAAATCATAGTAAAAAGAACAATAACCACCCTAGATATGCCTCAACGACACTTAAAAATAGGATGTGATTACTTTGGGGGAGGGTCCTCATTTAAAGGTATCAGTAGTATTAGAAAATACCTACTTTCCCCACGTTTCTTCTGGAGCAACAGATAAAACTGCATCAACTGGTAAAGTCATACTAACATAGTGGTGTCCTCCGCTTTCTCTTTCAATAATGGGCGTTACAGCTGCCAGAGGGGTCGACACTTCCAGCATCAGATCTATATTTACTATTTGATGCTATAAAGATAAACAGAATAGTTAACTTAAAGCACACTGAACAATAATATAAAAGGTAAGTAAAAGGACTTTTTAAGGATCATATACACTATATTACAGTAAATTATTTAAAAGCACAATTCTTAGCTTAAAGAAAAATTCTTCTCTGCTTCAAAATAATCTGAGGAGAGGCAGAGAGTGAGTGCGAAGTGAAGATGAAATCAGATCATGAATCCATAAGCATTAAAAGTTCACTATGGTTCATTGTCCTATTTTTGTATAGATTTAAAATTTTCAAAAAAAAATGAATAAACAAGATATAATAACCACAGATCAAGGCAACTTTTAAACATATGTTATGACTATATACCTCTGCTCTAAAGACATACTAATAATGAACTCTTAGAAAGGTTTGATTTTGATAGTGGTAGGGAAAAACAATTCTGAAAATGCTTTCTGTATATTAAACAAATTTAGCAAAATATTAAGAGTACTGGAAGCCAGGTTTCTCACTGGGAAAAGGTTAGGAATTGTGTGAGGCTGAAGTAGAACTAGAGGTATATGATTTACATGGGTAAATATTGAAGTGTGCATTATATATGTATAGTATGTGTGCATACATGTCTGCCTTCCTTGGGGAAATGGCTGATTCCTGAGATGAAATAGCAAAAGTACATGGACCTGGAACATCCTTGGAAGAAATTACGAAGTATTCAAAAGTACAGTGTCAAGAGAACACGGGAGCCAGCATGAAGTGTCTCTTGGCCAAATTAGAAAATATAAGCATCAAAATAACTGATGACAGTTAACAGACAACTCATTGCATAAAACAGGATTCCATACTTCCACGCAGTTAATACACAGGGAAAAGGAAAAGCTCTTCCTTACAGTACAAAGTCATCTTGTAAATGTAAAAGAAAACAACAAACTTGGAAAAAAATCACCACTTTGCAACCATTAGATTAATGCTAGCTTCTGACAAAAATTATCAATTGATGTTAGAAGCGTTGGGTAAAAACTTGATGAGGAATAGGATATATACATAAACTCAAAGCATCTTCCCACAAGATACCTTCAGGGCAAAAAATAGGACCCTCCCAGTGGAGAAAGGTGGCAGTTACCACATTAAGTGATCATCGTTAACGTCACTGATACGAGAACCAACTAAGTATATGCCTCTTTCACATGATGTGCTGAGGACACACATTACTTCTTTGGTATTCCTATCAACAATGCCCACCTGAACCTACCATAAGGCAGCCTAGAACAAACTCAAGCCCAATCCGAGAAACACTCTATAAAATAACTGACCTGAACCCTCAAAATGTCAACCTCCAACTACCAGTAATTCTCAAATCCTTATCCAAAGTCCATAGTTTTTTTGTACACTCCACATTTAAAAATCTCACAGCTCAGGTCAACACCTCACTGGTGTCTCAAACATGGTATGACCAACACTGACCTCACATCTTCCCCATCTCCCATCTTTACCCAAGCAAGAAGCTGGTCATCCCACATCCAATTAGTCTCTAAGTACAATCCTTTTCATTACCTAAATATTTCTTGTATCCATTCCCTTCTCTTTATTACTATAGCTACTGGTTTTGTTCAGATTCCCCCGAGTGCTCTCTGTCCACATCTCCAACCCCATGTCCACTCTATTATTCTTACTAGTCTAGAAAAATGCTACAGTCATATTAAATATTAACTTTGTACAACTTCCTGCCTTGAAGTAGCTGCTCTGTTTTTCATCTCCAATACCTGGCAAAGTTTGGGGCATGTGGCAGATACTCAACAGTACTAGTTCAAAAATTGACAGAACCAAAACTGTGAAGAAAAGTAAATCACTTATCATTTACTATTTCATACAGCATAATGTGTCACTGTAATGTTTCAGAATGATTCCTTTTTAAGTAATTTGTAAACATACTCAAGGACAAAAGTTTAGATATATAACACAGAGGTATAACCTTGGGCAAGTCACTTAATCTTTCTGGACTTGAATCATCTGATCTGTTAAAAAAAAAAAAAAGTAAGAACTTTCTAAGATCTCACTCAACTCCAAATTCAAGGATTGAAAATTTTTATCACTAAGAAGACAGGTGATTTGCTTACCGTGTCTGATAACTTTTTATCTTTCTTCTTCATGAATTTTCGTTTCGTACCTTCTTCCGGTTCAAATCTAAATTTTTAATACACGGAGATGTTTATAATGTGAAATGATATTGTAAAAACATTTCTAGCAATCTTTAAGCATACTCACTGAATAAAGCGCACTATGTTCTTACAGGCAGAACTATCGGTCAGCTCTCCTGGAATGGTGTTCATGTCACTGTTGGGCCATATGTACACTGAACTCTGGCAAATTCTGAACACAAGGGCATTTGAAGAAAGCTTGGTTGACAGGTCACTCAGTACATGTTTTAGTGCGTTCTTGATAAACATTTCTAAATTAAAAGAATACAAATAGAAGTTAGTAAGAAAAACTGTACACTTTTCAACACGGAGGCTTCCAAGCACACAAAAGTAGGGCACAGTAAAAGTGGCCCCCAAACATCCATTCCTCAGATTCAATAATGTAAAAAAAAGTTTCTTTTGTCTTTAAAAAAATTGAGATAAAATTCATAGACCAGGAAATTAATTCATTTAATGTGTACAATTCAGTTGCTTTTAGTATACCACAAGGTTTACAATCATCACTATTTAATCTCAGAACATTCCGTCACCCCCAAATAAACCCTGGACTTCCCAGCAGTCATTCCCCACCCCCCTGCACTTACCCATGGCAATCACTAACCTACTTTTGGTCTCTATAGATTGGTTTACTATCGACACTTCATATAAATAAAATCACACATTTTGTGGCCTTTTGGGTCTGGCTTCTTTCACTCAGCCTAATCTCTTCACGATTCATCCAACTGTGACTCCATCCCTAGCACGAATTAGCTTTTTTATGGCTGAATAATATTCTATTATATGACCAGAACATACTCTGCTTATTCATCTGTAAGCTGATACATGTTTGGGTTGTTTCTATCTTTTCGCTATCATGAATAATGGTTTTACAAGTATTTGTGCACAAGTTATTGTGTGGATATATGTCTTTAATTCTTTTAGGTAATAACCCTGAAGGAACTGCTGGGTCATATGGTGACTCTCTTTTTGTGGAACTGTCAAAATGCTTTCTAGAGGAGCTGCATCATTTTATACTCCCATCAGCAATGGATGAGGATTCCAATTACTCTCAAAATACCATATTACTTATAGAAATAAAACTCTGGAGTGAGATTTGAATTTCTTTGTAATTTTCTTCTTCAGACTATATCCCACTAAGACTGTACAAAGTATTGTGTTCTTAAGTTCTCTTTTGCTCTATGTGGTATGTCATCAACCTGATATTTGTCTAACTTCATTTTCAATGATTTCCTTTTTACTCAATAGAATTTTTTGAATATGGAAAACATTTTCATGGTTCCAAAGTCAAAACTATATAAAAAGATACATTTGAAGAAGACAATATTTAAGTATTTGTCCTACTCCTAAATCCTAAACCTATTTAACTCTGTGGTTAAAATAACTATCACATTGATATCTTGATAAATAAATACCTTGAGGTTGTGGGAGAGAAAGATTACTTATAATAAGTCAGATATAAAGGCTTCCTGATATGTTTCAGAAATCCAAATTTAAAGATTTATAGTTTCACCACAAAAGACAAACATAATTCCTGGATTATCTTCTGTCCATCCCTAAAGACCATGAAATATCTAGATAACTGCAATGTCTTTAAAGTTAAGCACCTCTGTTCTCAGTATTTCCTCATTAATGATTCCCTTCATGGAGTGTTTCAAAGACTTGGGTGCAGGAGGAGGAATACTATAAAGTCTGAAAACAAGCTCAAATACATCAATTATTTGCGTAAAACGTATCTGCAGTCCCTATTTATACTTGAAATTACATCATTATGTCTGCTGAATGACAGATCAGTTATACTTTGTAGTAAGTTCATACAAAGGATAACTTCAATTTATAGTGAGTTGTAAAATGTAAGGCTTTATCCACACACTGCATGGGAGCTCAGTTGTTAAGTTGTATCCGATTGTGTGTGACCCCATGGATTAAGCCTCACCAGGCTCCTCTGGCTCCTCTGTCCATGAGATCTTCCAGACAAGAATACCACAGGGAGTTGCCATTTCCTTCTCTAGAGGATCTTCCCGACTCAGGGATCCAATCTGTGTCTCCTGCATTGGCAGATGGATTCTTTACCACTGAGCCACCAGGGAAGCCCAAGGAACAATACTTTACTGATAAGATAGGCTTAAAAATGAGTTTGATTTAGTTCTTGCAAAACAATTCTCATCCTGATGGCACATTAGAGAATCAATAAAAAAACTTACTGATGCCGAAGTCTCTGTCCTGGAAACTTACTTTAATTGGCCGGGAGTAGGAATCAGAATGTGGACCAACACGAATAATTTTTTAATATGAAGGGATGCGTCAGAAAGAATATCTTGCATTCTCTCCCTTCCTCTTTCCAAGGGGCCAGTAAATAATCATCAGCTGGTGATCTCCTTGAAGGAACTCTGACACTGTTTACTCCTTACCTTTCTGAACTTCTCTGTGGCTCCTGACACCCTTGATCATACTTTTCTTGAGTGACTTCATCTAATACAAGGCATTAACTATCATCCTCATAAGATATTAAGTTCTCTATCTCCAATTCTGACCACTCTCCCCCAAGTTTCAGACTCAAGTTACCAATTGCCTGCTGGGAATTTACACCTGATGTAGTGTGGTATTTCAAATGAAACACACCTCAAACATAGCTCCTTGTCTTCCTCCTCTGATATCGTTTAGCTTGGTTTGTGGCAGTAGTCAGAAACAGGAAGACATCCTAGACTTTGGTTTATACCAACACTGCTGATTTTTCTCCCATAGAACCTGCCTGCCATTCCTAAACCACACAACCTCACGAGAGTGGGTTCTGGAGTCTTAGGTGTGCAATGTATAAGTCTAGCTGTCTCATTTACATTATGCTCACAGTGGATATTTATATTTATTGTGACAATTTTCTTGGAGAGGGCAGTAAAGTTTCTTAAATAAGGGGTCACCTTTTCTTAACGTGCAGAGGAGCCCCAAGGGCTAGCAGTGGTGGGGAACACAGTTTCTAAGTTTAAATCCAATTCATATCACTTACTATTTGACCTTAGACAGTTTATTCACCCTCTCATTCAGTTTCATTTGCAAAATGGTAAGATTCTCACCATTGCTTTTACAGTAAAAAAGGAGAGTATCTTGGCAGACCTACCATTAGGAGTAGCTAGCTGAAAAGCTAGATCAAGGCCACCTCTTATTCTGAAGAGTATATCCATAGTCTCTGAAATAACCTAAGACAAATAAAACCAAAATTTCATTGTAAAACAAAAGAAACTCATCCTCATATAAATTAGATTCCAACTGAATTTAGGTCAAGGTATAAATTACCTTGACTTTTCAAATTATTTCATGAGTTAATTCCTTGCTTTATGGAGAAAAACAAAACACAATCAATTCTGTATTAGAGGTTCTCAGCCTTTGCTCCACATTGAAATCACCTGAGGATTTTAAAGCACCCATTCCCGGGCTATACTCCCAGATATTCTGATAAATTGGTCTGGGAAGGATATTTAAAAACTCTTCTGTGTCAATGATTCTAAAGGAAAAAGGTTGAGGACCACACTGCTCTGGGACAGTATTTCTAAATTATAGTCTTTGCAATTATAGGGTTTAAAAACACCATGAAAAGATCAATGGTCAAGAAATGGTTTTAGAATGGGACAGGAACACTGAACCTATTATGATAACAACTGGTGGGCAAGACAATGAAAGGAAACTAATATATCACTGATGGTTGGAGTATGAAGTATAAACTCTTAGAATTCATTATAGGGTGATGTGGCAATAAGAATCAAAAGCCTTACATTCACATTCTTGGTCTAATAATTCTGCGTATAGAAATTTAATCTAAGGAAATCTGCAAAACACACAAAGATTAGTGTATACAGATGTTAACCTGTCAACAAGAGGAGACCAATTAAATAATTACAAATATTATATAGCAACGAAAAATCATGCTTTATGTGAATATTTAATACTGTAGGAAAATGCCTGCAACTTATAAAGGGGGAGAAAAAAGCACTTGTAAAATGAAATTATTAGCAGTTCTTAATTTGAGTCCATATGCTGAGTTTCAGGTAGTTGATGACATATGACAAAAGACATACCATTTTGCGTGGGGAGAAGGGTGGGAAAGAGGAAGGCAACCTCTGGGAAAAGGTTTCAGAGATTTCATCAGAGTCTCAAAACATGCCTCGAACAAGATGAAGAAACATACTACACAGTAAGAGCCCTATTTTTAACAAAATCAGTTAAGTACTACATTGACTGAACTCTTAAAAAGTAGAAGGCACTATGCTAAATGACTGGACATATATTAACTTTGATACTCAAAATAGGTACCATTACTATTTTTTGCATTTATAATCCCTGTCACATTGTCCCAACGGTGACTGCTTTTATTTTCCACAAATTATAACATATTGAAAGGCCATGCCCTTTGCCCCAGTTATACTTCTTGGAATTTATCCTACAGAAATAATCAAGAAAGTTCAGGACAAAGTTAGCTTGAATGTGGTCCACTTATCGTACTGTTGTTCATCACAGCAAAAAACAAACAAACAAAAAAAATCCCAACTAAATAGCTATCAATAAGAATCTGTTAAGTATAAGAAGTTGGTTAAATGCTATGTACCTATTTGAATAAAAAATATTTAATGGCACTGAAAGATACTTAAGATAAAAGTTAGCAAGAGCAACACTTACCTGTGACTTTCTGTAGGACCTTGTAACTAATCACTCAAGTGTGTCTTTTCTGTAATACTGGAAAAATATACATCACAGGGCTGTCGCAAAGGCTCTATAAGAGATCTTATCTGAACACACTAGAATCTCCCTACACTTCTGAATTGAGACTCTCTCTGAAGAAACAATATTTAAACTGAGGTCTGAGGGGTAAGTAGATAAGAGTATTCCAAAGGAAATACTCCAAAAACATTCCAAATTCTAAGGTAAAGATAGGGGTGAAGGTGGCCAAGCCTCTCCCAGGCAGGGGCTCTGGCTGGTGAAGGCCTGCTTAAAAGACCACTTAAGAGAACAGAGCAGAGGGTTAGATCTCATGGCGCCAAGGGCAAGAATAGCTAGAGACTGTGATGACTGGCAACCATTTAGAGGTCAGTCATGTCCGACTCTTCCGGAGCCCATGGACTATACAGTCAGGCCAGAATGCTGGAGTGAGTAGCCGTTCCATTCTCCAAGGGATCTTCCCAACTCAGGGATCAAACCCAGGTCTCCCGCATTGCTGGCGGATTCTTTACCAGCTGAGCCACAAGGGAAGCCCAAGAATACTGGAGTGGGTAGCCTATCCCTTCTCTAGGGGATCTTTCCAACCCAGGGATTGAACCGGGGTCTCCTGCATTGCAGGCGGAGTCTTTACCAACTGACTCATCAGGGAAGCCCCTGTAGATTCCATAGGATTTGGTCACGGAACAGATAGATGGATGTTCAGGAGCTGCGAAGAGGGCGATGTCAAGGATGATTTCCAGGTGTTTGGCATGAACAATGGTGGGGTGGGTGGTGGCGCAATGATCTGAGACGGGGGTCACTGGAGGAAGAGCAGGGTGAGGTGGGGATGGTTAAGTCAGTTTTGAACTTGCTGAGTTTAAAATATATATGCGCCAACCAAGTGGCGGTACAGTTAATAGATATGAGGCTCTGGAGCTCAGAATACATCTCTAAGCTAAAGATACAAATTCTGGAGAAAGCACAAGGTGTAAAGAAAAGTACTGAACACACATCTAGGGATACCGGACTGCAGCAGAACCTGCCTGAGCAATCAGAGGGGAAACCAGGAAAGTGTTACCACCACACAGCCTAGGGAGCAAGACTTATGTGGAAAGTTACTCTTCTCTTTTCCAGGTCCACTCTTTCTTCGAAACCTTCAAAAACGCCTCATGATTCCCTCGTTGTCAAAACGCACACTAAGGGAAAGGTGCAGGGAGCGCGGTGGAGCCCGGCAGCCGAAGGTCGTCCGGGGGTGGCTTCCCTCCGGCCCTATCGGGAGGGGCCACGCCGAGGACGAAAAGGCCCAGACCAAGGCCTGGACCACCGGTCCCCGGCAGGCCCAGTTCTTTCCATGGCCGCAGAGCCCCACTCGCAGGCAGCTAGTGAGGTCGGAGGTGACCACGCAGGAGTCGGTGGCGAGCGGGTGGAGGGGATACTCACCATATCAGCTACGCGGTGCAGACGGCAACACCAAAGCCCGCCCACCGCGCAGGAGGCTGGCTCGGAAGTGGTTCCGTCGGAGTGCGGGATTTGGGAAGGCCGACTACCGTTCCCAACATGCCCTGCGGTGTGCGTCACGGGGCGTACCACCACGCCAGATCTCGCGGGGGGATAACGGGGCGGGGAGCGGAAGTCCTAACGAAAGATGGATGCAGGTCCTCCGCACCCTCTTGACGTCTTTCTGTCTGTGTCTTCCTCGATCCGGATGCGAACCCTCCACCTAGCCTCCCTCAACGTTCTCTCTCGGAATGGATTCTCCCGTAGCCGGGGCAACGCGCCGCAGACGGTCTCCGTGGCTCCGCGAGCGTGCGGAAAGGCTGCGTGGCGAGGTACAGCGCGGGAATCGCTCGCGCGGCGGCTGCTTCGTGGCGCTGGTCGCTCCTGCAGCCAGGCTCGGACTGGAGCTGGGACAATCTGATCTCTGATCTTTGTACCCTTCTCCGAGGTGACTAGGTACTCGCAGCCATCAGGTACTGTCTTTTAGATACCTGGCTACTCTGAACCTCCGTTTCCTTAATGGGACATCATTTCCCCCAGAAGTTTTCTGTCCCTTCTTCATCCCTTAGGGCACTTTATCCATAACTTTGGAAGGGTACTTGCCGTGTTCCACTGTGTTATACTTTATTGTCTTCTTTAAAAGTATAAGCTCCCTAACAGCAGTATCTATGCCTTTTAAAATCTCAGTTTTATAACTTCTACCAGCAAGCCCAACTCAGAGGAGGGTTTTGCAAAACGTTAAATAAATGAATCAAATATTTTGCCAGTGCTGCTCAAAAAAAGTTAAGTAGTGGAAGAATTCAAGGCAAAAACTCCCCTTTTGTTCCCTTTACTTTCTTTCCTCTGTGTCACACTTCGTTGGGTGTTCCTGTCTTCCTGGAGCCCACAGTTTAGTGAGGGAAAACAGCAGTTAATTTAAGATCCCTACAAGGTGAATGTAAAATAACCCAATATAAAAGAAACATCCATGATCAGGGCTTGGAGAGGGAAGTACTTGGCGCTATGATGGAGTGAATTAAGGAAGTGAAGAATGAGCTAAACAATCAGAAGGATCAGTATTTATTGAGGAAAGAAAGGGATAGGCACAGTGAAGTACCTGCCGAAAGTGAAACAGTGTGTGCTAGTGTCCTGTGGTTGGAGAGAGGCCGACTTGAGAACTGAAAGACAATTGGAGCTTAGGTTCCAGGGAGAGGGGTTCCCATGGTGACAGATGAGGGTGATAGTGGCCTTATGAGCCACAGGATTTGAGCCCCTGTAGCAGCACAGAAAGACTTTAAGGCTGCAGTGGAGATGGAGCCTTGAAACATGGAACAAATCGAATTAGTGCCCTCCAACTGACTGACTTTTAGTTTTAAGGCATAGGTGATCAGAGGTAGGATGGCAAGGAAGAGGAAAGGATGAGCCACAGATTCAAATAGGCAATCCTGTTACTGTCATAGAAACAGCCTGCTCTAAATTCAAGGCAGAAGTTTCTTACCTTGGATTATAAACTGGGAAGTGTAAGCCAATGTTTGTTTTATTCAGCAACTTATGTGTCCAGTACCTAGATCTAGTTGGTGCTTCAAAAATGTCACCATGAAATGGAGGCAAGTATTCTTAGCTCTTTGGTCCAACTTTTTAGAACATGTCTAATTAAAGGAAACATCCGAATACATAGTTGCGTATTTAGAGTGATATTTCAAGAACTCATAGTTGCAGTCTGCTCTTTAGCAAATATTCTGAATTCCTTGTGGATTTTTGTTTTGCTGTTCTTCGTGTTTATCTTGCTTAGTCAGTTGTCCCCCCTTTCTATCCCTGTTGTGAACTGATTTCACCAAGTGGCACATTTGTTATATACATTTAAACTTGAAAAAATTCAAGAACTATAGGGTAATGCCTAGGTGTGTTGTGCATTCTGTAAAAGTAAGTCGTAATTTTTAATACAAGGGACAATGTAGTATGTTTAGATAGAAGAGTTTAAACTAAAAATGACTGCCTTATATAATTAAGATCTTTCAGTCAACTTTGAATATCTCAAAAGAAGGATGTTGTTTATACAGTATTTATACCACACTGTACCATCATAATACTACTATTTGTGACAGATGAATGGCAGTGCCACAGATAAACATTTCTTTGTAATTTTTGGATACTTCAGCTGGAGACTCAAGGGGAGGAATAATTTCCATTATTCCCCCTCCTCCCCACAAAGTAGATTCTTCCCCCATGTAGTTGGGACTATTGTTTTATGATGGAACTATGTGCATGGTAACTCTCAGACTGAAAAAATTTTGGATTGAAAGTTAGAATCAGCTTTTCCCTAAATTTTCTCCTGTATTTTCCAGTGTAGAGTAGAATTTTGCTATAGAAGTAGCACTAAGAAGCCCGCTGAAGTCACCAACATCGAGCACACGGCTCCCAAGGAACAGCCATGCCTGCGGAAGGAGGGAAAACTGATATGGAGAGGATTGGCCTCTTCAGTGAGATGGAATATATTACTGTGGGTGATAAATATGTCTCACAGTTTAATCGTAAGTATAATTTGGTTTTCTTTACAGCCTAAGAGTGGATGTTTCCTCTTGATTTTAATGTTTGTTAAATGATCTTTTTGAACGGTCTGTATTTTAAAGCTTTAGGTATAAAGTTGAAAACACCTGTGAAATTTCAACATCGGTAAGAGAGAGCTTTTTTTTGTAAGATCAGGAAGCTCATTTTCTTGCACTATCCTACCTTCATATATTCTCCTCATAGGTATTTGTATTTGTTTTCAAGGTGCATGGCAGTTTTCTCCCAGAATATTTATATTGTTTGTTGTTGTTTAGTCGCTCAGGTTGTGTTCGACTCTTTTGCAAGCCCATGGACTGTAGCCCTCCAGGCTCCTCTGTCCATGGGATTTCTCAGACAAGAATACTGGAGTGAGTTGCCATTTCCTTCTCCAGGGAATCTTCTGGACCCAGGAATCGCCCCAATCTCCTGTCACTCCTGCATTGGCAGGCAGATTCTTTACCACTGGCGCCCCACCTGGAAAGCCCAGAAAGGGAATCACAACCACGGAGAGACTGAACCATTGGCTTTTTTTTTCTTAGTTGAGACACCCTACTATACAAATAGCATTTACATTTACATCTAAAATGGCCATCCATGATCACTTTCTTGAAAATGAAGTGCCAAATAAATACCTGAGAGATTTTTAGAAGAGTCATAAATAAAACAATAAAAAAGAATACACTGATATGGAACATCTCTAAGATAAATTATTAAAAAGGCAAGATGCAAAACAATTTCCTATGGGAAAGTATTGGATTCAGTAACCTGTAAGGCCTCTTCCAGCTCTCAGATTCAGAGTTTAAGAGGATCTCAATCTAATTATTAAAATGTTTTAATGGGAATGCCTTAGTTCTTATTGGCAGTGAAGCCTTTGATACGGATCTTTCAGTGACCATTTTGAAACAGCATTTAAGATCTCAAAACTCATTGGCTCAAATCACGTTTTGAAACTTTTCTCTGTTGCCCTGGTGTTCTAGTGGCAAGGATCAGGAAAGTTTTCTGTTATTTTTCATGTCCTTTTATTAATGGTGAGCTCAAAATTGTGATATTCCTATTTTATCTTTAAAGGACCCTTTAATGAAGCTGCAAGCAAAAATAGACAGATTCTACCTGGAGGATCCAAAGAAATGTCCAATCTCCAGGCAGGTTATTTTGATCCCCATTTTGTAAGGATTTTTGAAGGTGAAGGCTATGTCAATCCGAATCAAGTGAGGAGACGGCACATGATGGAAGAAGCCAAAAAAAATCGAAACAAAGCCTTCCTCCCTAGCAATGGAGAGAAAAAGCCGTAAGTATTAAGGAGAAAATCTTAAATCTATCTCCTGCATCACTCTCTTTCCTCCAGCCTAAGTTGTTGATTTTTCTGTCGGACTGACTTATGTATGACTCATTTTTTAAAGTGTGACTTTTAGGTTGAGTTTATCTTAGATGGAGACAATTATATTGGATGATTTAAGTTGCGGGGTAATTGATTAAGTAGATTCTCATTGTCACATTAAATTTTTAATCATCTATGTCACTATTCTCTATCAGTTTATACCAATAAAGCCAACTAAATAATGAAAATAAGTTTTAGTTGTAAATCTTACAATAGTCAGACTATAAAAAAAAATTGCCTTGGGTCATCATGTCTGTGGCCTTGACTATTTTTTCTGCTTTTTAAAGCTTTAAAAAAGTATAAATAAAAAATGTGAAATTAGGAGAAATCTTTTAATCTTTTTTGGGTAAAAAGGATAATTTATCAAAGGTACATTGTTTAAAAATCATGATGAAGTTACATGTAGGGAAACAGTATTTTAGTTGTAAAAATTGTCAAGAGTTTCTTTTTTTTTAACCTTTAAATCCTTAAACAGATAAAATGATATAATCTATGTGATTATAATATAGCTGAGTTTTATAATGTTAATTCACACTCAGTAACATTGATTCTTAATCTAGAGTTTATGACAGATGAGGATTGGTTGAAAAATAATTTTGTGCTTATTTGTGATTTTGAGATTAGTAAAGCTTCAGTCTTCCAAGTTAAATTGTCTTTATTAAGAGTGGAGAATGTCTTCTTTTCTGTTATTATAGTTTATCTTTTCCTACCTTTGTACACTTTGGAGAAGTTTGAACTATTTATTATTATTTATATTAATTTATATTATTTATATTATTATATATTTATTATTATTACTACTACTACTTTTTTTGGGGTTTCTTACTTTTCTTCTTAGATGTAAATTCCCATGTGTATCTTTGGGGCTGGTACTTTATTTCTTTTTCATGTAACATACATATTTTATCCTTTAAACAACTTTTTTCCTATTCAACTTTCCCATCCCCTGGAACTAATATAATATTGTCAATAAACTATGCTTAAATAAAAACTAATTTTAGAAAAAACATAGTAGAACAACACACAAAAGGGTCTATTTATTCTTATGATTAACTGAACTAATGTAAACTCTTCTAACCTCCTAGAGATTGCTAAGTTTTGTTTATGTAGAACATTTAAAATGGAATTTTTGACTTTGAATAATAGGGAAAATTAGATTAAAAAAATAACAACAACAAAAATAACAAAAGTTTTTTTTTTTTCCTTACCAAAGTTAGGCACGTCAAATCTACTGCATATATTTTGCTCCTCTTTCAATGATATTTTATAAATTTTGGTAAAATACATATAACACGAAGTTCACTATTTTACCTTGCTTCTCTTTGTTCTTGTTACACTTATTTAAGCTGTGGATTAGGAAGTTACTATGGAACCATAGGTGGACCAGTCCCATTTTTCAGTGCACAGTCTAAACCCAAAGAAAAATATGAGCCACCTGGAAAGAATTTATACACAAACCCAGGAAAGAAAGGAACTGGATATGGGTAAGATATTTCAGTACTTTCATATCATTTGTTTTGAATTTAAAAAATTTAATTTCTGAACCCTGAAGTCATCATCATTATTTTCCTTCCTTAGCTATGCAAATATTACCATAGGTAAGCAGTTTTCACACTCTTCTGATCTCTATGATGCGGCAAAACTAATTAACAAGGTAAAAGAATCTCTTGTAACTTCTTTCAATCTTTCTCTTATTTAGTTGACTTAGAGAATTCACTTGTGATCCAATTAGGGTTTATTTTGTTTTACCTATTTGTATTATGTGGGCAATGGCAGATTGATGTTTAGGAATTATGATAATTTTACCGTTTTGATTTTAGATTCCCTGGATGAGCTTTAATTCCTGCTATAGTTTATCTTCCATCTCTCTAAACTAGCTGTGAGACTTCTGTCTGCCTGGCCTGATTAACTCTGCTCTATTTTGATTCTAAGCATTGTATCCTAATCCTTAGCTGTATTCCCAACACACCCTAATGTTTTGTGCCTAAGAAAGTAGTGGTAGTCCTTTTGGGCTGATCAGGCCATTATGGTGAGTGAACAGAATGGAAGAGTGTTGGGGAGAAGGGAGGAAGTGGAGACTAGAGAAGGATACAGGTTTTTAAATTTTTGTTTTTTTCAGCATGCAGTCTTCAATACTTTTGGCTGTGGTGACTTTAAATGGCAGTGAGATAGATGGAGGAGGGCATGGCAACCCACTCCAATATTCTTGCCTAAAGAATCCCATGGATAGAGGAGCCTAGCGGGCTATAAACCATAGGGTCGCACAGAGTCAGACATGACTGAAGTGACTTAGCACGCATGCATGCACGCACAAGATAGAAGGATAGTAGCCAGTTTTGCAAATGGGCATGTCCAAACCCAGGAAAAGTTTTCTATTAAATTGAGCAGAAACCTTGGTCATTTGAAACAAGTCATCTCTTGTTTCTGTGTATGAACTCTTCACTTTATATAAAATTCTATGTAAACTACTTTTTACATAGGATAGAATAATACATAATATTCTATAGGAATGATAATACCTAATATATAAATACATACAAGGCAGTTTTATCAATAGCTTAGTAATTGGTCTTTCATCCTAAGTTTATGGATATAAGATTCTTTCCTCTCTTTAGAATAAAACATTTTCATTCTGCATTTAGAACTATTCATAAGAATAGTTCTTATGAATAGAACTTATTATTCATAAGTCAGAAATTTTATGTCCCTGAATTTTCTAAAATAATATTGTAACATAAAAGTGTTGTAATGTAAAAAGTAAGTGTTCCTTGTTCTTAGGAGAAAAGCTGACATTTCTTTGAAGGCCTACCATGTGCCAGGTACTTTGAACACATAATCACGTTTAATCTTTATCATAGCATAAAGGGTCTGGGGGATGTTATGATCGTCATTTATCATTGAAGAAAATGTGACACTTAAAGGGTCAGTAGCCTTTCCAGTGTCCCTGGGAAATGCTGGAAAGCAGGAAGGAGTTAGGGTTTGAGCTAGAAACTGACTTTTATTTTTAATGCATTTTATCATATTATAGATAGTTAATAAAGATTTGCTCAAGTGATATATCTATATACATCAAATAAATTTATATTCAAGATGAACAATCATAGCTGTTCTTTTTCCTAAGCAAGCATGTCTTTTGTATCATAAAAATAGAACATAACAAAGGAATGTTTTAAAAAAGTGAACCCAGCAGTATATACTTAAAAAACTTACATGCTTATATTAAAATTTAAAGTTAAATTAACTTTACGTTACTTCCAGTGTTGAGTACATTTTGCTATCTAATATAATTTCTTTTTTTTTTTTTTCTAATATAATTTCAAACTCCTTAATTTACAGAAAGAGAATGAAGAACACCGTCGTTTACTCAAAGGGACAGCTTTCAAATTAAATCTTTACCCAAGGGAATATTTTGATGCCAATCCTTACATGTCTGAGGAACCTTTACCACCAATTAAAAAAGTAGAGAAGAAAGAAATAGTTGGAAACCCTTTTAAGCCCTCTTCTCCTGGTAAAAAGGTAAGTTAAAGTTTTTAGAATGAAAAAATATTAAGCATCATAAGGAAATGTTGCCTCTTGCTGTCATATTATTTTTTTCCCATTTGTTTATATTCATGCCATGAATCATGGAACCCGTTTTGATGAAATTATGAAAAGTCATAGTGTGTGGATACCATAAGGAATAATGATACCCTTATGAAATAATTATTACTCATCTCTAAAGTATTTTAATTTACAATGAATTTTCTAAGCACCTGTCTAGATCTTAGGTATAGTTTTTCTCAAAACCATAAAAAGTCAGACCATCTTTAGTTTTTGAAGGGTGATTAAAATGAACTGTCTCCCTTCTGCTGAGGTTTACAAGTGTGAATAAAAATAAAAATCTTTCTTACAGTTTATAGACTTAGTTTATACCTTGGTTTTTTCTTTTTCTGTGAATTGTGTGTTCCTTTTACTTGCAGATGTTCTATTAAGACATTTGTCTTTTTCATATTGATCTGTAAGATCTTTTCATATATTAAGGATATTGTTTTAACATTTGTGTTGAAAATAATTTTTCTAGTCTGTTGAATCTTTGGTTATAGTATTCTGTGCTATTCAGAAATAGCAATAATGATTTATCATTAATATAAGGTTTATAATGATAAAATCATATAAAATAATGGTTTTATCAGTCCTCTGTGCTGAGTTTATGTCATTCTCAGAATATCTTTCCTTCCCAGCAATGTTAGTGAAATATGCATTCTTGATTTCTTTAACTAGTCTTATCCTTTTGCATTTAAATTTTCATCTGGAATATATTTTGATGGAAAGAACAAGGCAAGGATCCAGCTTTTATCTTTTTCAAAATTCAGTTTTATGGACAGAAGGATGCTTTGAGGGGAGGATGTGTTCCATATCTTGATTGCCTTTGTGGTTTCAAGGGTGTATCAGTTAGTCAGTTTAGTCGCTCAGTCATGTCCGACTCTTTGCGACCCCATGGACTGCAGCATGCCAGGCCTTTCTGTCCATCACCAACTCCTGGAGTTTACCCAGACTCATGTCCATTGAGTCAGTGATGCCATCCAACCATCTCATCCTCTGTCATCCCCTTCTCCTTCTGCCCTCAATCTTTCCAAACATCAGGGTCTTTTCAAATGAGTCAGCTCTTCGCATCAGGTGGCCAAAGTATTGGAGTTTCAGCTTCCACATCAGTCTTCCAGTGAACACCCAGGACTGATCTCCTTTAGGATGGACTGGTTGGATCTCCTTGCAGTCCAAGGGACTCTCAAGAGTCTTCTCCAACACCACAGTGTAAAAGCATCAATTCTTTGGTTCTCAGCTTTCTTCATAGTCCAACTCTCACAGCCGTACATGACTACTGGAAAAACCACATCTGTCAAAACTCACAGAATCTGTAAACTTAAAATGGGTGCAGCTTATTATACTTAGACTTAAGTGAAATTGTTTTTTAAAGAGCCAGTTGTTCCTGATCTCACAGATAGAATAATTAACACCCCTGTTTTGAAATGCCACTTTATCAAATCAAAATTCCCATTTTTAGTGTTTTTTCCCCTGAATCTTCATTCTGTTTAATTGATGTTTATTTCTACCAGTACCAAGCTACTTTTAATTATTATTGCATTTTAATATTGGGTGGTCTAGTCTCTTTTTCTTCTTCTTTAAATACGTCTATATGACTGTTTTCCAGTAGTTATTATGTAGAACTTTGGAATTATTTTGTGAAGTTGTGGGGAAAAAAGACCTTTGGTGTTTTGCTCTAAAATGAGATCTTTAGATTTTAGTTTGTATTAGGATTTTTATACTTTGAATCTTCTTATCTAGAATTAAGCTACTTACAGAAACCTTTGTCTTGTGGATTTTTATATTTTATTTCACGTAGATTTATGTATCATGTTTATTCTTATTTTAAGGTCCTGGTCAATAGTTTCTTTTCCCCATCAGTCCCCTTATATTATTTGTTCTTATTAAAACATCTGATTTTTTTAAAGTAACTGGCACTTTATTAAATTTTATATTCTAATGGGTATTTCATTGATTCTCTTTGGATCTTTAGATATGTGATTATATTATCTGCAAATAATTTTGCTCCTTCCTTTCCAGTATTTCTCTGTCTCATGTCATGCTTGTGCCCAATGTTTAGACATAATATGGGGATCGTGGGAATAACCTCTAGCATTCATGTTTAAAAAAATAAGACTAAATCAGGAATGTTTGTAGAATTATGTTGAATGTTTTGGTATAATCTATCTAGATCATCTTTGTTTTTCTCCATTAACTTATTATAAGGTGAGTAAAAATAATATTTCTTGAAATGATTCTCACTTGTGTTGTGTTGTTTTGTATTAATCTTTAAGTGTAATACTGTGTTTTATTTGTTAATATTTTATTAAGTATTTTTGCATCAATTATTGTAAGTGTTGTGACTGGTCTGTATTTTTTACATTCCTTGTTCTATTTTGATATAGGTAGATGCTAGCATCTTAAAGTAAGAGTTTAATAGCATCAAATATATCTTTTCCTTGAAAATTTAAAAGACTTCTCATAGTAAGTGTTCTCAGCTTAATTTCTTACATGATGTCCATCTATTTTCTGTAGGTGTCCTCTCTTTGAGTCACTTTGACAATATTTTTCTTTGAGAACCATTCATTTAATTCAGGTTTTCAAATGTGTCAATGTAGAGGTGTAAAAAAATATTATCTTACAGTTTTTTGTATTCCATATATGTATAGATTTCTTCCACCTATTTCTCAATCTTTATAATATAGATTTACCTGTTTATTTTTTAAGCATCATCTGGTGAGTTTGTTTACTTACCACATACATTTTTCTATTTTCTATTCATCTGTTTTGCTTTTACATCAGTTAACTAATCAATTGTATTTTCTTTAGATTCCTTATTATTTGTTGCTTTTAAAATAACCCATGTGTCTCAATCTTGATAACTTGAAAAATTACAACCATATCTTTCAAATGAATCACATTTTTTTGTATATCTGGCTTAGACACTGTAAGAGAAAGGATGCCTAATTAAATGAGTTATTGTGATTGAATAGAGTTTTCTTGGTGACCATATATAATATGAGGAAAATCCTGTTAATATGTATCAGTTTAAAAAGTCAAAGCAAATGTTTGTTTTGCATATAGGTCAAAAATGATTGACTTCTCTTAATAGATTTTAAGAAAAGTACAATGTATGATCCAGTTACTTCTCAGTATCTATGGGGGATTGGTTTCGAGACCACTGTCCCCTACCCCCAGAATACCAAAATTCAAGGATGCTCAGGTCCCTTACATAAAATGGCTTAGTATTTGCGTGTAACCTTTGCACATCCTCCTGTATAATGTAAATCACCTCTAGACTACTTGCAATATCTAATACAATGCGAATGCTATGTAAATAGTTTGCTGTGCATGTCAAGTTCAACTTTTCTTTGGGGGAACTTTCTGGAATTCTTTGTTTAAAAAGTATTTTCACCCTGAGATTGGATGAATCTGAGGATGCAGACCTTGCTGGTGTGGAGGACTGACTGTGGATTGTGTTTGCCTCTCACTTTCTTTTTCTATATGCTATTCCTTTATTTATTTATTTTTTTTTATTAGTTGGAGGCTAATTACTTCACAACATTTCAGTGGGTTTTGTTATACATTGATATGAATCAGCCATAGAGTTACACGTATTCCCCATCCCGATCCCCCCTCCCACCTCCCTCTCCACCCGATTCCTCTGGGTCTTCCCAGTGTACCAGGCCCGAGCACTTGTCTCATGCATCCAGCCTGGGCTGGTGATCTGTTTCACCATAGATAGTATACATGCTGTTCTTTTGAAATATCCCACCCTCACCTTCTCCCACAGAGTTCAAAAGTCTGTTCTGTATTTCTGTGTCTCTTTTTCTGTTTTGCATATAGGGTTATCGTTACCATCTTTCTAAATTCCATATATATGTGTTAGTATGCTGTAATGTTCTTTATCTTTTTGGCTTACTTCACTCTGTATAATGGGCTCCAGTTTCATCCATCTCATTAGGACTGATTTTTTTTTGCTGTGCATGTCAAGTTCAACTTTTCTTTGGGGGAACTTTCTGGAATTCTTTGTTTAAAAAGTATTTTCACCCTGAGATTGGATGAATCTGAGGATGCAGACCTTGCTGGTGTGGAGTACTGACTGTGGATTATGTTTGCCTCTCACTTTCTTTTTCTATGTGCTATTCCTTTATTTTTTAAAAAAAATTTTTTTTCAGTATCTTCCCCATCATTTACTGATGTTTACTGAACTCGTGTTGTGCCAGGCTTCCTTTTGGATAAACTTTACCTTTGGCCTCATCTCTCGTCCTCTGGTTCTGAACGCTAACTTCTTCCTGTATCAAAATACATGTGACCTGGGTCTCACTCCCTCAGGAATGGACTCACATCCTGTGTAGTTCATAGCCTGATCTGATAAACTCACTAAAATATTAACTGTTGGCAATAGTTTAGAATATTACCTTCTTATAACTATATGCATTTTAATAGAGAACTTTTGGAATTATAGTGTCTTAACCCATAAAATTAGTTGTAGGAAGACCCTTTGATGGTATTTGAATTAAACAGAATAAACAGTTTTCTTTAAATGTAAAATCAGCTTCATGTACAATACACAAATATGTATGACCTTTTTCACATCTAATTTTTGTTAGAAGCATTTTGACAAAACTATATTAAATTGTCTCATTTTTACTTGTAGGCTGGTGGAATGAAGGCAGGAACATTTGATCCTTACCCTTCACATTCTGTTGACCCTTACATGGTTAAATTGAAAGGCCCATCCGGCAAAAGTGCTAAGGTTTTCCATCCACCAGGTGGACCAAAAAGCAGACCAATTGAAAGCATAATGGCTTTGAACGTCAAAAGGTAGCAATATTAGCCCATAAATTATTTCCAGCTTTTAGATTTCTTCATAGTAATATCTTTTATTTATATATACTTTTAAAATTTGACAAATCTGGGTGACTTTAGATATCTCAGTTTCTTCTTTATACCTGCCCTCTCCTGTAGAAGTTCTTTCCCATCTTCTGAAATTCCCAATTGAAAAAGCTTAATTTGTCTGTACCAAACAGACACAGGTTCTATCCCTGGGTTGGGAAGATCCCCTGGAGAAGGAAATGGCAACCCACTCCAGTATTCTTGCCTGGAGAATCCCGTGGACAGAGGAGCCTGGTGAGCTACAGTCCATAGGGTCACAAAGAGTTAGACATGACTGAAGTGACTTAGCATGCATACATGCATATATATATATATATATATATATATTTCACTTAGCAGTACATATTAACATTGTCTGTTTCTTAAAAGGATCTTTTGACTCATTAAATTATTATCTCTGTATAGGCCCCAGACTCTGTAATTGTGTGGACTCTTAATGACACTTACTCTGTCTTTAACTTTTAAATAATCCTCTATGAGAACTGGAAATATTCTGATTAATTAAGAATACTTTGAGGAAAAGTGTATATTATTCATGTATCATAAAACTCAAATCTTTCCTACGTTTTGAGCACTTTCAAAACTGAAAAGTTCTTAGAAGTTCAGAATATAATTTAGAAAAGGATAGTCTGTCATTCTTTTGTTATGTGTGAAAGATTATAAATACTGAAGAATTTATTTGATTCCCTTTCTGCCTATTCACTGAAAAAGTTTTAATGCCAATCTGACTAACTTATGTATTTGTAAGTTCATTGTAATCATACAATGGATTAGGAAAAGGACATCAAATTCATATTCCTTTTGTAGAAACAATAGTACATCTTTATCACTTGTGGATAGTGATTGTAAAAACATCATTATTATAATCACAAAAGTAAGGCTGCCCTTCATTATTTATATAGTTTAACTGTTATCTATAGGAATAATATTTTTTTGCAGGCTAGTTGGTAGAGGATTCATTTGGGAAACAAAGATGTGGAGCCTTTTTTCCATGTCCTTTGACCTTTATCCTTTGACAACTGAACTGACAGTTAAGTTAGAATATTCCTCAACACACTCACACTCAAATAAATGGAATTTTGTGTGGAGTGGGGAGGAGTGTGGTTTCAAGTTTTCTGGTTATCCAGAGAACAGATCTGAGAAAATTCTATGATGCTCTAGCACACATGTTTAAAGCAAAGGAAAAAAGTATCCGATTGTTCAGAAGTTTATCATTTGTTTAGTATTTTGAGTTTATTGAAATATCTTTTTTTTACATTATCACAAATATTATCCTAGATCAAGTTTTAGCTTCTTTTTTAGCCTAATTTTAAAACTCTGGAAAGTAGTATTTAAAATTGGTCTCATAAACCAGTTTTTCCCTCTTAAATTACATTTTAAAAGTATATCTGATATACGTGAAGCTTTTTCTTTGGTGAGGAAATCTGGTTTTGTTTGGATTGTTAACTTTTAATTGCAAGATATTTTTTTACAAGAACATACACCTATCACCTGCACCTATAAAATTAAATGTGCATTTATTTTCCAATTTTAGGGCACTAAATATGAAGAACTACAAGACTGCTTCAGTACAGTCCTACTAGCATCTGGAAGACAAATAACCTTACAGGTCCTGACTTCCAAAAATTCACTATCAAGTGCTCATTATTTGAAAAAATATATAAGATGTGTGGAACAAATAGCTCAAACATTTAAAAGAAATTTAAGGCTGTGACTAATGCTTTTCCTTCTTTTCATACTATTACATCAATAAATGACTAGTATTTGTTAATAATTGCTATGTTTCTTGATCTGTGTTTCTGAGGAGATGTTTAGGAATGCTTGAGACTGTTATAAAATCTCAAAGTGTACTCTTTGATTTGACATATTTTGCTCTTAACATTAAAAATATTGCCGAGTTGGAGGGTAGGGATGAAAATGGGGACTGGAGGGGTAGAACATGCACAATGAATGCTTATTTTTCTATTAAGTGGTATCGTTTTTGTTTCTGTTTTTTAAGATTAATTTTTATTGGAGTATAGTTGCTTTACAGTAAATTCTTAATTTGCTGTTCCTTCTTGGAGGTATGTGGAGGTTGAGTTGACAGCTATCCAAGTGTCTCAGTCCATTAAAGCATTCTTAACATCAGGGAAATACTGATCCAGTCTTATTTAATAGATTCTCGTATACATGTGTTGTATGGTGAGGCAGATAGCTCAGTTAATGTGGTATGGTGCCTTCTATTTATAGCCTGTGTAAAGCATCAGATCTGCCAATGGCAGCCCCAGGCTGAGCAGGGTTGGTGGTGGTGTGGGGTGTGTGGGGGGGATGGAAGAGTGGGGAATGCACTTTCAGTTCAGTATCTTATAAAAAATGGCCAGGTTTCAAGATGGATGAAGTTGGTCCTTGGTGTTCTCTCATTCTCCCCTGTAGGTGCCTCTCTAGGTCTTATCCTTTTCCTTCCCATGTTACCTCTTCACTGGCCCTATCACTTTAAAAAATCTGTTAACAGATATGACTTAAATACATTCCCGTAATTCATTGTGAGGTATCTCTCAATAGTTCTCATTCAGTCGGGGTGGGGTAGTGGTGGTATTTTAAAAGGGAAGTTTACAGTATCTATTAATTAAACTGTGGTGTCGGAGAAGACTCTTGAGAGTTCCTTGGGCTGCAAGGAGGCCAAAGTCAATCCTAAAGGAAATCAGGCCTGAATATTCATTGGAAGGACTGATGCTGAAGCTGAAGCCCCAATACTTTGGCCACTTGATGTGAAGAACTGACTCATTTGAAAAGACCCTGATGCTGCGAAAGATTGAAGGCAGGAGGAGAGGGGAGGAGAGAGGATGAGATGGTTGGATGGCATCACTGACTTGATGAACGTGAGTTTGAGTTAAGCTCCAGGAGTTGGTGATGGGCAGGGAAGCCTGGCGTGCTGCAGTTCATGGGGTCACAAAGAGTCAGACACGACTGAGCGGCTGAACTGAACTGATTAGTATGATGTGTTGGGGGAGTTATTTTTGATTCTTGGTTTTTTTCTTAGTATTTGTCCCTCTGCCATTCTAGGCCTCCCAGAGCTGAAAAATCAGAATGTGTAGAGGCTGCAGTGCTTTGCTTCTATACCCGATTTTTTCCAATGATGGAGAAGCCAGGTCAATCCAGATACACCATGTGACTTTTGAAGGGATTCAGAGGGCACAGAGAAGTTTTCCTGTTGTCAAATGTATATTTTTATTTCATGCCTCATCACTGTTTACTTTTTTTCTAAAAGAATAAAATTTTAAAGAAGACTGAAAAAGTTTTCTAAAGGAATATTTAAGATTTTTATTTCCTTTCCAAAGGACAGTGTGGAATGAATATCTCAAAGACAGTATCAGGGGTATCATGAGCCTCAAAGGGGAAATAAGTTTGTCTCAGAGTAGCTGAGGTTTTTCCAGGTGGACATAAATGAATAAAAATTCATTTAGTTACATAGTGATAAATGTCACCAAACAAGTCAAGGCTGGGGTGTTCGCACCTCTCTGCATTCGGCGGTGGCTCCAGAGCTTCTAGGGTAGGCTAGAGACTACTCTGCACCCACCCTAATGAAAGTCTAAAAAACCAGGCTCAAGAGGATCTGACTGAAAGAGAAGCAAGCACAACCAGTTCCAACAGAAGTGAGCACAACCAGGTCCAACCCTCTGTAAAGGAAGACACCTAATTCAGACGCTCAACAATGTAAAATTCACAAAAATCCGGGTTTCGCTGGTGGCTCAGTGGTGAAGAATCCACCTGGCAATACAGAGACACAGTTTTGCACTCTGATCCCGGAAGATCTCACATGCCATGGAGCTTCTAAGCCTGTGTACGTCACAACTACTGAGCCTGTGCCCTAGAGCCCGCGAGCAGCAACTGCTGAAACCTACATGCTGGAGTTGCCTGCGCACCGTAGCTAGAGAAAAGCAACAAAGACCCAGCATGGCCAAAAATAAACAGGTAAATACAATTTTTTTTTTTTTTTTTTTAATCCATCTTCCAGTTTAAAACAAAAAACAGCTACTAGATGTGCCAGGAAGCAGGAAAATGTAACCCACAACTGGGAGAAAAATCAGTCAATAGAAATAAACCCCATAATGGTAGAGAAGATGGAATTAGCAAATAAAGACGTTAACATGGCTATCTGACCTGTTATTGTATTTAAAGGAAAAGCTCAGAGTTTTCTTCTGAAATAACCACTGTGTGACTTTTTTCATGTTGCCTGTAGGAACTGGGAGCACCTGTGGGAAAGTGCTGTTCCTCTGCCTACAGCTGTTGCTGTGAGCAACCAGCTCCTTTGTCTCTGACCCAGGATTCTCACGTCTTCCACTGGAACCCACGACACTGGAACCCACTAGCTCATTAGCTTACAAACTGGATAAAGTCTCAAGGTGTTCATAGTTCTTGACAGCATAAGAATATATACCTAATTCCAATTTCTAATTAAAAACTAGCCCAATGAATTATAAGGTAATTGTGATCAGATGTGGAGATCAATTTAAAACTTTTTGTTGAAAAAAGTACCCGGATGAAAGATTTTGAAATGTTTTTCGGAAATTTATTTACATGTCTTGGATGGAAGCAGTTGATACAGTTTACTCGGAGTTCCTGGGAGAAAAAAGAGAAGAATTTTTGAAAAAATGGGACTGCTATGTGTACTGTGGAAAAATAATAATTAAAAAAATTTCCTGCTTGCTACCAAAGTTGCTTTAGCCATATACAATATATAGAAGTAGTATAAATAAAATAACACATCTCATCAAAGGACCAAAATCTCTAAGAAATTCCACTATGTAATGAATTGGATACAAATCTTACAAAAATAGTGTTCACCTTCTTATTACTGTCCTCTGGCTAAACCTGATAGACAAAAGAAATCTTAAACACACTTCTATGAATCCACCAAGATATACATACCTTTCAAACCCAGGGCTAAAGGCCTATTCCCAGGACTAGAGGTGTCTTCATAAATATCATAGATGTCAAAATGGAATTTATCTTTCCTTGAAACATGACCCATTTTTGAGAGGTCAGTATGGTGACTGCAGATTTTTTCACTTAGATTTGAATATTCTCTTTGAAGATTCCGCATCTCAAATTCCAAGGTGTCCCTTTCATTCTCTATACTCCTTACGTAGTTTTCTAAGAGTATTTTGTCTTCCTCAAGTCTACAGATGCTATTTTCAAATTTTATAGTTTCTTGACTATTTTTTTTTAGTTCTTCTTTTAGAAGCTGATTATCGGTCTTAATTTCCATTACCATTTTTGATAACAGTTCACATTCATTGCCCATTTCTGACAAACTATTCTTATAAATACTTGCTTCTGACTTTGCATTTTTTATTTCTTGCAGGAAATTCTCTTCCGCAGTAGATTGGTACGTTTGAATGTCCTCAATTTCTCTTGCCATCATCTCTCTCGCAGCAGTAGATTCTTGTAAGGTTGTTTCAAGATTAAGCTTTTCATTTTTAACTGTTTCTACTATTTGAAGAAGTGTCTCTTGTTCGATTTTTGCCAATCTTTCTTTCTCTTTTAGCTGTGCTGTCTCTAGGCGGTTTTCTTTCAGTTCATTTTCCAGTGCATCTTTTTCCTTTAGAAGCAGATGTGTTTTTTTCTCTAACATTTCTTTTTCCTCTTGTATCAATAGAACATTTGTTTTCATTGATTCCATTTCTATGCTCAATCGTTTGTTTTCATTACTGACAATGGCCATATCACTTTGAGTTTTGTGTTCCTTACTTTTTAGTTGATCTAATGTTTCTATTATTTGTTGATTCTCCAAAGAAAGTTGACTGTTTTTTTCCTCGAGGGTTTTATTTTGTCCTTGGAGAACATTATAGTTACTAACTATTTTTTTCAATTCTTTAAGACATTCTTTGCCATCTTCTTCTGTTTTAGTTAACTTGGACTGGAGAGTATTCTTTTCTTCAACCAGTGTCTTAAGTTGCTTTTCATACATTTCAATTTTCTGTATCAGAGATTGTGTGGTAAAGACAAGAGGTTTAATTTTTGTTTTAAGGGTTAGGTTTTCATTCTCTAGTTTCATTACTTTTTTCTGTATTTGCATAGATTCTTTCAAGTAATTCTGTAAGTACTGAATTTTTGCTACACATTGCTCAGTAACAGAATTGACTTTGGATGTTTTCTCATTTTCAACTATTATTGATCCTTGTTTTACTGTAAATGGTTGTTTTTCTTTGTCTTTCATTTCATATTTTGTTGGGTCAAAGAATGCCAATGTATGTCTCGGGACTCTGGAATGGAGTTTTAAATCTGCAATATTCTTGTCAGTGATAGGAATTTCTTTATTGTTTTTCTCATTCCTTTTTCCCCTGTGTATTTCACTCCTGGATAATTTTTTACATTTCCTACAAAAATTCACATGGAATTTTGACACTGTTTCCCTAAGTGGGAGCAATTTGTTTACTAATGCCTCTAATTCCAAAATTCTCTTTGATTTTATATCTTCACTTAAGTTACTTTCAATATTTTCTTCCTTAATAAAAATTTTCTTTTCCTTGTGAATGGAGGGCAGGTCATAATTCCCGTGCCTTGGAACAGCTTTTAAAGTCTGCAGTTCGTTTGTAAGTGCCAGTTCCCTATTATGTGACTTTTGAAGCTCTTCCTTCATTTGTTTGATGGAATGGCAAATACCATCTAAATTTTCACAAAATCCATTATTGAGAAGAGGCATTGTCATTCTGGACTTATCCAGAATTAGCGTCTCAGCTTGAGACATCCCATTTTGAGGTGCATTAGGTAGAAAATTATACAAGTTATTATAATTCTTCAACCTGTCAGAATTTTCTGAAGCTGAATTATCTGTCAGAGTTCTCTGAGTTAGTATGTCCTTGAAATGTATCTGGCATGGAACATCTATACTTTGAGGAAGACTGTCAATACTATCACTACTGAATTTTTCCTCTGCTGAATGAAGAGTCCTGGAATCCTCAAAATGATGAATTTTCTCCGTAGAAAGGATTTCTTCTTGATTCTCTACAGGCTAGTAAAAATAAAAATCACACTATAGATGTACTATCATTTGCTACATGACCAACAAATTAAGACAATATTTTGGGGAGGATATATTTTTACAACCAGAATGAACATTTTATCCATTTCTGCAGCAGAGAAGCCTAACGAGTATGATTCCTTTTTCTGCAGGAAAATCTACCTTTATTTTGAGGTCTGTAACTCTGGTCTTCACGGTTTGCTTAGAAATTATACTTATTTCCTTAAGTAGTGAGATAGCAGGGCCAACCCCTCAATTTCAGAAATAGAAATCCAGCATTTCTCAAGAGACCATCATACATTGATGGGGAAGAGAGAAGCCATAGTTCAAAGGGAAGTTTAAGGAAAATGAAAATTTTCATTCTTTCTGTATGTCAACCTTAGCTTGTCTTCCTAGTTTCAAGTGTATCTAGGGCTATGACTGTTCTGGAAATGTGAGTTCTAATAAGTGGAGACACAGTGACTCTGGTTTGGACCTGTTCTAGAGAATTCACTCTAGGTCTAAGTCAATCCTAAAAGTAGGAGAACTCATAAGTGAACAGAAAGGCTATAAAAGCTGCCTTGCATTTCAGTTTACTTGGGAATCTTTAGATATCTGGACTAAGTCAAATGCCCCTCATATGCTCTTCTAAGAGAAACAAGAAAATTGTAGAAGTATGGAGGAGGTAAACATACATCTTTTAGGGTTTTCAGGACAGGAGTTTCCTTATTTTCACCTCTGACAATCCAGTCACCCTGTGAAGAAGGGGAGAATGTAAAGATGAAGATCAAAGGTTGTAACATTTCTGAAGTACCTAAATGTAGAAATGGTTTTATGTTGAAGAACATACCAAAGCCGTTTCATTGTGTGTGCCGAATACTAGATTTTTTTCTGGGTTAAGTTGTGGGTTTTCTACTTCAATAATACTTTTGTTCAATATTTCACTGATTTCAGACTGTACCTTTAAAAGACAAATTAAGAATGTCAGACCTTGATTTATAAACTTAGGAATGCACAAGAATAATAGATATAATTAAAAGATATCTTTAAATTTCCTACACATAAAAATTATTGGCCATCATATAAAATATAAATTAAACTTATTGTAATCTCTATCATTGAAGGAATCTTTAAGAAAGATATGCCTTTACTATGTGATTATAAAATCAGAAAGACTTAACTGAGGAAAGTAAAATCTTCTGAATTAAAATAACTTTAGAGGTTTGATTTTTACATTGTTGAATAAATCAGAGATCCTTGACTCTGTCATCAGAATGGAATCTGTTGTGTCAGCCTCAGGAGGATTTTATCTTCTCTTCCCGTTTCCCCACACTTGCTTCTAGTACAGGAATATCAGGATGAGGTTTAAGGGCCTCTAGTTGTAATGTGTTGTGATCTGTACCCCCAGTATCCACACCTTATCCTGTCAACACTACCCCTTGTTTCTTCTGGATAAAGTCCCTATGCCTTTCGTGGTGGTAGAGAGCCCACCTCCAGCTCCAAGGGGTGAGCATGTGACCAGTCAGAGCGTTGCCGCCCTCTGAACAGGGACTGCTTTCAAGAATGCATGTGAGGCCATCAGAATGAGGACAAACTGCTAAGAGAGAAAAGCAGAGTTTCTTCTCTAACTGGAGTCTGGAAAGATAAAGGCCGCAACTTTTAGCAACCCTTTTGCTACCACCTGGAGTCTGAGAATCCGATACTGTCAAAAGCAGAACCATGATAAGGAGTGAGGCTGGTTCTCCGATGATGTAGTCCTGGTCATACGGATAAAGCCATCCCCAGGTGCACTATCCCTGGGGTTTTCATTACCAGAGCTGGCAAAGGGCACTTTCTCCTCACTTTGAGTTAGATTTTCTATCACTTATGACGAGAGTCCCTATTTGTAGACTGTATACAGGTAGCAGTTTAAACATACATTTTTTAAAAAAAAAAATACAGGTATAACAATGCAGTTTCCTGCAAATTTGGGGTCTAGAATAGATTGCAGCTCTATTTTATTACATTTAGTTTCAAGTGATCAATTGGCTAGGGTTTGTCAGCTTAGACATGTATGATGGTGTCCTCAGTTTGGATATTTTCTATGTAAATTAAAAGAAACATACCATGCTAACATTTTGCAGAGTCTGTATTCGGAGAGCCTGAAACGATTCCAGTTGTTGCTGAAGGGCCTAAAACAAAGTTATACAGGGATGCAATTGAACATCTGTAGGTGAACATATACTTTGTTATGGGATTCCCTAGTGGCCCAGATGGTAAAGAATCTGCCTGCAATGCAGAAGACCTGGGTCAGGAAGATCCCCTGGAGAAGGGCATGACAACCCACTCCGGTATTCTTGCCTGGAGCATCCCATGGACAGAAGAGCCTGACGGGCTACAATCCATGGGGTCACACAGAGTCAGACACGACTGAAGTGACTTAGCACGCATGAACGCACACTTTGTTAGAATTAAAAAAAAATATCCCCCAAAGTTGCCTATTACAGGAATCATGTGGAAGGTCAGGTGGCTGGCTTACATTCTTAATTATTCTTGCTCACTCTCAAGTATTCTGAGAAATATCAGACTTTACACAGGTTTTCTGAGAAAATAAAATCAAATATACTCACTTTCAAAGCTGATTGTGGTTGGATTTGATTTTCTGATTCTGATACACAGCCATGTTCTAAAAAGTAAAATTGAAAAGTGATGTGATTTAATTCTTAATTGTTATTTTTAAACAATGTGAATAGAAAGCAGTCTCAGCTTCCTTGGATGGTGAGGCAAAGAGATAATGAGAAGACTGATGTTCACATTAGGATAAACCCAGTGCTACTTGTATAACAAGAAATAATTTTCATCTGGCTTAAAATATTGCACCTACTTGAGGTTGTAACAGTGGTTTTACTTTTATAATAAATCATTAACTTGTAACACCAAACTTAGAATACTCTGAAACTTAGATATCTTTGTTTCAGGGATATAAACTATACATTTTTTGGTATAAAAATGAACAATTCTCATATGACGGGAGACCCTTGGCCAAGTATTATATAGGTCTCAGTGTCTACGCAACAGCCATGTGATGTTTTTCTTCCTTAATCTGGAAAACAGTTTGGATTAATAGAACATAGGTCTTGTCATGTTCTTAAGCAAAGTGCTATAAAGATCTGTGTGTTCCTTCCTAAAAAACAGATCATAGATCTGCAGTAGGGGAGAGACTATATAATATTTGCAAATTTTGTGACATATGCAAAATTTAAAAAAAATTTTTTTTAATGTCGTAAATGAAATGAGAGTTATGTTAGAATGTTCCCCCTAGGCTGGCAATTTCTGATGTTTAAGAGAAGGTTTCTAAAGAGTTCAGCATATCTCCTTTGGAATGGAAGCTTGCCAGATGTTATAGAATCTGGTTGCAAAGCATCTTCCCTCCCATCCCGTCCCAATCTGGCCCTTATCACTGCAAGAGCAGCTCTCGTTCACAACCTGGAGTCATTTGGCCAACTGAAGAATCCCACCTTCATCACAGGGCACAGATGGACAGTGAGTCCATCTAGTTACCGCTCAGCTTTGCATCTTACTGGGAATAAATGGTAGTCAGAAATGTTCGTCTCAGAGAGAAAAAAAGGAACTCAAGGTCTGGACCAGTCCTGTAAGTCATCCCAAAGTTTTTTAAACTCTAAAATAACCACTACAATATTGTAAAGTAATTAGCCTCCAATTGAAATAAATTAATTTTAAAAAGTAAAATAAAAATAAATAAAATAACCTCTTCTGATGAACTCAAATATTAATAGAGCAAAATGCAAATGAAAAAAGAATATATCACCTAGAATCCCACCATACAGAATTAAAGATGCTTGCTCCTTGGAAGGAAAGCTATGACACACCTAGATAGCATTTTTTTTTTTTTTAAGATAGCATATTAAAAGCAGAGGCATCACTTTGCCGACAAAGGTCCGTATAGTCTAAGCTACATATGGTTTTTCCAGTATGTATGAATGAGAGAGCTGGACCATAAAGAGGACTGAGCACTGAAAAACTGATGCTTTCAAACTGTGGTGCTGGAGAAGACTTTTGAGAGTCCCTTGGACAGCAAGGAGCTCAAACCAGTCAATCCTAACAGAAATCAACCCTGAATATTCATTGGAAGGACTGATGCTAAAGCTGAAGCTCCAATACTTTGGCCATCTGATGCAAAAAGCCAACTCATTGGAAAAGACCCTGATGCTGAGAAAGATTAAGGACAGGAAGAGAAGGGGTTGACAGAGGATGAGATGGTTGGATGGCATCACTGACTCAATGGACATGAGTTTGAGCAAACTCCAGGAGGCAGTGAAGGACAGGGAAGCCTGGTGTGCTGCAGTCCATGGGGTCACAAAGAGTCAGACACGACTTAGTGACTGAAAAACAACAACAAAACTTTAGGTTCCCACCCTTGTTCAGCTCTCTAGACACATAAGTGAAAAAAAAAAATGATTTTCAATCAATGGGATATTATGCATTCTACTTTTGAATAATAATATTAGACATATTTGTTAAAGAAAACTGCAAATAGTCAAATTTATTGCTAGTATTCAGATTTTTACTCACTACATGAGAGATTATTTCCTATGAGAGTCCTCTAAAATATTGGAAATGGGTCATGAAAAGGATTAAGAGATTGGAAATTTTATGTTTTAAGTGGGGCTTTCCTGGTGGCTCAGCAGGTAAAGAAGCCGCCTGCAAGTAACATACATTTCTGATGTGAATATTCAGTGTTGATTTACTCCATCCATGCCAAAAAAGGAAGTAAATCTTGAGAAAATTGGTCTCATCCTTCCGCCCACATTTGCTCCCCAGTTGTCATGATGTTTGATAGTGATAGTATTTTTACGTTTCATGATGTTCACACTTTGTTCTGTAACTATAATGCTCACAAAACTATTTAAACCCAAAGATAAGATATTATTGCTGTAAACATTCCCAGCCTTTAGCTTTATTCTTAATGGATTTCCTATTCACAATTTTATCTCTTCCTGCACCTGCAACAACAGCCTCCCTTTTCTGCACAGATTTCCTTTGTCTTGTTAGGACTTGCAAGTTTAGGGCTAAATATAAGGACTCCTTTTGCTAAGATGGAGTAAGAAATGTGGGGCAAAAAGAAATCCAAAGACTTGGTCAAGAGATATAGCGAATGAAGATCTTAAGGAAAGAGCGTGGGCTTTCTAGATGGCTTCTACATGGACCTCCCTCCCTCCGTCTCATTCTCCTGTGGAAGGTGGAGGTTTGTGACATTGGATATATATATATAGGCAGCATTTTCTGGTTTTACTGTGGCAGGGGATAAGGTGCCTGGTGGGGAGAGGCATTTGAGGAAGAGATATGAAGGTCCAAGAATTTTTTTAACTTGAGAGAGTCTAATCTACCTGCTTGCTGTGGAAATCATGTAGTGGAAATGGAGAAGAATAATTCTGGAGAATGAGGCCAAAGTTAAGAACTACAGAATTCCAGGAGAGATGCGATCTGGAGGAAATGGCCTGTGATGGAGCAGGGACAATCCTTCCATGCAAGTGGGGGCAGCAGAGAGTGTGGGACACAGCCAGGTAGCTCAGCAGAATTTGTTTTGTTTTGTTTTTTCATTTATTTATATTAGTTGGAGGCTAATTACTTTACAATATTGTAGTGGTTTTGCCATACATTGATATGAATCAGCCATGGATTTACATGTGTTCCCCATCCTGAACCCCCCTCCCACCTCCCTCCCCATCCCATCCCTCTGGGTCATCCTAATGCATCAGCCCTGAGCACTTGTCTCATGCATCAAACCTGGACTGGTGATCTGTTTCACAATTGATAATATACATGTTTCAATGCTATTCTCTCAGATCATTCCCCACCCCCCCTGCTTCGCCTTCTCCCACAGAGTCCAAAAGTCTGTTCTATACATCTGTGTCTCTTTCTATCTTGCATAAAGGGTTATCATTACCATTTTTCTAAATTCCATACATATGCGTTAGTATACTGTATTGGTGTTTTTCTTTCTGGCTTACTTCACACTGTATAATGGGCTCCAGTTTCATCCACTTCATTAGAACTGATTCAAATGAATTCTTTTTAATGGCTGAGTAATATTCCATTGTGTATATGCATCACAGCTTTCTTATCCATTTGTCTGCTGATGGGCATCTAGGTTGCTTCCATGTCCTGGCTATTATAAACAGTGCTGTGATGAACATTGGGGTACACGTGTCTCTTTCAGATCTGGTTTCCTCGGTGTGTATGCCCAGGAGTGGGATTGCTGGGTCATATGGCAGTTCTATTTCCAGTTTTTTAAGGAATCTCCACACTGTTCTCCATAGTGGCTCTACTAATTTGCATTCCCACCAACAGTGTAAGAGGGTTCCCTTTTCTCCATACCCTCTCCAGCATTTATTGTTTGTAGACTTTTGGATAGCAGCCATTCTGACTAGTGTGAAGTGGTACCTCATTGAGGTTTTGATTTGCATTTCTCTGATAATGAGTGATGTTGAGCATCTTTTCATGTGTTTGTTAGCCATCTGTATGTCTTCTTTGGAGAAATGTCTGTTTAGTTCTTTGGCCCACTTTTTGATTGGGTCATTTATTTTTCTGGAATTGAGCTGCAGGAGTTGCTTGTATGTTTTTAAGATTAATCCTTTGTCTGTTTCTTCATTTGCTGTTATTTTCTCCCATTCTGAAGGCTGTCTTTTCACCTTGTTTATAGTTTCCTTTGTTGTGCAAAAGCTTTTAAATTTCATTAGGTCCCATTTGTTTATTTTTGGTTTTATTTCCAATATTCTGGGAGGTGGGTCATAGAGGATCTTGCTGTGATTTATGTCAGAGAGTGTTTTGCCTGTGTTCTCCTCTAGGAGTTTTATAGTTTCTGCTCTTACATTTAGATCCTTAATCCAATTTGAGTTTATTTTTGTGTATGGTATTAGAAAGTGTTCTAGTTTCATTCTTTTACAAATGGTTGACCAGTTTTCCCAGCACCACTTGTTAAAGAGGTTGTCTTTTCTCCATTGTATATTCTTGCCTCCTTTGACAAAGATAAGGTGTCCATAGGTTCGTGGATTTATCTCTGGGCTTTCTATTTTGTTCCATTGATCTATATTTCTGTCTTTGTGCCAGTACCATACTGTGTTGATGACTGTGGCTTTGCGGTAGAGCCTGAAGTCAGGCAGGTTGATTCCTCCAGTTCCATTCTTCTTTCTCAAGATTGCTTTGCTATTGCAAAGCAAATTCCTTGATTGCTATTCAAGGTTTTTTGTATTTCCATACAAATTGTGAAATTATTTGTTCTAGTTCTGTGAAAAATACTGTTGGTAACTTGATAGGGATTGCATTGAATCTATAGATTGCTTTGCGTGGTATACTCATTTTCACCATATTGATTCTTCCAATCCATGAACACGGTATATTTCTCCATCTATTTGTGTCCTCTTTGATTTCTTTCATCAGTGTTTTATAATTTTCTATATATAGGTCTTTTGTTTCTTTAGGTAGATATATTCCTAAGTATTTTATTCTTTTCGTTGAAATGGTGAATGGTATTGTTTCCTTAATTCCTCTCTCTGTTTTCTCATTGTTAGTGTATAGGAATGCAAGGGATTTCTGTGTGTTAATTTTCTATCCTGCAACTTTACTATATTCATTGATTAGCTCCAGTAATTTTCTGGTAGAGTCTTTAGGATTTTCTAAGTAGAGAATCATGTCATCTGCAAACAGTGAGAGTTTTGCTTCTTCTTTTGCTATCTGGATTCCTTTTCTTTCTTTTTCTGCTCTGATTGCTGTGGCCAAAACTTCCAAAGCTATGTTGAATAGCAGTGGTGAGAGTGGGCACCCTTGCGGGTCAGGGTGTTTGGGCCTGACTGCTTCTAATTTCTTCATACAGTATGAGATCATGTTCCCCATTAAGAGGTAGTGGTGAGAGGTGCTGGAGATTTCATGAAACAAGAAAAGTGAAATAGTTATCTTGGAGAGGGCTTGATAAAGTGTTTTCTGGGGAAATAAAGTAACTTCCAAATAGCACTGAGATCCACAGTATGACTCAGAAGTGAGTGTTTTTCTCCAGCAAAGTTCCAATGATTCAGTGAAGATACAGGGTAGGCAGAGAGAGTCATTTATTTTAAAAAGCTATCAAAAGAACTTTTTCTTTTTCTTATGAGTTTCAGAGACACTGGCTGCTCCTTATTCCCAATGGGAAGATAATTTTAAAATTCATCAATACTTAAAGAACCACATAGGATTTTGTGTTTCTAGAATTGGAAAAGAAGTTATGAATGAAGCACAGGAGAGGGAACAGAATCACATGTCACAGTATATTAAGTCCTTGCTAAACGTACAATATTGGGAAGTATTTAGACTAAGTAGAGGATGTGGTGCCAGTCCTGAAGAGGCTTTATCTCTATTCAGATTGAAAGAAATATTACTCAGATTAGATTCAACTTAAATTCTCTAGCTGTTTCATATTTAAATATCAGAATTTAAAAACAAGATAGTTTGCAACAGGATGCCTTTTGAGATACTTTAGGTAAAGATATGGGGAATTTATTCTAAAGTCTAAAGGAGCTTATGTCATAGTAGATGTATTTTTGTTGTTTAGTCGCTAAGTTATGTCTGACCCCTTGGACTGTAGCCCACCAAATTTGTCCATGGGATTTCTCAGGCAAGAAACTGCAGTGAGTTGCTGTTTCCTTCTCCAGGGCATCTTTCCCACCAAGGAATCAAACCCAAGTCTCCTGCGTTGGCAGGTGGATTCTTTACCACTGAGCTATCAGGGCAGCCCGTTCAACGTGTAGAGAAAGTTTTAAGGGCATAGCTGTAGCTCACAGAGCAGGGAGAACAAATGAATTTTAAAAATGCAATGTGGTAATAATTCTATATATGAAGCTAGATACTCTGTAATTGAAGCTTTTTAATTCTCAGGTTCAAACACTGAGTTTTGCTGTGGCAATTCCCATTCACACCTAGAAGGAATTGTTTTCTGAAGCCTTGTGAGCTGCTCCATGCAAGCCTTCATTCATTCATGCAACAACTGTTTTTAACACCTGCTATCTATCAAGTACTGTCCAAGGTGCTGGCGATCTTTACAGTTGAACAAGACATGCAACATCTCTGCCCATGTGAAGCGTCCCTTCTAGTGAGGGGCACGGAGGATAGAGTGTGTAGGACGGGAGTAAATCCTATGGGGAAAAGTAGGGCACAGGGGAGGGTATATCCCTGCACAAGGCACTGTCCCGGGAGCTCTGCAGCCAGGCTGCCTGGGCTGGAATCCTGACTTCGCCAGATGCTTGCCGTGAGGGATCACTGTCTAGTTTCTAGGCAAAGCCTTACACGGTGCGTGGCATACAGTAAGTACTCAAGAAAACGTTACTAATATTACTGTAGTAGCAAGGATGTTATCAGTATGATGTTGCTTTGGTAAATTTAAAATTTCTAATTGAGATGGACAGCAGGGATGACTGCTCCAGTTCACTGCTTCCTGGTCTGCTCAGAACAAGCCCTCTCATCATACATGGAACTGCAAAGCCCAGTTTCCTCTCTGAACCCTCCTGCCATCCTCCTCCTCCTCGCTCATTCTGCCCCTGTCACTAGCTATTCCTCAAACATACCAGGCCTCCTCCCACCTCAGGGCCCCTGCAGCTGCTGTCCTCTCTTCCTGGAATGTTCTTTCCCCAGAAATCTGCACTGACGACTCCTTGACCTCCTTCAGGCCTTTGCTCAGATGTCATCTGCTAATGAAGTCTTCTCCCATCCTGTTTGAAATAAAATCGCCCACTCCCCACCCACCTCTGACATTCCATATACTCCACCACTTCATATATTAACTATTTTAAATCAAGAGACCTGAGAACTATTGCAGGGCATTGTAATTCAGTGTTATTTATGCAAATCACATTAATGTTCTGTTGGTCAGTACCCAAAGAACAGAAATCTTGGTGATGATGAAGTGTAGCTAAGAGAACAGAAGGACGGCAGGGCACAGGGTCACACGTCCAAGTTTTGTCTTTAGTTGTAGGCAGAAGATCCCTGCCACCCTTCATCATGCCTGTCTTAGCATATCTCTCACTGATTGAGCCCCTGCCTTATACCCACCACGCTCTAGCGAGAAAGACAGGATTTCTCAGCCAAGCCTATGTGCTATTTTGTACATAACATCATTTTCTGTGAACGCTGGCATTTTCCTCCAGAGCCTTACATCCTGCTCACGTTAGAGAACACACAGTCTTGCCAAATTCAAGTCCCTCAGTCTCTTCTGACCTTAAACGCTCTCCCTGCAGTGTGGAGCTGTCTGAACTGTCTGTGAGGACTTCTCCCTGGGTCAGGACTTCTGGAACCCCCCCACCCACCTACCCACCCACACATTGCACAGGGGTGCCTGCCTGGCCTCCCCCCAGAATATGGGTGGTGCTCAGAAGAGCAGAGAGGGGGCAGGTCAGCCCACTGTCCCCATGGGGGCCACTGAGGTATGGCTTATCCTGGTGGTCACCGGCATCCCGTTGTCTTTATCTACAGGGGCATGGCTGCACCCGCCCTGTTTTCAAAGCCCTTCACAAAGCCTTTGTGAAGGTCCCTGGTCTCTGAAGGTGGACAAACCTGTCCTGACCTCAGATCTCCAGTTACTTCTCCAAGTCCCTCTGTGTGGGGATGGCCCATGTGTCCCGTGTGGCTTAGGGGCAACTGTAGATCCAAACATGGCCCATCAGTTTAGAGACGGCCTCCCCTGACATCTCTCATGAACACCAGGCCCCTCTGAGAGCCCTGGAGCCTCCTCCAGCCTCTCTGGAGGAAGCCAGACTCCAACTTCAGTGTGCTCAGATGCGCCCTCCCCACCCCCCAACCCCCCCCCCCCCCCCCCCCCCGCACATCTTATTCATGGTTTATACAGAGCTTGAAAACTGAAGCTCTTTAATTATTTCAAACACCCTCCCCTTCCAGTAGTCCACAGATATTTACTATAAAAACAGTTCTTTTGGAAAGAATCAGTATCTTTTTAGTGATTGTCCAGAAAAATCAGCAATTTCTTATTTGATATTCAGAGAAGCAGTAGAGTGCAGCAGGTGTGTTAAGGCCTGGACATTTGCAGCTACCCTGATGAATACTGGCTCTATCACTCGCTGTGTGACCTTGGGGAGTTAGTTAACCTCTCTGTGCCTCACTCAGTTTCCTCACCTGTAATATGAGGAGAACGGTCGGACCTACTTCTTAAGGTTGTTGTGAATATCCAGTTGATCCATTTAAGTGCTCAGGACAGTACGTGGGCCAAAGGAAATATTCCGTGTTAGTTACTGTTATTACTAGATGAAGTTACTGGAAGTACACCAGTTGGGCCAGGGGATTTAGGCGGCGTGCTGGTTGCTACGTTATTTATTGTAGTTTTACTACAGTAAAAAGGCGGAGGGATCACTGCGGCCGAGCTTGGCCGGGAGGTTTTTTTTTTTTTTACCTGTTTCACTGCTACCATTTTCCTTTACCCCCTCAGAAGAATTTAGGATCTTGGATGCTGAAAGGAGGACGCAGTCAACCTCATCCTCTTCCTCAGGACGCTTTTCTGTAACAAAACAGCACTGGGCTTCGGACTGTTGGCTTTGCCTGGAGGAGGGAGACGAGGCCTGGGGAGAAGGAAGACTAGGCCTGGGGATGAGGGCGCGGGCGCACTGAGCGGCCACCGGAGGGCGCGCTGGGCCGGAGGCGGGGCGGGCCCGGGTATGCCTTCCTCCGGGCCGGCGGAGGTGCGCGGCTAGTCCTGCAGATCCGCACTCCAGACCCGACTCGCTCTGGGGGCGAAGGGGCCGGGGTCGGGGAGGCGGCGCTCTCCAGTACCCGTCCACCTCCCAGGGCGCCCCCTCAAAGGCCAGCCCCACCCCAGCCTGGCTCTTACCCGGGCTCATTTCTGCTACTCAAGGCCTCTTCCCAACTGCCTTCCCTCCTCCCAGGCATTCTGCTCGGTTGCTTCTAGCCCGGGCATCTCGTTGCTTGGCAACGGGGTGGCGGGGACCGCTCGAGGGGCAGTGGGGGCGCGCGCAGCGGTGGGGGTGGGGAGGAGGAAGATGCGCACTGGGGTCTGGGGTCCCGGGTCCCAAACGCCCGCCCCGCCCGAGCGACGCCTGCAACGGTCGCGTGGTGGGAAGGTCCCACCTTCGCTGCTGCTGCTAAGTCGCTTCAGTCGTGTCCGACTCTGTGCGACCCCATGGACAGCAGTCCACCAGGCTCCTTTGTCCACGGGATTCTCTAGGCAAGAATACTGGAGTGGGTTGCCATTTCCTTCTCCACCCACCTTTGCTGTGCCCCCCAAATCCAGGGACAAACTCATTAGGGCGCCCTGCTCCCTGCCCCCCGCGTCTCCCCTGCTCATCCAGAAACTGATCAGACTCTGCCTTAACGCAGCACCTGTTGAGCTGAAGTTGTGTGGACAGAGTTGGGTGTTTGGAGAGACACAGACACCTAGGAACTCCCTGCCTTCTCTGATCTCTCTGATCGCCATTTCATTGTTTTATTCTGTTCTGGTCCTCTTGTTTCAACCCATCTGTCAGGTCAGTTTCAGCGACTTGGGATTCAAACTATCCTAGACAGGGACATTTGTTTGCTGCGGTTAAAAGAAGACCCCTATTTCCAGTAATGAACTTACAATAGCAGTGTATTGAAATGTACACATTAGCGCTGTCGCAGAGGGGCCAATCTTCATTTGTAGAGCATGCTGGTTTTCTGTGCACCTAGGTAAACCACTTGTAAAAGATGGATGTTGCCTTGGAAGCTGGGGCTTGTTCAAGTAAAGACTGGTTGACCCTGGCCACAGTCAACCCCCTTGTCCATCAGAAAATGGAGCTGTTGAAGTGAATCTATTAAATGAGTATATGTTATTATTTTGTGATAACAGCCATTATAGATGTAATATAAAATAATTGAAAGTTCAGATTTTAAGTCACAGTGAGGAATTTCAAGTCATGATGGAATAATTTATTATATAATAATTATGTGGCTCGGTTTCATGGAAATGAAATTCTTTATCATAATTTCATTGTTTACTAGCTGTCCATTTCTTGTTTCCTAGCCTATAAAAATGGCCTCTGGAAGATTTGGCAGTCTTTCTTGTGGTGTTGTAGACCGTTTTGACAAACTGTAATTTTGAGAACTTAGGTTCTCCATTGATGATTGATGGTGACAAAGTTAACTTTTTCTGAAGAGCTGCAAACCTTTTCACCAATATATCTGTCAAATTACTCTTCTAAGTAAATTTCAGTATTTTGAAGGGAGAATGTAGATAAAAAAGCATTACATTTTAGGAAGTTAATCCCTATACTAATGAAATTTCCATAACAAGAAATTACTATAAAAATTTTATTTTATGCAACATTATATATTAATATCTAATAACATGATAATTAACATAATGTAATATTCTACAATAGCTGATTTGTCTGTGTAATGTTTGTAGGTTAGGATGGCAGATGTGTACGCAGAAATTACTTGTGGATTTAAATGGGATGATTCAACCATACCGTTCAGTACAGGATATAAAAAGCAGATGATAAGAGTTACAGTATCAAAAACTCAAATTTGGCTTGCGTACTAATTTCAGTAGACATCTACTCTACTTTTAAGATACTTCCCAATCAATTCATCAGTCAGAGTAGCAGTTCTTTACTTAGAAGTTCAGTTGATTTTAGATGTAAGGGTCAAAAAGATCATTTGATTATAAGATTCATTTCTCTTTTGTAAACTAAAGAATAACTTTTAAAAAATAATTTATTTGTCAGAAAATCATTATCATTAATATACAACAAGCCCATCTTTGGAGCCAACAAAGTTATAATACATTTTTAAAATGTCTTTAATAATTAAAGTGTGTACGATATGAATGGTATCCCAGAAGAGGCCCCTTGTGAGGGCCTCACACCAAGAGACACGCATGGAGACCCTGTTCTTTGGTGAGAGAGAGAAACTGCATGGTTAAGGAGAGAAATTGTCACCCCCAAAATGGATGTATTTGGTCACTTTGGGGAGTATTTATTGCATTTGTGAATGTATGTCCAGGGAAGTCTTATCTCATTACTCGTGGCCCCACCTACCATAGTTCCTGGGCCTGTGACACTGAAAAGGTTGATAATCCCAGCTGAAATTGGCAAGCAAAGTTTAGAATCAAAACACTTACTCTGAGGGATGCTCAAATTTTTCCCTCCCTAGTGTAATTATTGCCCCAATAATTACGTTTTTGGTGAAATATTCTTAGCTTACACTTCATGGTATTGAGAAGTGTGGAATTTCATGGAAAAATGTTAGTTTCCAGATTTGTATGGGAAAAACTGAAACATAGGAAGGTTTAGGAACTTTTCAAAAACTCTCTTAACTGGTCAATGCTAGACTTCTTGATGCTGAAATCCTAGTTTTGCCAAAAACCAGTTTATTTTGATTTTTTTTTTTTTTTACCCATAGCAAATCACAGTGTTAAGATATAGGACAGCATTTCATCTAAATTTTACAGAAGTATAGAGGAGGTATGAATATTAATGTTAGAACTAAAAGTTTGTTTCCCTGATATGGTATCACATGTCACCTGTACTATTTTCTCAGTGTGGTGAAACTGTTCCTATTTCATTTGACCTCATATCAGATGGACAGTGGAGAATTTTCTGTCAGGGGATATGCCTTCTCTGGCCATGCATGTCAGTCAGTCCAGAAACTGCTGTGAAAATATCTGATTTGTGAAGATCATTGCTAAAGGTTGGAATTAAAATCTGTACTGCCAGTTTTTTGTTTTTTTTTTAATCTGTGAGTCACAATATTTCAGAATCTTCAAATAGTAGCTCTTCTTACAGAATCCATTTTCACCTGTTGACTAACAGCTGCAGAATCAAGAATCTGGAACAAATTCAAGAGCTTGCACAAAAACAAGCTAGTCAAATCTATTCTTAGCAATTTATTACCAGACTAAAATACTTCTGAGGTTTTAGCTCCAGAAGATCATTTTAAAAACCTGAGATCACAAGGCTATCATTAATCATAGCTGAAGTCTATAGTAGTGTGAAAAAGTGACCAAGTGAGTGAGTGAGTGAAAGTCGCTCAGTCGTGTTTGACTCTTTGCGACCCCATGGACTATACAGTCCATGGAATTCTCCAGGCCAGAATACTGGAGTGGGTAGCCTTTCTCTTCTCCAGGGGATCTTCCCAACCCAGGGATGACACCCAGGTCTCCCACATTGCAGGCAGATTCTTTATCAGCTGAGTCACAAGGGACATGATAAATTTTGCAATTGTCATAAGGTTGGTCCTTTGGTCAGAGGAACTATGTGCTGGTGACTTACATCTTGGATGGCTTCTGGACCGTCTCAAAGGCTACTTTGTGCAAATGCAAATCCACAGCCATCTTTAGGTATCTTTTAGAGTTAATTTTAAACTGACTTCACCTATATAGGAAAATGAATCCCACAACTCACTAAGAATAGCCAGTAGCTTTGGCTCTTAGGAAGTTGATTGCTGCCTTAGAGGACTTATAAATAGTGATATAGTGGGGAAACTCAGAAAGTAGAGTTGATCTGCCTGTACTAAAGAGATAGACAGGGGATTATCACGGGAGCTTGAGAGGGAATAGATATAAGGGAAAGAGAGAGTTTTAGCATGGTGGAGAGTATGTGAGCATGCTTGCAGGCTGAGAAGAGTCCATGACACAGAAAGACCGAGTGGGAAAAATAGGCACCCTCTGTAAGATTCACAGGCACAACCTTATCTAATGGAAGTGCCTCATTTCAGAGAAATTCCCTATTGCTTCAGTCCCTGTCAGAGAGCCAAGCTCAGTATCATCATCTCTACACATCGGACAAACCTTCCTAAGGTCAAAGAGACTATTGGTCCAGACTTCCCTGGTGATCCAGTGGTTAAGAATCTGCCTGCCAATGCAAGGGACATGGGTTCGATCCCTGGTCCAGGAAGATTCCACATGCCTTGGGGCAACTAAGCCCATGTGCCACAACTATGGAGTGGCTGCCTCTCACTCGCAGCATCTAAAGAAAGTCCATATGCAGCAATGAAGACCTAGCACAGTCAGAAAAAAAGAAAAAAGGAGAGAGAGAGACTTGGTCCTTAATTGGTCCAGATCATGCCCAGTACTCTGTTCCTCAAGTTCTCTCTCCAACTTTTTTTCCTCCTATATCTAGAATTCCTACCCTTGAAGTCTTTTTTTTTTTTTTTAAGATTAAAGGGCTATCTCCAGAACAAAACACAAGTATTTGACATAAAGGGGGCAGTAGAAAATTAATAGTACTTGTTAGCAGCAATTAGTCTTTTCCATTGGCTGGCAGAAGCAGCACTGGAATCAAGGACTGTCTTCATGTGGAGGAGTGACAAGGTTCGAGACAGGAAGCAGGGTTCCGGAATGGTCATGGCTGGAAGCCTCGGGAACTCAGGCAGCAGCATCTGGAGCCCAGATGTGTGGGCAGGCGGAACAGCATGTGCCCCTGTATGAGGCATCATGGTGCACAAAGCAAGCTCTTGCACGCGACATTGGTAGCATAACCTTGGCGCTTTAGTGAACCACAGATACACATGCACTTTGGCATATATACACATGATGGGTAATTCATATGTTGTGTTTTTCAATCCCCTCTTCTTCAGGAAAGGAGATAAAATGGGAGTTTGATCTCACGAGAGCTAGGTCTGAAACTCTGCAACATATTCTTGCCCTTGGCACAGAAACAACTTGTATATACTCATTTTATGTTCTTCTGAAGTGTGATTAATAATATTACTACAAATTTGAAAGAAAGAAATTATGATAAAGCAACCACTTCTTATCATCACATGAAGCATTCTAGCTAGCTTGAAAATGTCAGTTTGTAAATATAGCCAATGTATTAAAAAATCCATTTCGTTGGGTTCAGTGTCAGCATTTCTTACTCGGTAGGTGCTCAACTAAGTATTTCTTGAGTGCTCTCCAACATGAATAGAAGCTTAAGACAATTATCTTGAAATATTCATGTAGATCAGACAAATGGTTTATTTGCTTGAATTATCTGAACACCCTCAATCTTTCTCCAATTTTGTTTTTTATGCTTAAGATTCAGATGGCATAGCATAAGTTAAAAAAAAAAAAGCCATGATGACACGGTAATAAAGAGTAATGGTTATAAAGTAGTAGTTTCTCAAGGCTAAAGTCAAATCTGTTTAAAGGATGGCTTGATAAACTTTTGCAACTCAGGTTGTTAGTAGAACCCCCAAGCTTCATCCTGCCTATCTTGGAATGTTCCTGTGATGGACAAACTTTAGATTATCTTATGTAGAGATAAATAAACTGTTTGCATATCATATTAGCCATTAACTTTACTGCTTACACAGGTGCAAATGTATGTGATAACCAGAACTGTTTTTTATTCAAAGAGTTGTCCCATTGGCAGAGGGTGTAGCAACTCTATCCTGGGTTTACTCTGAAAAAAAGAGCAATTTAGTTAATCATGAGCCTAGAGTTCTTAAACAGAGATGGTTTCATTGATCATTGCTGGTTTTAATAAGCTTATAAATATAAAAACAGTGACTAATCTGTTTTTTCAGAAGATATAGTATTCTGAGAGCTAAATAAAAATTGGTTGGCATTCTTTGTTTGTGGCATGAATTCCTATATAAGCCCAGATGTGAATTCATTATTGAAAGACAAAGTGTTAGTACAGGGAGAAATATTGCTTTATTTGTTTACTTTTCTAAAAAGTTTTAATTCCTTTCCATTTTAACATTGCTGTTTTCACCCTGTACTTTATATGTTTTAAAGTGATTTTTATATTGCATTCATTTCTATTGGTTAATTCTGTCATAAATTTAACTTTATGTTCAAATTCTAGATTTAATCATCAAAAGAGTAATTTTAATTAAAAATAATGAACATGCAATTTTAGAATTTGCTTCATAAGCCTTGGGGCTTCCCAGGTAAAGAATCTGTCTGCCAATGTGGGAGACAAGAGTTCGATCCTGGGTAAGGAAGATTCCCTGGAGGAGGAAATGGCAACTCACTCCAGTATTCTTGCCTGGAAAATCCCATAGACAGAGGAGCCTGTTAGGCTACAGTCCATGGGGTTGCAAAGAGTTGGACATGACCTAGTGACTAAACAACAATAATCACAAATCTTAGTCACATGGACTGAATTATCAGCTTTAAGCCACATGGCTCCTGAATTTCAGATTAGAGCTCTACTACTACTATTTTTCAAGCTGTGCTACTTTTTCCCCTCATTATTGAACATCTGAACTTAAGAAGTTCATTACAAAATATATAAATTTTAAGGAAAATACAGTCTGATATCTAACATAAAGTATGCATTAATGTACAGCATGATGTCTAATGCACACTTTTCTTCTCATGAGTCTTTCATTCTTATTTAACTTCTTTTTAGTATGGTACACATACCCTCAACTGTGCTTCCTGACTCCAGAGATGCTGTTTGACTTTCTCCAGATAATACCAGGCAAACTTCCACTAGGAAAGGCAATGGGTGTGTGAGAGAGGGGCAGAGAGGGGACACAGTGGGGATTAAGTGCTTCTAAAACAGCTTGTCTGTGACCCTCCTTATTGTTAACTCCACGTTTATCCCCTAGTCTAGAAATGCCTATGTTACCAGTTCCCTTGCCTTTTCAAGATTCTGGGTTGAGTCTTCAGTTTTCTCCATTGCTGCTTTGGATTTTAACTTTCTCAGATTTCCTAAATCAGTTTCCACTCATTTGCTCTTTGGCTTCCAAACCTTTAAGATTATATCCTTCCCAGAAAAAAAAAAAGTTTAAAAATAACATCTGAACAAAAAAAGTAATGTGTTTGAATACAGTCATTCCTTTGATCGCATAGTTTTCTATTTTCTTTGAATTGCTCTGTGAATGAATTTGTGTTTTGGTACAGGGGTTACAGTTTCTATCTTAAAAAGCCCATAGGCGCCGGGCAGGTGTTCTGTCTTGTGTCACTAGTTCAAAACCCCAGACCAGTCAGGGTCAGAAATAATCAGAGAAGTTTAGGAGAATCCCAGAGCAGTACAACACGGGCCCTACTCTCTATCTGGGACAATAGGAGAATTCTTGTTCCCGGCCTAGAGGCAGCAGCTGCAGTCAAGTAGACATATCTTTGTGGCAAGGGGGTGAGACCAAGGGCCTGAGACAGTCCCTACCTCCCCAGCCTGCTGGTTCCCATGGTTTATACTTGGAGAGGACAGTTTCATAAGTCCTACTTTGTCCCCAGGGATGAGCTTGGGAAGCAGGTAAGACATGCAACTCAGGGGGCATTGCCGTGGCACCACCATGGTGAAGGGCAAGGTGCCCAAGCTGAGTCAGGGGCCAGATGGGGTTCGTGTCCGAGATGCAAAGAAACTATGACTCAAGGAAAGCTGAGTTGAGACTTCTGGAGGTGGTAGTAAAGGTGGGCTTGTTGTCTGGTTCCAACTATGTTGAGAAAACAGCACAAGTGGAACCATGGATTTTCAGCAGAGGATACAAGCAGGACCCCAGGAGAGCAGCAGCCCCTTTCCTCCCCAGAGGGTCCCCTAAATGTCTCCTCTTGGAGGTGCCATCTTTGGGAGGAGAAGATGGTGGTGGTGAGCCTTGAGAATAAAGAACTAGCCTTGATGGAGTCTGAACTTTGAATATTTATCTGAAAGAGGCATTTAAAATGAAAGAGACTATTTCAAAGCAACAGAAACTGTTTTAATCTGAAACTGTATCACCTTTAACTAGCAAACTTAAAACTTCCCCTCCAATCAGCAGAAATTGTGGGCTCATAAGAAAGAGCAAATGAGTTATAAAAATTAAAGAAACCATATTTTTGTCCTTAAAATACCCGCGTGTACACTATACTTGTCAGTGTACATGACAAGTCAGGACTGGGCTCCCTCATTGGAATGTTGATTTTATCTGAATTCAGCGAGTGCCACTTCGTTAGGTATTTTAAAAATATTTTATGTATTTATTATGTTATGTTGCATCCAGCAGTACGACTCTTTGAATATGAAACTAGAGAGATCTACAGAATTTCTCCCTGACATGCACTGTAATTGTTGAAACAGACACTGCAGGTTTTGTTAGAATACAAGATTGTCGTTTGGTATTTACTAGAATTGCAAAGTCAGCTGGTTAAGGAAAGACAATTGGACTCCCCAAATATCTTGATGTTTACATGTTTGATGGTCATAATAATATAAATGTAAACTGTGGAGAATGACATGAAAAAAATTATTGCTTTAAATGCCATTAAGTTATTGCTAAGCGCCCCCCAAACAGTTGAATGCATGTTTCTGTTATAGCAGGCATGTACCTCCCATTCCTTCTCCTAAAAATACAATAAGTGTCTAAAATCTTGGTTCTAGATTTGGTGTCAGCACTTTGCTATAAATCTGCCCAAAGCCGTTAACACCAGCCTGTGTAGGTGTGCCTGGGTGAGTGCGTGCTCCTTCTGCCTAAGACTTAAGCTTTGGGGTAAAGGGTGACCGTGTCGTAGCCCTCTGGGGGCCTCATGCGGGCCCGGGCATGAGTTTCGCAGTACAGCTCCCCCTCCACGAAGAAGTAGCCCTTCTGTTTGAGGTTGAGGTTGCAGTCGGCGCACACGAAGCACTCCGGATGGCGATATTTGTCCCGCGCTTTCACAACCGCACCACTGGTGGGGGAAGAAGGAGACCCTCGTGAAAACACACACACACACACACACACACACACACACAGCCAAAAACATGACCCAAAGGGAGCCAGCACTACAGATAAGGCAGGTGTTTCACATTCAGGAAACAATAGCTGTAAAACTGGGCAGAGCTATGGAACTGATGCAGTTGCCAGGGAGAGCCAAGACAACCACAGTAAATCTTCACGGGTTTCTCTCCATTGTTCATGTGTGTGATTATTTTTCAGATTTTCTTTTTTCAAACAAGTTTTCTTTTTTTTAGAGAAATGATAGGATCTTACTTCATGATCTCTCCCCATTGTTTCTTTGGAAGCAGGAGAGATGATGCAGATAATCCTCTGCAAAGGAATCAGATTGTGACCAAGGTTGTTGTCTACACAACCAAAGTCCCTCTGCTTACTGTCTAGCTTGGTGGTCCAGCGTCCACTCTATGGAACACAGAACACACCAAAGGGTGGAGATGGAATTTCCATGGGTGGGTACACCTGCCTTTCGACAGTAAACTGTCAAAACAGTTAATCCAACTTCGGAGCAATAATTGTTGGATTGGCCAAAAAACCCCTTTCGGGTTTGTCCATTGCAGCGTTATGTGAAAAACCCGAACGAACTTTTTGGCCAACCCAATACTCTGCATAACATCATGACCTGTGGTGTGTTACGAGGTCCTCTCTGCCCCCAGCCCCCTGTCCTGCCTGTTTCTCTCTCTCCCAGCTCTCTCTGTGCTAAAAGCAGGCTTATCCCCTCCCCCATCCTCCTGGGATGCCTCCTGGGTGACCGGACTGATAGCTCCTCGTGAGAGCTAGAGACAGGGGAACAGAGAAAGGGGATGGGAGACGTGCCCCCACGGGCCAAGAGGTGGAGGGACTGAGATGATCTGGTTCACTTGAAGATCTGAAACTAGCAAGGGTGGCTATTTACACCTAAAGCCCCTTAAAATGGAAGCTGTGTGTCTAGAAATCATAATTTCAGTATTTGTGCAACTTGAAGAAATCGAGTAAGGGTAATGTGTTTTAATGAACAACTGGATGACCCCCACATTTGTTTTCCTGGGTTTATACAGAAAAGGAAGAATTCAAAGACTATGCATCAACAAAGGGAGGGCTTTTTGAAGTGAAGTCATGATTCTTGGAAATGACTTTTAGAATATACTTCTGGGGCAGTTTCCTTTCATGAGCATATACCTGAAATTATAAGTCAGAATTTCCAGCTCACATTCTATGCTAATTTGGGGGTACACCTAAAGGATTTCTGGTCAAGCTGCCCAAAATGTTGTGGACATTTCTTTTTCAGTTTGCTGAATAGAAATTTGTTTTTCATAAAACTTAAAGTCTCTATCTATCTCTGGATTCTTAAAGTAGAGGAAATAGGGAACTGATGCCAAGACTGATGGTGAATTTTGGGTTGAAATGGAAACTTACACGATGCCACTCCCGCACTTGTCACAGAATGGCATCTTCTGTGTGCCGCCAGCACCGCCATGTACTTTTGTAACTGGAGCCCTCACACTCCGAGTTCCCGCAGGACGGTCATCTGAAAAACAAAGTGCTTCCATTTATGGCCAGGGAGCAGCTGGCTATGGTTTATACTTGGCTTCTATTTTAAGGTGTGCACTTTAACCTGAGGAATTCTTAGCTGTACCCACAATATCATTTGGAAAGAACCAGGATTTGTTCAAGCATAATTTATTCTGAAACAGGACCTCATGAAATGAAATTAGTTAAAAACTGTTGTTGTTCTAGGGAGCTGTTACAAAATGCTCAAAGGAACAGAACATTTTGCATCTTTCTTTTTTAAATTGTGGTAAAGTATAGATGGCATATTAAAAAGCAGAGACACTACTTTGCCAACAAAGGTCCGTCTAGTCATGGTTTTTCCAGTGGTCATGTATGGATGTGAGAGTTGGACTGTGAAGAAAGCTGAGCGCTAAAAAACTGATGCTTTTGAACTGTGGTGTTGGAGAAGACTCTTGAGAGTCCCTTGGACTGCAAGGAGATCCAACCAGTCCATCCTAAAGGAGATCAGTCCTGGGTGTTCATTGGAAGGACTGATGTTGAAGCTGAAACTCCAGTACTTTGGCCACCTCATGCGAAGAGTTGACTCATTGGAAAAGACCCTGATGCTGGGAGGGATTGGGGGCAGGAGGAGAAGGGGACGACAGAGGATGAGATGGCTGGATGGCATCACCGACTCGATAGACATGAGTTTGAGTAAACTCCGGGAGTTTGTGATGGACAGGTAGGCCTGGCGTGCTGTGATTCATGGGGTCGCAAAGAGTCAGACACAACTGAGCGACTGAACTGAACTGATACATGGCATAAAATGGACCATCTTCGCCATTTTAAGTGTGTAATTCACTAGCATTAAGTATGATCACAATTTTGTGCAACCGTCACTGATACCTATTTCTAGAACTTTTTCATCATCTAAAACAGAAACTCTGTAACCAGGAAACATTAACTCTGTATTTCATTCTCCTTCTAGACCCCAGTGATCTCTATTATACTTTCTGTCACTATGACTGGACTATTCTAATGTCCTCATATAAATGGAATCATGCAATATCTGTCCCTATGTCTCTGATTTATTTCATTTAGCAGAATGTTTTCAAGGTTCATCCATGTTGCAGCATATATCAGAATTTTCATTCCCTTTTAAGGCTGAATAATAGTGTACTTTATGGATATATACCACATTGTGTTTTTCCACTCATGTGTGAATAGACATTTAGGTTGTTCCCAACTTTTGGCTGTTGTGAATAATGCTTCTGTGGACGCTGGTGCATAAGTATTGGTTTGAGTCCCTGCTTTCAGTTCTTCTGAGTATACATCTAGGAGCGGAATTGCAGGATCCCGCGGTAATTATACATTTCACTTTTTGAGGAACCACCATACTGTTTTTCCCAGTGGCTGTACCATTTCACATTCCCCATCAGCAGTTCACAAGGGTCCCCATTTCTCCACATCCTCATCAACACTTATTTTCCTTTTTTTTGGTAATAGCTATATTAATGGGGCATTTTTGCATTTCTGTGCAACTTCTGAAGGACAGTATATATCTTTTGGACATGGAAAATCATTGGCAAGAGTATGAACTCTGAAGACTTCAGGAGTGGGCTGGAGACCCAACTCTGTTTCTTACTGGCTGTGTGGCTTTGTGCAAATCCACTCTCTCTATGCCTCATTTTCTCTTTTGTTAAATAGGGAAAATAACAGCTCCTACTTCACTGAGTTATTGTGAGGATTAAATAATCACATGTGCAAAGCAGCTCAGCACAGGATTTGGGACATAGTGAGTGTTCATTCCAGTGTTATCTAAAAAATTTGATGGTTATGATACCCTGAGATATGGGGGAGGCTGAGAAATCTTGCAGTATTTTATGATTGTTAAGTTGAACTAGCCCTTGACTACTGAGATAGGATTTATCTTTGATGCTCTTTTACCATCAAGTTGGTGGCTACTTAAATATGTTCTGGATGTTCTCTTCCTAAACCAAACAACACCAAATCCTTTTCAGCAAAGAGTCATTTGATGACTGATGAAAATCTGTTGTTAGACTCTCATTCCCATTATGCTTGCTGCCCTCCCCTCCCTCCCCTGACCCTTGGAATAACCTCTGTCAACAACGTCTCAGCAGACATTCACGGACTGCTCACCAGGGCCGTCGTTCACTAGCTCCTGGAGCACCCTGAAGGAGCCTGACTGGCGAGGCTGGGTCGGTTCATTCCGATTGTCGTGGAGCATCCGGTACACATCCGACTCGGGGGGCACGGAGGCCGTGGGTTCACTGGAACAACATGGCGGGCGAAGCCGCGTCAGGAGCGTGTGTATGTGCAGGAAGACAAGATATCAATAAGCAGTGACTACTGTATTTACAGCAACTCCCGAACAGAGATTCAGTGTTCTCAAGTTAATCTCTGTGATGGTTAAGTATAATGTGAATCCACACGGGTTGCCTTAAAAATATCATTGATTAACCTGGGGGGTCACTCCAGCACTTCTCCATGTGGAAGAATCCTTTGGAGGGCAACTGAAACGTTGTTAGGAAATAGTAATTTTAAAAATAATGCGTGCGTCTGATGGATATATAATTATAATGTGAACAAAATTAACCTTCTGGAAATAAAAGACCACATACGTGTGATAGAAAGTGCATGAGTGAGCCCAGTTTATCTCAGTCATAAATATGTTAATAAAATTCAGATTCATTTTTTATATTAAACCAAAAGTGTATGGTTTAATTTTGTTAACGCCTGAATCAAGGTAATATTTTGCCTGTAAATCGAAGAATTCAACTTGTCAGTGTTTGAAAGCACATAATATAATGACTTTCACATAGAAGTCAGTTGTATAGGCTACTAAATAGCTACATTATAATTCATTTACAAAAATGATAGATGATTTAATAAACTTTCTACAAATATATTCATGATGAACAGTAAAAAATGCCACAATAAAAATACATATCAGGCACTGTAATGTTTTACTATTTTTGTCATTTAATTGCATTATCTAGAAAAGGTAGTTGCTATTTGCACACATTTTTATTACCTATATCATATTTGGAAATAATCATCTTACCTATCTGAAACTCCTTGCAAATGGCTTTGAAATACATTATGCTATTATTATCTCATTGTATTCATCCCAAGGGCTATCTTTGGGATATTCTTACAGAGCACTTGTAAGCATTATAATACTTTATAATGGTTGTATAATATTGAAAGAAGTAATAAGGCTTTATCTTCTAATAAATCTTTTTAATTGAAAAGTACTTTGAACAAATATGCATAATAAAGAAGAAATTAGTCAAAATAGAGACCAATGGAAATTAGATATCTACATTAGTAGCTTGAGATATTCACTTACAAACCCTTATTCATGGCAAAAATATTAAATGGAAAAATAATTAACTCTTCCACAAGATGCCATTAGAAGAGACAAAAGGTATCATTTCTGTTAAAATTTCTCTAAACCTCCCATCCCTTCCCCGGTTTTTGACACCCAAAGAAGAAACACAGTATCCCAGATTAGAAATCACTTTTGAGAAATACTGTACCAGACATTTATAAAGTACATTGTAGTTTTTCAAAAGACATGTACATTTCGTCCTGCCATGATTTCATTTTATTGCTGTCACATAAAACTCTGCTTGGTTAATTTCTCAAATCGCCATTATCATTAGGCCTAGATATCTGCAATAAACCCTTGGTATTATTTTTTTTCTTGAAAGCTTTCTTTCAATTAAGACAATGCTACAAGATAGCAGTAAAGTCAACATTGCCCATGTGTTTAGTTAACATGCCCATGATTCAAAAAGACTCTTATTACCTCATCGAGGGTGTTTCCCCTAGAGCTGTTGAAACCTGACCCTGAAGTGTTTCCATAATATTGTCATCTGAGTACAACTGCATGGGTGTATTAAATTGAGCATGTACAATCTTCACACCAGGAAGTTCCATTTCCAAAGGAATGTTAGGGGCCATCTTAGCAGCAACTTTCAAGTCACCTGGGCAAATAGTACTAAGAGTGCTGACAGAGGAAGGGGTGCTACGTCCGCTGCCACCTTCAACACCGGACGGAGTGCTGCATCCGCTGTGTTAATGACCACGCCACACAGAAGACGACACGGGAACCAGCAAATCCAGACAGGGGGACACAGAGAACAAGTACAGAGGGGTTAAAAGGAAGAGGTGAATTAAATCAGATGGAAAAGAAGTGTCTGTTTCTGGCTAGAATTTGTTTTAGAAAGGGAACACTTGTAAAAATTCACGATCGAAAAAAGTTTCACAGGATTAAAAGATACCGGTGATACTGCATTTTTTGGCTCCGCTGTACTATAAAATATGCTCTGCTAGGTGAACGCTTCATGGGAAAAGGGTTGTGTATACATAAAGTGGCTCAGGGGAATTGCATTAGCTGGAATCCTTCTACATTTCTGAGCTGCAGTATTTAAAATCAAAATATTAATGAATGATCCTACACAAATAGGAATATGAATATGCAGCATGAAGATCCAATCAAATATTTAGGCTAAACATTGCAAAGTAAGTATTTTCAGAAATATAGTTTGGCTTAAGTCAAAGTAATTGGCAACTTGAGGTTATGTGATAAAGATTCTGTTTTATGACTTTTTATAAATGTTTTGTTACTATTTTAACTTTTTCTATTTAATTCTCTAATTTTGTGAAGACTACACTTTAAGAAATTGTTTGGTGACTTAATATAGGTCCTAGAAATAGCCAATAAATGCTTGTCACCTTGAAATTAATAATTAGAGAGCAAATAAAGTGATCTCAGACTCTTTGGATGCAACTTAGGGCTAAGATATGTATATATATTTAATACATAGCTATTTCTTGCAAAATTTTGAAAGCACATATATATTTTCATGCATATTTTTCATTTCCTTTTAAAGTCAAGTTAAAGGAACTTACTAAAACATCAGAAAGGCCAGTCATGCAATTTTAAGAACTACAGAAGTTTCATATTCTCCATGAATAGAATTCTCTACAGATATGAGGTTAGTCATAACTGACATGCTGATGATTAAAAGTCATTTTTCTACATGCATTTTAAATGCAGCATGACAAATGCATTTTTTTGATAAGTGGCATTTTTTTTAAAGCATAGTCATTTAAGATAAAGCCAAAGGAAATATTAGTATTGATGTAAGCTTCTATCATGTCTGCAAGTTAGTGTTGCTGTAAACTCAAGGCAGAGAACAGTTTATATGGTGTGTTTATCTTAAAGTCAGTGTTCCCTTAGGGCTCAAGTATGGTCCCTGCCTGCATTTACTCTCTAGGACTGTTAATGTCAACCTCAGACCCATACAGAGAGCAAAAACTGCAAATCCAATATGTTGAGGATTGATTTTGTTGGCTTCATCAATGCTGCAGCCTGGTTAGTCTGGGCAACCCATGTCGCTAAATAAATTACAAAAAAAATTTTTTTGTGTTGTGTTATCCAGTTTGACCTTCACAGACTAAACGAAGCAGGTAAATATGAACATGCTCCTTCACTTCCTGGCTGTTGAGAACCTGTTTGAAACTCAGTAAACTGGTTGATCACACACAGAAATATCAAGTGGTTTATTCACCATTTTCATAGGCGTAACACTATACTGGTTGCTGAAATAGACTTCAGTTGGTAAAAGAGTAGAAATGAAATTTCAGTTAGAGTGCAGTTCAGTCAGGATCATATTGATTTGACCTCAGTATAATGAAGTTTATTAAATTGTAATTTAGGGATTTGAGACACTGAATTTCAATACTGGGAGACTGGGGCTTAAAATAGTGAACCTTTTCCACAAGCATTTTATAACTACTCTGACCTTACTGTGTGCCAGGCATGGTGCTACACAGTGGAGATGTAAACTATGGCTAACTTGGAGCTTACAGATATAACTTATTTTACAGTTGTAATTAATATTATTTTTCCCTTCTTAAGAGTGTTCTTATATACATGCATGTCTATGTATATAATTTTGTTTAAGCAGAGATTGTGTCTTCTATTTCCTAGTTTCTTAATCATTCTATTTAAGGGCCCGTGTCAAGCTATTCACATAGGAAATAAAATCTAAGCAGATGACAATTATCTTTTCATACATTTCTGACATAATTTTAAACAAGCTCTTGAATTGATGCTTAAAAAAGAGTTTTCATGGACTCCAGTCACTGTGGAGATGATCATGGGTCAGCATGACCTATTCCTGTGACTTGGAAAGGTAGATACTGCTGAAATTTCATGACATTGAGCTATTGACTTGGCAACCTGTAAGGCTGATGATACACTCAATTACTTTCATACAACTGGATAGATCATTAGACACAGAACTCATTTCCCTGCTGTGTATATGGACTTTTGGGGACATGCTTCTGGAAGCAGCTTGTCCAAAAACCACTAACTGGATTGTATTTTATCACTTGGATCTATAAAATGCCTTGTATGTATTTTTAATGATAGTTTTGGCTTTAAACATTTACATATTTTCATGTGAAAACACTGGTCTTTTAATATGGGTCAGTTACGATGAAACCATTAAAAGAACCCTAACTAGTATTAAGACCCAGGGAGATGACTATATTAGTATCTCCAACTTATGTCTGATTCAAAAGTTGTTTATTAACGGTGTAGTTATTGCTTGGTAAGTAGCCACTCAAAATTCCATCTTGATGAAGAATTATTTGGTAAGAACAAGAAATTCAGAAGCTAGATAAAATAGTGAGGGGCCACAGGAAGACCAGGAGGATAACAGAAGCATTTTTAGAATTTTTTAAGGTTTGTTTACTGGTACCTGTTTTTTAAGCAAATCCTTTCATCTCTGTTTTTCCTCTCCCCTCCTCCAAATTTAGCTAGATTGAAAGGCACCTTACAGTGAAAAAATTATGAGTAGCTTGTCATTATCACCATGTTTGAATTAAATGAAAATATAAAAGAATCTCTGACTTACCCTGAATTTTGCTATTAAATGTTATTGGTCTTTAGCAGAAGCAAGATCTGTGTTACTCTAATGTATCATTTTACTCAAGCCTCGAGGAGTTCTATAGCTCATGTTAGTGAGCTTACATTTATGTTAACCTCAAAAGAATGCAAGTATATCTGTTTTACTATGCTTCTTTAGGAAGATGTATGTATATATTCCATAGTAAAAGAGCATTTTAACTTTTAATCCAATTTTTTTATGTTATTGAGAGTGGGGTTGGAAAACTGTTGAATGTGGGGAAATAGAGAAGGATGTAAAGGAGAATGAAATATGAAGGAGGAAAAAACTGAAAGAAGCCAAAAAGGATTGTTCAAAAGTTGCCAGTATGCAGGAGGAATAACAGCTCCTGATTCTTCTTGCTACTCAGGAAGTCTAATTAGGTACTCTTGAGATTTTGTTCCTTTATCTAATGAACATTTGCTGAGCATTTACTGTCCTAGGCTCATTTCTTGGTAGCGGAGATATAATATGTTTACATTCTAGTGGGGTCAGATGTCTTTGGTAGTCATTGTCTTATTATTAATAGCATCTTTCTCCGGCTCTTTTACTCCATTTCCTCTTTCTGAGTCTGATATCACAAAATTGGCTTACTTTGAGGTCATTTTCTGGCCCTGACTCTAGCTCATGGAAAAGTCTGCACATGGAAATCATATATCAAGTGATGACTGACCATCCATGGCAAGCAGCATAAACTCAGATGTCTCCAGGGGCCAGGAGGGTCACACATATATGAAAACGGGCCAGGTGTCATACGCTTGGAAGTTAAGGGCATTTTGCCAAGATTTGGAGAGTAGATGTTCCATCTTAAGGCACTGACCTAAATTCCGTATTTTTAAACAACGGGAGGGTTAAAGAAAACATCGTCTGTGAATTGACTCCACCTACGGACCACCAGTTGGGACACTTGATGTAGATTATTGATCACTGATCTGTTAGGGTTGATCCAGCCTAGCCCTCACTTCCTTCCTCTGGGCTGGTTGATGGAGTTGAGGTCAGAGGAATGGGTTTGACGTTTCCTAAAGTCACTGTTTCCTGATGTGGCAATATAGGGCATTCATTTCTTTCCTCGTAGGTTGGAATTTAATTTCTAAAGAAGATTTTAAAAGGATCGTCTGATGATGATCTGTTTCTCTGACAGACAAGACGAGATTTTGCTTATTATTATTCCAGTCTATGCAGTTATCCATGAGGGTTACCCAGTTACTCCCTCCCTCCTAACCCTCTCTTTATACTTATTTTCCCCAAGTGGAAAAATTCCAAGTGGCCTCTCTTCCTTTGCAAGTATCCATGTATATGTGTGTTAGTCTCTCAGTTGTGTCCAACTCTGAGACACCACGGAATGTGGCCTGCCAGGCTCCTCTGTCCATGGAATTCTCCAGGCAAGAATACTGGAGTGGGCGGCCATGCCCTTCTCCAGGGGGATCTTCCCAACCCAGGGATCAATCCCAGGTCTCCTGCATTGCAGGCAAGTTCTTTACCATCTGAGCCACCAGGGAAGCCACACAAGTATCCATGTGTGAAAGTTGCTCAGTTGTGTCCGACTCTCTGTGACCCCATAGACTACAGCCCGCCAGGCTCCTTTGTTCATGGAATTCTCCAGGCCAGAATACTGGAATGGGTAGCCGTTCCCTCCTCCAACGGATCTTCCCAACTCAGGGATTGAACCCAGGTCTCCAGCATTGCAGAGATGGTCTCATTACCATCTGAGCCATCAGGGAAGACCAAGAATAGTGGGGTGGGTAGCTTATCCCTTCTCCAGGGGATCTTCCCGACCCAGGGACCGAACCCAGGTCTCCTGCATTGCAGGGAGGTTCTTTACCGGCTGAGCCACCAGGGAAGCCACACAAGTATCCATAAGAATGCAAATTTATTTTTATGTAAGAGTTAGAATGAGTGGGATGACCCAGCGGGCTCTGATGACACAGTGAGAAATGAGGTGTTGAGATGGGATGAATGGAGTCCGTCAAACACAGAAAGCTGCACCAGCCTTTCCACGTTTGCCTCACCTGCTACCTTAACTCCTGACTGGGGGCTGGTTTTCATGTTTGTTCCTGCTGACTGGGCCATCCTGTCCTGGGACAGGGTATGTCTGCTAACCTCAGAGGTCACTGTGTTCTGGATGGGATTCTCAGAGCAGCAGGGGTATCAGTTATAAATACACACAGCGATTGCATAATATTTCACAGCTCTACAATCTTGTCAATATTTACTCTCAGAAATGGAGGTTAGTTGGCTGCTAGTCTCCGCTAGGTAGAATTTGTTTCTTTTGCTTTTGCAGTAAGCTTCAAAAAAGAGAAAAGTCACTCCAAACACCTAAGAGTTATGTATCTTGGTGATTAGTAGGATTTATTAAAGAGGCATGCACTCCAAACTTCACCATCTTAAAGCTTATGACCTGCTTCGGCCTGGGATTATGAAAGGTTTGGGCCGAACATTGTGCTTGTGTTCAAAGTAGTTCACATCCTGTAAAAACAAAGGGTTAGAAAGCCCCTCAGTGGAGGATTAATAGATATATATATATTTTTAGACAAAATTAAATGCACAATAACTGTACAGAAAGGATTATTTATCACCAGATATTGACATGACTAAGAAGGGTGATGATGGAGCCAGAGCGATTTCTTCCTCTCAACCATCTATTCACTAAATGTTCAGGAACTGGCAGACTGGACCCTAGAACCATGTTCTAGATGCTTGTCTTTAAAAGAAAAATCTGATCCGTGCCTTCAGGAAAGTAAAAATCAAACAGCAAGAGCTGGACTTTCAAAAGGAAAAGAAGCCTTACTATCACCATTGAGAACATGGCAGCCAGAAACCAAGTGGAATACTTACTTTTGAGGTGAACTAGGAATGAGCCCCCGCAGCTGCCCGTGAAGCGCATCTTGTATATTGCTGGTTGAATAGAGCCCAATGGGTGAGTTATAGGAAGCGCTCACTACCTGTCTTTTGTCATCAATGTTTGCTGCTGCAACAAAAGGCTGGGCCCTTCTGTTATGCGCGGCACCAATGGGTTTGAACTCCTGTACAATGGCAGACAGAATACACAAAGCCACAGAACGCACAACAAAGCCGTTAGCGCGCAAACCAACAGCATCGCTCTTGTTAATCAAGGCTTCTTTATCCACTACGAGATTAACGGCAGGGTTAAAGGAGGACTACACTTGCCATGAGCTTCATATGTGCTGTGAACGTCACCATATGCTAAGTGCAAAGAAACTGATATTATTTGAAGTATAAAATAATGCGAATATTGAACCATTTGTCTGCTCGCTATTGACTTCATCTAAGAAAGTCTCATAGGACTCATTTCAATCCAGAAATTTTGTCTCAAAAATGAGATCTGGGGCTTAGAGAAATGATTCTACATAACATTTTCTTAAGTAGAACTTAGATAAGATTGCTCTTAACATTTCCACCATTTTAGGAAATGGGAGACTAATGCAATCAGAAAGGGAGTGAGCATTTATGAATAACTGTCCTGCATCATTTTAACTAATCAAGTCTTTTTTCTTAATTCCTACAACAAACAAAATTCTTAATTTGCATTAAGATATAACCTTAAATTTGAAAAAATGATAGAAATTAAAGGACTTCCATTATGAAAGCAAGAAAAACATTATAGAAAACTCTCCCTTTTTATTGTGCTGATTTCATGTTGTGGGTTCATGTTTACTTTAGTTGAAGAAAGACTTAAGTCAGCAATTCAAAGACAGTGAATGTAGGTGATTTACAGAAGCATTTTTACTTTATTGCTCAGGGAAAAGGAACAAACTTCCATCCAAAACTCTTAGTTTGAAACATGCCTGAATGATCTGAAACTCTGTTATTATCTTTCAAGGTAGGAATCAAGTTTTCCAATTTTTATAAAGATTGATAATTTTGTCAAGTCATTAAACTTTTTCTTCTTCAAAGCAACAGAAGAAAACCAAAACAAATGCTAAAATACAAACAAGCTGATTCTCTTTCAAACCTTCTCATTTGGCAGAATTAGTTAAGATCAGTCTTTACATTATTTTCACTCACACATTCACATCAGCCTCCTTTCCTCTTGTGACTTCACTACCAGTGTTTCACAGAGATCTCAAATAGTACAAACATTTATGATTACTTGAAATGTTAGTGGAGACTATTTTGATTTAAAAACCAAAAACATCTAGTAATATTCTTGTGTCATTTTTCCCTTCTGATTATAGATGAGTAAGATGTGGGAGTGTGCTTTTTAGAAAAAAGCTTGTGTTCCTTTCTTAGGGGGTGCAACTACAGTTTTGCATGGATTTCAGGGAATGCCAACAACTTACTTTAGGGACCCAACCAGAACAATGCTTCTTCTTGGTTCTCTTGAGCAGGCAGTCATCACATACACTCCCTGTTCTCCCATTTAGGCCTATTGGAAAAAGCCCACTTACAAAGTCGCTATGACAAGGCAAATGGGGTGCAGCTTCAAATACTAGCCCTAACAGAGTCTTTGACTCCAACTGCCCCAAGTCTCATGGTACCTGAAAATCTGTAATGTGGTGAATAGGAGCTTTTCTCTCAACTACTTTGGACAGCATATTTTAATAGCCTCCTGAACTTGAAAAGAAGGTCTGTGATTCTATAGTATGATTGACTTGACTCATATCTTATTGGTTCAATCTTTAATCTCCAGGCTCACTGCCTAGGAGTTGGTTGAGTGACAATGTCGTTGCTGATATGAGAGAGCAGCATTATTGAAACAATTAAATATGGCTTTAGAAAAGTGCTGAATCCCAGAACATGTGAAAATGTGTGCAAAGATTAATATAGTGGTACCATCTGATTGCTTTGACTGATTTAATAATGAATTTGGATTGGCTGTCTTTTATGATTAACCATTATGATTAGCTGTTATTATGGCATGAAAAAAAGTAAATGGGAAATAATGGTAAATAATGACAATGGACATGATTCAAGCCTTTGTTACTTTGGATATGAAAGAAGACAGAAGGCTAATTGCCTAATTTAGTTTTGGTGTATTGTAAATCTTTCAGGTTAATTAAAAGAGTGTATAAAGAAGTACTGAAGGACTCAAGCTTTGTGGAATTTAGCTTTTTTTTTTAAAGTGAGAGTGATATGCCTGAAAGATCTTGGTATGTAATACTGATTTTACAAAAATTAGATAACATAATGTGATGGCTTTATGAGGAAAAAAAATCTCTACCCTTATTTCTTCTTAGTCTTAAAATGATAAACAAACATGGATGGCAATTGTCCTATAAATGAGGCATCTTCTCTGAAAATATTTGTGCAATAATAGCCCGTAGTAGTACTTCAAAAAGCAGCACATAAGTTAATTAGCTCCAACCTTTTTTTTTGCTATTTTTGGTTTTAGTTATATATTGCAAATGTCGCAAAAGTGTAATTTGTTAAAATGAAACAATAAAACCCTCTCTTTTTTTACTCAGATCCTAAAATGAAGTGTTTCTAATACAGGCTTCAAACATTTGTATTCAGGCTTTGCAAAGCATTAGTTTATGGGCTGCTAGAGTTATTCCAAAAAAGCACAGTGAAGTGTATATACTAAAGGTAAACAAAAAATTTAAATATGGCACAGAGAGGCAACATTCCATCCAAGTCTTACATCACTGTTGATGGTCAAACAGAATCAAAAGACAAGACCAATTAGAAGCTTGCTATTCTACTTTAATTCCTTTTTATATTTTCCTGGAAAATCATTAGTAATGAAAAAAGACTGTAAAAATTTTATCTAAATTTTAACTGATAAAATTTTATCAGTTTATTTTATTTTGTTTATTTATTAATATTTATATTTATTTATTCAGTTTATTTATTTTAAAATAAAAATTTTAACTGATAAAAAATTTTATCAGTTAATATAGTCCAGCTCTTGTGTTTCTTCTACCCAGACAAAAGCATCTAAATGATTCTTATCTCTTAGGAACTCAATAAGTAATTATTATGATTAATCAGATTTTTCAATATTAAATGGTAGGATCTCATATTAAAGAATAATATTTTGAATTAATGAAATGCTAGAGTTGCCAGAGTTAAAGCTAAGTAACTTAACAGAGATCTGCTGACACTGGGAGAATGCAGCTCTTGTCAGCAATCTCCCCAGTCCTTGAAATGACCTCAGAGATGTTGTCATTCAAAGAGAGTTCACCTTTCCGTTTCTTACTTGAATAAATATTTGGTCTGAGAACTGAGGCAATAACCAGCTTTGACACAACATATCTGATACATGTGTGACAGTATGCAGAGCTACTTATAAGAAAAAACGGTGGCAAAATTAGGAAACAAACAATATCAAGTGCTCAAATCAAGGTACACTTGGTAAATGATTATATTTTATCATGGTTGAAATTGATCAACAATCCTTGTCCCATTCTCATGCTCACCCTTTAAATGAAAAACAAAACCACTCATATTTTTACTTCAGTGATCTGTTTCAAGTGTTCTCCCATAAGTCAGTGGGGAGGAGTTTGGGGAAATGAGGATTTTATGAAAACTTGTTTTGGGCAGGCTGCCGTCCAGTTATCAAAACATTGCAGAATAAAGTTATTTCATGAAAATATGACAGCTTCAAGCCTACTTTAAGCCTACTTTTGTACCCTACTTGACTGTGCAGATAGTATGTTTTTATTGTCAAACCTTTTATGGAAAGGATGCAGTCTTTTCTCATTTAGAAAACAGCATTTTTATTTCTGAAAAGCATCTTTCCTGTCTTGTGATAACTACATTATAATTTTGAATAGTTCAGCTAACATTAAACAAAGATGAGGGTAATGCCTTATTGGAGAATGTAACCTTTGAAGAAGGACAAAGAACTCTAACACATACCTTTTGTCTTTTTCTATGCTTTATATATAAAAATGCACCCATCTGCTCATAGGCATGTTCAGGATTGTCTAGAAGGAGTTTATCCACTGGCCAGGGGTTGACCTAAACAACCTCTAAGGCTTCTTTTAAGCCTAAGATTGAAGTCTAAATTCATAAAATCAAAATTTAGCTATTTAATAATAGCATGGAAAAATGAAAAAATCTAGATATTAAAATTTATTATCATTTATTACTATAACTGTGTAAGAAAAAGTCCCCAAAGCTTAAGCCTATTCCTAGGGGAAAAAGCTGGAAAAAAAAATACACTAACATTTTATTATTTGTGGCTGCACTTGCATGGTAGGGTGTCATGGTTCCCCCCCCCCAACCCAGTTAATATATATTGCCTTTAAAATGAAAAATAGTGTTTTAGTTTAATAGCAAAGGTCACATAACTTACAACAGAAGTTTGACTTGGGTTGAGAAACAAGAACTCAACTATTATATCACTCAAACGCAACTTTTTACCATTCATATACAATGGCATTTTAAAGACTTACTGGCATTTGTTTTTCAGACTGACACACCTTTGTTGTTCAGAAGGGGTTGCTTTATATGTAGAGTTCTCATTTGGGTAAAGAAAAGATATCTGTTTCAAGATATTTCTTTGCATAGCTTTGTGTTAATTAAAAAAAAAGAATACAAACATAAGCACAGTTTAGCCAGTTCTTCAGTCTCAGTCTACAAGTTAAGTTCACTGTTTGATATTTATTGCTACATTTTGTTCCAGTTTGTGCCATGGAATTTTCAGATAGCAGAGGTTATGCTGAAATTTAGCTATATTTTGTAGGGAAGGTCTTTCCTGAAGTGCCAAGTTATGCAGAAATCTGGCTGAGGGTCATAAGGAGTAGGAATATTTTGGTCCTTTAGGGGAAGAACAGAAATGGTCCTTATCTCTGAGCCCTTCAAACACCAGCCTCTTAGAGAGAGGGTGCAAGTAAGAAGTTAGTCATGACTCATTCTAATGGAATGTTCAAAGGCTCCATCTGACTGACTTCTGTAGCCCTTAACTCAGTCTTCACCTTTTTTTTTTTAATAAAAACTATCTCATTCTTTATCTTTTCCCCATGTGTAGTATCATAAATATTTATATTGTCTGACCCCAAAATGCAGGACACATGTGCTAACAAATGATTGACAAGAGGCCAGAGTATTTAACATTTCTATTATCTTTTAAAATTAAGTCTTTGAATAACCATAGTCATAAATTAAAACTCATGGATCTGCAGTAAAGAATAAAGGTCAGACAAGCACCAATTCTGGGGAGATGATAGAGAAACACAGGCTCGCAGCAAGCTCTCAGCTTACCCTGTGCTTAATAAAATCCATACTTGCCGAATCATCCATGTGCCTGAATGGGTGCTCCAACATGATCAGGGATCACTGGGGATTTGGTACTTGGGTCAAACATGTGTAGTTGGTCCCTTATTTTAGTATCGATAAAATTGGGTTTAAAAAATTAGGAGAAATTTTGAATAGAAATGTGCATAAGGGTGCTGTACAATTTTCGACGTGTCCTCTACATGGATCAAGGAAATTCAGAATTCTATCCAGTTTGTCCTAGGGATAATAGGAGATGGGGGTGTCGATATATGTATGTATGTGAGCCTTAAATTTCCTTTTTTGTTTGTTTGTTTTTGTTTTTTAAAGCACCACATACTCTGTTTTCCTGTGTTGCCTCTAAGTGATGAGTTGATGAGGGTTGGAGGAAGCGGGTGGGTTTGGGCATTACTGCCAAGGGCTGTCCACAAGTGACCGCTCTGCCTGGAGGACTTTGCTCTCATTCCTTCTTCCAACCTTTCCTTTTATCAAAGAAGATGTTGATGACAGGTGTTATTCACTCACCCACCTCTGACGCCAGGCTAAGCCACCATCAGCCTCTGTCACATAGGCAGCCTCCTATCTCACTGTCAGGAAAGGCCAGGAGACCTTCTGATCGCAGCCTGGCAGAGGGGGTGACACACCCAGTAATAATGAGAGCGCCCACTTAACTGAATATCTCTAAGAGCAATTCGATATGCCAAGTTATTTTTCTATCTTATTTTATTTCAATCTTTGGAAGCCCTATGAGACACAGGTAATATGTACTCTCCATGTATTTTACCAAGAATAAAATGAATGGGGGCTTAGGCCCCCAAGTGGAAAACATGAGGGACAAATTCAGGAGTTGATGATCCTGAAAATGGAAACCTTGCTGAAGCATAAATTATAAACATATTTTCAGTTCATTTTCATTAGATATAATCAGTTTAGTAGTGATACTTGTTTAAAAGGGAATATTCAAATTATGTTCTGTCTGTCTCTCTAAATGTGGGGAACATCTAACCAAGTGGAGGTTCCTTTTCTTGATTACACTGTCCACACAGCACAACTGGGGGTCAGTTTAATTTCAGGGTTTTTTTTTTTTTTTGAGATTTTGAAAGTAGACAGTCAGCTAAGCATCAGATTATTAGATTAATTTAGCTCATTAGAGTTGCCTGAAGGGAAAATCCTTTATCTTTTGTAATTCAGCTGCATAGGCAGAATATCATTGTGATTACATAATGCAAAACTCTCTTCCTAGAGTAAACTTAATTATAGAATGCCTGAACTGATAATTAAAGAAGGATGTAACCTAAGAGCTGGGTGAAGACCTTGAGGAATTGAAGGTCACAATAACTATTAGATTAGAGACACCTGTTTCAAATGGTCGACCCTGTTTTTGTTTTGCTCTGTTTTAACATCTTAAATTTCTTGGGTTACCTCATGGTCATTTGGCAGATGTCCATCATGAAAAATGAAAAAATAAGCAGACTGTACATCGATATAGACTCTTTTTCCCTAATGAAAACATATTTGTCTTTTAACAAGATATTTACCTAAGAATACTTCTCTTCATAATGTGAACATCATTTAACTCCAAAATTCATACCTGTGGTTCTGATTCTAAGTTGATTTTGAAAGGATGAGCCTTTCCATCTTCAGTTACCTGTGGAGACCATAAGCGAGCTTCCGCCCTGTAAATAAAAATAAAATTCATAAACCCAAATTCTAATGGGACTTCTAGTTTTAATACACTTTAATTTCCTGCATTTGTGAACCCCATAAATCCAACCATGCTGGCTCCCTGATGTTGAATTTCCAGCCTCCATAACCGTGAGAAATAAATATTTGTTGCTTAAGCCAACCAGTCTATGGTGTTCAATTGTAGCAACTTGAACTAAGGCAAGGACACTGTAGAGTTTCTGGAGAAAGTGAGTCTGCCGTGCATGAGGGAAGCATACAGGAGAGGGAGATCCTGGCAACCTGCCCTGCAGATGACCACAGGGCAATCCCCCTGGATCTCCTCAACCTCCCTCCTGTCCCATGTAGGGCACCACAGGAGGCAGTGAATGATGTGCCAGGTGGATTTGCTGCTGGCATCAAGGAAGTGAGCTCCATCCAACTCTTCTCATGTATCTACTCGGGGTCGTGTGGCTTCTACAGAACTATGTGCTTGGCAGGAACACAGGTGATGCAGAGACAGGGACAGAGTCAGTTTCATCCCATGAAATGGCAGACTGGCTGATGGACTGTGTCCTCTGGACCACAGCAGGGAAACTGTGGATACAACAGCAGCAGGATAAACACACATGCTAATCAGGTTAACAAATCATTCTTTTCACAATTCAGTTCCAGATCTCGGGTCTGATGGCAAAAGATCAGGTTTGATTTCCTAATATTGTTTTTGATCAGAAATCTCTCATTGTCTAAAAACCCTTATATGCCCATGTCCTCTCATACCTTGTGAGATTCTTCCGGACTGAATTCAGTACAAAACAGAAAATAGCATAGAGGACATTAGCAACCAGATTTTAATAGGATCACATTTTGGCAAGCAGGAGATTCTTTTTGGAAATTCCATTCCATTCTCTACCATGTTTAGAATAGCAGTGTAGCTAGACATGCTGTTTGGTGTTTATGTGGCCAGTACTATTTTCTCAGTCGACCAACTGGGTTAGTGAAGGGGAAAAAAAATTATTTTAGCCTCTTTCATTATTCTGACATTTCGGAGAATTCTTTTTAGAAATCCTTTGTTAACAGCTACCAGACTGACTTCAGTGAAGGACAGACCAAAGTGGCCAACAAACAAAAAAGCCAGTAAAAATTCTGGGTCCTGCAATAGCCTTCCTCACTGGGAGGATGAAGTCATTTATCATTCTGGTTCAGGTTCTCCTGCAAAACAGATCAAATTTTACCACCATTAATTAAAGATCACCTGTCAATTTTGAGACAGAGCTGGTGTCCTGCTGCCTTAATCCTGTCCTGTGCATCAGCATGAGTCATGGACTCTGTCCCGAAGCCATCAATAGCCAGGATGACATCTCCAGGATACAGGTTGGCAGCGGCCGCCTTGCTTCCTGGAGTGATCTGGAAGAAATCACCGCATAGTTAAAAATCCACACCCTGTGGCATCTTGAGTTTTGTGCCTGACATTTGTACTTCACCTTGGTAACATTCTAAACGCTTCACTGGGCAGGAAATATTGTGCTCAGTTGCTCAGTCCTGTCTGACTCTTTGTGACCCCATGGACTGCAGCCCACCAGGCTCCTTTATCCATGGGATTTCCCAGGCAAGAATACTGGAGTAGGTTGCCATTTCCTCCTCCAGGGGATCTTCCAGACCCAGGAATCAAACCTGAGTCTCCTGCAGATCCTGCATTGGCAGGTGGATTCTTTACCACTGAGCCACCTGGGAAGTCCCCTGCAGAAAATATTATATCTAGCTTAACTCTTAATTGGCCAATTGTATTCTATTTTCCTGTTATGTGAGATAATTCTATTTCTTAGTAACCACATTTTCTCCATTGTGACATTTCCAATTCTCTTTGAAAACATCTTCCATGACTCCCAGTTTGAATCATATTTTTGCTTTAAATAAAAATTTGCTTTCTTAGAGACTTTAGTCAACCCCAACTCTCTATTTGGGAATATAACTTTACTATTAATATATTTGGGGTGCTTTTATATTTGAACTGAAACAGCTTTAGCATTCCTATAATGCACTTGGGTGGGATATAGAAAGCTGGAAAGAGAATCACTCTTGTATTAACAAGAAGCCAGATAATATGCAAAATTATAACTTTTCACAGACTCTTCAGAGAACTGAAGTTGCAGGGCTCCCAACTAGCTTGGAATCTAAGGAAAGATGGGAGTCTCCCAGGAAAGACGAGATGTAAGCATGGGCTTACTTGTACCAGAGCACGAAGGAAGATGGGGCCAAGTGTACGAGCTGTTGAGAAGAATTTAGCTAAAACTGTGAACAAATTGCTAAAGGCCAAGTATGAGTTAAACAGTGAGAGTCTAGAACCCCTGGGAACTACAGACACAAGAGAAGTTTGTATCCACTTACAGTCTCTTCTCCATAAATGAAGACTAGATGGAATAAGTAGAAAACAACTAACAAGATGGCAGCTTTCAATTAAACTGTACCACTGATTACACCGCCATAGCTATTCTTCCAAGGAGCAAGTATAATGATTCTTTTGATTGCTATACCCACTTCCGACTTTTCTGGGTAAATCCAATTGCCAACTAATAGTCCTCACTTGGTGTCACTGAGCTACTTCGCTAGTGTGATCTCACAACGTCCTGCTCCTCTTCATCCACTGCCCTACAGCCAGTCAGATTTCCTTTGAGCTCCTCGGATAAGCCAAGCTTGCACCCTCTTCTGGGCTCTCACGCACTGTTCTTTCTTTCTGAAATGCTCCACATGCTCGTCACCCTGTTGCTCCTTCTCATCCTTTTGGTTTAGGCTTAAACATCCTGAAGACACCTCCGCAGACCTCTGGAGAGTGTCTCCAGCCCCTCTCCATCGTTCTCCACTGTGACGCCCCGTTCTTTCCCTTTATGAACAACTTGTACTTGCATGTTTATCTACTTGTGTATTGTGTCTTCCCAACCTCAAGTTCTTGAGGATGTCTACAATACTATGTATACTCCTAATGCTTCCCAGTGTATACTCAGTGTTCTGAATTGATAAATAATTACTTGAAAGATGAATGAAATGGACATTTAATCAGAGCTTGTGAAACAAAAAGAACTAGTCCTCACACACCCAAAGATGATGGCTATTAATGCCAATCTGTTTTTGCTCCTTTTTCAAGTTCCCACTGGTTAGAGCAGGATAATATGTGGAAAGAAAGAAAAGAAAGATAGCACTGAGTCATGTCCGACTCTTGCGACCTTATGGACTGTAGCCTGCCAGGCTCTTCTGTCTATGGGAGTCTCCAAGCAGTAATACTGGAGTGGGTTGCCATTTCCTTTTCCAGGGAGTTTTCCCTACCCAGGAATCAAACCCAGGTCACCAGCTTCGGAGGCAGATTCTTTACCAGCTGAGCTATGCAGGAAGCCTGGATAATATGTGGAACTTGACTGAAACCTCAAATTGCTCCAGGAATAAATTAGATCATTCCTAATGTTTAACTGAGGATCAGTCATTAAGTCATTTTTTCTCCACTTGCTTCATCTAGTCATCAATTTAATTTAACTTCATGGCTCTAAGAGAGATCCAAGATTCACATAATTGAATGAAGTGAAGTGAAAGTCACTCAGTCATGTCCGACTCTTTGCAATCCCATGGACTATACAGTCCATGGAATTCTCCAGCCCAGAATACTGGAGTAGGTAGCTTTTCCCTTCTCCAGGGGATCGTCCCAACCCAGGGATTGAACCCAGGTCTCCCACATTGCAGGAGGATTCTTTGCCAGCTGAGCTACAAGGGAAGCCCGAGAATACAGGAGTGGGTAGCCTTTCCCTTCTCCAGCGGATCTTCCCAGCCCAGGAATCGAACCAGGGTCTCCTGCATTGCAGGCTGATTCTTTACCAACTGAGCTATGAGGGAAGCCCTGTATAAATGAATAATTCATATAAATTTTATATTCATAAAAAGAAAATAGCAAATTCTCATGTGTCCTAGATCTTCAGTCTCATCAATAAAATGTTTATTGTACTCAGTTCATGCCTCTGATCATCTCACTGTAGCAATCATGATTATTTTCCAGTAGGGACAGATAATGGGGCCCTGGGTGAAGACAACTGGAGATTATTACATCTCAACTTTTGGGAGGCATGCCATTTTTCCATTTAGAAATTCTCCCAGAACACAACTGTTAGAAGAATAAGAGTTTCCATCCCCAGTGTGGCTTGTAGAGATAAAAATAACCTCAAACTTTTAATTTTCTGTAGCTATAGTTCATCAAAATAGTCTATTTTTAAACTTCTAAGACCAGAATGCTTTTCTTTGAGTTAAAACATGAGAAAGCATGGCTCAATGTGTTTGCTTTTAAAGACTCACCTAGCTTTTCTAATATACTTAAATTTGGCTTACATATAATACTCAATATTGGTTTAGAAAAGCCTAACATTATTTCTTAGCTCTGACTCCAGTGCATGTAAACATCTGAGGGTAGGGTTGGTGTATATCTGTCTATATAAATTTTAAACAGAGACATCTGGTGTGCTGAACTTAGATACTGAATATTACTAAACGTGGGCTTCTCCAGTGGCTCAGTAAAGAATCAGCCTGCAATGCAAGAGCTGCAGGAGACGAGGGTTCTATCCCTGGGTAGGGATGATCCTGGAGGAGGGCATGGCAATGCACTCCAGTATTCCTGTCTGGAGAATCCCATGGACAGAGGAGCCTGGTGGGCTACAGTCCATGGGGTCGCACAGAGTCAGATATGACCGAAGTGACTTAGTACACACGCATTACTAAATGTAATTAGCAATGTTAATATGGAAGTTAATAACTATCTTATACTTACCCCAAATATTACATTTACAAAACTCTTTCTAATAACTCTATCATTACAACTCTAAGACAGGCTGGACAAAGGAGGCTGCTTTTTTTCCATCAGAGGAGGTAAAGTGACTAAGGAACCTATGGCTTCTCATTAAGGTGGGAGCCGTGTCACCAGTGGTTTCATTAAGTCGCATAGGAAAGGTGGCTGATGGTGATGTCGGAACCAGAGTCTGACTTTGCATTCAACCTGGACATTGATTTTTGGGACCTCCAAGGTGAGAGTTTATAAGAAAGAAAAAAAGTATGTCAAAGGATGGATGAGAGAGAAGGAAAAAACAGGATCTTCCCTTCTTCCTGGGTCTCAAGTTCAGTGAGGCTAGTGATCAGCAAGTTACCACTAAATTGGTCACTTGGTCACTGGTTTTAGGAAGTTAAATGATCTGTTTAATCACAAGAATCTATTATTTCCCAGCGTCACTTTACATTATTACTTTGCATTTCATTTATGTTACTGCTTATAGTTTAACATTTTCCCAAACTAGGAGAAGAGAGAGGTAAAATGAGGCAAAGAGGTTTTCAGTGGATTATTATTCAGTTTCATTAGTGTCTCAAAAGTCAAAAGCATTCAAGAGATCATTGGAAACAGTACTGCCGCCAGTCACCGAACACATGGTTTCAAACTTGTCTGATTAGAAGAATCACTGGGTGGGGGGGAGGGGGGATCTTTGCTCAACATAAAGATTCCAGTCCAATCCAGAAGCCTAGAATAGTGAAGCAGAAGCTCTAGCAGAGGAACTAGGGAATCTGTGCTTTTAACAAGTCCTTCAGATGACTCCTATTTTTCACATCAATATATTACTTGGGTCTATTTGGAAAAAAAAAAAACTAATTTAAATCACAGGTAAACCACCTATAAGCTCCCGTTAACTGTGGGAGACATGAAGGAAGTCCTTGGCCCTGATGGGATTTTTGTGTTAAGAATAAAAATGACTGGAACAGTTATGGAGCAAGACAAGTGTATACTGAAGGGGTGTGGATCTAAATAGTGAGAAATCCCGTTGTCCAGTTGTTCTCCACTGCCTACAAATAAACTCCAATGCCTGAAAGACCTCCACAGCATCTGGCTGCAATCTACATTTCTAGTTCAATCAGAATCTCTGCAAGTAGCAACTGGTCATGGATATTTTCAAAAGTTATCTGAACAAGTTTAATGTGCAGCCACGTTTGAGAACTGTTATACTATTATATATTACATAATTATAATTGTATTATATATAATATAACATTGTTATACTATTCGTCTTTGTCTTTTTTAAGATAAGAAAATGAATACTCAGAAAGTATAAGAAATGTGCTTAGGGTCACATATCCAATGAAAATTTGAAATTCCTCACGAGTCTGTCTAACTCTGTAGCTCAAGCTCCTCCACTATCCCACAATGCCACTCCTGCAGGTACTCTCTTCTCTGACTCCTCCTATCTCTTTGGTCATACTTCTTTCATGGAATCCTGGACAAGTTGTATCATGGTAGTTTGTGTACATGTCTCTTCTGATACATGAACTTCTCAGAGGGGCAGAAACTCATTAAGTTATAACTGTATCCCCCACAGGGCTTTACACAAACAATACATTTTGCACCTGATAGATACTTGTGGGATGTATGAATGTCAGGAACAGATGAACTTAGTGCTTAGATGTAGACACGTCTCTGTTAGAACAAAATTAAATACAGTCACTTCTCCGAATCCATGGGTTCTGCATCCAGGATTCAACCAACCAAGGGTTGAAAATCTTTGAAAAAGAATTCCAAAAAGTTCCAAAAAATAAAACCTGAATTTGCCACATGCCGGCAACTACTTACAAAGTATTTACATAGCGTTAGGTGTTATAAGTAACCTAGAGATGATTTAAAGTATACAGGAGGATGTACCTAGGTTATGTGCAAATACTATTTTATATAAAAAACTTGATCATCCTGGGGTTTTGGTATCCTTGAGGGGTGATGGGAATTGGGGAGAAAGAGGGGTGGAGTCCTGGAAACAATTCCTCAAGGATACCAAGGGCTATGTGGGACAAGACTGCATTCAACTGTAAACATTTCTTTCTAAAAGTTCGTTATAAATATAGTTTATATTAAAGTACTATCCTGTGTTAAAACCTAACATTTTCTGTGTTGGTACCCGGGTCCATATACAGCATTCTCAGTCACAGTGATCTCGATCCTGGGTGTGCTCGGTATACAAAGGAGGGAAGAGGAAGTGAGTGGGAAGGGACATACTGGCAGGAGATGTATACAGTCATTTTACATCATGTACACAAAAGAAGCCTGTGCTTTATTCCAAACTGGACCATTTGTGAAAACAAACTGTCTGTAACTTGGCTGTGATAATAGATCCACCTTCTGGGTGGTCCAAACATTTAAGACAGAGAGAGATTCCTTAGAAACTTTTGCCAGAAAAAGAAAAACTGCTCACTTAGAGATGTGAACCTTAAACTTCTGTGAAATACCTAGGCCAGCTGTATATAATGTTTGCAGTAACAATGCCCTCCCCCACGCTAAATATTTGCAACTTTAATTCACATTGCACCAAGTAAAGAGCACCCTTGCCTAGAAACTAGTTTCCTACAAATCAGATCACAACCAATTGCTCAAAAAATTTTTTGAGATTGTCTGGTATTTGATTGATCATCTGAGCCATCAGGAAAGCCCTGATTTATCTTACTTCTAATGTTGTTTATGACACGAGTTTTACCTGGCTGATTAATTGGATGGTAAACAATTATTGGGTGGGGACCCTTTGTCCTAATTTTGTGAATTGTAATTTCAACTGATGGAGAGAGTTACTTTGTAAACCGAGCTCCCCAGCAGAGGGTGGAGCAGAGGACCACTGTCTAAGTAGCACTGCTATCATCTGCTTTTGTAGAGTGTGAGGAAGGGAAGGGAGGGCATTGCTTGCAGGTTAAAAATTGATTGATTGCCTTGAGGACCATATCTCATTCATGGGACTTATTCTGGTGTTCAGTACAGGCACTGGTGTTTTAATTCTTTGCATGCTTAAGAACTTACATAAAACAAATCAATGAACAATAAAAGTTTTCCTTTCTATTTACTGTGGGATATTTCTGAGAACACAACTTGCACCTACTAGGAAAATAAAGTTATCTCAAAAGTGAACAATTTAATGACTCATATTGTGTCTATTTTTATTCTGTAACATGTATGAGGTACTAGACACTGTGCTTGGCACTGAAGAGGCCGCCACCCCCCCCCCCCCAAATTTGCTGGGGTTGCCAAGAGGGGGGCATGCAATCTGTGGGATACAGATGTATTCAAACAACTGTGGTACAAGGAATAATGTAAGGGTATGTAGGTCAAGAGCTACAGTAATTAAGTGGATGAAATGATGGCTACCAGAATCAGGCTGGAGGAGGGATATTTGAATGCATTTCCAGAGGCACAGAGGATGGTGGAATGGGTGGGGAAGAGAATTCTGGAAAAAGATGATAGCAAGAGCAAAGCCATGTTAGAGAAATCATAAGCGGTCCAGAGTATGGGCCCCACTACATATTTATGGAGTGAGAGGAAGAAAGGAGAGAGAAGAGAGGGAGGAAATGAAGTTGGACACTTGAGCTGAGAGAGAGGGTGAAAGCCATGAATGTCATGCTAAAAACCACACCTTTTATTCTCTATAAACTGGGGATGCCACTGAAGGACTTTTAAAAATGGGAAAGATAGGATCAACCATGCATGGTGAATTGAGAAGGGAGACAACAGCTAGGTTTCAACTTATGAAATCTTGAGTGGGGACAGTGGAAGAAAAAGAGGAAAGTGGTAGATATGGAAGAGTTAGTATCAATAGGACCTGCTGATGAGTTGGATGGCACAAAATACCTCTTTGGAAATATCTGTACAATAAGCAGAATCCTTCATGTGTTTGGAGGATACAGGCTTTGGAAGCAAGTTGACCTGCATCAAAGTCCGTCCCACCACTTGTGGTCATCGGCAGGTTATAAATCTCTTGACGCCTCACTCCCTTCATCTGCAGAAAAGGATATTACTAGTACTACTATTACTCTGATAGGATTATTGTGAGATTCAAGTGAGTTAGTGGGTATGAAAGGCTTAGAAGAGTGCATGGCAGGCAAAAGTATACTAATGCACACACAACCTCATCCACTACCTTTTAACACAGTATAAAAATTACGAAATTAATATAATTATTCTGCCACCTAATTATAATACTGATAAGTATGTTCCTATCTTTTAGTCTTTTTCCCAAATGATTTTTAGTATTCTAATAATTTCAGTGGAAGTACTCTCAATTAGGTGTTCATTAAGTCAAAAAAGTTCAAGTGACTATGTTTTCATTTATTGAACAAGAGTCTACCATGTGAATGGCTTTGGGTACACTTGGATAATAAAGTGTACACCTATTAGAATAATAAAAGGTACACCAATTAGGATAAATTTATAAAGTTATCTCAAAAGTGAATGATTTAATCACTCATATTGTGTCTACTTTTATTCGGTAATATAAGAGGTACTAGACACTGTGCTTGGCATTGAGTAGCCCCCTAAATCTGCTGGTTGTTGCCCTAAGCGGGGAGCATGCAATCTGGGATACAGATGTGTTCAAACAACTGTGGTACAAGGTGTGATGTAAGAAGAGGTTGTAGGTCAATTAAGTGGATGAAATGAATTAAGTGGATGAAAACAAAGCAGTGCAGTGGTACCTGCTGTCCTTGAGTTAAATTAATTGAAGAGAAAATCTGTAGTCAAATGAAATAATCATATGTGTTCCATAGGCACTGTTATTGAACCAAGTGTCACTGTGAGTGACACAAATTAATTATGAGTTAAAAATTCAAACAGAATTGGCTTCCCAAATAATAGTTGTCAATATATCAGATATATTTACTGATAGCTCCTGCAGTCAAGTGCAAAATGTTAAGTTCTGCTTTGAAATAAACACTGTTTATAAAGTCAACAACTCAACATTTCAAGCATAAGATTAATCATATTGATATGTTCCACAGTAATAGCAAGATACTTCTTTTATAAATCACTGAAAGGATTTTTGTGACAAAGTTGTCTCCCTAAGATTTACTATAATATGATTTGTTAGGATTTATAATATAAATGGGATTTGTTAGGATTCAAAAGCTTACTTCATTTAATATAAACAAATGAAAACTATACTTCAGAAACTTTAAAAATATTTCTCTGTAGAGATAATGGAAATTGTTTCCTTTGGTAAATCCATAAAAGGCATTGCTTGGCCCACATCACTGAACCATTTTCTGCCTAATTTACTTAGGAACATTTTGGGAGTATGTTAAGTTCTTATGTCCATATTAAAACACATGTCAGATGTGTTTATGTTTTCAAAAAATGTAAAACAAAGCTTGAAATGTTCCATGCATCCGTATGTTTTGAGATATTTTTAAAAGCCATTGGTTCTTAAAACCCATAAGGAGAACAGAATTTAGAATTCTTTGTTCAAAGTCTATGTGAGTATGTCAGATTATAAAGTATACATTTATAAAATATAGTATGAGCAGTAAGGAAGAAAATAAAGCATAGTAAAGATATAAACGTGCTGAAAGTTTATGTTTTAAAATTAGGTTTAATATATATATTTATATGTGATAATTGAAATAATAACAATTTTCTGTTAAGACAATGTTAGAAAAAAATCAACCAGACCAACTAGAAATTTACTGACAGGACAGATGCTGAATTTTTTCATTTTCTTTTTTCTTAATTGGACAATACTTTAGAAAATAATAAGTTTACGGAAAGCTTGACTTTGATAATGAGGTATTATCTTCAGAGTTACTAGTCTGAATGATGGCTCTCCATCAGGTGAAGGAAGCTATCTGACACGTTTTCTTTGTAGTTTGAGTTATAGGTGATGATTTCTAAGCCAAGTCCCAGCTTTCGAAAGTATTTACTCAAAATGCCTGGAAACCTAGTAATACAAATTAGTAACTTTTTCCCTGTCTGGGCTGATATGATAGATTCCAACTCGGCCAGCCCAGGTGGTGCCCTGCGAACAGCGCCCTGAAGTTTTCATCCAGACATGGAAAGCGTTCAGACGCGCGTCTCTCTCCAGCAAACCACCACTACTGTCTCCGCTTTTCTGATCCCCACCTCGCGTTTGTTACCGAAAGGAAACCTGGCGTCGAGGGCGAGAAGGCAGCCCACCTCGCAGGGAAACCACGCAGCCAGTTCATCCCTCCTCGGAAAACTGCGGGAGGCCAAGAGGCTGCAGAAAGAGACCGCTAGGACGGGACGTGGTTAATTCTCTAAGCCGCTCCGCATCCTCCAAACTTTGTTTGCCGAGATGCTGCCGTCCCTCGACCTGTGAACCCGAAGCCAGACCCACCCACCACACCCCAGTGGCTCACTGGCCGCGCTCCTCTCCCGAGGGGGCCCGTGGCACGCCAGAGTCCCCGACTTGCAGCCGAAGGATGGAAAACACCTACCCTGGTGATGACCAAAGGCTGGTTGAAGTCTATGCCCCCCGAGAGTCTGAAGCCCCAGGGCGCCGGCCCGGGCAGGACCACGTTTTGGGGCATGGTGCCTCCTGTCACTGCCTTGCTCGGGCGGGGCCGCAGCGAGTGTCCCCGAGCGGCACAGCCCACTCCGCTCCCGGGGCAGTGTCCTCGCTGGACCGCGACCCGGGAGCTTTATCCCCGCTCGCGTGTGACGTCACTGGCCTCCCCTCCTCCCCGCCCCCTCCCACCAAGGAGAGCTCCAACTTTGGAAGAAAGAGACGTGCCAGACCCGCGGGAGTTTACAGACGCGCACCGGCTCGGCGCAGCCTCCCAGACTTCTTGGGCTTAAGGCTGGAGGAGGCTTCGGGTTACAACTCCCATCCCTCTCTTAAAGTAACACCTGTCCTACTGTTTATCTTCTGCTTGGAGAGCCGCAGGGAGCTTCATTGGAAGTTAAAAGCAATTAAACCACAGCCTCTATACTTGAAGTTAAAAGAAGACAAGCATCATCAATGCAATTGGTTATTGAGCAATTTTGAGATCTCTAATAGTTGCTTACTAGTGTGTGAGCCTGGCTAAGGTACTTAAATTTCTTAAGCCTCAGTTTCCTCTGCACAGAATTATGGTCCTTCTCTGGTAGGGATGCTGTGAGAATTAAATGAGATACTTCTGCACAGTGCTTTACACGGCGGCATGTGGGTCTGTGCCTGCGTCCTAAGTCACTTCAGGCAAGTTCGACTCTTTGCGACCCCATGGACTGTAGCCCACCAGGCTCCTCTGTCCATGGGATTTCCCAGGCAAGTATACTGGTGTGTTAGTTAAGCGACTCTGTGTGTGTCTGACTCTTTGTGACCCCATGGACTGTAGTGTCTGTCCATGGAATTCTCCAGGCAACAATACTGGAGTGGGTTGCCATTTCCTACTCGAGGAGATCTTTCCCACCCAGGGATAGAATCCACATCTCCTATGTCTCTTACCTTGGCAGGCAGTTTTGTTTTTTTTTTTAACCACTAGTGCCACCTGAGCGTTGGAGAAGGAAATGGCAACCCACTCCAGTGTTCTTGCCTGGAGAATCCCAGGGACGGCGGGGCCTGGTGGGCTGCCGTCTATGGGGTTGCAGTTAGTCGGACACGACTGAAGCGACTTAGCAGCGGACAGGACTGAAGCGACTTGGCAGCAGCAGCAGTGCCACCTGGGAAGCCCTTATGTAATCTATGATAATATAAATATATTAAACTTCTATTTTAAAAAAATGGAGAAATCTAAAAGTGAAAATACTATGCAAAGATACCCAATCCAGTGAATCATCTTAAAGTGTATATGAAAAGACAATTCGTTAGTACACTCAAAGTGTTAGTGAAAGTGTCAGATGCTCAGTAATGTCCAACTTTTTGTGACCCTATGGACTGTAGCCTGCCAGACTCCCATGTCCATGGAATTCTCCAGGCAAGAATACTGAGTGGGTTGCCATTCCCTTATCCAGGGTATCTTGCCCACCCAGGGATTGAACCCAGGTCTCCTGCATTGTAGGCAGATTCTTTACTGTCTGAGCCACCAAGGAACCCGAGTATCCTCAGAGTTTCGTTTAATTTTGATTGGAGTAATTGTACTTCTCTCACATTCAGTCTCTAAACTTATGTTTTTGACACATGGGTGGCAAGTGTAACAGAAACCCAGGAGCTGAGACTGTCCTGTGTGAGCCATGCAAGAGGACCCCCGAACAGGACAAGACTGGGTATAGGAGAAAGGGGGGGTGGGTGTTCAGTGAACATCTTAATTGTCCAGGTGCTGTGGTGATTGCTTTATCCCTGTCATCTTCATCCTCATGGCAAGCCCATCAGATTGCTCTTCTTCTTCTAATTTTTTTTTTTTTCTGGTAAAGAAGTAACTTCTTAGAAGTTACTTGCATAGATCACATAGCTAATAAGTGATACAGTTGTGATCATAAACCCAGGTCTGCCTGACTCTAGGGTGTGGCTGGTGTAGGTCTGAAGACTAGGAGAGTCTGAAGCGGGTCCTGCCTAGGTTCCGTGTGGAATCAGATATTTTTGGTGCTATATTCCAGGATGCTCTGATTCCCAAGGAGAAGGGGAGGGACGAGGGAGCAGAAGCATGAAATGCTTGAAAAGCCCAAGGATGAGTGTCTTGGACTTCATGCTGAATACGATATGGCTGTCTCACTTCAGGTAAGGAGAGCTGCAGTATGTTTTATTAGCAGCATAGTCTGTATGTGGTTTTAAGACTCACAGAGAGGACAGATTCAGGGAGCAGAGAGCAAAGTCGACTAGCCTGGAGATCGTGTCAATCACAAAACCTGGGTTGAAACTACTTTGTCCACTGTGGCAGGTTTTATAAAATCCTAGCGGATAGGTGTTTTCCGGTCCCAAACAGTTCTTTCAGCCTTCCTTCCTTCCCTACTTCTCTTTCTGTCTTTAAAGGAAGAGTATGTATTTCAGTCTGAGACCCCTCAGTCAGTGGTTCTGAATTTTGATGCGCATTAAGAGAGCCTGGGGAGGCTTCCCTGGTAGCTCAGATGGTAAAGAATCTGCCCGCAATGCGGGAGACCTGGGTTCTATCCCTGGGTTGGGAAGATCCCCTGAGGAGGGCATCGCAACCCACTCCAGTATTCTTGCCTGGAGAATCCCATGGACAGAGGAGCCTGGCGGGCTACAGTCCGTGGGGTTGCAAAGAGTCAGACATGGCTGATCAACTCAGCACGGTGCAACACAAGAGAGCCTGGGTGCTTATTAGAGATGCGGACTCCTGGGCTCCACTCTACAGAGATCTGAATTCAGTTGCTTGGACCAAAATCCACTGTGGGTGGTCTGTGGACCACACATTAAGAAAAAGTATATCAACGCATAGGATGCTAATGTCTTATACTGTGTCTTCATCTGTGTGTTTCAGGAATGTCCTCTTTTCTCTATCACATTCCTCTGTCTTTCCACACTTTCTGGGAAGACTTGATTGGCCACCAATATCTACCCCGAACGTTTTCTTGACTTAGCTCTTATTTCTTGTACAAATATCTTGATTTTGAATTTAGCTCTTCTCCAATATAACCAAGCACCCACTAATCTGATGGATGCTGGTGTTAAACACAAGGACAAGGCATGGGTCTGGATTTTGACAGGCACATAATCTTCCAAGGATGATATTTTATTTTTGTTCTTTACTTTTATTTATTTATTTTTTGGCTGCTTGGCATATGGGATCTTAGTTCCCTGACCAGGGATCAAGACTTTCCCTGCACTGGAACCACAGAGTCTTAACCACTGGACCATCAGGGGAGTCCCAAGGATAACGATATCCTGAGAGCTATTTTGCATTCCCAACCAGACAATAGGTTTCTCCAGGGCAGGTGTCCTATTTCATTGGAATTTACCAAAACTGCCATCTCTTGCTGACTTTGGGGAGGTGGTCAGTAATTACTGATAGGTGTACCGTGCTGTGCTAAGTCGCTTTAGTCATGTCCGACTCTTTGTGACCCCGTGGACTGTAGCCCGCCAGGCTCCTCTGTCCATGTGATTCTCCAGGCAAGAATACTGGAGTGAGTTGCTGTGCCCTCCTCCAGGGGATCTTCTATAGGTAGAAGCAGGTTTTGGTCTTGACTGGAATTGGCTGGATTAGGGAAGCTCCTTGTTCCTTCTTGACCCTCCTTTCCACAATAGTCCTACCAAGAAGCACCTTCCCTGACAGCTGCTGTTATGCTCATTGTTTTCGGGGTTTCAGCTCCCCCAACCCTACCTTGCTGGTGCTGTATTTGCGTGTCTTTGCTGGTATGGCCACACAAACCAACTTATCCAGGGGCCCGGGCAGCCAGCCAGTGCTCCCAAACCCTTCCCTGCATTGTATCTGACTTCCTCTTTGGTAAGAGCCCGTGTGATTTTCATGCTTTGGAGGATTTGGGCCCTTGTGAAATCTCTCCTGGAGAATTAACCACACTGAATTCCATGCTCTGTCTGCCCTCAGTGCTGGCAGGAGCCTCCATTGTTTCATTCCCACGTCGTCACACTCCTTGGGACCATGCGATGGTTCAGCTCAAGTTCATTTGGTATTCCCCTCTGAAATATCACTGAGTTTTCCCACTGTTGGTACTGAATTAACTAATAACAATCAAGAGACTCATCAGTATCCTGGAAATGAGAACTGAGGCACTGTGGACTGAGCAGCAAATAGGGGCGACTTCTGGGTACCAGCCTCTGTTATTGCTGATGGCTGCCGTTTGGATGCTAGGACCTTTGCAAATTGCAGTGTCATAGAGAGAAAGAGTTGGTCAGAGGGTGAACATTTTTTTAATCATGTTTTCCCATTGAAGCCACTCATCTGGGGTATTTCCATCCTTACTAGATTGTCTTCTGGGTGGACTTCAAGCCGAGTAAGGGCAGGTTGCTTCCTGCCACTGGCAGCTTGAGGAAGAAGCTTCTTTCTTTGTGGACTACTTATCTATTTCTAGTTGTGCCAAAGTGAATGTGATCAGAAGAGCTACTATGGTGTGTCAGGTGTTGTGCTAAACATTTAACAGGCTAGTTATTTCTGATTCCTAAGACAACCCTGCAGTATAGATATTATCCTAGGAAATGGGGACTGTGAGAAGATAAGGAATCTACCTAAGATCTTATACCTGAAAAGTGACAGAGTTGGATTCAAACTTAGATCTGTCCCTTTCTGCCACTTCCTGCTTCTATTATTTCACAGTGTGTTGTCGTCATCTTCTATTTTTTTTTTTTTTTTTCTTTTTGGCTGTGCTGGGTCTTCGCTGTGGTGCACAGGCTTTCTCTCTAGTGGGCTGAGTTGCCCTGCAGCAGGTGGGATCTTAGTTCCCTGCCTAGGGACGAAACCCATGTCCCCTGCATTGGAAGGCAAATTCTTAGCCACTAGATCACCAGGGAAGTCCCTTCATGTTGCCTCTTAATGCACATTTGCTAGGGTTTATCCAACCCAGAGAGCCTCTAACAACCTCTACAAGCTGTTCAGTGCCATGGTTTGAGGTCTTTTAGAAGCCAGAAGCTTGTTTTCCCTGGGGACCTAGGTGGAGTCACAAATCCCAGTGAAAAGGACTCCTCAGAAAGTTGATCTCGTTCACCACAAACTGTTCTTGATGTTTCAGGATCCCTAGAAATTCCTGCCTAAATGGGTCTTGGGAAATCAAAGACCTAATCTTCAGTCAAATGGTATTTTACTTGGTAGGGTTAACTGCCCTCAGACTCTATCTAGATTTCTCTTTTTAACATGCTCACGAACCATTAGAAGAGCCAAGATAATAGTTATAATAGAAATACATTGGAACCTGTGCTTCGGTAACAGAGACCATGTGTTTTGGGGCTTTTCTGTTTGGAGTCAGTTTATCATCACTATAAAAACATTTCAGAGGAGAACAGAGTGAGTGGAAACCCTGGGGAAATGTACAGGGAGCTCTAGACTTGGATGGCTGGATGCCTGGCCTGGATTTAGTAACCCAGAAGGTTTGAAGGGAAGCACTAAGACTAGAATTTAATCTATCACAGACGCCTTGACCATCTCCTTGAGCGTTTCCACCTGCTTCACCACTGGGCTGTGTGACTGGTGTCTGAACAAATAAAACGTGTGTGTTCTGTACTTGGTATATCAGTTTAGTCCAGATAGAACTGGGTTCCATACACAGTCATCTTAGTGCCCCCATGTTTTCTTTTCTTAAAATTCTTTAAGACTTTTAAGATGAAAAACCAGGACAATAACTAGTGAGTAATTACTATATATAGTCTGTGTTTATATTATTTGGACAATGTTATTGCTGTTCTAGAATAATGAGCTCAGCCTCCTCTTGTGTGGAGTGGAGGAAAATGAGTGCTTCTGTCCTGTTTATCTCAGTTTTCTGGTCACACGAAGGGAATGAACATTTCAGGTTCCGAGTCCCCGCCAAGCGGTTGTGGTTGGAGGAAAGCCTTCTCACTACAGGAAAGCCATCTGCAAAGAACACACATTTGCTCTTCCTCCAGGTTAACGAAACCTCTTCGTTTTAGATGTAAAATTGGATGCTCCTGGTACAAACTAAAACCAATTCCGTGAAGGTTCTGGTCTATTTATTCCATTAAAATTGTGCATCTCTTAGACCCTGTCATACCAGAATTTTCTGGATTTTTTCCTGACACGTATCACTGGAAGCTCCTGAGTTCCTTCAAAAGCCGCCTTCCATAATTGCCTCTTAAATGTCAGTGGTTCCGAGGCTCATCTCATGTTCTGGAATCTTACTGCGAGGTTTCATAAAAGCCTGTGGCTTGTTTTCCTACTTAAAAATTAAAGTCTGGGGACTTCCCTGCGGTCCAGTGGTTAAGACTTCATCTTCCCAGTGTAGCGGGTGTGGGTTCAATCCCTGGTTGGGGAACTAAGATCCCACAGGCCAAAAAACCAAGACATAAAACAGAGGCAAGGTTCTAACGAATTCAATAAGGACTTTAAAAATAGCCTATGTAAAAAGAGAAAAAAAAAAAAAAAAAAATCCCTTGAAAAGAAAAAAAAAATGTCTGGATGGCTGTCTGGCTTCCCGTATCAGCCAGCATGGAGGCAGAGGGTCGGGAGCAGGGCTCCGCAGAGCTGGAAACCTGAGGAAGGCAGTGACCGGAAACCTGAGGCGGAGGAGGAACAGGAGGAACCCAGGAGGCCGCGGCAAGAGACAGATACTCCCCGTGTGCATTGCGGCCCCCCACCCCTTCAGGCTTCTGCACATAAGGAACCTTCTGGAACTTTCTCGGCGCTCATGGAAACTTCTCAGTTCTGTGAGGTCGGGCGCAGTGTTTTTACAGCGAGGCCACGGGTTTGTGAGGTGCTAGAGCGAGGTCGCAGGAAGAAAAAGCGGTCCAGGTGCCGCGAGGCCTGGGCCGAGGGCTGGGTGTGTCCTGACACGCGAGGCTTCACCCAGGTGCAGCCTCTGCTCGAGCACCCGCCGCGCGGTACCTGGTCCCGCCCCAGCGAGCAGCTTGCAGGCTGAGCGCCAGGTGCGCAGGCGGCGCCCGAGGGGTCAGGTTGGCCGGGTCAAGGGTGAAACCGGTGTCTGTCTTCCGGGGGTGGTGCGCGGACAGCATTTCCTCATGGCAGACGGGGCCTCAACCTGCCCGGACGGCTCCTGGGCCTCTGCCCGGTGACCTCCGGGGAGGAGCTGAGGGCGGGACGGCAGGGCGGCCAGGGGGACGCGGACCACTCGCCTGGTAACCGCTCAGGACCCAGGGCTTCTTGTCAAGATCCTGGGAGCCAGACACCCTCAGAGACCATGGAGGGCTCCTCACTGGTCAGGAGTTCTTGAGGGGCAGAGAAGACCCTTACTAGCCCAGCCTATCTACTGATAATGGCTAGCCAGGTGGACTTTTTTATGGTCTTCAGCAAACGAGGCATCTCTGGTGAGTGCTCAGACATTGGTTCTATGGGCTTTTCCATCCACCTCCAGCTTCTGTACCTGCCTGAGTGAGGCACCTAGTTCTTAACTAGCATGATTATGACTGTTGCAGATGTCTGGGGTTTGTCTGTCTTACTCATTTTTAGTATCAGTATCTAATTGAGTTTTTAATTCAATTCTGTGGTGTTTTTTTGGCTGTGCTGGGTCTTCCTTGGGGTGTGTGAGCTCTCTAGATACGGCTTGTGGGCCCCAGAGCACAGGGGTCTCAGTAGTTGTGATGCATAAGCTTCGTTGTCCTGCTGGCTGTGAGATCTCAGTTCCCTGACCAAGGCTCAAACTTGCATTCCCTAAGCTTAACCACTGGATCACCAGGAAAGTCCCTTAGATCTCTGTTTTGTCTTTTGTTTCTTGACTGCTTGCCTCTTGCCCTCTGGGCCCCGACAGAAATTTACTTTCAGGCCCCAAAAAGAGCCTCTATTTTGAGCTAGAATGATACTGGCTAGTCCACACAAGTGTTTACTAACCATGGTACTGGGCAGTGGCAACATCCTTTTTGTTTAGAAAACATTAACAGGGACAGGGGTTAAATGGGCTGGAGTGGCTCGGGAGCCTCCTTCCAAATATTTTTTATAGAAAAAGATACATTTATATATTGTATATGCCTTTGTTGTTCATGGTGGGTGGGGATGGTCATTGGATAAGTTCCAACTTATCTTTGTCTCATTCACTCACCTTCACTCTTCTCTTGGTCTCAGTCCCCAATTCAACTTAAAACCCTTTTCTATGTATAGAATCAACTTCTCTGGCTTCCCTGGTGGTTCAGTGGCAAAGAATCCTCCTGCAATGCAGGAGATACATGTTTGATCCCTGGGTCGGGAAGATCCCTTGGAGAAGTAAATGGCAACCCACTCCAGTATTCTTGCCAGAAAATCCCATTAACAGAGGCGACTAGCGGGCTACAGTCCATGGGGTCACAAGAATTGGACACAACTTAGCGACTAAACCACTACCACCACCAATCAGTTTCTTAGGCCATGTTACTAACAGCTGTGTAATTCATTCTTTACTAAGTCACTATATTAAAACGTAGAGTGACTGTGGGAAATAACACTTGGCCTTTGGTATAAGTCTTATAGACTACTAAAAAAGATAGATATTGGGACTTCCCAGGTAGTCTAGTAGTTAAAGACTTTGCCTTCCAATGCAGGAAGTGTGAGTTTGATCCCTGGTTGGGGAGCCAGGATCCCACATGCCTCCAAGACAAAAAACTGGAACATAAACAACAGAGGCAGTGTTGTAACAAATTCAATAAAGACTTTAAAATGATCCACATCAACAATTTTTTTTTAAAAAAGGCAGATGTTTAAGAAATAAATGTGCAGAAGTACTACAGGCATCGTGGTAGATGTGTAAAAGGGGTGGAGTGGGGCCATGGGAAGCATGGTTGACTCCTTCTGGGTAGGTAAGCCATGCTGTCAATGTGGAGCTGATTTCTGATCTGAGGCTTCTGAGATGGGTCTGTTTTCACCAAGTCTTTCAGATCATTTCTGAAATCTGAAAGAACCCATGTGTGTGTGAATGAAAGCTCCATTGTGTCCGACTCTTTGTGACCCCATGGACTGTAGCCCATGAGGCTCCTCTGTCCATGGGATTCTCCAGGCAAGAATACTAGAGTGGGTTGCCATCTCCTCCTCCAGGGAATCTTCCCAACCCAGGGATTGAATCTGCGTTTTTTGAGTCTCCTGCATTGCAGGTAGATTCTTTACCCACTGAACCACTGGGGAAGCCTCAAAGAGCCTAGTGTACTCCTCTAATTGCAAACAAAGCTCCATGGATATAGAGTGTTGGGTCAAGACCATGGTAAAGGTGGCAAAGCCTGGGAAGTATTGTGTACATGTGGTATCCCTGTGGTGCACTTATACATGTTGTCTACACTTAGACAAGGAGAGGTTCACAGACAGCATGCAGAATATCTCAAGAGGTGACAGAGAATCCCTGTAAGCCCCTAAGGGGAGCTGAAAACTGAGGTGTCACCATAAACCAAGGAAAATCTCCATATGGCCTCATAATAGGTGAAAATTCTGGTCAGTACCCAGGCTTTTAAACTTACAGGAAGTGTTAGAATGATAATTATATATAATTTGAGTTTCGAAACAAAAATGAAAGTCTGTCTCTCCCGATGAGCTATATATCCTGTCATTACTTTCTTTTTCTGGATGCACAAGCCATATATCGAAGTGTCTGTTAAGCTTTTCCCTCAGAGAAGCGCAGGCTCAGTGTGTCCAAAATTTGAATCCTCTGCCTCTTTCCCTTCCTCCACTCTCCATTCTGGTGAGGAGCACCCCCAGGGTTGCTAGTCAAGGCTCAGACCTAGGTGTTGTCTCCCCCTTCTCCTCTCAGCCACCCCAAGTAATGAGCACTCCCCACATGTTGTATGATTTCATTTATGTGAATATTCAGAACAGCCAAATCCATAGAGACAGAAAGCAGATTAGTTGTTTCTGGGGCTGGAGACTGTGGGGAATGGGGAGTGACTATTTCATGGGTGCAGGATTTCATTTTGATGGAGATGAAAAGATTCTGGAACTAAATAGTGGTGGTGATTGTACATCACAGAGAATGCCCCTACTGCCACTGAATTGCAATCTGGATGAACTTGGAGAACATTGTGTTAAGTGACATAAACTGGTCACAAAAGGACAAATAACTGTGTAATGTTATTTAGATGTGTGTGTGTGTGTGTGTGTGTGTGTGTGTTAAAGTCGCTCAGTCGTGTCTGACTCTCTTGCGACCCCATGGACTATACAGTCCATGCAATTCTCCAGGCAAGAATACTGGAGTGGGTAGCCTTTCCCTTCTCCAGGGGATCTTCCCAACCCAGGGATCAAACCCAGGTCTCCCTCATTGCAGGTGGATTCTTTACCATCTGAGCCATGAGGGAAACTTAGATGAGGTGTCTAAAATAGTCAAACCCACAGAAACTCATAGAAACAGGGGCCTGAGGGGAGGAGGAAATGAGGACTGCTGTTCAGTAGGAGTAACATTTCAGTTTTGTAAGGTGAATAAGTTCTGGATCTGTTGTACAACACTGTGCCTCTAGTTAGCAATTCCATACTATACACTTAAAACTTTGCTAAGAGGGTAGATCTCGTATTAAGTGTCCTTACCACACAAAAAAATAAACTTGAATCATGGATGAGATCGGATCCATAATTCACATGTCCTTATTCAGCTTACCAAAGATGATCAGCAAGTCAACTGGAGTTCTTCCATGCTTTTGATAAACTCTCCACTCTGATACTCAGCCAGAGCCTGTAGTAGTCTTTGAAGGTTTTCTGAATTCCTACATCAAGGAGTACTGTCTTCTTGGAGCTGTTTGCTTGAAAGTTAATGAGGCATATGAAATTGGTGAACATTTTCTGTTCTTAGGATAGTGAACAGTAACATTTTTCTTGGGGCCATCTATATTCTCAGAAATTAGAAGAGGTAGATATAAATTATGCATTTCTTTAGGTGCAAAAATGAATTCCTTTCAAGAGGTCATGGACTTTGGGGAGTTTTCTATCAATGATTATGTGTTTTTGCTGTTCTGTAGATACACGCATGCTCAGTCATGTCCGACTCTTTTGTAACCCCCAGGACTATAGCCCACCAGTCTCGTCTGTTCATGGGATTTCCCAGGCAAGAATACTGGAGTGGGCTGCCTTTTCTTCCTCCAGGGAATCTTCCCAACCCAGGGGTCAAACCCACATCTCCTGCATTGCAGGCAGATTCTTTACCAACTGCTGAGCCATCAGGGAAACCCTCTGTACATACATTTTGTCTAATTTCCCTGTTACTGGGCATGTGCATACTTTAGGTGGTTGGCTGGGCTCGTGGCAGTGGTCTGAGGGCATGAAATGAGTTGTAACCAGCTTGTTAATATGGCAACGGAATCCTTTGATTTATATTTCCCTAAGATCCACCCTCCAGCTAGCAAATTGACCAACTGCAGATTAAAAGCGTCTTGAAGATGAAACCATGAAAGGATTTAAAAGCTGTTTTGAAATGTGTCAAATATTGAAAAATGTTAGTTGATTGTGTATTTCTTAAGATAGTGTGCTGCCTAAAAATCTCAGTGAACCAGTTTGAACATTATGCTAGTCTGCATGTGAAACATAAATAATGGATTGTACATTTACCTGGCAGTATGATGTTTAAAGGAAGCCAATATGAAAAAGAAAACATTGCATCTGTGGGTGTCACAGAGACTCTTCTATAAAGACTGCCTGCCATTCATATTTTACATGCTCATCTGTTTAGGGGAGACATACCCTTTTTTCCTAGGGAAACACCGTAGTTTTTCTCTCTCTCTCCTGGGTTAAATTTAAGCACACCTCCCACCCATAGCTTATGGTATACTTTTAAATAATACAGGGCCCCACTGGAAGCAAGATATCCCTTTAGCTAAATATTTTTTGAAGGTGGATGAGATAGTGATTGACTTGAGAGGTTGGTGGGAGGCTTAGCAGGCATTCTTAGAATTGCAGGCATGTCTGATTTTATTTTACCAAGCAGTTTAAAATAGATGACAAAGAATTAGTCTGTCTGGGGGGCTTTTGTATCGCCTGGTCATCCAGCTGTGATGGGGACTGGGTGGAGCAGTGACAACCAGGGCATCCACATCTGACAGCAGTGTATCTTCTTGTGGGTCTTTCTCTGTGACCCTCAAATTAGAAAAGCACTCTTTATCGCAGACTTGTCAAAGAGAGTCTTATGATACTTACATTGTGATATCTGATTATGAAATTCAAATTCCAATTAATTACTGTGGTATTAAATGAGTTGTAAGAAATTCAAAACTTCTTTTCTTGATACTAACTTTCTGTACCATATTCTGTTAAGGTTTTGGTGTGTTTTCTCAGAATTAGGACACAGATTTTAACTTCTTTAAAGAAGATCGTGAGGTTACTTCTAGAGACACCCACAAAAGAAACAAGGAAAAACAAAACTACCAAGTAGTCAAAATTGAGCTGGTAGCCTATGCTTTTTGGAACTCAAGTTTTGAACTTCTAGGTTTGTCTACCACTTGGCATCAACAAAGATAAGACCATGTCTTATTATCTTTGAAGTAAATACTCTCAAAAAAAAGAAAACACATAGTTGTAGCAGGCAGGCCCTGGAATTCCAGATTATCTGGCATACATAAAGGACTCATGAGCTGACCAGGCACTAAAGTGTTAGTTGCTATCTACTAGGTGCTATGTGGATTTTTAAATGAAGAGTAGTTGCATGTAGTTGGGGCTTCCCTGGTGGCTTAGATTGTAAAGAATCTGTCTTCAATGCAGGAGACCCAGGTTCCATCCCTGGGTCGGGAAGATCCCCTGGAGAAGGGAATGGCTACCCACTCCAGTATTCTTGCCTGGAGAGTTCCATGGACAGGGGAGCCCTGCAGGTAGTTGTGGTGAGTAACCCTTTCTGAAGAAATTGATCCCAGAGCAAGAGAGAATAAGGCATTGGATAACACTCAGAGGTTTGGTGCAAGTCCATAGACTGGTTTAAAAGGGTGGGGGTATTGTACTTAGTAGTTACCATTTCAGACCAGCCACACCAGTCAGTATCAAAACATGTATCAATGGGTTTCAAAGCCCTAAGGCAAGAAGTTATAAGAATGAGAAAGAGTGATTTCATGAAAATGTCAATGTGATTTAAGATACATACTGCCAGTTACAGGCTTCCTTGGTGGCTCAGTGGTAAAGAATCCCCGTGCCAATGCAGGAGACATGGGTTTGATCTCTGGGTCAGGAAGATCCCCTGGAGAAGGAAATGGCAACCCACTCCGATATTCTTGCCTGGAAAATTCCATAGACAGAGAAGCCTGGCGGGCTACAGTCCATGGAGTCACAAAAGAATCAGACATGGCTTAGTGACTAAATAACAACTGACAGTTACTCTAGTGTGAGCAAACTGGTGGCTTCAGAGGGCAGCTTCTTTAGCCAGCAGTACCCTCAACACTGGGCATGGTTCACTCCTGGGGATTGGTGGCCCAACATCATAAGTGGACATTAGCAGTAATGCCATTACTTCTGGGAGGGAGCAAGCGCATCTCGGACTTGGTGTAGCTGTATTGCCCACTTTTCTTGGAACTGTTATTTGGACCGGTGACTTCAGTGGGCACAGGCAGGAGTGATAGCAGCTTCTCTGGGCATTGGTGGTTTTGACTTCATCATGTTACATTGGCAGAAGCTGTCATTTTTGGTGTAAACAGTTCTAGGAAGCAGACCATGGAAGAAGGCATCGTGGTGTACAAGTGAGGTACTCCTGGGGAGAACAGGGGAGTTGGGAGGACTGCCCAATCATGGGAGCAGAGTCAGAGAGTAGTCTTCTGACATTGAGTGTGGCCTTCTTTTTATCTCAGATTAAAGCAACCTGAGAATGAGATTTGGCCAGTTTGGGCCAGATAATCAGCTTACATTTTGAAGTTTTAGGCATCTAGAGGGAACCAGTGAATAATCGAGAAGGGAGAATTATAAAGTATTCCTTGCTTTCCTGTTTTCTTTCCATCTTTCTTCTGTTTATGTTAGAAATGTTTAAAATTTCCTTAATTTCAAGAAACTTCCAACTTAACTTTACATTGAAAGAAACTTTTGTAAAACTAAATATTCTGTTTACATTCTTTACACACGTGTAAAAAGAATATAAATGAGGATGAGGTTTACTGAAGCCCTACCGGCCAGAGCCAACTAGATAGATCCTTTAAAAATACATTATGGTTCCTCTGGAAATTGGGCGTCATTATTTTCCATTCTGTCATTTTCTCCTCAGTGGCTCAATGCCACATTGATCGTTAGAATCAAGCGTCATCTCCAAGTTTGGCAAACAGCTGCCCTGACTTGGTTTAGGGCTAAGGCCTGTTCTGGCAAAGAAGATGGATCTGCTCATTCCAGATGAGAAGATTTGGATGGAAATGGTGGGCTGTTAGCCAGAGCTTCAGGGATCAGAGCAAGGGCCGCAGTCCACGTACAATGTGAGCTTGCCCCAGGAGTACGGATGGAATCTACAGTCTCGGGAGCCTGTGTGCTTGTGAGCAAATGTTGAGCTCTCCAGCCAGCAAAATCCACTCATGGAACAATTGCATGGCCTTGAATCTAGGTATGTTGCATCATCTCCTCTGAAAATACTTACACATGGCAAAGGTCAGTCATATTTCAGTTCTCTTAGCAGAAGAAAATTAGCTTGGTTTTTCATAAAATTCCCTGTCCATATAGTATACTTAATTGCAATAGTAATTTATTATTCCTACTGAAAATATTTTGGATAATACTGTGTCAGATTAGCCTTTAAGCAGCCATTCTGAATCTGCCAGTTTCTCGATTATTCATTTATTTAAAAAACTCCTATGTGTCTTGCATTGGGTAATGACAGAAATAAATGGAACATAAGATGACATTCCCTAGCTTTTAGAAGACAAATATGGTTGTATAAAACAACTTGAGATCAATAAATGAGTGTTAGTGGTTTCAAAAGTTAAAGACAATTCTGAACAACAGTCTCAAGGATGGGAAATAGTCAAGGAAGGATACCTGAGTGTTATGTACATCATGAAGAATATGTTTGATATTAGTTGGCAGTAAAGAGAGGATTTGGCTTTGCAGGCTGGTAAACATTAGCAAAAACTACGTCGGTGGAAAAACGCATCTTGTGTGATTGAAGGTAAAGGAGGAGGTAGTGGGGAGCTTGGAAAATGGTTGGAGTGGGAGCAGGAAGACTGAGTAAGAAGACCAGCCTAAAATTTGTCTTGTGAAGGTTATTGGAAGGAAACGTTGGATGGAATGGATGGGTCCATCTGATGGACGTTCTTACAATGTCTGGCCTTTGAGTTATCATTCATTCATGCATTTGTTCATTTATTTATCAAATGTTTATATGCGAGGCACTGGACAAGACATTGAAGATGAACATACCCATTGCTTGCTCTAATGACTTGACATTAGGGAAAAGAGCCACATAGACTGGCACTGAAACATAATAAAGGTCTGTTGGAAATAGCCTGTAACCATACAGAAGATTCATTTTGCCTGGAATAGAGGCAGGGCTGAAAAATCTTTGGAAAATATATGTTCTTAAGCAGATGGAACTGATGAAAAAAAGTCTTAAGCAGATGAAACTGATGAAGCAGGCTCTGGAAGCTGTTGCAGAATAATAGACATCGAGACACAATGAGAGAAGTACATGCTGTAACATAAATTGCAGTGGGTGCTAGCAATCAAGGAGGACAGAAGAAACACCTTAAAGATGTGTGCAGTTTAGGTGTGTAGTTGGCCTGGGGTTGGGCTGCCGGGAAGAGGCAGTGACACAGAGCGGTTTGGTGCTTACAATTAGAAAGTGCTGACGCTGAAGGCAGAGATGAATTCCTGGAATCACTGTGAGTAGCAACATGCTGTGTGGGCTGGCTGCTGGACTGCCACCCAAGTCCTCATTCAAGAGACAGCAGTCTTGGTCGTTTTCTTTGCTGGCCCTCCAATACTTCAGATATTATTTTGTGCATCTCAGTCTGTGAGTATTTCACTCCTCTCCCCGTCTACCACCTGAAAGCCCATGTTCTTCTGGAGAAATCTTATGCATGTTTTAAATGTCATTTCTCTGACACCCCAAGGAACTCCTCATTCCTGTAGATAAGTATCTCTACTTAGTATACAGTTCTACTTTGGCATTTACATCTTATTATATTTAGTCATTTGCTTGTGAACCTTTACTGTGTGTTCATTCTTCAAGGACAGAGCTTGGGTTTATAGCAAAAGCAGGATCAAGCCTAGTTTTGACTTCAGGTCCCTGCCTTACCACATATTAGCTCTGTGACCTTACAAAACATGGTTAATCTGTCTTTATCCATGTTTCTCATTTAAAAAACAGGGCAAATTGTATCTACTTAATAAGGTCTCTAATAAAAAGTTATTAAGAGAATATATGTAAAACACCATCAGAGTGGTTTATTCATGAACACTCAATAAACATTAATCTTTTTTCTTCCTCCTTTTTTTGTCATTTTTATTCACAGTGCTCAGCCATATATAGGAGTTTACCACATCCAGGCACTGTTCTAAGCACTTTAGATATATATTAACTCATTTAATACTCTCTGTAACACCATGAAGAAAACACTTAATATCATTCTTTTGTTTATGAGGAATCCAGGACACAAAAATGTTAAGTACTTATTGGGACAAATCCAGGGAATAAATAGCAGAGGCAAGATATTTTTAAAATATAGTGTATTTATTTTTAGCTGTGCTGGGTCTTTGTTACTGCGTGGGCTTTTCTCTAGTTGTGGCGAGTGGGGGCCACTCTAGTTGCAGTGTGCGGGTTTCTCATTGTGGGGCCTTCTCTTGTTGCGGAGCATGGGCTCTAGCGCCCCGGGGCTTCAGCAGTTGCAGCACCTGGGCTTGATGGTTGAGACTTAACGCTCTAGAGTGCTGGCTCTGTAGTTGTGGTACACGGGCTTAGTTGTTCTGCAGCAGGTGGGATCTTTCTGGATTGGGCATTGAACCCTTGTCTCCTGCATTGGCAGGCAGATTCTTTACCACTGAGCTCCCAAGGGATACCCAGAGGCAAGATTTGAATCCAGGTAGATGCAACTCCCTTTTCACTTTCATGCATTGGAGAAGGAAATGGCAACCCACTCCAGTGTTCTTGCCTGGAGAATCCCAGGGACGGGGGAGCCTGGTGGGCTGCCGTCTGTGGGGTCGCACAGAGTCGGACACGACTGAAGCGACTTAGCAGCAGCAGCAGATGCAACTCTGAAGTCCATGCTCTTATCTTAACCTTGATTCTATACATAGTTTACATTTGATGTTGAACCTTCTGGAAATTTTGTCATGGTGATGAGCTGGCTCCCTCACAGAGTTCCAAAAGTAGGACTGCCCTGTGACCTGAGCAAACCCACTCCTAGTATACTCTTTCAAGGACTTCTCACTGCTCTAAAATTCTTGAGAAATTATTTCCCAAATAAAAAAGAGTCAGTTCTTTCTTTCATGGGATCTCCCTCACCCACATGGACATCCATTCAGATTAGAATATGGATTAACTAAGTAGCTTATTCATCTGAGTCCTACTTTGAGGTTGCTTAATTGTTGTTAAGCTACAGAGGTGTAAGACATGGCAGTTGCTCTTGTCTTGGTGTTGGTGTTGGTGGCATCACCACCAACAACTATTACTATTTCCTGAAATTCTATATGGAAATATTTTGGAGTAAGTTGTGCTGTAGCTTCATCTTGCAGCTGAGAAAATTGAAGCTCACAGAGGTAACTCATTCGCCATGGTCATAGAGAGAGCAAATATTTATACCTAGGTTTTCCTGACTCAGGCACTATGGGAATGCAAAAGCAACATAATTAGAGAAGCTGGGTGATGGTTCCATAGTAGCTTGTCCATGGTTTGTCTCAAGAGGAAAGAATGGTCTTTATCTTTCTGGCTTACTTCACTCTGTATGATGGGTGCCAGTTTCATCCATCTCTTTAGAACTGATTCAAATGAATTCTTTTTAATGGCTGAATAATATTCCATAGTGTATATGTACCACAGCTTTCTTATCCATTCGTCTGCTGATGGGCATCTAGGTTGCTTCCATGTCCTGGCTATTATAAACAGTGCTGTGATGAACATTGGGGTACATGTGTCTCTTTCAGATCTGGTTTCCTCGGTGTGTATGCCCAGAAGTGGGATTGCTGGGTCATATGGCAGTTCTATTTCCAGTTTTTTAAGGAATCTCCACACTGTTCTCCATAGTGGCTGTACTAGTTTGCATTCCCACCAACAGTGTAAGAGGGTTCCCTTTTCTCCACACCCTCTCCAGCATTTATTGTTTGTAGACTTTTGGATAGCAGCCATTCTGACTGGCGTGTAATGGTACCTCACTGAGGTTTTGATTTGCATTTCTCTGATAATGAGTGATGTTGAGCATCTTTTCATGTGTTTGTTAGCCATCTGTATGTCGTCTTTGGAGAAATGTCTGTTTAGTTCTTTGGCCCATTTTTTGATTGGGTCATTTATTTTTCTGGAATTGAGCTGCAGGAGTTGGCTTGTATATTTTTGAGATTAATCCTTTGTCTGTTTCTTCATTTGCTGTTATTTTCTCCCATTCTGAAGGCTGTCTTTTCACCTTGCTTATAGTTTCCTTTGTTGTGCAAAAGCTTTTAAGTTTAATTAGGTCCCATTTGTTTATTTTTGCTTTTATTTCCAATATTCTGGGAGGTGGGTCATAGAGGATCCTGCTGTGATTTATGTCGGAGAGTGTTTTGCCTGTGTTCTCCTCTAGGAGTTTTATAGTTTCTGGTCTTACATTTAGATCTTTAATCCATTTTGAGTTTATTTTTGTGTATGGTGTTAGAAAGTGTTCTAGTTTCATTCTTTTAGAAGTGGTTGACAAGTTTTCCCAGCACCACTTGTTAAAGAGGTTGTCTTTTTTCCATTGTATATTCTTGCCTCCTTTGTCGAAGATAAGGTGTCCATAGGTATGTGGATTCATCTCTGGGCTTTCTGTTCTGTTCCATTGATCTATATTCCTGTCTTTGTGCCAGTACCATACTGTCTTGATGACTGTGGCTTTTAGCCCATTATACAGAGTGAAGTAAACCAGAAAGATAAAGAACAATACAGTATACTAATGCATATATATGGAATTTAAAAAGATGGTAACGATAACCCTATATGCAAAACAGAAAAAGAGACACAGATGTACCAAATAGACTTTTAGACTCTGTGGGAGAAGGTGAGCATGGGATGTTCTGAGAGAACAGCATTGAAACAAGTATACTATCAAAGGTGAAACAGATCACCAGCCCAGGTTGGATGCATGAGACAAGTGCTCAGGGCTGGTGCACTGGGAAGACCCAGAGGGATGGGATGGGGAGGGAGGCGGGAGGGGGGATCGGGATGGGGAACACATGTAAATCCATGGCTGATTCATGTCAGTGTATGGCAAAAACCACTAAATATTGTAATTAGCCTCCAACTAATAAAAATAAATGGAAAAAAAAAAAAAACAAGAGGAAAGAATGCAGTGTATGTTATCAGTACTCTCCTGGGTAGTTTTCAGTATCTGTGTGTCTGAGACATCAGGCAGGATGTCTTGGGTTTGAGCCTGGAATCTCCACTCAAGTCTCCTAACTCCTTGATTTATTACAAAAATGAGAATAATAATGGCACTCACCCCAAAGGGCTGTTTTGAGGATTAGTTGACATTACAAAGGTGCTTCAGTAAGGTAAGGCACTTTTGAGGATGTTTATTGTTTTGTCTGTCCAGCTTCTATGAGATAGAGACATTCACTTATGAGTGGGAGCATAAGTAGAAAAGATATGTAGACATGAAGTATGAGAGTCCTGAAGAAACCATGAGTATGAGGAGCCGAAAAGCAGAGAAGCGAGGATGTGGGCTGCTTATCTCACACAGGTCACATTTCTATCCCTGAGGGGCAAGAAGGTAACTAACATGTTAGTCTTCTGTTGTTGAATATCAAATGAGCACAGACTCAGTAGCTTAAGACAAACAAATCTATTTTACCACGATTTCTGTGGATCAAAAGTCTAGACACAGCTTAGCCAGGTCCTCTGCCCAGGCTCTCACAGGCTGAAGTCAAGGTGTCAGCGGAGCTGTGGTCACATGAGGCTCAGGGTCTTCCAAGCTCATTTGGTTCTTGGCAGAATTCAGTTGCTGTGGTTGTAGGACTGAGGCTCTCAGCAACCAGAGGTTGCCTGTCACTCCCTGCTGCATGGCCATCTCCGCACTTGGCAGTTTGCTTCTTCAAGCCAAACGTGGGGATTTCACTCCAGCCTTCTACTCAGGGTCTTACGTAACGCAGTGTCTTATGTCTAGTGTAATCAGGAGTGATTACATATTCACCGCTCCACATTCAAGAGGAGGGGACTACACAGGGTGTGTACACCAGGGAGTAGGAGTCTCTGGGGCCACCTTAGGATTCTGCCTACCACACTCGGTCTAGTCCCCAGGTGCCCCTAGAATCTTTCAGTTTTTGAGCTGTTGCTCTACCTTCCTGGTAGAGCATCACTAAATATTGTAATTCCTTGAGTGAATCAAAAGGGCCTATTTAACATATAGTGAGGAAGCATAAGAAAACCTATATCTTCTGAGAAATGATCATTTTTAGTGAAAAAGAAAAAAGTACACATCAAACATTTTAATTATTCCTGATTTAACTATTAGTTTAATGTGAATTTTGATTTCAGCAAAATATTGATTATATGACCTATAGTTCCTCTAAGTCAGACTTTTTCATGAGGAAAAATAGAAAGCCTCAAAATCAATTTATTTTCTGACTATTCAGATGGAATAATATTTTTATGTAAAAGATTTCACTTTAAAATTAACCAATGGGACTACAATAGTTTTCTTTTTTTTCTAGCTCATAATATAACTTTTCAGTTTGTGGGGAGGCCAGAAGATGAATTTCTTTTTAGGAAATGAAACAAAACATAAATATTTTCTCAGAAGAGGCCTGCACAGACGATATTAATTGTTAGTGATGAAATGGTATAACCTTATGACATCTAATTTTGGTTGTGTTTCAGAGTATTGATTGATGGAATTCAATTTCCTTTTTGCTTTATTTAAACCCATTTTATAGTTCCTGAGCAAAAGCTTGAAAGCCAGCAAACATGATAAATAAGGCTAATGTGCACCAAGTACATATTCCTTTCCAAACTGGAAAGTAAATACATTCCTTTTTTTTTTTTCCCTCTTGAGGGGGTTACTTGGCCAGATAAGCACAGACTATACTTGTGACTAAGTGAAGAATAAAGTCATAAACTTATAAATTTCAGGAGAGCAATGTTGAAAATGAATAGATACACGTGAATTTCCATGAAGATGAGACTCCATGGGAAGTCAGTACGGATGCCCAGCACAGAGAGGACTTGGTCTCTCTCCCCTGGCTCGGGTACCATGGGGCCCTTCCCTCCCACTGGCATTAGTGTGCTGCTGGGGTCAGTGGAGAGCGATGCCCCCAGGCCTCTGTCCCTGGGAGAATGTGGAGCAGACATGTTCCCAAGTTTCTAATGTTAATTTTTGCAGTGGGTCTGGGTCTCTTTTCTTCAGACACTAACCCTCAACACAGTAGGACCAATCTGGCCAATTTGCTCTTTCTTGTTCTCTTCCTTTCATGGTGAAGGCAGCCCTTTATACAAGTGTTGAGAGAAAAGCTGCTGCTGTTTTGCTCTGGATGCACTGGTACTTAAGTGATGGCGTTTACATGACAGGTAGACCCATGGGGCTCCTGGGATGATGGAGCCTCTGGGCTGGATGCTGGCACTTCTGGTCCTGGCACCTTCTGGTCTCTGTGGTCACCAGCATCTCTGCCTCCCAAGGGGACTGACTGGACTTTTTACTCCTCGTGGTTCCTTAAGCCTATATTCAGCCAAGAATATCCCACAACAAACCTCCTTGACAACAAAACACCAAAGCCTTATAGCTCTAATGACACATCTCTTTCCATTACCATGAGTACCATTTGCCTTTTAGCACACACACCGTGACAGTGTGGCTGGAGCATCAGCTACACTCCTGGCTGGGGATCAGCAGTTTTTCTACCTAGGCCTTGCTGTTGTGTCTGGATCCATCCTCCAGACACCCTTCTCCCATCATGATGATAAATGTCTCTTCTACGGTCTTTTGCTGTTCTTGGGACACATGTAAGATTATGCTAGTTCAGCAGGCAGATTTTGAAATTCTTTGGCTTTTAAACAGAAAGAATCAGGCCACTAATCAATTGTCTTCTTGGTCCTCTGCCCCTTAGTTGCTCATGGTTGCAAAATGATACTCAGGGAAAGGCAGCACTCAGTTACTTTACCAGCCGAAATGCAGATAGATATTTTGGTGGATGGTGACATCTGTCTCCTCCACCAGTGGTGTCCAGGACTCAAGATCTTGCCATGCTCTATGTAATGTGAGGACAGCAAAGGAATTTGAGCTGCATCCACATGCTGATGACCAAGTACTCACAACATTCCGGGTATGGTGCCACTTACTTGCAGGTAACAGTGTTTCTGCTCTCAACAGTCCCCTCTGACTAGGTTCCATTTATTTCTCTTTGATGTGCTGAAAACTCCTGCAGTTTCTGAGAGGCTTGGTGTGACTTGTTTATCAAGTGGTGTGATGACAGAGGGATTTATCTCCAAAGCACTGCCATCATAGCTGGGTTCTCTCACTCTCTTGATTCCAGAGCAATGCCTTTGTGTTGAAGTGACATTTCTTCCTGGAACATGTGCTCTTTGTCTCCTTAGACATGGGCCTGTTCCTTTGAATGATAAAATTCAGGTTTGGAGACCTTACAGCATTTTCTTCAATGTTCCTTTCCCATATTTCTGAAGCAAACCCCTTCTGGTTCTGAGGGAACCACACACACCTCTGCGTGCAGAGGGTATTTGCCTGCTTCCTGGGATCAGAGATGAGCTTCTGAAAAAACATAGACATCCTGGGGCCAAGGAGGAGCTTAGTCAGCAGTTACCAGCTAGCTTGAGAAAGGAAAAGTACATTTATCAAGGATAAAATCTTACCCTGTAAGTATCTCTCTCTCTCTCTTCTGTCTCTATAGATTAACTTTTCCTGGACATTACACAAATGCAATCATGTAATATGTGGTCTTTTTCTCAGTTTTAGAGGAAACAGCATTGTCTTTCACCAATAAGTGTGATGGTAGCTGCAGATTTTTCAAAGAATCTTTTTATCAAGTTGATGAAATTTTTTCCATCTCTAGTTTTGAGACTTTTTTTTATCATGACTGAGTGTTAGATATTGACAAATGCTTTTTTTCTATGTGTTGACATGATCATATGGTTTTTGTCCTTTATTCATATTATGTTAAAATTATTTTACATTGACTTTTAGATATTAAGTTAACTTTGTACTCATATTCGGTCATTGTGTATAATCCTTTTGATATGTTGTTAAATTCAGCTTGCTGACATTTTGTTGAGAATTTTTGCATTTAGACTCATGAAGAATATTGGGCTGTAGTTTTCTTTTCTTGTGATGTCTTTGTCTGGTTTTAGTATTAGGGGAATACTAGCCTCGAGTATGGAGAAGGCAATGGCACCCCACTCCAGTACTCTTGCCTAGAAAATCCCATGTATGGAGGAGCCTGGTAGGCTGCGGTCCATGGGGTTGCTAAGAGTCGGACACGATTGAGCAACTTCACTTTCATGCATTGGAGAAGGAAATGGCAACCCACTCCAGTGTTCTTGCCTGGAGAATCCCAGGGACGGGGGAGCCTGGTGGGCTGCCGTCTATGGGGTCGCACAGAGTTAGACATGACTGAAGTGACTTAGCAGCAGCAGCAGCCTCGAGTGACTAGTTGGGAAGTGTTCTCTCTTGTGTTTTGTGAAAGAGTTTTGAAGGAGTGGTGTTGTTTGTCCTTTAGATATTTTATAGCATACACCTGTGAAGACATCTCGATCTAGTCTTTTATTTGAAGAAAGATTTTCAATTACTAATTTAAATTCTTTACTTGTTATGGATCTGTTCTTATTTTATCCTTTTCACTCAGTCAATTTTGTTACTGTGTACCTTTTTTGAATCTTCTTATTTCATCTACGTTGCCTAATTTGTTAACATAAAAGTATTCATAGCATGTCCTTACAATCCTTTTACTTTCTGTAGGATTGGTAGTGATGTCTCATCTTTCATCCCTGAGTTTAGTAATTTGAGTCTTCTCTGTTTTTGGTTGGTCAGACTAGCTCAGGTTTCTCAGCCTCAGCATTATTGATATTTGGGCCCAATAGTTTTTATTATGAGGGGGTTTTCATGCCATGTAAGATGTTTGGCAGCATCTTTCCCTGGCCTTGGGCAACCACTCATCTGCTTTTTGTCTCAATGACTTAGTTTACATTTTCTAGAGTTTTATATAAATGGCCTCATGCAGTTTGGACTCATTTGTGTTTGGCTTCTTTCATTGAGCATAATGATTTTAAGATTCACCTACATTGTTGTATCAGTTGTCCACTCTTCCTCCTCCGCTGTTATTTTTTTCCTTAGTAGTATTCTATACTGTGGATACTCCACGGTTTGTTTATCTTTACCTGTTGATGAAAAATTGTTTTTTGGCTTTTTTTTCCAGCTTGGGGTTATTAGGAATAATACTGCTTTGAACACTTATATTTAACTGTGTGTGGACTTACATTTTCATTTGTGAATTCCTAGGAGTGGACTGACTGGATCTTATGGAAGGTGTATATTTAACTTTTTAAGAGACTGATAAATAGTTTTTCTATGCAATTGTTCCATTTTGCATTCCTACTAGCAGTGTATGGGACCAGTTACTCTATATCCTTGCTAGCATTTGGTATTGTCAGTATATAACACATTTTCTTAAAGTATGCTGCTGCTGCTAAATTGCTTCAGTCGTGTCCGACTCTGTGCGACCCCATAGATGGCAGCCCACCAGGCCCACCCGTCCCTGGGATTCTCCAGGCAAGAACACTGGAGTGGGTTGCCATTTCCTTCTCCAGTGCGTGAAAGTGAAAAGTGAAAGTGAAGTTGCTCAGTCGTGTCTGACTCCTAGCGACCCCATGGACTGCAGCCTACTGGGTTCCTCTGTCCAGGGATTTTCTAGGCAAGAGTACTGCAGTGGCTTGCCATTACCTTGTCTGTCTTAAAGTATAAATTCATGTAAATGAATGGTTGCAAATATAAACAATTATGTGTATTGCAAATAATTTTGAAGAATTATTGTGTTTTAGTAACTGAAGTGCTTCCCAGGTGGCACAGGGGTAAAATATCTGCCTGGCAATGCAGGAGATGTGGATTTGATCTCTGGGTCTGGAAGATCCCTTCAATTAGGAAATGGCAACCCACTGCAGTATTCTTGCCTGGAAAATCTCACGGACAGAAGGGCCTGGCGGACTATAGTCCATGGGGTTACAAAAGAGTCAGATGTGACTAAGCACATAGGGAACTGAAGTAGTTTATAGATCTCCCTCTTCTTTTGTTCTCTTATGTTGTATTAAGTCACTTTCTTTTCACTAAGGAAAGGAAGTTCATATTCTAGTCACTAGTGAACAGTTTAACCCATTGTAGCTGAGGTTAAGGAAAAGCACTGCTATTAGTATCCTGGCAGAAAAAAAAATCTCTAAATTACAATTGGGGGAAAATAGAGAAGGAACAACAAGTGATTAAATATTGTATGTGAAACTGAGGGACTAGGTTAGAATATGGTTATTTTCACAGTAGTTCTGATCATATATGGTCACATTGCTGTCCCTAGACCAGAGCTCCACCTTTAGATTTCAGAAGCTGGGCAGCCAAATTGCACCAAACCATATCTCTTAACAGTGAGTATGCTTTCCATTCAATTTTCCATTTTCCACCGTCACTCTCTGGCCATGTTAACAGGGCCTCCTAGGAGACCAGAGGTCATGAGAAATTGGCAATAGCTGTGACTGATTCCCCAGTTTTCCCTGAGGCTGCCCGTTTGCTGCCTTTACTGTGAAGTTATCAGCAAACAAAGCAGCTGGGTCAGGCTGGGTGTGGAGGAGGATGTGGGTGGGGTAGTCATTACTGGCCGCTGTGAGTACCCTGGGAAGTCCTGAGTTCATGAGCTTCCTTTTACTCTTGGGGCTCCAGTGTAAGTTGAGTGTGTAAAAGTGGAGAGAGAAAGGAGAAAAGAGGAAGAGGTAGAGGAAGAGAAAAACACAAAGACAAAATTTGTGACCAAGGAAAAGAGCTTTTAAAAAATACAAACGCAGTATACAACAAAGTTTCCCATTTTTACTGTGAAAATACTCACTCTGCCCTCTGCCTTCTAGTGCAGTGGCATGCTCTGATGGGGGGAGGACCAGCACCATAGGAGTGGCTTGTTCTACCCACACGTGTCACTACAGCCTTACCTGAATCATAGTATGTACAGGATGGAGGCTGGATGAAGGGGAGGAGCAGTCCTGGCTTAGGTTGGAAGCCTGGCTCTGATGCTTACAGACCTCAACTCCTCTGGGCCTCAGTTTCCTCATGTGTGATGCAGTGGAGATAATATCCTTGTCTGCGTACATGCCTGCTTAGTTGCTTCAGTTATGTCCGACTCTTTGCAACCCCATAAACTGTAGCCCACCAGGCTCCTCTGTCCTTGGGATTCTCCAGCAGGAATACTGGAGTGGGTTGCCGTGCCCTCCTCCTGTGGATATTTCTGACTCTGGGATTGAACCTGCATCTCCCGCATTGCAGGTGAATTCTTTACTGTTGAGCCACGAGGGAAGCCCAGATAATATCCTTATCACCGAGCTATTGTGGGGATCAAAATGAGCATGAAAGTTGGCATTCAGTATAAAAACTCTCTGTTCAGAATATCTTTGCTTTTTCCAGTTTTGAAACGTTATTCATGAGAGCTAGTTCTTAACTATCTCTTAACTGTCATATGTCTTCAAGGACGTAGTGGGAATATAGGATTAAATAATTTCTTCTGGGTGTCTTTTACTTTCATTGCTTTGATGATTAGCACCCCAGATAGTTGCCAACAGGCAGCACTTGAAGGATTATGGCTCACAAAAGTTTAATTCTTTTACTCAGTTACTGAAGCTTAGCATATTTTAGTTACTCTCAGTTTAGGTTTCATATTCTCTGGCCTTGCGGTATTGCACCAAACTATCCTTCCCTCTTGAGGATTCTCTACAGTTTTTTCTCCATTAAACCCTGTAATGAGTTTTGTTACCAAGATGCCTGCTGTTTCCATGCCTACAAGTCCTGTTTTCCAAACTGGCTGTTCTCAGGCTGGCGAGAGTGAACTGATTTAACTCCGGAAACATTTTCAACTTCCCGAAAGCTTCAGTGGCCAGGAGTGCTCCCACAGATCCTCTGTGTTTTTTTTTTTTTTTTAAGTTTCTGCTTTCTTTACAGACATGACGATTTTCTGTAATGATCTCTAAAATGTAGCATCCATCAAGGCTGTTCTGTGGTTATCAATAAAAAACTCCCTATCTCCTCCCTGCTCTTCCTTTCCAGAATCTCTTGAATGCTTTGATCTCCAGCTGCTTTTTCGGTCATTTTGGCTTCCAGAACTTTTACCTGTTTCGGAGGAGCATATCATCCTTGAACTGCCTTGGCAATGACTTCCCATGGCATCTGACACCAAAGACTAAAAATAGCAAGATGAAGCCTAAAGCATTCTCCAAGGAAGTAAAATTGAATAACGTAACCAGATTATTCTTGGTTATCTTGCAGATATCCATGTAACCAGACGTCTACAAATGGCGGTGAGATCATTTCTAGCCGCCCTTTAATCTGTTGGCAGCTGGCTTCTGAAAGCTTCTTGTGAGTTTTTTTCTTTGTTTCCCCCAAGCCAAAGGCAGCTAGCAGTATGTGAAACTTTCCATACTGGATTGTCCTTTTGACTTTCACATGGACCTTTGTCAGGTCCCTTTTCCTTTCTTTCCTCATTTCAGGCTTGTTTTGGGGGTGGGGGGAAGGGAGCGTTCTACGTTTTCACAGCGGTTGCTAAGAAAGCATCTTCTCTGTTTATAGGCCCCTAACAAATAGTGACAGCTGAAAGACAAATATGGTATGGTGTTTGCAGGAGGAGGATGGAAGGCGGCCAGCAATTAGCAGCTCCAAGCACCAGCGCTCACAATGAGGCCTTTGAGAGTGGGGATTGGCATTATGCTTCCACAGATTGCTTGCAATAATTTAAAAAGGTGCTTACTGCATGCCTTCAATCACAGACTTATTTCCAGAAATCAGCCAGGGTTGTATAACTTGATAGGGTTGTAAAATAACGTAGTCTTTTCTTTCTCAAAGAGGCCTTTGCTTATGAACGGGAGCCAAATCTCCATTCTCCAAATCTCCAATATGCATTTTCAGAACAGGGTTCTTGAACCTTCTAGTCAGAAGCTAGAGTGTCACCAGCCAGAAAAGGTAAGCCATGTTCACCGTTTGTTTGGGAAACTTTACTCCATTCTGGTGGAGTGGCTCTAGAGCAGGAGTTTGGAAAAGCATTATGCAAAGAAAAGAGAATATGAAGTTGTCTTCCCATCTAATACTGATATCTCATAGGTATTTGGTTTCTTCACTTCCTAATTTTACAGTATAAAAGAAACGACTGTGTGTGTGTTGCTCAGTCGCTCAGTCATGCCTGACCTTTGCGACCCTACATACTGTAGCCTGCCAGGCTCTTCTCTTCATGGAATTCTCCAGGCAAGAATACTGGAAAGGATTGCCATTTCCTCCTCCAGGGGATTTTTCTGACTCTGGGATTGAACCTGCATCTCCTGCATTGCAGGTGGATTCTTTACCACTGAGCCACAAGGGAAGCCCCCAAAAGAAATGGTTCAGGTCAGTCGCTCAGTTGTGTTTGACTCTTTGCGACCCCGTGGACTGCAGCACGCCAGGCCTCCCCATCCATCACCAAGTCCCAGAGCCTGCTCAAACTCACGTCCCTTGACTCCATCCATTGATGCCATCCAACCATTTCATCCTCTGTCGTCCCCTTCTCTTCCAGCCTTCAGTCTTTCCCAGAATCAGGGTCTTTTCCAATGAATCAGCTCTTCGCATCAGGTGGCCAAAGTATTGGAGTTTCAGCTTCGGCATCAGTCCTTCCAATGAATATTCAGGACTGAGTTCCTTTAGGATGGACTAGTTGGATCTCCTTGCTGTCCAAGGGAATCTCAAGAGTCTTCTCCAGCACCACAGTTCAAAAGCATCAATTGCTTGGCGTTTAGATTGCTTTTATAATAAAATCCAACTCTCACATCCATACATGACTACTGGAAAAACCATAGCTTTGACTAGATGGACCTTTGTTGGCAAATAATGCCTCTGCTTTTTAATATGCTATCTAGGTTGGTCATAAGTTTTCTTCTAAGGAACAACTGTCTTTTAATTTCATGGCTGCAGTCACCATCTGCAGTGATTTTGGAGGCTAAAAAAATAAAACCTGTCACTGTTTCCACTGTTTCCTCATATATTTGCCATGAAGTGATGGGACAGATGCCATGATCTTAGTTTTCTGAATGTTGAGTTTTAAGTCAATTTTTTCACTCTCCTCTTTCACTTTCATCAAGAGGCTCTTTAGTTCTTTTTCACTTTCTGCCATAAGGGTGATGTCATCTGCATATCTGAGGTTATTGATATTTCTCCCGGCAATCTTGAATCCAGCTTGTGCTTCATCCAGTCTAGCATTTCTCGTGATGTACTCTGCATGTAAGTTAACTAAGCAGGGTGACAATATACAGCCTTGACATACTCCTTACCCAATTTGGAACCAGTCTGTTGTTCCATGTCCAGTTCTAACTGTTGCTTCTTGACCTGCATACAGATTTCTCAGGCAGCAGGTCAGGTGATCTGGTATTCCCATCTCTTGAAGAATTTTCCACAGTTTGTTGTGATCCACACAGTCAAAGGCTTTGGCGTAGTCAATAAAGCAGAAGTAGATATTTTTCTGGAACTCTCTTGCTTTTTTGATGATCCAGTGGATGTTGAAATTTGATCTCTGGTGCCTCTGCCTTTTCTAAATCCAGCTTGAACATCTGGAAATTCATGGTTCACATACTGTTGAAGCCTGGCTTGAAGAATTTTGAGCATTACTTTGCTAGCATGTGAGATGAGTGCAATTATGTGGTAGTTTGAGTGTTCTTTGGCATTGCCCTTCTTTGGTATTGGAATGAAAACTGACCTTTTTCAGTCCTGTGGCCACTGCTGAATTTTCCAAATTTGCTGGCATATTGAGTGCAGCACTTTCACAGCAGGAGGGGACACAGCCCCACCCTTTAACAGAAAATTGAATTAAAAATTTAATTTTAATGATGGATGAGCATGTCCCCATCCGTCAGAACAAGACCCAGTTTCCCCCTCAGTCAGTCTCTCCCATCAGGAATCTTCCGTAAGCCTCTTATCCTTCTCTGTCAGAGGGCAGACAGACTGAAAACCACAATCTCAGAAAGCTAACCAATCTGATCACATGGACCACTGCTGCTGCTGCTGCTGCTAAGTCACTTCAGTCATGTCTGATTATGTGCAACCCCATAGACGGCAGCCCACCAGGCTCCCCCGTCCCTGGGATTCTCCAGGCAAAAACACTGGAGTGGGTTGCCATTTCCTTCTCCAATGCATGAAAGTGAAAACTGAAAGTGAAGTTGCTCAGTTGTGTCCGACTCTTAGCAACCTCATGAATTGCAGCCCACCAAGCTCCTCCGTCCATGGGATTTTCCAGGCAAGAGTATTGAAGTGGGGTGCCATTGCCTTCTCCCACATGGACCACAGCCTTGTATAATTCAATGAAACTATGAGCCATGCCTTATAGGGCCACCCACGATGGATGGGTCATGGTGGAGAGTTCTGACAAAGCACGGTCCATTGGAGAAGGGAATGGCAAACCACTTAAGCATTCTTGCCTTGAGAACCCCATGAACAGTATGAAGAGGCAAAAAGATAGGACACTGAAAGGTGAACTCCCCAGATTGATAGGTACACAGATACTACTGGAGAAGAGTGGAGAAATAATTTCAGAAAGAATGAAGAGTTGGAGCCAGAGCAAAAACAACACCCAGTTGTGGATGCGACTGGTGATGGAAGTAAAGTCCGATTCTGTAAAGAAAAATGCTGCATAGGAACCAGCAATGTTAGGTTCATGAATCAAGGCAAATTGAAAGTGGTCAAACAGGAGATGGCAAGAGTGAACATTGACATTTTAGGAATCAGTGAACTAAAATGGACTGGAATGGGTGAATTTAACTCAGATAACCATTGTGTCTAGTACTGTGCGCAGCAATCCCTTAGAAGAAATGGAATAGCCCTCACAGTCAACAAGAGAGTCCAAAATGCAGTACTTGGATGCAATCTCAAAAATGACAGAATGATCTCTGTTCATTTCCAAGGCTAAGAAATGGTTATCTGAGATAAAATAGGATGTGAGATAATACTTGCTGGAAAGGAGGCCATAGAAGACAGATGAGGAAAACAGACAGTGATGTCAAGGAACACAATGATGCGTGATGGAGGGGATGATGACAGGACCTCTTCTAATGTCCTTCACACATACATCAACTTTACACTCGTTCACACCCCCGCCCCCCACCCCCAGCCCTAGAGGTAGATCTTGTAAATTTCAGTTTACAAGGGAACAGAAGAAGGCATACATTACTTGTCCAGGATATGCAATGGATGGTGGAGCTGTGGACTGAATCCAGGCGGCTTGATTCAGAACCATGGCTCTCTGTTGACTCCGTTGGGAGGCCTCCATTCTCCAAGCCTCAGCTTGTGTTCACCGTCTTTTAGTTTGATCGACAGCATTTTTGGTTCTGGGGAAACTGCCCAGAGAAAACCTTTCTACCGATTTAGTAGGAAGAACACCTAGCTTGCCTGTCTTCTTTTTCCGTAAGCCTCCTCTAAGGGGACATTATGTATGTAAAATTCTGGAATGACTTTGGAGAAAACATAGGTAATGCTGATATGGAAAGAATAATAAAACTCTCAGTGTTCATTCTTTTCCCAACTCAGTGTACCATTCACAATCTGAACGTCTCAGTTCAATACCACCATCTTCAGATTTTCATGAACCCACAAGTGCCTGGATTTATTTTTTCTGGAATCTAAAATTATGTCAGAAACCATCCATAGGCAGGTGATATCAGGTAATCAGTGGAGAAAAATTCAAGTACATATTGGAAAGATTTCATTCCGTTGAAGAACTGAGATACATATTTGTTAATAGAATTGATTAGGCAGGGTTTGTCCTTGGCTTCAGGATGAAATTCAAATTTCTCATTGTCAAGGGCCATACTTGCCTCTTCATCCTCTGGTGCAGTGCATGAGTCTGAAAATTCAATTCTTTCTGCTTTAATCCCTTCTTGGCCTCTTCACTTAGGAACCTCTAGTGTAAATTTTCTCCTTTACTAACTCAGGTTATTAGGCAATACTTTAAATACGCACTTAAAAAAAAATTTGAAGAGTTTCAATACTGGCCCTTGAAACTGGGGTTGAATGGAGACTTCTTTTCATTTTATACCCATATGATTATTTTGTAAAATTTCCATATTATTATTTTTGAAAAGAAATCTAACTAATTTAAAATGACAAGGCTTTAATTATTTTGAATGTTTATGGAGCATACTTTAAAAAAATTATTTCTAACTGAAGGATAATTGCTTTACAGTATTGTGTCAATTTCTACTAGATATCAACATGAATCAGCCATAGGTTTACCCATGTCCCCTCCCACTTGAACATCTCTCTTGCTGCTCTCCCCATCCCACCCCTCTAGGTTGTCACTGAACCCCTGTTTGAGTTCCCGGAGTCATACAACAAATTCCCACTGGCTATCTATTTTGCATATGGTAATGTATGTTTCCATGTTAGTCTCTCCTTACACCCCACTCCCTCTTTCCTCCCCTGCCAGCTGTGTCCATAAGCCTTTTCTCTATGTCTGTGTCTCCACTGGGGTATGGAGCATATTTTTTATGTGGCAAGGATCTGAGGGCAGCCTTGGGAAGCTCCTCCCCTGGGCAGTGAGGGGCAGTGGAATTTTTATCGTGTGAGAGATGATACCCATGCAGTGGGTTATGATACAGCCTGCTCCCCTGGCAGCAAGATCCGCTTGTTATAGGCGCACAGAACAAGCAGTGGAGGGTGAGAAGGGGTGGCAGCATTAAAGAAAGGTTTGCAGAGGAGAGAATGTTTTAGTTGGATTTTGAAGGATGTAGTCACCCACTCAAACAATATTGTTGAATGCCTGTTCTATGTAGGCTCCATGACAGGCGCAGGGTGTGAGGAAGGGGGAAAAAGGCCCATCCTCTGTGGATACAGAAGCCAGGAGTTGGCATTGGTGGCTGCTGTGGGCAGTGATCTGGGTGGCGGGAGGCAGTGTCAGGTTCAGATGTCAGCAGTGAGGGAAGCCATCGTCTGCCTAGTCCAGCGCCAACCAGTTGTCCTGAGGGGCACAGATCCAAAGTCCAGCCTCATCAGGCTGCCGCCCTGCAGAGGCCAGTAGAGGACGATGTCTGCCCCCACCATTGCTAGGAGGATCCTCAGGTTTCCCTTGTACCCAGAGCAACTCGGGAAGGAAGAGGGAAGGGGAGGGAAAACTGGTTAGCCAGTGTGCTTTGCGCTTAATGAATCTTTATCAAAATTAAATTGTCTTAAACCAGAAATGTCTGAGATGCTAATTGCTAAATTTGAGCTAAAGTAAATTTTTACTGCTGCCCAACAGGGTAAGAGTTCTTGGGGCAGTTTGGTTGGCTACACAGTGTATGATCCAATTGATAAGAAATATCTGAAATAGGCAAATTCATAGAGACAGAAAGTACCATTAGGTACCATCCTAATCTGGTACCATGTTGCTTAACAGATTACATATAGCTTTACATTATTTCTACCAAAGAATAAACTTCTAAAAAAAAAAACAAAAAAAAAAAAAACACAACTGGTAATCATAGATAGCTCTGCAGAAATAAAGCAATCCACAAGGTGTATAAACTCAGTGTGAGATGACACTTATAAAATCAAAAACTTTGGGTTAAATCAGTGTTTTATCTTTTTGATTTCTCTTATGCTTCAAAGAGAACAAATGACATGTTATGTTCTAAATCAGTGCTGCTTATAGCTATTAAGTATACTGATTCAGAACAAATTTTTGAAAATTTTCATTTTTACTTTTATGTCTATTGATACTGTTATCACAGAAAAATTATATGTGGAAAATAAATTACCATCATTCTTTTTTAAGAGCAAGACTGGAAGTGGGCCATTTCTTATATTGCTTTTATTATTCCTGCAGTTGGCTTGGCTTGGAGCCGCATAGTTGTCATGGACCCCACCATTTCCTTTCATCCTTAACCCGGTCATTGGCCTAGTCTTGCTTATTTTATTTTTGTAACCCCTCTCACACGTTTTCCACTGCTGCTGCGTTACTGTAGATTCTTCTTTCCCTCACCTGGACCAGCATGGCTGCCGGCTTCTTGGCGTCCATATTGCTCCCTCTGAAGGCTCCAGGGTCATCATCTTTTTTTTTTTTTTTTTTCTTTTCTTCAGGGTCATCATCTTAAGCTTCGTGTCATGTCGCCCAGGTCACTTCCCACACGCTCTTCACCATGCTTTCCTTGATTCAATCTTCATTTTATCTCATACTTTGGTCTGTCTTCTTTACACAGCTGTATCATCTCCAATATTTCTTCCTTCTTTTTCTGTGTGAACTAGAGAGTTTACACCTTTAAATGCTTCTGAAAAGAAGAAACATTCTTTTCTTTTTTTTTGAAGCTCCTTAATCATATACCATTCATTTTTCCTGTAGGATGAGAGTTATCCCTGTCAGCTGCTTGGAATCCTTTCTGGAACAAGACAGCAGAGAAATAAACTACGGACATGGGTGTCTTAATTATTTATCCTGGTCTCCAGAAAGTGTTACGCCCGTAACAGGAAGATTGTGCATAGCATAATTACTTCTCTGTGAAGCAACATATGTATGTAGAGAAAGTACATGAAGTACACAAGGCATTTTCTTTCTTCTTCACCTTTATTTTTTTTAGAAGACTATTTTATTTTATTTATTTTTTGTCTGTGCCACAGGGCATGTGGAATCTGAGTTCCCTGACCAGAGATCAAACCCATAACCCCCTGCACTGGAGGTGCAGAGTCTTAACTACTGGACTCCCAGGGGAATCTCAGACATTTTAGTTTTTATCTCTCAAATTTTGTCTATATTTTGCACTGATTTCTCTTAATTCCCTTCATTAACATTCAGTTTCCTCCAAGTCTCTGTTCATCCTTTCCTGGCATCTCTCTGTTTTATCTAGGTATGTAGTAATATTTAGGCTGACTCTTTTTGTTAAATAGCTTTATTATGGAGATAAAATTTTAAAATATTAAAATTTTCGCTTTCTTCAGTCAAAAACCTTTGCTTCTTCTGCCCTCAGTATTCATTTAAATATGATTTCTGTAGGAGAAATACCAAGAGAAAGGCCAAGTTAACAGTCATTATTAATATGATTGAAAAACAGAATGATATAAACTATTGTCTTGCAAGCATTTCCTTGAAAAAGGTTTCCTACTTCGCATTATCAGATTAATAACTGACCATAGAGGCTTCAGATTAATTGAGCATTAACTGAGCATAGATGCTTCAGTTCAGAGAGATTTTTAATAACACAGAGAGGACTGCTCAGTCACTTTAGTTGTGTTTGACTCTTTGCGACTCCATGGACTGTAGCCCACTAGGTTCCTCTGTCCATGGATTTTCAGGCAAGAATACTGGAGTGGGTTGCCATTTCCTTCTTCAGCAGAAAAGAGACTCCTGCATATTTAGCTGGAGTAGGTAGAGGGGAAGGGGCTGGGTATAATGGAAGAAAAGGAAAAGCCAGGCTGTATTCTTTCCTGGGAAATGAAAGAAAGATGGAGAAGAAGAGAAAGGATGAAGAAAGTGGGATGTCTCTTGGTTCCCACTGGAGGCCTATGCTTTCAGGTGAATTAACTTAGCAGTTTGGACCTCGGGCACATCACGAGTAAGCTGGGCAAAGCAGTGTGATCAAGCAGACGGGGGGCCCTGGGTTTGGGTTTTGCTATGCTACCATCATTCTTTATCTGATGGGCTTGCAGAGTTGACAAGGGAGAGCTCTACAGTGGTGCACATGATGGTAAGGTGAGGTGACCTCCGAGGCAGAGGCTGAAGGAAGGGCATGGCAATTGTTCAGTTAGCCTGCAGAAGCTAACACAAGCCTGAGTCAGCCAGGAAGTGACCATCTGGAGCAAACCAAGGCAGATCAGATCGCTAGCCACACCATGCTCAGATTTCAGCCCCAAGGGCCAGGGGACACCCAGGGGACAAGGGACGCAGCCCTGGAGACTAGAAGAGGTAGAGGACATCATCTCCCAGACACTGGATCTTTCCCACCATCGTGAGGATGTTAAACGCTCCTTCTTCCCATTCACCTGGGAAGGAAGCCTAGGAGGGGAGGCTCGCCTGAAGGACCAAGCGTTTTTATCCTGATGAATGATTCTTTGGGGAAACGTTTTCTGTAAAGACTTCATGGACAGCTCAGAAATGAAAGGAACTCAATGATTCCATTGATTTTCTTCATTTTATCAATGAGGACATTGACCTTTTGGCCATCCCAATAACTTTCAGTGTCACAGATCACATGAGGACAGAATTCAGGCTCCATAGTGCTGTTCTAGACGTCTAGTCTGGTTGTATGTCCATCACCCCCAGTCCCACTAGGGTTTCTGCAGATGGACTAGATCTCTGTGTTGGAACTGTCTGAGTAACTCATGGTTGGTAGCACTTTATCCACATTTCCTGCTCTGTTATTTTTCTGTTTCTAGCTTTTAACTCTGTTTTTATGTCATTTCCTTCTTAAGAACAATTAGCTTATATGACAGTTTTTTGTTTTATACAAAATATGCTTTAAATATTATTGATTTAAAATGTTTTTTAATGCTATATTCTGACTGTCTTCTTCAAACATCTAGACTCTGAAACTTAGTAGTGCAGCCAAGAGGTGTATCTACAAGTAAATCCAAATATTCGCTGCTAATTATAATCAGCCAAAATGGTAACTTCAAAAGGAAAGGAAGGACAAGAAACTAACCTTTATTTAGGGTCAACTGTGTGTTCAGTTTTGCCTGTATATTTTAATCTCATTTACTTCTCAGATAAGCTTTATGTGATTTTTAAAAATTGTATCCATTTACAAGCTAACTGAATTTGTCACCAGTTCAGGGCAACTTCCTTAGAAACCTAAGCGAGTCTGAATTTGAACGATGTCCTTTTCATACTGTTTTAGTGATTTGTGTTGGCAAAGCAAGGCATTCATTATCTTATTCTTTTGGTTAGTCTTATTCTTTTGGTTAGTCCTGAATTCCAGAATGATCCTCAAAAAATATGCCATTATCAGCACCTGCAGAATCAAAAAGTTGCCACGTTTGAATTTGAAGTTTACACCATGTTCCTTGTTGCTTCTTTAAATCTTTTCTTGCTGGGAAAAATAGCTCCTGAAGTAGGAAGATTATTCATGACCCCGTTTAGAAAGCAGGTCATCTCATCTATGCGTCATCAGTGTTGAGAAGTGTGCTGTGGTTTTCAATACAGCTGTCTAGTGATTTATCTTTAATAGTGAAAGAAGTACCAAGCCCATTAATCCAGGGGCAGATGTCTGCTAAGCTTGTTGTCGTATCGTCTGACAGCTGACCAAAGGCTAACTGTTTGTTGGGGGGGGGTGGTGGTGGTGGTAGTGGGAAGTCGAGATAGCAGTAGATCAGAGTTCATAAGCATTTTGAGATTCCTCCGTTAGAAGAAAGAAGGAAGGGAAAGGGAGAGAAGATGATATTTTAGGGGCTTCATTGTAAATACTTTGAACAAATAGTACCAGTGTTTTTCTTAGGGAATAGGTCAAAGATCAACTTGCTAGTTCCAACTCATTTCTGTCCACCAGTAACTATCTTTCTTAGCTGATGAGTTGGGGGAAAATGCCAGTAATTCTAGGCAGAAGCTTATGCTATCAGCAACTCTGATAAGCTATCTAACAACTGCCTGGTTTGTACAGGAGCAGACTTCGAAGGAGGGATTTTCTTACTAGCAAAGTAAGCCTACAGATGGTCAACAGACACATGAAAAGATGTTCAACATCACTCAACATTAGGGAGATGCAAATCGAAACCACAGTGAGGTATCACATCACACCTGTCAGAATGGTTATCGAAAAGCCAGGAAATAACAAGCGTTGGTGAGGGTGTAGAGAAAAGGGAACTTTTGTGCACTGTTGGTGGGAAGGTAAATCAGTGCAGCCACTGTGGGAAAAACAGTATGGAAGTTCCTCAAAATTATTAAAAAATAAAACTACCATATAATCCAGCAATTCCACTTCTAGGTATTTACCTGAATAAAACAACAGTAATTTGGAAAGATATCCACACCCCCATGTTCATTGCAGCATTATTTACAGTATCCAAGACCTGGAAGCAACCTAGGTGTTCACTGACAGACAAATGCATAAAGAAGATACAGTGTAAATATGCAATGGAAGATTACTCAGCCATAGCAAGAATGAAATGTGTGCTATTTGTGATGACATGGATGGATCCAGAGGATATTATGCCAAGTGAAATTAGACAGAGAAAGAAGAATACCACAAGATCTCACTTACATTTAGAGTCTAAAAAACAAAACAAATGAACAAATAAAAACCAGACTTATAGACACAGAGAACAGATGAAGTGTTGCTGATGGGGAGAAGGAGAGGGGACAGGGCGTAATAGGTAAAGGAGATTAATAGTTGCAAATTTTCAGTACATAATAAGTCACAAGGATGTGGTATGTAGCAGATAGTAATACTTAATACAGACAATAATACCATAATAATTTTGAAGGTGATGAATAGTTACTAAGCTTGTTGTGGTGGTCATCTTTTAGTGTGTTTGTCAGACCACTAGGTTGTACACCCGAAATGAACATAATACTGTACATCAACTATGCTTCAGAAAAATTTTAAAAAGTAATCAAGCCTCATGTCCCAGGTCTGGCCTATGGTGACACACACATGTTCTGAATAGCTCTATGACTATGTATTTGTTTTGTTTTGAGTTAAATATCTTCTATCGATAATGAGTCCCAAAACAAGCCCAGTGGAATGATCAACAGGAGTCGAGTCTGGCCATGTCAGAGCCCTGGGTCTCAGGCCCCTGGGGAGGTTAGTTGATATTTTGACAGCTTGCAGTCAGGAATCTTCAAGCCAGGATGCCTTGAATGTGTGGTCTTGATATCCTATTCCTTGTATCAAAGCTCATCTGCAGAAGAAAATCCAGGGGCACAGGCTCAAATATAGACTAGTGGTTTTGAGCAATGACAGTAGAAAGAGTACTATGGGTTGACATTGCATTAGAGACCCAATAAAGCCAATATTTATACCAGTCTAATCTTGAGACCAGTTTTAGTTGACGTGGTTAAATAGTGAGTGAGTCTTTAGAAAAGGTATGTTGATTTCTTGCCATTTTGTCTGAGGGAATTTCTCTAGGATAAATATTATCTGTAAACTCTTGAGCTTATACCTCATCATGGCATTATCAGTACTTACACCCTCAGGAGAAACATTGGTATTTCATGATATCCAGTCAACTTCTGGAGCCAATAGCACCCCCATTTGTGACAACCAGAATTGTCTTCATACATTGCCTGATGTCCCCTCGGAGAGGGACAAAATTGCTCTTGGTGAGAAGCACTGTGCTAGTGCATTATGAACATGTTTTAGATCTAACTTTTCTGGAATATATCTACTTTCAAAATAAATTATTACCCGTTCTCTCAGTTTTGATTCAAAACTTGTGCACTCAGCTAACTCCCAGGACAGTTTGTATGTCATATCCAACTCCTCTGTAGTTCATACATTTCTCATTTTAAGCTCTCTCTTCCTCTAGCCACCCCCTTAGCTATAAAAATGCCTAATGCATGCGATGGCTTATGGCAGGGAGATAATAAATATTATTCCTTTTCTCTCTTTATCTTTTTTTTCTTTCATCTACCAGTTCCTTGGATTGCAGCAGATTTTCTAGCCTAGTGGTAATTCTGTAGTTCTTGCCTCGGCTTTGTGTTCATTATTTTCATGAATTCTGGCGTTGACTTTGACTTTTTCTCACCAGTTTTGTAAACCTTGGTAAGGTTGACTTGAAGCATGGTTTATTTATTTCAGAGTCCTGTTCAATGTTAAATGTAAACTGATATGTTCAGTATGATTCCATTTTTTCACACACACACACACACACACACACACACATACACATACACACACACAACAGGCTAATACACATGTGCAGGAAAACATTATGGAGGGATATGTTCCAAATGATAATCTTTACCCTAAATGAGATCCTTAGTGATTCAGTGTTTTTTCTTTCTGCTCATTTATATTTTCTAATTTTTCCTACAATACACATTTTGCTTATAAATTAAAAAAGACAAAAATGTTTGCAAAGTCATTCTCAAGCTTTCTGTCTGATCAGTGTGAGTTGACACTCACCCACGGGTGTTGTTAATGGTAACCAGAGTTTTGTTTTCAGTGGCGCTTATTTTTGGAAGACACTAGGACAACTGAGTCACCGATCGTATTTTAGGGAAAAGAATGAAACAAGAAACCCCAAAGGAACAGGTGAAGATTCGCTAGGCAGATTTCTGTCTTGTACTGAAAGTTTTTTGGGTCAAGATATATGTACGTGCATGAGCTCAGATGGAACTTTCCTGAGCCATGGCGGGGCTGAATTTAGCCGTGAGCTAAGGCTCTCAGTCACTCAGAGTGTCATCCAGCAGAGAATGGCTAGCGTATCCTGGGGCTTTGTTTATTGAAAAGAGGTCCAATGAGCACACCATGTTCTTAGAGCATGCTGGCCTTGCTCTTCTCCAAATGGCCTCACAGTACTAAGCATCTCCCTGAGCACCATCAGCTGCTGATGTGACTCACTGTCAGCCTTCAGGACCTTCGTGAATCACAGCTCACGGGCAGGCCCATGCTCAGCTGAGATATGCCAGTAATTGACGTTATAGCCTCACTGGTTACTGTGTACTTTTAGAAACCCAAATTAGCTTTCCTCAGGGAAACACTATGGTGGTGGGCAAAAGCAGACACCTCTTTCTTGTCATCTTGGGCACAGCTTGATGCTGCTATGAGTGGCTGGCTGTTGATGATGGCAGAGTTTTCAAGAGGGAAGTGATAGAGAGGGAGGGAGCTGGGTGGATGTAGCTGTTTGACTCTTGAGTGCACATGATCTGATCAAAAGTGTTTAGCACCAGGCTCAGCTGGCTCAGAAGAAGGAGTACAAGCTTGGTAGATAGACCCCAGAGCTTTCAGCTTTCATTGCATATTTTGTATTAACTTCTCATAGCCTCAGTGTCCTCATCTATAAAATGGGCACAGAGAAGATTTCCTCTTAGATCTGTTGTGAGGATAAAAGACACAGAATGCTTGTAAATGACAGTCTGGTATATAGCAGACATTCAGCATTCCTTTCTCTCTAGTTGGTTTCCAGGTTTGTGACTGACAATTCAAATAGATCAGGGGTTCACAGGTTTTTTTTTCTTTTCTATAAAGGGACAGAGAGCAAGTATTTCAGGTTTTGTGGGTCAGGAGGCAAGATTGAGGATATTATGTACATATTTACATTTCAGAGAGAAAACTAATTTCTACCAATTTTGAATTGATGAAATCCAAATATAATAACAGGATAGAGGTTCTCCAATATAGACCTACCAGTGAAAAGAAAGGGATTCTTTCTCTGGGGAGACATTTGACTTAATTGGGGCTCAAAGTCAATGCTCCTTATCATCAGATCGATTGCCCATGTTCATCTGTACAAACCATGCTTAACTTGCAGACCAAATAGACACAGGCAGCAGGCTGAATTTGGTCCACAGGCCATAGTTTACAGTTTCTTGTTGTAGACTCTCTACAACTAATGCCGGTCTCTACTTGTGCTCTAACCCAATCATCCATGATGAGTAAATAATTTGAAATCATTATTGCTAATTAATAAACAATAATTGGAGGGCTACAATCTGGAAAGGAAGATGAAATAATTCAATCTGTAAATAGGCTTTTGGAAGCTGACAAAGTGCTTATTTTATCTGATCCATTTGTGGCTGAAATCAGGAAAACAGTAGGAAGAAATGATCAGGCCACACAAATTGACCACCTACACACAGAGATCAAGTGTGGATCATCATGGAAACAGACCCTCTATCAGGTTCTTTCTGCTTCTTATCAAATAAGAAGTGGACATGCCTATTTGTATTCATCCCCACCCCCTTTGTGCAAAGGAGGGATTAAAATTTGGCAGATAAAATATCAGAGGGCCCCTTTCTGCTTTCCTTCCCCTGACCCGGCTGGCCAGTTGGTACACGGGTGTGAGTCCACAGCCCACTGAGGCTGACGAGTAGAGACAGTGCTCTACGGGGCTTGTTGTGTTGGTTTCACAACAAAATGGATCCTATTCTACCTACCAAGGCAACCATTAATGGCATAAATGAGGAATTTCGTTGATGATCATGCATTGACATAAAATTAAGTAAAATAGGTCACTAAGCATCAGTTTTGGAGCAAAAAAATAATTCAGCATTTGACCCAGAGTTCTGGCATCCACAGTGAGGACGCACAGCAGGAGGGCTGAACGCTGGTTACGGCCAGTCTGGATCTGACAGCAGTGTTGGCATGGCTGTGTCAGACGTCTGGGCAAAATGTAAAGCTGTTTAGGGATTCTTTGTACTATTTTCATTCTTTTTTTTTTTTTTTCGCCTGTCCCATGTGGCGTATAGCATCCCCGACCAGGGATCAAACCCATGCCTCCTGCACTGAAAGCGCAGATGTCTATCACTGGTTAAGAACCACAGGACCCCCAGGGAAGTCCCTGTTTAGGCATTCTTGAGCTTGGGCTTTGACAGAATTGCTGCTGCATCTCATCAGATTCTGCAGAGAATCACAGATGATAAAATTCTCCAGTGGGACAAGGAAGTCCGGATTTTGATGCACGTGGTTTTATAATCCCAGATTTATATATTTAGCATGCTGATCATTTGGCAGATTCTCTTGCAGAAAGTTCACCAACAGCATCCTGTGTTTGATCAGATTCACCTGGTTAAATTACCCATAAATGTCCTCACAAAACCAGGGACTAAAAGAATAATAATAATAATTCGTCCTACAATGGGAACATACCTTTGTGGAAAGCTAATACATGGGGGAAACTGCCCAGTGGAATAGAGGGGATCAGGGTGGGTGTTGAGGTGAAGCTACGTGATAAGACAACATTGATAACTAAATTGCCAACAGAGGAATGTCTGTGTTTCTGAGTATGTGAGTGATAGATCTAGAAGAGGGCTGAAGCACATAGAGCCTGAAAGGACTCCAGTTTATTAGAAAGTATCCAAGTGGGAGAGCTAGCTGCTTACTATCTGTTGAGGTAAAGGAATGACACCCCATGGCAACACCTAGTTTGAGATTCATTGAGCGCTTGTGAGTATTAACAGTTTGCCATGCCAATGGTGATAAAGCTTTTTTGGGGGCAAGGATGTTGAACTGAAGATAGTTGAATTTGTAAAGTGCTTACAACTTCTTGTAATTAACTTCTCCTTAGAAAAATAGCTATTTTTGAGGCAGAAATATTTTAAAATGTGTTGTTTTAGCTGAAGGACAGTCTTTAGCCAAAGGAGCTTTGGTGATGGTTTTAAAAAATATTTCTTCTCTGAGCTGATCCAAATGCATCTTTTCTCCATTTGTGTATCAATAGAGCACAGAGCAAATGCATTTTATCCGAGTTTATCTAACAGGTTGGAATAAAGTACACAATTCATGTAAGGATAAATGTCAAGAAGAAAAGCTGAAGTATATGTCCAAGCAAAATTTATTAGATGTCTATTCAAGAAAAACACAATGACCTTTGCTTGTAAGAATTTGAAGTCAATTACCTAAAAGCTTGGTATGAATATTTTTCCTTTTAAAATCAGATACAGAGAGTAGAAACATTAATTTTTCTTAAGTATGACAGGCAACAGATATTGAAGTCTTCTCTCATAAATGGCATCAAAGGTAATTATTCACTTATCAGCAAAGCTGCATGCAGTTGACCTAATTTCAAACCCAAAGCCTTTAAAATATAAAGCTGGCTGTGAACTTGACAATAATCTAGGTAGGCTACTCAAAGATGTTTCTTTACCTTCTTCCTAGTGAAATTCCTCTATAATCAGTGTTTATATACATTTTAGTTTGGCTGCTAAAATCTTATATTCATAAACTTTTGCTAAGTGCTATCTTACAGAATCGCACTGTCGAGTCATAATAATGATTTCTGGGAGATGTAAAGGATGATCTGTTGAAGGTGTTTTAGCTTCGTTTAAATGAAGGATAAAGACCAAATTAGGAAATTCCCCTGTCTTCTCAACAACTAAATAGTCTGTACAAAAAAAAGAGCAAATGTATGTACAAAATTCTAGAGTCTGCGTACATTGTGAAAAGATCAATCACTGTCCACAGAAGAAATGCTGTAAAAAGTTTTATCTATAAGGTGCTGAAGATCCAAATATGAATAGTTCTTATGCAAAGTCATAAGAAATACAAAGCTAGTTCTCGGGGTATGCGTAATTCAGGCACTGTTAACCACATTAAATCTTTCAGGTCCCAATATCATCTCGTAGGTTTCTATTTCAGGGCAGAAAATATAACCTGAATGATTTAACATTGTCTCTAAAAAGTGCCTAATGTATTCCGAGGAAATAGTTTACACACACCAGGAAAATCAGGCTCAACATATTCCTGTCCTCAAATGTAGCCAGGATTCTGAGTTCCAGAGAAGAAAAATAATTATCATAGTAAAAATAATTGTATTGATCATAATCCTTACTAAAACCAACCTTAATACTTGTGATGCTTCCAAAGTACTCTATTTCTATAAAATAATATGTGAGATTCTTCTACATTTCCATAAAACGTACAACATAGCATATGGATTGTCTGTTCTCATACAATCTCAGATGTGTATGTGTACACACAGTGAAATCTTACCTATGAATATTGCTTACACATATTTTCAAGTGTCTATGTTAGAATAATTCGTTGCCCCTGTCACTAACACTGCTTTTATTTAACTTTTATCAGATAAATAAAACACTAAGAGCTCATTGTTCATGATGCTGATTATTACATTTTAATATAAAATAGCAATGCAACTTTACAACACAATAGTTATTTTTTTTTTTTTGTAGTCTAGCTAAACCTCTTATATTCTCATGATTATTACCAAAGGCTCTTATTCACTTACTGTTTGCACTTCTAAAAAGTACAAAAAGAAAACCTGCAGGAAAAGACTCCTATTGGAAACTCACATTCAATTCAACAAAATCACACTCATTCGAATTAACTTTCCTACTCTTGCTTTAGATTTTGTAATCACTGTGCATTTCACAACAAATAAGTGCAGGCAAACAATAGTTGAAGTACAGTTGTCATATCGTGTAAACCAGGACACTAGGCAAACTCGTGAAAGGAAAATATACTGCCAAGCTAAGAAGGTGAAAATGCGAACCACAGCAAGTAGTAAGAGACAATCTTCTGGTTGCCTGAAGGGAGAACAGCTTCCAAAGTGGACCAGGGAGCCTCCAAGACACTTATTTTTTTGCCTCAACTGCTCAATCCTTATTAAGCATAGGGTTTTCTTTCTGATGCCACACATCCACTTTTCCAAGTTTAGAGCAGAAAGCAGGAATATGCACTTTCACATGGAGGCTAATCCGCCCATCTTCCCCAGGGCGTGGCAGTTCAGTTGCTGGTGGTTTGGTGGCAGGTGGAGATGGTGATAGTGGGTGACTTCTGTTGGAAGCTGGAAGGCATTACAGCAGGAGGCCTGCGGGATCTCTCAGGCAAGGTTATGCAGATGTGCTGCTGAAATGCGGCATAAATAACCAGGAGAGTGATTCACAGCCTCTTGACATAGTTTCCGGGAAAAGTACCAAAGAATTTGGTTCTTCTAGAGGTTCCTGAAAACAGAAATGATAAATGAAATGGGGCGGGGGGTAACAACCATGAGATATCAGTTCATCAGTTCAAGTGGGCTTGAAAACTCACTAAAAGAGCAAGCCCTCAGAGTTTAGAAAAGAAGAGCGACTCATTGAAGGGATGGGACAACAAAGTCAGCAGTCTAATCTCTACTGCCCGATGTCTTCATCACTTCTTAAGCTTAAAGGCTGCACTCCCATCAGTTCAATTGAGTTCAGTTCAGTTGCTCAGTCATGTCAGACTCTCTGCGATCCCATGGACTACAGGACACCAGGCTTCCCTGTCCATCACCAACTCCCGGAGCTTGCTCAAACTCATGTCCATCGAGTCAGTGATGCCATCCAACTGCTCCCATCACACCAGGCTAAAGAGAAAAGCTCAGCCTCTTGGTCTGAGGGGAGAGACAATCTTGCTGAGGAGGTGGGTTTTTAAGAACAAGGACACTTGAGTATGATGGGGCTCCATCACTGAGGCTGCTAGACAGGAGTGAGGAGCGGAAGAGGAAATGCATGTGGGTACAATCTTCTCAATAAAGATGGGGCTGGCCGTGGGATAGGATGGACTGGAAAAGGCCCACAGCAAGGCTTGGTTCTGTGAGCAGGAGGTCTGTCACGGCTCCTTAGCACAGTGTAACATGAAGGCTTTATCAGGGATGCCATCACCACCCTGTTTTGTTATTTCATAGATCATGCTAAATACCACAGCATTCATTTACAAATAGCCCTGCTAGGGTCCTTCATAAAATGTAGAAAATTTGAACAACTTACTAAGTCACTAAAGAAAAAAAGGCAGACCACAGGCAAACACTGGGGATGTTTCTAATATAAGGAGTAAAACCAAATGCGTAAAGGACCATCATGATGATAGCTTTTGGATTCAAATATTGTAATTCTTTTGAAGCTTTTGGGAAGAGCAAGTGTATCAAATTCTTCCTTAGGTTTTCCAGCTCACAGAGTGAACACAGTCTCTGTACTTCCCTTTCTCATTTACCCTCTAGAGCTTACTGTTCTGGTTTGATGACTGATCTTCTTTATCCCTGTGCAGGTAAGCCATTTTACTCTTCTTCTCAGTGAGGAATTAATATAAACAGAGGCAGAGGCTTGTGGCTGCTAATGTGGCCTTTGTTCCTTTATTTCCCGACAACTGGCCTGTCTACAGAAAGCCTTCATACCTCCAGCAGTTGTATCCTTCATCTTCCTACATCTGTTTCCTTTTCATCTCTTTCCTCTGTGACTTAGTATATGATACTCTTATCTACAAAAATTTTCTCAGAAAACCTCTAGTTTTCTTTCAAGATGGTAAGAATGGGGCTGTTTTGTATGTGGTAAGAATGGAACTTCTCTCTACTTGGATCACATATTGAAGCTAAGGTGGATCAGTGGACTCTTAAGAAAAGCTATGACAAACCTAGACAGTGTATTAAAAAGGAGAGACCTCACTTTGCCAACAAAGGTTCCTCTATTCAAAGTTAAGGTCTTTCCAGTAGCTGCGAGAGTTGGGCGATAAAGAAGGCTGAGTGCCTAAGAATCGATGGCTTTTGAACTGTGATGCTAGAGAAGTTTCCTGAGAATCCCTTGGACAACAAGGAGATCAAACCAGTCAATCCTAAAGGAAATCAACCCCAAGTCTTCATCAGAAGGACTTATGCTGAAGCTGAAGCTCCAATACTTTGGCCACCTGATGTGAAGAGCCAACTTATTGGAAAAGACCCTGATGCGGGGAAAGATTGAGAACAGGAGGAGAAGGGGACGACAGAGGATGAGATGCTTGGATGGCATCATCGACTCAGTGACATGAGTTTGAGCGAGCTCTGGGAGATAGGGAAGGACAGGGAAGCCTGGCGTGCTGTAGTCCATGGGGTCGCAAAGAGTCGGACATGACTGAATGACTGAACGACAACCAAGGGCACCTCCAGCAGACCTAGTCATGCATGAGTTGTTCATTTCATCTGTTTTCTCAGAGTAGACCCTCACTGCTGATGACCAGCATTCTCTGCTGAATAGAACATTCATGTTTCTCGTCTAAGGGACAGCTCATTATTGTTCTCAGATCTCAGCGTTTACTGGTTGGTGCTATTTAGAGAAATTTTCTTCTTTCAGTTGACTTGGAAATAAAACCAGCAGGAAACTACATATACCTAAAGCAGTAATACTAAACTGTATTCAAAATGCAGTTGCCCTATGATTACATTAATGCATATGGATGTATGAAAGATCAAAGGCATTAGGAAATCCAAGAAAGCTTGACTATCACCTCCAACCATGCACAGGAGCAAACATAAGCAAATTATAAGATGGCCAAATGCCTGAAAGGAAATGTACACATACCCACAAACCATCCATCATCACATTTTTCCATCACATCAATGACATCACTTTCTCTGAGCTCCAGCTCATCTTCATTCCTAGGAGTATAGTTATACAGAGCCTGAAACCTTAAACAAAACAAATGCATATGTTAAAAATTTTTTTTGCACCTCTATGAAACTACCGAAAGAATATAATATTTATTTTACTTTGAACCTATCCTTGACATATTAATTAGGTAGTATAAGTCTTTGGTAAGATTGTAAAGTAAGTAGAGGTAGTTAAGCTTTCATAAGAATTAGACTACTCTAACAGCATCTCAGAACTCACAATGAGGAAAATTTATGGAAGATTCTATCCATGAGTTGTATTAAAACATTTTAACATTTATAAATTTGACCTGCACTTCACTTGTACATTCATAGATAGCGATCATTTGGACATTAAATAATAATACAGAATGTAAGAGAAGTGGTATGTGTACTTTTCAGCTATATAAAACAAGAAGGAATTATAGTTTTAACTAGTCATATTCAAAAGCAAGGAACTGCAACTTGCAAGTGGATTTTCAAATGATTCTAAATCAAGATGTACAAAATGTCTCAGGTAAAGCTTTTATATTGCTATGTGGAAATTACTATAAAAGAGAAGTTTTTTTTTTTTTTTTTTTACTGGGAGGAAGTCTTTAAAATAGTTTAATTTCATAGTTTGCATCAGTGTAAGTGGTTGTCTCAGGCAGTAGATTTAGAGACATAAGTTCTTTTTTAAAATGGGTCCTAGAAAAGTTGTTCTTAATGTAAAAACTCTCTCTTGAAATAACTGTATGTAAAAGTATTACTGATAGAATGCTGCCACTTTTCTTTCTTTCTTTGAATTCTTTGAGAGCATATATTTTGGTGGCATCAATCAGTAATAAACTCAGAGAATTTTGGGTAATAAAATAGCGTGCATACTAATATGGACTGGCATTTTGGAAGGATACCAATTCTAGCAGTTTAGAGGGTCAGGACGCATTTGATATGCAGTTAACATGAAAATGTCATATTACTACTAAAATAATACCAGTATTGTGAGGGGGATTTTTTTTTTTAATGAATTTGTTTCTGCTGTTCTTCTTAACAGTTAATGTAATTTTGCCAAAGTGGGAAATAAAAACCACATTTCATGGCACTTTGGGTTTTTTCAAGCTAACTTTAAAAGGTTGATAATATTGGATATTGCTCAGGAACAAGAATGATTTATCTTGATTACTTTAGTCAAGAGAATCATCATTTGGTAGAACAAAACTATTCTCTCACCTGAACTCAAATGTCATGTGACAAATCAGAGACAGGCTGTATTGGCTTCCCTGAACGTTTTCCGATTGGGGAAGGAGTGAGTCTGGATAAAGCTGGACTGGGGGAGGGTGTACTGGGGAAAGACCTGATAAGATGTGGTGTCTAACAGCCTCACCTAGAAAACATTATCTTCTCTAGCCTGAGAGCAAAGCCTGAAATTCCACTGTTAGAGATTTCTTCCCCTGTTAACATTTTTTTCTCCAGGTAAACCTTATTAGCCACTTGGGGTTTTGAGGTCTTCTATGGAGAAAGGATTCTGGTTGTGGGGAAGGGCTAAGAAAGATAGCCTAAATCCTAGAGCAATGGCAAAATAGACAGGGAGGTCTTGGGTACCAACATTCCTTAATTTGGATGTTTGCATGGGGTGAGCCCTGATTGGAGGAGTCAGATTATTTTGTTGTTCGATTTGAAGATGCTCAGGTGAAGGAATGGTATCTTTTTGTCCATCCCTGGGGGAAGTTAGTTTCACTGCCGTTCCTTTTCCGGTCTCACATTTGAGAGAGAGAGGCATTCCTGGGCTGCTAAATCTATGGATATACATTGCATCTCTCACTTTGGGAAATGCTAGATCTCTAAGCTCTTCAGCCTTCAGCCTTCACCCAGGCCCATCTCCAACCACTCTCAGAAATAGGCCTATTTAAGGCCATAAATCCCAGCTGCTTGAAGAATCTCAAGGTCCCAAGAGCGAAAAAAAAAAAAAAAAAGAACTGGCATGAACTCCTACTCCACTTTAACATGATGAAAACCAGTGTGCGCTTGTCAAAGTTTACTTACCATTCTGGTTTAATTAGACCACCAAAAAAAAAGAAAAGAAAATTGGAAGTTTCATGGAAACATAAACAAACCTTTCAGAAATCCTCCTGCCTCTGTTGGCTTCAAAATCAGTGTTGCACGACAGGAAATGCAGTCGAATTACAATAAAAAAAACAAAAATGCTATTTTGAAGGATGTGTTGGTGAGATGAATGATGGTGGTGGGGTCAGGATGCCTCAAAAAGAAATTTGTGTTTAAAACTGGAAATGGTCAGCCAATCATGAAACTCTGTCTATAACTTGCAGCTCTTTCTGTAACATATTTTACCATACTTCTGAATTGGAGTGACATGATAACATTTTGTTCCTATTTTCAATCAAAACCTATTTCTTAAATGAGAGAGATTAAGTGACACCCTGCAGTCCATGGGGTTGCAAACAGTCGGACGCCACTGAGCGACTGAACAACAACCTATCCTTGGCATTGTAATCAAATAGAAACTTAAAAAAGAACTTTTATAATGTTCAAAGCAGGGCACCGAAAATGTGCCTCCCACCTGTGAGCTCATAAACACGTGTGAGTATTAACTCCATATGACATGAAAATGTAACATCACCTATATCCTATTTCCTAAGTTATTAAAAGCTGCTAATACAATGCATTGATGATGCAGTGCAGTAAACCTAATCAGTCTTGGATTTATTCTCTGTGATTCATCTCATAGTCAACTGTGTAAAAAAGAACACAAAGTCAACCTTTAGAATTATGAGTTATAAACTTTTTTTTCCAAACTAAATGAAATTTTAAATGATCTGTTCCTCCAAACCTCTTCATTAACAAAAATTTCTTTCTAGCTGTACCCAGTGATGGGTTAGAGATGGTTTCTGAGGCCTGAGCTTTTCGCTAAGCACCAGATATGTGAGCAGTGAGGAGGGACTGATGGCTGGGAGGTCACGAGGCTCTGCTGGTTTGCTGTGCACCAGCCTGGCGTGAAGTCCATGGGGTCAGAGTCGGACTGAGCGCCTGAACTGAATTGAGGGGAATGGAGCTTGGCCAGCCGGCAGGGGGCGCACTGTGTGTGCTGACTCAGGTCAGCCCGACAAGGTTTAGTCCTGTAAACGCTCCTTCCCAGCCGGCTCACTCCTGACTCAGAGGCAAGAGCCAACAGGAAGTGGATAACCTCTGAATGTCTCTCTTGGGCAAAATGGAGCAGAAAGGCAACCTTAAAGACAGCATGTGACACCTTCAGGTTTGATTTGACTTAGTATCAGAAAGGAGGTGGGGATTTGAAAGAAAGTGTTAACGGGCATTTTCCTGGCCCTCTGGGTAGTAAACATCACGTAACTGACAATGCATGACATTTCCAACGTTCTGGAACTTTGTAATTATGTCACTAACTTATCACTGTAGGTCTACTTTGACATTCTCTTGCTTTTCAAATATGTGTGTGTAAAAACAATGTTAGAACATTTTCAGTGTCTTAAGGCTGCAGTTACTAGAATCTACATGCTGAGTAGCACAAGGAGAGAGACAGATTCATAAATCTTAGGAATCACTGCAGCATTGGAAGGTTTTTCTAATGCATAAATCAATCTTTGCAAAATCATGGATTTTTTTCAAAAGTAGCTTATGTTCTCTGTTGTGAAAGATGGAAGTTATTCCAATTACTCTTAATCTGGGAGGTCTTATCTCATGTTAGTTACTCTGGTCTCTTTCATGTGCAAAGTTGTACCATCCTCGCTTATGGTACATCAATGGTCCATTATGCGGGTCAAGGTTAGTCTCAAATTTAGAAGATAAGAAGAATACTTACGGTTCCCCCCCACCTTGAATGTTTTCATGAGTAAACACAGGACGCTGTGGCTGAAATGAAATGATTTTCAATGTAATCAATGCTTAAACTGGTACTAATTAAAAGATAATTTGGATAATGGCATGGCACTTTTCTTGACATTTAATATTTCCTGTTGTAAAAAACCAAGAGGAAGAAAAGAAAAACCAAATAAAGGGTTTCTATAGGATTCATAATTAAAATATTTTGAAGGGTGCTTTAAATTAAGTAGAAATAACCAAAGTTCAAATGTTTGAACATATCTGCAATCTTGTCTGCTCAAGCTTTAAGGAAGACTCAGGGCTCAGTCCCATTGATTTTTCAAAGGCCAGGAACATGGCAAGAACATAGACACCAAATAACTAGACTGGGGAGTTTGGACATCTTCATTCAACCTTATTCTTCAGCGTTTTCTCAAACAAGCAAAAAATAAACCACATGTAGTCTTAACAGCAAAGTATCCACATTCATTCTAATATACTTTTCCTTCACAGACAACATTTTCACATACGGTACAGAGGAACATGTCAAGAGGCAGACATGCCATGCTACATTTGAATTAACACTCTCTGTTCTCAATGTGGAGGAAACACATGCATTTTTAAAAACAGAAAACAGAGAGTTTTAAATTGCATGTAACAAACAATATCCAGGTAACACATAACATTTTACCTGAGAAGAGAAATACTGGTAGAAATTCCCAGTGCACTGAACTCTCAAAAGAGTTTCCTTTCTTTTTAAACTAAGCATCAAGACCAGTATCTGTAATAGATACTTATAATATTGGAAATGACAAGCCTTTGAATCCCATATATCCACATAAATACTTCAATGAATGAAAGTTAACACGTTTCTTGAATATGTAAACGCAATGTCATTTATGCCAACTGTCTAAATGTTACCTTTTGGGGGGGGGAATGCATCACAGTTCATTCATAACACACTTCAAAACCATTCTCTTATAAATGATGGCTACATGGTAAAAATGAGATAAATCAGAATCTGAATGACAAATTGCATGGCAATTATAAAAGTGATTCCTTATTGATGACTAGAGTTTAGATCCCTGACATTAGACTTCAGGATCAGTACCTGGATCCTGGAGTTATAAATGGATAACTGAGAGACTGGGAATTCCCCCCTGCAAACTGTCCATCAAACCCCACTGGTTCAAGAATGGAGGGTGACTTTGGGTTTCTTTCAGTCTAAGAGTCTATAAGCTGCTCCCTTCCTGCATTCTTTATCCACTTCCTTCCCATCCAAGCTGTCTGTCTAGCATAGAAGACTAGGTGCTTGTTACTAGACTACTAAAACTTCAAGCTTTCAATTAATAGTAATTGGAAACTACTATTTACCAGCTGTATTCTTAGAAATTTCACTCAACAGTCTATGCATGGAATATATAAGTGTAAGATTAAAGAGTGGATAAAAATTGTTGGACACATGTATGGCTGAAGAGTATAATACTTAGCCTGTACATAAATATAAAATAACTAACAATGTATTTATTATTAAAATTATAAATATACTATTTTAAGATTGATTAAGACTAAATCAATTTAATTAAACGAAGAGGTAAAGTTAAGTCATTCTTAAGCCTACATTTCTTCAAGTTTTCGTTCAGTCATATATATATGATATATTACATATATATCATATATATATATACTTTTCTGCAGAAATAATATTTGTATTTATCAATTGCTATTTATATTTTGTAATAATTTCCAGTCTCCTTTTCTCAGTCTTCTTTTTCATTTTAAATCACTGCAGAATAATGTTCCCTCACATATGTATATATATCCTTTTTGATTGTCTTAGTCATCTCTCTCTCTTTTTTGCTTTTGAAATTAAGATTGATCTTGCCTTTTTCACTATCATATATTTCAAAGCTATAAACATTTTTATACAAAGAGATATTTTCTTCTTTTGAGCTATTCCTTAGAACACATTTCCAGGAGTAAGATTTCAGGCCAAAGATTATGCATTCAAGTCACATGATATTGAAAATGCTTGTATTAGTTACTCAAAAATACTACATTTAAAAATGTAACTTAAAAACATCTAAAATGCCATATTTCAAATTTCATACCAAGATAGCTACTAATTTGCACACACACACACAAAATCATAGAGCCATTTGCAGTGCATAACAAAGTTATAATTAAGAAAATAGTATATGTTCTTGCTTTAAGAGAAAATGTTTTGTAAAATATATTTCATTGTGCTCTAAAAATGTCATGCCTATTTTCACACTTTTAAACCATTCTAATAGTTTTGAGTTGAGTAAAAGTTTCACTTCTACATCATGGCATCAGTGCTTGGTAAAACTGGTTGGTCTAATTTCATTGCTCCCTATGTAAAAATGTGAATACAACTTTAAAATCAGATTGTTAATATAAAAAAATTTACTTATTAAAACCCATATAGCACTTTTCCATTATTGTCATTATAGTTCTACTAGTTTAATTTCTTTAATTCAACTCATCTCCTAAATCATTTAAATGAACCATCTCTTTGCTAATTACGAAAGTCAGGCTTTTGTAAGAACCAAGCGGCTACCTTAATTCCAGAGGCCTCTATGTCTTAATAATTCGTGTTCCTGGGTGTGTCAGCCAGTAACATCCTTGTTTTTTAACCAATCTTTCCCAATACTTCCTTCATATCCTTGAAAGGACCCAACCCCCCCCCCCTTTTTTTTTTCCTGAACCACTGGTTTTCTATACTGTTCACATACTCAGGACAGGATTTATCATGGCTTTTATTAGCAGAGAAGTTGTGTATCTATTATAACAGAGAGTTTTAGAACTTTTCTGAGGTTACCTTTGATAGGACTCGTCTCCATGTGAATATGGATACCTGGGAACCAGTTGGGAGGAAAGATGACCAGTTACACCAACTGAAATAATTTATTTTAAAAGTATTTGGTCAACAGAGGAGTGAGCAGTATAGATACTTGTGAGGGCACGCTTGTGTCTTTCTGGCGTTGGCAGTGACTAACTGTATGACCTTTGATATGCACCTCAGTTTCCTTATTGCTTAAATCAAGGAGTCAGACACGATGATGGTTTAGGTCATGTCCCCCTTAGGGAATCCATAAAGGAATCCACATTTCCACAGATGTCTTTCCCTTGTTACCCATTCAGTTGTCAGAGAGCTGTGACAACTGACGTTGGTTAATTTCCAAGTGTCTCCGTCACATAAAAGCAATTACTTTTAAAACAATAATGAAACTTCATTTTTCAGATCAGTAAACCAAAGCCCAAAGAAAACTTCTTAATACCACAAACAGGTAAGAAGAAGGATCTGAATTATAATTTTGACTCTCTATATTGGATTAAAGATGACTATGATGGAATAGATAGTGTGGGCTTATTAAAGTCACATCTTAATTTCTTCCTCTCTCTCATAAAACAAGTGTTTATGTTCTGTGTGGATACACAACTGAACTGCTGTGGAGGCTGTCTTTTGCTTTTCCCCTCCTGATGTTGTAACTGGGCGCAAAGCTTGAGGCAAAGACCTGTGTCTGCACTCTATTGCCGCCTGATGGTGAATAATGGCAGCAACATGTTAAAAGTGTTAATGCCTTTGGACAGCTCTCACCAAGTTCCTTCAGCCTGGAGTCATCTTGAAAGGCTATTTTAAAGACCACAGAGCGATGTGGAATAGATATTCATCTGTGTTTCTGACCTGTCTCAGATTTTAAATTCTGAGAAAGGATCAGCCTTTAGCCACCAGTATTTTTGGCCTGTGTTCATTTGCATTTTCACTATCTGCTCAGGCATTTCTATTACTCATAACTTCTTAGCGGTTTTGTGATAAATATAGAACCAGATACATTAGTGACATTCAAGAAGCTCATATGAGCTGCGAGTTTTAAAGGATAGTTTTGTTAAAGGAAGTTAACAGATGACAGTCAGTGTGCTGGAAATTTTAAGTGAGAATTATGTCATATTCATATTTCCTTAATGAGTCTTAAGAGCACAATAAAAATTAGAAAATTCAATGAAACATGATATTTTTGTAGAATCCTAAATATTAACTTTTTCCTTGACAATGTAGCAATCTTTTTTTTCTCTCCTAGTGTAGCTATTTTTTTAGGGATGTCAAAAGCAGATACAAGAGAGACAGGTTTTAAACACAAGCTAATTTCAAAGCCAGAACCAACTACAAACCACTGCTCATAAGAAAGCTGGTTTGAAATATCCTAGAATCTCTGGTATCAGTAAAATACATACTTTTTTAGTTCAGATAATAAGTTTGTCCTAAAATTAGATAATTCTTACATAAATATTGACCATTACTTTAAATACTAATGTGGAAAAATCTTGGAAAGAGCTAAAAGCTGTTCTAGAGTTCTTTTTTTTTCCCCCCAGAAAATGTTAGGTGTGGTACTTTCCAAGCAGAATTAGATGAAATTCTCTTAATAACAGTACCATGTTTATGTTTATAGATGTATTTTTCTTTCTTACATTATACAATTATTTTAATATTTAAATTATTTTTAAATTGCAAAAACACAATTTTTCATAAATCTAAAGAATATTTGTGTTTCATACAAACATGTAGAACATATAAGCACATAATGTAAAAATCTGGCAAAGAAAAAACTTAAGGTGACCCAAAGCATACCATCTCACTGACCCAAGGACGTTTATGGATGGGCCGTATTAATTTTGGAAAATGCTTTCTTTTTGTTTTGGCTCTGGAAAGCCCTTCCATGAGACTTTTTTCCTAGTCAACATTCCTCATTCTCTATGGCAACAACAAATCTCTGCCTCAGAAGCAAAATCAGGACTTATTATGCAAAGCAAAAAAGCACAAAAATGGCCTAAACACAGAGAAGTATCTATATTTCTAAAAAACAGAAAAGGAAATCTTTGCCATCAAGCCCTTAAAAGCCTGCAGAACCACAACTTCATCATGTGATGAAACATGTGAGATTGAACCAGCATCCATCAAAAGAGAAATGGGAAAGGACTGACTTATGCAGAGATGAAAATTCTCAAACTCCTCCTCTGACATTCTCAGAACTGAAGGCACCAGTTAGAATCAATTTATTTTCAAGGGCTGTTGATGCTACAGAACTAAGTAGTCAAAGGGAACGTAATCTGCCCTTTAAATTCATTCAAAGCTCTCAAGAGCCTGGGAGACCCTGGAGCCCAGAGAAGCAGCGTTGGCTTGAAAGGGTCGTGAAGTGAATTCAGCACATGCCAGCAGAGCAAGAAGATACTTTACAACAAGGATCACGGATTAAAGGAAATCCCAATAAACTGAACAACCCAGAAGCAAACATGCCTGGAAGGGTGTAAGTTCAGTATGTGATTGGCAGCAGCTTTATTCTTTGCGCTAAAAGTAGTGATGGAAGAGCAGTGATTTACACTGGAGGCATGTACCACGCCCTTTTGTGTACAGAGAATTGGGACATGTCTTCTTGGCTTTTGGAAGGCTTGCGCACACACATAAAAGAGAAGCACATCGCCCACAGGCGCAGGGTAGGATTTCCGTGTTGATCTGACTCCGTAGCTGTTCATCATCAATAGACCATCTCCTTTCAAGGGTACGTCCAGTCCTACTTCCCTGGCAAAGACAGCAATGACAACTAAGGAAGAGCCAGCCCACCGAGTGCAGAGGGGTGGCTGGGAGCCTGGCTCAAGACGGGGCGTTCTGACCCTACCCTGTGGGGACCGCCGAGCCCTCTGACAGGGGAGCCGGAGGTCCTCCTGGACATCACTGGGCTACGCGGAGGCTTACCCAGGACAAATAGCTCGCTTTTAAAATCAGCCTGGAAAAGCCATAAGAAGTTGATTAGTTCTTGTCTTCATTATCCAGCCTTCAGAGGAGCTTTCTGGTTTCTTTTTTGTTCCCCCCATGCACACACAGCATGCCAAACTCCCAGATAACAGAGCCAGAAGGTTAACAGTCTGCAGACAGCTCACCTGGCGGCCCAGAGTTTTCACTGCACAAGCTGCCTTAACAAGGAACTCATGGGCAGAGCAGAGTGACATTTATGGAAGGAAATGGGTGTAGGGAAGATGTCTGAATGCCATGTGCATGGCTAAGAGCACCTGCAAGAAGTTTATGTCTATTGAAATGCTTAACAATTGGTTTCAAGAGACTCTCAGATCTGACCTGTTTTCTTTGTGTTTGTTTGAATAGATCCAAGGTAAGATCCAGGGACATTTCACTTAATATCCATCAGATTTCATAGATGGTGTCAATCATTTGTCAAAGGCAAATTTTCTAGTAAGACACATACAAAGAAAATATGGCTTTTCTGGAGGAAATGGTGAAATATAATTAAATTCAGAATACTCTTCTATTGCCAAACACCTTGTGACTGTTTTGATGTTCCTTCAAAGTAACATTTTTTTAATACAACAGTGAAAAAGCTAACCTTGCTTGTGAGCCTGTCTGATTTTCTGTCCATTCATGGACTGAACCTAGCAGTGTGTTGTCTAGTATTTGATTTGGCTTATGGGAACTTTGGGCTTCCCTGTTGGCTCAGATGGTAAAGAACTGCCCACAATGCAAGAGACCAGGGTTTGATCCCTGAGTTGGAAAGATGCCTTGGAGAGCTTCCCTGGAGAAGAGAATGGCAACACACTCCAGGATTCTTTCCTGGAGAATTCATAGACAGAAGAGCCTGGAGGGCTGCAGCCCATGGGATCACAAGAGTTGGATATGACTGAGTGATTAACACATACTATACTATGGGAATTTTAGCAGGACTAAAGGACTTTTAAATAAAAGCATGTGGTTTTCTCAAATTTCATAATAATTAGTAATAATTGGCCCCCTATCTTCAGTCTCTGGGGATGAAATGCATCAGGTACTTTTCTTTAAGTCTTGGGGCAGAGAATGCTTCACATTATCCAGCATCCATTCTCTTCTTTGTCATCCCAGTAATGGAATCCTGAATGTCAGGTAGGCACATGGCCATTCAGAATAAAGTCTATTTTCCAGCCTTCCTTGTGTCTAGATGTGCTCATGTGACAAGTTCTGACAGATGGGATCTGTGCAATTACTAGCAAATGTCCTTCAAGAAAGAAGGTATAAGCTCCCCTCCTCTTTTCTCCTTCCTGCTAGCTGGTTTGAGGAAGGGACTGTTGGAGCTGCTGCAGCCACTTTGGACCAACAACTGGAAGCTTTTCTCTGAGCATGGTGATTTGCCGAAATAAAATGGAATCTCCTGATCAATGTGGAGCAACATTCCAATCCTGGATGCCCTCCATTTATGCATAAGACATATATACTTCTACCTAATTATTTTGAGTTTTCTGGCACTGTAGCTGCTCTAATCTTGACTAATACGAGGTTTCTATAAACATCAAGAGTCATAGAAAAAAAGTAGCACTGGAATGATGTGGATAAACAGCTGGAAAGATCATCTGAACATATTAGGAGGAATCAGGGCTTAATTTCTTGTTGGAAACTGTGTTCAAGGGGATCACCTTCTGCTGGGATGGCTTTAGGGTGAGGAGACTTCCTTATGGTACCGCAATAACTGAGTTTCTTGGAAAAAAAAAATGAAGAGTCTTTCTATCTCTTTACAAAGCACTTCCACTGCAGTTTGAATCCATGGGCTACATGGATTTTTACAAAAGAGTTTTACATAGAATTGGAAGTTCAACTTACATCAAAGCTGAGGATTATAATAATTCTTTTTTGAGAAAAAACATTATTTTCAAAAAGATGCTCAAAGACTAGAGAAAATGTTGGATTCTGATTTATATATCAAAATCATAACTTATATTACATTTCAGTCTTCTGTCATCTATAAAGTGGTGGCAACTTTTACAAATGATTTTGCATTGCATGTGACAGACTTATATTATCTCAGAAAATACTTTAGAAGAATAAAACTGCATTAAATTAATATGGGTTAGGCAAAATAGTGGTTGATGAATGTTAATAAAAATGTAATAATGATTTCATGCATACTACACTATGCCTACTAAAACATTATTGCAATTTTATTTTCTCTTTGCTTTTAGTGCTAGGTTACTTTTCTTTGTAACGAGCATAATTCTCAACATTCTTGAAACAAGAGAACTAGGAAGCCTTCTTAAAGGATTCACATCAATTTTTACTTTGTCAGATGTGGATTAAACCGTAATAGTGGCCTAAAATTTGTAATTGGTTCAATTTGTATCTACACTTACAAGCATAAATTCAGTTGATTTGTATTCTTTCTATGAATAAAAAAATTGACTTATAAGAGCCTCAAAAAACTCAATAGGGGATTAAAATTAACATATGCTCTCAAATATGAGATAAAAGAAAAATAACTTGATTTTTCTGGAATTAATTATTTAAGTATTCTTTGAAAACATAGTTACTATGAATATCTCCATGGTCTCATATCATTCTATGAACTGAGACATAAAGAATGTATGAGATGAACTTGGTTCTTGCAGGAGAATAAACCTGTTTAAATTCTGGTTTTGTCCTTGACGCTACAATGGTGAGTGTTCCATCTCTTTAAATTAGAGAACTCCAATTCTCAAGTTAACTTGCCCACTTATTCGCTAATCATAAAGGCTGAAGAACAGGTAGGGAAAGGCAAGGAATAAATATTTTGGCTCTAAAAGAAAACCACACACACACACAGAGAAGGCAAATTCTTAGTCTTAGACCTTATCTAAAGAATTATTATTATTTTAAAAATTTCCTAATTATTTCCTGCTAAGATAAAAGCTCGAAGGGCAAAGAGCAATTAGTCTTTAAAACATATTATATTTCCCCTCCAAAGATTCCTTTTCTAAGTAAGATAAAATTCACATAGATGGACGATTTTGGTGGATTGATTTGGTGACTGGGGTTTGGAAGATTGCATAAACAGCATTTCTCAGGTGTTGGTACTTTCTATTAACAGTTCAAAAACATGACCCTACCAGAGCCTTCATTTTGTTTAATTTTTTACTTATCTGAAGAGGCTCTCATTCCAAGTGGAGAAGATTACGTGGGATGATGAGTCATTATCTGAAGTCCTTTTGTGTAAGGGAAAAGGTTTTGAGGATGGTTCTGAACACAGAAGTAAAACTTTTCTGTGATGGGTTGATTTCATGCTGTGGTTCTCATTAAATGTCTTTCCGAGGTCGGTCATTAATTGTGTTAAAAATCTTTTATCATGGTATCCTAAGAGGGAGTTAAACACCGGCAGAGCCGCCCGCCAGCCTGCAAGTCTCAGAGATGGATGCTTTGTTAACTGCTACAAAAGAAGCCTCCTTCCCACGTCCTCATTAGTTTCCTGCAATTTTGTGGAAGAGCAAGGCTCAAGACAGTCAGTGTCGAAGATCATCCAACCCTCAGGCTCTGCTGAACCTGCTGATTAGTTGGGAAACTTGGGAGGCAACGAGCCCACTAAGAAGTGACAGAAGATACAGGCGCATAGCTGACACCTGATCAGCTCCTGCTGATCCTCAACCTAAAAAAAAAGTCTAATAATCACATTTTATTACTATACAAAGTTTAGCCTGTTTTTCTCCTCACTCTTATGTATAGCTGCTGTGCAAATATATCTTTTCAAATTTTCAGACAGAGGCCATGCTAATGATGTTAAAAGTTAGCAACCAACATTGAATGACTTTTTAGATCTTGTCAGATGACATGAATCTAAAGACATACATTTAATTAATGAAGTTCATTGAAAGACATGCAATAAACCACACTCAAGATGCAGTTACCTTTAATTGTGGTGAACTTATCTCCTGTTGGTAAGAGTATTTAGGGAGGAGCAGAGGTGAGTAGGGCTGGGTAGGCTGAGAGAGTGTGGGGACCAGGTCAGAGACAGTGGCCGAGGAGGCATGAAAGGGAAGGGAGGAAAGCAGACAGCTGGGGAAAGATGTAGACGTTCGATGTCCCGAAGAGAATGAAGATGGCTTAAATATTGAGGAAAGACAAGATGAAATTATGCTTGTGTCCAGAATGCGGTTACATGCCTTTTAGAGAATACCCAACCCCCCCATACCTAGATATTTTTAAAGTTACTACATACCCTGGGTGTGTGACATTTATGACAACTTCTTGCTTTGAAAGCACTAACTTCTGAATTTGATTCAAAATTCCCAGTGGGTTTGATCAGTTTCATTTTTCTGACACAAGGGGCTGGAGATCAGAATTCCCATAGTCTACAATTTTATAAGGTATTTGTGAGGTGGGGCCTTCTGACCATGAAGGGAAAAAATGTAAAACCCTGCAATGACTGTCTGTAACTTGCTTGTGAAGTAGATCGCAATTTATGAAGAGTAGGTTTGTTACAAAGCTAGGCAAATAGGACCTCTGTCTGTGCCTGTGTGTGCTTGTTGGGAACTGGCTGTAAACTCAGCACCCCCTTCCTGAATACCTGCTGAATACCAGCCTGCAGCAGCAGTCCTTGGGAACCAAGCCACATATCTAATCACATCTTAAAACTGATTAAATTGAAGGGAAAATAAGTTACTTAAGTAAGTGACTTAGAAATATTTTTGATTTACTGCAATTAATGAATGATCTCTATTACTAAAAGTTTGTTTATTTTATACAAATGCAGGCATGGCTGGGTTCTTTGTCCAGATGACATTTTCTCATCTGGTTGGGAAACTGCCAAGACTCACGGGTTTTGTGGCTGTCCAGTGACCTAATGGACACTTACCATCGTTTAATCCCAAGAATACCCCATATAGACCAAATACCTCTACATTTGTTATTGGTAAGGTCTTAATAGGAAATTAAGGTTTTCCTTAAAATGAGATTTTAAAAATGAATTTCATGATGGAAAAATGTTTCAAATAAATGAAATGCACAGGAAAAAAAAAAGATTGTCATTTAAAAAGATTTCTAAATAGAGGAGCCATGGGAGAAAGTGACTTGCTTAGTAGCAGAATATGATTCATTGATTTGGTTTCATAATTTTAAAATTTGCCAGTAGTCACATTTGCTTTTCTAATTCACAGATTAAATATTTGGGATATCAAGTTTTGTTTTTGTCTTTTTTAGAAGAGAGAAGCTTACAAGAAGCTTAAAGATTTAGAGCATTTCTCTCTTTATTGATTAAAATCATTGCCCAAGGCTCTTTGTTGGTAAGGTGAATATGCAGGACCCAGTTCTTAAGTAGTTACCAACTTAAAAAATTATGTCTTCAGAGAGAATTGAAAGGGAACTGGCATGTATATATATATTTTTCTTTTCTTTCTTTCTCTTTTTTTCCTTCCTTCTTTTCCAGACTGCTGTTATATCAAAGAAATGGTATTTAGTTTTTGCACTCTGGAGGTGAATTAATCTCTCTCTGTGTATATCAATTTCCTCATCTGTATAGTGGGGATGATAATAATATTACCCACCCTATTGAGTTTTGCAAAGTAAAGACGTATTGTTCTTAGAAAACTATTTGAAACTCAGTAAGACCTCAAATATTAACTGTTATTATTAATATTAAAATTAGAAAGACTATAAACATGTTTAAACATGGATTTACAGTAATAAATAACAGAATAACAATACATATGTACATCATCTTAGTAAAATTTGATGTTTTTCATCCATCCTTCCACCTTGCCCTTATATTGCATGGTGCTGTGTTTATTGCGTGGAAACCTTCTAAGACAATGTCAGAATTAATGTTTATTAATATGATTAACTGTCCTAGCTAATTATAGTAAGCTGGTTAGTTCTTCAGGAATTAGGCAACATTAAAATACCTCATCACTGGTTTTTGCTGCATTGCTGTCTTCCTTAGGGGCCCTAGGGCCTGTGAGAGTGGCTATTGGATATCTTAGGCAGTCAGCTTGTCTTTCCTCTTCCTCCTCTTCAATGTGTAGGTGTGACGTCACCTCTGTGCCATCACGGCCACAGCACAAGGCATCTGGATCTTGAGATTCTGGCCCTCTTCGGGTGCCTGCCCTGACCCCCTCAGAGACTTCTTCATCTTCCTCTCCAATGACAGGGAGGGTTTGGGGCAAGGGACCGATGCCAGGGTGTGTGCTGGTCACAAACTTATCACCTAGGACCTCCAGTACCTTCTCCGGGCCTGCAGAGCCCTCTCTCATTTTTGTCACATTTGCAGACTGGTTTGGAGGTGTCTTTCTGGAATCCTGAAGCATCGTGGCCTCAGGAGGCCGGGCTGCAGCTGAAGTCATAGCTGAGCGGAGCAAAGGCAGCTGAGAGGAGGGGCCTCTGGCAGGTGTGGGTACTCGCGGCCATGGGGGGAGGATGGAGGGATCCTCCTTAATCTCAAGGCTGATCTCCTCCGGGGTATCTGGTTTGGCTGGGTCAGCTGGTAAAGCTAAAGCACCAAGCTTCTCTAATTCGTCCAAGAACTTGTCCAGAAAATGAGGCGGCGTTGGGGCTGAAGGATTTACCAGTGCACCCTTGGCTGGCAGGGACAGCCACCCTGGGGTGGTTCCCTGGAGAGCGTTGCTATCAGGGTCACGTGAAGCTTTGTGCAAGAGAGGGGGGCCTGGTTCACTGGAAGCCAGCTTAGAGATGAGCAGGGATTATGAATTTACAGAAAAGATGAAAGTAAAAATAATGCATCAAAACACAGAGACAGAAATGCAAAAAGACATGGTGGTGAATATAAAAAATACGCTATGGTGTAGATTGGCTGTTAGTTTTTGAATTTAAATACATAAAATCCTTAGCATATTAATTAAAGATTGATCTGAAGTATGCCAGCATTTGGAAAAGGTCCATTAAATGTCAAATGACAAGGTAAAGCTGTCATAGAGATTATAAAGACAGGAAAATATTTAGAGATTTAATAGTCTACTTCTTTCAAAATAGGTTTCTAGATATTGATTTAATATAAATAACTCTGGAATAGTGTTAATGTAGAATGAAAACCAACAATTAAGCCTTTTTTATTCCCAGAATTTGTTTAGTGTTCTTCCTGTGCCAAATCTTTTGAACTTTCATCATTTTCTCACTTATGGTTGCGAGGTGATTATAACATATGGCATAAAATATTTTTACATCATTATATGTTAACACATTTCTAAATGAATAAGTTCTGAGAAAGATTTTTTTTTTAAGAGGAGAAACTTATGATCAAAATGAGACTGAACTTGCATAACTACTACTTCAAAGTTTTAAAAAATCCAGAGTAAATGTTTATACAGAAAGGGAGCATGTGATGTGAACAGGAGTAAACCTCTAGTAGGACTTCCATTCTCGTTTTCAAAAGCTTGACATTTTATGTAAACTAGTGGAGGTCTAATTTATGAAACTCAATCTCCTGAAGTAAAAAAAAAAACAAACTTCTGTATATCTTAATATTACTACTGCATTTTGGATGTACTGAACAAAACAGAATTTTTCTTCATTAAAAGTTGTTCTTGACGTGTGCCTAGGAACATTCTAATACGTTTATATATTGTTTTTGGACTAGGAAGAATGTTACATGCTGCACATGTGAAGTATTTGAGACAGGCTGGCGGAAGACATTTTACTTTGGCTCTTTCCAAGTAGACGATTGGGGTTTGGAAAGAAAAACATCTTCAAGAGAGATTGTACTTTCTGGCTGACTGTTTTGAATGACATGTCACTGGTGCACTCAGCACTCTTGGTCCTTGGGCCTTAGTATGGATCAGCGCACAGTGCATTCTGCACTTAATTTTGAATTCTATCCTACAAGAGGAATGGGGTTTAATAGAATTTATCTAGATTTTTTTTTTTTAAAAAAAAGGAAATGTGATGTCACATCATCATGGGGTGGGATAAACGAGACAAAGCGTCACAAAACATTTATGAGCATCCTTATAGAAGATTCAAGATTAAAGGCTACATAGCACCTTTTCGTGCCAGGAATATGATGTGGCTGAGGAAGAAAGGTCTTTAAATTCCATTATTGTCATGACTACCACTACATCATTACTGCCACCATTACGACCTGTTACTACGGCTACTGCAATGTGCCATTACCACAGTCACTAATACACGTGTTAACGGTTTCAAAGTGCTTAGCCTTACCATGGGCTTGCTTCTACTGAAAGTTAAATTGAGTGCCCTGACATACCTGTATCACAAAAAATATACCTGTAGTACAAGCATCATATAATTATCTTATCTTCTAAAAGCGTTAGAATTGGATTCTACTCTACTAAAAGCAGAAATATCAGAAATAATACCAACTTACATTTGAACCTCTCCTAAATAAAGATAATATGTCTAAAGAAATGTGATCAGAGTATGTCCAAGAGTGATTCATAAATCATAGTGAATTCCCTTCTCTGTTTACAAAGATCAGTTAGAAAATAGGATATTTAACATTTAGTTTGTTTCGGGTGTCATGGTTTAGAAGTACATTGCAGTTTGTTTTTTTTTTTTTCTGAAAATGATTCAGTTCAAAACTATTAAGGAGTTTCCTTCATTTAGCCAGTGACGTCATAGTATAGATTCTGGTTGGTGAACTGTTAAATATTTTTTTAAATTTAAGGGCATAAGCTTTTTAATGTATTTTTCCCTAGCAGTGAGAATAAAACACTAATTAGTCATTAGTGAAATTTGTACACATCTCTACCTATGAAATGTAAAATACGATATCCTAAGAAAAACCTAGGAAATTGAAAATACATTTAAATCATATTCACAACAAAGATCAAAACATTGTGATCTACACTGCCAATATTTATTAAGACTTCATGGGAAAATTTCTTAAATTTTAAATAAGCCTTTGTAGATACAGTGATTCTTTCTTATAACCTTTTATTTGAAAGGGCGGTTACTTTGAAATTTATCTGGTAGTTCTTTTAAGATGACTGAATGCTAGATAAGACAGATATTTAACACATAGATGAAGATTTTTTTTTTCTTTTTATCAGTAGGAACTACTGAAGGAAGGATGTTGCTATCTAAATGCTGAGCTCTGATAGTGAAGTAAACGTACTAAAGAAGATTGTAGAAAATTTTGTCACCAGTCAAACAAAATTAGCAAGTACTAAACTGTTTCACTCTCCAATGCTAAAGGATTGAGAGTAATTTCTCATAAACCCAGTCTTCAAAAAAAAGTAGAATAAATAAAATGCACAGCCTTAGCCCTCTAAAAGAAAATGCTTCTCTTAAGATAGTAGATTCTTTATGTTGTTTGCCTTTGTGTAGCTTAAACCATTATGCAAGTACCCATAAGAGAAACTAAATTACACTGACTTGACCTGGCACTCACACCTGAGAAACACAACATGTAAATCTTTCATTTTGCCATAGATACGATGTTGTAGTCTAATGCCCTAATATGTACCAAATTAGGTACCTAATATGTACCTAATATGTATCTTACTCCAAACTCCCAAGTATTATACTAATATGCTAGAATGTCTTCTTACCTTATTTGAACTTAAGCTGTGGATTCTATCACTAGAATAGCTGTGGGGTATTGGAAGTTCAGGATAGTCCTCAGCACCTTTGGTTGTGTTCTTCTTGACAACTTCTACATAGGAAACAGGGAAGATGCCTTGTCTGTTGGTTCCTGGAATTTTACCTTCATACCAGTTTTGATCAACTCTTTTAAGAAGAATAATTCTATCTCCCTGTAATGAATAGTAGGAAAATGCGTTAGAAATAGACCTGTGATAACATAAAAAGTTATAATTGTTTGTGTTTTTTAATAATAGTTTTCCGTCTGGGAAAGTCTTAATACTTTGAGCATTTTGTTTTCGTTAGGAAAATGCAACTAAAGCCTCCAGAGCTCTCCTAAATTATAGCTTATCAACATATATACAGTGTAATCAGCCATGTATTAGAAGCTTTCCTGAGGATACTTGGGCTTTACACATGTTCAGATTGGTCCTGTGGGAAATGTCATGTGTGAGTTATTTCAAAAAGCACAGTAGTTTAACCTGCAGTGGGTCGATGACAAGACCATCATCTGATCACTGATAGATTCAAGGGGATGAGCTTCAGTGGGCAGAACCTCAGAAAGTGCACCAGAGGTTGGGGTGACGGTGTGTCTGAAAAGGGGTCCAGAAAGCACCCTCTGGGAGGGATGAAGGTGGATAGCACACCATTTTTCTTCTTTTATCTAATGCGCTGCCTAGTAACAAAGGAGTAAAAGCTAATGGGATGGGACATAGCTAGCATCCTAGATAATGCATAGCTGTGGCCAGGACTCACGTCCACCTGGTCTGCATCAAGACAGTGTAATACCAGCATCCATTCTGACTGGTGGGTGGCCATGCCATAGTGGTCAGTAACGTTTTTCATAAAACCCCTGGCTTTGACAATGCTAGGACCTTCTATAGTCACTATTTCTGCAACCTGAAGGATCAAGCCAATGCCACAAAACCCAGTTTAAATTTGGAATTTGATATAACTTTTGAATAACAAGGCAGCAGAAGAACAATATCTTGAAGTGTACTAAAGTGCTAATTTCTTTTGATGTTTTCCCTTGTACAGCTCTTGATATTTAGCCCGAGGCACCCCTGGGAGACAATTTGGAGCTCCCCCAGAGGAAAAGTCTCTCTGCAAAGCTTTGCATCCCACAACGACCTCATCAGGAAGGACACGGGAGAGGTAGGTAGCAGTGACTCAGGGCAGCCTTACCGGGGTCCTTTGCAGTAAATGAGGAAGATGCAAAAATTGTCTAAGGAAGAAGATGACCTGTCTTAGTTTTGAAACTATGCAGCCTTTCAAATGCACCAAGGAAGAAAGCCACTTACCTTTCTCAGCGATAGCTCCACGTTGGTGTCAGCACTGAAATTATATTTGGCGACAGCTTCTCCAATTTCACCAGGCTGGGCTGGGGGAGGTGGTCTTGCAGGCTGTGCTTTTTCAGGAGGTGTGAGTTTCTACAAAGGAGAACAGTTCTCTTTATTCTTTGTCTTCTTTTTAAATTAATTTTGATTGGTGTGTATTGCTTTATGATGCTGTGTTAGTTTCTGCCATACAGCAAAATGAATCAGCTATATGTGCACATGTATCCCCTCTCTTTTGGATTTCCTTCCCATTCAGGGCACCCAAGAGCTCAAAGTAGAGTTCCCTGTGCGTAGAGTAAGTTCTCATTAGTTATGTATTTTATACATAGCATCAACAGTGTATGTGAGCCAATCCCAGTTTCCCAGTTCTTCCCACGCCACTCCCCACCCCTCCTTGGGGGCAGTGTAAACTGATACAGCCCCTATGGAAAACAGTATGGAGGTGCCTTCAAAAATGAAACGTAGAACTAACATATGACCCAGTAATCCCACTCCTGGAGATATACCATATCTCCATACCACAGAGAAAACCATAATTCAAAAGGATACGTGCACCCTAACATTCATAGCAATACTATTTACAATAGCCAGGACATGGAAACAACTTAAATGTCCCATCAGCAGAGGGATGGATAAAGATGTGGTGCATATATATATAATGGAATATTACTCAGCCATAAAAATGAATGAAATTGGGTCATTTGTGGAGACATGGATGGTCCTAGAGATGGTCATACAGAGTGAGGTAAGAAAGAGAAAAATAAATATCATATTAACTCATAACTGTGGAGTCTAGAACAATGGTACAGATGAACTTATTTGCAAAGCAGTTATCTATTCTTGACCCATGGTGACTCTAGAAACAACAATCACGTAGGGGGAGAAGGGGAAGGGCTTACCTCTACATATGAGATTGGGAAAATGCCCACTCTCCCGTGATGCTCTCCCTCATACCAGTTCTGATCAATTTTCCTGAGGATGTAGACAGTATCTCCTTTCTTAAATGACAGCTCCCTGGAAGAGATACATTTAAATTTTTTTTTTTTTTGTGATGTACAGCAGTTATTCTTCAGATCAGCATTCTCACTGGATCTGCATTTGGCTGGTTAATGTACTTCCAGTATTGAAAAAAAGTCTGTTGAGCCCAGTTAGCTAAGGATGTTCCTTGAAAAATTTTTAGAATTCATTTGAAACATTATCATTTTAGAAATGATTGAAAAAGAGCAAATATAAACATCATGTCTGATTTAAATCACAGGCAGATTAATAAGAAATTCAAAGGTGGGGACAGATGATTGCTATCTACTCTTTGATTTATGGGAGAAGAGTTGTGATGCTTGCCATAATGCTGGGTTTAGTCTGCAATGATTTTTATTTGCCCTGAAGTTAGCTAGTTAGTTACTTCTCTCTCTTTGTCTCCTTTGTCTCCTCCTGTGAGCTCAAGCTTACAATGAGGAGACCAATATCATTTAACCTTAGCACACAAATGCCAACATGAGAAAACATTTTATTTATGGTTCCTTGAAGCTGGTTGACATGCATTTAAGTAGAGTATCTTGATAATGATTTTATCTTGTGGAGCAGAAAAGATTTTATACTTTGATTTTTCAAATGAGGTACAATGAGAAAAAATTTTAAAACATGGAGTATAATTGACATGTAACATTATGTTAGTTTCGGATGTACAACATAATATTTGTATATATTTAAAAATGACCACCACAATAAGTTGAATTAACAGTCACCACATATAGTTCCCATTTTTTTCTTATGATGAGAACCTTTAAGATTTATTAGAAACTTTCAACAAATATGCAGTACAGTATTATGAACTATGGTCACAAAGATCAATTTGTTTCAAGTGCAAAGACATGCACAGATTGCTTGTACCCTCCTTTATGTTTTTTTGGTTTTTAAATCTAAAAATAATTTCAAGAAAGTAAGTATGCTTTTCCATTTTGACTGTTTCTAAGGAGATAGTAGGTAGATTGGGGTGTTTAATTTTAAGTTATAAAGACATTACTCATCATGAATAATTCATGGCTAAATTCTCACCCTCACTGCTATAGTTTTTCATGGCTTCATCTCCCAGGTGATTGTGTCTCTGTGTTATTTTGTCTTCACAATCATGTCTCGTTGAAGGGTACTTATTTTGGATCTTTTGCCAAGAGCCCCACAGTCTGACACACCTGCCTTCCCACTCCCAAATCTTCTGTGTTGTTTTGTTCAGGATCTTGAGTTGGAGCATTTATGTGTGAAGAGTATATAACACAGAGAGGTTTATATTAAATGTAGAATATTTCACATTGATTAAAAGAATTAATTGAAAAAGGCTGCATAGTTAAAAGAATTATCACACATTTAGAAGTGCTAAAATCTTCACAATGGAAGTGTGTTAAATTTTCAGTAACCCTAAAAGCAAAGAAGATTCACAGAGCCTTACATTCAAATACAGTACTTCCCTCTTCACACATGTGCCTAATATAGAAAAGAAAAACCGAAGTATTTTCATGTTTACAATCCAACAGTTTTATTTATACTAAGTACATTTTGTATCTGGAAATGAGATCAGAAAACTTAGCTTTTAAAAAAGAGTAATTAAGAGACAGCTAATTATTTTTCTTTTAAATATGAAAAGATATCCTTTCTATGGGTAAAGACTTGTATTTAGAATTTTCGAGTCATCTGGGAAAAAAGGACAGTGGTCTCACTTTTCAGTTTTCAAAATTATGTTCATCTCATCTCAGAGCTAGAATTTCTAGCATTTGTTTGTAGACTTTTTGATGATGGCCATTCTGACCAGTGTGAGGTGATATCTCATGGTAGTTTTGATTTGCATTTCTCTAATAATGAGCAATGTTGAGCATCTTTTCATGTGTTTGTTAGCCATCTGTACATCATCCTTGGAGAAATGTCTGTTTAGGTCTTTTTCCCACTTTTTGATTGGGTTGTTTGTTTTTCTGCCATGGAGTTGTATGAGCTGCTTGTATATTTAGGAAATTAATCCTTTCTCAGTTGTTTCATTTGCTATTATTTTCTCCCATTCTGAGGGTTGTCTTTTCACCTTGCTTATAGTTTCCTTTGCTGTGCAAAAGCTTTTAAGTTTCACCATTGAGAATAATGTTTGCTATAGGCTTATTATGGTCTTTATTATGTTGAGGTAGTTTCCTTCTATGCCCATTTTTCGAAGAGTTTTAATCATAAATGGGTGCTGAATTTTGTCAAAGGCTTTTTCTGCCTCTATTGAGATGATCATATGATTTTTATCTTTCAATTTGTTAATATGGTGTGTCACATTGATTGATTTCCGTATATTGAGAATCCTTGCATCCCTGGAATAAATCCAATTTGATCATGGTGTATGAGCTTTTTAATGTGTTGCTGAATTCTCTTTGCTAAAATTTTGTTGAGGGTTTTTGCATCTATGTTCATTAGTGATATTGGCCTGTACTTTTCTTTTCTTGTGTTGTCATTGTCTGGTTTTGGTATCAGGGTGATGGTGGCCTTGTAGAATGAGTTTGGAAGTGTTCCTTCCTCTGCAATTTTTTGAAAGAATTTTAGAAAGATAGGCATTAGCTCTTCTCTAAATGTTTGATAGAATTCTCCTGTGAAGCCATCTGGTCCTGGGCTTTTGTTTTTTGGGAGATTTTTGATCACACCTTCAATTTCAGTGCTTGTAATTGGATTGTTCATAATTTCCATTTCTTTCTGGTTCAGTCTTGGAAGATTGAACTTTTCTAAGAATCTGTCCATTTCTTACAGGTTATCCATTTTATTGCCATATAGTTGTTCATAATAGCCTCTTATAATCTTTTGTATTTCTGCATTGTCTGTTGTAACCTCTCCTTTTCCATTTCTAATTTTGTTGATTTGATTCTTCTTTTTTTCTTGATGAGTCTGGCTAAAGTTATGTTAATTTTGTTTATCCTCTCAAAGAACCAGCTTTTAGTTTTATTAACCTTTACTATTGTTTCTTTCATTTATTTTTTATTTATTTCTGCTCAGGTCTTTATGATTTCTTTCCTTCTGTTAATTTTGGGGTCTTTTTGTTCTTCTTTTCCAGTTGTTTTAGGTGTAAAGTTAGGTTGTCTATTTGATGTTTTTCTTGTTTCTTGAGGTAGGATTGTAGTGCTATAAACTTCCCTCTTAGAACTGCTTTTGCTGCGTCCCATAGGTTTTGAGTTGTCCTGTTTTCATTGTCATTTGTTTCTAGAAATTTTTTGATTTCCCTTTTGATTTCTTCAGTAACCTGTTGGTTATTTAGAAATGTGTTGTTTAATCTCCATGTGTTTGTGTTTCTTACAGTTTTTTTCTTGTAATTGCTATCTAGTCTCATAGTGCTGTGGTTGGAGAAGATGCTTGATATGATTTCAATTTTCTTAAATTTACTGAGGTTTGGTTTATGACCCAAGATGTGGTCTATCCTGGAGATTGTTCCACGTGCACTTGAGAAGAAGGTATATTCTGCATTTGGATGGAATGTCCCGAAGGTGTCAATGAGGTTCATCTCATCTAACGTATCATTTAAGACTTGTGTTTCTTTATTAATTTTCTGTTTTTATGATCGATGATCTGTCCATTGGTGTGAGTGGGGTGTTAAAGTCTCCTACTATTATTGTGCTATTGTCAATTTCTCCTTTTATGTCTATTAGTGTTTGTTTTATGTATTGAGGTGCTCCTATGTTGGATGCATAGATATTTACAACTGTTATATCTTCCTCTTGGATTGATCCTTGATATTCTTTATTTTAAGGTCTCTTTTGTCTGATATGAGGATTGCTACTCTAGCTTTCTTTTGCTTCCCATTTGCATGGAATATATTTTTCCATCCTCTCATTTTCAGTCTATATGTGTCTTTAAGCCTGAAGTGGGCTTCTTGTATGGGTCTTGTTTGTATCCATTCAACCAGTCTGTGTCTTTTGGTTGGAGCATTTAATCCATTTACATTTAAAGTAATTATTGATATATATGTTCCTATTGCCATTTTCTTTTTTTTCCTATTGCCATTTTCTTAATTGTTTGGGGTTGATTTTGTAGATCTTTTTTCTTCTCTTGTATTTCTTGACTATATAAGTCCCTTGAACATTTGTTGTAAAGCTGGTTTGGTGGTACTGAATTCTCTTAACTTTTGCTGGTCTGAAAAGTTTTTTATTTCTCCATCAACTTTGAATGAGATCCTTGCCAGGTACAGAAATCTTGGTTGTAGATTTTCCCCTTTCAGTACTTTAAATATATCCTGCCATTCCCTTCTTCTGACAGGCAGAGTTTCTGCTGAAAGATCAGCTGTTAAGCGTATGGGGTTTGCCTTGTATATTACTTGTTGCTTCTCCCTTGCTGCTTTTAATATTCTTTCCTTGTGTTTAGTCTTTGTTAGTTTGACTAATATGTGTCTTGGCATGTTTCTCCTTGGGTTTATCCTGTATGGGACTCTTTGTGCCTCTTGAACTTGATTGACTATTTCCTTTTCCGTGTTGGGGAAATTTTCAACTATGATCTTTTCAAAAATTTTCTCATACCCTTTCTTTTTCTATTCTTCTTCTGGGACCCATATAATTCAAATGTTGTTGCATTTGATATTGTCCCAGAGGTCTCTGAGACTATCCTCAGTTCTTTTTATTCTTTTTACCTTATTCTGCTCTTCAGAAGTTACTTCCACCATTTTATCTTCCGGCTCACTGATTTGTTCTTCTGCTTCAGATATTCTGTTATTGGTTCCTTTTACAGTATTTTTAATTTCAGTAATTGTGTTATTTGTCTCTGTATGTTTATTCTTTAATTCTTCTAGGTCTTTGTTAATTAATTCTTGTATTTTCTCCGTTTTGTTTTCAAGGTTTTTGATCATCTTTACTGTCATTATTCTGAATTCATCTTCAGAATGAAATGCCTATTTCCTCTTCATTTATTTGGACTTGTGTTTCTGGTTTGTTCCTTCATTTGTGTAGTATTTCTCTGCCTTTTCATTATTTTTTTTTACACTTACTGTTTGAGGTCTCCTTTTCCCAGGCTTCAAGGTTGAATTCTTTCTTCCTTTTGGTTTCTGCCCTCCTCAGGTTGGTCCAGTGGTTTGTGTAAGCTTTGTATAGGGTGGGATTTGTGTTGAATTTTTGTTTGTTTTTCCTCTGATGGGCAACACTGAGTGAGGTGGTAATCCTGTCTGCTGATGAGTGGGTTTGTATTTTGGTTTTGTTTGTTGTTTAGATGAGGCATCCTGCACAGGGTGCAACTGGTGGTTGGGTGATACCCGGTCTTATATTCAAGTGGTTTCCTTTGTGTGAGTTCTCACTATTTGATATTCCCTAGGGTTAGTTCTCTGGTAGTCTAGAGTCTTGGAATCAGTGCCCCTACTCCAAAGGCTCAGGGCTTGTTTTCATGTCACGGGAGGCTCATCTTTCTAGAAATCTCATTTTGATAAGTTTATTCCACCCCCAACCCCCACCACCTTTGAATAAGTGGCCATTGACAACCATTGGGAATAGCATTTTATCTCTTTTTCCTAGTTAACAATCTATACATTATGTATTCAGTAAAAAAAAAAAAAAAAAAGCATTTAAAACAGATTATTTGAAACAAATATCTGTCTCTTGTTTGTTAAGATGTTAGGCACAAGAAGTACTCACATTTCTTGCAGGACATTTTATCCTGCCCAGAATGTCTGTAAGATATTTGGTTTCCGCCCAAAGGTCCTTGATACATGGTCCTGTCCAAAACCATTTGGCATGGACAGATACATTCATGGACAGTTTGGATAGGACCAGACTTCAAGGACCTCTGGGCCAAATGTCTGCTAACCCTCACATCTAGCTCATGGTTGAAATGACTTCACAATGTGGTCAGTCCTCCTGAAACTTTCAGAGCTGTCTGGATGTGAGAGCCTTTTTTTGTAGCTGTATGAGTCATCCACAACCATGATTTTTGTGTCAGGTGTGTAGCTACATTGGGGGTGATGCATAACCACTCTTTTATATTTCCTGAGAACAGAAAAAGAGGAAGGTGATTAAGTTGCAATCAGATAAATTTATTGGTACTATGAGGGAAACAATTTTTTTTTCTTACTAAAGAATGGGAAAGTCTAAGGATCTCTTCAAGAAAATTAGAGATACCAAGGGAACATTTCATGCAAAGAAGGGCTCAATAAAGGACAGAAATGGTATGGACCTTCTGTCCAGAAGCAGAAGATACTAAGAATAGGCGGCAAGAATACACAGAAGAGCTATACAAAAAAGATCTTTATGACCCAGATAATCACGATGGTGTGATCTCCAACCTAGAGCCAGACATTCTGGAATGCGAAGTCAAGTGGGCCTTAGTGAAGCATCACCATGAACAAAGCTAGTAGAGGTGATGGAATTCCAGTTGAGCTATTTCAAATCCTAAAAGATGGTGCTGTGAAAGTGCTGCACTCAATATGCCAGCAAATTTGGAAAACTCAGCAGTGGCCACAGGACTGGAAAAGGTCAATTTTCATTCTGACCCCAAAGAAAGGCAATGCAAAGAATGCTCAAACTATTGTACAATTGCACTCATCTCACATGCTGGTAAAGTAATACTCAAAATTTTCCAAGTCAGGCTTCAACAGTACATGAACCATGACCTTCCAGATGTTCAAGCTGGATTTAGAAAAGGCAGAGGAACCAGAGATCAAATTGCCAATATCCGCTGGATCATTGAACAAGCAAGAGAGTTCCAGAAAAATATCTACTTATGCTTTATTGACTATGCCAAAGCCTTTGATTTTGTGGACCACAACAAACTCTGGAAAATTCTGAAAGAGATGGGAATACCAGACCACATGATCAGCCTCTTAAGGAACCTATATGCAGGTCAAGAAGCAACAGTTAGAACTGGACATGAAACAACAAACTGGCTCCAAATAGGAAAAGGAGTACGTCAAGGCTGTATGTTGTCACCCTGCTTATTTAACTTATATGCAGAATACATCCTGAGAAATGCTGGGCTTGATGAAGCACAAGCTGGAATCAAGATTGCCGGGAGAAATATCAATAACCTCAGATATGCAGATGACACCACCCCCTTATGGCAGAAATTGAAGAACTAAAGGGCCTCTTGATGACAGTGAAAGAGGACAGTGAAAACGTTGACTTAAAACTCAACATTCAGAAAACTAAGATCATGGCATCCGGTCTCATCACTTCATGGCAAACAGATGGGGAAACAGTGGAAACAGTGACAGACTTTATTTTCTTGGGCTCCAAAATCACTGCAGATGGTGACTGCAGCCATGAAATTAAAAGACTCTTACTTCTTGGAAGGAAAGTTATGACCAACCTAGAGTGAGTGAGTGAAGTCGCTCAGTCGTGTCCAACTATTTGCAACCCCATGGACTGTAGCCCACTAGGCTCCTCCATCCATGGAACTTTCTAGGCAAGCATACTGGAGTGGGTTGCCATTTCCTTCTCCAGGGGATCTTCCCAACCCAGGGATTGAACCCGGGTCTCCTGCATTGCGGGCAGACACTTTACCGTCTGAGCCACCTAGACAACATATTAAAAAGCAGAGACATTACTTTGCCAACAAAGGTCCATCTAGTCAAGGCTATAGTTTTTCCAGTAGTCATGTATGGATATGAGAGTTGGACTATAAAGAAAGCTGAGTATCAAAGAATTGATGCTTTTGAACTGTGGTGTTGGAGAAGACTCGAGAGTCCCTTGGACTGCAAGGAGATCCAACCAGTCCATCCTAAAGGAGATCAGTCCTGAATATTCATTGGAAGGACTGATGCTGAAGCTGAAACTCCAATCCTTTGGCCACCTGATGCAAAGAACTGACTCATTGGAAAAGACCCTGATGCTGGGGAAGATTGAAGGCAGGAGGAGAAGGGGATGATGGAGGATGAGATGGTTGGTTGGCATCACCGACTCAATGGATGTGAGTTTCAGTAAACTCTGGGAGTTGGTGATGGACAGGGAGGCCTGGCGTGCTGTAGTCCATGGGGTCACAAAGAATCAGACACAACTCAGCGACTGAACTGAACTGGAAGTTCTGGGATGGGTTCCATGGGTGATTACTCACTCCACTTCTCTAAAGGCGTATAATACAATTAGATTTTGTTGGTTGAGGAAGACCTTAGTGGGGGTAGCGCAGGTGCCCTTGAGAACAACTGTGTCATTTACACTCCCGTTGGCAGCGTGCGGGAGAGTGGGTTTCCCCGAACCTTTGCCACGTTCACACATTCACAGTGAGGACTTGGCCATGGAGGAGGGTGAGGGGCTTGGCACTTGGAGCAGATGAAATCCATGACACAATCGCCACCACAAACACCTTTCCTCTGCACTGCACCTCATCTGTCTTCCGATGCTTGTTTCTGATTCAGATTTCTCAAAAAGCTTCTGAGCCCTGAGCATATTTTATACATCCTGTCATGCCTCAGGGCTTCACACATCTGAGGACACATTTGATTGTCATAAAGAAGAAATGAAATTTATGTGTTTTAAATCATTATTTTATATAACTGACATGCCTTGTATGAATGATCACACCATACCCGAATAGCAGTGGAAGCAGAGCAGATGTTACTTCTCTCATCAGAAAAAAAGGCTGTAAGCTTTCCTTCACGTTCAACATCTTCCCCTCTAAATAGCATTTTCTTATTCATTTCCAAATTTTGAGTGGTTTTATTGTTTATACGTCTTCTGCCAGAGATGGATTCTTTAACTATTAATTCATATAATATGCATTTTTATGAACAAATGCTTTGACTGTTGTATATATTCCATCTAAACGGCATAGTGTAATTTAATGCCAGCATCTTGAATTCTACTGGAGACCAAAGTTTCTTAAGTTAGGCATGTGACATGGACCATAACAGAGCTGTAAGTCTTGCTCCTATTTAAATCTCCTCATGTGCTTACTATTAGCTTTCCCTAACCATGTGCCCATCTGATGAACAAGTTCCTAAAAAAAAAAAAAAAGTGAAAAATTCCAACACAATTTGTGTTGTGAAAACACCAACATTAAAAGACCACAGGATAGGGAATTCCCTGGCAGTCCAGTGGTTAAGACTTCGTCTCCATGCTTCCACTGTGGAGGGTGGAAGGTTGGATCCTTGGTTGAGGAACTAAGATCCCACATAACCCTCATTGTGGCCAAATAAATAGATAAAATGTTAACCTCTTAAAAAAAGAAAAAAAGGCCACAGGATAAAAATGTACTCAGAGTCTTTAAGCTCTGAGTATTGAGAAATGGAGATTTTTACTATAGGAGTCTTTGTACACAGTTATAGTCTTTAACCACAAACTATCCTTGATATAGTTGGATAAATAAATGTTATCAAATTCTCTAAGTATTAATTACTCCCCAACACTTTATTTTTACTTCATTCTTGACATGAAAATTCTAGAAACAAAGATCCTTAATTTCGTTTTGTTTTTCCTATCCTTTTGAACTCATTGTGCTCTAACATATTTAGGGTAATTTAAAACTCAGTGTTTCTCAATGAAACTCAAAATGAAAATAAAATTACCCCAACATCCCAATGAATTAAAAAAGAACCATTTAATTAGAGTTGATTGCTGAATTGGGAACTAGGTCTTATTTGTAACACATCACAGTGCAATATTTGTCTTTTAAAGTATTATTTATGTATTTAAAGTCACCTTAAATCATATGATGAATGCTTATACTTACTTGGATGTCTGAGCCTTAAAATCGTAAACAGCTTTTGCAGGCAGTTTCTGAAAAGGAAGGAAATAGTTGATGCTAACTTAAAATTTTGGATATCCTATTAAAAAAGCGGTTTCATATGAATTAAAGAGAAATGAAACTTGAGGGATTGATTAAACATATACAGTGTAAATCATATATGCAATTTATAAGCAAATCAATTGGTTCTTTTTAGATAGTTAAACTATAACAGATGACCTATTCACCATAATTGTTGAATATCACATTTCATCTTAGGGACTAAAGCAAATGTTTGCCATGAAAGGGGAATAAAATGCCTGCAGAGGATTTGGTCCTAGGTATATTTTGGTTTTCCTGGGATAACTGTGGAAGGTCAATTGTTCTGTGTCCTAAGTATTGACACAGCTTCTGAACCATAATTAAAGGACTGGAAAAAGTCACAAAGGAAGTCATTACTTCTTTTACTAAACACTTGTTAACATAGTAACAAAGAAATATAGCCAAGTTACCACGGAGAGGCTAGTTAGTGGCCAAAAGCATGGGCTTCCTCATTTTGTATTCCCTGGGGAGTTCAGGAATTCTTTAGCACCCAGTACACCAGCTGCTCATCTTTGAGTCCTGACCAGATTCGACACAAGCCCACACTCGCGGTGTGGGGCTCACAGATCTTCCTGAGGCACCTGTAGCTACTCACTTGAGCTCTTCCTCTCTGATGCCAATCATCCTCTCACCTCTCTTTCCCTGTGACTCTGGTGGACTTTGGGCATCCTGGATCATTCCTGACTTTGGATCCTGGATCCACAGGCACTGGACTATGTTAGACACTGGTAGAGAACCTTCTGGAGTGGCTGATGGTCCAGGACCAGCCTTCTGTTTCCATCAAACATTCATGGCTTCAAGATAGTACAAGCTAGACCATCAGCCCTGGCTCAGGACCACAGACAAGAGCCAGCAGGTTAGGGGTTCCCAGGAACAGCGGTTTTTTTCAGGGATCCAACCCAACAAAAGCAGGGCAGCAAAAATTATTTCCATGGAACTTGTATTGATTTGCATCACAGCTGATAGGACTGTCCGCTTCATCGCTGGGCCAGAAATCTGGATAGGGAAAGCTTTCTTCCTCCAAGGGGTGGCCCAGCTCAAGATGTTTCAGACAAAGCTGTTAATTTACAGGTCAGGTCAAGACTCAGAGAGTCACTCTCAAAAATGGACTACAACTGGGGGAGATGTGCTGCTCAGGTTAGAATGCAGTGGCTTCAAATCCTTTGCTCGGGCTCCAGGGAAAACTAATTTCTAGTTTCTTCATCAACACTTTTATGTTTTTAATCTGGGCTCTTTACTGGTTTTGGACATAACTTAGGCTGGCAAATGCTTTCTCAAGTATATTGTTGAAAAAGACTCAAATGCCACTAAGCAGGCTACCTCTTTTTCTGGAGTTCCTCTTCTTTCCCTGGGTGCAGTTCTTCCAAGATCAGTCAGTGTGGCCGAGTAACTCCTAGGGGACTCGTGGTCTGTTGGAAAGGACAGGGCCAGAATGAGTATCCACGTAATAAAAAGCAGACTTGATGGGCCATTTCCCCTGGTGGCAACTATATTCCCCTTCAAATGTGGAGAGACACCACAATGGAAAGCACAGGCCTAAAACTCACAGGTAATTACAAAGATGTGATATAAGACACAAAACAGAGCACTTTTAGAGGAAAAGTATCCAAGATGTCAGAAGTATTATAAATATAAAGGTTTAATTGTTACGCTGCCAATACAATTATGCTGCAGCACCTACTATAGGTAATTCAAAGTTACAGGGATTTTTCCTCTCAAGGATTTAATACTTGCTGTTCTTTTTGCCACCAGTTTATAATTTCTATGATAGAGCCTATAGAAGATGAAGATGGCAGCAACCATTTATAAAAACTGAAGCATGTTATGGAACAATTTAAGGATGTAGAAATGAAAAACAAAAAAATATGATGATGGCAGAACTACGTCGTGGCCATTCTCTTCTCTCTTTCTCTCTGTGTTTAATGACTTATTGAGTCTGAAGATGACATCTTAAGGTTTAAGGCTTAATAGGCCATCATCTGTTTGCTTCCTTTGTGCTCAACTATCTTATTAGAAAGTGAATATCTATCCCCAGGAACAAAAGGATAAAAATTTTCTAAACAGAAAGTGTCGTATTGGTGGCCAGTGACTTATGAACTATTGCATTGTTTCTGTTTGCTCTAAAACAAAACATACAAAATTAATTGCACTATAAAATAAAGATGCAAGTATCTATTAATGATATCTTTATATCTTATGCTTTTATATGTGGAAATGTAAATGACATTGAATAACTGGAAAAGGTTACTTATGAAAACATTACATTATAACATGTCTCAGTCAGTGAAAATTTCAAGTTGTTGACTTTGATTTTAAAAATGTAAATTTACTATTTTTGAAGCATGTCACATGGTATAAATGAAAACAAACATAAATACTAATAAGATAAGCAAATTTGTGCAATAGTTACTAACAGTCAGGTTATATATGTTACATTAATTTGAAATATGAATTATGACTTTTTCCCTATAGATATCCTGTGCTCAAATTCTGAATTGCATGAGTTTGAATCTTGTTTCTGCTACCTACTCATTGTGTGACTTTGGTCAGATTTCTTGTCCTCTCTGGGTGTTAATTTCCTCATCTGTAAAACAGTGCTTACAATAATATCTATCATCTAGGTTTATGCCGTGTTAAGTAGAAAATGTGTGTAAAGCACTTTGGAATGTCTGGTGCATAAAAAAATTCTGTGAACAATCTAAGTTTCAGCCTGGAAGATTCATTCCAGCTTCTTAAACTTTACACAGGAAACAAATTCACTTTAAGCATTAATGAAAAGGATTGGATAAAAATATCAAAACATCCTGTGTTTTCCAGTAATGTATACCTGAAAAAATGTCCTCTGTATTTGAATTGCTATTTGTCCTTGTGTTCCACTTTAAGGAATCTATGAAAATGAAGTTGAGAGTCACTTTTATCCTAAATAATCTAATTCAAATGTTGGTACAGGATTGTTTTTAGCAGAAATAGAAAATAGATTAAATAATGAAGAGGAAGAGAAAATGAATAAATGAATGATGGAAATGAGACTTTTACATATACAGCTTAAAGATATATTCACAAAAATTTTATCAGTTGTATCTTTTAAAAGAAGAGAGTTATTAAACAAGTCCTATTTATTCTCTTTTAATCACACATCAATTGCTACATTACATATTTTGGTTTTGCTTCCTGAGTGTGCTGATTTTACATCTTCTGTATAGAATGTCAGCAAATTATTTATTGGGTGAATGACTAGAAAGTTAATAGAATCAAGGAAAAGATATTAAACTACTGATTTTGATTCATTTTTCACAACAAAAAAGGAGCTAATGCAAAGTTGTCAGTTTCTTAAGGACACTGATACTCAATTATGATTTCTGTCTTGAAATTCTTATAAACTGGTAAAATAAGTTTAATTTGTCATTTCTATGTAACAGTTATCTCAACCCTAACATCAAGCTGCAAAACTATTTATCCCTTTTGATTCTGAATGAGTAAATTTTTGTGATCACTTTAAGCCACACATCAAGTCCAAATATCCCATGAACAAATGAGAACTATTCGGTAAGATGTTTGTACAACAAGCATTTGCTTCACAACATATAATGAATCCAGGTGGTCACAGAGCTCAAGAATGATGAGATGTAGGAATGAAACATGAAAGAACTGGAGGGTGTGTATGTGAACCACAAGGGAAAAGAAAGAAAAGTTGATCCACCTTGGAGGTTCAGTGCACTGTCATGGTCTTGGTGGTGGTAGTTGTTGTTGGTGTCGTCTTGGAAGGAGGCACTGTGAGGCATTCTCCCACAATCGTTCTGGTACAACGGGCAATGAATAGCACCTTCTTGAGGCAGTGGGTGAAAAGGCTGGTGCATGGGGCTCCTTTTTAGGGCTTTGAGTGATGAATTCCTTTCAGGAATATCTGGCAGCAGTTCACTGATAAGACGGTGCAATATACTGTTGTCTGGCAAACTTCCCCTTCTCTTTTCAGCCTTAATTTGGTCACAGATGTCCTTAAGGGCAGAGTCCAGAGCCTCAAACACAGACGTCTTACATTTTGCCTTTTCCATCTGTTTTTTGGGAGTTGAATTTTTTTTCCTCCGGAAAGGCACAGGACTGACCAGAAATGCCAGTTTAGAAAGGCCAGGGTCCATGTCTTGTCTTCTGGGCTCATCAGCGTTTTCGTGTTTAGCTCTTTCGTGTTTTAACATCGTGGTAAATCGAGTATAGGAGGCAGGGCATCTGCCTTTGCAGGAGCTGATGAGGTGCCGGTGATGATGGTGGTGATGGTGGTGATGATGGTGGCTGGATCCATAAAAACTTTCAGAGGATGTGAAAGAAAAGTGATCAAAATCACTCTCGCTGCAGAAGGACGATCCTTCAACGTGAATGTAATCACTGTGGTCAGACACAACTCCATCCTGGTCGCTATCAGAAAACTCCACGTGGGTTCTCGGCTGGTCGTCACTGGTGACTTCAATGTGGATGGGCACCAGGGCTGTAGACTTGTAGCTTCGTGGTACCTGAGATGGGTGTCTACCTTGATTCTCTTCCTCCAGCAAAGACTCAATGGAAAACCGCCTTTGGGGACACAAACCATTCTGTTGCGGCTCCAGGGTTATAGGAGATAACATTTCATCTCCCAAATTCGGCATGGACTTTGACTTCTGGATCAACTTTTCAAATTCAGAAATGCGGGTGGGGACCATGTCCCTGGGCACCTCCTCGGTGGAAGACTGGCTCCATCCGTGGAGCAGGCCTTTGTGCTGCTGTTCCTTCTCATACTGCATTATTCTCGACTTGACGGAGCAGATGACCTCGGAGTTCATCAGGTCCTTGCGGTTGATGCGGTGCATTTTCTTGTACATCTTTAGGAAGCCCGGGGTGTCGTGGGCCGACCTGTGTCGGAGCCTTGATCTGCCGTTACTGCGGCCCTCCTGGATATAGGGGGAAGCCCAGGTCACAGGGCAGCTCTCCTTGGGGTCCTCCTCACATAGCAGAGAACCCATACTTTCCGACTTGGTTTTTGGGTCAGGCAAGCTGTCGCAGTCATCATTTAAAAGGTCATCGCAACTACGGGATTTGATTTTGGGGGAGACGGTCTCTTCAGTGCTGCTCCAGACCTCTGCATTTTGCCGGGCCATCTGCCAGCCGTTTTTGAAAGTAATGGCCCTCTGCGAGTCTTGCGGGACATCTAGATGCTGTCTGTAAGTGTTACAGTAATCTAACTCATGGGAGGGGTGGCCGTTGAGCCCTGAGAAACTGGAAAGGGATGGACACGTTTGGCTATCATCCCCACCTTTTAGTCCAAGGCAGCGTGGTGGAAGAGAGACATTGGAGAAGTTAAAAGGCTCGTGAAGAGGACAGCATGTCAGTTAGCATCAGATAGCACAGCAAAGAGAAAGCAGTTAGTGGGGTTCAATCCAGGAACCAAATGTCATATGTGTAGCTTCAACTTAGAGAAAAAAGTCTAATTCTAAAGCAATAAGCATAGCTTTGCAGACAATAGTTAACCAAACCGTGTATGGAAAGTAACTCGTATTGCTAAATATACTTATTTCCATTGCATACTTCATCCATCTTTCTGTGAATATGGTATGTCAAAAATCTAATAGTACTTTGGAAGCCAATAGCATGACCTGGTAGTGATTTAAAGGTTTTGTAATTAAAAATGTTATAGATTTAATCATCTTAATAGGATCAGAATTTGAGTCTTATTTGATTTATAATAATATGGATGTAAAGAGTAATTTATACATTTTCATTTAATTAATACTCCAATAATGATATCAAATAATTTTTCATGGGCATTATATAGAAAAAGCTATAAGACAGAATATTTTCCAGAATTGTAAAATTGAGTTCAGTTGCTGTGAACTACTGCTATTAATATTTTTCTAAGAAATAAACCAACTAGCACCTTTTTAAACAAACGAATTTACCTCTTTGCTTTCTCTACTTTCAACCTCTTACTAGGCAGGTTCCCATAAGGATAACTGGATATATTATAAAACTTTGATCAGAGGTAAATGCACTTGCTTTTTTCCAGGAAAGGTCTTTTTAAAAAATCATTTGCAATATAATAATGTAGAGCTAACCCTGATGGAAATGGTTCTTATGGAAATAGTCTTTTCTTTTGTGTTGCTGAGTGAATTAATAAATGACAGACCACATTACATCTAACGGGACATTTTCTTCTTAAAAATAAGCCTAGTGAAAGAAACTATCTCTATTGACAGCTCCTGCCTTCCCCAAATTCTTCAAAAGTACATAAACACATTAAGTAGCTATGTAGTATTTGGGAAAGGAAGTTAATACCCCCTAGGAAAACAGCAAATATCTAAAGTAATCAGAAAGAATCCTTTTAACTTTTTGCAGGAATCCAAGCATAGTGAGTCAATGGCATTTCATGACCTGTTGGTTTCTTTAGGATATTTGTTTGTATAAATGAGTAGACTCTGGTAAGGGTGCTTCTGATAATTTGAGGAATGGTATATTGAAAGGGACTTCCTCCCTCTGAATGCTGGAATCTGAATCTTCCAGTAAGTACAGCTTTACTAGGTCATGGACAAGAGCTAGCACCTCCTGCCTATACAGAGCCCCATCATCAGAACCAAAAATCCTTTCTCACAAACCAGCAAAGTCTTAGCTTTAACTTTATGTGGCAGCACTTTCAGTGCCTGCATTTGGTATGTGTAGCTGAATCTCTGCTACTTTATGGTAACTTCATTTACAGCTCACTTTCTTCCACACTTCAAATTGCTTCTCTCTTCTGTTTCAACCCCAGAGGGTTGGAAAAGACCTTGGGTCCCCAGATCATAGGTACCTATGGATGCTGGTTCAATCCTAGGTTTCTGCTGTGGGATTATTCTTGTTACAGCTGCAGTTAATATGTAACGAAACAGAGACTTGAAGTAGTGACTGCTCCCTTTCAACACAACTCACTAAACTTCCAGAGAGGAGACAGGCCTTATAGAAAAATGGCTTGGTGATGAACAAACTTCACAAGTTATGGACTGTTGTGAATTGAACACTATGTTATATACAGAATGTGGATATTCTACTCTATGTATGAATACTGACCAAAATATAAACCAAGTGATTAAAGAAACAACCTTCATAGGTTAGACAAACTTTTGTCTAGAATTAAATAATTTTTAAAAAACCAACCCAATTTATGTTTTAGGCAACAATGCTCTCTGTTGCTACTACTAATTTCTATTCTATAAATATGATTAATTTTACTAGTCATAGTAACATTAGAAAAATTTGACAGCATGCAAATGTTTGTAAATGGAATCTTTTAGAAGCCTGACCATACATTTTTTGATACTTTAAATTTGTTTCAAATAACACACGTGATATATTTGGAGAAGAGAAAGCATTGACAGATGAGAGTCAGAGTCCTTTAAGCCATTCAGAAGGTTCATCATCCTGACTTAGTCTGTGTATAAGGAAAACTATTGTCTTGAAGCTATATTTTATTAAAATAGTAACCCGAACCATCTTTGGGTGGTCATCATTGGACCAACTCTCCCAAGGTTAAAACGAACTACTGATTATTTACACGTCATTTATTGCTGCTCACCTTTTGCTCTTGACGGAGAAGAAGGAGAAGAACTAATGAAAGACTTTGTCAGGGTGGTGCTTGATCCTGGGAGGTCTGCTCGGCCTGGGCTAGTGCTCCTTGCACTTGGGTCCCCCAGGCCCCTGGGCTGCCCCACCGCAGGCTCACTTCGCCTCCTTTTCCTAAAGTCGCTGGCCATGCTTGCAGAACTGCAAGAAGGAATCAGCTTCAGTTTGGCTGGTGCAGGGATTCAGATGTGAACCAGAAAGACTAGTGGAAGGTGCCGGAGGTGGCCATGGAATGACTCTCACCCTTCATCCCCCAAATTGCATTTTTTAGGAATTCGTTCCTTAATATAAAAAACTATTTCTTTACACTCACCTCTTTGAAAATTAACAGGCTCATCTGCAAAGAGTGACAGATTCATTTCTTCCTTTACCATTTGGATATCTTTTTCTTTTTTTGTTTTGTTTGATTGCTGTGGTTAGGACTTCCTAGACGTTATTTTTCAGAGCAGTTTTATGTTTATAGAAAAATTGATTGGGAAGTACAGAGAGTTCCCACGTACTCCCTTTCTCTTGCATATGGTTTCTCCTGTTATTATCATCTTTTGTTAGTGTGGTACATTTCTTGCAGTTGATGAATCATATCAGTACATTATTATTAAATGTAATTAAAGCCCATAGTTTACATTAGGGTTCATGTTTTCCGTTGAATATCCTATGAGTTTGACAAATGTATAATGACATACATGCATACATGCATCCCTTACTGTTGTATCATATAGAGTAGTGTCATTATCGGAGAAGGCAATGGCACCCCACTCCAGTACTCTTGCCTGGAAAATCCCATGGACGGAGGAGCCTGGTGGGCTGCAGACCATGGAGTCGCACAGAGTTGGACACGACTGAGCCACTTAGCAGCAGCAGCAGTGTCATTATCACGAAAATCCCCGGGGCTCAACCCCTTCATCCCTGCCTTCCGATGACACCTGGTGGCCACTGATCTTTTCACTGTTTCTAGTTTTACCTTTCCCAGAATGTCATGTAGTTGGAATCAACAGTATGTCATGTTTTCAGATTAGCTTCTTTCATTTAGCAGTGTGCTCTTAAGGTACCTCCATGTCCTTTCATTTCTGGATAGCTCATTTCTTCATATCATTGAATAATATTCCATTATATGGATGCACCATTGTTTATCCATCCTCCTACTGAAGGACACCTTGGTCGCTTCCACATTTTGGCAATTATGAATAAAGCTACTGTAAAATCCACGTACAGGTTTTTGTATGAACATAAGTTTATAATCACCTTTTAAAGTAAAAATTCTCCTATTAAAGTAATATTTTGTTACTGACAATTCAGTGTTATGATTTGTACCATACATCTTTTCTCCATATAGAGGAGTTGTACCAACATGAATACATCCAGAGGAAGGATGCCAAAATGGAAGTGATGATTGGAAAGAAGGAGGAAATCTGGTAAGACCAATTTCTCTTACTTCAAGCTTTCCATAAGGCTTTTTCTACGAATTTTAGCTTTAAAAATCTTACACTGCAATTCCAACATTTAAGAATAACCAATAATCTGGTCATCAAATAAACTATTAGAGTCCTTTCACTTAGTTGTATTAAAAGATGTTGATAGTCTGTAAGGGCAGGGACTTTTTTTTTTTATCATGGTTCTGAGTATAGCATCATTTAAGACAAACATTAATGAATGAATATATACATCACATAGCATGCTGTCTGTCAAATCATTAGATAAAATTCCACCAGCAGCAGCAGCAACAGTACAACAGGTCCTATGACCAAAGTATGCTATTTACTTTACTGACATTATTGTCTTATACAGCATGCATGCACAGTAACCTATGAGGTATTTCAGTGTTTTACAAATAAATTGAACCTACAGACTTTGCACGTATAGAGGTGGAGCCAGACCTCGGAATTTGTCTGCGTTCTTCCCAAGAGGATGCCCATCTTTTATCATTATCCTGTCAGGGTCTGTGTGTCTTTATGAAAGTTAGATTAGAACTTTAAAATTCACATATTCTAGGTGCATACATAGTTGCACAAGATGTAAAAGGAGGAATTTGGCGAGTTCTTTTCTTAGTGACCTTAATGCTGTTAAATGGTACTCGTGAAACCAATGTACAAAGGATCCAGTTTACCAAGTTTTTCCTTTATGTTGATAGAAATTTGCAGGAGGGCAAATTATTCTTAAATATTTGTTGATGATATGATATGGCTGGGAGTTTGCATTTTTCAGTATTGTCACTGAACTGTGTCTGAAGTTCTGTAGTATTTTAAGGTAAGTGTGATATTGAAGGCCTACAAACAGAACTTGCCTTGGTAGTCTCTTAGGGCAGTTAGGACCTACAAGTAATTTGGGTTCAGTTATACTTTGTTCCTTGCTGACTGTGTAAACCTGGTATGTTATGAAGCCTAAGTTTCCATTTACTAGAGATAAAAGGTAGATAATAATACTTAACTCATAATTAAGAATTGAGTACATTTTATGTACTTAGAATGCCTGGTATATGGTAAGTCCTCATTTATCAGTTGTAACAGTATTTCGAGGACTTCCCTGGTGGCTCAGTGATGAAGAACACGCCTGACAATACAGTAGACACGGGAGATGTGGGTTTGATCTCTGGGTCAGAAAGATCCCCTGGAGAAGGAAATGGCAACCTGCTCCAGCATTCTTGCCTGGGAAATCCCATGGACAGAGGAGCCTGGTGGGCTACAGTCCCTGGAGTCGCAAAAGAACTGGACATGACTCAGTGACTAAACAGCAACACTAGTATTTTGATTTGTGTGGTCAGAGTATAATGAACAAACCTACGCAGAATATAATTGATAAAATTGCTTATAATTTACTATAATTAAAAAAAATGTATCCTCATCATATCATCTAACAGTATTGAAAATTAGATGTTTATGATCCTTATCTAAGGAGAAGAAAACTGAGTACAGAGGAGACAGGAAAGGCAAGAGTTTCTTAGCCTGTAAAGTGACCTAGAATTATTTCACTTAAACTTTATACATTCTTGAATATTTCCTCATGTGAAATGATGCAGAAACAGTTAAAACAATTTCATGAATTATGGTGCTTAAAGAAGGAGGATAGAAAATTTTATCATTACTATTTCACTGAAAAAGAAACCACTGGCATAAAATATTCTGGTTGCATAATGTAAGGAGATTTTAAAAAAAATTTTCATTTGGAGAATAATTGCTCTACAATGTTATGTTGGTTTCTGCTTTACAATAATGTGAATCAGCTCCAAGTATACGTATATGTCCTCCATTTGAGCCTCCCTCCCACCCCTCACCGCCTGTAAAGAGATTCTTACCTAGTGGGTCTTTCCAGGCTTCTGTCTATAGAGGATTGATACAATGAGGCCTGTTAAGACAGAAGGATAGTTAACATGAAAATTTTTACCATGGGAAAATTTTGTGTGTCCTTGGACATTAAATTAGGTATCCTAAAAAGAATATTGTCAAAAGTGACATTAAAAATACCATTTATTATGGGCATAAAAATGTTTTCCCAAAAAGAAGTCATGCAGCCTAATTTCTACTTTCCTCTTATCTGCTTTCTCATCTGATATACAGTCATCCTTTGAGGGCAGTTGGTTCCAGGAGCTCCCCAAGGATACCAAAAATCTGAAGATCTCAAGTCCCTTATGTACAATGGTGATTTGCATATAACCTACCCACATCTTTGGTATACTTTAAATCATCTCTAGATTACTTATAAAACCTAATGCAATGTAAATGCTATAGAAATAGCTGCTAGCATGGCAAATTCAAGTTTTGCTTTTTGGAAATTTCTGGAATTATTTTTTTTGGTGGGGGAAATATTTTTGTCCCTAAGTTGGTTGAATCCATGAATGCGGAACCTACAGATATGGAGGGCCAACTGTACAACAGTACTTTTCTCTGTGTAACTAAAAATATTCATAAATCAAACATTGCCTAGGGTGAGAAAAAGAAAAATTACCCCTTCATGTAGAAACAGATTATAAATAGAAATTTCTCACATAAAGAAATGGTTTGATGTTTAAAGAAGTATTTGTAGCCATCATTCAATCCTTATAAAGCATAAACCTTCATAAATTTTTGCCATATTGCCAGGTGTAATTTTTATGTAGACATAAAATTTAAGCAGAACTTCTTTCGTCTGTCAACATAAACATGACTTTTTAAATAAAAAACCACAGAATTTGGTTTGAAATTAAACTACCTGGTCCTTGAATCAGGTACAGATTTTTATTTTTGAAATTATTTACATTCAGGGTTAGGTTAAAATAGAAGATTTAATGAATCAAAGTATAAGCTTTTCTTAAAAAGTGGACTTTTAATCTTTTAGTTAGAAAATCAGCTTTCAGTTGTCCATGGATATAGGAACAAAGAAAAATAGATACTCTAAATTTGATAAATAATTACAAATGCTTATTATATATACCATTTTCATACTCCTTCATTCTGAATAATACAGTGAAATAGATATTAACAATTTTTTGTTAGACATGGATTTGAGAGGCAAGTAGTTGTGGTATGATGTATGATGTCTGGGATGTCTAGGAAAATGCATACCAAGTATGTGTAGATATATACTGACAAGCCCCATTACACACAACTCTAAAATATCTTCTATTAACTATTATTTTCATTTAATCCTCTCTTACTGAATGAGAAAGGAATTGCCCCAAAACAAACAAAGCATCCCTATGCAAGAGAATACTACTCCCTCTTTTTAGACAGAGAAAAAGCATATTAGAATACTTTTAGTTCCCATAAAATATTTAGATTCTGAGGTTTTCAACAAATAAAAAGAAAAAAAATTGGTCTGCTAATCGGGTAAGTTTAAATGACTGTTTTAACTTGCTGCTCTAAATTGGACACTGGAAGGGTGGAAAGATAAATACAAATAAGAAGGATGGAAAACAAGTAAATAAATAAAACCAGATAATTATATTCTGACTTATAAATATTAGCTCTTCATGTTTGCAGAAGAGCAGCACCAAAGAGCCTCAGAACATCTGTGTGGTTCACAGCTTTCATGGAACACCCAACCACAGTGCCCAGTTGGCCAAAAAAAGTGTCCATTTGTGGACACTCTTAGAATACCCTTAAAGTGATCAGAAATTTTGAATCACTAGCTTGAGATGAGCCTAAATACTACTGTAATATGAAATAAAACATAGTGTAAGAAGTGAAGACGCCATGCTATTAAATTGTGTTTTAGACTTAGGCAAAGAAGCTAAAATTATTCCTCCTCGTGCTGGTTTCCACAAGGTAAAATATACTGAAACCAGTATTGTGATGTATGCTCAAAGGAAACGGTTCAGTATTAAATTATAAGGAAGCAATAAGAAGTTTAGATAGATGACTAAGAGAAAACTTTGTATATGATTGGTACTCATACTGAAATGGAAATTGTCTTCAGAAAGGAGATACCTGTTTTACCTATTATAAGCTACTGAGTATTTACATGTTACCATTACTGTAATACACCAAAATGAAAGTCATTTAGTAAAGTACGGACATTGAGTCTAAGTGATCTTGCGTTAAACTTTGCTTAAAAATCCTTACTTGTTCCTTATTAATGTCAGTTTCTCACTGATACTTATGGACTAAAAATGTGTTATTCATGGCATATACTAGGCACTGAATAAATAGTAGCTAGGTTGATGTCCAATCAATTACAAATTTTACCAGAAATGTTTTATATGAGGTTATTAGAGACAGATTCAGTACCTTATCAGAGTATTTTTTAATACTGAGAAACCATGATGTAAAGTTAATAATATAGTTCATATGCTATCAGAACAAATAACACCCTCTTCTCAGCCCCAAGGAGAAGATGAAAAATCAGTTTAAATATCCAAGTGTGTCTGTATGTGATATTTTTCATCACTAGCATTAACATTACAAAATGCATAGAATTAATTTTCTCCTAGTTTTACACCAAGTGTTATTCTGTAATATTAATTATAGAAATGTATTTTACAGAAATCTAGAGTTATTAAGGAATAGTATAACTTGTATAATAGTAATTTGTATCTAAAACTAATTTTTATCTAAAAGGTTTTAGTTCTTAGTACATCTCTTGGAAGTGCTAAGAAGTATGGTATAAAGGAAGGTTAGGAGATGTTTTTTATCTTTAATTTGCCATCATATTATCATCAGGTTTTGGATGTGTTTCTTAAAACAGTTGGACTCTTCTTGACTGAAAAATGAGTGAGTTAGATACAGCGACCTCTGAATTCCATCTCAGTTCTCAATGAACTGCCTTAATAATAACCTGAAAATATTTGGCCAAGATATCTAAGAGAAATATCTGACCTTATCGAATTCTGAAGTAAATCCTTTGACTGTTCGCATGTTGAAATGATACTCTTTCTTCAGACTCTATATTACTTTTTATTTAATATATAAATATTTATACACTTCCCGTTTTAACATACACTGTGATGCATACTTCAGGGAAAGTAATTTGGAATTGCAGATTGCTCTGGATAGTTGGGTTTTTTGTCCTCCAACTGTGCCTGCAATTCCAGTTATCACCATCGTGTGTCAGTTGTACACGTGGCAGCATAGGATGTATCCTACTAGTTTTATTTTCTAGTTGTATATATTTAACTGAATTAAGACTTTTTGATAAAAATATTTATTGTTTTTTTCATTTATTTAGGATCACACAGAAACTACTATGAAAAACTACTGCAAAAGCCAGTTTACTCACTTTGCTTTCATCCTAGCTGCATCTATGAATTCCCAGGGGAGTTTTTTATTTCTTATTAGCTAATGTTTAGACAACCATCACTTTTGCTTGTGTCTACTAATGAGTCCTAAATCTGCTTTCCAAAATAATTTCATTCTTCTTTGCAGAGAAAAAGCTTTTGGCTCTGTATAATTTCTGCCTTCTTCATATTCTCTTTGACTAATTCAAATAATACTTTACATTGCCAGGCATAATATTTTTTATGTATCAGATTCTCATGAACATCACAGACAGAGATGGAAAATACCTCTCCTTTCATATGCTAGTGATAATCTATTATAGTGGCTGCCTGGATCACAGCATTGAGAAAGATCAGTAATGTCTGCCAAGGGTGTAGTAATGTTTGCCTGGGAAGTTGTAACATGTGTGCCAATTATTTGCCAGTCCTATTCCTGATTTTATCTGATGTTAAAATCTAGAAATTGTATCTATGAAAAAGAAAGAATTGAAGTAAATTTTAGGAATATATGAGACATAAAATATCTGATTATGGGACTTCCCCAGTGGTCCAGTGGTTAAGATTACATGTTTCCACTGTAGGGGATGTGATTTTGATCCATGATTAGGGAATTTCCTTGTGCCACATGGTATGACCAAAAAAAAAAAAAAATCTGATCATCTAAGAATCTAAACTGTCATTCTATACCTCCAAGCATGATGATAAAATGGCTCTGAGGAGATTTCCAGCTGTATTTTATTCAGTATAATCAGATATATGCAATAATGCTTTTTGATTATCACACTCAGATACCAGGATGCATTGAATAGTTCACCTGAAAGTAATGATTGGCATGATTTTTCACCTAAGAGCCAACAACTGTGATGTAATTAATGTCCAAGCAGTGATACTGTATACAACACAATGATGTGAAGATAGATTTTCAAAACCAGGTTATAGACACTTTAGTGAATCGTAAAACATGGATGTTCAGAATCATAGTAACAGCTCCTAAGAAAGAAATCTGAAAAAAGAAAGTAATTTGTTTTTTACCTCATTGGAAACACCAGGAGAATGATCTTGAACATAGTCCAGAGCCTTTTTAGGAGGCTGGGTGTAGATGCACCACATAAGCGGAAGTGTAGAGATGGAATGGAGGAGAATCAATGGCAGCAAGGAATGACCATGTGGAAAAGGTGACAACAGTTAGAAACGGTGCTGACAGCATCAGATACACATAAAAGAGTGACATGAATAGAGCGAAATGGCGAGGCGGGGGCGGGTAGCCCAGGAGGAAGAGTGCAATGCTCATAAATATTTTCAAGCACTGGGCAAAATCACTAGTGATTTGATTAGTATAAACTCATTTCATCAAATCAAAATTAGCACTCCTAGTCTCTAGCCGCAGAGGAATGCAAGGTACATTAAAGAAACACCGAAGGAGCAGGTGGATAGCATGCTGGTGAGTTTCCACGTGTAGCTGAAAATGCTTGTAGAAAATGGTGATAACTTAGGCTCAGAACAGAAATCGGTTCTATCCCCTGTGAACTATCTAATCAACAGTAACAACACATTTACATTAAAGCTGGGAAATTTTTTTCCCTAAAGTAAAATGCATTTATGTGAGTTGTTGCTGTTTTAGTCACTATGTTGTGTCCTAATCTTTTGTGATCCCATGGACTGCAGTCTGCCAGGTTCCTCTGTCCATGGAATTTCCCAGGCAAGAATACTGGAGTGGGTCACCATTTCCTTCTCCAGGGTTTCTTCCCAACCCAGGGATCGAACCCAGGACTCCTGCATTGGCAGGTGGATTCTTTTACCGCTGAGCCACCTGGGAAGCCCGATTTATGTGAATACTTGGATACAAATTAGGGAAAATATTCTTCCTATTATTTACAGAAATTCTAAAAAAATTATTTGGTTTATATTCATTTACAGTCACTTTTGATCCAGTTCAATAAGATGTAATGAATCTAACCAAATCTCCTTTGCATTTTAATGGACAAAAGGGACTAACCACTATAACCACCTAGTATATAATACATGGTCAGTATATGAGTGTATAAATCAGTACTTGATATGAAAAGAAAGATTTACTAAAACTTCTGTGCAGTGCATTCAGTATGTTCTTCAGGCATTTAAAATTCAGAAACACCAATGAAAGCATAAAAACTATGTAATTGACAGACATCAAATGCACTGCTGTTGGCATCTGCACTTCCCCAATAAAATTTGAGTTGATAAGGGAAATTGTTATTTGAAGCTTGGGTCAACTCTTTATCCCAAACAGACTAAGCAATTCTTATTGGTGGGGTTTTGGGAATTAGAGATGTGATTTTCAGTAGCAGGAGGGGAAATCAAGGTTCACAGGGTTTCCTTGTTTTTCCCTTTCTTTTCATGTCTAAGAGCAAATGAGACATTTTATGGTGGTGATATTCTAGCAGTATATTATAGTAGGGATTTCCCAGGATGTTTGTTTTTTTGTTTGTTTTTTGATAGGTCTGGGATTAACTTCTGACACTGCCACTTGCTATCTTGGGCAAATTAACTAACCCCTCTAGCCTCTGGTTTCTTCTTACTGGAGGGATGCTGTGAGGTCTCTGTGAAATCACACAGAACCGGCCCTCTGCAGGCGCTTGGTGATTCCAAAGCAGACAGGAGCTATCACCATAGTAATTTTTATTATTGTAAATTTCACAGGGTGCTCTTCTGATTGAATTAGACCTAAATGGACTGTAAACAAATACAAATCTTCTATAAAGAATTGTCTGACTATGGGAAGACAGATACTGCCTCATCATTTTGAATTTGCAATTAGATATAAAGCAATCCTAATGTATGATTTGGTGGGAAGAAAAAAGAACTATATAGGCAGTGTCTGAACATGTTTAACCATTTGGTAGAGAAGTGAGTGTGAGCTAAGCTGTACCAAATTTGTGTATATAGAATATACTTTTTTCAGTGTTTTTTGGTGTCTATAGAATTCAGCTCTTATTCTCTAAATGACACCTATCTCTTCTGATAACGATTATGTTTTAAAAATCAAACAACATTCTCCTAATCGTTTTATATTAACAGTCTAGCCTCACTTACCGGGCGTCCAAACTCCAGTTCTGAAAAGAATTTATACCAGGGCTCATTTTCTAAATCTATGTCATCTGGATTTATGCGATCAGTCTGGAGCAGATGTGAAGGAAAAGGGAAGGAAAAGTCACACTGAGCTAAGTGAGGGCAACGCTGTGAGGCATGAAAAACACACACGTTCGCACACAAACATGCATCAACTTTCATCCAACAAATCTCAGCCAGAGAGAACAGAGGAGGTAAAGTAAAATGAGTCAAATTAGGATATGAAGATTTAGCTCCGATGGCGTCACTTAAGCCCTAGTTGTTTTCTCTGCCATCATTTCTGGTTTTCTCCTTAGCTGGATGCATAAACTATAACAGACTCTCTGTGACAGTGAGGTTGAGCACTGATAGCCCAGCAAGGTATTAAAACAGGCTCGACTCCGTCCCCAAGTAGCTCTTCTGGGCGAGTGCCTCCATCGCCCCTGCCCTCGGGGGTCCCAGTGAGCGAGCCTGCCTTCTGCTCACAGTTGACTTGGGTCCAGGCACTTGGAGAACCTCGGGGAGGGAAGGGGGGACGTGGGAAGAGATACAAGGTCGGGGGAGGAGTGAGCGTGCTGGGAGACTGTTAGCGGGCCGCTGGACATGAAGACCCCGGAAGTCTCGGTGAGAGAGAAAAGGGCAGCAAGGTGGGGGGTGACGGTGAGTAGCCAGCCTCCAATTATCTTCTCAGCTTCTGGGGAACAAGGGCTACACCTGAACTTCCCGACGGCAAGAGTTAAAGAAGGAAGGAGCTCACCCGGATGGGGGAGAGAGCCGGGGCGCAGGGGCTTGGTGCGGGGATACTGGTCCTGGGCGGAGGGGAGGGGCTACCAGTTACTTCTCCGCAGGGTGACATAGAAATAGGCTTCCGGCCAGGGTCCCTTGGAACAGGTGTCGGAGTGGTTGGGAGAGGGGGCTGCAAGAAAAAGGGGTGAAGGACAAACTGATTGATTAGATAGAGCTTCTTGGTGGAAGCCAACAGGACGCCAGCTAGCAGTGCGTTGTGCTCTGCCTTAAGTCTGGCAGAAGAAAACGTTCCAGGAAAGTAAATGGCCCCAGGGGCCCCCAGATAATTTAGGTCTGATCCGGAACACTGAAAAAAGTGTGAAGAGCCTTTACAAAGCGAAGAAAGTCACGTTTTATGATACCCCAAATATCACCTACCTGTCCACCTTGAGCTAGAGATATGGATGTGAGTGGGGAGGGGTTTTTCATATGGTCAGTCAAGGGTTGGGAAAGAGAGAAGAGAAAATCCAACCCTAGTTAACATTCTAGAGAAAAACTAAAAAAAAAAATTTTATAGTTGACTTTCACCCCCCCAGTGGTTTCTGAATGTCATATTTAAGGTACAAAAACTAGGACTGTTAATATAAGCAGGTTGAAAAAATATATACAATTGCTTTGATAATAGAAAAAAAGAAAAAAGCATTTACTTTACCCAGCAATATCCTTAATGATTTTAAATAATACATGCCTGACCAGATTGATTCAGGCTACTGATTTTACATTCAAAAGGGATGCTTAAAGTACTACGTGTGGGTTATGACTTCTTTGAGAATTCACTGTTTAGTCGCGAAGTTGTGTCCGGCTCTTTTGTGACACCATGGACCGTAATCAGCCAGGATCCCGTCTGTGGGATTTTCCAGGCAACAGTGCTGGAGTGGGTTGGCGTTTCCTTCTCCATCACATGACACTAATTAAATGTGGAGGAGCTGGATGGTAGTATTTTAAGTCAGGGGGGAAAAAAAGCTCCTGTTTTCTAAAAGCCATTCACCTGGGCCAGGAGAGGACATATTCCAAGAGGTCTGTGATGTGCTCACAGCCTCAAACTGGATCCTTACATTCTCTTCCAAGCCCTAAAGCTCTCAAGGACCCGCACTGAGTAACTTGATGTCAGCTCCAGAAGAAATGCTCTACAGCCTCTGAGGCACGCCATATTCAAACAGAAGCCATTGTTTGACCCTAGCTTGTCCAAGTGTCTTGTTGGCCTGTTGCTTTCCCAATAGTTTTGTTAATAACACACGGTCTGTATTTAATAATCAATTATATCCAAAGTCTTTTAACAGATGTGCTTTTTATTTCAGTATTTTCTGAGATTGTGATAGTAGTTACAGGCAGTGATAGAAAAAGTCTGAGACATCGTAACAGAAGTGAAAGGGCCTACAATACCCAAAACATGTGGTGACCAAAGTGATAAAGACCATGTAGTAACCTTGTAACACACTTAATGATGGGGTGCTAAGTGAGTAAAAACAGATTATGATACTAGTTATGGCGGTGTCACAAAGCTTGTGCCTGGACAAACACAGTGCTGAGACTTCTTTCTTTTCAAATATTACTATCCTTTACTATTGTAACATTATGGAAAACACTGTATGATTACTATGAAAAATGCTGCAGAAATCTTGAGATGTATTCTCCATTTAGTCAGCATTATATTTGGTTTACATTTCAGAAGTAATGAAATGGATAGAAAATATTCTGGTAAATAATTTACCATTTCTTTAATTTAAAAACTTGTTTTAATTTATTTCTGAGTCAATAGTGCAAAAGTAGTAATTGAGATTTTGATGGTACTAAAATATTATTTTTCTCCAATTATCATTTAGATTATAGCTGCAGCATGTAGGCATTTTGTGGAGTAGTTTGGCTGGAGCTGATATTTAGGGTAAATGATATTAGAATTTTCCAGTAATTTTGTTCTGTGTATAAGAGGCCCAGTACTGGTTCCAGAGGAGAATAATCTTTAACTTTTTCAAATCTTGCTGTTTCTCATGCTACACCTTTAATAACATTGTTAATTCTTGATTTTATAATCTGTGTTTTCATGTATGGTACTTTATTTTTGCTAAGGGGAGACAGAAACTTCTCTTAAGAGAAAACATATGTTTAAAAAACGTCTTGAACAGTAGAGGGCAGCAAATTTACTAAACAAATAAGTATGTTTTCCAGAGGTTACAACTTCACTCTGATTTCCATCTTAAAAGTATATATATACAGCAAACAAATATACCAAGTTCTGGTTTATAGAAATCTATTTCAGTGATAGACTAGGGAAAAGGGAAAATACTGTCTACCATCCCGCATCCCACCTCAGAGCGGCAACTTCCCAAACTTATAATTTTGTAGAATAAAGCTTCAATTTACTGTTTCAATGGGCACATGCTAATAGAAATTAGAAGAGAACCCCGCCCTCACCACCCCCCACCCCCGTCTACCGCCCCCCCCGCCCCACACACACACACATAACGATCATTAGCAGTTATCCATAACTTTGGGACGTAATGAAAGGCACAGGCTTGAGCAGAGCCTGCCTGGTAAAGAAACGCTAAGTGGCAGAACTGGAATTTTCACTTTGCTGCGATTGACCTTTTGAATCCCTTTAGTCAGGCAACAATTAAATGTATTATGTAGCAACCTAGAGTCACCCTAAGGCACAGAGGGGCCTCATGGAAGTCAGTGATGCACATTGGGATGGTCAGCCCACAGACAGACAGACACACTCATGATCTCACAAAACAGCTCTCCATGAGTGACTCGAAAGTGTTTTCAATTGTTCAACACAAATGTTAACATCCACAAATATTTAGGAAGCATAACCATGCTCATAAAAGACAACAGAAGAGCAGAGATACTGCTACACCTCTTTCTACCCTCTTTGGGTCTCCTCTCATTTTGAAAAACGCAGCACACCTGTGCTCACAGTGAACGCTGGGTCATCAGGGCAAGAGGAAGGTGTGTAAGAAAACCTAAAACTACGAATCACATTCGATTCTTATTTAAAGGTAACCTATTTTTCAAGTTTTGTTTTCTACAGTTGAAAAGAAATGTGTTGCTTTTCAGGTTATAAAAATTCTACTGCTCTCAGTATTCTTATTGCAGGCATGAGGTTCCTGTTTGCAGTTCTGAACAAAAAGAAATTGTCAGTGTCATTTGGTTCTTTATAACTTATGCTCATTAGGTTTTTAAGCTTTAATGATGTTGGCTACTGTGTTTTACATTTACTGAGATTCCACAGTAAATGCTTGACACATTGTTAGTCCGGACAATTTTTTATGGTTTAAACCAACAGATGAAACTCTCAATTTTTATAGCTTAAGCTTCTAGTGACAATCTTCACTGAAAGAAGTTTAAGTTCACCAAGGGTTTAAATTGCATTTCAACCCTGCGCTGTCTTCAGAGTTTGTTTGCTCACTTTTATCATGTGTGGGTTTAGTTACCGTAGAGAAAGATTACATCTCCACATTATTTTCTATTTTCAAGCATAAAGGTGTTCTAAACCAGTGCTTAATTGAATTTATTTTAACTTGGTTCACCTGTAAACATATCCAACCCAGAGAGGATGTAGAATTTTTATCAATATAATCCCAGGAGAGAGTTTATATGATTGTCTCATGGAATCAATTGTGGTTCAAGTCAGTTTAAGATAAATTCCTGGTGATTGCAGAGTACTTTTCCAGATCAAACATGAGGGCCATTTAATCATCATTCCTGAATTTACAGTCAACTGAGTATGTAGGCTCTTCCAAAAAACTGTATTCATTTTTACTTTCCTATTAAAGAATATGAATGTACATTCCATTGATTTCTAAGGAAGAGGAGGATCCCTTTGGCCAGGGTCTGGGGGAGGACTTCTGTTCAAATAGCACTGTCTCCTCTCCCCACTGCATGTGCCAAGGAGTCAGGGAACCACAGTTACCAACAGCAGCGTGTGGGACCCCTCGTGTGTGCTTTGACGGAGACCGGGGGCGCCTTTTGTCCCTAGAAACATACAGACTTCACAAATAAGCAACAGAACAAGGATTCCATCCCACCAACTCGGCCACTAACTCCAAGGGTAAGACCTATCCCCATTCCCTTATTATTAATTCAATGTGTCTTCACTGAGCACCTACCCTGTGCCAGGCATTGCTCTAGGTGCTAGGGATTCAACTGCTGTACCAGATATGGTCCCTGCCTTCAAGGAGCTTAAAGTCTAATGAGGGGCACAGACAAGTCAGCAGGCCATTTCAATTCAGGGTGGTGAGGCACAGCGCAGCGTGCCTGAGGGGGGCTCCTCACAGCAGGGGAAGCTGGCACCTAGTGTCTAGAAGTTAGGGTGGTGCCCTGGGGGAAGTGAGCCAGGCTGAGCAGGAGATATGGACTTTCCCTGGGAGGAAAGAGGTGGTGGAGAGAGCATTCCTGGCCGAGGGGCAGCTGGACAGAGGTCCAGGGAGGAGGGCGTGCAGAACTCTCTGTAGAGCTGCAACGTGCTGAGACAGGAAGGTCTGGGAGATACTCGGGGCTGCAGAGGTCAGAGGGGCCAGACCATGAGGGTTTTTGTGTGTTATGTTAAGGAACTTGGTTTTGCTCTAAGGACCCTTGAAAGCCAGGAGAAAGTTTTGAGCAGGAGGCTTTCTAAGGTTGTCGTAGCTATGGTGTGGAGACGAGATTGGAGAATTTGGGAAATGAGTTAGTGGCTGACATTCCAATCCAGGTGTGGACAGTGGTGGGCCAGATGGACAGAGAAGGGCAGTTGGCCCTTCTCCCAGGAGGCAGGACTTTGAGATGGTTAGGGAGAGGGGAATCGAAGATGATACTTGGGAAGACTGGGCAGATGATGGCATCATCTCGGAATTCAAAAGAGAAGCAGAGAGTAACCTAGCTGTGGTGTATACCTTACAGAAATTAAAGATGAAAAGAGCCAAGGAATGCTCACAGACTGTCTTGGAGTAAAGACACGAGAGAGCTAAACCCTGCAGTCCTTACCTGCAGTCCCATCCCTCTTATTTAGCAAACCTGCTCCCTATCCTCTCTCTCATGTGTCTAAGACAGTCTCAAATCTATCAAAATAGCAAGACATATCCAATCTCTGCAACCCTGCCCTGCGTCAACTCCCTCCCCCCCTTTTTTTCTGGTTTAGAGAGGCAATTGGAATGGATTCAGGGTTGATGAAAAGAAGAAGATACTAGACTAGCTGAGCCCTATAATAAAAAGCCTGGCCAAAATGATACAGATGACTGGCTGAGATCATCTTGCATAAGGCTGGCTCTCAGCAAAATTGCTTAGGAGGGATAAACATTTTGGTTCTTTCTGTTTCTTCTGAGATAGCCATTCTCACGGTTTTCCAAGTTTCTAGGTTCCTTTCATGGCCCTTTTCCTGTGGCGGCAGAGAGCTATCGATATCCGAATCTTCAACCACACCCGCCCTCCAGATCTTTCTGTTCCTTTTAGAGCTAGTTCAGTATATTGGGTATATTGGTTTTGTGTCTTAACTATAATACTCAGGGCCCAGGTTGCTGGTCAGATAAATCCAGTACACTAATTTATTATAAATGAACAAATTAACTTATGCTAAGCAAATTAAATAATCAAATCATCTAATTAAGGTGATGACTACTAGCTAAACGTGTTTGCAGTTTAGCATCGTCCAGGTGATGAAATGCACCAGGTGTGAGTCTGCCTGGGCTCAATTCCCAGGTGCAATGCTCACCAGCCGCGGGAAGCTGGGCAAGGTTACTTAGCAAGTGTTCAGTCTCTTTATCTATAAGATGGGAATTCCATACATTTACGTCATAGAATTGTTGGATCATTATATGGTAATAAGGCATGAATTACAAGGCCTGACATCTTAAGTAAGTGCTCAATAAGGAGCTACAACTATTGCTATTGCTTTTGTCATTGCTGTTTTTAAACTTGGAGCCTTCAAGGCATTAACCCAAAGACATAACTAAAGTGGACATTTCATTCAGACAGGGCCTGTGAATAAGTTCTTGAGGGGGGCAAATTCATTGTGTATCTCCGTTTTAACCACACTGGAGATGGTCTACTTCTTACAAATGTGTCTACTCCAGGTTCCTTGAGGTAAAGACTATGTCTTGCTCATTGCCATGTCCTCTGCACCTAATACAATGCCTGGCACATGGGTGGTGCTTCATAAATTTTGTTGCATGAGTAAATACTAGAAATATCCTGATGGACAGCTTCCAAAATCAATCCTATTTCCTGACACCAAAGCTGCAAAAGCATTCCAGGACAGTTAGAACCCCCATCATCCTAAGGGTCTCAGATATTGTTAGAATGATCATTAATGTTTTGGTAACTACATTTAACTCTGAGACTCATATTGCATGATGATTTTGATCTTTTCCATTTTATGCAATGGCGAATTCACGGTTCTCATCCTAAAAATTTCAAAGACCATGATATTAGTTCTCATCCTAAAAATTTCAAAGATCATGATATTAAATCATATAACTTAGTGAATGAGTTATATGTTTGCAGTGGAACCTGCAATTCAGTGGTGTTCATTTTTTTTTCTTTCAGTTTTTCTGGTAAAGTCCTGCTACTCTAAAAGATACAAGTTAATTTGAAGAAAGGCAAAGAAGGTCTAGAAAAATATCCTGTATGAATTATGTGATTATAATGTTTTGGAACATGCTTCTCAAGAACATAACCATAAATACAGGGTTTGAAAACTAAATCAAGGACACTCATATTGGGTGTGGTGCGCAACAGTTTCTAATCAAATTTCAGGGCTGACCTTATATATAATGATGTGGCTTCCTGGGGACTCGTAAAGGCACTAACAAAGAAAACTCTCTATTTCCTGTTCACTGACACCTAAAATTCTTTCAAGACAAGGACAAGAATAAACTGCACAATTGTTTCTCTAGAAGCAGGTTTTGATAGAAATGATGCATAGGAATTTTAAAATTTCAAAGAGATCCTGAAGGCGTTGGTCGAGGAGAGAAAGCAGAGGACTCAGAAAGGAGGATTAGGGGAATTAAAAGAGGGCCAAGGAAAAGCCTGTTTGTTAAACTGCACTTTGAGGAGACATGCGGTTATTTTCAACATTATAGATCTTTTCCTTTGCAGATAATTAAAACATATAATTGGAAAAAATGCTGCAAAGTTAAATATAATCTTGATCCATTAGATTGACAATCAGTCAGGAGACTTGAGGCTTGGTAACCTGAGAGAGATTTAATAAGAATCAATTAAAACAACTTGTTATAAAAAAGAGCATTTGGAAAATTTCCCTTGAAGTTAAAGAAATATTAAGAAACCAATAATGGAAACGAAGGGATGGAACTGCCTGATCCCTTTGTATCAGAGAGGTCCAAGAACGATTGCTCTCACTGGCAATGTAGATGGGCAATTCAGTGCGGCATTTGAGTGTTCTTTTACTTTAAAAAAAATTAAATTCAGGATCATGATTAGGCATAGTTATAGTTCCATGCCAATGAGTCCTATATTTGGTGGGTAGGGACAGTATATTAGTGAGTGCATCTTTGATTCTGAGATAAGATGCACAAGTCATGATATACAACAAACATGATTTTTTAATAATGCCAACTAATTACCTTGGTGATAAAAATTGCTAAACAATATGAAGTTCAGGTTTATTTGGGAACCCAGGAAGCCTAGAGAACTGGCATTCTGTTTAATGACAAGTGCTTACTGGTCTTTCATGCTGCAGAATGGAGGACTTCCCAGGTTCATATTCAAAAATACTCCTCGGCTCAGAACGGAATTTCCTTGTGTCTACTTTTCTGTCTGGAGGATCCCAGTCATGCCTAGAAATCAACAACAAGTTACATATTAAAATCATTCTCTATGCTTAAAGCCATTGTATAAAACCACTGAATATCTGTTTTCAAAGTTAATTCTGATATAGACTTTTTTTAAGTGTCTCAGGGTAAAATGTTACCCTGAAAAAAAGAAAAGCACATTTATGTTCTGTTTTACATAAATGATTTAAAGAAAGCCATTTCTTTGCTTTCATGTTGTATGTCCCTCTGTTTTTTTTCATGCAAGGATGTGCCTCCTGCTGGTTCAGCAAGTCATATGAGGGGTCTGTGCAATAGATAGCAGTCAGTGATGTGCTAGTGAACCCTGGGGTCACAAATGGCAACTATGTATGTTTGTGTTTAGAGTAAGTGGCGGCTACCCGCCAAAGTCCTGTGAGTTTATCCCATCACTCTGTGACCTGGAGTTCTTGATCTGAAGTGACAGGGAGTAATGCACATGTCGTGTTTGATCTTGTTTATCTTGCAAATGGCATCGTAGTTTGTCTGCAAAAAGTGCTAAACTATCACTTGGGTTGCTGTCCATAGGAGCAAGTTGTTTGACAGGCTAGACCCTCCATGGTTTAGCCTTGAAAAACCAGAGCCTGGCATCTATTCTGCACATAGGAGTCCTTGGAATCAGCTCTTTTCCTTGAACTAACATCCTTCAAGAGGCAGTCAAAGAGGGACTTCAAAAGTAAAACTCTTCTAGGTTGCTGAGGCTGAAGAAGGCTTCCTTTGGGAGGATCACTTTTGAGGAAGAAGAATTTTCTGACTATAGATGGGGGCAGTTCTGACCCATGGAATGGGATGAAATTCCAACTCTGTGGCAGGTTGGAGACAGACATATTCTACAAGACAGGAGAGCTAGGGGAAAGCAGGTCCTGGCTTTCTAGTAAATTGATGAGCACTATTCAGAAGAGAAGAAAGCATTCTAGAAAATTTTAAGGGATTATCATGTTTCTTCAGGAAAGATTAATTTTTACTAGACATATAGGACAAATAATACGTTTAAGTCTGAGTTAATCTTGGTTCTTTATGGCAGAGATACTATTTTGTGTCTAGACTTATTTCTCAAATTTAAGATACCATACATGTAAACATATAATAGTCATGAAGAGATGGCATTAAAATGAGAATCTCTTCACGTATAATGTCTGTCTGTCTTTGTGCTGTCTTGTAACCTATATGATCATCAATTACTCCTCATGGTACAGCAGGGTGTTGAATATAATTTCTGGGATGGGTCAGATAGATGGATGCTTAATAATTAAGCATATTAATACTAAATAATCCTTACATTTATATTTATTATTGCTAGTATAGGATGAGCTGTGGCTTTAGTCAGAGCCAGGTGTGAGTCTGGCTTGGGCATACTAGCTGCATGGGTTGAGCAACTTACTTTGGTTTTTGAAACTACAGTTTTTTTCCTCTCTAAAATGGGTTTAAAATAGAGCATGTCTCATTGGGTTGTGTTCAGAATTAAGTGATAGGATACAGGAAAAGTACTTAGATGAGTGCTCGTAGTGAGATCTCAATGAAGGTTACCTATAAGTAGGGCTATCAGTCACTATCCTAATAAAAATGGCACAATAAAAGTGTGTTTATAAATTTTTATTTTTGTTTGAATAGTTTCTATAAATGTATTTCAGTGGGGAAATTAAAATTAGTGTGTGGAAATGAGCCACAGGTAGACACCTGTTAACTAATGCCTTACTTATGAATAAGCTTTTCTGTACTTTTGGATATCAGAGGGGAAATTTTGAATCATTAATAGTCCTAACAGTTCAAATCTGAGGAACCTGAAATTTAACTGCATAGTCTCTGACCTGCTATGCCAAAGGGGAGTGGGTGTCCATTATTTCTGTTTGTCATATGCATTTATTGATCAAAGAGTGGAGATGGCGCTCTATTACTTCAAGTCTAACTAAGGTGACTAGGGTATTATGAGGCAAGAGTATGAAACTGCTGCACTCTTGATAGAGGAGGTCACTTTACTGATTAATAAGATGATACGTATAAGGTTATACACAAACTATCTTCGTAAGGTAAGCACCGGTTCTTCTGCTGAATGCCGTGTAGGATCAGTTATATCCTAAACTTACTACTGGACACTTTGTGGGGGAAAAGCCTTACTTTTCTGTTGAAGACCGATCTCTTGCTCGAAAGGGCGGAACCGGAGGAACAGGCGGGGGAGGGACGGGGGAGGAAGCATCCTTGAACGCATTGGTGCCATTGTCGGAGTGGCTCTTGGAGAGCGGTCTGTAGGTCTGGGTCTTGGCAGCAGGGTGTGACTGAGTACTGTAGGGCGAGTTGTAGAGGCCTGTCAGGAAGCCCAGAACGGCAGAACAAAAACAACAGAGACAAGTGACGTTTTTAAAGTGCATCACGCCATTTGTAATAAATAAAAATCCTGTTATTTATTTACAAAATATCCCATGATTTTACCAAGATTATTATCAGTAGACATATGCATTGAATGATATGCCCTTGATTGATTAATATTATTAACCATTATTGATTCATTAATGTGTTGTAGACACAAGCATTGGTTACAGTGAATCTTCATCAATTATTATGGAATTAGTAATAATTCAGACCAGTACCAGAAACAGACTTACAGATACTTAGCAAATTTGCTCCTGGATAATGTAAACTAATAACATGTTTCCAATTATCTTCTGTTACTTTAGAAGCTTTGATTTGTATATAGTAATTGACATGTTAATTACAATCATATAAAATATTGAGCAAGTTATCTACATGCTGTACAGGGCATAAGGAAACTTAAACCCTCAATAAGCTCATAGTGCATCTCTGGAAAACAGACATGATTAAAATTATGATTGAAAATAATTGGTAACATATGATAAAGGCCACATGCGGAAACTTATATTAGGAATTAAAATTTTAGAAGATGGTAGATTGGTTGGAGAAGATATAAAAAACTGAGGGCGCTAGAGTGAGCCCTGAAGGATTGGTTTGGGCGGGTAGGGGAAGAGGTTGTGGAGATGGCAGAGGCAAAAAAGAGGCAGAAAGTGCAAAGCATAGAACAGTACCATGCAAGGTTAGTAAAAGGGGAAGAGACTGACTATAGTTGCTTTGTCTACCGATTAAATGGTAAAGCTTTCTAAAGGGCTCTGTGAGTTGATAGGTAACTACTGTTCAATTTACTAATTATTCATGGATGCAAATCTCAGTATGAAAAATAATTATAAAAATTCTGAGTTTCCTGCCACCTCAGTCTTTCGAGCTATTACTATTTTCACTCTTCTGCTTCTCCTGGAAGCCCATGCATATTGGCTATGACAAATAAGATACAGTCTGTACACTTTTGTTTTGCCTCAGTTCCACAGTTAGACTTCAACTGTACTACTTTTTAAGAACAAAGCAACAGACCCAAAATGGAGTCACTCATGCTAAGCCCCACGTCACGAAACTGAGACTTAACCTAGTTACAGTTTTGACTCTCCCAGAAACAGAATCTTAAACCAGTCCACCAGGATTTGCCTGGTCAGCATGAGTTAGACACTCTGCCTCACAGACTTCTACCCTCCCCTCAAGAAGAGTAACCTCGCAGCAACGTGCTGGCTTTTCTCTTTGGTATAACTTCCTTGTTCCCACTTCCCTCTGCCTTTTTAAAGTCTTTCCTTGCATTCAGCTCCTAGGAGCTCCTTTCTGTATGCTAGATTGAATGCCACCTGATTTGTGAATCGTCATATAAAGTCAATAAGATCTTTGAAATTTTCTCAATTGGGTTTTGCATTTTAACAGGCTAAACCCAAGAGGGGAGTTAGTAGTACCTGTGACCAGCATATAAAAGTTGAGGGACTCTTAGGAGGCCGCCTGCTATCATCTAGAGGAGTGAGGGCTGAAAGCCAGATTCTTGCAGCTTGTTGAGCTTGTTCTCCTTGTATTTTTTTTTCCCTCTATTTGTCCTTGGACGCTAGTAGCAGAATCCTCAACTGTTACAAAAGGCCTGAGTGCTGGCCTTCAAGTGTCACAGAGAGGGCAGCCTCATCTAGTTCAGGGGCCAGGCTGACCCAGGGGACCCTGACAGGAGGTTGCAGCTGCCAAAGGGGACGTAGTCCCCCGAGCCTGTTCTAAGAAGGGAATACAGACACAGTGCTGTAGTCCTGAGCCCGGAACTGGCAAGTGACTGGAGGCCCCGTGCGGGATCCCCCGATGTGATATTTAGAAGACAGCTGCGATCAGAAACATTTTTTAGGGGTCCCTCATTCCAGCCTGCAAGCATCCCCAAGACACCAACTCACAGAAACACTAGTGGAAATGCCCAGGGCTGAAGCTGTTCCATCATGACCACCGGCAGCTCTGAGTCAGAAGAGTGGCCCAGCAAACGGGGATTTTTAAAAAGCTTTCTATGAATGGTTGCATTTGGAGCAAAAGCATGGACAGGGTCACAAAATACTTTGCTTGACTTGTTTTACTGTGAAGTGTAATCCGAAAGATCTTACGCAATTATAACAATTCTCTACTGATAAAAGGAGACCTTTTTATCTTACTTTGTACCCCTATTATAGTATGTTCTTCCCTGCTGTCCTTCACATTTTGGTTAAACATTCCTGAAGCAGAGAGAATAAACTAACAGTGCGGATGAAGGAGATAAAATAGTATTAGTTCTCATTTGCATGAGAAAAGATCCACATTTTTTTGTTACACATGCTGAGAAAAGAAAGACGAAAAAAAAAAAGCGTCTTCCTCATTGTAGAAACTGAAATCGTGCACTCAGAGTGGTTAAAAAAAAAGTGGGAAGTTCTTCCACGCATGGCAAGGCACAGTGTATTCATGGGAAGCAAGGAAACCAGCCTACCTGCATTATATGTATAAGGAGTATTATACATGTCTGTGTCATCATCTAGAAAATGAAACATAAATATTATGGTAATACAGATTCGGTCACCACATCCTATCAAGATGGCAGAAAGAACTTCAGGGAAACAACAGATCTGTTAGAAGGCTAACATGGTTTGCCGAGTTCATAATACCATTTTAAAATTTTCAAATATTACGTTTTGTTTTTGTTTTGCTGGGTCTCTGCAAATTGACTTCTCTGGTCTGTAACAGCTTTGCTCTGGTGCCCATTTCACAGCATACGGACGTCAGTCCCTTTCCCCGCTTTCCACCTGTTCTGGATCCTGAATTTCCTTTAGTAAGTACTTTAAAGATCTCTTATCAACTTGGTGAGACCCAGCTATGGCCCACTCTCTTGACATGGGGTGGATCTGTGTGGATAGAGGAATCATGAGTTTGTTTAAGCAGACAATAGCCAGGCTTGTTTATACTGTGAACAGGGAAGGATGAATGGATAAGGCCAGAGCCTCTGGTACTCCTCGAGGCTCATCTTCTAAGAGGCTTTCTGGCAACTCAGGGGTGAAGAAGCAGCACAGGTGTCTGGGAATTGAGGGGTGACCTAAGAGTAAGGGCTTCCCTAGTGGCTCAGACAGTAAGGAATCTGCTTGCAATGCAGGAGACCCTGGGTTTGATCCCTGGGTCAGGAAGATCCCCTGGAGAAGGAAATGATAACCCACTCCAGTATTCTTGCCTGGAGAATTCCATAGACAGAGGAATATGGTAGGCTACAGTCCATGGGGTCACAAAGAATCAGACTGGACTGAGTGACTAACACTTAACACTAAGAGTAAGGAGGAGTGTTGAAAAGAAGGGAGGGCCATGAAGTTTGCCAGAGTCTTGACATTTTGTGTGAAACAAAACTGCACAGAAGAGTACGTATTCTTCCACCCACAAGGACCTGATCCGAAAACAGAACTACATACCTGGCTTGTGTACCATGTGGATTTGCTTAAACATGGTCTTGTACCAGTCCTTCGGTCTGTCAACTGTCTGTAAAAGAAAATGTCCAAAGGTTACAAAACTGGTCACAAATAGACCTTGTTCCTCTTTCTATATTTTACCTTTTTTCATAGCAGATTCTGTGATACAGTTTTCGCTTTATTATTTCATGATGACAACATCACATTATTGACCAGGGGATTTTTGTAGAAATTAACACCTGTGGCTGGTGATTTGTTATATAAGTGAATATTGAAACACTCAGGTCAATAATGTTTGGGCAACAAAAGATGTATTAATACATCTCTGGTCAATAAGCTGATATCAGTAATTTATCCAGGCATACCCACACTTTGTAAACATATTACCCCTTGTTTGAGTTTAGACTGAGCTGGAATATTATATGCTATGGTTTTTTTCCCCCAAGTCACAACTGTGCCTAGCCCTGGGTAATTGATATTTCCATGAGCTTATTTATATAAAATTAGCTAAACTGAGCAAATTCTGAGAGATAGTGAAGGACAGGGAAGCCTGGTATGCTGCAGTTCATGGGGTTACAAAGAGTTGGACCCAACTTAGTGACTGAACAACAACAAGAAGTTGAATCAAAGCTATCATTTTGTAATTATAGTTCGTAGTTACAGTTTTTTGTTTCACACCTTTTGGTGATAATTATCATTATCCATAAAAACTTGTTAATATACTATTCAATACATTATTTTTAAAATTAACTGGGGAATATTTTACATGTAAACTGTATTCTGATCATTGGCTTAAATTAGAGAAATAAAAATTTGATATTTACTAGTCTAAGTTAATAAAATACTGAATATAGTAAATAATTTAGTATCCTGGAGCAAGTCCAAAAATGTAGCTATTGCTTCAAAACTCCTCTAACATAATAATAAAATGTTGGCAGTATCTGCTGTGCTAAACTGTAAGTTCCTTAAAAGCAGAAGCTTCTTATCCACTCTCCTTTTGACATAATATAAACAGTAGGCTACAGTGGAAAGCTGAGATTAATGTCAGATCAACCTAGATTCAATTCTTAGTTCCTTTAATTACTGTTTAATATTTCCCAGCAATGTGAATCTGGGCGAGTGAGGTAAGCTTATAGAGCCTCAGTTTTCTCTAAGATGAAATAATTATATCCACATCATAGAATTGTTTTGGAAAATGAAAGAGACATGTATGCAAAAAGATCTAAAACAGTGGCTAGAATATAAGAAATGTTCCATAAGTCATAACAGTAGAAAGCCTCAAATATTTACAGAATAAAATAATGAATGACCCAGGTTTTTGGATAAAACTCTAATAGTATACCTGTAAATGGGTACATATGCTTTATAATCATAATCAAGAATTTGCTTGGCAAGATGTTCACCTCAGCTCTTCCAAGGTTATTCTGGTGAGAAACATGACCGTTCTGTATATGGTAACTAAATATACCATTTTTTTAGATAGTTCTCTTCATATAAAACATTCTGTTAAGACAGCCATAAAAATAGTCATGTGTTTGTTACATTGAACTTTGGTGTACATTTTATATCCTGATTTTTCTCTCCAGTGTGGTCATTGTGTTTTTCTTCTGGAAACTGAGAGTTTGTGCTATATCTAAATTTCTTTTGATAAGAATATCTGATTCTGATAATCACCACAAATATAGAGTAGCATCAGGGGCTACTTAACTTTGTTGGAAATCACTTCTTCATTCATTCTAGGCTCTTTTTACAGTGGAAATATTGGGTGGATCACTGGCTGACTTTATACTCAAATGGTGGGAGCTGTGGGGGAGGTAGTGATAAAGCAAAAGTCTAGCTGTTATTTGCTGGTTTAAATAAAGTAGCTGAACTTGTATTTTTAAGAGACATTTAGTTTCATAAAAGATGGATTTCTTTTTTTTAATTAAGCTTTAATTCCTTTGTAGTCTTTAGCAATAAAAAATAAGACATAACACTGTGTAAACATGTTTCCCAGCCATACCTGAACACCACCGATGGCAATGGGGAAGCTGAATAAGTCAGTTATATCACTGTATATGGCAAGGTATCCTGACAAACGGGATTTTTTCCCCTTCACTTGCCGGAGGGCACATATCAGGCAGGATCTTCGTTCTGCCATCTGCTAGCTTTATATGGTGAGCACTGAGATGCCAGAAAATGCCCAAGTTGGTTGACAAAGAGGAATATGAACCTGGTAAATGGGAACACTTAAACTCTCCATCTCTTTCTCAAAGAAGTCTTCTAAGCATTTAAAGTTCCCTTTATATATGTCCTCATGTAGGTTGTTACAGCAAATATTGAGATTAAGTAAACAGAAGTCTACTTGAATTTGAGAAAGTTTACTTTCTTATGTGTTCTTCAAAATGGTTTTGCCTGGACAGTAGCTATTAGTAAATCACTCTTTGGTTGTTTTCTCTAACTTGGCTGAATAAACCTGAAAATTTACATTACTGTAGTTTACAAAACATCAGAACTCAACATTGATTTATCAGGCAGAGATTTCCAAAAAGGGGAGAGACACGTATTTTCTACCCACCAGTGTTCATTGTTCTGTTCTGTTTTTTCCCCTTTCCAGCTTTGAAAAGGCTCTAACGGTGTTATATTTGAAGTAGAAGAAAAGAATCTTGTATTTCACTTAACTAGTTGGCCTTAATTACACAATCTTGTGGGAGCTGTACCCCAGAGGGTTTTGTTGTTGTTGTTAAGGATGGCAGTAAAAGGCTGACATAGACGTCCCAGGTCACATGAGAGAGGGCAGTCTGGGGAGCTGTTCCCCTTCCTGCAAATAGCTCAAAGGTGCGTTTGTTTAACTCCTGGCCTTCTAGAGCTTCTAGGTTACTTTACAAAATTCTGTTTCCTTGGTCTATGGAAATTGAGAGAGACAGTGTATATAAAGAGACCTAGCCCAACACCTAGAATGTGTCTAAAATGAGCCTAGAGTCTGAAATGTCTGAGACCGTGAGACTATAAAATGGCACATTGACACAGCGCTGCCTTTGGTGTGCACCCTGAGCGGAAAGCCCGTGTGAAGTAATGTAAGTCAGATAATCATTGCTTTCTCTGCAGATGAGAAAGGAAAACAGCCTTGGAGATTCTTGGCCTGCTGTGGCTCCAAGATGGCCTGACTCCACATTTATAAACACAGCTATACTTGGGGATGTGCCGTGCGGGGCTGACAAATAAGAAATGTGAATGAGTCTTCAGACCTGTACCTTTTTTGTAAACTTTGAAATGTCTACAGAGGAGCCTGGCTGTACATAAAAATGCTGGTTCCTTATAAGGAACTTCTGAGTTGCTTATATTTTATTTTCTGTTTTATAGAAGGGAAGCTTGCATCGAATGTCTAGTATATGCTTTTGTTTATGCATATCTAAACATGCTTTTCATTTGGCAGTAGATAAAATACTATAAAATTTTTAACATTTTTTGATTTTTCACTAACCATCTCTAACATCTCAGTTTTTTCTTTTTAAAATGTGAAAGCAAGGCCTTGTTATTTAAGAAAATTATATCTAATGGATAAAAACAGTTCTAACTTTGCAGTGTACTGATTAAAAACACACCTAGAGATCGCAGATAAAATGAGTCTATATTATGTACACAGAATCAGAAATCTCTAATTTGTGTATCTATTATGTTTCAAGGGTCAGTTTAAAAAAAGCAGTGACACTGTACCGGTCTGACACTGTATCCCTACTCTATTAGGAAAAATAAATTCTAATTAAAGCATTTGGGGTCAGAAACCTTAAAAAAGAAACATACAACAAAGCGCCACCACCAGAAACATGCAGTCATTGTAAGATTAAAAATGTCAGTCCCGATCACGAACTTTTCCTGTCACTTAAATATGACAACAATTGGTGCCAACATAGATTTTTTAGGTCTTTAAAAGTAGCCACATTCAACATTCCCAGAATCTCATGAGTCTAAAGCCCTAGCAATGACTCTACAGACTTACCTTCTGACTTCCCTAATACAGATGCTTGGAATAATTAATTTTTAACTCTTATCTCAGATCGTGGGATCCATGTAATAAATGCAAATTCAAGGAGAGAAGAACCCCCACCCACCCCCACTCTCTGTCTTTCCTTCTCTTTGAGCAGATTCCAATTGCCCCCATCTCTTTTTCTGATCTAATGCCCAGTCTTTTCCTCTCTCTCACCCCCCGAGGTTTGCTTTCCAAACCGGCAGCCCTCCGCAACCTCCCAGCCGGGTATGCGGACCCGTGTACACAGCGGGCGCCAGGATCCCTCCCCGCCCCCCAGTTTCACCTGCAGAGGTGCTGCGGCTCTCATCCTGGCGCCCTGTCTTCGTCCCCGCAGGCTAGCACAAACCTCCTCTCCAAGTGGACTGGCTCCGCAAGCAGCTGCCTGCCCGAGCGCGGCCTCTGCCGCTGCTGAACTTTGCCAGAAGGGGCTGCCCCAGCACACTCAACAATGGTCTGGCAGAGTTTACAGACTGGTGGGGAAAAAAAAAACCCAACCCAAACACTTTCACTGATCGCCCCGAGAGCTCTGGCAGGCACAGCCGAGGAGGGACACTCAAATGTGATGTGTATTTTCCGCGGACAGCTTTTCCTTTCTCTGACATGAACGCCCTTCCCTCCAATCATCAGGCTTCTCAACTCCCAATCCAGGGCTCCCAATCTCCTGGCGGTAAGGCACGTCCGTCCATCTCCAGACACAAATCACTGGCTTATTCGCAGCGCACGTGAGACTTAAGTGCAGCCAAAGAATTCACATTTAATTCTCCCTTCTCTCTTCTCTCTCTGTTGCCCTAACTCCCCTTGGTAAAAGGTGAAGGCAAACAAAGCTTACAGGATCACAATTTTCGTGCTTTTTTAATCGAAATAAGAGAAACAGATTGGGTCATTATCTTCAATGGACAGTTCCTTTTCTCTGCCCACACGCAGCATAATATTCATGAGAATTCAGATGGCACAGTGGGCAATCCTCATTATATAAGAGTGTAGGAATGCACAAAGCCATCGACAATCCATCCTTTGTGGAGGCTTGCACAGCCCCAGAGCACCGCGGGCGCTGGCATTTCCTACCGTTCTGATTGCTGTGGGGATTCCGGATTCATCCACCGGCCCGATCCCTGGGTAGTGGGGTGCCTTGATGACTGTCACTCTCTTCTCCTCCTCAGAGGACCTGTACAGGGGTATGGAGCTGCCCACGCTGCCGTCCAGAGACTGGGCATGCTGGGGATATGCCTCCGAGGAATCTGTGGAGAAGATGTGGTGAAATATATTTGATGCACAAGGAATCAGATTAATGGAGCCTCATATTCATGCCTACTATAATATAGTATATTATAATTATGTGTAATTACATAGTTATATGTGATTAATTATGCATAAATATATAATACAATGGTCTTTGCTGGTGGCTCAGACAGTAAAGAATCTGCCTGCAATGCAGGAGGCCCAGGTTTGATTCCTGGGTCAGGAAAATCCCCTGGAGAAGGGAATGGCAACCCACTACATTATTCTTGCCTGGAAAATCCCATGGACAGAGGAGCCTGGTGGGCTACAGTCCATGGGCTTGCAGAGAGTCAGGCATAACTGAGCAAATAACACACATGTAATACTACATTTATAAATAGAGTGTATTTGTATCAGTATATCTTCCAGCTCATTTATCTTAAATTTGAGTCACTCATTGTTAACATGTAGGTATATATTAAACCAGGCTCCTCTGTCCATGGGGATTCTTCAGGCAAGAATACTGGAGTGGGTTGCCATGCATTCCTCCAGGGGATCTTCCCAACCCAGGGATCAAACCCAGGTCTCCTGCTTCGCAGGCAGATTCTTTACCATCTGAGCCACCAGGGAAGCCCAAGAATTTGGAATGCGTAGCCTGTCCCTTCTGCAGGGGATCTTCCTGACCCAGGAATAGAACTGGGGTCTCCTGCATTGCAGGCAATTCTTTATCAGCTGAGCTACCAGGGAAGCCCCATATTATATTTATAAATAAATATAGAGTGTATTTCCATCACTATTTCTTCTAACTCATTTATCTTAAATTTGAGCCACTCATTGTTAACATGTAGGTATATACTGCTTGGCCCTCTGAAAACAAGATCTTCATCATCCAGTGACAGGGGTTAAGGGGAAGAATAGTATTTGTTGAAAGATCATGTGGCCGTGTGGCCACCACTGTGTTAAGAAAGTGCTTTTGAGATTTTCCTGATGGGTCCAGTGATGACGACTTCCTAATCACATCAGGAAATCTTCACATCCAAACATATACTTGAATGTTAAGGCATATAAGTAAAGAAATGATCATAAGGTATTAGTATTAATTTTTATCTAAGACTCCATGATGGCCTTAATAGCTTTGTTTTTACTTTAAAGAAGCAAAGATCATGACCTCTCACCCCTGGGATGTGAAAGTTGCCATAAGCATACAGTTTGGCTGAGATTTATCACATTCTTATTTTCAAGCCATCTTTGTTAACTTTTGTACTTTTGTAAGAAACAAAGAGGACATAGGTGTACTATATATTCCACTTATACTATACAGGTATTTATGAAAATCTACATTATTATCATTTATTTAGTACAATTGATGATATGACTTTCTGTTTTTCTAAAGTAAATTTCAAAATTTTGCTGACCAAGTATGACTCTCAGCCATGGTTTGCCAGGTCTGTTACTCATGTAAGTTGGGTCTTTTTTTTTTTTTTTTAATGTGGATAAGGAAGTCTTTATGTCAGGGTAGCAGTCATTGATTACATATAAGTATAGATATAGATATAGCAGATCTAAAAAAAATCTAAAAAGATACGACTGTGTTTTGTGGCAGAACTTCATAAGATATTTAAAAAAATTGACTCATCATTATAAGGATAAATAAAGATAAGACCTCTTCAAACTAAAATCCATTGTAACATTTATAACTTCTATACTCTATGTTTTGGTTTGCAACAGAAAAGCTTTTTTCAATCCACTTCAATTTATGATGAAGGATAAATAAAGCTAAGAATAAAACTGCTTTATGTGCTATTGTGTGTAAAGTAATATCTTTCCCAAGCAACTCCAAATTAAGATACAAAGTGACATTTGACTCTGATTTTCCATTTAATTATGGAAAGGATTTGAGTGGATAACCACAATGCTAGTATTTCTATCAAATATTTTTTGAGCACTGAGTATGTGCAAAGTCCCAGTCTAAACAGTGTTAACTCTGTCTTAATATGTGGTTCATAAGAATCTATGAACTAATAGCTTACATAATACAAGTTAGCCTTTTATTTTATTATGCTCTTATATGGTTCACTAACTCTCATTTTCAGTCTTTTTGTTCTCAACTTTATAAAGTTCTTTAGGGCAGAATAGTTCCTCTAGGCAGAATTTGTTCAATATTTATCTACAGAATTTCTTTCTGTATAGTATAGTTTATATGTAAAATCGACCCATTGATATGTTCTAATATAAAAATCTGTCCATCCTCAATTATTTACATATTTTATTTGTTGGAGTGGGAGGGGCAAAACTGTGTTCATTAAGAGAGACAAAGAGGACAGTCTAACTTTGATAATAATTATTTGGAAAAATATTATGGCAAGGGTAATTTGTAGAATTTTACTATAGATGTGTGCTCATGCATAGCTCCATAAAGAATCTAAATATATCAGACTCCTATTATAATACTACACCACAGATTGCTTATATAAGGGCAGTGTTTTGGCACAAAGACGTTCTACTTTCTTATACTCTAAAAGGACATCATTATAAGATTCACAGATGATCCCAGGAGCAGCCTTAGAGAAGGAGCAAGTATATTTAGACTTCTGCTTAATGAGTCTCATGGCTCCATGTAAGTCTTATAATTAGAGAGCTTTTGCTGGCCACAGAAGTTTGAGTTGCATAATCCATAGGCTGGGTGTTCCTGGGTAAATTAATACCCTCATTTTCTTTCAATACACAGTGTCAGGGATGAGAAGATGCTGTCTACTGTCAATGAAGACATGGCAGTTAAAGTCCTGTCTAGTTCCTTTCTCTTTGCTGCTTGGTGGTGTCCAGAGGATTGGTCTCCTGCTTTTCTGAGAGGTAGGTTGGGGTCACGTGGCCCTCTGCCGGTTTCCCTGTTTCCGGCTCTCCTTCAGGCCTTCCAGTTGCTAAGCATGGAACCTTTTTCAGCTTCAATTCAGATGATGGTTTGATTTGCTCAGTTTCCCAATGTTTGGGTTTTTTCTTTACCTTTTTAAAAGCCAAGAAATACTTATTACATTATCTTCTAAATTGTCCTAACATATTTTGCTGCATAAAAATATTTATAGAATTATATAGCACAGCTTCTCTTCCAGGAGGCCCTAAATGAAATTATGTCTTAAAATTTATGTGGCTGTTCTAATGTTCATTTCTTTTTCTGGAGGAGAACTCTATCTTTGACTTAATTCACCAAAGATTTAGAAATAACTTCCTATAAAATTCTGGAATCATTTAAAGGAACTCACACCCCTGTCTGATGGTCTTCTGGTCTCGGTTCCAACAGCAGTTTACTACTTTGTGAGGCGCCTGTCCCCTTGTTAGGCTGTTTTAATTGCTAAACCGTTCTGTAATGAAAGCTTTTCCATGAAAGAAAGGGCTGTCTCGAACATAGATGGTATTTGTCCCCCATGGAAATGCACTGCCTCATGGAATGTTCTCCTGGTACATGTGCACTCACTTCTCCCTAAATGGCCATTTCTTTCTTTCTACACCATCACCCCAAATATCCACACACACACACACACATAGATGTAGTCATCGTCTTGGAATAGCTGGGTGTCTATTTTCTCCAGTGTTGAATCCTCTGCCTTTAATTCCTCTCCTAGGATAGGCTCCTTAAAAAAGTGGAGTGTTGCATGTTTCTTCCTTTTCCAAAAATTATTTGGATGCTTTATGTATTCATCATGTGGTTTGTACCTGCTATATTGAAATTGTCATGAAAATCATGACTATCAGATGACTTACCAAGTGACCGGCCATGCTGCATGATCATGCTTGAATTGAGTGAGCCTGGTAGCGAGTAAGCAGAAGGGGAAAACGGCCTTTGATAGTAACTCATTGGACTCACAGTGCCTCCAGAGTTTCCATTCACTGTTATCTGGCTCTGAGAAAAGTGCAAAGACATCGTGTTGAAGCACAAATTCCCCTATATGCCTCACTCCTTTAGACGGCAGTAAAGACTTCCACGCACATGACAGGAATCAGCTGTCACGTGTTTATTTACTTTGAAACTGATGTCGAGAAGGGCATGGCACTGTTTTTCAGTGTCTTCTCTATCTTCATTTACTTTGAAAATCACTCCCTTTTTATGGCAGAGACCATAGGAGGTGACGAGGGGAATGGAAGCAGCTGACCACTGGGCACTCTGCCAACAGTGATGTCCAAAGATCTCATAGGAGTCAGTTACGATACACACGAGGGTGAATCTGTTCTTATGTCATGACTTAAGTGGTCCGAACACCAAACACTGTCATACTGCTCTGCGTGTGGGATTTGAAATGAATGTTCTTTGACAAGAAGAAAGGGATTGGCTTTCAGGTTTAATCTTGGATGTATATCCTTTAGTGAATCAGTGTTTCCAGGGCAAGGTGACTAACAGAAGGAGGATAATTGTTTGGATTTATATGTCCTGAAGCAGTCTATTCTGGAAGAATCAAATACTTGGCAAAGCAACAGAAAGATGTGTTAAATCTCTGGCTACTTCCTGCTCTCATCTCACTTTTTAGCCCTTTATAGTAATACTAATTTGTTGTTTTGATTGCTTTATATCAGTATTTTCATATCCCCATTGGTGTTTCAAGATTCCTGTTGGAAATTGTGATATATATGCTTTTTAAACATATTTTTTTTTCTGTATAACATGCAATCTGGGGCTAATAGCATAGTAGATATTCAGTAGATACATATTAAAATTGAATTGAATCAGCTCAGTTCAGAAAGGTTGAGCTCACTGCTATTAAGCTTGCTTGTCTGTCCACAATGCAGCACTGGGCATTGGTATAATGCGTGCAAATAAGATAAAACGTTAGCAAGAGCACTTAGTTAAAATACAGCTGAATACAGTACACACACAACACACATATGCATACAGATAAAGAACCATAATTTGTGGACTTAATCTACTTATTTGAAAGCAATTAAACTTTTGTTGTACAGGCCTGAAACATAGGTAGTCAGTTAATTTCACATTTCCATGATTTCTCACTTCAAAGCAGATGTTTTCAAATCATGTAGAATTAATCTAATTTTGTTACTTTCTAGCCATGCCACATCTGTCCTAAAGTCAGTAAGCATTTCATTACAATGAGTGTGCTTAACGATGAAGTACTTCTCTGAGCTGTTACAGAAATTACTCTCATATTATAAGCAACTCTGTCTTGAGGGTCGTCTAACTTAGAGCACTGGCCATTCAAATAAGTGTGATGCACAGATCTCCCATAATGCTTCAGAATGCTTATATACCTTTGATGAATAATTCAATAATATTTTTGCCTCGTGGTCCAAATCCAGTTTGGTTGATCTTTGTAAATGTATTTTCAATATTATTGTTATAATGTGTTTGAATTAACGTTAAAGGTAGGAGAACTAAAAACTATCATGTTTTGTAACTAAACTTAGGAAAGCTTCCCTTCCTTCTATCTTGATGATTTCAATAACAATGGCTATGGGTTAAAAAAAAAATAAACACTGCAAAGAGATTTAGTCTTTCATCATGTTAAATCAATTAGGATTTTACTAATTGAATACTACTATTAGAACTTTAGAATGTATTTTATTGTTATATGACATGATTATTAGGAAAGCCATCTCATGGAGAAAGTATATGCAATTTATGCTGCTTAACAAGCCACTTAAACTCAGAATCTAAAACAATAAACGTTTATTATTGCACTGCAAAGAAAAAAAAGTAAGTTCAGCTACAGTTAGCTCCACAAGGATATATGTATCCCTTTCAGGCATACATGCAGTATACGTAATTGAAAATCTGCACCATAAAATTTTGAAGCACTTCAGTCATTCATAAATCATTTATTAGGGGCTGCTTGTCAAACAGACATATGTAAATGATATAAATATGTATGGAAAATATTTATATTTAATCTAAATGGAAGGCAAATTATTGCTATATAAAACAATAAATATTCATAAATTTCTATACTGGAACAGTTTGGAAACTGGTTCCAAAAAATTCATATGGCTAAATTTCTGCAGTGCAGATTAAGATTATTTACATTATTTACTCCTGTTGGACAGATGGGTTCAAAAGATGTAGCTGTTAATGAAGGGGCAGCAAGAATTAATATCATACAGTGAGTAATCTTGTATGTGGTGAATAAGGAGATGTGAACTGCTCACACAGGGCACATTCATATTAATCTCTGAAGTAAATTATTATCTACCAGGATTTAGACTTTATAATCTAATCATCATAATATTATATGGATATCTAAATTTTTGAGAAACCTTCTTATTAAGGCAAATCATTGTACAACTCCCTAGAGCAACAGTGTGAATATATGTGACTCTAAAATGAATTAAGAGAATATAATTGACTTTTTCAGCCCAAAATGGGCTTATGAGGATGATTCTGATGGAATTTTCCCTAATAGATGATACAGGATTGGTTTAGATGAAATCAACACCTATGCAAATAAAAATGCTCAGGTGCAAGATCAGATGGCAGACAAGAAATTGGTCCTTTTGGCTTTTGGAGATCTGTTTAAAAAATGATGAAGCAAAGGAAAGAGGAGTAATTCCATTCATGATAGCAGGGGTGGTTAAGATGATGCCAGCTCTCATGGCAGACTGCTGACCCAAGGTTGGGGAAGGTGTTTCAGAACGGTCAGTGGTGTCGGAGTCAGCTATCTGCAGTTCATCTGGGGTGGCTGAGAAGGACTCCCTGGAGGAACAGGAGGAGTGCTAGCCCCAGGAGAAGTGCGTTATAAAAACAGTGTGAAAAGGTTGGGGGGTCTTTGCATGTGTGAAGACCCCAAATCAGTAGGTGGTGGCAGGGTAAGTGAGGCTGGGCTGGAGCCACTGTCTTGTGAAAAAGAGGTTGGGTTACAAGGTACCCCAGAAGATGGGCATGGAGCAGAGGCTTCTGGTCAGATTTGTCTGTGAAGCATTTACCTCCAACACATTGGCAGTTAAGTTCTGGTTTCCAAGCTGAGTTTGAGGAAAAAATAATGAGAAGAGAGATAAATTATCCAATTAATAAAAACATCTCTCTTTTTTTTTTTTTTTGCAATGTGACAGAGAAGGCAAAGCACAGATTTATTTGCAAGCACTTTAAGGAAATATATTTAGAAGGATTAGGTGCCAACGACACAGTAGAGGCAAAGCATGAAAACATGCAGAAAATGAATCCAGTGCTTTTTGGAAATAAGAAAGACCAGTTTTCACACAGCTTTCATTTGGAGTAGCGGCCTAAGAGTGTTGGCATAATGGAATTTTTTTCTCCTAATTTTTAGTTTTTGTACTCATGACAGCAAATTAATACCTGGTTATCCATCGGTTGGCAGAATTAGTTTCCCTTCACCAGAAAAATCTTATAGCAATTTTCTCCTACTGCCTCCTTTTTGGAAAGTGTCCCCCAACTATAAATCAGTTTGCCTCGTGTTATGGTGATTTACAGATCTAGAGACTGATCGAACTAAACACAACTAAGTGGAAAGGGAATTTTGTTTCCTTTCCACTCGTTGAATCTCTACTTTGATTTCACTGTAAGATGCTAAAGGAATTGAACTTTAAGGTATCCTAGCAGTGAAAATAGTGGTATCTTTGTGTGAAAATGGAAAAAACAAAAAACAAAAACCAGCCATTGATGATGTTAGAGTATATCTTAGTTGGTTAGAACTACTGTTGGCTTTAAATCTTAGGTAAAGGAGAAAGAAACTGAAGAAGAAAGAGAAGGTTTAATACCTCTAAGGCCATACAACCCAAGAGGCTAAACATGGTGGGAAGGGTGGTCTGTAAAAGGAAGAGAGTGGATGGCCCATTAAAGGTAACTATTCATCCTAACCTTGTTATCTGACCACACAGGTCAAATATGATGATAAATGTATTCACTCAACATGAGTAAATGAAACTCTGAACCAAAATATTTTTTCTTACTCCTCACTCTGAAACCCCCATCTCCAGAATAGAGGTTTTTTGAGTGTTTGGTATGGTGCCCGTTGTAACATAGATAGCCAAAGTATTATATTAATACAAGGATGGGGAATACAGTAAACAGAACTGTATAAACTTAAAAATCTTGCCTAGTAAAGATTTAAGTGGTTCTTAGCCAATCATCATGTTCATAACAGTTGATCTCATGTAGACTGCTGATCTCATAAAAAGCTAAAATTAATTTTCTCCTCAGACTTTTAGTTGAAGAATTTTTAAAAAACCCACTATATAAAATGATCTCTTGGTCCTAGATGCCTTGAAAATCTGAGTGCTGTTGATCCTTCTCAGGAAAAATGCACAAATTCATAACATTTCATGTCGACTTTAGGAGTTCATGAATACTCAAAAGCACATCTTTAACAGGTTAAGAAACTCCAACCCTGAATAAAAGTCAGATTTTTCTATTCTAAGCTTGTGTTGTTGTTGTCTAAAGACACTCATTTTACCTCCTTTTCCCATTTAGGTTGTTACATAATATTAAGCAGAGTTCTCTGTGTATACAGTAGGTCACTCTTGGTTATCCATTTTAAATACAGCAGTGTGTACACGTCCATCTCAATTGGAAAAAGAATAGATAGGTATGTGCATAACTGAATCGCTTTGCATAACCTGAAACTAACACAGTATTGTTAATCAACTATACGCCAATATAAAATTAAACGTTTATAACAAAAAAAGACACTCATTTTAAGTGATACTTTTATACTTGTATAGTTTTAAGATCTTTAGGATTAACGAGAGAAACCTTAAAATAACCCAGAACTTAAAATGTCTTAGAAGGACTGCATCCTTCCTATTAGTAAATTTTTAATCATAAGTTTTAAGACATTTTCATATAATGTAAATGTCTTTAGTCCTATTTATGCTAAGTAAATTTTTTAAAAATTAAATCATTCAAAAAGATTTGAGTAATCTGCATGAAGGAAGTTTTTTTTTTTTTTCCTTTAAAATAAAGAGAAAAATTTAATGATTGTACCCCTCTTGGGACTGGCTTGCCCATTTTCTTTGGATGTGAAACATGTTAAAAGCTAAAGCATATCACCTCTAAAACCACGATTCTTATGGGGAATATGATCAGTTTGTTTATAAAGCATTGTATCTAGGAAGGGTCCTTATTCATTGTTCTTCTAAAGAGAGTGTCTACAGAAAACAGAGCTATCTCACTTTCTGAATTTCTCTCACAAGCAGCTGATATGCTTACAATTTTCATGTGTATGTGTGTGTATATAACAGTAAAATGCCTCTTGCTGATTCATATCACAGTTAAATTTCCAGGGATAAAACTCAAAAGTTCAACAGTCGATTGGGCACCCACACAAAAACTTTGAAATATCTTGGGATAAAGATGTAACTTATCCCTTAGACTAGCTGGAGCTTCTTTAACATAACCCTGATGCCCATGTTAATGAAATACTCTCTTAGACACAGGGGGAGAAAGAATCACAATACAAATGTTTCCCTGAAGAGAACATAAGCGGAGGAAGATGAAAGTATGAAAAGGGGAGGGAAGTGTTTTCTCATTCTGAACTACTTTTAAGTAGGAAAAACTAGTTTAAAACAAGAGCAGATTTTTTTTTTCCCCTACTGAGTTGGTGGCAGATAGATGACTGCAGAAAATCATCATAGTTGTTTTGTGTCTCTGTCTTTTCATGACCATGTAAGGTTAAAGTGTTTGAATGCAAGTCAGAGGTCACCAATATTTTGTATGCAAGTCAGAGGTCACCAATATTTTGTGAGTATCAGTTTGTGGGTGTAACGCCTGATCAACTAATCTCATAACAAACTCACACAGAATAAGTCATGAAATATTGGTTGGCCATCCTAATAGAACACATGAGTGACTGGGGCTGGTGTTGATGGGATTGGTCCAGAAAGTATAGTCCGTATTCTCTACCTTTTCTAGCATCCCACTTTGCTGGCATTTATTCGTTATCAGCCTTCCTTCACATTCTACATCTTGACCCCAGGGAGCCACAGAGATGAGTTCTCTCTGTCTTCTATATGACACTGAGACAGAGTCCCGTCTGAGTCCCTAACATTTGCGCATCAGCAGCTGTGAAAGTAAAGCTTTGGCAAATGATTGATAACATTATTTCATAATAGATTTGTTATATGTATCATAAAGTTTATTGTCCTGAAGCAAAGGACACAGCAGTAAAAAATGCCGGAGAAAATGTGTGAGGTGTAGATTTTGCTGTCTTTCAAAGCTTCTGACTTAGACTTGCACTTATTTGACACTGAGAACAATGCAACATTTTTAGCAACAGGATATCTGTTCACATAGTGACAGAGGGTAACATACCTCATTTTGTGTTCTCTCTGTACATAAATTTGTAGAAGGTAAATTATAACATATGCAGCTTATAACGCAATATGTTATATTATCAAATATGGTGAGAATGAAAATTCCTAATGGTAGGCTATAGTTTTTATCTTACACTAATGGTCAGACTTTAATAAAAACAGAAGTATATAAATGAAACTTCTAGAGCACTAAAGTTTCCTTTTTACTCTCAATAGAGCATTTTTGTTTCTTGGTACTGCTGTTTTCTTGGGAGGATGATTCTTTATAATAGAGCATATATTTGGCTGATTTATGATGTGTAGCTGATAGCTCTTCGAATTTACTGAGACTTTCTTACAGGAATATGAAATGTGGGTATTTAAAACAAAAGGTCACTGCTGTAAAGGCCATCACCTGGCAAATGAGACTTAAAGTATATCACAATAGGCAAGATGTGGAAACATGTCTAGATCCTCATCAGTGGATGAATGGATAAAGAAAATGCAGCATATACAGGCAAGGGAAGATTATTCAGCCTTAAAAAAAGGAAATCCTGTCCCATGAGATAACACAGATGATATCCAAAGGCATTATTCTAAATGAAATAAACCAGTCACAGAAGGAGAACTATTGCATGGCTCCACTTTTATGAGGGATCTAAAACAGTCAAGCTCATAGAAGCAGACAGTAGAATGGTAGCTGCCAGGAGCGGGGGAGATACGGAAATGGGAGTTGCTGTTCACAGGAGGAGTTTCAGTTATGCGAGATGGTGACGTGATTACAGTCTAGAGATCTGTTGTACAAAACCGTGCCTGTAGTCAACGATACTATATTGTATACTTTAAAATGTGTTAAGTGGGTGGATCTCAGTTCAATATTCTTACACAATTAAAACAAGTCAGAACTGCAACGGTTTTATACCACTTTTTGACAAAGTGTTATAAAACAAACTTCATCCCACCCATTCAAAAAATGTATTGTTGAAAATAATGTATTTCCTTTCCCCAATCAGATGCACAGTTGGAAAAGGGTGTTTAAAATAACCACAGTTACTCCATATTGAGGGATTATCATGGCAGTCACTGTACCCAGCTCCTTACAGGCAGTGTCTTATTCAAACCTCCCAGCAATAGTATGGGATGAATGCTACATTATTATCCCCATTTTACAGATGAAGTAAGTGAGGCTCAGGGAAGGGTAATCATTCAGTGAAAGGTCTAACATTAATAACCCCTCAAGGAGCTGACTGTCCGATTTTTCTCCTCCCAGTCTCTCTCAAGCTCACGAGAGAGCATGAGAAAGCCCCCTTCCCCCCTTCTAAGTCAGTGGTAGTTCAGCAGATCTCATGTTACACGTGTGCCGGCAGCATCAGTTGTGCAGTTAACCATCTCTTCTTAATGTGCTTTCCCCACTTGGCGTTCAGGAGGCCACATCTTCTGGAGTTCCTCGTCCCTTAGCAGACACTGCCTTTGGTCCCTCCAAGTTGGTTCCTCCTTTTACTATCAGGACGCCTCTGGGCTCAGTCCTTGGGGCTCCTCCTCTCTTTGCAGCCATGCTCTGGTCATCTCATTCAGTATCATGGCTGCAAAAGCATCTATAAGCCGATGGCTTGTATCTCCAACCCGGGCCTTTCACCGGATCTCTAGACTCCTATATCCAGTTGCATCCTGGACCTCTCCACATGGATGTCTAAAACCCACCTCAAACTTATCAGGTCCCAGATGGAACCTCTGATCTTTCCCCAAACCTGCTCTACCCACGGTTATCCAGTCTCAGGGGACAGAGGGTGGCAAATTCCATCGTTTCCCTGTTGCAAAGATGCAAAACTTTGAAGGCAGCCTTGCCTTTTTTCTTTCCCTCACCTCCCACATGCAATCTGTCAGGAAGTCCTATGTACTGTATTTTCAAAATACATTCAGAATCCGATTTCTTACCACCTCCCCTGCTTCCACCCTGCTCAGATCCACCACCATTTCTCACTTAAGCTGTTGCCGTTGCCACCTGCTTGGGTTGCCTACCCTCTGTCTTACCCTCCTGTAGTCTGCTCTCCACGGAGCTGCCGGAATGATTCTGTTAGACTGTAAGTCAAATAATGACAGTCGTAGCCTTAAATCCCCCCAGTGACTCCCATTTTCATTGAGAGTAAAAGTTGAAATCCTTACAGTGGCTTTTTAGAACTTCTGCCATCTGGCCTCTGTTACCTCGGACTTGACTTCCTCTTACTCTGAGCCTCACTTGATTCCTTTCTTTCCCACTGGCTTCCCTGATGGTCTTTGAGCAGCCCCAGCGTGCTTCAGCCTGAATGCCTTTACACTAAATATTTCCTCTGCCTGGAAAGTTCTTCCCCCTTCAAAGCTGCTCTGTCTGTTGCATGAGGGCCCTTTGACCACCCTATTTAACACGGACCCTGCTCCCCTCACTCCTGCTCAGTGCTGTTTAGTTTATTGACATAATCTCCTTCTAATGTATGTGATCTACTTATCTAAGTTTCTATTAATATTGGTTCCTGCTGCCATCAACAAGCCTTTAATCATCAATGGTTTCAAATCCAGCTCTGTGGCTAGAATAAACGACACACGCCCAATAAATATTTGTTGAATGAATAAAGTGCGTGCTAAGTTGCTTCAGTTACATCCAACTCTTTGTGACGCCATGGACTGTAGCCTACCAGGCTCCTCTGTCCATGATCCGGATTCTCCAGGCAAGAATCCTGAAGTGGGCTGCCATGCCCTTCTCCAGGGGATCCTCCCGACCCAGGGATCAGACTGGCATCTCTTATGACTCCTGCACTGGCAAGCGGGTTCTTTACCAGTAGCGCCACCTCGGAAGCCCTAAATGAATCAAAGTGACAGCATCTCAAATCCTGATTTGTGGATCATGCTGATTCCCTGGGGACTGTATAATGAAACCAGCTGTCTCTGGTCAGCCTGGATGGTGACAAAACCATAGGGAAGAAAGTTCTCAAGTTACGTTTCTAAGCATAATAAAGCAATTTTAAAAAGCCAGACTATGTCAGATGCGTGAACTGAGTTGTGAATGTGGTGGTGTCTGCTCTGACTTCTCCATCTGCTCCCAGGGACACGTTCTTGGACACAAGTAAGGCTTGTAAGTAAGGCTAGTGTCCCTGACACTAGCCCACCCCTGTCTGTGGTGTCTCAGCTTGATTTTGCTCCCTACCTCGTGGGATTGTGGAAGTTGTTAATAAATGTGAATGGTTTGGAACAGTACCTGCATATAGTGAACTCTTGGTATTTGTTAGCTGCTATTGTCATTTTTACTGTTTTTATTATTATTTCATAGGGGCTCTCAGAAGATATTACCTTAATTCAAAGAATTTGCACTGACAAAGGAGGTATTTTAGTAGGAACACCCACTTGTCTTTTTGATCATCTAAGCTTAAAGTTTCTGCTTTATGGGTGGGTGGGTGTGTGTGGGAAGGATGTTGATGTCAATCACATGTGTGTTGAAGACGTTCTATAAAGATAAAAAATACATTGCTTCAAGGATATGTCTTGGATGACTATCTACTGGTATCTACAGTAGATACCATTATTCAAATTATTTACTCAAGTACGAGTGTTTTCTGGACTCCCACTACTGCTACAGTTGCTAGTATGTCCTTATAAATGGCTACCATTTAAGCAGAGCTTGCTGAATCCTAAGTAATTTACCTCTACTAACTTCCTACTCTTATCATAGCCTATGAATTAAGGATTAATTAATACTCTTATTTCTACGTTCAGACTCACAGAGAAGTTAGGATGGTTGCCTTATCACGTAGCCAGTGATGGAGTTTGGATTGGAATCTACAGTTTAGCCTTAAAGCTTATGCTCTTCACATTACATTACTTTGTGAAAAAGCCAAGGAGAGGAACACATTTCTCTTCTAACTAGATTCATAAATGTCAGCAGAATGACACTATGGGAGAATTTAACATATAAGAAAATATAGATTTACTTCTGAATAGTCTAAGTACTAAAGATTTATTAACATACTTTCTGAAATAATAAACTTAAAAACATAGAAGTTTGAGTTTCAATGAAAATGAATTTTGAACTACAAGAAAATAAACTCTGCTAGAATTAAGATAACTGTTTCTTGCCAAAGTGACTTATAATGGACAATTATTATAGCAGATTTTACCCATGTAAATAAAGTAAAATCTAAGTACTCAGAAATCTGGCATGAACAATATTGCTTTAAAACCTAAAAAGTACTTTGCAGTCTTAATTGTTAACCAGTCATCAATGATTTCTAATAAATACCTAGAAGGAAGAAGCTTATAAAACATGATTTCTGGGTAAAAGATCTGTAGATTTTTTAAATTAAAAGATCCCTAGAAATTTACTGATGAATTTGGTGGGGTTTTAAATAGGAAGATGGTTTCTTTCTCCTTTCCTGATTGCAAACTAACAAAGCATCGGGTTATATAAGACGCCCAAACCAAAGGAGTTAGGGTCTCTACAGAATGCTGTGAGAAGAGATTGGAAAGTGTAAGGTACCACTTGGCAGTCTGAGGACTGAGAGGCCGCAGCAACTGCAGGTCTTTGTCTCTCTGGCTGAAGAGGTATCTTTGCAGTCTCTGGAGAAAGCTCAGGTGGCTGTTTGTGGCTTTCAGGATCGTGTCCCGAAAGGGGAGCTATCTGAATGGAAAGAGATGCTGTGTGTTTCTCAGGCACTGGGTTAGCGGGTGGTGAGCAAGGCCTTTTGAGAAATGATGGTACTTCAATAGATTTGGGAAACTGTGGAGGACTGAAGGTGATGCTGTTTCCTGGATCCTGGTTATGGATTAGTTTCAATGTGGAAATTCTCCGAGTTTGAGAATCTTGGGTATAGTCCTCTTGGAGAAATGGGGTACTCATGTCAGCTTTTGGTGGGGGACCTGTGCTGGAAGGCAGTGGTAGTGGATTAGTGATTTTTTGTGTATATGACACAGTTGTGTTAGATTCTTCAGAATAAACAATTGTCTGGCTAGAATCATCATTAGAATACATAGTTCCCTGGAGAGGTGTTTTGTTAGTAATGAACTCTGCACAGGATGGAATTTGTGTGTTAGTTACTAATTGGTCTAAAATGTCACCCTTTGTATGATTGGTTATCAAGGAGCTACAAAAGCTCTCTTTTCTGGGTGGTGGAAGGGGTGCCTGGGTTACCAAAAGCATCCGGAGAAAGAAATAATGTTGAAGGAAAAACAGAGAGAAAGTCAAAGTTAATCATTAAAGAAACCAGTGTTAACTCTACCCTTTAAAGAAAGTAAAGCAATGTCACACCTTCTTATTATGCTATACATTTTGTTGGCCAGATGGAATGATCATGTTTATTTAGAATGCATTTTAATTTATTGTCAATAGTTGCCTTCTGGGGGAAAATAGTTTTATAGAGAATACGTGATCAAGTTTGTCTCCATCTACTTTCTGGGAAATTAGGTTAAAAGTGAAAATAATTTCTCTTGGTATATCTTTAGACCTTCAGGTATATATACAGTATTTACTCACATCATTTTGGTAACACGTTTCATGCCTGTGACAATTTTACTAATATCTCCAACACTGAGTTTCTTTGGTTCATTTAATGAGCAGTTGCATAACTCATATTTATTCAGTAAATAATATATTGCTGGCCTCATAACTTTGAAATCCAAATCATCAACTGACTGTTTTTTTTAAGAATTAGAAAATATACTGAAAATTATACCAGAAACTGTTGTGCTTTTATCAGCTGAATCAGAAAAAAAGAAAAATCAATAAACTGTTTTCAACTTAAGAGTTGTCTTCCATTTGTAAATACAAGTCAATATAAATATAAAAACAACATATTAAGAATAAAACATATCAAAATATGCATGTTACTAGAAAAGAGACTCTGGAGCAGTGGCCTAATAACCATGCTTTAAAATAACACAGTGGACAGCAGTGTGCAGGATTACCTGAGTTGGTGATTTTTTTTCTTGTAGATTTGGTCGAACGCTTCTAAAACCTTTTGCTGCAAGAGAGGAACATGTAGCATCTCCATTCAGTGTCTCTTGATTTCGATCATTGTAACATCTCCAAGCTTTTATTAAAAGAAAACAAATCGGATACAAAAATATCTACATTCACTTTTAACATATTTTTTAAGTAAAATTTATTTTTATTTCCAAAATTGAAATTTTCTTTTTAGACATTAAAAATGCATAACTGTGTATGCAATTTAAGTTTATTGTAAGAGTAACAATGTGGCTATGAATATGTTTAAAAAAAAAAAAACTCACAACAAATGTAATTATTCAGAATAGTTTTTTGGTACCTGAGTCTGGTGACTGAGAATCACGCCCTAAAAGAAAAAGAAATGTTGAAATTAGTTCTCTGGTAAAACGAGCAATGCTGTAAAGATCATTTGGCAAAAAACGATGTATATTTTGTTTTTGGGCAAACATTATCTTAGATCTAAAACTCTGGGTATATAAAATATACTAATGGAAGTTTGTGCATTTGTTTTTACTTCAATTAGATTAGAATTAATTAAATATGATATATAATTAAAACATATATCAAACACTGATTTTCCCCTCAGTATTATTGCAGGAATTCAGTTTTATCTTATTACTGCTTAAGGTGAATATATGAATTTTTAAATAGCAGTTTGAAGGATCAAAAGTTTGGTAAACAACGAATGGTTCTCCCAACAATGAATCAAACCACCAGATCCTTAGCTTTCAATGCCATCAATATTTTGTAGCTTTAATTCTTCTTTACTTTAAGAAAGTGTAAAATACACTGTCATATTATATGATATTTTCAAATCATTCTCTAGACTTTGAATTTTCTTATTACTGCCATTTAAGAGTGATTTTATATTCAACAATGAAAAAGCTGTTTCAAGTATTCCACTGTCTTGCAGTAAGCATTTCATTGTTAATAAATTGCTTTTGATAATACAGCTGGAAAGCAACCTGATAACATATTTACTCTCAGTTTTATTTGGAATTATACTTTCAAGAATCTCCTATAAATTATGCACAGTTTTAGGTAATCAGTTGGTATTGCTTGGCTCTATGATAACACAGGGCCAACTTCATCTGGAATCATAAAGCCTTAATTTTAGAAAGGCTCTTACAGGTCATTCAGCCTAATCTTCTATCCAGGTTCTGGACATTAATGATTCAGATTTACTTTTAAGTGGGTGGTCCTTTAAGGAGCCTCAGGTGTACAAATATTTCAGTTTCTTTAACATAAATCTAATTTTAGATATATAAAACGCCGGGTGCCAATTTGCTACTTTACTAGTATTGTAGTTCTTCAGAGGAACTGAAAGTCACACAGCATCCCACATGGACACTGTTCACCAAAGCTCTGTTTTTATTTCACCCCTGCCAGGAAAGCTTAGGAAAGGGAGGGCAGGTGTGATTTGGAGTGGGTAGTAAGAAGCATCCTAGACACATGTCAAGTAAAGAGAATAGAGCTTTTTGGTTATTTTTTTTAAGAATTGGGCAGGTAAATAACTTGGCAGATGCTTGAGAAAATGGTTTTGTGTAATATCTTCAACACTTCATGACCATTCACTTGTGGAAAAAAACAGCTAGAATTCTAGGGATCAGAGCCTTTAATTTTTAGTATACTTTAGTGGGTGGTCATTGCTTCTTTGAAAACTTAAGAATGAGTAAATGGGACGGATTTAATGTTTCCTGGCTGTTCTGTGCGTGAAAACAGTCTTTAAGAACTAAGAACTTTAACTGCTCTTCCCTCTGACAACGAGCACTACCTGTGTGCTGCAGAAGGTGGCGAACATGTGAGAGAAGTTGTCAGGGCTTTCCTGGCCTGGTGTCGGGGACTGGACTTGATGTCCTTAGCAGTCCTTTCCACCCTTATGATTCCAATATTATGATTTTTACGTAGCTGTGTTTGCAGTACCCCCTACCTCATAGTCTCTACTCTTGGGTTTTACTTAAATGTCCTTATAATACTTTTCCTTAAAGTTATGTTGATTTTAATTCTTATAGCCCCTTTCTTTAGAGGGTTCAAGTGCCTTGCAAGAATTAAATGTATTAACTAAATCCAAGTTAACTAACTGAATGGCTACTGTCTTTGTCAGTACTATGATAAACCTGTCCATTTATTTTCTTCGTTTACCCTCATTTAATTCTGACAAATCCTTATGAGTTGGGGAAATGATTGTTTTTCTAACATTCTCTATGCTCACATACACATGAACAAACATGTACAAATACATATATAATTTTTTTCAAACCAAAATGAGATCATTACTACATCCATTGCAATCAATTTAGACTTTTTAATACAGGTAACATATTATGGAACCACCTGGCTTTGTATTTAAACTTAGACATTGAAATCTATTTATGGATTGAAGGTGGTGGGCAGGAGTGGGATTCTCCACATGGAAGCTTGATTTTTCCTCTACAAAACTGGATAGTTTAGGGTCAAGTGGCTTTAAAGTCAAGGACATCCTGAAAAACTGACTAATAAATGCATGTGTATAAAAGACAGTAATACGCACAGTGAGAATTAGAATTATTTAAATATCCTTCATCCCTTCCCAACTTCTGTTCCAAAACTCATGAATATTATTTAAAAAACCAAAAGAAACCCCAACTAACCAAGGAAAAATAAAATTGACCAACCAACTAACCAGTCATCTAGTGATATGGGTATATTTCAGGGTCTAGAGAGACTAGGGTTGAAGTCATGAGAGATTATTTATTATAAAAAGACACACTTCAATGGATGCTGAAATATCACACTCTCAGTTATTTTCTAGAGTATATTTATACTTGTGGGTTCATGTTAATTTTAATTGGACCAAGATGTTTAAAAATATATATTAGAAAGCTTTTTGTTGATTGGATTAAAGGAAGATTAAAAGTCTCTTTCAAAGTTAATATTCTATCATTTTATTTGCAACCTTTGACAGAGAAGCAAATTAATAAAGATTCAATTTCCTGCAAATCCCACTTCTGCCACTCTGTGCCTCCACCCTCAACAGTTTTTAGGTAAAAAACAAGAAAAGTACCTATGAGTTATCTTAATTAAATATTATGTTACTTTAGTTCATGCAGTACAAAAACTTAGTTAAAACTGGCAGCTACTTAACACATTTTTGGCAAGTGACTTGTTTTTAATTAGGTTTTTAAAATATTTTCTACAAGATATCAGTTCCCTTTGACATTTTTTATTTTTAGAGCAAAACAGTCATAAGGGATAGGAGCTATTCTTGAGACAAGAAAAATAAGAACTTGTGGGGCATTAGAAAGGTATTTACAGCCACTTTCATCATCCAAACAGGATAATTCTGGAAAGAGAAAGGTCAGAGAAAGCCATTCAAATGTGACATTCTGGGAGTTAGTGATATTATACCTGCAGCCAACAGGTTTGGAGAACTCTGAACTCTCTTCACAGATGTTAATGTAACAGACATGGCGGCACGTTTGCGAGCACACCCACCGCTATCTGGAAGCAAAAAAATGACATAGCAGAGGCCACAGCAGAGGAGAAAGCACATGCAGTATCATGCATCTCAGTGAAATGTGACAGACATCCGTGAGAGAGATGAACAGTCAGCACTAGTAACCATGGAATACATCTGCAAAATGTACACCCACCCCAAACTAAACCGAAACAAGACAAGGAAAACGCCAGGGTTATGTCTTAGAAATAGATGCCAATGATTTAGTTAAAAAAAAAAAAATCAGATTTTATACTTGATGTTTTATGGTTTTTCTTTGAGGAACACCATGTATAGAACTGAACTTTGTTTATACCATTTGAATTCAACTCTTAAATTTACAAGCAGTGCAACTGGCTTTTAGAGTTATGAATATCCTGTATTTCAGGATTAAGAGCTATGGTATAACATACTTTCATATCCATCGTTTTCAGTTTTACTGTATTTGAGCTATTATGATTCCTGAAGATAGGTCAAAGGACCTCTTGAAATAAAGTTCTTACCTACCTGTTATAGGCATAATACATTTGATAAGTAAGATTCATAAAGAAAAGCATTCTGTGTCTTCCCATAGTTATTATTAGTTATGGGAAGTTTTGCCTAATTGAGGTAAAACAATATTGATATATACAGTACTGAAATGACCATGTTTAAAAAATTAGTTTTCATACTTCTGAACAATAAGTATATGATTTATGTATTTACACTTAATGCAAATCACAGCATGAAGTAAAAGAAGTGAAAACGCATCAGCTATTTTAATATGATTTGAGAAGCTTAGCGTAACAAGACTTCTAAAATTGGAAGGTTAATGTTCTATTTAGGAACAGATTCCAATTCCATTCCCACATTCCTTTGTAGCTGGAATGTGCAATAAATAGTTTTGCTCATTCCCCTGAAACCAAAAGAACTTAAATTTAATTCTTTTTGAAAGCTATAACAAAAAGATATAAAAAAAAAGAGATAAATTCTATAACCACCAATATTATAATTATTATATTTGGCCACATGCTAGTCTTGCATATTGCTTTCCTTTATTTCTTAAGGAGTGTATCCACTTCGTTTATTGAACATGAGGGAACTGAGTGCTGAAAGTATGATTTGAATTAATTGTTGGTAAAATAACAAGTAGTAAGGTCAGCAGAACTTTATATTGATAGAATGATTCTCATGTCAAAATATGTTTTTAAATATATACTTAAAGTAGCAATTTTGTAATGCTGATAATAAAACAGAGAAATGGGACAACAAAAGAAAGTAAATCAAATAAGCCAAAGACCAAATATAGCATGACATAAATGGTAAAAACATACAACCAAATGTATCTTCAGGAGAGGCACCAATAGGATTTTTAGCAAACTCTGCAAATGGAAAATAGCCATGGAGGGGGGTGAATGTTTCTAATAAAATAGAGGTAATATTATTGAATATGCAATATATAGCAGCTATCAGGGTCTCAAAAGGTTAAGTATTCTGGGGTGTTGACAGTGTGAATGGAAAGCTCTCATTTACTAGAGATTACATTTTCTAGTTCTTTTAATTCTGAACATCTGAGGAAACAAGCAGAGATGCAAAGGGAAAAATTCAGAATAAAGAGACCCAAGGTGGCTGGTTAAACCTTTGGTTTCCAAAACTCTGTATTAAGCACCCACCACAGTGGATTCACAAGGGTTTGGGAACATAGTTCACATTTTTGAGGAAAACACGGTGATGTCTATCAGACAGACACTGCACCCACCACTCGCCTGAGGCAGTTCCCAGTTTCACCATCAGAGATCCTGTTATCTTCTTTTAGATGAGGTCACATCTTTGTAAATCTGGGTTTTTGGTGATTGTTGTGGTGGAACGCAAGTGCCCTGTCAAAGTAATCCGGGCCAGTAATTGAGAGAAGTGAAATACAATCTAATCCTGAGTCTGAGAAATTTTATAGCGCCCAATACACACAGGCATCCCAGTAACAAGTAACTGTGGTTATAGGGAATTGGACAAATGATTATTTTTTTCAATTGAGTATATGAAATGAAGTGAAGTGTTAGTCGCTCAGTTGTGTCCGACGCTCTGCAAGTCCGTGGACTGGGGCTCGCCAGGCTCCTCTGTCCATGGGATTCTTCAGGCAAGAATACTGGAGCGGTTTGCATTTCCTCCTCCAGGAGACTGTCCCAAACCAGGGATCAAACCCGGGTTTCCTGCATTGCAGGCAGACTTTACCATCTGAGCCACCAGGGAAGCTTTAAAATAACCATGGCTGTTTGGAGCTGCCGGGGAAGTATATTGAAGTGTATGATTTTGTTCAGATTGCTTCTGAGTTGATAGATCATGAGCACTTACTAAACTGTCTGCACCTAACTGCTTAATAAATACAACTATCAGGTACTTTTGGCTTGAGGGTGCATGAAAAATTACTGAGCTGTCTTGGCCCTGTCAACCAAGAAAGTGTGGGAACCTCTGGGTTAAATAATTTTTGTATTCTATGTTACTCTAAGAACTCGGTAAAATGATTGGAGAATTTTTCTTTATTAACAGTTTAGTAGAGAGCTTAATTTGAAAAGTTGAGGCAATTGATGAAAGTGCTGGAATGAAGAAATCTATCGTATCCTGTTTCTACTTACTTATGTGTTGATACTTTCTGCTCTCCTGAAGATATTCTTTTAGATCTCAAAACGAGGATGCTATCTTACATATTTAGGTCATCCAAAAGAACCCTAATGCTGCCCTCACCTTCACACTCACTCATAATCTGCTCACACTTCCGGGCCTTGGCAAGACCCTGGGTAGCTGCTTCTACTGCTGGAAAACACTCACAGGAGTAAACCATATACAATGGAGCATTTGATGCCTTTTTCTCACTCCTCCCCAGCAAAAATTTTCCTTCGAAAACAGTGGACCAAAAATTCCAAGAGTACAAATATAGCATGTTTTGTATATTTTATACATTATTTAGATACTTTAGTATGAGAAATGTGTCACAGTTCCCTTGGCAGGTTTATTATGTATTGGGCTAAAAACAAAGAGCTGTTTTGAAAGAATCTTATTTTCTTTTTGAAAAACTTTAGTGACTGACACATGAACACTGAAATAGTAATATTTCTCTGTAATGATTAATAGGTAGATAATGGAGACCTGTTTTATTTATTGGATATTTGGGAACTGATTTATACTTTGTTTTGAGATACAATGACAATGCTTTCTTCAATTTCCTACAGTGTTGAAAAACTGTGTGTGTGTGTGTGTGTGTGCACGTGTGCACACGTGTAGTTCTGTGTGTGCACGTGCTAAATCACTTCAGTCGTATCCAACTCTTTGTGACTCTGTGGACTGTAGCCCTCCAGGTTCCTCTGTCCATGGGATTCTCCAGGCAAGAATACTGGAGTGGGTTGCCATGCCCTCCTCCAGGGGATCTTTCTGACTCAGGGATCACACCTTGTCTCATGACTTCTGCACTGGCAGGTGGGTTCTTTACCACTAGCACCACCTGGGAAGCTCTTATAGTTCTATATATATTTTCAAAAGTGGTATGTTTTTATAGCAACATTGTAGTATTACTTTGGCATTTTAAACAAAGGGTTCCAGTCACTTCTAATTAATTTTGTATGTGTATGTTTGAATAACATATTTACGTGCATATACAGATGTGTAAATTCACTCATATAATTAAAATATCTGCAAATTAACATCCCATATAGAGCCCAGCTCACTCCTTTTAATGAGAGGATGCTTTAGAGGGTTATATTCATGCTACTAGAGCAGTAACTTTATTCAAGTACCCTGGAGAACTAAACAAATCTACAAATTTCTATTTGCCTACTTTGTTATTGGGGATTGAATTCTATGAATAGGAAGGTTAATTATTGAATGGATTGTAACAAGTATGATATACTTAGTATAATCACATATTATACATCTGTCATAATAAGGTTATAATAAATAGGAAAATCAGACTCCACAAAATGAAGGATATTGGGAAATTACATTCAACTTAAGTCTGCAAGAAGATGCTGCAGAACAATTGGTGAATGTAACTTCCTCGTGTGCATGACCCACTGGGGTGATTTTGCAGTTTCACAGGATGACTTAGACAAGCTCAGTGACGGACTCTCTGTTCTATTTGCTTTCTTCAGTCTCCTTTGCCTAATAATATTTATCCTTTCATTTCTCATGTATATAATTCTCACATCTCCAATTGTCCAAATGACTTGACTTGGTTCATTTCCAGGATTACAATTTCTGTTGATTTCTAAGCCTTCCTTGTACTTGCTGATGGTCTCCAATGTCCTCATCTTGCCCGCACACCTATGAGCTGACTGCATAGGGGCCAGCTGACTTCAAACTCTCTGAGGTCGGTTCCAGCTGGTTTCTGCTAAGGGGCAGCGGCAGAATCACGTTCACAGCGCATGTCTCTACACTTGATCTAGGGATTAGGTATTGGTTCTCACCAGTGGTTGTTAATCCTCCCTCGAGGCATTTTGATAACAAGAGACAGCAAAGAAAAACAACTGGCTTGATTTGAGAAAAATATCTTCCACTATGCTCTCTCCTTTGCTGTGATCACTTATGGGTAGGAAGTGTTATTTTCTAAATACAGTTGAAAATTACAAAATTTCAACTTGCTTTCCAGAATTATTCAATACTGAATATAAGAATTTCAGGAGAAGGAGAAGGGGAAAATGTAAGCTAAAATAATTATATTATGGGGAAAAAATCATATGTATGTAGCAAGTACTACAAAATTTTTTTTACAATTAATCTGTATACAATATGGGGTTCAGAGCACCAGTGTTAAGCTATTTGGAGACACTGTTCTCACATCTAAAAATATAATATTTAAGACTCTAAGTGTATTATGTCTATTGATTAATTAAGCTGATTTCCTATGACGTTTTGGCACTACTCTTGCTGTCACGTAAAATGTTTATAGAATGGAGAATTTTAAATGTTCTCTCACTAGAGCAACCTGCCTATGAATTTACCCTCTTTTAAGTGAGAGTTTTCAAATGTATGCATTGAATGATATACTACCTTTTCCTAGGGTTTATAGGAGTTAATGTCATGATATAATTACAGAAAAAAAGGAGTAAGAACAGACAGCAAAACAGAAAATTCTACTTTTGATAGCTGTAAGATTGAAGTACAAAAACAAAGAAATCAAATAATGAATTTGACTATCTCAGAAACTCAGTGTCACATTTAGGATCAGCCAAGTGCTAAACTAATGATTTAGGGCCAAGATGATTTTTAGAGATTGAGGCTGAAGAGTTTAAAACTAACAGAGACAGCATACCTGTGTTCATTTTGACCTTGGAGGGTTTGTTATTTAAGTCTTCAGTTTTCCTGTAGAAAGAAAATGATGTATTAATTTGTTCACTAGCGTGGGGAGCAAAATATCAAGAAAGTGTTTTTCTTTGGTTTTGGTGTACCTGTGAGCTAATATCACATTATTGTTAGTCTTATTTAAATGTAAGTTTAATAAAGTGGGCAGAATTTATAATTCTATTCAAGTTAAACTTCAATTATTATTGGTCTTATTATCATAAACATAAACTCATGTTTTTGTTTAATGGTGATCGTTAATGGATGAAAATGGAGTAGGGTTTTCATGGTTAAAAATTAAATTGCTTTCACAAACGTTTATAGTAACAGTTTTTGTTCTCTAAGCCAGAAAGGATCATTGATGGTTATGTGCCCTCTTCCAGAATTTTAAAAAACACTCTGATACTTTGAAATCATTACTTTACATTATTCAGTTTATTGCATTATTTATTTTATTTGAGATTATTACTTTACATTATTTAATTTATTATATTCAATTTATTATTGAGTTAATTTATTACCAGGGAATATTTAATGTATTTAAGCAATGTACTTGCTTGTATTTTGAGCAAGTAATCAAAGGTAAGATTCATCTATTTTTACTAAAGTGAAAGAAATAAATGATGACTACTAAATTCCCAGTTCTGTTTCAGCATCAGATGTGGTGGTTTTCCCCATTGGAGCGCTTGCTGTATGACAGCTGAGATTAATTTATTGGAAATGGTTGGGAAAATGGTGCTTGTTGTAGAAAACAAGTTTCAGAATATTTACAGTATTGTTTGATGTGTAAGATGACTTAGTTCTTTCCCTGGCATACTCTCTGAGCCCACTTTTAGAGTTTCTTATTTCTCTATACCCTGGTAACCAAAGTGAAAGGATAAGCTCTTCAGGAAGCAATTCTTCTAAGGGGAAGAGCTCTCTGAAAGTTGTTTAACCCTGGTCACTTTGCCTTAGCTCCTGAGTAGGGCCTATTGTCAATGAACATGAACTTCCCCTACACTACACATTGAGTTTCCATGTACATTAGCACTCTAATATCTGATAGGTTAAAAAAAAATTATCTATACCTCATGGATCAGTAAATAATAATAAAATTAAAATGTCCAATTGGGAAGACTGGACAGCTACATCAAAAGAATCAGCCTGGGCTACTTTCTCACATCATGTGCAACAATAGATTCAAAATGGATTAAAGACATATATATACAACTTGAAACCATAAAACTTCTAGAAGGAAATAGAGGCAGTATGCTCTTTGACACTGGCCTTAGTAATATTATTTTTGGATTATGTCTCCTCAAGCGAGGGAAAGAAAAGCAAAAATGAACAAGCAGGACTACATCAAACTAAAAAGCTTTTGCCCAACAAAAGAAACTGTCAACAAAATGAAAAGACCACCTACTAAATGGAAGAAGATATTTGCAAATAATGTATCAGATAAGGGATTAATATCCAAAATATACTAAGAATTCATACAACTCAGCATCAAAAAATCAAACAACCCATATAAGAATGGGAAGAGGGTTTGAAAAGCCTTTTCCCCCTAGAAGACATACAGCTGGCCAACAGGCACATGAAAAGACACACACCATCACCAATCCTCAAGAAAATACAAATCAAAACCACAATGAGATATCACCTCACACCTGTCAGAATAGCTGTTATCAAAAAGACAACAAATAACAAGTGTTGGCAAGGATATCAAGAAAAGGGTATCTTGTGCACTACTGGTGAGAATATAAATTGTTGCAGCCACTATGGAAAAGAGTATGGAGAGTCCTCAGAAAATTAAAAATAGAACTAGCATAAGTTCCAGCAATTTCACTCCTGCGTATTTATCCAAAGAAAACAAAAATACTAATTAGTAAAGATACATGCACCCCTATGTTTGTTGCAATGTTATTTACAATAGCCTTTTCATACTGTTCATGGGGTTCATTGGAAGGACTGATTTTGAAGCTGAAACTCCAATACTTTGGCCACCTGATGCAAAGAGCTGACTCATTTGAAAAGACCCTGATGCTGGGAAAGACTGAGGGCAGGAGGAGAAGGGGACGACAGAGGATGAAATGGTTGAATGGCATCACCGACTCAATGGACACGGGTTTGGGTAGACTCTGGCAGTTGGTGATGGACAGGGAGGCCTGGCGTTCATGGGGTCGCAAAGAGTCAGACACGATTGAGTGACTGAACTCAACTATTTACAATAGCCAAGATATGGAAGCCACCCAAGCACCCATCCATAGATTAATAAAGAAGATGTGGCTTACATGTGCAATGCAATATCACTTAGCCATAAAAAAGAAGGAAATCTTGCCATTTGTGACAATGTGGATGGACCTAGAGGATATAAGTGAGTAAGTCAGGCAGAGAAAGACAAATAGTGTGTGATTTCACTTATATGTGAAATTGAAAAAATAAGATAGGGAATTCTCCGGTGGCCCAGTGGTCCACACTTTCACTGCTGACAGCATAGGGCTAATCCCTGGTCTGGGAACTGAGATCCCGCAAGCCCACATGGCGAAGCAAAAAAAAAAAAAAAAATTTAAATAAAAAAAAACAAAGCAAATTAACAAATGTAACAAAACAGAAACAGAGTCACAGATACAGAGAACAAACAGGTGGTTGCCAAAGCGGAGAGGGTGGCTGGAATAGAGAAATAGGTGAGGGACATTAGAGGTACAGACTTCCAAGCAGCAAAATAAAGGTGTCATGGTATGAAACGTACAGTGTGGGGGATATAGTCAATAATTATGTAATATCTTTGTATGGGGATAGATTCATAACTAGACTTAATGTAGTGATTATTTTGAAAGGTATAGAAATATCGAATCACTACGTTGTATAACAGAAGCTAATAACTATATTGTAAGTCAGTTATACCTCAGCAAATAAACTAACAAACAAACTCATAGAAAAAGAGATCAGATTTGAGGTTGCCACTGGTAGGTGTAGGGGAAACTGGATGAAGACAGCTAAAAAGTACAAACTTCCAGTTATAAGTAAGTATTAGGTATGTAATGTACATGATAAATATAGTTAACACTGCTGCAATTATATAAGAAAGTTGAGAGGAAATCTGAACATTTCTCAGCACATTGAAAAATATATTTTTTTCTATTTCTTTAATTTTGTATCTATATAAGATGATGGATGTTCACAAAACCTACTGTGATCATTTCCTGATGTATGTAAGTCAAATCACTTTGTTGTTTATATTAAACTTATACAGTACTGTATGTCAGTTATATCTCAATAAACTGGAAAAAAGTTAATTTAAACCTACAAAAAATTTTAAAATTTGGATACTGGCTAAATAAAATGATACCTTCTCCCCCAGGGTAGAGGGAAAATTTGAGAAATAAATCAGCATGAAAACAATACACTCAAATGATATGAGATGTACATATGAGCCAAGAGGAGAAGGATTTTACCTTTTTTATGCCTACATTCAATTACTAATATCCTGGTACTTGTCCTAAGTTTCTTCAATTGTGTCTGACTTGTTGCAACCCCATGGACTGTAGCCCATCAGGCTTATCTGTCCATGGGATTCTCCTGGCAAGGATACTGGAGTGGGTTGCCATTTTCTTCTCCAAGATCCTGGTACTCAATGAATACTACATAGCAGTGAATATATAGAATAGATAAAATGACAGTACTGATGTTCACCCCAACTTAATTTTTAGAGCTATACACTAAAAACAACACAGGTGACATCCTCATTACGTAGTGTTTTGGTATCACCTGACTGTGTTTAGTGTTACATTCTTGCCCATCCACCCTGAAGGATACTGCAGCTGCCACATCCAGGTTCGAGAGAGTCATGACATTACACTGAATTTTACTGTAAAATTTCACGTCAGTTGACTTTAAATAGTGATTGCAGGACACTTTATTATGATGAGTTTTAACTTGTTTTTCAGCTAGTATAAATAAAGAGGCAGGGTTCTATTTTCTTTTTCTGAATACAAAAATAAACGTGGTACATAGCTAAGGAGCTCAACTCTGCAGCCTTAATACCGCCTGGATTGAGGGAATGCCAGTGAAGTCAGGGAAGAACGCAGTGGTCAGTGCAGGAGCCTTGAGAAAGCCCCAGATGTATTTATTTTAATGTCTCAGTAGCAAAAACTCCTAATATGTTAACCTTAAATGGGCAAACTAAATAGAAAGGAGAAGCCTCAGGGGATGTCTGTGACCAAGGCTGAAGCAACTGCTAAAACAAGAAGGAATAAACAAGCCTGCAGAAAAATGAGGACTGGAAAGACATTTCCCCAGTTCTATTCATCACTTCTTTTCAAAACACTTGATGTTTAAAGCTGTTTTAAGTTTTTCAAGTGGGAGGGGACATAGGTAAACCTGTGGCTGATTAATGTTGATGTTTGGTGGGAACCAACACAATACTGCAAAGCAGTCACCCTTCAAATAAATAAATTAAAAAAAAAACAAAACACGGTTTTAAGTTTTAAAACTGAATCACAAAGACAGTGTTTGAACTGGGATAGTAATAATTGCTACTGAAAACATCAAACTGAAGGAAGGTTAGTTCTCAAAACATGAAACCTGCTACTATAATAATGTTTTGATAACAAGTTTAGGGAAATAATTATCAGCATTTGTTGTTTGAATTCAAATGCTGATATTTACAAAGTATCTGACACTCAAAAAGTAGAATAGGATTATTGGGAACAAAGAAAGGTGCCAAAAATCCTTGAGCTTGTCATCTTTAAAGTGAGGTATCCTGTTACTTATAGATGTAATTTGTGAGGGTTTTTTTTTTTTTTAACTTCACATTGTTTTAGATGTCAAAATGTGAAATGACTAACTTCCTAATCAGGAAAGACATTTTCCCAGTTGTTAAAAGAAGAGTCACAGTGATTGAGCTCTGCAGAAGAACCCGAAACCCAAGGCTTCTTTGGTGACTAATAAAAATAAAAATGCGTGATTTGATTTCCATTATTTGTGCTAAAGCCATTAACAAGTCTACAGCTGAGAGCTCTCTTTAGACAGTTAGAACTAAGGCGAATCTAATCTCTTTTGTTCTGTTCTGAAAAAGTGCCTTTGATGGTACTTACATAACAAGCACAGATTATTCTGGAAAGCATTGAATTCCTAGAGTGTTTACTTGCTACTAGGAGAGACAGTATTTCAAGTATTCTCTTAAATTGGAATTATACTAGGGCCAAGACTATGAAAACTGACCATAAAATGGAGGCTACCTTGAACCTCAGCAGATAATCCACAGAGCAAAGACCTATCTGTGCATTCGAGTGTCAGAATGATATTCAACAGGTGGTATGGAGCTATATTTCCTTAAAGTCAGTTCTTGCTGAAGTTTTTATATAAAAGGCAACACAAAGACTTCCTTGGTGGCTCAGATGGTAAAGAATCTGCCTGCAATGTGGGAGACCTGAGTTCAGTCCCTGGATTGGGAAGATCCCATGGAGAAGGAACCTACTCCAGTATTCTTGCCTGGGAAATCCCCTGGAGAGAGAAGCCTGGCAGGCTATAGTCCACACAAAAGAGGTCACAAAAGAGTCTGACACAACTTAGCACTAAATAACAACAACAACAATTTGTACATAGCAGTGGATTTGTTTTTCTCCTAGGTCAGAGGGCAACGACATAATTTTGTGGCTATGGTCTCTTAATTTCCCTTGAATTCCTTTCAATTATCAGATCTCTCTCTCTCTCTCTCTCTCTCTCTCTTTTTAACGGATCAGAGTAGTCTTTATTTCCAACATGACAGCAGATTGGGTCATTTAAGCTTTGAATGAGGATCTTAAGATGTTTGATCGCTCATTCCTGGGCACCAACATGACTTTGTGCTTGAATTCTTTTGATTATCGGGCATTCCATTCTGAAGAGGAGCAGGGTCAATGCCTCTCCTCAGTTTTGCCCAAGAATTCTGTGTTAGTTATGTTATTTTTGTAGACTTGAATTTAAGCACCAAGGCCAGCCGTACAACTATGGACTACATTTTAGCTCAGTTAATATGAGGATTTTAAGACTGGAGCCTGAAAGATTTTCCATGGAATAATTTTAATCCAGTAAATTGCTAGGTTATTTTTAAATTATTCTATTCAGAGTTCATATATAATTCAGAAGGTAGGACACACAACGTGGTGGGAAAATACTGAGGAATGTTAGATTTTTTTTAAAGAGAAATATTCTAAACACAAGAATAAAAATATGGTGCATATTAATTTTATGCACCAGAGTTTAGCCTGAATTTACTTTGAAATGGGGTCATATGTAACCATTCTTTCTGCATAAACTACCCTGAGTGGTCAATGCATTTCTTTCTCTCTGTGGAAAGATTAGCAGTATTCATAACTGCCAAAGGATTTCACTCTTCAATTATAGCCAAAAGACATAATTTAAGTTGTTGACATATATCCTTTCTACTGTATTAATAGGCTGCCTTGAAATGTTCACAGGAAATCCCCCAAGTTGTTTATTATGTTCTTTACAATCCCTGAGCTTAGATAAATGAGAATCCACGTCAACCCCTTTTCTGAATGGTTTCTCTGAGTTGACAGCCAGTCTATGATGCCAACTCGGGGGCTCCTTTGCCTCTGAGTGGGTGGCACAGATCATCTCAGTCAATAATGAGGGCACAGTTGTCCCTGCTCACCCTCCATATAAGAACTTAAATCCCTCTGAACAGTCCTGAATGAATGCTGCCTAAAGATGGGTCCTTAGTATGCTGACGCCAAATTACCCATAGCATTCGCACATGAATGCTGGGGTCAGAACACATTTAGCGTCATTTCATAGGAATAAGACAAAATCATTATTGTGAACAGTGATGAACAAAAGGACATGAGGTCATTGATTATTTTCATAAAAGTACAGTGTTCTTTTTCATTATACCAAATATCATTATACCTGGAAAAATTTCCTGAAGACTCACATATTATAGGTGAACTGAATGGTTCAAGAATAGGTCTTGAAGTCAAGTGGACCTGTATTCAAACCCAGTTTTGCCCACATGTTTTTCAAGGAAACTAGCAATTTTATTTCTGAGACTTTACAATGCAAGCTAGTCCAAATATGTACAGATTTTCCTTAAAAAGTATGCTAGTTCAAAGTCAATCCTGGTAGATAATTTTCTTCCTGATGCTATTCCAAAGTTCCAAAGTCTGTAATTTACTCTCTTATTTAATGATAAAAGAATATTGGTTTCTTTTTGCACTAAACGGTCCAGTGATTTAATATTGCTCTAGTATCCTACTTTCATGATATATTTTACTTTTATAGTACTTAAGAATGATTATAGAATACATCTAAGTACTTACAAATGCATTTTTTCCTAAGTCAAAGTTATTGATCAACTTGATGGTATAGTACTAGGAAATTTCTGTTGGTTTCTATTCTGTAAATCAAAAGCCAAATGTATTCCTAATGAAAATAAACCAGAACCCTAATGTGGACCTGGTAAGTCAGACACATCATCAAAGAGACATGTAAAGAATTAGACTATAGAAACACATGTTATAGGTGAACTGATAGGTCTTGAAGTCAAGTGGGCCTGGATTCAAACACAGTTGTGCCCATTTGCAGCCATCTAAATAATTTATTCGCTCAGTGGTGTCCAACTCTTGCGACCCCATGGACTATAGCCCACCAGACCTCTCTGTCCATGGAACTCTCCAGGCAAGAATACTGGAGTGGGTTGCTATTTCCTTCTCCAGGGGATCCTCCCAATTCAGGGATTGAACCTGGGTCGGTCTCCTGGATTTCAGGCAGATTCTTTACGGTCTGAGCCATCAGGGAAGCCCTTAAAAATGATTTGTAGCAACATTACTACCATCTGCAGCAGCAGCAACAGCAGCAGGATTAAACACCTTCCCCCACTGTTGTGAACCATCCCCAGATTGGTTAACTGGCATCATTCCCATTCACCAATATTTTGAGTATTTTGAGACAGACCTTTACCTTTGATTGAGTTGTTTGAATGTAATCAACACTTTCCTGAAAATACACAGGCTTTATTTTATTGCTTTAGATTGAACTAAGCCACCACAGTCTATAAAGTTAATTTGTGTGTATTTTCCCATTACTCAATTATTCCATGCCCAACTTAGTGACATATTGGAATTGAAAAGGAATTCTGCTTTCCAGGCAGCTTTTCTTTCTTCCTTAAACAGAGCCTTCTTTTAACTGAGATTCTCCCCATGCCCTCTGCCCACTGCAGTGAATAAGAGGAGACAGACCCAAATAAATATCTGAATCAAACACTAGCCTCTTGCCCCAGTGAAGTCTTTACCACTGAACCAAAGGGGAAGTGACACTTAAAGGTTGTGACAATCAGCTTTAAAAAAAAGACTTTCCATTATCTTTGACAGCTTATAACCCAAGGTGATGGTTGGAGGAAAGAGATGTCTATTAAATGTCACATAAAGAATTGTGTGGCAAATTGCAGAGTGATAACATCCTGATGACAGCCATCCTTGTTTATTTCACTAAGCAAATGTGTCTCCCCTGCCATCCACCATTGCAGAGAGTACCATAAATTTCTACTTTGAGAAGAAAATCTATGATCTTTTAAAAGAAACACTTCTTTCTGATTTGAAAGAAATAAAAGCCTCTATTTGCAGATGATTTGATATCACATATGAAAACCCTAAAGTTTCTACCAAAAAACTGTTAGAACTATAAATTAACTTACTATAGATGCAGGATACAAAATCAGTGTGCAAAAATCAGTTGCATTTCTATCCACTAATCACAAAATATCAGAAAGAAAGATTAAGAAAATAATTCCATTTACAATTACATAAAAAAGAACAAACTACTTGGAATCAATGAAACCAAGGAGGTGAAACACTTGTACACTAAAAACGGTAAGACATCAGTGGAAGAAATGGAAGAAGGTATGAATAATGGAAAGATATTTCATGCTCATGGCTTGGAAGAATATTGGTAAATGTCCGTACTTCCCAAAACAATCTATAGGTTCAAAGCAATCCCTACCAAAATTTCAATGGCATTTTTCACAAATAGAAAAGAAAATTCTAAAATTTGTATGGAATCACAGAAGATCATGAATAGCCAAGGCGATCTCGAGAAAGAAGGACAAAACTGGAGACATCGTACTTCCTGATTTCAAACTCTATTACAAAGCTATAAAATTAAAAAAAAAATATGGTATTGGCCTTAAAAACAGACACACAGACCAATGGAACATAATAGAGAGCCCAGAAATAAACCCATGCAAATATGCTCAGTTTATCTATGACAGAAGAGCCAAGAATATATGATGGGGAAAGGATAGTCCCTTCAATGGTGCTGGGAAAACTGGACAGCCACATGCAAAAGAATAAAGCTGCACGCCTATTTTACCCCATACACAAAAATCAACTCAAAATCCATAAAAGATCTGAATATAAGGTCTAAAACCATAAAAGTCCCAGAAGAAAATACAAGGCATAAGCTTGACTTAGGTCTTCGCAATTTTTTTTTTTTTGTATTTGTCAACAAAAGCACAAATACACAAGTAAGAGTATATCAAACTAAAAGCTTCTGCACAGAAAGGAAATCATCACAGAAGGAAAAGACAGCCTGCAGAATGGGAGGAAGTACCTCCTAGTCATATATCTGATAAAGGGCTAATATGCAAAATATATAAAGAACTCCTATAAATCAACTGCAAAAAGCCAAAAGTCAAAAAAGACCAATTTGATTAAAAAATGAACAGAGGAACTGAATAGACATTTTTCAAAGATGGACATACAATGGCCAACAGGTACATGAGAAAAGTGTTGAACATTACTAATTATCACGGAAATGCAAATCAGAACTACAATGAGATTTTTGCTTCACACCTGTTAGAACAGTTACTATCAAAAAGGCAAGAGATAACGAGTGCTGGTGAAATGTGGGGATAAGGAAACCCTTGTGTGCTGTTGGTGGGAATAAACTGGTGCTAGTACTACAGGGGAAAATATAGAGGTCCCTCAAAAAGTTAAAAATAGAACTACCATATGATCCTGGAATCCCACTTGAGGGAATATATCCAAAGGAAATGAAGATAGACTATGGAAGGGATACCTACACTCCTGTGTTCACTGCAGCATTATTCACAGTAGTCAAGACTTGGAAGCAACTTAAGTGTCTGCCAACTGATGAATGAATAAAGATGTGGTGTATTTACACAATAAAACATTATTCAAGTGCGAGGAAGAAGGAAGTATTGTCATTTGTGACAACATGGATGGGCCTTGAGGGCATTATGCTAAGCAAGATAAGTCAGACAAATACTGCATGCTATCACTTATATGGGGAATCTAAAACAGAAAAAAAAAAAAAAAAACCACACACAAAAAACGTCAAACTCATAGAAACAGAGAGTAAGAAAGTGGTTGCCAGGGGCTGGGGGTCAGGGCAGGGAAATAGGGAGAGGTTGGTAAACTGGTACAAACTTTGAGCTGTCAGAGGAATAAGGTCTGAGGATAATGTATGACATGGTGACCGTAGTTGGTAACAATGTATTGCAGAATTGAAATTTGCTGAAAGTAGAGGGCTTCCCTCCTGGCTCAGTGGTAAAGAACCCACCTGCCAATGCAGGAGGTCCCTGGGTTGGGAGGATGCCCTGGAAAAGGAAAGGGGAACCCACTCCAGTATCCTTGCCTGGGAAATCCCATGCACAGAGGAGTCTGGCCAACTGAAGTCCATGGGGTTGCAAAAGAGTCAGACAGACTTTGTGTGTAAACAACAACAGAGAGAATAGAATCTAAATATTCTCAACAAAAAAAGAAAAGATTAATATATGTAATGATGGATGTGTTAACATATGGAGAGAATCCTTTTACAGTGTACACGTGTCATCTCTATGTACACTTGCAATATCTTACAATTGTATATGTCAATTATAGCTTCCATAAAGTTGAAATTTAAAAATGTTAATTATAGTTATGTTCAATGTAAAAAAACAAAAGAACCATATTTTTAAAAAATTTGAACTTTGAAAATTTTCCTGTTTTCAAAATTAAAAAAACATTATTTATCAAAGTATAATTGATTTACAATATTGTGCTAATTTCTGATGTACAGCAATATGACTGAGTTATATACATATATACATTCTTTTTAATATTGTTTTCTATTATGGTTTATCCTGGGATATTAAATATAATTCCCTCTGCTATCCGGTAGGATCTTGTTGTTTATTCATAAATTTCCTCCTATTTTTATTTTAAACCTTTCATTTTAATTTTTATACACTGATATCACAAGTTAGCAGATATAAAAGGAAATTAAATAATCTAGTTTAGTTTTGTATATATCATATTTAGACTTCAAGTGGAAGCAAACATTAAATGCTGTGGTAGTAAAGAAATATCATTTTATGTGTGTTTTATTTTTTAAATTTCAACTTCTGAAAAGGACCTGGGATCAGTCATTTCAATTTTTGAGATTAGGCTTTTAGGGATAAGAGAAATGACGGCTCCAAGATCAAATAGTAACAAGTTGACACTCAAAAATGACAGCTCTCCTGACAGTGAAGAAAAGGCATCTCCTTTTAAGACAGCTTCAAATGTAATTGAAATCAAGCTGCTTCCCCTCAACACATTACAGTTAATTATAATACAGTACATTAGGCATAGTGCCTAATTGAGTGCTGAATCCTACCTCTACGGCAGGGGCTAAAGGACAGACATATATGTACCTCCTACATATCAGGAGGTGTGGCAGATTCTACAAGTAAAACACAGACCTGGTTGATGAATAAGTAAGGACTGTTAACAGAGGACCATAGATTTATTCTTCTAGAACTAACATGGAAATAATGGTTGCTTATGACAAGGATTTCTTTTGCCCAACTACTGCACAAGCCTAAATAGACAGCTTTATTTAGGCGTAAGCCTAGATCAATAACTATTGCTTTTTTTTTTTTTTAAAGAAAACCTCAGAATTTTAAGTAAATATTTATTTGAACATATTTCCATGGCAATGTTATTTTATGAAATAACTACCTTTAAATAATCTGCTTATTGTTAATTGACTATTTAAGAGTCACATTTTTTCTTTTGATTGAACACACCTGCTTCCTGAACAGCTGAAATAATGTTTGCATAACTTAGCAAGGGCAAAAAGCCTGCTATATACCACCAGCAGTAATGCAAACCTGTGTGTGTGTGTGTCTCAGATATGACATGGTGAAACTCTATTTGCCACTGTATCTGGGATTTGAATTTGGGGGTGCTGGTGGTGGTAAGAACTTTGCTCTACTTTGGTCAGTTAACATTTCAATAATATTTCTCTTGCAAAGTTTATTTAGAATGAAAATATATCTCAAATCAGTTCACAAACATCTTAAGGTAACTGGACTAATTTGTGAAAATCCAAGGAAGAAAATAAGAGGCCATTGAAGGAAAATACTGCCTCTGAAGAAATCCTGAACTTATTAAAAGTTGAAACTTGGTATTTTTGCTGGAGTGGGTAGTTTATGACACTATTCACTGGAGCCAAAGAAAATAGATAATAAAGACAGATATCTTCTGTTTTCATTGTTAAAATTATTGACTTCTTATATCCAAATGTAATATTCAGAGTGCAAAAGTAGTACACTAGATCTTTAGCAAGAAATCTGGCAAAATGCTTCATGACATTTCTATGTACTAACGTGAATGTGTTAGATGGAATTACAGATGAATGAAAAATCATTTTCAGGAGCATCCTTCCCTGGCTGGGTGTTTTCAACATTTTTATTTTTGGGGAAAATAACTAGCATGCTTATCAGTTCCACAGAAGGCATATACCCAAGAGAGGACTAGGTAACGAGTAGAAAGACTTTATCTTAACAGGCTGAGTTAAACTTTAACAGGGATAAATAAAAAGTCTTGCAACTCTGCTATACCAAATTACTTCATGATAAGGTTGAAAAGATTGTTTCTCAAAACTTTGTCTGAAATATGTCTGTGAGCTTTAATGGGCTGTGAGCTCAGTGTGACACAGGGGTTTAAAAATGTGATTGTATCAATTAAAAATGAGCAGCAGTTGTAGAAATCAAGGAAGATTATGACCTCGCTTTTACGCTCATGTTGGCACCTCATGGCCTCAATTAAAAAAAAAAAAATGTCGTTCTTTTGGTTTTGTCCATGAGCCAGCCTGCTGCAGATGTGAGTGTCTCCCCGGATTTTAAAGGCTAGCCCTGAATGCTGAAGGGAAGTGGAGAGGCCTCTGAGTGATTCAGTGGAAAGTGCTGTCACGTGAGTGTTAGCAGCCATAAGAAAATTATTGACAGTGCCCTGATTTTCTTGTTTGTTTGTTTGTTTTTTCATCTCAGAAATCATCTCGGTGGCTTTTAGGATTAATACTTTTAAATTATTCACACTTAGGCTTTGCAGGGACAGGGAGAAGAATATGAGTTGTAACTCAAAGTTTCAGTATCCCTTAGGATGTACCTGAGGTTAAGAAACATGATATCCAGATGTTCCCTGGTGGCTCAGACTGCAAAGAATCCTCCTGCAGTGTAGGAGACACGGGTTTGATCCTTGGGTTGGGAAGATCCCCTGGAGAAGGGAATGACAACCCACTGCTGTGTTATGTCCAGATGCAACTATTTCTCAATGCTGGGTTTTTAACAATCTGGTTTACAACTCTCATCAGAAAGGATATAAATAACTCCATCCTTGAACTAAGGGCTTTAATAATTCTGCATTATACAACAAAACTGGAGCTGATATCTGTTACTCTTTTGCTCAACAAGATGCCAACTCAAATGACCTCACTTGCAGGTCTTACCCAAGTCACATGTTCCCAGCATTCTTCACTTTTTAATACCTAATATAGTCCTTCATACCCTGCCACTATTTAAAGCTAAAACTTTCACTCAATCCACCAAAAATAGGCAAAGAAAACAGCATACTTAAAACAGCATACAATTTATACTTAAACATTGGGGAACAGTGAAAATTATTTGAATAGAGATTTTGTCCTTTCATAACACCTTTGACACACTCGCTACATCTAGAAATGATTGGAATACTCTTTAAGATGATCGTTGGACATATTTTAACATACACAGTTAAAGTCTTATTTGATCTGCTCCTTGTTAGTCTTCCCTCCCCCCTTTTATCTATGGGAAGAAGTTCTCTACTTTCTTCCTTTTGAGTTTCAGCTGCTCTTTGAAAAGCAGAAAAGAGTTCATCTTGACTTTCCAATGGCCGGAGGATAGGAATTCTTTCAGGGCAGGCTGGGTTCCCCTCCAGGATCAGCTGTGGTGTGGGGTCATGATCTTAAGAACCCACCCTGGGCTTTTTGTGCACATCATATAGACTCTACTGTGAACTCCATCAGGTTCACAGACAAAGACTATGTAGTGAACACACCATGACAAAAACCTGATACTCCCTGACTTTAGCATCATTTCTTCTCTGTTGATGGAGAGCAGGAGCAGTCCTTCATTTCTCCTGCAACATTTGGAAACCTAGAAACTGTGTTGTGATCACGTGCCGTCATACTGAGTCTAGCAAATGTAGTTGAGGAGAGCGATCACACTTCTGTTTTCTAATGTGAGCTCATTCGGTTGGGATGTTGCCTGTCTGCCCTTCCTATGTCAGGGTGAGAAATGGAGCCCATCATATTATAATTCATGTCAGATTGTACACCTCAAACTTACAAAATGCTGTATGTCAATTATAACTCAATTAAAAAAAAGAGAAAATATAGCTCATATCAGGAGGGAGCCAAAAATAATGGGTGGACCAGAAAGTTAGCAACTTTCCATTTTGTGGGAGGGGCAACTTCAGAAATATATTAATACATATACAGTCATCAGTAGCTAGGAAGTGGCAGAGTCAGGATTCAACAACCCATGTTTCAGGGAACTTTCAGGTACATGCTCTTTAACATTCTCTCAAGGTCTTCCTTGTATGAAAGTGAGTGTCAGTATTTAGTCTTCTGTGTCTATATGTGCTTGGGCAAATCTCTGCACTTCTTGCTGCCTGAGTGTTTTAACTTATAAAATGCAAGGCTTGTTTTAAAATGCAAAAGCACATAAGGTCCCTCTGTGGTCTGAAATTTTCCTAAATCCAAAAAGGGTATGTTTAGTTAATTTATATTTATTGAAAGGCACAATCCAGTATCCTTACTAACATGACTGTATATGATATAAAGCAGAATCTTATTGGAAGTCAGCATTTTAATGACTCATTTACACATTAAAATTCGGAAAAAAAGATTTTGAAAGACCTGTATTTCTAGTAGCATCAGTATGTGATAGATGTGTATTAGTACGAGTCTGCGCCATCATCCCTGACTGCTTTCCTCTAGCTGTCCCGTTTACTTAAGTCCGGGAATGAGACCCATGGCACTTATTCTATATGACATGTCTTCCCATATTATCTCAAGTGTCTTTCAGTGGAGATGATCAATTTTAAGGTTTCACGTGGCCTAAAACAATTTCCATTTTATAAATGTACATCCAAAACAATTTGTATAAAAATAAAGTTCAGTCAATAAATTATCATCACCTTTTTAAAGCTTTTTCCATTATGGGTGGTGTGATGGTGTCAGGGACATTGAGAGTGAAAAAGATCATTGATTTGGGGGGTTTTCTGTTAGAGTTTGCAGTGGAAAAAACAGATAAGTCAAGAATGTGGTTTCAAATTCCAAATGTTACATTATTTTGCATATCTCGTATTTCCAAGAGTAAAGTCTGTTGACCTTTGAGGAAACAAAAGGCTGAAAGATCTCAGCACATTGTGTTCCAAACTAGTATTTTCATTACATTTTCTTACTGACTGAATCAGGCATGTCATCACTTGCTAAATTATAATAGCATGTGAAGTACAGTGGTATTTCACATGATTTTTCATGTGGAGGTTGCCATTATATGCTTTGGTTACTGTGGAAGTTTGACATCAGGCTCACAAACAAATTGCCAAAGTCTTATGACCCACAGAAATTTTAATCAGCCTGTTCCTCTTTTCAGAAGCTTTGGAATTAGACTGTTCACTTAGCATAAATTATGATTTTAGGATATTTGGTTATTTATATGGCAACTGTATAATATATGTGTTATTGAGTTACAGTTGTCTGAGAAAGAAAATTGACTTAAGGAGAAGGATGAATTAGCAACTGTTTATGAAGAAACAATTTATTTCCTTCAAAAACATAGATTAACTCTAGGTCCAGGAAATAATGCCAAAAAATGGGTTCTTTATTTTAATAAACACATAAGAATGACTTGTGCATGTGGCATCAATTTACATGTAGTAAATATTTCAAAAAAGGCTTATTTTATGTCGTGTAGGTATTTATTCTAGCATTTTCTTTAAGAACCTAGCTTTTAATATCATCAAAAGTAAATGCAGCCGAGACCTTCATCCAGTTATCCTCATTTGTAAATTGATACATTTAAGTTACATTTCAAATATACTTTATTTCCCACTTCATGCTGGGTTCATGATTATTCCCCTCTCCCCAAACCTCACCCCATTTTTAGCATTCCCTAACTCAGAGAATGTCTCCATTCATTATTCAATGCATTAATTCATTAATCAAAAAATTTGAAAGGCAGGCATTGTAGAAGCAGAACTTGGGGAAAGCTTGACCATTCCGTCTCTCAACTCTATGTGTTTGAAATTAAGAGGAGACATTTAGCCCTGGAAAGGACAGTATGCTTCTATTGCAGCCCCACAGGAAGAGATTTGGGTGTGAGAGGATAAGCATTTTTAGCTCTCTGAACTTTATGTGGGCCAAATACAGGTAAGGCATAATTTAACATCCAGCATCAGGAGTACATGAAGGTTAATGGTGACGCACGGATGAATATTATTGGTTCATGTACCTCTGACAGTAGTGAACCCTAAATGGGTGATCTTCCAGTGGTATATAAGTAGGGGGCAGCAAGCAGATAGTATCAGCTCTTTGTATCTAATTTACTGCTCCTTATCGCAACCAAACTTAGATCAACACAAAGCAAATCAGTAGTCCCTCAACTGACTTGTTAGTTATCTATTTTATACACAGTAGTGTGTGTGTGTGTATATATATATGACTTCCCGGGTGGATCAGGTGGTAAAGAATCTGCTTGCCATCCAGAGACCTGGGGTCAATCCCTGAGTTGGGAAGACCCCCTGGAGGAGTGTATATATGTCAATGTCAATCCCCTAATTCATCCCACCCATCCTTTCCGCTCTTGGTGTCCACACATTTGTTCTCTAATTCTTTGTTTCTCTTTCTGCTTTGCAAATAGGTTCTTCTGTCCCATTTTTCTAGATTCCATGTATAAAAGCAACATTATGTAACATCTGTTTTTCTCTTTCTGACTTCAGTCTGTATGACACGCTCTAGGTACATCCACATCTCTGCAGATTTTGATGTTGAAGGTATCACTGCTTGCCCCACCAGCCCAGTGGTGGCAGCTCTCAGATGCACTTGTCATGTCTCTCTACATCTTTGCATCGCTCTACATGACAATCAGAGGATACTCATCTTCTCAATCACCTTGCTCATCTTCAACCTCTTTTAAGGTGCCCATGTGTGTGCATGCTAAATCGCTTCAGTCATGTCCAACTCTTTGTGACCCCATGGACTGTAGCCTGCCAGGCTCCTCTGTCCATGGAATTCTCTAGGCAAGAATACTGGAATGGGTTGCCACGCCCTCCTCCAGGGAATCTCCCTGACCCAGGAATCGAACCTGTGTCTCTTACATCTCCTGCATTGGCAGGTAGGATCTTTACCATTAGCACCACCTGGGAAGACCCCTTTAAGAGGCCCAGGCTTACTCTATGCCTTGATACTTAAGGGCACAGTCTGGGCATTTGGTGGCTCTCAGGGAATCAAATAATGGTCTTAAGGCAGAGACAACTTGGATTCTCACTTCCTAGAGAAGATGTTCCTACATGAAGAGCAAGACAGTCATGGACCAGTAACACAGCATCCTCAACAATGAATGGACATTCTGGTAAGCGATGTGTCGCATGTCTGTCTTTAAGTTTACATATGTCACTACACAATAACTCATAATAAATTTATTGGGTCAAGAAAGACTTATGACATAAAATATCAGAGACAGGAAGCACAAATAGCATTTGATTCCTCTACCAGCACCAAAACCATCATCAGAGCCACCCTACATGGCTCCATTAAGCTCTTGTTCATCCTGATTCTGAAGGTTTATTCTCAAGAGGAAGAATGAGCCATCAGATGGATGAGTCACATTTTAGTTATAATCACAGGAACATTCAAAAATGAAATCATTTTATTCAGCTGAACAAATCTTATAAAAAGTAAATTACTTCATTTACCTTTGGCAAAAAGACTAGTTTAGCTATTTTGAGTTCTCCCTGGAATTATCTCACCCATTCTTTTCACCCTCTGTGACACCTGCTTCCATCTCTCCCCTTTCCCAGTGCTTTCCTGGTCACACCAATAAAACAGGAAAAAAGCAGGAAGCGTGGCGCTGACAACCTTCACATCGTCAGGGCAGGAGGGAAAAGGCCCCACAATCGGCAATCTTTTGAAAGCGAGCATCTTTCAAAGAAGCAAATACTTTCAAGACAGTTTAATATTTTAATCTTTATTGTTGCTTCTTTATACCATCTTTGAAAATCCAAACTAGAACATTATTTCTGGGTTTCCAAGCTTCAGCCGTATCTCTGTCTATCTCTACATGTGTTTGAGTATACACGCCTCTCCCTTCACTCCAAATTCTTCTTACTCCAAATTTTCAAGATGGAGTAAAAGTGTTTTCCCCTATATTTACTGTTTAAGTTCTTTCCCACACAGTGGCATGATGCCTGTGTTTTTATTATGGCTGTTAGTTTCCAGCACTTGAGTTGTTTTTGTTTCAGCCTTTATTTTCTGTGTAAGATACACAGCTGCTTCTGTGCTGTGGAAGCCCTCATCTTACGAGTTATGGATTTTGCGTTGCGCATTAGCGATGAGCGCTAATGATGAAGTGAGCATCACCAGTCTGCTGCCCACACTGTGTGGGAGGCAGGAAGGCCTGGCGGTGGAGATGCGGAGAGACCGTGGACCTGATGGGGCTGGGAGAAACCAAGCTCTTAGGGTAAACACTGAGGGACCCTAACAGATGCCAAACTGAGTCACAGCTCTATTCGTAAATTGCACATAGATCTATCCCCAACAAGGATCCTACTAATTAGACATTTGGAATTATTTTAAAACCAATGAAATAAATGCCTTCTACAACAAGATAGAATTATGTAACAGATCTCAACAACTTTTTATTACAGATATTTTTCTTCTCAAGTTTAGGTAGAGCAATTTGCAGAAATATACAGGTCTAACCAGCGTTTCCATTCACATGGCCTCTTGCTGTCCAGCCTCATCCAGGTGAGCTCTGAGGGTCAAAGCACCTGCTAACGAGGCAGAGCGGGGCAGCACATCTCTGGTGTCCTTGCACCCTTGTTTTGTGTTTTTACTGCCATCATCTTTTTGTATTATTTTGTTTGTTTGTTTGTTTCATCACAGTTGGGTTTATACTAAGCCCAAGCAAAATTCCCAGACTTAATGTTGGGGTTTAGGCAGTCATCCTTGAAACAGTAGCAGAGTAAAGTACGAATGTGTTTGAAAGAGAGACTGTGTAACTTAAAATTACAACTATTTGAAGATTCATAAATTTACTTCTCAAGCCCCTACCTGTCCTCAGCGTGCGAGGCTTGGAACATCACCTGCCTGTTGACCGTGTCCACTTGGATGTCCACCAGGCACATCACCCTGACCTTTCATTTCACCCTGTCACCCACCCTCTCCTCCTTTCACTTCTTCATAAACGGCATCACCATTTCAGTTGCTCAGACCAACAGCAGTGACATGATATTTGACTTATATTTTCTCTTACATCCCTGACCCTCATTTATGAGCAGACTCTACTATCTCTGCCTTCAAAATATATCCAGAATCCAAATGCTTTTCATCACCTTCTCCACTACAGCCTTTCACTTTAGTCTAAGTCTGAACTATTTCAGGAGGCCTGCGACTGGTCTCCTTTCATCTGCTTATACCACCTGCATTCTGCTGTCCCCAGAGTATTCAGAATGATCTCTCTAAAACCTGAGTGCTATCACTGAGTCCCAGGTGGAAACCCTCCAGGGCCTCTCATCTCCCTTGCTTACCATAGTCTACAGGGTCCTCCGTGTCCTGGGCCCTCACTCAACCTCAGGCTTCATGCTCCCACTCCCTCCCTGCTCTTTCTGCTCCAGGCTTGCAGACCTCCTCCCCGTGAAAACATATGCCAAGCTCAAATGGTCCCAGGACTTTGCCTTTGCCTGGAACACTCCCTTGGTATCTGCAGCCCTCTCCTTTAGCCCTTCGGGTCTAAGTTCAAATGCCCTGTTGTCAGAGAGAGCTTTCCTAACCATCCGTCACAGAATTCCCCCTCCACATTTCCTTTACCCTTTACAAGCCTTTTTCATCACAACCCTTCTTATCATCCCTCACCTTATGTTTGATTATTATCTCTTTCCCACTCCAAGAACATAAGCTCAGAAGACCAGGGACTTTTCTCAGGAGAATGTGATTCAGAGGCAGGAAGTTCAGTCATGGGGTGGAGGCTCCAGGGCAGTTCCACCAACACACCGGCCTCCTGTGGCCCCACATGGAGAAGTGCGGGGAAGTGATGAGCGCTGCAAATTCCTGAAATCAATCCCCCCCCCTTTACAGTTAATGCAAAGAGATAATCAAACATTACCTCTTAGGCAGCAGTGGGAGATTTTGCTGTTATGAACCGGAGTACAAGAAAAAGAGTGGACCAGATCAGTGTTTTATAATTGGATCAATAGAAACTCTAATCATTATTATTTGTTAATTGCTTCACTGTCATTATGCTGCAGCATCACACACATCAATACTGCCGTCTGTTCATTCTGAGCACCATTATTTGTCTTTGTTGTCTTCTCATGTGAAACTAGACAAACAGTCACCAATCAAGTTTGGACTCTGATCACGGGCATTGGTTCCAAACAACGCTGACGCAGTTCGCAGTTCGGTGAAATTTGGAATCAGTACCACTACTTCTGATCTTAACTTTCAAGTCTAAATGGGACAGGTAGCTACCACCTATCGTAAGTATAATGAAAAAATTACTTCCTTGGTGGGAAGAACCTTCATTATTTAATTGGCTGTATGGAGGATGTTCTATCTTACATTATCAAAACATCAAGTTTTGTTAAGGTTTTGAGTGGTGAGGTTTTGACTTCTAAAAAGAACACATTTGAATTTTTAACAGGTTATCTTTCCTTTATTTCTAAAGGAGTATCCCAAATAATGGGAGGGGCCAACAGGCTAGACTGTAGTATATTTTTGGTCAGTGTCTTACAAGTGAGCCTCAAAGCACCCCATAGCTAGACCGCAGATTCTATACTTGGTCTATTCATGGTTCATATCAGGTCAAATTGGAGTTTCATGGATACCCTAAGCTGGTGTCACGTAGAATGATGGCAGATTGTACAAGCTTAGTGTTTATTTAAATTTGCTTTAGGTCCTTTCCTCATCTGCACACAGAATGTATCCTGAAATTTGACAGAGATATGTTTTATAACAGCAATAAGTAATACTATCTTGCTACCTGTGTATTTCAAATGATTTTAGGTCTTCACTTACATCAGCTTCAGAACGTATGACTCTATGCCAAGATAAGGAGTTGTGTTTCTGGACTACAAGTTAAAGGCTTATAAGCCAATGTCAAAAAAAGAAAATCTACTTTACAGTGGCAGTTTTCAAGAAAGGTTCTAGGAAATAAGGTTTTCTGGTAGGTATACATGAATTCTTGGAAATAAAAACAAATGTACTTAATCATTAGCTTTACACTACTTTTGGAAAGCATGTCTGTATAATTTGTCTAAGTAGAGCAGTGCTAAGAGTAAAAGGGAGTGTTATTAATATTTATGCTGACATAACAGGCATAAATTGGAATTATCCCAGATAATAAAGCAAAAAAGGGACTTAACAAAATTCATTCTATTTTAATATTAACTTAGTCTCCAGCAATTTATAGCTTTTCAATCTAAGAAATACCCCTGCATTCTAAGAAAAAGATAATGCAGTTAAGAAAAGGCAGATAATGAGGTTAAAGGGACAGATGTAAAACAAAATAACTTTTCAGATTAAAGAAGAAAAATTATAATTTAGCCCAAATAATCAAGGTTAAAAAAAATGGGACTGAAATGTTAAAATCAGGAAAAATACTGGTAAAATAATTCTACTTTTTCCATAAGACCTAAGTTAGCAGGATTAAAAGACACTCCTTACACTTCAAAAAATTTTTTGATAAATATATATGAGACACCGTTTTATATAATGAGTAGAAAATTTCTGGGGATCAATAATTTGACCTATAAAGACTGAAAATGTAGACAGATTAGAATCCTCACAAGTTTGCATAATAGTGACAGTCCCATTCATGTTTCCCTCTTGACTTTAAATGGCTTAAAAGACAGAGATAATAAATAATAAATGAAAAATACCACATGCTCAACAGATAAATAATAAATACTAACCACTCATTAAATGTTTTTAGAATATCTAACAGAATATTTTAAAAAGAAGGCTGTTCATGCTCACTGAACAGTGTTCTATAATGTAACTCTACTTGGGATTAAAGTTGATTACGTATTTTTGTCTGGTCAGAACAGGAATACTTTTCTGTATAGAAAGCACAGCAAGAAACCTAAAAGATAACAGCCCTCTTCTTTCTCTTACTAAATAAAAATGGACTTAATTTCTACATCAGAGGATTTCATGGAAAAGGCTGGAAAGAGACATAATTTCTGTATCAGAGGATTTCATGGAAAAGACATGTTAGAACTAATGCTTATGATCCAAATTATGGGTATTTTCAAGAACCGTGTCGTCATTACCTTCTGCCCTTGGTTTCCAGACAGATTTGGGATTGGCACATGAGAATGCCTGCTGCTGGGGTGGGCTGGTGCTGCGATCAAGAGTTTGGGGCCAAGCCAGCTGGGTTAAAAGCCCATTCTACCATATCCCCAGATAACTTCAAGAAACATAACTTCTCCTCTCCTTGAACCTAACGGAGCTTCCACTCGATAAATAGGAGTGACAATAGTGCCAACCTTTTCGTGTTGTTTGAGGGTCCAGTGATTAATAAACATAAAGCGTGCAGACGTGGGTCTGGCGCATCCTGCCAGTAATGTTACTACTTACTAGCCCTGCTATGAAAAAGCGAGTGTTTCTTTGGTGTCGATTCCTGTGACTTAGCGGCTGACTCCTTCCAGACGAGGGTTTTTTTCTTGCATGGTCATTCATTCAGATGAATTCTCTAGTCAGATTTCCTCTTTTTATCAATTAAAAATTCGAAGGGAGTGCACTAACTCTTGGTTTGAAGAGCTCAAATGAATTCTCCGAGTCACAGTTGCTTCCTGGAGGCACAGATGGCTGAGTCAAATCTGCTCTGACGGCACCTTCGTTTGGCACACGGCGGCTTCCTCAGACTAACAAGGAGCCGATGTTGACTGACTGGTCTCATGAGCACAGCAGACTGTGGGGGCAGTTAACGAAGCCCCCACTGGGAGGAAACACCCGGGAAGGCAAGGCTGCCGTGACGCAGCCCAGTCCTAGGCGACAGATGTCCCTTCATACGGGAGAGTCGGGGAACAGGCGTCAGCAAAAGGGGAACCTGGAGCTGCAAAATGATCTTGGTGCCTAGTGACACTGCACTGCGATGAGATTATTTTCTTTTAACGACAACGAAAAAGATTATAAAACTCTTTCAGTGTCTTTCACATAAAACTGCTCACGCTTGGGATATTTTAGTGCCTGTTATTCCTGCAATATCATCAAAAACAAGTTCACTGTATCTGCAAGATATGGAGAAGAGTTAATGGCCAGGGCAGGAGCTCGGCTGGCTTCAAAGTTCAAAGTTATGTGCGCTCCGGCTCAGCCACACAAATTATTCCCTGGGAGTAATCTTCAGTGAGTTGCTAGGAGATGACCGGTTTATGTTTTCCTTTGATTACAGGGCATAACTGCCCCACTGTCAGAATGCCAAAAGTTAAAAAAAAAAAAGGCAGTGATTGCTTAAGGATCATTTTTTCCTGTAACTTGCACTGAGGTATTGAAGCCTGGACCATTTTGCATGAAGAGAGGAGGGTAAGGGAGCCATGATAATGAATGTAGTAGAATCTTAAGAATTGTTATCTGAGCAGGGCCAGTAATAGTTGGCATAGTATGGTTGGCATGTCACCAATGTTTGATACATATTATTTGTTTAATCAAATGGAATCATAATTTTTAGTAATTTCTTCAAAAATAGTATCATGCATAGGTACGGTAGGAGGCTTATGTCTTAAAAGAAGTGCTTATACATACATGAAGGAGCATAACACGGGTCAAAAGAGATACAGAGTCACAAACTGAGGAGGACAATTAGCTCAAGCCTCTGGATTGAAGTAAAATAAAAAGAGGGAAGACTATAACCCTTCTGGCCCCAAGACTAGGGCCCATTTCATTATGCCACACTGTCCTCTGTACATACTGTATATATATAGATATATATGCTATGAACTCTAGAATTCTTTTTCTATGAAAGCTAATATGTTATAGTGATTGAAACTGACAACTTGGTTTAAACAATGACTTACTCTTACTTCCCTGGGGCTCAGCTGGTAAAGCATCTACTTGCAATGCAGGAGACCCGGTTCGATCCCTGGGTTGGGAAGAGCCCTTGGAGAAGGGAATGACAGCCCACCCTGATATTTTTGCCTGGAGAATCCCATGGACAGAGGAGCCTGGCGGGCTACAGTCCATGGGGTCATAAAGAGTTGGACATGACTGAACAACTGTCATACATACTTATTAGCTGTGGGAGTTGGGGTGAATTAGTTACATGCTCTGTGCCTTGGTATCCACAGTCATAAAATGGGGGAAATACTAGTACATACCTCACAAGATCTGTGTGAGGATGAAAGGAAATAATATATGTAATATACTTAGAAAATAATAATATACTTAGAAAATAATAGTCCCTGGCACTAAGAATCATTAAGGAAATATGAACTATCAAAGAGCCTCTTGATGAAAGTGAAAAAGGAGAGTGAAAAAGTTGGCTTAAAGCTCAACATTCAGAAAACTAAGATCATGGCATCCGGTTCCATCACTTCATGGCATATAGATGGGGAAACAATGGAGACAGTGACAGACTTTCTATTTTCTTGGGCTCCAAAATCCCTACAGATGGTAACTGCAGCCAGGAAATTAAAAGATGCTTGCTCCTTGAAAGAAAAGCTATGAACAATCTAGAAAGCAAATTAAAAAGCAGAGACATTACTTTGCCAACAAAGGCTCATCTAGTCAAAGCTATGTGGTTTTTCCAGTGGTCATGTATGGATGTGAGAGTTGGACCATAAAGAAAGTTGAGTGCTGACAAATTGATGCTTTTGAACTGTGGTGTTGAGAAGACTCTTGAGAGTCCCTTGGACTGCAAAGAGATCCAAGCAGTTCATCCTAAAGGAAATTAGTCCTGAATATTCATTGGAAGGACTGATGCTGAAGCTGAAACTCCAATCCTTTGGCCACCTGATGTGAAGAATTGACTCATTTGAAAAGACCCTGATGCTGGGAAAGATTGAAGGCAGGAGGAGAAGGGGACGACAGAGGATGAGATGGCTGAATGGCATCACCGACTCAATGGACATTAGTTTGAGCAAGTTCCGGGAGGTGGTGATGGACAGAGAAGCCTGACATTCTGCAGTCCATGGGGTCACAGAGTCAGACACAACTGAGCAACTGAACTGAAGCTATCATTTTCACTATGTTTATGAGCATTATTCTATTGTTCCCAGAATACAGCTCATCACCACCCAAAAGTTAGAGAATCAGGTATATGAAACTTCAAAAGGTTGGAAAGCCACATGTTTAGATAATAGGGGTAGACTCACCAAAGTAGGAAAGTGTCAAGGAAGCAGAGAGAAAGCTAAAGTTTTCTTAAATCTCCTGTGTTGGTAGCTGCTGATTCTGTCACAGTAACAGTTACAAATTTAGTGTGTGCATACTCCAGGCTGCCTAAGGTTAGCTATATATTAGTCAGATTATGTGCACAAGGACATCTATGTTTATTCCACTTGAAAGTTATGTGGTCCTAGTGCACTTCTGTGGGGTCTGGGGGAATGTGGGATCCAGATTCTGTGTTGCTAACTGTGTGGAATATCTGTGGATTTCTCTGTGTCCTCATTTGCTAATGAAAGTCGAACTTTTAGACAATGTTTCCTAGATCTCCACAACTCATAATTTTCTGATCCCTCTTCGGAAGAGCAGTCCAGTACAATAATTTCTTTCACAGGTTAGCTCTAAGCAAATCTGCCCATGTGGAAACCCAGAATTATAAATCAAGAACAGTTAGATGATTTATTTTTGCTCTGCAAATGAGCAAATGCATGATCATATTCCATTACATAGCATGTTTGCCCAATGACTTTAAAAGAGAATTCGGTTTTCAAAAAATCAACTTGTCTGTTGTCTACTGCATCAAGAAAGGTGTGTCATAGAGTTGTTAAGTGTTGCATTTAAAAAACTCCTTTGGCAAATCATTTTCTTAGAGAGAGGTTACCAAACAAAGAAAAAAAAAAGAAGAGGAAAATTCAGTCTTTCTGATTTGGAGAAGCAGCAGGTGCAAGTCACAGCTCTGGTACTAAATTGAGACAGCTCCTTAGAGAATGACGTATCCAGACTTGCCTGTAGTATTTTTATAAAGGCTCTCAAACCAGCGTGAAAACCACTGTGATTAATTATTAAATGTGATCCAGGCTGGGAAGTCCATGCTGGGAAGACAATTCAGATCTGTTTTGCTCTCTGTTTTGCATCTCTTTGGTTATGAATTATGGGGATATATAGAGTAACAGTCATAAGGATCAGTTTCTGCAACACCATCCCTCAACCTACTTTTATTGTTAATAAACCAGACTGGGGGGCGGGGAAGGCAAAGGGAGAAAGTGCCATGTTTCAAGAACATTTGTCTTGATATTTTAGTGACAAGCTTAATCTAATTAATTGTATTTGGCTCTGACTAGCTTAGCATAAGGTGTGAGCTTTCAGCTGCGAGAGGGCAGCTCCTGACAAGGTGAGAAATCCTCTTTTGATTGTTGAAATCGTCCAGGGTGCATCTCATCTGTTTTTGAAAATGAAAGCTCGAGTAATATGTGATTTTAAAAAAAGATGCTTTTCTCATACGTGACTCTGAGTTCTGTGGTAGGAGGTTATAGCATGGTTGCTCCATGTGGCAGAGACAACTAGCAGGCTTCTTACGCCAGTCTCTCCTCCTTACCCTATAATTGAAGTTTTAGCTGGGCACAAGGCTTAAGCCAGGCGAGGATTCCATTTCTCAGTTTTCCTTCCTTTGTGATCAGAGTTTGGCCGGTGAGCGCGAGACGAACATATGTGCGCCCTCCAAGGGCAGGTTCTTACAGGCACGGCATGCCTTCGGCTTTCTCTCTGCTCTCGACAGACCTGGTGTTCGGATCTGGAGTGGCGATCATGACCATGAAAGGGAAGCTGTAAGTTGAGTGTGCAAGAGACTGGTTCCCTGATAACTATCGCAGTACCCATCTGCGCTGACACACGAGTGGGCAACGAGCATCTCCCTTGTTTAAGCCTCTATTATTTTGGATCTCCAACAGCACTGGGCTTTTATCCCAGTGAATGGACCACCACAGTTGGAATCCAGCAAATCATAATTTCCTCATTTAATTTATATGTAGGAATAGTTATAAGGGGGAAAGTCTCCAATTTTATAGTAAATTTCATTTTCCTTCTGTCACAGATTGAGTGAAATATTAGCTAGCAAACATATTCCTGGGGGCACTACAACCCTTGCATCTCTTTCAAAGATCTTGTTCCCTTCCTTCCTTCTGTTTTCCCTTCCATTTTTCCCTGAATGTCTTATCATCTCCATTGGATTATAGATTCCTTCAGGTCCAGACCTACATTCCACGTTCCAGAGTTTACTATCCCATTTTCTAAACACAACGTTTTGTACATAAAAAGTTCAGAGTGAGCCTTTGTTTAAAGAGATACTCCAAAGACATGCACAGAGCTGTGTTAATTTTTAACACACCATGCATATAATTGAATTCCTAAAATGAATTTGAAAACAAGTGCCTAAATTAACTACAAAATTAGATTTCTAGGTTTCCAGACAGATATTATTAATCATTAGTGATAACACATTAAAAAAAAAAATTCAGTGGCATTTTAGGTGATTCAGTACCTCAAGAAACAGCCCTAGACACAACAAAGAGTAGCATAATGTATTAAATTAGATGAAATTCTTAAAGCCTTTAAGTGTAAAGCACTTCATGCCCAATATTTATTCCCTTATTATCACTTCCAGTAAAAATTATTTAAAGGTTAAAGAGATCAAAAACCATAAAAGGCAAAATATCTACGGAATGTCCTATAGGAAACAAAATGATTTATTCTGAAGTTTAGAAAATAAATTTTTTAAATGCCTTAAATTTCTCACATTGTCCTGAATTCTTCATGTTGCCTGAGTTGATATTACGACAGTAGATTCTGATTATCCACATGTAATATAAACATTCTTTACAAGTCAGAGAATTGCTACTGCCAAAAGAATAATCAAGTTACATTTTACCTTGTGTGTACTGCATTAGGTATAGATTGTATTCTGTCTTTCCAATACAGGAGCAGGCCCAAAGTTAAGGTTTCTAGACATTTGGAAAACATTTTCAGAAACATTTCTCAGCCAAGAAAGGCAGCACCTATGCAGTGGGGATGATGCTACAATTTCTGATCTGTCTCCCTCAAGGGAGACTGAGGTTGGTCAGAGACTAAAGTGAGACCATCTGGGACACCGTACACTGAGAACAAAAGAACAACTATAATGAAAACTAACTTCCTAATAACTTCTCCTCCTTCATCCCCTGCCCCACACTCTTTTAAGTGTGATAGAAATGTTTGATCTCTAACCTATTTGTAGATAAAAATCACCACTGTAATTGAATCGGTGCCCTAACTCCCTTAAAAAATAGCAACAGGTAGCAGCTCTTGGAAGCTAGTATTAACACTTCCTGGAGCAGCCAGTGAAAATCTTGCTCTCGTCCCTGTTTTGCCACATTTAATGGGAATTTTGATCCAGACGTGAAATGCAAATGGGGTTGAGAACCAAACAATTATGGAGAAAGAATTCTGGAGACATAACCAGAAAATGAACCCAAGATCCCAGTTTCAAATAAGCAAAGTATTTTACTGTAAAGTGAAAGAGAAAAAAAAATACCCAGATCTTTCTGTAAAGTAAAATGGTTTCTGTACTAATACGCACTGAAAAAATGGGGAAAACAAGAACTTTCTTTAGGAGATGAAATCCGTCACTTGAGGAAAAGCCCCGTTCCAGAGAACTGAGGTCTTCCTCTTAATGATAGGCTTTTGTTCCTGTGTTGCTCAACTTCTAAATAATTTAGGGAAAGCTACCATGTGAGATTAATAATCTTTATCCAAAACAACCTTCTCAGTGGTAGTAAAGTGTAGTAAGGGAGAAAATTGAGAAGTTGTTCAAATTTTACCAAGAACAACAGTTAAAGTCTCAGGATGTTATATAAATGGGCACCACTGCTACCTGTTGAAAGGTCATGAGCTCTGTAACAGCTGTTAGAATAAATCATACTTCAGAATAATCCACAAAAAATAAATAGAAAGGAGATCATGTTTTGCCACTGGGCCCAGACAGGGTGATGAAAAAGCCATGATCATGTATAAGCTTTATCTGCTTATCTGGAGAACAGTGTTAAGGATGGATGTGTTATTTTTGTGTGTGTGTGTCTGTGTTACTTTTTGAGTTTGTTTTTTTTTTTTTTAATGAAAAACATCTATGAAAGTCTAGTCTAATGAGACGGAAGAGTTCCTAATTCTTTGAATCTCAAAATGATTCTTCAGTCCTAATCAGCTATGAACAATTAGATTTCAGTTACTATTATTATTCACATGAATATTTAGTTAGAAAGTGGTATTATTTGGAAAGGACTTCCCAGGTGGCACAGTGGTAAAGTATCCGCCTGCCAATGCAGGAGACACAGGTTCAATCCCTAGGTCAAGAAGATCCCCTGGAGAAGGAAATGGCAATCCACTCCAGTATTCTTGGGGAAATCCCGTGGACAGAGGAACCTGGTGGGATATGGTCCCGGGGGTTGCAAAGAGTTGGACACGACTAAGTGGCTGAGCATGCACACACAACACATTATTTGGAAAACTGTTTCTACAATTTATTCTAAATGAGTTTAACATGAAGCAGCTATGTTGCCTTTTTGAATATTTTTAGAGGTGTGAAAATGCTGAATATCACTTCAGACTTTGAAGAGCAGAATGACATTCTGCAATGAGTCTGTCTGTGGCATGCGATTGGTGATAAAAAATAATCAGGCATGGAACTTCCCTGGTGGTCCAGTGGCTAAAGACTCCATTCTCCCAATGCAGGGGGCCTGGGTTCAATCCCTGGTCAAGGAACTAGATCCCACGCTCCAACTAAGAGTTCAAATGTCGAAACTAAGACCCAGGGCAGCCAAATAAATAAATGTGCTTAAAAAAAAATCATCAGGCATGGATCATAAGTTATTCTGGGACAGAATTCTGAGAACTATTGAAAACACAGGCCTCGAAGAGACATAAGGCTTCTTTTCCTTCATCCCTGTGTTAGGTTTAAGAACTTCATCTCCTTTTCTAATGGCCAAAGCATTGAGAATAGTGTTGATATTAAGTATCTACTAACCAGAAATGGTATGGACCTAACAGAAGCAGAAGATATCAAGAAGAGGTGGCAAGAATACACAGAAGAACTGTGCAAAAAAGATCTTCACGACTCAGATAATCACGATGGTGTGATCACTCACCTAGAGCCAGACATCCTGGAATGTGAAGTCAAGTGGGCCTTAGAAAGCATCACTACGAACAAAGCTAGTGGAGGTGATGGAATTACAGTTGAGCTGTAATTCAAATCCTAAAAGATGATGCTGTGAAAGTGCTGCACTCAATATGCTAGCAAATTTGGAAAACTCAGCAGTGGCCACGGGACTGTAAAAGGTCAGTTTTCATTCCAGTCCCAAAGACTGCACAAACTACCACACAATTGCACTCATCTCACATGCTAGTAAAGTAATACTCAAAATTCTCCAAGCCAGGCTTCAGCAATACACGAACCGTGAACTTCCAGATGTTCAAGCTGGTTTTAGAAAAGGTAGAGGAACCAGACATCAAATTGCCAACATCCGATGGATCATCGAAAAAGCAAGAGAGTTCCAGAAAAACATTGATTTCTGCTTTATTGACTATGCCAAAGCCTTTGACTGTGTGGATCACAACAAACTGTGGAAAATTCTGAAAGATGGGCATACCAGACCACCTGACCTGCCTCTTGAGAAACCTATATGCAGGTCAGGAAACAACAGTTAGAACTGTACATGGAACAACAGACTGGTTCCAAATAGGAAAAGGAGTACGTCAAGGCTGTATATTGTCACCCTGCTTATTTAACTTATATGCAGAGTACATCATGAGAATCGCTGGGCTGGAAGAAGCACAAGCTGGAATCAAGATTGCCAGGAGAAATATCAATAACCTCAGATATGCAGATGACACCACCCTTATGGCAGAAAGTGAAGAGGAACTAAAGAGCCTCTTGATGAAAGTGAAAGATCAGAGTGAAAAAGTTGGCTTAAAGCTCAACTTTCAGAAAACTAAGATCATGGCATCTGGTCCCATCACCTCATGGGAAATAGATGGGGTGACAGTGGAAACAGTGTCAGACTTTATTTTGGGGGGCTCCAAAATCACTGCAGATGGTGATTGCAGCCATGAAATTAAAAGATGCTTACTCCTTGGAAGGAAAGTTATGACCAACCTAGACAGCATATTAAAAAGCAGAGACACTACTTTGCCAACAAAGGTCCATCTGATCAAGGCTATGGTTTTTCCAGTGGTCATGTATGGATGTGAGAGTTGGACTGTGAAGAAAGCTGAGTGCTGAAGAATTGATACTTTTGAACTGTGGTGTTGGAGAAGACTCTTGAGAGTCCCTTGCACTGCAAGGAGATCCAACCAGTCCATCCTAAAGGAGATCAGTCCTGGGTGTTCATTGGAAAGACTGATGCTGAAGCTGAAACTCCAGTACTTTGGCCACCTCATGTGAAGAGTTGACTCATTGGAAAAGACCCTGATGCTGGGAGGGGTTAGGGGCAGGAGGAGAAGGGGACGACAGAGGATGAGATGGCTGGATGGCATCACTGACTCGATGGACATGAGTTTGAATAAGCTCCAGGAGTTGGTGATGGACAGAGAGGCCTGACGTGCTGAGATTCATGGGGTCGCAAAAAGTCGGACACGACTGAGCGACAGAACTGAACTGAACCAGAAACACCTGAGCTTTTCTTAACACCCCTTGACTCTTACCCTATATACTACCCAAAATAGGCACCAAAATGCCAGGCAAAAGCCAGTTTTTGAAGACTCCATGTAATTTTATTTTGTGTAATAGCTGAAGAGGGCCAGAGTTGAATTTCACATCATCATGGAGGGAAGAAGGAAAACATCTAAGAAATTAATCAGCCCCAGAGCCATTTAAAGGTATATTGTATTTGGACGTACAACTCAGGCCATAAAGGTGAGCACCTGAAATAACACAGGTGCCTTCTTGCTGGAGGGTAGTGGCAACTTCACCAAAAACATGAAGAAAAGGACTCTTTTGCTCCATCTCCCTTAAGGAACTCTGGAAACAATTTTATGTTTTGGAGAATAAGACCAATTTAGTTGAAATGCAGATCGTATAGAACATATAGAGTATGTTCCAGTAAGCTGAAAGCTAAGCAACAGATGTTAACAGAGCAATCTATTTCAATGAGGATCATGAGAAAATAATTATGAAGCTTTGCAGGAAGCCAGGAGACAAAAAAAAAAAGATCCAGGGTACCAGCATCAGTGTGTTCAAATATCCAGAAGGAGAGATGCTGATTTGCTTCAAGAACTACCGAGTCTTATTCTATTTCATCTCCTTAGAATAATTTCCAGTGTTTGTTAAGGCATTCGGAATCTGGAGGCTCAAGGTAGAAAGTGTGTCTTAATCACACTGGAAATTTCATAGCTTTGGGGAGTTTAGTAATGCTTCTTTTTTAAGCATGCATCTTTCTAGTTCAGTGATCTCTGGAGCTGAGGGAGAAGCAGTCGAGTTCGCAGTCACAGAGCAGGGCATTGACCTTGCTTCTGTGACTGTAAAGGCCCTGGGTTCACAAGGAGTGGGGAGAGAGAACAGTATATAAATCCATAGACTCCAGCTGTATTGCAGCCTCATATTTTTAATCACTTTAGTTACTTTAAACTTTTCTTGTATGCTACATCCGCAAAGGGCTAATACCCAAGAAGTAAGAATTTTCAGTGTTTCTAGCATTTATATATTAGCAGATTACTTGAATACTCCAGGTAGTTCCACTCTTCCATACTGAAGGCCAGTTTCTTTACAATTTGAGAGCAGGAAGCAGTTTTGAGGCTGTAAGTTATCTTTCATGGTTTTAGCTCCCAAATTAATGACCCAAGAAGCTTTGTATTAAAAAATAAATAAATAAAAGATCTTGGGGGGGAAAATCTTGGGCTTCTTGACTTACATATAGGCATCTCTGACTATTTTTGAGGATGCTTGGGTGTTTTAAAAGATTTAAAAAAAAGATACCATACATTTAGATCTTAAACTGTGCTAGGACCACTTTGGTGTGTTTTTCTTGACTACTTGGGGGTATTTTTTCATGCACAGACAGTGAAAGAGGAATGAGCAGCTAGTTAATGGTCTTCTTGGCTTCTAGAAGGAGCTAGTTATCCTTCAACAGCAAATGTTTGCTGGTGTGCTGTCATATTTGCAGAATGACCCAAGTTTCCTAATATAGCATCCAGTGGTCAGATCCATACTTTGAGATATCAGGTAGGGGTACCTAACCTAACTCCTCTACTTCTCACCATCATCTGCATTGTTGCCAGAGGCTCTTCCTAAAACCTAGCCCAATTATGCCACTCCTTCTGAAGCTTCTCAGGGCTCTGGTTGTCCCAGGTCAACTTCTAATAATTCAGTGCAACCATAAGGCCATCCTCTGATCTGATGCCATCCTCCTTTTCCAGTCTTCTCTTCCGCCACAGCCCTCACTTCAGCCGTGTCTGCCTGTTCTTTCAGAAAGTCCACCATGGATGGTTACGCTGTTTTCCCAATCTGTGTATAGAATTTCCTTTTGGAACTCTCTTGGTTTTCTCAAATCTCTCCCATTCTTCAAGGCTTCTGTCTCCCCAATTAATTACTCTTTCTGTGCTTTTAAAGGTGTTTTTAATCTATTCAAATCATGTTTCATACAATTTATTTTCCCCCAGTCAGGAGATGGCCACCCACTCCAGTGCTCTGGCCTGGGAAATCCCATGGACAGAGAAGCCTGGCGGGGCTATGGTCCATGGAGTCATGAAGAGTCAGACTCGACTTAGTGACTAAAACAACAAAAACAACAACAAATAAACAGTGAAAAATAGTCTCTGAAATCATGCGTGTATTCCTCATAGGCTCCAACACAGAAACAGGCTCTAAAACCAGCTTGGTCCTATGCCTGTTGCACTGACTGTCATGATTCTTTTTGCGTGTTCTCAAAACACACTCCTCTGGCAACACTGGCATGCTTACCTATTTCGTGTCTGTCTGTTTCACTGACTATCATACATATGAGATTAAGGCTAACTTCTTTATCACTCTTTATTCCACATTCCATCTAGTTCAGCACCGTGTGCATCTTATGTGCTTAGTAAGTTTTTAAAAAGGTGAATCACATATAAGATTGTTGCCGGTTTATATTTTAATGGAGAGTTTTAAAGCAGTTACAGTAAATCTTTGACTAGTTCCTTAAAAAGATTTAGACATCTATTTTTGAGCATTTCTCCTGTTAATATTTACAATGAACTTCAGTTTTCTATGGGTCAGCAGCTATAAACCTCAGCTATAAACAGCCAGCTCACATCCAGTAGTTAACAAAAGCATGGAAATTATCCTGCAAAAAAAAGCAGCATGCTGCAGAGATTCTGGTTTGGAATTACTACCACTGATGCTGAATATTCGAGCTAATCATTTGTATTCAAAGGAGAAGCTGCATTTGATAAGGCTTCTAAATGTGGGTTTATGATACCTACCATGTAGAATTCTATTCCAGAGGATCAAACAAAATGTGGCATCCTAACATAGTTTCTCGCAGAGTTTCTCTGAGGAAGTTACTTAGTCCCTTCAAGACTCAATGACCTATAAACCTGTGAATTACAACTTTGAAGTTAGAGTCCTAAGAGGTAAATTAATAGACATTCTGACCTTGTGCCTGGGTATAGCATTGATCATTAAATATTAGCTATTGTTAATGTTTATTATTTTTTCTATTGTTTTCATAGAGTTCTTGTAACTATTGCTATTAATTTCAGGATCATTATTTCTGTTATTTTAATTTCATTTTTGCAAACAAATTATCGTTTTAATCTTTTGCTTCATTTCCTATCTCTAGTCTTCCCTCTGACCTCTCTCAGTCTCTCTCTCTTTTGGTTTGATGGTGCAGTGTTGCAAGGTTTATCTTTTGACAAGGATCAGTGACTTCACATTATCTATTTATACATTCCAAATCAAGCCCAGCACAATATGTTCCCATCCTAATCTTCAAGATGTTCTGTTCTATTTCCCTTCTCATATTCTGTTCTTTAGCCAAACTGGACTTTCTGCTGCTCCTTTTTATACACATTTTATGTTTCAACCTTCATATGAGTTTAATCGGCACGTTTTAACTGGGCACCTCCCGTGTGTCAGGCATAGTTCTGAGTCTCAGGGGTGCCCAGATCATCAAAACCCATCCCTGTCTCCCAGGAACGCGTGACTGGTGTGGTGAGGCAAATACGATTTTGAACCACCTTTTATGATCTTTCCTTAACTGGCATTACTCCTAATCACTCTTGAAATCACACTCATTCTTGGAGGTCCACCGAAAAGTTGCCTGCTGTGTATATGACATAAATTGCCCTCTTTCATTTAAGTGAATATAATTCCCTGTCTGTACCATTTCATCTTGTCTTACTTTCTGTTATCTGTGTTTATGTTTTCTTGAGGGCAAGGACCATGCTTTATTCACTTTTGTGTTCTTCGTTGTGCCTTATAATTATTAGGCTTTCAGTTAATACTGGTTGAATATCAAATGAATGTATCAGTAGAATTTTATTTTAAATAGAAAAATACCCAAAGTCTTCATGGATCATTCTTTAACCATCTATCCCCAAAGATACTTCATCCAAAGAAGCTTTGTTATTGTTCACTAAGTCGTGTCTGACTCTTTGTGACCCCATGGACTACCGCACACCAGGCTCCTCTGTCTCCCACTATCTCCTGGAGTTTGCTCAAACTCTTGTCCATTTGAGTTGGTGATACTATCTAACCATCTCATCCTCTGCTTCCTGCTTCTCCTTTTGCCTTCAGTCTTTCCCAAGCATCAGGGTTTTTTCCAGTCAGTCAGCTCTTCACATCAGGTGGCCAAAGTATTAGAGCTTCAGCTTTAGCATCAGTCCTTCCAATGAATATTCAGGGTTGCTTTTCTTTAGGACTGACTGGTTTGATCTTGCAGTCCAAGGGACTCTCAAGAGTCTTCTCCACACCATAATTCAAAAGCATCAATTCTTTGGTGCTCAGCCTTCTTTAACGGTGCAATTCTCACATTTGTACATGACTGCTGGAAAAACCGTGTGTGTGTGTGTGTGTGTGTGTGTGCGCGCGTGCATGCGTGCGTGCGTGCTCAGTCTGACTCTTTGTGGCCCCATGGACTAGCCCACCAAGCTTCTCTGCCCATGGAATTTTCCAGGCAAGAATACTGGAGTGGGTTGCCATTTCCTACTTAAGGGAATCTTCTCAACCCAGGGATCAAACCCTCATCTCCTGCATTAGCAGGCAGATTCTTTACCACTGAGCCACTGGGCTACCAGGGAAACCCATACACATATATACCCACACACATTTTACTTGACTAGATGTAGGTTAAGCAAATAAGGAGATTGATTGCTCCCCTTTTTTTTTGACGTTCTTTTCTTATCTGTTTGTCCTATAAGTGTATACATATTCACATATTAAAAAATTTTGGAAACAGTTGTAAGATAAATAGAAAGACACAAATATAAAGATAAATATAGTATGGGATCCTGGAGATGGACCAGGGCTTTCAGAAATAGAAGTTGTAGAACTGTGTCTGGGAGGAAGGTCTGTTTTTAGCACATTAGGGCACACGTCTTTAAATATGAGACACACTTCTGAAAAGAACATGGGGTCCTGTGAGTGAAGTATTGGGTTGCCTTGTTTTATATTTACTTGAGGCTCTTCTAGAGAAACAACAAAAGTGGGAAGGGAAAGCAAAACCACATGGTTCTGTGAGACATTAAGTGTGCGTCTCACAGATCTGGATCCCCGAACAGATGCATACACAAAAGCAGCAGCGTCTGGAAGCCTGCACACACGTCACACATTCCTCCCTTCATACTCCCGGGCATCATCTCCATGGTGACTAAATGAGTTATTCACTTCAGTCAACCCTGATGTGATAGAAATAGCTTCATCAGAGCAAATTCTCTTCCCCTCGGAAAAGTTGACAGATTTATTGAGGAACTTCCTCAGTTTGCACCAGTGATCATGTAGCTTCAATAGTCACAATTACACAGTCACAGCTAACAGAATAGGTGTGTCAGAGTCAACATGTTGTGTTAATTATAACACATGTTGTAACTGTTGTGTTAACATGTTGTTATGTTAACATGTTGTGTTAATTATTACACTGACAGTGTAATAATGCTCACATACAAGAGGAAGTTAGGAGGAGTTTAATAAATTCAGTAACTGACTCTTTATTATGCTCTTGTATGGGGCATTTAAATGAACCAAATCTTGTTTATTTCAATACTTCTTATTTTTTTAAAGTTAATGAAAAATTAATGATTTTGTTACCAGATTACCAAATTAAGCCTTTTATGGGATCATATCTACATTAAGAAAGAAAAGCCTAAAGAGATTCATTTCATTTCAATAAGCTCCTTTAACTAAATGTGTTCATTAGGACACATGCTTATTTATCATGGTTATTAAACTGTTATGCAACAATAAAACTTGATTTCCAAAATAATGTCCCATAATTAGGCTTATTTTATTTTGATAAAAACCAGTTTGCTATACCTTTTAAGATAAAGCAAGGGGAATAGATTGTTCAGGAAAAATAACTAAATAGAAATAAAACACCTCAATCCTCAATCACTGTTTTGAATTACTGGTTAATACTCATTCCTGGGCTTCCCAGGTGGTGCTAGTGGTAAAGAACCTGCCTGCCAAGGCAGGAGAAGTAAGATATGCAGGTTTGATCCCTGGGTTGGGAAGATCCCCTGGAGCAGAGCATGGCAACACCCTCCAGGATTCTTGCCTGGAGAATCCCATGGACAGACGAGCCTGGCGGGCTACATAGTCAATAGGGTCACAAAGAGTCAGACACAACTGAATTGACTTAACACTCACGCATTCATTCTTAAATCTGCTCCAGACAGGTTTTATGCTTTCTCTGATGACTAACTTTCATGGAAATATGATTTGCTTTAAATATTAAACACATCCTAGTGGTATGATCCTTGACTAAGGGTTCCAATATTAAAAAACACTTGAAATATATATGGTCAATGCTTTCAAATTAGTTTGAGTTTTAGTAAACCTAAGGAGAATAGCTTTTCTGGACATTATTTAAATGTTCAAAAAAAGATTTTCATTCCAAAAACAAAGTGTTTTGAGTTTTGGGTCTGTGGGTTTATCCAGCCAATCCAAGAACAGGACTCAGATAAGGTTCTGTCTTCCTTTATGGGGACCGGAAGATCTATCATAGTGGCAGTGGCTGCATTCTGTAGGAAAGCCCACTGCATGGTGTACGGAAAGAATGTGGCTGCAAATGGATGCTTTCAAGCTCTGGTTCTACCATCTGTCACCTAGGCAAATGTTTTCACCTGCTGTGGCTGAGAAGAGCCCTTGGCTTGCCAAATAAAACTGTATTTGTGAATGGGGATCACTTGAAAATATCTTGCTAAGGTCCTGTCTTTGCCATTCTTTCTAATTCTGGTCATTGTGATGAACCTCGTGTTCTAGGTAAATATTGGTGGTGCTTCTTTTACTGTAAGCATTCTTCTCTCTTCCATGGCAATCGATAAGACTCTTTTTGGTAAAGCAGCAAAACCTGAGGGCTTTATTTCTAAATCTGGTTAACCAAACATCTCCTGCCTCAACTCATCATCACAGAATAATTCACACTCTCATTGGTTATTTTCATTCCAGATTCCAAAGTTAATCACAGTGATTCTCAACTCAAGAAGAAAATTATTGAAGATGCAGTGCTATTTGCTGGTCTCCTGGGAGACTGCACAGATTTCTCTATTAAACAGCACTGTTAAAGTGTTGGGTTCCGTGGTTTGGGGATGGGTAGATGAATGCAATGGAGAAGGCAATGGCAACCCACTCCAGTACTCTTGCCTGGAAAATCCCATGGACGGAGGTGCCTGGTAGGCTGCAGTCCATGGAGTCGCTAAGAGTCCTCGGACACGACTGAGCGACTTCACTTTCACTTTTCACTTTCATGCATTGGAGAAGGAAATGGCAACCCACTCCAGTGTTCTTGCCTGGAGAATCCCAGAGACGGGGGAGCCTGGTGGGCTGCCATCTATGGGGTCTCACAGAGTCGGACACGACTGAAGTGACTTAGCAGCAGCAGATGGATGCAGATCCCTGGCTGCTTGGGGAGGCGGCAGAGGTAACGGCCATGCTCCCAACCTCATCTCCTTCATTCAGACCATGCTGGCTACACATTAGGAGCCAAATACATGTTCTGTGAGGGAGTAGCTGGGGGAGTGAATGAAGTCAGCCCTCCAGTCTCTCCTTCCTCAGCTGTAGAATAAAAACAATTACATCTGTTTACCACTGATTATGTGACAATTAGATAATATATGTACAGTGTTGAGCACAGGGCACTGCGTATGATGAGAATTCTGTGACTGGTAATTGCTGATCTTCCTATAGGGAAGTCATGTCTCTGATTCATAGAATTCACTTATTTCTTACTCTCCTGTTTTCTCATGTGGTAAACTGTAAGTTCTGTCAACATTAAATAAGTATACTCACAATGAAGCTGCTTTTAAGTCTGTATCCCTGAAAAATGAAAAGACTCTAAGATGTTTCATTGACTTCTACCCAGTTCTCTCTGGGCCGGCTGAGCAAATCTCTACTCTTTCAGAGGACTCCCCTCTAAGGGACTGGAGGCAGGATGTTCTTCTGCCATTTCCTGTGTACTTCTAGTTTCTGAATAAGTGAAGAGCAGAACTAGATGCTTCATGCCGTCTCTGTCTGTCTGGTCCTTATGTTAAACTGATTCGAGGAGAACACCCCTCACCTCAGGCCAGCTGATGGCTGTAGTTCTGCAAGCACATCGGTTACGAATACTCAGGGTCCGTTAATCCTACAAAATCATCCAATCTAAAGCTTGCCCAGATCCCTAGTTTCCAGTCCATGAAATACAAGGAATAATACAGATCTTTGGTTTCCTGGAAAAACACCCTATTACTCTTTCTCTTTTTCTACTTACTTAGTCTAATGATTCATATTCCAGGTGGTTCTGCCCAATTTTAGAATTATCATGATCTGCTTTATAGGGAAAAAAACCCATCACATTTCATGTACAGTATAACTTATGTTATTTTTTTTAGGGAATGAGAAAAATCTAACATTCAATGCAGAATTTCTGGCTCCTTTAACATTAAGAGAAAATTTTAGTTTTTATCATTGGGTTGTACTGTGATATATTTATTTATTATGTAACCCCTTATGTCACTAATTAATTTACATTTTTCAAAAACATTTCATGAATGGAAAAATACTCTCAAAACAATGATGTAAAATTGAAGATGCAGACCAACACAGTGTAATTCCAATTTTGGTTTTTAAAAAGGTCACTATGAAATTTTTTTAAGGACAGGGGAAAAATATCTCCAAATGTTCATTTCATCATCCCTCGGATGGGTTGAATTTTTATAAAAGTCATCTCTCATTTTTGAGAAGCACGCCTTCTTCCACTCAGGGGGACACTTCAGGACAGCCAAGAAACTTTAACAAGTCGTATTTTGGCTCTTATGAACCTTCACAAATAAAGGCAACATATGTCTGTGATGAATTGTAATAGAATACTAATGACTCAGCATTTCTGACAAGTAGTCCTTGAGCGAGTCCCTTTTAAGTTCCTTCAAGAAAGGACAGACAAAGATTCCTCTTGTGAACTGCTGCAGCCCAGGTTGCAATAGGCAGTTTACAGCTAGAATCCACAAATAATAGCTCAGCTCAGGGCCCTGCCCTTAGAAGTCACAGGCTGGAGGAGGTCCAGGCTTTAAATGCTGTCCCACTTTTGAAGCTGGGCTCCCAGGTACCTGCCTGCCTGCTGGAACAGGTGAGCAAGTATCAACCATCTTGAAACCTGGAAGGGGCTTTATCCTGACTTAGCTGCAGTGTTCTACCCAGATTCCATCCTAATGGCTAAAATGTCAGTTTTTAATTGATGTTATCTGCTTAGTGGATATCTTTCCTATCAAAATCACTAAACAGGTTATTCTCTTCTATTAAGTGATAAATGACTCATGCCACTCATTATTTTGTATCTTTTTCTTATGTCCAAGTATCCATATTCTTTAAAAGGCTGTTTTAAAAACCAAGTCCCATTGGTTAATTTAAATCCTTCCCTGAGGCAGGGAGGGAAGAAGAAAGGAAGAAATTATGACCTCACTGTAATGATGGATCAAGTCTAAATTAAAAGTAGAAGCAGCAGTAAAATAAAATAAAATAAAATAACTTCTTACTTCATCTCTGATACATAGAACTTACTTGGATACACAGTTTCATCTGGACAGATTCAAATACAGACTCTCCAATACTGCCCTCCTAATATGGGAGGAGCTGGAACTCAGAATAGAACATTTCTCCAAATGGAAAACAGCTCGGATGGTTAATGCAAATGAGGAATTTCAGTTGGCTTTGGACATAGCATAATGCAAAATTACCGTCTCACAAATCACTTTCTCCTGTATCTGTGTATCAAAATATTTATAAAATGTCTTGCATAATCATACCTAACTAAGCCTCCTGGTATTTACCTTTTCAGTAGGATTCTGTTTGTCTTTACACAGAATGCAATGACTAAGCAGTGACTTTTAGAAAGGGGAAATGTCTCTCTCATTCTGCTCCCGTCTCTCTCTTCCCAGATATACTTTTAAATCAGTGTGCAGACAAAGTACTAAAAGTATTGCACAGATTCTTATTTGTAGATCGTGGATAATAAATTCCACAGCCTGATATCTATGCTCTGATATCTGATCTGCTTTCTTGAAAAAATATGCACATTTAAAACCCGATTTACAATTGAGGAAGTAAAAATTTTCCTTTTAGAAGTAATATATGAGTAGAAAACGGAAAGTTCAATGGAGATGGGTGATCTTATAAGTGGTCTGCATAGGAATAAGTATCTCCAGGGCATTCTGCAGCCCTCTAAATTCAGAACAATCAAGGGGACCCATGAAGTTTTAGGAAAACTCATTCCCTTGTAAGATAATCTCAATGTTGTGTGTGGATTGGAAGGGCATCAAAGTGTGACAGAAAGACTGTGAAAAAAGAATGATCTATTACATGGATGATCCTAGTATTTAGGAAGAAGTTAAGTTGTGGGCTTAAGGTTCACGCAGACCAAAGCTCCTGAATAATGGTGAGGTGATGAGTCCTCTGGGCTCTGACCTCACTCAGGAATCACCTGGACCAGGTGGGCCTGCCCTGCCAGTGAGACACTGGACCACGGCCCTCTGTGCTCCCCATGGAGCAGGTCAGTTGCACAGATGTGGGAGGGGGGGTGAGTGCTGAGTCTGGGACTGAAGGGTCACCAGCCAGTGATCCACACTTGAAAGATACTTCTTGCTCGGACATGACCCAGTGCCCAGAAGTGGTGATCCTAGGGTGAACTTGGTCCCCAAAACAATATGGTGAAGTCCTAATCCTGGTACCTACGCAAGTGACCTCACCTGGAAATAGGCTCTTTGCAGATGTCATCAAATTAGGATGTGGTCAAACAGGATTAAAGACATCAATGGCTGGTGTCCTTATAAGGACAGAGATTCAGAGAGAGACAGACACACAAGAAAAAGGAACACGGCCATTGAAAGTAAAAGCAGAGACTGGAGCGATGCTGCCATTGGCCAAGGGATGCCAAGCATTTCTGGCCACAACCTGGAGCAAGCAAAAGGTCAAAAAGTGTTCTTGTCTAGAGCCTTTAGGGGCAGAGTGACCCTGCTGACCCCTTGACATCCAGTGGTGGACCTTGCTGCCCTGTCCACCCCCGGCACCCAGTGGAAAGCCGGGGAAAATTCATTGGTAGGTGGCTTGGAGGGCCTTAGAAGTCCTGCCCTCAGGGGCGTGCATGGTGGTCAGGGCATTCCCGTGCCCTGTAAAGTGTCAGTGAGAAAGAGGCATCCTCCTGCTATAACAAGTAGGACTATGTGGGCGTGGCTGTAACTGAGAAGCAGCAAGATGGGAGATATTTAGGACGAGGATGGGGCCCGACTGGAGAAGGAAACGGCAGTATTCTGCCTGAAAAATCCCATGGACAGAGGAGCCTGGCAGGCTATAGTCCACGGGGTCGCAAAGTCGGACACAACTGAGCGACTGAGCACAAACACAAAGCGCGTAGGGCCCAATTAGTTTCCTCTTTATGACAAGGATGGGGCCTGATTATAGTTTCCTCACAGCATTCCTAAGATTCCTTGTCCCCACCCCCCTCACCCCTACCCAGCACAATATCCTACTGAGAAATAAGGCAGAGTTAAGAATTCCAGAACCATCACTGGCCTCCCCCCCACCCCCCAACTTCCTCTGATTTCCCCACTGGCCTCCTTTACATCAATCAACTTAAACCAAGGGCACCTCTGAAGACGCTCAGCAGAAACGCTGCTGGGACATGAGAGGAATGAATATCAGGAGAGGTCGGAGCAGCCTCAAAGGGTGCCCATCGTTTTCCTCCCCCCACTTCCCTGGGAAATCTTCTTGTTAAAATACACGCCAGACCTTCCTCCCAGCCTTATCAGTCCCATGCCCGGGCAGCCGCAGTTCCCCATGAGCACAGCGTACCTTCTGAAGAAATGCACCCAGATCAGAATGGTATATGAGTCTGTCCTATTCTGGCTCTAGAAAAGAAACGTTACAATAAATAGGTGGGTGGGATCAGCTCGGTGATCGTGAAAGCAACCAAAATATCAAGGAAATCAAACTCAGGAAAGCTTAACTTTATTGTTGCATTGTGTATACCCTTCTTCCTTGACCAAGTTTGATACCTTGTTCTTGAGAAACAATATGAAAGGAAATATTTGGGCCAACCCACCTGTCGTTATTTTTAGTTTGTGATACACTGCAGCTAGTCGCCATAATAACATAGAATAGGGTCGATCGGGGCTGTTTAACCCACGGTGGTCTCAGGTGGGGGTGAAGCAGGCAGTGTGACTTCGGCAGCCCTGTTTTGCTGATCCATTTCCACGTTCCTCGCCCCATTTATTTAAAACAAACTTTCTCTAACAAAGCTTCATTACCACTGATGAGTATTTTAATAGAACGGAAATATGCGGGATAACAAAGACTATAGTGTCAATATATCTTGTATCCACCATTCCCATCTCCTCTTTGCTCTTCCAGCCTTTTCCAAATCTACATGGAGCAGGATAGGAGAGGTCGGAGGTTTAAAGGGTAGGAGGGAGGCAACCCCACTTCCTGCAGGATCCAGGCAGTTCTCTGGAGTGTCCCCCACCCCCGCCCTCACTTGCCACGTGCGTTGCTGTCTGCCTTCCACCCACAGCCAACTCATCCTGCGAGGAGACTCCATTGTGTCCCCTCCTCAAAGGGTCTCTCCTCAATTGATTCACCAGCTCTCAACCCTTTCCTTACAATTCAAAATTTAAGTTGCCTAGATGCTTTTTACAAATTGAAAGTCACCTTTCTGGGTTTGCTCGCTGAATCTTAAAGGGGTACAGTAGTGTATCTGACCATTTAAGGCTCTGTGAGATGCTAACAAGTTGAACACACTCTCCTCTTAGTAAATTCTATCTTAAGCAAGTTTGTCTGTGTTTTTGAAACATAGGATTGACCCTGTGGGCAAGAATTTCAGACCATCCAGGAAGCGAGGGTCATGGGAGGTGATAAGCCACTTGGAGGCCAGTGGGAACTTCTCTGGGGTCTTCCTATCTTGTCAGGAGGCATTGCCTAGTCAACCTGTTTCTAGGGAAGGCCCTGATTTTCAGGTGAGAAGCAATACTTGTTTCTGCAGATAAATCAGTCTCTCAGAGTGATAAATACTCCCTTTTGACATTCTAGGAGGTTTGTTTCAAATGAATCATAGTAAGCTATTTTTTCCCTTCTGGGCAGAATACTATTTGCAGACATCTGCAAATTTGGGAAGAAAGCTTGTTTCCTAAATGGAACCATTCTGACAGCAATGAAAAAGGCAAACTGCACATACAGACACATACACTCTCTTTCTCTCTCTCTCACACACACACATACTCACATGCAACCCTCCCCCCAAATCTCTCCAAGTCTTCATTTTGTTTAAGCTACTTGTTTATAAATAACATCTGATGAAACCTCATTAAAAATGCATCTGCTGTTGTGTTAAACTTTAGTTAAATTGCCATTCCTGGACTGTATCTTTAAAATATTTGTGTGTGTGTGTGTGTGTGTGTGTGTAGTTTTGTCCTCTTCATCACTGATGGATCAAAATAAATGATTTACCTGCAGAAAACTAAAATCCTGTGGATTGCATGTGCCTTGATGAAGTTAACAGTTGCAATGAACAAATTTCTTAGAAAATGTTCAGAATTTGATTTTTCATACAATCCTAATGTTGCTGAATTTCCAGCAACACAGTTAGAGTATCTATTGCAGCCAATGTGTTCTGTGTTCAAGCTCTTTCCCAAAGCATTTCTATTAATCCTTCCAATAATGCACAAGGCGGAGCCATGGACAGGTGCCAAGTTACCCAGGTCTAGGTGGGGGGTGGGGAGCTGGGTCTCCCACACAAACAGGGCTCGGATGTTCTCTGCTATGGCTGCATTAAAAGTGGCCCATTCTAATGGTCCCAAAGCATTTGCTCATCACGGCTTCTTGAGAGCTTGGAATACCGAGTCAATCAGGAACCATCTCAACAGTTGTGTCAGCCTGAGAAATCACCAGCTTTCATGCAGGTGCAATAGTGCGAGTCTGGATTTGTACTGAACTAAAAGGAGAAGTATGCTTTGCATCTAAGGCCATTACAGGCTATAGGTCTTTTGTCATTTAGAAGTGAAGGCCAGCAGAATACACTGCCCCAAGTTACGCTGCTTCGATACGTTCATTATTTTGAGCTGTGGGCTCTTGAAAAACAGCAAATGCAGAGAGAGGCTTTTTTCTGAGTTCCCTTATCTGCTTAAAGACAGAACCTCCAAAAGAAACTCAATGGTCGCGGATCACCTCCAGGAGTTTCATCAACGAAGGAAGAGGGACTTGTCTTTGGAGACTAGGATTGACATCATACCACACACATCATCATCACAGACTATCACACCTCCCGCCCACTCTTCTGAGGGCCCACTCATCTTCCTAAAAGTCATTTACCTTCTCCTAAGAGACCCGCATCTTCCTCCCCTTTCCCTGCGAAGATGGCAGTTAAGCCTGAATTCTAAGCCACCCTGGGGAGTTTCTCATTTTTCCCTGTGTACCTCCGTGTATACAAGGCATGCAGGTTAATAAACTTGCTTGTTTTTCTCTTGTTAATCTGTCTTCTGTTAATATTACAGGAGTCTTAGCTAAGAACTGAGGATAGAGGGGAGGATAGAGGGGATATTCCTCCCCTACAAAAGCCTTCCCTTGTCTGCAAGTGTCCTGGGATCATTAAGGTCAATGTAGAAGTCTGTTCATGAAGGAACTGGGTATTCTGGAGGTCACTGAGCAGACCTGGGACCCAGGAGGAATAGGGAGGTATGGTGAGCTTTAAGGAGAGGTTGGAGACAATGACATTCAGTCATCACAGCGCTCGGCTCTGTCTGGGTACTTTAACACAAATTCGGAGGATGAGGCTTCAGACAAAATGCCTTTTGCAAAGGAGCCAAGGCTGCCTAGTCACAGCTCAGGGTTTGTACTGTGGGTGACCCCCAGCCCCCACAAATCTCCAGGTGTTCCCGGGTGTCTTCTTCAGCCTAGGGCCCCCCTGACACAACCCACTCAACCCAAGGGTTCTCTAGGACTCGGCTCAACACCCGTTCACTCAGAGATGGGTCTTCCCACACAGTGGTCCACTCTTAGCAGTGACTTGGAATCAGGAATTGAGCCCACAGTGAGGTTAACTGGAGGGTTCCCCAACAAGAAAGCCTGATCCGTTTTACCTGAGAGTACAAGCTTACCTGGCAGTCCTGTAATTTCTCCCTTGGCCCCCATCACTCACATATTTACTTCAAGTTATAAGTTGAGTAAAGCACCGTAAGGATGTCTGAGTCCTGGGTTGCTCTTTGCAACACCTACGAATCTGAGCTTCTCCCCTCATTTACTAAAGGACAGGAACCAGGCTAAGAGTGGTCAGTGTTCATTGCTATTGAGATTGCCCACAATTTCTCCCTTTTTAGCAATTATTTAAGGGCTTTCAAAGCGCTGCTTCTTTCACTGTGTTTCAGGGTGAGATACAAGGAGAGGTTGATTTTCCAATGACTGTTAGGACTTTGCATTGTGTTACAAGTAGAACTTCCACAGCATTCGGGTCTCAGGACTGGGGCTTAAAGAGGCAGGACAGGAAGAGCAGTAGCTGTCCAGCCCGGCTGTGGCTGACACCTGCCCAGCCCGGGAAGAGGGAGGAGGGGGAGGACCAAGGGACTGTCCTGCACCTGGGTCTCCCCTTCCCATGATCAGAACCAAGACTTCGTCTGCTCCTTTACAACCTGTGCTTCCCCTCGAATGGCCCTACAGTTTAGGGGGACCCGTGCTGACAGTAAGGTGCAATTCAAAAGAAATGAGGGTTTCTTAAGGGAGGATGGAAGGGAACTCTATCATTAAAACAAACAAATAATGTTAAAACATTGTGTGCTCAAAGATTAGATGGTCTGTAAGACCCTTGACACTGAAGGTTCTGATTCTTGGGTGGGAAGGCGAGGAGCTTCTGGTTGTCTCCCCAGCCTCAGGGAAAGAAAGTCGGGCATCTTTGTGAGGATTTACATTTTACATCGTGGAAGGAATTAAAGGCCTCTGCCACAGATAAAGCCAAATCTGCCCCCAATCAGGTTCTGTCTGCTGCCTACCTCTTATAGACCTCGGAGGTAACGTGGAAAAAAGATGAATAATACAGTGAAGTTTCCTTTCAATAAACCAACCTTTCCACTCTCCACTCAGTGGACAGAAATACCCTTTGTTGACTCCAGATACGAGACCAGAAGAGCTACTTTGCTCACCACTTAATCTATCTCAATGAAACTGCTTCAGGGAATACAACACCCTAGGGGACAGAAAAAAAAAACCCAAAAAACCATGGAGAGAGAAAGGCTGTGGCATTAAGCAGGAGAGGCTGCAGCATACTTCTGAGCGCCCCACGCAGTCTTCGCCAGCCTCTGCCTGCACGTCTGATCCAGCCAGGGCAGCTTGTTTGTGAGCGGCTTTCAGCACACACAGATCCGCGGATCCGGGAAGAACACGTGATCCATGTTTGAAGCAACTTTTGTATAAATGATTGTGCTGTTAACCTCCGGGGGTCATTCTCATATTTTCTGAGAAATTGGCTGCTTTGGCTTCTTTCTCAGAATGCCGAGTGTCTCATTCAGGGGGGCAGGACAAATGACAGCTTAGGCATTCCAACAAGAGCCGAGTTAATGTGACTAACCCCCGTCAGGAGAGGGGACGTGATGGGACTCAGAAGGCCATCCCAGACGAGGCTTCTCCTTCTCCCCGGACAGAAAAGCAAAACATGCTGTGTGGTTTTGCAACTGGTCAAGTTGGGAAATATTTCTAAGCTTTCTGCTTTGCCAAATGCTTCAGAAAAAAAAAAAAAGTATTTTCTTTCTCTTTCCTGCCAAAACATGTTCCCCCTTAAATATTTTTTCCCATATCTGGCTACATGTCCAGGATTTCTTCTTTTCTAAGAATAAATAATTTTTCTGGAGTATAAAAATGCCACTTGCTTTATCAGATTAAACGTCTCTTTATATAGAAAAAGCATTTGAAACATTTCATCAGTGGTTCTAAGGAAGGATCCTTACTTAATATGATTTTGTTAAATTAATTTTGATTAAATATTTGGTCTCTCAATTCTTTTTGTGATCCTCACTGGAATGTTCAGGCTTCTTTTGTAACACTTTCAATACTACTTTTTCCTCTCACTGCCCTCATATGATTCCCTTTTACTAGAGAGCATTAAACATGAATTAATTTCTGTATCTGACCAAAATAAATATCTTGGAAATGATACCAATGCAAGGGAACCCTCTAGGTTCCATTCTCTATTTGCATACTTAGCTGACATTAAAAGGGTTCAGCTGTCAGGGTTTTAAGAACTCTAGCATTAAAAAAGTGTGAACGTGCAAATTAGCTGTCAAGTTTAATACGAAGTAGACAATGTAGCCCAGAGCTGCCTTGCTTCCCTTCCTGGTGTCCTATAGATCTTGCTGTTAGGTAGAGCACAGACACACAGGAACACTGAAAAATAGCAGTTCACATGGGTTGGTTGGGTGTTTTCATTTTTGGCCAGCTGAAAATGGCAATAACATTCACAAAACCAAAAAGCTGAATAGAGTCAGAGTCGACAATATAGGCCAAAAGAAAAACAAGCTTGAGAAAGCAATAATAGCCGTATACCTGAAATGTGATAAATATGCATATGGAAATAAAGAGCATTAACTCTCATAAAGCCACAAACGACCTAGTGAAATACACTACAGATTTAAAGCTTAATATTGGGCAACAAATACAGTCATTTATTATTGACATTTAATGAATCATTCTACATAAATCTAGTGTAAGTCCAAAGCATTCTAAATTTATATATAATGCTATTACTAGTTAGCTAGTTAATGTTTAAAATCTCTTTATGTTTGTTAGTGTGTGAGGGTGTGCGGAGTGTTCAGTATGGGGGAAGTGGTTTATGTTCCTTTATAAATGGTCCTCTTTAAATTTCCTGGTTTGCAAATCTTTATCACTCTTTGTATAGAAGTCTAAAAATGCAAGCTTATTCTATTTGGAGAGCATATAAAGATGAGAATATGCAAACATTTCAGAGACAGCACATGACAGTATGATTCTGAAATGTCACAAAGCTGCCTCGGAATAAACTAAGATTCTCTCAGAGGTTAATAACATACTGAAAAACTGGAGGTTGTCGCAAATTCTTTTGCTCGTCTTCAAACCCACTGTCATCCTGCCATGAATGGTAACAAACAAAATTCCCATCCCTCTCCCATCTTATCACATGGCCCTTTGCCCCTCATGTGTGGGGAAGTAGATATTTACATTTTGAAAATACCAGGCATCTCAAAACACTTACGTTTTGTTGAACTGAGTCTCCCATGGTAAAGGATAAAAGCTAACTCAGCAAGCCTGCTTCTCAGGAGGGGCAGATCAGCATGGTGATGCACCCGAGCCAGAAAGAATACCCTTCATCTGCTGCAGCTGGGTTAGTATCGGTGCTATAAAAAATAGATGATGGAAAACGGAGCCTTGGACGGAAATACAAGTCTGCCGTGGGTGTCTTCTACGGGACTGGAGCAGAGCAAAGTGCTGGTCTCGCCTGTACACTGAACCTGGACTTGGCCTGCGTTGGCCAGCAGCCACACGTGCACAGGGTACTCATCAGGGCACCAGCGATGCGGGCTCAGCAGTGCTGCTTCATTTACATAAGTGACGGAGAGCAAGCACGTGTGAGGAGTCCGCGGGCACAGAGGCTTCAGCCTATGGCGTATCACCAGGGTGGACAGGCCAAGTTATCTGTGCTGCTTGGGTTTTCCTCTTTGCTTGTGTGAAAAGGTGATTTCAAACCCAAGAGTGATCTGTGGGCATTAAGGAAAAGCTGGCAGGCAGTGAAATGAAGGCTTGAAGGTCAACTTGTCTGCGCCGCGGCATGGAGTGATGCTGACATGCCAGAAATGCCAAAGAAGCACCTCAGACCAGTTGCCACTGCGTGTACTGGTCCCTTGGCTAAAAGAATTAGAACCCAAAAATTCGTAGAGAAAATCTAACTCAGAACTGCCAAGTTAGGACCTGTAGTCCATGCCTTGCCTGAATACAGACAAGGTCTATGAGTATAAGACATGAAAGAGAAATGTTGGCTGAAGACTTTATATAAAGAGAGGACGAGAGGAGTCATGAAGGAAGAAGACAGAGGAGGGGAACAGAGAGAAGTGCACGAATAGTACCTTTCATTTCCGCAGCCCAATCACTGCTTCGGAGCCAGGGTCATGCTCCAGACCTCCCCTCCTCCTTACTTTCATCACGACTCTTGCTTTTGTGGCCCCGATTGGACACTGTGCTAGACTCTACACAAAGCAAACTAAAAATACATGTTTTGTTTTTGTTATCTGCTTTATCTCTGGTCCTTCAGATTGGACTAACCCAGCCACAAATCATACAGTGGCCAGCGGACGAGAGCGAACTTGAACGCCTGACTTTCGAGGTGGTTATTAAGATGCTCCCCGCCTCCCGCCCCACCTGCCCTCTGCCTGACCCTGGTCGGTACTGGCTCCTCTCCTCTCCTGCATCTCAGAATCCTTCTGGTTTGATGCAGGCTCGAGTCCCTCCGCGGTTGGCAGCCCTTCCCAATGCTCCCACTTGCCTTTCTCAGAAATAGGTATCTCAGCTCCCTCGCATTCTTCCTGATTGAACTCGCCCCACTGACTTCTTAATTCTGCTCATTCTTGGTGAAGAAAATAGTTTCTAGTTCTTGAGGATGCGTCCCTGGCTCCAGGAGTTTAGGTGTGGGATTCAGACAACCCTTCAGAATCCTATCTTTCAAGCCTGCCAGCTGGCACTTTAGGACGACTCGGTACCTAAAGCAAGCAGTGAATAAAAATACAAAAAACACACCTTGTGTGAAGGTGGCATCTGTATGCATCAGAAGCATACAGTGGGCACAGACTGTGGGCACAAACTGCCCGGCGCCGTGTCTTGTTCTCACCATTGATTGGCCACTTTTCATGTTGCAAAATGGGAATAATCAGAGGACCCGCTTCATAGGCTGCTCTTTCACTCATTCATCCATTTGTTCATTCCTTCAGCAAAAATGTATTGAGTACCTACTACCCCCGCCCCCAGGCAAAAGGAATTCAGATAAGAGTCCGTGCCCCCGTGGAGTTTATATCCCAGGGCATTTTACTTCCAGGACTGAATAAAAGGATGCACCAGAATGGTTCACCATCCTGTCTTTGACATAGGAAATACACAAGAGTTGTTAGCTATCATTATAATAGTAAACTTACAGCCAAAGTTTAAAATTAGAAGTAAAGATGTATCCGTTAAGGTAAAAAGGACAGAAAATATAGGGAAGTCAGGAAAGAGAAATAGTTGCTAAAATCATGCATGAAATTTGGTTTAAGTGGACTCTGTTTCCTAACCCGTGAGCTGTGCTATTGGATGGGTGTTACATAGCTGGAACAGTGCATTTATAAAGCCCTGCAGGGTCGCAGACTGAGTCGGACATGACTGAAGCGACTTAGTGTGCGTGCACACCTGTGTGCTCACGGTCTGATCCCACTCCCAGCCACACAGCCTGCGGCATGTGTCAACACCACCCCCAGCCCCACCCCCACCCCCACCAACTCTAAAGGGCCCCGGGGAGCATGGCGACAAATGGCCCTGAGTCCTTGGGACACAGTTGGTACCAGCTCCAGTTTCCTGAGGAGGCATCTCTTTTACCCCCATCTACGAAGCAGCCCAGATCTGAACGTCAGATCTCAAGATCAGACAGCGGGTAAGACTGAGCTTTGGTGCTGTTACTCTTTAGGGAATATACTTTCCTTTTTAAGTGTATCTTAACTGCATTTTTATGATCATGCTCACATTACTTTTTTTGGTAGCATCCTCATGAGCAGGCTTGTTTTATAATCTGCTGCGTAGAGGGAACTTTCAATAAGTTGTTTGACCTCTCTAAATTTCAGCACAGTGGGAAAGCCTAGAGTGATGAACTCGCTGTGTCTTGCGAACCCACTGGATCCTGGATATTGATGCTGACTTTGCATAGGCTGCTCACTTTGCTCCTTGCCTGCTACCTAGGAAGCTGAAGACCAGGACTGGTAACTAGACTATGAGACTTGTAATTATTTCTTCCCCATCATCCTCTGGTCCTCAGGATAAAGTGAGGACATGGAGCTAAAGAGTGTGATGTGCAATGATTTATTGCTTCCTTGCAGGATGTACCCCCCAGTAGCTGAGAGCTCTTGTTTCTTGACTTCATTATCTACTCAATTACTCTGCCTTCCCCTCTCCCATCCCCGCAAGTTCAGAGAGGCTTCAGATATCAAATGGGTGGTGGGACAATGCAGACTTAAGATTCTTTGTATTATTTCTCTTCCCTCTCCTAATTCTTCTTCCTCTTCCTCCCTTCCTTCTCTTCCTCCTCGCCTTCTCCTTTTTGCTTTATTTTTCTGTCTCCCACTGTCTCTTCCTATGAGTTCACATGGCTGGATGCTATTGTAACTATACAGTTACACTATGATCATGTCAGTGCCAGTGACTTCAAAACAAATACCCTATCCTATAGGTTCCTGCATTCCTGTGGGATTTGGGAACATAGTAGTTCCATAAAGCCCTTTCCAAGGCTCCCCAGAATACTTGATGAATATGGAATCCAGTTTCTTGTATCAGTCGATCAGTTCATTAACCTACCTAGAGTATACGCTGTGATATTTAGTAGAATACGAGCTTAATAGTTGGTGAGAATTTAAATTTAAATATTATTTTCATAGATAAAGAACAAAGTAGCAACAGACAAATAGCGTTTCTCTTTTTGGTTCTCTTTATATGGTACATTTTTATTTTTAAACATATACTACCCCCACCACCTACCACCCACACACACTTTGAAGATACCAACTGAAGCGCATATGATGAAAGCCTGTTTCATTGATCTCTTGGGTTTCTGTCCCCTGGCCACGACTCTGCCATTTTGGCCTTCCTGAAAAGTGGGGCAGCCCCAGCTATCCCAAATAAGTCTTCCTGGTCATATTTTTAGTTGTCTCCACTCATCAGCAAGACCTCAACCCTATCTTTCTACATTATAAGCTATGGAAAAGATAGCAGAGGGAGAAGTCACAGAAGGAAGAACAAAATGACAGACACTTGGGGGAGAAACAGCAAGTGACTTTTCATCAGGGTCGCCTTTAGGTAAGATTTATAGGCGAGAATGTTTTCTCTACACTTAAGTGACTTGACAGGTTATAGAAAGATGATTCCCCTGGTGACATAATTCAAACACATTTTGTTGTTTCTGAAAAGTCTGCCACTGACATCACCGTGAGGCAGGTTTTGGGGGTTTGTTTTTGAGAAATGTGATGGATTTCTGTGGATCCACACAGTCTCTTTTACCTCATCCGAGTTACTTAAGTGAGAACGGAGGCTGTGTTTGAAGGCCAGGACCAATCATGACAAGCTGTGACAAGCTGAGTTCATCCTAGACGGATGCACAGTTAGGAATGCCTGGTAAAATGTCCCTGTGTGGGGAGATTTTCTTTCCTCATCAACCAGACTGTCTCCTAAACTAGTTGCAGCCTGTAGGCTTTAAGCGGTAAGTAAGGGATGCACTTTTTCCCTGATGCAGTAAATTGAACTTATTGCATATGTCTGGCTGTGAGTGCAAACAGGCTTTTGATGATCTGTGTGACAGGAGAGGCCTGGAGGCTGGTAGTTAATGGGCTCTGTGTTCAGGATGGCTTGACCTCTCTCGATAAGAGCCCCACAGCATCAAAAGCATTCTGTCCTCTCTTGCAGACAGCCAAAGGTAGCAGGTTGTGCCATCACGGTCCCTTCCTGGGTCCCAGACGGTGAGTCAGACTCAGAGGCGATCAGGGCAATGACGTCCCCTTATCCTCTCCCAGAATGCACTGCTCTCCGTCTGGAGGAGGAAGATGTGGTCTCTGCCACCTCCTGGACCTGGGATTCTTACACGTCTCCCCAGGTTTGGTCTAAGATGCTGTAAGAGCTGGTTACAAAGCTGTCTTCCATTCAAGGCACATTTTGTGAGTTCTGCGGTGGTCTGCTCTGAGGTAGAGACGGCTGTTCTCGGTGGTACTGTGTAACTGGGAAATTAGCATTAACCCTACAACATCCAATGGGCTTCCCCAATGACTCAGCGGGTAAAGAATCTGCCTGCAATGCAGGAGATGCAGGAGACGTGGGTCGGGAAGTTCCCCTGGAGTAGGAAATGGCAACCCACTCCAGTATTCCTGCCTGGAGAATCCCATGGACAGAGGAACCTGGTGGGCTACAGTCCACGGGGTCACAGAGTCAGACATGACTGAGTGACTAAGCATGCACACACTACAACATCCAGGCCTGTGGCCTTGGCCTCATCCATGATGACTGGGCTCTAATGAAGCGAACTGTGGCCCAGGGCCTCAGGTGGGAAGAAGAGTGACTGAGAATGACAGGCTAGGCCTTCTGGACCTCATACGAATCCTCCACGAATCCCACCCGAGGAGGCTTAGTCATTCAGGGGAGCTCTTTTTAATCATGCCGCCTTTGATTCATGCAGTTGGTTCTTGAACATAATTTCAGGATGTGTCCCTCTGTCTTACCCTTTGCTACAGACATCTGCTTTTGGGGTTTGAGATGAAGGGAAATGGGGAGCAGAGTGCTGAGACCCTCTGAGGGGTATGTCATCTCCTTTCACATTAAAGCAAGAACACCCTCCACAGCCTTCCCTGGGGGGCTTCCCAGGTAGCTCAGATGGTAAAGAGTCTTCCTGCAGTGCAGAAGACCCGGGTTCAATCTCTGGGTTGGGACCATTCCCCAGAGAAGCAAACAGCTACCCACTCCAGTATTCTTGGCCTCGGAAATCCCATGGACACTACAGTCCATGGGGTCACATAGAGTCAGACACAACTGAGCAACTAGCACTTTCTTCACTTTCTTTCACCCTCCACGGCCAGTCCAGGGTCTCAAGGGAGGGCCCAGGATAATTTTAAGGAGCTTATAATGTATGGGAGAGATTTATCATGGGCTTTGTGTCTATAGTTTTGATATTAGTGACATTTGAAGCATAAAGTTGATGTGTTCACCACCTCAAAGTAAACTCTGATGCTATTAGAGTTTGTTACTGAGTTGATTTATCAGTTTGTTTTTTTTGGTAATCCAAGTAACATATTGAAAAATGATAGCCAAACCTGGCTTATTATTAGAGCCCGTTCACCTTTTACCTTTGGCAACTATAGGATTTCCTTGGGCTGTTTCTGGAGCCTAATTTATTGATGAGCTCCAGTGCCCCACTGCAAGAAGCAGCAACTCTCCACCTGCAAAAAATGAGGGGCTGCGCCCTTTGGAACAGAACCTGAGGAAGAATGAGAAAGAATTCCAAGCCAAGATGGTGTTATTTTCTCAGAGGGGAGCAGACAAAGACCAAAAAGATGTTTGGAAACACAGCTCTGCTTGCTATGGTTTTTTTTTTTTTTTTTTTAATGCATATTTAGGAAACTTTGAGTAAGGCTCTTTTAATAAAAACTGGTCCTTGATAAAGCCGTGGAATTCCACAGCTACCAGCAGGGATCAGCCACCACTGCATTAGTCAGCCTCCTGGTGGTGCTGAGGATACTCAAGTGCCCAGCCTCCCTGGAAGCAGAAGTTGCTTCTGACCATCTGGGAAGGAGAGGAACACTGAAACAATATAAGTCACTGTTGCAAAAAACCAGCGCTTTATGGGAGTGACCCTAGCGCCACAGTCAGGAGGCAAGATGGCATGGTGTTGCCAAGAGCAAAGAGCGCCCGGGAATTGGCCCTGCTCTGAGCCACCCTGGGAACAGCAGACTGTCAGAGGAAATTTAATTACTTTGCCTTTCCTGCCTTGTTGACACCCCACCGAGAGTCGAGCCTTGAGGGAGACAGAGACAGAGCCCTCTTGTTGTCTTAAGTAACAAGAAAGAAAAAAAAAAAAAAAACCACTTTTTTTTTTCACCTGAAATCTTAGTGAGATTGGATATCAGAGCTAATTAGATACCAACTAATTAACACATGGACCTCTGATTCCTGGCCATTTGGGGCCAGAATTACAGAGACAAATGCGTGAAGCTGTATAACCTCAGAGTAAATGGACTTTTAGGCCAACGAAATTTTAGGTAGGGAAGAAACTATATAGATGAGTTAGTTAATGTATGTGTTGATGGATGAAGAAATAATTTTGGAGATGTTGCAGAGGCCAAAGCAGAATGGGCCAGAGTGGACTCGTTTGCCAGGAGTTTACAGATCTAACGGGGGACTTTCTGTTGCCCGTGTAGACAAAACAAATACGAAAATGGAGATCAGAGCCTTTGATGCAACCCAAAAAAGAAACTGCATGCCTACTGAGTGTATGCCCATTAAACTCCTTATAAACCAAAAATTAGAAGCTGTTCTTTGGGGAATTGTTGCTCACCTGCAGCCCTAACTGGGTGCTGTAGCTTAATTTTCTGTCTGGTGCCGCTGGTTGCTAAGTGTATCCACTGGGGAAATAGTAAACTGTTCAAATGTAACCATTTATATGGCTACTTGCAAACACCTCCTTTTACTTATCTACTAATATGGAGTGATTCCCTGCTGTCCGTGGGCCGATCTGGGTGCTGGAATGTGACACACACCAGGTTCAAATCCAGGCTCTGTAACTCACTAGCCCAGGGACTTTGAGAAAGTTAACATTTCTGAAGCTCTTCCCGTGTGTAAAATAAAATGATGATACAAAGCATCCTTTTAAGGGTCAACTATGTGTATCACATATGTACAAGTTATAAAATCCAGCTTCATTTCATTATCATCAAACCAGGGGTCTAAATTTCCTCATCATCCCAACGATACTGTCTCTTTCCCACTGGAAAATATCAAGAATATAGACAGCATCTGTATTCAGAACCCACACACCTGAAATCATGTATATGAAAAGAATTTAAGCATCAATTCATTGTGGTTAGACTTTTATACATTTACTGAGAGACTTTTAAAAGAAGTCAGTTTCATCACCCTTTTAAAAGAATAAACTGAAAATACTTCCATCAAAATCATGCCAATGGAAAGCAACGATATTCTAAGCTTAGAAAGAATTCAGATGTAATGAGTAGAAAATTGCCTTAAAGAAAAAAATTGAAAGAAGTGACAACTTAATTAAACTCAGCTACTGGTCCCACTTAATATTTGTCTTTCCAAACTGCTAATGAATTCTGACCCATTTAGTTATGAAAAACTGTATATTCTGAAGAATCTATATCCCTTTTGAGGTAATTAATGTATATCTATTAGACAAAATGCATGTCTGTTATTCATAATATTTGATCTTTAAATTGGCATTAATATGCTACATTTAAGACTAGTGGGGGAAACCCCAGCCAAATTATATAAAGCAGCTACTGAGATGAAAGACATTCCACAAAGGGGGACCCAATCTCAGAACCAGTTAACACAGTCATGAATACTTTATGGGTTCTACAGCACATTAGCCACAAACAATTTCCATCCTAGGAAATACACTCAGTGTAGCTACTGGTGCATAATAAACATTTGATCCTAATTAGACCTAATGAATGAATTTTAACTCTATATCCACTATGCTTTGTAGGACACCGACCCACGAATACCAAAATAAGGTTCTAGGGGAGTGGATATAGAACCATGGCCATTTAAACACCAGCACTATCGTTCATTTTCATAAGTCATTTAATGATGATGAAGAACTGTCTGGAAGTCTTTTTTTAAAAATAGGTTTTGGTAAAAAACACATCAGGGAACTATAAGTTGTATAAAGATCCAATAAGATCTACTACTTTATAATAAGAAAATTTTAATTCCCTTTGTTTAACTTATTTTAATACATTGAGGAGTTCAAGGTAAAATATGCCTCCTAAAAATCTAATCTGGAAAATTTTAATTTGGGTACTAATTTGGAACTTGACAGGTTCAAATCTGTTTTTAAAGATTATTCATAAAAATACTCCTTTCAGATAAAGTAGAAAGGATAACAGTTTCATTTGGGGGAACTAAAAAATTAATATCTTGTAGATTTTTCCTTGTGTTAGAATAACTCTTATCCTCCTAGAAAGAAGAAATATTTAATTAGCATTGTCCAATCAATGCTGTCCAATCAAACCAGGGGTCTAAATTTCCTCATCATCCCAGTGATATTGTCTCTTTCCTACTGGAAAATATCAAGAATATAGACAGCATCTGTATTCAGAACCCACACACCTGAAATCACGTATATGAAAAGAATTTAAGCATCAATTCATTGTGGTTAGACTTTTATACATTTACTGAGAGACTTTTAAAAGAATATATTCAGTTTCATCACCCTTTTAAAAGAATATGTAACTTACATACTTTCAAATGAAATTAAAAAGTTAAATTCAATGATTTTTTAAAAATTCTTTTAAAATCATAGTACCATTGGATTTGAGTTTCTGAAATTATTCATGTATCTTTTAATAATACAAAAATTCAGAAATATATCTTCATATGTAATCATAAAGTCTTTTAGGCTATGTTGGCATATTTCACTATGGATTAATGTAGCTATATAGTTTCACCAACTGTGTAAGGTTGGCCAATGTCTATAATTGACAAGCCCTAAGTTTTAGTGGCTTAACACAGGAGATTAAATATCCAGTGCAGGTCAGTGGAGGGTGTGAGGGAGAGTGGGAAGGGGAGGTGTCTGTTCCACCCAGTCATTTAGGAACAGACCTGGTCCGTTATCATGGCCAGACTACACTCTTGATCTTCTGAGCAATCATGCTCCTTTCCTTCTGGGATTGACAGTCTTGCTTCCAGTAGCAGTCCTGTCCAGTTCAGGGAGAGATCTGATTAGTGTCCCCTGCATCTTTGTCTTAACATGGGAAGAGTCATTGTCACCTGGAATGTGACTGTAGACTCTGCCATTCGCTTGTCATTGCTGTTGTTTTTCAGTTGCTAAGTCACGCCCGACTATTTTGCGACCCCATGGACTTCAGCTTGCTAGGCTCCTCTGTCCATGGAATTTTCCAGGCAAGATTTTAACTGGCAGACATTAGCAGAGGAGATAAAACAACAAAAATTGTCAAAGAGCTTGGAAGTAGCACCAAGTCTTAAAAACTGGATTTGACTACCAAGAGGGGCTAAAGCATTCATTAACTTGGATCACAATGGCTAAAGGTCTCATGTGGACCTTCTTATCACTCATCAAACATCACTGCATAGAACATACCATCAATGGCTCACTGAAGTAAAAATCTTTCATTTGTTTATCTCACTGATCCTGATTTCATACCCAGTTACATGTAGTAAAAGATCAAGTTTAACTTCAAATGTTAGAAAACAGATCTGCAGTAAATATCAGTGTGTATACTATCATATGTGAAACAGATTGCCAGTCCAGGTTGGATGCATGAGACAGGGTGCTCAGGGCTGGTGCACTGGGATGACCCTGAGGGATGGGGTTGGGAGGGAGGCTCAGGATGGGGAACGCATGTATACCCATGGCTGATTCATGTCAATGTATGGCAAAAACCACTACAATATTGTAAAGTAATTAGCCTCCAATTAAAATAAGTAAGTTAAAAAAATATATCTGTGTGTGTGTGTGTGTGTGTGTATGTATATATATTTAAGCCGTACAAAAACTCAAGTTCTACTCATCATTGAATGTGGCCTGAACTCTATGTAACTCTAATTATATGAGGTCAACCTACAAAAATTTATCTACTACATGTGCTGTTAGGTAATACAGTAATATCTAGGCCTGGGTCCTGAAAAGGCTTTCCGTTTCTCCACTTTGGGGATGGTTTCCTTATTGAACTGCATGAGGTGAAAAACAGGAGGTGCACTGCTCAGGAGGCCTGATCTTCTACTAGAAGACTTTAAGATGTTGTCAGGTTTGGTTCATTCCTCTGGACTTCAGTGCCTTCTAAGATATTTAAAGTTTGCAAAGCCCCTTCAGGAAACATGAAACATCCTATTGATTATATTATAATTTCATAAGTAGCCTCAGCAATAAGATAGGAAATTCATCTAAGTGAAGGAGGAAGAGCAGGGCAAAATACCCTTGAAAGTGAAAGTTGCTCAGTCATGTCCAACTCTTTGAGACCCCATGGACTATACAGTCTATACAGTCTATGGAATTCTCCAGGCCAGAATACTGGAGTGGGTAACTGTTCCCTTTTCCAGGGGATCTTCCCAACCAGGGATCGAACCCAGGTCTCCCACACTGCAGGTGGATTATTTACCAGCTGAGCCCCCAGGGAAGCCCAAGAACACTGAAGTGGGTAGCCTATCCCTTCTCCAGCGGATTTTCCCAACCCAGGAATTGAACCGGGGTCTCCTCCATTGCAAGGAGGAGACCTTCATCAGTCAAGCTCCTCCTTCATCAGCCAAGCTACTGGGGAAGCCCCATATTGAAATTTGAAGAGCAAAATACCCTTGCTGCTCTTCAAATTTTTATTTCTGGGTAGGGAAAATACACAACTAAACTTTATATCAAATTTTAGTCTTTAACTGCACATTTGAGCTTTTAGAGATTTTTTTTGTTAATTTCCTTTTCATTGTTAACCTGATATTTTAAAGACTTCAGAAACTAATGCTGTTATAAAATAATTTCAAGATAGGAAAATAGCATTTATCTTCAATGTCATTTGCTACAATGCAACATCACAATTCTGTTTTAATGGTTATCCTGAGTCCTTAGAAATTAAAACACCGTGTTTACCTTTTTCAAGATAACATAATCAAACACAGAAGCACAATAAAAGTCTAGCAGAGAGAAACCTGTTTGGTATAGGACTGTATTGTATAACACATCACACAGATTAGAGTGTAAATTAGTTCAGCTATTTCAAGTCCTTAAAGAGAAAGCAGATGCTTTCTCTCCAGTAAGATCTATACCATGAGACGGTAAAATTCAGGCTTAGGTGTTTAAGAATGATTTCCATAATGGTGGTTTTCTTATTTTACTTTTATTATAGGAGTTATTTGCAAGACAGCTTGTACAAATTGGCTGATTCACTCATGTGATTGAATGTAATAACTGGAAACCATTATAGATTGTTAACATGGAGGTTGATAACCAGAATATCATGTAATTCTTCACACAATTAGTAAGATTGGTGGTGCAGAAACTCTCAGGTCCTAAACAACAATTCACAGATTGCCAGTAAATCTGCATGAATTTGCTTGTGTTATACCTCATTTTTTTGGAGTAAATATGTTTATCAATACTGATTTTATATAATTCAGTGAAGTAATCTATAAGTATAAAAGCATTTTTATTTTGGGTATCGCCATGGTCCATGTAAACACTCAGCAGTCAGAAAGTGCATCTGCAGGAAGCACTCCAAGTCACATGGTGAGGTTTACTGACCTGAAGACACGTATTTCATTAAATACTGGCACTATGTGCTCAAGTGGTCCAGTGACTTTGGAGTCTGTGACTGCTGGGCATGTGGAGTAAAAATAATGTGGAAGTTTAAATCAATCAAAAATGCTATTACCCACCAATAAAAACACTTCTGTTTTTTTTTTAAAGTAAATATCATGCCAAGGACCTTCCAGAATTATACCACTCTACCAAATTGCTCTTGTCAGGGTCACTAATCACCTCCAATTTGTGAAATTCACTAGCCAAGTCTCAGTTGTCATCTTACTTGATCATGCCTCCTCCTCTGATACAATTTCCTCTCTTGGCTTCCAGCACACCGCACCCTCTTGCTTTTCCTCCTGTCTCTCTAGATATGTCTTCTCAGGTTCATTGATTGGTTTCTCCTCTTCATCCTGACCTCTCAATCTTGGAATGTCCCAGGGATCTAGATACCCATGGAGAACCAGCCACTTCTTGACACCTCTTCCATTCCCACCCTGTCCAAAGCCATCATCTTCTCTCATTTGGTTATTGCAGTAGCTTCCTACTTGGGTCCCTAGCTTCCACCCTTCCCTTGCAGATTTCTCTCAATGGAGCAGCCAGAGTGTAAGTGCCTTTTATAGTGTAAGTGCCTCTCTGAGCTCATCTTCCAGTTGCTCTCTCCTTCTGTCTTTTGGCTGCAACTGGGTCAGGCTCCTTGCTGTACCTCAAACAGGGAAGACTTGGCTCCTTGGGGGCATTGCGGGGGCACTTTCTTCTGCCTAGACTATGGTTCCCCCAGAGATCCATATGGACAACTCCTCACCTCCTTCTTTGCTCCACATTTAAAATTCTAAGCCGCAGTGTCCTCAACACATTCTCCACATCTTCCTTACTCCGTTTTATTTTAAAAGCACTGTTACTTTCTCACCTACGTAATTACTTATTATATTTATCTTCTATTGTTTGTTTCTTTTCATGGGAATGTAAGCTCTTTGGGGGCAGAAATTTTGATCAGTGTTGTTCACTGATGTGTCCCAAGAACTCAGAGCAGCACTTTGCTCTTAGAGGGTGCTCTGATTGCATCTGTCTGAGTGAATGGCAGTGCTATTAATATCTCTAGAGAGACAAGGAACTCAGTCTTTCTAAGTCTAGAAATGAAACATGTCCTATGAGGCACCAAATGCCAGAGGAAAGAATGGTTTCTTGGTTAAGAGATGAAGTAGGAGTTAAAACTATGTATGCCTAATGTGAGGAAAGCACCTTTCAAGTAACAGCGACAAAGAGTTGATTGCTTTTTTCTCAGTAATTCTCCTAATACCAAGCATTGTCAGGTTCATAGATGAGAGTAAGGTTTTCCATTTGATATATGTAGAAATCAAATAAGATATGTGTGTGTGTGTGTATGTGTGTTGGAAGGGAAGAGGGATGTCTTTTTCTAAGTGCTGAGCTACATGACTATAGGATAGGACAGATTTACTGACAGTGAGTAAAGAGAACATGGAGAAGGAAATGGCAGCCCAGTCCAGTATTCTTGCCTGGGAAATCCAATGGACAATATTCTAAGTCAGTTTCAGTAATCACTTAAGGTCAAATCTTCAACTTCTATAAAATACTCTATGCCACAGCCCTTTCATATTCCTATGAGGCAAATTTCTGTTTTCCACTGAAAGTTGGCTCATTCAAGAATAGCACAGTTTAGGGACTCCAGCACATATTCTGATTCTTCTTTTTTCGACATGTTTCTATTGCCCATGAATGCCCAGATTTCCTGGTTCTTGGGTTTAAGGCTTACATCAGGAATACAATACTCATTGAATTGGAAGTGCTTTGTGTAATACTCTTTGAACTGGAAGTTCATTGTTTATTGCTCTCTCTGATTCCTTTTTGCTACTGTTTGTGGTAGCATGAGGAAGGAATAACCTGAAAAATTAACAAAACATATCTACACAGATACCCACTTCGTGATTTCAAAAAGTGTTTCTAGAGCAATACTGATCCCCGGAAAAGAAATGTTATAAATGTGCTCAGCTACCTTTTACAAATATAAGTTTATGAATATTTCCAGAAAAATTCCCTGGTGGCTCAGTGGTAAAAATCTGCCTGCAATACAGGAGATGCAGGAGATGCGGGTTTGATCCCTGGGTCAGAAAGATCCCCAGGAGGAGGAGAAGGCAACCCACTTCAGTCTTCTTGCCTGGAAAATTCCATGGACAGAGGAGCCTGGAGGGTTACAGTCCATGGGGTGGCAAAGAGTTGGACACAACCGAACACAGTAAATACCTGAAATAAATAATGCATTAAAAACCATGTTTCTCTCTCTCTTTTTTTAGTTGCATGCAGGTATTTTTGTTTGAAAACCTTGACATTCTTAAAATAAATTAGTCTCGTTGCTGATTTTGAAAAATGTGAATTAAGGGTATAAGAAGCAGAAGAAATATTGTTATCAGTACCACTCTGAATAATATTATTAAAGCAGAAAATATTTTATTTTAAATAGTTTCCATTTCAGATACATAATAAAAATTAACAGATATAACCCCAACCATGAGATTTAATTCACATTTATACACATATTTGTGTTGGTGTATGGAGGAAATATGTTTTACGTTGAAATTATGTATTTCTTTGAAATGTAGTTCAAAGTCAGGAAGAGAACTTTAAACATTTTCTTTCACTTTTAACTCCTCACATGCCTCAAAACAAACACCTGAACATATGTCAAAATACTTGAATTCATAGCTGCAATCAGTAAGGTCTTTATTCATTGAGAAATTTTGTTTCAATATCCCTCTTGTTAGACATTTCCTTGGATGTTTATCTTGAAAATCCTACTCAAAGCTCAAATAAGTTTTTCTCAAAGTCACATTCATCTTTCAGAAATCATTTCAGAAATCATACTCCTTCAATATTTAAGTAGGAGCAAACACAACACTATATAATCCATGGAGAATTTATATATATATAAGCTAGGAGATAATATATATAAATTAGTTTGTGTGTATATATACACACATACATATAAATTAGTGTGTGTGTATGTGTATATATATATCAATTCGTTTCAGTTCAGTCACTTAGTCATGTCCGACTCTTTGCGACCCCATGGACTGCATCACGCCAGGCCTCCCTGTCCATCAACAACTCCCGGAGTCCACCCAAACACATGTCCGTTGAGTCGGTGATGCCATCCAACCATCTCACCCTCTGTCGTCCCCTTCTCCTCCTTCCCTCAATCTTTCCCAGCATCAGGGTCTTTTCAAATGAATCAGCTCTTCTCATCAGGTGGCCAAAGTATTGGAGTTTCAGCTCCAACATCAGTCCTTCCAATGAATATTCAGGACTGATCTCCTTTAGGATGGACTGGCTGGATCTCCTTGCAGTCCAAGGGACTCTCAAGAGTCTTCTCCAACACCACTATATATATACTAGCACAGCTAGCTATCATTCTAAAGATATTTTTCATAGGAGAAAAAGTTCATCACATGCACTCACTTGAATCTAGAGGGTGGATGTTCACAGTGATGCCTGATGTATCTATTTTTGGAGGAATCGTGTCCATCTCTCTTCATTCTTTACCCTCAGTAATTGGTAAAAGGGACCATCATTCTCAGCACAGGAAATGCTTCTTCTGGTTGCTACCCTAAGTGACTCACCTTCCTAATAATTTCACTAACTTCCAAATCTAGCTGTCTTTTTGTCCTTGACCCTTGGTCCTCAAAGTTGTGAATTCTGCTCGCCTAGCGTCCTTTATCTTTCTTTCATGACTCTTATTACAGTTTTAATTATATGACTATTTGGCCAATTACCTTTCAATAACTATCTCCTACTGCTCAGGGATAGAGGGTGGGGTGGGCTAGTTCTCAGGGACTGTCACAGAGGCCAGGACAGACTACCGAGTAGCCTCTTAATAAACGATTACTGATTAGATGACTAAAGATCAATGGTGTCAGAAATGTTAAAAGATTCAGAAGATTGGTATTTAGAATTTCACTCTTTACATCCTACTATTCAGATAAGGTTATATTTACTATAATTATGACAATCATTCAATGAGTGGGACCTTTATGCTGTCCCCCAAAACAACTCCATTCCTTGTTTTTGTATTTTTTATGGACTATTAAAGCTTGGTACATTTAACACTTGACTGTGCTTATGTTTAAGAAGAGTCTTCTTACATATAAATCAGACAGGAAGGAAACTGGGAATTTACTGGCAAAATCGATTGGCAATTTAAGTTACCATGAATGATTTTAATACCTTGAGTGATTTCATATTTATTGAGTGAAATATTGTCATAAGGATCTTTTTATATTATTTCAGTCATTTCTTTGTTTTCTACTTAGTTCTGAAGGTATTTTAGAGTTGAATGGCTATCATCAAAAAGATAAGAAACAACAAGTCTTATTGAAGATGTGGAAAAGGAAACCCTTGTGCACTGTTGGTGGAAATGTAAATTGGTGCAGCCTCTATGGAAAACAGTATGGAGGCTCCTCAAAAATTTAAAGTCATTTATTTCTCAAAGACTTCTTCCACTGTCACTTATGAATCACATGGGGTTTCTGGCTTAAAACTTTGTGTTCTTCCTATGGTCTGTTTTTTTTTTTAAACAAACTGTTTATCACTTAGCCTTTGCCTACAGCCATCACATTGTACATAATAAGTGCCAATGAAACAGGTGATTTGTGAACTACTGTTAGAAGGAGAATTGAAGGGAAAGGATTTTTTGAGAGAAGTAACTGGACTGACTTTGGATCTCTGTTCCATGGCTGGCACAGTGAGCCACACCTTTTCTTACTAATGAGTCTGGAAAGGTTGCCAACTCTGCTTTTGTCTGGGAAAACACGGGGCTATTTATGTCTGAACACCATGTACTGAGTTTACTTCCACTGGTTGACATGATCATCTTTCCTGGTCCCTCAAGCCTGAGGAGAGAGCAAAGTGAATGTATTTGCTATACGATAGGGGAGTGTGGTGTATGGGCAGTCTACATACCAAGCTTGTTTATTTCAACAAAGCAACTCTGGCTTCAAGGGATTAGACTGGAGGGCAGAAAATATGGATGTCAAGAGTGATCAGGACAGTACTGAGAAATTCTTAGTCAAGAATGTTGCAGTGCCTTTTAAGCAGGGCAAGGGGGGATATTGAAGTTGTGTGTGTAGGTAGAATCAACAGCAACTAAGTTGGTATGGAGGAACATTTGAATGCTTGTTTAAGATTCTAATTCTGAATAATTGGGTGACACAGTTATTAAAACAGAGCCCTGGGGAAGAAGAGCAGGTTGGGAATTGGAAGATGATGAGTGTTAGAAGTATTGAGTTTGAAACATGCTGAAGATATTCATATGGGGTGTTTACCATTTCCTTAGAGATGTGAGGCTGGAACGCATGAAAGAGATGAGGGACAGAGGCATAGATTTTAAGATTTTCACAAAGGAGGATAAAGATGAACTGAGGGGAGATTAGACACGAGGAACAGAACCCAAGGGAACACCTTTAAGGTCAGGCAAAGAAAGATTCACCTGTCAGTGGAATTCAGGAGTGATCAGAGACTGGAGGAAAATATTGCAAGGAGGCACAGGAGGCAAAGGAGAAGAGACTTTAATGGTCAGGAAACTGATAGTGTCTAATGCCTAAATCTAAAAGCCTCTTCCTCACATTTGTTTATAGATATTACTCTTTTGTTAATTATGTAATAATTGATTTTGCAGCTTTAGTAACAAGGGCATGAAGAAATTCAAAGTTATTCTCTGTGTTAGCAGAACATCACAATTTCTTTGATGAGTTTATTATTTACAGTTCAAATGTCTTGATAGGCTTTGCCTGGAAACCTAGGAAATATATTTTCTTCGAATTCTGTGATTTAAAATAAGGGACTTTTGGCTTGTACCAAATTTTCAGATTAAGTACAAAATCACTTGCAATGAAAAAAAAAAAGAAAAAAGTTATTCAGTATAATCCATCATTCATCAAACCTCCTAAAAAGATAGTGCTGCCTGCCAGCTTTTCCATTTTAGCATTTTGAATAACTCTATGGATAAAACAAACAAACAAAAAAAATCAGAATGAAAATTCTCATTTGGCAGGTTCCTGCCAAATGATCATGAAAAGTCACTGGATTTTTTCCCCCCCGTGATGTCAAAGTGTTAGTGTGAAAATTAAGGAACAGTTGTGTGTATGTAAATTTTTTTAATAAATTAAAAATTTTTTAATAAATTAAATTTTAAGAAATGTGTTATTAAGTTACAGAGTGAAGTCTTTATATTAAACATAGTAGTCCTTACTTTGCACAGGATAACATTAACTGGAAACTCATGCATATCAAACCACTACTGTGGTCCTATGGCCACTGAGAGGTTTGCCTATATGTTATAAAATCGCTTTTCACTAAAATTAATATTGTCTTCTCAAGATTAGCAGCTGAGAAATATATTTAAATTTTTTTCAGTATATACAATGTTTATCTTAAATTTAAGGCATGGAAGATGCCGGCATTTACTCAGACATTCAAAAGATAAAAGGAATAATATAAAAATATCCATGTACCCATGATTCATCTTAAAATATAAGATATTATGAATTCAATTAAATTCTGTGATACATGCCTCTGATCAAAATATCTCCCTTTTGTCCCCCAAGGTAACCAGAATCTGAGAATCATATTTTTTAGTGCACCTTTTATAATACGGGTTTTTAATTGATGCTTTTTTTTTCCCTTTAAGGTGAAAGCAATTCTTTCCTATGTCTGGTTGTGAATTTTTAATTTGAAATGTTGTTTTGGATTTTATCAATGTCTTCTACCTTGAGACTGATCAGTAGTCAGAGTGTCAGAGTGTAAAGTTTTAAACCTGAAGCTCCATATGCTTCATATATAGAATGGTGGCGGGAGTCTTTAAGAAGCAAATGACTGAAGCCATATAAAAAGATCTTTATGACAATATTCACTCAATAAATGGTAAATGCTTAGGATATTAGAAGTAGTCATTTCTGGTCACTTAAAACACCATTTGCATTTACTGGTAACCTCTTAATTTCCTTCCTTTTTGATTTATATGTAAGATCATTCTTCTTAAATTAAAAAGCACGTCATGTGTTAAGTAAAAGAAGCTATAATGTTCATTGAAAAATGCAAACTGGTCTTCTGCCAAGTGTTTTTACATGTAATTTTTGTATGCTCCTATATAGTCATTCAGAATGTTGATTAGGAAAAGGATGTACATGATTTAGGCACAAGTTATTTTTAACCTCAATGCTTTTTGTTTAATTTCAATATACAAAATAGGTAAAATATTATAAAGATGATAAAAATCTCACTGCAATCAAATTTTCTTACCTTTGCATAAATATTATCACCTCGTTTCCAGACAAGTTTTTACATAAACTATGGCTATTAAGTGATGGCTCTCACCATGTGAGACAAAGTGCAAATACCAACTTTAATTTTGGAATATAAAATCCATCCATTCATTTTTAAAGTAAAGTAGCTTAAACACTAAAATGTAATATATTTTATATTGAAAACTAGTAGTCATCTTAAAAAAAGTTTTTTTTTTTTTTTACAAAGTCAACTTTCATTATTTTTTCTACAAAAAATTGTTTCTCACTGAATTTACCATTTCACTCAGTTTTTCAGTCTTTTGCTTGGTTTTTAAAAGTTTCTCATCATAAGCCACAGCCTTTTGTGATATCAATATAAAGTTTAGAACTTGTTTATACCTACTTTTGGTTTTATTTTGCTTTGAATGAAAAAAGTCATATTTGATATAAAAAAGAAAATTTCAGTGATTTAATTTTATGCCCCACATCAATAGTAAATTGTTGAGTTTTGTAGCAAATAATTTATAAACAATTGTTTACATTTTATAAGTAAAATAATTTATATTTCAAATTATAGAACATTTATAAATAAATAGAATGAGTTTATTTAAAATTTTAATTGAATAAAAATACTAAAAAATTTATATTTCAAAGATTTTTATTCAAAGCAATTTAATTTTTTTTTAATCTTAATCACTAAGAAGTGATACTCTGTAAGCTATTTACTTCTTCCCAAAGTTATCATTTTACTGCCCTGTACAGTCAGGGATAACGACCATTTCTTACATCAGAATGAGGTGTGGATCTCTTAGCTTGGCATTTAGCATCCTTCTTGAATTAGTGCAAAACCTCCTCCTTTATCTCCAACACTTCCTTGCTGAATCCTTCAGTACAGACCCACTGTTCTGGACTATTCACAGATGCCCACGTGAAGGTCAACCAGATGCCAGACAATACCTTCAAACACTTGGCTTTGCTAGTACCACAAGAATGTGGTTTCTAGTCTAACTGCACATTTACTCAGCCATATTTGTTTTGGGATAGATTTCCATGCTTCTCTTTTCTTTTCTCTTTAAGAGAATTTTTTGGCTACGCCCTGCGGCTTGTGGGATCTTAGGTCCTCACTCAGAGGTTGAACCCGGGGGGAACCCAGGCCCCCAGCAGGAAAAGTGCAGAGTCCTAATCCCTGGACTGACAGAGGATTCCCAGTTTTCTGTTCTTAACCATGATCTTTAATGCCAGTATAATAAAATTTTTTTAAAGAGTGAATACTTCCATAGTAAAACATATAAATGTGGAATAGAAAATAGCTTTGATCTACAGATCAAAACTGTATTTGTTAACTATATTTGGTTGTATGCTCATTAAATTTGCAGACAGTGTACCTATACATAACTTTTTCAACATTCTTAGGTATTTTTAACACTAGGAATTTGTTCTAAAGTTGAGTGTAGTGTGGCTTTAAAATATTTAAATGGTCAGGTTGAACAAACACAAAAGTTCTGAACACTGCTTGGAGCTAATTCGAAACCAACCAAATTTCTTAGGTTTGCAAAATTGCACAAGAGAAGTACCACTGAGCTGAATGTATGTCAAGAGCAACGGCTCCACTAGGATTAAACCAATTCAAAGTTGTGCTTGGACCAGGATTTGTATCAGGTCAAAGTAACCAAAACACAATGCTTTAATAACACAAGCTGTACATGTGTTTTTCCATTAAACTAAATTCACTTTCTTTTTTCAAGCCCAAATTTATCTTCAGAACAAGAGATTAGTGTTTCTGTCCTATCTTTTCTAATACTGGATTGACCTTTCAGTAGCAAGTACATTATTTTATTTAAGCTGTATCAAGTTACTAACCTGATTCTTTTCACTGACCTGAGTCTTGTTTTGATCACCAAGTCATAACTTTTGGTTCACTATACCACTGGCACATGCTTGTCTTTCTTTGTAATCTTCATCCACTTTTGATTATTAGATTATTATTTCTCAGTAAAGTATAGAAACTCAGAAATTGTTACGATTCCAAATAGCACTCTCATAGCTTGGACTAACCATTTTCTTATTATCCTTTGGTTATTATTTTTAACTTGTTTTATATCTTTGTATTATGTAATGAGATGGAACGGTACACTTTGAAAACTCCTGATATGAGAGCCAACCTGCCATTGGCTGCTTTCTAGGGATGTAAAATAGATACTATGGCAACTTTGGGGATCAGTGTCCTCACCTGTACACTGGGAACACACTGCCTGCATGACCAACCCCACATTAATAGGAATACCACTCTACCTTAAGACAGATGATCCAGGAAATCAGTTATTTATTTATTTATTTTTTTATTAGTTGGAGGCTAATTACTTCACAACATTTCAGTGGGTTTTGTCATACAGGAAATCAGTTATTGAATGTGAAATAACTATGCATGGGGTGAAATAAAAACACAGTCTATTATCTGTGATAATCCTGAGTATTAAATAAAATTACAGGTGTGGGTATTTTGCAGGTAGAGTTTTAGTCTCTAGGACAAAGTCAAGTTAAAGAAGTCGCCACTGAACAGTCCTGATTCCTCACCCTTTGCACCAGAAGGTCTCCTCTTACTTCCCGTGCTGTCATCTTTGTCCCCTTCTTCTCCTTGGTTGTTTTTTGTGTAAATGTAACATTTGCTGGACGAAGTTTACAAATCCCACCGTCCTTTCCAGCCACTCAAAACACACACACACAACTTCACAACCCCGCCCATTTGACCGTCACACAACAGCTCGAGGTCAAGCTTTTCTTAAGAAAATTGACTGCTGAGGATTCCTTTACCCTCAGTATACATTACAAGGAACAGTACTAAACTTTTCAATGCTTACAATGTTCCCTAGGAGTGTGTCAGTTGAGCAGGCCAAAAAAAAAAAAAAAAAATCTGTAAGTTTATTATTTTTCCACCAATATATTTGACACCACCTTTGGAGAACGAACAAAAGGCATACTGTCAAGCAGATAGACCCGGACAAAATGTTACTGTTTGTTCCACATGAGCACAGAGGTATATTTAAGCAAAGAAAGCCACTCCATGACTCTCCTGGGACTGACGTCCTTCAGCTGAATTATACCAACATGTTCACACCACTTGCTTCAGACTGGGTTGGAATTTAAAAATGCAGACTTCTATTTGCCAATTGCTTCAATACCCCAGCAATAAAAATTCATGTTAGGATTGAACCTGGCTTTAAAGTATCATAGAACAAATGGAAGTTTATTGCAAAAATGTGTGTATACATGAAATTATAGTCAGAGATATGAAAATAAGGGGTGCCCTTGTTTGACAGATTCTATACTTCTACAGGACAGCCTCAAAGTCACCAGAAGTCACCTGGCTTGGTATTATGTTTCAAATCCAGGCTCAGTGACATTCATGAAACTTTTGGCAAAACATGGGCCAAGTTTCGAGCAAGGCTGGGTAGAATACTTCTTTCATGTGGAACCTGTGTGAAACTCAGTGGTTTTGGCTATGTTTCTCCTTGAGTTTCACATTCAAACAAGCCAAAGTTTCAAAGTAAAATTAAGAGGCAAAGGGAAACAAAAAAAAAACCAAAAAACAAAAAAACCCCAACAGAACAGGAAAAAAAAGGCTTGCTCAAGAATGGAATGGCCTCTATCACATTTCAGCCATTGGATTCTGCAACTGAGCTAGCATTGCCTTTTTAGCAGCACATTTCTCCTCAGCAATGGTAAATCAAGAATTCCTAGTATTAAAGGGAAGAGTATTCTAGACACTCCCCCACCAAAGGTAATGAAGTATATGCTCAAAATGACCAGAGGATTTCAAGCTTTGACTATACACACATATCACAGAAATGAGATGATTCAAAAGCTCTTATGATGCAGATCCGAAGAGAGAAAGTTAGTGATTAAATGTCCTGCTTCGGGAAATTTAAAAAAAAAAAAATTAGACTCAACAGCTCTAGGTTTTCCTACTATCTCAGTCCCAGTTCTAGAGATCACATTGCATCTGCTTCTAATCCAGAGGGACGTCTCCCATAACTTGCTCCCTAGCTCCACCCTCTGAACCTGAGTCCGGCGGCCACTGGCTTCCTTCCTTGTCAGCATGATGCAGAGAACAGGGTGCGTCCCGTGTCAGCTCTGAGGAGCCAGGGTCCCTGCCTGGCCCTTAGTCTCCTGACAGGATTAGTCTCGTCCTACTGTTCACCTTCCCCAGGACACAAGGCCAGATTGCCAGGAGACAGAACTGAGTATCTGGCTGAGGACTTTGAAAATACCCTTTGTTTGCAGTAGAGAAGGAAAGAGTGACAAACTAATGTGATATACCCACGAATTTTCTCTAAAACAAAAAGAACATCTAAAAGTTGACTGAATGGCTAGAAAGCGCTACACTCTGCCTATTTTAGGAAATACATTTTTTTCATTCCTTATCCCTCATTCAGCAGAAGTTTCACTAGCATAACAGACTTCTGGCTACAGAGAATTGTTTTTCTCCTTTCTTTTTTTTCTAGTTTTCCTTTTTTAAATGTTCTTTTATTTCTTTTAAATTTTTTTTCTTCTTTTTTGGAAAAAAAAAAAAAAAAGAAAGTTACCCAGAAGACGTGCGTTTAAAATGCATGTTTTCTTTTGACATATGGTAAGATACCAGTAAACTTCTTTGGAAATAAGAATCTCTAAATTCCAAGGATTTCAGTGTCCATGTTAAAAAGCAACAGTAAGGCCCCAAGGCATATGGCAATTTAGAGGCACTTACATGATAGAGTCTGTGCACCATTATTTCCTGCTTGATTTTAGACATCTGCTGAGCATGGAGCAGAGGACTGTCATAAATTTTTTGATGGTCAGAGAAAGCTGCCATAGAATAGTCTTTGCCTTTCTCTTGGTGGCAGGTGCGGGGGGTGGGGGGTGGTTCCCTGTACTAATAAAACAACACGTATCAGTAAGAGAAAACCAAAACCCAATAGATTATTCCAAGGAAATGATATAAAAGCCTTAAACAAAAAAGAAGATGACTTTTTAACTGAACATAGTAAATACCCACAATCAAAGTAAATGCCATGTTTGAAGTTCAAGTCCACAGATCAAAGTGCTTTGCAAGACGTCAAGAGCAAGCATCAGGTGGGGGTGGGGGAAGCACAGAAAACCCTCCAAAGTATTATATTGTCACAGTGGAGAAAGAAACCTGCCCGCCAAAGACCATCAGCTAGGTAAGGAAACCTCAAAACTGAGTCACTGAATTATGGTAGGAAGATACAATACAAAAGCAAACAAAAAATTGTTCTAATTCCACAGTAGCAATGAACAAAACAGTGGTGAAAGAAGGTAATAAGATAGCGCCGTCTCATTGTCCTTAAAGAATAAATCACTAATCTAGCTCCTTTACTCAGGTAGTTGCATCTTTTCCCTTAAAAAAAAAAATGCCCTTAGAAAGTTAAAAATAAGTAAACCCCGTCTAAACAAGAAAATGAGGGTGTCTGAAAGGCTCTGGGACGACCCTGGCAAGGAGGCTTAATTAGCGTTCTGCCGCAGCTCAGGCTCGGCCACAGACAGGTCTGTTCTGCAGGTCAGCATTGTACGGAGCGCCTTCAGCCCCGTTTTAAAGCTGCAGCCACGGAAACGCACGCCGGGTGCTGCTGGGCTCTGGAACACCAAATCTACCTGGACGGCGTTCAGCAACCCCAGCACCATTCACCCCCACCCCCCTGCTTATTTTCACCATTGACAAGTTATTTAAAAAACATTGAGTCCATGTCATAAACCAAGCAAATAATTCCAGAATTAAAAAAAAAAAAAAATCTTACCTACAGGCAGCCAGGTTCAACAGTTGCTCTGAAGAGAGGAAGTAGCAGTCAGTGGCCTTTTACATGTGGAGGTTGTTTATTTAGCCCTTTTTAAAAGGTCTTGAACTCCAGAGGTTTAAGATTAAGTCCAATCCAAGTGTCTGAAAAAAAAAAAGGAGGGGGGCAAGAGAGAAGGCAAGTGAGAGAGGGAAAGAATCTCAGCTGCTGGGTGGTGCTACTGTTCTGAGAGCATTTGAGCTATTTTCAGCATTTAACAGCAGCCGGGGTTGTCTGCAAGGGATGAAAAATCCTTGCCTGGATCGCCACACCCCGCCCCCCCAGGGGTGTGTGTGTTGGGGGAGGCAGGGACACAAACCAGGAAACCCACAACAACTTGCTCCACTGTGCAAATATTCATTTACATTTTGAGGAAAACTGCCAGCATGATTGAAAGCAAAACACACAGTAACAACAAGAAAAAAACCTTCACTGGAATCTTAAAGCAACATAGTACTTTGCCATAATCCTTGCGTTTTCAAAACGATTCACGAGATTCGCTGAAAATCAGATGTCCTGTTTATGCTGTATTGAGATGAAAGACTTTTCTTCTGATAGTTCCTGGCCTGCTTATATGGGTCTTAAAAAAATGTTTTAGGTTTCTCTCTGGGAGGAATAACTGTTGTCAGCCTATCCTCCTTAAGACTGAAGACAAATGATTTATTTCTAGCCCACACCCACATTTCCAGTCTCATCAACCATGCTATTTTTGAAAGCTACTGGGTTAAGCTGTTGACATTTCTTATCTCTTGGCAGAGATTGGGGGCCATTCAGTGACAAGATGCAGACAGGCACCCAGCCCCTGCTCTCTCCCCACTCCAAAGGCCAGTGAAGAAATACTTCAGACTGGGTCACCAACAATGACTGGCAAACTCTGAGCTTTCATTTTGTTTGCAGAATGATGAATTAAGATCTGGAAATTGTAGTCATTCATTCAACAAACATTTTCGTGGCAAGAACTTCTGATACGCCAAGCACTCTGAGAATACAATAGTGGACAAAATTAATTTCTTTGCCTCGAAAGGTTTATAGCACACAAACACAGCGAGAGTAAGGACAGAATTTGTTACAGACTTTTACAGCTTCTTTTCCACAGGCTATTTAAACCATGGCAACTGGAGATGTGGAGATCTCTTTCTACTCTGACCCAGGGAATATATGCGTCATCAGACCGACTCCTGACTTCCATTGCTTCATTAGGCTTTTTGCAACATCCCGAAAAAGGAAAATTAGTTACTTCCTACCAAGGAAACACTTAAGTATTTGTATAAAAGCCTCTGTTCTACATGAAATCCTGAAACCTCTGAACTCTCTATTCTTTGTAACAAAGAAAATGCCTATGCAGTCAGGAAGTACTGATGAGAGATGAAAGAAGATTCCCTGATTTTAGTCCATTATAAAAACCACCTTGATATATTTTATAGTTAATATTATGAAGGCTGGCTACCAGAGGCTCACATCAAATTCAGTTCTTTCCTTTTAAATGATTAGAGAAAATACTGAGGAAAGAAATAGGTGAGGCAGATTGAGGTACAAACTTCCAGTTGCAAGATAAATAAGTCACAAGGTATGAAATGGACAGTGTAGGGATTATATATAGTCAATAATTATGTAATATCTTTGTTATGGTGATGGATGGTGACTAGCCTTACTGTAGTGATCATTTTGAAATGTATACAAATATCAAATCACTGTGCCATGTAACAGGAGCTAAACTTTTTAACTGTTTTTCCTTTTTCTCCTTATAGTAGTTTATAATGAAAAGGAAAATACTTTTAAAAATGGACCTTCCTTGAGAAACTGTGGAAGTTAAGGGAACAGATAAAGATTAACTATTTGAGTACTAAGTCAACCATTATTTTTAAATTTCAAACTGGGTGCTTTTCACACCAATACTGAGAGAAGCCCATTGCTTCACGTTAAACTATTTTTAGAGTCATTTTATGCCAATCTGCACTTGAATGAACAGGTTATGACCCAGCTCCCTGTTCCATTTAGGATGAGTCCTACCCTGCCAAGTAACTCACCCAGAACTCCTTTGTTCCCCAAAGATCTTGACTGTCCAGACAGCCTGTCCATAAGTACTTTTCAACAGATCTGACATCACAGAAGAGTGCAAACTGAGGCATATTTTTAAAGGTTAGAATACTTACCCAACTGCTATGTCTTTTGGAAGTTATCAATACAGTAACAATTGTATCAACTGTACTGTTAATGGTTTTATTTATGTCTCTTTTTTTTTGTTTGTGTTTTTTACCAAAAAAAAAATTGATTTAAAATCATTTGGAAATGCTTATATTAGAGTGGGCTTCTTATATTGATGAAACATTTAATAGGCCTTTGGCATAACTCTTCTGTATAAGATGGGGGTAAGAACAATGCCAATCCATAGAGTTGTGGTTGGGTTTATATGATTACGCACATAAAATTCTTAATCAAGTAATGCCTGATACACAGAAAGCATAAAAGTTAATGATATTATCACCATGAAGTCTTGTTGTGGTTGTTGTTTAGTCGCTAAATCATGTCCAACACTTTGCAACCCCATGGACTGCAGCACGCCAGGCTCCTCTGTCCTTCATGACTCCCACAGTTTGCTCAAATTCATGTCCATTGAGTCGGTGATGCTATCTAATCATATCATCCTCTGTCGTCCCCTATTCCTCCTGCCCTCAGTCTTTCCCAGCATCAGGGTCTTTTCTTATGAGTCAGCTCTTTGCATCAGGTGGCCAAAGTACTGGAGCTTCAGCTTCAACATCAGTCTTTCCAGTGAATATTCAGGACTGATTTCCTTTAAGTCTAGAGCCTGCCTATCTAATGTGGTGGATACATATGGCTGTTGAGCCACATATGGTTTGTCAGAACTGAGATGTCATATAAGTATAAAATATATACCAGACTTTAAATATGAAAAACAGACTGTAAGAGAATTTTAAAAAATCTTGATCGTATGTTGGAATAGTATTGCAGACATAGTTCGTTAAATAAGACATTTTGTTAAAATTAATTTTACCTCTTTTTATTTTTTAAAATGCCAAAGCCTTTTATATTATAAATGGGACTTGTATTATATTTTTATTGGGCAGTGCCATCTAGGCCAGTGGGTCTCAAGCTGTATTAAGCATCAGAGTCACCTGGAAGGCTCGTCAAAACACACATTCTTGGGTCCTATCCCTAGTTTCTGATTTAGTATGTCTGGGGAGGGGCCTGAAATTTTGATCTCTAGCAAGCCCCCAGGTGATTCTTGACCACACTTTGAGAAACACTGCTCTTGATCCTTGCTACTTAAATGAGTGGTCCACAGATCAACATCTAATGCTTGAAGGAATTAGGACACTTCACAAGATTCCAGGCAGCATTGCAGGCTCTGAAGAATAAAATAAAAATCTAGTTGCCCTGGTGCAAGGCATGAGTGGGACCAGCCGCCACGTCCACTGAGATTCTTAAACTCTCCAGAAGGACAGGCTTGGTTTCAGAGGCTAGAGCAGGAATAATCTTTCAGAGATGAAGGGGGGACGGGGGGGGGGCGGGGGGGAGGAAATGAACCGAAATGTTGAAAGTCAGTTTAGCATTTCATTTCTTTTTCTCCCTCCATAGCACACAAGAAATACTGACACTGTTTTCAGCTAAGTATTGGTCTAATCGAAACTGTAACTAAGGCACAGTTGATGTAGAACAAACCATCCTAGAAGGTATTTATGTCACAAGAAAGGATCTTATTAACTCATATAACCCTCCAATTGTTAGACGCACGAGAGATTGGCATTTTGGAGAAGAGAGGCTTCCGCTGTCCTCTGCCTCACCATTAAATAAGTGAACACATTATTTTGAAGGCTCTCACCAGTTTGCCAAATGCCTTCTCACCTTTTCAGGTGGCACCAAAGCCTTCTGGGCTCAAAGGGCTTCCTAAAAATGAAATCCTCATTGTAAGAGAAAATGTGGGCCCACACCAGTAATATTTAAAACTCCCAGTTCTGTATGAAGTGACCATCTGTAGCTTTAGGTCTTACTGGTTGGTTGATTGTTTCAGAAAACTTTAAAAAGTGTGTAATGCTTAAGAGCAGAGAGTCTGGGACAGTGTGTCTGTCCGAATGCACTTTGGTGTGACCTTGGGCCAGTTACTTCACTTCCCTGTGCCTCTGTTTCCTCTTCTTTAAATAGGATTTATCTCAGTAGGCTGTTGTGAGGATTAGAAGAGTAGTCATTTGAAAGGAATGTAGAAAAGTCTGGCATGTTGCAAATGCTATTAATGTTATTGGTTAAATAATTAAAACGTTGTAGAATAACTGTGCCGGTTACCTTTTATGGCCAAACATAGTAGTTTGTTTTCAGATACTGTGATGATTTCTAGGGACTTTTATATGCATGGTTTCTTGAATACATGTGTTTTGAGGGCTTCTTTAAGAGTTGTTTAAATTTTTTTTCCCCAAGAGAACTCCAAATTCTCATTTGATTCCTCATCGCTTCCTATGATTTGAGAGGATCTCAGTAGGAAGGAAGTGAATGTAGTTTTCCCATGAATATTGTTTTCTAGGTTACACATTCCCCCTCACCCCCCGAAGTCCTTTGAAAAGTGAGTTGCACTATAAATGTTTGAAGGCTTTCATGGTCATGTCAGTTGGGTAGCATTGTCTAATTTTCTAGGAGAACAATGCGTCATTCTCTTAGATATTTCAGTGTTTAGGGAGAGGCAGCAGGACTGCCTGAAACATTGCATGAGTTTCAAAGATGTATTGAAAAGGCAGTCAGATTCTGATACTATAGAAATGATAGAAATCCGATAACGCTGATGAAAGGAAGGGGCGGACCCCCAAAGCAGGCATGTTGGATGCAAAATGAAGGCTCGATTAAGTGTACTGACATCTTTTACAGTTGTCTGCTTCAACCACATGAAACAGAGTGAACTACGCATGTCTGCAATGAAACTAGTGATGCTTAGAAGCATCACACACTCAGTAAGGGTCAGCAGGGTCGTCTCCAGAAAGTTCAGTGTGTTGAACAGTGAATAAATGCACCAAGTGGGGAAACCCAAGCCCATGGGTTGAGTGGTTTCAGACCACTCATACAAGTCCTCTGTGCTGATACCCTAAAATGGAAGCAGAAACATTGAGCTATATAAACCCCGTTCCTAACTCGAACATCTCCACTTTTGCTTGGACTGACAGAGATCGCATTTGGCCATTCCCGCTCATCCCCATGATCTACATCTGCAGGTATAATTATTTTAAAGTTGTCAAATCATATGTCACTTATTTCTGCTTCCTGGCTTACTGACGTGAAATGAAATGTGACTTGCCATCCCATTTGCCATTATGCAATCTGGGACTGGATTTTACTAAATAAGGTGAGAGTCTGAATGAGCAATTCAGACTAGAGATTCTATCTATCAAGTGCTAGAGATTCTATAGAAATAACTTCTTAAAACCTTTGTTACAACTCACTTTTCTAGTGAAAACCTTATTGTTTTTAAACTGACTGTCTGAACTCCATCTGTATTTAGCAAGTGCCTCTGCTGTTTCATATAACTATGACTTAGTTCTCGATATTTATATTCCATTGAAATTGAGCATATGCAACAGTTGCTACATATGGTAGAAAAATCATCAAGATAAGCCTTCATAAAGGGGCCTATTTAAGGTTCTGTGCGATCTGCTGCTTCTCATCCCCACCCACGTCTCCCTCCCTCCTCTAGCTCCGTCTCTTCAGGTTTCTCTGGCCTCCCCTCCAGCCCAGTTCCTGGGCTGGACCACCGTCGGGGCCTGTGTGTGCTGCATTCGCTCTCCCTGCCGCCTGCCCTGCTTGACGTGGATGCCAGCACCCTTCAGCTGTCAGCCCAAGTGCCTTTTCCTCAGGAAGGGTTTCCCTGCTCTAGCCAAGGTCAAGCACTTTTAACTCTTAAAGAATTGTGTTCCTCATGTTCCCTCCAACATCAAACGTTGCCTTTGAATGATCGATTCATGGATTTCTCCTCTGATTTCCCATTGAACCCCAGACAGGTTTGTTATATTTGTGCCCGGCGCCGAGGAAGGGCTCAGTGCACATTTGTTGAATAAAGAAGCAATTCAATAAGTTCTGCTCAGGGCATGAGGCAACACACGATGGTATTTTTGTTATACATAAATGAGAGCTTATAAAAGTATCTTATCTTCTAAAAAGCAAAAACTCTGTATTCTGATTAAGCAGCTGTTTCCAACCAAGAGGATTCTCTGAACGGTATTGCTTTGTGGTTACATATTTGATTTAAAAGGTTTTTAAAGAATCAGCACTTGTTTTCCTCCTCGGGATATAATCTATTATCTTAATAACTCGCATTTATCTTCTAAAACAGGCTTGAAATAAATCGATACCTGCATTCTTGCATCATCTCTCCAGATCTTTTTAAAAATCATGTAATACTCCATTAGGGTGTATTAATCACTCAACTGGGATCCCTGATCAAAATTTCTTTTGATTAGGGTTATAGAGAGAATGATTTATTTGTGTATTACTAGGCAGTTATACCACATGGCTTCCGGCAAGCTGTACCTGATGCTTTTTATAGATACTTGATGAGCAGACAAACCGAAATGAATTATCTCACCAACAGCACTGCCTGCTCCGGCCATTGTCATTCTCGTGGCATGAAACCCTTTGTCACGTCCATATAGTGCGTCAGTTATAAACACACCAGGAATTACTAGCCGTCGAAAAACTGGGAGATTTGTGATCTTGTTCTCTGGCAGAGGAGAGGAAAGGGAGCGTTGTGTGGCCTGGAATACAGAGCTGAGTTGGAGACTGGGGGCTGGTCTTTGCCCTGTTGCCTGCGAAGAGGCTGTGAAACACTTTCTTCTACCATGGGCATAAGGACACTGATTAGAGCCTAAGAATGTTTGAAGAGGTACTATTTTGTACATTTGTACATGCTTTTTGTACACGTGTAAGACACTTTGAAATCATCACGGCAGAGCATGAAAAATATCTTTTCTGAGGCATTCAGAAAACAAACTAATTAACCCAACCATCTATGGCATATTTCCATCGTTACTATGGCCACAAAAGTTAATTTTGCAAGGACAGGCATACATAAATAATAATACACAAAATGTTAGAAAAATTTCCTTGAAATCCACAGAGACGAAAGATGAGTGAAGAATAATAAGGAAGAGTTCCCAGCATTCAAGGGTTAGAAGGAACTGTATAGATTTGTTATATCAAGTGCATAAGAAAAACATTTTCCTAAAATGAATGTGGGTTAGAAATGGGAGCTTTCAGATATTGGACGTGTTAATATTTTCTGTGTTATCCGTCCTCCAATCCAGACCTTCCTACCCCTCTTTGTGTGGCCTGTTGGTGTGTCCTGGGTGGGTTATAGATGTTGCTGCAATATTGATCCCTTCAGTTGTCACCTCGCTAGGTGACACCCAAGGCACCTGGAGCTTTGGGGCCAGTCACCTCTGGCTGTTAGCAACCTCCTCTGTTTACTTCAGTGCCTACAGATATGCTCATCTGTCCATGCGCCAGATACAGACAAGTTTGGGTGGGAACGGTCTAACCAGCAAGGTCAGCCTCCTAAAAAAAGCAACAATAGTCTTGTTAACAAAGGAAACACAAGAAATGAGATGGTATGGGAGAGGCATGTTAGAAATGTCGAGAAATGAGTAATGATAGCTCAGTTTTACCAAAAACAGGGGGGGAAATCATTGTTCAGACTCTGGGCTGAGCCAGGACTGGCCTGGTCTCCAGAGGAAAGTGCTGGACAGTCTGTCCGGTCTGCAGTTGTGGGTAGTGCGTGCTCAGGCAGAGGGGTGGGGAATGGACGTCTGAGCCAAAGTAAATGCATGCATTTTCACCTTCTCGTGAGTTTCCTCTTTTTCTCAGCCAGGGTTTCTTTAAGGGTCACTTTCGAATGAAGTTTCTCTCTGACACATTTCATTTTACAATCAAGTCACTCACTATATCCAGACTCATGGCTTGAAAAGAAATAAATACTGTAACACAGTCGTGGCAGATGCAGCTTTCTACCTATGGAGGATTCATCTTTGCTTTCTACTCTGCTACAAAATCCTGGTCACAGGCCTATTTAAAATATTGCACTCCTCTTTCTTCCAATCCAGAGACACCAACGCTTTCAAAAACCATTGTAGGACTTAGATCAATGTGGTTTCTTCATCTGGGAAGCCATCTATCATTCATTCCCTCACTATAATTTTTCAGAGTAGCTTTATTCATTTTCTATTTTATAATAAACATATATACAAATTGCAAAGAAATTCCAAACACAAAGATGAAAAATAAAGGTCATGCACAAAAAAAAACCCAAAAACCAAAACTTATCTTCTGGGATTCCCTGGCAGTTTGTTCAGGCTGATAAACTACAGGCAAGACGTCTCATGGGTGCGATGCTAACACAGAACCTCCTGAGGAGTGGGTGCTCTACCCTTCGCCCCATCACCTGACACTGCTTCTCTGAGCTGATGGAAATGCAGATGCCCTTCTGGAAAGCACCTGCTGAAGCAGTCTTGAACCCACCCTGGGCTCCTTGTTGTTTCGGGGAAACCAGCCCCTCACCTGGTTAAAAGTAATCTGGTCGCTGGACACTTAGAGGCATACTGACACAATCACCCAAGAACGAGTTTCTCAGCTCAGGCTGGCTGAAAGATAGCTGAAAACTATTAGGCTGGCTATGAAGCTAGAGCCTGTCATACAGAGTGCGGTTAACTCAGAAAGTGAAAACCAAGTATCGTCTATTAACACGTGTATATGGAATCTAGAAAAGTGGTACTGATGAACCCATGTGTAGGGCAGGAATAGAGATGCAGACGTGGAGAGTGGACTGGTGGACGCAGAGGGGAAAGGAGAGGGTGGAATGAATTGGGAGAGTGGCATTGATGCATATATTTGTAAAATTTACAGCTGGGGGGAGCTCCGCTGGGTGCTCCGTGATGAACTCTCGGGGTGGGATGGGCAGGGGTGGGAGGGAGGCCCCAGAAACAGTCATATATGCAGACATATAGCTGATCCCTGCTGCTGTGCAGCGGAAACTAACAATATTGTACAGCAAGCGTGTTCCAATAAAAAAATAATAAAGATCATCACACACAAAATAGTTTCAGAAGTTCTGAAAGTACTTCTGGACATCAACAGTTAGCCCTCACCTCTTGTGAGTTGTTGCGTTCAGTCTCAGGCCCATTATAATTTTCTAATGGACGGAAAATTGCTGTGAGAAACAGAGCCGATATGTTTGAAGCCCAAGGAGCTGCAGCGTTGGAACCTTTTCGGCTTTAAACAAATATAGTCGAGTAGTTGGCTCTTTTTTCCCCTAAAACTAACAATTAGTGATCAGTGATATCAAGAGGAATAAGGACATTATAAGAGTCTGCAGGAAATAGAAAACAGGAACCCATTGTTTACCCTGTTCTCGGTGGACATTGCCAGAGCATTGTTCAGAAAACTTTGAGCAGGGTCACTGCAGTGTAGTTTACCAAGGTTTCAAAAGCTAAACTGAATGATGGAATTTGTCCTTGGTACAAAAAAAAAAAAAGTGATTTTGAGAAGATGGCGAGGGATGTATTTGAGTATTAAATGATCTTAAAATTTTCTACTTAAGATTTCTTAAAATGGTAAATGCTCTCAGTCATAAGTGAGGTGAAAGCATGTTGGATTAGGAAGCCAATAATTTTTTCAGTTTCAAATAAAACTAAAGATACACGTACAACGTGGAAATTATTTTAAGCATTCTTATCTCATGGCTTCTGGTTGTACCATACATTGAAGAAATGAATATAAAGTATAAAACATTCCATTTTATAATCATCAGTCACGTATAACCATTTTGTCTTTCTGTCTATATTGGTGAGGAGCTTGATGTTCGACAGGAAGGGTCTGGAGGCTGTCTGTCACCAGGGAATCTGACACCACTGCCTTTAGTAGCATGGTTACCAAATCTCCTTGAGCTACAGTTCTTATGTGAAGAAAGTAAGAATTATTGCAGCACTTAATGCATCTGATTGGTATGAAGATTGAATGAGTTAATATATGCAAAGGTCTTAAGACAATACCTTGTACACAACAGGCATAAGTGTTGGTTGCTGCTCTTGATATGATCATTGTCTCAATGATGCATGACACACACAGTTAAAAACACATGCTTTGAGGATAAATAGTCCTTAATTAACTTTCTGGTTCTGCCCCTTATTCGCTCCTTGGTTTGGGCATGATCTCTGAGTCTCAGTTCCCTCGGCTGACAAGTCGCTTGTTGTCTCTTACTCTTTGTGGCCCCATGGACTGTAGCCTGCCAGGCTCCTCTACCCATGGAATTTTCCAGGCAAGAATATTAGAGTGGGTTGCCATTTCCTTCTCCAGGGGCTCTTCCTGACCCAGGCATGGAACCCATGTCTCTTACGTCTCCTTTACTGGCAGGCGGATTCTTCACCACTGGGGCCACCTGGGGAGCTCACTTAATTACCATAGAGCATTATTAAGGGGACAGAAGGAGCTACTGCATGAAAAGCCATTCCTGGCACACAGTAATCATCAGGTATTTTAAAAATCAGGTAGAAAAAAATTATTTGTCAGTGTAGTAATTGATCTTTGCAAATGTGTTCTTTTAGTTTGCGAATGGGGGAAAATGAAATGGATAGGGCACATGGACATTCTGAGTTTAATTTCCTTATAATTCATTTCAGAGAGCTCACATTCAGACTCTTATGGGGCTTTAAAAATTTTTTAATTTTAAATAAGAATTCATGGAATTGTTAAACAGATGGATTAAGAAAATTCCCAATCTTTGCTAATGACTTTGATAATGACTTTCTCTATGATTGATATTTTCCCCTTAAAGCAACAGCATTATCATCATCTTATTTGGTGAGTAACAGGTTGATGAGGAAATTTATTATCATTAAAAGGAATAAACCAGAAGAAGCAAAATAAAGAAAAGAGTGGACTTTGTAAGTCCCTTTAAGAGTCTGTTGTTCTCTTAGCAAGTGGGAGGAACAGAGTTATAATTCTATCCGTCTTTGCTAAAAACAAACGCACACTAACTTATATCCATTGACTACAATTTCGATAAGTGATTAATTGAAGTATAAGTACCCTATTATAGCAGTAAGTACACTGCTGGAAAAAAGATTCAAGGTTTGGAATCAGACTTAGCAAGCCCTGTCACTTTTAGCAAGTTACTTAGTCTGAGCCTTAATTTTCTTTATCTGTAAAACACAAACAAGATTCCCTACCTTTTGGGGAGCCTTTTGAGAGGATGACATGAGGCTGTGGGAAAACCAGTTAGTCAAGCGTCTGTTGTGGAAGAGTGTTTGATGAGTTGTTGCTGCTGTTTGCTGTCATTTTCCTACTAGACCGTACGCTCCTTGAGGACTGGCCTCCCTTTAAAAACACAAGTATCCGGGCTTCCCTGGCAATCTAGTGGTTAAGGCCCTGCACTGCCAACGCAGGGGCCTTGGGTTTGATCCTTGGTCAGGAACTAAGATCTCACATGCCATGTGTGCCCTGCGGTGTGGCCAAGAGATTTAAAAAAAAAAATTTTTTTTTTTAAGCCACATATGTATTGCCAGTTCCCAGCACAGTGTCTGGGCCCCAGAATCTTCTGAGTGAATATTTATCTAATGAAAAGGGTACCCTGCATGGGGAACTGAAACAGCCATGATAATATTTGGTAAGCTTGACTTGCTTAAGGGAAAGAGACAGGCACTGACCAACTGAACCACTGTTCTAGGGAACAGATTTAGTAAAAAAAGTATAAAGAGCTCCCCTGGTGACTCGGTGGTAAAGGATCATCTTGCCAAGCAGGGGACATGGGTTCAATCCCTGGGTCGGGAAGATCCCCTGGAGAAGGAAATGGCAATCCACTCCAGTATTCTTGCCTGGAAAATTCCACGAACAGAGGAACCTGGCGGGCTGCAGTCCAAAGACTAGGGCATGACTTAGTGAACGACAACAACAAAAAAAGTAATTGAAAGACAGCCTCTTCCTCACACGTTTAGAAGGGAAAGGCAAGCTGTATGGGACAGAGAAAGGATTGTTACAGGGATCCCTTTGCTAGCTGAAGGGATTATCAATAACGTTTTTAAGTGAAACTGTTTATGTATCACCTATATTTTCTTCCTTTATTAGTTCATGATTTCTGTGAGCATTGTCTGATTTCTTCTTTGATTCATAGGAGTTTTTGTAAAAAACTCAGATCTCCTGATTTCTCTTTGATCCCCAACAGTATTGCTAAACAGCTATACTCCAATATAAAATTAAAAAGTTAAAAAAAAGAACATTGGGGTACAGAGGATCACTTTATAGAAGATCACTGGGGCCAGAGCCTGAGAAACCCTGTCCTAGTGAGGCTGAAAGGTCAAGCACAGCATCACCAGCAGATTCGAGACCCAAGTTGGGATGAGCAGCCCCACTGGGTCCTGTCGGTCTGTACTATGAGCTGCAGGGCTCCTCCATCACTAACTGCTGCTTTCTTTTGCTGGGAGCCACTTTGATCGAAACTTGGATTCAACCCCTCAGTGAACTAAATTAGAGTGAATGCTATCCACAGTAGTCGACTCATTAAAGTATCAAGTGATGGCTTCAAACCAAAAGAGGTTTTCAGAGAGAGATAAGAAAACAGACGCAAACAGCAGAGAAGTAGAATTATTTGCAATAATTCTAATGAGAAGGGATTCAGTGGGGGAAAGAAATTAATAGACCTCCTAAAACGGAAGTAAAATTTGGAGCTTCAAAGTTCAATATTAGGTCTATTTTAATTGAGTCATAGTCAGACACGCAAGTAGAATAAAGTGATCTTGGAATCAGTCATCAAAGGAGAAGAATACCATTTAAGATAATTAGAAAAATGACTCGAAAAATGAGATAATTCTCAACAAGTAATCATTTTTAAGAATGCAGGACTCACTTAGCAAAACTCTTCTAAAAAACAGAACCCTGAGTTCATTTAATAGCATTACATTAGGGTGCACTTATTTGCCCAGTTTTACAATTCTACTCTGTAATGAATCCTACCTGCAAAGACAGATAAAGAGGGCTAAAATCAGGTTGCCTTTAGGTTTGCATATACCACGTTGAGTAAGAGAAGAAAGAATTGGAAAGGTCTTAACAAATGCTGCCCATCACCTGTGGCCAAACCAGACCTGAGCTATAAATTGCAATGGCTCTAACATTCTGTAACATGAACCCTGTTTTCTTGTTCCTGATTAAGATCTATCTACTTGGCCTCTTTTTAAAGACTTGTGCACATTTGAACACATCTTTGAGACTCCAAACTGGACTTTTGTACCACATTCTATTTTGGGTAACCACAAAGGTGCTGGAAATTTCAAGTAGTAACAAACACCACAACCTACAAACTCAAGAACATGATCTGGTGAAAACCTGATTCCCTGGGCCGTGGGCTCCAATTATTCTTTGGAGTGTTTGACTTAGAGATTTAGACCAGGTTAATCATCTTTGCTGTGATGATTTTATTCTTCCAGCTAACATATTATTGCTCTTTCATTCCCCCTATAACCACAGTTCAGCTTACGGTCATTTTTAAAGCTTGCTTTTGTGTTTCCCTGAGATGGGTACTAAGTCCTTTCCCTGTTCATATGAAATGATGCTGTCCACTTTCCACTGACCATCTCCATGGAGAACCCATTCCTATTCATAGGCGGAGCTCATCTATCTGGATTTTAATTGAACACAAGGTTATCAGAGAGCCTTCATGTTTCATGCATAACTTGTTCAGAATGTAGTCATAATAATTGATTGGCCAAAATATAATTTATCAAATCAGTGATAAATTACATTTATAATTTATATATAATACAGTTACATAAATCAATATATTTACAGAAGGAAAACTTTGTGTGTTGCCTTCAGAATATATTAGTTTCTTACAACAGAATCATTCGAGACAGACATAACATTGAATTTGTCTTGATTTTTAATGCAATATTTCATGCATCTCCTTCTTAAATAGTAAAGAATCTTGAACACACACAAGGTGAGGAATGGTTATGTAAGTTTGCTGCTATTCTTGCTTCTCAACTGTCTTCTCACTGTCTTAGTATATTTAGAAGTTTGGAGTTTGAAGTGTCTTCCTACACATATAAATTCTTGCACAGTTTCCAAATCAAAGTGAGCAGTGCCTCAAGGGCTGTGTTTGCCATTTCTGTTTCAACGAAAAATGATATACACACAGTCATTAAAAGGTTTATGAACGGTCCTTGCTAACTTCTAGGCTGATGAAACACGGCTCTAGTTGCACACACTTCAGCAGGCAGGATATTCAGGGTCTTGTTTCTTACTACTTATCTCCACTGTCTGCTTCAGTGGTTTTGTTAGCTTTGTTCTCAGAGGAACTAGCATTGGGTTAAGATAGAAAACACAGGAACAATGAAGTGAGTAAATCAGTCTATTAACACATACCGATTAGTGCCCACACTTGTACACAGAAACACACTTAAACTCAAACGTTCCTGATTCTCACTTACATGATAATCTCTGTGGCTCTACAAGTAAAATAAGTGTATCTTTGTCGTTTCATCTGTTGGCTATGTACTAATGGTTTCCTCCAAATGGATAAGGGGTATAAACTTTGAGAATTATTACAAGATACCTGAGTAGCTGCGTGACTCGAAAATTGGAATGATTTCCACCTTCAAAGAGGCAAGAAATATATGGACTCGTGTTTCACTCCATTTATCTGAATAGCCAGTCACAGTTACAGATGGTCTCTTCATGCAAAAGAAACTTTAAGATTTTTAAAAATTGAAGTATAGTTGATTTACAATATTGTATTTGTTCCAAGTGTACAGCAAAGTGATTCAGTTATATGTATATATAATCTTACATATTGTGCTGTTGGTTAGTTGCTAAATTGTGTCCAATTTCTCCAGGCGCCTCCTTCCTTGGGATCATCTGTATATATTAACATATACCTGTACAGGGCTTCCCCGGGGTCTCAGTGGTAAAGAATATGCCCCCAGTGCAGGAGATGCAGATTGAATCCCAGAGTAGAGAAGATCCCTTGGAGAGTGAAATGGCAACTCGCTCCAGTATTCTTGCCTGGGAAATCCCATGGACAGAGGAGCCTGGTGGGCTACCGTCCATGGGCTTGCAAAAGAGTCGGAAACAACTTAGCAATTAAATAACAACAACAATATATACCTGTGTGTGTGTGTGTGTGTGTGTGTGTGTGTAAAATCTTTCTACCATAGATTATTACAAGATGTTGAATATAGTTCCCAGTGCTACACAGTAAATCCCGCTGTCTGTTCTCTATATGGTAGTGTGTATCTGTTGATCACATACTCCTGATTTATCCTTCCCCGCTCCTTTCACCTTTGATGACCATAAGTTTGTTTTCTATGTCTGTATGTTGGTTTCTGTTTTGTAAATAAATTAATTTGTATTATTTTTTAGATTCTACATATAAGTGGTATCATATAATATTTGTCTCTGTCTGACTTATTTCACTCAGTGGGATAACCTCTGGGTCCATCCATGTTATTGCAAATGGCTGAGTAGTAAGTAGTCCATTGTGTGTATATATACACACACACACACACACACACACACACACACACACACACACATATATACAAATATGTAAATCCTGTATATATATACACACACACACATATACACATATGTATATATGTATACACATATGTATATATATATACATCTATACACACACACACACACACACACACACATATATACACATCTTCTTTATCAATTCATCTGTTGGTGGACACTTAGTTAGCTTCTGTGTCTTGGCTATTGTAATTGTGTTGCTATGAACACTGGTGCACGTGTATCTTTTACAATTAGAATTTTCGTCTTTTCCAGATATATGCCCAGGCGTGGGATTGCTGGATCATATGGTAGCTCTATTTTTAGCTTTTAAAGAAAACTCTACACTGAGAAACTTTCACATTTTAATGTCATGAATGTTAACTTCCTTTTTTTTATAATAGTCCTCTGGGTGGGTAGAAAGCATCTCTCATTTCACATATAATAACTGTAAAATTTATTTATTACTTAACAACTGGCTTTATTAACTTAGGGCAGAATTCAAGATTCCATGGTCACATTTTCCTGAAATGAATGACTTTTGTAACTCAGCATTGATTCTGTATCATTGAAATTGCTTTCCTCTTTTACATCCCATAAATGGAAAGAAGAGCTGATTTTGGTGTTTGGTTATAAATATTCCATAATGTTTATCCTCTGAAAAAGTCTGAACATTGAGTTGGAAACCATGAATGTGGGGAAAAGCAATTAAAGATGTCAGTGTGATTTAAAAGCATAGCAATATACTGTTTTTAATGATGCTTATTAAAATGGTAAAAGTATGCTTATTTTTAGTGCAACTTAAAAATGACATCTATTTAAATTAGAATGAGTACAGTTTGCCAATGCACCATTTAATTACCATCCAATGGGATGCATACAGTCACCATCTACATTAGAAAAAAATTGGGAAATATATTTATGAATACAGTAATTGTTAAAGAAAAGTTTCCACACTTCATATCATCATATGTTCTGTGTGTATAGGCTCACACATTCGTGAATTAGGCCATTCGGCTTCACATAAAAAGTATAAATAAACCTCAAGACTGTAAGCTCCACAGGGACAAGCACTTCTATTTTGTTTACGCTAGTCCAGGAGTAATACAGTACTCACAGGAATAAGCTCACTTAATGCCAGTGGAAAGTGAATGACAGAATAATGAAAGGACAAAAATAGCGAGACAGGCCACGTGATGTATATTGAACAACGAATGCTTTGGAAATGATTTTTTGAATTTGAAATGATCTTTTTTTCGTCTTATTTTTCTTATTTTAAATGTTCTGGATCTATTTCACCTACTGTGTTAGTACTTACAGGTTAGGAGTCTTAATGGCTACCTATGGTTCTAGTTCCTATCTTAAAATACGAAAGAGACAAGATTGTCTTTCCCCAAAGTACCCATACATGCTCTCAGAGTGGCCACTTCTCCTTTAGATCACAGTGACCTGGTTAACAAAGGAAAATTGTTCCACGTGTACATAGCCACAAGATCTTAATTCTTTTCGAACTCCAGTTGAACTGTATGTGATTCCAAAGTAGAACTAATCATTCTTAATCCGGAGGTAAAACCATCACTACCAGTAAACGGGCCCACTGACATTGAGCACAAAAAATTCAAGCTGGCAGTGATCAATTTCTAGTGGTACATCTTCCAAATAGTCTCCCAAACTAAAATGGAAGCAAATTGTGACAATAAAAGGAAGTTGATAAATATGTATAACCAGAGATTCATTTTTTTTTTGTTCTAAGTTTCTATTGCTTTGCTTTGCAACCTCAGATTGAGATGTCTAAGTGCCTTTGGTGCCCCACAGATTTCCTTCGGCCCTCACTAACATGCATCTCCTTATTTTGAAATTTTCAAAACTCAAGGTTGATTTAGAAAATATGAAAAAGCAGAAGAAGAAAAGAAAATTTCATCTGCAATCTCACCACAGAGAGATAATCCTTATTTGCCTTCTAGATGTTTCCCCCCTCCTTAATTCTATTGTTGTGTTGATTCTGGTCTTTGAGAATAAAGATACTTGGTATAGTCTGGTAAATAAATATTTCTATAGAATCCACAAAGGAAAAATATAGAGAGGAGGATAACATGGGAATTATAACATTTTGGGGGGAGCTAGTCAGAGGTTCCCACAAAGAATCTATCTAGAAAAATGTTAGAGCACCGGTTTGGAATCTGGCTGGCCCAAGTTTGATTCCTCCCTTCCCCACAAGTGTGACCCCGTGCAAGATGTTTAACTTCTCAGACCCTGTTTCCTCTTCCGTAAAATGAGAATAATACCCTCATCAGAGTGTTTTTGTGAATAGTCAGTGAGAGGTATTTGAAGAATTTGGCAAGCTGCCCAACACAGTATGCATTCAGTGAATGGTAGCTAACATTTATAAGAAAACTTATAAAATGTTATTTTACATTCCTAACTAACAGTTGCAGATCACTAAGCTCAACACCACGTGACTTGAGGATTAATTTTAGATCAACTCAAGAAAAACATAATTAAGTAGGTAAATCTATTGGCAAAAGACCCTACAATGCATTCTGAAGCAAGTCCTTTGGGATTGTAGGGCTCATTAAAATTCTTCTCTATTAGCTCAGTTAATGGCGGGATGGCTATTTGGAATTAGGATCTTTAAAAATACTGATCTCCCCCATTCTATCCTAACACGGTGTTTTCACTTAATAACTCTGCGAAGTTTGCCTTGGCGTGAAATAATTCGGTGATAACCAGAAGATACAAAAGTATGTGGGTTAGATTCTTCTAAAAGCTTCTTTGAGTTTTAAAGGTCAAATTTAAGAACCATGTGATCACTGGAAGTCTGGTGGGTTTTATACTAAGACGCTTTACATTATCTATTGTGGAAATTCATTTAGATCATTTTGCAGTACATAGTTTTTGTCCCGGGCCCAATCTAGGTCTATTATGTCAAGATCTCTCTGCTAGATCCCCATTTCTCTTTCATCCCAGCAGACTTTTGACGGCAGAGTTGTCATTTATTGAGAGCCGGTTATGTGCTAGGCACTGTTGTGGGTACTTTTGCATTAATTATTTCATATTTCAGAACTAATGGGCCTACGAACCAGGCATAATATACTCATTTACCTGGTTCCAGACCTGTGGTTGAAAGATGTTAAATCACACACCTGTACTTACATCTCTTGAAGGCCACGCCCATGACCGGACCTTACTCTACCCTGCAGGCACCTCCCAGGCCTGCCCGGCTCATTCTTAAAAAAAAAAACTGGAGGGACTCTGATGCAGAATTAGAGAAAATTTATCTTTGACAAGGCTCATACAAAGGGAAAAGCAGTTATGGGCTATTGAAACTTTAAGAGTACTTAATTCATACTGTAATTTACTGACCTTTAAAAATCAGCAACCAACAATAAAGAGCATAAAATTGTTTACTAAATACAATTAATTGGGACTTCAAACTGTAATCTGGATTTTTACAACAACCACATAAGGAAACAACATCAGACGGGAAGGAGAATGGAGACAGATGGAGGAGGAGGAGGAAGGGCAAAGCGGGATCAGAGTAGGGGGTCTTGGGGGGTGCACTGACATTCCTGGGTGTCTGGGGCTGTCTTGGCACCTGGTGCTATTCAGTGAGGCAGATCCCTGTTCCATTTGTGATGTACTGCAGGGAAGGTCTGACACTGATCAGTATGTTGACATTGTTAGGGTCGAGGACCTCCCACTCACAGAAATCCATAAATACAAAAATCCAAATGCATCTTCAAGCATTGGCCTGGACCTAGAACTGCAGGCACACAGCCCACCCCAAACTCTCGAGCTACTGGGCTTATCTGAGAGAGTTCCAGATTATGCTTCCTTGACCCAGTGCTCCTTCCCCCATCCTCTGGGAAGCTCGATCTTCCCACTTCCATATTACCACGGGAAAGGGTGGGAGAGTGGGTTTTCTAGAAGGTAGAAGATAAATGAGCTTCCAGATCCCTCCCACGTTGGGAACTTCAAGGGCCCCCTTGACATGACGCAGGGGTCAAGGTGACGGTGTTCTCATGACCGAGATCCTACCGTGTGGAGTATGGGAAGGGTATGGCAGGACTCACGCATCCAAGGGCCCCAGCCTGGGGAGATGCTGATTTTCCGCCAGCCAGGAAAAGTGGCTGCCAGTAGTGATACCCCCACGGTAGTCAAACTCATTATTCATCTCATTAAGTCCATTGAGTTTGATGCACAAAAGGCAACAGTGTTCACATATGATGAATAAAAATGGAAGCTGTGTGCAGGGTTGGCTTTATGGGCCTGTGGTGCCTCAGGAGTAAAGAATCCACCTGCCAATGAAGGAAACATGCGTTCAATCCCTGGTCCAGGAAGATCCCCTGGAGAAGGAAATGGCAACCCACTCCACTATTCTTGCCTGGGAAATCCCATGAACAGAGGAGTCTGGTGGGCTACAGTCCATGGGGTCATAAAAGAGTCAGACACAACTTAGCAACTGAACAACTACCTAAGCATTTATACCTGGTTCTGTACTTAGAAAGGGCAGATGCTGGGTTTAATACTTTATGGTCTTCATCTTGAAATTATCAATAATTTTTGAATAAGGAGTCTCATAGTTTCATTTTGCATCAGGCTGTGCTTATTACATGGCAATTCCCATTTGTATGAAATTTCAACACAGATAATCAAAGTTTCCTGAAACTTCTGAAACTCCAATCTCATGTTCCACATCCTTAAGGGATAAAAGGTCAAGGTCAGGGGCAGTGTTCTTCCTGTAATTTGCACCATCCTCTGTGAAATCCTTGAATTTAGTCTCACCACCTGCCCCCACCCCAGTTGCACTTTATACCAGAATAGAAGTTTTATAATGGAAATCTTATTACAGTATTTCACCTTCCTGTTTGAACTCTTCCAAAGCCTTCTCATCTACCTGAGCGTGACACACGATGCCACCGTCTGGCTCTGCTGTTCTTGTCCGTGTTACCTTCTCTCTGTTCATGTCAAGCACCCTGTGTTCTGACCGCACCCAACGACTTGACTTTCAGTCCTTAGGACACCTCCTTCTTGCTCTGGTGCTTCAGCACACACTGTCCGTCAATCACGGAGCTCGGTGCGTTCCAAGGCAAGAGCCCACATATTCTCTATGCCCCAAATGTTTCCTCGTTGATGCCTCGGGAGCCCCTCGACAAGCACAGTAGATCCTGCGATGCCCTACATTTCCATGGATGCCATACCACTCTGAGTGAGAATCACCTATTTTTAAGTGTTGAGCAGTCCTTGTTTGAGATGCATCCCAAACACTTAGGAGAGTTGATCTGAGTGTCCCCTCACCTCTGTATTGGTATTTCTGATGCTCTTTGGTCATCATCGGCATCCTTCCTCTCTTCCCTGAAGACTGTGAACAGTTCTCAAGAACTGAGAGTCTGGCAAGTTACCACTGAACTTGGAGAGCCTGCAGGATCACAGCACATGCCTCTCTACTTAACTCGTTTATATATACATGATTGCTAATAATATTGGGTTGGCCAGAAAGTTCATTCAGGTTTGTCTCTAAGATGGTACCGAAAACCTCAACGAACTTTTTGGCCAGTGCAATACTGCTAGTACTTCGTGAGCATCTTCTACATGCTGGGCCCCATTCTACACACTTAACCTTTATAATCCAGTTAAGCCTCAAAAACCCTTTGAGATAATTTATTTTTTTAATCCTTATTTATTTTTCCCAGCAAAATTAAACTGGTAGTGCTCATAACTTCAATAGGAAAAATAACTTTTGCTCAATATCAAACTACACAAAGGCATGTCTTTTGAGGAAATACATAAATGCATGATTATACTTCCCTTATAGTACTTATCACTCTTCATCTTCTAATTATAAAAATGAGTGTTCCTGTCTTATCTCTATTACTAAACTATAAGCTTTTTAAGTGTCTCTGTTTCATTTCCTTATCTTTTTATCCATGCTGAACACATTGTAGGTCCTCGAGGATGCAATAAATGAAAAAAATGAATGATATGAAAATTCAAGAATGATTTTTAAATATACAATTAAAACTTTGGTATTTGTATTTGAGTCTGGTCTCTCCTTACATTGTTCTCAGAACTTAGCATCTCTCTCATCCCCTATTTTCCCTATCAAAGCCTTCTTTTCAATATCAGATAAAATCAGATGCCAACTAATTGATGTGAACATACCAGCAATTGAGACAACAATCTTTAGAAGTCTGGGAAGAAAAGGGAGTTAGAGACTCTTGTCAGTGTGTGGTCAAGACCAGCTGCAGGAACAGGGGACTCTAGATATTCTCGTCTACTTAGCAGTTATGAACTCGTGGTTCTGACGTGTTTGCTGGGCAAATCTAGCTTGAGGAGAATTTTCAAATTGTCTGTCCCTGACATTATACTTGTCAGATGCAGTTCTGATTTTATTTTCCTAAAGAATGCACTGACCAATTATATAGTCATCTGACCTTTTGGGAAGTGATGTTTCTTAATGTTAGACAACAACAAATCATTCGTTTTGTTGGCCAGATAAAATACTGTCACTCTGTGAGGTGCATTACATAAGAGTGTGCACGGATTTCTCAAAAAAAATGCTTTACACTTCTCATAACACAAAATAACATACAGGGAGCTAAACAACAGAATGTTGGTTCTGTATATGAATTGTGCAAGTGTTTCATTAAAGAAGACTGAGTAAGTTGTCATGGAAATTGTTCTAATTTGAGACTTACTGGATACATCAATATTTCATTTCTGTACCTGCCATATCTCCCTAAAATGTAAGACATGAACCTTCATAGGAACTCAGATTTTGTTGTAAAAGGGAATAGCATTGGTCTAGGTCTTTGTAACAGTTAGAAGAGGAAAAGAGCATAAACGGAACTGTATTTCGGTTTCTGTCATTAAAATTAGAACTTGATTTCAAAAGAAATGCTTTACTTCTGGTTGGAAATCAGAACATGTGACATTTCCTAATTTCTACTGAACTCCTAGCTCTTTTAGTTGAATGACCTCATCCAATAGCAAATACTTGAAAGACTGGGATCCTCCTGGGTCCTAGTTGTTAAGCCCCTGTCCTCTCCTCCCCCCTGGGTTTTCTCTGGACCATGGAAGTCAGCACTTCCTCTCGCAGACTGGGTTATAAACAGAATGCAGAGGAGTCTGGGAGCAAGGCAGTTCGTGAATGGAACACTCCCCAGGAAGCTTAATTTTATGATCATAATCTTTCAGTTCTTGACAGTTGCAAAGTTAAATGTTAGTGCCAAGAGGAGTGAACAAGAGTTTCAGGGGTATGCTTTCCCAGTTCATCCCAAAGGAACCAAAAGTTTAGGGTTCAAAATGATTATGATGTGTTAATACATCACATAATAATACATACATCAGGTGCAATTATTTTACCAGAGAACTGTCAATATAAGAGGACATTTGGGACTTTGGGTCCAAAGGAAGGTGATTTTCAAATTAAATTAGATTATTCATGGCTGTTTCATTTACTTTTATTTATAAAATGAGAATGACGAAACTCCTCTCTGCTGCCAATAAATCTAAAAGTTAATTTTAAATGTATTAAAAGCACGTTGTTCACTTCAGAAGGAAGGTTTTTTAAATTCAAGAAAAAAGTCATATTAATTATATAAATTAGTTATGTTAGTCTTCTAAAATTAATTTATGTTTGAAAGGAAGTCAGTAATATAACTGGCTTGTAGACTACACATAATATAAAAAGTCATGTTTCTAAGTAAAGTCAGTGTCAAAGAGTTCAGAATATATTACCAGTCATCTGAAGTTTTGATCTAAGAAAAAACCCTTTTCCCAAAACAGATGTATTTTCAACAAGTGAATAACAGTTTTTCTGGTAAAGGAGATAAACGCTCTTTCCCACATTTTTATTGCTTCCTTGATTGTCAGAGATACAAACATATAGTTAACTTGTTCAGGAGACTAAATTCTGGGGGGAAAATCTAAAGTGGTTTAAGTGAACAGGAACATTTTTGGTTGTGTCATGATTTCCTCTATTGAGGAGGTCCCTTGTATTAAGAAGGATGGCTCTGACATTTAACTTAGTGCTTTAAATGAAAAGCATACTAACCAAAAACAAACAAACAGTAAAACCATAGCAAAACAAAACAACAAACATTTAAAGATACATAAACTGAATTCTTCTCATGATGGTTACATGGAATCACATACAGTTTTTTATTACCTTGACTCCATCTGTTTTCCTTGGTGTCAATCTTATTTGTTGAAATTGATTTAATAGACTACTTGGGCTAATCATCCAAACTCATCTACTCTTGGACATTCCCATGACAAGTTGATGGAGGTAAAAATGGACATAAAACACCATTACTCCCTCATGGAATTCACTTTCATATGGAAAGATGAGACATATATAGGGAAAACTTCCTTAAAATTAGATAAAAATAACGTAATTTACAAACTGATATGAGAGCATCTTAGAAGGAGCAACTAAATGTGCTATTCATTCAGTGCCTCTTTGGGGACTAATTTAAGATCCCATTGTGGAAAATTCCAGTTAAAATACCCTTAAAAGCTTCATGAATTCTCAGATCCTTCATTAAAAGTTAACATATGTAAAGTTCTTGGGGTAGTAGCTAGCACAGAGTAAACTCCACACACAGTAGCCAGATACAGTAGCAGCCTAAATGTCCATCACAAGGTGAATGGATAAAGATGTGGAATGTGTGTGTATCTATGTACATATATATGTACATACATACAGAGAGAGAAATATTCTTCAGCCCTAAAAAAAGAATGGAGTGTTGCCATTTGTGATACCTATGAATGGACCTAGAAGGTCTAAGTGAAATAAATCAGATACAGATAGACTAATACTATATGACTTCACTTTTATGTGGAATCTAAAAAACAAAACAAATGAGTAAACATCACAAAGCAGAAACAGACGTCATAGATACAGAGAACCAACAGGTGACTGCCAGAGGGGAGGAGCTGAGGGGAGGAAAAAAAACAAGTGAGGAAAACTAAGTGGTACAAACTTGCAAAATAAATGAGTCATGGGTATGAAAGGTAGGGAGTGGGAAATACAGTCAGTAACTATGTAAAATCTTTGTATGGTAACATATGGTAACAACAACAACAAAAAGCTAATACATGTAAAGCTCTTCAGATAGTAGCTAGCATGAGTAAAGTCTATGTAATTTTTTATTAATAGTAGTACCTTTTGGATTGAAAAAACTGAGCAATTTTTTCTGCAGTTTATTGAAATCTTGTTATTCAGTTTTCATTGTTTTCTTGAGTTTAATCAGAGCAGATATTTTCTTTGGCCATGGAAGGTCTCCCAGTTCTTATGGTTTTTAACTTGAAAAAATCTCCCAGATGGATGTCTTTTTCTGTCTTGCATTCTCTGTTTAACTATAGTCTAAAGCCTTAAAATAAACCTCTTAATTTTTGTAACTCTAGGTTTTAACATTTTTATCTTGCGCTTACCTAAAAGGCACAAGATACTCTTACTCTTTAGTGTTGATCATATTTTGATGAATGTGATGGTAACCAGAGATTTTAAGAAAGTTAAAAGAGTGGAAATCAATTTTTCTTGGTGTCTGAATTAAATGATGTGTGTTCTTTGAGTTTTATCTAAGCTTCTGGTTATACTTCTGCTTTATATCATTGTTATAGTGCCTCTCATCAGAAAGACTATATTTTATTTAAAAAAATAATAGCATTTTAAAATTTTTCCATCATTTTTTCCATCTCAAATTTCATGATTTAAAAAAAAAAAAAAAAAAAAACTCAGAAAATCTTGTCGGTGACCTTTACATCTTTAAATTCAAGCAACATCTTCTGATCAACATGTTGCCATTAGCACAACATCAAGGGGAAAACTGTGATCCATTCATTCAGTCCACAAATAATGACTGAATATTTAATAAATCAACTTGTCTGCTACATGCCTACAAGCTTCCAGCTGCCCTTGCAAAGCAAGCTGAGTTGTCCCTGGAACTTTAATTCTGCGCAAGCAATCTGCACCTTTTCCTGGTCTTGCTACAGTCAGCATCTTCCTTTAACTAAACCGGTTCAAGCCAGTGCTCGAGGTGTATCAGCCAACACAAGTCTATTCACTCTGCTCCAGAACAATTAAGTTATAAAATTTTTATCTTCACTACTAGTAATGCTATGCTATTGATATATACATCTCCACATCTGGATACTGAGAGGCAAGTTCTTTCAAAAGTTTTTTATCCCCACAGGATATTTATTCTACTGCAATTATATACCTGACAGATTAAGTGTGATTGTTTCAGAAAGTGCTCAAACAGTTCACCAGATGACATGGTTAGCACAAGAACAGCTGAAACTGTTATCTAATCTCTTTCCTTTTGTTAACTGTAGCGCAGAAATTTGAAATCTTTTGATGTGTGAAGACATCTTGATAATCTGTGAAAAAGCTCCCTTGTAAACAACCAAGCATTGCTTTCTTAAATTTTTTTTGGTTAACGTGTAAAGTGAAGGAAAACTTTACTAAACATTAAGATCTGATCGCAAAAGAATCCAAAGAGGCAGAAGTAGCTGATGTGTCCACAGGTGGAGGATGAGTCCTCACACAGTCAAAAGCTTAAGCATGTTTCTTTCCTTCCGCCACCTCCGTGCAGGACTAAATATTTCCAAAGAAGATAACTACCCCCGACTAGAATTAGCAACAGCGAATTTAAAGAGGCAGATAGAATGAACATTTATACTAATACATTTTCTGCAACTTGGCCAGTATCTCCTTAGAATGTCTTATTTGCATATATTTGTGTGGCTACATTAAAAAAGTTTCCCATTCTTCATACTATTCCCTGCCTGGACTCTTAGGGATTTTTGTAACAAGTGCTCTTGATTAGAAGCCTATTTTTGGTACAGTTTGTTTGGCTTCCTTTTGGCTGATCCTTAAAGCCACATTTGTCTCTAGAAGATACCAAATTCAGTAGAAGGTCAGAAAGCTTGGCGCCTGAGAGTTTTATTCTGCCCCTCACTTTCAGCCATTCCTGAAAAATTGATCAGGAAAGGAAATCTAAAAGGAAGAAGTATTTCTAATTGGTTGGATTAACTTTCTTACTTAAAGCAGAGGATACGATTCATTATAAGAAAGTCTTTTTGGCGTGTAATTTACACCAACTGTTGAGAGGACATCTCAAAGAAAAGTTAGAAGAATTGAATGTCTAGGTTACTCACAAAGTCAAATTTTTTAAAAGTAGGCAACAGTGTAGATTAAAAACCTAAAATATAACTAAAACTTTAAAATAATGTTCTTATTAAAAATAAAATTTTCTTAAATTCTAATGTGGATAGAAAAAATTAGGAAATATAGTGAGAGTATGGCTAGATTTTTTTTTTTTTTTGAGGTAGGAAATTTTTCTTTGAAAGTGAGACTTTTGCTTAGAGTTAGGAAAAGTGAAAGATTTCTGGATTTTGGCTCAAATAATGCTTTTCAAAGGTGCAAAATTAATCCTGGATCTATATCATACCAGACCTGCATGGGGAAGAAGAAGCCACTGTCTTTTTGACTAAATTCTTGGTTGGCAAAGCTTCTGTTTAGCAGACGAGGGTTAAAGTATAATACAGTTCTATATGGATATATCATTTTGCTGAAACTCAAAATAAAACCCTCTTTTTGATGATTCTTTGTCATATATTCAAATAAGATCATCTTAAACGAGCTTAACCTGGAATGAGGGTTCTTATCCATCAATATTTAGAACTCAATTAATTATAGAAGTGTTCCCTTATGGCTAAATGTATATATGTCTTAACTCTCTCAGAAATGTAGATAAAGAGATCTTGAAAATCTCCATATAATTCTTTGCAGTAACAATTTAGGATTTAACAGACATCTATGATTAAATTACTTGAGGAACTTTTAGAAAATTATCTAACACAATTATATATTACAATACTTCATTACAAAATGCGAGGAGCGCCTTCATTTCATTTGAATGTCAAATACTTATATGTTGACATTCAACCTAGTTACTTAAAAAAGAAAATCTTAAAAATGATACAGAAATACTATGGAATCATGTTTCCTGAAATCTAATTACTATATACAATTTAAAATAATTGATTTAACATGGTTAGTCTTTAAGACGACTAGAATCAATTTCAACTTTAGCTATTATTTAATTAGCATGCTATACATTAATAACAGCTAGAAGATAGTAAAAATAAGCCTTTAAAGGACAACAAGATACTTAAGAGTTACTATATATCTTACATTGATTATAAAGTTCAATGCTGGAAAATAGTGTAAAAGTGTCCAGAAATATGAATTTAGGTGGTTTCCTAAATATTTGGCTTAGTAATTACAAACATTTGGATATTTTAAATTCCCTAATCTTTGCCACTTTATGTACAAGAACTCATATTAATTTTAACTTTTGCTTTTTAGATGGGTATCTTAGAGATGAGGGATTATATATTTATTCATTCTTAATGTAACTTTTGATGCATTCCCATTTTTATTACAACATTGTGATAAATTTTCCATAAAACAACTGTAAAAATTTAGGCTTTAAAAAATAACAATCATGCCATCTAATATAGAAAAAAGAGTGGGAAGTCTCTATAACCAAACGTATACCTGTACAAGAGTGTAACAATTCTCTCCATCACCCAGGAACTCAAGTTATGGGAAAGTATAATGTAACTAGTTATTATCTGTAACCTTTCAGGTTTATACGGAAAAATCAAAAGAAATTCTGCTATTGTAGGCATTAATCCTTTGGTTTCTTCCCAATTCATGGCCTCTACTTTCCTCTGACTTTAGTATGGAAAACAATTCCATAACTAACATTTTTATAATCAACTACTAATCATCATCATCAATTTAATATTAATTTTAAATGACCTGATTTTAGAGCATATTTCTAATAGGGATATTTATGGTGCTTATTTCCCCCCTGCAAATTCTATAATAGCTACAAGTAGAAAAACAGTATCTTCTAGATATTAAAGCTTTTAAGTTGGTTTTATTTAAAACTTACATATTGTAAAATTTTCCTTGAGAAAATTCTGATGTATTACAAGAAATGTAGTCCTTCTATTAAATTGTGATCTTGAAGTTACAATTTCAAATCAGGGAAATTAAAGGCTCATTGCTGTTTTTAGATGTTTTGAGTTTCTCTGACCAAATGCAGTATAATGGATAATAGGACTTCCGTTTTAAGATCAAGCCCATATTTATGGTAACTAATAGGAAAACAGTGAAGTCGAGGTTACCAGTACAATGTCCGAATACCAAGTTCTAGACACTCGACAAAGTACGTTCAGAGGTCAATAATACTCTGGAAGCCCTTGATCAGAGACGAGTGTAATCGGGTGCAGTGGGCAGCACTACAGACATAAGATCGAATGGAGCTGAAGCAGAAGGTGAGGAAGTGTCAGGGGAGACATTCTGGATTTTGAAGCGTACCTGGCAGGTGGCTGCCGCTGTGGGGGTGATTTAAAGAAAAAAATCTATACAGAGGAGACGGGCTTTGCCTATGTCTGGTATAGTGCATTTGGGAAATTACGAAGTATTTGCTATTGCTAGCAGGTGAGTTGGGAAGTAGCAGAAAACAGTAAAAGGTGCAGAGTCTTGAAAGATAGGGATTTACATCTCTGCGTCTGGTTCTCACAATTGTTGCGTTTGTAACTATGCAGCTGTGCTGTGCAGTAGTGGACTTAGACTGCTAATCTTTCAGAGCGCATCACCTCAAAGGTTATTAATGTAGGAAGAAAACACAGGTATGAAGTCTGCGCGGCCCTCTTCCCAGAGCCTGACTCCCGTCACATACGGTGCCATGCAAAGGCTACAGGACACAGCCTTCGGTACGTCACACCTGGTTCTTCTAAAAACTCCCCCAAGAAGAACTAATGCAAGAGCCTCTCTTGCTGCAGCGCTTTTCACTGTGTTAATTCTAAAAATTCCTTTTGCCATGCAAAGCTCCAACAGGAATTAAGGCGATGAGAGACTTGTCCCACCTTTCCTTTTGCTATAGCAGACTCACTTTCTTGGCTGATGTTATTTATAAAATTTGACTCACAACTAAGTCTGTTAGTTCAACTTTGCTTTGAAAGTTAAACGTAAGTGAAGTACAAGGCTATCACCTCGCTATTTTATCCTATACATTGTCTCACGCACAAACAAACAATATTCCTAGTTAGAGCTCTTATCGTTAAATGTTTGGAGATGATTTTCTGGACTGAGATTGCTTATATCTTGATTCTTTAAAATATTTCTGTATCTTGATTGGTGACATTTAGAACAGAAGTTTCTAAACTATTCTCCTTGTGCTCTATAACTCTCTTATCTGAGGGCATAAGGACATTGCTATATTTGTGAAACAGGTGATGTACACTCATACATAACTATGAAAATTATATTATCATACTTAAAAGGTGTATCCTGTGTCATGCACAGGTTGGGTAAAAGGATAGCAAATAAAGATATATTTCTTAGAAGTAGATCTCAGATCCTATTTATTTTACACTTCATGGTAGATTTCATCTTTGGCACTTACAGGTTTTTATTCAACATTTTCAACACAGTATTTTTCCTTAAAAATTTTCTATAGCATTGTAAATGATCTGACATTTTCCAATAGACCAAGAACAGAACTGATTTACCTAAAGCTGAAATGTTGCTGAAATAGAACTTAATCATTATTTGATCATTTCCTTACCAGGTATTTCAATTTGACTGACCAATTTCAACCCACAGTAACAGCTTTGTTCCTAAGAGACTATACTCAGTAAGGAGCAATTCCTATGGCAATTCAAAATCTGTGCTATTATCATGTAGCAATGGATAGCAAACATCCACTGCAAATATTAGTACATCTGTCAGAGGAGTGTTGTGTTTTTGGTTTCACTCACTCTCTCTCTGAAACCTATCTGCTTGTGAGAAAAGTTGTGCAATAAAAGAAGTTTTACCGTCACATAGTAATGCTGTGCTTGAACTCAATGCAGCGATTCACTTCCTTTCTTTGCCTGGATTCCAAGCTAGGGCGCACAATGAGGGTGTTGTGTTCTGGGCTAGCGTGGCATGCATGATACTCAGGGAGGACGTGTGAGCAGCTTCCAATACCTACACTATTTGCTTTACAACTACCCCCAACTAAACCAAACAGCACACCAAGACTCTGCTCAGAGTAAGCAGGGGGCATGATCCACTGGCCGTTATGACCTACATAGGGAACAGAATTCCTTAATATAAATGTATATAGAGGTGTGTTAAGAGTTAAATACATCATTTCAGAGGTTTAAAAATAAATGCCTCACAGTTTTCCAGTCCTGATTTTCAATGTAATTGTCTTAATGTATGTCAAAGTGCAGGTTATAAAAGCCTCCATTGTTTCTAAAGGGGAAAGGTTGTTGATTATGAAGGTTGTCCAGAAGGACAAGCCATCATGGTGTGTTAGAACAGCAAATTTTTATCTGAAACCCCAAGGCATATTAGGAATTTTTTAAAAAATCGCTATGATTTCTAGAACCTGAACTTAACTAAAAAAATTCTGTCTCTGACACTATTTTATGTGTGTGTGTGTGTCTCTGTGTGTGTGTTGCCTTGGTAAAGCCAAAGAACCAACAATGAATGTAAACGTCTAGGTGAAGTTTTGCCCAGAGTTATTGTTAGGCTGTGCTGGAGAAAGGACAAAAAGGCTTACCTCTGTCAGTCAAGTGGCTATACGGGACCCTCCTTCTCAGCCTCGGCCTCAGTGTGCAGGCAGATGCTCTCTGAGCCAACAATCTGTTAACAGGAAGCAGGTAAGCCCGAGCGCGCCGCCCGCGTTACAGTCCAGTGCCCATCGGAGCACACACCTGCTTCTTCAAACCTGCCACTCATACGCAACAGCCACGCAGCGGCCCGGTGTTTGCAGCCGGAAACACCTCCTGCGGGGTCAGTAGTTTTCAGGGTAAGCAGCTAGAGAGCTGCCGAGATAACACTGCAGGCCAGGAGAGCCTTCCCAAGACAAAAACCTTTCCTGCTGTGTGATAGCAGATAGGCAACGTTATCTCCTTGCATTCCACGTTCTCAGATCAGCTACTAGGAAAAGCAGTCAACAGCTTGTCCAAACGGCAGCTGGCAGGCATGCCTGGCCATGCTAATTGTATACTAACATGCCCACCGCTTCTCTTTTCCCTCAAATAGATTTTTTTAAAAAATGCTTCCTCCAGGGTAAAGCTCGGCAGAATATGCCACCCTGTTTTCCATAAGTAAAATGGCTGGTCCTCCCAGCAACTGCTTGCAGACAGCTCATTGGGTTCCACTGGCTTTTCGTAGTCATAGCAACAACCAACAGACAGACTTAGCAAGCACGGCTGATCACGTGCGACGCCCCGACACAGCTTGTTAATTTCTTTTCATCGAACTCATCATTTTGGGAGGAGGGTAGCTTCTGTGATCATTCTCAATATTTCACCCATAATACAAGTGCTCTTGAGTTTTCACCTTTCAGGAGGAACTTCTGTTATCAGAGCCATGTGACTCTGAGCCAGGGGAGCCCTTCTCAATACACAGATTTGTGTCTATCCAGGTTAATAACATGCAAATCACCGTAGCAACAGTAATTGAAACCGTCGTTAAAACAGGGTTTACCTTCCTCATAGCCTCAAGGAGACTGGCAAATATGGGCAGTTATGTCAATACTTTGTGTTTTTCAATGATAGTGTTGTAGCCTCTCAGCTGAAACAAAGTCCTTTGACTCATTATATGTGGCCACAATAACCAAACCAGTTAGGATATTTTAATGAGGTGTTGCTTATGGATTCCATGTATTACTTTAATATACTTTTCCGTAATACAAACTTTAAAATAAAATTCTAAAAATTCCTATTGTCTCCTACTGTGGAAAATGACTCTTTAACTCATTTATGATTTATTCATAATATTAAAATACTTCAGAAAATCCAAACCAATTTAAGACTCTTTTGCTTTAAAACTACCTTCAAAGCAGGAATAGTTTTACTTCTTCAGTTAGATGGATCTCATCCCACACTTCCTTAAAATTTCATCTCTTCAGGGAAGTTCCCGTAATACACACCATGAACCATTTATACTTTCTGCAAAATCCCCACCCTTCAATACTATCACCAGTCATATTCTATTTGACATACTTTCAAGACACCATCCTGTTTCTTTTTGTTTCTAGCAACTTGATTGGAATAGTTGTATTAATACTTTGCACTTACAAGCACAGATACTTCCTTCCTTTGCTGGTAGTCATTGGTTTACTGTTTTGTAACTATTGTGTTTCCCTCCCCACTTTAGGACTCCTGCTTCAGCAGTAATTACCAACATTACTGTGCATAAGAATCCTGTGCACGCAGATTTGGGGGTCCCGTTTTCTTTCTGTCTTCAAGCATATTCACATTCGGTCGGTTTGAGCCTGCTCAGGTTATCTCATCTGCTGCAGAAAAGTCGGTGGGTTGTTCCCACTTCACATTGTTTTCAGCCTGCCCTGATCTGAGTTCCTTTCCCTTAAGATGTTTTGAGTTTGCTGTTCCTGGACTTGCCCCTGCCTTCCACTTCAGCCTCAGGTTCTGTTCTTCACTCCCCATGTTTCAGCAGTTTTGAATGACACCCCATTTCTTGCTTCCCGGCCTTGCAGATGTTCCAAAAGCTTCTCCATGAAGTCCATCCCCCCAGCACCTTCTGCCTGCATCCCAAGCTGCTTCCTACTGTATCTTTCCACACCTTGCTCAAATAGACCCCCCTCCCTAAAGACAGTCCTGGGTGGAGTTTGCAGCGGCCTTCTCTGTGCCTCCACTGTACCTGGAATCTGCCTCTACTGTTATGTCCTTTTCATGAGCTCTAGATTATTAGCAGTTTTCCTTTCTTGTCTGACTCTTCTACTGCTCCATCAACACCCTGCGGCCAACCTGGTCCATGTCTCATTTATCATGCTTAGAATATTCTAATTTTTCAATACACTTTTAGTGACAACCTAGAACACTGTCTGAACAGATGTTGAAAGACTGTGTAGTGTAAAGTCTGGGTTTTAATTCATCTTTTCAATACCGGGCATTACTGACTTACTATAACTTCAGAAGAATTTAAGTGATTTTGATTAAATGTTGGCATTTTTAAAAAAAATCATCAAGAAACATCCTGAATTCATCTGGTATTTTAGGGTGGATTCTTACTACCTGTTCAAGAATGTCTTTATTCTACTTTCACATGTGATTGATCGTTTAGCTAAGTTTAAGCATCTTTGAAGTCATTTTCCTTTTAAATTATGAAGGTCTTCTTTTGTCTTGTCTTCTCTCCCTAATACACCCCCACTATACTCCACTGAAGGGGAGAGCTAGAGAATACCCACAGCCGCACAGGATTAGGAGCTGGGAAGCAGGCAGGAACTGAGATGGATCATTTTGCTCCCATGGTGTCTCTCATGGCCCCTCTGTTAATTGTTATAAATCACTCTGTGCAGCGGAGGATCGGGAGGTGGGTGGGGTGTTGCTGTGTTCTTTGCAGAATCACGCTTCCTCACCTGCCCCAAGCCTCTCCCCTCATTGCTCTGACTGCCCGGATGCATCGCTCTGGCCCTCTGGTTCTGCTCTGCCTCATCTGACTATTATTCTCCCTTCTAACTTGCTCATTACTAAATACAGAGGCCCAAGAAACAAACAGGATTCTCCCAGCTCATCTTTCTGAGTCAGATGAGATACATCATAAGTTGCTAGTAACTGTGTACCTGGCCGGCCCTAAGTCAGATTCCATCGCCAGCTAGAGTAGGGACCCTTGGCGTTATATGGCTTTCAAAATCTTGCCAATATAATAGATACAAAGCAGTCTCTTATTATTGTCTTAATTTGCATTTCTTTAGTTACTTATGAAACTGAACTTCTCCTCATGTTCAATGCTTTTTTGAGTCACCTCTTCCTTACATTTCCTGTTCATAGCTCTTGCCTGTTTTCTCTATTGAGGTTTGTTGTCTTAGTATAGAATTTTAAACAAAATGTCTGTGAAAAGTATTTTTTAAACTTTTATATATTTAAACATATAACTAAATTTGTTACATAATTAATAGTTAATAAGTTATCCTATATAAAGGGAAACCAGCAACTCACTGTCAATTGTTTCGGTTTTTATTATGCAGAATGTGGGTAAAAATCCACGTAATTTTGAAAATTTTTTTCAGTATGAATGTGTATACTCCCACACTATAATATGAAAGATGATTTTTCTGAAACAAAATCTAAAGTCATATAAATCACATTCACCTTTTAAAACGTTGTCAGCAAAAGTGCCTTTCAAAATTACTATTACTTTTATCTCTAAAATAGCAAGTATCATTAAAGAAAAAGAGAGGGTGAGGAACTGTTGTCTGCAATGAACATATATTGCTTGTAAAATTAGAAAGAAAACAATAAGTGTCTTTAAAAATGAAAATAAAAGGTCTGAGGAGCTGATGCAGATAAAAGGAGACTTAGGAGACAGACTGAAAGCCATGTGTGATCCTGGCTTGGGCACTAGATCAGGAAAAAAGATTCCATAAAGTCTACTCTAGAGACAATTTGTACATTTGAATATGGACTCTGTGATATTTAATGTTATTGTTCCCATTCTGTATTATAGTATGATTTTTAAAATGTGTATCTTTGTTCTTAGGAAACATATGTTGAAGTATTTAGGGTAAAGGGCCATGGACTCTGCAACGTACTTTCAAATGGTTCAGCAGAAAGAATAATAATGCATGATAGTTAATATATTTGTCTTTTTTTTTTTAACGTATCCATCTTAGGTGTGCATGTTTATGGTACAATTTACCACTTATAAGAATAGATAGGGACATATGTATACTTATGGCTGATTCACATTGTTGTATGGCAGAAACCAACATGACATTGTAAAGCAATTATTCTCCAATTAAAAATAAAAATTGGGACTTCCCTAGTGGTCCAGTGGCTAAGACTCTGAGCTCCCAATGCAGGGGGCCCAGGTTCAAACCCTGGTCAAGGAACTAGATCCTACTTGCTGCGACTAAGACCCAGCACAGCCAGATAAAAAAATAAATATTAAAAATAAAAACTAAAAAAAAAAAGATGACAACTAGATTTATGTAAACCTATATACACATCTATCCGTTAACCTATCAAAGGCTAACACAGATGTGGCAAAATACTAACGCCTAGTGAACCTTAGGTCAAGGGTATTCCAGTTTATTTTATTATTCTTTGTACTTTTCTGTAAGTTTGAAGTTATTTGTATTTAAGATAAAAAGTTTTAAAAGATGAAATAAAACAAGTATTTAGAGCAAAAACAGATTTAAGGTAAGATTACTTGATGAGAGACAAAGTTATTAAGTTCTGGACTAAGACGATAATGATCAGTGTTAGGAAGAGGCTAGTTTGGTAGAGAGTATTAGAAACATTCTGTACTTTCAGAGAAGTTTGTTGTTTCCCTACATTTACTGCTTTCCTGTATCCTGATAGGAAGCCACATATTCCTTGTTTCCCATGTAGAAATCCTTCTTAATCTAGTTCCTTCACTGCTGTAAAAATTCAGCAAGATCACTGCTGATTGAAGCAATATTCTGCGGTCACACCTAGCCCAACAGCCTCTGCAGCTGGGTGACAGTCTTCCAAGGGACCCCATCCCTGTTGTAACAAAGAAGCTCTTTGTACACCAAGAGAACAGAACTTGAGCATGGTTTGTTTAATGGGACAGTACAGACTGTTATAAAGCTTAGACTGAATTTTTTAATTCCTAGCAACACAGAGAATATGCCAAAGAATCTTTATAAATCTTGCATAATTAGATATGTTAGCAATAACATGAGAAATGTGCTTTTAAGTGGGACCAAGATGGGAAGTGTGATAACTACCCTGGATGGGATTAGAAAGAGGCTTGGGGTACCTCTGTTAAGCAAATGGGATTTATTTCTAAACTTCCATCCTCCAAGAAATATATGCTGGGAAGCCAACTGACTCACAGGCTATTAATCAATGCCTTCATATCCTTTGAGGAAGTCTAAGCTTGATAAGGATCCAGAATGACCTTGATAAATCAGAGGTACCTGGAACCAAAACAAATCCAGCAGAGTGAAGGCTTTATGGACATCCATGTACTGACTGAATTACAAATGAGAAAATTATTACAGAAGAATAAAATCTTACTAGAGGGCAAATGATAAGAATATAAATATCAGCTACATAAAAATGTTTTTAAAAGCTGAATATAAAGTGAAATCTGTTAACACAGAAATACCATATGTGTACCACAGAAGTAAATTCCACTGGTAGTTATGAGAACCCACTAGAAATTCTGTATCCCCTCTGGATGAAGAGGAAAGAGGAAACTGTAACAGAAGGTACAGAAAGATTTGGCCAGGCTTAAATACAGGGAACATGGTCTTCACTGGCTAATAATAACAATGTTGTTTTAAGCATTTCAGGTTTGTCAAGCACTGGGCTGGGCTTGCAGATACCTTTAACTGCAGGTGCTTTCAAGTGTGACTTTATCTGAAAATGTCCATTAATATGTGTCAGTACCAGGTGGGGGGAAGAAATAGTGTTAGCCAATAGCAGAAGGAAAAACCTAATCCACAGTGAACTTTCCACACCCACCAGCCCCTCAGCCCTGGCAACCCCCACCCCAAGCAAATACATCTTGCTTGCTCCCCCTTCCAGCCTTTCCTCACTTGCAAAGAAAAGCGCCCTTGGCTTTTATTAAGATTAAGCCCACAGTGTGAGAGATTCGTCCAGCTATTCGTATAGCAAAGGCTGCACTTGCTCCCAAGGAGTTTGACTGTTTGTACTTCATAATGATAAGCTTGAAAAGCTACCTAGAAAGAGGCGGCTGGTGGCTTTTGCTCTCCTACAAGGGGCCGGGCTTTGTTCTCTGAGAGGCACTCTGACCAGATGAACAGAGTGTCTCTCGAGGGAGCTTTTCCACCTCCCGTTGTTTCCTCGTGGAGACGGCGGCTCCCGGGTACCTACGGGCTACGTGGCACATCGCCCGACCCCACAGCAAACCACGGGGCTCAGGCGTCACCACATGATTGAACTAGTGACGAAGCCCCATCAGCCTGGGCAAACAACTCCCGGAGAGAAGCCCTCTAAAACAAATGCCGCTGGTTTCACCTGAGCCACTGAAACAAATCATGAGGCATGAGGTGAAACTTGGCAGGCTCTGCGAGCTCTGAAGAGGCAGTTGCCAAAGCCCTCAGCCGCCAAACACACAAATCTCAGAGGAATGCAAATTATCGGGGGTCGCCCTTTGCCCTCCAGACCTTTTTTTCTGATGTAACTGTTCAGCAAGATTTATTCATCAAAGTGAACAAATAATGAGGTCTGAGTAATACATGATTTGGTGCATATTTTAGAATCCAAGTGTTTGATACCAAATGAGAAAAATGTTGAAATCAAACTTAAAATCAAAGGCACAAAATGTGCTCGACTTAGTAGATGCACAGTTGAAAGCCTCCCAGGGACGGCATACACAGCCAGAAGAAATGAACAACCTGTGTGCCCTTGCAGGGGCTTCCTGGGTGGCTCAGTAATAAAGAATCCACCTGCAATGCAGGAGCCACAGGAGACACGTGTTCTGTCCCTGGGTCGGGAAGATTCCCTGGAGGAGGGCGTGGCAACCCACTCCAGAATTCTTGCCCGGAGAATCCCGTGGACAGAGGAGCCTGGTGGGCTACAGTCCATGACGTTACAAAGAGTTGGACATGGCTGAAGCGACTTAGCAAGCATGCACGCAGCACACTGGATGGGAGCTCCCTTTTTTTCAGGGTAGAATTGTAATCCAGAATGGTAATTATTCTACCAAATCTACCCAGAGCAGAATTCATTTCTCATGCTGTCTAAAGTCCTAATTGCCGGATAGTTCCCTTGAAATGATAGTTGAATAGAATGTTCTCCTTTTAGGCCTCTTCTACATCAAAGGAAGACGATTAACTCTGTAAACAGTCCTTGTGGGTTTAAATTAGCACAGAATATCATTTCATACCAACTTTACCAGAGGAGGGATAAAGAGTTGATACCTAAACTTGAAAGATATGGAGGCCTTGATGAGGGAAAGACAAAAAAAAAAAAAAAAAAATCTATAAGCCAAGGGAATAATATGAGCCAAGTGTAAGATATGCGAGGGACCTTGGTGGATTTTCTTTCATAAATTGGGTGAAGTGAATGTATCCCCTGAGTGCCTCATAGGACTTTGATGAGGATCAAATTAGATAATATGACCCAGCTCAGGGTGGCCCTTTCAGGAAAGAGTCACATTTTCCTTCAAGGCTTCTACAACTGGACTTTTGAAAGTGATGCTGCTCACTGACAGGGCCCTGGGGCACCCCAGTTCCTGCTGGATTATAAACTTTGTCAGAACAGGAATACTTTCTGTTTCATCGTCACCCTGTTGCCATTGCTTAGCATAGCACCTGGCACGCAGAAACAGACATGATGGCCGAACAAATGAAAGAATGAACCGGCTGGGGAAGTCCTGGGTTAATTGCATCTTCCTTCATGACCGCCCGTCTATTCAATGCAACAAACATCCTTCTAACCTGTACTACCTGCCAACAACCTCATCCGGTGTCAGGTTACTAAATTACAGCTCTCCTTCTGAGAGAGGAGAATACAAGTGACTCAAGTAGTTACATTACAATGGGACTTGCTCTCAGGTACAACTATGCCCAGGGAGCCAGAGAAAAATGACCAGGGGCTGTTCTCGACCTGGGCTAAGAGGACTAGGAGGGGTTTTTCATTCTGGGAATTGGGGGACAGGATAACCAGCAGAGCCCAAGTGACAGCTCAGGGATAGGAGAGCAAGTGTGAAGTTTGTAGGACCTCAGTTGAGTGTGGCGGAAACACAGGCCGGGGCAGGCAGGAGAGGAGATGAGACTGAAAAGGCAGCCGTGGGGCAGTTTGTGAAATACCTCGTTCCACTTGTTAAGGACTTTGGACTTTCAGGAAACGGGAAACCGTAACAGAGTTTTTAAAAGACCAAAGATGTGACCATATTTGTACTTTAGGAAGATAACTCTGGGACACATTTACCGAGGCAATACATTTTCATGGAGCAACTTCTTGAGCTGGGTGTTTTGATGGCTTTTTATCATCAGACCTTTATTAAACATCTTCTTTATGTGAGGTATTAGATCAGGTGCCAAAGACTTGCCAGCAAAATGAAGGACTCATAAATCATAAGACATGTCCTTATTTTACATTCCTCTAAAGAGGAAAAAAAAAAAGCTTGCCAATAAACTGGTGACACAATGTTCCATTTTATGTTTGAATACCATTTGTTGGAAGAGTTCTTTTAAATGGATGCGGAGTAAATATCATCTCTCACTCTGGGCACACAAAAGAGAAAGAAAAAAAGTAGTTAAGATATTCTTAAAATTCCTCACGTTTAGTGTTCAAAATTCCTCTGAATGACATTTAGATGCCCTCCTTCCCCGTGACACACACAGTATTGTCACCTGTTTAGTGTAATTTTATAAAACTTGGCCTTTAACCTTGAACCTTGCAGGTCTCCACTCACCCTCTGCCAGGAGCTGGGGCAGGAGAGCAGACTTGGGATTGCCGGCCCAGCCCCGCCAGGGAGCCCCTTCTCACCCCCAATGCAGGCTCACCACCTTGCCTCTCTGCTGAGGTAGTTTTCCTTTCTTTTGTGTTTCTATGTTCTTGGTCCCCAAGCCCTCCTGCCACCTTTGTGGATTAAGACCAGGTCCCAACCACAGTCAGAAAACAACACCGTGTACAGTGGCACGCCTTGACCAGTCACTAATTTTCACTGTTGTGAAAGTGATTGGATTTAGAATGAAACAAATGGTTTTACATTAAAAAAAAAAAAAAAAAAAGCTTGGCCAAAAAACCAAAAACTTGGCCAGTTTTAGAATCACTTAGAAAAGTGGTAATGACAGAGCCCCAAGTCATGCTTCATTTTGAAAAGCCTGGGCTTCCATGTTCTCTGCTGTTATTCCAGGAAATTCAAGGACGCCTGACGTTTGCAAATCACTGCTCTATGCCACCAGGAGAGCTGTTGGCACAGGAGCACCACTTGAAGTGTGTGTGCCTCTTTTGTGTTCAGAACACTCCCGGGTGTTCAGTGAGTGTCAATGTCCACACACATGGCAAGAGTGTCAAGACTGCTGCTGCCTGGCTGAGAAGCATATGGTTTTCTGAAATGTTTCAATGGCAGAAAGCATGCATCCTCGAATTATTGAAAGACGATTATTTTCTTTTAGAAATAGAATGGGAACTTCCCAAAGTAGGCAGGGAATCCATTAAAGATAACGATTACTTGAATTCTGTCATAGGGAAGTGATTAAATCGATTATGGTTCTTCTACATCTAGGGTGGCTCAGTGTTAAAGAATCCACATGCCAATGCAAGAGAGCAGGTTTCATCCCTGGCTGGGGAAGATCCCCTGGGATAGGGAATGGCAACCCACTCCAGTATTCTTGCCTGGAAAATTCCATGGACAGAGGAGCCTGACGGGCTACTGTCTATGGAGTCGCAAAGGAGCTGGACATGACTGAGTGACTGAGCAACCTACTCATTTACACCGCAGGATATGTTTAGAGTTTAACAGTAATTATGTAATGTGATATCTACTAATGTGTTCTATGAGAGGCCATCCCAAAAGGGCCCCACAGGCCAAAAACAGTGTGGGAAATGCTGTGAACTGTGTCTCTTTGGTAGTTTCATGGTGTACTTGAGCATTCTGAACAACATGAGAAGAGGAATCAAGATCCTATTTGACTTTTAATATAGAATTGTCCTATTTATAGCACAGAAGACGTTCATATTATATTTAAACAAATAGCAACAGCAATAAACCCATAAAAATATGTGGTAGCACAATTTAATTTTTGTAAGTAAAACTTGGAATATATTTTCATGGAGAAATACAGGATTTATACTAAACATTACCCATTATTTAATAATAAGTGATTGGATTATATACAAATTTTCTTTGTGTTGCATTGTATACTCTTCAATAAATGGACATATTTTCTATAAGAAAATGGTTATTGAAATAGGAATAATGAACTGACTATATGAAAACATCAAAGAAAAATGTGAGTTTTACTGATCTGTTCTCCATGGGAAGCTTTGATGAATATAAGTTCAATGAGAAGGTGGAAACCTGTTTTATGAGACTTTTTCAATTCACATCAGACTGGGAGGGGAGTGTTAGTCATAAATTATAGTAAAAGGAGAGAGGAACAGAATAAATGTAGGCATTGGGTGTGATTCTTATCTGGTCTTTTTCAAGGTCATATACTTATGGAATTGAGATTTTGAAACAAATGAGTCAGACTTTGTCTATGGTTTGGTATAAAGGCCAAGTAGAGAATTCAGTGTATTGGATCTCAAAATTCTGTTCGGCTGTTGAAGAGAAATATCCTGAAATGAGCAGTCTGCAGCTTGCGCTGCTGCTGTGTGTATGCTCCGTGGTGACTGAGCGATTGAGCATGCAGCACATACCTGTTTGGGGAACACAATTCAACCCATAACAGTTATGGTGTTGTAATTATCATTTCTTTTGGAGCAAAAAGTTGTAGCTCTCAATTCAGTGTTGGGGCTGCAAAGAACTGAAGCATGGATAATATCAAACAGGATGTTTATTTAGATGCCTTTTTTCCCTCCACTGAATTGCCTAGGAGATTCTTCTACCAGATATAGACTGAATCTATCATGATAAAATTGAAACAGCAACAACACAAAGGGATATAACTGATATGTTGATGAGATCCTACCAAATCTCTTCCAGACTGAATGCTTTTTTCCGGAAGAATCTTCCAAAGCAAAACTCTCCAGGCCCATATATTCTCACTTCAAAATGTGTCCCCCTCCCATGTGGCTGTGGACAGTCTGATGCCCATGTGTGGATTCTGAGATCCGCCTGTAGGCTTCCATGTGCTCTTTAGCCATCGATTTCTGAGAACACATGTATGATTTCATCGCATCTACAAAGGCAAGCATTGCTTCTTAATCCAGACTCTCTCAGACTTTACGTCATTGTCTGGTTATAGGTCAAGTATAGCAGCTTCGGACACCAGTCATCTAAAGCAGTTATTGCACCTTTCAAATGTACCTAAAATCTCAGAGAATTATCAGGCACATGGAGAACATCTTTTTGTTGTTCATTTTGTTCAGTGGTTTTTTTTTCCTGTGTTGAAAATCATTTGCAATTTCAGAGCATAGTGTAATGGTCCCTTTGCTGTGTCAGTGTAATTTATTGAGCAGATTACCATGTGCCAGGCACTATGCTACAAGTTTTATAAATATTAAATCGGTTCCTCATAGAGGCCTGCCAAGTAGGAATTATTTTTATGTGAGAGATGAGAAATTAGGCTTCAAAAATCATGATGTCCAAAGTCAGAGAATTACATGATATTTTTGCCATACGAAATTTCTTATTGAAACATTTTGTAAATTAATTTTCTGTAAATGTAGAGACTCCTGTGGTTTGTTTGGATCAGATTACTGGAAGTTAGCTATAAAGAAATGGTGATGTTTTCAGTGATTTTTTTTTTTTTTGGCCATTTATCTAGGATAAATCATTTTGATCGTTCTCATTATAGTTTCTGCATCATAAAATATAAAGTATTATGTTTTTTCAATGCTTTGGGGCACTCACATAGGACTGTGGTGAGGGAGAAAGCATTATTAGACTTTAAATGCTAAGTTATTTCACTAGCAACAGTTATGACTTTAATATTAAACTACAGAGTTGCTCCTGACATGAATGAAACAATTTCTGCTTCCAGCTGTTCTACACACTGGGCCTAAGTCCACTGTGAAGAAAGAGGAATAATGGTTCTGATTTTCTCTCAGCTGCAGTGACTTCACTTGCTTAAGATTTATTCTCTCTGCTATAGAACATCTTCCTCTGAAACCCCTACAAAGTGAAATAACTTAGGTCACCCCAGGGAGTCTTCTGCAGTTAATGAAACAAGCTAGCCCGAAAGCATTTCAAGTCCATGGCTTAAGAAGCCAAACAAGAACTTAATTCAAGCAGAATCAAAGTAGGGCAGCAACATTTTAATCAGCATTATTTAAGTCAGTGACACCTCATCAAATGTGGACTCAAATTCTTGTAAATTCTTTCACCACATTCATGCATGTACAATGGGTTTCCCTGGTGGCTCAGAGGGTAAAGAATCTGCCTGCAATGCAGGAGACCTAGATTCCATCCCTGGGTTGGGAAGATCCCCTGGAGAAGGAAATGGCAACCCTCTCCAGTATTCTTGCCTGGAGAATTTCATGCATTCTCCATGTGGTGCTGGAGGACTCTTGAGAGTCCCTTGAACAGCAAGGAGATCAAGCCAGTCCATCCTAAAGGAAATAACCCCTGAATATTCATTAGAGGGACTGATGCTGAAGCTGAAGCTCCAATACTTTGACCACCTGATGCAAAGAGCTGACTTATCAGATAAGACTCTGATGCTGGGAAAGATTGAGGGCAGGATGAAAAGAGCGTGGCAGAGATGAGATGGTTGGATAGCATCACCAACTCAATGAATATGAGTTTGTGCAAACTCTGGGAGATAGTGAAGGACGGGGAGGCCTGGTGTGCTGCAGTCCATGGGGTCGCAAAGAGCCATACATGACTTAGCGACTAAACAACAACAATGCGTGTATATCCTAAGAAACATCTTTTAGTGCTCAGATGCTCTACAGGACTAGGGGAATTTTCTCTAATGTTTTCCTTTACATCTAGGACTTGGTAGAAATACTTTTTAGTCAGAGTGACCCATAAGGTACACTCATCAAGCCGAGGTTTGTGCATTTATTGACTATTAATACCTGTTATTCAAGTTACACTGGTTTATGATAGACATCGATGCAGAAAAACAGCACAGTATGTCAACATGTTGTGGAAATATTTCTTGAGTTTCCTTTTGAAATTTTTCATTTTCTTTGCCTTTTTACATTATTCTTATACAAATCATATTTTCTGAACAAAATAAATTTGTTCTGTTAGCTGGTGAATATAAGCAGATTTATTGAAAACAGAATTCGGAATACTTGAAATTACAATTATCTTGCAAAATCAGATAACATTCTACCTTTGCCTGATTTGCAGGGTCAGTGGGAGAAAAGGAAGAATAAAAAGCCAGTGAAATCACACTTATTTACTTAAGAAATATTTCCTTGAGTTCTCTGAAGTGTCAGGCACTAACATTAAGTGAAATAACATTAAAATGAGAACCAGAAGACAAGATTTACTGTAAAATTTATCCCTAACTCTGGGATCATGGACACATCACCGACTTTAAGTTTCTCAATTTCCTTCTTTATAGATTGGGAATTATTTCGGTTCCTACCCATTGCATGTTATTATGAGGATCTGAAGAGTCTTTGCATTTGCTAGTATAAGGGATAATGCAAATGAAATGCAGTTGGTTTCCCTTCTCCACTGCTAACACTACCTACCCATCCCCCGTCAGCACTATCTTTGTCGCCGTCATCATCATTAGTGCTGTGGTTGGTTCTCTAGAAACAGATGGTAAGGAGGGGCTTTACTCAACAAGGTTACTGGGGAGTACCCTTAGTTATAATACCTGTAGGAGAGTGGAAGAAGGAAAACTGAACCAAGAGGGAAGGTGAACCCTGATGAAGTGTCCACAGAGGACACTGGAAGCTGTGGTGCTAAGATTACGCTTTCGGTGTGTGCCAAGTAAAGCCAAGGCAGACTGGGCCTTTATACCCCTTCATCCACTCATTGCGTGCAGGTCGCCTATGTGCATGTGTGCTAAGTCACTTCAGTCATGTCTGACTTTTTGTGACCCCATGGACCACAACCCACCAGGATCCCCTGTCCATGGGATTCTCCAGGCAAGACTACTGGAGTGGGTTGCCAAGCCCTCCTCCAGGGGATCTTCCTGACTCAGGGATCCAACCTGCATCTCTTACATTTCTTGCATTGGCAAGGGGGTTGTTTACCACTGGCACCTACATGAAGGGGGCATAACTTTGGGTAAAGGCATTTGTGGAAGGAGACTGAGTTGTAAGCCTTCAACAATATACACTCTTGGGGTGGGGGTGGAGGGCTGGGTGGGGGAGCACTTGGTCCTGAAGGGAAGATAGGAGGGAGTTTTGCATCCTCTAAAATTATCGTCATCATCATCATCTGGAGCTTGCAATGACCTTTAAGAAATCCTTGAGAGACACTGTCATTTCATTTTTCTTCTATAACACAAGGAAAGAAAAGATAAAGCTGCTCTGATAGCAGTTAAGCACCACATGATAGCTGAACCTCAAGAGCATCGTAGAATAGCAAGGAATTATGGTCCACCCACAGTCATGGCAAGATCAGGTCCCACATGGCCCAAGAAGCAGACACATAACAGAGTACATCGATTCCATATTAAATATCTTTTGTCTCCGCAGTGATCACCCTTCAATTTCCATTTCTTTCATTGAATGATAGATTCTCAGGGTGGGAGAGGTCTTTGCAGGTCAATTGATTGAAGTACTGCCTATGCTTGAGCTCTGCTTAGAACCCTGACAAAGCCTACCAGCCTTTATTGGCTGGACCGACTCCTGTGATGAGGGCCCCCTGCATTCCTGAGCAGCCTCTTCTGTTGTCAGGGACTTCATGTGTGAGTGGGGTCTGCTTTCCCAGTTTCTACCGATGGTCCCACTGCTGTGGTATGAGACAACAGAACAGATCTAATCTATCCACTTCGTGTTCTATACACATTCTCTTTTTGAACTAACTGTGCCTAGTCCCCAAAACTTGTGCCCAGTTTATAATAATTTTAAAATCATTTCAACTGTCCTTTGAATATCTTCTTTTTGCTCTTAAACTGTGAAGATTGCTCTAACTTTTCTCTAACTCATGCAAAGGATGAGACAGTCATAGTTCTTGCTACTGCCTCTATTAATGTGGCCTCATATTAACATACTAGATGCTAAGCTCCACACGTGAACTGTGTAATACGGTTGCCAAATAAAGCTCTGTTTTAAAGCCATTTGTCTCTTAGCCTTGTACAGTGCAGCTGGGTTTCTCTGAAGGTTAGTGTATGACACTGCATAGACCTTGGTAAAACTTAATTTTGTGTCTCATTCCATCTCTTTGAGATCTTGGTGGACCCTAAGTTTGTTCAGGCACAATTGTAATTGCATATCGCTTGATTGCACATTTATACTGGCAATTTTGCAAGTCAAGTTGGATTCTTTTCACTTCTTCACATTTTTTTTTTGTTATTTCCATTTCTCTGATTACTATTATTAATTTGTTGTTGTTGTTTTAGTTGCTAAGTGGTGTCTGACTCTTTGCGACCCCCTCCACTGTCCATGGGATTTCCCAGGCAAGAATACTGGAGTGGGTTGCCATTTCCTCCCCCAGGGAATCTTCCTAACCCAGGGATCGAACCCACATTTCCTGCACTGGCAGGTGGATTCTTTACCACCAAGGAAACTTTTCACTTCTTTTTCACATTTTTTGTTATTTCAATTTCTCTAATTGCTATTATTAATTTAGATGTAGAAAATTGAAAGAAAAATAGTGAGAAAATTCACCTTCTGGTTGGCCATCTAGATGCTCTCAGACTTTAGTTTGGAGAATGAGACACTAAGCTATTGGAAGTTTCCTGATTAATGAATCTGCCGGATAATCATATAAAGGCAGGAACTCCAGCATACATGTTGAGGGCCTATGAGGTGATAAAGCACATTTTTGCTGAATCGTTCTTTGAATTACCCAGTATCTAATTTTGAGTCTGCAAACAGAAAAGAGTTATGGGAGGAAACAGCTGAACAAACATGGTCATAAACATTGAAGAAATAAGAGCATGTCTAGTGTGTTGGAAAGATTTCCTTTTGATCTCTGAAATGCAGTTTCGTCCAGTTTAAGAAGAGTAGCTTCTGTAGTAAAAGCAAAGACGCTGAAGTCCACAGGATAAAGAAAAAAGCTTCTCAGGATGGAGTCTTGCTGGTACTAATGCTTCTTTTTTCAAGGTATAACCTGAATAACTCAGATTACTGCTGTTTGTCTCAGTAACATAGTTAATTATTTACCTTTCTCATCATTGGTTCAGATTCTTTTCTTATCAAACTGCTATGCTCAAACCCCAAACAAACAACCTCCCTAGAACAGCGAGTGATCATGTTAAACTGGGTTGGTGTGACAGTGACGGAACATTCTTCTATTCTTTCTCTCATGGTTTCTCTTGTTTCCCATAACAGTTCTGCTGGTGAAGGTTAGGTATGATTTGTGTTCCTAAGTTGAGGGGACTTAGAATTTGTTGTGACTTGGTTCTTTCTGATCTTTTAAACCTGTCCTTTAGATCTCATCCCTAATTTTTGAGCTATTCCAGTTTCTCCATTCATTCCCCCTTGTGTCTCAGAAGGTAGAGAATTCGCCTGGAATGCAGGAGACCTGGGTTTGATCCCTTGGTCAGGAAGATCCCCTCTCCATTCAGTACAGTATCTCAGATTTCACTAAAGAAAGCCTGTTTTTTTCCTATGCATGGTTTTTCTGCTGTTTGGACTTCTGATTATATGCTCTAAAATGGACATAATGTGATCATCTAGAACTGGAATGATTTGATGATTGAAAATAATTAGACAGCAAAGCTGTTATTTGGGGCTTTTTCTTTTCTCCAAGAATCCTTTCAGGTGCAGAATGCTCTGCCCAAATTGTGGCAGAAGAGCTGGTAGGTGGGGTGGTTGCAAGCAGATGCTCCTTTTCTGTTGCAACTTTCAGTCTAAATTTCATGCTCAAATGAAGCAGCTATTCTTACCGTTGACTTTAGATCTGATTTTTCCTACTTAATGTACATCACTCTTAATCTTTTATCCTTACTTTAAAGGTCTTATGCAGTTGTACCTTTTATTATGACATCTGAAATCATTAGTGGAAGTAAGGAAGATACAAAATAGGAAAGAAATAAAAAAAAAAGAGTGGAGCCTAAAGGGATTAAACAACTTGGCTGAGATTATACACCGAGTTAGCAGCCCATTCATTCATTAAGTCATTCTAGAATGTCTCATTAAGTATTTATTATGTCACAGGTATTAGGAGATGTGTGGGCATAGAATGGTAACCAAGATAGAGGCCTTAGGGAGTTTACAGTCTAGAACAGAAAGCAGGTCTCTCGACTCTCAAAGTTCTGCTCTTTCCACTGTACTCTGTCATGTTACTGGTGCTGAAAAAATGCATTCCCTGTGTGTCTACCTGGGGCTGAACAGAAACAAAACTGTAAAGCTATAAAGACCTTAATTTCCTCATCTCTAAATTGGAACTACTAATAACATCTAACTAGCAGGGCTACAAATTAAATGAAATAATTCCTATGAAGGGCTTAGCACAGTCTAGCACATACCATCTGTGCAATAAATGTTAAATGTTATTATCACTATTACTGATGTTCTCTGGCTAGTCAGTCTTATCATTACCCATTTTCAAACTCTAAGTTGGAAATTGTTGCTGAACCAAATGAAACTCTTCATCATTAATCATTAGTCAAGTGTGATGGTTGAGGTTTAAATATTTTCTGAAACTTGTCTTCACTTCTTCGAAAAATTCTTTTCCTCTCATAATAGCAGAGTTTAGCAGGTTTGATATTTCTCAGATCTCAGCTTTCTACCTGTTACAGGGTATTAAAACTGTTACAGCACAATCTGGAACATTTTTCTGAAATGTGTTGTTCTCATACATGGTCTTAAAATGGCTAATTCCAAAGAACAAAGGCTAAGTTATCCATGGAGAATGAAGTCATAATTTTATTTTTATCTCTCCTGTCTGAGTATCTACCACAGCACATCATGTCCAAGTAATGCGAACATGTCTGGTTGGCAGAGCTACAACTGCAGGACTGATAAGTAACTGATCAGCTTATTCACAGCATTCTTTTCATGGGGAGGTCACTGTCCCCTTTGTTCCTGAAAGTTCCAACAAAGCTTAAACATTCCAGAAACTGGTCATTGAAATTAATTAAAGGGCTTCATGTACACTGCTCCTGGATTATCTGCTTGTAATACGGTAGCTTCTGTGCTTTTAAGTTTGCCTAATTAAATCCTTTCAAATGTGAGGAGTTAAGCAATTAGTACTACTAAACCACGTAATTAATATATGCCTTAAACACACTTTTAAAAATAAAATGGTTTGGGAAAGAACTATTTTGAGTAATAGATCACTACTACATATGAGATACAAAAGAATTATCCATGTCTACAACTATATGACTGTGGAATAGTATCTTAATGTTTCTTCATATAAAAAATGGGAATTACAGCACTTAATTCACAGGCTTTTATAAGGATTTTCACAGGGCAGTCCATTCATTTAATATTTAATCTTGATGTTTAATTTTCATTTAATATTCTCAAATAATTTTTCTTTCAATTAATACAAAGCTAAAATGTAGTAAAATTCAGTACTATAGTTCTAATGGAAATAACTACTCTTCAGTTTGATTCAGAAGGCACTTGATGCTTTTGTATCACATAGATAATGTCTAACTCCCTTACTGGACTGTAAGCCTGTTCCTGCACATAACACATGCTCAACAGATAGTTCTAGAATTAAGCAACGGATAATATGAATATGAAGTTATGACATTGGAAATGTCAATTAAGAGATAGTCAGATGATAAAATAACATGTAAACCAACTTCTACATCCTAAGTAAACACAAAATATAAAGGTATATACATGAGACCCTAATTAGATGGACATTTAAGGACATTTAAGGTGTCCTTTTAGCTTATGTCCATTTCTATGAGATGTTTATGAGCAAAATATGCCCTCTTGCTCTTGAAAAGTTTATTCATGAAGTGAAGAAAAGTATACACATATTATTTTCAAATCAGGTAGCATTCAAGCAATGTTAAATGTGTATACCATTCTACTAGGGGTATATGCTACCTCTCTATATGCTACTAGACCCTAAAATGAGAGTTACTCTTCATTTTACCAAAATAGTGAATATAAATATTTCTATATAAAATAATTTCAGTGTTGGGCCTTAGAAATTTTAACACCCAAAATGACTTAATTTGGATATTATGGAATATCACTATACATTTGATTTGTTTTGGACATGATAAAAAAATAATCATTTTTGCTAGCAACTGCACTACCGTTTTTCAAACATACTCCTGAAGTAAAAATGTTTATCAGTTATAAAATAGCCTAACCATGGAAGTTATTATAAAACATCAAAAATATCTTCAAAATTAATTGGCAATAACTTTATAAGAAGAGATGGAATGAAATAAAGCATGCAAGTGACTATCAAAGGTTGCTAGTATAAGGAAAATAAAAGAATATTTCCATTCCAGTGTAGCTTAAAATTTTATTGACTTGTTTAGTAAGAAAAGGAGTAAAACCATGTTATCTTATATTTGGTGGCCCATAGACATTTTCTCCTGAGAAATATAGACTACACTAGAAAAAAGAATTTGTCAACAGAACATTAGAATATACTTACATAAGTAAAAATTTTATATGAGCATTGCTCAAAATAATGATAAAACAGATTTAAAATATGTGTGTGTGCGTGTGCATGTGTGTGTTTGCAGTATTCAGCTAATGGGTACTAAGTAATAGAAAAACACTTCTGTCAGTTCTCCTCCACCCAGAAACCAACATAATGGCACAGGATTCAAATCTGAAAGCCATACTTGAATGTGGGAGACTGGCTTTCTTCACAAGACAAGGGATTTTGGAAGAGACTGAGCCTGACCCGTGGCCTTGAAGTTCCATAAACAATTTATTACAGACTCAAGGGAAAATATGAAGCCTCTTGACATTTTCATAGTTGAGGTTTCTAACTATGATAATGAAGTTTAATTCTGGGAAACCTAAGCAAGGATGTAATACACGATGACCTAAAGGTTCAGGTAAAGAGCTACAGCTGCCTACCTGGAATGTGATCACAAATCCATGTCTAATTAAAAAGCATAATCCTAGATCATTTCACTAAAATAGTTGGGGGACTAATGGATTGAAATCTATACTGAGCCAATGAAACTAACTGAATGATCATGCCCTGAAGGTTTCCCCATTTTACATCCTCTTAGCATCTCCTTCTGCATAAGCTTTATTTTCCACTTTGAAGCAGCAACTACACAGCCAGGGTTCTTCCTGATCAGGGTAGATAAAAGTCAACTTAGAGAAGAGGCCATGTGATGTATAGAGGGATTCTAAGGGCAAGTATTTTATAAAGTTATCTCACAATTGAAACAATAATAATTTTTAAATCAGTATTTATAAAGTGTTAACTATGTACTCATCACCAAGTGCTTTATAGAAGTCACTCATTTAATCTTTACAATGAATCTATGAAGTGGGCATGGTGTTTATCCCCATTTTATAGACCAGGACATGAAGACTCAAAAAGTTATGAAACTAGCAAGTGGCAGAGCCTTAATTCAATTGTAGCTCAGAACTGGGCACTAGAATGTTAGTAAAACTCAAGGATTAAGCTCTTCTTAGCCAAATAATGCCATGGGGGAAAAAAAATCTTATTTTGAATCTTAATGCCTGAAAGCACAGAGATAAGGAATTAAGTGAATAGTCAGAAGTTTGAAAAGATGCCTGTTTGCCTAAAAGTGGGTCTGTGACGTAAGGACATTCATTCAGGATCTCTTGACTCCAGTGTACTCGATTTACAAACATGGCTATGCTCCTAATTCTAAAAGTGTATGGTGTTTATGTCCACACAGCACCTGAAATAAACACCAGTCACCACCTCTTAGTAATGGATATTTGATTATGAGTCTACGTTACCCGCAAGGTGTTAAAAAGAGATCTTAAGTTACCCCTGTTATATCTCTTGCTTATGCATGTAGAGTTGTTGATGAATTCATTTATGCACACATAAATATGTAAGAAACAAAATTATATAACTCTAAGTAATCATGCTTATATGCAGAATTTGTTAAATTTACATGAATTTTTTGAATTTTACATAAAACAGAATTCATCAACTCTTTATGCCCAAAGAAATGCAGGCCCAAACACAGATAAAGGCCAAAATATTCTCTGAAGGTTGCCATGCCATTTACTTCTGAGCCAAAATGAGCCAGGGGATCTCAACCCAAAAAATGTTTTTTTAAACTGTTGATTTTTGGCTCTAGTGTTCGCCACACTTTATAAACAGGGAAGCTATTGGTTTCAAAGCTCTTATAATAAATACTTTTTTCCCTTAAGCATTTCAAAAACCTCAGTAGAAAAGCCAAGTGTGAGGAAAGTTCTCATACAATCCTTAATCAAACACAACTAGGTTGAAAGAAGATATATACTGCTTTGCTGAAGTGGCTTTCATCCTAATTAAGTTGAGGTAGATCATTCTTCTTCAGACTTATGAACATAACCCCTAATATAATTGTTAACATTCCTGCAGTCAGATTGTTCCATGTAAATATAACTCCTGGAGATATGTTGAGATATTGCTTTTGAAAGCTTATAAATCTCTATGTAGTTAATCATCATAAAGGTATTAAAATATACAATCATAAATATGAAAAAGCTCTAAGAGAAAAATTATCTAAATTACTCAGACTATCCCCAAAATGTACAGCTTTTTTAATTAAAAAAAAAAAAAAAACAACTAAACTAGAAACAAAAACCAGCATTGCTTTGAGAAAAGGAAGGATGCTGGATTCTTTTGTGTTCTGTTTGGGCAAGTCATCTAACCTCTTCCATCTGAAGATTTTTTTTAACGTGGAGATGGTCTCCAACAGCTCCTCCGCTGATCCCAGTCTAGGAGTCTGTATCCCTGCTCAAATTTTGCACCTTCCTTTATGATGTTTCCCAGTTGATGCTGATTTCCGGCGCCCCGGAAGCTGCACAGGACGCCTACCATAGTCACCCACGTCTGGTTGGCCCCACCCACCCCATCGGCCTCGGTTGTCTTCCTCCTTCCCAGCTGCCGCGGTCCAGCCATCAGTCACACCATTCCCGTGGACGTACAACTCCAGCCGCAGCCTCTGCCGTCTCATCGCCTAACTCACAGGCTGCCTCCGCCTCCGCCGGGGGCTTAGGCAAAGCCTCCCTCATACACAGTAGGATTGGTGGTCACAGCAACTCACCACCCAGGTCTGGCCCCACTCGACCACAGACACCGTGGTTTCCCCGGAGGCTCAGGTAGCAGAACCCGGGAGCATGGAGGGGTGAACGCTGACCAAGGGAGCAAAGAGAGAGGGAGGAGCCAGCGGAGATGAGACGGAGGGCTCACCCCACGTAACCTAACAACCACCTGTGTTTCCTTGAGAAACTCTGCCCCGCTCAGTAATGTATCACCTCCTATTTGCTTTTCCTCTTTCCCTGCCTCACTTTCAGTTTTGCCTCCATCTTCCGACTTGGGTTTGCATATCACTGTCCCTTCCCCATAGAGTAATAGCTTAGCACGTATGCACTGCCGGGCTCTGGGTTCTAGAAAAACTGATTAAGCCCTAGTGATAGCAACCACCCAGACTTCTCTGCTGTCACCTGACATACGCCCCCTCATCGCTTAGAGCTCACCATGAGGACCTGCAGCTCCGGAGGAGGCATCTCCTATCTGCCCACAGACAGGTCTGCTCAGCTGCCATGGGGCACCTGGGGGTGTTGACTTACATGATATACATTTGTCCTTCCAGCAGGTCCCACTGTCTTTCATGGGCCGTCAACTGGGTATCCCTTTCTTGCCCTGGCTTTGAGGCACTAAATCTTTAAGGTCCCAGTGCTACTTGGTGTTATTTTGCAAGCGAAGAGAAAACATTTGTCTTTTTTCTTTTGTGCCATCTGTCTCTAGAGAGGGCTCATGCTCTGTTGTGAAAAAAAATGTTTCAGGGGGACTTCCCTGGAGGTCCAGTGGTTAAGACTCCATGCTTCCACTGAAGGGGACATGGGTTCAATCCCTGGTCAGGAAGTTAAGATCCTGAATGCCCAAGCATGGCAAAAAAAAAAAAGTTTTTGTTTTTTTAAACTTTCAGAAGGGAACTGAGTCAGAAGATAAATTCAAAAGGCAAATGTCCAGGGTAACTCAGATACAATCCTGGGATTCAGTCTCTATCACTGGCTCCAGGCAGAGAAAGAGGGCATATAGAAGATGAATACGTTTCTGAGAATTTCCAAATGAGTCTGTAGACAAGGATGGAAGCAGATCTGGGAAAGTCACGATATTTTACCCAAGATTCATGCCCCTGATGCTCTTCTGGGGACGCTGGCAGTGGCCCCAGGGGTCAGGTTAGGAGAGCTGCAAGAGACTGTTTTTATTGTTTATTTTCTGGTGATATTTACAATATCCATGTGTCCTGCAGTCCCTATTCCAAAGAAAAAACTCTAAAGCACTAGGTGTTCCCCAGGGAAGAGGCTGGGAGAAAAATGAAACGTATTCTCATGCACAGCAGTGCTTCAGTGCTGTTTGACTTGTTTACAGTGTTGTCCGGAGTTGTTTTTTGATGGGACTGTCTTCCAAGTCTAGGCCCATAAAGGCTGTACTTCTGAAACTCTTAAGAAGCCAGTGCACCATAAAGTAAAGACAGTTTGTACAAATTAAAATGCCTTGTGCTTTGAGTCTGGGGAGGTGAAACAAAGATTTCATAAGTTACTACCTAGGATCATTAGGCATTTGGCTCGATCACAGGAGGGCCTTCAGAGGGGCAGAGTCATAAAGGCAGGGGGCATGGCACCAAGGAGAGTGGAGAGCATCAGTGAGCAGGTAGAGAAATGAAGCCTCGTGAAATGTGTCTATTAGGTGGGATATAACCCGGTGCTCCCAAGGCAGTACTCCTGCCAATGCAGGAGACATGAGCGTCAGGTTGCACCCCTGGGCTGGGGAAGATCCCCTGGAGGAGGGTATGGCAACCCACTCCAGTATTCTTGCCTGGAGAATCCCATGGACAGAGGATCCTGGTGGGCTACAGTCCATGGGGTCACAGAGTCAGACATGACTGAAGTAATTTAGCACATAATAACCTGGGGCTCACCATGCATCATTTCCCATGGAAGAAATGGAAAGAGTGGAGAAGAGCAGCTTGTGGACGGAGCTGCCGGACTCAGCCTGGGAACACAGGCGTGTTCACCAGTTGTGAAGATCGATAAGGAGGCTCTGTGCTGTGTAGCTTATTGGTAGAGTCAGGGTATTTTGTGGATGAACGGGGCCTACCCATTTTAAGCATATCGTTGAGATAAACAAACAAAGGTCAGATCTTCCTGTATTACAGAAATGCTCTAAGGAGAGGCAACGTCACATGAATGGGTCAAAAAGAATGTCAAAGTATTAAATGCCTACGTATTTGTAGACTGAAAACACCTCTCATTCAGGCTAGATGGAATCTGACTGGTTTTTGTCGTGGTTCTTTTCTAAGCATCTCTCTTGTGTGGTTGACTGCTTGTGCTCAGAAGAATAGGAATGCTGCTATCTTGCGTATCTGATCTGCCACCCCTGCTATTAATTTCCTCCAAGCTTGTCTGTCAGCTCTCTGAGCATACAAAACCCTTTTAGTTCCTTTCCAATCTTCTTTTTCCATCAAATACAAGTAGGCAGGAGGAAAGAAAACATGTTACTCTTGGAAAAGAAATCAGAGATGGTCTTTGAGAAGTATGATTTCCTTGTCCCTTTTTATGTGCAACTCTATTTCATTTCTCTGAATTTCTTTGCATATACTCAGTCTTTGAAAATCATTAAAGGGACCAGATGCATGTAGTACTTACACATGCATGAATTCATTCATTTAACCTTTCATCAGATGTTTTCCACGTGCTCTGAATCGTCAGGCACTTGGTGCTGAGACAAGGTGGAGAATTCATTGTTGGAAGATGATCACTGTCTTGCAGGGAAGACTGATCCAGAAACTGATTTGATCATTTGATAGAGCATCAAGAAGGTGCTCCTAACTCAGATGGGGTGTGAATGACAGCAGAGGGGGATGGGAGGGAGAGACACAAGGTGTCCTGGGGAAAGTGACACCTCAGCAATGTCTTAAAGGAGAAGCATGCATTAAGTGGAAGAGGTTAGGAAGCACAACCAGACAAAGTGGATGAGATGAAGAAAGGCCAAGAAGTGAAGAAATGAGTGATATGTACAGCTTTGCAGAAGAATGAAGGAGGTCAAAAGACCAGGCCTTCCTCCCTGTTATCCAACTTCAGTTTACCTTGTAAGTGATGCCCAGTATCTAAGACGTTTGGTTTCAGAATAATACAGAGCTATATTTTAGAAAGATTAGTTTAAGAAAACAAGGCTAAAGAAAGGAACATCAATTAAGCTGTTGCAAAAGATAATGAGGGCCTGGAAGGAGGTGAGGCGCTGAGATACGTGAGGGAAGGGCAGCAGTGAAGGCTCTAGCAGCTTCTGCTGTGTGTTGGAGGTGGTTGGGCTCATGGCTGGATTGTTAGTGTCTCAATGCTGTTCTTTGCTTCTGTTTTCTTTCCCTAGATTGGAGGTGTCAGAGCCCCTACATTTTGGTCACTCTTTGGCCATCAGAGTCTCCTGTTAGGTTTCCACAAATAGTACTCAGGAAAGATCAGAAGGCAGAAGAGAAGGAAAACCTCCTATTATCCCAGCAATGGTGGGTAGGAGCATGAGCTTTGGCAGATGACAGAATGAGGTTTTGAGAGTAGTTTCTGGGTCATTTCCTGAGGACCACTCCCTTTGATGTTGTAGACAGCTGAGATCTTAGGTGGAAGTTCTTTGAGATTCCTATAATCTGTTTTCTTAAAAGCTCGCAGTGACTTCTCTGACCTTTGCTTCTGTAGAGCTTCTAATTGATTCTGTAATTTCCTAGTTTCCTGTATTAAATTCTTTCCTGCTTAAACTATCTAGAGTGCTTTCTGTTTTAGTAAGCTAACTTTTATGGATGATACCCAGGTTTCTGGCTTACATAAACAGGTGGATGGATGAGTGAATTATAGAATTCATCCATCCATTTAGTCCTTCAGTTTCATTCCACCCAAGCATTGGTACAGATACTACAGATACAGTCACTACTATCAAAATGATCAATGAGCCTGCCCTCATGGAGCTTACCTTTTAGAGGCAGAAACAAAAGAGTGCAGGAAACAAATAATTAGGCAATGTCATTTCAGATGGTAGTAACTATTAGAAAGAAAATAAAAGGATCATAGGAAAGAGAATGTGTAGGCAGTGGAGTGACCAGACTGAATAGAGAAAGAAGTCACTAAAGAGGTCACATTTCAGCCTGAATGACCTAAATGACCAAAAGCATTTGTGTTGCAAAGATTTATTTCTGGCATAAGTAACAGCAAACTTGATTGACACAAGGTCGAGAACGGGGGGGCCATATGGCTGAATTGGACCCTGGTGAGGAGGAGAGTATCAAGAGATGAAGCCTGAGAATTAGGCAGGAGTCAGGTCACATAGGGGCTTCCCAGGTGGCGCTACTGGTAAAGAACCTACCTGTCAATGCAGCAGACATAAGAGACGGAAATTCAGTCCCTGGGTTGGAAAGATCCCCTGGAGGAGGGCATGGCAACCCACTCCAGTATCCTTGCCTGGAGAATCCCGTGGACAGAGGAGCCTGGCGGGCTACAGTCCACGTGGTCACAAAGAGCCGGACACGACTGATACGACTTACCATGCACGCACACGCAGGCTGTGTAGGGCCTTCTAAGCCCATGTGAGTTGTTTGGAACCAGCCTTCAAAAGGTTTAAGCAAAGGAGCAGCACAATCAGATGTGTGTTTAAAAAAAAACTACCACTAGAGAAAACAGTTTGTAGAGGCATATGGAAAAAGTAGGATTAGTGGAGTAAATATTGGAAATATTAAATCTGACATGCCTCTGGGACATGTAATTGGCATTCAACTGGGTAAATAAGTGTGCTGGAAAAGGTCAGGTATTGAGTATGGAATTAGGAGTCATCAGCACAGAAGGGGCATTGGGTACATCAGGAGAATGTGAGGCAACATGGGGAGCGCATGTAGAAGGAGCAGAGCACCTGGTTAGGCAGACTTTGTGGAATCTCTAAGGATAGCTGGAGTAAAAAGTTGCTACAAAAGAGACAAAGGAAGAAGACCCAAAAGGTGTAGGGTCACAGATGTCAGGAGTTTCAATATAGGGAGTGACTGCCCAGTGGTATGGGGTTTCCTTTAGGAGTGGTGAAAATGCTTAGAACTAGATTATAGTGATGGTTGAGTAACACTGTGAGTTTCCTAAATGTCACTGAAATTATATACCTAATGTAGATACAATGCTAAGTTTTATATTTTATGTAGGCGCTAGTGGAAAAGAACCAGCCCGACAGTGCTGTAGCCATGAGATGCAAGTTTCGTCCATGCATCAGGGAAGATTCCCCTGGAGAAGGAAAGGACAGCCCACTCCAGTATTCTTGCCTGGAGAATCCCATGGACAGAGGAGCCTGGTGGGCTACAGTCCATAGGGTAACAAAGAGACACAACTGAAGTGACTTAGCACACTACAATTAAAAAAAAAAAAATGAAGCTTCAGAAGAAAACAAAGGGGAAAAATACTTTGTAGTCATAAATATGCATTAGAAAAAAAAATTCTTAGATAGCACACAAAATGCATAAGCCAGAAAAGGAAAATTTTATATACTGAACTTAATAAAACTAAAAGCCTTTGTGTTTTCTACTGCAATGAAAACAAAAAATTCATAGACTAAGAGAATTAATAGGCTGGTATCTAGAACATATAAAGAACTTTCATAACAGAAAAATTATGAGATAACTTATTTTTTAAAAAAATTAGGCAAAAGTTTTGAACAGAAATTTTACCAAAGATGAGATATAAATGGAAAATAAAAGGATGATAATATACTCAATATTATTGGTCACTAGGAAACTGTAAATGAAAACAACAGTGAGATATCCCCGCACACTTTTAAAAATGGCTAAAATTTTTTAAAACAGAAAAAATGTAATACCAAATGCTGGCATGGATATGGTAGAGCAGTAACTCTCAGTCTCTGCTAGTGGGAATCCTAAGTGATACAGCCACTTTGGAAGACAGTTTGGCAGTTTCAGATATAGTGAAACATAAATTGCAGGTAACCCAGTAATTCTACTCCTAGGTGTTTATCTAAGAGAAATGACAACTTTTGTTCACACAAAAACCCATATATAAATCTTTCTAGAGGCTTCATTTATAATCCCACTAAAACCTGGAAATAACACGCATATCCATTAGCTGGAGAATGGATAAATCACCAGTGGTACATCCATATGATAAAATGCTACTCTGCAATAAAAAGTAAAAACTACTGGTATATTCAACAACAGGGACAAACCTCAAATGTGTGATGTTAGTGAAAGAAGCCAGACACAAAAGCCTCCATATTATATGTTTCCATTACTAGGACATTCTGGAAAAGACAAAACTGTACAGACAGAAAATAGATTAGGAGTTGCCAGGGGCTGGAGGGTGGGAGGGCTTCCCTGGTGGCTCAGAGGTTAAAGCGTCTGCCTGCCATGTGGGAGACCCAGGTTCGATCCCTAGGTCAGGAAGATCCCCTGGAGAAGGAAACGGCAACCCACTCCAGCATTCTTGCCTGGAGAATCCCATGGACAGAGGAGCCTGGTAGGCTACCAGTCCACGGGGTCGCAAAGAGTCGGACATGACACTGAATACAGAGGAATGCAAGGAACTTTTCTGGAGTGATGGAAAATTTCTGTATCTTGATGTGAAGAGAGTTACGTAACTGCATGCCTTTTTCAAAGTTCCTATCACTGTGCACTAAAAGGGTGAAATTATACTTTTATAAGCCTGACTTTGAAAAATGATTGGAAATACCAGTTGGTTAAACCAAATGAAAAGGCATTGGCAGTTCTTTTGAGAGCAGTTTCATTGGTCAAGCCCGAAGCAAGATAGAGATCAGAGCATCCATTTATTCAACCAGGTAGAGAGCAAGGTGTTCTGTGGAGAATGAGAATGGGCCTCTCCTGAATGCTACATTAATCAGTTAAATTGCCATGTGTCTTTTCCTCTAGGCTTATAATTCAAAACCAGTAAAGTGTGAGGCGTTGGCAGAAGGAAGGGCTCGTGGGGTAATGATTCAGAATCTCCAAGGGCATTTGTGTTTGAAAAAAATCTTATGATATTAATTTGGAGAAAGAACTCTTTTCATCCAATAAAAACTAGGGAAAGTAAAGCTTGACAAAATCTTTTTGTTTGATGAGAATACTCAGAAAACAAGCAAAAATGGCTCACTGTGGAGTCATGCCCACTATGAGGATTCTTCACTGTGGCTTGAGTGGTGATGGAGATGAGATATTTTATGACACAAGGGAGCAGAGGCTAAGACAACTAGAGAAATTCTGCCCCATAATAGACGCAAAATTGATATTATTTTAGTTCTTCTCACCACCTCATATTTAAGCCTTAACTAACAAGAAACAGCTTGTTTTACAATAAGAAAAAAAAAAAAGCCCTAATTTTATTTCTACCTACTGACTAAATGGTGAAGTCAGTCAGTTTCTTTGAGGTTGGAAGAAATGATCTGATCTGATTTCCCTGTGAAAACTCCTGCCGTATCTTTTGGATCAAGGCACCAAATTCTCACCCTGCCCAGCCATGGAGGTGACTTCTGAGTGCTGAAATGCTGGTACCATAAAATCAACCCCAATGAGTGAGTCATGGTGACCAATTATAGCTCAGGCCCATTCTCACAGGATCCGGGGTCCCGGTGTGTGGATCAGCCAATCCCTTGTCCCCTCCTCCCAACGGCAGCCGGCTCCGGCCAGACCTCGCAGGATGAGTAAGCGACACTTGGCATGTGTGAAATTCCTCCCCGCTCTGTGGCCCTTCCCAGAACTGCTGTAGTGACGATTATAGTAACCTTGACTCCGTAAGGAATGTGACAACTTAAACCCCATAGACTACTTAGCAATGTGTTTTTCCGGAGCAGTAAGTTGTACCCTAGGGACCTGGAATGATGACTAAACTGTGGAAACTCACGTCTAAGGAGACGTGTTCATCAGGCTTAAGAAACAGGGACTGAAATGTCTAGAACAGGTGGTATCTCTGACACAATGGGAAGGATTTTTTTACTATCATTTTTGATGGCTAGTCTCATCAAAGCAGAGTGGACTCAGCTTTTGCATTAGAACTAACTGGTTCTTTGCAGGCTTCTCATATTCATGCTGGGATGCAGGGCTGACCTGGTCTGTACTCTAAGATCTGAACCATCCAGAAATTTCAGAATGACAAATTTTGCCCCTAAGTCAAGGCTTGGGATTGGGCACTCTAGAGAATTTGATTAGCCTCAGAGACCCCTGGGTACTATGCTTTGAGCTCTAGCCTCACATACCTCCAAATTATACAGGTACAGTAGAATGGAGGTATCTTTAGCAACATAGCAATATAGGGTGTTGCTATGGCAATTTTTCCATAAGAGCTCTAGGATTCAGGTCAAGTTTAATGGTCTCCATGGTGATTCAGGGCTTCAAGGGCATTCCTGGAAAGTCATGTGTCATATGGGTAACAGTCAACCTATATTTCAACACAGATCGCCTAATATCATGAAATGAAAATGGAAGTGAAAGTCAGTGCACTGGGAGGTGAGGGTGAGTTGTTTTTAACCCCATGAAATCCCACTGTGACACACAATCTCAAGTTTTGCTTTAGTAATTTATGTTTTCATATCAGTGACTTCTCTGACTCTGTGATTCTGAAACCAGGAAATCAACCTGAATGCAAAGGGAAATTCAAACAAACACAAATTTATAAGAAGTGAGCTTTTAAAAGTATTAGGGAAATTGTTGCAGAAATGAAGGTTCTCATGCTCATGATTAAACCCCTGTTTTGAATGTCCTTTATATAAGGACATCTATATCTATAACTTTTTACAAGCTTCCCTTGTGCCTCAGATGCTAAAGAGTCTGCCTGCAATGCAGGAGACCTGGGTTCAACCCCTGGGTTGGGAAGATCCCCTGGAGGAGGGCATAGCAACCCACTCCAGTATTCTTGCCTGGAGAATCCCATGGGCCAAGAAGCCTGGTGGGCTACAGTCCATGGGATCGCATAAAGCTGGACACGGCTGAGCAACTAACACCTTTTACAAGAGTTTGGGTCTCTCTCCTCTATTAAATCCAGTGGGTGCAGTTCCAGGCTTCATTCCTACAGGTAACATATTCTAAACATTTTCAAGTTGTTTGAGATTATCAGATACCCCAGATGAAGCAAAGTAAAATATGTACTGTGGCATTTTTACCACGGTGACTTATCTATATCAAAGAAGCAGATAATAGTGCCACACTCACGTCATAGTGACTTTGCTGCTAGCTGGCCTGGAAAAGTTTTGTTCTTTTGGATAATGCTCTTTGATCATGAGAGTGGTATCTGAACCTTAGTACAGTGATCATTGGCGTTCCATTTGTCAGCTCTACAGAGCTGTTCCTTTCTATACAGGATCTTATAAAGACCCTTCCCCTTGGCATACACTGGTTGACCCTGTTGCCAGATTCTGGTAGATTCTGGTAGATTCTTGATAGATTCTGGTAGCATTCCCATGATAAAATAAGTCATCTCCAGTGCGAGGATACTCAGAGAAGGCAATGGCACCCCACTCCAGTACTCTTGCCTGGAAAATCCCATGGACAGAGGAGCCTGGTAGGCTGCAGTCCATGGGATCGCTAAGAGTCGGACACGACTGAGCGACTTCACTTTCACTTTCACTTTCATGTATTGGAGAAGGAAATGGCAACCCACTCCAATGTTCATGCCTGGAGAATCCCAGGGACGGGGGAGCCTGGTGGGCTGCCGTCTATGGGGTCGCACAGAGTCGGACACGACCGAAGCGACTTAGCAGCAGCAGCAGCAGTAGTGCAAGGATAATTCTTCATTCATATACTCAGAAATTCTTGTTCCTATATAAGCCCTTTCCTGCCTCCAAGATTACTCTTTTAGATGCAATCTTTGATGCTTCAGCCCCCATTGAAGAGTCAGGCAATGGCCCAGCACACCGCACTCTCACAGGGCAGGCCTGGGTCTCTCCCTATAAAAATGGAACATTAGCAGCCCATTGTTTCAGTTCCAGTGAATGTGGCAGGACTATAAGAGGTCTTATTTCATCTGGTCCTCTTCACAGGAGACTGAAAGAAGACAGGCAGAATGTTGATAGCCAAAATCACTTAATTTCTATTGAGATGAAAAGACAAAGAACAGATCTAGGTTGCCAGAAACAGAAGATAGACATATGGTTGTTAAAATTACACAGACAACTGGAGTGGAGAAGGCCATCTGCTCTGTGGCATCAGGGTTTCTATGCTGCCTTTTGATCCACACTTACCCTGGTGAGTCCTGCCCTGTATAAGCCTTCAAGTCTTCAAGACTATGTAGATACTAATTTATACTTGGTCTCTGGTTTGTTATCAAATGAAGCTTGTTCATGGCATAAGAAGAGAATCTGATTTGAAGATGTCTAGGAGACTTTTCTTCTCATCCTGACTCTCAGGCATGAGTCACCATTTCCTCCTAAAATAAGGAGAAGGACTAAATTTGGCTTGCATGTGGGTCGTACCACTGGTAATGAGTTGGGGAAAGCGCACAGCTCCCTAACTACCCATGTGTCGTGGGTTCTCATAGCAATCTTGAGAGATGCTGAGCTGTCACAGGAAATTTAAGATTCTGCTCCACTGACTTATCCCATATGTCACGTCTAACATCTTTGTGAGAAAGTTGCTGGAGAGAAAGAGGACAGTTTCTTCATGGTTGTCAGAGAAACACAAGCATATGACAGTGTGTAGTTCTTTAATATCCTGGCATCACTGGTTTTAGAAAACCCTTATTCCCAGTCATAATTGATGATAGTTGCCCAATTCAAAACCAACCCAAAAAATGGAGTTTCAGATAAACATATCAAAATTCTACCACCGTCCATTTGGCAGGTATTATACAGCTAATTTTATGGGAGAAGAAATTGAAGCTAAAAGAAATAGTATCACTTCTCCAGAGTTTTATAGGATGAAGTATTTATCCTTTCTAAACACATAATGCTTAACCAGAGAGTATGTTATCCTGGTATTCTTTGAGGTATGATCTTGGCTTCATTTATTCATAGATAGGATTCCTACCACACCCCAAATGTGTGCAGAGGAGTGGGCTTGAGATCACTGTCCAATGGTGACAGATGAAAGCAGCTGTATAATTCTTTCTTGTGCATACAGTAAGGATAAGATACAAGGGGTACATTTATGAGGTATATTTCCTGTCCACCTTTGGGGAGAAATATGCAAACATATAATTTTTCAACATGAGATATAAAGTAGCTGTCAGGATTTTTTTCTCTGTATTATACTTGTAAAAATTCTCAAACACTCTTCTGGATATATGCATATGGTACTGTCACATCATCAGATGAGGAATAGAAACCGAGAGTGTGCCGGAAGACTTCTTTTTGATGGAGTTGAAACCTAGGAACTCTGAATAAGGTCTAAGGAGGAAATGGAAGGAAAATCATTTTTGTATTTTCTCTGCTGAAGGCAAGGTTATGGAGCCTTTGATTTGTGTTTTGGGTTTTTTTCATGCTCTCAATGACTTTATTAATTTTTTAAATTGATGTATAAATGACATGTGTCTAGGACTTTTATTAAGGCTTTCAGTCAGCACCAAATAGGTAAAAAAAAAAAAAGGGAGATGTTATTCATATGTTATTCTTAAGTTTCTTGTAGAAAGTCAGCCATCTGTACTATTGAGGCTTATCTTTACACAAGAGGTTAAGAAAATAGTCTCTGGAATGAAATATTCAGCACAGAAATTATCCATTACAGTCTTTAAGCGTGTGTGTGGTAGTCCCTCAGTGGTGTCTGAGCGACCCCATGGACTGTAGTCCACCAGGCTCCTCTGTCCATGGGATTCTCCAGGCAAGAATACTGGAGTGGGTTGCCATGCCCTCCTCCAGAGGATCTTCCCAACCCGGGGATCAAATCTGGGTCTCCTGCATTGTAGGCAGATTCTTTACCATCTGAACCACCAAGGAAGCCCACAGTCTTTAAGCAGGTAACAATACTAAAGAGTGGGATAAGTGCTTTATTCAAGCATGAGTAAGTGTGAATGTTAATAAGAGGGAGGAATTGAGGGAGGTGTTCCAAAGAGAGCAGAAACCCAAGCTGAGTTTTGAAGGTGAGCAGTAGCTGGTCAGCAAGGGTTGGGGGTGGGGGAAGCGAGAGAATGGAGGGCAGACCCAGATTCATAGGAAACATGAAAAAGAGTAGTGGCAATGATTTCTTGGTTTGAAATTTACCTACGAAATGCTGTGGTCCCATTTGAATTGAAATCTTAATTATATAAGATCATTGAGATAGGTATATTGAATTTTCTTTACCTCATCCTCCTTGGTGGTGGGGGAACCTGTTACCCCTCTAAATGCTCACTGTTGTAATAGCAGCACAACATATTCACACCACAGTGAACCTGACCGCCTGGCTCCTGCTGACTGCTTCAGGGAACAGCAGCTGTCCTGGTGAGGCAGGAACGTGATTGTTGCAGTAATTAACATCTAGGATTCTACTTTAGCATTCAGATTTCTTTTAATCACTTGAGGTAAACTTGGCTCTGTCATCAAAATATGACAAGGCACTGTCTTGGTTATCCATTTTGTGGAACAAATCACTGCGTTTTAAACAAAGTGTGTCTGTTGTGAATCTAAATTTGGACCTGAAAGAATGTAGTCTCAAAATGATTCTCTTGAGAAGAGAGAGACATTCTTGTGGTGCCAGAGAACTCCTGCACAGGAAGGAGGAGGAATGAAGAAGCAGCTCAGAGAGAAAGAGAGAAGCAGAGATAAGAGAGGGAGAATGAGAGAGAGAATTTGAGTCTCTGATTCTAAAAACATCCTTGCCCTTGGGTGCCACGAAACTTTTCCCATTCATTAAAATGCTTTCTGCTAGTTTCAAACTATATAATACTAGCAGGTTTCTCATATTACAGCATTTTATAAGCACACATTTGTATGAAGCCATCTTAAAGACTGTAATCTACATATTTATAAGTGTATTTAAATGATGGCAGAATAAAAATGGGCACAATAAAGGACAGAAACGGTATGGACCTAACAGAAGCAGAAATTAAGAAGAGGTGGCAAGAATACACAGAAGAACTGTACAAAAAAGATCTTCATGACCCAGATAATCATGATGGTGTGATCACTCACCTAGAGCCAGACAGACATCCTGGAAAGCGAAGTCAAGTGTGCCTTAGGAAGCATCACTATGATCAAAGCTAGTGGAGGTGATGGAATTCCAGTTGAGCTATTTCAAAACCTAAAAGATGTCACTGTGAAAGTGCTGCACTCAATATGCCAGCAAATTTGGAAAACTCAGCAGTGGCCACAGGACTGGAAAAGGTCAGTTTTCATTCCAGTCCCAAAGAAAGGCAATCCCAAAGAATGCTTAAACTACCACACAATTGCACTCATCTCACATGCTAGCAAAGTGATGCTCAAAATTCTTCAAGTCAGGGTTCAACAGTACATGAACCGAGAACTTCCAGATGTTCAAGCTGGATCTAGAAAAGGCAGAGAGACTAGAGATTGGATTGCCAACATTTGTTGGATCATTGAAAAAGTGAGAGAGTTCCGGAAAAACATCTACTTCTGCTTTGTTGACTACCCCAAAGTCTTTGACTGTGTGGATCACAACAAACTGTGGAAAATTCTGAAAGAGATGGGAATACCAGATGACCTGACTTCCCTCTTAAGAAATCTGTATGCAGGTGAGAAACAACAGTTAGAACCAGACATGGAACAATGGACTGGTTCCAAATCAGGAAAGGAGTATGTCAGGTCTGTATATTGTCAGCCTGCTTATTTTATGCAAAGTACATCATGAGAAACACTGGGCTGGATGAAGCACAAGCTGGAATCAAGATTACCGGGAGAAATATCAATAACCTCAGATATGCAGATGACACCACCCTTATGGCAGAAAGCAAAGAACTAAAGAGCCTCTTGATGAAAGTGAAAGAGAAGAGTTAAAAAGTTGGCTTAAAACTCAACATTCAAAAAACTAAGATGATGGAATCTGGTCCCATCACTTCATGGCAAGTAGATGGGGAAACAATGGAAACAGTGACAGACTTTATTTTTTTTGGCTCCAAAATCACTGCAGATGGTGACTGCAGCCATGAAATTAAAAGACGCTTGCTCCTTGGAAGAAAAGTTATGACAACCTAGACAGCATATTAAAAAGCAGAGACATTACTTTGCCAACAAAGGTCCATCTAGTCAAGGCTATGGTTTTTCCAATGGTCATGTATGGATGTGAGAGCTGGACTGTGAAGAAAGCTGAGCGCTGAAGAATTGATGCTTTTGAACTGTGGTGTTGGATAAGTCTCTTAAGAGTCTCTTGGACTGCAAGGAGATCCAACCAGTCCATCCTAAAGGAAGTCAGTCCTGAATATTCATTGGAAGGACTGATGCTGATGTTGAAACTCCAATCCTTTGGCCACCTGATGTGAAGAACTGACTCATTGGAAGAGACCCTGATGCTGGGAAAGATTGAAGACAGGAGAAGAAGGGGTTGACAGAGGATGAGATAGTTGGATGGCATCACCGACTCAATGGACATGAGTTTGAGCAAACTCCAGGAGTTAGTGACGGACAGGGAGGCCTGGTGTGCTGCAGTCCATGGGGTCACAAAGAGTCGGACATGACTGAGTGAACTGAACTGAACTGAACTGAGAATAAAGACCACAGTCTAATAGTTTACTCATCCCTGCAAAAATGATCATAGATGATCAGTTTCTCTATAAATTAACTATGTTATTTGGGGCATAGATTTTCCTCACATTAACTTCTGACATTCTCTTCTCCATTTTAGGAGCTAAGATGAAAACTTTTTAGTTCTTTTTAGGTTCACTAGGATGGCATTTCCTCTCTGAAGCCCTCAGACTTTTGAAGAGTCCATTTAGGGATGTGCATATGGTATATTTAGCTGTATCTACACAGTCCAAGTGGAGGATGTCCATAAAGCTCTTGCTTCAGTACTTTTTGTGGACATGCAAATGCATCTATTTTGGGGGCCAGCTTTATGTTTGTAGCAACATTTATGAAGTGTACCTCAGAACACATAGAACAACAATAAGCACTTTACAGAGAAAGCACTAGATTTTATTAACTACTTGAAATCCCTAGGGGGAAATGTCATTTCATTAGGAGGCTTCTTGGCGGCTAATCAAGGACTTTTCATTTCCTTAAGCACATTGATCTGGTAGCAACTTTCCTTCTCTGCAAGACAAACCATTCGGGGAAAGCACTTTCTGAGAGGTCTGTTTGTGCTTGGTAAATATAAACACTGAAGAATCATCAGGAATCAAAGCAGAATGAAAACACAGCATCCATGCCCCGATTAGATGTCAGTATTCACATGACATCTTTCCCCAATCTCACTGCCCACTGCAGTGCTACCTGTGATGTGTGCTATTGTGTTTTATACCTGGGATCCTTGTTGGATCCCAATGGCAACATGCAGATGCCATTGTCTCCCAGGCCCTTGACGTAAACTATGGTTGGTTGTCAAAAGCTGATAAGGCACTGCCTTGGTCACTGGGCTTGTGAAATGAGCCACTTTTTTAAATGAGAAAAATATGCCATTGTGATTGTCAGCACATACTCAGCACTCATTAAATGTGAGTCAAATATTTGTCTTCATGGTAGATTACAATACTCTACTGCCACTCAGATTACATGAACACTAGGATGGATGGAGGAGCCTGGTAGGCTACGGTCCATGGGGTCGCACAGAGTCGGACACGACTGAAGTGACTTAACTTAGTTTAGGATACTAATCAGTGCATTTCTTACATTCCTTTCTGTTACTCATTGAATCCAAAGTCCAGTTTAAATCGTGCATCCAAACTAGGATGTTCCTCGTTTAGAATCAGAAGCAGTGTCATAAGGTAAAAAGATCACAGGCTTCTGGATCAAGCTGGATTCCAATTGCATCTCCCACACTGCTGTGTGACCAGCTCAGGTTACTGACTCCTTGACTTTTATTCATAGCTTCCTTATTGGTAAAATCCCAATCATCCCATCAGACTGTGGCTCAAAATCATGGCAAATAATAAAGAGGATTATGAATCAATATGCCCAGGTCACTGCTGACATGCAGAAGACACACAGCAGAGTTACTTCCTCCTTCCTCCCACCTCCTGTCTTTTAACTAACCTCTTATCTAGCTAAGACCTTTGTGAGGCTCATAATCCTCTAGATTCTTCACTGCTGGCACCACTAGCCACCCTTTTCGTCTGGCAGCACAAGTTAAAATACTCTGTTTTTCTTTGCTACTCATTTTCATATTTCCTATTCTCACCCTTTCTCCACATTCTCCTTACACAGCAGAAATGAAAAGGCTTTGGTAAAAATAAGGCACTCTGGATTTGTTGGGGATTGCAGATTGCTATTTGACACATTTTCTTTCCAGCAGGTCCATAAATTGCACTTTTTTTTTTTTTTTTTTGGCTGAGGTTGCTGTAAGCACTGGTTTCTCTTAGGCAAACCTGCATTTCAGAGCATGCTGCTGCTGAAAGGGGAGGCGCAGGAAAGATTTTAAAGGAGCTCACATCACACACCATGTGTAATAAGATCAAATCTACCTTTATGCAGGAAACTGAATACATTTTTATCCAAAGAATTAATTGGACTAATTGGCTTCATGAACTTACTCTATGTAATAATTGGAGAAAAATCCAAAACGTATGGGCAACACGTGACAACTTTCTGATATCTTTCCTTGTGACAATTTCATCTATTTTTACAGTAAAGTAAATGAAGCTTAGACCATCAAAAAGAGTCTACATATTTATAATAGTTTCCAATGATGCCTTTAAATTACTAATTATTTATTGATTTCTGTAAAACCTTTATAATTTTCTCAATGTTGGGACTAGTCCATTTATGCATTATAAGGCATGTGTACTAGCTTTGGGTGAATGCAAAAGGCTGGAGGAAAACAAAGACAGGAGGAAAATTGCAGGAAATTGCAAACCAAACAACCATCACCACCTTGGCTTATTTTGCTGCCTGTAAGGAGGTTTCTGGGGCTTCCCTGGTAAGGCAGTGGTAAAGAATTGCCTGCCAATGCAGAAGATGTAAGTTCGATCCCTGGGTCAGGAAGATCCCCGGAGGAGGAAATGGCAACCCACTCCAGTATTCTTGCCTGGGACATGCCATGAACAAGGAGCCTGGCAGGCTGTAGTCCATGGGGTCACAAAGAATTGGACACAAGGAGGTTTCTACCAAGTCTTAAAAAAATAAATACAGTATTGGCCTTAGTGGGACTTACTTTAGTCAAAAAGACTGAGTAAATAGAACTCGTTCTGAAAATAGACCATGGTTTTCTCAGAATTTCTTGGGGTGGAAAATAAACACCTTCACTGGCCCTCTTTTCCATGGGATAAAGCTCAGATATTTCTGCAGAGCACATCTTGTCTTCCTCACAGCTCTGCCTCTGCCTTCTCTGTCTACCCTCCCCCCACCCTCGCAAGGCCCTACACCCCAAGTCCATACAGTTCCTCCAAGCACTTATAGCTCCTACACTTGCTGGCCTTGCTGCCTTGCTAGGAATGCCTATTTCCGCTCTATGAGGTTGTTCTGTGAGCCCCTTGTTGTCATGGAAAACTGGCCTCTCCCTCGTGTTTTGCCCCACTATTTCCTGCATATACCTGATTTCTAGACCTTATGACACATATTGCTTTTGCTGGTTTCCATACCGTTCCTCTCTACTAGACTGTAAGCTTCCCGAGGCCGGGCCATTTTAAAGCCACCTTTCCATTCTCAGTGCCTGGTGCCTAAGAGGTGCCCAATAAAAGATGGTGAATAAATGTTAAGATAGAGTGGGATAAAAACTTGAAGCCAGAGGTATGTGAATAATGAATAAAAACCTCAGGGGCCAGTGGCTGTTATTTCCAAGAACAGGTGCCTGGAAAGAATGAACTGGTAAAGAAATCAACACTATGAGTCACTTAGATGAATGGCAGGTAAAAATGGCACTGAGTCTTTACCATTTTTACTATATGCAAAAGATCCTTCCGTACTTTATGAGCTTGTTTTTTTCCTGTTTAACATTGGAAGTGGCTTGAAGGTGGCCCATAAATAAAAGGTCGCTGGTAATTGCACAAGCAGCTGGGGTTCTGGGAAACTTTCCACTAGAAATGAAATAGAATTACACAGAATTATAATGAGCAACTGAAAACACAGAAGAGTGAGAGAAAGAAGATTTGCTCATTAAATCAGGAAACAGTGGTTAAATCTTTATAAATCACCAGCCTCATAGGAGGCACTGGATAAACAAGACAGTCAAGATAAAGTCAAGATTCTTTATCTTGACAAGCTTGCATCACAGTGCAGGGGGAGATGGACAAGTAAACAAATAAATCAGTGGTCAATCATTTCAGATAATGAGGAGTGGCAGGAAGATAATACAGAGCACCATGTGTTAAGAACGTAACTGAAGGACTACTTTCATTGGACTGATTAGAAAAAGGCCTTTCCAAAGAGTTGACATTTGTGCTGAGACCCTGGTAAACAGAAAAACTATTAGAACATCTGGAAGAAGAATGTTCCAGGCAGATGGGGTATGTGTGGATCCCTGAGATCAGACCCACAAGTTCAGAGAGCTTGAGAAACCAAGAGAAGGCTAATGTGGGCAGAGCACAGAGTCGGAGGGAAACAGTGATTTCATGTAGCAAGGCTGGAGAGACAGAGAGAAGGCGGCTCACGCGGTGCCTTGGGGGGTCACGGAGAGGAATCTGGGTTTGATTATGGCAGAATTTTAATTAAATAAGTGAAAAGAGCTGTGATTTTTATTATAAAAATAAAGAACACTCTGCCTGCTGTGGAGAGTCCTGATAATAGGGAAGCAATTGGATATGGGGCAGTGACAGCCATAGTCCAGATGAGAGATTGAGGCTTGAGCAGGGTCATGATGGCAGAGAGAAGAGGGAAACCACAGGATTAACTGGGTACGAGGGTGGAGAGGAGCATGACTGCCAGAAATTCTGTACAAATGAAATAGAAAACTGTGTATGTGTGTGTGTGTGTGTGTGTGTGTGTTGTGTGTGTGAGAGAGAGAGAGAGAGAGAGAGAGACAAAGGAATTAAGATTAAGTGCATAATAGGCTCTAGGTTCATCCACCTCATTAGAACTGACTCAAATGTATTCCTTTTTAGAACTCAAACTGGGGCTCTGTAACAGGTTAGAGGGGTAGGATGGAGAAGAAGACGGTGGGAGGTTCAAGAGAGAGGGAACATAGTTATGCCTATGGCTGATTTATGCTGATGTTTGGCAGAAACCAGCACAATATCATAGAGAAATTGTCCTTCAATTAAAAATCAATAAATTTAAATTTAAAAAGATTAAGTGCCATTGAAACCTGGAGGTGCAGCTGTAGCTGGGCAGTGACTACAGATTAGATCTGAGGAGGCCAGATTATGCAGAGCCTTGAGCCTTACAGGTCCTGGCACAGGGTTTAACTCATCTGAGAATAAGTGAAGAGTGGCCAGGTGGTTTTCAGTAGGAGATGGACATGATAAACTTGACTGTGAACAAAGCTTGCATTTCTGTGACTCCAGGGCGGAGAGGGGGTGGGAAGGTCACCAGGCCCGAGCTCAGCACAGAGGTGGGAGAGCTTTTCCAGCTGTTTGCTCCTGAGCCTTGAGCCTTGAGTCCCTCACGTGGCAGAGATCACCGCCTGCCCTGCTGTGTGATTATTTAGATATGGCCCTCGCCTCTCGAACTAAATTCTTTGTGCATTAAGGGTAGCAGCTTATGTGACTCATTCCCAAAGCATTCGGCAATAATATTCAAGAAAACATATTTCTTGAATGAATGTTCCAGTTACAGGGTCCTTCTTGCTCTGAGGTGAAGCTTGGTGACTCTGCCTCTTCTTTGGTCCCTGATTCCCAGGTGCCCCTCGTGTTTCCCTTACTCTGGAAGTGGTGACGGGGGTGTCTTCCCTCCTCACATGCACCTGCCACCTTCTGGACAGGTGGCTAAGCCTGGACGTAATTGCTGTCGAGTAGCTGCTGAAACTCATCTTTGTTCCCTCCCAGCCTGTTAGAACCCTCGCACCTTTGCAGCCCAGCACCCCGGTGGTCCAGTGCTATCCTCTGCACACCCTCTCATCCCTGCCAGGGTCCACCCCTGCACCCCAGGACAGTGGAGAGATGGGCCAGGGAGAGGGTGGTGGAAACCTCTCAAATAGCATCAATTATGTTATTCTAACGTGCTCAATGCTGAGGAGACTAAATGCATGATCCCTGCCTCCCACATGACATTTGCATTTTTTATAATAGGAGAAGCACGATATTAACATTTTTTCAGAATTATAGGATTTGCCTTCTTTCACCAATGTCTATAATCTGAATAACAATAAACTTTTATCCAGTGCCTTTATATGCCAGGCAATGTGCCAGATACTGAGGTTGAAAACAAAAAAAGAGATTAAAGAAAAAAACTATGCAGTCCTATGAGACTATGAGAACTATTTTCATTTAGTCAGGGAGATAGATAGGTGAACCCCATGCAAAGCCTGGTCCTCATTTTATGAGGGAATTTATCGCCATTTACCATCCACCATCCTTGCAGCTTTAACTCATCATCAAAAGACCACATGTTAAATGTACCATTATCATATCCATTTGGGATTAAGTCATTTCATAAATTAGTTTATAAATATCAGTGCTACTGTATACAATTATTAAAATTATTCAGTCTCCAGGTTTCTTATTTAGTCAGCCACCTTAATTTCATTTATTATTCTTCCTTTTGTTTGGGATTGAAATTCCAAACAGCCTTAATGGTATTCTTGTCATTTTTAAACAGAATAGGGTCCCACAGGAAATGTGGAGATAATATGTCATCTTCAAAGGGAAAGAGCAGCTTGCCGATTATCACATTTTTATTAACATATCAAATGTTTATGATTATGAATTCAGTGTGACCACTTCATTATAGGATTTATTTGCTCTTCATTTTAGGGTTATTTAGAAAGGACTATATTCAGAAAAACTGTGTTCTTTGTTTAATTTTTTGGCTGTGAAATATATCATAAAAAGAAGATAAAAGTCCCTACAGGAACACAGACTATCATTTACAAAGACTTAACAGCAAGTTCACATGTTTTCCATCCTATTTATTTTGCTCCACGAGATAAGGGGAGGCATGCAATGGCTAACTCTTACGTTATAGTTAATTTTAACTCCCATATCAATAAGCAGATGCCTTTTCAAGTTATAAAAAGTATGTCATTATTATCAACTGGAGAGAATGAGATCATTGTGCTTATCATACTATAAAAAGCCAGAAGGGTGAAAACATACCTCAGGAAAAAAAATCTCATCCAACCAACGAAATACCTTTGAGGCAAAGAATATCACACTGAATTTTCCCCACGAGAAAGGGTTCAATTCAAAGAAAGAGATTAAAAGCCCCGAATGAGTCACAGGAGTGTAATGTGCAACTTAGGGAATATAGTCAATATTTTATAATAACTTGGTCTGATGTTTAATCTATAAAAGTATAGAATCATTATGTTGTATACCTGAAACTAAGTCAACTATACCTCAGTAAATAAAAAATAAAAGCCCCAAATGAAAATGATCCCTCAGAAACAAAAGGATTGTTGTATGTAAGCTTATTTCATGATGCTGTTCTTTGGTTCTTGTATGGTAAGGTTTTCTCCCTGTTGTTTTACAAACTCTTCTACAAAACAGAAAGATTAGGATAGAAATATCCAGTTGACATTTGGATGATTATCACATTTGAAGATGGAAATCATTACCCCTAACTATCACTCGATTGGTTCCATTGGATTAAGCTCTACGGATTTGGGAGGGGGAAGCAGGAAGGAAATTATCTAACGATTTACCAAAAGAAAGTAACGTGGTGGAGACAAAGCAGACATCCTGTGGAAAGTGGGTTGTATGTAATGAGAGTGGGAGGTGAAGAATAATAGAAGCTGGCACACAACAGAAGTTTGGGTGGGCGCTTTAGGATAAAGCTTCTCCTTGCCTTGCCCAGTCCATGTTCTTGTAGCCCTCCTATCTCCCCAAATAAATGCTTAGTTTAGACATTACCTAAGGCATCTTTCTGTTCTGTATTTTCCTGTCTTTGATGTGGCTGCCAAGGTGGAATAATTTAGAATTGCCTTTCGTAGTAAAAGAGAATAATTCACATAAGTTTAATTATCAACCTCCAACTCAAGTGACTGCAACGTCAGCCAGAGAAACAATGGCACATTGGCCGGGCCCTGCCCAGGAGCAAGGAAGCCCAGGGCCCGCGTGATCCAGGACCTCTGCAGGGTCTTTCCTGCTGTCCCTCACTCCCTGCCCTTGGCACCCCTGCCCTCACCAAGGCCCACTAATTAGCTTAACTATGCTGGAAATAATCCTCTTTGCTGAAATGCTGTATACAAATCTCAGACCTAAGATCAGATTAACTATTTCCTGTTTCTATTTACTATTTCTAGTTATAGTAAATAGTTAACTATTTACTGTTTCTCCCCTGAGACCCAGAAAAAAATAAAACTCTGAGGGATTTAGAATACACACACACACAGAGGCTTTGGAGAATATTTTATATACTTTTATTTATGTATTTATATATGTGAGTGTGTGCATATATAGATAGATAGGCTTTGAAGGTTATTACAGTTTAGCTAGGCTGATGTTGTTGTTCAGTTGCTCAGTTGTCTAACTCTTTGCGACCCTGTGGACTGCATCATGCCAGGCTTCCCTGTCCTTCACTATCTCCTGGAGTTTGCTCAAACTTATGTGCACTAAGTTGATGATGCCATCCAAGCATCTCATCCTCTGTCATCCCCTTCTCCTCCTACTTTCAGCATCAGGGTCTTTTCCCATGAGTTAAGTTGGAGGTGTTGAAAATCACACCATACCTTTCCAAGAGTATCCTTGCTAAAAGAATAATTCACCAACTCAGAAAATATTCGTCTTATTCCTACTTTCACCCTGAAGAGTTTCCTTCCGGTTCAAACACTTTGCATTTGCGTCTAGTTCTTTTTGATGTAACATCTGGTTCTAGTCTTAAAGAACCCTAGTCAGGCTGTAGCATCATCAGATTTTAAATTCTGCTCCCAACTTTTATCAGATACCTAATGCAAAAATTCTAGCTCTTTCTTCTTCTTCTTTTGCCACAAGGCATTGGCGGGGGGGGGGGGGGGGGGGGGGGGCCGCGGCGGTGGGTCTTAGTTCCATGACCAAGGATCAAACCCGTGCCCCTGCAGTGGAAGCACAGAGTCTCAACCACTGGACTGCCAGGGAAGTTCTTCTAGCTCTTTCTCGATAAACATAACTTAGTTTCTCTTGCCCACAGTGCTGAGATTTTTATTTTAGTAATGAAACAGCTTTGGCTCTGAGCTACAGACCATCTACAAGCTGGTCTCAAACGACATGATTTAACTAGAACTTTTGCCAGGTGTCATCTTGAACTCTCACCCAGGAAATGCAGATCATAATTCGGACAGACTTCTAAGGGAAATTCTAGGTTTAGAAAGTCTCAGAACTGTAGTCATGTTTGAGAGGGTTTTGATAGCTGTTGATCCCTGCATTGGTTTCTGTAGTTACCAGCCGGTGGGCATCATAAGACCAGATCACTGTTACTAAAGGGCAGCCGAAGGAAGTTGGTGTTGGGTGGGTACCAGGAGCGACAAAATGGACCAGTATTTCCAGCCGCACAGCAAACAAACCAAGTACATCAAACAGGCCAAAAAGGAAGACTTGCCCCAAATCAAATTTCATTTCACTTCTAATTCAATTAATTTGTTAGCAACACTTCATTAAAATAAAACATTTTACAATGGAAATGAGATCAAGTTAATGGGACGCACACAGCTAAACCCATATGCACATACATACCATTTAATGCCCATTCAGTTTTAAAAAGGCCATGAACTTGATTCTAGAGGCCTAATTTTTCTTCTTCCTGTTTCTTGTCCCATCATATATGTGAAATAGTAACAGATTCAATGGACATTGTTTTATATGCTACCAAATGCATTTAGTTCAAATCACTTAAAAACAAATTCCAGATGAGGCAGAGTCAGTTTTTTTCTCATTTCCCCTTCTTTCTCCATCTCAAGATTCTTAATTCTAATCTGTGAAACAAATCATATTTTATGACCAATGTATCTGTTTTCCATCCTGATGGCTGGCTAGAAACCACAGTAAAAGACATAGATTTGTAAGATTTGTATTTGCAGATCTTTCATTTCCTCTAGAGATGATATAGTAGGTGAGAATCTCTGTCTAAGAAGTCAGGTAAGAAGGAATTGTGGTGACCCAAGGATGAAAGGGCAGATAAAACCAAGGAGGGTCTTGGAATTTGCAGGAACAGAAAGACCAGACCCTTATCGTCCTTCCCTCCCCCATGTTGTAACTATAAATGGAACAGTACAACCTGTCTGCCCTCCCACCCCAGAGGGAGAAGGGATTTTCCCTACTCTTCCCCCACGCAGTATAAGTGCCTCATCCAATTAGCAAATGACCTGCAAGACCCCTATCCCACTCCTTGTGCCCTGGGTATAAAAGTGGACTAAGGACCCCTGTTTAATGTCGGTTCTCCCTTGAGCTGGCCTGCTGTTCTAACAGCGTCTCCCATTCGAATAAGCTTTATTTCCCTCTCATTCTGTCTCATGTCTGGAAATTCTTTTCCAACCCGCGCCTGGACCATGACAGGAATGTTTGGTTTAAGTCAACTTATATTTGATTTCAACCACTGGTCTGGCAAGAATTAAAACCTTAGTCATTAGGAGAGTTTTTTTCCTTGAGCCCCATCCTCGCCTTGCAAAGATGCTGGTGTCTTTATTGTTTCAATGCATCCATCATCTAGCCTTGTTGTATCACCTTCATGTCTGGGGACTCTACCACTTATGGTCACACTTGGCTCTGAAATTCCCTGGTGAAGCTGTGGTATCTTTGCTGTGAGGTCCGACTACTCATTAAGTTACTCACAGGACAGATACACCCACCTCTATCTTATCTGTTGGGAAATCTCTCCCTCTGGAGGACTTCAAAGGCCAAATCCTTTCTCCATTCTCTTTGGGTGTTTGGTGTTTAATCACTAAGTTATGTCTGACTCTTTTGCGACCCCATGAACTGTAGCCCACCAGGCTCTTCTGTCCATGGAATTTCCCAAACAAGAATATTGGAGTGGGTTGCCATTTCCTCCTGCAGGGGATCTTCCCTACCCAGGGATAGAACCCGTGTCTCCTGCATCAGCAGGCAGAGTCTTTACCACTGAGCCACAGGGAAGCCTCTATTGTTCAACAGGAAATCAGCAAAGTGGCAGAGAAGAGAGTAGCATTGAGTGATAGAGCAGAAATAAAATGCTTCCACTTTCTACAGAGCAAAACCTTCAAATCTCAGAAAAAAGGGGTTCATATTGAGGGGAGGCACATGGAGGGAAAAAATAGAAAGAACACAGACACATTTAATATTTCATTAAATTACCTCACCACTATTTAAGAACCTGATTGTTGGCTAAGGGCCAACCATCTTTTTTGTTCTGTCTCCTCTTGTAATTTTTTCCCATTGACCCCTTTCTATAGCTGCTGATTAGTGGAAGAGAGGAAAAACTTGAAGCATGAGGCAAAATTCTGAGGCAAGGAAACTGTCTCCATAATCAGGAGGATGTCACATGGTATCCGATTCCCACCAAAAAGTATTGCTTCTGAACCAGTATGCCAGATCCCTTATCTTGGGCAGTGGTTGGACAACCTGTCAGATAGAAATCTGATGTTCATTGTAGATAGTTCGGAATGTTCTGCTATGGGTACACAGTGATAAAGACAAACAGAATCTTCTGGAGTTAAATCTAGAGGTGAAACAATGGTGACTTTCTGAAGCATAACATGAATACACAATCACCACAATACAATCACATAAATACAATACATAAATACAATCACCACAAGGTTCTGAATGCTCAGGAGGTTGGGAAAGAATTTGCCTCAGGCGGTGAATGAGATTTAGAAAACACAGTGGACAAGGATATGGGGGAAGGATGGGGACCACGTCAAAGATGCTGAGACAGTGTTAGGCAGGCAGTTTTCTATTCTGAGCAGCAAAATCTAAGAACAAAGCTGATAAAAATGATTGATAAAAATGCTGTTTTCCTAACTTTTTGGTTTACAAAAGACTGCATCGGGATATGCTTTCAGTTAGAATAGTCACTCAATTGATCAAAAAAAAAAAAAAAAAAAACCCTGAAAAACTATCACTTGAACAAAGTAAGAGTTTATTTTTTTCTATCAAAAATAGTAGGTAGGCAAGTCAAGATTCATAGGAAGAATCTACTACATTATTACTGTTGCAGGCTCCTCTGTTTTTGCGTTTTGCCATCCTCAGTTTTATGGCCTCATACTTGGCTTATACAGGATGGCTCCTGCAGCCTCACCTATCATAGTTACACTCTTAGCAAGGAGAAACAGGAAGCTAAGGCAGGTACCAACATTGGTGAACCTCAGGCAGTAGCTGCAGTTCCCATTTCATTGACTCAAATTGACTGCAATGGATGCTGGGAAATGTAGTTTTCACCTGGTCATGTTTTCACTTCAAATGCAACTGGGGTTCTCTTAGAAGAAAAAGAGATCGGATATTGAGTAGACAACTTGGGGTACATGCCAGAGTCACCAGGCCTGGAATAAAGTCTCATGGACAGATTCAGGAACATGGAGATGGAGCTTCATTTCTGCTGTTGATTCTGCTTATTAGCAAATTTCCCAGCTATAAAATGAAGGGTATTTTTTTTTCTGGTTCCTGAGAGAATGAGTTTCTTTGAGGAATCATTTAAATGTGACAGTTATTTTCTTAATATTTTCTTCAAATAAAAGATAACCATGATGATAAATAATGCTGTTGAGAAGTATTTAATCATGTGGAAACTGTAACTACATTATATTTTAAGTATAAAATATTCACATCACAGTTTTACTTTTGTGAAAAAATACGTACATAAATGCAAAGAGAAAAGAAAAAACAGCTGAATCCCAAACTATAAATTTTAGTTCTGTGTAAGTGGTGAAATTATGGAGAATCTGTTCATTAGAACACAAGCCTCCTGAGGGCAAGGATTTGAGTCAGTTTTTTTCCACTATTTTGTTCAACTCCTAGAACAGGGTCTGGTACAGTGTAAGAGTCCAATAAATGCATGTTGAATGACTTCATATTCTGTTCTCCATATTTGTATTTTTAATTTTCTATTGCTTATTTAGTTAAAAATGCATTTTCAGGAGCCTGCTAATATTAGGCATAAGCTTTAGGGGCACATCATTCTCAAATACCATCTCCCACACATTTTCAACTCCCTATTGCTATTTTTAGATAGTTTTCATAAAGGACCTAAGTATAAATGAATTTTGCATATCTTTAAGTATTCAAACAATTGTTTTCAGTTACTTGTTGACCTCAAACTTCCATTAGTTGCCCTTGACTATAATTGTGTGAATGACCTTGCTACTAATACCAGGGACAAGGCCATTTATTTGATTCCAAAGTTAAATAGTTATTATCACATTTTACCCTGCTTTGTTTTTTGCATCTTACAGAATAATATTGTGTTTCATGTAGCACTTTCACACGAATGAACATTCATGTATTTTAAACTTCTGGATCTTTTTTATGACTGAATAGCTGGTTGAATGGAATCAGATTTCATCATAAAAGTGTAGGGGTGATTTAGAGAATGTGCTAGGAAGGCAGTGTTTTGGTGATCCCGTCTAAGTTCTCACACCAGAAGTCAGTGCTGAGTCTCTTGTTTTATAATCTACCCAACTCTGAGGTTAAAACTCTGCTAGATAAAAACCAACCAACCAAACAAAAACAACAGCAAAACAGAAACCTCTCTTGGAGCCTTTGGAGGCTTTGGAGTCCCTCGGTGGTCAATCCATGTTGCTGAACCTGAGTGACACTTCGTGTTAAGAACATTAGTTGATGACCACGGTTAGTAGCTTTCCAAGTGGAGCTAGTGTAAAGAACCCACCTGCCAATGCAGAAGACATAAGAGACGTGGGTTGAATCCCTGGGTGGGGAAGATCCCCTGGAGAAGGGCATGACAACCCACTCCAGTATTCTTTCCTGGAGAATCCCATGGCCTAGCAGCCTGGCAGGCTACAACAGAGTCAGACATGACTGAAGCAACTTAGCATGCTTGCACAGAGTGGCTTTTCTTTAGTCTGTTTTAGTTTTTAAAGATCATACACAATAGATGTGATTCTATTTTCTCTGTTAATGTCTCAAACAACATAGCTACAGAACGAGTAAATACAGATGTCAACTCCTTGGCTTCTGCCTTCCACTCATTTCTCTCTCTAAAGGTCAACGCTGTGAACAGTTGTGCCTGGCTGCTTCCAGGAGTTTATCTGGGAGATGCTTACATATACATATCACATGTACACACTGACACATGTATATAGCTGCTGCTTTGTTCATCATAAATATCATTCTAGAATCTATATTGCTTATTGCTGCCTTGCTTTTTTTTCATTTAATAACATAACTTGCCAGAAATTTTTTTCCTTACTTCAGTATATACAAATCTATATGTTTCTAAAAGTTTATAGTCTGGTATAATATGGAACTTACATATTTGAAAAACTACAACCCACCCTCTGATGTTTGATCACATTCTCAGTTTTTCTTTATGGGAAACGTTCTCTATATTTGTCCCTCTTCTCCATACGCCTTTTGGTCTGAGTCTAAAGTACTTAAGTGTAACAGAATCGTAGAAGAATTGCAATAACCTTTATTGTAAGGTTTAAATATCTCATGCATTTTAGACTTTGACCTTTACTGGTTGACTCCATAACAAAAGGGGGTTTCCTACTTCATACTTCCACCAAGACTAGAAGGCATTATCTCCCCCTGGCTGCTTATGTACCCCATGCATTTGATCATGGAGTACCCTTCATTCTATATTTGAAAGGGATTGATTTTAATATGGCAAGAGTTTTTCTAAAAGACAGAAAGGTTGTCAGTGGTCTGCTTTCAGATTTAGTCCCATTCTAAATAAATCCTCTTTTTCTGCTAGTATATCTTACACATGAACAGACCAGATCATGGCAGAACGTGGAAGAATAAAGAATATAATAGTAAGTATTATACTATGGGCTTATTTAAGTGAAAATGTTAATAACAAATGTTATCACAATGCAAATACTAATGCACTGTGATGTTAACAACAACAAAAAAACCAATTCTGTTGAAATGAAAATTCTAGGACAAATTCTGAACCTAAGATGCTGGAACAATAGACATAAGTTTGTACTAGGCAGACTAGAGTGATATCAAACTCTTCATGTCCCTCTAAAACCAAACTTTATGAATCAGCTAAGGTGTTGGTGACATTAAAATAACATGGTGTCTTTTAAGTTGATTAATACTTTTTAGTCATGATTTTTGTTTTAGGATTGTTTTCAGTTTTGAAATGCAGTTTCTCTTGGATGATGAGACCAAAAGTCAAAGATCTGCTTCAAGAAAAGAATAAAAAAAATAAATAAATAAAATAAAATAAAAATAAAGAAAAGAATAAAAATTTCTGTAATAACCTCTGGATCATGAAGGATAGAAACATAATTACATTTCCTTTAAAAATGGTCTCCTGGAGGCACAAATAAACAGCAGCCATAGTAATGTCATATATATATATATATATATATATATATACTATCCATGAAAGAGCCAGAAAGATAAAACTTATTATTACAATTTGCAATCTGTTAAACCATTAGCTATAAAATTAAAGGCTGGTTTTTTAAAAACTTAAATTTTATCTTTTATAAAAGAGCCATGATAAGCATAAAAGAGATTTGTTTAATAAGCTGCTTTTAAAGGAAATTACTGCAGTTTCATAACAATTCAAATGCATTTACAAACCATATTAAACTCTCTAGCCAGTCAGTGTAACCCAGGAGTCAACATCATATATATTCGATAATTTTAAAAGTACAACTGTCCTTTCTAAAAATCATAGAATTTTTTCTTAAATCAGATAATCATTGAAAAGGCAGAAGTCAACAGTCAATGCTCATTAAAAATATAAATAAATGGAGACAACCAAATACAGCAACTTTTTACCAAAAACCAAAAATACATATTATCCAAAAAGGCATGACATTAAAATGTTTTTAACTAAAATAAAGAACTAGACAGGAATATCTCCTACTTCTATTATCACCCTTGAAGGTTTCAGTATATATCATTAAGTTATAATGTAACTGCATAAGCATTGAAAAGAAAAAGATAGAACTTTCTCTTATTCCTGGTGATATTATTTTATATCTAGAAAAACCAAACGATTCTCCCAAAAAAGAAAGATATGAATTTGTATGTATGTCAGATAAATAGTAAAAAATGATATTTGCTCTACTCGAGTGACTGTCAAAGTGGGCATGTAGAAAAAACTATTAATGTAATTTGAAAAGCTGTAAAATTTTCAGGAAATCCATATGTGAAGATCACTATAAAATCTTGTGATAAAACCTAAATGCAAAGCATTTGCTCCAAGCCCATTCTCTTCCCACCCAACCCTGTCTCTTCCTCCTTTATTCCCTTCCTGGTAAATAACACCTCCTTCTACCCAATTTCTTAGGCCAAAACTCTAGGAGCCATACCTGGTTGCTGCCCTTTTTCTCATCCCCACATCCAAGTCCTCAGCAAGTTTTATTGATTTCATCTCTACTTGCTGAATATAACTATTTCCCATCACCTCCAATGTCAAAACTTTAACTCCAGCCATTTTGGTCTCTCCAGGATCATGGCACCCACCTCCTAGTGGGTATTTTTGCCAACACTCTTTCCTTTTTACAGTACATTTTCCACCCAGCAGCCAACGTAATCTAGAGCTCAAATCTGATTCTGTTGCTCCCCAGTGAAGACCCCACTGTAATGGAATGAAATTCCAGCTTCTTACCTTAGTCTGCACAGTCTGCCCTCTGCTTACTTCCTTAACATCATCTCTTACCCCACCCTCCACTCATTGAAGCCGCTGTAGCAGCACCCATTTTTCTGTCCCTTGTCCAGGCCAAGTTCATGTCCATGTCAGGTCTTTCTACAATTGCAGCAGCTACTTTAATACCAACTCTCCAATCTCTTTTTGTTTTCTTCATGAGTACTGACAGCCATCTGAAATTATTCATTTATTGGATCTTGGCTAAAATACCTGGCACCAACTCTAGAAAGTAAGCACCATAAATGGAGGATGTTCAGGTATCTGTCTTATTTCCTGCTTTCCCCTGGTGTCTAAAGTTACTGTGGCATGTAGTAGGCTTTCAGTGTATCCCAGCTGTATGACTGAAAGAAAGAATAAAAGAAAACTAGAAATGTTCCCATTTTACAGATTGAAAACACGAGGCTTGGCAAGATATGTCAATTGCACCTGATTCAATAGCTAAGATTTGGCCAAGTTCAGACTCAAAATCAGTCCTGTCTAACTCTAATTATTGTAGTTTCCCCTATGCATGCTACCTCCCCACTCTACCACACTGCCATCTATATCTTGATTTTTCAGATTCAACCCCTCTAGAATCAGACATCTTATTGTTTAGTGAACCCAGTTGCACTTAATGATTTTAGAAGCCAGTTATATTTTGAATCTTCAATCAAACATGGAGTATGCTGACTCTGTGTAGTTGGAGAGCATGTGAAGTTTGATATGGTTTTCAAATGCATTTGAATTGTTCTATAATTGCATTGATTTCTTGAGAAAAGCAATCTTATTAAAATAAAATGAGGAATATTATGCCCTGTCAAAACTGATCTATCATATTATAACAAGAATAAAGTAATGAATAGTGTCTTGAAGGAAAGAACATTGATTATTGTGGCAGTTATACTTAAAGACAAAGAATGTCTTGAAAACATATTTTTACACAAAGAATTCTAGACTCTGAAAACACACCTTCTACAAAAATAGCAATATGCTATTTATAAGCAACAAGGATAAATGCAAATTTCTCGTTGATGCTTTCTAAAAAACATTGTGCTTAGGGCCACTTGGCACTTTCTTTTCTTGCCAGACTTTCAAACTACAGGAAACTAAATAGAACAAAATTGCCAATTTCAGCTGATAGCCTAGAGGAAAATAGACTTTGGAGACAAGGGCTGATAAGTGGTAACTGGTTCGGGATCTGGAAAGTATTGCCTATGGTCAGCATAAGCATCATGAGAATTGGGATGATAGCTGTACAGACTCAGCACTGAGAAGAAGGAGGAGGCAGAGGAGAGGGTGAAGAGATAAAAGATGGGGGAAAGAAAAGGAAAGAAGAAAAGAAAAGAGAGCAGAAAGATAAGGAAAGGGAAAGGAAAGCAGACAGGGAATCAGTGAGTACAAGTCTGAATTTAGAAACCAGTGAAATTTAAATGATGCTACACAACGAGACGCCTTTCAAATTCTTAGCACTGTAGAAGGATCTAACATAACTTCAGTAAAACAAAGTTTAGATGGTCATATAACAAAGTTATGATATAAAAAGGGATATCACAAGTTAAGGAAATTGAGAAGCAAAATAATAGCCTTCTACAGAACAGTGCGTTAGAGATAGCAATAAACAGATAATGAGAGCAGAGCGCAGGAAAAGAGATTAAAAGCAAATGGAGAGAAGATAATAGGTTTGCAGACTAGGCAAGGGTGATCAGGAGAAAGAGTATTGGGTTGGCCAAAAGGTTCATTTGGGTTTTTCCATAAGATGTTTCCAATATTTTGGAAGAAAGGAGCTATCATAGCACCCAATATTTCTTTCTTTTCTGTTTTTTTTTTTTTTTTTTCTTTCTAGAGTTTGTCACACTGCTGCAAAAATGCTTCTGTTTTATGTTTGGGCTTTCTGGTTAAGAGGCATGTGTGATCTGAGCTTCCCAACCAGGGATCGAGCTTCCTGTCTGTGCATTGGAAGCCAAAGTGCTAGCCACTGGACCGCCAGGGAAGCCCCTCAACATTTCTTTCTCTAAGGATGTTGTACCAGTAGTCTTTACGCTGATCACCGTTGTCTAGAAAATTCTTTGAAATTAGGGACAGAAACTCTGTTCCTGGGAAAATGCATATAGAACAACTCATACCAAAATACATTCTTTAAAAATTATTTAACATCAAACATTTAAAAAAAAGAATTTTTTAGACATCCAGATAGGAAAAAAGGAAGTTATCTACAAGTGATGAGAAATCTGTGCAAGTCACAGACCTCCTCAGAATTCAGGGGATATGGAACAAATGAATTCTTCTTGAAAAAAAATGCCAATGACTTTTGACTATATCTGACAAAATATGCTATTAATCAAAGCAAAAATGTCAGGAATAGAAAAACAGTTATGAGAGGATGGGTGTGAGGATGAAGTTTTTTATTACAATAACACTAAGGTTAAATTATTGTAAGAATTTTGGTTACAGAATTTCAAGTATACTAAATCTTGGCAAAATGAATATAGTAATATAACCAAAGTGCAGCATGTAAAAATAGCAAAAGAAGAAGGTATGAAATTGTTAATTTCCCTAGTCTTTCACATGATTGAATTCATCGATAATATCTAAATTTAAAACAAAGATATAAAAAACTAAATGAACCTAATTCGTTAATGATTTTCAAAATATTTTTTCATCTTGATGTGATCTTTTAGACACTAATATTTCTTTTTTTGTAGACACTAATATTTCATGTGACAAAAAAATATTTATTTGCACTTCTACAATTCATTCAGCTTTATGTAATTTCTCCCTTCCATTAGTGCAAAGTAATGTTTAGTACCTTTTGAAAGTTAAACTGGTGAAAAAGAAAATCATACTGATTGGAAAGGAAGAAAAAACTGTCTTTATTCAAAGACAAATATGATTGTGTGCTTAAAAATTCCCAAATAATCTACCAGAAACTACTATAGTCATGGATAACAAGATTCAATATTGTTAAGATATCAGATCTTCCCAAACTCCTCTAGAGATTGGATGCAATTTCAACAAAAATTCTCTATACTATATATATATATAAATATATATATTATTATATATTATATATATATTTTATATATAAATATATATATATAAAATATAAAGAACTTGCAGAATTCACTAAGAAAACAAGCAAAAAAAAAAAAAAAAAAAAACAAGAAAACTCAATTTGAAAAATGGATAAAAGCTTTGGACAGATACTTCACCAAAAAAGGCATATTAATAATAAATGAAGCATGCTTAATGTAAGTCATCAGGAAAATGCAAATTAAAGCCATCATGAGATACCACTACACACCCATTAGATGGCTCAAATTACTTTACAGCTTGCCAGTACCAGTGCCGATGGGAATGCAGAGAACTACAGCACTCACACATTGCTAGTGAGATTGCAAAATGGTTCAGCTGCTTTGGGAAACAGTTTGCCAGTTTCTCATGGTGTTGAATATCTACTGACAAGAGCAATTCCACTTTTAGGTTTTTGCCCAAGAGAAATGAAAATTTATAACCAAAGTCCTGAGTACAAATGTTCAAAGAAGCTGTATTTATAGTAGTGCAAACTCAAATGTCCTTCGACTGGACCTTTGAGTTTGAACAGATAAACAAAATGTGCTACATTGATACAATTTAGCAATAAAAATTAAAATGCAAGTTATTATTACATCAATATTGAGGTAGAATGTCAGAAGCACTATGCTAAGTCAAAGAAATCAGACACAAAAAACTGCATACTGTGTGATCCCATTTAAAAGACTTCCTGGAAAAGCAAAACTGTAGTGACAGAAATCAGATTAGTTTTTCCAGAATCTAGGAGAGGGAGAAGGTGATTGACTAGAAAGGGCCATGAGGGAATTTATGGGGTGACTGTGATATTCTATATTTTGATTGTGGTGCAGCTTACAGGACTGAATTTGCCAAAACTCATAAAACTGTACATTTAAAAAGAGTGAATTTTATTGAATGTAATTATTCCTCAGCAAACCTGACTGTAAAAACTAATTTGACATGTTTGTAGCTCCTGTATATGGAAATTGTTCCCATTTATCTTTTCTATCTGGGTGTACTTATAGAGAGATAAATATTAATACTAGCACTAACGATGATTATATATCAAGCTGATGGGACTTTGGGTGACATTTTGCATTCTTTATATACTTCTGTACTGCTCGGTTTTTAATATGAATATATATTATTTTTAATAAAACAATAGTCATCTGTCTTTTGTTAAAAGTTCAAAATAAAGGCTCAAAAAATAGAAAGGATCAATAAGATCTGAACAAAGGGAATTCAGACCATCACTGAGGTTCCCAAGAGAGAAGATATATTTTCACTGAGGGATGAAGTCACTGTTCTTTCTGGGTTTCAGGTCATGAGATGGGCAGGTATTTTGTAGATGAGTCATCATATAGATTGTTACATCTTCATAAGATGACCCACTTCCTCTGTTATCTCTCAACATTCTTTAGTTCTAAACATACTCCTGACTCATAATTTTCTAACATTTAGTCTTTTTTGAAGTCAGTGTATTCCTGGAATGCTCATATAATGGAGAGTTTCTCTAGATAGTTTTTTAATGTTGTCTACACAATATTTTCTCAGTCCTTGGGATAAATGATTACACATTATACATATATATTAAATATGTAACAATAAATAAATATATATACAGTTATATGTACAATTGTACTTGTACTTATGTTAGTCACTCAGTCAAGTCTGACTCTTTGAGACCCCATGGACTATAGCCCACCAAGCTTCTCTGTCCATGGAATTCTCTAGGCAAGAATATTGGGGTGGGTTGCCATTCCTTTCTCCAAGGAAACATCCTGACGCACATATCGAACCCAGGTCTCCCACATTGCAGATCAATTCTTTACCATCTAAGCCACCTGGGAAATCAATAATTATAGTAATAAAGCTATAGTCATGCTACTGATTCCCCTACAGAAAAGCCAGCAACTAACCTGGTAGCACTGAATAAATTGATATATCAAATCCACCATCTGTTCTCAACCTGCGCATCAGCTCTTCCACACCTGTCCTACAGTTATCTTGGGAATGATATCAATAGGAAGAAAAAGAAAAACCAAAATGTTCAAGTAATGTTGCTAGAAATGATGGTACCACTTAGTAAAACTGAACGTCGCAATCACTGGAACCAATTCACAGGCTTCTCCTTAATGCTCTCAAGACTTGAGCTAGAAGTAAAGATTCATAGCTCTTGTCTGTGACCTTCTGATGGCATGCTGCGGATGTATAAGATGCTCTTATGTGAACTACATAATCTGAGAGTGAGGCCAAAGTCTACTCCTGCCCTTTCACATTCCTGCCTCGGAAATAAGATGCAGCCCCCTGTGGCACTTGTTGCTTTGGCTTATGCAAGCCTTTCAGGGTGGTCAAGACCATAATGAAGGCTTAGTTCAGAGTACTGGAGTGTTCTAGGGCCACCCACTAAGGCTCAGGGGCCAAATCTTGCCCCAGATCCCTTCTAGTCTCATGGATCCCATTCAGTTTATGAGATTATCTCCATTGCCAAATACACTTCAAAAGGCTAGCATTTCGTAGTTTACTTTTCAAGTTCTTTAGGCCTACCATCTACGTTACCATATATAAACTCAAAAAAGAACTAACCAGTTATTTTTACCACTTCTTATCACGCGCTTCAAAATTTTTAGGAAAGGATAAAACGTGTAATAATGTAGGCATGAACTTGAACACTTGGCTCTTTGTTTAGAATTCCTCTAGAATATCCTTGGCATCTCTGTAGAGAAAAAAAGGGTAGCATGATGAGTGCCAAATCGTGCTTCACACACACCCACTCCATTTTCCATTACACTTTTCGGGGATATCTTTTTTAGAGGAAAATAATTTGGTCTTATTCATATAAGTTTCCATAAAGATGCTTAACCTTAAAACTTTATATTTTTAATTGCAGTGTAGTTGATTTACAATATTGCGTTAGTTTCAGCTGTGCAGCAAAGTGATTCATCTGTATACATATATATTTTTTCATGTTCTTTACCATTATGGTTTATTACAAGATTTGAGGATAGTTCCCTGTTCATGTGTGTTCAGTCACTCAGTTCTGTCCAACTCTTTGCTACCCCATGGACTGTAGCCCACTAGGCTCCTCTGTCTATGGAATTTTCCAGGAAAGAATACTGAAGTGGGTTGCCATTTCCTCCTCCAGAGGATCTTCCCCACTCAGGGATCAAACCCACGTCTCCTGGATTAGCAGGAAGATTCTTTACTACTGAGCCACCAGGGAAGCCCCTTATTGTGCTATCCAGTAAATCCTTGCTGTTTATCTATTTTATATATCTGTTCATCCCATACTCCTAATTTATCCCTCCTACTCTGCCCTTTTGTAGCCATAAGTTCGTTTCCTTTGTCTGTGAGCCTGTTTCTGTTTTGTAAATAAATTCATTAGTGTTATTTTTTAGATTCCACATAAATTATATCGTATGATATTTGTCTTTCTCTGTATGACTTACTTCATTTAGTATGATAATCTCTAGGTGTATCCATGTTCCTGCAAATGGCATGATTTCACTCTTTTTTATAGCTGAGTAGTATTCCATTGTATATGTATCCTACATCTTCATTATCCATTCATGTGTCAGTGTAAATTTAGGTTGCTTCCATATCTTAGCTATTGTAAATAGTGCTGCTATGAACATTGGGGTGTGTGTATCTTTTCAATTAGAGTTTTCCTCTTTTATGAATATATGTCTAGGAGTGGGATTGCTGGATCAAATGGTAGGTTTATTTTTGTTTTTTAAGGAAATTCCATACTGTTTCCCATGGTGGTCTAATTTACATTCCCACCAACAGTATAGAAGGGTTCCCTTTTCTCTACACTCTCCCCAGCATTTACTATTTGTAGACATTTTGATGATGGGCATTCTGACCAATGTGAGGGGGTTTTGATTTTCATTTCTCTAATAATTAGTGATGTTGAGCATCTTTTCATGTGCCTCTTGGGTATCTGTATGTATTTTTTGGAGAAATGTCTATTTAGGCCTTCTGCCCATGTTTTTGATTGGGTTGCTTTTTTTTTTTTTTAATATTGAGTTGTATGAGTTGTTTGTATATTTTGGAAATTAACCCCTTGTTGTTTCATCATTTGCAAATATTTTCTCCAAATCCATAGGCTGCCTTTCATTTTGATGATAGTTTCCTTTTCTTTGCAAAAGATTTACTTTTGATTGGGTCCCATTTGTTTATTTTTACTTTTATTTCTTTTACCTTGGGAGACTGATCTAAGAAAATATTGCTACAACTGATGTCAGATAAAAGTTTTTATTTTAACATAAAAGGACAAAAAAGTGGCTCTTTCAACTTAGCATTCCTGTTTAAAAGTTCTGAGCCAATCCATGGCACTTAACATTCCTTTTCTTATAAGTAACTGTTGTCCTTGATAAACCATCTGACAAGCTGGTAAACACAAGTGTTTGCAAGCAAATACAGTGTGTTACAAGTGGACCCAACAAGTCCATAGGCAAAAATGGAAAATTATGAACTGAGAAAGCATTTAGCCTGACGATGACTTGTTCCCTGACTATGCCTAAAGAGTTTTAAACCCCTGCGAGAAACTCTTTTGAAAGAAAAAATGAGGTGGACAGCAAAAAGGTAGGGTATTTTAGGCTGTACTGAGAGATGTATACTATTAATGTGATGCCATCTGGTTCTTTCCCACCAGCCACTGCTCAGGCCAAATCTGGGACATGGGATTTGGTGCAGGGAAACACACACTCAAAGGGACTTAGAACATCTGTAACAAGGAAAGAAAACATCATGATGAGAGAACTGGGCCTCATGAGGCATAAAGGATGCTCAGCACAATCTGGGTCACTTAGCCTGGAACAAACTCAGCATGGCAGGAAGGGACATTGTCACCATCTTCAAACATTCGATGAACTGTGGTTTGATGAGAGGTGCATATTGTCCAGTGTGCCCCATATGGTATAACTTAGACCAAAGGGTTGAAAACTGCAGAGAAATAGATTTCAACTCAAGAACCACCCAGGATAGAGGAAGAACCTTCCAGCCAGTCTCAAGATAGAAAGAGCTGCTTGGGAGGTGCGAGCTGGGTTTGTAGGTACCCTGGGGTCACATTAGCACAGACAGGCTAGCCATGCAGTGGGAGCAGTAGACGGCCTTAGCAAGGAGATAGAGTCCGTGGAACAAAGTGTGATTGTTGAGTGAGAGTGTGGGTGTATTCCCTTGCTTAAAGACTCACAGTTCAAGTGATGAAAAAAGAAAACTCAAAAACATTTCTTTCTGCTAGTAGAACGCTGTATGGGCTGGCAAGAAAAGGTGCTGTGTGTACTGAGGAAGCCTTTGAGCAAACCAAATCACAGTATTTGAAGAAACACACTTCCCTCTTTCACACAGTTCTGAGGCTGTTATAAAGATTTGATTGTTTGAAGAGCTGAAAAACGACTGCTTAATGAACAACCACAGTCTGGTTTCAGGAAGGGGAAATCACAACTTAGGGGCCATCCTAGACTGTGATTTTTGCTATTTAAGAGTTTGACACTGTAAACTCATGCCAGGCAGTGTGCACATTTATGGACTAGAAACATTGAGGTTTGTTAAAAAATATTTTTCTTGCAAGTGATTTGAGAAAATGTTATTTTTTATATTTTAGCAAAATGAGCTACTATAACCTAAGTAAAACAGGTTAGCATTCTTAACACAGGGAACTATAACCTAGCAAGTTTTGGAAAGCCTGAGGAGTGGCAAGATCCTTCTACTTTAGGAAAATATTCTTCGGGTATTTTTTATTATTGTTGCTAGCATCATTTTCATCCTCCTGAGAGTTACCAGTAAGATGTGATTACTGACCTTAATAACAAATAATCCACTATGTGATTTTTTTTCCTCAAAATTTTTATCCATAAGGATAAACAACAGTTGGGTAGAAAGAGTTACTTTTTTGTTTTACTGAATTATATATATATATATACACACACACACATGCATACATACACATACACACACACTTTGCATTGTTGTAAGTTTTCACTATAATTTTGATAAGCACAAATTTTATGAAACCTACCATTCTAGATTTTTTTGTCCTCCAGCATCCAACATGTTGCTTGTCCAGATTTCTTAATTCTGAATTCTTATTGTGTTAATCTTACTCTGTAAAATGTTTTGCTGAGTGTCAGTGACTTGCAAAGATAAGTCCTTGTACAGAGTCCCAGAATCTGCAACTGTTAATTTATTTGGAAAAAGAGTATTTGCAGATGTGATTCTCTGGGTGGATCCCAATGCAGTTGTATGTATGCTTATGAGAGAGGCAGAGGGAGTTTTGAGAAAGACACAGGAAAGAGAAGGTGATGAAAATGAAGGCAGAGGTGAGAGGGATGCAGCCACCAACAAGGAATGGGGGCAGTCACCAGGAGCTGGAAGAGGAAGGAGCTGATTCTCCCCTACACCCTCCAGAGGGAGTTGCCCTACCGACACCTTGACTTTGGACTTCTGGCTCCCAAAACTGGGAGAGAACACGTTTCCTATGCTTTAAGTCACCCGATTTCTGATGGTTTGTTACAGCACCCATAGGAATCCAATATAATGTTGTTCAGTTCTGGAGTATGCTTTGCTTCCTTTTCCTGACTCCTGAAAATTGCCCCAACAATGTCATGGAATTCTCTTCCCTATCACTGTGTGTTGAAATCCAGCTCATGATCAAGGCTTGGCTCCACACAGTGGGGCCTGAGCCTCCTGTCTCCACTCCAACCAGCACACTGGGTGAGTCCACTCCACTACCAGCACACAACACTGAGAAAGTCACTAACCTGTTGAATCTAGTCTTCTACCCTTAATCACCTCGACCTCCCCTAAGACTTTGCTCTGACCATTTTTACCTTCTGGAAGACACTGTCCATTTATCCCCCTTTCTTGGCACCTTCCTAAATATGGAAAAACATGCTAAGGTCCCTGTTAAATAAAGATCCCTGTTAAAATAAAGATCCCTGTTAAAATAAAGGTCCCTGTTAAAATAAAGAAAATTCAACTGCTCCTAGGTATCTACCATCCTACCCAACTTTTTTTCCCTTGCAATTTTTTTAAAAAAATCACTGCCATGACCTCATCATTCACTCATTCTACGACATTTCAAACTTGGTTTCCATATTTGCCATCTGCTATTTGTTCAAATTCATTAGTAATTTCACAGTTATGAAGCCCAGCTTCTGCTTCTTGGTCTTCACCTTGTCTGCCCTGTCCCTAGCACTTACGTCTCCTGCGGGTTGCTTAAAGGACATCTCCACTGGCCTTTTGGGTTCAGCATGTTTAAGCCAATGTCATCGCATCGAACCCCAGTCTATCTTTCAGAGTCCCCCTCTCAGTCTCTCACCTTGCTGCTAAATATTTGTTTTTTTTTTCCTTTCTTCTACTCTGCCCAATCATTTGTTCTATCCTCCTCCTCTCCCCGCCGCCAGGTTGGTTTCCTTAACATCTTTCCAATTTATTGATTATTACTGCCTCTCCATGAGACGTACTGAAGTTTTGGTTACTCACTTGTCACCTGGGCTATCACAGTTACCACCTAAGACACATTCTACCTCCTGCTCTTCTTCTTCTCCACCCCTAACCCTGGCAGATTAATTTTTTTAACAATGTGTTTATTAGCATAGCATTCATTTGTACAAAATCCACTAATGGCTACCCATTTTCAAGTGGATTCAGTGTATTCAATTCGCTTTACTTCAACTGACATTGAAATGCTCTTTCAAAAGTCATCACCGGGGCTCGCATTTACAGAGTGTCCCTGTGTTCCAGGCACCGGGAAGCGCTTCACAGAGGCTGCCTGCTTTGTCTCCTTTGATCTCCACAACCACCCAGTGTGGCAGGAACCATTCACATTGGGTGGTTCTAAATCAGGATCCCGAGGGTGAGCCAGGATCAGACCTGATCCTTCTAGCTCTGCAGCCTAAGGAGAGAGTCCAGCAAAGAGACATGCTCCCTTCCTGAGTCTACCCGCCCGCTCCCCGCCCCCCACAGAAGCCTCCCTCTTTCCTGACTTCCTGTCCTGATCATGTCCTCAGCTTTCTCATCTTTGCCTCTTCAGCTGATCCACATCCTCTGAAACCTATGACAGGTACTAACTCTTTCAGAAATGGCACTGATGAACCTGTTTGCAGGGCAGAAATAGAGACGCAGATGTCGAGGGCAGACTTGTGAACATGGGGGTGGTGGGGAAGGAGAGGGTGGGGTGAGCTGAGAGTAGCATTGGCAGATCTACAACCATCATGTGAAATAACTAGCCGGAAGATGCTATATAGCCCAGGGAGCTCAGCTCAGGGCTCTGTGATGACCTAGAGGGTGGAATGGGAGCTGAGGTGGGAAGGAAGTCCAAGAGGGATGGGATGTATCTACTGTTGTTGTTCAGTCACCCAGTCGTGTCCGACTCTGCAACCCCATGGACTGCAGCGTGCCAAGCCTCCCTGTCCCTACCATCTCCCAAAGTTTGCCCAAGTTCATGTCCACTGTATCAGATATAGCCATACATATAGCTGACTCAAGTTGTATAGCAGAAAACTAATACAACTTTGTAAAGCAATTATACTCCAATTAAAAATAATAATAATAAATAAAAACATTTTTTTAAGGTCACTTATTTTCTCCTAGTGTATTTCCACCTCCTTCAAGTCCTCATGTGCCCCAAGGCCTCACCTGGCCCTTTCTAACAGTCCAGAGTGTGTGCCTTGTCTCACCGTTGGCTTCCACACTCACTGACTCTGGCTCTGCCTCATTATATCTTCTTCAATCCAGGGCACACTGGCCTGAACATAGTAGTGACTCTGTATTTGTTGAATTTCAATGCCTAGCATGTCTGTCCTGCTAGAAATAAGACTCTTTAAGGATAGGAACAAAGCTACAAGCACTTTTGTATGTTCTATAGTCTTAGAGACAGTGCATCATATGTAGTTGACCCTCAAATATTGAATGAATGATGAATAAAGCAATAGAGTGAAAAAGAATCACATAAGCTCTCTGGGTTTGGGCAACTATGAAATAAAGGAATTGAGATAGACTGTCTCTAAAATTCCTTCAGATCTCAAATGTTGTGAGTTGAAAATTCTGTCTCTTCTAGTATTTCTCTTTTGCACCAGGCAACAAAAAAATTAAGTGAAAGTATACAGAAGTACCTCCCAGAATTTAACCTAAGAAACCCTTTTAAAAAACCTATTTTCATACTTTGTTAAATTTGATACCAAGCTAATTTCTTTACTCTTGCTTACACCAGAAATCCTTAAGCATCAAAGTGAACTAGAACATTTCAATTGTCTTAGAAGATTATCCTGAGTGTACAGAAGGAGAACGATTAAAATCTTTATTGTAAGAAAATATACATCTATGAAAGAACTTTGAAGTTGCTAATGTTTTAGAATCAAGTCATGTATCCTTAAGGGGCAAAGGTTGGGCATAATCTAAAATATCCACTCAGGAAGTTCTACAGAATTTCCTTTCCACAAACGCCAAGCAATCAGCATTAGTTATTCCTCAGAGCAGTGGCAGATTTCCAAAATTTTTGTTTTATTAATGAGGACTCTGATTGTAGACCTGTGTTCATAGGATCAGTATACACAATAGCCAAAATGTGGAAGCAATTCAAATGTCCATGAGTAGGTAAGCAAAGTATGGTGTATTCGTACAATAGAATATCATTCAGCCTTAAAAAGGAGATTCTGATGTACACCACAAGGTGGATGAGCCTTGAAGATACTGTGCTGAGTGAAAGAAGTCAGTCACAAGGGATGAATAGTGTATGATTATATGAGATATCTAGACTAGTTGCATTCACAGAGACAGACAATAGGATGGTGGTTCTGGGGGTGGGGTAGGGAAGAAGAGTTAATATTTTGTTGGGGGCAGACTCTCAGTTTTGGAAGAGGAAAGAGATCTGGAGATGGCTGGTGGTGATGGTTTGCACAATAAAGTGAATGTACTTAATGCGGCTGAGGAACTATATATTTAAAAATAGCTAAAATGGTAAATATAATATTATTTATAGTTTACCACACACACACAAAAAGGGAACAGCGATTTTAAGCAGGGAAAAGGGCAACTATATCAAGACACAAGAATAAGGGAAGTATAGAATGTATCCTTCTCTGGTCCATATACTCTGACCAGATGTCATCTAGATCAGTGAAGAGACTCATCTTGGGTTTGCTCACGTTGCTGTATGTGGAAGGCAGGAATAAAGAGACAATTCTGCATGAAATGAGGGAACGTATTCAATACAAAGATTTCTGATACATCATGAGGAAGAAGGATAAGAGGGAGGTCCCATTAGACTCCGGCAATGGACTGTCTTATGCTGTCCTTGACTATTATGGACTGCATTGTATACCTCCCCCACTCCCACCATTCACAGGCTGAAGCTTTAAACAGAGATGAAATGGTGTTTTGAGATGAGGCCTTTGGGAGGTGATTAGGGCTAGGATAGAGTGTGGGGATGGAGCCCTCATGATGGGATTCAGTAAGTCTATTCTTCCCCACCCCATCCCTGAGTGCACACACCAAAGAAAGACCAGGTGAGGAAATAGCCAGAGTGACCTTCCATAAGCCAGAAGAGCCAGCACCTTGATTCCTGCAGAATTGTCAGAGAAGCTTCTATCGTTAGGACAGCCACTCTCTGGTATTTTGTTCTGGCAACTCGAACTGATTCATGCATGTACTAGAGACACGTGTGTGGTAGGAAGGTTTGATGTAGGGTGCTGACATTTACACTCTCAAGCCTGGTTGAAGCAAGTTATTGTTGCCATTTTTGTTGTTTAGCTGCTGAGTTGTGTCTGAATTTTTTGCAACCCATGGAGTAGTTCTCCAGGCTCTTGGGTCCCTGGGATTTCCCAGGCAAGAATACTCAAACAGAATGCCATTTCCTTCTCCAGGGGATCTTCCCAACCCAGGGATCAAACCAGTGTCTCCTGCATTGGCAGGCAGATTCTTTACCACTGAGCCGCTAGGGTTGAAGCAGGGTGGACAGGTTTAAATACAGCAAACACCGCACCCTTTGCCACATCCAGGGTGAGGTGCCAGGGACTGAAGGCTGATGCTGAAACACACCCAATAGAAGGGCTTGTGTTTGTAAAACTGCATCCTTTGCTGTGATCCTGAGACATCTGGGCCCCTCGGCACCTCATTTATGGATATTATGACAGTCTGCAAGGGAGGGAATATACGTGTGCATATTTCTAAAGAGTGAAAACAGTGTGGGAACACGTTAAAGGAGGAAAGATGAAAAAGAACAGAGCAAAAGGATCAAACGCAGAAGAAAATGTTGGCAGGGCATGTGCGGTGTGGAAAGTGGGAGTAAGATCTCCCAAATGCTTCATAGCCCCCGGCATAGTCACATAACATTAAAATTAGATTTTGACTAATTTTCCAACATACGACTTGGCTGCAGAAGTAAGAAACAAAAAGAGATAGTCATTTCTGCTATTGGATGTCTTCAAAAATAGATTTGAAAATCTCACTGCATCCTTCCAGTTCCCCAGACATCACCTCCAGCCCCTTTGAGATTGGTCTTAACCCAGGGCAGCTCCGTCCTTTCCAATTAAGCCACACATTCCCCTGGAGACTCGGTCAAGGATATCAGAGGCACACAGATGTCTTATCCACAAGGCACCAATTTCCCCCTTTAATTGTTTGCCTGTCAGAATCAATATCTCTCTGGGGTCTGCTTTTGGGGCCCAGCCAATCCGCTCCATTGTGCTGAAACAGCTCAGCTTATGCCAAACGGAGCTGCCGCCTCAGTCCCCATTAAGGAGACAAAGCGCGCCATCATCCCAGACGTCACACCCCATGGCTGCGGCAGGCACTGTAACTTGAAGATCATAGACTGTCAGAGAAGGACGGGGATCTGGAGACTGTCTCATCCCAGCCCGGCATCTTCCTGAAGAGACTGAGGGGAGCCCTCACATATACTGTGAGCTCCTGCCAGAGCCTGGCCCACGCATACCTTCTGGTTCTCAGGCCAGTTCTGTTTCTACCCTGCCTAGTACCTCCAGAGCATCAGGTTTTAAATGATTTCTCCCTCTGATCACATGGCACATTTACCTTTGATTTTAGACCTAATAAAATATGATTGGGCTTTCCTGATGGCTCAGACGGTAAAGAATTTGCCTGCAATGCAGGAGACCCCGGTTCGATCCCTGGGCTGGGAAGATCCCCTGGAGGAGGGCATGGCTACTTACTCCAGTATTCTTGCCTGGAGAATCCCCATGGACAGAGGAGTCTGGCGGGTGGCAGTCCATGGGGTCGCAAAGAGTCAAACATGACTGAAGTGACTTAGCACATGCACACCACAAAATATGGTTTACCAGTTGCATGCTTCCAAGACCCCAAGACAGAAAAGAAAGAAGAGTGGATTAGGGCTCACTGGAGACCAAAATTCTGACCATGATCCAACCTCTTATGAGTGACAGGCCAAAAAGGTGATGTCATTGAAGCAAAGGCAGCTGATTATATTAAGGTCAAGGTGTAGTGGACATTATTTTGATCACACAGCATCTTCTGAACTCAGTGCCTGTTCAAGCAATCTCCTACGGTCAGAACACCTAACTCTACTAAACCATTCCAATAAAGATTAAAAAAAAAATAGGGGACTTCCCTGGTGGTTCAGTAGTTAAGAACCTGCCTGCCAATGTAGGAGACACGGGTTCGATCCCTGGTCCAGGAAGATCCTACAAGCCACAGAGCAACTATGCCCATGTACCACGACTACTGAGCTGGCACCGTCTAGAGACCGTGCTCTGCAGTGAGAGAAGCCCCCACAATGAGAAGCCCATGCATCACAACTAGAGAGCAGCCCCTGTGCAGCAAAGAAGACCCACTGAAGCCAAAAATAATTAATTAAAAAAAAAGAATTAAATAAAAGCCAGGTTCACACTTTCCCTGGCCCCGTACCCCAGCTCGGCCTACGCTCCAGCCTCAGACATAAAGTTGGGGACAGATAACCAGAGAGGCGAGATCTGTGGAGGACAGTGCAGCAGCGGCATGGACGTCTGTGCCCCAGGCTGCAGGGGTCCTGGGGCCAGGGGTGGCATCATGGTGAAAGGCCCACACCAGTCAGGAACCCTGATAGTGTCATCCCAGCGCCTGGCAGCCTTCTTGCTCAGCGTCCAGGTCTCAGTGATCTTGGCCCCAGACAGCACTTTGACCGCGATTGGCCCAGACAAGGCAGCTGAGAGGGAAGGACCAGGGATCTTCTCTGAGAACTCGGCCATAACAATAAGAAATTGGAATATTGTGACTTCAGCACACTGTAACATTAATAATTTTTTCAGAGAAGTCAAATGTAGGCAGACTATAGTTTTTCTTTTCCTTTCTAAAGTATTCTTAATGAAAAAGTTTGATTACTACCTTCAACTGGATTGTAAATAGTAAGGGTTGATGAAAAGACTGTATTGGAGTGATTTGAAATCTCAACAAAAGGTATGGCCATAATTATTCATCTCTGAAGAAGGATCAAATGATCATTAACTCTCCCCCCTAAAAGTTTTTAATTAGTCAGAGTGATCTCATTTAATGAAATTGAGTAAAACAAATACTCTAATGGGTTCCATAGTGATTTTCTTGTGAAATTTGTTATGGGAAGCAGGTGGAAAAGAAAGATTCCCCTGAACTCGTGCATAAGGAAATATACTTAAAGCAAATGGGTAATTTTATGCATCGGTGGGTTCTGAGTTCAATACAAACTCTGAGGAGAGATTTAGTCACCTTTCCAGCTATTAGTATATTCAGCAGGTGTCAAGAATAAACAGGCTGCCGGATTAAAGGGAATAATAGTAGTTAATGAGGACTGTATTAACACCTTCCCACGGAGCAAGGATTGTGTCTTGAAGTAGTTTTCACAGGAAGAACAGGCTGCAATGGGGGCTGACCTCCAAGAGGCTGGAGACAACGCTCAGGCTAAAGGAAATGCCAGTGGTATTCTGTTTTCATTTAATCATGGACATTAACATCGCAAGTTAATTTGGAAAGCAAGGGGAAAGTTCTGACCATGGGCTTTGTACCTTCTCAAACAACTGCAAGAATGAGAACTCTAAAAAGGGAAGAATACCAGAGTAATAGAAATATTTGAGGTATTACTTATCCTGAGATTAACTAGAACCTTAATATGCTGATAAGGTAAAACGTCCAACAGTGGAATTTTCCTGAGCTAGCTTCTTTCAGAAATACAAGTAAAGTTTAACTTGGAGGATAATATTTATGTCAGTTGCACTGAGGTTACACATTATAGAATAATTTTCTTTGAACAGTTAATAACTGATTTTTGAGGTATGGAAATTCCTTAGTTCTGACTTCAGTTTACTGCTCTTTCTGTAAACACAGAACTACCATGTGGTGTGATGAAATGATGGATAAAGGGTGTTGTGTGACCCCCGCTGGGTGTTTTTGTACCCTTTTCCGAGGCACATGTGCCTGCAGTGTGTGCTCAATTAGAGAGTCTTCTCCAGATGCTGCAGCCAGAAGGTTCTTATCTGAAGGATGACTTCACGGGAAAGTAGTATCAGTGTGTTGATGAATTTCACTCAATGGTTCCCAGCTACTCTGATGATACCTGTCCTCCGTTACGTGTACACGTGGGGGAAAAACTTACCACGTGCCGCTGATTAGTATGTATTACTGAACCACTGGAAAAGGTGTAGTCATCTGTAGCAACCATAAACATTGATGGTTGAGAAGGATATGCCCCACCCACAACCTCCTCCATGTAGCCATGAGTTTAAAAACAAGTCATGGAACAGTGATGGATATGGGTTCAAGCCAAGAAATAAAGAGAATTCAAAGGTTTAAAGGGTTTGACAATTCCATCACTGAGGTTAACATTCTACCTAAGCACAATGACTATAATACTATGACTTTTTGACATATAAATAGACTATGTATCTTTAATGAATATTTTCTTATTAACACCCTATTCCTGCAAGAAGACAGAACAAAGATTCTGATAATACATCCACTTGTGTAATATCCAGGAAACTCATATATATCCTATGCCATCAAAAGTTTTAAAATTTATATTGTGCATAGATCATTCTGGCAATGAAAGAGAGGGAATATAAGAAGAGAGATTGGAAAGGAAAATATTTTAGTAGTCTGTGTCAAAGAGTCTTGGAGAAGACTCTTGAGAGTCCCTTGGACTGCAAGGGGGATCCAACCAGTCCATCCTAAGGGAAATCAGTCCTGAATATTCATTGGAAGGACTGATGCTGAAGCTGAAGCTCCAATGCTTTGGCCACCTGATGCGAAGAACTGACTCACTAGAAAAGATCCTGATGCTGGGAAAGATTGAAGGTGGGAGGAGAAGGGGATGACAGAGGATGAGATGGTTGGATGGCATCACCGACTCGATGGACATGAGTTTGAGCAAACTCTGAGAGCTGGTAATGGACAGGGAGGCCTGGCGTGCTGTAGTCCATGGGGTCACAAAGAGTCAGACATGACTGAGCGAATGAACTGAACTGTGTCAAAGATGATAAAGGTCTGAACAAGTACCATGTGCATAAGGAAGGAGAGACAGGGGGTTGTTGTTTTAATTTAGAAGTTAAATCTCTCATACAAAATGATTCATTGAGTGATGGGCTGGATGAGAGAAATGGAAGAATCAAGAATAATTCCTGTCTATTTCAGAGACAGTATTGCTTAGGCTTAGTCAGAGACTTGTGGCAAAATAAATATAAAATAAAGGCTACAAAAAAAATCATTACTCTAACTTGTGGCTTCATCAATTGGCATGTTGGCCTTATAACATAGCCATTATACCTGGGACAAAATCATAGATGAAGTAGGAATAAAATGAGCAGTGACATGGAAAAGGTGTCAGTTCCAAGTCCTCAGGAAAAGCAAAGAATATTGTTTGAATGCTGTGAGCTTCAGTATAGAGGCCAAAGCATCCTGTGATTTAATTAAGGTGTGTTGAGCATAAATCTAAAAACCAATTGTCTACGATGTTCCACACATTGTTGTGTTGATATGATCAGACAGTAATATCCTGAGAGACTCTTTCCTAGGGATTTGTTTAATTTTTAATTTGTGTTGTTTAATGGAGACATACAGAATGCCAGGCTTTGGGTCAGTTTGGTACAATATTCTGTGTGGGTGTGTGTATATGTGTGTGTGTGCATGTATGCTGAGAGAGAGAGAGAGAGAGAGAGAGAGAGAGAGAGAGAGAGAAGAAACATTGCAATAGTTCAGACTAAGCATCTGATTCAGTAACCAAAAGCAAGGACTAAATTTAATCCAGAGCCCAAAGATAGGCCAATGAAAGCCGTGCAATGACCAAGTTGTCTGACACCATTTATAGACATCTGTTTTTTTCTGGGTCAAGGCTGACCTCATTTGGTACAAATCCAACATCTGCAATCTCAACCAAATGAAACAAGATAGAAAAATTAGGTTTGCATTTTTTCCCTAAATAATTAGCCCTGGAATTCCCTTGTTCAGTCTAAAATGATGAAGCCATTTATAAAATTTAATGCTTAGCCATCTTTTCAGAATACATGTGTTATGCAGAATGGTTCCAAAACCAGATTTTTCCCCTTGCTTTACCCAAAAATTTGAAGAGAAAAATTCAATAAAATCATTTATGGCAGAAATGTTTTAAAAATATGGAGGGGCTATTTGGGGGTAATTTTCTACTCTTATTAATTACTCACATCCTCATATATAGAGAGTTTTCTAGCAATGGTTATAGGATTTTTGTTTAACATGCAGAGATAAATTTCTATTTGCTAAATTATTCTTATTAAGGCAAATGTTGAAATATTTATTAGGTTTCAAATAATGAATTAAAAGCTCCTTAGCATGGAAAGAAATATGTCTTTACTGGACAGTTCTTATGAGGCAGGTATTGAAACAAAAGTCTCAAGGTTAAAGTTTAATTGTTCAGAAAATACATGTAACCAAACCATTGGAAACCTGAATTTTGTGATTAAAAGAGCATCCTGCTTTCTTGTTATTAACTTTTAAGTCCTCAGTTTTACAGAATGTGAAACAGTCATGTCTTAATAAAAGTGTAAATATGATAAGAAAGATCTATTGTGAAAAGAGCTGTCATGTGGATTATCTGTCAGTCAGAATTATTATGAGTAGTTTGCCCTATTCTTTATAAATTCTATCAGGAAGTAATCTTTTTCCTGGAAATAATATTTTCAATGAGCATATTAGATATTCTTCTATCTGTTCTTCAAAATCTGGGTTAAAAATACTACTTGAGATAGCAGTGTTGAAGAAGATGCCACTTTGCAATAATATTACTTTTTCAAAGCTCAATTTTCTGAGTGTCTCTTTGAGAAACACAAAAAGATAAATTATTTTTAAATCCCTTATTTACATTTTTTCTACTATATTAAGGTAACAATGGTAATATTAGAGGCTACAGGGTCTCAAACAGGTATTAAAGACAATATAAGCATCTTTAGCAAGGCTGAGATTAAAAAGAAAGAAATTCTAACTTGATAGTTGGAATTAGAAATATATAATTAATATATAAACAGCATGTACATTAATATTATATAATGATTTATGTCTATAAATCAATTATACATATGCACCATGCATGTTCAATCCTAATTGCTTTCTGTATCTTGCTAAAGATGCGGTAGTAAAGCACCTCCTAAGGTGTTGGTTTTATATTCTCTAAATTACTTCAGTTCACCTCTATTGAGAGCAAATGGTTTAGCTGTTCTGGGCTTTATGCATCATTCCCAAATGGGATATTAATTCTGTGGCAAAGTAATTAAAAGTTCCTGCTCTGAAGCTGTATGAGTCGGAAACTGGCTTTACCATTAACCTGCTGCACGCTTTCAGAGAGGCTACTCAACCTCTCTAAGCCTCAGGTTCCTCATCTGTGACTTGCGACTAACAATAGCACTGATTCCATGGGGTGTTTCGAGCTTTACATCCATGGAAGCTTCTGTGTGATGACTGCCTGGCTCAGAGTCGGCATGAGATAAATATCAGCCATCATCACCATTATTACTAAGAACTAAAGAGGAATGCAGAGTACATCATCAGAAACGCTGGGCTGGAAGAAGCACAAGCTGGAATCAAGATTGCCGGGAGAAATATCAATAACCTCAGATATACAGATGACACCACCCTTATGGAAGAAAGTGAAGAGGAACTAAAAAGCCTCTTGATGAAAGTGAAAGAGGAGAGTGGAAAAGTTGGCTTAAAGCTCAACATTCAGAAAACTAAGATCATGGCATCTGGTCCCATCACTTCATGGGAAATAAATGGGGAAACAGTGGAAACAGTGTCAGACTTTATTTTTCTGGGCTCCAAAATCACTGCAGATGGTGATTGCAGCCATGAAATTAAAAGACGCTTACTCTTTGGAAGGAAAGTTATGGCCAACCTAGATAGCATATTAAAAAGCAGAGACATTACTTTGCCAACAAAGGTCCGTCTAGTCAAGGCTATGGTTTTTCCAGTGGTCATGTATGGATGTGGGAGTTGGACTGTGAAGAAAGCTGAGCACCCAAGAGTTGATGCTTTTGAACTGTGGTGTTGGAGAAGACTCTTGAGAGTCCCTTTGGACTGCAAGGAGATCAAACCAGTCCATCCTAAAAATCAGTACTGGGTGTTCATTGGAAGGACTGATGCTGAAGCTGAAACTCCAGTACTTTGGCTACCTGATGCGAAGAGTTGACTCATTGGAAAAGACCCTGATGCTGGGAGGGATTGAGGGCAGGAGGAGAAGGGGACGACAGAGGATGAGATGGCTGGATGGCATCACCGACTCAATGGACATGAGTTTGAGTAAACTCCGGGAGTTGGTGATGGACAGGGAGGCCTGGTGTGCTGCGATTCATGGGGTCGCAATGAGTCAGACACGACTGAACGACTGAACTGAACAGAACTGAAAGAGAATACAGAGAAGCCTTTGGTCCATGGGGCCACAAAAGAGTCAGACTTGACTGAGCAACTAAACAACAACTGTAACAATTAACTATGAATATGACTTCTCAGGGGAAAAGACCTGCATTAATATCTACTGCCCTTTTCAAATAAGAATAGCAGAATCTCTGTTTATATACAAGAAGGAATGCTACTACATTGGGAGACTATATTTTTGTGCTTCATAAGTAGTGACAGAGATTGAGAGGGCTGTCGAGCTTGTAGGCACTGATGAAGTGAGTATGTCCCATCTCCCTGCAGAGGTGCTAGACGGAATCCAGAGGGGGACAGAGGAAGAGGCTTCTTGGTAACAGTGGTTTCCTCAGCCTCAGGACTGTGTGGAGAAGCTGTCTCTCTATGAGGAAGTAAAAAGCCTTCCCTTGGGTGACTCTCTGCCTGTATGTAATACCCAGACACAGGTAGGAATGAAAAAGAATGTTCCAGGGACTTCCCTGGTGGTCCAGTGGTTAAGACTTTGCCTTCTAAGACAGGGGGTGTGGGTTTGATTTCCTGGTCAGGGAACTAAGATCCTACATGCATGCGTGTGTGCTAAGTCACTTCAGTCGTGTCTGACTCTTTGCAGCCACATGGACTGTAGCCCACCAGGCTCCTCTGTCCATGGGATTCTCCAGGCAAGAATACCAGAGAGGGTTTCCATGCCCTCCTCCAGGGGATCTTCCCCACCCAGGGATCGAACCTGTGTCTCTTACATCTCACGCATCAGCAGGCAGCTTCTTTACCACCGGGGAAGACCGAGATCCCATGTGCCCCGTGGCCAAAAAACATAAAACAGAAGCAGTATCATTACAAATTTATTAAAGACTTTAAAAATGGTCCATATTAAAAAAAATTTTTTTAATAATAAAGAAATAAATTTTAAAAAAAGATTGTTCCTCTGACTCACTATTTCTCTGAAATTTCTGATTAAATAGATAACAGTACACACAGCCCAAAGACAGAAGCAATTTGTCAACATCTCATGTTGACATTTGTGAGATAATCTCAAATCCGATTTTGATATTGTGGAGTGAACTTGATGTTTCATTGGACCAAGAAGAGGAAAAGCACAAAAACATGCAGTTTCCCAGGGAGTATGGCAACGCTCAGGCCTCTAAACGGAGACATAACCACTTGAGATGCCCAGCATCATGTAGCGGCAAAGCAATCACACCAGCCTGCTGGGTGATCTAACAGTGACTGTGTCACGCCCATAAGTCAGCTGTCCCCAGTCCATAGGCTTCAAACCCCTGGGGATAGAGGGTAATTTCAAGGAGTTCATAAAACATATCTAAACTGAGCTTGTTGATAAATGATATATATGTATATATACATATACATACACAAAACATACATTAATACAAATGCATATACATAATACTTTTATTGTGTGTAGCAGCTACGTAAATATGCTGTCAATGTTAGCATTTTATTTTCTCAATCAAGAGATACTAAAAGTTTTTCATTGCAGAGATCTGTAGAATGTTTTGGCTCAGAAAAATGACTCCCATGTGAAAATGCTGGAATACACAGCAAAACAACATTCCATTCCTGAGATATAACACTCTTCCATCTCTGAAGCATGATGACGCACCTGTGAGAATGGTTAAACATTTGAGTTTGCATTTGGTTTGAATTGTCCTGTCTGTCTTTTTGTATGTGTTTGCACATACTACATCATGACCTCATATGTATGTATGTGCTCATGTGCTCACTCTGACTCTTTGTGACCCCATGGACGGTAGCCTACCAGGCTCCTCTGTCTATGGGATTTTCCAGGCAAGAATCCTGGAATGGGTTTCCATTTCCTTCTCCAGAGGATCTTCCCAGCCCAGGGACTGAATCCACATCTCCTGCAGTTCTTGTATCGCGGGTGGATTCTTCACCCACTGAGCCATCAGGGAAACCTGACCTCATGTGAATCACCAAGTCAAAGACCACAAGGGCAAGACAAATAGCATAGTCAGGGTTCATTAAACAAAAATGAATGTTTGCTGCTGTCAGAAGAATAAAACACAAGCTCATTTGGGCCCAGCAAAGGGAGAACGACCCTCTGCCTCAGTTGCATATTCTTTCTGAGCCCAAGGTAACAGTCCAAGTGGTTTGAGGACAAGGCTAATTTGGAACAAGTCTCACTGTCCTCACTGCTCTCACTCTGCTTTACTCTCAGGTAAAAACAGAGCAAAGTAAATATCAAAGTTATTCCAGAAAGATTTGATTTAAAATGCTCAGACATCTCAAGGTCAAGAGCATGTGTGGAAACTCGAGTGAAGCTGTATTGTCTGCACTGTGATGGCTGAGTATGGACCATGGCCATTATCCTCAAGCAAATGCTTTGGAGGAAGGGCTGCTGAAGGGGAGATAGGAATTTGTCAGCTCAGATTATGGCCAGTGTCCACCCGCAGAATATAAAAGCTACATCGTCTATATAGATGCAAGAAATTATTGTTGTTTGCTCTCACAAGCAATAATTTGTTTTATACATCTCCAGAATCATTCAATACTATTGAATTGGAACTCCATCCAAAATTGAAACAACTTTTGTTATTTATTTATTGATGCTTATTTGAACCAAACCCCTTTAAAAACATTGGAAAGTTAATTATAAATATTTGTGAAGATACTTGAGTCTGAACCAGAAAATTTTAAACCACTTTTGGCAAGGCTGTTTTTCAGCCTGAAATAAATATTGCAGTTATTTATAAAGTTGTCATTCATAAAGCATTGCTTAAGAATATGCCTACTATAGCATGCTATAAAGAAATAACCATCAATGAATCAATGAATGAAATATGCCCATTCTTCATATGATTTTACACATATCTGGGATTATATGCAGGACTCTGATTCATATGCATTTGATAATATTATATCTGTATTGATATGAAAAGGCAAAGATCTTTCTTTTAATAAATAATTTTTTATTATTACACCCCAAATCCCCACTTGAGAGGAAAAATTTATGTAGAATTATGGAATATGTGGAATTTATGTGGAGGATTTGTGGTTCATCCATTCCTTCAGACACTCACTCGTCATTGTTGGCTGAAACCAGACCATGGGATAGTGGAGGTTCAGATCAAATTTCCTTGGTAGTCTGTTTTGCAGCATTGCCTTTTGGTGTTATAATCTTAATTTTTGTGGTGAGATACCAAAAGAAGTAGCCATCTCAAATCCAGTATACGTGTACATACATAGTTTTGGGAGCTTCTAAACTTCATATGTAAAGATATATACTATATGACTATATATAAATATATAAAAAATATAGAGATCTCCACCAGTGTATGCCAATGCCGATATATACCTACTCTTTCATTGAGAGCCCTATGATCTAAAATTCCATATAAGAAAAACATTTTATTCAATTAATGAAAGAGTAAAATATTGAGTGACATCACACACAAGATTTTACTTGCTACGAAATGCTTAGAGTATGGCTGTGTAGTACAGCCTAATCAGTAGAGTCCATATGTCTCAGCACTTGGTTGAGCTGGAAACAGATTTAACAGTCTTTAGTGGAAGTTGGGGTGACCAACATCCACTAATACCACACTGTTTAATTTATTGTTGCTCTAGAATACATTTTAAAATCTGGGCTAATCCTCTTTCATTTTGTTCTTTTTTCTCTCAAAATATTTTTTCCTATCATTTTATCTCACCCTTTAAGTTTACTCATGGCTGAAATGATTTGTCCTATGATCTCTGTCTATGGTTTCTTTGAGTCTCCTTTGCCCAGAGAAGTCCAGTTTATGCCTGTTGTCCCAGCATATTATTTCATTCTCAGACGTGTCCAGATTCAGATGATAAAGTACATACAGTAAGTCCCCTACATACGAACCTTCAAGTTGGGAACTTTCAAAGATGTGACTATGTGGCCAGCCCCTGTATGCCATCCATTGTACTGTACTACTGTACTTTCCAAGGTACTGTACTATAAGATTAAAAATGCTTATTTTTGTGTTTTTATATATGTATTATTTGTGTTAAAAGTATTATAAACCTATTACAGTACCATATACCTGTAATATATACGAACTAGGTCTACTCTGAGTGTGTTCATAAATCCAACTTGTAAGTTCAACAAATTTAGCTAGGTAGCCAACTAACACAATACCTCATTCGTATGAAGGGAACTTACTGTATTTCCCAATTCTGTCCATTTTATTCTTGCCCACAGCGCTCACCATCCCCTGACTTTCCTGCCTCCCAGGTGTCCATCCAGCTTCATCACCTATTCTGTTCCATCCTCCTGTATCCACTCTTCCTCTGCCACCATCTCTACTTTGCAGTCCCAGTGAATGTCCCCCTTCTGCTTTAAATAGCCTAAAATGTGTATACTGAATAAATTAACTAATCAATTCTCATATGTTTCACCCAAAATGTTTTACATTTATTTTGTCAAAATTCAAGAAACATCTCTATTGAGATTTTCTGCTTAATTGGTCTGGATATTAGTATTATTGTTGGTTTTGATCCAATAATAAAAATGTCTGTAGTGAAACTTTTGTATTGATTTCTAGTCATATTAAATGTCTTTGTGAGGCAAAATAAATTAATAAAGAACTAAAATTTGACATAATGATATAAATTATCTGTTTAATTCTCAAAAAATGTCTTTGTTTTTTAATAACTGATTTTGTTTCTACTTGGAGATCAAGCATATCAGTTTAGAAAAATTGGTAGTAATATGGTCATAAAAACATTTTGTATACTTTATCTTTTCTCAATTGAAGTAAAGAAAAGTTTGGTTTAAGTGGGACAAACCCTTTAGGTTATGCAGAGTGTTAAAATATAACTCCTATCTATTTGTCTTAATAGTCTGGAATGCTATTTATTTGATAGACTTTATAATCATCTAAAGATGGCCACTTTCCATCTTTAAGAGTTTCTACTTAGTCAAAGCAGGAAAGGATGGAGTGTATCCAAAATGAGAAGCTGAACCTAGATGGAAAAAACCATGATTACCACTGAGATCCTAGCAGCTGCTTTTTTTTTAAAAGTCCTCCATTTCACCATGTTGATTTTAAAGAAAAATAAACAGGGCTTTTTTTGCTCTGGAGAATAGCAAAAAAAAAACTTGACCCACTGACTAAGCACTTGATAGCATGAACACTTTGAAATGTTAGACAACATATAAAAGCATCAAGCACTAACCTTTCAGGATTGAATGTTACCAAATAAACAGCCGGCTACTGCAGGCATTAACACCTATTATTGTGTTGCATTAGTTTTATGGATACAATAAACCCTCCTGGATGATGAACATTTTGTAATTCAAAGAATGACTCATGGAAAAATATAGTTTTCATCTACTAAAGTGCTGTAGGATTGAATTTAGAAATGTCCTGCTGTGTTGAAATTGATTCAATTTGAATGGCAATCCAAAAACTACAATAAACGTTAAAAATGTACAAGTATGTTTTGCTTCTTTTGTCTATTTGGGAAAACAGAAGCAAACAAATATAATAATGTTCCTGGGACCCACTGCACAGTTATATCTTATTACATAAGCAAGCATTATCTAAAACAGTCATGATATCACTTCTGTTTGTGCAACAAATAAACATAAATGAAATAAAGTCAGTTTCTAAAAGATGTTAGATGGCATCCAATAAAGCATCACAACTAAAGTTCATTCTGTCAAAAACTTTTTTGAATGTTTTTATATCTGGATTTGGGTTTCCCTGGTGGCTCAGTGGTAAAGAATTCACCTGCCAATGCAAAAGATGCAGATTTGATCTCTGGGTTGGGAAGATTCCCCTGGAAAGGGAAATAGCAATCTGCTCCAGTATTCTTGCCTGGGAAATCCAATAGACAGAGGAGCCTGCTGGGTTACAGTCCATGAGTTTATGAAGAGTTGGATCCCACTTAGCAACTAAACAACACCAACACCTTGATTTAGATTGACCTACTGCAGATGGTGATTATAGCCATGAAATTAAAAGACACTTACTCCTTGGAAGGAAAGTTATGACCAACCTAGATAGCATATTAAAAAGCAGAGACATTACTTTGCCAACAAAGGTCCGTCTGGTCAAGGCTATGGTTTTTCCAGTGGTCATGTATGGATGTGAGAGTTGGACTATGAAGAAAGCTGAGCGCCAAAAAATTGATGCTTTTGAATTGTGGTGTTAGAGAAGACTCTTGAGAGTCCCTTGGACTGCAAGGAGATCCAACCAATCCATCCTGAAGGAGATCAGTCCTGGGTGTTCATTGGAAGGACTGATGCTGAAGCTGAAACTCCAGTACTTTGGCCACCTCATGTGAAGAGCTGACTCATTGGAAAAGACCCTGATGCTGGGAGGGATTGGGGGCAGGAGGAGAAGGGGATGACAGAGGACGAGATGGCTGGATGGCATCACTGACTTGATGGACATGAGTTTGAGTAAACTCCGGGAGTTGGTGATGGACGGGGAGGCCTGGCATGCTGCGATTCATGGGGTCGCAAGGAGTCAGACATGACTGAGTGACTGAACTGAACTGAACTGAACTGAATGGGACAACATCTGGATTTTTTGTTGTTGTTTAGTCACTAAGTCATGTCCGACTCTTTGTGACCCCGTGGACTGCAGCATATCAGGCTCCTCTGTCCTTTACCATCTCCTGGAGCTTGCTCAAACTCCATGTCTGTTGAGTCAGTGATGCCATCCAACCATCTCATCCTCTGTCACCCCCTTCTCCTGCCCTCAATCTTTCCCAGCATCAGGATCTTTATCTCCTTGCTGTCCAGGGGACTCTAAAGAGTCTTCTTCAGCACCACAGTTTCAAAGCATCAATTCTTCAGCGCTCAGCCTTCTTTATGGTCCAACTCTCACATCTGCACATGACTTCTGGAAAAACCATAGATTCGACCATACAGATCTTTGTTGGCAAAGTGATGTCTCTGCTTTTTAATATGCTGTCTAGGTTTGTCCACTGCAGATGGTGACTGCAGCCATGGAATTAAAAGATGCTTGCTTCTTGGAAGAAAAGCTATGACCAACCTAGACAGCATGTATGGATGTAAGAGTTGGACCATAAAGAAAGCTGAGCACCAAAGAATTGATGCTTTTGAACTGTGATGTTGGAGAAGATTCTTGAGAGTCCCCTGGACTGCAAGGAGATCAAACCAGTCAATCCTAAAGGAAATCAGTCCTGAATATTCATTGGAAGGACTGACGCTGAAGCTAAAACTCCAGTACTTAGGCCACCTGATGTGAAAGACTGACTCCTTGGAGAAGACTCTGATGCTGGGAAAGATTGAAGGCAGGAGAAGGGGACGACAGAGGATGAGATGGTTGGATGGCATCACCGACTTAATGGACATGTGTTTGAGCAAGCTCTGGGGGTTGGTAGTTGACAGGGAATCCTGGTGTGCTGCAGTCCATGGGGTTGCAAAGAGCTGAACCCGACTGAGCAACTGAACTGACTTAAAGGGTTGTCATTGCTTTCTTCCAAGGAGCAAGCATCTTTTAATTTTGTAGATGCAGTCACCATCCACAATGATTTTGGAGCCCAAGAAAATAAAATCTGCCACTGTTTCCACTTTTCCCCCATCTATTTGCCATGAAGTAATGGGACTGTTGGGCTTCCCTTGTGGCTCAGCTGGTAAAGAACCTGCCTGCAATGCGGAAGACCTGGGTTTGATCCCTGGGTTGGGAAGATCCCCTGGAGAAGGGAAAGGCTACCCACTCCAGTATTTTGGCCTGGAGAATTCCATGGACTGTATAGTCCATGGGGTCGCAAGGAGTCAGACACAACTGAGTGACTTTCACTTCACCTCAGGGGAACTGTATGCCACGATGTTAGTTTTTTTTTTTTAACGATCTTAGTTTTTTGAATGTTGAGTTTCAAGCCACCTTTTTCACTCTCCTCTTTCACCCTCATCAAAAGGCTCTTTAGTTTGTCTTCACTTTCTGCCATTAGAGGATTTCTTTAAAGTATCTGATAAAGTCATATCTAAGGATTCACCAAGTGATTCTTTGAAGATAAGTCTAAACCAACACAGTTAGATGAAATCAGTTTAAACTCGGAATCTGTACTTTGCTTTTATCTGATCTCAAGAATGGAATTAAAAGCCTTAAGCAATCACCTACCACTAATGATTTTCTCATTTCTTCTTGAGGATTTAATTAGATCAGACTCTAAGGAGCATAAAGACTTGTTGGTCATCCCAGCAAGGCAGCAGTTAGAGGAAATGATTTCTTAACAGCAAGAAATGTCTTTCTTTGGGATCTTAAAACTAGAGTAGATTCTCATCATTCTAGATTTTAGGATGCATGAATGACTTTTCAAAGACTCATTCATTGCAATGGTTTAGTTTGAATGCATTCCCAGAAAAATATTTTTTTGAGTTCTGAAGGTTAAATTTTTTAAAAGTTCACACAGCAAACATAACTTAATCTTCCCCTATGGGAGATGGTTAACTCTAAACTACACTGAATTTAATTGTAGCAGCTCCTCATAAAACCATACACCTTTCTCAAGGTTTTCAACATACATACCTTCCAATATGTATAACTGTTTATATACAGAAATTAACAAAGAAAGAAAGAAAGAAAGCAAAAGAAAATTTGGAGTGCCAAAATAGATACATCTTAAACTATTCTCTTTCTAGTCTGAAATTCCAAGATCCTGTGACTGGGTTGTTTTTACAACAACCTTGATCTTTTTACAACAAGCTTGATCTATCTTTGCCAAAGTTGCAGCATCCAGCTATAAGCAAAGAAACACAAGAAACACAAAGATTAGAAAACTGAACTAGAGTGTCCCTTTTTCCTCTGGGCAACTTAAAAATCAGTACATTTTCTCTCCCTTTAACTTTGGGAAAAGAAAAATAATACTGTATCATTGCATTTGATTGCTTCACTAAATCTCAGTTGAAAAAAAAAAGTGGTACAGTACCATTTTCCCATTCCAGTGTAATTTCTATATGCAGATCATCTTCAATATTCCACTCTTTCTTGAAAGTAACGCTTTGATAATCCAGTCGACAGAGTTGTCATTCTAATATGTTACCTTAGAGAAGCCACATGTAACTTCTGTATAACAAGTTACGTAGTCACACAGCGGAATGTTATTCGGCAGCTGGTTCAGAGTTTGATGGTTTATAAATTGTGCAAATATCTGAGATTTGGAGATGAAAGGTACTATTATGTTATTATCATGAATGTACAATTATTTAAAATACTGTGGTATAACCCAGACCTGCAAGAATCTATTAAGTTAACATTATGCATTCTTTGGGTTTTGAGGTTTCTGAAACTCATCCATCATTCAGTGCCAATTGACATTTATAAAGACCACAAAGGCTAACGATCGGGCGGCTTTGTTTCATTTCTCTGCTGCTCCCTCTCCCTCTTCCTGTTCCACCAGTCTTTCTGACCTCTGTAACCAATCATGACTTCCCTATAGTCATTTGAAAACGGTGTTGAAATGTTTATACACAATCGATTTGTAATTAATTGGAAATGACTTTGTGGGGCTGTCTGATGCCCGCTGGTAAAGGAAAGCCTGGGTTATGTCTAATGGGTTTCTTTCCACCTCATTCAGCTACAACGTGTGATGAAAGGATTGTAAATGAAGATGGACTGTGTAATGAATTATGGCCCTCCAGATGGACATGAAGGACAGGGGAACAAAAGCTTTTCGTCTGAAAGGATGCTCCCTAGAACAAAGTCACAGGTACCACTTTTCAGTTTTTCACATTATTTTGAAAGGTTCTTTGGCCTTTATACCACTTTCAACAAAAATTTTATGTAATCAAGAGAACCAAATGAATGGCGGCTTTAAGAGAGATCTGAATGGAGCTTTTATTTTCTAAGCAGCTTTTGCTGTGTTCAGCTTCATCTCCCGTGAGTCTGCTTCTAAGGGCATTCACATGTGCTCCATACGTGTTTTATCTAACACCTTGCAAAAGCATTTTCTTAAAATGTTAAGTCTTGGCAATATTTTGCCTATTGACTCAAAGCCTAAAGTGATAATTAACTCAAAAGACCATTATGATGTATGGAAAAATCATTGTGCATTGGAAAAAAGCCATATACTTAGTGAGACAGTGTAGAACCAGGAGAGTGAAGGTAGATGGGTTGGATTGCAATCTCACACTGACATTTGACATCTATTTATTTATTTGCTTTTCATTTTTACATTTCTTCCCTTGCCCTTCCTTCCTCCCTCCCTCCCTTTTGCTCCTTCTTTTCTTTTAGAAATATTTATTAAGAATTTCCTATGTGCTAGACTTATACCAGAGAGAAAAAATTAATAGGTCCTGCTGGACATACTTTAGGGTCCATTGGAGAGAGACATTAATCAAAAATTGTTTCATTGAAAATGTATAATTGCAGATCAAAATATTTATTCCAATTGAAAGGAACATAGCTCTATAATAGGGTTAAACAAACGAACAAATCTAACACTGATAGCTTAGAATGTTTGACACCTGGAAGTCTTGTATCAGGAGCAGCATTTGAGCTGGTATATGAAAAATGTGGAATTAGGTCAATGAAAGGAGGATGAAGGAAGAAGTAGCATATGCAAAGATCCTGTGATGGGAGGTTTATATGAACTGTGTACCAGATAGCAGTGAAGTGGTCAGTGGTTTAAAATGAGATTGGATAAGGAGTGTGAAAAGGTGCTCAATATAGTCGTAAAGAAAATGCAGATCAAAACCACAATGAAATATAACCTCATGCCTGTTATGATGGCTGTTATAACAAAATTAGGTAAGTTTTGGTGAGGATGTAGAGAAATTGCGGCAGTAGAGAATTGCATAATTGTAGAGAATTGTGGACTGTTGGTGGGAAGGTTGAATGGTATAGGCACTTTGGAAAAGAGTATGGGAGTTCCTCAAAAATTAAAAATTGAACTATCATATGATCCAGCAATCCCACTTCTGCATGTAAATCCAAAAGCATTAAAATCAAGATCTCAAAGAGATATCTACATACCTATGTCATTTGCAGCACTATTCACAACAGCCAAGATATGGAAACAATCTAAATGTTGATAAAGATGATGAAGAAAAGATAGTCTGTACATATAATGGAACGCATGCATGCTCAGCCCTCAGTCATGTCTGACTCTTTGTGACCCCAAGGACTGTAGCCCGCCAGGCCTCTCTGTCCGTGGAATTTATTCAGTCTTAACAAAGAAGGAAATCCTACCATTTGCAACAGCATGGATGAACCTAGAGTACATCGTGCTAGATGAAATAAGCTAGTCATAGAAGGACAAATGTTGCCTGATTTCACTTACATAAGATACCTAAAATAGAGAATGGAATGGATGTTTACCAGGGACCTGGGGAGATGGGAAGAGAAATGGGGAATAGTTGCTCAGTGGGTATAAAGCTTCTCATACGCAAGATGAATATGGTCTAAAGACCTGCTCTACAACACAGTGCCTGTAGTTAATATTGCAGTGTGCACATTAAAATATAGTAAGGGAACTTCCCTGGCAGTCCAGTTGTTAGGACTCCTTGCTTTCACTGCAGGGTATACAGGTTCAATCGCTGGTTATGGAATTAAGATCACACCAGCTGTGCAGTGCAGCCAGAAAAATAAATAAATAAACAAAATAAAATAATAAAATATACTGAGGCTAGAACTCATGTTAAATGTTCTTACTACAATGAAACACAGAAGAACACACATTTTTGGAGGCGATACGTGTATTTAGTATCTTGATTGGGGTGATGGTGTCACAGATGTAGACATATGTCCAAACTCATCAAAACTTATACATTAAATATGTGCAGATTTGTGTTTATCAATTTACATCTCAATAAAGCTAAAAAAGTTAATTAAATGAGGATGGATAAATAAGGAGAGATCAGATCTCATGAGGGTCTAACAGGTCATCAAACTGCTGAAGGGTTTCACATTAGAGAATGCCAAGACTCAATTTTTTCACTGTAAAAGGGCCATTACATTGCTATATGAAGAGTGGACAAGATGGAAACAAGAGTGAATGCAGAATAACTAAACGCGGAGGTTATTTCCGAGTCTAAGCAGAACGAGGTGGACTCCTATCCCTAATTATTGAAACTAAATTAGAAAAATAGGGTCATCACAATGGTCTCTGGACTGTTTCCATCTAGGAAATGTTTGCATAGATGTGGCTTACTCTCCAGGAATTGACCAGAAGTCATAGCAGGGAGAATGACTGGCAGAGTTATACCGAACACATCAGTCTTGGTGTCTGTCATGCCCAACATCACTTTCCAGTTAAAGCCACCCAGTCACCTGCTCAGAGAAGCACAGGGAGGCAATTCTTTAATAATGACTCTCAGAGTTGATCAGATTAGCCTCCCGGTTCAAGGTAGTTTTGTTTATGGACTGATTCTTGAAGTGACTTGGTATATGAATAAAGTGTTTGATGCCCAAAATATGACACTCCAAGTCCATCTTCCTTCAAATAGCGATTCTCAATGGGAGCAATTGTACTTTTCAGGAGATGTTTACAGTATCTGGAGACATTCTTTTCAGTCCCAGGCTAGAGGTATTGGGTATGTAAAGAACAGTTGTTCAGCGGCCCAGTCCTCGTGACCCCATGGACTGAAGCATGGACAGGGATACTAGTAAACATCCTCCAAAATGCAGGACAGCCCCACAGCAAAGAATTTTCTGGCCCCAAAATTAATAGTATGGAGACTGAGAAATGCTGACTTCCAAGAACTGATGGAGCCATCCATATATCAGGAATGTGTTCATGCATGCTTAGTCGTGTCTGACTCTTTGCAACCCCACCAAGGTCCTCTGTCCATGGGATTTCCCAGGCAAGAACCCACTGGAGTGGGTTGCCATTTCCTTCTCCAGGGGATCTTCCCAACCCAGGGATCAAACCCACGTCTCTTGAATCTCCAGCACTGGCAGGCGGGTTCTTTATCACTGGTGCCACCCGTAACATATCATGAATATGGCAGACAAAAAAACAACTCCTCGTTTAGCCATGAAAACTACATGAGAAATGTGATGATTAAGGAAAACAGTCTAGACATGCTCTAACAGGGTAGCAGTTATCCGCAGCACCTCGGATATTCATCCAACCTTGTAACTGATGCACGAGTGGTATGGATAGCCTGTCTGAGTAAGTCAGAATGAACCCACAGAAGTAGAATCTCATCCACAGGCCTCTAAACGAAATCAAAGCAGAAGCCGGAAGAAAACCTTTATAGCTCTTAAGATGGTTCCAGGTATCAGCAGAGCATTTGTGTTGTCCTCTGAGAACAAGGGATGTTGGGGGAATCATGAAGAGTGAATTCTTCCGCGAACTTATTTAGCAACATCAAGTCCTTTCTCTTGTGGCCCAACATAGTCAACCGGTCTCCTAAGGCACTTTATTATCATTTAGTTCAAGCTCCAACTTCCTTGGGAGATTGAAAACTATCTCTCAGATATTTTAGTACATGAACATTCTGCCTAGAAGTCTGTCTTGAGTCTTCCTTTCTCCACTGTCCCGTCTGTTGTGCTGAAAGCAGACGCTGGCCAGCTCCCTAAAGTGAGACGGGCACAGGCTCTGCATCCAGACAAAATTTTATTCAAATCCCAGCTCAGCCACTAGTTAGATCTGTGGCTGTGAACACACTCCTTAATCTTTCTGAGCCTTAGTCTCGGGGTCTGTGCAATGTAGTTAATATCCCATCCTAAGCAGTTGATAATTAAATGAGATAACAGAAAATGCATGGGCCTTTTGCCTGTATAATTTTTTTTTATCCTAATTTCTGATTTGGAAAAGCAGTCAAAGTGAGAAAAGTAAAATACATACTGTACTGGAAGCAATTGGATACACATAGGCTATTTAACCACTTCATAGAGACATGGCATTAAATTGAGATAACCTGAAAGACATGATACAGTGATCTAGCTTCACTGCTTATTGGCAGTCTTTTTATCATCTTTTTCATTTTTATTTCAAAGATGTCTTATTCCCTTCCTGTCCTCTTTTCGTATCATGCATCTCTTGGAAACCCAGCCCAAGGTGACACATATCTGATGCTCAAAATTGCATGTTGAATTACATAAGTGAAGTGTCCTCTTTGCTTTTCCTATGACTTACCTTTCTTATATAATCACAGCAAACCAACTACTTCTGTCATAATGCTCCTAGGGTCATTCCCAATGCCTTTTACATACATTATTTCCTCAGAAATAGGGTAAATAATTTCTGGCCATATGAATATATATTTCAGATTCTACTAACAAGCAAAAAAACTGACTACTATTCTGAACTATTATTCAAAGAAATGAATAACTTTAGATGTCCTTATTAATGTCCTTCCTCATTAATCTTCCTCAATAATATGAATAGTATTAGCATCTCCATTTAAGGAAATGCAGACTGTATTTCACCTTGGATTAAAAGCAATTCTGAGAAAAATATTATAAAATCAGATAAAAATTTTGATGCTGCATGTCACATTGTTTTAAATATTAAAGTAGCAAAATCTTCCTAGTTCTAAATTCAGGATGTTCGGGATACTTAAATTGGTCTTCATAGTTTCCATAAAAGAAAACTTTTAAATTCACTCCTTTTATAGATCTTGAATGACCAGATAAAAATCAGAACTCAAACCAGTTCCCACCAGCTCTGATGTGAGCTCCCATTCTGTGAGCTGGATGACTTAATGGAAGGCTGGGGCAGATCAGCTTACTGGAGCACAGGGTGTCTCTGTCCCAGGATTTCTGTCCCTGCATTCGCAGCAAGTCCACTCATACATCACACACCTACTTTGGCTGTAACCGGAGACAGCCGATGTACAATAGTGCTGAAAGAAGGGTACTTTTTCAGCCAGGGAACTTTGTAACAGATCCTGCTTCGTCTAGTGTTGCCACACAAAGTACCCCCACTCCATCCTTCCTAAAAGGGCTTGAGTGATTGAAAGGGAAAAAACAGCAGAATAGAGTGGGTATGTCTGAGAGAGTCTGGCCACTCGACATTCCAAGTGTGATGAACTTAAATCTTGGAATATTCTAATTTTATTTTTTAACTGGCAACTCAAAAGAAATTTACAAGAAAATTGTGTGTGTGTGTGTGTGTGTGTGTGAATTTTCACTAGTTTCCCTTGAGAAGCTAGGATGTTTCAGAGACCCAAGACATTAAAACTTGGAACTTAATACAATTAATTTTGAATTTTGAATCAGTTCAAAATGTTGAAATATGAATCAAGGCAACATTTGGAATATTGAATCTTGATTAAAATGAAAGGAAAGAATGTTACTATTCTCTCTTTTTCCGATAAGAAAAGTATAAGAAAAGTCATCTGCACAAATTCACAAAATATGTTAGTGCTAAAGATGGGTCATCAAAATGCTTTTCAATGACCCATTCAGTGAGACTTGCTGTCATGGTGGTTTGATTGTTGAATATGAATGAAAGCTAGGAGACTTCTACTTTTGTTGAGAGTCCCTCAACCCATGGAAAGCAGACTTGGATGAAAATGCCAACACGTTCTTTGGCAATTATGTCTGACTTCCTCTTCACTGAGCATACAGAAGATCAGAGAGGCAGAAAGCAGGTAAACCAGATAGCTCTTGGCTGAAGTAGTACTTTCGTGATATTTGTGGGTTTCAATTTTCTGTGGCTCTCTTTCTCAGAGACATTAGACAGCTACCCTTTAATCTTTTCCTGGGCAGCTTTAATCTTTCTCCACTTAGCCATTTCTAAATTGGGGATAACACCAATACCATGAGGATTAGCTAAGCATATTTGTAGGTACTTAACAATCAGTGTAGGGTTTTTTTTAACTTTTCAAAATGTCTCTTGAAAATTGAATCTCATCTCTTTTGGAGCTGATCAAGTTATCTCCTAAGAGTGAATGCTTCATGAAGTGAAGATGAAAAACTCAAATACTTCAGAATGGTGGCTTTGAAAAAAGATTTCATTACATGGCTCCCTATTATCCTGGAAGAGTATGTCTAACAACAAAGTTTGGAGAGAGAGGGAAAGAAAAAAAGAATGGGATCTATTTTAACTGGCACAGTAAGAAATAGTGAGACTATCCATGAGAAGTCACAGGTTTATAAGATCCTGAGCTCATAGGCTACCACAAAGAAATTGACATTTATTCTTTTATCAGCCTGCCACTAAGCTGGTTGCTATTTTTAGCCAATTCTTTAATGCAGGATGCTTACAAGCCTGCTTCGATTTCACAGGGACACTGGGGGCCTTCTTGAAAATAAGTAGTCCTGCATTCCTCAGTGCTTCAAGTATCAGCAGTCTTCAGAAGCCTTCACTCCTAGATATTCGTCTACTCAGACACTCTACTATAGGATCTCCCTGTCACAGGAACATCAGTGATTGCATTAAGCCACTCTGTGGCCCCAAACACTAGTTAACATGGGGAAAATTGGAGTCATTCACATCATGTAACGCATTCTTCATCTTAGGAACAGATTCAGTTAGCAACACAGCCCCTTAAGAAGGGAGCTCTTGGTTCAGTTATCAGTCACCACAGCCCTAATCAGGCACATGATGGCTACATATCATGAAGTTTCCCTACAGGTTTGGCTCTCTGGAGGGTCATGGACTTAGCATTAAAGATCATGGTTAGCTCACCACATGACCCTGCACTCCCTCTCCTGGCCATTTATCTGGAGAAAAGCATGATCTGAAAGGATACATGCACCCCCAATGTTCATTGCAGCGCTGTTTATAATACCCAAGACACGGAAGCAACCAAAATATTAGCCAATTGACAGAAGAATGGATACAGAAGATGTAATACATATATATAATGGAATATTACTCAGCCAATAAAAAGAATGTAAGAATTCTGTGATGGAAAAAATATCAATGATCTGCATAAGAAATTTTGTGAATTTCTGCCTCTTCATTAACTAATTCATGAATGTAACATATTTTTATAAAAGTTCAAGTGCCTGTTAAATGTATGTCTCTAAAAACTCAATGCATTAATATGTCCACCCTATTGAAACATAATTTCCTTAGTAGCTAAGTTAGAGACATACTGATTAAATGAAGAATAACACAAATATATTTAAATTGATAAAACATGTACAATTTTATGATTAAGTGAAGACTTCTATGTGAAATTACATAAATGACAATCATATTAAAGACAGTATTATCATGATATTTCATTCTTATTCAGAATAGAGAATGAAAAAGAAAGAAGGAGGGAATGAGGAAAGTGGGAAAAGAGAAAAGATTCAATCTAGCAATAAACTTTAGTTGAGCAGCTACTGTATACACAACACTATTTCAGGAACTAAGGAGAAAGTTTTGTCCTGAAAAAGTTTATAGCTTGATTATGGTAAAAAGTATTAGACAAAAAATAAAGGAAAGAAAGAAAAGAGCAACAGAGAGGGAGAAGAAAATCATAAATAACAAGGATATGTAAACAAATGGTCTGGCCTCAGTATATAGGTGTTCGGAGTACAGGAATAAAAATAGGAGAAAAACAATTCCTTTATGAGCTTTTTCCAATGTACCTCTTAGGGAGGAAACTTATTTTGAAGGAAAGGAAGGAAACTTATATTGAAACCTTAACAAAACACCTTAGGAAACCAACTGGAGGATGGGGCCCCCAATGTCAAGAGGCAAAGAGATTTCTTAGAAACAGCTGCACAACTCTGCTTATGGGATGAAATGGAATTTGTGTGAGGGAGAGCAGAGAAGTTGGTGGACACAGGGGAGGAAGGGGATTGATCTTCTAAGAATCTGGAGAAATCGTGTTGAGGACATTAGAGGGTTCAGGAGGTAGGGCTCAGTCATCCTGTCGTAACCCATGCATGGTTTTACAGTGTTGGCGGCCACGGCCAGCAAAAAGGAAGGGCTGTGAGTCTAGGCTCCTCTAAACTCTGTAGGTGAGGATGATGGCGAATGTACTTCAGCCAGTGACTCCTGTTGCCATGAAAAAAGGATCCTCTCACGTCGTGTTAGGTCACCTAAATATAGCCCTGTAAACCTTTACCAAACCAATGCCATTAAGGATCTAAGCCAACTGCATGGCTTGTTCTCTTTATCCAAAGCCAAGTTTTTATTAGAAAATGTGAAAAGAACAGACAGTCTCCCCAAAGCACTTTTCCTGCGTTGCAGGGCTGCGTTCACTGGGAGCGTCTGAGATCAGCATCTGTGCAGACTCCCTGGAACAGGCGGGACACCCTGTGTTCAGGTCTCGCCATTTCTGACTTATCCTCTGAAGGGAACACGCCCTTTCCCAGCTGCTCATGAAGAGTTTTACCATCCATTTTAGATGCAGATGTTTAGGAGTCACTTGTCAATTATCCTTTTGTGGTATGTTCAGCTCTCTGTAGTCAATACCTTTGCACTCATGGGGAAAGCAGAATTCTTCTTAAGCCTTCTGCTTTAAAATGCTCCTCCTGAAAACACCTTCCTCTGCTAATTCAGTGTGTGTGTGTGATTACAGCATGGAGGAAGCATGTAGATTCCATGCACTCAACGCTCTGATGGCTGTTTTTAGCCACTCAGTCAGAAAGACGAGATGATGAAACATCACGGTGACTAATAATGGCCAATTTCCTGAAGGAACATCTGAAACACTAGCACCCGTACTGCCTTCAAAGGCAGCACAGAGCGCGTGGATAATTACATTTTCATGTTGGTAGAAGCACCATCCACCCAGTGATTTTGTGTCTCTTTTAGCATGACAGAGCTCTTACAGTGTGATTGCAGACTCACTATGAAGTGTGGTGTTTAGCAGTAACCATTGAAGTAGCAGGCAGGGCTGCAACTGAATGATCTCTATGGGTCTGTTAGCTTCCCAGAGTTGTTCTAACAAATTCTGTGACTCAAACAACAGGAATTAATTCTCTCCGACTTCGGGAAGCTAGAAGTCCCAGATCAAGGTGTCAGTGGTGTTAGCTGTGGTTGTTCCCTTCTGAGAGTTGGCAGGGAGACTGTCCCAGGCCTCTCCCCTGGTGTCCAGCGGTTTGCTAACCATCTTTGGCATCCCTTGGCTTCTCGATGAGTCAACCGGTCTTTGCCTTCATCTTCACATGGTGCTTTCCATATGCGTGTGGGTCTGTGTCCAGATTTCCCCTTTTTATAAGGACAGCTGACGTGAACAGCAAACAGTAGACTCATTGGAAAAGAACCTGATGCTGGGAAAGACTGAAGGCAGAAGGAGAAGACGACAACAGAAGATGAGGTGTTTGGATGGCATCACTGCCTCAATGGACATGAGTTTGAGCAAACTCCAGGAGACAGTGAAGGACAGGGAGGCCTGGCATGCCGCAGTCCATGGGGTCACAAAGAGTTGGACATGAATTGGCGACTCAACAACATAAGGACACCAGTCGAGTTGGATTAAGTGTCCACCCTCCTCCCAGCATGACCTCATCTTAGCTAAGTTAACAACAACCTATTTCCAAATAAGGTCACATTCTGAGTCCTGGGAGTTAGAACTTCAAAGTATGAACTTGGTGTGGGGAGTGCAATTTAACTGAGAACAGTGGTATTATGGTAAAAGTAGGCCACCTGAAATTGGAATCCTTCTTGAAAAGATCATAAAGCTTAGGTATAGGAGCTGACCTTTGACTGGCTATTCACTCTCTCTAGCCTGCTGTGGTGCATGCTTTCCAAAGTTTCTAGTTTTATTCTACAACGAAGAGTTCTTCTTCAAAGCATTTTTCTCCAGAGGTTAAAAAAAAATCAAGTCTTTAGAGAAGAGACATCCTCAAACTTTGCCCAGTAAGTTTCACTGGAGGCCTTCTCTCCAGCTGGCAATTTTGCTGATTTTTCCTTTAACCCTCACACCCTCACTGGATAATTTGTTGTTGTTTAGTTGCTAAGTCGTGTCACTCTTTGAGACTCCATGGACTGTAGCCCACTAGCCTCCTCTGTCCATGGGATCCTCCAGACAAGAATACTGGAGTGGGTTGTCATTTCCTTCTCCAGGGGATCTTCCCAGATCAGGGATCAAACCCATGTCTCCTATATTGGCAGGTGGATTATTTAACACTGAACCACCAGGGAAGCCCCACTGGCTAATATCGTAACTCAAAAACTGTTTGAGTGAGCGTCTAGAGAACGATGGGACTTTCCTTCTTTTCTTCATGTATTCATTCCACAAATGGCCTGAGGACCTCTCTTGATGATATGACCTCTTCAGACCCTTAAGAATAAAAACACAAATAAGAGACTCTCCTCGCTATGGGGACTCACACTCTAGACTTATACTCTAGTAGTAAAGCCACTAGAGCCCTACGTTCTTCTCATTCAAGAGCCCATCAAGTGATGCCTATTTAAAACCATGAGACACAAACCACCACTTCACTTTAGTAAGAAAAGGAGGAGGTGGCAGGGAGGGGAAGTGCGGAATACAGTGTGATGTGAAAACACGATGTTGCCCTGGGGGTCGCTGGAAGTCAGTCCCAGACAGGGGTCCTTACGGTCAGCTCCCGCACCTCCCACTTTCCGTGCAGTGTTAGTGGAGACGTGCTCATCTCTTCTTCCGCAGAACATCTCCTATTCTCTCTACCCTTTCAAACTCAGCCCCATTTTTTTTCCCTGAATAGCATGTTCATTATATTACTCCTGCTCAGATACTCTCAGTGGCTGCCCACTTCTTAGCTTCCAGTCAAGTAGTTATTAACATTTTGCAGTTCAGATATGGTTTTGATAATCTGAGAGAACCTAGGACCCTAAATGCACACAGGCACACACCCTTATTCTGACTCAGTGCTCATCGGCCCAAGTTAAACCATTTGCTCAAGAAGATAAGAGCCCATACTTCTTGCCCTAAAAGTCAAAGCTCTCTCTCACCTACCATTCATTTCCAATGACTTGGCCGTTGCTGAAATCTCAGTTGTAACTATCCACTCTGATAATTATCTCCTTTCATATCAGATGACTTATTCTAGTATGCCGCTCCAAGAATTATTTATTTCCTTGAGAATTCCAGGGCATTGGCTCGTCTAAGTTCTCACTGTCCTTCCCATGTGCCGCTTTTCTTTCTTTTATAATTTATTTAAGTGTTTTGTTTTATGTTGGAGTACAGCTGATTAACAATGTTGTGGTAGTTTCAGATGCACAGGGAAGCAACGCAGCCACACATGTATGTGTGTCTATTCTCTCTCAAACTCCTCTCCCACCCAGGTTGCCACGCATGCGCTACTTTTCTATTCCACAGCATGGTTGCCATTTCTCGTTTATGCAATCACCCCCTTGTATTCTCCCTTAATTCCTTTGTCCTTCAGTTTCCCCTTTGTATACTTACCTAACAATATACCAGTCTGGTTAAACCCAGCTCCCTAACTACTTTATATCTGATTCAAATAGCAAATGCAACTAAAGAAATACATACAAGCATGCTTATGGGTCTTACTTTAAGTATATGACTACACATTCCAAATAGGTCTTAATATGGCCTGGCAATTGTAACAAATTTCCCAATCAATATTCTTGTTCACACTCCTAGAGAACTTTTTACTGATACCTTCTTTTTAAACTTTCAACCTGTACCCTCCAGCCACACAGTATCAACTGATCATCTTACTTTATGCTTTTTTGAGAAAGCAGAAGTATTCTGACGAGAACTGCTTCATTTTCTACCCCAGTACACCACTTGACCTAGATTTCTCTCCTCTTGCATTTTACTGTGGAGAAGGAAATGGCAACCCACTCCAGTATTCTTGCCTGGAGAATTTCATGGACAGAGGAGCCTGGCGGGCTACAGTCCATGGGGTCGCAAAGAGCCGGACACAACTGAGCGACTGTCACTGATACTCACTCCACTGTATTGAACAGTCTCTCCTGTCTGTAGAAGACAAGCCATCCCCCTGCATCCTGGAGGGTTTACCTCTTTCGCTACTCAGTACATTCTGCCTTGCAATTATTTCTAATGTCTCTCGGGATCACTCATTTCTTCCTCTTCACTGTAATGGTTCCATCAGTGTTGAGATATGCTGTATCGTTTCCCATCTTAGCAACAAGAGAGTGCCTCTCCTGGCCCACATTCTCTGTAACTGCTGCTACTCCATCTCTTTATCCCCTTTCCCAGCAGCAGTGCCTGCACTGTCTGTCTCACTTTTCCTACCTCCCATTCTCTTCATTATCCCCTCCACCCTTTCTTCCCCATCATGTCAACACAACCATTCCCATTATAGTCACTAAATCCCTCCATCTTGTCAAATCCAAATGGAAAGTCAATGCCCTCTTCTTCGTTGACCTTGCAGTAGCATTTGGCCCAGATGACATTCTTTTTTCTTTTTTTTTTTTTAACATTTTATTTTATACTGGAGTATAGCCAACTAACAATGTTGTGATAGTTTCAGGTGGACCACAAAGGGACTCAGCCATGCACGTACCTGTATCCATCCTCTCCCAAACTGTCTCCCATCCAGGCTGCCACATAACATTGAGCAGAATTCCATTTTCTCTACACAAGGTCCTTGCTGGTTATCCATTTTAAGTAGAGGAGTGTGTGCACAGATGACATTTTTTTTCTTGAAGCATTTATTTTCTTATCTTCCAGGACACCCCACTCCCTGGGTTTTTCTCCTGTGTCACTGATGGCTCCTGCACCCTCTACCTTCACATGTAGGAATACGTCCGAAGTTGGGCCTTGGTTTCCCACCTTTTCCTCGCCTTTGGTGATCCCACGTGGTCCTGAGGTTCAAATGTCACTAAACGCGGATGACTCCTAAACATATATCTCCAGCCCCAGCCTCTAGTTTTAGCTCCAATAGGGTCAACAGCCCCGTTACCACCAGGATGACTAATGGGAGCTCAAACGGTATGAAGCCTGGACAGAACAACTGATTGATTAAACTCCTTCCCTACACACTTGCTCCTTGCTGATCTGCCTTTTAATCCTCAAACACTTGACCCATTCTCTAGGTTCTTCCACCAGAACATATCAGCGTCCTGTTACATCTTGCTGTGTCTATGACCAGGTCCGGTAACTACCCCATCCAGTCCCTTCCCTTCTCACTGGACCTCCCTTCATCTCATCACTGTTTTCCCTGCTTCCACAGCTGCTCTCTTGCAGTCCAAAAATAAACTTAGGCATCAATTCATATTATTCTTCTGCTTAAAATCCTCTAATGTCTTCTTAGTACATATAGAATAAAATCCACATTTATTACCATGGCCTTTGTTGACTTTTATACTCTGACCCAACCTACTTCTCTGACATTTTCTGCACCCTTCTCCAGCCAAGCTTGCCCCACCAGCTTTTTCCTGCCAGGGCCTTTATCCTGATGAGTTTTCTACTGGGACACTCTCCCCTGTGGTTTTGCCTGGCTGTTTCTTTCCCATCATTTGGGATTCTGTTCTTGTTCCTCTGCAAAGAACTCTTCTAAATCACGCTATCTGAAAACACCACACCTTGTTTATTCTCTAGTCTTGTGGTTCTCAACCAGCGGTGATTTTGCCTGCCAGGGGACCTTTAACAGTGGCTAAAGACAGTTTTGATTGATGCTCCTCATGTCTAGTGGGTGGAAACCAAGGATGCTGCTAGACATCCTCAAATGCACAGGACTGCCCCCTACAACAAAGAATTATCTGGCTCCAAATGTCAATCATGCTGAAGTTGAAAAACTAAGCCATTGCTCTGCTTCATTATTATCACAGCACTTACCAGTGTAATAATAATAACCTCCATGGGTTTCAGATTTACCCTGTGCCAGGCACTGTCCTGTACATATAGGAAAATCTATAAAGCTTTTCATGTGTTTTTCTCATTGATCCTCACACCAACCCTACGAGACAGCTACTATTATTATCTTCATTATATAGATAAGACACTGAGGCATGGAAAGCTTGAATATCTTGCTCGAGTTCAAACTGGGGAACGGGGATTTGAGTCCAGACTGTCTGGCTCCAAAGCCTAGTACTTTCACCATTACATTACAGGGCTGTGAGATTACGTTTTTGACTATGTGTCTATTATCTGTCTTCTCCTCCTGGTATATAATCTCTGCGAGAATGGAGGCCTTGTCTGTCTTATCTCTGGACCCTATCTAGACATGTAGTAGGCACTCAAAAAATCTTGAATGAGTGATGGGTCCCAAGTAGTCTTCTAGCATTATTTCTCATGATTTTCTGGAACAAAGTCAATTTCGCAGGTAATGACACCCTTCCTCTCTATCCTTGAGGCATTCCACTTTCTTTCCTTCTCTGTAGCTCAGCCCACACTCTTTCCCAGGTCTGGTTCGTCCTTCTTACCTCTTTCCTCAATCCTTGGACAGTGTGGACCCTTTTCTCCAGCCTCACCTCAAACCTTACATAACACATTCCTAGATCCATATTGTCTTCTGATAGAAAGAATTTTAGAGATCGTAAACAACCCAAATTATTTATTTTGCATTTGGGAAGAATAAAATTTGAGAAACCTAAATATGATACCGACACAAAGCCCCCTTTCTCTTTCTTCTTTTTGAAATCGGCATGTAACTGAACTGCTGGTGGGAGGAGGTAATTTGTAGAAGCTTCTGGGACAGTTTGTCCCCTATAGCTTGGCAAAGTACTTTTCTCTTCCTCAAGAATTGCGTTTACTTAGCTGACTACACTTTGCCAGTTTCAAATTTTCTTTACTCCTAACCTTCTGGACAATGTGTCCTCATGCTCTTATTTAAAATAATTTCCACCTGTGCCCCTGATTTATTTTTTTTTTTTAATCAGAATTATGGTTCTTGCCTTTAGGGAGTTTAGAATAGACAGGCAAGAGACAATATGTGTTCTTGTCTGAGATCTTCCTTTGTGATTCATGCTGGTTCATAATCTGAGGGAATTACTGGAAGAACAGGTCATGACACTCCAAATTGTTCTGATTATTTCTGGGAGTGTAACAGAAGAAATGTGGCTTTGATTTGCACCTAGATAGATGATGAACAGATGTTGGCATACTTAATACGTAGGACAAGAGAAAGAAATTCCACAGTTAACCTGTGTAATATCATCAGTATATCCAATGACACACATGGTTCAATTCAACAATAATTTATAGGAGACTTTGGCACTTCCTCTGATGGAATGGAATTGGATAAATGGTGTTTCTAGAGAAATACTCTCTTCTTAGGTCACAACATACATTCAAGAAAGATGGACCCAGAAAAGCTTTCTAAGTTGCTTAAGGGCATTCCAGCATGGACAAACCTGGTAGTTATTTAGGAAACAAGACAGTCCACATGGGACAAATAACCATCCTTCGGACTACCTAAAGAATCAAAGAGGAAAATCTTTCTTTAGAGTAGGAAGATCTGGCAGTCACCATCCTAACCAAAAGGTCAAACGCAGCATGGCTGAAGTTCAACATCATTAGAGTGTGACTGCATGTAAAGTGTCACTCAGGACTCTGCTGCTGCTAAGTCACGTCAGTCATGTCCGACTCTGTGTGACCCCATAGACGGCAGCCCACCAGGCTCCTGTTCCTGGGATTCTCCAGGCAAGAACACTGGAGTGAGTTGCCATTTCCTTCTCCAATGCATGAAAGTGAAAAGTGAGAGTGAAGTCGCTCAGTTGTGTCCGACTCTTCGCAACCCCATGGACTGTAACCTACCAGGCTCCTCCATCCATGGGATTTTCCAGGCAAGAGTACTGGAGTGGGGTGCCATTACCTTCTCCACTCAGGACTCTGCCTTCTCCCAACCTGACAAATAGGATCTACTCAAGCTGAAAGAACTAACTTCCAGCTTATAGGAGACGAAAAGAATGAACAATAACGTGAACATGATTGCAAAGCGGCACCGACACAAATCCTGATTGTGGGACATTTTACAACCGGTTTGCTCTCTTCAAAAGTCAGTGCCATGGGGAAAAAGAGTGGAGGGCAGTATACTTGATTAATGGAGACTAAATGCAAGAGCCTCAAATATAACCTGGTTGAAGAACAGAAGAATAAAATCATTAATAAGGAATAAAGAAGCTTGAAAATGAAATAAGATACTAGAGGGTATTAGGAAAATACTAATTTTCTTGGTTGTATGTTAATATTAAGGCTAGGTAGATAATGTCCTTATTCTCAGGATATCCATATCTAGGAAAGAAGGGTGTCATAATGTCTGCAGCTGAATTTCAAATACTTCTTCCAGACACACACATGGGGATGTAGCAATACGACAGATAAAATTGCTTTACAATGTTGTATTAGTTTCTGGTGTACAACAGCGTGAATCAGCTATATATATACATATATCCCCTCCCTCTAGAGCCTCCCTCCCACCCCACACCATCCCACCACTCCAGATCATCACAGAGCACCAAGCTGAGTTTCCTGTGCTTTATTGCAGCTTCCCACTAGCTAGCTATTTTATACACGATCGTGTATGCTAAATGTTAATGATTGCATCTAGGTGGTGGATATCTTTCAGCTCTTCTGTTTGTTTGAATATTGAGTGCAAAAATGTTGAAACAAAGTGAATAGTGGTGTTCTGGAAAATTGCCCGCCATCTATTAGTTTGCTTTATTTCTTAGAAAGCATTTTATGAAAATTCTCTATCCTGTGAAATTACTTAAATAGGTATCTACTTTCCTTTTCTAAATCTGCTGCAAATTCTAATTAGCAGTTGGCAAAAAAGTATCCGAGGGCCCCAAGCAGAGGTATCAGGTACCAGATTAGAGCCATTATATAGATGCTGGCTTGGGAGTATCAAGATCTGGATTCCAACACTTACATTTCCTTTAACATGTGTATGTTATTGGCCAAACCACTTAAATACCTACATAGATTGAGTCCCAATTTCATTTTATTTCAAAGGATCTGGATTTCACGGTCTTCCATTCCTAACAGATGATTCCAGGCTGTGAATTTGTTTATTAATACAGTAAATTTAGATACTATAAAGACATAGTGTGTCTAGAATTTGGATCTGCAACGCACAGTGCAGAAATCTCACGGCCCTTTGATGCATTTACACTTTTCACACTGTGGAAAATTTAAATGTGGCACAGAGTCATAAATATTTAACAAGGGAAACCTGGCATACAAAAAGCATTCAGCAACACACGTGTGTGAAGCTTTGCTGAAAGCAGTCATTGGGCAGGCAAAGCAAGTGAGCTTATGTCCTGGAAAGTGAAGAAAGTATAAAGGAGTATGAGTGCGAATTTTATAAAAGTCATTGGTTGGCCAATAAACATTATGGTGTGTCCAGCAATTGCTAAACGTGTTTTCCCTTTAATCCTGTGGCACAGGTAAATGTATGACTAGAAGTGCCATCAACAGCAGAGACATTTAGTATCAAATATCTGTTACAAATCCCCTTCTTACTGAATTCCTCAAATACAGCAATTAATAGTTCATGACTTCCTTAGTAGCTTAGTCAGTAAAGAATCTGCCTGCAATGCAGCAGACCTGGGTTTGATTCCTGGGTCGGGAAGATCCTCTGGAGAATGAAATGGCAACCCCCTCCAGTATTCTTGCCTGGAGAATCCCATGGACCGAGGAGCCTGCCAGGCTACTGTCCATGGGGTCGCCAAAGAGTTGGACACGGCTGAGCTCAAGCACAGCTAAAACTAACTAGTGCTCTGGGGACCCTGGGGCTTATGAATCACATTAAACTAAATAGTCATGAATGTCACTGTGTTCCACATTGTACTCAAAGGTTAGTGTTGATTTGGGAAGGGGCCCTGAACATTAAATAGAACATTGAGGGAATTGCCTGGCAGTCCAGTGGTTAGGACTCTGTGCTTTCATTGCCAAAGGCCCAGGTTTGACCCTAATCAGGGAACTAAAATCCCATAAGACACACAGTGCAGTCAAAAAAATAAGAAGAATATTGACCTTTAGCAATTATTAAAATAAACATCAGAGCAGCATTTGTCAGATTGCTTGGAAGTTTGTTTCACCTATTTGATTCTGTCCGCTAGTTAATACTGTGACAGTTACGATGAGAGGTTGACCATTTACAGAGCGTTTATCAGCTCTCTTCAAACAGAATCATGTTGCATATATAAGGAAGCCAAACCAAATGTACAGAGAGAATTATCAATATGTAAAAGTGTGCCATGTTAATTAGCAACAGTTTAAACTATCCCCTCAAAACTTGTGACTCAAGTCAAAAGGAAGCATATTGAATGGGCTGCATTTTACATCACAAATGAAAAATGATGATAAATCCCAAGCTGTATCCTGATCATTGCACAATTTTGGTGAATCTTTGAGAAGGATATTTGATATCACATACAGCTTCTCTTATGGCATTCCATTTATCACATTTTTATAGGAAAAATGTTTTTCATTCCCACTTTCATTACATAGTATTCTTGTTTTTCTTATCAGTTATTTATTAATTCAACAGTTATGGAGAAACAGGAAACCATAAGTAAACATGATCCATGTGTTAGAAATGTGAACAGGGGGCTAAATGAGATTGAAGAAGGCCATATTATCCATGCTGGGTATGTGCGTAAGCTGTGGACAGAGTGAACAGGGATTGCTGTGGGATCTGACATGTCCCGACCGAGGTGTTAGGGGTAGAAGTAAGGAAGTGATTGGATGGAGGAGCTGCAGGACAGTGAACCAGGTAGAAACAGCAGCCCTCAGAAAAGCCTGAGGAGCTGTAACAACAAGGTATGTTTGGCAACCTACAAGTAGTTCAAATGAATGAAATATAGAGGGTGGGCACAGAGGCAATTAGGAGAGAATGTCACATATTGAGAAGTGAACCGAAAAGACTTTGCAGTCTACAAGGGAACTGGGCTTTATTCTGAGAACACAGAGCTGTCTAGGACATTGTTAATACTAACATGAGTAACGAGAATGCTGGCTTTTATGTACAGATTGAATGGGGTGGGCCTAGGGATCTGTCCAAGGTCATTGCTGTAATCTGAACAAAGAAATCTGAAAAATGTGAATTAAGACAGTTGTGAAGATGAAGGGGGAAAGAGGTGATTTGTAAAGAGAGATAAATGTACAACGATGTTTGTAAGTTTAGCTCTCCGAAGACATCCTCAGTGTGTGAAGCATAAAAGTCATGATGAGAGTTAGCTGTAGATACGAATTCCAGAAAAATCAATGCGTGACATTTATTGAGCAGTCATGTTTCAAAATATTTTCCCTTGGTAGACAATGTTCTAATCAAAATGTCAGCAAAGGGAATACAAACCAAACCAAACCAAACCAAATGAAAAACAAAACAAACTTCCATTTCCTCGTCCACCCTATTTTCTCTCCTAAATAACAGATTCATTCTTTTAAAAATATATCAATGGAAGAAGTTCAACACGATGTCCATCTGAGCCTGGTTTGTGGACAGGGTGTATTTTACAGTGTACATCTTTAAACTGTGAAATGCAAAGGACTGAATAAGATGATAAAACCTTCTCCAAAATGTCAGTTAGCTTTTTATTTTATCACACAGATAAAAGATAATTCAGTAACAGAAAATGAAAAATTATGACTCACTGGACTGCTCCCTGACTCCAGAACTTATCCTCCATATCCATGTATCAGGGTGATAAAACCAAACACCTCTCCCTGGGCAGTAACCCAAAGTGGGTCCCTGGGCTAGAACTAGACACTGTTACTCCCCAGTTTCTACCCCATCCTCCAACAGCCAGACACCCAGGGCAAGGATGGGATCGAAGGAGAAAGGAGAATGGTTGCCTCCACAATTCACGCTCCTGGCGTCTACAGCTCTTCCCCTCCCAGTTTTCTTGAATTCTCTCCCCATCCTCTCCCTGCCCCCTCAGCAGAGGGGTGCAGTCCACGTATGTGGTCAGTCTTCAGTGTCCGCAGTCATGGGACTCTTAGGTGACACACTCTGTAGATGGAGCAATGTTGCAGCCCTCAGTTAGTTTAGCCTGCAATGAAAGGTTTTGTCTCCTCCAATATCTAAGTCCCCTTTGCTTTCAATTTCCTGATTTTCCCCCAGTTCCAAACCTTGGGAATGAGTTCATGTTTTTTCTTCCAAAGTAATTCACCTTTCCTCTGGCCCGAGCCATCTCCCACAGTTTAAGAGCCAGAACAGCAGAGTGAGAAAGGGTGTGAGCTCCAGAGTTAGGGAAACAGGTTCCAACCCAAGCCTCCTCATTTCAAGTTCTGCAATCTTAGACAAGTCTGACCACCTCTCTGTTCTCTCATCTATAAAACAGAGGTTGCAGAATCCTTTCTCCCTTGGGGTTTTTTAAGTACATTTAAATGAATCAATTCATGTAATATACTGAACATATGGTCCAGCACAAAGGAAGTGCTAATCTGAATACATTATATTAATTCTGGAAGCAATTGGTTCTTTTTCTGTCTATCTAAACCTCTCTGGTTAGTTTTTTTGGGAACAGGAACTCACATTAATGCAGTCTGAGACTCCTTCCTGATCTAGCTTCTCCGCTGTTCTCCTTTTAAATGTTCCGTATGAAACCAGCTCTACTTACCTGAATCTCTCCAATCTCAATCAGTCCATTATGGGTTAAGTTTGTTTGTTTTATATTTATTCACATAGTATCTTCTCTGAAACCTCTGGGCTTCATTATCATTTTCTCCCTAAATTTAGGCCCATCTAAGGGAACAGTTTCACATCTTATAACACACATCAGTGTTCTCTTCCTTTACTGTCCATCTGTCTTGCTGTTCATTCATTCATGCAAACAATGATAATCATTTTGTCCTACATTCAAGGAGTTCAAAGTATAATGGGAAGATGGATGATATATTGTGATGAGTAGAATGATGAATTTCAACTTTAATGAGATAGCATGTGTAACATACTTACCTAAGAGAGCACCCGGCAGATAGTAAGGATCACCAAGTACTAGCTACCTTATTATAAGGCATAAAGAATATCACTGAAAAGAAGCACATAACTCTTGAGTTACATGTTCAGTGATGAACAGGAGATTTCTGGGAAGTAGGAAGGGAAGGAAATTCTGCCTTCCTCGTCAAGGAAACAAGTATAAAGGCAAACATGGTGGAACACAGACTAAAACAGCACTTCGTGTTTGCGAATCCCAAGTATTTCTAGAGGATAAAGGGAGAGGCAGGGAGAGGATTGGTGGAGAGATGAGGCCGCTAAGGCAGGTAGATGTCGGATAGCAAAAGTTCCTTTTTACTTTGCCAGGTATCAAGTTTGAACTGGAGTCTGGAGCAGAAAGAATTGTTCCAAATTATTAAATGCCTACTCTGCAACAGATGGCATCATAGATAATTGACATTCATTATCCTATTTAAACTTCCTGTGAAAAACAAGGTAGACAGATAGTCAGTCTGGTTTCATTGATATGGAAATCAAAGGTCAATTGAGAAAAATGGCACAGACAGGATTTGAATGAAGGTCAATGGTTTGAAAGTTCATATTCTATTACACCACGTTTTGGGAGAGATTGGACTAAGTTAGCGGGAAGTGAGGAGTTGTATTAAGAAAATGAATAATGTGAATACATTTGCTTTTTAAAATCATAACTTTGCAGCAGTGGAGAATAGATTAAAGAAGGGAGAACCTAAAAACAGAAAAAACCCATTAAAACCTGAATCTGTAAGTTGGTGAGAGGTACAGGAGTCTAAACAAAAATGATGGAAAATTCAAAGAAAATGCCAAATCTGAGATCTATTGGGGAAAAATAACTGACAATGTCTCATTCTCAAAATATTCACTGACATTTTATCACATGAGGCCCATTTTATGGAGGGTCAACCATCCCACCACGGTGATCAGAGGACAAAAAGAGGGGAAGGAAAGGACAATGAGTTTTTACTATAATTGGTACCCGGTTCCATAAAGAATATTTTGGGCTGGGACTTCCCTGGCGGCCTAAGTGTTAAGACTCCATGATTCCATTGCACGGGGCGTAAGTTCAATCCTTAGTCGAGGAACTAAGATCCCACATGCCACGTGGCCAAAAAAAAGAGAATATTTTGGAAGCTCCCTGGTGGCCTAGTGTTTGGGCTTTGGGGCTTTCACTGCCATGGACCAGGTTCAATCCCTGGTGGTGTGCATCACAGCAAAAATAATAATAATAATTAAGAATAAGGTTTTCAGCATCAGGCTACAGCTCAAAATTCAACCTATTTTTTAAATAACAAATAAGGACGCACTCCCAGATCTGATGAATAAAATGAAATTATACGCAAGTAAAGAATCAATTCTTAGAGAGGCTCTAACCAAGGTAGAAAGTTACAATTTTGCTACAGTTAGAGGGAGACTTGTAGAAACTCTGTATTCATGTGCAGGCTGAGAATTTTGAGGCAGTTTTTATGAGTTATTTCACAGAGATTCTTTATTCAACTCAAATATTAATATTTACCTGGTGCTTCTGTGTGCCAAGCAGTGTGACTGGGCAGTGGTAAGTGTCCCTGCCAGGATCCCAGTGATGGGTTTTTTTAATGCATATTTGGAATCTTAAGAAATACAGGACCATGCTAGGAATAATATTTTTAATTTGTAATACACATTTTGACATGTTGAGAATTTCTGGTGTGTGTGTGTGTGTGTGTGTGTGTGTGTGTGTTTAATTAGCATTGCATGTTTTTCCACTATGAACAAGCAGAGTGCGCTTTAGAGAAAGACTCTTCAGGAGTTGTCCAGGGACCTTTACAAGGGGTGATCGGAGCTTTGAGGGTAGGAAGCTCAAAAGTCCCTGTGAATGAATTATGAATGGATCAGAGCCCCAGATGGTTCAAGAAGAATCCGGATGTCCACCAAACGAACATACAAATGTTTCCCTATAACTGCCAGGAGGAAGATGTCTAATGGTACAATTTAAAGAGAGTAAGGATGGATAGTGCCTTAGACTGGCTGATCTGCAGGTCATAAGTCCAGACTCCCCCTTCAAATAAACCCAAAGCATCACACTAGCAAAAAACAAGACTACATTTTTGGGTAGCGCTCCAGCAGACTCACTCCCTTGTTTTCTATGATCTACATCAGAGGAATATGATACTATAGTAACACAGTGCTAGTTGTTCACAGGCAGGCCCCATCACCTCCCCACTCAGGCATAGTATGGAAAACTTACACGTGGCTTCCTTTCTCAGTCCATGACTAGGATTTTGAAAAGCCCTGAGAAGGGTTTACAACATCATGAGGGATGAAACTGGACTGCTCATACAATGCCTGAAAGTGGCTTTCTGTGTTTCTAATGACAAGTGGGTGGATCACCCAGGCTCATTCCAGACGTCTTCGTCTGACTCTAGAAGCCCAGCTCACCACCTGGCTGGTGTTGTCCTGAGGTCTCTGCCCTTTAGCCCTCTTCTGGAAGCCAACCTCACCTCCTAGCTGGTGTCCTTTTATGGCTATTCCCACCAGCCCTCTCTGACATGGAACATTCTGGACTTGGCTCCTCCACTAATGAGAGCAACCTCTTATAGAACACTTTATCAGAGCAGACTTATCTGATCTGCTTCGGCAGTTCCCTGGTATCAGCAGTACCACGAGTGTGCCAGAACACATTGACCTGAGGCTTCCGAGAGAGGCCAAACAAAAGCAAATTCTTCCTAATTCACAGATTTTATTGCAAGGGCCAGTTGAGGCTATGAATTCAACTACTTTACTCTTCGTGTAACTTAGGTAGCTTGGTAGTTCAACATACATACATCGAGGAGCTTCTTGGGAAATGGATTGTGTTAATAAGTTGAACAAACACTTATGTAATATTTTCTATGAGACAGGCCTTTTGCCAGGCAATGGTAAATTTGAAGTCAGCCTCTGTCCTTTCCCTGGAAGAACTCCAATCTGGATAAGGAAACAAACAAGTTTCCCCACAGCTCTAAAAAGAAGGGCAGAGAATTAAAAGTGGTAGAAGAGAAAAGTTAAAACAGCTTTTCATGGTGTCACTTTATTGGGAAGCGTTCGCATTTCAGTGGTATGAAAGGTAGAATTTAAGACACTAGGCAGTGGGTGGGGTTGACCTTGGAACCACCAGGACCCTCCTATCAGCAAACCACCTGGCCAGCGCCCTAAAGTTTCAGTCCTCAAGCAGCTGGCAGGCTCCTCTCCACACTCCCTATTAGGTTGGGGCAGAGCAGTGAATGGGAGTTAATTTTAAGGTTCGATGCATGAGACAGGGTACTCAAGGCTGGTGCACTGGGATGTCCCTGAGGGATGGGATGGGGAGGGAGGGTCAGGATGGGGAACACATGTACACCCATGGCTGATTCATGTCAATGTATGGCAAAAACCACCACAATATTGTAAAGTAATTAGCCTCCAATTAAAATAAAGTCATCATTCCTTGCGAAAAAAAAAAGAAAATCAAGGAGGTGCAGTTGAGTTACCTCGAATGGGGAGAGTTTTGAGGGCTTCACAAATGTGAAGATCATCCCTTTTCAGAGGCTGTATTGATGTTCTAAGACCTGTTTCGGTCAAAGTTGAGTGTGCCTACAAGCCAGAGTTAGTTTTCAACAAAGCTACATGTCACATTATCTCCTCACGTGCATCCTGGCAAAAATAATTGTCATAAAAAAAGTAAACATTTTGCTCTGTCCCTTAGATTTTATTTTCTGTCCCCTTGTTTATTCCCCTTCAAGTCAGTAAATAAATTCTTCCCAAGAACAGCATGACGTCAGCAAACATCTTGCTAGGTGACCGAGGAAAACCAAGTGTGTATGTATCATGTTTCTCACCACATTGCTGCCTACCGAGGCTTTCTGCTTTACTTAGGACCCACAGCCCAATTTTATGTTCCCAGTCAACCCAATGTCTCTGTCAGTGTTTATTAAGTTATCTTGGTGTGGTAAGATGTGTCCCAGCCGTCAATGGGTACTTCTTCCCTCAATAGCATCCCCTTTCGCCTGTACTCTCCACCTCCCCACGTTTTGTAATCTCTCTCCTACTCAGCACTATCCCATCAGCATCTGCTCCCAGGTGCTGCCCAAAGACCAAGGTGTAACACTATCTTCAGGTAGTCTTGCCAAGGCTATTTGCATTTAAATAGGATTCAGAGCATTACACTGAAGGCATTGCTCTCACAAGGCAGAAATGTAGACATTACTGGCGAGATGGAAGAGAATGGAAGGGGTGGAGGACAGTGATGAGCTAACAAGGGCCCTTCTGCTTCTACTGTAGTCAATCCCTTCTTCTAAGTGTAAAGAATGATCATGTCTGTGCCCAGTCAACCCCAAGGAGGTCAGACTTGACTTTGATATCATATCTTCTTAATTACACCCTTCTCCTATTTACATAAACTCCCAATAATTATGTGGATTCCTCTAACTCTCACAAGCCAGCCCGGAAGGCCTAATCTACCTATGTTTACAGGTAACTGGCAACACCAGGATTTAAGCCAGGTCTGTCTGGAGCCAAAGGCCAGTCTCCATTCATTATTTTATCTCCACATAGCTTCAGGGGAAAGTGCTCCTTCTTTTACTTTAATTCAATCCCTTTAACCTGTCTCTTGCTGACTTAAAATGCTTTATTGACTCCAACTTTATTTTTTTTTCCAACTTTATTTTTTTTTAATTACATTTTGCCTGTTCCTTTTATTCTTCCTTTAGTAGAAATCCATGTTACATCAGCTCAGGTGTAAGGACACTTCTTAAAGTTCAAGTACAAGGCATCACCTTTCCATATTCTTTTCTGCAAAACACCACTAACTCCTGTATTTCCACTACCATTCATCAAAGTTGCTAATGAATTCTCTATGGTCATCCAGTTAAGTGGCTAATTTTATGTTCTCCAAAGCCATGTCTTTTAAACAGAGAAATAAAAAAGCAATAATTTCATATATATGAAAAATATTTTATTGTATAGGTGATTTTAAAATTTTTAAACTTAAAATTATAATTTTTATATTATTGTATTATGATGAATGTATTGTATTACATATAACTAGTGACTTTTTAAGTTTAAATAGTGGTTTTGAAACATTAGCTATACATAATTACCTTTATTTTTTATATGCTATTCTATAAATAATATCATACATCTTATAAATATTTATAGAGCCTGAAAGTCACAAAGTGTGTCGTAATACATAATTGATGATGTTACAGAGGCAAAGTGTAAATTATTTAGCTCCACAGACCATAATGAATAAATAAATGAATAAAAACAAGGATAAGAAAATACCACAGGCCTTGAAATTCAGAAACTATAATCAATGCCTTAATATCCCCCCTCTTTTAAAAGATACACAAAGAATCTGCATTACTTAAGAGAGCTTGCAGATACATAATATGAAAATGTTAGTCCTGACAATTAGCTATGGAGATTAAAATGTTAATGGGCCATGCTCTTCCAAGATAAGAAAATGAAGCAAAGCACTTCTTGTATTCATTTCTGCTGCCTAAGACAACCGTTTATCTCAACTTCATTCAGGCCACCATTGATAACCCACCAATGTGTAATTTCAAATGTCCCACGGAGGATAATGGACCACTTGCCATATGACTAACAATTTAATGTCTCAGCCATAAATTAAATCTTGCTTAATGTATGGTACATGATGGAAAGCCTCTGTTCTATCCATTTCTTCCAACAGATAATTGATGCAGAGGAGAAACAAAAGAAGGGGCTCCCTCTAAAAAATACATGCTCCACAAAGCAATCGCCTGCCTTACCTAATGCAATACATTTCTCGTGGGTCTTTTGTTACCCTGTAACATATTAAATTATCCTGCCAATTACCTTGGCAACTAAAACAAGAGCTTCTAATATGCTGATGACTTTTGGAGGATTACACCAGCTGTCAGTAAGAAATGATAATTAAGGTATCTTAATTATTAAGCATGATGAGAATATGCAAAATGTGTGTGTGTGTGTGTGTGTGTGTGTGTGTGTGTGTGTTTTAATAAAACTTGTGTCTAAAGCACAGAGGAATCCTCACACTGACAAAATTCTCTTTCTCTGCCTGAGATCATCTACGTGGCCCCTTTTCTCTCTGAGACTAGCAGACAGCTGGGTAAATTTCAACAACCTTTGAGATATGTAGTCTTGCCCTCACCTCAGCCTCCCAGTTATTTCCCTGGGTCTCTTTTAGGTATACATGTAGCAGACTGTGATGATTTCAAAGCTACATTTTTGGCCAGCTTACCTTCAGAACAATAGCAACAATAACAAAAGAGTCAGTCCTAATAAAGGGTCTTTGAGCAATCAGTTTAAACCACCTAAAAGTGTTCTTTTATGCTGCTTATTACTGTCTCCCCCGGAGGTTAACCGTCTTAAAAGGCTGGCGTTTAGACTGAGACTGGGAACAAAAGCATCACTAGAAAGCAGAGAGCTCGTCCTCTGGCACCAACATCTGTACTTCCCGAAATTCTCAAGAAATATAACGACTCAACGAAAAAGAACCAATACCTTTGAGTGAGAACATTCCCGCACAGGGATACCGTCTTGCTGGCTGCTGCGTAGAATGAGCTGCTTGGGCATGTATCTCTCTTCTTAGCTACGCTGTCTGCTTGGCGGCCGCTGCCAACATAGGCAGCGTTACAACATGTATGTGGTGTTCGTCCGCAATAAAAGCAGACTAACCAGCCCAGCTTGGTGCGGCTTGCCGGAGGCATCAGATCTTTAGACCCTCGCCATCTGATTGGCTGCTTCCTAGTCTCACTGTACTGGGCTGCCTTCACCTTCCACTGTGTTCAATATATTTTCCCCGGGGATACAGTCCGAGAATTGCTGGTTAGGGAATCAGAGGCAGGTTAAACTGAGTTGGTTTTAAAAAAGCAGTGACATGATTTTCTATGAACACGTCGAATGTTTAATTTTCAAGTTCTACATAGTCTACCCTGGAGAAACCTAATAAGATGGATATAATTTAACCATCGCAATTTTATATTTCCTCTCTGAAAATACCTCCGGTTTAATGCACGAATAACACAGCACTGAAATGATCAGGTGGCATCTTGCGATGTGACATGTCTGTATAATCAACATTAAATCAAAACAGATGGGGATGACAGAATATATTAAGAGGGTTATTAGAAATGCCAGACGATGATGTTGAATAAAACTGTTGAAGCCATCTAAAGAAAGTGTTATAAATCACTTACACAAAACACTTTTAAACAATATTTATATTGACTTTATATAGCTATGATAATGAAAACCTAAAGATCAATGACAAACAATAAAGGCTTTGTTACCACGTCTAGAAGAAAAATGCCAGGAAGAAATATCAAATCTGGTATTCTATGGAAACAGGCCAAACTAGAAAGGAGTAAAAAAGTACACTCTTATCATCTCCTATCCACATATTAGGTTCAATTTTATATATGACTTTGGCCAAAGATTTAGAGTATTTAAAAGTAACCTCTGGTATTACATTATTTTTAAAAATAATCAAATTATTTATATCTTCAAATTAAAGATAGTGCATTGATTGCATATATTTAGTCTTCTCTCCTTCACGAGACCTCACTAAAATGACAGTAAAGTTTTTATTTTAAAAGCTATAAACCCATAAAGATAAAGAAATAGGTGAAGTTTGCAACCAAATTTAGAGAACTAGAAAGCAGATGAAGTGGTGGTAAGTGAACAGGAAAAGCTGAATCCCAAACTAACAACATAGAAAGTCAAGAAATGACAAAATTTGCAACACACCGACCTGAATAAGCTCTGGAATTGGTGACATAATGAATATTTGGAAGCGGAAATAAAGTGGGGCTAAAAACGGCAGGTACTCTGACCACCCATGCTTCATCTTAGCACAACACTGGAGGTTTATTCTCTGGAGAGACTAAAAGGATCTCTCTGGACTAGCATGGTTTAAAAAAAAAAAAGATAGTATAATGAAAATAAGAGAATTAATGAAAAATGGGTCTCCTTTCCTGCACTTAGCTCCTGTGAGACAAGTAGCAGTATGTAGACTCTTCAAAAAGGACATCTGAAGAGTGCTCTTTGGGGACTCGATCTTCCTAAGACATTAAGACTTCAAGGCGCTAATATTGGACCTCGTTGTTCAGTTACTCGGTTGTGTCTGATTTGTTGCGATCTCATGCACTGTAGCCTGTCAGGCTCCTCTGTCCATGGGATTCTCCAGGGAAGACTACTGGAGTGGGCTGCCATTCCCTACTCCAGGGGATCTTCCCAACCCAGGGATCAAACCTGAGTCTCCTGTGTCTCTCGAATTGGCCAGCAGATTTTTTACCACTGGTGCCACTGGGAACCCTCTGTTTCCCTGAGTTTGCTCAGATTCCTGTCCATTCAATCGGTGATGCCACCCAACCATCTCACTCTCTCTTGTCACCTTCTCCTTTTTCCTTCAATCTTTCCCAGCATCAGGGTCTTTTCCAGTGAGTCAGCTCTTTGTGCCAGGTATTGCCAAAGTATTGGAGCTTCAGCTTCAGCATCAATCCTTCCAAAGAATATTCAGGGTTGATTTCCTTTAGGATTAGCTGGTTTGATCTCCCTAACAGTCCAGGGGACTCTCAAGACACTCCCTAACAAATTACCCAACCAGATGACCCAGCAATGAAACCACATTGATAAGCTCTACACGTGAGATTTATTTATTTATTTATTCATTTATTTATTTGTTGATTTATTGGCCATGCAACTTGTGGGATCAAACCTATGCCCTCCACAGTGAGAGTACCAAGTCCTAACGACAGGACCACCAGGGAATTCCCTACACATGAGGTTTAGTGCCCGACTCTTATGTATGTGTGCATGCATGCTAAGTTGCTTCAGTCACATCTGACTCTTTTTGACCCCATGGACTATAGTCCGCCAGGCTCCTCTGTCCATGGAGACTCTTCAGGCAAGAATACTGGAGTGGGTTGCCATGCCCTCCTCCAGGGGATCATCCCAATCCAGGGATCGAACCTGCCACTCCTGCATTGCAGAGAAATTCTTTAGTGATGAGCCCCCAGGGAAGCCCCACTCTTAAGTATAACAATTATCTAATATCAAAGCAGAGACAAGACCAGAAGAAACAGGCAATAAACAGGCAGACAAATAAATATGGAAAAAGTAAACTGGAGGAAACAATGGGTGTATACGAAGAACTGTTAAATGCTGTCGTTAACGCCCTTGTGGAAATGAAAGACGCGCGAGCAGCTGGCACTCTGCGTGGCCCCCACGAGCGTGACTATCAGTTACACAATGCAGTTCATAGCACAGTCCCCTGGTGACGCAGCTCAGATTTCAGTTGCCAGGGCATATTAACTAAAGGTAATTGCACAGTGTACAAACTTTTCTGTTGGCGCTTCTGCCCTGACTCTGGAGTCTCTCGTAGTAATAGGGGCACATCGCGCTCAGGGGCCAATCACATCACTTCCTTCAACCACTCTTGGCGATTGGGCACTGCACATCTGTCAGTTAACTCCCAGACAGCAGAGTATGTGGTCTTGTCACCATGTTGTGTCCCAACGATCAACCCATGTGACATTTTCCAGAATCGATAATGGAAAGAGGACATCGGCCAACAGAGATGAAAGCACAGCAGTGAAATGAAAAAATGGCCGTGGTGGTATATTGCCCTGCACTTTTCATTTTTGTGTGATGTCCTTGTCTGCTTTTGATATCAGGGTGATGGTGACCCCGTGGAATGAGTTTGGGAATGTTCCCCTCTCTGTAATTTTTTGGATGAATCAGAGAAGGATAGGTATTAGCTCTTCTCTAAACACTTGATAGAGTTCGACTGTGAAGCCATCTGGCCCTGGGCTTTTGTTTGTTGGACGATTTTTAATCACAGTTTTAATTTTAGTGCTTGTGATTGGTCTGTTCATATTTTCTATTTCTTTCTGGTTCCCACCTTTCTCAAACTGTGGTTCTCTCATGCATTTCTTTTTTAATCTCAAGTAAATGTGATAGTTGGTTACATAATATCTATTTTGGGGTACGATACATGAGAAACATGCTCACCAGCCCAAACTCAAGGAATGGACTTGGAGACAGAGGTCCAGCAGGAAGTGAGGCTTTCATGATGGTCTTGAAAGATTGGGTGTCTGGTGGGCACACACCCAGAGTTGTTACACGGAGCAAGTTATCCCCCGCATGCAAGTCCCTCCCACAGTTCCTCATTGACTGAGTACTATGGGGTGAACAGTCTTCCTGGACATCACCTAGGTTTGTTCCCTCCCTCTTTGTGGGCTGGCCCCTCCCTGACATCTTGTTCCCTCCTTTCCTGTGCACCTATTCCCGTCCTTATGTTTTGAATTCATCAATAGAATGAACCTGCACAAAAATCCTAGGCGTCCCACCCTCCCTTTGTTTTCCCGACTTTCCAGTTTTGTAAGCCTTATGGTTATCACGCATGCTAGCAATGTAATGCTCAAAGTTCTCCAAGCCAGGCTTCAACCTTATGTGAACTGTGACCTTCTAGATGTTCAAGATGGATTTAGTAAAGGCAGAGGAATCAGAGATCAAATTGCCAACATCCGTTAGATCATAGAAAAAGCAAGAGAATTCCAGAAAAACATCTGCTTCATTGGATGCACTAAAGCCTTTGACTGTGGGGATCACAACAAACTGTGCAAAATTCTTTAAGAGATGGGAATACCAGAGCACCTCACCTGCCTCCTGAGAAATCTATATGCAAGTCAAGAAGCAATGGTTAGAACCAGACATGGAACAATGGACTGGTTCAAAATTGGGAAAGGAGTGCATCAAGGCTGTATATTGTCACCCTGCTTATTTAACTTCTATGCAGAGTACATCATGTGACATGCTGGGCTGGATGGAGCATAAGCTGGAATCAACATTGCCAGAAGAAACATCAGTAACCTCAGATATGCAGATGACACCACCCTTATGGCAGAAAGCAAAGAGGAACTAAAGAACCTCTTGATGAAAGTGAAAGAGGAGAGTGAAAAAGCTGGCTTAAAACTCAACATTCCAAAAACTAAGGTCATGGCATCTGGTCTCATCATTTCATGGCAAATAGATGGGGAAACAATGGAAACAGTGACAGACTTTATTTTCTTAGGCTCCAAAATCACTGCAGATGGTGACTGCAGCCATGAAATTAAAAGATGCTTGCTCCTTGGAAGAAAAACTATGACCAACCTAGACAGCATATTAAAAAGCAGAGACATTACTTTTCCAACCAAGGTCCACATAGTCAAAGCTACGATTTTTCCAGCAGTCTAGTATGGATGTGACAGTTGGACCATAAAAAACGCTGAGCACTGAAGAATTGATGCTTTTGAACTGCGGTGCTGGAGAAGATTCTTGAGAGTCCCCTGGACTGCAAGGAGATCAAACCAGTCAATCCTAAAGGAAATCAGTCCTGAATATTCATTGGGAGGACTGATGCTGGAGCAGAAGCTTCAATACTTTGGCCACCTGATGCAAAGAACTGACTCATTGGAAAAGACCCTGATGCTGGGAAAGATTGAAGGCAGGAGGAGAAGGGGACGACAGAGGATGAGATGGTTGGATAGCATCACTGACTCAGTGGACATGAGTTTAAGCAAGCTCCAGGAGTTGGTGGTGGACAGGGAAGCCTGGCGTGCTGCAGCCCATGGGGTTCGCTAAGAATCAGACACTACTGAGTGACTGAACTAACTGAACTGAGCTATGGCTATTACATCAGCAAGCTGTCACTCAAAGTTAGCTATTCTTGAACATGGACCACTTTAAGTTTTTTATTTCATACAGATACTTTGCTTGATATTGCAAATTATGGAAGTTAATATAGATGCTCAATATCTAAGCACTTTATTACTCAGTTCCGGTTTAATTTCCAAGATTATCTCTGTCTTAGTGGCAAAAATTGTGAATTCTACTTGGAATCCTCCACCAAATATAATGTTTGTTGGCAGCACTCTCTGTTTCAGATATGTCCATTTCAGTCACTTTCTTGTTAAGGGAATTTCAGAAAAAAATAACACATCTTAAAATCAGTGTTAGGACATGCACATGGCGTGTTCAAAATTCTGAAGTGATGAAAAAGTGAAATAAAATAAAACAGCATTTGAGAGAAATATACAAATATGTTCAGACTATTTTTGTCCAAAATATTTATAATTATTCTAAAATAATTGAAAAACTAATTTGCAAATGAGAATCTGTAAAATAAGTTATACTAGTGCTTTAACATGAGATGCATTTTATGAAATTATACACATAATTTCAGTTACCAATTTTACTTCTTAATGAATTTTAAGCAAATAAAAGCAAACTTAGTAAAAAATTTTAAATACCTATTTGATGATTATTGAGGAATTTTGAGAAGGTCAGGGATACTTGATCCAATTGCAAAGGATTTGGCCACCACAGAAAATACCTGTTTAAGTCAACGTTTTTGGTTAGAAATAAAATAAGCATTCCTTTAGTATGTACCTTTACCTTCAGAATGTAATCTGTAAGACTAACTTATTATAGAAGATGGCTTTTCACAGCTGACATTTCATGCAGTCATATATTCATTCATTTTGTTACTCATCAAACATTGGATGCCTCCTTCGTGTTGGCACCAGGATTTGTGTGGAACTGTGGATTTCAAGGTAAAGAAAGAGAGGAAAACTGGAGGAAATAGTCCTGGCAGGAACAGACTGAGCCATCCTGTAGTGCCGTCCATCTGGTCCACCCTGCACCCGCTACTTCACGTGTAGGATATTGCGTGCTCAGAGATGCCCTTTAAGTCTCCTTTTCCTATGCCTGTGTAGCCCATATAAGCAGATACTTTTCATGTCTTACCAGGTTTAATTGGGGCTTGCCATGAGTGATGACAGACTTCCTATGCAGCTGTAGAAAAAGGACTTGTGGACACTACAGAAGAAGGAGAGGGTAGGACGAGTTGAGAGAGTACCATTGACATATATACACTCCCATGTGTAAAATGGTAAAATAAAAAATGGGTGAAATAGATAGCTGGTGGGAAGCTGCCGTGTAGCAGAGGGAGCTCAGCTCGGTGCTCTGTGACAACCGGGATGGGTGGGATGGCGGGTAGGGCGGAGGGAGTCCCAGGAAGAAGGGGCGATGCATCGTACAGAAGAAACTAGCATGACATTGTAAAGCAATTACACTACAGTTTTTTAAAAATAAGACGTGGCCTATAAAAAAGAGAGAATTGAATAATAAAGTAGCTTCTACCGTATGGACGTGAAATAACCACCTTAAAATGGCAGACTGCCTATTTCACTGATTGAATTTGTATTAATACATTTTTAACAGAAGGCTTTACCATAACCTATGGGAGTCTCTAAAGTTTTGAAATATAAATGTTAACTGCCAGTTCCAAATCTCAAAACAAGGCTACAGAACAGACTTTTGGTAATTAACCCAGGGTACCAAAAAGTCGCCCCTTTCCTTTCTCCACACACACCCTCTGTTTACAATAGTTTAGTTCTTTCAAGTCTATCACTGCTTTTGTCTGCTCACTTCAAAGCCATATTCAGCTGCAGGTCTCAAACACAATGCGGAAGGCTGGTGTCTGCTTACGAGAGCTGAAATGCTTTGTTTCAGAATTGCCTTAACATCTAAACTTATTGGTCTAGATTTACCACCTTGACCTACTTCATTCATTTATTTTCATGAAAATGGAGACTTCTGATGCTGATTCATTCACCTGCAAGGCATCTTTTAGACGAGTGCGCAGATGAAACTAATTATTCTTCTGATAAATTGCTCCACTCACGTTAGCTCTTCTCGGCAATAAGCAGCAGAAATAAAATACTTACATCTCTATAAGCAATTCTGGGGAACACTGAGGTTTCTACTTAAAACATGTTTAAAAGCATCAATTTAGTCCCTGATAAAAATAAATCATCCCTCAGCTAAACTCCATACTGACTCCATCCCCTTTGGATCCATTTACATCCTCACCATGTTCACCACAGATCAGCCCTTGCCATCTACCTCTACAAAGAGTAAATCATGAGCTGCTGCAGCTGCTGGTCCTCTGAAAGGAGTTCAGGGTGGACACAGCGGAAATGAGGCTCTCTGTGCTCGGGTGGGGGATGGGCGAGCTGGCACGACAGGTCTTCAGAGAGTTAGATACTTTCAGGAGCTGATTGTAAGAGCCCGATTCTTGTATCTCCGCATATCTAGAAAAGCACTTAAATCGTTCATGGTGACAGCTGTTCCTTGTGACTCGCAAAAGTTTCAGGAGACTAGCAGAAACTTTCTGGAAAAATATGTGTCTGATTGCATGGAATCCCCCTTTACCAAAATCACGTATACACTGACCTCCCCGACTCTACGTCTTTGGAGCAGTTTCTCAGAGCTACCTGAGGTGCCGTCTCCTGCGCTGCAGTCCTCATTTTGCCCCCAGTAAAACTTAACTCACAACTGTCATGTGCATTTTTTTAAAGTCAGCAACCACCTGCTGTTAACACTTGGCCCCCCATGAAAACAAAGGAAGATGAGGATAAGAGAGGATTTTTTAGAAACAGTGGAAGACATGATTATTTATATAGAAGGCACGCTGAATTCTGAGCAAGATGAATATATGCATACCTACACTCCCATTAAAACTACATAAAGTCAAAAATAAAATTGTAAAGATAGAAAAGACAGTTTAGCTACCCAGGTAAGACAATTGGGTAAACAGCATCAGTTCAGTCCCTCAGTCATGTTTGACTCTTTGTGACCCCATGGACTGCAGCACACCAGGCTTCCCTGTCCATCACCAACTCCTGGAGCTTGCTCAGACTCATGTCCATCAAGTCAGTGATGCCATCCAACCATCTCATCCTCTGTCATCCCCTTCTCCTCCTGCTTTCAATCTTTCCCAGCATCAGGGTCTTTTTCCAAGGTGTCAGTTCTTCGCATCAGGTGGCCAAAGGATTGGAGTTTCAGCTTCAGCATCAATCCTTCCAGTGAATATTCAGGACTGATTTCCTTTAGGATTGACTGGTTTGATCTCCTTGCAGTCCAAGGGACTCTCAAGAGTCTTCTCCAACACCACAGTTCAAAATTTCCAAATTGGTTCCAAAATGGGTAAACAGCATACTTCTCATTAATAAAAGGAAATGTGGAAATATTATAGAATAACATCTTTAAACTGATGAGAGGCGAAAAACACCTCTCAGAGTTAAAATTCTAAATACTGCTGAAATATTAATTAAAATAGAGGAGAGTAGGCAGAAGTGAGGATTAACACCAAAAAGGATACCAAGAGCTCAAAGTAGAAATTCATGGCTATGGTGCTAATTGTTGAACACCTACCAAATTCCATTATCTATATCATTAAAGGTAGTTAAGCATTTGAGAAGCTTTGAATTTAACAATCTTTCGATTTGTATATGTGACTCTATGTCCAGAAATAGCCTTTGAAAAATGTAGTATTCTAATTATACTTCATGCTCATACCAGCTATTCATTATTTTAATTATGATTTTATTATAAAACCCCATAAGGGAAGAGACCAGGGCTGTCTTAGTCATCATTTAATTCCCAATTGCTAACACATTGCTTGGCACCTTGTAGGAACTCAGCAAACAGTTATGGGCTAAATACATGAATTGTTTGTCTAAGTTTACCTCTACAACTTTTTACCCTCCCTGTCAATATTCTTCCTGAAGATTAGAAAAAAATATTCTCTTTTTCTTAATCTGCTACTCTTTTGCATATGGTATGGAATCTGTTTTTTCTTAAAAAATGCAAGAAGTGACCTTTTTTTTTTTTTTCCTGGAAAGAAGGATAAGAAATTAAGAAACTGTAGAGTTGGAATTAAGAATACATTTAAGATTCCAGAATACATTTAAGAATGCATTTAAGTATTCTTACATACATTCCAGAATACATTTAAGTAAGACACAAATTTATTACTCACCTTCCCATTGAAAGCAAGAGTCTTGAAGTCAAGTTTCTTAAAGGTCTAGACAGATAATAGCTATAAATGTTTGGGACTTCCCTGGTGGTCCAGTGCTTAAGACTGCAGTTCCACTGCAGGGGTCACAGATTCCATCCTTGGTAGGGGAACTAAGATCCTGCATGCCTCTCGGCACAGCCAAAAAAAAAAAAGTTATAAATGTTTAAAAAGAACAGATAGAGAGGGCTGTGACCCATGAAAATACAATTAAAATATACTGAAATTTACTTCCCCAAATACTATGGATTAGATACTCTGGAGTGCACCTCTTAAAAATCTTTTTAAATACCAGAAAAAAAAAGTGCAATAAATATTTAAATCTTCCATTGAACTTTAGCTGAAAGAGCTGACTCTATTTTTAGGTGTTTAAACAAGGGCCAATATATTGAGACTCTGGAATTGCTTGGTGATACCAGGGGGCCGGGGGTTGTTTAGGTCAACACATGGTAGAGTGCTGGAACTGAGATTTCTTCATAAATCTAAAGTCTGTAAGATATTAGACCTTTCATGATAAAAGAATGGGTTAGGGAAAAAAATCCTCAGTGTCAAAGGGAAAGATGCATCTTTATCAGTTTCAGATCTGAGTGAGGAAAATATATATATTGTACTTTCAGACATGGCCATATAAAAGTTTGTGCTTCCCCTGTGACCTTTCAAGCCTCCAAATGAGAAATTGGAATATGGGTTCAGGATTGAGGATGCCCTCAGGGATACGGTAGGAGCAAGTTCTTTCTGGAGTCATGGTCCTTCAACCCAGGTCTCCTGGAGACTCACTAGATTTCAGTTAGTCAAGTAAACCAGCCTGTTGTGCTGGAACCAAAAGACTGATGTATAGATAGATCTTTCTAGGTGTGAGCAAGAATAAAAGTACATTTAAAAAAGCAGATTTCCAGGTAGAACCACAAATAAAATAACGTAAAATTCATACATGGTTTGAATTAATGTAAGTAGGATTAATGTTACATTATTTTCAAAATGAATGGTAAAATGACAAAGAATGTACCATTGCAGTGAAGGTTTTGCATGTGGTTTTGACTCCATGAGGGGAAAGGTAGATATTCAGCTAGAAAGAGCAGTTTATGACTTTACCAGAGAACATATACAAACACGTCAGAAATTAAAGCTTAGTATCATTTCCAATAGCCTCTCAGAGGGTATTACTTACAAGTTATACAGTTGACTCATTCATTCTTAACAATATTTACTTAATAAAGAAAATTTAATCTCAAAAAATGAAATAGTCAAGTGGGCTAAAAATGGCTCTCTTCCTTTTAAAACCTTCTAGAGATTCCTACTCTATCAAATGAAGTTGTAGGACTGAAATGTTTCTTAAGGTCACTTCTAACTGGGGCTTTCTGTCTGTCCAATGTGGCTTGTACCAGAAATCTAAGGTTTTTGCAAGCTGATGTCATAGTAATTTCAAGTCATTGGAAAACTCTTAAGTGAATTTTCCAATGTCTGTTTTCCTATAATGTTGCAAATTATCTTTGTGCTTGATAACACTGAAATTAACATGATAGAAATAGAAAAAAATATATTTATTTGATAAATTTCAAAGTATAAGCAACCCTTGTTCATATTATTAGAAATCTTACCCTATTAGCAAGACAGGCAACAGCTTAACTGAAGAATTAGCAACCAAATCAGCAGAAATTTTACTTGAAGCATTTTATGTAAGCAATCTGGTTCTCAATTCTGCAGAAAATGAAAGCAAACATGTTTTGGAGGTTTTTTTGAATTGAATAGAATGGCATCACACCTATATATACCAATCCTCGCCAAGCTGTGGAAACCACTCTAGTTAATGTGATTGAAAATCTCAGTAGTGGAATTCCTTTTGCTTCAGTTCCACTAGAGCTTTACAGGAAGAAAAATATTTCCAAATGGATGGAAATTTCATTTAGCACTGACTACTTTTGGCCCTATGTTCCTAGAAAATCCATATCGAATTGTCTAAGGCATTTCTGGCACACAGGTAAAATGAGAGCAAGTCATTTATGTCCCCAAAACGAACTTTGAAAGTGAAGCTGGGCTGAAAGTAGACAAAAGGAACCATAGACTTTTTTTTTTTTAATGAAAAACACACAAAACTCAAACCATTTTTAGAAATTCAAATTTAAAGAGGAAGAATCAGCAGTGAGATAGCGATTGTTTGCATCTATTCTAGGAAAGACTGGAACATAATTCTTCACTAATTGCTTACAACAGGACAGGTCACTCACTTCCATGATTCATTTAAAAAAAACACCACAAAACTTTACAATTCATTCCTGCTGGTCTGTAAAGGCATGTTGCTCTGCACTTATGTCATTCTCTGAGTTCTAATTAGGTTGTGGAATGAACTCAGGTCTAAAGCTTATTGGGGCCTTGGGAAGCTGGGGGGGGGTCTGTGAATGTTTAGGGCACCAAGAAGAAGAATCATTTCTTTCTAATATATATATATAATATATACAATTCTCAAAGGAGTTTTGTTAAGTTTGAGTTGAATATCACGGAATTGAGTCGAGTTGAATTCAATCTAAATGAATCAATCGTAGATCACACTGTGATTTTTAGAGTAAAAAAATTTTTTTTCCTGAATGCGTCCTTGAAGCCTGTCCTTTGACAAGAGCCAAGAACGTCTATCTGTTAAGTTCTTCCTGAGAACAGTTAACCGATTTGACTTAGGAATGGGTGGTTTCCTCTTACTATAATGAAAATTTAAAATTGAAATCAATAAATCAGGATAAAAAAGGAATGGTTTCCTCAATATCTTTATTATGCAATATTAGTTATCTTCCACATCCATTTCTTTTTCCAGGTAGAAAGAACCACAAATAAAATAACATTTCTTGCTGTGTTTCTCATTAGCATCTGACTGTGCTGTGCTGTGCCTAATCGCTCAGTCATGTCTGACTCTCTACAGCTAGACTGTTAAGATCCGGGAGGATAGGGATTGTGTCTGTTTTGTTCACCCTTCCATCCCAGGACTGGCTTAGCACCTGGCATACAATAGCTACGTAATAACTACAGAGAAATGGACCCTTCACTGGATTCTGACCCCTCCAATTCCCATTTCCCCACCTTCCTAGACTGGGTCACAGGGTTCACCACATAAACTACTCGCATTTAAACTACTTGTCTGGTTACGGTTAGTGAAAGAAAGTGAAAAGTGAAGTCGCTCAGTCGTGTCCAACTCTTGGCGACCCCGTGGACCGTAGCCTACCAGGCTTTTCTGTCCATGGGATTTTCCAGGCAAGAGTACTGGAGTGGGTTGCCATTTCCTTCTCCAGAGGATCTTCCTGACCCAGGGATTGAACCTGGGTCTCCCGCATTGTAGGCAGACACTTTACCGTCTGAGCCACCAGGGGCGTCTGCTTATGGTTAAGGGGAACCCAGTTCAGACAGGACATGTCTTTATAGACTGCCTGTTGCTTCTCTCCTGGCAGGTCCAAACTTCTTTTCACAGTAATATCACAGCTTCCTGTGTCCTAAGGTGGTACCACTGCTTTGGGAGAAAGTACCTTAGAAGTTATGCTTGGACCATAGTAGAGCCTCCATTGGAATCTTACGTCACCATTTCTGAACACTTACCCAATTACCATCCATCCCTGTATCAATAGATATTTGCTCTGTGAATCATATGTTCCCTGCTGCTTCTCTTTTGATCTTGCTGTCACTTTTCATGTTCTCACTGTCTTGTTCTTGTGGCCCTCACCCCTGCCTAGAGATGCCAGACTGAATGCCATCCAAAGTCAGGCAGTAGCTCGGAGGGTATTCAAGGAAGCCAGGAAACCTTGTACCAAGCAGCCCTCCAGATTTAAAAACCATCATGGACAACTCAAACCATAGATACACCACGGAGAGAAGCACCAAACAGCTGCCTGGCAGGCAAATCTGGAAGGTGCCAAAGACCAGGCTGGATGCAGGTGGGATCACATTTTAGACAAAATGAGGATCTAGAGACTTTCTCGGACTTCCCTAGTGGCTCAGACAGTAAAGAATCTGCCTGCAATCAGGAGACCCAGGTTCAATCATTGGGTTGGGAAGATCCTCTGGAGAAGGGAATGGCAACCCACTCCTGTATTCTTGCCTGGAAAACCCCATGGACAGAGGAGCTTGGTGGGCTACAGTCCATGGGGTCCCAAAGAGTCAGACAGGACTGAGTGACTAACACACACACACACATATACACAGAAACTTTCCTGGTGTTCCAGTTGTTAAGAACCTGCCTGCAGGGGACACGGATTGGATCCCTGGTCTAGAAAGATTCCACATGCCTCGGGGCAAGTGAGCCTGGTCTCCACAGCTCCTGGGCCTGAGCCTCAGAGCCCACAAGCCACGAAGACTGAGCCCTTCTGCCCTAGAGGCCGAGCTCCGCAGCAAGTGAAGTCACCGCGATGAGAAGCCAGTGCTCTGCAACTGGAGAGGAGCCCCTGCTCGCCACAGTGAAAGAAAAGCCCATGCAGCCAAAAATAAATAATAAATGTTTTAAAAATGAGGATCTAAGGGAGTGATTTCCCTAACTTCCCTTATGACAGTGAGAATTTCAAAAAAGAGGCATCTAGCTCCTTGCATAGCTTATTCAGCATTACTTACAAGACACCCATGACTCTAAAAGATAAAATAAGAACCAACATTAACCAATACTAATTATAAAAAGTGATCTAATCTTCTGACTAGCACAATGCCAATATAAAGAAAACCGCCTTTTTCAGCTTTTTCCTTCCATAGAGAAATTATAAGCATATGTAATAAGATTTTAGGTAACCAGGTGAATTCTAGCAAGATGAATCAAAGAATATGCCTTCTGAAGTATATATTTCTAAAGTATATATTTCTAAAGTTATTCATGGCTATTTCCTTTCAAAGCTTAACATGTGCCAAGATATGCAATGATACCTTCTGCCCAGTATTCATTGCAGTCATGGAATCTTAGAGTTCTAATACCCTTGACTAAAATATTGCCTTAGTAAAAATTCAATTACAACCTGATGTATATGGAAAAATCCCAGAATATAAGCATATGAATTTAAGTTGGCATTGGGTATTCTGTGCTTTTATTTATTTATATCAAAAAGTCACATTATCAAAATGTTGGCAAATAATTGAAACATCCAGTAGGGAAGACAAAATAAACATATCTGTTATTTTTTTTTTAAAGAAAGTTACATTCCTGAGAGATTTTAGTATGCTTAAAAATTAAGCACAAAAATATGTTGTTGTTGTTGTTCGACTCAGACTCAGTCGTTCAGTCTCGTTTGACTCTTTGTGACCCCGTGGACTACAGCAAGCCAGGCTTCCCTGTCCTTCACCACCTCCAGAGTTTGCTCAAACTCATGTCCATTGAGTCAGTGATGCCATCCAACCATCTCATCCTCTGTCATCCCCTTCTCCTCCTGCTTTCAATCTTTCCCAGCATCAGGGTCTTTTCCAATGGGTCAGTTCTTCACATCACGTGGCCAAAGTATTGAAGCTTCAGCTTCAGCATCAGTCCTTCCAATTCAGGACTGATTTCCTTTAGAAGTGACTGATTTGATCTCCTTGTAGTCCAAGGGACTCTCAAGAGTCTTCTCCAGTACCACAGCTCAAAAGCATCAATTCTTTGGCACTCAGCTTTCCTTATGGTCCAACCCTCACATTCATACGTGACTACTAGAAAAACCATAGCTTTGACTAGACAGGCCTTTGTCAGCAAAGTGATGTCTCTGCTTTTTAATATGCTGTCTAGATTGGTCATAGCTTTTCTTCCAAGGAGCAAGCATCTTTTAATTTCATCCAGCAAGGTTCTAAGTTGTTTTATTTCCTCCCATCAGTCCCAGGCTCCAGTCACCATACACAAACCCTTTTGTGCACATAGTTCTTAGACCAGCTTATTTCCTGGCTTCTGGGATGTAGAGGCACCTATTATGATGGCATTTGAAACAGCCAGTTTATATGTAAAGGCAACACTCTTAATCTGACCTTTTTTTTACTTTGGCTTAATGGTAAGTCTTTGAGAAAGGTTCTGAGAAACAAGAGCTATGAATCTACTGTTGTTTGAAGTAGAGACATGGGAGGTATTTTCAACCCCATCTGCTCTGTTTCACCTCTGCTTTTCAACTTGTCAATTCTTGCCTGTATTTATTTCATTCTTGTGATACCTTGCTAAATGCAGCAAGGACTAACCAAAGCAAGTTAACATTCTAGCACTCTGGCTACAGCTTTGATAGGTACACATGATCTGTCTTTTAAGTTATCACATGCGTGAGTGCTTGCTAAGTTGCTTCACTTGTGTCTGACTCTTTGTGATCCCATGGACTGTAGCCCACCAGTCTCCTCTGTCCATGGGATTCTCCAGGCAAGAATACTGGAAGTGGGTTGCCATGCCCTCCTCCAGGGGATCTTCCCAACCCAGGGATCGAACCTGCATCTCTTACATCTCCTGCATTGGCAGGCAGACTCTTTACCTCAAGCACCACCTGGGAAGCCCCAGGTTGTCATCGATTTTATCAAATGTTTTACCAGTCTCCTAACTTGGTGTGTACATGCCCTCACCTCCCACCACATGACTGTTAATCACAACTATTTTAGGACCTGTTATGTTAGCCTCCAATTCCAGATGCCAGTTTCTATGTAGAGAAGCTAAGCTACTAACATAAAGACGTACCCTGAAACACTGAATTAAAGCAGGGTTACCAAGTAAATTTATTTTAACATCATGAAAGAGAACGCCATTTATCATTATGCCAAAACAACACACATAAGGGGCTTCCCAGGTGGCTCAGTGGTAAAGAATCTGCCTGCCAATGCAGGAGACATGGGTTCAAACCCTGGGTTGGGATGATCCCTTGGAGAAGGAAATGGCAACCCACTTCAGTATTCTTGCCTGGAGAATCCCATGGACAGAGGAGCCTGGTGGGCTACAGTCCATGGGGTTTCAGAGTCTGACACAGGTGAGTGACTGAGCACATACACATGCACATAAGGCAAGACTGTCCTAAGCAAACTGGGACTCTGTTCACCCAATGTAATATTTAAATACATTGAAAAGTTTGTTTTCACCTCTTGTGATGGGACTAAGGTGCGTGGTCTGGATGGGCCATGACCCCTCTCCTCTGAACAGGCCTCCGGGGAGCCAGGTTCCTTCCATTTTCTTTTACCTCTCTTCTCTAGAAGCCATCATCTTGAGTTTAGCTCAAGAAAAGGAAACGTATGGAAGTGTGCTTGCCCAGTATTTTAAGACAAAGAACAAGTGACAAACATCACTTCATCCACGTTGTACTGAGAACTGAGCTCCACGGTCACACCACATGCCAGGAAGACTTGGAAATGTGCTGTCTGATTGGGCAGTTCCAAGTCCAGCAATAACTCTAGTGTGAAGGGAAATGAGATTTTGTGCTATGGAAAAATGGAAGAGAGATTTTGGTGGATTTTCAGCAACCTCCACCTAAACAACAATCTTCCTTCTAAGGAATTATTTCCTCATTTGCCATTTAAAGGTAAAATTCCCAGCATTCCTGGGCTTTTGTGAGTTGTCTTGGATGAAATCTACCTGTGTTTATCACCTCCAGTTCATTTACTAAATTATCCTGGTTTGGAAACAACTTAGGCTAAAGCTTTAACCAAATTTATTGTGTGATGTATATGGTCTTTCACCGTTATTTTTCATACTTACACTGAGTTTTGTGGTATTCTGATAACATGCTATCTTTCTAGGTGATCTATCTTTGATAGAATAGTCTATCTTTAATCTCCCCTTTTCTGGGAGAGTTAACATTACTCTCAGTTATTAAATACCAAAATCTTCATTGTTACATTAGTCAGAGAATCCTGGCTTTTCCTGCTGAAGGAAAAATCGTGTTTTTAATCCTCTTTTCCCTAATACCTTAAACATATTTTGTGTTTTCCCTTGTAGTGCCTAAGAGCAGAGGGACTGCTTTAGAAGGAATAAACACCCAGTGTCCTTTGCTGGCTTTTATTACTTTCAAAAAGTTACTGAAACTTATCTAACAGTAATAATCATTAAATTGTCTTTATTCCATCTTAGTAGGAGAACAAGCATTTCTTTCTCTGGTGGATTCTCATCCCTCTATCTACCCAGTGGGGCTAATGGCTGATCTGATACTTCCTTTTCCCAGGAATGAGGGTTTTCCAGCACTTTTCATTATCCACATAATTAACTTTGGGGCTCAGGGATTTACTAATTGGAGCCTTGACAGTCTTGTGCTGGTAGAGAGATTTGTTTTCGCAAAACCACTTAGAGGCAGTTTTTGCTGGATTGGGATGACTTACGATTTTACCGTATCGTGAGGGTGCTGCCGCTCTGTTCTTAGGACTTGTTAATCCTTCAACATTCCCTTCTTCAATTCTACCGTGCAGAGCAAAAGAAGCTCCAAATGCCTCCTAAAATCTTCATGGGAGTAGAACACTAAGCGTGGAGTAATCAAGTTGGGCAAGATGCTTTTTCTGCTCTAGCTTCTCTGGGGTGCATTATCCAGCCTCGAAGTCAATGAACTCTTCAAGTGAGCCAGCCAGAGCAGCACTCAGACTAGGTCACTGCTGCAATAGCCTGAAAGAGCCGGTGTACTTTGCAAAAGTTAGGATTTCTTTTTGAGGTAGAAACAGCTGAAGAAGCATGACTCACCGTGGTGCTGAGATAAAATCACTTTGCCTAAAAACACCTTAAAGGCGAAAATGACAACTTATTAATGTATTGTGCAAACATGAATTTATGAAATCACCAAGTGTGAAATGAACGATTAATGAATAAAAGCTGAAAGGCTCACACTTACACATCGATTCTAGTTATGGTAAAGGTGACTTCTGAGGGCACTCTTCTGATCCTGCTGTTTTATTTCCATAAAATATTATCTGAAGGATGATGGTGCCTTTTTTTTTTACCTTTTTGGATTTCCCTAATACAGTATAGAAAAATAAGGCCTTTCATGGGAATTAAAATGAAAGAGTCCTTTCAGAGTTCCAAAAATATTACCCCAACTCTGCCAAGATTAATATGGTCAAAGTTTCCATGAAAAGCATAATTTCATGGGAGTTATGCCTGTTCAGATGTGTACAAAAACCACCGACTTAGTACTCCTTTCTGATCAATATGTACTTGAAGGAACAATTAATTTGTTTTATCCTACTATTCATATTGCCAAGTGGACTGTTACTGCAGGTTTTTGTCATTAGATGGTTGAAGTTTATGTTTTGGGTTTTAACATAACAGTAACTTGCACTTTGTAAGTCTTAATTGTTTATATGTTTATGTTGTATTCCTACATGTTGAAGGTAACTTTGGCAGGTAGGATTATTATTTCTTTTCCAATTTTTAACAACCAAGAAAGTAAAGCACAGAGGAATTCAGAGACTTAAGCAAAACCATATAGCAAGTAAATGGTAAATTAAAATTCAGCTCTCCAAGTTCAATTTTTCAGTAGACAGAAAACTTCTGTCTACTGAAATACCTCTACAATATACCAAAACTCTAATAAAATGAATAATATGAAACAGTGGGTTGCGCTTAATGTAGTTTGAGTCAGGGACCTCTACTTTTTTCTAATGTCATGTCTTAATTTGCAGAACCTTCCCTGGCCACGTCAAAAGGTAAAGAAAACAAACCTCGTGAAAAACAAGGTTAAGTTCTAGAACTGGAGTCTCTGGGTCTGCCCAGGAGAGCTTGAAGAGGATGAGAAGATGATTGGAGCCTTTACAGTAACTGTGCTGCCTTTGAGAGATAAGATAGCATCATTGTAACCAATACCATGCTCTCATTAGCGCAAAGTCTAATCTGGCTTTGTGTGAGATTTTCCATTCTGTCCTTGGTTATTGTCCTTTGGTGGAGAGGTCTGGCAAATGGTCTTTGAGTGACCTCATTCCACTGAATCGTGGGCTTGAGCCAGAAATTGAATTCTGCAAAATGGACATGGCTTAGAGGAAAGAGAATATGAAGACGGTGCTATAAATGAGAGGCTGTAGAGTGAACAAATGAAAACCATCACAGCATTAAATCTGGCATCCCTTTTTAGGATCAATTAATAGGTGATGAAGTTCCAGGTGGACTGGTTAGAGAAAAATTTACCAAATAGAGGAGAGTTAGGTTTGGTCAGCTGTACACCAGATTACCTCTAAAGACCATCAAGTTTCCTATAAAATCGTCATTTAAATGTGGCAGAACATAATAAGATTTGTGTCATATTCTCCTAGAATATATTTGCAATAAATTACCAATAATACCTGTAGGTCTTATAAACTTTAAAAATATCACCAGTATATTGACAATTAAAAGGCAAGAGTAAATTGTATCCTGAAATATCCTAGAATTATGATGCTCAAATTGTAATAGGACTTATCATGTGATGTCTTCTAGAGAATTAGAAAGTGAAAAAATGAAAGTGTTAGTTGCTCAGTCATGTCCAACTCTTTTGAGCCCATACAGCCCGTAGACTGTAGCCTGCCAGGCTTCTCTGTCCATGGGATTCTCTAGGTAAGAATACTGGAGTGGGCTGCCATGCCCTCCTCCAGGGGATCTTCCCAACCCAGGGATCAAACCCAGGTCTCCTGCATTGCAGGCGGATTCTTTACCAGCTGAGCCACCAGGGAAGCCCCTGAATTAGATCAGAATGATAAACACAGACACATACACACATACACCAAAAGATGTTAACAAATGATTCTAAAGTATTTATGGAAATATAGATGTGGAAAAAGTAGCAAATCTGGAGTAAAAGTATTCAGTAATACATGTGAGCACACATAAACTGGGTTTTCTCTTTGAAAAGAACAGCGAAAAGGTGGTTCTCAGTGCACCTTGGTGTGACTTTGTGTGGCCCAAAGAACATAGCCTGACGACCCACCTGGACCTCTGCTCATATCTCAGGTGGGTAAATTTTTGTATGACTTTAGACAGAATTCTTAATCTTCCTGACCCTTGATTTCCTCATCTGTGGAATGAGGTTGGTGATACAATGAGATAAGAAGTGCTTGGCATTCAGCAGGCACATTCCCTTTCTTACTCTTGGCATAGTTGTTGCATATGGTGAATAAGTTTTGGCACCTAATACCTGATTTATTAATAGGGTAGAACTGTCTAAGTCCAATGCCATAAATTAGTGTCCTGCAATACCTTTAAGGACCATCGTTTTTGCAATATGAACATTTTTGTGGAATGTAAATTTACATTTTAATTGTATATCACATTCCACTGTATGTTCACAGATCGACTTATCTCAAACTTCTAAATTTTCATGAGTCAGAAGTCACACAGCTCTGCAAATAATTTTTTTTTAAACTTCTATTTACAAAATATATTGCTTGTCCCCTAAATTTTCAGTACTTTCAACCAACTCTCTTCTGTGTTCAGGTCATAAACCAACCCTCTATTCATATGTCAGAGATGGACAGGAGGAATGAATGAACACTGGATTATAACCTAGCAAAGTAACTACCATGCTCTTGTTTGGTAAAACTGATACTGTGACTATTGCTGATTTTTGGACATTAGGAGCCATATTCTCTTCGAGGGCTTCCCTTGTGGCTCAGCTGGTAAAGAATCCACCTGCAAAGTGGGAGACCTGGGTTCGATCCCTGGGTTGGGAAGATCTCCTGGAGAAGGGAATGCCTACCCACTCCAGTATTCTGGCCTGGAGAATTCCATGGACTGTATAGTCCATGAGCAAAATTGCTTAGAGTCTGAAAAACAAGGATTCAGATAAAACAGAGCACTCACAAACACAGAATTTCATGCTCTGGAGTTTTTGCTCAGTTATGATAATATTGTGGGAGCTGCTGGGTTTCAGATCTGAGTCACTGGAAACTTTAAGGCTGAATTACATTTAGTGTCAAGCACTCGAGGCATGTGTTCTAACGGCTCCTTGGGATGGTTTGTGTTTAACGTCTACAAAACTATTTCATTTGTACTGACATGTGAAACTCTACGAGCCATTGCTCTTTTTTATTTTATTATATTATTTGTTTACTTTGGCTTGCTGGGTCTTCACTGCTGCTCGGGCTTCTCTCTCATTGTAGCGAGGAGGGGCTACTCCTTTACTTGTGGTACTTGGGCTTCGCGTTGCATTGGCTTCTCTTGTTGCAGGGATGGGCTCTAGGGTGTGTGGGCTTCAGTAGTTGTAGTACGTGGCCCAGTGGTTGTGGATCCCAGGTTCAACAGCACAGACTCAGTAGTCGTGGTTCACAGGCTTAGTTCCTCCATGACATGTGGGATTTTCCTGCACCAGGGTTCGAACCTGTGACTCCTGCATTGGCAGCCAGATTCTTTACCAATGAGCCACGAGGGAAGCCCAAGGAGCTACTTCTTTATGACCATAAAAACCTAACTATTTTCCTTTATTTTCTACATCAGTTAATATGTTCATATTTTCAACTAAATACAGTGACTTTCAAGTTTTATTATTTACAGCATTATACTATTGCCTTTGGCCATAAAAATATGCTTTATGTAAAACTGTAGAAGACAAAATGTTATTCAGTAATTTATGGGACAATTGGGTTTTCCACTAAGTTTACAGTAGCAAATTAGTATGATTAATTGTGGGTGAAGTGAGCCTAAATTTCCAAACACCCTAAACAGAACAACTCCCCAGTGATTGAAAAGAAGATTCAAGTTGGCTTGAAAAGATCTACTGTTTTTGCTGCTAATTCAGTCACTTGCCTTTAATGACAGCGTCCTGATTTTCTTTTGGCAAGCCATGACTTTCCTCTTTACTCTCAGCCCTGTAGACTAGGGGTTTCTGAGGCCATTCCCAAGCTCCAGGTGTGAGGGTTAATCCTGCTCTGGACCCTGGGTGTACCCCATCCTTTTGGCTACTACGGTTAAGGATGGTCCCATGACCTAAGCTGTTCCAAGAGAGTTGACCTCAGGATTGTTATTGAACTATTAGGGAAAGTGGAGCTCTCTTTCCTGTGGGGCGACCGAACTACTGTCACGTAAGCCTGGGGAAGTGAGAGACATCTTGCCATCATGTTGACAGAATTTGCCCTAGAATGAAGACCCCGTCTTAAAAACCAGAGCTGAGATGTAAAGACAGGCTCTTAAAAACCAGAGCTAAGACAGAAAGACAGGCTTCTTGCAACAGGATTAATTCTGGGTTTGCCTGAAAGGGTAAGACAACATTTCTCCTGAAGGCTCCCCAATCCATCAATTTATTTTTGACGTGTTAAAATGATCCCATAATAAAGAGACACAAGTATAAAAGTTAGAAGCTTTGAACCATCCTGACTGCAGTCTCATTTTAACAATGTAATTGGATAAGCACTGTTGCTTGTCAATTTCCCAGTCTATAAAAAGTGGGAAGCATGTTAAGATGTGTGCATAATAAGAAGCCTATTTATCTGTAGTTAATGACAGAGGTAAGTGGTGGCTTTCATACCTCCACTATAGATGAGCCCACAGACTTTCCTGACAAACTGTTTTATGCCTAAACTATTCCAACACTTACCTACATGCATTCCTCGCCCTTTGGCATCCCTTCCCTTCCTCACAACGTAGTTCTCCTGTCACTTTTAAGATACCCATGACGTAAGCGCCTGCTTCTGAGCGCTTCTTACAAAGTCTTCATAAAAACGGCAGCTACTTTGCGGGTGACAATCTCCGCTTAATTTTTCTCCAAGTATTCTGAAGGGGTTTCTTCAAGTAATTTAAAAGCGTCTATATTTAGGAATAAAAAGTCTAAAGATGACCTCTGCAGATTTCTCCCTTCTGTTAAGCGCAATTTTATTAAAGATATATTTTCATTCTCATACTGGATGCTCCCCAACTTCTATTACCTTTTGATGTCAGATTTTGAGGCCTGATGATACTTTTACCATCCGCAAAGTTTTTAAGGACTCCACACAGACTTGTCAACGCCTTTGTTGTTATTCCTTTCAAAGGTTGCATGTGAATATTCCATGCGAATCTAACAGACTAGTAAAATCCAAGAACTCGATGTTCTTGGATTTTTGTTTTGTTTTCCACAGATTCATCCTTTTGAGAATCTAGGGACATAGAATATACTAGTCTGGATGGCTGTGGGTTAGATTAATCCAAAGGTTTAAAGAGGGGGGAGAAATAATCTTTTACTTTCTTGTCTTTTATACACACACACACACAAAACCACATACACACTTTCAGCTCCATTTTTTTCTCGTACATAAAGATATAAGGATTAGACCAAGTGATATCTAGATCCCTGAGACTGAGAGTCTTTAATTTTATAAAATGTATTACTCATTACTGATCATGATCAGTACAGTTCCATCCTTATTGGGAATATAGAGGTAGCACTCTGTAATCATTAAAACATAATTTTACTGAGAACACATTATTAAATTTATCCAATACCTAGAATTTTTTCTCTTCATTTACTCTAAAAATAATCACGATAGTCAAATGAGAAGAGGCATTTTAAAATGTATATTTTAAATCCATGATTTCCTGAATCTTTGATTTGATCAGCATGTAAAAACCCTTTCCTCTCACCCATTCTGCCCTAAACTATTGCAGAATAATAGCCCATTACTGTTCGAGGACTCTCAGATCACTCAGTCCCCCACCCTTGGCGGTAGTGGTGGTGGTTTAGTTGCTAAGTCGTGTCTGACTCCTTTGCGAGCCCATGGACGGAAGCCCACCAGGTTCCTCTGTCCATGGGATTTTCCAGGCAAGAATACTGGAGTGGCTGCCATTTCCTTCTCCAGGGGATCTTTCCGACCCAGGGATCAAACCCACATCTCTTGCATCTCCTGCATTACAGGTGGATTCTTTACCATTGGGCCACGTGGGAAGCCCTATACCCTTATTGAGAGGCAAAACATTAAAGTCTAAGATAAAGTGACTTAGTAAAGGTCACCCTCGGCTGGATCAGGTCAAATGAGGATAGAAAATAGACCTGCAAGATAGAGCTCTTTTTCCAATATCACATTGCCTCAGCACAGTTAAGCTTCAGGTTAATGCTAATGAAATACTACCATATTATCCAAATACAAGTTAATCATATTAGCATAGTATGATATTAAGGAAAGAAGTCTATTTAAATACCTTAAAACTATTTTCAACAAGGGACTCATTAAAAAGGATTTTCTGGCAAGCGTATGTTAAGTAGAGAAATCAATTCATCTGAATGTTTGCCTCCAAAGTATTCTTATTATTCAGAATTTGATTCATCACAGGCAAGACCATAGGTATTAACCAAGTACGTAAAATTCATGGTTGTTTCAGATAAACAAACAGCTTGAAGCAGACTGCCTTTCATCTGTTTCTGTGTCTGCCTAGCTCTTCAGCTTACCTGTATGTAATAAACATCACACACACCTGCTAAATGTTATCCCCATTCCTCTAACTGAGAATCACCCTAAGTACTTTGGGCCCATGGAGCCAGAAAATGGGCAAGACAGGGAACCCTACGATGCACTATCTCTGCCCCATCTCTTCCTCCGTCCTCTGGGGAGATCACACATATTTCTACCTATCTCAACCCTTGGTTGGAAACAGGCCTGTGAATTCCACACTAGAATGTTCTTTCTCATAGGTACTCCTTCAGTAGGGCTTACTGAGCCTCTGCTGGGTGCCAGGCACTTCTCTGCTCTGGTGTTACAGCAGCGAATCAATAGACAGGGATCCTGGCCCCCTAGCACTCGCATTCTGGACAGAGGGACAGAAAAAAACACAGTACTGACAATTTCAAAATGATGAGGACCTTGGAGATAAAGAAAACATACACAGGGTATAGGGGACTCGAAGAAAAGGGACACTTGCCAAGGAAAGAAATGTAAGCGCAGGACGTGATTATTTCTGCAGTATATCAAAGCTGCAGAATCAGGACCATGTACACAGTGTTGAAAGAAAGTGGAAGCGTTAGTCGTTCAGTCGTGTCCGACTCTTTGGGACCGCATGGGCTGTAGCCGGCCAGGCTCCTCTGTCCATGGGATTCTCCAGGCAAGAATACTGCAGGGGGTTGCCATTCCCTTCTTCAGGGGATCTTCCCCACCCAGTGATCAAACCCACATCTCCTGCATTGGCAAGCAGATTCTTTACTACCGAGTCACCTGGGAAGCCCCTGTTTTAAGATATAAGTTTTATAATTATTGAGGTATGGCAAGACTGAAGCGTCAGGAAATGATTACCAGTGAAAGATAGTTTGTTACTCACAGTCCCCAAGAAGAGGGGCCACACCACACCACAGCGGGTTCCTAGGGGACATTCAGGAGGCAGGGAGAACAAAGGAAAATGTGGGCAAGAACCTTTCTCCGGGCTTCTCTGGGAAGGAGCAGGCAATGCTATGTGAGCAGTCTTAGGCATCACTAGTTCGAATGATGTTCATGGGCTCCAGAGCATAGAGGCTGTGCTGATTTCTGTGATAATTAGTGCAGGAATTCACCCTGAGTCTAAGAAACCAATAGAGGAGATGGTCAGGGTTGTGGGTTGCAGGATAACTGGTTTTCTTTTTGAAAGGTGAAGCTTTCGAAAGGCCGAGGAAGGGATGTGCTTTATTATCTCTAGCAATTGGTTTATCCTGGAAGAGGGAGTCCCTCCTCGGTCAGCAAGGACCCAGAAGCAAAGCATCAAAGTACAGATAATGTGAAAGATAAAAACTTCCAGTTATAGGATGAAAAGTGCTGGGGATCCAGCGTAGAGCACAGTGACTATAGTTAACAACACCGTATTGCATACTTGAAAGTTTCTAGGAGACTAGATCTTAAATGTTCTCACTGCCTTAACCACAATAAAGAAATAGTAATTCTGTGAGCTGAGAGGTGTGTTAACTAGCCTGGATGTGGTATTATTTTTTCATATGTACACAGTTCTAATCACCACATTGTACACCCTAAACTTGATAAAATTATATGTCAATCATAGCCCAATAAGGGCTTCCCTGGTGCCTCAGACAGTAAAGAATCTGCCTGCAATGTGGGAGACCTGGATTGAATTCCTGGGTAGGGAAGATCCCCTGGAGGAGAACATGGCAACCCACTTCAGTATTCTTGCCTGGAGAATCCCATGGACAGAGTACCCTGGCAGACTACATCCCAATAAAGCTGAAAAAAATAAGACATGAGCAGTACACCTATATTCTCATTGTCAAATAACACTTGGGGCAATGGGATAGTCATATCTAGTCTCCCCCATTAGGAAGGAAAAAGGGAAATATTAGTAAGAGTTAGTATTGAAAAGTATTAATGACCCCAATGCACACTCTCCACGTTCTGTAACACAGAGCCTTGCTAATCAAGACAAGATCGTCACATTATGGATGCATTTTCTTGTTATGGAGTTTCCCTCATTTGTTTCCCTGCATTTGTACAGTATGAATGCTTTTCACTCCATAAATGGTTTTTGAATGCTTGACTCCATTGAAAGAGTCCTGCTATGCAAATTGATCTGAAACCCCTGAACTGATCATCCTAGAAGCCCAGCTAGTTCCAGGGCCTTCCATGATTCCAGTCCCAAAGTCTTCATATCAAAGCATCCTTTGCTTATTTTGCTACCAAAAAAAAAAAAAAAAAGGCATTTAAACTGTTTCTGGAGATTTTTTAACAGGTGACAAGCTTGCACAGGCTATTCTGGCCCCAGGTATAAGTGACCCTTGACCTTCCACTTCCCTGAACCGATGAAAACATAACTGTATTAAACACAGATAAACGAGTATTTCTTAATTGCCCACTGTGAGGAAATGCTGTGTTAAAAGCTTGATTTACTGATTTATTCAACACATGTTTATTGAGTGTTGATTATGTGTGAGACACTTTTGCGGGCATTGAGGCTACAGGAGTGAACGAAATAGACAAAAGCTCCTTTATGGGATTGATTTCTTAGGGAGGGGGTCTGGCAGTAAAAATTGATGGGGTGTCGGAGGTGATAAGTGCCATGGAATGAGGCAGAGGAGAGGAAGCTTGGGGAGAAAAGTTCTCTGTGGAGGTGACACTTTAGCAAAGACTTGACATTCCCATTGGAAAGGATTGTTGGAGAGGGGGACAGAAAGGGAGAGGAGCTGGGAATATGAGAGGAGCGGTTAGAACTTGGGATCCTTGCAGTGGAGGTTATGGGGTGAGTATATCATAGCAAGAAAACCCATTCCCTGACCTGGAGAACTGTACGGTCACTAGAGAGATAAGGCTAAGATGAAATCACTAGAAATAGGTAATCAAAGATGGATTCTGCTGTATGGTCCATGCAAACAAGTGAATTCAGTGTTAAAACTTTAAAGGATGCTTATGTTAGTGCCTGCCAGTATAGTCATTAACCAGATGACAGGCTTGGTAACCCCTAAAATTAGGGCACATTTCCACCCTTGCCTCACAACTCTCTGCAAACCTTTCCTCGGTGTTTACTACAGACAGTTTACTCTGCTGAGTAGCGAGAACTGGCAAAGTTAGGCATGTGGACTTACTGACAGACGGTATCTTTTGTGATCTGTTTCTGTGGGGAGGCTGTGGTGGGATTGAGAGTGTCTGAGATGAAGGGGGCGGGGGCAGGAATCTGTGACTGACGAGGAAGAGCCAGGGCTTGTCACAGATTGTCACTGTCGTTCAGTCACTAAGTCGTGTCTGACTCTTTGCAATCCCAGGGACTGCAGCATGACAGGCTTACTTGTCCTCCACCATCTCCCAGAGTTTGCTCAAGTTCATGTCCACTGAGTCAGTGATGCTATGTAATCATCTCATCCTCTGTCGTCCCCTTCTCCTCCTGCCTTCAGTCTTTCCCACCATCAGGGTCTTTTCCAGTGAGTCAGTTCTTTGCATCAGGTGGCCAAAGTATTGGATTTTCAGCTTCAGCATCAGTTCTTCCAACGAATATTGGGTTGATTTCCTTTAGGATTGTCTGCTTTGATCTCCTTGCAGCCCAAGGGATTCTCAAGAGTCATAGATACGTGGTGATGAAAAGAGAGGGGGAGAGTTTAGCTTTGATTGGTTGGTCCCTCAACCTGGATGTACAGGAAGAGACTGTGGGAAAGGTCAGTCCTGGTCCCTGAAGACCCCGAGTGGGGCGAGCAGCTCGGGCTCCCTGGGACCCACTCCCTTGGGACTTCCATCTTCTGTAACGTGGGCAGCAGCCCTAAGAAGGAAGCCTGGCTCTCACAGAGCTTTGAGGGAAACAGACAAGAAGAAGTCAGGGTGTGCAAGGCAGAACCTAGGAGGGTGTCGGTGAGACTGCTCCAGGATTCCCTGAGACAGCTGAGGGAAGCACTGGGCATTGCCAGGAGGAGCTACCTGGAGAGGGTGTGTCTGCAAGAAGCAGGACCAGCAAAACAGATCACTGGTGTCAAAGGGCTGCCAGAGGAACTCAAAGCTTGGTTAGCTGTGTAGAAGCCAGCCTCTTACATCAAGACACTTCAGTTCAGAGCTCGGCGCCTGCGCTGTAAGACGTTTGTAGTCAGTTCCACCTGAATTGAAATGAATTTTTAATCTAGTCTCCCTGGAAATTGCTTAATACACAAGGTAGCAGAAGGTCAGCGCCAGAGGGACACAGATATTCAGTTCAGAGGAAGGAGACCTTGAAACTCCAAATATGAGCGAAGACTTAACCTGTAAATAAGATACGGTGTTCCAGTATTCTTGCCTGGAGAATTCCATAGACAGAGGAGCCTGGCGGGCTACCGTCTATAGGGTCGCAAAGTGTCGAACATGACTGAGGGACTCAGCATGCACACACGTAGCTTCATTTCGTTGCAGAAATTTCGCAGACCCGTAGTTAATGTCTGCTGTCGGCATTATAACCAGCACCAGCCATTCTGGCCCTGAAGCCAGGCAAAGTTAGGGATTATTTCTTTCCACAGTAAAAAGTTTTACAGGCTACTTTTATATCCTCCTAGAAACACTCAGTTGTAGTGCAGTCGGGAGAAACATCTCTCCCCTTACACACCCACAGAGGCATTTTAAGCATCAGGAGAAGTACGTGATACTTAAGGTACGGCAATATATTTTTTATGTAGTAGTTTTTATATAGTATTTTTATGTTATAGTTAATCACAGGAACAGAGAATTGTTTAACTCTCCTCCTCTCCTACCCCTTATAAATTTTTTTTTTGATGCCTAATAATGTGATCAAAGCAATACATTCACCGTTCACTCTAGGAAATGAATCGGGCTGAAAATCTTTGAGCCTATGGTAACAATTACTCATTGATAGCTAAACACTTAGGAAGAGGACTCAAGGTTTTCAAGACTTAGTTGGAGCCCCCACGTGGAGACTGGTGAGTGAAAAGAGACACTGTCTCCTTCCCTCCACCCAAACCACACCACCTGGTATAGAGGCCAGTCATCTGCTAGTGCTTGCGGCTGGCAAATGAGACACTGTCTAGAACTGGGGATTCAAAGCCACGTCCCTAACATTGACCGTGCCAGGGCACCCTGTGAAGCAGTGGTATGGACTGATTGTAGGTTTCCAGTCTTTTAGAGTTGTGTTCATTCGCTCAGTCGTCTCCGACTCTTTGCGATCCCATGGACTGCAGCACGCCAGGCCTCCCTGTCCATCACTAACTTCCGGAGTTTACTCAAACTCATGTCCATGAGTCGGTGATGCCATCCAACCATCTAATCCTCTGTCGTCCCCTTCTCCTCCTGCCTTCAATCTTTCCCAACATCAGGGTCTTTTCCAACAAGTCATTTCTTCCCATCAGAGTGGAGACTGGTTAAGATGTGCAGAGAGCAACGCTGCCCTCTAGTGGTCACAGTGAGAATTGGCTGTCGAGGCACTTGTTTTTCTCTAGCTGCTAGCTGCCTAATGCTGCCAGTAACTTCCAGAGCAATCTGCTGCTACCAAAGTGAAGGAAACAATTCATACAATTTACAGGGTAAAATCCAGGCCCAAATAACTCTGGTCTTGTCTGACTTGTCTGGGTAATGACTGCCTGATCTGATGCAGCCTTCGGAGAAGTGAGTCATGTGTCTGTTTTGTTCATAATGCAGCTTTTCTAATGACAAATCCAAGATGCCTCTGTCTCTATCAATTATGTATGTAGTTTTTCATCAAATGAGGAAATAATGTCTCCTGTCCATCCCCATGGCATTATGATGAGGATCAAGTAAAAGTATATGAAAACAGTTTAAAAGTATAAAGCTCTGACCAAATGTTGTTATTGAGGAAAATGCATGTTTATCTATTTTCATTGAAAAAGATTCGCTAATTCCACCCTGTATTTTAGAATTTTTACCTACAGATAAAACATAATAATGAAAAATTTATGTATACACACACATACACACACACACACACAAGTAATGAAAACAATTTATATTCTATGCAATTTTCTGCCTTCTAGACCTACTAATGAAAAGTCTTGCCAGGAAGAAAATGTTTAATTGATGATTTTAAACTTTGAGAGATATATATCCTTACCCTTTTGTGATTCACCCAAAGGGATTTTCTTTAAGGATTGTGTAACCCTTATTTTCAGAGGAATTTTTGTTAATGTCTTTAAGTTTCAGGAGTTACAACTTGCTCATTGTGTCATCTGACTTCTCATTTTATAGATGAGGATGCTGAGGTCCAAAGTGAGATTCATGGCAATAGCTTTAAATGGCTTTGCCAGGTAGAAGTCAAAATGAAAATAAAGTTGGTTATTTCAGTAGAATAAGGCCAAAAACCATCTAGTGAACACTGCTTATGCAAGGAAAATTAAGAAAGTGTGTCAGTTATAAGATCCTCATAGCGATCTTCTCTACTAATTTCTTCCCACTTCTGTACATTTTAAACCCATCTTTTTATTACTATTAAAGTAGTCAACAAGACGACAAAGGAGCAATGCCCCCAGTGGTGTTTACACAGTGTAGTGCCACCATTATTATAAACACACACATGCTCAGCGTGGAAGGAAATGGACAGAGGAGAGAGTTGCCCCAGGTCGGTAACAGTAGCTTCCTGCTAAGTGTCACCACCAGCTGATCTTGTTTTAAATCACTTCCAGGTCATTAAAATACAAGGAAGAGCATGATCATAAGTAATAGCTTGGATTGATGAATTTTCCCCTACATTAGGGTTAAAAATTGGGTGGTGGCATGTTCTTTTTTTTTTTTTTGTCTTCACTGGAAAAATATTCTCAGTAAAATCTCAGATTCAGAAGCAAACCAAGAGGACACATTCTCATCTGCTGGGCTGGGGAAGATAGAATATGAAAGAACATTTCCAACCAGGAAAACAATTGCTTAGTGTAATTTGGCGGGTATGTGGAGAGTTCTTTTATAATGACTTCAAGATATTGAAGGTCATGTCAGGCAAAGGTTGACAGCTATTTTACTTCCCGCTTATTTGAAACCTCAAGGTAACAGCATGCATGCATTCTTAGTCGCTTTGGTAGTGTCCAAGTCTTTGCAACCCCATGGACTCTAGCCTGCCAGGCTCCTCTGTCCATGGGATTTCCCTAATACTGACGTATGCTGCCATTTCCTCCTCCAAAATAACAGCAAATGAGATCAAAGCAATCCTGAGACAACCAAGAATGAACCAGCTGTCTAATTTGCATGTGGAATTAATTTTCTCATGACCAACTCAGCATATTAAAAAGCAGAGACATTACTTTGCCAACAAAGGTCTGTCTAATCAAGGCTATGGTTTTTCCAGTGGTCATGTATGGATGTGAGAGTTGGACTCTAAAGAAAGCTGAGCACCGAAGAATTGATGCTTTTGAACTGTGGTGTTGGAGAAGACTCTTGAGAGTCCCTTGGACTGCAAGGAGATCCAGCCAGTCCATCCTAAAGAGCTGACTCATTGGAAAAGACTCATTGGCAGGAGGATTCTTTATCACTCAGTTCAGCCAGTTCAGTGGCTCAGTTGTTGTCTGCCTCTTTGCGACCCCATGGACTGCAGCACGCCAGGCTTCCCTGTCCATCACCAAGCCCCAGAGCTTGCTCAAACTCATGTCCACTGAGTCGGTGATGCCACCTGTAGTCTTTATCACTGGAGCCACCTGTACTTGGGGTACAACAGGTTACATAAAAGTATTCCTTCCATTCCTCATTCACGAATAAGGAACTGAAATTCTGACTCTTATTCTTATTCCAGGGTTAGCCCGGATCTGAATTCTCTTCTTGAGGTCTAGCAGGTCAACCCCATCTTACCCACAGTCAGCTCTGAGCACTCCAGGTGAACTCAGCCTTTCTGTAAGATCAGCAGGTTCTGGGTCAACCAGACTAACTACAGGTGATGCCATCTGTAGTCTTTATCACTAGCGCCACCTGTATACTTGGGCTACAACAAGTCTAGAGGTTCCAAAGGATAAAAAGGATAGTGTGAATGATAGCATCCTAGATATTAGTTTTCAAACTTCTGTTTTAAGAAAAACATACTGGTTTTAATCAAATACCATCTACTAGATTCCCTGTTATTAGTCTGGTCGACCTAGAACCTGCTGATCTTACAGAAAGACTGAGCTCATCTGGAGGGCTCAGAGCTGATTGTGGCTCAGATGGGGTTGACCTACTAGACCTCAAGAAGAGAATTCTGATCTGGGCTAACCCTGGAATAAGAATAAAAGACAGATTTCCAGTTCCTTATTCGTGAACGAGGAATGGAAGGAATACTTCTATGTAAATGCTTTTATTTACATAAAATACTTTCTTGTAAATACTTCATAAATGCTCCTCACCCTGAGTGGAAAACTCTTGCTCAAAATTTCAGAAATAACTCAGAAAATTACACATCCTGGGTGCCCTGCGTCCTGTTTCCTCAGGCCGGTGTTCCCGGTGTCTGCTTCCACTCCTATTATGGCTTCATCACTCGGCTTCATTACGCTTGTTTATGTCCATTGCTGTCCCTGGGCTGTGAGTAACTGCAAGGCAAAGGCTGTGCCTTATTCATTTTGTGTCCTCGGCTCTTTACATGGTGATGTGCAAAGAGCAGACACTTTATAAACGCTCGGTGAAGTAACGGACGTTTCACATCGGAAGCTTTTAGCAGCACAGGTGCTGTGATCTCTGGTCAGGGAGAGAATCACACTCCAGACACCCGCCCCGCAAAGAGATCTCTGCTCCCGGCTTCCGCTTGGATGTGGACAGCTTGGAGGAGATGTCACCGCCCCCTCCCCCGCCCCACGCGGCATCCTTCAGCAGTGAGAAAAGGCCAGCTAACCTACAGAATCATAAACATTTTTTTGAGCACATCAGAAAGCAACCAAGTGAACTCAGTTCTGAGAAGCTGACAAGCCCATGGAGGGGAAGTGGGTGGCAAGGCTCACTTTGGCAGAGCACGGGCGTGGAGGGTGGGGGAGGATGGAGCTGCCATAAAAGCAGGTGGGAGAAAACAGCTAAAACTTTCAGGAATGCTGAGAGGCCGAGGGCAGGCCAGTGAGATGACTGGTAATGTCCGGAGCCTGAGAGGCAGGGAGCAAGTGCCCTCGGGTCTTTTCCAACCGGCCGTCCGCTGTGGGCGCAGGAGAAGGGTGGAGGGCGGAGCAGGAAACGGGCCTAGCCCCTGGCTCCACTTCAGAGGGAAGAGCAGAGGGAGATCTCTGCCCTTGGCTCCCCAAGGGCCAGAAAGTGCTGGGCCCTGCCCCAGGACACAAGGAAGCCATGGTCTTTTAGGGCTGAGTAGTATTCCACAGTTCTTACACTGAAGAACTATACAAAAAAGATCTTCACGACCCAGATAATCATGATGGTGTGATCACTCACCTAGAGCCAGACAGACATCCTGGATTGTGAAGTCAAGTGGGCCTAAAAAGCATCACTAGGAACAAAGCTAGTGGAGGTGATAGAATTCCAGTTGAGTTATTTCAAATCCTAAAAGATGATGCTGTGAAAGTGCTGCACTCAATATGCCAGCAAATTTGGAAAACTTAGCAATGGCCACAGGACTGAAAAAGGTCAGTTTTCATTCCAATCCCAAAGAAAGGCAATCCCAAAGAATGCTCAAACTACCACACAAAATTGCCCTCATCTCACACGTTAGGAAAGTAATGCTCAAAATTCTCCAAACCAGGCTTCAACAATATGTGAACCGTTAACTTCCAGATGTTCAAGCTGGTTTTAGAAAAGGCAGAGGAACCAGAGATCAAATTGCCAACATCCGATGGATCATCGAAAAAGCAAGAGAGTTCCAGAAAAACATCTATTTCTGCTTTATTGACTATGCCAAAGCCTTGGACTGTGTGGATCACAATAAACTGTGGAAAATTCTGAAAGAGATGGGAATGCCAGACCACCTGACCTGCCTCTTGAGAAACCTGTATGCAGGTCAGGAAGCAACAGTTAGAACTGGACATGGAACAACAGACTGGTTCCAAATAGGAAAAGGAGTATGTCAAGGCTGTATATTGTCACTCTGCTTATTTAACTTATATGCAGAGTACATCATGAGAAACACTGGGCTGGAAGAAGCACAAGCTGGAATCAAGATTGCCGGGAGAAATATCAATAATCTCAGATATGCAGATGACACTACCCTTATGGCAGAAAGAGAAGAGCAACTAAAAAGCCTCTTGATGAAAGTGAAAGAGGAGAGTGAAGAAGTTGGCTTAAAGCTCAACATTCAGAAAAGGAAGATCATGGCATCTGGTTCCATCACTTCATGGGAAATAGATGGGGAAACAGTGAAAAAAATGTCAGGCTTAATTTTTTTGGGCTCCAAAATCACTGCAGATGGTTATTGCAGCCATGAAATTAAAAGACACTTACTCCTTTGAAGGAAAGTTATGACCAACCTAGATAGCATATTAAAAAGCAGAGACATTACTTTGCCAACAAAGGTCCATCTAGTCAAGCCTATGGTTTTTCCAGTGGTCATGTATGGATGTGAGAGTTGGACTATGAAGAAAGCTGAGCACCCAAGAGTTGATGCTTTTGAACTGTGGTGTTGGAGAAGACTCTTGAGAGCCCCTTGGACTGCAAGGAGATCCAACCAGTCCATCCTAAAGGAGATCAGTCCTGGGGGTTCATTGGAAGGACTGATGCTGAAGCTGAAACTCCAGTACTTTGGCCACCTCATGTGAAGAGTTGACTCATTGGAAAAGACCTTGATGCTGGGAGGGATTGGGGGCAGGAGGAGAAGGGGATGACAGAGGATGAGATGGTTGGATGGCATCACCGACTCGATGGACATGAGTTTGAGTAAACTCCGGGAGTTGGTGATGGACAGGGAGGCCTGGCGTGCTACGATTCATGGCGTCGCAAAGAGTCAGACACGACTGAGCGACTGAACGGAACTGAGTATTCCACATCTTCTTTACCCATTTATCTGGTGATGAGCTCTTGGATTGGTTCTTATCTTATCTTATCATCTTGGATTGGTAAATAGTGCTGTAGGGAACACTGCGGGGCAGGTATCTGTTCAAGTTAGGGTTTTGGTTTTCTTCAGATAAATACCCAGGAGTGGAACTGCCAGATCATATAGTAGTTCAATTTTTAGTTTTTTGAGGTACCTCCATACTGTTTTCTGTGGGGACTGCACCTGATTACATTCCTACCATCAGCGCACAAGTGTTCCCTTTTCTGTGCATCTTCACCAACGCTTGTTATTATCTTTTCTTTCTTTATTTTTGGCTGTGCTGGGTCTCTGTTGCTAGGCTCAGGCTTTCTCTAGTTGCAGTGCGCTGGCTTCTCATTGTGGTGGCTTCTGTCATTGCGAAGCACAGGCTCTAGGCCCACGGGCTTCAGTAGCTGCGGCCCCCAGGGTTTTGGAGCACAGACTCAATAGCTGTGGCGCTCAGGCTTAGCTGTTCCACCACATGTGGGATCTTCCCGAGTCAAGGATCGGACCCATGTCTCCTGCATTGGCAGGTGAATTCTTTACCACTGAGCCACCAGGGAAGCCCTTGTTATTATCTTTTTGATGACAGCCATTCTGACAGGTCTGAGGTGGTATCTCATTGTGGTTTTCATTTGCATCCCCCTGATGAAGAGTGATATTGAGCACCTTCTCACGCACCTGTCGGCCGTCTGTATCTCATCTTTGGAAAAATGTCTGTTCCGGTCCTCTGCCTGTTTGTTGGATGTTGGGTTTTTTGTTTGTTTGTTTGTTTGTTTGTTTTGACATTGAGTTGTAAATCTTGCCATTTGCAGCCACATGAATGGACTCAGAGGGTATTATGCTAAGTGAACTAAGTCAGATAGAGAAAAATAAATGCTATCTGATTTCACTTACATGTGGGATCAGAAATACAAACACACGAAACAAAACAGAAGCAGACCCATAGATATAGAGAACAAATGGGTAGTTGCCAGAAGGGAGGGTATAGGTGAGGGGGATGGACGAAACAGGTGCAGGGGATTAACAGGTACAGACTTCCAGCTATAAAATAATGAAGTCATGAGGATGTCATGACAGCACAGGGAACATAGTCTAGAACATTGGAACAGCCTTGCATGGTGACAGATGGTAACTAGAATCATTGTGATCACTTCATAATGTTAGAAAACTATCAAATTACAATGTTGTACACCTGAAACTAGTATGATATTGTTTGTTATTGTTGTTCAGTTGCCCAGTCATGTCCAACTCTTTGCCACCCCGTGGACTGCAGCACTCCAGTCCTCCCTGTCCTTCACAATCTCCCAAAGGTTGCTTTATAACTTAATTTTGAAAAGAAAGGAATCACCTTGGGGTCATTATCTCGATGTAGGTCTTGTGCTCATGCCCACTCATGTGTGACTCTTTGCCACCCCATGGATTGTAGCCCACCAGGCTCCTCTGTCCATGGGACTCTCCAGGCAAGAATACTGGGGTGGGTTGCCGTTTCCACCTCTAAGGGATCTTCCCGGCCCAGGGATCAAACCCGAGTCTCTTGAAGTCTCCTGCATTGGCAGGTGGATTCCTTACCACTGCACCGCCTGGGGCAGTTACCATGGGGAGAGAGGCAGGGATTGCTCTTGAGCCAAGGCTGCCGGGAGCTTTGTGGTCAGGGGCAGCAGCTGGGAGGGCACCGATGTGTCCCTGTATTGGTGTCACTACAGCCGGCTGCCGCTTGGCATCTACAATGTGGAGATCAGGTAGGAGTTTCTGGGCGAGCGTCTGGATAAATCTAACGCTTCTGCGCCAGACTGGCGACTGAGTCCAGCTCTTCACTGCCTGGCACTGCTCGTCGCCTCCTTGGGGCCACAGTCAGCCCTTCGCTACAAGGGAGCCTGGGGAGTGCCTTTTGAATTTTTTATTTTTTGGCTTTTCTGCTGTTGCAGTTCAACATAGCATTGTAGCTAGACTTCAGGAAGAGATTCTGTAAGTGGGTTGGAATAGGAGTCGTAAAACCCAATCCGTAAGATTTACTGCTCTTACCACCAGACTAGATGCATGTCCATCACCCTGTTTATTTCCTTCTAGTGCAAGGGCCCTCAGAACAAAATAAAATACATGTGGTTGCTTGTTGATTTTTATTTGCTCAAGGTGTCCTCCTACCTCATTCATTTCTAAGTTCCACTCGCTAGTGATAAAGAACCTGCCTGCCAATGCAAGAGACGTATGAGACTTGGATTCAGTCCCTGGGTTGAGAAGATCCCCTGGAGGAGGACTTGGCAACCCACTCCTATATTCTTACCTGGAGAATCCCCTGGACAGAGGAGCCTGGCGAGCTATAGTCCATGGGGTCTCAAAGAGTCGGACACGACTGAAGCGACTTAGTATGCACACACATGCTCATGCAGGAACACTGTCCCCCTTGTCCTCAGCTGTATGCTCACTGTAAACCACAGTGCCCAGCATATAGCTGGCCCTCAGTAAATATTGGAGAAAAGTCAGCAGATCCTTTGAGAATTAAACAAAAGCAAATGATGGCCCTTTCCATGGAAAAATACTTCTAGTTGCAGGCACAACATTTCCATCCCTCTTTCTGAGATTCCCCAGGAAGAAAGCACAGTGAGGAGATGGAGATGACCTGTGTGCCTTCATCACTTGGCTGTAAATGCAGCAATTTTTCTCACAGAGTGACTACAACGTATGGGACACCCTCTCCCCTCGACCAGTAGAAAGCCCGGATTAGAAACCCGTCGGCCCTCTGGGCAGGTGGGAGAGCACCACGGGTCCCTGGCCAGTCACTGCCCTAAAAGTGCAGGCCAGCAGCTCACACCATGTTTGGAAACGCCTGGCTGCCTGCAGAAAGGGCAGTAGATCTCTACCCGGCATTTACACAAATTCCTGGAACCCGTGCCAGCTCGCCTTTCAGAGGGATTCGCTGGCAACACAAAAGGAAGAAAAAGAAATCCTAGGTCTTAGGGTGCATTTTTTTCATTCTCTTTCTACAGCTTAAAGAGCCTAAGAGCCTGAGAAGGGATTCATTCGCAGTCCTTGAATAATAGCCAGAAAGGGAGATTAATAAGAAAAGAAGGTATGTGAGTTTCAGAGCACGGGGGATTTTTCTGGGTTTTAGTATGAGAAGAATTTAGGGCCCTGCCTGTGCATTCAGCTTCCTGGTCCTGCTGGTATCTCTCACGACTTAGCTTCAGGGGCCCCACTTGCCTTTTCTTTCACTAGGAAGGAACCAAAGTCAAGGTCAGTCCCAAGGTCACAGTGAGGTGGTCTCCCAGCCCGCACGGGAGGGCTCAGAGCAGGGCCTCTGGCCCAGGCTCTCTCCTCTGGCTGCTGGTGGAGAATAAACAGGACGCCTGCTTTGCTCCATCCAGTGCTCAGGGGCACACGGAAAAGTTCTGCTACCTCTGAGAAACCTGGCCTGGAGACATGCTCCTTTCAAGTGATGACTCTGCCCCCGACTTCCATATTTCAAAGGAGAGTCAGCCATGAACAAGCACACAAGTGTGCAGCCAGTTAATCAGATGGGGCTCCGAACTTCTGGGTAACGATCAGCTTTCTGCACTAGTTCTCTTTTTCCAATGGGAATTCTTCCCTCGTGATCTTCTCCCCCCCCCAAAAAAATGTGTCATTTGGCCCATTTAACAACCCTGATGGACTCATTTTTTCCCCACATGAAACATGGCAATGTTCTTGAAAAGAAAGTTCCTTATCTCCCTTCATATGAGTGATGGTTTGTAATAAGCACAACGGTTTTTGAAATGTATTTTCTGAGCTAATTCCTTTCAAACATGATTTCCATTTCTGGTAAATCTCAATGGCCAGCCATCCCAGCCTTGAGGAAGTTCGTTTCAGTGCTTTGGGGAAACGCGGAGTCCTGCTTGCGGCAACAGTAGAATTGGAATCGTGTTGCTGTGGGCAGTGTGCTAGACAGTGAGACCAAAGGCTGGACTTTGGAGAGAAGAGGTTGAGAAAGAAAAGAAGAGTGACCCGGAGGGAGAAAGAGAGACAAGGAGCTGGAGAGAGATGAAGAGAGAGGGGAAAAGAGAAAGAATTTTATGAATCTCTTAAGTGTATGAAGATGCTGGGATTCCAGAACTTCTGCCCTGATGGTAGAGAAGACAGCTTTTGGGGAGCAGGGCTGGTCAGGAGACCCTGCCTGCTCTGCTAGGAGGATGTGGTGAAAGTGGGGAGTTTCTGAGGGGGGAAGAGTGAACCGTTGTGTCTGTTCCCTTGGTGTTGGGAGAGGGTGGGAAGAAGCTGAGAGAGGCCATCTGAGCATCTAATGAAGGGGGATGTTGAATGAAAAAGTCAGGTTGAACTAAATCTGGATTCACCATCCTACCCCATCTTCATCACCAACCCCAACAGATCAAAACTCCTGACTGGGATGTGATCGGTTATAGAGACACTGAGAAGCTACATTTTCTTTACCCACCTGAGTGCAATGTGGACAGTTTTGCCACCCAGTCACTTAGTTCAAGTTAGCCAGTAGTTAGCGTGTCTACTTTGTTGATGAAGAGTTCTGCGGGAAGCAAAAGGAAATGGAGACGTGACACCTAAAGTCATCTTGATGACCAGGTCCTGTCTTTTTACTACAAGGTACTCAGTCAGAGGGCTTTTTTCTAAAGAAATGGAAATTGGGCACATCAATTTCTCTCTAACCTATAATCGCCCACAGAGAGGCAGAGTTTTCCTCCATCTGAACTCCAGTCAAGCCCAGGTCAGTTTAACAAACATCCTGAGTTATTTCCAGCCAGGATTGGTGCTGAAATTAATTTCCAGGCCCAAGATGCAGTCTCTCCTGCTTGGACAGGACATCAGCAAGCCAAGGCATAGATGACTTTTCTATCCCATTCATGTTATTACAAGTAGAATTAAATTGCTATGAAATACTTTATAGTGTGAAAAAAAAAAAACCCCTTATTTTTGCACATATTACCTTTTTGATAAATAGTTCTTAAATATATAATTACCAATCAAAATCCCAGCCATTCTTAGTTTTAAATATAAAGAAGTAAATGTGCTTTTGTACATGAAAAGTAGTGTTAGTTACTGAGTCATATCCAACTCTTTGGGACCCTGTTGACTATAGCCCGGCAGGCTCCTCTGTCCATGGGATTCTCCAGGCAAGAACAGTGCAGTGGGTGGCCATTCTCTCCTCCAGGGCATCTTTCTGACCCAGAAATTGAACCCAGGCCTCCTGCATTGCAGGCAGATTCTTTACCATCTGAGTCTCCAGGGAAGTTTTGTACATACTCCATGCCTCTTTTAACAGACTGTGCATATTGGGAGAAACTTTGCTCCCAACATTTAATATAAACAATGAGAAACAGTAGAGAAATAACTGGCAGAACACCAGTTATCTGTTGGTAAAGGCTGAGAATTGCCCACATGGAGGTGAGCAGCAGGCCCATTTCTGTCATTTCTATTTGCGTCTAAGACTGTTGACCCATGGACTATCTTCTGAAGAATTAAAACTAACTTGTTTTTTATGTTTACCTGATGCTCCCCAATGATCCAACTCACCACCTCAGTTTTATCTTTACAATCTTATAGTTAGATTCCCATTTCATTGCAAGCTGAGATGAATCCAAGTCTGCCACTTCAATAAATATCTCAGTTAATCCATTTTAATGAGCAGAGACCTAATGCACGTAAGCCAGAGATAAATGTGGAAAACAAAATAGCAAAACACCACCAATTAAAATGACACAGCAGGGAAGCAATAGGAGAGTACAGGAAAGATTACACGGATGAACTGACTTGAAAGGGAGGAATCTGAGCAAGGGCCCTGCATTCAGTCACTGGCAAAGGACAGTTAAATGATCAGGACAAGTAAATAGAATGGGAGGTAGGAGGTCGGGTGGGGAGAAAACAGGAAAGTCAGTGTTAGAGATGGACGAGGTCAAGGGAACTAGCCTTTCATCCACTGAACCATCCGTTCATTGACTGAACCAGGGCTTATTTAGAATAAACTTTGTAGAAGGCTGTGCGAGAGATGAAACATAGGAAACAGAAGGGAAGAAGACCAAAGGGAAAAAACTGATCTCGACCAAGAATTATGAGCTCTTTAAATTGGAGAAGTGACAGTAGTAGTATACAGTCTGATTCAGTTCGTCTGTTACAGTCGGGAGGGAACTGATGAAAAGTTGGGCTCTTCCAGGCAGGGATGTAGATAAGAGAGATGAAGCTGTAGAAAAAAAGGGAGCGATGTGCAGGGAAGGCTGGGGGGTCGGGGGGCAGGGAATGGGAGGGAGTGACCCCTGTGATACAGACAGCGGCTCACTGTTGAGCTTGACCCAGTGAGGGGGCGGGGGAGGATGCTGAAGAAAGAGGTGGGCCACAGGCACAATTTAGCAGCCCTGCAGACTTAGAAGACAAGCAGCAAAACATACTCGAGTAAAGCAGACATGGACATCGGCCTCCTGAGTTTCCATGGACATAGGAAAATTGTCCCTGTACCTTTTATGCTTACTCCTGGCCAGCCAGAGGGAAAACCCTCTGCTTTTTCCACCACTGCGAGGGAACCCAAATCTCAAGGCGCTACAGGTCCAAACAAGGAGAATGAGAAAATGGAGAAGAAAGGAAGGAACAAAGAGCAAACTCAAGTGTCTAATGACTCTAATCTCTGGGTAGCCTATCCGGTCACAGAATTTTAAAATGAAATGTAATTTTGCCAGCATTTAGAATTTTCACATTAAAAACAACAACAACAAAAAAAAAACCCGATCTCTTTGCTCCATCTAGCGTTGCATGTTGAAATGACACGCTCCTTAACACCTCTCACAACCCAGAGGAGCAGCAGTGTTACCCAACCACAGAACCGGAAGTTGAATGAGGGACCAGGCAAGATGAGCTTCTTCTGTTGAAAAACCCTGAGAAGTGCTCTGAAGCAGAAGATCAGGCATTCCAAGCACCAGTTGAATTTTTTCCATTGTAGCCACGGAAATCCCCAAACCTAAGGTGAGACAGTGATTTTGATCCCCCTACTGACTTAGAAGTTCAGATGTGAGACATGACTCTAGCTGCCAATACAATGAGAACAAACATAGCCTAGAATATAACCTTACAGGTTAACTTGAGCATCAGCAGATACATCATACACTATAGAGATTTATGTGTATTCTAGAAGGAAAGAAGAGTGCATATCATACTTGTATAACCATATCCGATTTTTAAAAAAGAACACATTGAGTAAAACAGAGCCTTAAGGCTATTTAATTGTAATTGCTAGAAAGTATTAAATAGGGAAGTAAAATTATCACTGAAAGATACTAATAATAGTAATGTCCATTCATTGAATATTTACTATATGCCAGACATGTGCATACACTATTTCATTTAATACTCACAATAGTCCTCTAAGGCGGGTATCACTAAAGCCATTATTCAGATGTAGAAGTTAAGGCCACCCAAGGTCATTCATAGTCATTAACTGATAGAACTGTGCTGCGAACATCACTCTTTCTGATTGCAAAGCTCTGGTTTTCACTGCTGTGCCTCTTCCTGTCAGAAATGCTTTAAATTCATGACTATAGGTCTAAAAGTTCAACTTCCTGTCTGTTTCCTATTTTCCTCAATCTGTTTCCTATCATTTTCTTTCAGTTCAGTTCAGTTCAGTCACTCAGTCGTGTCTGACTCTTTGTGACCCCATGGACTACAGCACGCCAGGCCTCCCTGTCCATCGTTTTCATTAGACTAGTTTAAAATGATACCCAGAAGTGATCATCTGATGTTGCAAAAAATGCAGCACAACTGAAATGATCACTTGAAACTTGGACCACACCCAAACTGTGAGGCAGAGGAAGAGGATTTTCATAACTTCGTATCTCATTTTCAAATGCCAAGGAGCAGGTCTCCCTACCTAAGGGGCTGGTGGTACCAGGGATTGACATTTCAACACACTGATCATGTGAGAAGCAGGTGCTTTACAATGAGTGGCTTCTCCAGAAACCTTGGCTCATTAACTTAATGAAGCAAAGGCAGTTCTGCAGTCCCAACACAAAAAGGATGGTCAAGTTCTCTCCTTGCTGAGCAGATTAGCCAGTTCCTCAAAGTCCTGTGTCTTTTGCGAGGCCTCGTCAGGAACTTTCCAAAAATGTAAACCAAAAAAGATGGGAGAAATGTTCTCTCAAATTGCATTTGATTAGTTCATGAGCACTCTTTAAACTATCTTAAGTTAATTATGTTCCTGTTGAGAAGAATTTTGTTTTCTATACAAGGACCAATCATTCCATGATGCTGGATCATTAAACTTCCCAAGTTTGGAACAAAAATTTCCTCTGTAAATGGATGTAAAGGTGTGTTGGACCAAAGTAACATATTTTAGGTCTCCAAAGCATCTTAGAATAGTTTGGTTTAGTACCAAAGTGTGTTTATTGCTAAAGTGGTCAAGCTTGATGGCAGTGAAATGTTAAAAGATCTCATCTTCCTCTTTTAGAACTTTACAGTTGGTTTTTTTTTTTTTTTTCTTATTTTAAGGATAAAGACATTGGTATATTCAAGTCAGCAAGAAAATACAAAGAGGTTTATTTCTTTAACATTCCTGGGTTTATATGAGAGGGAATTTTAGAGATCTGGCTAAATGTAAACTTCCACATCAAAAGCTGAAAGTTTATTTAGATTTGCCAAATGCCATATCCCTCTGCTTTCTTCTGTGTGGATGCTGGTATGATGCTGTTGATAGCTTATACTTACCCTCTGATACTTTGCCAACTAGTTTTGCTTTTGATGCAGTCCATGGGTTTGAGGTTTTGCTATCCAATTTCTCTATCTACTTTAATTCTGCTTTTATCTGCTGCCATTGCCATATCTTCAAAGCCTGCACATCTTAGTATTCATTCTTTATTATGTTAATAAGAACAGAGTATGGGCATGATAAAAGTTTAAACATGCAAGAGTTTACTATGAAAATTAAATACTTTTTCCTTCATACATATACCTAGAGTTCTCCCTTCTCTGGGAGTAACTACTAGTCACACTGTCTTACATAACTTTATAGAGCTTTTCTAAGAATATAAAAGAATATACTTTAGAGATATAGGTGCTTTTTTCTCTTTTTACGGAGATGGAGTATACCATATATTGTTTTGCAATTTGGCTGTATCAGTTAACAACATAAATTGAAAACCTTTCTAAAATGGTAAATATATACCTACCTCATTTTAACTTCCCTGCAAATATTCTGTTTATTGAGTTAGCAAATGTTATGGGCCAATCCTGTATTAGTACAGTGAAAGTTTTTGAACATTATGTTTTAATCATTCTGGAGAGTATATTGAGGAGTTAAATTCCCTGAATTAAATGGAAGAGAATAGAGTTGAAAAACCTTTCTAAGCAAGAAACAAATTCAGATGCTGTGAGCAGATGGATAATATGATTACACTAAACTTTTTCATGGCCTAAAACAACTCTGAAAATAATTTAAAGACAGGAATTTCCCTGGTGGTTCAGTGGTTAGGACTGCATGCTTCTACTACAGGGGGCCCAGGTTTGATCTTTGGTGGGAGAACTATGATCCCATAAGCAGTGTGGCCAAAATAAATTAAAAAACCAGGCAAAATGACAGAGTATATAATAAAAAGTTTCATTTTCTTAGTATTAAAAAACTTCTTATAGTACCAAAGAAAAATTACAAAAACAGTAGAAAAACCAGAAAATTAACATAATCAGAGATGTTAGTGAAAAACAAATAAAGATGAAAAAATTCTCAGCTTCGCTCAGTTACCAAGGGAGAAAAAGAAGGAGAGGGAAAGTTGGGAGATTGGGATTGATACATACACGCTACTAGAAATAAAATGACTAATAAGAACCTACTGTATAGTACAGGAACTCTACTCAATACTCTGTAATGACCTATGTGGGGATAGAATCTAAAGAAGAGTAGATATATGTAAATGTATAATTGATTCACTTTGCTATACAGCAGAAACTAACCCAATGCTGTGAATCAACTATACTCCAATAAAAATTAATTTTTAAATAAGTAAATAAAGGAATGAATAAATAAAAAAAAAATAAAGTTTCCTGATGGCCCAGTGGTAAAGAATCCACCTACAATATGGGAGACACAGGTTTGATCCTTGGGGCCAGGAAAATCACCTGCAGGAGGAAATGGCAACCCAGTCCAATATTCTTGCCTGGGAAATCCCATGGACAGAGGAGCCTGGCAGGCTGCAGTCCATGGGGTTGCAAAGAGTCGAACATGACTGAGTGTACACACACACACACACACACACACACACACACACACACCAAAGACGCTATTTTTTCATTTATCAAATTGTCGAAGTTTAAGTATCCTTGAAACTATATGAAAGAAGGAACTCTCAAGATCTATTTGGTAAGAATATAATTTGATGATTGGTATAACATTTTGGATGAAGACTGAACAATAACTACCAGTGTTAATAGCATGTCGTTATTTTAAAAGCATACACTTTTAAGTCTCCTAATATCTTCAGGTCCATATCTTCAGGTCCATGCCAATGACATCTCCTTAACCAGTCTCCCCTTTGATTTGCTGGTGGTGTGCCCTGCGACATGTGGGCACCTGGCTGTAACAGTATCTGAATGCCCCCAGATGGTGATTTGACAGATAAAATCAGGTCCTGTTTTCCTAGACTATCTATGGGTACTCCTCAAGAAATACAACATTGTTAATCTGATTAAATCCCCTTTACGTGCTCACAACTGTTGTATACAATTAGCTCATTTGTTTTGAGTGTTCAGAAATCAGAGGTACTGCCTATCTAGCTTTTTTATAAGAATTACTTGATTGAAAAAAAAAAAAAAAAAGAATTACTTGATTGATGTTAGTAGAAAAAAAACAATAGCTATAATTTATTGAGTACACTCTATATGCCAAACATTGAGTTGAATCATCCCTAATATTCACAGTAATTCTGTTAGTTGGTTACACTGTCTCCAGTTGACTGAGGAGGAAATTCATGCTTAAATGAGAAAAACTGCCAAAGATCATAAAGCTAGTAAGTGACTGAGTCATGATTTGAACTTAGGCTTGATTGACTCCAAAGTATCACAGTATTTGCCTTTCTCAGTAGTTGGGAATCGTATATAGAAATCACATGTGGTAAGAAAACCTACTTTTATTATTGGTTAGATTTATTCCTAAGTTTTTTACTCTTTTTGATGCTACTGTGAATGAAATTGTTTTCTTCCTTCTTTTTTTTTCTTTTTGGCCACGTGATTCTAGAAATCTTAGTTTCCCAACCAGGACCTGAACCCCTGCCCTTGGCAGTAAAAGTGAGGAGTCCTAACCACTGGACTGCCAGGGAATTCCCATGAAATTGTTTTGTTAATTTCTTTTCAGATTACTTATTGTTAGTGCATAGAAGCACAACTGACTTTCGTGTGTTGACGTTGTATCCTGCAACTCTGCTGAATTTATTGGTTCTTTTAGTGTGTGTGTGTGTGTGTGATCCTGTGTGTGTGCGATCCTTGGAGTTTTCTATGTATAATATCATGTCATACCTGTTCAGAGGTCATTTCACTTCTTTCTTCCTAACTTGAAGGTCTCTTGTTTATTTTTATCACCTGATTTTCCTCCTAAGAACTTCCAATACTATGTTGAATCGAAGCGACAAAAGGGCGCATCCTTATCTTGTTCCAGATATTAGGGGAAAGGTTTTTAGTCTTTCATCACTGAGTATATTAGCTGTGGGGTTTTCATAATAGGTCTTATTTTGTTGAGGAAGTTTTCCTCTATTCCTAGTTTATTGATGTCATATAGTTTTGGTTTGTTTTGTGTTTTCTAACATTGTCTAGTAAAGTAATGCTCAAAATTCTCCAAGCCAGGCTTCAACAATACGTGAACCAAGAACTTCCAGATGTTCAAGTTGGATTTAGAACAGACAGATAAACCAGAGATCAAATTGCTAATGTCTGTTGGATTATTGAAAAGGCAAGAGAGTTCCAGAAAAACATCTACTTCTGCTTTATCAGTTCAGTTCAGTTCAATTCAGTTGCTCAGTTGTGTCCAACTCTTTGCGACGCCATGGACTGCAGCACACCAGGCCTCCCTGTCCATCACCAACTCCCAGAGTTCACCCAAACCCATGTCCACTGAGTTGGTGATGCCATCCAACCATCTCATCCTCTGCCGTCCCCTTCTGCTCCTTCCCTCAATCTTTCCCAGCATGACAGTCTTTTCAAACGTGTCAGTTCTTTGCATCAGGTGGCCAAAGTATTGGAGTTTCAGCTTCAGCATCAGTCCTTCCAGTGAACACCCAGGACTGATCTCCTTTAGGATGGACTGGTTGGATCTCCTTGTAGTCCAAGGGACTCTCAAGAGTCTTCTCAACACCACAGTTAAAAAGCATCAATTCTTAAGCACTCAGCTTTCTTTATAGTCCAACCTCACATCCATACATGACCACTGGAAAACCATAGCTTTGACTAGACGGACCTTTGTTGGCAAAGTAATGTCTCTGCTTTTTAATATGCTATCTAGGTTGGTCATAACTTTCCTTCCAAGGAGTAAGTGTCTTTTAATTTCATGGCTGCAGTCACCATCTGCAGTGATTTTGGAGCCCCCCAAAATAAAGTCAACCACTGTTTCCACTGTTTCCCCATCTATTTGCCATGAAGTGAAGGAAGTGGATGCCATGATCTTAGTTTTCTGAATGTTGAGCTTTAAGCCAATTTTTTCACTCTCCTCTTTCACCTTCATCAAGAGGCTCTTTAGTTCTTCTTCACTTTCTGTCATAAGGGTGGTGTCATCTGCTTATCTAAGGTTATTGGATATTTCTCTGGCAATCTTGATTCCAGCGTGTGCTTCATCCAGCCCAGCGTTTCTCATGATGTACTCTGCATATAAGTTAAATAAGCAGAGTGACAATATACAGCCTTGACATACTCCTTTTCCTATTTGGAACCAGTCTGTTGTTCCATGTCCAGTTCTAACTGTTGCTTCCTGACCTGCATACAGGTTTCTCAAGAGGCAGGTCAGGTGGTCTGGCATTCCCATCTCTTTCAGAATTTTCCACAGTTTATTGTGATCCACACAGTCCAAGGCTTTGGCATAGTCAATAAAGCAGAAATAGATATTTTTCTGGAACTCTCTTGCTTTTTCGATGATCCATCGGATGTTGGCAATTTGATCTTTGGTTCCTCTGCCTTTTCTAAAACTAGCTTGAACATCTGGAAGTTCATGGTTCATGTATTGCTGAAGCTTGGCTTGGAGAATTTTAAGCAATACTTTACTAGCATGTGAGATGAGTGCAGTTGTTGACTATGCCAAAGCCTTTTACTGTGTGGATCACAACAAACTGTGGAAAATTCTTCAAGAGATGGGAATGGTTTTTCCAGTAGTCATGTATGGATGTGGGAGTTGTACCACAAAGAAGGCTGAGCACTGAAGAATTGATACTTTTGAACTGTGGTTATGGAAAAGATTCTTGAGAGTCCCTTGGACAGTAAGGAGATCCAAACAGTCCATCCTAAAGGAAATCAGTCCTTGAATATTTATTGGAAGGACTGATGTTGAAGCTGAAACTCCAATACTTAAAGGTCACCTGATGTGAAGAACTGACTCATTGGAAAAGACCCTGACGCTGGGAAAGATTGAAGGCAGGAGGAGAAGCGGATGACAGAGGATGAGATGGTTGGATGGCATCACCGACTCAATGGACATGAGTTTGAGTAAATGCCGGGAGTTGGTGATGGACAGGGAGGCCTGGAGTGCTGCGGTTCATGGGGTCGCAAAGAGTCGGACATGACTGAGTGACTGAACTGAACTGACTGAACCTTGTCTTGACTCTGTTTTGAGGTCCTGGCTTGAAGCTGGTCACTTGTTCTTGAGCGATTAATCTACATCCCACAGCTTGAGCAATTAAGTCCACACCACAACCACTTCCCTTACGGGACTTTCTTACAAAGGCCAGTGTACATTTATCCCAGTTGCCTGGGAGTTCGGTACCAGACTGATAGGGACAGCCCCTCGGCCCCAGATTCTGCTGAAATTATTCAAATTAGTCAATCCACAGGAAGCCACAAAAACTAGCCAAGCTCCCCACAGCCCAGCTCACTACTGCTGCTGCTGCTAAGTCGCTTCAGTCGTGTCCGACTCTGTGCGACCCCATAGACAGCAGCCCATCAGGCTCCCCCATCCCTGGGATTCTCCAGGCAAGAACACTAGAGTGGGTTGCCATTTCCTTCTCCAATGCTTGAAAGTGAAAAGTGAAAGTGAAGTCGCTCAGTCGTGTCCGACTCTTAGCGACCCCATGGACTGCAGCCCACCAGGCTCCTCCGTCCCTGGGATTTTCCAGGCAAGAGTACTGGAGTGGGGTGCCACTGCCTTCTTCACAGCTTACTACTATACTGTCCCAAACTGCAACACCCTGCCTGGGCCTGCCTGGCAGCCTTCTCTGGTTTGGAGCTGCCTTTCATCTGAGTGCTATTGTGTCCTGCTTCACCATCCAAAGAATCTTTAAATCTTATAGAACAGTTGATGCTGTGAGCAGAACGCTGTGCATGGACTCTTGAACAGCTCTGTGAATGGGGCTGTGCTTGTCTTACTGATTGGTTCCAAGCCCCCGTGAGAGCCACTTAGGATAAAATCTGTGCCTCTGATGAACTTGCCACATCTCTCCTTATGCTAATGTCCCAGATTGGGGAACATTCAAAATGAGTGGTCCTCACTGGCTAAACTTGGCTTCTAGATACTAGCCCAGGTGGGCCCACCTTAGGGCAGCAGGAGTGCTGGGCATGCTCCTGGGTTTCGGGTCACAGCCTGTGTTTGGCAGAGGCTCGTTCATTCCAGGGCCCATTACATCTTTGGCATCGGTGTTTCTTTATTATTATTTGGAGCAGAACTTTTATTCTTCCCTGTGTTTTCTGGGTACCCCATGGAGGAAGGTGTTGGGTGGCTCCCCAACGGCAGAGAGCCAGCACCCCAGTCTCGATGTCGATGTTGCTCAGATGAGCTCTGGCCCCTGCCTGTCCTCCTGGCAGTGTGGACCTCACTTCTCTCCAACCAACATGCTCCCCACACTCTTGGGGGATCGTGATCATCCCTGGGGGCCAGTAGCCCAATGTTTAATCCAAAGGGGGCTCTTGGCACAAGGACACCAATATCTTACTCCCATTCGGGACTCCCCCTCTCCAGAATGCCTACCTGAGTTACCCAGTTGCTTGAATAAGGCAAAACCCTGAGCCACTCTGCTCAGACTTCCAAAAGTGCTGCCCGTATCAACATGCAGAGGGGCTGATACTCAGCACAAGCGGGCTAACTGCGCTGTCCACGGTCAGGCTGCCTGCCGTAGCCTCCAAGTGCACACCCCAGGCCCTGGGAGGTGGCCTGGGAACCTGAAATGTTTAATTGTGTACTTTATTATATAAATTCTATGTATTACTTAAGTATATAAATTTCAAACAAAGGTCCATAATTTGACCCATTGGCAATCCAAAATTTACTTTTAAAATGTGTATAACAAAAAGTTAAATGGATGTGGGTTGACTCTTGTGCCTCTGCTGCATAGGTTCTAAAATAACTTAAATGTGTGCTAAAATATACTGATTGAACAAAGCTTCGTGGACTTAATCAATATGGGAGCTCAAGTCATAATTGTTGGCCAATATCTGGGATGTGGTAAATTTAAGAATGGTGGCCTTTTTAATCTCAGGGAAACAATCAAATATAAAAGAGAAAAAAATAATTATGCCTTGCCTAAATTTCCCATGGTCATAGTACCCTTTGCCTTAAAATATCCTGCAGTGACATAGACACTCAGCACAATGAGTAATACACTTCAGGGTTGCAGACATGACTGATGATAACCAAAGTACACGTTTCCCTTCTCAAAACAAATACCGTTGGTCTCCTGTAAAAGGCACTGAGCAGAATTTACAGCCTCCAAGAGGTCCCTCGTAACAGGTTAAATTGAGAAAACTAATGCATTCCTCAACAGCTTCTGTTAACAAGTTACAAAATTACCAATAACCTGTTAAATAGGTCTCTGCCTTTCCCTGGGCCTTCATCTCTCTTAATTCAAGGTCTCTTGGTTGACTCATATTTTACACAAACTTTAAAAATCTTTCGCATCACCCTTTCCTGTATATAAAGGATGAAGTATCTCTCCTCCAAGTATACAGACTTATATGGCCCTTTAAGATTGTCTCTGTCCTTTACTATGCAAAGATGGGCACAATAAAAGACAGAAATGGCATGGACCTAACAGGAGCAGAGGATATTAAGAAAAAGTGGCAAGAATACACAGATGAACTACACAAAAAAGATCTTAATGACCCAGATAACCATGATGGTGTGATCACTCACCTAGAGTCAGACATCCTGGAGTCTGAAGTCAAGTGGGCCTTAGGAAGCATCACTACAAACAAAGCTAGTAGAGGTGATGGAATTCCAGCTGAGCTATTTCAAGTCCTAAATGATGTTGCTGCCCTCAGTATGCCAGCAAATTTGGAAAACTCAGCAGTGGTCACATTACTGGAAAAGGTCAGTTTTCATTTCAATCCCAAAGAAAGGCAATTGCCAAAGAATGTTCAAACTACCACACAATTGCACTCATATCACACACTAGCAAAGTAATGCTCAAAATTCTCCAAGTCAGGCTTCAACAGTATGTGAACCAAGAACTTCCAGATGTTCAAGCTGGATTTCGAAAAGGCAGAGACCAGAGATCAGATTGCCCACATTTGTTGGATCATCGAAAAAGCAAGAGAGTTCCAGAAAAACATCTACTTCTGCTTTGTTGACTACGCCAAAGCCTTTGACTATATGGATCACAACAAACTGGAAAATTCTTCAAGAGATGGCAATACCAGACCACCTGACCTGCCTCTTGAGAAACCTGTATGCAGGTCAGAAACAACAGTTAGAACCAGACTGGTTCCAAATCGGGAAAGGAGTAAGTCAAGACTGCGTATTGTCACCCTGCTTATTTAACTTATATGCAGAGTACATCATGTGAAATGTGAAATGCTGGGCTGGATGAATCACAAACTGGAATCAAGATTGCCAGGAGAAATATCAATAACCTCAGATATGCAGATGACACCACCCTTATGGCAGAAAGCAAAGTGGAACTAAAGAGCCTCTTGATGAAAGTGAAAGAGGAGGGTGGCTTTAATGGCTGAAAACACAACATTCAAAAAACTAAGATCATGGCATCTGGTCCCATCACTTCATGGCAAATAAATGGGGAAACAAGGGAAACAGTGACAGACTATTTCTTGGGCTCCAAAATCACTGCAGATGGTGACTGCAGCCATGAAATTAAAAGATGCTTTCTCCTTGGAAGAAAAGCTATGACCAACCTAGACAGCATATTAAAAAGCAAAGACATTACTTTGCCAACAAAGATTCATCTAGTCAAAGTAGTCAAAGCTATGTTTTTCCAGTAGTCATGTAAGGATGTGAGAGTTGGACCATAAAGAAAGCTGAGCGCCAAAGAATTGATGCTTTTGAACTGTGGTGTTGGAGAAGACTCTTGAGAGTTCCTTGGACAGCAAAGAGATCAAACCAGTCAGTCCTAAAGGAAATCAATCCTGAATATTCATTGAAAGGACTGATGTTGAAGCTGAAGCTTTGGCCACCTGATGCAAAGAACTGACTCATTGGAAAAGACCCTAATTGCTGGGAAAGATTGAAGGCAGGAGAAGGGGATGACAGAAGATGAGATGGTTGGATGGCATCACCGACTCGATGGACATGAGTTTGAGCAAACTCCAGGAGTTGGTGATAGACAGGGAGGCCTGGCGTGCTGCAGTCCATGGGGTCACAAAGAGTCAGACACGACTGAGCGACTGAACTGAACTGAATTGAAGATTGTCTCACCCTCTTTTTATAGATTTTCTATCCTGCTCCCATCCCATGTGGCCTGAGGCCAGATCCAGGGAGCACACTCTACTGAGATCCGTTAGATCCAGATTGTTCGCTGAGCCACACACCTGCCCACTGGATATAAGAGCCCCCGTAGCATAAACTTCCAGTGCCCCAGATCTTCCTCTCTTTTCAGGCTATTGGAGGTAGATCATCAGTCTTGCTTCCCATCTGATCCTCCCTAGGGAGTTAAAATAATTTTCCAGGGCCAGTGCCTCTGTACAGTGAAAGATCCAGAGGAGAGATAGAGAACTCCACTTAGTAAATGCAAATCACTTTCAGAGATAATAATGGAATCAACATCATACCCCATAATAATACAACTAGAAAACCTCTCTTTGATAAAAATACATGGTGGCGAGGGGGCGGGGGATGCTCAGACCTCTGTCTTAGGCAATGAAACACTGTCAAGTAAAGCTGCACTCCATCCAGTCTATTGGTCATGAGGTTTTCATTAATTTGTGTTGTGGAGGCACAAGCCTTTCAAATAAGCCCTTGTTTCAACCAAGCATGATGTATTCTGAAGCCCACTTGCCATCCAATTTGGGCCAAAGACCTCACTAGCTTGCCTATCACCAACAAAACTGGCAAGCTATGACCAACCTAAATAGAGACGTTATTTTGCCAACAAAGGACCGCCTAGTCAGAGCTATAGTTTTTCTAGTAGTTGTGTACAGATGTGAGAGTTGGACCATAAAGAAGGCTGAGCACTGAAGAATTGATCATTTTGAACTGTGGTGTCAGAGAAGACTCTTGAGGGTCCCTTGGACAGCACAGAGATCAAACAAGTCAATCCTAAAGAAAATCAACCCTGAATATTCATTGGAAGAACTAGTGCTGAAGCTCCAATACTTTGGCCACCTGATGTGAAGAACCAACTCGTTGGGAAAGACCCTGATGCTGGGAAAGATGTAGGGCAGGAGGAGAAGGGGGTGACAGAGGATGAGATGGTTGGATGGAATCACCAACTCAATGGACATGAGTTTGAGCACACTCTGGGAGATAGTGATGGACAGGGAAGCCCGGCGTGCGGTAGTCCACAGGGTCACAAAGTGAGTCAGTCCTCACTTAGCAACTGAATAACAATATACCATCCAACAATGTAGCCAGACCCCTCACCTTGACTCAAGAAATACACCTAATATTATTGTTACAAAAACACAACTCATATTTTAATACGCTTTTTAACTCTAACGAGAATGTTTTTAGAGACCCCAGAAATTTCAGGTCTATTTTCTTGGCTATGTGCTGTGCTCAGCCGTGTCCGACTCTTGGCTGATGCTGCATAAATGGGGAGCTTGGGGCTCTTTGTATTTCTTTTCTTCCTTTCTATCCTCATGATAAATTGTTTTCTATTCAGTTTAGGGCAAATTATGCCCAATCTCTAGAAATCTCCTCTATTATTTAGGGGCCCTCAAATATACCCCAAAAATGGAACTCAAAACTGATATCCAAACATCAAGGAGTTGATTATAGTAGAGTTTTTTAAAAAATGCTCTCTTGACCCAGTTTGAGACCCTGATCAGGGGTTGGTCAGCCCTCTTCTTGAGGAATTCACTCACTTCCTTTGAGGGCCTTTCACATCCAACCACTTTATAACAGGTAGTTTAAGTGGAAAGAAACATTACCATTTCTTTTGGTGATGTTAAAATGTACATTTAACTCTTATATAGGCTTATTTCTAGGTAAAGAATAAGATTAACATTTTATACAGACTGTAGACTCTAGATTACAACTTTCTGAGTTGCATTAGGTTTTTGTACTTTTTCTCCAAATCTTTCGTCTAATAAACCTCCCTTTCCCCCAGCTTTCTTCTGCTTTTACTTCTCATTTTTTAAGGACCAGTTCTCATATTATTATAAATCATCCCAGATACAGTGTAGCTTCCTCTTAGGGGGAAGGCAAGAAGCATGTTCAAAAGCAAATACTGATCCTTTCAACACTGGACAACCTCTTTAATTTTCTGTGTTTATCTTGCCTGGGAAATGCCATGGACAGAGGAGCCGGGGGCGGGGTGGGGGGAGGGGGGTGGGGGGGCGCCTACAGTCCATGGATTCCCAAAGGAGTCAGACATGACTTAAAAGACTAAACAATAACAAATTCAAAAATTGCTTTATAAAGTGGAAATCAACCTGCAGGAGCATTCAGCTCTCACCAATGACCATTTCAATTAGATTCCAATAAATTATTAGTTGCTTTTGATACTTTGAACTTTCTTGTGTTAAGTGTGATTGTTTAATGGCTTTGTCTAGTATTTATAACTCCATTCATTGGAAACCCAGTAGACATCAATTCATTCAGATTTAAATTAGATATTTAAAATGTGGTTGTTGTTGTTGCTTGCTAAGTTGTGTCTGTCTGTTTGCAACCCCATGGACTGCAGCACACCAGGCTCCTCTGTCCTCCACTATCTCCTGGAGTTTGCTCAAATTCACGTCCATTTAAAGTGTAGGATGATGTAATATCGCATATCAACTATACTCCAGTTCAAAAGAAAGGGGAAAAAGTAAGAATAATAAGGACAAATGCTCTTATCAGCAGATTTTGATTTGAAATTAAGCTGCTCTTCATATAGACAGAGGTAGCACCCCTAGGGTTATTTATTTAATCATAACTCTGTAGAATAATTCCAGAAGGCCAGTTTACTCATAATAATTACTGAGAAAATGTCCACCTTCAAAATAAATAAATAAAGTATAGGATGATAGTGAAGTGGAATTTTATTTTATTTTATTTTGCTACCCCACATGGTATGCAGGATCTTAATTACCCAACCAGGGATAGAACCTGTTGCCCCTGCAGTGGAAGTGAGCAGTGTTAACCACTGGAGCTGGGATTTTATTTTTTAAATTAATAAATGAACGCCAAATTTAAAGCAAAGAGTTTGAAGTGCCCTTCACCATATCCTGAGACTGTCAGTGAAGAAGCGCAAGACCCATTCACACGAACCCACTTCCCTGGATTTACAAGAGAGTGAAGCTCTAACCACTTTCAACCACCCTGTAAAATTACCAAGAAATAACAAAATAAAGTTCAAAGTAAGTTATATGCTCTGTGTGTCAAATATTGCGTGTGTGTTCTTTTTTCTTTCGGAGGGGAAGTTCAGGTTCACTCTTGCTTAGTAGACGTGAATGAAAGCAACAGGAGGGGCACAGTGTTACTTCCTCTCATCAAATTCTTGCTGAGTTTGTTGCCTGGCCAACAACAAACTTAATTTAAACCATCACTTCAGTAAGCAGAAATGGAAATGACGCTGGCGAGAGGAACTGCGTCTTTCACTTTATTATTTTTGTGTTTTTAATTTATTTTATTTGCTTTATTATTTTTGACTGCACAGGGTCCTCATTGCTGCACTCAGGCTTTCTTTAGTTGCAATGAGTCGGGGCTACTCTCTAGTTGCAGCGCTTGGGCTTCTCATTGTGATGGCTTTTCTTGCGGAGGAGCAGAGGCTCTACACTCAGTAGTTGTGGTGCATGGGCTTACTTGCCCCACGGCATGTGGGATCTTCCTGGACCAGGGATTGAACTGGTGTGCTCTGCATTGCAAGGTGGCTCTTAACCACTGGCCCACCAGGGCCAGTATGCGCATGCGCCTGTACTTTAGAGAAAGAATTCACAAAGAAAAAGAAATGCCTTCTGGAATTTCAGACAACTCAGAGCAGAATGAATGTCCTTTCTGAACAGTGGTTGTGAAAGGAGACCAGTGAGCATAGTTCAAACTGTCATCTGCTTTGAGGGAAATGTAACTGTTTATCTGCTGCTGCTGCTGCTAAGTCGCTTCAGTTGTGACCGACTCTGTGTGACCCCATAGACGGCAGCCCATCAGGCTCCCCCGTCCCTGGGATTTTCTAGGCAAGAGTACTGGAGTGGGGTGCCATTGCCTTCTCCTAACTGTTTATCTAGGTCCATAATATACTGATCACATAATAAACTGATGGGAAGATTTTGTTTTGGAATCATCATTAACATATTATATTAATTTCAGGTATACAACATAGTGATTCAGTATCTTTATGCATTTTGATCACAATAAATCAAGTTATAATCTGTCACCATGCAAACTTGTTCTCAGATTATTGTCTGTATTCCCTATCCATTATATACTGGTGACTGACTTATTCTGTAGCTGGAAGTTTGTACCTCATCTGTTCTCCTGCCCACCCTCTCTGATAACCACCAGTTTCTTCACTGTATCCGTGAGTCTGTTTCTGTTTTGTTTGTTTTGGTTCTTTCAAGCCCACATATGGACATATATCACAGTTTTAATTCCCTTAAAAAGGGGAAAATAAAGTTTTTCACTGTAGCACCTACTGCCATAGTAGATAAATAGGTTAATGCATAATTAAGAAACATACACTGGAGAGAAACTAACCTGTGTTGTTTTTAGAAGCCAGCATGAATTGAGGACTATTCATATCTCGATGGGAAATGGTATTATGCCTAAACTAATAATTGTATTATGAGCTCACCATAAAAATTATCCTGGGCAGCCATTCATTAGTTCAGCCAACATTATGGAAAGCCTGATATGTACAAGAAGTTATAAGGCATAAGAGATGGGCGTGTTGGATTATGGAAGGAGTGAATTTTATGTAGCGATGTCTAACACATCACTCCAAACTTTTTAAATTTAGTACATCACATTGTTTATGTTTGTTCTTCTGAAATTGTTGGGGCAGGACTTGTGGGGACAACTCGTCTCTGCCCTCTGGGGCATCAGCTGGAGTGACTCAACTGGGATTGGAAAATCCGCTCCCAATGTGGCATCCTCAATGGCCATCTTCTGGGTGCTCCGTTGGAGATACCGGCCAGACAGTTGGTTCTGATACCTTGCACAAGGCTAGGCTGGGCTTCTCGCCGCATGGCCACTGGGTTCTGAAAGGAAGCGGGAAAGTCCTCATGTGCCAATGCTCATCCAGCCTTGGCTAGCTGCGTGCTTACTAATATCCCCTTGGCCAAAGCTAGTCACATGGTCAAATCCAGGGTCAATGTGGAGCCCACTCAAGGGTCTGAATACTGAAGGGCAGCCTGGTCCATTGGAGCCGGCAGTGTTAACCGACCATGGAAGAGTGACTGGAGAGTCACACACGAATACATCCTGTCCTGCCTTCGGTGGCTCACAGAGGAGAAACCTTCTGAATACCGGGAATGTTTTACTGCACATCCCAATGCATAGATGTAGTGGATAAATCATTTACTCAGGACAGTTAGCTGCTTATGCTATATAGCCTATGCTATATAGCTTGTGCTATTATAGATGTGACAACAGAGGCTCAGAAAAATGTAACCACAAGGTGGTATGCCCAATGCTGGGGCCCAGGAAAGGGCATTTTGCACCTGAAACAAATGTATTTCTTGCTCTCATTTCTGCAGTCAAGTCAAGATAGCGACAGGTTTCACCTGTTCCAGGTTTTCTTCCCTCGTTTGTATAAAGTGTTGCAGCAGCTTGCATTATGTCCTCAGGTAAACCTCTCTTCTTGCTGTGTTTCATTTTCCTCCTTTCTCAAACAAGGAAGTTGGATTCAATGATCTCCACAGTTCCTGCCGATTGTTCTATTTTACTATATAACATGACAGTGAGAAATGGAAAATTTCCTGCCATATCAGTAAACAAGGATGTCACAGTTATCAGCAATTGCAGCCCTCCAACCTGAGCTGATCAGCCCTGAGGGAACAGAAGGAAAGAATACCTGCCATTTAGCAGCCATCGGACTGTAGCCACTGAGGAAACTCAAGATGTGAAAACATAGGATACTGGCCCCAGGTAGCTAAGGTGTATATCAAAGGAATGATTTCAGTGAAACCAGACTCTTGCATCTTCCTATACATAAAAAGGTGCTAAATTCCTTGAAAAGTGTTAGACACTCAGTCCTGTCTGACTCCTTGTGACCCCATGGGGTGTAGCCCACCAGGCTCCTCTCCCATGGAGTTCTCCAGGCAAGAATACTGGGGTGGGTTGCCATTCCCTTCTCCAGGGGATCTTCCCAACCCAGGGGTCTCCTGCACTGTGAGCAGATTCTTTACCATCTGAGCCACCAGGAAAGTCCTGAGAAACCTGGAAGTCTGGTTTCTTTAATTAGATGGTTTCTTTAATTAATGATTTAATTGATACTCCTGACTACTTGCGCTTGGTTGGAAAACTCCTATACATCTTAGTTCCTCCTCTTGCCTCCTCTGAATAGTTTCTCAGAGCTATCTAAAATGCTATCTCCCGGGCTGCATTTCTCATTTTACCCCCAAGCAAACTTACTTCCCAACTCTCTAAAAAAATTGAGTAATTAAAAAATAATAACAACCATATCATGTTACATTAACAATGAAAAAAAAGTGTTCTTTTTTTTTTGACAAGCATATTCCTTACACTAGTTGAAGTCAGTAAAGCTAATTGGTAACTAAATAGTGAATCTGAATTTTCTCTGGATGTGTCTATTTGTTCCCTAACAGAGTCTGACCATGTAAAGCAGAACAGAATGAGTTAGGACTGGCTCGTGGCTTTGCCAAAGCCAGCTTTTCCTCTCATGTGAAACTTGGTCTCTTTGATCAAAAGGTTAATTTCTACATTATTTGCCTTACAAGGTTGCTGAAAAGATAAAGTGAGATAACAGAAGTGAAAGTACTTAGCTTTAATTAGGGACTGAGAGATTTTTTCTGTTCCTCTAATCACATTCTACTAGATTTCTGACAGCCATGCATCAGACTTCAGTTTGAAGAAAAAAAAAAAAATAGAGGAATTCACTCTGAGTCAGATATTCATCAACTTCTAGAGTATTAGCTCTGCTCATATCAAAGGGTGAAGTCTTAATTCTTTCAACGTTCTCTGTCACAGTGTCTGTGACCCTTTTAATAAAACCCAAGGGACTGTACATGAAAAAGAAAAAAGAAGACATTTCTAAGAAGCAATATAAAACACTTCTGAGACTGTGGTGTTTTTCTTTTGAATGTGCCAAGTAGAAAAGCTGTCTTTTTTTTTTTTTTAACTTCAGTTTCACTTTCAAAATTGCAGCACACTCCCCAGATGAAAACGAACTGGATTTGGACTAATGAAAAAAAGGAATGGTCAGCTGTTGTCACAGTAAGTGAAGGTATGTTTTTTACATTCTTATTGGGATAGGAGCACTCATGTTGGATAAAGCTAGAATCACGTTGGTTTTAACATTCTTTGGTCTTTATTTGATCTGGTGCTTGAAATGGAGTCAGAATCATTCAACAAGGAGAACAGAGGAAAGGGGAGAGGATGAAGAAGTGGGGAGAAATATATGGTAACACAGAGGACAAGTGACAGCAATAATTTCTAATTAACATGAGAAAACATCTTGTGTGGTATTCTGTTTTTTTTGTGATGTTCCATAGTGGGAAAGCACACTGAGGAGGTGACAGAAATCATTCTGCAACTGCCTTCTTAAGAGAAACAAACAAAAAATCACATCTTTTCTTAAAGGTACAAAGCCCTCTGAGCTTTAAAGAACTTATCTCCTTTTCTCAGTGTTTTTGGCTGGAGAGGAGATAGGGGCTGACATTCTTTAATAAATCTGACTATGAGAAAACATCCAGGCTTTCCTAGGAGTAAGCAAATAGCTTTCTTTGGCCTAAAAAGGAAAACGGAAGAAGATGAGACATGGAAAAATGTCCAGAAGTGTAGAAAGGTCAGAAATGAGTAGATGTGGGTTGGTCAGCCTCAGGCAGTACTGGTTTGGGGAAGCTGGCTCCAAATTTTCAAGTAGGATTACATGTTAGTGTGTGTCTGCATACATTTAGGGGGAAATGTTGTGAATTTACAAACCAAACTGTACAAGCCAAACTATAAATAAGGATTAAGCAGCCTGGCTCCAGATGCCATGTCCCAAACATTATTGTCTTTCACTTAGAAAAGTGAAATGTGTAATCCTAAGTTTTCCAAAATTGCAAGGCTCAGTGAATTTACTTTTCATCTCTTTCAGCCTTTCTTTGTTTCTATTACATCTCATGAAACATCAGCTCTTCACTCTCATCTCATTCTCTCGCTGTGTTTTTGTTTATTTTACTGAAGTACATTCTAGAATTAAAGTCTTTTATGCAGGTTGCTTAGTTATAAACTTACTGAGTCTGTGCATGTTTCAAAATACTTTTTCCCCTTACCTTTAATTGTTCAGCCTGACATGAAATTTGAGGTTCAAAATTATTCCCCATGAATGTTTTGAAAACTTATCACTATTGTTTTCTAGTGACTTATGTTGCTGGTGAAAAGCTTTGTAGCAATCAGGATCTCTTTCCTGTGGAAGTAGTGGATCATATGTTCTCCTTAGAGAGTTTTAGGATATTTTTGGTGAGTGATCACAATTCTGAAGTTTCATAATAATATGTGTATTTTTCCTTTTTCACTCACACTGCCTGGCATTTGGTGAATCTTTTCTAGCAGATGAAGTGTTATCTTCAGATCTGGGAATGTCTTTCAGTCCTTACATGCTTTATAAATGGCTTAATCCTTCTTGGTAATTCTAATTTCTAGCTGTAGCCCTTGTGGAAGTGGTAAATGTCACCTAGACAAGGAGGGGAGTGTATTTAGGGGACTGTGCCTATGAACTGGTAAATAGAGGTCCTATCCTTACGGTACTAGGAGAAGAGTCTTAGGAATAGGTTTTAAAGTGAGAAATATAACAATATACTAAATGAAATAAAAAATAACTAAGGAGAAATGTGAAGAGGATGAGGAAAGAGTATAATTAGGTTCCCTATTTGGGGGTGGGGGTGTGAAGAAACTACCTAAAGTCTGGAAATAAAGAAGTAGAAACATAAGCATATTATTCAGGTTCGTGGAAGGGACCATGAGAATTAAAAGTAGAAGCTGTCAAGAGGTTTACCTTGGAAGGTTGCAACTGTGCGGTGTGCTGTGCTTAGTCGCTCAGTTGTGTCTGCCGCTTTGTGACCCCATTGACTGTAGCCCACCCGACTCCTCTGTCCATGGGGATTCTCCAGGCAAGAACACTGGAGTGGGTTGCCATGCCCTCCTCCAGGAGATCTTCCCGACCCAGGGATCAAACCCAAGTCTCCCACATTGCAGGCGGGTTCTTCACCCCTAAGTCACCAGGGAAGGGGGAGAGTTTGTGGGTTCCATTTGTGACTTTTTTGTGCTGATTCAATCCACTTGATGTATTGCTTGTATAAAACATACTTGTTTATCATAAATGTTGTGAGTATCAAGAAGACACATAGTCGTGTTTGGTTGCATATTATTACAAGGAATAAACCAATGAATATGAACTTGCATGTTATTAATGCTGTCCATTATTTCTATGTTTTTCTTCATAAGGCAAAATCATGAGCAGGCCTTTGCCTTATCATATCTACTTTTTTTGGGGACTGTTGACCTGTTGGATACTGTGTACCTCTTCTGCCAACAAATGTACTGTTAGACATGAAGTAGCCGATTGTAGTCATCTGAAGTTGACTCAAATACCTGATGACCTCCCAACAAACATAACTGTGTTGAATCTTACCCATAATCAACTCAGAAGATTGCCACCTGCCAATTTTACAAGATACAGCCAACTTACTATCTTGGATGGGGGATTTAACTCCATCTCAAAGCTGGAGCCAGAACTGTGTCAAAGTCTCCCTTGGCTGGAAGTTTTGAACCTCCAGCACAATGAGATATCCCAGCTTTCTGATAAAACCTTTATTTTCTGCATGAATTTGACTGAACTCCATCTAATGTCCAACTCAATCCAGAAAATTCAAAATGATCCCTTTAAAAACCTGAAGGTAAGAAAAATGAACATTTTCATGTAAGAAGTGAAAAATATATTATCAAATGTTGTTTTCAAGTCATTTATGCATCATTAGACTTTGTAGCTATCAAGATGAAGAATGAGAAGTCTGATCTACATAAATGGGAAGAGGGGGACCCCACACTCAAATATGACCATTATGATTGGAAATATTTTCAAAAGAGCAAATACTGTCTTAAGTCAGTTTCAATCTTAATTTTAAAGAACTCTCATCTCTCACATCCTTCCACTTGAAACAGAACTTAGATATAAGATGTTGAGACCAGAGACGAATCAGAATATCCCATGATGAAAGGCAAATAAACTCTCAGTACTGCTGATTTAGTACCTGCAGTGATGAAAAAGTGTCGAGTCCAAAATCTGATTTAAATAAAGTTACAAACTGTTGCATGATGAAGCAAATTATTCAGTGAAAAATTACCTCCTTTTGATTTATGAAATCTTCTACAGTATTGCTTTTCCAGTGGCTACCACCTTTTTCTTGTCAGCACTTTACTTGAATTGCAAATCTATGCAAAATGTATGCTAGTGTCTTTATTTTTTTTTCCTTTTTTTTTTTCGTTTATTTATATTAGTTGGAGGCTAATTACTTTACAATATTGTAGTGTTTTTTTGCCATACATTGATATGAATCAGCCATGGATTTACATGTATTCCCCATCCTGAACCCCCCTCCCACCTTCCTTCCCATCCCATCCCTCTGGGTCATCCTAGTGCCCCAGCCCTGAGCACTTGTCTCATGTATCAGACCTGGACTGGTGATCTGTTGCACAATTGATAATATACATGTTTCAATGCTATTCTCTCAGATCATCCCACCCTCACCTTCTCCCATAGAGTCCAAAAGTCTGTTCTATATATCTGTGACTCTTTTTTCATCTTGCATATAGGGTTATCGTTACCATCTTTCTAAATTCCATATATATGTGTTAGTATACTGTATTGGTGTTCTTTTTTTCTGGCTTATTTCACTCTGCATAATGGGCTCCAGTTTCACCCACCTCATTAGAACTGATTCAAATGTATTCTTTTTAATGGCTGAGTAATATTCCATCATGTGTATGTACCACAGCTTTCTTATCCATTCATCTGCTGATGGGCATCTAGGTTGCTTCCATGTCCTGGCTATTATAAACAGTGCTGTGATGAACATTGGGGTACATGTGTCTCTTTCAGTTCTGGTTTCCTCAGTGTGTATGCCCAGGAGTGGGATTGCTGGGTCATATGGCAGTTCTATTTCCAGTTTTTTAAGGAATCTCCACACTGTTCTCCATAGTGGCTGTACTAATTTGCTTTCCCACCAACAGTGTAAGAGGGTTCCCTATTCTCCACACCCTCTCCAGCATTTATTTCTTGTAGACTTTTGGGTAGCAGCCATTCTGACTGGCGTGAAATGGTACCTCATTGTAGTTTTGATTTGCATTTCTCTGATAATGAGTGATGTTGAGCATCTTTTCATGTGTTTGTTAGTCATCTGTATGTCTTCTTTGGAGAAATGTCTGTTTAGATCTTTGGCCCATTTTTGGATTGGGTCATTTATTTTCTGGAATTGAGCTGCAGGAGTTGCTTGTATATTTTTGAGATTAATCCTTTGTTGCTTCGTTTGCTATTATTTTCTCCCATTCAGAAGGCTGTCTTTTCACCTTGCTTATAGTTTCCTTTGTTGTGCAAAAGCTTTTAAGTTTAATTAGGTCCCATTTGTTTATTTTTGGTTTTATTTCCAATATTCTGGGAGGTGGGTCATAGAGGATCTTGCTGTGATTTATGTCGGAGAGTGTTTTGCCTGTGTTCTCCTCTAGGAGTTTTATAGTTTCTGCTCTTACATTTAGATCTTTAATCCATTTTGAGTTTATTTTTGTGTATGGTGTTAGAAAGTGTTCTAGTTTCATTCTTTTACAAGTGGTTGACCAGTTTTCCCAGCACCACTTGCTAAAGAGGTTGTCTTTTCTCCATTGTATATTCTTGCCTCCTTTGACAAAGATAAGGTGTCCATAGGCACGTGGATTTATCTCTTGGCTTTCTATTTTGTTCCATTGATTTATATTTCTGTCTTTGTGCCAGTACCATACTGTCTTGATGACTGTGGCTTTGTAGTGGAGCCTGAAGTCAGGCAGGTTGATTCCTCCAGTTCCATTCTTCTTTCTCAAGATTACTTTGCCTATTCGAGGTTTTTTGTATTTCCATACAAATTGTGAAATTATTTGTTCTAGTTCTGTGAAAAATACCGTTGGTACCTTGATAGGGATTGCATTGAATCTATAGATTGCTTTGGGTAGTATATTCATTTTTCACTATATTGATTCTTCCAGTCCATGAACACGGTGTATTTCTCCATCTATTTGTGTCCTCTGATTGCTTTCATCAGTGTTTTATAGTTTTCTATATATAGGTCTTTTGTTTCTTTAGGTAGATATACTCCTAAGTATTTTATTCTTTTCATTGCAATGGTGAATGGTATTGTTTCCTTAATTTCTCTTTCTGTTTTCACATTGTTAGTGTATAGGAATGCAAGGGATTTCTGTGTGTTAATTTTATAGCCTGCAACTTTACTATATTCATTGATTAGCTCTAGTAATTTTCTGGTAGTGTCTTTAGAGTTTTCTATGTAGAGGATCATGTCATCTGCAAACAGTGAGAGTTTTACTTCTTCTTTTCCTATCCGGATTCCTTTTATTTCTTTTTCTGCTCTGATTGCTGTGGCCAAAACTTACAAAACTATGTTGAATAGTATGGTGAGAGTGGGCACCCTTGCCTTGTTCCTGACTTTAGGGGAATGCTTTCGATTTTTCACCATTGAGAATAATGTTTGCTGTGGGTTTGTCATATATATGATATTATGTTGAGGTATGTTCCTTCTATTCCTGCTTTCTGGAGAGTTTTTATCATAAATGGATGCTGAATTTTGTCAAAGGCATTTTCTGCATCTTTTGAGATAATCATATGGTTTTTATCTTTCAATTTGTTAATGTGGTGTATTACATTGATTGATTTGCAGATATTAAAGAATCCTTGCATTCCTGGGATAAAGCCCACTTGGTCATGATGTATGATCTTTTTAATATGTTGATGGATTCTGTTTGCTAGAATTTTGTTAAGGATTTTTGCTTCTATGTTCATCAGTGATATTGGCCTATAGTTTTCTTTTTTTTTGTGGCATCTTTGTCTGGTTCTGGTATTAGGGTGATGGTGGCCTCATAGAATGAGTTTGGAAATTTTCCTTCCTCTGCAATTTTCTGGAAGAATTTGAGTAAGATAGGTGTTAGCTCTTCTCTAAATTTTTTGGTAGAATTCAGCTGTGAAGCCATCTGGTCCTGGGCTTTTGTTTGCTGGAAGATTTCTGAATACAGTTTCAATTTCCATGCTTGTGATGGGTCTGTTAAGATCTTCTATTTCTTCTTGGTTCAATTTTGGAAAATTATACTTTTCTAAGAATTTGTCCATTTCTTCCAAGTTGTCCATTTTATTGGCATAGAGCTGCTGGTAGTAGTCTCTTATGATCCTTTGTATTTCTGTGTTGTCTGTTGTGATCTCTCCATTTTCATTTCTAATTTTGTTGATTTGATTCTTCTCCCTTTGTTTCTTGATGAGTCTGGCTAATGGCTTGTCAATTTTATTTACCTTTTCAAAGAACCAGCTTTTGGTTTTATTGATTTTTGCTATGGTCTCTTTTGTTTCTTTTGCATTTATTTCTGCCCTAATTTTTAAGATTTCTTTCCTTCTACTAACCCTGGGGTTCTTCATTTCTTCCTTCTCTAGTTGCTTTAGGTGTAGAGTTAGGTTATTTATTTGACTTTTTTATTGTTTCTTGAGGTAAGCCTGTATTGCTGTGAACCTTCCCCTTAGCACTGCTTTTAAAGTGTCCCATAGGTTTTGGGTTGCTGTGTTTTCATTTTCATTCACTTCTATGCATATTTTGATTTCTTTTTTTATTTCTTCTATGATTTGTTGGTTATTCAGAAGCGTGTTATTTAGCCTCCATATGTTGGAATTTTTAATAGCTTTTTTCCTGTAATTGAGACATATCTTACTGCATTGTGGTCAGAAAAGATGACTGGAATGATTTCAGTTTTTTTGAATTTACCAAAGTTAGACTTATGGCCCAGGATGTGATATATTCTGGAGAAGGTTCCATGTGCACTTGAGAAAAAGTTGAAATTGATTGTTTTGGGGTGAAATGTCCTATAGATAGCAATTAGGTCTAGCTGGTCCATTGTGTCATTTAAAGTTTGTGTTTCCTTGTTAATTTTCTGATTAGTTTATCTATCCATATGTGTGAGTGGGGTATTAAAGTCTCCCACTATTATTGTGCTATTGCTAATTTCCCCTTTCATACTTGCTAGCATTTGCCTTATATATTGCGGTGCTCCTATGTTGGGTGCATATATATTTTTAATTGTTGTGTCTTCTTCTTGGATTGATCCTTTGATCATTATGTAGTGTCCTTTTTTGTCTCTTTTCACAGCCTTTATTTTAAAGTCTATTTTATCTGATATGAGTATTGCAACTCCTGCTTTCTTTTGGTCTCTGTTTGCGTGAAATATTTTTTTCCAGCCCTTCACTTTCAGTCTGTATGTGTCCCTTGTTTTGAGGTGGGTCTCTTGTAGACAGCATATATAGGGGTCTTGCTTTTTATCCATTCAGCCAGTCTTTGTCTTTTGGTTGGGGCATTCAACACATTTACATTTAAGGTAATTATTGATAAGTATGGTCCCATTGCCATTTACTTTGTTGTTTTGGGTTCGCATTTATACAACCTTTCTGTGTTTCCTGTCTAGAGAAAATCCTTTAGCATTTGTTGAAGAGCTGGTTTGGTGGTGCTGAATTCTCTCAACTTTTGCTTGTCTGTAAAGCTTTTGATTTCTCCTTCATATCTGAATGAGATCCTTGCTGGGTACAGTAATCTGGACTGTAGGTTATTCTGTTTCATTACTTTAAGTATGTCCTGCCATTCCTTTCTGGCTTGAAGAGTTTCTATTGAAAGATCAGCTGTTATCCTTATGGGAATCCCCTTGTGTATTATTTGTTGTTTTTCCCTTGCTGCTTTTAATATTTGTTCTTTGTGTTTGATCTTTGTTAATTTTATTAATATGTGTCTTGGGGTGTTTTGCCTTGGATTTATCCTGTTTGGGACTCTCTGGGTTTCTTGGACTTGTTCGACTATTTCCTTCCCCATTTTAGGGAAGTTTTCAACTATTATCTCCTTGAGTATTTTCTCATGGCCTTTCTTTTCATCTTCTTCTTCTGGGACTCCTATGATTCAAATGTTGGGGCATTTCACATTGTCCCAGAGGCCCCTGAAGTTGTCCTCATTTCTTTTTATTCATTTTTCCACTCTGCTTCATTTATTTCCACCATTCTATCTTCTGCCACCCTTATCCTATCTTCTGCCTCCGTTATTCTACTGTTGGTTCCCTCCAGAGTGTTTTCTATCTCATTTATTGCATTATTCATTTTTAATTGACTCTTTTTTATTTCTTCTAGGTCCTTGTTAAACATTTCTTGCATCTTCTCAATCCTTGTCTCCAGGCTATTTATCTGTAACTCCATTTTGTTTTCAAGATTTTGGATCATTTTTTTTATCATTATTCTAAATTCTTTTTCAGGAAGATTCCCTATCTCCTCCTCTTTTGTTTGGTTTGGTGGGCTTTTTTCATGTTCCTTTACCTGCTGAGTATTTCTCTGCCTTTTCTTCTTGTTTAGATTGCTGTGTTTGGAGTGCCCTTTCTGTATTCTGGTAGTTTGTGGTTCCTCTTTATTGTGGAAGTTCCTCCCAGTGGGTAGGATTGGACCATTGACTTGTCAAGGTTTCCTGGTTAGGGGAGCTTGTGTCAGTGTTCTGGTGGGTGGAGCTGGATTTCTTCTCTCTGTAGTGCAATGGAATGTCCAGTAGTGAGATTTGAAATGTCTATGGGTTTTGTGTGACTTTGGGCAGCCTATATATTGACGCTCAGGGCTATGTTCCTGCATTGCTGAAGAATTTGTGTGTTATGTCTTGTTCTGGAACTTATTGGCTCTTGGGTGGTGGTTGGTTTCAGTGTAGGTATGGAGGCTTTTGGATGATCTCTTATTAATTAATGTTCCCTGGATTCAGGAGTTCTCCAGTTTTCTCAGGTTTTGGGCTTAAGCCTTTGCCTCTGGTTTTCAGTCTTATTCTTCCAGTAGCCTCAAGACTTCTCCCTCCATACAGCACTGATAATAAAACTTCTAGGTTAATGATGAAAAGATTCTCCACTATGAGGGACACCCAAAGAGGTTCACAGAGTTACATGAAGAAGAGGAGAGGGAGGAAAGAGATAGAGATGAGCAGGAGGAGAAAAAATGGGGAATCAAGATGAGAGAGACAGATCTGGGCAGTACTCTGTTCCCTAAGTGTTCTCCGAAGCCCAGAACACCCACAGAGATTCACAGAATTGGGTTGAGAAAAGAAGGCAGAGGGAGGAAATAGAGGTGACCTGGGGGAGAAAAAGGAGAGTCAAAAGGGGAAGAGAGTGATCAAGCCAGTAATCACACTCCTGAGTAAAAATGGGTACTGAAGATTGGATTCTTAAATGTACAAAATTGATATCAAATACTAAAAAACAAAGATTAAAAATCTAGAGTAGAGGTTAGACTCTTAAAAATACAATATTAAAAAACAAAAACACAAAAAGTATGAGCAATATATATGAAGTTTGCTTTAAAAAATAGGGTCCTTTTTTTTTTCCTTGCAAGGTAATAGTGGGTTATAAAAATGAAAGTTAAAGGAGTAATAGAGGACTTAAAAAAGAAGAAGAAAAAAAATTTTTAATTAAAAAAAAAAATAGTAAAAATATATCTAGGAATTTGTCTGGAGCTGTTGCGGGCAGTGTGGGTTCAGTTCAGTTTCAGATAGTTCCTTGTTCCAGCTTATACTTCTCAATATCTATAGGCCTCTTCCAGTGTAGTTGGTGTTAACTACAGGGATTTTAGTCTGTTGCACCTATCACTTCTAAAGCGGTTCCGTTTGATTATTTGGCTTCTGTTTGCAGGTCTCTTCAGTGTCTAATTTCTGCCCTGACACAAGTGGGCAGAGGTGGTCTCTTGTTTAGGTTTGCTTGTTCAGTCGTGCTGTGGGGAGGGAGGGGCGCTGCAGACAAATGTCACTGGCCTGTGTGGGGAGCACTCGCAGTGTTCCGGCCACACTGGGTTTGCCCCCACTCATCGCGTGTGTGCTTTCCCCGTCTACGCTGCTCAGGCTCCCAGCTGCTCTACAGGAGCGGGCCCTGAGTTGCGTGCACTTCCCAGGTCTAAGCTGCTCAGGTTCAGATTCTCGGGTACTCCGCAAAGGCGCAGACTCAGTTGGGCCTGCGTTTTGTGCCTTCCCGGTCAGAGCAGCTCAGGCAACCAGGAGCTTGATGCGCGCACTCTCTTCACGTGCAGCGCGACTTCTGCCCTCCCCGTCCCAGCCTCAGTTTCCAGGTGTGCCTGGTCTGGTGCGCCTTGTGTCTGTTCTGGGGAGCTGATCTCTGGCTGCGACCCTCCAGGCAGATGTCAACCATCCAGAATCTCAGGAAGTCTTTGGTTAGAAACTGGAAGCCTGTTTGCAGTTTGGTAAGGGATGCCCTCTGGGGCCGAGTTTGCCCCTTTCCGTCTCTGGCTGGCACCCGCCTACCCCCTGCCTCTGGCAGGGGATGGACCGGTCCGTATTTTTCCTCCCAGTTAGGTTGCCCTCCAAGATTTGAAAACTTCCCCCAGACCCACTGGTGAGAGAGTTTCCTGGTGTTTGGAAACTTTCTCTATTAAGACTCCCTTCCCAGGATGGATATCCATCCCTAACTCTTTTGTCTCTCTTTTTATCTTTTATATTTTGTCCTACCTCCTTTCAAAGACAATGGGCTGCTTTTCTGGGTGCCTGATGTCCTCTGCCAGCGATCAGAAGTTGTTTTGTGGAGTTTGCTCAGTGTTCAAATGTTCTTTCAGTGAATTTGTGGGGGAGAAAGTGGTCTCCCCATACTATTCCTCCGCCATCTTAGCTCCTCCCCCCGCTAGTATCTTTAAATCTGAGGCAATTATTAAGTGCTTTTTTCTATCAAAGTTATTTTCAGAACTCTTTGTTTTCTTCATTTTGTGGGCTAACAAAAATACTGAGCATCCCTTGGCCTTAGATACCAAGAATAATGAACACATTTAATATGCTTAGACATATTTGTAAAATGATTCACTGGATAGCTGGTGATTTGAAATGCTTTCTTGTTGTGCCTGATGTTGACGTGGATGAAATGTCTTTGGACCCAAAGACCTCAAAATCTGGTTAATTGCTGGCAAGATGTTATTTTTATTTTTAAAACATAAATTGAAGGCTTATGCTATGTCTTATGTAGACATTACGTAAGACTTTGCCCTAACATGTATCAGCTTTTCCTTATGTTTTACCTGAGTGGAAGTTTACATATTCAAAAGTAGCACAAAATGGTAAAACATCCCAAAGCACAGACAAAACAGATAAAAATTAGTATTCTGTGCTAGTCAGGATGCAAAATTTACACAACCACCAATATTTCTTAATATAAAAATCCTTTTAAAATTTCATGGCCAGTAACATTCTCTTCATGCCTCTTAAGACGCTGTTTCTTCAACTTTTTTTCTGTTGTTTAGATTCAAGACTAATGCATGACTATATGTTTGTAAGCCACATATTTCCTACATCATAAATGAAAGCTTATTATAAATAAGTAAAATGCTTATTATGAATATTCTTTACATCATGACAAATAAAACTTGTCTTTATATTTTGGAAGAGAAGTAAATTCTTTGAATTAAGAAATTCATCTTTGTAGCAATGGTGTTTTCAGTAACAATCAGGATTTCTTGTCAGGGAACGTTTAACAGGAGGATTCCTGTGTGCTGTTTTCTATTTCTCATAAATCCTCTGTTCCGTATCAGTTCCTGGTAACAGGAACGAGTGGAACGGCACTCTGCTCCCAGGACTAAGGTCATAGGATGAAACACACACATGGATCTCCTTCAGTAAACATTCTCCTTAGGACAAAACTGCTTAGTCAAGATTCTCTTGAGCTATGGATTGTCTCCTGACCTTATGACCATTGTTAATCCTTTGTTCCCTTGATAATGATTGCTGTAGGTTTGGCTCCACCAGAGACTTGGGTCTCTCTCTCTCTCTCTTTCTCTCTCACTCCGGCTAATTTTCTGGAGCGTGGAAACCTTCTGAGCTCACTCTCCTGCCCAGGCTTTCAAGGCCTCCTCGAGAGGGTGCCCTGTGCCTCCATGAGTGGTACAAGTCCTGTCCTAGGGCTTTATTGGTTCTCTGCGTAACCCAAGGAATATTAGCTTCTTTCTCTCTTTCACTTCCTTATCGTCAACTTCGGACCTCCAGGTCCGGTCCATTAAAGGACCACAACAATTTCTTACTACTCATACAGTCAGTTTTCTAGAGAAAAATTGAGATGTGCTATTTTGCTGTCCAGTTATTTCTAAGATTCATGTACATTTAGAAGAACCATTTTTGGTGCCAAGACTATAACTTACATACACATTTTTTTTCTCCTCAGAATTTAATCAAATTAGACCTCTCTCATAATGGCTTATCATCTACTAAATTAGGAACTCAGCTCCAACTGGAAAACCTTCAAGAGCTTCTATTATCAAATAATAAAATTTCTTCACTAACACCAGAAGAACTTGATTTCCTTGGCAATTCTTCTTTAAAAAGATTAGAGTTGTCATCAAATCAAATCAAAGAGGTAAGGTAAAAATTCCTGTGTTGTACTTTTCAGTGTGGGCAGACCCTAATTGTCTCATATGGATGAGAATCTAAAGCTAGAAATGAGAAAGGGATGATAACCTTCGTCATGGTTTCCAGAAATCCTTCATACATACTGCTCCGGGCCATTGACGTCAGCCTCACAAGAAAGTGAGTTTGGTAGCTGTTAGAATCCAGAATCTGGGGCTGTGCTGTCAAAAAGAAGTGGAAGGTCCACTACAGACCAGAACTTTGGCCTTGAGGAACCTACATACTTCTCTGGGTCTAGTTTCCTTGCCTATAAAGTGGAAATAATGCTACCTATTGTACAGAAGCCCTGGAAAAGGTAATAATCGTAGGATGGTTAAGAGCACAGACTTTCGAATTGAGTTAGCTGATTTCCTGTCTGGGCTTTATCTGTTAGTAATTATGCAATCGGGCAAATGATTCAAGTTCTGTCTGCTCCAGTTCCCTAGATCTAAAATGGATATAGTAATTGCACTTCCCCATAGGGTTGTGTGGCAAAGAATTTAGCACAGTCTCTGGCATATAGGAAGTTCTCGATAAATGATAACTAGCATTATATTTTTACAAACATCTTCCTATAATGGAGTAAAGCTAATCTGCTCTTTTTTGGGTCTATGGCCATCAATTTGCTAACTATTTTTGCATACAGGTATGTCTGTATTTTATTCCTTTACAAGCCAAGAAGAAGAGTATCGGGAATTCTAAGCAAAATCAAATTTTTATAAAGCTATGTTGATTTTCAGATAAAGAAAGAGACTGTGAATGAAATTATCATGAGATAATAATTAAATATCTTATGCAAGCTATTCATGTTCATTTTGAACAGAATTTTTGGTTTAGAACATCGATTGTAGAAATATATAAATAAATAAATGTAAAATATGTTAAGTAATGAGAAGAAAAAAATCATCCAAAACCCCATAATCCAAGGCAACCAGTGTTAGAATTTGGATATGTTTGTATCCAGCTTTTATCCACCTAATAAAAGAAATAACAACAGCAGATGACATTCATAACAGTATTTAAGTGTCAGGCATTGTGACAAGTTATTTTTTTTAAATTTTATTTTGTATTGGGATATAGCTGATTAACAATGTTGCGATAGTTTCAGGTGATCAGCAAAGGAATACAGCCTAATTTTATACCGTTCTGTAGCTAACTTACGCTTATCATGGTTTTACACAGGAGTAAATTGAGGGACTTCCCCCGGTGATCCAGTGGCTAAGACGCAACACTATCGATGCGAGGGGCCCAGATTCAATCTTTGGTCAAGGAACTAGATTCCACATGATGCAACAGTAAATTGAGATGAGGAAAAGTTAAGGAACTTACCCAGAATCTCAGGTGATGGGCTGGTGACAGAGCTGGGTTTCTAGAAGTGTTAGATCAGGGCATGTACTCTTCCCAGCTGCGTTGCTGATGACAGTGCATTCTGCCTTTTAAAATTAATATCCTGTCATTATCCTCCATGTCACTAAGAGTTATTCAAAAACTTAATTTTAGTGACAGCAAAATAACCCTATCATATAGATTTACCTTAATTAATCTGACCCTTAATTAATTAAAAGACCCTGATGCTGGGAAAGATTGAGGGCAGGAGGAGAGGGGGACGACAGAGGATGAGATGGCTGGATGGCATCACTGACTCAACGGACATGGGTTTGGGTAGACTCCGGCAGTTGGTGATGGACAGGGAGGCCTGGTTCATGGGGTCACAAAGAGTCGGACATGACTGAGCAACTGAACTGAATCTAATCATTTTCCTGCTTTGTATTTTGACTCACTTATGATAAAGCACACTTTCTTCCACCTTTCTGTCATTTTTTCCATTAGCTCTAAGGTCACACAAGTGACCAGAGCCTCTTTGTTCTCCCAGAAGACTTGGTCTATCCTCTCTGGATTCCTTCTCTCCTGCCTTCTGCCCTCTTGTTCCAGCGCTGAGTCCCAGGGCAGCCAAGGCTTCCGGTGAGAGTCTGGGGGGCAGAGAATAAGGCAGATGGAAACAAGGTAATGAAATAATCAGCAGAAACCTTGGTGGAAAGACAGAGTGTCGCTGGAGCTCAGAATCACAGAAGGGAAAGCATATGTCAGTGAACACTTCAGTCAGTGGGTGGTAATAAAATCCATTCCTTCATTCCAGGGTGATCACTGAGAGCAGCGATCACCAAGACAGAAACAGCACCTGCCCCAGAGCTTACTTTGCAAAGAGTTTACTAATTACAGTTATACTTAGTGTGGTGAAGTAAAAGTACTAAGTGTGTGTGTTAGTCATGTCCAACTCTTTGTAACCCTATGGACTGTGGCCCGCCAGGCTCCTCTGTCCATGGGATTCTCCAGGCAAGAATACTGGAGTGGGTAGCCCTTCCCTTCTCCAGGGGATCTTCCCTACCCAGGGATCAAACCCAGGGCTCCCACATTGCAGGCAGATTCTTTACTGTCTGAGCCACCAGGAAAGCTGCTTAACCTAGTCTGGGAGATCAGGGAAGACCCTCTGAAGAAGTGGCATGGAGGCCAAGATGTGGGTGCTGAGTAGTAGCCAGTGACCAGTGGGAGTACAGGCTGGAGCAGGAGGTGGGTGACCGAGGCACAGAGGAAGGAGCTGGGAAAGAGAGGGATGGAGAGAAAACCCAGAGGAGATGGTGAAAGAGGAAAGGAAATTGAGTAAAGAACTGTGCCTGTTTTCCAAGCATCATACAGACTCTACTGTGTTTTAATTATTAACCTCTTCTTCCATCCCACTCTTAGTTCTCTCCTGGGTGTTTTCATGCCATTGGAAAATTATCTGGCCTCTCTCTGAACAATGCCAAGCTGAGCCCCAGTCTCATAGAGAAGCTCTGCTTGGAATTGTCAAATACAAGCATTGAGAATCTGTCCCTGAGCAGCAACCAGCTGGACACAATCAGCCACATGACCTTCAATGGACTGAAGCAGACAAATCTCACCACACTGGACCTTTCCCGTAACTCCTTACGTGTGATGGGTAATGACTCCTTTGCCTGGCTTCCGCATCTCGAATACCTCTTTCTGGAGTATAATAACATAGAGCATTTGTCTTCTCGCTCTTTTTATGGGCTTTCCAGCTTGAGACACCTGAACTTGAGACGGTCTTTTACTAGACAAAGCATTTCACTGACTTCGCTCCCCAAGATTGACGATTTTTCCTTTCAGTGGCTAAAATGTTTGGAGTACCTCAACATGGAAGATAACAACTTTCCAGGCATAAAAAGAAATACTTTCACAGGATTGGTGAGGCTGAAATTTTTAAGTCTATCTGACTCCTTCTCAAGTTTGCGGACTTTAACAAATGAGACATTTCTATCACTCGCTGGTTCTCCTCTGCTCCTGCTCAACCTAACCAAAAATAAGATCTCAAAAATACAGAGTGGTGCTTTTTCTTGGTTGGGGCACCTGGAGATGCTTGACCTTGGCCTGAATGAAATTGGGCAAGAACTCACAGGCCAGGAATGGAAAGGCCTAGACAATATTGTCGAACTCTACCTTTCCTACAACAAATACCTAGAGCTGACCACCAACTCTTTCACCTCAGTTCCAAGCCTTCAAAGACTGATGCTCCGAAGGGTGGCCCTGAAAAATGTGAATAGCTCCCCTTCGCCTTTTCACCCTCTTCTGAACCTGGTCATTCTGGATCTAAGCAACAACAACATTGCCAACATAAATGATGAATTGTTGAAGGGTCTTGAGAAACTAGAAATTCTGGATTTGCAGCATAACAACTTAGCTCGGCTCTGGAAGCATGCCAACCCTGGTGGTCCTGTTCAGTTTCTAAAAGGTCTTTCTCGCCTCCACATCCTTAACTTAGAGTCTAATGGCTTTGATGAGATCCCAGTGGAAGCCTTCAAGGACTTACGTGAATTGAAGAGTATTGATTTAGGAATGAATAATTTAAATATCCTTCCACAATCTGTATTTGATAATCAAGTGTCACTAAAGTCATTAAGCCTTCAGAAGAACCTCATAACATCTGTTGAAAAGACTGTTTTTGGGCTAGTATTCAGGAACCTGAATGATTTAGATATGCGTTTTAATCCATTTGATTGTACCTGTGAAAGCATTGCCTGGTTTGTTAATTGGATTAATAGTACCCACACCAACATCTCTGAACTAAGGACCCATTACCTCTGCAACACTCCGCCTCAATACCATGGTTTCCCAGTAGTGCTTTTTGATGTATCAGCCTGCAAAGACAGTGCCCCATTTGAACTCCTTTTCATGATTAGCACCAATACCCTTTTGATTTTTATCTTTATTGTACTGCTCATCCATTTTGAAGGCTGGAGGATATCTTTTTATTGGAATGTTTCAGTGCATCGAGTTCTCGGTTTCAAAGAAATAGACAGAGCAGAGCAGTTTGAATATGCAGCATATATAATTCATGCCTATAAAGATAGGGATTGGGTCTGGAAGCACTTCTCCCCAATGGAGGAAGAAGATCATACTCTCAGATTTTGTTTGGAAGAAAGGGACTTTGAGGCAGGTGTCTTTGAACTTGAAGCAATTGTGAACAGCATCAGAAGGAGCAGAAAAATTATTTTTATTATAACACAGAATCTATTGAAAGATGCATTATGCAAAAGGTAGGTGAACACTATGACATTTGAAATGTATTCTTATCTTTAAATTGAGCTTTTGGTTTTTTTTAATTTTTTAAATTTTATTTTATTGATTTGGCTGTGTCCTCTTAGTTGTGGCACGGGATTGTCCATGCATCATGGGGTGCATCGGCTCTCTAGTTGTGGTCCGTGGGCTCAGGAGTTGGCAGCATGCAGGCCTAGTTTATCCACAGCATGTGGGATCCTAGCTCCCCCGTGCGTGCTTGCTCAGTCACTTCAGGCATGCCCAACTCTTTAGTTCCCCGACCAGGGATCAAACCCATGTCCACTGCATTGGCAGGTGGAGTCTTTATCACTGAGCCAACAGGGAAGCCTCAGGACCACCAGAAAGTGAAAGTGAAAGTCGCTCAGTCATGTCTGACCATTTGTGACCCCATGGACTATACAGTCCATGGAATTCTCCAGGCCAGAATTCTGGAGTGGGTAGCCATTCCCTTCTCCAGAGGATCTTCTCAACCCAGGGATCAAACCCAGGTGTCCCGCGTTGCAGGCGGATTCTTTACCAGCTGAGTCCTTAAGGAAGCCCCTGAACCACCAGGAAAGCCCCTGAATCGAGCTTTTAAATATTATTAACATTATTACTCACAACTCAAAGTATTTTAAAAATAAAATTAAGAAGAAACATAACCTGGGTTTTAGTGACAAGACTAAAGTTAATTACAAGGAGAATGTTAGATTTTAGATCTTTGGCCTGTTAAAAACTGTGTATTGATATATGACTTAATGTTTTTAACTTAGATTCAAGGTTCACCATGCAGTTCAGCAAGCTATTGAACAAAACCGGGATTCCATTATATTGATCTTTCTTGAGGAGATTCCGGATTATAAACTGAACCATGCACTCTGTCTGCGAAGAGGGATGTTTAAATCTCATTGCATTTTGAACTGGCCGGTTCAGAAAGAACGGGTAAATGCTTTTCATCATAAATTGAAAGTAGCACTTGGGTCCAGAAATTCAGTACATTAAATTTATTTAAAGACTAAATTAAAGGAGTACGTTTCCTAATTTTAAAAAGTTCCATGGTAAATTTACATTTTCCTTGACAATAGCATAAATCTGTTCATTCATATTCATAAGTAAGAATATCACCACTATGTCTCTTCTATGGAAATATGTCTCCCTATTTCAGGCCTTTTATTACCAGTTGACATAATCTGATCCAAAATAAACATATAAGAATATCTTTTACTAACAAACACACAGTTAGGTTACTGAGGCCTATGAAAACAGTTTTGAAATAGTCCTCGATTTAAAGAAAAGTTAGAGGTATATGAGGGTTTGTGATAATTATATTTGTTATTTCTTTTTCTGGATCCACTCAGAATAAAATATGACTTTTAATGGGTACAATGCTATTTCAGTTGAAAAAGGTTAAAATGTACACCCATATTTTTAAAAGTTTAATTACAGCAATTTTTTAACTGCAAACTTTGTGTTTTAGTGGTGCCTGTTGCACTGTTGATTTTATTAAATGTTAAATGCCATTTTAGTAAACATGTGTGTGTGCTCAGTTACTGAGTTGGTGTCTGACACTTTTCGACCCTGTGGCTGGGCACTTCATCAGTCCATGGGATTTCCCGGGCAAGAATATTGGAGTGAGTTGCCATTTCCTTCTCCAGGGGATCTTCCCAACCCAGGGAACAAACCCATGTCTCTTGTACCTCCTGACTTGGCAGGCAGATTCTTTACTACTGTGCCACCTGGGAATCCCATACATGCAGGACAAAAAACATTTATTCTTCATTTTGATTACTTAATAAAATAAATATTTTAATGAATACTTATGTTTCCTGATATTTGGAATTCTGAGGCATAAGAAGAAACAATTCTTTTACTTACAAGTGTTTCAGGAAGGCTTACTTCCTGAAGGTTAATTAGTAGATTGGTTTTGTGGAAACAAAATATTGTCTTACCCTGGTCACAGACTCAGGAGATGGCACGGGCCAATTCACTTGGTTCCACTGGGATTTTCTGCCTGCCAATCTTGAAAATTATAGTGATTAACAAAATCTTAACTATTCCTACCTGACTCATTTGAAAAGACCCTGATGCTGGGAAAGATTGAAGGCAGGAGGAGAAGGGGATGACAGAGGATGACATGGTTGGTTGGCATCACTGACTCAATGGACAAGAGTTTGAGCAAACTCCAGGAGATGGTGATGGACAGGGAGGCCTGGCATGCTGCAGTCCAGGGGGTCACAAAGAGTCGGACACAACAGAGCTATTGAACTGAACTGAACTATTCCTATATCATTAGTGATGATGATTGTGGTATAATATATTCACACAGACTATATTATTATAACCATTTAAAAAGTATCCTGTGTATAAGTTACTCCTTATGATTATTTTGTTTTACTTTCATTGTATAGTTTAAAAAGGGTCTAATTATTGGAAATAGACGTGAATAGCTTTTTAATATTCAAATATAAGGGAGAGTTGAAATGATCATGCTGAGATACTTTCTGTATTTGAAGCACTCATTTGTCTGCTGAATTTAGGAAGCCTGTGAGATGTCACATTTTGGAGATTTGGTTTAAATATTCTGTGTTTTATATTAACTGTATATATTATATATACACACACACAGAACTATTAAATAGTTCTGTATTCTCAGGGCAAGTTCATGTAATCCTAAAGAAAGTACACTCGCTGTCCTGCTGGTTCTGAAGAACTCTACAGCAACATGAGTATACGGAGAATTTATTTTTGCTCTCATGTTATATGTCACCCTTACACTTGAGATGTTTGTTTTATTGTTTTTTGTTAAGATTTGTTTTCTAACTGTGAAAAGTGAGAGTGAAAGTCACTGAGTCATGTCTGACTCTTTGCGACCCCATGGACTATATAATCCATGGAATTCTCCAGGCCAGAATACTGGAGTGGGTAGGCTTTCCCTTCTCCAGGGGATCTTCCCAACCCAGGGATCAAACCCAGGTCTCCCGCATTGCAGGTGGATTCTTTACCAGCTGAGCCACAAGGGAAGCCCATCTGTGAAAGAATCCTGTTTTATTTTGGCATCATAAAATATATATCACAACTGCTTTCTTCTTGATGCACTTGGTATGTTATCTATCAATACTCCCAACCTCACTGAAACATTTCGAGGTCTATCTATTATTATTATGAATTTATCAATATATTATCGGTTTGTGAAAAGCAAAGCAGGAAGTTATTTTGCTTTCTCTCTCTTGTTTATTTGTTTATGAAGTGATCGATCACGGGGCACAATTTAAATTGAGCTCAAATGTCATTTTTTAGACGTTGCTTAATATTTATGAGGTTAGGCTGTACAAGGGATGACCAGTTTAACTGAATATAAATATAACTAATAAAAGGTATAAGCCTTGACTTGGGTTTGGCTCACACAGGAAGCAGCAGCTGGTTCTTCTGCAGGCTGACCTTTCTAATTGTTCTCAGGAGGAGTCCATCCCCCTTGGGTTCAAGACAAAGGGAGTACAGAAAAGGATGTTTGTCTGACCTAAATTTCCACAGTTGAACTGACTTGTCTGAATGTGCTCAGAATGTCATCGTGTAAACCGTTCACCCCAACTCCTTCCCGTTTTCACTTTCAGAACAGAATCCAGCTGAATCAACAACATGGAGTTTGAAATAAATCTAGGTATTGAGATTTAAAAGTGACACCTTTTAGGCTGCAGTAAGAAGTAAGTGCAACCCATTTGTGAGAAGGAGAGGTTTTCAACGCCATTTACTTACCAGTGTTTACTTTTTTGAATGTCTACCTTGGATTATTTGTAAAAGGGTCTCAGTAAGTGATGGCCATCCTGAGAAAATGTAAAGATGTTCCAAATCAAGAGCTCAAAATATGTGTCTTGCCAACCCTAGAGACAGTGGGCATCAGAGATCTTTTGGGGGTGGTAAAAATGTCCTGAAATTGAATTGTGGTTAGTGATTGCACAACACTGTAAATTTACTAAAAATCACTGAATCATACACTTAAAACAGGTGAATTTTTGGTATGAAAATTAAACATTAATATAGCTATTTAAAAATCATATTCATTGAAGAGCTAGCTACATGTGCCTGTACTTAGTCACCCCATGGAGTGTAGGCTTCTCTGTCCATGGGATTCTCCAGGCAAGAATGCTGGAGTGGATTGACCTTTCCTTCTCCAGTATGTGCCTAACCCTGTGGGATATAGTTGGGTCTGAGATGCACTGTAGGAAGCGGGGCAGTAGGAGCTGGAAGTAGGAAGGGATGCTCAGAGATGGACCTGGCCAAGGAAGGATTTTGGTGAGTGACAAGGAAGATGGCAGAATGAACTGTAAGATGGAAGGGAAGGAGGGAGACGTGGCTTGTTGCTGGAAGATAGTCAGGGTACGCAGAGGATGGAACCATGTTGCAGAGGGCATAGCAGAAGAGCTAGATTTAAGGGGCTAGGTATTTTGTGTTTGTTTTGGTTTTGCTTGTTTCTCATATTTATTTATTTATGTAGCTATGCCTGGTCTAAGTTGCAGCACACAGGGTCTTTGGTTGTGGCATCCGGGCATCTGGTTCCCTGAGCAGGGAGGGAACCTGGGTCCCCTGCATGGGGTACTCAGTGTCTTAGCCCCTGAACCACCAGGGAAGTGCTTAAGGTATTTTGAAGTTGTAACTTGGTGGATTTCTATTGGCAAAATGAGAAATTATCATAAAATTCCCTCTTGGGGTCTGTGACTTCGATTTACATGACACCTGGTTGAACAGAGGAGCATAACTTGTAACTTCAGAGTCCACACAAGCCAGACCTACTCTCACATAACACAAGGGGATTTGAAGCATTTTTTTCCGATAAATATATAAATCTGTATTAAAATAGCAAAGAATGATAATCAATTGATCACTAGTTACTAAGTACACCAGGTGATATGTCAGCCGTTCTTAGCTCTTGCAACCAAGCTTCAATCCATATTGCTGTTCAGGGGAAAAACTGGTTCTGTGACTTTCCCCCCACCAGCTTAACAAACAGTCATGAGGGAGGGGTCACAGCACTTTTCAGTGATGGAAAACGTTTCCAGTTCCGGGTGAGAATTCCTGGGAAACCCGTTCTGAATTCTTAGCTCTCTTTTATCTTAAGTCAGTTCCCCAGAAAACAGACTCCTGGAGGGAGATTAACTGAAGCAGGTGTCGAGTTAAAAAATATTCACAACCTAAAAGTTGAGTTGTGTTTTATTCGGTGGGAATTTTTAGAACTTCAAGCCTGGGAGGCAGCACCTCAAGTAACCCCAAGAGAACTGCTCCAAGGAGGCGAAGGGAGGAGCCAGGTTTCAGAGAAGTTTTACAACAAAGACTGGGTAGTCTGAATGTCAAAAGATACTTGTTAATTAAAGAAAACCAGATATCTCAAGTTAAGAAATTTAGGACTTTTCCATACATGGGCTTCCCAGGTAGCTCAGCAGTAAAGAATCTGCCTGCCAACCAGGAGACCAGGGTTCGCTCCCTGGGTTGGGAAGATCCCCTGGGGAAGGAAGTGGCAACCCACAATAGTTATCTTGCCTGGGAAATTTCGTGGACAGAGGAGCTAGGAGGTCTACAGTCCATGTGGTTGCAGAGTCAGACATGACTGAACGATTAAACAGCATGCATGGGAAGATGCAAACATCTGGGATCACTGAAATCATTCCTTTGATATGCACCTCAGCTATCTAGGGCCAGTATCTCCTCTAAAGAGACCTAACCCTTGACTCAAACCTGACCTAACCCTTGAAACTTACAAGCTTCCTAACCATGCCTCCTCCATAGGATGAGTTATAGAACTTTATCTTATATCAAGTACTCTTGGATAGGAAGGGCTCAGGCTCCTAAACACCGGGAATGCCTGGGAGGAGTCACAGGAGGGAACGACCTTAGGACCCACTGTTACTGATGCAAGCATCTGTACAAACCCAACGCCCTGGTAGAAGAAAGGGCTTTGTCTTGGCTGTGGCCTCAGAGGAGGGCTCTCAGATCAGAGACTTTTCTCCACTCTACTTGTTTGCTGAAGATAACCCTTCGGTGCAAGGGGATTTAAAGAACTGTTCTGCTGGGGTTGTTTTGGTGTGAAGCAGCCTTGACTGGGATAAACACTGGGTCAAATGAGATCGTCCTTCCTCAGAGAGACCCGGTTACCTAAGCAGTGGTGAGAAACAGAGGATCCCTCTAGACTTCCTGAAAACAGTGATTCTGCAGCCTCTCCTGATGTAACTTATCTCTGGCGGCTCACGACATTCCCTGGCCTGAAAGGACGTGTGCTCCCAAGATCAATCCTCGCCCAGAAGGGAGAGGAACACCCCTGCCCACCACCAGATCCACACTTACGAGGGGCACCAGGCGAGTTCTGGACAGGATAGCAGAGTCTACAGAGAGAAGGTGGTATTTCAGGAATAGTCCAGGGCTGAGGTTAGGAAACAGAAGTTCTGGTTAATCTTTCGAGTAGGTTCTTTTTATCATTTATTCTTATTTATTTATGTATTTGGGGCTGGGTCATCATTGCTTTCTCTAGTTGTGGCGAGCGGGGGCTACTCTCTAGCTCCAGTGTGCAGGCTTCTCATTGCAGTGGCTTCCCTAGTTGCAGAGCACAGGCTCTAGATGCACAGTCTTCAGTAGTTGTGGTCCACAGGTTTTGTTGCCCATGGCATGCGGGATCTTCCCGGACCAGGGATTGAACCTGTGTCCCCTGCATTGGCTGGCAGATTCTCAATCACTGGCTCAACTAGGAAGTCCCTTAGCCCATTTTAGAAATTGGGTTATTGGACTTTTTTTTTTTTTGCTATTGAATTGTAGTTCCTTATATATTTTAGAAATTAATTTCCCAAAGTTTCTAAAACCAGTTTTAATGTGTGGTGGTGTGGGTGAGTTCTCACACAACCAAGCAGCCGTCTGACACAAGCTGGGTGTCCTGTAACTCAACTCAGTTCTGACACTATCTACCTGGAGAGAGCATCAGACCCCAAAGGTTGAGGGCTCAGTCCTACAGGACTGCCCCCCCTCAACTTCACACAAAATCACGCCAAAGTCATCACCTGATTGGATCAGAGTTCCCGGTACCAACTCCTTGGGTTCCATTAATTTGCTAGAGTGGCTTGCAGAACTCAGAGAAATATTTTACTTACTAGATTACCAGTTTTTTATAAAAGGATATAACTCAGGAACAGGCAGATGGAAAAGATGCCTAGGGAAAGGTTTGGGGAAAGAGTGTGGAGTTTCCGTGCTCTCCTGGAGCTCAGCCACTCTCCCTGAATCTACAGGTGTTTGCCAACCCAGAAGCCCTCTAACCCTCATACTTTGGGGGTTTTATGGAGGTTTCATTACATGCGCAAGATTGATTAAATCATTGATCACTGCTGACTGAATTCAGTGTCCCCTCCTCCCCAGAAGATGGGGGTGGGACTGAAATTTCCAAACCTCTAATCAAATGCTCAGCTCTGCTGGCACCCAGCCCCCATCCTTAGGTTCTTCCCATGTCACCTCACTAAGTTAAAGCCAGTTGTGGTGGAAAGGGACTTTTCACCAGTTGTGGTGAAAGGTGAAGACACCAGCTTTACTTTTATGGCTCTGAAGTGTTTCAGGAACTGAGATCAAGAAACCAAATATTACAACAAAAGTTGCTCGCATTTGCTCTTCTCACTGAAAGAATTTCAAGGGTTTTAGCTCTGTGCCAGAAATGAACAGAGGTCAAACACATATTCTTACTATAGATCACAGGATCACAACCTGTTATCAGATGTATGGCTTACAAATGTTTTTTCCCATTCTGTAGGTTGCTGTTTACTGTTTCCATTGTATTCATTGCTGTGCAATGAATAGAAGCTGTTTAGTTTGGTGTAGTCCCACTCGTCCATTTTTGCTTTTCTTGCTTGTGCTGTGGTGGTCATATCTGTGAAATCATTGCCAATACCAAGGTCTTGAAGGTTTCCCCCTGTATTCTCGTCTAGTAGGTTTACAGTTTCAGGTCTTATGTTTAAGTTTTTCATCCATTTAAGTTGATTATTATGTATGGTGTAAGATGAGGCCAACAGGTATATGGATAGATACTCAGCATCAGGGAATTGCAAATCAAAGCCACAATTGATATCATCTCACATCTGCTGAAATGGATTTTATTGAAAAACCAAAAGACAGCACGTGTTGGTGAGGCTGTGGAGAAACTGGAACCCTTGCACACTGGTGCAGTTGCTATGGAAAATAATATGGAGATTCCTCAAAAAACTGCAAGTATCAAACGATCCTGCTTCTGGGTATTTATCCTGTAAAACATTAATAAACAGAGACCGGAAGAGGGCGCTCTCATACCCTTGAGGATAGCTGAGCCAAACAGGAAGAAGAAAGACTTCTTTCCTGGCAAGGACTCAGCCAATGAAAAGTCAGGGACTGTGTTTATTACAGCTTTCCTTACTTTGCTGGGTTTTTTCCTCCCTAGAAAGATGGTCCCCTTTTCTTGCTGTGTGGGAACTTGCCCGTGGCTCACCCTGGTTATGGACCCCAATTGCAATTCTATGCTGATCTCAAATTAGCTCATTTTTGCTGGAGAAATATCTGGCATTTATTTCAGGTCAGCAGTCCAAGAGTTAACGTCAGGATCTCAAAGAGATATTAGCAGATTCATTACAGCACAATAGTCAAAGGCACAAATGTGCAAACAACCTAATTATATATTATTATAAGGTATGTATGTGTGTGTACCCAGTCACTTCAGTCCTGTCTGACTCTTTGCAACCCTATGGATTATAGCCTGTAGGGCTCCTCTGAACATGGGATTCTCCAGGCAAGAATACTGGAGTTGGCTGCCATGCCCTCCTCCAGGGGAATCTTCCTGACCCAGTGATCAAACCCTTATCTCTTGTGTCTCCTATATTGCAGGCCAATTCTTTACTACTGAGCCACCTGGGAAGCCCTAATCTAATGTGTGTGTGTGTATTATATATATATGTATATATATAAAATATTATTATATATATAATTATTTTTATAATATTTATAAGCATCTTAAAGGCAAATTTATTTCTATGCAGCTTGGACAGTAATTAACACACTATGACATTTTGTCATGCTATATAAGAAATTACCTTTAAAAAAAAAAGGAGATGTTGGAATTTCCCTGGTGGTCCAGTGGTTAAGACTCCAAGCTTCCAATGCAGGGCCCTCAGAGTCCATCCCTGGTTGGGGAACTAAGATCCCACATGTTGTGTGACATTGCCAAATTAAAAAATAAATAAATAAAATATTCAAAACGTTCCTTGAACTCACCTTTCTGTGGCTCCCTTCTTAATCTTTCACTTTTCATTTTGTGCTCATTGGCCACAGGGCTTTAGGCAACCAGGGAAAGCTTATGGCCAGTTACCATAACAACAAAGAAATGACCACTGGAGGAGTCCAAAGAGAGAAGGTCCTTTACTGTATTCCTGGAAAATTGATGAGTCAGTCCCCAACAGTGCTGTCGTTTTTGAAAACTATTTAAATTTATCATATGAATTATCTCTGTGCTTTTTAAAACTAGTTTTCCTCACAGTGGCCTTTTCTTGCTGTACTTTAAAAGTCAGAACTATAAGCATCGTGTCCTTTATAATCTACTGAACTTTAAACATTTAAAGTGTTATAAGTCAAAGGTAAGAATATTTTATATCCATCGTGCTTTGTATACCACTCCAAAATGGGTGATACTGGCATAAGGGTCATTTTGAGCTGATGGCAATTGAGGAAAAGGACAACCAGGATGAGCAATCTGCATCCCTATCCCCACCACCACCATCTGCATGAAAGCAGAACAGAAATTCTCATGTGAAGGTGAACCCCCACCCCCCACCCCACCGTCTGCATGAAAGCAGAATAGAAATCCCCATGTGAAGGCAAACCACCACCACCACCCACCCACCCCACCCCCGCCCCAAACCTCCCGAACCAGGAGCAGGAAGAGATAAGATGACACTGTGGAAAGGTCGACATTAACAAACCTCACTAAGCAGCCGTATCTTCCATTACTTTTGCCATATTTTTACTGTCCCACACTTTGCTGTCCCTAGAAACGTGAAGTCCTTTTCCCTTGTCTTCTTGATGTCAAGTCATTCCAGCCTGCAGCGGTTTGAAGCAGGATTTTGATTTTTCAGCAGAGATGGAATGAGGTCTTGGAGTGAGAGCACTGACCGGGGGGTCAGTGACAAGGCCCCTGGCCCGTCAGCTTTGTGGAAATGAATTCCCACAATGCAATGGAAAGCAGTGAAACAAGCCAAGTGTTTATTAGGGGGAACAAGAGTGCCTGTGAGCAGGCACATGAGCAGAGGCAGAGAGTCATGCCCTCATGGTCTTTGAATCTCTTAAGTGGGGCATTTCTTCTGGGTTTCCTCTGACCAGTCACCTTGCTTTGCCTTGCTGAGTCTGTGTTTGCTTTAGCTCAGGGTCCTTCCAACTGGGCGTGCATCTCTTAGCCAAGAATGGATTCCAGGGAAGAGGCCTATGGGTAGGTTGGCATCAGCACTCTCTTTTTGACCTCCACCCAGCCTTTCTATACAAGTGTGGTCAGGAAGCTCTCCTTGACCTTGAGAATGAAGAATATATGGTCCCTATCTCTTATCTGGGCAGGGCTCAGCCTCTCCTCTTATGCTCCTACTATTGTCATCATCTTGGAGTGTATGTCCACAGGGGATGAACTCCAGCTGAAAACTTCTGCTACAGGTAACTTTCCTCCTCTGGATCAGTATGTGTTTTGTAATCCCAGTCAGTGGTTCAATCTGTACCAGTGTCAACTGCCATGTGCTCTACAGTTGTGAATTTTTTGTACATAAGTATTTGTTACAAGTATTTTATCAGATGCTTTCAATTTCTCTTGCTGGTGCATTATCTTGGCCGGTGTCACAGAAAAATAGTACAAATATTATTTCCTTACTGGGAAGCTTCTTAACTTTACTCTTGTTAATCTTTCTTTTGTCAGTCTTTTATTTAGGGCCCAGCCAATGAACCTAAGGTGTAGAGAGAAAAATAGTTTTCTTCCTCTTCTACAGTTGCAAATTATTTTTAGAGAACTGTTAACCAGTTCTTCAGTTTCCTCTCTATTCCTCTTTTGGAGCATCTTGGTTTGTGAAATGTTTTTCATGAAGAGTCAGGGATTTTTACTCTTCTTTCCCCCCCCCGCCACCCAGCAATTACCTTGGTTCTGCAAATGTTTTCAGCTTTCAATTTATCAGTATTTTGCAAGACTGACAAGTGTTATGGAACAGAAGTTCAAGTGATCAGTGAATGCACAGTGAGGCCAAACAATCTGAAAGGGCAGAGTTTGGAGCAGAGAGAGGTTTACTGAATGGCCAAGCAGGGAGAACGAGTGGCTCATGTTCAAAAAATCTCAAACCCCTCAATGGTTTTCAGCGAAATGTTTTTATAGACTTAGGGTGAGGGCTACAGGATGTGTGACTTTCTTCTCTTTGGTTGCTGGCGAGATAAAAGAGATGTTCCAGGACTCAGCAGGAAGTTACCATCCTCCACGTGGTTGGAGACCTTAGTTCTTTCAGAAGAACTCAAAGATATGGGTCTGTCTGTCCTTTGAGGAGGAACCTGGATCCTGCTTTAATTACTGCACTATTGTTTCTTGATTGTTCCTCCTTTGTTTCCAAATTCCTTCACTTCCTTGATTCAGTTCAGTTCAGTTCAGTCATGTCTGACTCTTTGGGACCCCATGGACTGCAGCACGCCAGGCCTCTCTGTCCACCACCAACTCCTGGAGCTTGCTCAAACTCAAGTCCATTGAGTCAGTGATGCCATCCAACCATTTCATCCTCTGTTTTCCCTCCCTCCCACCTTCAGTCTTTCCCAGCATCAGGGTCTCTTCCAATGAGTCGGTTCTTCACATCAGGTGGCCAAAGTACTGGAGCTTCAGCTTCAACATCAGTCCTTCCAATGAACACCCAGGACTGATTTCCTTTAGGATGGACTGGTTGGATCTCCTTGCTGTCCAAGGGACTCTGAAGAGTCTTCTCCAACACCACAGTTAAGAAGCATCAGTTCTTTGGCGCTCAGCTTTCTTCACAGTTCAACTCTCACATCCATACATGACTACTGGAAAAACCATAGCTTTGACTAGAGGGAACTTTGTTGGCAAAATAATGTCTCTGCTTTTTAATATGCTATCTAGGTTGGTCATAACTTTTCTTCCAAGGAGCAAGCATCTTTTAATTTCATGGCTGCCGGGCCAGCCGGAAGATTTCAGCGAGCAACACTACGCGTTCCTTTAGGCTAAGAAAAAAGGAGACAGAACAGATAGGGTCGAGAGGATCGCTGCAGTCAACGATGATTCTTTATTTCTCAGGGTTACATATATACTAAACCAAGAAGAGAGGCATCACAAAGAAAATTCTTCCCCATGTACATCATCTTTAAGATAACAATAACCAGAGCTCTCTCATGGCGCCAAAGGCATCCTACTTATCTTAAGGGCAGTCGTGCAAAGCCATCTATCTGCACCTTGTGTACATTCAAGGCTCACTAATGGTCTGTTAGGAGTTAACTTGGATAGTAAATTTCAGAGGGGTGGCGGGACAGAGAGCTATGTCTGCGAACAGACCCTTGATAATCAATCAAGGCAGCTCCCAGAGTCAGCTTTTTCAAGCCGCTCCCCGCAGCTCCCCCTCTTTTATTTAATAAAATGGCACGCCTGATTCTTTTGGCGTAAATAATTACTGTGTAGGACAGCCTTGATGTCCCACAGCTCTTTGACAAATTTCTTTATGATACAAGGAGTAATGCACACAAAAAGCGCTAATACCAGAAGCATGGCCACGACCCCTGAAAAAAGATGCCAAAGTGAGGTTATTGAAGGAAAATTGGAAAACAAACTTTTAACAAACTCTTCAGCATTTTTTGCCAAATCCATACTAGCCCGAGGAGCATTTTCTATATCAAGAATTTCCTGATGAAGTTGTAATAGATCTAAGGAAATGTTTTCATTATGCCAAATACCATCTAAATGTAATTTTATCTTATTCTAAGGGGTCTCAGTATTATTATAAATTTTTGGAGTTACACAAATCCAACGATAGTTAGCATGACACCTGATTTTTGCCCTCAGTTTCAAGCCTAATATTTCTTCTCCCAAAAATCTCACGGTATCATAGAGGGCATTTAGCCTATCTTCTAGTTTTCTATCTATATCTTCCTGAATTCCTAAAGCTTTTGAAGTGTTCTTTGCTAAATCATCTACAATATTAGCAGTATGTACAGATTGAGCTAAGGATACAGAAGCAGTAGTAGCAGAAGCAATTAAAGTTATAAGCGTTACTACTCCTAGAATTATTAATCCTATCCCCCTTCGTGGCCTAGCAAGGGCTGTACGCACTTTATTCCACAGCTCAAGCCCTGACTTTTCATACCAGGGCTCAGTAAGATTTACAGGCATCATGACGAAGGGTGGTTGTTTAACTATCAGAGCCCCAGAATTATTTTTCATACCTCTTATACAATTAGTCAGGGTACAATTAAAACAATGAACATGATATAGGCCAGCATTTTTAGAAAGAGTCACAGAGCCAACAAGGATCATAAAGGGATAGGGTACGCAGGCCCGAGGATATCTCCAAGTCTCATTCCACCAATACGCTCTCCAGGATAGTACTCCTTTGGTCTTTCCTCCAGTCCGTAAAAGGGACCCATCTGTTCCGAAAGCAGCCAACAGCTTCCATATCTCAGTCTGATACACCGTGGTGCCACCAAGATTCCAAATTCTAGCTGCAAGTTGTCTGCCGCCTTCCTTTCCGGGGTTCCTGTTGGAGTCTGGCGACCAGTCCCACAGTGAGTGCGTGTCATTAGTAATAGAATATACAGTAGCAGTCTCATCTCTACAAAGTTTCCATGGCACAGCTATATATCGTCCTTTTACCCCCAGGCCACAAAATGGAATGTCTTTAGGTCCGGTTCCATTGACTCGTCGTGCATATCCTGTAGATTTCGTAATGCTAGGAATATCCACTATCCAATTACGGTGGTCATGGTCATAATCATAACCAAAGTATTCTGCATCTGTAACAGTAAGACATCCTGAAACATTATGATTTCGGAAAAAGCACATTGGTAATTGTGAAGAGGATCCCGAATAAGAAATACTGGCATTCTGTGGAAAAATATGCTTATCAGAAAACCCCCCCAAAAGTATTGTGTCATTCACATACACAGGAACAGAACTCATTTCCCATCCAACAGGCTGTAAAAGAGGGGGATCAGGAACATACGCCCAGAAGATACTGGCTTCCATGGAACTTATCTGGTTTAAAAGAAGTAATAATGAAATTAATATACTAGTAGGAGAGGCAGGGGAAGGGTTGGAAGCATTCTCACATGCCATCTGTAACAGTGCCTGTATCTGCTGAGCTGTCGGCAGCAGGACCGTCTCCCGGATTGTGAGCTGTCTCATTCGCTCCACCAGTGATCTCCTCTGCCGTGCGTACCAACCTTTCCGGGAGCCAGCACGGCGCTTCAGCATTCTGCGGGAAAACACAAACATGACCTCTCCCCCATATTAGAACTGGATCCGGCCCATGCCATCTGCCTTCCAGCGGGTCTTTCCACCTGACTAATGGCCGTGCCTTTTTATTATCATAGTGCCAAAAACGTTGAGCTGCTGATTTTCCATTTTTATCGAGGCTCAGAAAATTTAAAACAAACAAAGCATGACTAAGAAGATTGTTAGGCGTAATAGCATACAAACTCCCCCTTTTTAATTTTTTCAGTTGGTGCTGAAGGGTTTGATGTGCCCGCTCAACAATTCCTTGGCCCTGTGGGTTATATGGGATTCCAGTCTTGTGTACGATGTGCAGCTGGGCACAAAAGGTTTGAAAATTGCGGCCAACATATCCAGGGCCATTGTCTGTTTTGATGCATTTAGGTAGGCCCATAGCAGAAAAACTCCGTAAGCAATGCTGAATACAATGTTTACTAGCCTCCCCAGATTGAAGTGTGGCCATGATAAACCCAGAGAAAGTATCAATAGTAACATGCACATATTTCAATTTTTCAAAATCAGAAATATGTGTAACATCCATTTGCCACAAATCATTGGGGAGTAAACCCCGAGGATTGACTCCATATGTTGGGAGCACAAAAAACTGTGGACAAGTAGGACAAGCTTTTACAATTTGACAAGCGGCTTCCCGAGAAATTCCAAATTGCAGCCGTAATGAATTGCTATTCTGATGGTGTATTGCATGAGAGGCCTGTGCTGCAGAGGTAAGGGTTAAGGAAGAATAACATACCATACGGGTGACTTCATCAGCCAGAGCATTCCCAGCCGCTAAAGGCCCAGGAAGGGCAGTGTGAGCACGTATGTGCCCAAAAAAGCAAGGATGAGTTCGGGCTCGAATGAGATTCTGAATTTTTAAAAACAATGTTTGAATAGAGGCCTTAGCAGCTCCAATGAGGGGTACTGTTTCAATGACTGAGAGAGCTCTGACAACATAATGACTGTCAGAGTATAAATTAAAACTTTGAGGAACACGTTGCAGAGCCTGGAGTACTGTGTAGGAGGAGGAACAGAGGTCCAAGCCTGCACTCCCTGAGGTGACTCTGAACAAGTCTGTAACTCTCCTTCTACCATCTGATTTCCCTGCATTGCCCTATAACATTGTTTCGGGGCCAGGGGCTGGCCCCTCACCCAGTTTCCCGATGGTGAGGGAAGTGGGTTGCCCTGGACATCAATTTTAGATTTACAATCTTTTGCCCAATGTTTTCCTTTTTTACACCTAGGGCATAAATTAGGAGTTTTATTATTCCCTGAATTGGCTCGTTGGGGGCAAAAGGCAGCACGATGTCCAGGCTGGCCACAAACAAAACAGCCAGCATTTCCTCTACTAGGTAATCCTCGTTTATTTTTCATTTGCTGTTGATATAATACTTCTTTTATGCTTTTACCTTGTAAAGCTGCAGCCAGGGTAATACCCTGCATATAGGAAGGTCCGATATCAGCACATATACGAATGTAATCTGATAGACCCCCCTTTTTTCTGTACGGTCTAAGTGCAACCTGACAGGCAGAATTTGCATTTTCATAGGCTAATTGTTTAGTAAGCACTATTCCAGCCTGCTCATCAGCTATAATCTTACTTACTGCTTCAAGAAGACGAGCCACAAAATCTTGATATGGTTCATCAGGCCCCTGACGAATTTTTGAAAGATCCTCAGTCTTATTACTAGAGCAAGGGAGCTTTTTCCAAGCCTGCCGGGCAGCATTAGAAATTTGAGCATATGCTCCAGGCAAATAGTTCAATTGAGCATTGGTATTTTGGTAGGCCCCTTCCCCTACCAACATTTCATATGTAGTATTGATCTCTTGTCACTGGTTTAGTTCAGCTATATGGCCACATTGTTCTGTAAATTCTGATTTCCATAATAAATAGTCCCCTCCTGATAAGCAAGCTCTTGCAATTTGTTTCCAATCACTAGGTGGCAAATTTTGACCTCCTAGACTCTCTATCATGGTCTGGGTAAAAGGAGCCGTAGGTTCATATTGAGCACAGGCAATTTTTAATTCCTTTAGTTGTTTGAAAGGTAAAGCTTCATAATACCTTTGGTTTTCATGTTCGAATACCGGGAAAGTAGCAGAGAATCCCTGAACAGTTTCTCCAGCTCTTTGGGCCTGTTGCATAGCCTTTTGCAAGGGGGACAAACTGTGTGATTCACGAGTTATATTCAACAAATTTTCAGGTTTGGAAATAGGTGGAGGATCTAATCCAGCAATAGTTGAGGGTGCATAAGCAGGAGGCACAGTAGAGATTGCACCAGCGCCTTCATCCCTACCTTCCCTTTTTATTTCTTCCTTTATTGTTATTAATAATTTCTGCATGAGTGCCTCCAGACCCTTTGTTGGAGGGGCAGCTGCTGCCTGCACATTCGAATTGTCAGTTACAAGTAATTCCCAATGATCATCCTTATGGTAAGCAGCTGCCTGTTCCTCTAAACTTTCCTCATCCTCTGGAGTCAGCGTTCCCTCATTTTCCTTCAATGGTTTTGCATATTCTAATTCAAAGGTTGTGGGTCCTTTCCCTTTAGGAGTAGCATAAACTTTAGGAGTAGCATAAATTGGTTCTTCGGGTGGGAGCATGTGTTTTAATTTACTCCCTTCCTCATGTTCAAAATCAAGGCAGTCTCTTATTAAAGACCATAATGAAAATGTTTCCACAGGAACCTTATTAGGTCTGTGGAGAGTATAATAGGTTTGAATCTGTTTCCCTATCTTTTTCCATATCTCTAAACTCATAGTCCCTTCCTGTGGAAACCAGGGACATACTTCCTCAACAAAACTAAGAAAAGTCTGCAATTTTGTTTTAGTAACCTGCATTCCCCGATCCTTTAACATTATCTGTAACATATGCACAAACAACTGACGACTATTATCTTGTCCCATGGTTTATACTCTCGACAATATTCCTTCCTGCCCCTCAATATACAAGTACACACACTCTTACTTACCTTAATAGTTTCAACGGGCAGCGGCCGCAAGGAACTTTCGTTGAGCTCCACGCTGTTGGGCGCCACTTGCCGGGCCAGCCGGAAGATTTCAGCGAGCAACACTACGCGTTCCTTTAGGCTAAGAAAAAAGGAGACAGAACAGATGGGGTCGAGAGGATCGCTGCAGTCAACGATGATTCTTTATTTCTCAGGGTTACATATATACTAAACCAAGAAGAGAGGCATCACAAAGAAAATTCTTCCCCATGTACATCATCTTTAAGATAACAATAACCAGAGCTCTCTCATGGCGCCAAAGGCATCCTACTTATCTTAAGGGCAGTCGTGCAAAGCCATCTATCTGCACCTTGTGTACATTCAAGGCTCACTAATGGTCTGTTAGGAGTTAACTTAGATAGTAAATTTCAGAGGGGTGGCGGGACAGAGAGCTATGTCTGCGAACAGACCCTTGATAATCAATCAAGGCAGCTCCCAGAGTCAGCTTTTTCAAGCCGCTCCCTGCACATGGCTGCAGTCACCATCTACAGTGATTTTGGAGCCCCAAAAAAGAAAGTCTGTCACTATTTCCACTGTCTCCCCATCTATTTCCTTGATTAGCAGGGGCTTGAATTTGCCTTTTGGAACTCTGGGAAGTTCTAGGAGGCTGAAGAAACCTTTCCCTACAAACACAGAAAGGATTTATACCCAGGGGACTCCACCAGTTCTTGCTCCCTTTCATTAGTCTTGCTCACAGTTATTACATGCTAAAACTGAAGCTTTACACCGAATCAAACTCTCAGGTACAAGGCTGCTATGTACCTCCCAGGTCTCTTTAAGCACAAACTTGGACCTGCAGACCCTTGAAGTGGACCGAGACCTGCTGGTGAGACCTAAAGCCCTTGAGCCCCCCAGCCCCACCACACGCACGGATTTCCTGTGCTCCGCTGGAGGGCGATGCAGCTGCAGGCACTGTGCCTGAGTCCTGGGCTTCATCTGTGTTGAGATAAACAGGATCCTCTGGGTGTAACTTGGCATCACATGTGACGAAAAACCAACATCTACTGAGAGCTTACCCTGTGGGATCATATCACATCCCAAGCATGTGTCAATGTAACTCTTCAAGTCCCATTATTTGAGGTAGGAACCATTATCACCCTGGGATTACAGTTGGGGAAACTGAGGAACAGAGAGCCATGGATATTGGCCAGTAGCAGAGACAGTGTGAACCTAGGAAGTCCAGCCCCAAAGGCTTCCATACCGTACCGTCTCCACCCAGGTGCTAAGCTAAATATTTGTCAAATCAACAAATGCCTTTCCTTGCCCAGAAGTTAAGTTGTTTCTTTTATAAAATCAGATTCGACAGTATTTTTCTTGATAGAATCTTGACCTCGGCATCATGCTGATATGATATAAATCCCTAAATAGATTAATTCCTCAGGTTGTTTTAACTTTCAGGTTTCCAAAACATAATATCTCTACATAGCAACATGGTCATCACTGCCTAATACTTTCTCAGTGATGTAGCCAAGCATCATTATACACATCAGAAAACCAAATAATTAAACAATTTAAGCAGGGGAATTTTATCACATAAAACACAGCTTTGACATCTGAAATAAAGTCTATCCAAAATCAACACTGGCAAAATTAGAAAGGATGATTTGCTGCCTTTACTCTCTTGCCTGAGTCAGACCATCATGGTACATCACCTGGGGCTCATGTTTTGAGAATGACATGCTACTGGTAATTAACAGAAAAGCCGGGTAGCCGCTAACATCTGTCTGAAAGACTGTTGACAGATGAACAATGGGTATAAAAGACCTAGCATCTTGTGTAGAATCGTTAATCATGTTTGCAATTATCTGTCGTTTTCAAAGGACCTTCAAACGAAAGGATCAATCATTTATCCATTGTGCCTTCTTCATGAAGCTGGCTGACCAGAAGGTTCTTACATCCATTTTTTAAACCACAATGATATTTTTTTCTGTCCTTTTTATATTTTCTGTCATCCTCCCTGTGGATTTTTTTAAGACAATTATGATAATTATTTTAATCTGTAGTCAGCTTTTTAGAGCAAATACACCCACTGAAGACTTTCATAGAGGTACCAGAAAGATCTTATGAAGCATCCCAAATATTAATTACCACCCCAATAGTGTATTTGTTCCCTAGGGCTGTTATAACAAAGTGTCACAAACCGGGTGATTTTGTTTTTAATATTTATTAATTTTGGCTGCGTCAGGTCTTAGTTGCCACATGTGGGACCTTTGCATTGCAGTGCATGGACTCTGTGGCGCGTGGTCTCAGTAGTTGCATGGGCTTCAGAGCACGTGGGCCTCAGCAGTTGCGGCACATGGGCTTAGTTGCTCTGTGGCATGCGGGATCCTAACTCCTCAACCAGGGACTGAACCCATATACCCTGGTGGCTCTGCTGGTAAAGAATCTGCCTGCAATGTGGGAGACCTGGGTTCGATCCCTGGGTTGGGAAGATCCCCTGGAGAAGGGAAAGGATACTCACTCCAGTATTCTGGCCTGGAGAATTCCATGGACAGCGTAGCCCATGGGATCGCAAAGAGTGGGACACAACTGAGTGACTTTCACTTTCACCCTTCATAGCAGCAGCAGCTGGATCCTGGACCACCAGGGAAGTCCTACAAACTGGGTGATTTAAAAGGACAGAAATGTTTCCTATCACAGTTTCAGAAACTAGAAGTCAGGTAACAGATGCCAGCGGAGCCAAGCCCCCTCTGAAACCTGTAGGGAAGGATCTTCCTTGCCTCTTCCTAACTTCCGGGGGCTGGCCTTCAAAGATTGACACCCCTGGGCTGCCTCATTCCAACCTCTGCCTCTGCCATTACATGATATTCTCCTTCTGTGTTTGTGTTCAGAGATCTCTCTTCTTAAGGGTATTGGATTAGAGCCCATGCTAATGACCTTGTCTTATGTTGATTTTATCTGTAAAGATCCTATCGATATCTCCAGATAAGGTTACATACACACACTGACAGTTAGGACTACATCATATCTTTGTGGGGAACACAGTTCAGCCCATAACAGAGGGTACGTGCAAACACACCTCAGAGACAAACTACCTTCAACGCTGGGACTTGAAAGAGTAGGAACTTTTCTGTTGGCCTTATTAACGGTATCTCTGTATTTAAAGCAGTCTTCCCAGGTGGCTCAGTGGTAAAGAATCTGCCTGTCAGTACAGGAGATGCGAATTCGATCCCTGGGTGGGTGAGATCCCTTGAAAAGGGCAACCCACTCCAGTATTCTTGCCTGGGAAATCCTATGGACAGAGGAGCCTGGCGGGCTACATCCATGGGGTCACAAAAGAGTTGGACACGACTTTGCAGCTATACAACAATAATAGCATGTACGTAAAAAAAAGGCCTGTGCAATAATGGAAGTGGTTAGTAATAAATGCACAGAAATAGCTAGAGAGCTGAAGACAGGTGGTGAATTCCCTGCTGTTCATGGAGAAGGGTGATTTGCTCCTATGTTACTACCCTCTGTATATGAAATATATATCATATATATAACTTACTCCCCTTACTTTGATTCTGTGCTCAACTTAATTTGACCTCAACAGGAATTCCTCTCCTAGGGAAAAAGCAGACAGCACTGCAGCTGTTATTACTTAACACATCTGAGTTGGATTTACACATCAGTATTTTATGAGTTAAGTTACTGGGGCTCCATCCTAAGAGGTTGCTTAGCTATGAATGAAGGTCCTGGGCCTGTAAAATCAGAAACCCAGAGAGGTGGCAGCAGACAAGTGCAGCTCCCAAGGAACTGGCTGAGTTGAATCAAGCTTCACTCAGCAATGACCCTTTTTGCTGACTCTCCCTTCAAGTTCCATTACATGTGTTCAGAATCAATCCGATGATTAGGGGCCTAAACCCTGAAAGCTCATACTCTAGAAATGATCTGAATACAGCTTCTTATTAACCTTCCCTCCTATCAGAGAGCTGGCCATGGTTCATTTTGGCCTTTGATTGGCTAAGTCCCAGATTTTTTGGAATCAGGGTTATGGTTCCCAGGTTTGTGTTCAAACTTCGTATCATTTAGCCCAGAGTTCTGCGAATCTGGTGACGCTCTAAGGGGTGATGGAGAAATTGGAGAGTGTTCCTTTAAGGAGAGGGTCAAGGAGGAGACCCAGGTGTCTATTGTAGACGCAGCCCCAGGCTGCAGTCTGGGGCCCAATTAGCAGTGAGCTAAGCCGGGTTTTTGTTTAGCTTAGCAACCGCCCGCGTCGTCCCGGGGGCCCGTCGGGGTCTCTGCGGCGGCCGGAGGCCCGGGTCTGAGTCCTCTGCCCGCGGTGGCGCTGGCGGCTGCCGGAGTCGCCCCCGGTGGGCACCGGGACCCCTGCCCTCGGGGTCTCGCAGCAGCGCTAAGGCCGAGAAGGGACTGCTGACCGCAGCGGGCTGCTGACCGGGCGTCGAGGAGTCGCGGGGCCGAGCGCCTGGAGGGTTTCCTCCGCGAGCAGAGAGCATCAGAGGCCCCCCCGGGGTGAGCCACTAGAGGGGACCCCACGGGCCCCGCCGCGCCCCGCCACCCCGGCCCAGGGCCGCCTCGTCCCGAGCCCTGCGCGCGGCGGTGGATGGAGCCCTGCAGGCGGGCTCCGCGTGGACTTGAGGTTCGGGCCACAGCCAGGACGGCGTTTCTAGGGCCAGGACATGAAGGTCGCGCTGTTGGACCTTGGGTCTCTCTTTGCCAAAATCTTCAAGACCTCGACGGCGCCCCCTGCGGCCCCCTCGCCGGTCGCCTCCTCCAGCCCCTCGCGAGGCGCTGCTGCCGCGGGCTCCCGCCCCGGCACCTCGCTCAGCGCGGCCCGGACCTTGACCGTTCTCCCGGCCCTGGCCCCCGACTCCCCGTCTAGCTCTCGGGGGCCGTCGGTCCTGCTGCAGCCGACGCCCGCCACGCTCCATCCCCTGCTCGCCGCCCCCCACGCCCGAGTCTCCGTCGCCGGCCGCCCGGCACAGGCGGCGGGGACTCCTGCTTCGCTGCCCAGTAGCCCGGGAGCAGCCAGAGTCCGGTCCTCGCCCCCGCCCCTGCCCTTGGCTCTGCCGCCCGCCCCCTCCAGCGGCGGTCCTAGCTCGGCAGGCTCCCCCGCCCACCTGGTGGTCGTGGCGCGGCCGCCCCCGGGCCCCGGCGCGGTCTGGGAGGCGTATCCGTCCATCGGGGGCTCGGCGGGCAGCAGCAGCAGCAGTGTGACCGCGAGCCCGCGGAACCCTCGCCTCCCCGGCCCCGGGGAGAGAGAGCCCAGCGCTCGGGTGCCCCCTGGGCCTGGCCCCGGCCCCAAGACCCTGTTCTTCGCTTTGCCGGACATCGGCGAGGAGTGGGCCTCGGACAGCGACTCGGAGGACGGCCGGCGAGGGTGAGTAGCCCTCCTGGGGCCAGGAAGGTCCTTCTAGGGACCCCACCCCTCCACCTGCCACAGCCACCTTGCTGGGCGCCTGGTTACAGAACGACGCTGTTTGCCATTGCTTCCACTAACTCCCCTGGATCACTCTCCTTGCACTTTTCTCGGGTCCTGATTCCTTGGCTTTCTGTTCTTTTCAAATACAGGCTGTGACAGGCTTGTGCTCAGCTTTCTGGGAGATAATCCTCTGGTGTTTACCATCAGAGAGGGCGAGACGATGAAACCCGGCTTGCAGGAAAGGAGCGCAACATTTTGTTTCTTTTCTCGCTGAAGCTTTCCCTCTTAGATCATTTGAGAGTCTGGTTTCCTTAAGGACTTAGAAGGGAGCCTTTGAGTCCTTCTCTCAGATGCAGGATTAACAGATATGCAGGTAACCCAATACCTAGACTGGCAGCTCTCATTTTAATGGTGAGACTCATGTCTCCCTCTTTTTCAAGGATCAGGGCCAATTCTCATCCCTAAGTGTGATTTTTTTTTTTTGGTATGAGACATGGAGTTAATTTATGTATGCATAACATCATCTGACACAAACGGATTTGTTATATCTTGTATCCTAGAGCTCCTGCATTCTTGACATGAGACGTTGAGATACTCCGGAAACACTGACTGACTTCATGGGGACCCTCTCAATGGGAATGGGGAGACATTTCCCTCAACACACAAACTCACACGTATTCCTCTTGTAAAATGTTACGTCAGAAGTCAGGCAAATTTTATTTTATTAATCAGAAGATATAGCTATTCTTAAGTGGGTATAAAGATGTTCAGCCTTCTGAAGGTCACAAAAGGATACAGTCAAGGGCAAATATAGTGAAACGGTCAAGCACAAACCAGGAAGCCCTGTTCCTAGACGCAGATTTCTCCCCTGTAGTCTAGTGAAGGAGGAACCGTCAGGCCTGATAGCAGAAAAGCTCTTCTCTGCCCACAAAAATGGACTGGAAAACTTTGGCATTAAGACTGATTCTGAGTCATTCAAAATTCAAATACCTATTTTCACAAAGTTGTGTGACACTCATCTCAGTGTTAAAATAAGCAGTTAAGTAATAAGTTGTTTCTTTTCACTTAAATTATTGTATTATTAAATAGATGAATTAACTGATTTTTCCCCCCTAAAGGAAAATCAGTTGCATTTGGATGAATGGCTAGAATCCGTGGAGGAGGGCATGGCAACCCACTCCAGTAGTCTTGCCTGGAGAATCCTCACAGACAGAAGAGCCTGCCGGGCTATAGTACATAGGGTCACAAAGAGTTGGGCAGAAGCAACTGAGCATGCATGCATGCAAGTGGCTAGAATATGCATGCCTAAGGAATTAGACCTTTGTTACTGGCTACTGGTCCTTAACATTTATGCAATTAATGTTTTATGAGCAAACAGATATACACACTGATCTTGAACTCTAGTCTTAGTCCTTTTCCAGCAGGCACTGAAACATTCAGTAGGGCCAGTGAAAGCACTAGTGTGGTTTTCTTTCTTGAACTTTAGTCTATGTTGCTGCTGCTGCTAAGTCGCTTCAGTTGTGTCCGACTCTGTGCGACCCCATAGACGGCAGCCCACCAGGCTCCCCTGTCCCTGGGATTCTCCAGGCAAGAACACTGGAGTGGGTTGCCATTTCCTTCTCCATTGCATGAAAGTAAAAAGTGAAAGTGAAGTCGCTCAGTCGTGTCTGACTCCTAGCGACCCCATGGACTGCAGCCTACCAGGGCCCTCTGTCCATGGGATTTTCCAGGCAAGAGTACTGGAGTGGGGTGCCATTGCCTTCTCTGTTAGTCTATGTTAGCATTGTCCAAAAATGCTCAATGGATACTTTATGAATAACACTGTATTTGGCACTATTTACAGTATGCTAATCTGCATTAGCAGAGATATCCAATTGTCTTGAAAGGGCAGACACTAAATTTTATAACATTGCTTTGAGGAATAATAGGCACAGATATGTTTTTTCAAGGATCTTCCTATTATGCTTGTTTGATCCTTCTGTGGGACACCCTACAACACTTTAAGTACCTTAGTTGTTTTCTTCTTTTGCATATACAAATAGTCGTATTCCCTTCCTTTCATACCTCATTTCTTTTTTCAATCACAAAATTTACAGAGGGACAAGGGGGAAGAAAGAAAGAAAGAAATTTTTCTTTCGCTCTTACAGACCTTTTGCATCTTGAAATGTACTTTTTTCTCCCTGGACATCTGGGGTGACTATAACACTGAATAAGAAAACATCCTTCAACAATGGATTTAAATTGCACAACAATTTTCACCTTATCTATTTGTTTTCAGATAGCTGCTGTTAATCATTAGCCCGCTTAACTAATAATAGGACCATATATTTGGTTTTCTTAAGCCAGGTCTGTGAAGAGTGGAAGGTGGTTAAAGTAGGAATAAGAGAGGAAAGGGGAGAAAAAGCATAACTAAAGAGAATGTAGATAGATGTCAAACAAATGTGAAGAAAATCTTGGGAAACAGTTAATCTAATTTTAAAACCACCACTAATTTACAAAGAAAAGTCCTCATTCACAATTTATATTTTTTGGAAGATCTATGCATCTTACCTTTGACTTGATTCTGTTCTTGGCCTTTATTAAAATTAAAAATACTGAAATTAATTTCAGTGGGGACATATGCAAACTTTCAATTCAGAGCATTTTTCTTTTTCACAAAGGTGCTGTGTAATAGCATGAATTTTGATCTCTGATTCGTAGATTAAACGAATGACTAGCCCACGGAAGAGGGTTTGCTCTTTCCAGTGACAGGCTGAAACCAGAGGCAGAGGAACTGAGTTGTCTCCTTTAGCCCACTCTCCAACACCCCTGGGTGTGGGAGCCAGCACTTGTCAACTTCACCTTCATTTCTCTGTGTCTTTCATATATACATTGTCCCTCCTTCACACTGGTTTCCCATCTCCCCACCCCTCATCACTATCTCCTTTTGCATTTCTGGTTTGATCTATACAATTATCACCTTGTAAAAGAACTTATTCTTCCTTTGCCCGCGAATAGAAGAACATCTATCAGTAGATAGGATAGGCAGATAGAGAATTGTTTTTTGTGAAGATTGGTAGATTTAAACTTCATGTGGTTGGAAAGTATTTCTATCTTAAGTTATTGCTGATAACATATAATCATTGCTTTTGTGAGTGGTTGAGTTCCCTTGTTAAAGTCTTGTAAGTGTGGAAATATCACAATAGCCTCTGCAGCACATGTGAACTTGACTGCCAATGAAAAAGAATGCAGGGACTTAATGTGAGTCCAGAGCTGGGGTGACCCTTCAGGACTCAGGCAGGATTGAATTCCAATCTCAAACTACTTGCTCACTATGTAATTCTGGGCAAGCTCTTCAGTTTCCATCTTGATAAAATGGAGATAATAATGATGCTTTTCTCATACAGATGTTCCAAAAATTCATTGAAATAATATTTTAAGTGCCTAACATAGAGAAATGTGTATAACCCTGGTGGCTCAGACAGTAAAGAATCCACCTGCAATGTGGGAAACCTGGGTTCGATCCCTGGGTTGGGAAGATCCCCTGGAGGAAGGCGTGGCAACCCACTCTAGTATTCTTGCCTGGGGAAGTCCATGGACAGAGGAGCCTGGTGGGCTACACTCTATGGGGTTGCAAAGAATCAGACACGACTGAGTGACTAAGCGCATCTGATTCTTATCTACTTCTTGGCACAGAAGTGAAAATAGAAAAGTATGTTTCATTGAAGGATACATTCCAGGAGAAGAAAAGACTGACAAAAGTTCATTTATATTTTATCATCTTGACTGTAATAAATGGAATCTTTTAGTGCAGTTATTAAGCAGAACAAATAAGAGTACACTCTAATCTTTCATCATTTTCCCTGTGAAACTTACAGAAAATAAAGGCTACTTTAATTAGTATTACTACTATTTGCTGTACAATATCTAGAAGAAAATGTATTTGCCACTCAGGGATCAAACTTTTAATTTTTACAGACACTGCAGAGTAACCAGCAGCCTCACAAATCAAATCATTCATGGCCAATACTTCATATAGCTCTGGCCAGTCCTACTCAGTGATGTGTTCTTTATATGCACATCATACCTTTTTTAAACTATAAACTCTTTGTCCTGTGACATTTAAGACAGCACACATCCACAAAAGGCATTTAATATTTATTAAATGAATAAGTTAAAATATTTTCATTACAAAATCCACTTTCATATGTCCCTAATCTTTAGAAAAATCCAGAGGAAATGTAAATGTACTTATGTCTTTTTTAAATAATTATTTACTTATGGCTGGGCTGTGTCTTTGTTGCTGCTCAGTCTTTTCTCTAGGTGCGGGGAGCACGGGCGTCTCACTGCAATGGCTTCTCTTGTCTCGGAGCAGGGGGCTGCGGGCACACAGGCTTCAGTGGTTGCAGCATTTTGACTCGGTTGTTGTGGCCCACCGGCTTAGTTGCCCCGTGGCATGTGGGATCTTCCCGAACCAGGGATTGAACCAGTGTCCCCTGTATTGCAAAGCGGATTCTTAACCTCTAGAGAGCCAAGGAAGCCCTCTTTAAAAAAAAAAAAAAAGTATTTATTTGACTGTGCTGGGTCTTAATTGTGGCGTGTAAGAGCAGTATCTTTGCTGTGGCATGTAGGATCTGGTTCCCTGACCAGGGATGGAATGCAGGCCCTCTGTGTTGGGAGCTTGGAGTCTGAGCCACTGGCCACCAGGGAAGTCCCTAATGTCCCTCTTTAAGGATAATTGTCTTGGGCCTTTCTGTTCCGTTGTCTTGGAGTTTTCCCAGAGTTGGTAATGCTTTCTGCTGGGACTTTGCATTCCCATAGGGATGAATGGTGAGCTCAGTAGACAATTGTCATTTGACTATTACTTTCTATTACAGTCAGATGACCATAAATTTCATTAAAAAATAGTAATGAACCTGACTTGCGCATTCATGTCTCGCATCAAATTCCTTTCCAAATTATATTATATAAAAAATAATAACCTTCAAAAAAAGAGAGAGAATAAATGTTTAGAAAAGTTTTTAGCAATTGACAGAGTAACTTTTTGTCTATTGACTGATAAAATTTTTGGACTTTGTATTTTGTGCATCTTTTTTTCCGTTTTGCTTTCTAATAATTTATTTTTATTATACTTAAAAGTTATAACGTCCACAGTGAATAGGAAAAAAAATTTTAATAGACACATTAGTCCTTGGGGTTGCAAAGAGTCAGACACAACTTAGTGACTAAGCATGTAAAACATGTTAGCTTGAGAAGCACTGAAGCAGACTTTACTTAAACACTTGTAAACCACAATGAACAGCAATTTTCAGGACACCAAGAGGGAAATAAACAGCCAGATGACCACAATAGCATTTTACTCTTCCTAAAATATAGGGCTAAGCAGTGTTTGAACAGTATCCTCTGATTAAAGAAGAAATTCTTTAAATGATTGTTCAAATAATCTAGAGTCAAGAATATGCTCTAGTTACAATGTCTTTGGGAGCCCTGCCTGTGGGGATATAACCTGTGGCCAGAAGGAGGAGGTTTCTCACACTTAATGCTTTCTTTTTTTTTTTTTTTTTTAAGTTTTACACCAATGCTGTATCCCATCAGAGCTCATTCACAGCCCTTGATGGCAGTTGTTTCTCTCATATGGCATAACTTGCAAGTACAGATAATGTGTTTTTTTGTTTTTAAAGGAACTTTTAAGAGGAAATTTACAGACATGATGTGCTTTCTTCTCTTATTGCCAATCTATAGTCTCTTTGGAAGAATCCCTGACTTACCACTAATAAATGATCAGATGTATTAATCCCTTCTGAATTGCATGGGAGGGAATCATGTCCCATAGGAGGGAATCCTATGACCCATTAAGTTTTTTTAAGTTTAATTTTAAGTTTAATTTACATTTGAAACTCACTTTCTTCCCCTGGTGGAAATGAAAACCCAGTTACCTGGGATTGCTCTTATCTTTATATTAGACTTGAGCCTCATTCTGGGGCTTACGTAAGACCAGGACATTCATCAGTGGGGAAGGAGCCCACTTGTTCTTTAATAACCTCTGTTACTTCTGAATCCACTGAGCTGTCTGTAAGCTTGTCCTTCTTAATAACCCAGGTCTCATGCCCTTATCCACAAAGGCCCTTCCAGCTAGAGGTCTCTCCCCTTAATTCAGTGCTACTTCTGGGAGGCCCCAGGGGGGCAGCCCACTGCTCTCATACTAGCATTCTCCATCACAGGACTTCCAGGAGGTGCCAACCCCCCACCACACAGCCTTCCCTGGGTTTCTACCAGCCCACCTAGGTTGTGTACGGGGATCAGCGCCCTCTGATCTCTTACCTCATAACATCATCGGTCAGCCTCTGTCGCCCCCGAGGTCTGCATTTTATGCTCCTAGATCAGTTTCCTGAAGGACATCCTCTAGGAACTCCCTGGTGCTGAAAGGCTGATTCAGAGCTCCACTGGCCCATGGGGATAAGAAAAGAAGCACTTTTCCAACGATGGGCTGGATAGATATCAGCCCTCATTAACTTCCTGGCTGGGCACCTCCCTTATGGTACAGTGTTTCACTGTTTTAAAGCATTAGTTTTGTGACTGTTTCTCAAATATGTATTATTCTATGAAGCCAAGGTTCTTAGAATAATAACTAGCATTTCCTTGTCTACCAGGTACCAAATGCTGTGTGCATATTCTATAGTCATTATCATGAATCCCCAGAACAAATACACAAGGAAGGAATTTTGTTTCCATTTACATATGAAGAAATTGAGGTTCAGAAAGGATTATAAATGGTCTCATTCAGATGGTTAATGTGTGGAAATGAAAGATTCAAATTCAGGCAGTCAATTTTTATCACCCAAGCTTACGTGTAGCCAAATTTTTTTTAAAGAATTAGGATGGTAATAAGTTTTAAAATCTACTTCTAAGGAAATCGGTAGCATTTTTTCTGGAACAAACTGACTCTAAGAAATTGTACTCTTTCCAATAAAAATTAGTTTGCAAATATAAATCATGTTAATAAGTAATCTAATATTATCTTTCTCAAAATAATATTCCTAGCAATACTATAAGGAGACAAAAATTAAAGCGTACTTTTGTCCACTTTGAGGCACAGATAGCAAATGATTTTTATTATAAAGCTAGAATTTCTTTAAAGCATTTCCTTTCTTTAAAGCAAAACTATTGTCATCTCTCTTTTACTTTATTATGTATGTGTTTCTCATAAATTATTTTGTGTATATTTAATAGTAAATCAAATATTTTATTTGTACAAGTAAGGCAGATAATTAGCAAGCATTGTCTTACTGGGGAAAAAAATAACAGGAGAAGCAATTAGATATGCCTTTGCTAAGGGGAAAAGGTACACATTAGCATTTTCTTAATTAGCCGTTTCACTTAAAGGTTTAGAAGAAGCCTTATATTAGTAATTAAATATTGACAACTGTAAAGATATGTGAATGGAGGTGAAAGGAATAGTCTTCATAAAACTCTATTTGTTAATTTCTAATTTAATTTTTGGCTGCACCATCCAGCCTTGCAGGCTCTTAGCTCCCCTACCAAGAATTAAACCCAGGCCCTCTACAGCAGAACATAGGGTCCTAACCGCTGGACCACCTGGGGATTCCCTACTCTATTTTTTTAGATGTTAATTACTGATAAAATTAGTCCTGAATTTCTTGGTTCAGATTTCACACAACTGAGACTGAGGTGAAGGACGATGATTTTAGGTGAGATGTGAGTAAGAAGAAATTGTCCTCTTACTTACAAAACAGACTCAGAGACTTGGAGAACAGGCTTATATTTGCAAGGGATTGGGGGAAGGAAGGATGGGGGAAGGCATAGGTAGGGAGCTTGAGATGGACTTGTACGCGCTGCTCTATTTACAATGGATAACCAGCCAGGACCTACAGTATAGTACAGGGAACTCTTCTCAATGTTATGCAGAAACCTGAATGGATGGGTGTTTGGGGGAGAATGGATACATGTGTATGTATGGCTGAGTCCCTCCCATGTTCACCTGAAACTATCACATTGTTAATCAGCTATACCCCAATATAAAGAGTTGACATTAATGGATGTAGTAGGCAGTTGGCTAAAATAAAAGCAAAGCAAGAATAAAAAAGTTAAAAAGAAAATTTTTCTCCATAGAAAATTTGTATAGTAGTTTTATCAACAGTAACTCAGCTTAGTGTTATAAAAAATGAAAACAACACAACCCTCTGTGGGACACCTTACTACACAATACCTTTTTTTTTTTCCTTCTTATAATGAGGAAAATGTGCTTTTATCTTTATTTTAGCCAAGGACTGGCCTGTGCTTAATGGAAATGTGTCTTAATGTTTCAGAACTCGTGATTTTTGTGAATTCAAAGTCAATATGAAATTCAGTTTAGGAATGGAACACTTTTCTTTACCATTTAATATATTTAATGTGGCTCTTTTGCTTAACATGGACACTTTGAGTTTAGCATCGCGTGTGAGTGAACTCCAAATACACATAAGCCATCTCCCTGTCCCTGTTGGAAACCTCTGTTTTTGCCTCAAACTGATTACAAAACAGCAAGCAATCTTGTTTTCACCATTAAGTAACAGTGACTTGTTCTTGCATTAAAGAATTGCAGGAGGGACGGGGGACTTCCCTGGTAGTCCACTGATTAATCCTCGGAGCTGCCAGTGCAGGGAGTGAGGGTTCGATCCCTGGTCAGGGAACTAAGATCCCTCATGCCATTCAGTGTGGCCGAAAGATTTAAAAAAAAAAAAAAATTAGGGATAAAATGTGTATTTTACTGAAGATTCCCTGGGGGAGATGAATGGAGATTTGTATCACACGTTGTACAACATTTCAGTGCAAAAATTTCCTTCATTCTACTTCCAGCAGTGACAAAGTAGGTTATTTTAGGAAAACTACCACCTGAGTGCATCTAGAAGAGCTGGACAATAAACTTTAAAAAACCACTGAAGCTTTGGTTAACTGGAAATAGACCAGCCTCATAGGAACTGAAACCCAGCTTTAAATCTTCTTAATTACTGATTGGATTTAGATGATTTGAATTCGCTGGAGCTCCTAGCTCTGTCTACTATAAGAACCAAATTTAATTCCTTCTGTATTTAAGATGTTAGCAACAACTATATATTGTTCATCAAAGACACAGTTTATATATAAGAATACAGACATGTTGAATATAAATGTTTATGGGTGAAGAGTTTGTACATGCAATTTCTAATTAAAAGAAATACACACTTAGTATTTCCACAGCAGATAAATAGCAATCTTAATCATCTGACAAATTATGCTGGTACAATATCATTTTCCCATTTAGACTGCTTTTTAATAGAGGGTTACCTTTTCTATACAAAAAGGTAGTCACCTTTGAGGCTTGTTGTGAGCTTTGGGAGGAAGGTATGTATGTAGGTCCCTGACCCTAATTACCCGCCAAGGTGAAAGCATCATCCATGGAGGGAGTCAGTGAGGTGACACGTTGTGTTCGCTGCGCAGACTAGATATTGTTCCCTGAGACAGTGGTTTCTGATCTAACTAGGTTCCATATCTGTGTTGGTGGTGGTAGTTTAGTCATTAAGTCGTGTCCGACTCTTGCGACCCCGTGGACTGTAGCCCACCAGGCTCCTCTGTCCATGGGATTCTCCAGGCAAGAATACTGGAGTGGGTTGCTATTTCCTTCTCCAGGGGATCTTCCCAACCCAGGAATCGAACCTGGGTCTCCTGCATTTCAGGCAGATGATTTACCGACTGAGCTATGAGGGAAGCCTATATCTGTACTATAATGAAAATTCACTATATCTTGCAAAAGCATTGTTGTTGTTCAGTCACTCAACCACGTCCCACTCTTTGTGACCCAATGGACTGCAGCATGCCAGGCTTCCGTGTCCTTCAGTATGTTCCGGGGTTTGCTCAAACTCATGTCCATTGAGTCGATGATGCCAATCCATCTATCTCAACCTCTGTCGTCCCCTTCTCCCCCTGCCTTCAGTCTTTCCCAGTGTTAAGGTCTTTTACAGTGGGTCAGCTCTTTGCATCAGGTGGCCAAAGTATTGGAGCTTCAGCTTTAGTATCACTCCTTCCAATGAATATTCAGGGTTGATTTTCTTTAGGATTGACTGGTTTGCTCTCCTTGCAGTCCAAGCGACTCTCAAGAGTCTTCTGCAACACCACAGTTCAAAAGCATCAGTTCTTTGGTGCTCAGCCTTCTTCATGGTCCAACTCCCATATCCATACATGACTCCTAGAAAAACCATAGCTTTGACTAGACAGACCTTTGTCAGCAAAGTAATTTTTCTGCTTTTTAATACGCTATCTACGTTTGTTATAGCTTTTCTTCCAAGGAGCAAGTGTCTTTTAATTTCATGGCTGCAGTCACCATTTGCAGTTATTTTGGAGCCCAAGAAAATGAAGTCTGTCACTGTTTTCATTGTGTCCCCATCTATTTACCATAAAGTGATGGGACCAGATGCCATGATCTTAGTTTTTGGAATGTTGAGTTATAAGCCAGCCTTTTCACTCTCCTCTTTCACCTTCATCAAGAGGCTCTTTAGTTCCTCTTTGCTTCTGCCATTGGTGGTATCATCAGCATATCTGAGGTTATTGATATTTTGCCTAGCAATCTTGATTCCAGCTTGTGCTTATTCCAGTCCAGCATTTTGCATGATGTACCCTGCATATAAATTTAAATAAGCAAGGTGACAATATACAGCCTTGGTGCACTCCTTTCCCAATTTTGAACCAGTCCATGTACCAGGTCCAGTTCTAACTGTTGCTCCTCGACCTGCATACAGGTTTCTCAGGAGGCAGATAAGGTGGTCCGGTATTCCCATCTCTTGAAGAATTTTCCACAGTTTGTTGTGAGCCACATAGTCAAAGGCTTCAGCATAGTCAATGAAGCAGAAGTTGATATCATTCTGGAATTCTCTTTCTTTTTCTGTGATCCAACAGATGTTGTCAGTTTGATCTCTGGTTCCTCTGCCTTTTCTAAATCCAGCTTGTACACCTGAAAGTTCTCAATTCACATACCATTGAAGGCTAGCTTGAAGGATTTTGAGCATTACTTTGCTAGCATCTGAAATGAGTGCAATTGTGCAGTAGTTTGAACATGCTTGGCATTGCCCTTCTTTGGGACTGGAATGAAAACTGACCTTTTCCAGTCCTGTGGCCACTGCTGAGTTTTCCAAATTTGCTGGCATATTATGTGCAGTACTTTAACAGCACTATCTTTTAGGATTTGAAATAGCTCAGCTGGAATTCCACCACCTCCACTAGCTTTGTAGTGATGCTTCCTAAGGCCCACTTGATTTCGCACTGCAGGGTGTCTGGCTCTAGGTGAGTGATCACGCCATCATGGTTATCTGGGTCATGAAGATCTTTTTTGTAGAGTTCTATGTATTCTTGCAACCTCTTCTTAATCTCTTCTGCTTCTTTTAGGTCCATACCGTTTCTCTTTTATTTTGCCCATCGTGTATGAGATCCCTTGGCATCTCTAATTTTCTTGAAGAGAACTCTAGTCTTTCCCTTTCTATTGTTCTCCTCTTTTTCTTATGCAAAACATAATGGAATTAAGATGGAATTGGGCTTGGTTTTCAGAGTGCGAAGAGTGCCATCTAGTGCTTGTGTGGCGGTATTGCATGCAAACAACTCAGTTTTAAGGACTTGGCCCCCATAATTGTGGAGGCGGTGGTAAATCCCATACCTGCAGGGTAGATCAGCAGGCTAAAGACCCAGGGGAGAATTTTAGTTGCAGTTCAAAGTCCAAAGGCAGTCCGCCGGCAGAATTCTTTCTTGGTCTTCAGAGCCAGAGGACATGCTCCCAAGGAGGAGGCTCCTCATCCTCACTTGGCCAGGACTGGGGTGATGATATTTTAGGGGATTCTTGAGAGGCCTGAGTGTAGTGGGCATGTGGGACGGATAGAGACTCAAAGAGGATGATGGCAGAGTAAAGATGTCTGCAGATTCTTTTACCCTTTTCCCGCTGAGAGAGGCATTCTGTCTTCCAGCAGGAGGAATAGATGGGCTTCTTCGTACCTGCTCAGGGTTAGAAGGCCTCAGATCTCACAGGGGAATGGACGGCCAGGGCAGGCCGCATCCCCTTCATTCGCTGTAATTATTAAGAACTTCTTAGTGGGAGAGGGCACACCCCAAGTAGTGCCCACCTCTGGACATGTTGCTTTGACAGTGTATCTTACTTCAGCCCACTCACTCTTGTTTCTTTTAGTTTATGAAGACAGTAGCTTGGCCACTTGGCTGCCTCACAGCATAGCCTCTGGTGACTCTGGTCCTGGTGTAATTGTGTGACTTCAAGACTGAAGCAAGCACATATTAATAAACCAAAACAAGGTGTATGAGAGAAAGCATCTGAAGATGGAGAGGCAGGACAGCACAGGAAGTGAACCTTGGTGCCTAATGAGACCTAGTACTGTGTGTGTGTGTGTGTGTGTGTGTGTGTGTGTGTGTGCGCGCGCGCGCGCGCGCTCCTTGCAAACTCTTGAGACTCCAAGGACTGTAGCTGGCCAGGCTCCTCTATTCATGGAATTCTCCAGACAGGGATACTGGAATGGGTTGCCATTTCCTACTCCAGGGGATCTTCCCCACCCAGGGATCAAACCCCCCTCTGTGAAATGGTTCCGTATTCCTCCTGTTGATTAAAATTCTATTTTTAAAGGTTAAGGGCGGCAGACACCTGTCTGGACAGACCCGGGGGAAGGGGGTGTGAAGGCCAGATCGGTTCGCCCTGGAGGCGCAGAGAGGGCGGTGGAGCGGTGGATGCCTGAGGTCAAAGCTCAGGGCACTGGATTGTGAAAGGTGGCCCCTGGCAGCGGGAAGGGGGCACGCGTGCTCTTCCAGGGAGAGAGGGCGCGGACTGAGGCCCTGGGCAGCGGGTGGGAGCAGGGAGCGCCGCGAGTCTCTGGAAGGCGGGGAACGCAGCCAGGGAACCAGCCACCGGCGCTGCCCAACCTCTGCGAGGGGCGCGGCAGCCGCGGAGGCGGAGGGGAGGGCGGGCGCGGGGCCAGGAGGCGTCGCCCCGCCGCGCCGGAATCTGGCCGGAGGAGCCGGAGGCGGGAGCAGTGCTGGGCGCCCGGCGATCGCAGTGCCCATGGACCGCGCTGCCTGGGCCCGGAGCGCCCCTGGCCGCGCCCCTAGAGACTCGCGGTTCTCGGCGGCGCAGCGGAGGCACGTGTAGGGCTAGCGGGCCGGGGCGCAGACCTGGGCGGCCGGGGACCCCAGGCCCCCGGGGCGCGGGGGCGCCGCCTGCAGGGCGCGGGCACGGGTTGGCAGCGCCCAGCGGTGCCCAGGCCTCTGGGCTCCGGGCCCGGCCCACAGGACGCGAGCCCAGGCCTGGGGTTGATGGTGATTGGGTAAGTCCTGATCTGGGAAGGTAGGAGGCATGAAGTTGTCTCCATATAGCATTTTTGTGCCATGCGCTTGATTTTTTTTTTTTTTTCCACTGCTTGCAAAGCCAGAATCCATCTGGTCTGTTCCCCGGCATCCATTCATGAAATCTCGTGCTGACATCATCCGGCCTCCCGGAGCCAAGATGCTCGCTTGGTCTGACGAGCATTCGTGGTGTCTGAGATGACTTTTCATCACTCGTGAGAGCAGAGAACCTCAGTTGCTTCTAGGATGTGCTTGTGTAAATCAGGGTTTATCATCCTGCATTCCAGCCCATTCACATTTCAGACGGCCTTTTAAAGCAGAAATATACATTTTGAAAGCTGCGGTTACTGATTACTAATTGAATTTCTGTAGAGCAAAGTGACATTAGTTTGTGGGCTATCGAGGGTTTGTTTGTTTGTTTTTTCTTTCTGCTGTGGGGCGCTTGTTGGGTATCAGCTTCCCAACCAGGACGGAACCCGCCCAGGCAGTGAAAGTCCAGTTAACTGGACTGCCAGGTAACTCCCAAGAGGCAACTTAAAAAAAAAAAAAAAAGTCCATTATCTAGTCATTTCCTTGACCTGGAATAGAGTGACTTAAGGAGATAGAGTGCATGTGCATGCTAAGTCACTGAAGTTGTGTCCGACTCTTTGCAACTTGGTGAATTGTAGCCAACCAGGCTCCTCTGTCCGTGAGGTTCTCCAGGCAAGAATCCTGGAGTGGGCTTCTATGCCCTTCTCCAAGGGATCTTCCCAAACCTTAGTCTTAACTTAACTTTCATATAGGAACCAATTAGTGCAATAGAGTTCAGTGGTTGCCCTTCAGGCTGCCCGAAGACCCAGATCCTGTGACCAGATCAACAGCCTTAAATGTACCAACTAGCAGCGTTTTATTATTTCTAAAATTTAAACAGAATGGACAGGAACTAGTGTAAAACTCTTATATGTCTGTTTATCATGTAATACAACTTACTAGACATCTCACTCCTTTAAAGTTTTAAGATATTTATAAGACATACTTTAAGTTGTGTATACTTTCCTGGACTCTAGATGACGGAGGAGTCGACAGTTTACAGGATATTAAAGATGCTCAATATTATGTCTGATATTATTACAGTACATGGTTAGAGGACAGAGAAACCACAACGTTCAAAATAAACTGTAAAAAGAAACATGGCCAGTTTTATACATTTTACCCTTCATTCACTGTATCAGTAACTTGTGGTTCCTGGAGACACATGCAGATTCGATGGCCTGGGTCCCGGGACCAGCTCCAACCCTCTCTTCTTCATGACTCTGAGCAGTCATTGAGTGTGTTGGGCTCAAATTCCTCTTCAGAATTCCTCTGAACTTTGTGGTCAAATGTATTTGCTGTTCAATTGAACTCTGATGTTTAAGATGTCCCACAGAAATACAGGGATCTTGGAGAAGATGAGGCAGGGAAGAGGTGAGGAGAGACGAGTTGGGGAGATGGTGTGGAGGTAGCTAGCATTTTCAGGCATCGGTTTTCCAGCTACCTGTCCCCTCCCAGCAACCCTGCATCTTTCAGTCCTTCTGTCCTCAGCTACTCTTTGAGGTGAGTAGGAATGCTGATCTGAGCAAGAATATGGTGTGATGTGAAGAAAGGGTCCCATCACTTCATGGCAAATAGATGGTGAAACAGCAGAAACAGTGTCAGACTTTATTTTTCTGGGCTCAAAAATCACTGCAGATGTTGATTGCAGCCATGAAATTAAAAGACGCTTACTTCTTGGAAGGAAAGTTATGACCAACCTAGACAGCATATTAAAAAGTAGAGACATTACTTTGTTAAAAAAGGTCCATCTAGTCAAGGCTATGGTTTTTCCAGTGGTCATGTATGGATGTGAGAGTTGGACTATAAAGAAAGCTGAGTGCCAAAAAATTGATGGTTTTGAACTGTGGTGTTGGATAAGACTCTTGAGAGTCCCTTGGACTGCAAGGAGATCCAGCCAGTCCATTCTAAAGGAGATCAGTCCTGGGTGTTCATTGGAAGGACTGATGTTGAAGCTGAAACTCCAATACTTTGGCCACCTGATGCGAAGAGCTGACTCATTTGAAAAGACCCTGATGCTGGGAAAGATTGAGGGCAGGAGGAAAAGGGGACGACAGAGGATGAGATGGTTGGATGGCATCACCGACTCAATGGACATGAGTTTGAGTAAACTCCGGGAGTTGGTGATGGACAGGGAGGCCTGGCGTGCTGCGGTTCATGGGGTTGCAAAGAGTTGGACACGACTGAGTGACTGAACTGAACCAAACTGAAGAGAGGGATTCCTTCTTCAATTTGTAAACAGCTTTCTTCTTAGTTTAAGAAGTTTCTTCTTAGAAAAAGGGTGAATTTTTTGAAAGAAGAAATTACTGTTCATTGAAAACAAAGCAAACTGGCATGAGTCTGATTAGTGAATTTAACTTTCAATTGCAGAAAACGCAGAAGAAGAGCTCAAAACTAGAAAGGTGGACTTGAGTGCATTAGGTGCTCCATAAATAGTCATTTTTGGAGATAGCAGCTATGCTAAGAACTGTGAATCTTCTTTCTTTATAAAGAATAAAGAATTCTCCAGCAATATCTTGGATGTGGAGGATACTTTCATTTTGTATTAAACAGAAACATTCAGAGTGATTAAAGGGCCAAAGCATGCTCGTTTGAGGTAGTAATTTAATATCTAACTAGGGATCCTTTCAGTAAACAGAGAGCATCTCTAAGTGAAAGGCAGTATTTTAGGTGCTATAGATGGAAAATATTAATAACGTATCAGGATCATCCCAATAAAAACCTTAAGTAGGGATTTCTCTCGTGGTCCAGTGGCTAAGACTCCACGCTCCCAGTGCGAGGGGCTGGGTTCGATCCCTGGTTGGGGAATTAGATCCCACATGCCTCAATTTAAAGAGTTCACATGCCACAACTAGAGATCCCACATGCCGCAACTAAGACCTGGTGCAGCCAAATAAATAAATATAAATATTAAAAAAAAAACTAAAGTACCAAGACAGATGTATAATAGGAACTGCTGGGAGAAGTGAAATAAAATAAGAACACGGTGTTTTCATCGAGTGGCATATGCCAACAAAGTAGTGATTTATCTGGCCTGATTATGTTGACACTTCACATATTCATGTAATTTAAGTCTCTCAACAACTGGAGAAATAACTTGGTCAAGCACACAGTCTTGTCAGTGACAGGGCAAGATTCTAACCCATGCTATTATTCTATAGATATTACCAAAGAATAATATTTTATCTAATATACCACCCTGGTGTTTAAAATTCTTTCTCAATAACAAGCAAATTTAACTTATACATGAGTATATATTTTATAACATTCAACACAGATCTATTTGATATAATTTTTTATTGTCTCTTATGTCATAAGTATTTTTATGTTTATCTAGAGTTTTAGAGTCATGTGGAAGTGACTGGATAGGGTTAGAGGTAAGGCAATGTATTAGCATAAAAGCTTGTCTATATTCTTTTCTCCATTACATTTTCTTTAACAGTTTTATTCTTAGGATTGCTTGCTTATACTTATGACTATTAAACAATAAAGGGAGGAGAAAAATCCTATAATTCTGTTATTCTCCCTTGTAAATATATATATGATTGCTCACTTTTGTGTAGTAATAATACACAAAGTAATAGTAATAGTAATTAAAAGTAACAGTAATGAACTTGTTAAAAATTCTCTTTGTTGTAGAGTTCTTTAGTATATAACAAAGGGCAAAACTGATCCTCATCTTAATATTTTTTAAAACTCCATTTACATTCAGAAACACAAGTGTTGAAAATTACATACCATTTATTTGAAAAGCAGATTTTTAAATGAATGCTAGAGTGGCGTCCCTGTTAGAAATATTGAAAGTTGACTTTTTTCCTCAAATAACTACCATATCTAAAGTTAATATAAAACATGTGGGAAAATATGACTTTGATAAAAGAACAGAAAGTTTACAGTTAGAAAGGTATTTTGATTAGAGGGAAGTAAATGTTTTAAGAGGTTCATTGAAAGGACATTTTAATGATTAACATTAACTTGGCTACACCAGCCAGGTTTAATGCCATATTTAAAATTGAGAGATTTCTTCTGTTTTAGTTTTCCATTACTTTTAATATTTTAAAACAATCTTTTTTTTTTTTTTTTTTTGGGTGCAAGGCTGGTTGGCTTTTGCAAGCCCAAGGGTGCCTGGGGTCAAGGAATGCATGGGACCTGAAATCCAGTTCATGTGTCCATCGCCAAGTTTTGGAGTGAGGCTGTGTCCACCTAGGTTTGGGGCAACCTTTAGACCAACCTGGTTGAGTCACAAGAAGCTGCTTTTTCCTAGTTTATGAAACAGTGCATATAGGTTAATAATAACCTTGATTTTTTCAATTAATTAATTTATTTTAATTGAAGGCTAATTACTTTACAAAATTATGGTGGTTTTTGCCATACACTGACATGAATCAGCTATGGGTGCACATGTGTCCCCATCCTGAACCCCCCTCCCAGGTCCCCCCCAACCCCACAACCTTGATTTTAAGAAAAATAAAAATGGTAGGGAACTAAGCCTCAGTGTCTTGAGGTGTGTGGGGGGTGTGTGTGTGCGAATACATGTGTGTGTTTAGGGGGACACGATGGGAAGAGAGGGGCAACTTTCTATGAAAGGAAATTTTAAATATCTTAATGAGTAAACTTATATTACAGTTACTTTTCATATTTTATTTTTTCAGAAGAGGACTGTCAGAAGGATCTGGAAAGCAGAATTTTGCTGTGAAAAGCAAAGATCCTTTACCTACCCATTTTACAAAAAATGTACAGAAAGCCATTGCTAAATATAGCCGGTAAGAATTAGCCATTAGCCTTTTAAATGCTTCTGATCACAAATCAAAACTTGCCTGAATGAATATGGGAAACAGAATCACTGATGGGCCATGGATTTCTACAAGGTTTAAAAAAAAAAAAGCTTTATTTTTAGCCAAGTGAAATGTTACACTGCATAAATCTTTTAAAATCAGTGTACTGTGAAAATTAACTAGTATATTTAAAGAAAATAAGAGGAAGTAAGCTCAGAGAGGCGAAGCCGCTTCCCAGTAAAACCTATTTCCAGTAACTGTCATTTATGTTACTTGCATTTCTTCCTGCAGGGAATCTGGGTCATCATTTTCATCAAGTGGAAGCCCCACGCCTACAGAAGCCCCCAACTCCTGGTCTGGGTCTGGGACACAGAGTTCAACCACTGGTTTATCTACGGAGAGGAGTTCCATTTACTCCTGGAGAGATGATGTATGTCTCACAAAATTTTAGATAATCTCATGGTTACAATTCATAATGATGATCTACTTTCTTATTTTTTTTTAAGTTTTTACCAAATTAAAAGCATTACCTGGTCCACCCGTACATACACATAAATATAAAAGCACTGACATGTCACACGTAAAACTGAAAATACAGTCACTCTTAAGAAAAAAATCAAAGCTCCTATAACCATACAATGCAGCATCTTAGCTGTTAACAGTTCTGTTTTTCCCACCTCCAAACCCCCCATCAGGTTGGTATATATGATTTCTTGCATAAATATCTGTGGTTGGAAATTCAGGAGAGATTCCGACAATTAGGAACTTGAATAAGAGAAAAATTGGGGAAAAATAAAAGTTGTTTAAAAAAAAAAAATCATGATTAGGGAATTTTCCCTGAATATTCTAAGTCAGATATTTTACATCGAGAATTCCGGAACACAGGCTTTTGTGATGCTCCTGTGGCCACGGAAGAGTCCAGACCAGCTCCTTGGATGGTCTAAGTCCTGCTGCTTTCTTGTTTGTGTTCTGGATTTCTTTGCTTTCTTTAAAAGCAGCGCTCCGCCCTGGACTGTGCAGGTGGGTCCGCTCCCCAGGGATGGTGTTACATGGTTTTATAGCAGCGGTTCTCCAAAGGGGCCAAAGGGAGAGGGTTGTGGGGTGCAGGGCAGGGGTTCGGGGGCGGCTAAAAGGGAGTCAGCCCTGAATCACTGGAGCACTTTTCGGAGGAGGTGTGAGTCTGTCACTGGGATAAACTGCCCCCACCCCCACGTCCACACCCACCCACTCCCACCCCACACTCTTTGGTCAAAAGAGTGCAGATGGGAAGAAGGCTGAGATCCATTGCTTTATGAAGTATCACCGTCCAAATGCTGGGTTCCTTTCCTACCAATTTTCAAGTAATTATCCAAAGAGAGTCTTATGACTTCCATTTATAGAGTTTAAATTACTCCAGTCCCTAAACATTGTTTTGCTTTGAATTTAAAAACGTTTATTTACTTTTCGATAGGTAATATTTGTAAAAGCAACAAAATACAAAAGAGAGAAAAATGAAAATAAGCCCTCTTCACACCCCAGCCAAATATTCTTCTGAGTTTTCTCCTTATTTGCATTTTAAAAGAGGTAATTCAGCTACCCTGCAGTCTGGGAATCTAGTTTTTTATCAACTAAGGGAAAGAAGTAACATGGAAAATATGGAATAGCAGTCTGTGAAAATCAGCCTGAATTGACCATTTTGGATCAGATATGTCAGGCTGAATTTATGGGTTAGATTTCAAGTTCACACACCCGCCCTGGGAGAAAACGGACCCTTGCCCTGTAAGCCAGTAATTGGTTCTTCCAATTGTACTTCTGTTCATGTTTTCCTCACTGACTGTAAGGGTGCTAGGTCTGTTCTCAATCATTTCCAATATACAGAAAAACTGAAGGGTTTTCTCACTGACAGTTCACTGCGCCCACAGCCCAAGAATCTCTTAAGGCCAGACAGGAAAAACGAATACTCTGGTCTCATCCTAATAACCACATCTTTTAGGATACCTAAGGTGGTTTTTAGTTTGTTTGTGTTTCTGTTTTCCTTGATTAAAAGAAAGTGAATGATCCTTTCCATGAAATAATATTTTCATTAGAAAAAGATTAATGTAATTTGCAAATGTAATTAGGTGTCCAATGCACAACTATATGAGGGACACATGTCTGTGTACACACATATATGTGCATGTGTATGTGCTTGGATATATGGTGTGTGTATTTCTATCATTATCAATATCTATGTCAATATGTATGTTCATAGCTGTAAATATGTTTATATAAAATCTTGGATTATGAGACTTTCTCATGGTAGAGATTATCTCTATTTAACAGTTAAGGAAACTCTCAGTTGGGATGTAATTTTTCAGAAGAGTAAAAATTGGAGCCCTGGTATGTCTGGTTTCGATCCAGTCACACTCCCTCCTGTATAAATTTGTAAGTATCATTGATTCTGAAGCCCTTATTGACAACTTCTAGTCCTGTAACTAAATGTGCATTTCTATATTTTAGGAGTTTGACAAAGCCAGTGCACAGAAAGTGCAGCAGTTGTTCTGGGAGGTGGAGGAAATGTTGTTTGAAGGGAAAGTAAGCCCTCAGACCCAGAATCTCCAGGCTGAGTGCTGTGAATGGGCGGGCAGGTCCCTGCATCTGAGGTGAGGAGTTTGGTCAAAGCAATTCTCCAGAAGGGGGTTGGGAACTGCTCCCTGTTGACCTGTTCAATACATCGGTATATTTTGAGTGAAAGTGCTTGTCAAAATATGTGCCCAGAACACATGTGCTGTACTGAGAAATCACTCTCTTTGAAATGATGGTGTCTGAGGAAATCTGGAGACCTTCCAAGTGCACTGTTAATTTGTGAGAAGCAAATGGAGCTCATGCTCAGAAAGGCATTGCATGTATCACAGATGCAAGAATGGAAGAAGGGAGGGAGTTATCCTTGCCTTCCCACCCCCTAGTCTGTGAGCAGCTGTTGTCTATCCACCCTTGAGGAGCAACATGTGGGGCGAGGTCTGGGCAGGAACAGAGAGATTATTTGCTGGGTGACGGCATGGATGAATCTGACCATCTCATCAAGATCCCTTATGTAGGAGAAGGTCATCTATTTCTTTTTAATATCAAAGACGAAGGATATAGATTGAGTAAAGAGGGAAGATAGTCTTCCTTCAATTACTCAGCCAAACCTACTTAGATGGTAAAAAAAAAAAAAAAAAATCCATGTCAGTTTTCTGACGTTCCTCTGGGTTATATCTGGGGAGGCTACGTTAGAACTTCCATACACATGTTGATAAATCTGGTTATCTTAACTAAGTAACTAAGATTTTTTAAAATCCTGACTTAACTAAGATTTTTAAAAATCGTTACTCGGTAGGTTTAATTTTTCGTCTCCAGGCCATTGTAAGCCCTTGCCTTAGTATCCACTAGACGTTAACAATGTGCGTGGACTATCCTAGGCATCATGGTGCACTTGCCTAAACCCAGGAGCTCAAATCTGTTTCTTTCAGTGTTGTCTTACATACTTAAGATAAAAATGAAAGAGAGGATAGAGAAAAGAAAAGATGGCAAGGACCATAAACCAAGTACATATATTCACATTATCTTCCTTTGTTGCATATGTATCGGTTAACATTTATAGGGAGTTTCTGTGTGCCTAGCATTACCCTAGTTGTCTGAATGTGATACTGTCTCTCAGCTAGACAGCTATACTGTCTCTAAGCTACTTGTTAATCCTACAAGGGAACTATTACTCTACTTTGCATACAAAATGGAACAGATGAAATCAGTGGCTCAAGGAGCCTGCAAACTTTGGCTCAGGGCTCTCCATCAATGGCAAGAACAGTGGAGTATGTCCCCCTCAAAGCCCGTACGTTTCCTGTGATCCCGTTGCACAGCTCATGTACCAGTATTTACCTTATCGCTTCATACCTTCAAAACTGCTTCAGAACATCTTCCCCTTCCCAATACAAAAAATTAGTTTCCTTTTCTTTTCCCCCCATTTTCAGAGTGTTAGGAAGACAGCTCATCCCGCCGGCTGATGAAGGAGTTGAGCATTTCCAGAGCAGCGGGCCTGCCTCTGCCATCCACGGACCCTTCCTTGACGACTGTGGACACAGCAGCAACATCAGAGAGTATGTTGCTAGAAGTTACTTTCGAAAGTGAAAGTGTGAAAGTGTTAGTCGCTCAGTCATATCTGACTCTTTGCGATCCCATGGACCATAGCCCACCAGGCTCCTCTGTCCATGGAATTCTCCAGGCAATACTGGAGTGGGTTGCCATTTCCTTCTCCAAGGGATCTTCCTGACCCAGGTATCGAATCCGGGTCTCCTGCATTGCAGGCAGATTGTTTACCAACTAAGCCACCTGGGAAGCATATTTTAAATTATATATTTAAATGAATAATAGCCAGAGTGTGAATGTGCTAAATTGCTTCAGTTGTGTCTGACTCTTTGCGACCCTATGAACTGTAGCCTGCCAGGCTTCTCTGTCTATGGGATTCTCCAGGCAAGAATAGTGGGGTGGGTAGCCATGCCTTCCTTCAAGGATCTTCCCGACCCAGGGGTTGAACCCACATCTCCTGTGGCTCCTGCATTGCAGGTGGATTTTTCACTGCTAAGCCACTGGGGACCCCTGTAGCCATGACTGAAGCAACTTAGCACACACACACATCCATCCACTGTTATGAGCAGATGTGCTCATGCTCAGTCATGTCCGACTCTTTGCGACCCCGTGACTGTAGCCCACCAGGCTCCTCTGTCCATAGAATTCTCCAGGCAAGAATACTGGAGAGAGTTGCCATTTCCTCCTCCAGGGGACCTTCCTGATCCAGGGATGGAACCCGAGTCTCCTGTGTCTCCTGCATTGGCAGGTGGGTTCTTTGCCACTGTGCCATGTGGGAAGCCCTAAAAAGTATTTCCAAATGCATTTTAGTTATACTTTTTCATGTCTATCTCAGACATGATCCTTGGCTTCACCAACTTAGAAATTTAGATTTCAATAAAGAGCAAGTACAGAGCAATTTTTTTTTTTTATCCAAGATACTTCTGATTCTAAACTGATGATGCTGTGTGCATGTAATACAAATATCAAGACAGTTAACTTTTAAACTGTTGTTTCAAATACTCTGAGAGGCAAAAACTGCCTCATGGTGATGGATACTAAGCCTCAAGACAGTAGCAGAAGAAATAAAGCTCTATTCTGTGTTCTTTTGCTCATGAACAGATTTTGGTAAATCATCCCTTATGCCATTTACACATCTTAGGGACTATGCCATGATGCTCCTTCATCATTGCAAAGAAGACACAAACTTGTAGAATAATTTAGACTTTTAAGAAGCCCTTAAAAATTTTAATGATGCCTGGCTTAAAATGTTGCTTTTAAGCACATGACTTTTGTCAAATGTAATGTCTAGTGCTTTTTAAAATGTGGAAATCTGTGGCTTTATGGCTAATCTAAAGGCCCACCCTGATCATGTAAACGTTGTATTGTTGACCCTCATGGAGAATCTACCTTTCCTCACAGGCTGCGCATCTCCGGCTCACAGATAGTCCCGGCCGTGCTCTCAGCCCCCTCCCTGCTGCGCCCTGATGGTACCGGGGCTGTGGACCTCACGGCACGTTCCTCTCTGGAAGAAGAGGTTTTCGATGTGGATGGAAAGATTGAAGAGTATTTTGCTTTTGACAGAAAACAAGAGTAAATAGAATTTTATTCAGCATTGACTTAGTGCAATAACATTTATTGGGCATGTATGTTGATTATAGGCTCATTCAATGTTTTGTGCATTTTTCACTTATCTGAAAGATTTTCCATTCTTTTGAGAGCCCTCTGCTCCCCAAAGGTTTTCAGTTCCTGGCAGGATATAGATATGTTAGAGCAGTATTTCCCTTTCTTACTGACAAAGTGGCACCGACAGCAAACAAGAATTGCGTTTAGTGCCTTCTTGAAAGTGGAAAGGCTCCTACTGGCCTTTGTCCCCTAGGGTTTCTGTATCCGGCTGCCCAGGAGAGCAAAGGGGTAAAGGTCCAGGTCCAGTCTCTGCTCTAAATGCGTATCTGATTCTTAGACAAAAGCTATTGGTGTTGTATAATGAAAATTTGCCTCCTGATTAAAAATTGGTACTAAAAAAATGCTGTTTGTTTATATACATCCAATATACATATATGCATGTGTGTCAGATAGATAGAGGAGTAGCATTCTTTTAACCTCAACCATTGATAGCTTAGTCATGAGAATGGGTTTTGTCCTTAGTGACGAGGACTGTCTCGAACAAAAACCAGCTCGTCGTCGCGGGACCTGGCGTAAGCGCGGACTTCCTCCCGTGTCGCCGCACGCCTGTATCAGAGATGCGGTGGCTGCCGAAGTGTTTGACCACGTCTGGACGAATGTGGTGGAGGTGTTGGAAAAGCTGACCAGAAAAAACTGGGAAATTACCCTTACAGGTACTTAATTTGTAGAATGTGATGTATTGAAAAGAAAAAGTAACCCGTGCTCCTCAGCTTTCTGACCCACTTGCTTGACTTGGCCAAATCTAGGACATGACTGGGGTGAGAAGGGAGTGGGTCTGTCTGCCTTTATTCACAGGTAACCTTTACTCACCTCAGAAAGGACATTCTCATGTTTTGAGCTATAAAAATAAGATTGAGGTATTCCTGAAAAAATACAGAAATACATTAGAGAGAAGCTAGAAGTCACTTTTTAAATTCTGATTTAAAAAAAATTACCTAACTAATCTCTAGTAATGGAATATTGGTTTTTAATTCTAGACATTATTTAGAAAATAAAAGGTCAACAAAGCTAATTTATTAATCACTTCATTTACCTGTACAAAATGTTCTCGAAACTGAGCAGAAACAAATGATAGAAATGTTAGTGGTGGACAGTAATGACTTGTGTTAACCAATTTTCACAACAGTATCATAATCATATTAATTAAATATTACTTTTTATGGTCAAAGGGATCAATTGGGATATTATAAAATACCAAGAATCATCTTGCCCCAGTGTATAATTCTGATTTTTTTTTTCTTACCTACCCCTGAAAGGATAGGCATTTCATTAGATACTCTTGGAAAAGTATCAAAGCCCATTACTCTGTGGGGTCTGTCCTCTTTAAGGTTCAGTGGCCACCGCAGACTCAAAGTATATCAAGAAGAAATACTCTCTCTGAACAGTGAATTTTAAGTACATATACAGTATTAGATAATGTTTCTTAATAATATTGGTTTTTCTTTGGCACAGAAGGAAAAAAACAGAAAGAAAAATTGCAAGTAGCTGAGAGTAAATCTCCACCCACAGTCATTTCCCGTATTAACGCTGATGTGTCCAGTGTTCCGCCATCCAGAAGTTCAGAAACTCGAAGTGTATCCCTGGCTTCTCATCTTAACCCACCTCAGGTAGTTACTTTGCCTCTCGCTCTCTCTTTCTTTCAGTCCTTATATATCTGGCCTCAGTTTGTCCAGAGTGACAGTGTCCAGTGTTAAATTCTGTTATCAAGATATTTGGGTGTATTGGCCAATAAGACCAAAATTTTAAAATATTTTATGAAGTTTAATATAATCGCCAGATTGTTTGATAGAACAGGGACACTCAGATTTGAGATTTTCCAGCTGTTTGGAGTGGTAGAACTGATACCACAATTTTTGAAGAGAAAAAATGCTTTCCCCAGTATTTCTAGAGAGGTTGAAGGTTCTCCTTCCCTCCCACCAAAGCAATAAAATACTCGATCAATGAGTATGCATTGAGTTCATTCAGCATTTATTGAGTTTGTATTAAGTGAACTATATTGGAGCTTCTTAGGTGGCTCAGTGGTAAAGAATCTGCCTGCCAATGCAGGAGACTCAGATTCAATCCCCAGGTCAGGAAGATCCTCTGGCATAGGAGATGGCAACCCACTCTAGTATTCTTGGCTGAGAGATTCCATGGACAGAGGAGCCTGGTGGGATACAGTCCATGGGGTTGCAAAGAGTCAGACACAACTGAGCACCCACACACCAACTGTATTAGGTGTTTTAGGGACATACAGAGATGATCACAGCATATTCTCTGAACTAGTCAAGTGGAAAGTATGATACAGGTCAGATGCAGTGTCTTCTCTAAGTGATGTGCAAAAGAAGGGTTGTAAGAGAATGTGGGCTTAATGTATTATGGCAGGACATGACATTGGGAATTGAGACCTGTAAGGAGGATTATCTTGGACCTGTTGTTCAACTTTTCTAAACTTCAGTTTCTTTATCTGTAGCATGAGGACAATCACATGTTGTGCAAGGGGTTGTTGTGAGCACAGAATCATACAAACATGTACTGGGAACTCAGTACGGTTTTCTTGAATGATGTCCCTATTCAAAGATCTAGTGCAAAGTGAGGCTGGAAGGGATGCACTTGTTCATGGGAGACCTTCAGGAGGGCTAAGGAGTTTGGACTTTATGTTTGCACAGCCCATCTGGTGTGGGGAAGCAGACAAGAGAGAAGACGAAATTCCTGGTTCTTACAAGTTAGTTGGAAGGAGTCAAGCCATGACAAAGAGTATAGCATGCACATGCACGCACACACACACACACACAGAGGGAATCTAGTAGATATGTTTAGAGTAGATGACAGTTGTAGTTTAGATATAGACTACAACTTTGGAGGATGACAAAGCAAAGGCAAAAATATGCACCTAGCTTAGGAGCAATAGGGCGTGAGGTTCAGGGAGCCGTGGATTAAAACAGAAATAACTAATAGAATTTACTCTCCAGTGCCAGGGCTTTCCACTTAGTCTTTGCTTGTGTTGTTCCAGAGAAACTTTTGAAAGTGCTACCAGCTTAATGTACTTTTTGGTCTCTTTAAATTGCTGACAGGCTCAATAATATTTTCCCACTTTTCATATTAAAATATGAAATGTGAATCACATACAAATGAACAGTTATGACAACATAGAAGAGAATCTTTAACTATCAGGCAACATAAATATACTTGAGAAATACAGAAATTTTCAAATCTAAGGAATTTTTTAAACAGATATTTTGTTGTACTTATGGCTTTTTATGGTTTTTAAAAATGTTTTTTACAGCTGTTTTGATTTGGATAAATGTAAAAGAAAGTGAATGGGCAACAAAGTTAAAAGTAAAAATAAAATACTAGTAGAGTTTATTCTGAAATAGGCAAAGCATTTTGTGGTAATCACAGTAGGTCTTAATTTATGCCTCTGACATTTATTTTTATATGTATTTGATTTGAGGAAAATGGGATTGTTGCCACATTTTTCTGGAATTAGAATTCTAGTTGCAGAAACCCTGTTCGCCTGAAACTAAATATTATTTTAAATCTTACTGGTCGTATTACAGGCCAGATATGAGATTAGTAATAATTTAGCCTTTACTTCACACTTTCATCAAGGTTATCAAATTGAATTCTCCTAATAACTCTACGAAGTAGCACTTGTTATCACCAACATAAAGACTGAGTGAGTGTCAGTCACTCAGTTGTGTCTGACTCTTCGTTACCCCATGGACTGGAGCCTGCCAGATTCCTCTGTCCATGGGATTCTCCAGACAAGAATACTGGTGTGGGTTGCCATTCTCTTCTTCAGAGGATCTTCCTAAACCAGGAATAGAACCTGCATCCCCTGCCTTGCAGGAGGATTCTTTACTGCGGAGCGACTGGGAACTATTCAGAAATTCAGTCATTCTTTATTAATTTCTCTCTACATGTTTTTAGAAAATAGAGTCCCTTTATTAAATGTACCTCCAATTAGCCAGTTTGAAGGTGTCCTTTTTTCCCTGCAGGTTCCTGACAGGCGACAGTAATTGCAGTGACCCTGGATACTTTTTAATTTTTATTGTGTTTACTTTCCCCAGATACATCGCTTCTCCAACAATTTTTATAGTGACTTGAATGGTGTGATGACAATTCAAGCAAAACCACTTCAGCAGAGACCTACCTATTTTGCAGATAGAACACAGTGCGTATAAAAAATAGTGACCCACCCTCTTCCCTGTGCTGGATGCATTCTAGCACTAAACACCACATGCAGTCAATGTGTAAAAGTAAAAGGACCATATTCTGATATCAGCCACAAAACAATTTCTGTTAGCTTGGGGCTGACAAGAAAAGGGCACTGTAGCTGTGAATTCTGCATCTTGTGGGCTATATGATTTCATGCAAACAAGAAGAAACTTAGATCTTTTTTTTCCCTGTTGATGATCCTTCATTGAAATTAAAATTGAACTGGAAATGTTAGTCTGTTCATTCATTGAACAAGTGGGACCATGTTCTGCATGCCAGGCTCTAGATAGTCTGGTAAAGGACAAATATGTAAGTGCCCTATTCTCATAGAGCTTACACCTGAGTGAGTAAGTTGCTTCCTCTCCCCCAGGAGTGAGCAGGAGGACAAACCACTGGGTGTAGGATCCACTGTTCTTTCCTCAGCCCCGAACCGTCTGGCCCGGATCACGGATGCTCGTGGACCACAGACCTCCGCAAAGAAAACACTGGCACACAGGAGGCTGCCTTCTCTTACCTCAGACTCCCAGAGACTAAAAATCCCCAGTGTGTACAGTGATGAAGTTCTTAGGGGGACAAAACTGTAAGTCTTGTTTCTCTCTGGTGGTAAAGCAAAGATCACAGAGGACAGAGATGCTTGTCAGTTAGTTTGTGATTTATTCCAGACAGAGCATCCGCTGTCAAATTTTATATGAACATTTTTCTAAGTGGTTCATTACTCTGGATATTTAACATGAATTAAAGTAGTACACTTAGTTGGATACTAGAATATAAAGTCAGGCCATGTACCTATAGCACAGGCAGCCAAACAAAAGGAAGCTCTTTGAGAGAGAGGGTCTTGGATGGGTTTCAGTGACTAACTCAGTAAAACTAATAATTAGCTAATTATTAGCTTTTAAATAACATAATTGATGTATGTAGCTATTAGAGTAAGTGGCTCAGCAGTAAAGAACCTTACCTGCAATGTGGAGACGTGGCAGGAGCTGTGGGTTCGATTCTTGGACTGGGAAGATCCCCTGGAGAAAGAAATGGCAACCCACTCCAGTATTCTTGCCTGGGAAATCCCATGGACAGCCCATGAGGTCACAGAAGAGTCGGACACAACTTAAAGACTCAACAACAACATACCTATTAGTTTTATTTATCTCTAAGGACAAGTTTCACTCTGTGTAGGGAATTTCAGAAAATCTTTTGGCCTCAGGGATCAACTTCAAATCACTGCCTTATTAAAAAGGCATTTGTTGCTTCTTTTAATTGTAGAATTACAGAGGAATAGTTTTCTCAGTCACTCAAGTGTCAGGCAATATTTAGGTTAATAGCTAGTGTCTTGTTGATTGCTTTGAAGTTCCCAGAACAGCTAGAGCTTTTTAAAATGTATTTTTGGCTGCTTTGGGTCTTGGTCACCACACACAAGATGTTACATTGTGGCACATGGGATCTTATCAGTAGGTCCCCAGCCAAAGGTCGAACCTGCATCTGCAAGCAGATTCTTAACCACTGGATCACCAGGGAAGTCCTGTAATATAGCACTTTTTCATACACTTTTTCACTTAAACATTATTCATATTTTCCATGTTATTACATATTTTTGAAAGCATGATTTTAATGACTATAATTATGTGGGTATATGTGTTGCCCTGTTACTGGAAAATTTCATTTCTTGTATATTTTCACTATTATGCAGTGAATATTATCTTACATAAATCTTAGGGTGTCTTAAAATTGCTTCCTGGTGGTGAGTCGTAGAAGTAAAGCTACCAGGTCAAAGGTTATGGATATTTTTAAGGCTCTTGAAATAATTTTTCAAAGTTCTAAAAATGATTCTACCAAGTTTTATAGATCCCCTGGCAACAGACAAGAGTCTTTCCTTACAGCCTGTAAACTTTAGGTAGTGTGTGTATTTTAAAACCTGATGGATCAAAACCTGTCATATTTTAATTTTCATAAGTTTATGATTAGTCAAATGAAAAATGAATTAGAATTCATTTCTAGAGTATCCATCTCTTTTCTTGTGCATGAGTTGGATCATTTAATTTTTCAATGTTATTATCTGGTAAGGAAGGTGTCTTATCATCCTTATTCTTCTTTTATTAAAATTTCTAATCCATCCTGATAAATTTTACAATCTGGTTGTCAAATTTTTTAAAAAGTATCACATTGGACCTCATAGCATTAAATCTATTTAAAATGTAGGAATAAATAGTTGACATTTTCACAATATTTAGTTTTCCCATCAAAGGACATTATTTTGCCTCTTGATTTTATGACCTTACATAAAATTTTGTGGTTTTCGTCACCTGAGCCCTGCACAGTAGAATTAATTTTATCCTGCATCGATTGCTCTATTCCCTAAATTTCTATAGCAGTTGTAGTAAGAGCCAGATACTGGACATAGCACTATAGCAACTGCATTGCCTTGTAATCTAATTACTTAATGTGTCGTCATCTTGTTTTCAATGATTTGTAATCTCCCTGAGGGTTTCCCTGGTGGCTCAGTGGTAGAGAATCCTCCTGCCGAGGCAGGAGATGCAGGTTCAATCCCAGAGTCCAGAAGATCCCCTGGAGGAGGAAATGGCAACCCACTCCATTATTCTTGCCTGGGAAATCCTACGGACAGAGCAGCCTGGTGGGCTACAGTCCACGGGGTCGCAAAAGGTTGGACTAACTTAGAGACTAAACAACAACAAATCTCCTTAAGGGGAGGAACTAGACCTTCAGAAACTTGTGTGTTCTGCGCATTGCTGAGCACTAATTAAACACAGGCTGGTAGTCCTTGCTAAACACAGGAGTGATTGGAGCTGGGGTTCAGTCCCCCACCCACATTCATCTTCAGGAAACTTAGCTCGTTCTGCTAGGCGTTGGAGGCAGGCTGTGACCAATAGTTCAGGTGAAGAGCTTTGTGGAAAAGTCTTTCGTCTCTCTGCCCCTGCTCAGGTGACGTTGTTGTGTTTACAGGCAAACTGGCATGGACCGTGTGGGCTCCCCATCGACTCAAACCTCACGGAGTAGGTTGCCCCCGATAGGCTCAGAGACTGGAGAGCACCACGTGGCAGGTCCCGGATCGCGCCCTGTTTCCGTGAGACAAATTTCTTAATACTCAAGTGCACCATTTTCACTGTTTGTTGGAAAGCAAGCAAGCATAATTGGAACACTTTCACAAGAGCTCAGTAGCATAAAACATCTCCCTGATCTGCTTCCTGAAAGTCAGTGGCTTGTGAGAATTTACAGGAGGTCAGAAGGTTGATTCAATATTTTGTGAAAAAGAAACATGGCCTGAGTTAAATCAGAGAGTCCAGGTGTCAAGGAAATATCTGATGGTCAGGATGGTGTAGTAAGGAAAAACAGTGTGAAGGTTGGGTCAGGAGGGGCTTCCCTGGGGGCTCAGATGGTAAAGAATCTGCCTACAATGCAGGAGACCTGAGTTCGATCCCTGGGTTGGGAAAATCCCCTGGAGAAGGACATGGCAACCCACTCCAATATTCTTGCCTGGAGAATCCCATGGACAGGTAGATCAGTGTTTGAAGCCTGTCACACAAACTCTCTGTATGATTTGGTACAAATTAATCTCCCTTAATTTTCTTATTTATAAAAGAGCAATAATGATTCCCACCTCAAAGAATTGCTATAAGGATTAAATGAAGTTATAGATGTTAAATAATGCCTGGCATAGATTAAAAGCACAGTAAAATACTCTGCCATTTTTACTAGTTCTCTTTCCTTTTTTTTTTTTTGGCCCTGCCACATGACATCAGGGATCTTAGTTCCCTGACCAGGGATTGAACCCTGGCCATGGCAGAGAAAATGCCGAGTCCCTAACCATGGACTACCAGAGAAGCCCTAAACTCTCATTTTTATAGCTAATCTTTACCATATTCACTGCAGTATAGAGGCACCATCTTCTTCAGCCAAGCAATTACAGAAAGCCTGAGGAAGCTATGCTGCTGGCAGGAAGCATAATCAGATTTCCCCCAGATTTATACTGACTGCTCACTGCACTCCAATATAAGTGACTATTTATTCTTGGCCATGTAGCATATAGAATCTTAGTTCCCTGACCAGGCATTGAACCCACACCCTCTATGTTGGAAGTGTGGAGCCTTAACCATTGGACAGCCAAAGAAGTCCCTAACTTGTGTCTGTTTGATAAAATACAGAAGAATACCAACCATGGGAACATAAAGCCTAGAGAGAGAAAAACCAACTGAGGCAGTGCTTTCTCTCACATTCCTTCTGCCTCCTTGGGCACAGCAATAAAACTCATTCCCAGAAGGCAAGAGTTGCAAAGCTTTAATATTTAACCCTAGAATATTGTGGCTTAGAGTGGAATCATAAAAGCAGTCAAACATCACATTTAAAAAAAGTCAGATGCTTCACAAATGCAGAATAACATTTCTATCATAATTTAATATTAAGAATTGTATGTGGTTAATGTTTTAATCCATATTTACTTATTAGGGCTGTATCAGATTAAAAGATACAGTTAGTTACACAATTAAAGTATATTTTGATATTTGCGTTTAGTAGACCTTATACTTAGCATGATCTAAATAAAAGTTTTTCAAATAAGTGAAAGAATTTCAAATAATGAGAGACTGACTGAAGTATATACAGATTTTCTTTTGTCTTTTTATGAACTGCATTTGTTTTAACAAGAATGTATTATCCTTTATTTAGCTCAGAGGAAGACAGCCACAAAACCATGGGTTGAGTGCACTGCCTGATGGTGTAGAACGGTCACCTCTTCGAGAAAGATCTCTAACGATGGAGCAGTTTTCAAGGCCCAGCACCACCCATACATTTCGGGTAGGTTCTCTGTAAACCATGACTCTGATTCTTAAAAATATTCGAAACAATAAAACTCATCCTTCCTTTTATTTTTCTTCTAACAGTCAGATACACCTCGAAAAGGTTCATTGACACTGATGGAATTTGCTGGGCACATGTGGACAGGTCAAGGCTTTTTAACAGGTCAGTGTTTTCCATATACAAACGAAACGAAGTCGTATATGAAGTTTCAAGTTTTCAAGATTATCTACCTTGAGAGGACGATTTTGAGCAAGTGTTTGTAGTCTTTGGTTGTATCTCAGGAATTTTTATAAAGAGCAAAATACAAAGACAAGCACTTCTCTACTGTTGGTTAAAATAACAAAAATCTGAGTACATTTGAAGATCTAACTGGGTTTTTTTTTTTTTAAACAGTTCATGAATCCAGTAGCATCTCATCTGGCAAACAGATACTCTGAGGAGTTTCAGGGCATGGACAGCTTTTGTAAAAGGCAGGCAGGACTAGGAAAGGAAGTCATAAGCAAAGAAAAAAGGAAAGTTCATTGGAGGAAAGGAAAGGTTTAAGTGATGATGGCTGCTCACTGGCTGAGCTGCTGGGTTTCCCACTGGCTGGGCTTGTTGCTAGGCAACAAGGAAGTCGTCCCTCCTCCTGCCGGGGTAGGAATGTGGCTGGGCTGCTTTGGGAGACCAAGATAGTTTCTTCCTGTTGTGCTCTGCTTAGTCACTCAGTCGTGTCTGACTCTTTGCGACTCCAAGGACTGTAGCCCACCAGGCTCCTCTGTCTGTGGGGTTCTCCAGGAGTGGGTTGTCATGCCCTCCTCCCGGGGAATCTGCCCAACTCAGGGAAAAGACCCAGGTCTCCCGCATTGCAGGCAGATTCTTTATTGCCTGAAGCAGCAGGGAAGCCCAAGAATACGGGAGTGGGTAGCTTATCCCTTCTCCAGGGAATCTTCCCAACCCAGGAATCGAACTGGGTCTCTTGCCTTGCAGGCAGATTCTTTACCAGCTGTCTTCCTATTGGGATTTTTTGAAGGTGAGTGGTAAGCAGGCCAGAGAGCTCCCTCTACTGGTCCTCTGACCCCAACTTTGGCTGAGGTTTCCTTTTATTACTTTTCATAATCTGAAAGGGGAAAATGCCCAAAGGTTCTGAATAACTTAGGGCCTCACCCACGTAAAAAAGAAAATGCTGTCTTATGAGAAATCAATGTCTTTCTCTGTTGTAGAGTTTCTACACTTTTCTTCTAAATGAAACTCTGCTTTTAGATTCTCTGTGAAGATCTAATTATAAAAATGCTTCACAAAAGTAATAATACAAACATTCCAGTTATTTTATGATGTAGAGTTTTACAGATAAATACTTATTCTCAGCTAGTATGCCATTTAAAGAATGAAGTTTCTAGACTGAACTCAGGCCAATGATGTTTTAATTTCCAAAACCATTATCAGCATTTTTATTTAAGGTGGTAACATGGCATCGTCCCCTGGAAAAGGGAGTGGCTACCCACTCCAGTACCCTTGCCTGGAGAATCGCATGGACAGAGGAGCCTGGTGGGCTACAGTCCATGGGGTTGCAAAGTGTCTGACACAACTCAGTGACTAAACCACCACCACATAGTGTTGTCATGAGCTGTGTCACTCTGGAATCAAAGGCCTAACTCTAGTACCTATTGACTGAGCACTTTAGGAGAGCCTCAGCCTCTCTCCTGAGGGGCTTCCTTGGTGGCTCAGTGATAAAGGATCTATCTGCCATGCAGGAGATGCAAGAGAGGTAGGTTCGATTCCTGGGTCAGGAAGATCTCTGGGAGGAAGAAATGGTAACCCACGCCAGTATTCTTACCTGGGAAATCCCATGGACAGAGGAACCTGGTGGGCTACAGTCCATGGGGTCACAAGAGAGTCTGACACGATTTAGCAGCTAAGCAAAGACAACCACCTCTCTGGCTCTTAATTCTTTTATAATAGACTAGATAGAGTAATTATTGGAAAAACAGATGGAAAGGACCTAGCCAGATGTCAGGGATACATTGTTCGCTCAAAAATTATGAACCATTTATATTATAAATAATCTGAAATGTCGAGGATAATTTGCTGTTTTAAGGGAAATACTTAATATAGTGTCATTTTAAAATAAATCTAGTATAATTCAAGCATTGGGACAGTCTAGGCTTATCACTGTTTACATCAGCCCAGCATAGTGATGTCAAAGATTCTTTATTCTTTTGAAATTTCCTCTAAGCTGCCAGGCCTTTTTGTTGCTGTTTTCCTTATACGTTCCCCAGCAGTGTTTGCTGTCGTTTTAAGTGACAGTCGTTATTTCTGTAAACGGCAGCCATGGTACTTGAGTGACAGGAGAGTGAGGGTTGATAAATGTGATCTCTGCAGATGTTGGTGCTTGAGGAGTTTTGAATGAATTTGATTTTGGAGATGTTGACCGAAGTGTGCTAGGTGGAAAAATGGAATAGCACACAGGAAGAGAGGTTAGGAAGAGGAAACCAAGCTCTGAATTTGTTTAAAATCTACACTCTTACTTTTTCACCAAATACTAAGTTACTGTATTCTCTTATCAATAACTTTCTGACAACTATTATTATTGCTGGTTGGAGCCCTCTTTCATGTCTATAGAAGGGATGGAAGGGAGACTTGCCTGGTGGTCCATTGGCTAAGCTCCATGCTCCCAGTGCAGGGGGCCCAGGTTCGATCCCTCGTCAGGGAACTAGATCCCAGATCCTACAACCGAGACAAGGCAGAGCCAAAATAAAATTAAAGTAAAATAAAGTAGTAATATGATTTTTTAAAAAGCAACAAAAGGTACATAAGAGAGATGATCCTGTATTTCTAACGATGTATTTACTCTCTGACAAGCAGGCATGTGGTTTCTGCTTACCTTTGTTCCCAGATCCAAAAGCAGCAGGGGCTATAAACTTACCAACATTTGTTCTGTAGCAGGAAAAAAGGAAAAAAAGAAATGAGAAACTGAGAGGCCAATAATGGGAAGGACTTCTTAAGGCAGCTGACAGAGTTCTCTGGGACCCAGGCCCGGTTAAGAGGAGCACCCCTCCTTCTTCTCAGCACCCCAGATGGCAGTTTCTCCATATGACTGTTCCCTGATTTGTGTAAAAGTGACATTACAGTTTTTTTTTAATTAAAAAATATATATCATCTGCATGGAACATACAAACATGATCCTTTTGAGAGCTGGGGTTTGTAAGAACATTGGAATGAGAATTTTGCTTGGTGTTTCAGGTTCACAGTATCCACCTAAATCTTTTCAGAGGACAACACTGACTTTAAGAAAGAGATTCCAAGTGGCCTCCTGATGTGACGTCACCAGAACTACAACCCATCTGAAGCATGCAAAGCCTCAGCACACCATTTATCACTTGAAAAATGGAAGAAGTATTATGTTATGTATCTGACAGTCCAAGATGTTAGACTGCCTGAGAGAAATGCAAACAAATAAACAATTTAATTTTGAACACTTTGCATTGTTAAGAGAGTATGAGTCAAACTTACCAACCTCCTCCTTTATCGGAAGCATTCCAGTACAGATTCTTTAGGCTTTGCTCAGATGAATCTAATATGTGTTTATAATCCATCCTTTTATCAGTTATACACAGACATCCACAGGCTTAATGCGGCTATTCATACACTAATATATGAAAGTATATTATTTACGAATATGCCTTTTTATCTAACAGTATATAACTATGTCTTGACTTTTCTTTTGGTCTCATTCTATTATTAATGCCATCAAAATCCTAGGCACTAATAGATATTACTCCTTCCTTTGGAAAATAGAAAAGTTGGTACAATATGGTAGGTTGACTGATATTCAGATTGTTCTCGTCATTGTGCTGACTTGGAGGAAGGTCAATGGCTAAGTGTCTTAAGCCAATTTTGTTTTTACTAGTTTTCATGCTCAAATTCAGGCAGGCTATTTAAAATAAAAGTATCCCAAATTGATTGCTTTCGTAAAAGCTGAATATAAATGTATTTAAACCATATTGCACATGGTTTCATCTTTACTATTAACGACAGAAGTGCTCATCCACTGGTGGGAAGCATTTGTAGCAGCATCTTCCTCATTTTATCACAATCTGATCTCTGCTTAAATGGTCACCTGTGCAGAAAACCTTCCCAGACCTCTCTGTCTCAACAGCAGCTCTCTCCACCCTCTGCCCTCTAGCCCTGCCTTATTTTTCTTCAGAGCACATGTCCTGACCTGATATTAATATAGAAAACTAAACAGAGAAGGTGCTGGAGCAGTATCCATTGGAGGCAAGCCTCCAGGGTCCTTAATCTTTTGCCTCCTTTTCCCCCTACCTACTGTTGTTTTCCTTTAATAGTGACTGAAATCCTTGGACTCAGATATTCTCGGATCTCAAATGGCCATAATGTCTTCTTTTCTATCAGAGAAGTATAGTCTATGCATATAAAGTGCCTGTAAAAAAAGGGTAAAAGAAAGTAAGCACAATGACTAGAACAATCTGATTATCAGTCAACCTGGCATACTGTACCAACTTTTCTAAAGGAGGGAGTAAAATCTATTAGTGACTAGGATTTTGATGGCATTAACAATAGAACAAGACCAAAAAAAAGTCAAGACAGTTATATACTGCTAGATAAAAAGGCATATTCATAAATAATATACTTTCATATATTAATGTGAATACATGCCCTAAGCATCTGTGTGACAGTCATCCTGGATTTATTACTTCACCAAATATTTATCAAGCACCTTCTTCGCGTAAGATTCTGGACCATTGGGCTGAACAAGACAAAGACTTTGCCCTAATAGAATTTATATTCTCATGGAGGACACAGTATAAACAAATCAATAGAAATATAAGGTCAGATAATAATAAATGCTATAAAGAAACATAAAATACGGCCATGTGACGGGATGGAAAGAGTTGCAAGTTTAGACAGAATAATCAGGAAAGGCTTTATTGCAAAGAGTATTTGAGCAAAGACTCAAAGAAAATGAGAAAAGAAGTCATAAAGAGATGAAAAAAAGAATTCCAGACAGAGGGGAAAACACACAGTCTAAAACAGGAGCATACCTGGAGGTTTAGAGAGCAGTAAAGAGGCTGGTGGGACACGGGATGGACTTATCAAGGGGATAAATGATAAGAGATGAGATCAGTAAAGTAACAGGGGCAAGGGATTAAGATTCTTTTTGGCGGTGGGAGTTATAAGTTACCTGAAACCAGAAGCCATTGGAGAATTTTGAGGACAGAGTGATGTAATCTGATGTGAGATGATGTTTCAGATTAGATGACAGAAGGGCAGCTGGTGACAAGTCAGGAACTTTGGGTGTGTTCTCAAATTTGAAACAATAGGACTTGCTGTTGAATTGGATGAGGAGGGTAACAACAACAACAAAAGGAATCTAGGTTGACCCCAAGGCTTCGGTTTAATACTTGGAAAGATGATGTTGACCTTTACCAAAATCAGAAAGAATTCAAGAGAAGCAGATTTGGAAGCATGTTGGGATGTGTCTGTTTGATGCCTATTAGATGTCTAAGTGGAGATGTTACACTGGGGTTTAGAGAGGAGGTTCAGACTGGGGTAATATATATACATATAGATACATATACCCCCAGATATGTGTGTGTGTGTGTGTGTGTGTGTGTGTGTGTTATACTGGTATAATTTAAGTACTGAAATGGATGAGCTAACCGAGAGTGGAGAATGGAAAAGCAGAGAAAAGGGAGAGTTCGAGCTCTAGGTATTTTAACATCTAGTGGTGTGTGGTTCGAAGAGAAACTAGCAAAGCAGAAAGAATGACTGGTGAGGGAGAAAACAATCCAGAGAATATGGAATCCTCAAAGTTAGACGGGGCAGGGGTTCAAGGAAGTAATAAGCACTCACGTATGTTGAATACTGTTGATAAGTCAATTTAGATAGGGTCTGAGAAATGACTTAAAGGTTTAGCTACATGGAAGATAGGGCTTCCCTCATAGCTCAGTTGGTAAAGAATACTCCTGCAATGCAGGAGACCCTGGTTCGATTCCTGGGTCAGGAAGATTCCCTGGAGAAGGGATAGGCTACCCACTCCAGTATTCTTCCCTTGTGGCTCAGCTGGTGAAGAATCCACTCTCCATGCGAGAGACCTGGGTTCCTTCCCTGGGTTGGGAAGATGCCCTGGAGAAGGAAAAGCTACCCACTCCAGTATTCTGGCCTGGAGAATACCATGGACTATATAGTCCATGGGGTCACAAAGAGTCAGACAGGACTGAGTGACTTAAAATAAAAAAGAACATGGAAGATATTAGTGATCTTGACAAGATCTGTGCTAGAATAGTCAAGGCAAAACTCTTGACTGCAGAGGCTTCAGGAGAGAATACATGGAGAGGAATTGAAGACAATAGGAATTAACACTGATGGTTTCATGTGTGAGAGTATATAGATACCATAGTTCTGTATCCAGCCAGAATTTGTTTTTCAGTCTAAAATACCTTTTTCATATTGGGAACCATTCCAAGTGACAGAAAATTTAAGTAAATCCAAGTGTCAACATTTACAAAGCCCTTCTGTAGTTTATAAAATATTCTGGCCTACAACTTTAACTGTCAACAGCACTTATTTCAAGCTGGAGAGAGTAGCAAACAAAGACCTTCCAAGTGAGAAGGAATTCATCCTTTAATCTAAAATGAATCTTCAGGAGGGAAGGTTCACACCTTCCTACTCAGTCGGATTCATTCTGCGAGGCTGACAATCAACACGGTTACAAAGGTTGATAGTCTTGACCTTGGCAGGGCACTGTTCCCTACACAGAGGATCCTTCCACTTTATGGTGGACTCACTGTGTACTTTGTCTCCAGGAAAGAAGGATGGTGTTGTACGTTTTTTGCAGGCCTGGCCATTTGACTGGTTTCATCTGAAATTTCAATATTCCAAGGCAGTATGAGAAGGTCCCATCTGGTAACAAGGAAACCATAGGAAAGAGGAAAAGGAACAAAATAGAAGGTTCTTATTGTGTTGCCCCTTTAAAAACAAACAAGCAAACAAACAAAAAAAAAACTTCAGTGCCTCTTCCTCACTCACAAATTGCCTTCAAAATAGAAATCAAATGTTTAAACCTGGCAGTCAAACTCTACTTCAGCTTGCTCCCTGCCACCAGTCAAATTATCTTGCTCTTGTCACTATGAGTTGACCTGTGCTGCAAACAGGAGACCCTCTATTGACTTTTGAATCTCTCATATCCTCCCCTGAGTGGGGACATTTCTTGGCTCACATTTGCTGCTCCCGGGATCACTCACCCCCACTCCCCGCCCACCCTCTTTCTCCACTTCCGAGGGCAGCGCTTGTATGTTATAGTCCTTGTTTTGTCCACAGAGATGAGCAGAGAGTCAGATATATACAAACCCTGAACATTTATATGTATAACTGGCCTTGTAGTTCATCCTCGATCCATTTTTTGGAGAGATCTTAGTCATGTGGGATCTTAGTTCCTGACCAAGTAGAAGTGCAGTCTTAATCACGGGGCCACCGGGAAGTTCTACCCTCAGTCCTTTAGAGAGGAGGAAATGCAAGCCCAGGAAGATATACTAACAGATATTGCACAGATACACTTGTTTAAAGTCTTAAACAATATAGACGTGAATCACATAAGAGCGCAAGTTTCTTCTCCATTCCCAAATGATCAAGTTGATCAGTATTTTTCTTTCCAGATATCAGTCTAGCGGTAGAGAGAGAGGAAAAAATGTCTCCCAAAGAGGGCATTAGGTTATATACTTGGTTCTGCGACTTGCTTATTTTTTTTTCACTTAATATTTCACAAACATTGTTCTATGTCAGGATATGTTGATGACCTGAAGAAATTCAGTTAGAGAAAAGTCTTAGGTTTTCTCTGCAAATGGCTGTGAGCACGCTATACAGTAGCTCACAAACTAATCCAATTAAGCAAAGTAAAAATGCAGGGTGTTCTCTTTGCATCCTGCTGTTGTGTGAAAATTGTATAAATCTTAATTATGTTGAACTGGTTCATAGTGCTTTTCAGGTCTACTATCTCCTTCTACTTTTCTGCCTATTCTATTAATTTTTGAGAGTTTGATACTGAAATTCCAACCAAAAAAAAAATCTTCATTTATCTACTTTTTGATATTGAAACTCCAAGTAAAAATCTTAATTTATCTACTTTAAAAATAATTTTTATAGTGGAACTGAATGTAACTCTGTTCTGTATTTCTCACGTCTCCTGTAAATGTGTTATCATACTTTCATAATTTAAAAAAGAAAAAAAAAATGCAGGGTATTCGCAACGCTTCACCTTCCTTGGCAGTTTTCCTACAGCTTAGGGACCTGCTGCTAGGAGAGGCACACTCCCCTCTCAGCCCCTTTACCAGGAAGTATCAAGAGGAGAGAGGGAAACGAGAGTCAGGACTGGGTACCTGGAGAAAAGGGCGGAATTGAGAATCAGAGAACCCAGGCCCTGGGCAGATCCGGAGCATCCTTCTCACTGTCCTTGCCTTTTCCCTCTGCGGGCTCAGCGGTGTGTCTTTCCCTCTTCAGCGTGCTCCCCAACTGCTATCTCCTTATTAAACCCTCCTCTCCCAGCATCACTTACCTCCACCGCTTTCGGAGACGCCCACCTTCACCCTCACCCACCCGCCCTTGTTTTGTTCTCTTGGGGTGCTAACTTTTCTAGGTTCCAAAAAATATTCTGAAAAATACCTGGATCACAACTTGGATTACTCAACTCACCTGTGTCGCAATTGGCCGCCCAGTGCAGCCTGGTAACTGGTGCCCCGAAGGTCGTGCCCCTAAGGCTACTCAGGATCAACGTAGGTAGCTGCCCGGGGGACCCTAACGTGGAAGCCAAGAAGCAACTCATCTCCATCCGCGCTGGCAGCCGGCCCTAGCGGAGTGCAAGGGAGCGAGGTTAGATACCCAGCCGGGGGCGCAAACGGAGCTCCAGAGGCTGAGCTTCAGACCAGACGCTTCCCCCACCCCCACTTTAAAACATCCTGCTCGCTGTACCCTGAAGTTGTCCGGGACCCAGCAGCTGCTGGGCATAACCCACGCAGCGCCCCCAGCCCCTGGACACCTTCTCCATCACTAAGCTGCTTCCTTCCACTCCACCTTTATTATCCTCCCGTCTCCACCCACTAGCGCGCCTCCGTTTACACCCGCGCAGCCTATTGAGCGCTCAAGCCGCTTTCCGGACTTTCGTTTTCCGCTGGAAGCACAACAGAGGCTGGTGCGCGTTACCAAGGCTTTGACCCGGCTAGTAACAAGCCCGGCCGGGCGTCGTCGGCTCGAAGACCAGGGTGGGAGCCAGGCGGGTGCCCACCCCCTCCACCGGCCGGAGGAGGGAAGTGACCCGGCCCGGCGCGCCCCCTCCTCCGCTCCGGGACCGCCCAGAGGCCGGGAACACCTCCCAGCGCCGCGAACTTGACCTCGGGGGGCTGGACCGCGCAGGCCGCCCGCCGCATCCCGCCCGCACTCCCCGCGGTCTCGGCCCCGATGCACAGCGGCCCCGCGGGCGCGATGCTGGCGCCTTGGTTGCTGAGCGCCGGGCTGAAGCTGCTGCTCTGGGGCGGGCTGTGCGCCGTCTCCCTGGCAGGCGCCACCCTCACCCTGAATCTCCTGCAGATGGTGGCGAGCTTCGCGCGGAAATGGCATCAGATGCGTCCTGTCCCGACCGTTGGGGACCCCTACCCCGTGGTGGGACACGCGCTGATGTTGAAGCCGGACTCAAGAGGTAAGGGCGCCGGCCGCGTCCCTATCCGAGGGCCCGGGTTTCCGGCCCGTGCCGCCCGCCGGCCCTCGTGGATGTAGTCTGGACACTGAAGTGCCCGGCCTGCCGACGCCGGGAGAGAGAGAATTTGTCAGCCACTCATTAGAAGACGGATTCCCAGTCCTATCCAGGTTCCCTGTGACACCTGGCAAAATTGCGGGTGCCCCTGGTCCAAACGAACTTTTTCTGCTTGTGCAGCATAGATCACAAGCTTTCTAGGCTCTTGTCCTGCTTTTCTGCTTCTTTTTCTACCTCGTAGCTGCCCCCACACCTCAGAACACTGCTGTCTTTGCTTCTGTCTGGGCTCTTCAAGCCTTTAAGGGCAGAAACTTCCCTGTGCCTGCGTGCTAAGTAGCTTCAGTCGAGTTCCACTCTTTGTGGCCCCATGGGCGGTAGCCCGCCAGGCTCGTCTGTCCATGGGAGTCTCCAAAGCAAGAATACTGGAGTGGGTGGTCATGCCCTTCTCCAGGGGATCTTCCCAACCCAGGGATGGAACCCAGGTCCCTTACATCTCCTGCGTTGGCAGGCGGGTTTTTTTTTTACCACTTGCACCACCTGGAACAAGAGAAATCCCTTAGAACACAGAAGTCTCTCTTTGTCTCTCTCTCTCAAAAGGCACTTGAGGTTCTTCCCCATCCAGACATCACAAGACTTGACCACAACTTTGATTCCTTCTTGACTTTCATATTTTAGCCCTTTTAAGGAGGTTATGTAATAACAACACTTACTGCCAGGCCTTCTTGAAAATACATGCAGGAAGTTTCAAAATTCTTATTTATTTAAGAGTGAATTTATTTTTATTGAGATCATCTTTTTGAAGAGAGAGATTTACATTGTTTTGTTGGTGGAAAAGATCGCTGTAAGCTAGAAAAGTCTCAGAAGTATCTGAGATTTGGAGTTCTCCATTAGGGAGGATGAATTACTAACAGATATGAACACTTTATTTTCAGGGCTTCCCAGGTGGCACCAGTGGTAAAGAATCTGCCTGCCAATGCAGGAGACCCAAGAAACGGGTTCAAAGGGACTGGAGTTTGATCCCTGGGTTGGGAAGATCCCCTGGAGGAGGAAATGGCAACCCACTCCAGTATGCTTGCCTGGAAAAAAATCCCATGGACAGATGAGCCTAGTGGGCTACAGTCCATGGGGTTGCAAAGAGTCAAACACAACTAAGAACACACATACTTTATTTTCATGGGGGTATAAATTGAATTACCCAGAGCTGAAAAGATTTGCTCAATATGACATATTTTAAAATAAGTCAGGGACCGGAACCCAATTCCCCCTCCAATTAATTGTAAATACTAGTGGTTTTACAGGCTAAAGATTAACTGCAATGCTTGAAGGGTTATTTTCCTCGGTTTTCCCAAGCAAAACAATACTGTCATCTTAAACTCACAAAAATGCCACGAGGCCTCGTGGGAGAGTGTTTACCAAAATACTGAACATATTTTAGGGCAGAAGAAATCCAAGTAAACTTTTCACCAGCCAAACATCAAAGTGACTAATGTCACAAGTGATAAAACAACACATTTATTTATATCAAAACCACATTTGTAAAATCATCTTGAAAGTGTTAGTTGCTCAGTTGTGTCTGATTCTTTGTGACCACATGGACTGTAGCCCACCAGGCTCCTCTGTCCATGGGATTCTCCAGGCAAAAATACTGGAGTGGGTAGCCATTCCCTTCTCCAGGGGATCTTTCCCACCCAGGATTGAACCCAAGTCTCCTGCATTACAAACAGATTCTTTACCATCTAAACTACCAGAGAAGTCCCTAATACTTAAAAGCTGAGCTAACTTTCCTTTCTATTCTAAGGCTTTATAATATTAAACAAAAAATTTATGTAAAAATATAGACCTTCCCATCCCCACTAAAGAAACAGTATGCTTAAGGAGTCTCATGTTCTTTTTGAGAATAATTGAAATCTCCACTGAATAAGACCTATTTTAAAACAAACTGTGAATTGTCTTTGGAATTACTTTCTGAGTGAAGAGAATGACAGTGTACTGTCTTTCATAAAGGGCCATTTTAATCCAGCATATAAATACTGGATTTTGGCATCAGGCAAACCTTGGCTCAATTTCCAGCTTTGGAACCAAGTTGTTTGATTTTGGGAAGTTGTTTAAAACTCTAAGTTAGCGTGGTTTCTTTCTTTTTTTTTTTTTTAACCATGGACTTGAAGTATTACAGAGTAATTTTAAGGATTAAATTTAATGCCTGTGGTTAAATTTAGAGCGCTGTCCAAACTTGGTTAGAATAAGTTCTTTAAGACTGTCAATCATCCATTTATCGAGGCCCTGCTTTGTGCCCAGTGTTGAGCTCAACAAAATTGGAGATTTCAGAATATTCTGAGAAATATTTCCTGTCCTCGGCATCTTGTCTCACATGGAGGCTGTGCCTTAAATTTTGTGGCTGTCTTCCCCTGAGCCTCTTGAACTCTAGTAGACTCTTGCTTTTGCTTCTGTGTCATCACCTGTCTTCCTCACCGGCTGCCTGCTACTGGACCTGATACCTTCAAACCACAGATTCAGACTTCCCTTTCTCCTCTGTCAGATCAGACTGAGGGAGGCAGTATATCGGCATGAAGTAACCCAAGTGTCCATCCCTGGATAAATGGATAAAGAGAATGTCACACACACACACACACTGGAATATTATTCAGTCATGAAAAGAAGGAAATATTGCCATTTGTGAAAACATGGATGAAACTGGAGGCCATTAATGCTAAGTGAAATGTCTGACAAAGAAGATAAATGTGTGATCTCACTTCTCTGCGGAATCTAAAATAAGGAACTTATTACAAAATTCTTGTCTTTTTTAAAAAAAAAAGTATTGGCGTATAGTTGATTCACAATGTTATGTTAGTTTCAGATATACAGCAAAGTGAATCAGTTATACATGTGTGTGTGTGTGTGTGTGTGTGTGTGTGTGTGTGTGTGTGAAAGGTTGTTGCTGAACCACAAAAAGACGCTGGGATTCTTGGCCTCTGAAGGAGAAGAATTCAATCCGGGGCCAGAGACGAGGCTTGACCGCCCAGAGCTTTTGTGTAATCAAGTTTTATTAAAGTATAAAGGAGATAGAGAAAGCTTCTGACATAGGCATCAGAAGGGGGCAGAAAGAGTACCCCCTTGCTAGTGTTAGCAATGGAGTTATATACTCTAATTAGTTATTACAGTGAATCAAAAGAATGTCTGGAGGTTGTAAAGACCTCACTAGACCTACTCCCATAAGTTACATTTTAAGATAACAGGATGAGCCAGAAGGTTTTTTCCAGAGACTGTCCTCAAGCAGGATACATTATTGTTATATAATCCTAAGGAATGTAGAGGGAAAAAAAGTTTGTCCTTTCCTCCTCCTTGAGAATTCCAGACCCCTCTCTCCTTGGCGACCCCCTAGACTTATCAACCTGCCTAGGAAATGACTTTCATATGTATATATACACATATATATCCACTCTTTTTTTCGATTCTTTTCTCATATAGGTCATTACAGACTATTAAGTAGAGTTTCCTGTGCTCTACGGTAGATCCTTATTAGACAGAATTCTTGTCTTGATTGATTTTAAGGTTAAATATTTCTCCCAGATTTTTTTCAGCAGATCATTGATTACACTGAAGAATACCGACATCTGCCACTGCTGAAACTCTGGCTCGGGCCCGTACCTCTCGTGGTCCTTTATAATGCAGAAAATGTAGAAGTGAGTATGATGGCTAATATTCCACTGTCTGTCTGATGGTGTGGGAATCTCATTAGCTGTGGTCATTCTCCACATTCACCTGCCTCTCCCCTCCCTCAGTAAATTCTCTATTCAGTTCCTAGTTGGTGGCAGAAACCAGGAATCATCTTGGGTGTTTTCTTTCAATTCCATTTAGTCCTCAAGACTGAGTGACAGTTATATGTTCAAAACTCTTCATTGAATTTCTTTGAGGCACAGGAATAAAAATGAATCACAGAGAAATAACAATTATGAAATCTTGTTTTAAAAAGTAGTTGTGTTCTAGCCAGATGTTCTTGTAATTGATATCATTTTGATGTCTATATCTCTCAAATTTTTTTTTTCTCTTTTTAAGGTAATTTTAAACAGTTCAAAGCACATTGAAAAATCCTATATGTACAAGTTCTTAGAACCGTGGCTTGGACTAGGACTTCTTACAAGGTATGTCAGTGGAAATTTGTAAAGCTGTCTTATAGAAACAGTTTCTTCTCTGGGTAACTTGTTATTTCAGGTACTGACCCAAAGTATTCTTCCAATAACAAGACTGAGCTCTTGAGAATTATGGGAGAAAGTGGAAGGAAAAGTCTAGTTAACAATGAGCCTTTGATTGACAGGAGTCCTGGATATATGGTAATGTCCAGGCACTGTATTCAATAGTGATAATCACTAGTGTTCCAAGAACAAAGAGGAGGTACTGATACATGAATGGAATAAAGCATAGTTTGGAAGAGGGAAATCTTGAAAATATAATGAAAAAGCAGTCACATCCCCCCAAAGAAGTATATCAAACATAGGGACCTCAATTCTTGAGTCGGTTCAGAAACAGGACTCCAGAAAGACAGGACCCTTGTGGGGACTTTAGATAATTCAAGGATAATAGAGATTAAAGTAAATCATGGAGCAGCAGATCATCTGAGGACTATGGTATTGATAAAAGGGAGAAAAATTATAATCTTTAGAACCTCAGAACTTAGAAGTTTAGGAAAAATTTTAATTGTTTCCATTTTTAATAAATGCCTTTGTAAATGTTAGTAATATAGAACAGTATCCAAAATATTCAATTCTGGAGCTATACATGAGTCTTTATCATTCTGATCAAAGCAATTGAGAATCTACAGAATAAGCTATTTCAGGAGAACTTGGTGACTTGACTATATTTTATCTGTTTCAGATGTTGCTTCTTTTCTCTTTGTAACCATGTATTGTATTTCTAGTACTGGAAACAAATGGCGCTCTAGGAGAAAAATGTTAACACCCACTTTCCATTTTACAATTCTGGAGGATTTCTTAGATGTCATGAATGAACAAGCAAATATATTGGTTACTAAGCTTGAAAAGCATGTTAACCAAGAAGCGTTTAACTGCTTTTTTTACGTCACTCTTTGTACCTTAGATATAATCTGTGGTAAGTCTCACTGATTTGTTTTTAAAGTTAGGCTGTAAAGATAAAATGGCCCAAATAGAAAATAACAGTTCATGGTGTGTGTGTTGGGGGGTGGTATTTAGAAGGGATTTGGGGTTCATCTGGATAGTCCTATTGCTAAATTAGCCTCCTAAGAAGCAGTGGCCATTCATAAGACTTCAAACCCAGCAGTTACGGAGCCAACACGACCAGCAGGTCAGAGGGAAGGAAGGGCAGGAGCTGGGAGGAAGAAAAGCAGAAGATTTGAGAGAAGAGAGAAAAGAAGAATTCTGCAATATATCAGAACAGGACATAATGTCTTTTTTTAAAGTGTCTGCCACTGGAAAGTGTACCCAAGATGTGTGCATGAATTGAATGGTTACTTCTCACTCTATTTTACAGAAACAGCTATGGGAAAGAGCATTGGTGCTCAAAGCAATAATGATTCTGAGTATGTTCGAGCCGTTTATAGGTAAATTAAATCCTTTCAATTATTTCTAAAACTGTTATTGATTAGGGCTTTAAAAATTATTGCCAATCACTTCTGTCTATATTGTATCTTTTTCATCATTTCAAAATGAAACATTACACTAAAAAATCAACCTAATCAATTAAAGCATGTATTTCAATAGTAGAGGAAGAGTTGTGTAAATTATAACACATTCAAATTACACAGTAATTTAAAATGACTATTTTATATTACACTGAGAGATTATATTATGATGCTAGGTTGTAAGAGAAAGATATACATTTTCATGGAAAAATGAGAAGATACCACATCAAAGTGTTAGCTGTGTTTATTGTTGTTGTGTGTGTGCTTCTTTTTCTTATTGTGTTTTATTTTTGTTGTGGTTCATTCTCCTTTCCTATATTTTCTATGCTTGAGTATGTATTATTTCTTAATAGAAATAATCAACTTTACTTTTAAAATTGCTCATGATGATTAAGAGGCAGAGCCAGGATCTGATTCAACATATCCTATGTTTCATCCACTGCTCATTTCACTTAATCTTATTAATTGTTGAGCATCTAACCTGCCATTCACTGCACAAGGTACGGACTAGTTTCAAATGGGCACATGAAACAGAGTAAGGGGAGACAGGCATTGAAGCAACTGATAAGATAATGACTTGAAAAGAAAAGATCAAGTTGATGTGAGAGGGGAAACAAGGATACATTTTACAGATTGAGTGGCCATGAAAAGTCCTTTTTGTGGAATTGGCATCTAAGCTGGTCACAAAGGAGGAGGTTATGTAGGTCTTTCTGCTTTTCACTGGAAATTCTGAGGGCGGTGCTCGTGACAGCTATGTGACAGATGGGGATCAATGAGCACTTTTCCGTGGAAGAGGGAAGTCAGTTGTTTTGTTGGCACTGCAGAGGAGTGAGCAAGCGAATGAGTGGACATTAAAAAGAGGCAGATTTCATATGATCTTGTGGTGCAAGAGCCATGCGTGGCCTGGGGAGGGCAAAAGCTCTCCCTGGAGAAAAAGCAGCAGAGATCAGATGGTCATCTGGTAAGAATGTTTTATAATGGATTCTTCATTCCTCCCAAGAATGCATTCAATGTTTAAGCTTCCCTGGATGTATAATAGTCCATGACTTCATGTTGATGGTAAAGCCTGGAGTTCTCAATAGCCTCTAAAATGAATCATCACCATTCCCCATATCACCCATGCTGAGACAGGGCATCACATCAGGGGTCAAGAAATACACATTTTCAATGTGTCAGCTGATGTGTTTTTATCATTATAGGATGAGTGATTCGATACATCAAAGAATGAAGACGCCCTGGCTCTGGCTTGACCTTGTGTTCTATATGTTTAAAGATGGACGGGAACACAGAAGGAGCCTAAAGATTGTACATGATTTTACCAACAATGTAAGCCCTTGATTTTTTTTTTTTTTACTTGTGATAAAACATAGTCAACATAAAACTTACCATTAAGTGCATTCACGATGCTGTGAACCGTCGCCAGTCTCCACGTCCAGATCTTGACAAGTCTGAGATTTTTATGTTGTGTTGCCATAGTCTGGAACCTGTGTCTCATGAAAGGTGAATAATAATGGGAAAAAGTAGACAGCATGATTGCATCTTAATTATGTGTTAGCATTATGTATGTGGTTACTGGCAGGAGACTTTGGATGAATGAAGTTTTAGATCAAGGTGGCCACAGTGGAAGACAGAGTAATCTCCATTACTGGGTGGTGGGAGCATGACCAACAGTTTGTATGTTTTAACTATAATTTAATTATTTTCTCAAATTACATGCATTACTATCAATACCAATAATTAGTGAACTGTAAATTGGATGGACAATACTATTTACTTAATAAATACTGAAAATGGAATACTGAGTGCCAGGCACTAGGAGTTTCCCCAAGGATGAAGAGAAATATGGTGTTCTGTCCCCAGAGAACTTAAGATCCATTCATTCAGACCACTTAGCAGCAGGTTTGGTCAATTGCTTGATAGGAGGAAAAAGTTGAAATACATGACCAAATTAAGTTTATGGGCTTTAGTTCTTTTATTCACTCAGAAAAGATCTAACGAACATCCTTAAGTGGCAGGCAGTGCTCTGAAAGTGAAAGTTGCTCAGTGGTGTCCAGCTCTTTGCAACCCCACGTACTGTACAGTCCATGGAGTTCTCCAGGCTAGAATACTGGAGTGGGTAGCCTTTCCCTTCTCCAGGCGATCTTCCCAACCCAGGGATCAAACCCAGGTCTCCTGCATTGCAGGCAGATTCTTGATCAGCTGAGCCACAAGGGAAGGGTGGGAATTACATCAGTGAACAAAGACAGATTTGCTGCCATGGGGATGCTATATTTGAGGTATGCATTATATTATACAGCAAGTATAATATAATGTCAGGGCGTGAGTGAAATGAAAAAAATGAGTTAGGAAGATAGTGAGTGCTGGGGACCGGGGTAGCAGTGATCTGGGAAGGTCTTTCTGATAGTGTGCAGAGGGGACAAACCTTAAAAAAGGAGGGAGCCAGCCACACTGGCGTCTGAAGAGAGAGACGTATAGGCAACAGGAATAGCGACCACATCAGGTGACATAACCTATGAACTTGCTGTTTCTTTTCTCCAATCCATCCAGTAATGAGAGCGATCCATAATTAGCCTGTTATATAATGACTGCATTCTCTTCACCACCCAAGCTTTTTCTCATTAGCTCATTCAAATCTCTAGGGCACCATTTAGGGGACTACCAAGTCTATTCCCATGTTAGAAGGATGGCACTTGAATATGCTGGATTTGTCTGATGTTAAATTTGTTTTTAAAAGTCTTATCAAATAATGCCCTAAAATGTTAACAGGAAGCTTTTCTATATTTTCCACAACAGCCTAAGTTATTGTTGAGTCAGAATAGAAAAGGTTTAGAAGAAAAAATCCATGAAAGAAAGTAGAATATTTTCATGGGAAAATGTATTACAGGGCTATATCAAACTCCACACAAGACCATATTATTTAAATCATACAGGTCATCACTGAACGGGTCAATGAAATGAAGAGACATGAAGAAGGTACAAGTAACGACAAGGAGAAGGACTTTCCTCCACACAAAACTAAATGCAGGGCTTTTCTTGACTTGCTTTTAAACGTGACTGATGACCAAGGGAACAAGTTGAGTCACGAAGATATTCGAGAAGAAGTCGATACCTTTATGTTTGAGGTATTTTATCTTGTCACATCATTTTTGGGTATCATTTAAAAAATTCCAGTTACATTTTTGAATCTTTAGCATTATTTTTAAAAGTTTATTTGGTTTTAAAATAGCCTCATATAACTGAGGATGAGTCACTAAATTACAACTAGAAATTACAAAAGAACCTGATTAAGTTATCAGATCAACTTCCTTCTTTAGAAAAAGCCTTTGACTTGTGGTGAGTAAAGCAGTTTTCTCAGGATAACCTAAAACCCATCAGACTTTTCCAAGTAGAAAAGCAGCCAGAAATTTCTCAGTTCCCTGTATTGCTTCATGCTTAAAAAAACAAAAACTCTGAAACCCACAAGTCTGTCTTTTCATTACCTCCTTTTTGAAGTTCTAGCAAATGAACTCCTGCTATGAGCTGCCCAAACTAAAGAAGATTAGCAAGAGCCCTCTGATAGCGAATTTAACTAGTTTGTGGATTCTAAAGGGATTTCTGGTCTTCACATCATTAAAAGAAAGCTGTGGTTTTTACAAAAGGTAATTCTAGTGTTATTAAATATTATAAAGAATGAAGAATGAATCTTTCAGTGGATGGATTGCCAAATAACGATGAAGAAATGTTTTAAAAAGCGCCACGTGGTAATATCCCGGGAGGAAAGTGAAGTGCATGGGTAGTTTAGGATGGCTCAGTGCAGGCCGCCCCTGGGTGGTATGAGCCGCCCTCTGCAGGCGTCTGGGGACACTGCCGAACACACGTGCTCCTGAGGGCGCAGTGGAAGAAAGCAGGCTGTCTTGAGTGTCCCTAGACCTGAATTCTCCTTCTGGCTCTCTCCTGATTAGCCTTATGAGATGCTGCCTGTCACCCCAGATCCTTGTCACAGCTTCCCTATGCTCAGCAGGAGTCTCTTACTTGTTTGGATCAGGCTTCCACTTACAAATTCAAGAGCAGTTATTAAGAATTATTTAGCAAGAGCACTTCCTTCTGTGGCTTTGGTGAACAGCTGAGTGAAAGGGGCCAGATCTTGTCTGGAGTTCAGGGTGACTTCCTTGAAGGCACCACAAGCCTGAGAAGAGGCAAGGACACCAATATCACGGACTCCAAAGATACATGTTGTATAAAATTGCAGAATAAGCCTCAAACAATTCAACTCAGAGGCTTCCCTGGTGGCTCAGTGGTTAAGAATCTGCCTGCCAATGCAGGAGAGGTGGGTTCGATCCCTGGGTCGGAAAGACACCCTGGAGAAGAAATGGCAACCCACTCAGTATTCTTGCCTGGGAAATCCCATCGACAGAGGAACTTGACAGGCTACAGTCCACGGGGTCACAAAGAGTCAGACACGACTGAGTCACTCAACAGCAACAACAAATTCAACTGAGAAGCTGTTTCAGGAAGCAGGTGCTTTGGCGATTTCTGCCCAGAGAAAGACAAATGATAATCATCACTTGCATTGCATAGAGAAAATGGAAAAGTAAGTACTTCCACAGAGGAATAATTTTGTCTTTAGTGCCCCCTAAAAGTCTTATTCATAGAGCTATACTATTATTATTGATTTTTCAAATAATTTTTTTTTCTGAAGAGCTCAGGTAAAAAATTTTTGGATCTGTTTTTAATCTCTAAAATGTAAACAGCGGTATCAAGTATTTCACGAAGTTTTTCTGAAGAATAATTGAGTTAGTTTCTGCAAAGTACTTAGTATCTTGCCTAAAGCTCAGCCAGTATTACAGGAGGGGATGCATCAACTTCTGGATGTGGAAGATGTTACTCAGAACCACACATAGACTCCTGGCCTCCAGGGTCCACAGGTAAAGCCCACCTTACAAAGGCTAGAAGGTGGAGGAGTACAGGTCTGGCAGACTGGCTCATGAAAGTCAGACATTTCCCCTTGAAAACTGTCTAACAAAGCACCTTATCCCCTTGGGAAAGTGAAAGTGAAAGTCAAGTCGCTCAGTTGTGTCCGACTCTTTGTGACCCCATGGACTATAGCCCACCAGGCTCCTCTGTCCACAGGATTCTCCAGGCAAGAATACTGGAGTGGGTTGCCATTTCCTTCTCCAGGGGATCTTTCCGACCCAAGGATCGAACCCAGGTCTCCCGCGTTGCAGGCAGATGCTTTAACCTCTGAGCCACCAGAAAGCCCAAAGTCTCCCTTATTATCACAACCCAGCCACTTCTCACCACGTATGCAACCTTGTGTGGCGTTGAAATGCCTCTCTAAGCATGAATCTCCCCTTTGAAGGGACTCTTTTGTTTCTTATCAAGGTGAAATACTGCACCCACTTAATTTATTATGTTTGGAGTCACGGTGCAGCTGTCAGATCCAGACAGTTCAAAATGGAGTTCTCTCTTCTAATCTTTGCCATTCGACTCTGCTAAGCTATTTTTCCTTGCATTTGTAGGGCCATGATACAACTGCATCTGCAATAAACTGGTCCTTATATCTATTGGGTTCATATCCAGAAGTCCAGCAAAAAGTGGACAGTGAACTGGAAGAAGTGTTCGGTATGTTCAGCCCCTTCACTAGTTATACAGTGGGTATCATGTACACCGAAGCAAGAGTTGTTCTTGCTCAGAAAGGGTATGCAGTAGAATCTGTTCTAAAGGTACTGCAGTAGGCAGGAAGGCTCCGATGTGGGGTTCCTTCTAATACCAGTTTTCTTAGCAAGGCCTGGCTAAGAATATAGGCATTTGCTAAGTGCCTGGCATATGATGCACAGATAAATGGTACGATCCTCAGGCATCTCACTGCTTAATAGATGAAGTAGAAGTACATGCAAAAGCATTGAGTCACCAGGTCAAGGAAACCTGTTTCATCCCTCATTGCATCTAGCCACAAATGAGAGAGAAGATGCATTAAGCTGCTAGGATGTACATTTCTATTACACAGCCAGCAACCTACAGGCTGATGCCAGCAGTAACATCATCAGATTCCCAGCACCCCAAAAGGAAACCCTGTCTCATTACTTGGCCCCTCTCCTCTCTTCCCTCAGGCCCTGGCAATCTCTAATCTGTCTCTAATGGGACTTACTACCTGTTCTGGGTACTTCCTGGGCTTTCCAGGTGGCTCAGTGGTAAAGACTCCACCTGCCAATGCAGGAGATGTGGGTTGGATCGCTGGGTAGGGAAGATCCCCTGGAGAAGGAAATAGCTACCCCCTCCAGTATTCTTGCCTGGGAAATCCCACAAACAGAGGAGCCTTGCAGGCTACAGTGCATTGGGTCGCAAAAGAGTTGGACATGACTTAGCAACTAAACAACAGAGTACTTCCTATAAATGAAATCCTACAAATACGTGATTGTTGGTGTCTGGTTTCTTTCACTGAATAGATCTCATTTTATTTTGATTATGGCTAATATTAGAGATTCTATTTTAGCTGTAGGTATTTAACATTCAGTGTTTTGATGTGTATTCTTCATCAATGTCCCATCTCCCAAGCTCAAATAACACTTTCATTGTTATTCTGTGTATTCTGTTAAAACCAGGGAAGTCTGACCGTCCTGTTACCCTAGAAGACCTGAAGAAACTTAAATATCTGGAATGTGTTATTAAGGAGAGCCTTCGCCTTTTCCCGCCTGTTCCTTTCTTTGCCCGTAATCTTACCCAAGACTGTGAAGTTGGTAAGGATTGTATAATTTGAATAGCAGGGAGAGTGGGTTATTTTTATGGTCTGTCTTGCTCCATCCTCATGGCCTATTGACTACTTCTTGACAGTGGGTTACAAAATCGTGCAAGGCTCTCAAGTAATCATCCTGCCCTATGCACTGCATAGAGATCCAAAGTACTTCCCGGATCCTGAGGAATTCAAGCCAGAACGGTTCTTTGCGGAGAATTCGAAAGGACGTCATACATACGCATATGTGCCCTTCTCTGCGGGCCCCCGAAACTGTATAGGTCTGTATCCACCAGAGCTAGTCTCACCTTTCAGGTTGGCAGAGCATAGTGGTTTTCTTACAAAAATTTCTTGAGATATAGCATCCCATAGGCAACTGTCTTTTAAAAAAACTGACTTCCTTTCCCCTCCCCTTTGCTACACATTGTTTTAAAATGTGACTGTCATAAAGTTTATTAGTTTTATGGCGCAGCCTTAACAAAGTACCCGACACTGTGTGCTTAAGCCACAGGAATTTATTTTCTCCCAATTCTGGAGGCTAGAAGTCCAAGATCAAGGTGACAACGGAATTTGTAATAAGCCTGTCCTTAGCTTGTTGGATCCCTGATGCTCTTCTCCTTGCATCCCTACATGGCCTCTGTGGGTGTGTTCTAATCTTTCCTTTCCATAAGGTTACCAGTCAGATTGGATTAGGATCCACCCATCTGACCATTTTCATTTAATTACTTCTTTAAACATCCTGTCTCCAAAACACAGGCATAATTCTTTTCCTTGGTAGACGCTGACAATATTATAGCTTTTAGATGATAAGAGGATATACTTCATATGGTAGAAAACTTATGTGTAATGATTTGTTATATTTAATTTCTGTTTGTTGCTTTTAAGAACTTCATTTTGGAAAACCAAAACACAAAACACCACAAGGCCAGCTGAAGTGCTTAAACAAAGCGAATGCACATCACCAAGTGTTATAAACACGCTCAGCTTCAGAATCTCTAACATTTTATCATTTATGCAAATACAGGCATTCATATAATAAGACCAGATTTAAATGGGTGAGTCTGAAGCTTATTTGGTGACTCTGTAGTAAATTAAATTAAAGGCTCAATAAGAAAGTAATCTAGAGTAGTGATTCTCAGGCTTGAATGAGCCCAGGATTCGTTTAGGCTTTTGCTAAAATATAAATTCCTGGCCCATCTCAGCTGTTCAGATGTACTGGGTGGGAGAAGGAAAGGGCACTCAAGAATCTTCATTTTTAACAAGCATCCCAAGTGATTCTGATTCTCCCAGGGCCCATTGAAAAAATACAAAATTGTTTGCTTCCTCTGATTAGACTTCTGATTTCTCACATTTAAGGTATATATCTATCTAATGATGTTGGTATTTACTTTAATTTGAAGGTCAAAAGTTTGCCATAATGGAAGAAAAGACCATTCTTTCCTGCATCCTGAGGCACTTTTGGGTAGAATCCAACCAAAAAAGAGAAGAACTTGGTCTGGCAGGAGAGCTAATTCTTCGTCCAAGTAACGGCATCTGGATCAAGTTGAAGAGGAGAAATACAGATGAATCCTAACTGTTTTACTGGGTTATGCTCTTATCATAAAAAGGTCTTTCTTTAAGGGGAACTTTTCATGTACAATTTGTAGATCATGGATTCAGTATTCTTAATCCCTCAATTTAATTTTTTTCTTGTCCCACTTAGCTTAGGGTCAAGTCTACCAAAGCAAGAGTTTCCATATCTTCATCACCATCATAGCTTTGACTCCTGGTCTTGATCCCAAAAGATCAATTAACTGATGACCATATGCAAATGAACATATTAAAACTTCTCCACAGAAGGATCCACAGGCCAATTCCATTCCAATCAACAGAGCCAAAAGATATAATTTAAATGAAGTTCTAGAATATCTTTAAGATGTTCTTATTGACTCAGGAATAAATATTTGCATGTACACATATACATTTGTTCAAAAAGACTGTGTAATTAAACACTATGACTTAAGGAGCTTAAATTTCAAGAATTGTATCAGTGGCATCAGTTTTGGGGAGAATAATCCTTATGATACTTTTCAAAGGGTTAATCATATACAGTGGATCATTTATAAGTTCACTCTTAGGTTCTGTTCCTCTTTCCCTTTGGACTGTGTACTTATAGCTTTCCTTTCGTTTTTCAGAGCATCACAATTACCTTTCTATATTGTATATTATTGGGAGAGATTCCTCCTAGTAATTTCTAGGCCCTTACCATGCCTCAGGGAATTGATTGGGAGCTCTAAGGCTTTGGAAGGTCTAAGGACCTTAGAGATTTTCTAGTTATGCAGTGGCCTCTCCCTGTCTACAGGTTCTGAATCCATGGATTCAACCAAGGACTGATTGAAATTATTTGAAAAAACAATTCCAGGAAGTTCCAGAAAGCAAAACTATTTACAAAGCATTTACGTTGTATTCACAACTATTTATATAGCAGTTACATTGTATTAGGTATTGTAAGTAATCTAGAGTTGATTTAAAGTAGAGAGTTGGATGTGCAGATCCATGTGCAAATGCTACACTATTTTGTATAAGGGACTTGAGCATCCATAGATTAGTGTCTGTGGGGATCCTGGAACTAATCCCTTGTGGATACCGAGGGGTACTCCCTCTTAATAGAACAGGCTGAGTTCAGGGGAAAGGTAAGTCCCAAAGCCATACCACTAGTGGGTGATGAGGCTGGCGATGGAGATCTTTAAATCTCTCCACTCCCAATATGGTGACACTTCCACAATAGGATCTTGCTTCATGGCACCCATGCCTAGATATGTTATTAGAATATAGATGTTCTGCCTCTGATTTTGGCATATTTCCTCTTCCATTATTAAAGGAAAAGAGAAGCCATTCATCTATATTAAGTAACCCAGTCACATCTCACTTAGTATAGGGTTAGACTTCTAGTAAATTGAATCCTCCAGGACATACCTGTCAAGTTGATAACGGACACCAATTCCCCAAATTTTAATGCCGTAGACAACATCTCTAGTCCTTCACTCAGTGACTTTTAAAAACGTCTTTTAAGAAATAATTTTAATAAAATTGTTTCTTCAATTTTCCAAGACAATAACCAATAGAAACAACAAATTAAGAAGATGCATGATGTATTCTTCAATGGATATCAAATAAAGAGGTTACAAAACCAAAACCACTTGGGAAGCACCACAGGCTGTGGTACTAAGGGCAGGGTCAGCAGATCTCCCCACTTTCATATCCCAGAGACCCCAGTGTGGACCACCCAGGCCCTAAGCTGAGCAGAAAAAGTCAAGAACATATAAGATATAAGGGAAAGACTTCCATCTTATGGTTAACCTTCTTACTTAAAAACTGGGTATGTGTAGAAATCTTGCTCCCCAATGACCCTGGATAATTGGGATTTTATTTGTGGAAATTGGTCTTATTTCTGAATTTCATGCACTTATATGTAAACCTTTGTGTGTGTTTAAGTGATCCTACAATATGATGTAAAGTTAAATGTAAATTAAAATATTGCTACATGTTGTCTTTTGATCTAAAATCTTCATTTAGCCTCAGAATAATTTATTTTTTTTAACCTGGAAATTCTCTGAAACTGTGTCAGAGTTGGAACTGAGAAATATGTCATCTTTTGTAATATGGGAATGCAGATGCTGATTTTTTTAAATACAAGGATGATCAAATATCTATATCCCTATTACCTGTCTTCTACTCAAAAGAGGTAACTCAAGAAAAATAAATTACATTTTAAACATGGGTGCTACATTTTATCCTAAGAGTTGACATCAGTTGGAAATATGGATAACTTTAAAGGATAATTTAGTGGATGACTGATTCATAATGCAATAAAAGTATTAGTACTTTTGAGTTGACATCATTAGTGTCATTTATACTTTCTAACAAAATGATCCTTATGCTGCTATCATAGACTGATTTCAAGTTTCTCATAATTTGAAGCATAAAATAGAGGAGAAGCAGAAATCCCAGAACGTTTTGTTCATCTGATAGCAAAAAGTAAAATCCCTCTTAAGGGCTCCCTGGGAGTAAGCAAAAACCATAGCATCACTGGGTCCCAGGGGTTTACAGCCTAAAAACCTCTCCAGGAGGGGACCTATTGAACAGACACTCTATTCTCCGTCACAGACAACCAATGAATGTCAATTTCTGAACCACCTGACCTGTCTCACAAAGAGATGCTGGTCATACAAAGGTCAGTTTTTACCCTGGAATGTATTTGGATCAATCAAATGTATTTATTTCCAGCATCTAATGAAATGCTGATAGATACATTTAACTTCATTTACTCTGCCTAGAGATTCCCTCTTTCTAGGAACAGCACCTTCTTTATTTTTAGAATTATCCTGTGATACCCCCACTTTCTCTTCTCCTCCTTTTGCTTCTTTAAACCACACACACTGTAAATATGTGGTTCTATAGCCAGCCATGGAGAGCTCCCCTCCTGCCCAAAGGTTCTCACACTTTGAATCTCTAGGACTTCTATGCTGACAGCAGAAGCAAGCTCTCTTTTTAAAGGGCTCAGTGGTAAGATTAGGCACAGCCAGATAATCCCCATTTGATTAGTTACTAAAACAGTTTAGTAACCTTAATTATTAATACATCTGCAAAATTGTGTTTGTCCTGTAACATAAAAGTAATCATGGACAAATGCGGTATCCCATTTTCTTTGATGTCTGGGATGATAGAGGGAAGCCTTGGGGAACATTTTAGAATTCTGCCTACCATTGCCTCTTTCCAATTTCTTTCTGATCTGCTCTTTCTGAATCCACAAGCAAATCTTTAGTTTTATTATATTACGAGAACATACGTTCCACTATAAGAAAAATTCAGAAGAAACACAGGAGTATATTTAAATAGATTTAAACCGGTAATCGCACCATTTAGGGAAACCACCTCTGAGGGTTTCTGCTGTGATCTGGAGAGAGGGCAGTTTTTTCCAGTCACCTTCTTTTTCCTGATGAGGCTGGTAGCCAATGAAATCACCAATTTAGATTCGTTAATATTGCACAAGTCAGAGGATTCCCTTTTGTTGTTTGCTGCTATGTCAGTTGGTATATCCCAACTGGTATATACTGGATATACTGGATGCTGGTATATCCCAAATTTAAATGGATATTTAAATATGCAGTATGAATATTTTAAATATGCTACCTCATTACAGCCAGAAAAAATGGTTTACTGGCAACATTTTCCTACATTCTCAATAAACACAGTTCTGCATTGCAGTAATATGCATTAAATATTTATTTAAGAACTCCCTAAAAATCTAATTTACTAGCCAGAAAGATGTACTGCATCTTTGAAGAACAGTTAGAAAACAAAGGAGATTTAGTGGGCAAGGGACTGTAGTCTTTACATATTTTTAAAAGTACAAGAAAGAGAGTAAATCATTTCGTATAGATATAATAGGTCAATCTAGAATGATGGATGGAAGTGGCAAGGAGATATATTTCAGTATATAGGGAGATTTTTTTCTTAAAAATAAAAATAAAATTCCCTGAACAAGAATAGGCTCCTAGGAAAACCAGTATGTTTCTTTCAGGTCTAGGTGTCCTGATAGAGAAGACTACACTCTATGCTAGGAGTGCTAACTTTATCTGAAGGGGGCAGATAGTAAATCTTTTCAGCTTTGCAGGCCATACTGTCTCTATCACAACTATTTAACTCTATAGGGTTAAAGCAACCATGGATAATACAGGAGTGAATGAGCATGACTGTGTTCCAATAAAGCTTCATTTATAAAGACAGGCACTGGACCAGATTTGGTCTGTGAACAAACTGTCAAACCCTGCTATGTTTTATTTCCTGAAATGGATGGGAGGAAGTCCTAAACATTGGTCAATTCCATTCCATCCTACAAACCTCACTGTTACAGGAATCCTTCACTGGGACAAAGGAAGGCATGGATAGCATTTGCTAAAAGGCTCATCATGACTTCCAGGAGGGTGAATCCCTTTCCACCCCCTTATTCATATGTATCCAGGTCATTATATTGGAAACATCTAGTTAGATATATTATGAGCCCCAAATAGCTAGGAATGTTGGGGACATTTTAAAAAATGGAACCATGTACATGAATTCTGTGGTCCTATTATGAAATAGTAAACATATTAAATAGTTGAACACAGAAATGGGATGTTCATAGAATATGTTGACAGGACAAAAAGTTGAAACTCTCGGCAGAAAACCAAAGTCAATATCAGAGCCAAGCAAATACTGAGTGCAGAGCCCTATTGGGAAAGCCTGAAGACTGGCCATTTTTCAATGGCAAGAAACACCCTCAGCTCCAGAACCACGGAAGCAAATGTGCTTTCAGGTAGAGAATTTCTATTATTCTGATCGTTTCCAAATAGTTTTTTTTTTTATTAAGCATTATTTTTACTTTATAAAGCAACTATTAGTTGACATTCTAATTTCCTGTGTATTTAGAGAATGTAGAAGGAACTGATGCTCTTATATATGGAAACATATAGGTGCAAGATATTTTTCAATCAAAGAGAACATTGATTAAAAATTTTAAAACAGGCTTGAATATTTTGAATATCTTTCCTTAGGGATTTTGGACAAATACCATTGCCATGGTTTATAAAAATTTTCCTTTTGCTCAAATCAAGAGGTTTCACAAATGTTTAATTTCTCTCTACCAATTCCCTTCCCATAATTGCTAAGAACATAGGTGCCAAATGGACAATAAACACCACAGTAATCTAGAGGTCTCAATTTGTATCTCATGCCAAGTCCTTGGAATTAAAATGTTCAGAAAACCATTGCTTTCTATACTGATAATTGTGTGCTTAGATTTGCTATCCAGACATTTACAAGAAAATCTGGACTACCTTAAATTAAGATTCGTGTTAAATATGATCTATAAACAGCAGAGTTATGTGCCTGTTGCTTTCTCTTTTAGGATGATTGCACTCAGGCAAGCAGCTTACTTCACTTGCTTGTTTGCTACAGTTTCCTGTGGTGAGTGGATTATCTCTAAGAGGCAAAGTTAAGGGTGAGGGGGAGAGTAGTTAAGCAAGACATCTGACCCTCAGGACACATATCCTTTTAAGGTTCAGCACCAACTACCACTTGGCAGATATATCATCCTAGACATGCCAGAAGGAGGGGCCCAGAAACGAGAATGTCTTGGCAGGTGTCGACAGAAACTTCTGTTTGGAAAAGACTCTCTACAAAGCAGATCATAAAACAATCAGCCCTCTATTTTTATTATCAACATTAAAAAATCAACTTTATCTGAATCAGAAGAGTGCTAGGTATTTTATAGCATCTGGGTCCAACCCAAGTATGATAATACGTACTCAGTACATATTTTTATTGTTTTAGACTTCTGGGGAATCATTTCAGAAAAGTACCTAGTTTATATTTAATTTAGGAAGTCATCCATTTGAATAGTTTTGCGTTTCACCATCAGGCTTTGATCTTATTTCTCTTTCTATCCATTAAAATTTCACAGAATAGGAATGATTTTAGACACTGTTTTTCATTAATCATTGTAGAATGGAGTTTTCAGGATGCCACCATTATGGGTGGTTTCTGAGTCTTTGTTGACTTAAGAAGACCACATCACAACAATGTTTATGGCTAAGACAAACACTTCCAGGTGTCTAGGGTAAGGATTACATTTGGCAAAAAATATAAATTCTTAAGGAAGAAGTTTTTTTCCCCTAAACCAAACTCCCCTCCATCTGTCCCCTCATTCCAAATTGCTCTTCTGAGCCAAAATCATTACTGCATACAAATACATTGAATGCTGAGGAGTAGAAGCCAGAGATGCTGTGAACCATGGTCACTTCAATTTTATTATTTTTGAAAAAAATTATGATCATGCTAGGGAAATTAGAGGTGCAAATTAGCAGAAAATGAGAAAATACCTGTCATCTATAGTCTTATAATACAGAGACAGCCTTTGTTCAAAATAACTTTTTCAGATATTTTTCTGCATGTGTCTTTACACACTCAACAAAGATGTTATTAGATACTTTTTTTTGTAACTTATGCTTCCCATTTATATAGTGATCTTTCATGCAGATAAAAATTTATCATGTTTTTGGAGCTTAATATTCTTCTCTATCCATGGTATTTTTGTATGCACATTCTTATATACATGCTTATGTCTGTAGAAAAATTTTTTTGGAAATTAAAACACCAGATATAGTAAAGGTATGCATATTTTTGAAGGTTTTATGATATATATCATCAAATTATCTTCCAGAAAAGTTGTTCCCATGTTAGAAGATAGGGAGAAACCAAGCTAAGATCACATTTGAGGGAAAATAATTTATGTACAAATTATTATGGTTCAGCACGATAAATGAAAATCAACCAAGTATTTTTATGCATAAGTACCCATAAAATAATTTCAACATCACACATCACACCCTAATATATCACTATTTCAGGAGTTCCCTGCCTGTCCAGTGGTTAGGACTCTGTGCTTCCACTGCAGGGACATGGGTTCGATCCCTGGTCAGGGAACTAAGATCCCACACACTGCACAGCAGGTATATTTCATCCTGCTTCTGCATTTAGTTACATCCTAAGATCTTTGGGTATTCCAGGGACAAAGTAAGAAGGTTTAGAACGCAGATACATTTCTTTTAAAATTATTATTTCTTCCAAATTAATGTGCCTTTTTTCAATGATTCTGTCATAGGATGCTTGACTCAACTATATAGCAACACCTTCTTCAGAGGCGGGGATGTATCTGCCATGTACACCCCAGATGCCCAATACTGTCAGATGATGTGCACCTTCCATCCGAGGTGCTTGCTATTTAGCTTTCTTCCTGAAAATTCAACCAGTCACGCAGACAAAAGGTAAAAGCTGATATTTCTTTATTGGAGAAGCCAGTCACTTTTCAAAATGGAATCAGTTGTGTGCACCACATAGCGAGGTTTTGTTTCTAAATGGCCAGCTTCATCGGAATCACCCTGCGTAGTTCTTATCTAAGCAGATTCTTAGGCTCAAGCCCAGACTTATCAAACCTAAGTCTCTTGGGCCTGGAAATCTGCATTTTAAACAATGACCTCATTCACTTAGAGCCATAGAAGGTAGTCTTTTCCTATCCAAGACCTCAAGGAAAACACTTGAAAATGATTGAGTTACAAGATTATCTCAAGAAAGGGCCTAATAACAGGTGAATATTTCACCTGAACAAGAAAGCTATTTACTGTCTGACGCATGATCACACTTGTGGATAGCATAGTTCTTAACTATAGAAGGCAAGCATTTTGTTGAGAAAATAATTAAAATCCAGATCTTGTAACCTTGGGAGAAGGTAGGTCTGAATGATGCCTATAATGAGACAGTTTGGGCACCTCTAGTATACGTGATATGTGTATGCCTGCATGTACATGCATACGTGTGTGTGTGTGTGTGCATGCATGTGTGGACATGAATATTTATTATTAACTGGTAATTTGGAAAAGTACGAGTATTTGAAAAGTAGTTGGTAATGAAAAGTCTTATTCAGTCATAAAGTTGCTCATGTACAACCATAGTTTTATTATAATTTTTTTAAATTTTGATCAAATATCCAGAATGAATGTTTCTTCCTTGTTCCCATTTCCAAATCCATAATTCTTTTCCTTTATCTTTACTCTATTTGAATTAAAAACTAGGAATTAGACTGTCATTCCCTGATTCTCCAAGGGAAATGAAAGTGAAAATGCTAGTCATGTGGTTGTGTCCGACTCTTTGCGACCCCATGGACTGTAGCCTACCAGACTCCTCTGTCCATGGAATTATCCCAGACAAGAATACTGGAGTGGGTAATCATTCCCTTCTCCAGGTGATCTTCCTGACCTAGGGACCGAACCCACGTCCCCTGCATTGCAAGTGGATTCCTTACCATCTGAGCCGCCAGGGAAGCCCTCTACAGGGAAACTTGTATAGCAAACCTAGACTGTATGTTAGAGGTAGCACCTTTTCACTTACAAAGTTGGATTAGGTTCTAGAATCCTTTTAAATAAGAAAATTACATTAAAGTTGACATTAAAGACAGAATGAAGTTTTTTAGTAGGTGTGGACTGTAAGGAATTAGTAATCAGGATAAATACCAAATATAGATGCAACTCTCATGACTGATTTAATTTCTTAAGTAAATGAAAATATTTATAACAACAATCACCAGCTGGGAACATAATTCCCACAAAGCTTGGGAATGCAGGAAGAATCATTCCCTCTTTGTTTGAAACAAAGGAAAACAATGCTTAAGTTAGATATTACAAAGATTGTTAGGTATTAAGGAATTGCCTCTCAGAATGTTTTTCCCAGCAGGAGTCAGGCATGCTGTATTATTTTCCTTATTTCTGGCTGTATTCATAAATGCATAGAAATGCTAGACATTTCCTCAATGTGTGTTTATCATTCTACTTCTTATTAAGCTACTTTTAATAAATAGGTTTGGTTGCTTCTTGAAGGACAGTGTGACAGGAACCCTGCCGAGAGTGTCACGGACAGGTGCAATTTCGGGACATTCCCTAAAGCGATGTGGTCATCAAATTAGTGGTAAGGTGTGGATTTCTGAGCTCAGTTTGAATGGACAGTGGGTCTACCTTAGAACAGCTTCTGCTCAAACTCTGTAGCACCATGCACTTTTGGAACGGAAAACTTAGAAAGATAACAGAGATGGGGTTGTATACTGGACACACCCTCTTATCTTCATCAGTCATCTCATACTTGAGGAGCCTCCATTGTTTATGAGGCTAGCACTTTGGTGTAAGATGTACAAAAAGTAAATACACAGCTGAACAATAGTCTGCCTTTGATTCTCAAATGGAAACAGACCCACAGAGAACAAACTTAACCGTTACTAATGGAGAAGGATGGGGGGGAGGGGTAGATTGGGAGTTTGGGATGGACATGTACACACTGCTATATTTAAATAGATAACCAACAAGGACCTACTGTATACCACAGGGAACTCTGCTCAATATTCTATAATAACCTATATGGGAAAGGAATCTGAAAGAGAATGGAAACAGGTGTATGTATAACTGAATCAACTGGCTGTGCCTGAAACCAACACAAGAGTTTAAATCAGCTAAGTCCACTATAAAATTAAAAAAAAAAAAGCCACCCAGCCCAAATTGATGATTCACTTCCAGAAGGGAAGCTAATTGAATTTGCTCTATGTGTTTTATTTGGGCAGCTTGCCACCGAAGCATTTATAAAGGAATTGATATGAGAGGAGTCAATTTCAATGTATCTAAGGTGAAAAGTGCTGAAGAATGCCAAGAAAGGTGCACCAACAACATTCACTGCCAGTTTTTCACATATGCCACAAAAACCTTCTTCAATGCAGAGTACCGGTGAGTAAAATTCAGTGTCTATTCTTTCTGATGGTGTTTTCAGAAACATAACCTTTTTTTTTCTTCATAACCATTTTTCCCCCAACTGAAAATCAGAGAAAGTTTTTAGGTCTAATCAGTCTTCTTAGTCTTAAAGAGAATAAGAATATTCTTAAAGAGATGGGAATACCAGACCACCTTACCTGCCCATGAGAAACCTGTTTTGCAGGTCAAGAGGCAACAGTTAGAACTGGACATGGAACAATGGACTGGTTCAAAATTGGGAAAGGAGTACATCAAGGCTGTATACTGTCATCCTGCTTATTTAACTTATACGCACAGTACATCATGCAAAATGCCAGGCTAGATGAATCACAAGCTGGAATCAAGATTTCCAGCAGAAATATCAACAGCTTCAGATATGCAGATGATACCACTTTAATGGCATGAAGAGGAACTAAAGAGCCTCTTGATGAAGGTGAAAGAGAAGAGTGAAAAAGCCGGGTTTAAACTCAACATTCAAAAAACAGATCATGGTATCTGGTCCTATCACTTCATGGCAAATAGATGGGGAAAATGTGTAAACAGTGTCAGAATTCATTTTCTTGGGCTCCAAAATCAATGTGGACAGTGACTACAGCCACAAAATTAAAAGATGCTTGCTCCTTGGAAGAATAGCTATGTCAAACGTAGACAGTGTTTTAAAAAGCAGAGACATCACTTTGCTGACAAAGGTCCATATAGTCAAACCCATGGTTTTTGTAGTAGTCATGTACAGATGTGAGAGTTGGACCATAAAGAAGGCTGAGCACCAAAGAATTGATGCTTTTGAACTGTGGTGTTGGAGAAGACTCTTGAGAGTCACTTGGACAGCAAGATCAAACCGTTAAATCCTAAAGGAAATCAACCTTGAATATTCATTGGAAGGACTGATGCTGAAGCTGAAGATCCAATATTTTGGCCATCTGATTTAAAGAGCTGACTCAGTGGAAAAGCCCCTGATGCTGGGGAAAACTGAGGGCAAGAGAAGAAGGGGGAAACAGAGGGTAAGATGGTTGGATGGTATCACTGACTCAATGGACATGAGTCTGAGCAAACTCAGAGAGATAGTGATGGACAGAGAAGCCTGGTGTGTGCAGTTCATGGGGTCACAGAGTCAGACAGGCCTTAGAAACTGAACAACAGTCTTCTTATTATTTTATTCAACTTTGGCATCATTTTTCCTGAAGAGAAAAATTTCCATTTGGTCCACAAATACCCTGTGCTTGTAGAGTCAGGGTTCAGTAGAATAATGTCCCATAGAAGAACAGCTCCTACTGCACCCTCAATGTCTATTTGATGAATAACACAATCCCTAATTCACTCATCACTGACGTCACTGTTCTGATTGCTTTGTTTATTTTCCACTGACCATAGATCATTTTCAACAAGGAATGGACTTCTGCAGGCACCTTGAAGTTTAGGAAGCAAAGTAACCTCTGTTTTTCACATTCAGGAACAACTGCCTATTAAAACACAGCCCACAGGGGACACCTACGAGTATAAAGGTGCTGACTGACGTGGAGTCTGGATTCTCACTGAAGGCGTGTGGAAACTCGAAAATTGGTAATCGTTATGGCTCCTACTTCACTGTGTGGGCTTCTTCCCCAATGGCTCGGTGGTAAAGAATCTGCCTGAAATACAGGAGATTCATGAGGTCCAGGCTCGATCCCCGGGTCATGACGATCCCCTGGTCGTGATGATCCCCTGGAGAAGGGAGTGCAACTCACTCCTGTATTTTTGCCTGGAGAACCCCATGGACAGAGGAGCCTGGTTGATTACAGTCCATGGGGTTGCAAAGAGTCAGAGACAACTTAGTGACTAAACAATTAACAGGGGAATGCTAGTTGTTATGCTAAATACCTTGGCTTTGTAGAATAACGCACATTTGAATAATGTTCACATCAGTCAGTGAAACACTGTACCATAAGGAAGGTAACCAACCAGAAAGTTAATGAGGGCAGATATTTATGCAGTCCTTCATTTGATTTGCACCACGGAGAATTAAGGGTTTCCCTTATAGTTCAGATGGTAAAGAATCTGCCTGCATTTCAGGAGATGCAGGAGACACAGGCTCAGTCTCTGAGTCGGGAAGATCCCCTGGAGAAGGAAATGGCAACTCACTCCAATATTCTTGCCTGGAGAATCCCATGGACAGAGGAGCCTTGCGGGCTACATTCTGTGGGGTCACAAAGAGTTGGACATGACTGAGCGCACACACATACATGCATGCACGCACACACACATTTCACTGTGTGATTGTGGTAGGTAGAAAAAAAGAACCTCCCAAAAACACCCACATCCTAATCTCTGGAGTCTGTAAATCTGTTACCTTACAGGGCAAAAAAGGTTTGATTAAATATGTGATTATGTTAAAAACTTTGAGATTATTCTGGATTATATGGATAGACACAATGTAGTCACAAGGGTCCTGATAAAAGAAAGAGAGCAGAATGATCAGGGAGTCAGAGAGAGAGAGAGATTAGAAGAGGTTATACTTTTGGCTTTGAAGATGGAGGAAAGGTCCCTACGTCAAGGAATGCAGGTGGCCTCTAGAATCTGGAAAAGGTAAGGACAAATGTTCTACAGATTCCCAAAGGACCAAAGCCCGGCCAGTAAGACCCATTTCTAGAGAAGGAAATGGCAACCCACTCCACTATCCTTGTCTGGAAAAATCCCATGGACAGAGGAGCCAGGTGAGCTACAGTCCATGGGGTTGCAAAGAGTTAGACACTGATGACTAAGCACTACACATTATTCCCATCATGTAAGGACTAAACAACAAGGACAGAGACCCATTTCAGACTTCTCGACTTCTGATCTCCGGAACCGGGAGATAATACATTTGTGTTGTTTAAGCCACTAAGTTTGGGATAATTTTTTAAGCAGCCATAGGAAACTAGCACAGTGACATTGTAGAGAAAACTATGGTCATTTCTTGGTGGTGTCTATTATCTAGTGAAAGGACTCTAGCATAATAAATCAATGAAACCCTGTAGTTTCAGATATAGGGGTAATTTTAATTGAAAGAGCCAGAAAATTTGCTAAGATATTCTCTCTTATTTAGCACATCAGCATGTCAATGATAACATGTTATTGAAACCAAGTTATCAATAGCCACCTCTATACAGTATCAAGTGCTGACTCTGTGCCAAGCCCTGAATGGGGAGCTAGGCTAGGCTCCTGCCTTAGAAGACTGGGGAGTTGGCAGCAATGCCTCTCTTTTCCCATTGGTTCCCAGCCTCTCCCAACACACCTCCTCCATGGGGTGCTCTAGATTTATTGCTTCAAATTAAGTATTATTTATTTTTTTAATATTCACATTTGGTTCTTTTCTGTAATTTAATTTCTGTCTATTGATATTGTCTGGTGAGACATTGTTTTCATACTTCAGTCCTTTCTTTAAGATTTTTTTTTTTTTTTTGGTGTGTGGATCATTTTTAGAGTCTTTATTGAATTTGTTACAATATTGCTTCTGTTTTATGTTTGGGGGCTTTATTTTTCTGGCCATGAGGCATGTGGGATCTTAGCTTGCCTACCAGGAATCAAACCCACATCCTCTGCATTGGAAGGCGAAATCTTAACCATTGGACCAACAGGGAAGTTCCCTCTCCAGTTCTTTGGACATGCTTTCCTTTAGTTCTTTGAACATATTTAAAATAGCTGATGTAAAAGTCTTGGTATAGTAAATCCAATGTTCGTGCTCCCTCAGTGATGGTTTATATTGACCTTTACTTCTGTGGATGGGCCATATTTCCTTGTTTCTTGACATGTCTCATGATTTTTTTGGAAAAAAAAAATTAGACTTTTTAAATACAAGCATGTGACAAACTCTGGACATCAAATTCCCTCCTTCCTCAGAGTTTATTGTTGTTGTTACTATTTTGTGTTGCTGTTTGTTTGGCGACTTCCCTGAGCTAATTATGTACAGTGTTTAGTCTCTGTTGTGACATGACCACGGATGTCTGTGCTCAGCTTCCTCCACAGTTTTCTAATGACAGGGCAGAAGTTTCCTTGGGTGCCTAGAAGTAGTGAGTTTCCCAGCCTTGGACAAGGGGCTTTTGGTGAGACTTAGGTCATGCATTTCACTGCCCGGCCCTGGCCTCCACTTTCTGCTGCCCCAGAGCTCATAGAGGTCAAAGTCAGTCCCCGGTGAGGGCTTGGGGCTTTCCCAGATCTCTTATGGATATGTGCAGAGCCTCTGTCATGCACACAATCAGCTCCATACAAGCTTATGGCTTTCCAGATTCCCAGGGATATCTCAGAGATTTTCAATCCTTGGTTTTCCTTCTAAAATTCTAATGGGCTTGTGGCATGTCCCTGTTATTACTCCTGACTTACACGGCTACAATGTTGTATAATAGTCACAATCTTTTTTTTTTTTTTTTTGACAAACATTTTCCAGGAAAAGGCTGTTAACACTGAGAAAGTTCTGAATCAGGTCAAAGAAACTCAGTCCTTGGGAGTGGGGTTTTCCTGAGAACCTCTAGTCAAATAACGGCAGTTATCTGGGGACAGGGCTTGAGCGTAGCTCCAGCTCTGTTCTGCCCCCTCCTGAGGCCGTTAGGCTGCTGGTTTTCCCCATGATTGTGGGTATTTTCAAGGCTTCCATGGAGCTGTGGAGAGGGGATGAGAGGGGAAAGTTAAAACCTCACAGAACTCAGGGTTCTTGCTGAGATTTGGCTGTTGTTCTTGGATTAAAAACTCCCTGGGTTGTTATAAGCCTTTGGTTCATTTCTAGAGTTCTGAAATGACATTAATTTTGACAGTCTGGCCAATGCTCTTGTTTCTTTTTTTTTTTTAAATGGAGGAAAGGGTTTTGGAAGGTCTTTACTCTGTCATTCCTACTGACATCTTATAGCGCCTTTGACAAACAAAACAGAAGAAAATGAAACTAGCTTAAAAAGCAACATGGTCTTTGGAACATAGTTAATCTCTGTTCTTTTGTCATCTGGACAGGTCAGACTGTGACTGCACTTTGTACTCAGCAATGTGATCCATATTTTGTTTGGAGCAACAGACACGTCAAAAGAGAGTAACCAAGATCCTGAGATATCTAGAAACATACGAAAATAAGATACCATTAAAGAAACAGATTAGACATTTAACCTGAAAAAGTCAGGATGACTGTTTTAAATTGTTGTTTTTGAAGAATGGTCAGTGGGAAAAGGATTAGACTAATCTGCGTGCTTTCATAAAATAGATACTACTATGATGAAAATAAGAAAAAAATTCTGATTCCTAGAGTGGTCCAGAAGTGAGGTAGTCATGAGGTAGTCAGCTCCTTGTCATTATAAACGTCTGAAACAAAGGTTGAACTACTTGAGAGGATGCAGTTGTAGGTAGACATGGAATCCCATAAATTCTCTTCCAGCTTAAAGTCTGATTTTTTTTTTTTTTTAATAGATTAAATTAGTTGAGGTCTAATTTCCTAAACTTCCCATCTGAAGATATCATGTGTGGCAGGCACACTCTCTTGATTCAACCATGTTCATTTACATTTGGATTCTTTTTGTATTTCTCATAATTGTTACCATTATTCTTTAAGCTTACATAATTTTAATTGAATTTGTTTTTGTTGTTCAGTGGATAAATCATGTCCAATTCTTTGCAATCCCATGGACTGCAGCACACCAGGTTTCCTTGTCTTTTACTAGCTCCTGGAGTTTGCTCAAAAACATGTCCATTGAGTCGATGATGCTATACAACCATCTCATCCTCTGCCACCCTCTTCTCCTTTTGCCTTCAAACTTTCCTAGCATCAGGGCCTTTTCCAATGAGTCAGCTCTTTGTATCAAGTGGCCAAAGTATTGGAGTTTCAGTTTCAGCATCAGTCCTTCTAATGAATATTCGGGGTTGATTTCCTTTAGGATTGACTGCTTTGATCTCCTTGCAGTCAAAGGGACTCCCAAGAGTCTGCTCCAGCACCACAGTTCAAAAGCATCAATTTTTCAGCACTCAGCCTTCTTTATGGCCCCCCTCTCACATCCATACATGACTAATGGAAAAACCATAGCTTTGACTATACAGACCTTTGCTGGCAAACTGATGTCTTTGCTTTTTAATAGTCTGTCTAGGTTTGTCATAACTTTCCTTCCAAATGTCCAACTCTGTGATCCCATGGATTGTAGCCTGCCAGACTCCTCTATCCATGTGACTTCCCAGGCAAGACTACTGGAGTGGGTTGCCATTTCCTCCTCCAGGGTGTCTTCCTGACTCAAGGATCTAACCTGTGGCTCCCGCTGTGTCTCCTGCATTGCAGGCAGATTCTTTACCACTTAACCACCTGAGAGGCCCTAGTAGACTTTTAAAGTGAAAGTGATAGTCTCTCAGTTGTGTCTGACTCTTTGCGACCCCATGGACTATACAGTCCATAGAATTCTCCAGGCCAGAATACTGGAGTGAGTAGCCTTCCCCTTCTCCAAGGGATCTTCCCAACCCAGGGTTCGAACCCAGGTCTCCCTCATTGCAGGCAGATTCTTTACCAGCTGAGCCACAAGGGAAGTCCAAGAATACTGGAGTGGGTAGCTTATCCCTTCTCCAGTGGGTTTTCCCAACCCAGGAATTGAAATACTTTATGTGTTATCAAAGTGAGTAAATTGAGTAAATAATAGGAACATAAGTAAAAGTATAATTGAGATATAATTATGTTATGGAAAATGAAAGTGGATTTCCTCTTGATCTAATTTCAATGGGTACATGGCATTTTTGTTAGAAATTCAGGTTTTTGTTGATCTCTTTATTAAAATTTTTTCAGAACATTCAGGAAAATATAACGAAACCTATGTTCCTAAGGCCTAAATTTCAGGGTCAGGGAAATATAAAGAAAATATAAACACAAGCTGAGTAGCATAGGTATTTTGTACTGAGTAGGATAAAGCACAGTTTAAGACATTTTATTTCTCTGACGTGGGAATCTGTCTTTTATCAGATTGAGACCAATTTTTTCTTCTCCCAAATGGCAAACAACAAGCTTGGGGATGTTTCAATAGACATTTTTTTCACTACGGATGTGTAGTTCTATGAACAAATAACAGTCATAGTTTCCTTAGTTATGATGACGAAGTACAAGCATATGTAGCCTTGTGACATGTACATCTTCCCCTGTGGGTTCGCAGGCTGCCGCATGGATATTTTCCAACATCGTGCATTTTCAGATGTGAATGTTGCCAGAATTATCGCACCAGATGCTTTTGTGTGTCGAACCATCTGTACCTATCACCCCGGCTGCCTTTTCTTCACATTCTATACAAATGCATGGAAGAATGACTCACAGAGGTCAGTAGACATGTGTCACATTTGCTACTGTCTTGACATCATTTTAATTTTATACTTTGAGTTTTTCCTAAGTTTAATTCATTTCCCTCGAAACACTTGAACTCCTAGAATGAACTTATGGTTACCAGAGGGGAAGGTGGTCGGGGAGAGGGATAGTTTGAGAGTTTGGGGTGGACATGTACACGGTGCTATGTTTAAATTGGATAACCAACAAGGACCCACTGTATAGCACAGGGAACTCTGCTCAATGCTATATGGCAGCCTGGATGGGAAGGGAGTTCGGGGAAGAAGCATATATGATATGTATGGCTGAGTCCCTTTGCTCTCCACCTGAACCTATCACAACATTGCTAATTGGCTATACTGCAATATAAAATAATTTTTTTTTAATTAAAAACAAAAATCACTTGAACTCAGTTTAAATAGGTGCTCTTCTACCAGGTGCAGATTAGTTAAGAGATGAGTGGACTTTCCTACCCATCTTCTCTTACTTAAACAGACCATCCAAACAATGAAACAATAGCCATGGATACCTTTCCTGCTAATCTTAATCTTTTGTATTAGCTTGAAGTAAACCACTCACTGGGAGCATATCCTTTAAGCTCCTTTGTTCTGACCCCAGTGTTTTAGAAACTAGAGCCCTGTTTATCCTGATCAAGGTTCCGGTTCCAACTCTTGACCCTGAGATAACCTGTCCTTTTCTTTATACACAAGACGGAGCTAAGAGAAGGATATCAAGTTATAATCGTATCAGCACTATACATCCCCAGAATCTGTTCTTTCTTCTTCTTTGTTTTTTTTAATTAGAAGGTAGAACTTTACCTTTCTCCTCTTTTCGGGCTATCTGGACCTGTAAGTTTTCTTCAGAGGGAGATGTGGCTTCATTTACATTTAATCTCTGTAATTCATTGGAGTCCTGTAGTCTGATGTTCTTTGGAGGGAATTTCTCAGAAGAATAAATTTGCAGGGGGGTGTTTTTTTTATATGAGGTGTTCTTGTATTTGCCTTTAATGGAGTTTTCTTTCTTTCTCTTGCTTGTTTTTGACAATAGAAATGTTTGTTTCCTTAAGACTTCCCAAAGTGGGAGCCCAAGTTCCCCTACTCCTCAGGAAAATGCCATCTCTGGATACAGCCTTCTAACCTGCAAACAAACTCTGCCTGGTAATGTGATTTGATTAAAAAAATATTACCCAAAATGTGATACATTTTATGATCTTCTAACAAGATTCAATGTTCCAGAAAGTTGTATACGTGTGGCTTATCATTTCACTTTTTATCTTTTTTATGTTTGTCATAGGCACAGAGCCCTGCCACTCCAAAATTTACCCGCAAGTTGCTTTTGAAGGAGAAGAGCTGCATGTGACCTTCGTTAAAGGAGTGGATGATTGCCAAGAGACTTGTACAAAGATGATTCGCTGTCAGTTTTTTACTTATTCTTTATTCCCAGAAGACTGTAGAGGAGAAAAGTTAGTGAATGCTTATTTTTCAAAGACAGTTGGCAGATAATTTCCTGGGCTTTCATCCTCTGAGGTTTAATCTCATGCTGATCATCTTGTCTAGGTGTAAGTGCTCCTTACGCTTGTCTTTGGATGGCTCCCCAACTAACATTACTTATGGGACACAAGCAAGCTCTGGTTATTCTCTGAGGCTGTGTAAACGTGGGGACAGCCGTGGTGAGTAAATCTCACTTTTTTCATAAAACTGTAGAGGGATGTCTGAGTTGTTTAGATAGCTTTTTTAATCTTCTATAATGGAACTATGTGTCTTGTTTTCCTTGATGAAGGGGACTGTGATTCACCCCCTGATCCCAACCATTAACTTCAATGCTCTCTTTTTAGTCTGTACAGCAAAAAGGACACGCATTGTTGGAGGAACAGATGCTTCTTGGGGGGAGTGGCCCTGGCAGGTCAGCCTGCAAGTGAAGCTGAGAGCTCAGAGCCACCTGTGCGGAGGGTCAATCATTGGACGCCAATGGGTCTTAACTGCTGCCCATTGCTTCGATGGGTAAGATTTGGCTGCATCTTATCTGGAGTCGTATCTTGCCTCTTCGTTTTGAAGACTCTATAATCAATTTCTCCATCATCGTGTCAGTTTATTAATATCTATCACTCCACAAAGTTACAATAGCTTTTGGTGGTAAACACTTTGAAGATTTTCTCTCTCAGCAATTTTCCCAGGTGACTCAGGGATAAAGAATCCTCCTGCCTCCAGGGAAGCTTCAATCCCTGGGTTGGGAAGACTCCCTGGAGGAGGAAATGGCAACCTGCTCCAGTATTTGTGGCTGGAAAATTCCAAGGACAGAGGAGTCTGGTGGGCTACAGTCCATGGGGTCACAGAGTTGGACATGACTGAGCACGCATGCATGCCATTGTCAACTGTAGTCACCATGCTATATATAACCAGAACTTATTTATCCTATAACTTTAAGTAATTTTAGACTTATTTTGCATATATCCATGTTTAAAGAGTTAATTTAAATTTTCACACTTCCCAAAATATAGATATAATTTAAATAGTGCTGAGGTTCCTCTCATTTGCACTATTAGAGGTGTTACATAAAAACTGGGTTTTCCTCTTGGTTGGATGTCAAGTCAAAAGACACAACGAAACCAAAGATTGGGAGAAGGAAGGATTTATTATTGCAGCGAGTAAGGAGAAGACTGGGGATTTTTCCCAAAGCAGTTGTGTCCCCAGACAGCACAACTGGAGAAGTTTTAAGCTAAGGGTACATGCATATTCTTGAAGGGCCTTGGGCTGAGTCCAGGCCTTAGTTGATTGAAGTCGTGAGGGTCAGAAGAGGTCAACATCATCACGCCTTAGGTTCCAGTTGATCTGGTGGTTGAGTGCTTCTGGCTAATCTTTGTCATCGAAAGACAACTAGGAGTCTTTACAGCTGATCCATAATCTTTGCTATTGTTACTTCTCTTGCCTGTAATAGTCCTTTGTCTCTGCAATCTTTTATTCCCTTTAAGATCATTAATTACTGAGACCTATTCAAGGACAGGGCTTTCCTGTGGTTTAGCTATAAAGAATCTGCCTGCAATGCAAAAGACGTAGGTTTGATCCCTGGATGGGGAGAATCCCCTGGAGGAGGTCATGGCAATCCATTCCAGTATTCTTGCCAGGAAAACCCTATGGAATGGCGGGCTATAGTTCATGAGGTTGCAAAAAGTCCGACACATTTGAAACAACTGAGCACATTCAAGGACTACCGCTGTGGCCCGGCTTAGATCACAGAACAGCTTGGGCTAAAAATGGTTTCTTTTATGTCAAGAAAACCATGCCTGGATCTCTTTCTCTGGGAACCCCCATCCTATCTGGTTACAGAGAGACTTGTATACAGTCATTCTTTCTTGCCAGTTCTGAATTTGATGGAAGTGATTGCTTTCAACTTCGTGAATGAAGCATGATTTTCTATGATAAACTGCGAGACATCTCCCGAACACAGTTTCTCTCAGAAAGAGACAACAACATTCTTCTATATTCACTTACAGAAAACACGACATAATTATGCAATTTCTAATACTTTAAACTAAATCTTCAGAGTTCAGCACTGCTGCTGTTGGTGCTAAATTGCAAGGAGGAGAAATTAGGTATGTAAACATACATTATATGTAGTATTTTCTTCCCAATTCTTTTTTGAAAGGTAAAGTGAAAGGAGAAAAGAGCAATATCAAAGACCAGTCTTTCTGGTTTCAAATCGGTTCTTATTTTTCCCTCCTAGGCTTCTCTTGTCAAATATTTGGCGCATTTATGGTGGCATTTTAAATCTGTCAGAGATAACGACAGAGACATCTTTCTCACAAGTCAAAGAGATCATTGTCCACCCAAATTATAAAGTCTCAGAAGGCAGTCATGACATTGCCATAATAAAACTTGAGGCTCCTTTGAATTTTACTGGTATGTAGCATATTTAAGGTGATGTGTATAGCTGAATTGTATTGGTTTAAATTTTCACATCAGTTTCAAGGAGGGGTCAGACTCTAAGGAGACTGTCTTTATTTTCTGGTTAGTGAAGTTGCAGGAAAGATGGGTATTGCCAGGAAAAATAATTTGAGACTTGACATAAAATGTCTTCTACTTAAGGGCCAAGATGTGTTACTTAGTTCTTTCAGGAAGGAATATAGCTGCATTTTATACTATTGAAATAATAACAGACATGGAGGGGAGCATGACTTCCTTTGACAAGAGTAGCAGAATTAGCATTGCCTTGGGCATAGGCATATCGTATTAGGAGTATATGAGGGCAAGCACATTCAAATATTAATTTCCAGGTGAAACCTGAGTAGGGAAGAGACTGTTGGTCAAGGCAGTTCTGGGAGACAGTAGCTTTGTGGTTGGACGGGCTGCGTTTGGAGGTACAAATTCTTCACAGTTGCTGGATGCCCGCTGGGTCTGCTAGAGATTCTGTGACCTCAGGAAGGATGTCCTTGCCTCCTGTTACCCCCATGGGATTATTATTAAAAATCAGTTAATAAGCTAAAGTGCCTAAAAATCATGGTTAAAGCAGTGTAGACTGCCCCCCCCCCCATTACAATTAAGGGAATCATACACAAGAACTTGTAAAGGCTCTTGACAGTAAATTTGGGTTTGGAGTTTTAAAATTTAATCCAGAAAATTTAACACCAAAAAATGACTGTGATGGTGAGACATTTTCTTGAGTCATTGACCTTAGGAACTGAGTGGAAAGTAAAAGGTGTATTCTACTTAGTGCTACTCTAGAGAAGGAGAATATCGGGGCAGGGACAGTATGTATATTTAAAGTCAATGTCCATAACTAAATCTAGCCAAACTCTAATGTAAAAATTCCCTTTCAGATTTGCAAAAAGCAATATGCCTACCTTCCAAAGATGATACAAAACCTGTTTACACTGACTGTTGGATAACTGGATGGGGCTTCACAGAGGAAAAAGGTACCACATGACATTTTATATGTTAAAACATACAGAGTGGATCTGTTTAATTGGCCTCTAAAGTTCTATCCAGATTCGTGATTTTTTTTCCTAACTATTCATTCCCAGATATGTATTCAGTAATTCTTGAGAAGACAGTTTTGCTTGGTCCTGGAAAAATTCATAGGGTAATCTCTTAAGCATCTTAAGATCATTTGTTTGACTTCTAAAGGATTGGTCCCATACAGGACTAACAACTTCCCCAAGCCCATCCTGTCCTCAGAATTAATAGAGTTCCCATCTCCCAAGGCCACTGTTATCCCTTGCATTAATAACCAGGAGTACAGGCAGACATGTCATCTCTCTTTCTGGAAGGCTTTTAAATCTTTTTTTAAAAACATATCCTTCCTACAACCTGGTAAAGCCTGTGAACCTCTTCTCTAATGATGCTTTTACACCCATAAATAAAACACATAGGATTACAAAGAGAACCACTGAAACTGCAATTTACCGGAATACTTTGAAAATGACAGTGTTAATAGCTTAGTCATGTCAGACTCTTTGAGACCCCTTGGGCTGTAGCCCGCCAGGCTCCTCTCTGTCCATGGGATTCTCCAGGCAAGAATACTAGAGTTGATTGCCATGTTCTCCTCCAGGGGATCTTCCTGACCCAGGGATCAAAGCTGGGTCTCCTGCACTGCAGGTGGACTTTTTACCATCTGAGCCACCAGGGAAGCCTTTATTTCTTAGCAAATAATGTAAATCAACTTTATTATAAATTGTATAGTTCATTCCTGACAAATTGAGAACTATAGATTTTTTAAAACTTTTTAAAATTGCAGTATAGTTGCTTTACAATGTTGTGTGAGTTGCTGTTGTATAGCAAAGCAAATCAGTTATACATATATCCACTTTTAGATTCTTTGCCCATACAGGTCATTGCAGAGTATTAAGTAGCATTGCCCGTACTATACAGTAGGTCCTTACTGGTTATCTATTTTATGTATAGTAGTGTGTATATGTAGATAACCAGTAAGGACCTACTATATATGTTGAGGGGCTTCCCAGGTGGCGTTAGGGGCAAAGAACCTGCCTGCCAAGGCAGAAGACATAAGAGACTAGAGTTGGATCCCTGGGTCAGGAAGATCCCCTGGAGGAGGACATGGCAACCCACTCCAGTATTCTTGCCTGGAGAATCCCATAGGACTTGACTGAGTGACTGAGCACACATATGTATACTTTTTCCAATTTAATTGAGATATAATTGACATACATGACTGCATAATCTATGCTGTACAGAATAATGTTTTGACTTATATATGTTGTGAAATGATCACTATTATAAATTTGGTTAGCATTCATCATCTGTTGCAGATGCATGTGTGCAAAGTCACTTCAGTAGAGCCTGACTCTTTGCAACACTGTGGGCTGTAGCCCGCCAGGCTCCTCGTCCATGGGATTCTCCAGGCAAGAATACTGGAATGGGTTGCCATGTCCTCCTCCAGGGGATCTTCCCGACCCAGGGATCGAACCTGCATCTCTTATGTCTGCTACACTGGCAGTCAGGTTCTTCACCACTAGCACCAGCTAGGAAGCCCCTGTTACAGATACAGACATACAAAAATATTTATATGAAGAAATGACCTTCATGGAAACTTCATCATTCTCATTTAAGACTGTAGTCTTACTTCTATATTTATTTTATTGCCTCCTTCTGGTGTTACCTCACAGGTAAAATCCAAAATACCCTACAAAAGGCAAATATTCCTTTGATATCAAATGAAGAATGCCAGAAAAGTTACAGAGATTATAAAATAACCAAACAGATGATCTGTGCTGGCTATAAAGAAGGAGGAAAAGATGCTTGCAAGGTAATGCATTGGAGTATGAAAAACATACAATAGGCCACTTGAGAAAAATCATTTCAAAATATGTTTTTCCAAGAGTAGTTCTCTATAAGCTTTCTAAATGACTTGGAACCAAATAATCTGATAATTTCATAGAAAATCTTTAAAAAATATTGAATATGCACCTATAATTTTTATATATTATCTGTCTCACAGCAGGCGTATGCCATCTTTAAGGGAAGACAATTGTGCATTCATTGTGCTAAAATACAAGCACGTTAAGTTTATCTCACCTTAGGCTGTGATGACGTGTTGGAATGAACAGAAAACGCCAACTATTTACTGTTGAATTAGGTCACTTTTACCACGTCCGACAGCTCGTGAGACCCATGAAATATCTGAAGAGCTATGAGAAACTGTTTGCATGGTGTGTGTGGTATGACTACACAATTTTAAAGGCACATCCATCATAACCTTCTCTCATTTTGTTTTTTTCCACCCACTGTGACACAGGGTGATTCAGGCGGTCCCTTGGTTTGTCAACACGAAGAAACATGGCATTTGGTGGGCATCACTAGTTGGGGTGAAGGCTGTGCCCGCAGGGAACAACCAGGAGTCTACACCAAAGTTGCTGAGTATGTGGACTGGATTTTAGAGAAAACCCAGGACAGCCTTTGAGGAAGTAGCCAGCTTGAGAAGCTTCATAGACATGGGGAAGAGCTCCCCCTTGGAGTATTCAATTAACAACCTGCATTCAATTCACGTGCTGAACCTTGGGGTTTCTCATCTGCCAAAACCCCACCTCTTGTCCTTGTCATAAAAGGAACAATGGATAGCGCTTTCGGCATTCAGTAATAATACCGTAATGGCAGAGCAAAACAACCGAGTATCTCTACAATTGTGTGTTATGAAATAAAAATGGCCAAAGAGTGTGATTAACGTGTTTTATTCTGATAGTGAAACAGAAGGGAGGACAAGTGACTCCAGATTGTAGCACATTGCCTGGGATCATTCTAACCTTAGCACTGCCTCCAGAACTCGGGCTATCCCAGGGATAATAAATTCTTCTCTCAGCCTCACCTGCATGGTCATTCATACCCACTACTAACCGCCTCACTTGGGGTGAAGAGCCGGTGAGCTTGGATTTTGTTCTGCCAAGTGGAATGGAAGAAACCAGTGAAATATGGACTTTTGCAAGGAAGAGATGGGTTCTCTGAACCTGGAAGATTAGCAGCGCAGCTTTCCATGCAGGCTTCTTACCTTGGTTCCCTGGGCGTTGCCACAGGGCTCCAGACTGGCCCAGCAGGGGAGACCTGTGGGCCTGCAATTGTCTGGGCGCAGCTTCTGCCACAAGACCCTCATGTGGCCTTCGTGAAAGGCAGGGGGTCTGATTTGCTGGGGGTTCAGTGGGCTTCCCAGGTGTCTCTAGTGGTGAAGAACACGTCTGCCGATGCAGGAGACATAGGAGACACAAGTTTGATCTGTGGGTTGGGAAGATCCCCTGGAGGAGGGCTTCAAAACCCACTCCAGTATTCTTGCCTGGAGAATCCCATGGACAGAGGAGCCTGGCGGGCTACAGGCCATAGGGTTGCAAAGAGTTGGACACAACTGAAGTGACTTAGCACACATAGCGGATACTGGATTCTGCACTAGTAACCCAAAGGCAGTAACAGGTAAATTCCTGGTGGTCAGAAGCAGTCCTGGAATGAATATCAATTCTTATGTAACATAAATTCCAAACTTGTCAGTGACCAACCACCACAAGTGATATCAGGTAGTTATATTTCATTCCACTGAACTGACTTGACATTGACACAGAATTTGACCATTCACAAAATACTGTGTAAATGAATTAGAAAAATAGAAAAGCAAAGTTCCTAAAAGAGGTTGAGTTGTTCCTTCTATGCTCACAAACACACTAAGAGGTAGATAGAAGTAAAGAAGGAGGGGACTGCTGGAAAGAAAACCACAAGGTCTGAGTTATTCATAAACCACACAGTAGGAAACTGAAGGGTTAAGTGCTTACTCCACAAATAAATTCCCCAGATTTTGTAATATCCGACTGGATTCCCTGAAATGATTTAAAAAAAACAAAACCCCACAACTTCAACTTTGACTTTAGTGTGCGACACAGATACTGTGGGTGTTGTTTTATATTTAAAAAGAAAAAAAGTGGTTTGCAGTGAAAATCTTTTATCTTGGCTACTAGTGTCCTAAAGGATGTTTGAATAGGACTTGAAGGGCTTGCAGTGTAATCCTTGGGCTTTTTTTATTTATTTATTTTATGCTTGGGCTCTTGCTGGTCAGGGAATGACCTCCTTTGGGCAAAAGAGGAGAGCTTTAAATGTGAAGCTCCTCCAGGATATGCTGATCATTTTAAAGTTGCCAACTGGAACCAATGGTGCTGGACTGGTCTCTTTATTACCGATCACGTGTTCAGTACAAGGGGGAGCAGAAATAGCACGTCACACAGTAAGAGCGTCAACAGACTGAGATGTGTGTAAGAGGCTAAGAGGGCCAGAGGCTGGCATGACTTAAGCTTCACGAGGGCAAATGGGCAGGGAGGCGTGGGGCAGCACCGAGCCGGGAAGCCAGCACTGAGCTGCCAGCATAGGAACCCGTGGAATGCCCAGCACATGTACACATTTGATACGAGGTTAGCCCAGGGCTCCAGCATCTGTCTCAATCCTCACCGACGCATAGGAAACCTCTAAGGTATACTTAAAATGTATTAAAGTGGGAGCCACTTTCATTCACATCTCATACATTATAAATGGGCATTCATGTCTAATGAGTGAGGACGTCTTTATACTCAAGATGAAGCAATGGCGGTCCAAAGAGGTAAAGAGACTAGTTCAAGGTCACCTGCAAGGACAGAGTCAGGACTAGGACTGGCATTCATATCCTAGGTGAAAGTTATGACCAACCTAGATAGCATATTAAAAAGCAGAGACATTACTTTGCCAACAAAGGTCCATCTAATCAAGGCTATGGTTTTCCCAGTAGTCATGTATGGATGTGAGAGTTGGACTATAAAGAAAGCTGAGCACCAGAGAATTAATGCTTTTGAACTGTGGTGTTAGAGAAGACTCCTGAGAGTCCCTTGGACTGCAAGGAGATCCAAGCAGTCCATGCTAAAGGAGATCAATCCTGGGTGTTCATTGGAAGGACTGATGGTGAAGCTGAAACTCTAATACTCTGGCCACCTGATGCGGAGAGCTAACTCATGTGAAAAGACCCTGATGCTGGGAAAGATTGAGGGCAGGAAGAGAAGGGGACGACAGAGGATGAGATGGTTGGATGGCATCACCGACTTGATGGACATGAGTTTGAGTAAACTCTGGGAGTTGGTTATGGACAGGGAGGCCTGGCGTGCTGCAGTTCATGGGGTCACAAAGAGTTGGACATGACTGAGAGACTGAACTGAACTGATGTATCCCAGGTCGGTATCATATTGTATTATGAGGAAGATTAAAAATGACAGGAGCACGTACAGCCATCATTCGCTATGTTCATTATCATCTAAAGCACCGGTTCTCAGTTGGATACACTCCCAGCCAGGGGACTTTTGGCAATATCTAGAGACATTTGGTCACCACACCTGGATGATGTGGATACTAGTGAGTAGAAGCCAGGGATGCTGGTAAACAACCTACTATGAACAGAACAGCTCCTCAGAACAAAGAATTATCTGGCCCAAATATTAGTAATGCCAGGGTTGAAAGGTTAGTATTAAAAGAGAATGAAAAGGGACAGCAAGGAAGAGATTTCAGGACATGGGAGTCTGTGCTTTTCTTCAAAGCGAATTTTGATAAGAAGGGAGCACCAAGAGAAAGCTGATGTTGGCTGGGACTGAGAAAGTGCCCCTGTGTGTTTTTCCTGTCCCAGACAGAGAATTTTAGACCACCAAGGATTCCAGCTTCTGACTTATCCTTGCGTCTCTCTAGACCAAGTTCTGGATTTTTCCTGAGATTTTGTCCAGTAATTCCATATTTTCATTAAGTTTCAAAAGCATTCTGTTTCACTGTGGGAGTAGGGGGAGAGAAAACTTTAAGATAAAAGCATTTAACATAAGAATTATAATGTGCAAAACATTGGTTGAAGAGAATTCTTAGAATACTTGGTGTCTATATGAAAAGAAGCTCTGTTTACTATGGAAGAGTTCCTATGCAGGTAAGACTCTTATTCTATTTTCATTTGAATAGACAAGAATATTTCAGAATCCTTATATTATTTCAAAAGCTTTAGAAATTTCACTAATTTAGCGAGACCAAATTTAGGAAAATATTATTTGGTGTCCCAATGATGTATATCACTTGTCAGAGTCTTTCTGTTTCTCTCAATAGAGTTGGAGGCTTATCATTGTAACCTTTGTACTAAGGCTTTAGGATAGAGATAGGGTTTCATGAAGTAAACAGTACAAGGATATAAGGACCTTACATAATTTCACGTATCGTTTTTCCACAAAAAGCTTTCCTGGCATAAATTTGCTATTCTATGTTTGAACTGCAGAAAAAAAACAGTGCATTATAGACATATGGTTTTTGTGTAGCTGAAATGTACTTTTATTGTTATTTATTTATTTTTGGCCCTATCGCATGGGATCTAGTTCCCTGAAAGTGAGTGTTAGTCACTCTGTTGAGTCCTACTCTTTGTGACCCCACGGACTGTAGCCCACCAGGCTCCTCTGACCATGGGACTCCCCAGGCAAGAACACTGGAGTGGGTTGCCATTTCCTCCTCCAGGGGATCTTCCCAACCCAGGGACTGAACCCACACCTCCTGGGTCTCCTGCATTGGAGGCAGGTGCTTTACCACTGAGTTACTCGTGCTCAGTACAACTAATCCTCTCTTTCCAGGTCTCCGAGGAGGTAACACTGTATAAAGGGAAATGGGCTTGCAGAAAAGCAGGGATCTACAATCGGCCCCACCCGCTCCACAACCCTGGAACAGCTGAGTTTCAATTCTCTACTGTTCCAAACATCAGTAAGTCCATCAGACTTCCCTTGTTTTCTTTTCAGATGATGAGACTCCAGTTAGCCTGGAATTAATGATTAACAGTTGCTATTTGAAAATGTGGTTAAGTGCAGCTTTGGCCAGCAGGCATCCTCATGTTGAGTTTGCCCAGTGGTTAAGGTACATGGGCAAATTTAAGTTCTCTAAGCGTCTCTCTGGGTCACTTGTTTGAATACACAGTAAAGCAAGAGAGAAAAAAAAATCAGTGTATTGAAAAAGCAAGCACCTCTACCAGAGTACATGTTTGACATGCAAAGATTTTAAGGACTTTCACAGGCATTCTTCATAAGGAAACAGTGTTACATCACACTGGGAATCAGTAAAAGTAAATATTAAAGTTAAGTGAACAGTACCTGCAAAAACTCATTTAGAAGAGGATGGCCATTTTGGAAGACAAAAAACATTCTTATTGAGAATTGCAACAAACAAGGTGTTTCAGGTATGATTTCAAAAATTATTATTTAAGATGTCCCTCAAACAATTATTCCTTGAAGTTTCTTTTTCTGTGGAGTTAAAAATTTTTTACAATAGAGAATAAAACATGTCTGATTTAATATTTTGGAAGTTTTTAGTTAATATCCTAAGCAAGGTGGGAGGAGATTGCCGAATGGAAGAAGACTAATAGTTTGTACTCAGTAGCAAGTATTTTAGAAATTAAAAAGATATTCAAGAATAATATATACACATCAGAAGATGATCTGTCTCATAGATTTCCCTTGAGACAGGAGAATTGTCTCAAGTTTTCCATAGAGATGTCAATTCAGGGCTTTGTGGGGATAAATATGTGTGTAGAAGACCGAGACAATCTAGGAATATATTTGCAATCTCATTTTAAAAATAGAAAATTTTAGAAGTAGAAAATCAGTTATAGCTTCTTTGATAAATTTAGAAAAGAAACTTCAACAATGGAAAGAAAGGAAATGAATTGGAAGAGAAGATAAACATGGAAAAATTGAGATGGAGAGAGGGTCAGATGATCATGAGAAATGTCTGATTAATAGTGAGTTGGAAAAAAAAAATAGTGAGTTGGAGGCAAAAGAGAGGGAGCGAAGGAAGGAAAGGGGACAACCCTTCTCTCTGACTCCTTGGTTCCACCCAACCGTGAAAGTGTTGACCACTGCACAAATAACCATATCGAGGAATATTCTAGGATTGGGGGGAAGATAAAATTCAGCACTATGATAAGGAGCTCTGTGAACACTATTGAAATATTTACTCCTTTCCCTCCAAATTTCTTATAAACTCTGATGTCAGTAAATTAATTACAAATTCATGTCTTATGTGCTAAACATATGCACATTTTTCATTTTTTGTAGGATGACTTTATTATATAAAATGGTACATTTCACTTTATTTGCCTCAGTTGCTGGTGGTAAGTAGACTTTTATATTTAGTGTGGGCTGGAAATAGCTTGGTTCCCTGACTTGTGGATTAGAAAACAGGAGGGCATAAACCCCAAAGGGAAAATCACACATTGTCTTATTAATATTTTATTTAAGAAGGTCTAGTGGTGAGTCTAAACCTGTATAGTAATTACCATCAAACTAGTAATGAGTGATAATGATATTTTGAGATATCTGAAACTGTAGAGTTTTCAAATCTGCTATTTTTATTATACAAAGGCACAGGTCCTGTGGACACTAATGCATTTTGCTCTTACACTAGTCATAGAAAGATATGCCATATTTTAATTAGAAGTTAGTGAAAATAAAGTTGGAATTTCTCCCCATTAAGTCCATGGACTACATAATCCTATCAGCCTCTAGTGATACTTTCTACTGTTCTTTACCTATGTACTTTTCCACATACTTACTGACATGTTGATTATTACTGTGATAAAATTACTTATTTTTAGTTTTACTTATTTTTTTGTTGCTACAATAAGTTTGAGTTATATTTTGTCCTGCTCAAATATTTAAATTTTTCTTTTATATATATACACTTATATATTTAAGAAGACCAAGGGTTGTATCTTAGTATTTGTCAAGGAAAATATACCAAGATTAAAAACTCCAATACATTTATTCAGTGATTAAATAATAATGACCTAAAAATCCAAAATCTGGAATATTAGATGTTTCATTCTAGAAACAGAAGAAAATTTCAATTTTATGTAATTTAGTTTTGTTTGTATTTTTAACTTATTTATGGTTTCAGTGGAAAGTGAAAGTGAAGTTGCTCAGTCATGTCCGACTCTGCAACCCCATGGACTGTAGCCCACCAGGCTCCTCTGTCCATGGAATTCTCCAGGCAAGAATACTGGAGTGGGTTGCCATTTCCTTCTCCAGGGGATCTTCCTGACCCGGGTTTGAACCCGGGTCTCCTGCATTGTAGGCAGATGCTTTACCGTCTGAGCCACTAGGGAAGTCCTTCAGTAGAAGGGGCTTCAATAATTTTTCCAAGAGTCTAAAGTTTTTGTTACTAAAATGACCTATTTGTTTGGTTTTGTTTTATTAACACATAATTGATGTACAGCACTGTATATGTTTAAGGTTTACAGCACAATGGTTTTCCTTACATACATCATGAAATGATGGCCACAATAGATTTAGTGACCATCCATCATCTCATATAGATACAACATTAAACAAACAGAAAAAAATGTGTTCCTTATGATACAATCTCATAGGATTTACTCTCCTAACTTTCACATATAATGTACATCAATGTTAATTATATTTATCATATTGTACATTTCATTTCTGGTACTTATTTATCTTATAACTTGAAGTTTGCACCTTTTGACTTTTTTTTTTTTTTGGCCATGCCATGCAGCATGCAAGGTCTTTGCTCCCCAGCCAGGAATCGAACCCATGCCCTCTGTAATTGGAGCACAAAGTCTTAACCACTGGACTGCCAGGGAAATCCCCCTTTTGACTATCTATATCCAATACCCTTTTCCTCCAGTGACTGTCTCTGGTATACACAAATCTGATCTCTTTTTTAAAAATGTTTGTTTTTAAGGTATAATTGATGTACAATGCTATGTTAATTCCTAAAAACAAATGAACAAACATAATGAAACAGAAATAGAGTCATAGAAACACAGAACAAACAGGTGATTGCCAGAGAGGAGGTGGGAAGGTGAAGAGAGAAACAGGTGAGGGTGATTAAGAGGTACAAACTTCCAGCTGCAAAATAAATGATTCATAGTAATAAACTGTACAGTGTGGGGGATATAGTTAATAATTATGTACTATCTTTGTATGGTGACTGATGGTAACGAGATTTGTCATGATGATAAATTGAAATGTACAGAAATATCCAATCATTATGTTGTGCAACAGAAACTAACCTAGTGTTGTAGGTCAACTGAACTGGTCCATTTAAAAGAGTGAAGTGATGTGATACCTTATCCCATCAAGGGTCATCAAACACTACCCAAAGCAGTAGGTACACAAAGTTGAGTGGCTACCCAAAGGCTACACAGAGCCTTTGTTTCACACAAGCATGGCGTTTAGACACAGAGAAGCGATGGGGAAAGGAAAAGCAGAGACCATTCTAGACCTGGATGGGGTCCTAAAGGGCATTTTTGCCAGAAAAGATCTGAAAAACAAATCAATTACTCGCAAAGCACCCACATCTCCAGACAATCACTCAGAAGCACCATTCTATTGAGACACACATGCCATTTTATAATTTTCTTTTCTATCTGTGGCTGCTTATCCAGTAAACTAAAAGTGTTGATGGCCCTGATTTCTAAGTTCTGACATAGTTCCTGTTAAGTAGACCTATTTCACTTGCCTTTGTGAGATTATTATCTGATCGGACATGTGCCCCAGAAAATCCAAAATCACACGTGTCATGTATTACAACCTAGAGTGTGTGACCACGCTGTTCCAAGATGCCTACTTTAAAGGAGGAGATGTCACTGTGGTTTTCACGCCGAATGCCAAGCACTGCCAGATCATCTGCACCCACCATCCAAGATGTTTGTTCTTCACTTTTATGACTGAATCATCATCAGAAGATCCTACCAAGTGGTAAATGTTTGCTTTTCTACATAGAGGAATAGATTGTATATGACAGACAATTACCAACAATGAATAGTCATCTACCATTTTATAAAACTTAATGTGAACATTGGAAAATGTATCTTCGTTCAACTGAAATATTAAATATTTACAGGAGAAAGAGCAGCGTTTAGGCAGGGCAGGGGGAACAGACATGCCCCTCAGTGTGGACTTTTCAACTTCTCTTGTGGTCTCAATATTAATGATACTCTCTGTCTGATTTTTTTCTACTTTAAAGCTAGTTCATCATTTTGTTCTTTTCCTTTCATTGATTATTGATATTTTATATTATTCAAATTAGTACATTTCCCTCAATGATGTTATTAGAAAAAAATTCATTGTTTATAAAGGTAATTTGAAAGAATAGTACAATGACTTCATATCATCCCAAGACTTTTTGCCATTTTTGTCTTCTCTATCATGTATGTGTAGATGTCTAACCATTTGAAATACTTTGAAGCCATCATAATATTTCACCCTTAAATATTTCAGCATACATTATTGTACACAAAAGACATTAAAAATTAATGAGAATCCCTTTATACCATCTCAGTTGTCCTTTCAATGTAATTTACAGCAATTAACCAGAATCTTATCAAGATTCACAAATTACAGTTGGTGGTTTTGGCTCTATAGTCATATTCTTAAAAATCTTGGGACATTCCACCTACCATTTTTGTTTTCACACTGAGTTTAACATTTAATAATAAAGCTTTACTGCAGAATGACATTATCAACATCTTTATGCACTATTGCTGCATCCAGAGTATTTACATAGTTCCCTGAACTTATAAAATTTACTATTCTAGAATTTACGACTGAGGTTGGCAAAGTTTTTCTTAATAGGCAGAAAGTAAATATCTTAGGCTTTGTGGATCCAATAGCAAAATCAAGAATATTATATAAATACTTATATAATGATTCAAAATATAATCATTGAAAACTACAGAAACCGTTCTTAGCTCATGAATTATATACTGAAACAGGCAGAGAGAGCTGCATTTAACCAAAAGGTCATACATAGTTCACCCACTCCTATTTCTTGTTTGGAAGGAAAATTTTATGTCCTCTTTCCAATGTCAGGATGTTGGAATGAAAACGAAACTCACAGTCTCTTAAGAAATATTTGTTTTGGCATGAGATAGAGGAGTTTTTTTCCTTCTCTTTGACTCTCTGTGGGCTGACTTTTAAGATCCATTATTTTAAAACATACATTTTCACCCAATAATGTTATTTCTTTAAAAAAACAAACAAACAAACAGGTATACTTGCATCCTGAAAGACAGTGTTACAGAAACACTGCCAATGGTGAATATGACAGGAGCAATTTCTGGATATTCTTCCAAGCAATGCTTGCACCAAATAAGTGGTAAGATGTCTTTCTAGAATTGCTATTTATTAGTTACTGTGATGTATACATGTAGTTACACCAGCTATGGTTTTATGGCTATAAAATAAAATCCTGCGATACGGAAACAAAGCCTCTCAGTGAAGTACCCTTCACATAGAGTAAAAATGAGCACACATGCATGTCTTCCCCACCACTGCATTATGTTCCTCTTCTTCTTAATCACTCAGTCATGTTTTTGACATTTTGTGGCCCCATGGACATACCCGCCAGGCTCCTCTGTCCATGGAATTTTCCAGGCAAGAATATTGGAGTAGGCTGCCATTTCCTACTCTACAGGACTTTTCTGACCCAGGGATAGAACCCCTATCTCTTGTGTCTCCTGCACTGGCAGGTAGATTCTTTATCACTAATGCCACCTGGGAAGCCCCACCCTATTACAGTTCATTAATATTTATCTCATCAGACACATCCAACTACATTAGTTCATCATTCATTTTTTGCCCCCTCCTTTCCAGCTTAAAGTTTTATATGAAAGTCCTTATTAAATATATTAATTCAAATCAAGGAAAGCAGCTATAAAGGTTGAGATGACACTTGCCATAAGAGTGAAATAGATACTAGTATAGGTTAACTAGTGAATCAGTCCATTAGTGGAGTTAAGGAGACAAGAGAGGCCAGTTCATAAAACTGAAGCAGAAATGTTCGTCTCATATTGCCGCAGTGTAAGAAGGACACTGGCATTCTCTTACTGTTTCCATGGAAGAGTAGGAATTAAGCAGATTAAAATGAAACTAGAGGATTTCTGAGAAAAAATCAGTGAAAGAGTGAAAGAGTAAGTCTGGAGGAACAGTGGCTAAGATTGAATTGTCAGACTTGACCCCAGAGACTGGAAAATAATCATATATTCTGATTTTATTTCCAGCTTGCAACAAAGATGTGTATGTGGACCTAAACATGAAGGGAATGAACTATAATAGCTCTGTTACCCAGAGTGCTCAGGAATGCCAAGAGAGGTGTACAGATGACACGCATTGTCATTTTTTTACATTCGCCACAAAACACTTTCCAAGCATAAAGGATCGGTGAGTGAGCTGTGGGCTGATGGAAAACAAAATGGAATTCTTTTTTTTTCCTATCAACTTGATGTCAAATTTTATTTTTAACCCATACAAGACAATTCTAAAAATACTAATACTATAGATTTTTTGGTGAAAAATGTATTTAAGGTTTAACTTGGATGCACTTCCTTTTATAATACAGAGTCAGCCTTTCAATGACACTTACCAAAAATGTTAAATCCACCTCCTAGCTAATTTATTACTATTGCTGTTCAGTCTCTTAAGTCACGTCTGACTCTTTCTGACCCCGTGGACTGTGGCCCTCCAGGCTCCTCCGTCCATGGGATTCCCCAGGCAAGAATACTCGAGTGGGTTGCCATTTCCTTCTCCCGGGGATCTTCCTGACCCAGGGACTGAACCCGTGTCTGCTGCTAATTTATAGAGTGCTACATTTTTTAATTGGCAATTTTAAAACAATTGCAATGGTCAGTCAGTTCCATTCTCAGCCTAAAGGATGTTACAGTCTGAACTTGTAGACTCAAAAAGTAAAACCTACTTAGATATCCTCCCAAATAACAGTTCCCCACCTGAGACAAAGTAACTGAAACCAGTGTGAAATACTTTAAAACTTGTCCCCATGCTAGATTTTGAAATATTCCAGGGATAAATCTATTATGTAAAAATATAAGAGGATCTGATTTGAAACTGATTAACCTCTTTTAAGAAATATTTTTAGGGAAAATATCATTAACTTTTTAATTTAGAAATATTTGAGATATTCTGGATTTGTATAGGGAACTACAATTATCTGGAGCTTCCCTGGTGACTCGGGGGTAAAGAATCTGCTTGCAATGCAGGAGCCATAGGAGGTGTGAGTTCAATACCTGGTTTGGGAAGATCCCCTGGAGAAGGAAGGGGCAAAGCTCTCCAGCATTCTTTCCTGGGAGATTCCATGGACAGAGGAGCCTGGCAGGCTACAATCCATGGGGTCGCAGAGAGTCGGACATGACCGAAGCGACTTAGCACACACACGCACTATGCTCATCTGAAATCCAACAATGAAAGAACTCAAAATGACTAGTATTTGGATTTTAACATTCTGGTCTACACACTCACAAAAAGGAGATGAGAGGAAATAAAGTGTTAAAGATTTACTTGAAGAAAAGCAATGGATGATAACACAAGATGAAGCTCTCAAATCAATAATTAAGATTTTGTGGTTTATCTTTAGCTCCGCTCAAACCCACCTTTTTACGTATTTTATGTGTTAAGATTCAATGCAAAGTGAACAGCAAGCCAGGACAGTGGGAGTTGCTAGGTATTATTTGAAAAGTTAAAATGCTAAAATTGAGACGAGCTTGAGAAGTCTTTAATCCCTACATCTCCACTCTTCATGTCACTACCCATCTAAAGCTGTCATTTTACTGATGAAAAAATAAAACTGACAAAATTCACAGGACCACCAGCTCCCAGCAGAGACGGGACTCGAGCAGCTGTCTAGTCTCTCAGATCACTGTTTTCTGAGCAATTCTTTAGCTTCCATGCTCAGGCCATCTCTAAATGTGAATTTTTTATTATCTTGTATTTTTCCTTACTTGCGTTTGGAGGAATAAAATATTTTTCCATTTTGGTCTTTATTCAGTAACATTTGTCTGTTGAAGAACACCCAAACAGGGACACCAAACAGCATAACGAAGCTCCGTGAAGTGGTATCTGGATTTTCTTTGAAGTCCTGCGGCCTTTCTAACCTGGGTAACTACTATTTTCTTAATGAGGTAGTTTAGCCATTTAATGCTAATGATACGTACAATGGGCCTTACTTAGGATACCAATTTGGGCTCACTGATGAAAAATGGACCCATTGACCTTTTATCTTCCTCGTGAGAAAAAATTCATTATGTTCTATATGATTAAAATTTATGTTGGAATTTAAAGCTTAAAACAATCACTTCAGTTATCCTAATTTTAAAAAGTGTAAAAGATCTTGGGATAAACAAATCTTTAAAAGTTACTAGTAAGACCTTGTTTCTTTAGAGCAGTTTGAGGCTCGCAGCAAAATTGAGAGGAAAGGATAAAGATTTCCCTTTATTTCCTGCCCAGACACGTAGTCAGCCTCCCCTATTACCAGCATCCCTCACCAGGAGGTACATCTGTTACAACTGATGAACCAACATCATAATCACATCATAATCTCCCGAAGTTCACAGTTTACATCACAATTCACTCTTGGAGTCGTACATTGTATGGGTCTGAACAAATACATAGTGGTATGCTTCCATCATCAGAGCACAATTCAGAATATTTTCACTGCCTTGAAATTTCTCTGTGTTCTGCCTGTTCACCCCTCCCTCATCTCCCAAAAAATTTTTATATGGAATTTACGAATACTGTGAGTGGGGTTTTACCTTTACCAGTGCTACCAATGAACTGACCTTCTGAATACGATTTCTTCTGTCGTGCAGCTTGTATTAGGGACATTTTCCCTAGAACGGCGTTTGTGGACATTACCATCGACACCGTCAAGGCCCCAGATCCCTTTGTCTGTCGCAGTATTTGTACTCACCACCCCGGCTGTCTGTTTTTCACCTTCTTGTCTGAAGAATGGCCAACAGCATCTGAAAGGTAAGGAGCTAAGATTAAGGGTCATGTGTTACCTTTTAAAACAGTTGATCAAAACCCACCCTTGAAAATTCTAAGCAACTACAAATTTTATCTAAATGTCTGTCTAGAAAAGACAAAAACTGCAAGGAAGAATCCTAGCTCCTCTCTTTCCATTTCCCACTTACTGACCGCAGGACTGTTGCTTTTCTTTAGGTTAGGGAGGTCTTTGCCTTCAGCAAAAGGAGAGAGACAGAGGATGAGATGATTAGATAGCATCAGTGACTCAATGGGCATGAATTTGAACAAATTCCGGGAGATAGTGAAGGACAGGGAAGCCTGGTGTGCTGCAGTCCATGGGGTCCCAAAGAGACGGACACAACTTAGTGACTGAACAACAATGACAAGAACGAGAGAGTTGCTAGTTCTGAATAGAAAGAAGAAAATAATGATAGTCACTGAGAGGTATCTCAGGCCAATGCCTGGTTTAAGATCATTGACCCTGGAGTACAAAAGGCTGGAAATAGCAGTGACCTGTCAAATCCAAAGTGGAGAGCGGTGGAAACGATGGCCTTCATCAAAAGAATTCGGGATAATGGTGGAGGAAGCTTTGAGAATTTAGGCCATTTCCCTACTGATGGATATTAACACAGGAAACTGTAATAAAAGCATGGGAAATTGCTATGATCATCAAAAGGATGTTTGTTGCCCCCATTAACAAAATTCACTTAAAAAATCATCTTAAGACTGCTTAAAAATCTAGATTGTAGGTATTATCTGAATCTGAATTCTCAGAGTCCTTGGCATTTGCTTGACATGGCTGTTCATTCCTGGGGAGAGTGTCCCCCAGAGCAATTCAGCCAAAATAAGCCCTTGAACTCCTGTCCATCAAGCAAGACTGGTTTTTTATCGAGGGAGTGAAAGGTTGTTGTTAGGGTTAGGGTTAGGGGTAAGGTTGTTGCTGACACATGAAAAGACGCCGGGATTCTTGGCCTCTGGAGGAGAAGAACTCAATCCGGGGCCAGAGACGAGGCTTGACCGCCCAGAGCTTTTGTGTAATCAAGTTTTATTAAAGTATAGAGGAGATAGAGAAAGCTTCTGACATAGGCATCAGAAGGGGGCAGAAAGAGTACCCCTTTGCTAGTGTTAGCAATGGCATTATATACTCTAATTAGCTATTACAGTGAATCAAAGGGATGTCTGGAGGTTGTAAAGGCCTCCCATAATTTACATTTTAAGATAACAGGATTAGCCAGAAGGTTTTTTCCAGAGACTCTCCTCAAGCAGGATACATTATTGTTATATAATCCTAAGGAATATAGAGGGAAAAAAAGTTCGTCCTCTCCTTCTCCTTGAGGATTCCAGACCCCTCTCTCCTTGGGCACCCCTAGACTTCTTATCAACCTGCCTAGGAAATGACTCAGGAGGATAGAACTACAGAAGTATCAATACTAGGTTTGTCACATGAGAATATGTTTGTTACTTTCATTTTCTCAATATGGTTCTAACATGGGGATATGATAAGTACACTCAATAGATTAAAAACCTTGTACTACTTGGGCCAGAGTGGAAGTAAAAGAGAAGTGATCAGATTGGGATATATTGTTAATGTAGAGCCAGTAAGATTTGCTGATGGATTGAATACCAGCATGAAGGAAAAAGTCAGTGATGGCTGCACAATTTTTGGCTCAAGAAAGTTGGAAGGATGGAAATACCAATGAAGAGATGAGGGAAGATTTCCCACAGAGTTGATTTCCAGAGGGAAGAGGTGTCTGGTAGTCAATGAGAAAGAAATATTGAATTGGCAGTTAAAAAGAGAGATTTAAGTCAGTGATTAGGTATCCCCAGCTGGTAATTAATGCTGCTGAAACTGATGAGATCATCAAAAAATTGAACAGAAAGAAGGAGGGCAAAGATTGAGCCTCAAGGCATTAAAAATTTCAGAACTTATAAAGATGCCTTTGTAAGGTGTTATTTTGTCTTAATCATGGTTCTTTTTCTTTCATATTCCATTTATAAAATTCCCAATCAATACCTATAAGAGGAGGTATTTGATCATCATTACAGGGTGAGAGAAGAACATGGGTGCTACAAGCCAAGACTTGGCCTCTTAAATTCGAATTAATGAATATTAAATAAAACTAAATCTTCATTTCCTCAGCTGTATTAGCCACATTTCAAGTACTCATCATATGGCTGGCTGGTGCCTGTTGTAGTGACTAGCATAGACACGGAGTGTTCACTTCGTTGCAGAAAACTCTGTTGGACATCACTGACCCGGATTGGGATTTTGTGCTGGTTAGGAAAGGTTACTTCTTCCCAGAGAAATGCCGCCTGGGTGTGGAGCCTGCATTTATCTCTGTCTGTGGCAACCCACTCCAGTACTCTTGCCTGCAAAATCCCATGGATGGAGAAGCCTGGTAGGCTACAGTCCATGAGGTCGCAAAGAGTTGGACACGACTGAGCAACTTCACTACAGCAACTCTGAGTCGGAGATTTCTAGGCAGCATGAAAATCCTTGAATGGTTGAGATAGTCTAGGAAAGTTGAGAGAAAGGAAATGAAAAAGGAAAGTGCTAGGAATGGTGATGTTGAACAGAGCAAGCTCAGAAAATTTAGAGGCAGTTTGGAAAATTTGTCTGCAACCTAGAGTCTGACTCGGTATACTTTCAAAATGGGAACGCCTTCCCTATTAAATACCAACAGGAACTGATTTCTATATGCACTATGAAAATGTCTTCTTTGATATGTTTTACATGGTGCCTCTGTACTTCCCTTTTTCACTCTTAGAAATCTGTGTCTCCTTAAAACATCTTCAAGTGGATTGCCAAGCGCACGCTTTAGAAAGAACAAAGCCTTTTCTGGTTTTAGTCTACAAAACTGCCGGCACAGTGTCCCAGGTAATCAGTGCAAGCTCTTTCTTCTGATCAAGGTCAACAAATGGGTGAGAGGGTTTTGCATTTCACATCCCAATATGTGCTTCTGCTGTCCAGTGTTCTGCCATTCTTCATTCTATCGCAACACTGATTTCTTGGGAGAAGAACTGGACATTGTAGACGTGGACGGACATGAAGCCTGCCAGAAAACATGTACCGACAGCATCCGCTGCCAATTCTTTACCTATTCTCCATCTCAAGAATCATGCAACGGAGGGAAGTAAGACATATGTCAAGTTCCATAGACGCTCCTGTCCCAGCTTGTTGAGAGATGCATTATGTTTATACCATTTTGCTTCCAACCTGCAGGGGTAAATGCTACTTAAAACTTTCTGCAAATGGATCTCCAACTAAAATACTTCATGGGACAGGAAGCATCTCTGGATACACATTAAGGTTATGTAAAATGGATAATGGTGAGTTTAATGTCACTTGAAAAAAGTAATAACCTGAAGGAATTATTTTATACTGAGTATGTCATGACTAAGAGAATCAATAATAGCCACAGAGGGGAGAAAATTAGTACAACAATGAATCTAGTTGCAATTTTCTGTTATTTTCACTGCTATCAATCAGGCTGACCTGTTTTAAAGGTAAATATTGGGCTTTAACTGAACTCTGCATTGCCTGGCATTAATTAAATATATGTTATAATCCCTGGGTCAAGAAGATCCCCTGGAGAAGGGAATGGCAACCCACCCCAGTATTCTTGCCTGGAGAATCCCATGGACAGAGCAGCCTAGCCTGGTGGGCTATAGTCCATGGGGTTGCTAAGAGTCAGACACCACTGACATTTTTTGCTTAAACATTTTATAAATGTTTATAAACATTTTATAAAAATTTGATACATTTATATAACCAGTATTTCCTGGTGAGGCTCAGGCTTAGGTAACATTTTTATGTCTGTTTGTTGATATCAAGGTCAATGATCTTTCTTATTATCCTTTATAATAGAAATATCAACCAGCATCTTAATTAGTCATTTTCTTTCTATTTGTTGTTACTTGATCTTTAATTGAAATATAAATAATCATCTTATGTTTGGAAAATTATGTTATCTATGCAAGAAGTACTCAGTAACTCCTTCTCCAGGGCCTTCAAATTTCCTGCAAGTGTTTATGAGTATTTATGAATATTAGCAAAAGTTACAATAAAACCTTATTAACTTGTAACAATGAGTATGAGAGAGTGGAAATAAAAAGATTATCTATATTAAGCAAGACCTATAATAATATAAAAAGGATAATGGCAGATCAGCAGTACTTCCATTCCAGTGGCCAGTTTCTGAGCATAGTAACAAAAGATGGTTTGTAGGCAAACAAGACTGTCTAAGACATAGAAAAGGAGCATTCTCCCTACACGCATTCCTCCCTAAATTATCATAATAACCTATGACGACTTTAGTGTTCACTGATTTACATACACTGCATGTTTCTGGACTTTTATCGCTTACTGCCCAATATTACAATGCAATATAAATTAAGTTGCAGCTGAGATTTAATGAGTAAAATGGAAGTGATAATTATGCTTTGTAGTAGATTTCAAAGTATGAAAAACTTCTGTGTCAGAAATACTGGCTCTACTGAGAGGTGAAATAAATCCTGAGGTTCCCTGAGAACTTGTTTTGTAGAACACACAATGTTACATTGTGTCCAATATTACCCCTCTAGCTGGGAAATTCTGCCTTTCTAGAGTTTAGAGGGGCTCTGATGGGACCCTGGACGATTCTAGCTTCTTCACAAGGACAGTCAGTTGACTTGTATCTCATACCTTCTCTGTTTTCCTTAACAATAAATTTACCCAAGACAAAAAGGAGCATTTACAATCTTTCTGTTGTCCTGGTGCTACCAAGCAATAGAAAGGATGCAGCCAATTTTATTGTCAGTAATGGTGATATAGTTTTAAAAAGGGGAGGCAGCACTTACACCCTAAGTTGCAGAATCCATTCTCTACCCTCCTTCCTTCATTATGTTCCTTTCTAATGAATCTATGGACTCTGGTCTTTAAAGGTTGCAGACTATATCAGGTGTAGACTGACAGCCAAACAGAAAATATAAGGTAAAGGAAAATAAAATCTTATGTCTTTTTAGTGCACCTTCTGATATAAGTGAAATGAATTGATTACATTTTGCTGCATCATTAAAAATGTGCTAATATACAAGGGAATATCTGACCGAGATGTTTATATCTTATACTGTCATTGGTTTATACTATAACGTAACTTTCTGAAGACACAGAGCAATTGCCATCCAAAGAAACATCTATTAGTTCAAAATGCAAGGCCAAGCATGGGTATTTTCAGCACTTTGAACTGAGAAACGAACACCGAGATCTATAACTCATCTTAACAAGGTCTTTATTTACATGTTGTTAATATAGCTTAGTTACTGCTGACATATTAATTTTCCAAGTCAAGAAAGGAACTGAGGGGTGAGTTTGAATCAAAGTCCTCGGAAATATCAAGGGTCGCGCATAAAACCCCAGTCTGTCAACAAGACCAAAGGGCAGAAGCAGTTCACAAACAGAAGAGAAGCCAGGTTGGGACGTGGGTGGAGCTGGAGCGACGGGGCCCAGAGGGCAGCTGGGGTGGAGGGCAGTGGGAGGAACTGGACAAAGGCTGCAAAGTGAGTGCACGGCGCTCACCTTTAACCAGTTCTCAAACATTGGTGAGGCTGATCAAAACTTAGGTGGGTAGGGTCCGCTGTCAGAGTTTCTGATTCACCACGTCCAAGGTGGGGCTCAGGAGTGGTCATCTCTCACAAATTCCCAGGTCATGCCTGGGAGGTCGGTCTGGGGGCCACACTTGACAACCATCACTTTAAAAGAACCACTGGGGTTGTTGTTTGAGGGAGGGTAAGCCTCGAAGTCCCAGATGAGGCATTATTTTATTGTCGTTCAGTCGCCCGGTCGTGTCCGATTGTTTGCGACCCCATGGACTACAGCATGCCAGGCTGCCCGGCCCTTCTCTATTATTTGAGGCATTATTTGGGAATGTGCAATTACAAGGTGACCCACCCATTCAGCTTTTATGTTCATATTGTGCTTTGCCAACTTGAGTCTAAAGTATCTTCAAGTGAAGGTCACGGTACATTATTGAACCCAGAGAAGGTGTTCTGTACCGTGAGCCTGAAGGAATGTAGCTACTGATGGAAAATGAAGATTTAGGAAGCTTCTCACTGCAATCCTTCTGTTGTAGTGTGTACAACCAAGATCAAGACCAGAATTGTTGGAGGAACCCAGTCTGTTCATGGAGAGTGGCCGTGGCAGATAACTCTGCACGTGATATCACCCACCCAGAGACACCTGTGTGGAGGCGCCATCATCGGAAACCAGTGGATATTAACAGCTGCTCACTGTTTCAACGAGTTCAGTACCATTGCTGGTTTTACTCCTTCACCACGCTCACGCATATATTAATATTAAATCTACTCTAGTATTTTATTTAAAAGATGTAAACTTTCCTATTTGCTAAATTAATTTTCTGTTTTAGTGGGGGGAGAAAAGCAAAAAGGAAGAACTGTTCATATTCTATACCAGCATCAGAGAGGTGCAGGAACATGGCTCCATAATATTCTACTTTTCTGGTTAAATGTATACACATCCCCAGGGGACTTCTGGTTACTTCCTGTTGAGTATATCACCTTCTGTGCACTGTCCTGGGCTTTGGATTCAGGAAACTTAAAGAGAATTTCCTGCTTCCCGAATGTAATTTCCCATTTATTCTCCCTCTCCCCTCTGACTCTGTCTCCTCCTCCTTCTTCTCCTCTCTCTCTCCCTACCCCTCTCCCCACCCCTCACTCTATTTCCAGACGCAGAAAGAAGGGTTTATTATACATCATCATATTGGATTCCCTACTTCAGTCATTTTCATTACCGGCCAAATATAAAAGCTCCATCGAGAGCATACAAAGGGTGTGTATCCCAGGGAATTTTAGTTGACCAGACTTCCTCTTTGCACCGCAGTATCTTCTGGGTTGTTTTTAGACTCAGATTTGTGGTTTTCTTGGTTTATTTTTATCAGTATGCAGCTTACTCATAACTCAAAGATTTGAGGTCAATAGTCTCTTTTAGCTTTTACATATGGGACAGTGGGATGCCAGAAAGTATGAGTGAATTTCTCAGGGTCACAGCCAATCAACAGCGGCACTGAAAGTTAGAACCCAGAACTCTGTGTGTGTGTGTGTGTGTGTGTGTGTGTGTGTTGAAGGGTGGAAAAAGTATTCATTGATGTTTGTGTGTTTCATATAAGGTAAATGATAGCCCAGGACCTTCCATAAAAGAGGACTATGTGACTGCAAAATCTTAGCAGAAAATCACTTCTTTCCACCTAAAAGCCCCCCACCGGCAGAAAATATTAGCCAGATAGGAATAGTTAGTTAAATAGCACTGTATCTCAAAAGGTTGGGAATTATTTGCTAAAGGAATTCTCTTTTCCTCTATTGCTTACTCCTTAGGGTCGAGTCACCTAACTTATTGCGTGTCTATAGCAGCATTTTAAATCAATCAGAAATAAAAGAGGATACATCTTTCTTTGGGGTTCAAGAAATAATAATTCATGATCAATATAAAAAGGCAGAAAGTGGATATGATATTGCCTTGTTGAAACTAGAAACCGCAATGAATTACACAGGTATGGAAAATTTTAAACAGCAAGTTGTCTACAATGATGCCCAGTTTCACACTCCCAGACTCATGGCCTGACCCTGGCAATCCCTCCATGTATTACTGTCATTAAAAAGGAAGAGGGGCTGCAAAGCTCCCCTTTCAGTCCATTAAGACTGAGTGCTAGGAACTTCCCTGGTGGTCCAGTGGTTGAGATTTTGCCTTGCAATACAGAGGGTGCAGGTTTGATCCCTGGTCTGGAACTGAAGATCCCACATGCCACATCCCACAGGCAAAAAAATCAGAGCATAAACAACAGAAGCAACATTGAAACAAACTCAATAAAGGCTTTAAAAATGGTCCACATTAAAAAAATGCATATTCACATAAAAGACTGACATGCTGTCCTGATGATTGAATCTATTTTTTTGTGGGGAGGGGTTAAAATGGCAAGTTTTCTTCAGGTGCACAGGATGACATAACTTCATAATATATCATAATATTAAAGATGATTTATATCTCCTCTTTAAGGAAGAAAGGATGGCAGATCAGGAATGATGAAGCAGCTTCTACAGGATCCCAGACCTCACGAGAGTGACAGTTAATGGAGGAGGTTCTCCCTCGTTCCCTCCTCCTTGATGTGCGATAGATAACTCTGACCGTGAGGGATGAAAACGTATGACAAAGAGGCAAAACAAAAAACCCGAATATAATAAACTGAGAACACACCCTGATCATAGAAAGTGAAGGAAGAGAGTCTTTCCTGGGAAATGTGATGTATACTGTTTCTGACAACTAAACTGTGATTTTTAAAATCTAGATTCTCAACGGCCCATATGCCTACCTTCCAAAGGAGATAGAAATGTGATGTATACTGAATGCTGGGTGACTGGATGGGGATACAGAAAATTAAGAGGTAAGAAACTATATTTCTCTGTGTGCTACAGCTGAAGACACAGAACACCGTTTAATCACAATGCTTTCTGCTATCTCAAGTTGCACAGCTAAAATGAGAGTAAAATCATAACATTATTCAATTGCAGAAAGCATATTCATAAGGAAGGAAAGGCGAAAATCACCCAAATGAAGATGATACCTCGCCTGATTGGAAATTTTAAATATGACAATCTCTTTAAAGACTCATTACTTTTAATGAAATTTAATTCAAAACCTAGCACTTTTCAGTAGATGTCTTAGGCTGCTATCCAATTATTTTCTCTGGGAAATAATTCCAGTTAGAGCCATAATTAATTTTGAGCTTAATTAACATGAATAAAATGGTACAATAGTGAGAATAACATCTTCTCTACACTCTGTACGGAGAAGGCAATGGCACCCTACTCCAGTACTCTTGCCTGGAGAATCCCATGGATGGAGGAGCCTGGTGGGCTGCCGTCTATGGGGTTGCACAGAGTCAGACACGACTGAAGTGACTTAGCAGCAGCAGCTACACTCTGTAATTACAAAAGGTCTGTGAACTAAACCTGAGTTTTTTTTCCTTCTGGATTTTTACATAGGTGTGGTTTTGATTTTAAACATATGTACGTATATTTAAATTTATATTATATGTATGTGGTTATTCCATTTATGAACCAAAAAAAAAATTTTTTTTTAGACAAAATACAAAATACTCTTCAGAAAGCCAAGGTACCCTTGATGACAAATGAAGAATGCCAGGCAGGATACAGAGGGCACAGAATAACCAATAAGATGGTCTGTGCAGGCTACAGAGAAGGAGGGAAGGACGCCTGTAAGGTAACCCTGTCTTCAGCCACTTGAAAACCTCAAATTAGAATGTTTAATGCAGCAAACTTTTTAAAAAATTTTAAATTAATTTTATTTTACTTATTTATATTTGGCTGCGCTGGGTCTTCGTTGCTGCGCAGAGGCTTTCTCTAGTTGCAGGGCCCGGGGACTACTCCCGAGTTAATGTGACACATGGGCTCAGTCGCTCCGCAGCATGTGGGATCTTAGTTCCCAGACCAGAGATCGAACCCGAGTCCCCCCTGCATAGGCAGGTGGATTCTTAACCACTGGGCCACCAGGGAAGTCCTCTGTTTGGTGCATTTTGTAAAGAACAGTCTTCTGCCAATGAGCAGGGAACACAGTGGATTTGTTTTTTCCTTACCCTAAAATCTGCCATGGATAGATTGGTGTGGGGGGCAGGTCATCTGCTTCTTTGAAGTTTATTAAAGGGCCAGGACAGAATCTCAGGTGAAATCACTCCCAGGACAATGCATTTAAGATGCGAAGTGTCTGAACTGATCTGCGTGCCCTCTTCTTTTCCCTGTTTGTCACAGGGGGACTCGGGGGGGCCCCTGTCCTGTAAACACAACGAGGTGTGGCACCTGGTGGGCATCACGAGTTGGGGTGAAGGCTGCGGCCAAAGGGAGCGGCCAGGTGTTTACACCAACGTGGTCGAGTATGTGGACTGGATTCTGGAGAAAACGCAAGGCCCTTGAAAGGGTCCTCAGAGACCATTCGACTTCCTGAAGGGTAAATCAGATCGTTCCCTGAAGAGGGTTTGGATTTCACTGAAGAAGACACTGCACCTTCATTTTCCTCCACAGGCTACAATTCTGAGACTGTAACAGATGTAGGGGCTGGGTATTGGTAAGAGCCCACCAAGAAAAACCAAACTGTCAGGATCCCTAAGCTCCCAGGGTTCTGCGATGATCAGAGTCTGACTTCAGTATCTAGTCTCTGTTCTGTTGGCTATACCTCTTCTAAACCAAAGAAATACTATAAAGATTAAGATATTTAAAAATGAAAGCATAGCCAGATAGACCAGAAAAGAATCCAGTGGCGGCACCAAAGGATCGGGTAGAACTGCTCAAAGAAACCACTGTAAAAAGGTGTGGTAAATGAAATATGGGAAGAGGAGAAAATATGAACCGAGACAGTCATCATCCATTTGCTAGGTTCTGCGCTCTGTGTATGGGTAACTCTTTTGGGAAGAAAGAACTTAACTGAATTTGATGGCCGGTTTCAGGATAATCAAGAATTCTTGTCGTTAATTTTTAAATGGGTTTGGGTGGAGACAAGCTATGAATGAGTGTGAATGTGGACTCCAGAATTTCTGTAAGGAAAAGGATTAAAAGCAGCAATCCACCTGAAGTGGGTCCTCTGTGCATGGATTTCATCTGCATTTGACACAGTTTTGGGCACAGGAGGGCTGGTGAAGATGAGGGGGGTAAGCTAAAGACTTTCTAAGACAACCACATTTTGTGAGTGTGGGTTCACAAATCTACATTTGTAGATGATAAATGTACTGGACAGAAATCAATGTAACATACACCAATCCTACAGGTGAAAATGATTTGGGAACACATGGATGGGTACAGTAGTGTCTTCAGCATTTTCAAAGCAGCACCTTGTAATCTCAGTACTGGGATGTTCCCTGCCATGCAAATATTTACATGGTGATTGTTTTTGATATAGTCTAATAATCTAAAATTTGCACTATCCACACCAGTTTTCAATCCATGCCAACAACCTGTGTCAAGATTCTATCTAATATGCACAGTATTGATTGAGCAGACTGAACTGGGGGGAATATGGTGGTGAATCAGTCAATATCTCTACCTTCCTGAAGCTGCCAGTCTGGTTAGCAGGAGCCACAAAAAGAAAATAATTACACATGTATAAAATACAGAATTTTAAATGGAAATGAGGAGGCAGCATAGGGTTCTACGAGAAGGAAGAGGAAAAGAGAATTTGGAGCAGGCTCAAAGATTGGGATAAAAAGGAATTTTCCGAGGAAGACACAAGAAAAACAAAAGAAAAAAAAAAAAAAACCACACCAAATATAAAAGACTGGAATGGCATTAAGATCTTAGCTACCACCCCACCATATTAAAGACTCGGGGAAACTTTGCTCCATTTTGACGAAGAGGCTTGTCCCGACTGGTCCTGCTGGACCCCCTCCTCCCTTCACCCCCTGGGTCCTCCTCATCCTCTCTGCTGTTCTTATGGGCTTTCCCCACGGCCTACATCAGACTGTGGCAGAAAAGGCCTGTCCCTGTCCTGTTGCAAGAGACTTTTCCACATTCTGGATAAGGGCTTCGAAATTCACATGTGGAGACTTCACTACTGCCCTAGGCTCCAGCAGCCGTGAAGGGTGGCGCCGTGCTGGGGGCGTGGTTTCCTCTCTCAGCCCGCCTCTCCCCTAGAGTGCCGGAGGCTGCCTGGTACCCTTGGGGGCGGGGCTTCTGGGGGCCCCTCCCAGCATCCATCCCCTTTCCCTCCAAGAGTGTGTATGCAGTGTTCATCCATCAGAGCAGGCAAGCTTCTTTCTTTCCTTCTGTCCTTCCCAAGGCCATCTACAGACTGAAACTAACTCTTCCAAGCAATTTTTCAACTAGGAATGTGCCTCTGTGTGTGTGTGTGTGTGCATGCTCATGTCTAGGGGGGCGGGAGGGAATGAATGAAAAGGAATGTTTCTGATAACCGCAACACTGAACACTCACTCAGCTTCACTGCCTGTCTGGGTCTTGATGATCCCTCATCTTCAGATGCAGATTTAGTTTCCTAGGGCTTGGGTAACACATTGCCACAAACTGAACGCTTTAAAATGACAGAAACTTTTTCTCACAACTCTAAAGGCTGGAAACCTGAAATCAAGATTCAGCAGGGTCATGCTTCCTCCAAGGCCCCCAGGGGCAGTTCCTTCCTGGTCTCTAAATTTTAAATTATGGCCATCTTAGATCTCTGGGGGGCTTCCCTGATAGCTCAGTTGGTAAATAATTTGCCTACAATGCAGGAGACCCCAGTCCGATTCCTGGGTCGGGAGGATCCCCTGGAGAAGGGATAGGCTACCCACTCCAGTATTCCGGCCTGGAGAAATCCATGGACTGTATAGTCTGGGGGGGTCTCAAAGAATCAGACTCGACTGAACGACTTTCACTTTCACTTAGATCCCCAGGGCACTCGGGTGTGAAAGCAGAGTCCTAACCACTGCACCACCAGGGAATTCTTCAATTAGGAGCTTCTGGAGCAGCCATTTAAGCAATCCCTTAAGGATATCATTTCTATCATTTCATTTGATCCAAAAGAGTTAAAATGGACATCCTAGAGTTAACAGCTTGCTAAGTGGATATCCTAGACTTAAAATTCAGTCAGCCCATCAGTCAGCAATCAGTGATGTTAATAATAATAGGAACATCATTTTTGGCTAACAAGAGTAAGTGAAAGTGTGAGTCGCTCAGCTGTGTCTGACTCTTTGAGACCCCATGGACTGTAGCCTGCCAGGCTTCTCTGTCCACGGAATTCTCCAGGCAAGAATACTGGAGTGGGTTTCTATTCCCTTCTCCAAGGTGTCTTCCCAACCCAGGGACTGAACCTGGTTCTCCTGCATTTGCAGGCAGAGTATCTACCGTCTGAGATAGCAGGGACGCCCAACAAGAGAAGAAAATAATGCAACTAAGAATATTACAATATGTCCTTCTTGCAGAATGCCTGCTGTGTGCTTTACTTCTTGTCATACCTTGTAGTCCTTGTTACCACCATGTAAGACAAGGTATTATTATCCCCATTATAGCATAATATCATGTGGTTGCTTTCACAGGGAAAAGAAAAGGACAAAACACCTTGCAAGTATTTTCCTCTCAATTCTCCACTTTCCCTCTAGATGGCACTTTGGCCTCATTTTAAACCCTAGGATCTGACAGAATGCACTTAATTTATGATATATGTAAACAAATTCTGTGTATTGATATATATCTGGAAGCACTAAATCAAATCAACTGCTTCAATTCAAATTCGCATGACTTTTCAAATATAATGGTTGCAAATATCTACTCCCTAGACAGTAGTTTGTCCTTTAAACCATGTGCTCCAGAGCCCCCCAGCTTTGGGGACTTCACTTCCCCTTAGTGACCAACTACAGGAGCCCCCAGCAGTAGGTGACACTGTCCCTGGGTACCACGGTGCGCTCCCAAAGACCTCTAGTGCTGCAGACGGAGTGCTTACCTGTCTTCTAAAAGGCCGTCCCCCGTCACTTGCCATCTGGTTGAGTCATATGGCTTGGGACTTCTTTTTTAAACAATATTTATTCATTTATTTGGCTGCACTGGGTCTTAGTTGTGGTAGGCAGGATCTTTAGTTGTGGCATGCCAACTCTTTGTTGCAGCATTTGGGATCTAGTTCCCTGACCAGGGATCGAACCCAGGCATCCTGCATTGGGAGCACAGAGTCCTAGCCACTGGACCACCATGTATGTCCCTCGGGACCTTTTCTTATGGTCTCTCTGTGGTTTCCTTTCAGCTTCTGTAACCCTTTCTCCCAACCCTCAGCTGTATATGTGTCCCCCCTTCCCTGCACCTTGCTTGGTCCACACGTGAACACAATCCCCTTCCCTTGATTGTTCAGAGTACTTTAAAGATTACACTGCAATATTGAAAACAAACAAGCAGAAACCTTTGAATTCTGAAGGCTTGGTGAGAGAAAAGAAGAAAAGAGAAATACACCTCCCCTCAAAACACACACACACACACACACACACACACCACGCACGCACACGCACAAATGCACGCACGCACAGCCCACATCTGGAAGTGGGTAAGGATACACTGGGCTTCCCAGGTGGATCAGACGGTAAATCGTCTGCCTGCAATGCGGGAGACCCGGGTTCGATCCCTGGGTTGGGAAGATGCCCTGGAGAAAGGAATGGCAACCCACTCTAGTACTCTTGCCTGGAAAATTCCATGGACGGAGGAGCCTGGTAGGCTACAGTCCGTGGGGTCGCAAAGAGTCGGACACGACTGGGCTACTTCACTCACTCACTCACTCAAGGATACAGTTACTCCAAGACTCCGTGAGTCCAGTTGTTCCATGAAGGTTTCCCTACTGGCCGTGTGTCTCCTTGAACCCCCCAGCTTGCAGAGACCAGTGGGCTTGGGGCGGAAGCATACTATTTTGTAGCTTTGACGAAGAAAGCCTCTTAGGGAGGCTTACCATTTGGGTACATTAGCATTTGGGTTTGTCCACCACATGGGACAGAGAGACAGTGTGAGGTACAAACCTGCCCTGAGTCATGGACAATATTTAACAAGCCAGCTAGCTGACTTAGGGACTTGAAAGATTTTAAAAACCCGTGGGAAGAAAGTCTAGGGAGGGGGGACGTAGGTGCAAGAGAAGCAAGAACAGTGTGAAACCATCAGAGCTTCCATGTGTGCCCACCAGAGGGCGCAGTCACTCTGTGAACCGAAGACTAATCTAGAATCCAGAATCTAGAACTGAGACACTTTTGAGGACTCATGTTACTCTCCTCTCAGCTCAACTTTAGCCTGTCTTCAATCTGTAGGCCTCGAGTTTCCAAAAATTACTGGAGTCCAGTATTAGCTTGAGCATCACATAACAAAATTACAATTCCTACTAATCAGATATACTCAGGTGCTGTGGAGGGCCTGTTCTGTAGAGCCCCTGGACAGTTATGGGGACTACCTTCCAGGCTTTTTTTTTTGGGGCTCCCACAAATCTGTCTCTGACTCCCACAAAGCTCTAGAAACTTCTGTCCCCCTAGCTGTGCCTGGACATGGTAGGAATGGACTCGAAACACCTCTGCATTTCGGCCACTATATCACTAACTAGAATCGCCTTCTGTGGAAGAAAAAAAGGGGGGAGGCCTTTTAGAAATTGAGTTCACATGGCGGCCCCCTGGTTAGAGGGGCCTGTTCATCAGATATTTCAGGGCCCTGAAATATCTGGGGGGGAATAAGGCCTCTAGAAGTCATGTTATTCCAACATAAGCCATTAAATTGTTTATTTGGCATAATTTGGTCTAAGATTTACTTTCTCTGTCACATACCATCTTATAGGGAGTTAGTGGGAACAGGGAGTATAAAGCAAACACTTTCCTCTAACTATGAGGGTTGTTGTTCAATTATTAACATCATGTCTGACTCTATGCAGCCCCATGGACTGCAGCACGCCAGGCTCCTCTGTCCTTCACTGTCTCCCAGTGTTTGCTAAATTCATGTCCATTGAAGCTATCTAACCATCTCATCCTCTGTCATCCCCTTCTCCTTTTGCCTAAGCTTTCCCAGCATCAGAGTCTTTTTCAATGAGTTGGTTCTTTGTATCAGGTGGTCAAAGTACTGGAGCTTCAGCACCAGTCCTTCCAGTGAACATTCAGGTTTGATTTCCTTTAGGACTGATTGCTTTTATCTCCTTGCTGTCCAAGGGACTCTCAAGAGTCTTATCCAACACCACAGTTTGAAACCATAGATTCTTTGGTGCTCAGCCTTCTTTAAGGTCTCTTACATCCATACGTGACTACTGGAAAAACCATAGCTTTGACTACACGGAACTTTGTTGGAACGTTTACCAAAAGAACCTGACATTTACATCTAACAGCATGATTTATCTCAATTTTTAATACAGATCTGGATTCCCTGTGCTTGTGTTTCATGTTGAATTTTCCCATCTGTTTTCAAATTTGACATTGCTCTGAAGTTCCCCTTTTAAGGTTTGTTAATTGGGTTCTAGAAATATAAAGATGACTGGAAAGAATTAAGTCAGAATATGAGCAGTGCATTGGGATTGTGGAAGGGATTTTTATTCATCTCTCTCTCTGTATTTTGGTGTATTTTACAAGTTTCCTCAAGAAATATGTCTTATATTTCTATGCAGAAAATACCATTAAAATTCCTAAATATTTAAGACTTAAATTTTTATTCTTGATCATTTGAACATGAACATAAGCCAAAAGCTTCCCCCAGTAAAGAATAGAAAGCTTTTAGCACTGAAACACATAATGAAGTATTTAATGGTTATTTTATACGACTGGATCCACTGATAGCAAAATAACCACATTTTTAGACATACATCAAAAAAATCTTTAAAGAAATTGACATTATTTTAAATTTCATGAATTAGTTATATTTCAGATTTATTCTACTTTTGATCATAGGGATGAGTCGCAACCATTGTTCTGCTGTCCTCTCATTTGGGACCTCATTTTAGTGCCACTTGCCTCTTTGATTATTAGAACATATAAGGAATGTCTATAGAAGCAGTAGATGCTTCTCAGGGAAAGTGAAGTGAAGTGAAAGCTGCTCAGTTGTGTCCAACTCTTTGCGACCCCATGGACTATACAGTCCATGGAATTCTCCAGATCAGAACACTGGATTGGGTAGCCTTTCCCTTCTCCAGGGGATCTTCCCAACCCAGGGATGACACCGAGGTCTCCCACTTTGCAGGCGGATTCTTTACCAGCTGAGCCACCAGGGAAGCCCAAGAATACTGGGGTGGGTAGCCTATCCCTTCTCCAAGAGAGAGGGATCTGCCTGACCCAGGAATTGAACTGGGGTCTCCTGCATTGCAGGCGGATTCTTTACCAACTGAGCTATCAGGGAAGCCCCGGCTTCTCACGGAAGACAGGCTGTTTTCCTTTGGCTGCTAAGGATGATGTAACGATCCACACTGTCAGCAGAAGAAAAAAGGCCGATTTCCAGAGAGCGAGGCTGGTTTCTGGCAGTGCCAATGCCCTGATCAGAATGAGATGAGACTGTGAATTCCCATCCCGACAAAGGAAATTTAAAAATCCAATTTGAAACCGGCTTTGACTAGACCTTGTTGCAAAATGAGAAAATGATATGAGCTAAATAATTCAAGCCTTTATTTAGAGCCACAGACGCTGTGTGGGACATTGCCTCTCTGCTGGCAAGAGCCTGGCCTAGGAATTCAGCTGCTTCATCTTCGCTGTGTTCTGGCCTCCACCTGCCACTCCAGAAAACTGCCAGCACCTGCAGATCCCCAAGAGATCACCTTCTGGAGCTGAGGGGCTGATCTGTGGAGCCAAAATCCCTCTCCCCACGGCCTTACTTTTGGTTCATCAAAAATAGAACATTAGAGAAGATTCTCGATACTGTTCATAATGGAATAAAACTTGATTCTTTTCTATTGGGGGAAAAAAAAATGGTTGTCCAGCTCTGGTGAGGTTGTCAGAGAAGCACAGGAGGAAATTTCTGTGCAGAGGTTACATCTTTGCATTTGACTTCCCTTGTAGCTTAGTTGATAAACAATCTGCCTGCAATGCAGGAGACCAGGGTTCGATCCCTGGGTTGGGAAGATTTCTTAGACAAGGAAATGGCAACCCACTCCAGTATTCTTGCCTGGAGAATCCCATGGACAGAGGAGTCTGGCGGGCCACAGTCCATGGGTTGCAAAGAGTCGGACACGACTGAGCAACTGAACCACCACCACCATCCATCGTGGAGTTTCCTCTGGGCTCTCCATCCAGTCACCTGGCCCTGCCCTATATACACAGAACCTCTCGTGCTCCGGGGCTGACAGCCCTGCAGTCACACAGGTCTCTCTCCAGCTGACCTGGAGTCCTGGTGGCTAGTCAGCCACATCCTTCTCCTGATAATTGATCTAACTTAGAAGTAGAAATTGGCTTTCCAGGTGGTGCTAGTTGTAAAGACCCCACCTGCCAAAGCAGGAGACATAAGAGATGCAGGTTCAATCCCTAGGTTGGGAAGGTCCCCCGGAGGAGGGCATGGCAACCCACTCCAGTATTCTTGCCTGGAGAATCCCATGGACAGAAGAGCCTGGCATCCATGGAATCGCACAGAGTCGGACTTGACCGAAGCGACTCAGCACAGCACAGACCTGGGTCTTCGTCGCTGCACGCGGGCTTTTCTCTAGTTGCGGTGAGCGGGGGCTCCTTTCCAGTTGTGGTGCTTGGGTTTCTCATGTGGTGGCTGCTTGTGTTGCAAAGCACAGGCTCTGGGGCACATGGGCTTCAGCAGCAGTGGCTCCCGGGCTTAGCTGCTCCGGGCATGTGGGATCTTCCTGGAGCAGGAATCAAACCTGTGTCCCCCAGGGAAGCCCTTAAATATGTATTGCATGAATCTTCTCGCAGCTTGCGGTTGTTGATTTTATGTTCTTTAATAAGTCATTTGATATACTTTAATAATTTGATATAATTCTATATCAAACTACCAGTCTTTTATGATTAGTAGTTTTAGGTCTTATTGAAAATGCTTCTTCACTATTAATTTTATAAAATTGTTTTCTAAAATATCTGAGGTTTTTTGGTATCACATTGAAGTCTTTCATCCATCAGGAACTTATTTTGGTATATGGTATGTAGAAAGGATCAATTTTCCCCACGTGGATAACCAACTGTCCCAGGGCTGTTTTGAAACCTTGATCCTTTTTTCAGTTATCAGCAATGCCACCATCACTTATATTGTGGTTTTTCGTGTGTGTGAGTCTAGTTCTCTGCTCTTTATTGTGTTCCTCTTCTCGATTTGTTGATTTTAGTACCAGCATCACATTTTCTTAATTGACCATGGCTTTGCAATATGTCTTCCTCTCTGGTAGGAAATGATTTCTCAAACGGTCCTTCTTCAGTATCTTATCTATTCTTATGTGTTTGCTAGTCCATGTTATTTAGAACCATATTGTCAAGTTTCTTAAAAAAAAAAAAAAAAAGAGCCTATAGGTGTTTGACTAGAATTGGGTTGACTCTAGATTAATTTGGAGAGTGAATACTACTGAGTACTCAGTAGTGAATACTACTGAGTATTTTATGATATTGGGTTTTCCTAGCTAGGAACACAGAATTTTTCCGTTGCTTTTGTCTTCATTATTGTCTTTCAGTACAGTTTTTAGTGTTCTCCATGCTATCCTAAACATCTCTCACTAGATGCATTTCTGAGCATCTGGCTTTTGTGGTAGATTTTACTTGGAAAGCCATCTGGGCCTGTTAATTTCTCTGTGCAAAGAATTTTGATTACAGATTCAATCATTTTAATGCAAAAATATTTGGTTTAATTTAATATTTGAAGAGCCTGAGTGGCTGCAATGTTTTTTTCTCTAGAGAGGAAGGGCATTTTCTCCTACCTGCAGCCAGGGAGCCCTTCTGCCTCAGAACCCCTTCAGCTTCAGGGAGGTGAGGGCGAGTGCAGTCCGGGGGCTGCACTCACTTTGCTGCACGTTCTGCTGGCCCTGGTTTGCCTACTGGCAGCGGATCTCCAGAGGAACCTTGCTTTTATGTGAATAATGCTTAGTACGTGTGCCTCTGAAAGATGTTTAGGGCAGGCTGGAGGTGTTTCGACCTTCCCACCCCGGGAAACGGTCCCTGAGAATATCCAGTCTGACATTCTGCCAAAAGTAAATATCTCAAGGCTAACTCTTAGGAAGCCACTTACTATCACTCATGGCTCCCAGTTGCTACAAAAAAAAAAATAAATAAAAAAAAAAAAAACCAAAAAATCCAGGGAAGTGCTGATCCTGATGGAAGGCAGCTGAAGGGCGTTCTTTCTTTGGCAGTAGGCTTATCTGAGGTGGACAGTGATGAAGGCTGACACTGACGCTGTCCTTTCTGGTTTTCCACACATTTGCCCATTGGGGAGTGGTGAAATGAGGCGATTTCAACTTGACAGCAATGCTTTGGGGAATGCTCAATGCAAGCAGGCACCATATAGTTTTTCGCGTTTGCTTATGCACTCGCTTTGCTGAAAGAAGAACCTTGTAAATGGTTACTGACCTCCAGTGAAGTCCGCACGGGGCAGCCAGGACCTTGGAACGAGCAGCAGTGCTACTCACTTGCGATCACGCTCCTATCTTCCCTCTGCTCTCCTTTGCTTACATGGACCTGCGCTTGAGCATTGCTCTCAGACTTCTTTCTGAGAGGTCCTGTCACCCACCACCCACGAAAGGAAACACTGAGGCCTATTCACCTCTATGTCAGCTACTCAGCCTGGCAAATGTTTGGTGTACGGAACTCACCAAAGACAAGGGAAGTAAAGAGGACAGTTTGCTTCCTTTTTACATGGTTTGAATATATATATTTTTCAAAATCAGAAATATGATCTTATCAAGTCATTTGTAACTTGGTTTATACATAACCTTTTATTGAATACAACAAATAAATTGAAACACAAATATCTTTGGGAGCATCACCCACAAGAAGATGTAAAATTGGCAAGTAGATGAATTGCAGCTCATTCTAAAGGCCAGAGACATATCTGGAAATTACTCATCAGCCTTGCCTAGAGAGGCCAGCTCCAATTACACAAGGCAGCCTAATTAGCACTCATGATTGCTTTCTATCTGATTTTACACTGCATGCACATACAGTTTGCATTCTATCTCATTTGTGAAAGAGCTTTTACCTTTTTTTCTTTCAAATAATAAACGTTGGTTGTGATTGCCCTAAGTGTACACGATGCTGGATATTAGGAGTACAATAAAATGAACGATTACCCTATGGGATCTCAGAGTCTCAGGAATAGATAGACAGTTGGAGGAATGTAAAAAGTACTTTGAAAGAGGCATGCATATACAAAATTCTCAAGACGATAAGAATTCATTATCCTCAGTAATGAATTCTGCCTGACAGTCAAGAAAGACTCAACAGAAGAAATTATATTTGAGTCAGATAGCAAATACGTAGGAATTTTCCAGGATAAGCACAAGAGAAACTTCTCGGGCAGAAGGACCATTAGATGCTGTGGCTTTGACGACAGTGGATTGGAACAGGAAGAACACGAGCTCACATTCTGGCCTGTCGCTTCTTGGATCTTGGTTGACAAGCATTTTCCTCTGAGAGAATAATTTCTTCTTTGCAAATCAGACATATATTACCTATCACACAAAGCTGTTGTAGGTTTGACTAAGATAAAAAATGCCTAGCACAGCACACTGGCTCATAAAAATCAGTCCAAAAGTGGTAGCTTTAACTCGCAAAGACAAATAAGTCATGACAAATCAATGTCAGGAAATGAATCACAGGTCAATAATTGTTTTTAATATCTTCCAATGAAGTTCAAAGTGTTTAGAGACCTATCTCTCATTGCTTACTTCCACTGCTTTTTATTCTGATTCTAAAAAGAAGGGCAGAAGAAAGTTTTACTTCCACCACACTTAAATTTAGCTTAGTTTTGATTCACTGTGATATCAAACAATGGTGATTTTCATACTCTGCTGCACTCAGGTTAAAATAGAACTTAAATGGTTGACCCTCCATAGCACTTGATGTTCTGATAAGAATAATGGCTCTGTATTTCAAATGTCTTTAACATTCCACTGACTTCTCTCTGTTCTTAGAAAGGAAAGGGGTATTTAGAGGTCTGTAAACAGTTTCTCCTTCCTTATGAACACCAGAAGCAAACCTGGCCATGAGCAGAAACCCCTGCAAACATCAACTGTTAAACTGGGGTCACTCAGGGTTGCCATATACTAATCCACTCATCTGTTGTTGTTCAGTTTCTAAATTATGTCTGACTCTCTGAGACCCCATGGACTGCAGCACTCCAGGCTTCCCAGTCCTTCACTATCTCCCAGAGTTTGCTTAAACTCATGCCCATTGAGTCAGTGATGCCCTCCAACCATCTCCTCCTCTGTCTTACCCCCTTCTCCTTTTGCCCTCAATCTTTCCCAGCATCAGAGTCTTTTCCAGTGAGTTGGCTCTTCACACCAGTTGGCCAATGATGTTGGAACTTTAGCTTCAGCATCAGTCCTTCCAGTGAATATTCAGGCTTGATTTCCTTTGAGATTGAGAGTCCAACGGACTCTCAAGAGTCTTCTCCAGCACCACAGTTCAAAAGCATCAATTCCTCAGCGCTCAGCCTTATGGTCCAGCTCTCACATCCGTACATGTGAAAGTTGCTCAGTCATGTCCAACTCTTTGCAATCCCGTGGACTATACGGTCCATGGAATTCTCCAGGCCAGAATAATGGAATGGGTAGCCTTTCCCTTCTCCAGGGGATCTTCCCAACCCAGGGATCAAACCCAGGTCTCCTGGATTGTAGGCATATTCTTTACCAGCTGAGCCACAAGGGAAGCCCCCACATCCATACATGACTGGAAAAACCATAGCTTCCACTAGACGGACCTTTGTCAGCAAAGTGATGTCTCTGCTTTTTAATATGCTGTCTAGGTTTATCATAACTTTTCTTCTAAAGGAGCAAGTGTCTTTTCATTTCATGGCTGCAGTCACTGTCTGCAGCAATTTTGGAGCCCAAGAAAATAAAATATGTCACTGTTTCCACTTTTTCCTCTTCTATTTGCCATGGAATGATGGGGCATGATGTCATGATCTTAATTTCTTGAATGTTGGGTTTAAAGCCAGCTTTTTCACTCTAGTCTATCACCCTCATCAAGAGGCTCTTTAGTTCCTCTTTGCTTTCTGCCATTAAAGTGGTATCACCTGCATCTAGAAATGCTTCTACCAAGATACTCCTTGTCTGTCTAGAACAGATCACTTACTGTCAATAAACTTGCGACGTGTGGACTGCAGCTGTGTTGAAGAATAAATGTTTGGACCAGATAAAGCTACATGATATGGAAGATAAATAAGCTGAAAGACCCTTAAACTCAGTGGCAGGTTTGTACTAATCTATTCCCCTACAAGGTTCTCTCTCAGAAACCAAACCTCATTCTGGCAGAAAAGGGGACTGGGTAGTTCTATGTTATGGATTCGGGCACTCCTGGGTACTGATTTGTTGTGCATGCTATTATTTTTATTGTATATTTTATTTATCATCAATAACAGTCTTGCTGGGTATGAAATGTGTTTTGTGTGCGTCTGATTGACAGTTAAGGCCTTTGTGTTCATTCAATTTAAAAATCATAGAGAAATTCAACCTGAAATTGTCTTCACAAGAAGAAAGGACTCCAACTGCCCATCAGCCTGAAAAAAATGTAACGTTCATTTAATATACTTTTGTAGTTGTTTGGATCCAGAAGTCCTGGAGCTGCCTCTCTCTGCTCAGCTGTTACCTGCTTCTTCTTGGGTGTTACTAAGTGTGTGAGAAGTTCTAGAGGAAGAAATACTTTACTTTTACTAGTAAAGATATCTGCTCAGGCTAGAACTTTTCTGACAATGGTAATGATCCCATTAGTTATTTTAATAGTTTAAATGGTGCCTTGGAGAGTAAGGAGATCTGCCATTAAGGGGAAAAAAAAAGCACAGCTGAGTTGTCTCATTAATGAATTGAGCTGCTCATTAGCTAATCTTTTCCAGAGTCTCTAAATGATGTCCTGGTTAACGGCCACTAGAAATACAGAAGCATTTTAATGGAGGTTCTCAGTCTAAAACCTTGGCAGCTGTAACACTGATGACTTTGTACATAATAATAATAACAACATACATAAGAGCTGCCAACTTTTACTGAGAGCTTACTATATGCCAGACACTCATGGGAATAGGGAATCCCGGAAAAGACAAGCTGAATTAGTTCATCTGGCTAGCCACTGGATGTTGAACTCAAGTTACATGTACATTTATTACGTTGGGTCAATGACATAATTGGCCAACTGTTTAAAATCATACAGATGGCGAGTCCAGGCGGGTCCCAGAGGCTCATGATTTATGAGAAGATGCATTGCATATTGCCTCTCTGGAGGCAATATTGCCTTTCTCCCAAGCAGCATACAACTTCATCATGGAGCAACAGAGGAGAAAGTTTTGCTGTGGCTATTGCTATTTTAATCCTTAATCTTCCTGACTTCCAAACCAGCCAAAATGAACAAGGAATTGTCATGGACTGCATACCGTGAACTACGGTTGGGTGGTGGACATGAGTTTGAGCAAACTCTGGGAGACAGTGAAGGCCAGGGAAGCCTGGTGTGCGGCAGTTGCAAAGACTTCACGACTTAGCGACTGAAGAACAATATGGAAAAAAGAGAATATTTCAGTTCTTTAATAAAATCTCCAACAACGCCAGCAGCTGGTTCAGGTCATTGGATTCTCATCCAATTCTAAGCAGGACAGAGCTTGTCAGAGAATTGACTCCCCAGTTGTATCTCATGCGGCCAAGAGGATGGGTGTGGGAAGTCAGAAAGCCTTGCTCCAATCCCACTTCGGCTTGTTACTAAGCTGTGTGACTTCGCCCAACCTACCACATCTTCTAATATTTCACTTTCCTCATCTCTAAAAGTGGAGACCTCATTGTGCTGTAGTGCTTAGTTGCTCAGTCGTGTCCGACTCTTTGCAACCCCATGAACTGTAGCCTGCCGGGCTCCTCCATCCATGGGATTCTCCAGGCAAGAATACTGGAGTGGGTTGCCATGCCCTCCCAACCCAGGGATTGAACCTGGCTCTCCTGCACTGCAGGTGGATTCTTCACCATCTGCACCACCAGGCAAGCCCAACTACTTCATTGGGTTGTTGTAAAAATCGAATGCAAATGAGATGATACAAGATAATGCTCCAGTAATACACCAAAGCACCCAATAGATGGCAGCTGTTACTATTTTTATGGTCACTGTTAATGGGAGGACCGCTTGGACCAGTTCATCTCAGTGATATTAGGCTTCAATTTCCTCCACCTAAGATTTCAGTACCACTCCTGCCAACTATGACTTGACCCTGCCCCAAACTCTATTCATCTGCCCTAAGGTTCCATACCAGACCCTGTTTCCTACACACCCTTCCAACCAACACGGTGGCCTCCTGCCTACTCCCCACGGGTTGTATTTCTCCCATGAAATAAACTCAAAATCATGGCAGTGCTCACTTGGTTTTCTAGTGTGAGTTGATGCGATAACTTTCTTATAGATGGCATAATAAGTTTCCTCGGTGTTTTTTCAAGGCTTCACAGATCATTTCTTTTTGGTGCTGACTAGTATTCCACTGTCTGCATGTACAACAGTTTATTTATCCATTCCCCTCCCAAAGGACAGTTTGCCTGCAAGATGTCTTTCTATACTGGGTTTAGTGCTAGACAAACGATATTCCATAATCAAAGCAGTGCCCCCACTTCTCCAAACATGGTAACAATTAGTTTTCCTTTTATAGAGGCTTGTCTGGCAATGCTGTCACTTCACTCATGTCCGACTCTTTGCAACCCCATGGACTGTAGCCTGCCAGGCTCCTCTGTCCATGGGATTCTCCAGGCAAGAATCCTGGAGTGGGTTGCCGTGACCTCCTCCAGGGGATCTTCCCCGCCCAGGGATCGAACCTGCAACGCCCATGTTTCCTGCATTGGCAGGCGGGTTCTGTACCACTAGCACCACCAGGGAAGCCCTATCAAGGCTTAGATTTAATCTAATAATGTTAAGATATTGTATTGCGACAAACACAGGCATGAATTAGGCAATGCTTTACTGTATAAACTCTGTGAGAGCTATGTGTGGCTCTTTCTGCTTCCAAAATATCCTATGTAAAACCACTAATACTTGTAAAAGTCCACTGTGAAGAATTTCCTCCCCTGAGGGTATAACTTGACCACCATTGGATGAGGGAACTTTCTGAAGTAACTGCTGACATGGAAATACACAAAAAGGCTTTGTGCACCAGCGACCAAGAAGAAGAATGCAAACGATGTGCTGGAGAGATGCAATGGCTTCCCGGTTGCAGGCACCCCGAGCACATATTCTATCAACTATTGGCACGTTTTGCTTTGGGGAACAGAAAGCTTCTTTATATAACACGGGTAATTAGCCTCATGCTCAGCTGGGGGTTCGGCTCGGCTTCTGTCTCAGTAAACAGAACCAGAGAGGGGTTAGCTCTGCGGCGTGATGCCTGCCAACACTAATCCCTATTGGACGGATGAAAATAAAACCATATTAAAAACTCTTGTTCTGGCCTTAAACATTTCCCTGTGTTTCTGCTGCATGGCCGGAGCTAACACATGTGGTTCCTTGAAACTGCGTCATCCTATGGGCCGCCTTTCTTGTGGGATGACCTTGTTTTCCACACTGTAAAATGTGTAGGTGGGGAGCGTTTTGGTTGTTAAGTGTATTTAGTTATTCCTGAATGATCTTTTCATAAAGAAAACCTGAATATGTAATCACTCTGCTTAAAACCCTTGAAGTGCTCCTCAGTGGTGGTGGGATGAAGATCCCAATTCCTCCGATAGCCTCCGGAGCCTAGCATCACCTGGCCTCTGACAGTCCCTGCAGTCTCCTCTCAAACACGAGCCCCCCGCCCCTTGCCATCTGTTCTCAGCACGCGTCTCCTTCCGTGACCTCTCTACACAGCCCTCTATCACCTTTCCCAGGAATCGATTCTTCTTCCAGTTGTAGCTCAACTGTTACTTCCCTGGGAAGCCCTTCTGACTATTTAGCAAACATACATGAAAGTCCCTGGGGTGTGTTTTCTTGGGAAGGCACCACTTCTCAGCACCTCTTTCCAGCATCACATTTCCTATGTGCGTGTGTAACCTAGAGATACAGGTCACATTCAGATATCTGGCACAGGAGGTAGTGACTAGGGTGGTGTTTGACATTTTTCCCAGATATTTCTCTGAAAAACGCAAGGGCTGTTGGTGACCGTGGATTTGTGGCAATGACCGTTGTTAGCTTCTGGTCAACAGAGATTTTGTAAGTCTTTGGAAAATTCAGGCCTCCCTGGTGGCTCAATGGTAAAGAATCTGCCTGCCAAGGCAGGAGACACGGGTTTGATCCCTGGTGCATGAAGTTAAAAGATGTTTGTTCCTTGGAAGAAAAGCTATGACCAACCTAGACAGTGTATTAAAAAGCAGAGACATTACTTTGCCAACAAAGGTCCATCTAGTCAAAGCTATGATATTCCCAGTAGTCATGTATGGATGTGAGAGTTGGACTATAAAGAAAGCTGAGCACTGAAGAATTGAAGCTTTTGAACTGTGGTGTTGGAGAAGATTCTTGAGAGTCCCTTGGACTGCAAGGAGATCCAACCAGTCCACCCTAAAGGAAATCAGTCCTGAACATTTATTGGAAGGACTGATGCTGAAGCTGAAGCTCCAATCCTTTGGCCACCTCATGCGAAGAACTGACTCACTGGAAAAGACCCTGAAAGATCAAAGGCAGGAGGAGAAGGGGATGACAGAGGATGAGATGGTTGGATGGCGTCACCAACTAACTCAATAGACATGAGTTTGAGTAAATTCCGGGAGTTGGCGATGGACAGGGAGGCTGGCATGCTGCAGTCCATGGGGTCGCAGAGAGTCGGACACGACTGAGCGACTGAACTGAACTGAATGGCATAACTAAGCCTGCAAGCCACAACTACTGAGCGAGAGCTCTGGAGCCCAGCAGCTGCAATGAGAGTGGCCCCCGGTCTCTGCAAATAGAGAAAAGCCCTCGCAGCAATGAAGATCCAGCACAACCAAAAATAAATAAACTAATTTTTTTTAAAAAAGAGGTCAAGAGAGAGCATGGTCATTTCAGTCAGCACCTCCCAGGTCGGGCTCTAGTGTGCCGGTTCCACAACTTCCTGCAGCTGTGCCCTGCCATTGGCTGCCCACTCTTGGTGCTCTCATTTTTTTTGGCCAATTTTGCTTGCATCTGTCCCACTTCTATTCATTATCCTGCCTGGTGACCTCCAAGTCATTGATTCCCTCATTCAGCCAGGCTGTAGTCCAGGTCACCTTCTGTACGTGCCGAGCTTGATACTCCAGGTTTCATATTGTTACCAGGAAGCCCTGATGAAGCTGTTCACAAACCCAGGTGATGGCGGAGGCAAGGTGGATCGTCATATAAACACTCCTCACACCTTGGCTGCATCATCTCAGCAAGCTTTATGCCTTCAGATTTTTGCTTCAGAGAGTGATTCACCTCTTTCACAGCATTACCTGTATGGACTATTCTGACACTATTTCTTTGCATGCTTGCATTACTTAAAAAAAGAAAAAAGGACTCAGGTTTGCCGAGAAAAAGAAAACCATAAGCTTCAGATGGATTTGGATGGCTCAGAGATGTCAACTGCTTTCTTGAAGCTCCAACATGCAAATATATGATAGTATTTATAGCAGACAGATTCTTTGGTAAGGTCAAGAGTGCATGCGTGCATGCTAAGCTGCTTCAGTCATTTTTGACTCTGTGCGACTCCATGGACTGTAGCCCGCCAGGCTCCTCTGTCCACAGGATTCTCCAGGCAAGAATATTGGAGTGGGTTGCCATGCCCTCTTCCAGAGAATCCTCCCGACCCAGGCAACTAACCCACAGCTCCTACACTGCAGGCAGATTCTTTACTGCTGAGCCACAGGGGAAGCCCAAAAGTACATCATTTCGAACTAAATGTTCTAAGAAGTTAATTGCCTTTTTTGTTTGTTTGTTTAACCCATAGCACCATAGGACCCACCACTGAGACCCCAACTGTATTTATAGAGATGTATTAGTAAGAATAGTCCCAGTTTATTAAAGAACGATTTAAATACATTCTGAACTTGACCTCAATTCTGAGTGAATCCTGCACCCTCCGTATAACAATCCATCTGCCTTTGGGAGTGAGGGGAATGGACAGTCCTAGGTCACTCAAGTCACCCGGTTGTTATGAGAGCTGCTCACAGCCAGGTCAACAAGCTGGTCAAGTTGCCATAGCTACAACTACATCAGAAGAAAGCTAGGAGATCACCCCACTGTTTTTGAGGTTCATTCCAGTCAACATCTGAACTCTAAAGTTTAAGTTATAATTAAAAATAAAGTTCTTGAAGTAAAAACAAGACTGAAATCTATGAAGCTGAACCACATGAAGTTGCTAATATTCAAAATTATGTATGTTTATCAATGTCAACTTCATTTTATTCAATGTAATACTCATTTAAAGAGCCCATTAGGATCTGGGCAAAAAGAACCCATAATTCTCAACACTGAAACATATGCCAGTAAAACTACAAATGTTTACAGATCAAGAAAAATGTATTTCTGCACCTCTACAGAGGAAAGAAATCTTGATTCACCTTAGATTTCTCAATAGCATATATAAAGCAAAAGAATGAGGTAACATTTTCAAGAAACTCAAGGAAAGTATGACTCAATTACTTTCTATCCAGCCAAGTTTTCTTTTTTTGCAACTTCCAAGGCTTTGGAAAATAGTTTAAAACACATAGACCATTTGGAATATTGCAATCACAATTTGTTCCTGAGAAATCAACTATAAGACAAGCTTCATCGGAACATGTGGCTATGGGAGAAACTTTGAACAAAGTACTGAGCATTAAATATATTTACATGTAAATCTAAGATTAAAACAAGATTGGGATAAAGATGGAAGAATGGTGTGCAGATGTTAAACACTCCAAGAAAGTGAAAACAATTCCATTTTAAAAATGAGAGAAAGGGGGAGAAAACAGACTAAACTCACTGACTGCTGTATGGAGAATAGATGATAATAGAAGATAATGAACCAAACAGTAAACACCTAAGTCAGGGGAAAGGAAGCTAAGGGCTTTGCAAGAGATATTAATATGAAAATTACCACCAAGGGAAAAAAAAAAAGCAAACCTTTCTAAAATCCCAAAGAATTACAAAACACAAGTGTAGTCTAATTTTTTAAAAATAAACGCGAAGGAGTGGTTGCCAAAGGTTATGGATGAGATGAGAATTTAAATATAAAGGGCTAGCACAAAGGCAGCTTTGGGGCTGATGGAATTGTTATGCATCTCGACTGTGGTGGTTGCTACACAAACCAGTGCATGTGTTAAGATTTACGGAACTGTCCAGCAAAATAAAACATCTATGTCACTGTTGAATTAATTGATTGAATGAAAAAATATTATTGAAAAATACAGCAAAAGCAGGTTTGTCAACTTACTGGGTAATGAATGGACACCTTCCCCAAATCCCCCCTCCCCAAAATGAGCAAAGAAAAGAGATGGCATGATGACAGACACATTGTAAACAAAACATGATTCCTACACTAAGTAAAACTTAAAATAATGCCATAGAAAACAAACGCTATCAAAATAGTAGCCTTGATACTAAAAAGACAGCCCCCTCACTCACCAACACAACTCTGACATGAGTACCTCAACACCAAAGAACTTGCTTTTAACTGAGCTGCTTTAAATGAATGGTCCCTGGTCACACATAATACCAACTCTCCTCCGTGTTCAGGGTTCATCCCCACTCCCCACCAAAAGACACACTTCAGCAGCTGCACCCCTTCTCCATCATCTTGTCTTCAAGATCCACTGAGTCATCCCATCAGTGTACCACATACTGTTACTTCTCCCACTTAAAATACCTTCTCTTGTTCTCACTTCGACCAAGTTTATCACCTCATGTTTCTGGGTCTTAGGCCTGGTTAACATTAATGACTATTATCACAAGCACAATAACAACTACAGGAGTAAAAGAGAAGGCTACTTACTGTTTTTCTCAGCAGAAAGGAGAACTACTGAAAAAAAGATCTAATTTCTAGGAAGTGAATCGTTACAATGATTTTCACTAACCAACTTTAATGAGTTTATTGATGTGCTAACAAACTCATTCTTAATTTCCTACTGTTCCCAAGACATTTTAAATCACCAAAAAATGTTCAGAGATTACTATGCAAAGAGATGCATCAATATGAATCAACACAACAGAGAATTTCTTTAAAAATTATTGTGGGGCAGCTGGCAGTCAAGACAGCCCATGAGACAAAGTCTTACTCGGGGAAGGAGTCTGATACCTGGGGCTCCCCAACAACCCAGGTCTGTTGCCTCCATATTTTTCCTTCTGGAATCACAGTAGGACTGCTAATGATATCCAAATAGGAAGAAATGGTAAACCTTTTCACATCTAATTTTTTAAAAAACTGAAGGTTACTGTGAACTGATGACTTTGTATACTAAGGCCCAGGGATTGAGCATGCATCTCCCACGTCTCCTGCAACGAAGATGGATTCTTTACCAGTGAGCCACCGAGGAAGCCCCATATACTAAGGCCAAGACCTAATAAATGTTTTTTAAATGTATTAAAATTGTGTTTACTTATCTTGTGCATTATTTTTTGTTACTCTATACGGATTGACATAACAAGCAGAAAATTGGATTGATGTGGACATTAGCAGTTAAATTCCATTGTGTTGGAGAATGAAGTCCCCCCAAGCCACTCCCAGGCCTGCAGGGAAGCAGAGGGACGATGGTGGCAGGTCACTGCGGTTGATTCAGACAGTCAGTTTAACAAATACCAACTGCTGCAAACCTTCCCTCCAATGTGTGAAAAGCACTTAGTTCTTATCCAGGGTCAACAAAATCAGTCACTGTCAGCTTCACCCTGGAACAGCTTATAACATGCGAAGGTGCTAAGTACCATATTAATAATAAAAGGCCACAAGTTAGGGGTTGCCCTGGTTGTCCTAAAGGAGATCAGTCCTGGGTGTTCATTGGAAGGACTGATGTTGAAGCTGAAACTCCAATACTTTGGCCACCTGATGCGAAGAACTGACTCACTGGAAAAGACCCTGATGCTGGGAAAGATTGAGGGCAGGAGGAGAAGGGGATGACAGAGGATGAGATGGTTGCATGGCATCACCGACTCAATGAACATGAGTTTGGGTAGGCTCCAGGAATTGGTGATGGACAGGGAGGCCTGGTGTGCTGCGGTTCATGGGGTCACAAAGAGTTGGACATTACTGAGCGACTGAACTGAACTGAACTGGTCATCCAGTCTCCAGTATTCTTGCCTGGAGAATCCCATGGACAGAGGATCCTGGGTGCAGTCCACAGGATCACTAAGAGTCAGACATGACTGAAACAACTTAGCACTGGTAGTCCAGTGGTTAACAATCTGGCTTGCAAGACAAGGGACACCAGTTTGATCCCTGGTCCGGGAAGATCCCACATTCCAACAGGCAACTAAGCCCAAGTGACACAAATACTGAGCCCATGTGCTGCAACTACTGAAGCCCACACACCCCACTGAAGCTTGTGCTCCAGAACAGAAGCCACCACAAGGAGTAGCCTGGGTATTACAATGAGAAGTAGCCCCTGCTCACTGCAGTTGCAGCAGTGAAGACCCACTGCAACCAAAAAAAATTTAAGTAAATAAATCTTTTTTTTAAGTGCACAAATTAAAACAAATTTCTATTGTGCATGTCTTTGAAAATTAATCCATTTGATTAGGAGAGTGCATTTAGCTAGATTTGAGAAAGCTTGAAGTCAAAATTGGTTAGGACTGAAACAAAAGTATTCTGAATCACCTTAGATAGCTCCTGGGAGAAGGAAAGTAATTTTTTTTTCCTGTTCCTCCAGGTTTTAAGCTATCCTTGGAAATTTCATAGCTCCTGGGCTCCTCTCTTCACAAGATAAATTACATGTTTCATTTTGTTTATCACAAATTGATAAGGGCTAAAAAAAACTTTATGGATCACCACCTTATCGTGGCAAAGGGGCTTGCGTAACTCAATGAAGCTATGAGCCATACCATGCGGGGTCCCCCAAGATGGACGGGTTATAGTGGGAAGTGCTAACAAAACGTGATCCGCTGGAGGAGGGAATGGCAAAATGGCAAACCACCCCAGTATACTTGCCGTGAGAACCTCATGAACTGTATAAAAGGCCAGAAAGATATGACACCAAAAGATGAGTCGCCACGGTCTGAAGGAGCATATTGCTACTGGGGAAGAGTGGAGGAGAATTACCAATAACCCCAGAATGAATGAAGCGACTGGGCCAAAGAGGATGCAACGCTCAGTTGTGGATGTGTCTCGTGATGAAAGTAAAACCTGATGCTGCAAAGAACAGTATTGTATGGGAACCTGGAATGTTAGGTCCATGAATCAAGGTAAATTGGATGTGGTAAAGTAGGAGATGGCAAGAGTAAACATCAACATCTTAGGAATATGTGAACTAAAATGGATGGGAATGGAGAATTTAATTCAGATGACCATTATATAGCAAGAATCCCACAGAAGAAATGGAGCAGCCCTCATAATCAACAAAAGAGTCTGAAATACAGTACTTGAGTGCAACCTCAAAAATGACAGAATGATCTCAGTTTGTTTCCAAGGCAAGCCATTCAACATTACAGTAGTCAAAATCTATTCCCCAACCAACTATTCTGAAGAAGCTGAAGTTGATTGGTTCTATGAAGACCTAGAAGACCTCCTAGAACTAACACTTTAAACAGATGTTCTATTCATCATCAGGGATTGGAATGCACAAGTAGAAAGTCAAGATATACCTGGAATAACAAGCAAGTTTGGCCTTCGAGAACAAAATGAAGCAGGACATAGACTAACTGAATTCTGCCAAGAGAATGCATAGTCATAGCAAATGCCCTTTTTCAACAATACAAGAGATGACTTTATACATGAACGTCACCAAATTGTCAACACCGAAATCACATTGATTACATTCTTTGTTGCTGAAGATGGAGAAGCTGTACACAGTCAGCAAAAACAAGATCTAGAGCTGACTGTGGCTCAGATCATCAGTTTCTCATAGCAAAATTCAGGCTTAAACCAAAGAAAACTGGGGAAAATACTATGCCATCCAGGTATGACTTAAAATCTCATTTGAATTTGCAGTAGAGGTAATGATTCAAGGGACTAGATTTAGTTAACAGTGTGCCTGAAGAACTATGGACAGAGGTCCATAATATTGTACAGGGGACAGCAAACAAATCCATCCCAAAGAAAAAGAAAAGCGAGAAGGCAAAGTGGTTATCTGAGGAGGCTTTACAAATAGTGGAAGAATGAAGAGAAGTGAAAAGCAAGGGAGAGAAGGAAAGTTACATCCAATTAAATGCAAAGTTCCAAAAAAAATAGCTAGAAGAGAAAAGAAGGCCTTCTTCAATGAACAGTGCTTAATAATAGAAGAAAACAACCAAAGAGGAAATATTAGAGATCTCTTCAAGAAAATTGGAAACATCAAGGGAACATTCCACACAAAGACGGGCACAATAAAGGATAAAAATGGTACAGACCTATAGACACTGAAGAGATCAAGAAGAGATGGAAAGAATACACGGAAGAACTGTATAAAAAATTTTTTAATGAACCAGATTACTATGATGGTGTGGTTTGTCACCCAAAGCTAGACATACTGGAGTGGGAAGTCAAGTGGGCCTTAAGAAGCACTGCTGTTAATAAAGCTAGTGGATGCAATGAAATTCCAGCAAAAATATTCAAATCCCTAAAGGATGATGCCATCAAGGTATTTCATTCAATATGTCAGCAATCTGGAAGACCCAGCAGTGGCCACAGGACTGGAAAAGGTCAATCCTCATCCCAGTCCCAAGAAGGGTAGTACCAAAGAATGTGCTAACCATCAGACAATTGCACTCATCTCCCATGCTAGTAAGGTCATGCTTGGCATTATGTCAACCAAGAATTTCCAGATGTCCAAACTGGGCTTAGAAAAGGAAGAGGAACTAGAGACCAAATTGCTAACATTTGCCGGATTAGAGAGAAAGCAAGGGAATTTCAGAAAAACATCTATCTCTATTTCATCGACTATGCTAAATAAAGCTTTTGACTGTGTGGATCACGATAAACTGTGGAAAGCTCTTAGAGAGATGTGAATACCAAACCATCTTACCTGTCTCCTGAGAAACCTGTATGTGAGTCAAGAAGCAAGAGTTAGAACCCTGTATGGAACAACTGACTGGTTCAGGATTGAGAAAGGAGTACAGCAGGGCTGTCTGCCATCACCCTGTTTGTTTAACCGGTACATTGAACACATCATGAGAAAGGCTGGGCTGGAAGAGTTACAAGCTGAAATCAAGATAGGTGGGAGAAAGATCAACAACCTCAGATATGTGGATGATACCACTCTAGTGGCAGAAAGCGAAGAGTAACTAAAGAGCCTCTTGATGAGGGTGAAAGAGCTGGCTTAAGACTAAATATTAAAAACAACAACAATAACAAAGATCATGGCATCAGCTCCCATTACTACATGGCAAATAGAAGGGGAAAAGTGAAAGCAGTGACAGATTCCTTTTTCTTGGGCTGCAAAATCACTGCAGATTGGTGACCGCAGCCATGAAATCAGATGATTGCTTCTTGGCAGGAAAGCAACGACAAACTGAGACATTACTCTGCTGATAAAGTTCGTAGTCAAAGCTGTGGTCTTCCCAGTGGTCACGTACGGTTGTGAAAACCGGACCGTAAAGAAAGCAGAATGCCAAAGAATTGATGTCTTCAAAGTGTGGGGCTGGAGAAGACTCCTGTAAGTCCCTTGGACAGCAAGGAGATCAAACCAGTCAATCTTAAGGGAGATCAACCCTGAATATTCACTGCAAGGACTGATGCTGAAGCTGAAGCTCCAGTATTTTGGTCATCTGATGCAAACCGATGGCTCATTGGAAAAGTTCCTGATGCTGGGAGAGATTGAGGGCAGAAGGAGAAGAGGGCATTAGAGGATGAGATGCAATGAACATGAACTTGGTCAAACTCTGGGAAATGGTGAGGGTCAGGGAGGCCTGGCATGCTACAATCCATGGGCTGCAAAGAGTTGGAGATGACTGGATGACTGAACAACAACAGATTACTTTTGAAGACAGAAGAGAAGCCCTAGCATGGCACAGAGGACCATAGATTGGCCAAGAATGCTTCACTGGGGAGTCTAGGTTAACCTCGATTGCAGGAATAAATGATAAGGAAAAGCTCTTCTCAGGGTTTTCCCTGTAGGTTCAAGTCAGTATCTCAAAAATAGTCTGATTCCCATCCCAGTTCTGGGGGATCCAGATCACTGAGGGGGCCTGGGATTCTGCACTTGGCTTGCTCCTCAGTTGCTTCCCATTGTACGCTACAGTTTGAGAATGACTGGTCTCCAAATACAAGCCACTCAAAGGCAATTATTTGCCAGCAATGTTCAAACTTTAGATTGCACCAGAGAGCGGTGGACTCTAGTCTCTTTAAAAAATGAACAATAACAGGAGAGCACCTTTCACACCCCAGTGTCTGAATTAGGGCAACCAAGTCAAAGAGGAACATGCACGGTAGGTCCCTCAAGGCATTAAGCCTGCACCTGTCCATCTGAACATTTTGTTCAATCCCTGCTAGTAAAAGTGTCACCCATCTATTTAGAATTCTTCAGCTTAACAATTCTCCCAGAATTATTCCATTTTCATGAGACTGATATTCTGCCCGTTGACTGTCTGGGGTGAATTACACTTCAGTCAATGGAAGCAAGAAGAAACAAAACACTTCCATTTATACTAGTGATTATTCGCCTTGGAAAATAGCATATCTATTTCTTCCAAGTGAAATGAGTGTTTTAATCTTGTGCCTGAGATGTTTTATTACTTTCATACACTCCATACATTGCCTGACTTCCCTAGGAGGATTTAATCCCCCAAACATTCTTGTAATGTTTAAATTTTATGCAGACTTGCAGTGGTGAGTGATAGAGAGAATAAAACCTATAGAGAATTTTTAAAAATGAAATAAGGATTATAGCCCCTGCCTTTAGGTTTTAATTTTAATATATATGTCAAATGTATCCATTGTTTCTTGTATAATCAATACTTTCTATGTTTTAATATATCTTTTCCTATTTGAAAAACATTTATCTGTATTTTCTATTTGGATTTTTAAAGTTTTGTTTGACAATTAAGTTCACGAGTCACCTCAATTGAGTTTTATGGATTATGTGATGTGGAGGATCCAGTCTCATCTTTCACTTGTATATCCTCTTAATAATGCCTATTGTTCAGTAAATAAAGAGTCATAGATTACTTTTATTGCAAAGGAAGTCACATGACTAGACCTCAATCCAAGGAAGTGGCGTGGCATGGAAGTGTAGTATTTCCCTATGCCTGAGAGTAGAACTGGAAATACCTGGTAGACCTCACTAATACCCTCATGGATCTATTGAGCTTGAACTTTTGGACCAGACTCTATTACACGTGCTAAGGACACAGGGGTGAAAACAGTAGACAAAGTACCTGTCATCAGGAAGATTCCATTCTCACTGTGGAGAGACAGCAAATAGCATTTTAGCCAAGAAAGATACTCAATTCCAGAAGAGTTGTAATCCTAGAACATTGCCTGCTATCAGAAACTTCCTTAGATGCATCCACCTTACACCAGGAATTGACAGATTGATGGTTCTAGAATTGATGGATGGATGGCATCACCGACTCAATGGGCATGAGTTTGAGCAAGCTCCAGGAGATGGTGAAGGATAGGAAAGCCTGGCATGCTGCAGTCTATGGGGTTGCAAAGAGTCGGACATGACTGAGCAACTGAACAACAACTCCAATTGACAGGAAATTTGAACAATAAAGCTAAAAAAGTGACTTTGTGATGATTTTTATAGTCCAACTTGCTGGCAGAATTGATTGAAGTAAAAAGCCAGGACAGCTTTTATTTTGGTTTTAGAAGTCTTCTACCTGGAACAAACAGTGGCTGAAATATTCCCCAGTTGTTTAGAACACAAAATTTGCTGCATGAGTCAGCACTTCTGAGTCAGTTGCTCTGTACGGGTTTCTGATCTGAGTTCTTTGAGAAGTTAATAGATCTACTGTCACTTCCTGCCCAGCGCTACAAATATATGTGGGAGTTTTCATCTGAGCACATCTCATTTGATTCAGAGGTAAAATAGCAAAAAGCCATAATACCCCTATCCATTTGCTTCATCCTCAACCCCAATCAAGCAATTGTGGAGAATTCTCTAATACAGGCATGCCAAGTTCAATTCCCATGTGCTCTCCTAATATTTTCATTTACATTCGAGTCCAAACAGCCTCATTCTGCATTGCTAGGTTTTGTTACAAGACAACGGGAGGGAGTTTTTGAAAAAAGGTACTGCATGTGTTGTGAAGGATATAACTTTTATCGAATCTATTCCCCTTTACCATTAGCTATCAAATAACCTGGGCTGTATATTAAACTACACAAGACAACAACTTGCCTTCCCTTTCAGACGAACAGACACATAACTGCATGGTGCCAATCACCATTGCTTCTGTGCAAGAACAGAATGAAACCATAGTAAGTAGAAGGCATTTCATATTAGAGTTAAATTGGACTCAGAGAATGAGGTGTGGATTATCATCTCCTCTATTTTCTGAAAGTTTTTGAAACGACTTGCTACTTTTTCTTTAAACATTGGATAAAAATTCACCAAGAAGCCATCTGGAATATTATCGGCCATTGACAGAAAGGCAATCTGTGTCCAGTTTTTAAGTCATATTTTCAAAAGAAGATTATGGTTTCCTTATTCCTTAGCATAGTCCATCTGCATGGCTCCTTCACAACCAGCATGGTTCTATGGGCTTATTCTGGCCACCTCCACCTTCAGTAACTACAAATTCCTCTAGTCTTCATTTGAAGAAAAAAAAAAAAAAAAATATATATATATATATATATATATATATATATATATATATATTTGTTACTTTTGTTTACCCTTTTGTTTGTTTCCATCTTCCTCATACTTTATTTTACTATTTCTTAAATTTTATTAATACCCCTTCAAGTATATCAGTCTCTACTAGGGATGTGACTTACAAACTTCTGTGAGCTAACACTCACCACTATAGACTTAAAAAATACTCACAACCTAAAAGTTGAGAGTTATGTTTTATTCAGTGGGAATTTCTAGGACTTCTAAGCCCAGGAGGCAGCATCTCATGTAACCCTGAGAGAACTGCTCGGAGGAGGTGAGGTGGGGAGCTAGGATATATAGAAATTTTGCAACAAAGGGAAGGTAGTCTGAAAAATCAAAAGATTATTGTAAATTAAAGAAAACCAGATATCTCAAGAAATGTAGTGCTTTTCTATGTGTGGGGAGATGCAAGAGTCTGGGCTCACAGAACTCATTCCTTTGATATGCACCTCACCTATCTTGGGCCAGTATCTGAATTTTCAGACCTGGGTTTCCCCAAGGCTCACCACAGGGAGTGGCTGCAGTCTGACGGCTGCTAGATGGCAGGTATTCTTTCCTTCCTGAGTTCTCTCAGGGCTCACCAGCTCACCACCCATGGTGGCTGTAATTGCTGATGACTATGACACCCTTGTTTACTATGTGGCAGGAAATATTCCACTTCTTACCACAGTACCATGTACATAGGGCAGCTCAAATGATGACGATGAAGTAGAGGATGAAGCTGATTATAACCAGTGCAACCTAAATCACTAATTTATGGTACAAATGCAGATAAAATTTCTTATTTTTTCTGGTCACCAACTTTAGTTCTCAGATGCCTTATACAAAAGAAGCAGACTTTCTTCCTCTCTGAGACCATACTCCTAACCCCGCAAATTAAAGCACAGAGTCAGACACGACTGAAGCAACTTAGCTGCAGCAGCAGCAGGTGGTCTTGAGGGCTAAAAGGTCAATTCTGAATTCCAGGGCCACAGAGCAAGAACAAGAAGGGAGCCTGATTTGTCTAGTTGCACAGGGGTTTTGGTAGTTTTAACTGTTCAAAATCCATGCTGTCTGGTCCAGTGAACACATCTCCACTTGCCTGGGGGTCCTTGACCACTTGGCTCCCACCCACACCACAGTCATGCCCTGTGCTGGGCTTCACGGCGTGGGCTCTAGGCTCATCTTTGATCTTGTTCTACTGCCGCGTGTGTTCATGATGGGTGTATGCTGGAACTGAGTCTCCATAGGATTCTAACCCTAAGTCCAGCACTCTCTTCCCTCCCTGTACATCCCCTTCCTATTTTATTGAGCCCGATGGTCTTTTCTCTCAGCAGGTCTTGGTGAGTGCCTCTCTGATGAACATATCAATAGGTTTTTTTAACTTTCATTCTCAGGTTGAAATGTTTTGCTCCCCCTCCAGCTCCCAGTGAAGATAAGAAAAAGTCATCCTTAAAGAATAAAATGAGTCTATCAAACCAACCCTTGGTTGTTAAGTTGAAAGACAAAAATGTGTCAATCCAAGGAGTACAGGGGAAATAACTGTCTGAACATGTCTCTGGTTCAACAAAACAGTTCCTTCGCAAGTATATTTCTAGAGCAGAGAGATGCATCGGGTGCATGGGGCAGTGACGCCAGCTAACAACTTATCTAACAGGCCAGCTGTCACGACACCAGCTCCACCAAACAAATTTCATTTACTATTGCAGCTCCCTATTTAAATTTTTCTCCAGGTGAGAAAACACTGGCCAGTGATCACAAATCTCCTATTGGCTGGAGAGTTTTCTTTCTCACTGAAAATGATGAACCACCCTTCTGGTTTTTATATTTCAAATCCATGACCTTTAATAAGGTAAGTCTATCCACCAGGAGGTGTCAGCTGTCAGATCAGATTCAGAATCTTCCATTCTGAAAACCCCACCCCTGGTTTGTGTTGGATTTGCCAGAGTAAAGCCAGTCAGCTTTTCCTGCATGAAAAAAGCCTACTTGGCTTTGTTGCAAGCGGTCTTTCTTCAGACTGCAACACACACACCCAAACATACACACATTCTAAGGGTCATGATTGGTGGGTGATAAATTCAATAATTTGAAAACTTCTAAATAAAGGGGAACAATCACGTATCCTGTCATTTCTTTACGAACCATATCAGCAAATGCCCAAGTGGTAAATGAGAAAAATTTACTCAGAAATATCCCAGCTAGTAAATGGAAAGAAAGGATAGAATTAGAATATAGCCCTTTAGCAACTTCTCATGAATTAATGAGGGCTTCCCAGGTGGCGCTAGTGGTAAAGAACCCATCTGCCAGGGCAGGAGACCTAAAGAGACGTGGGTTGGATCCCTGGGTCGGGAAGATCTCCTGGAGAAGGAAATGGTGACCCACTCCAGTATTCTTGCCAGGAGAATTCCATGGACAGAAGAGCCTGATGGGTTACAGTCCATAGGGTCACAAAGCGTCATACATGACTGAAGCGACATGGCACACAGGCACAAATTAATGAATGTTATTGACAGTTAAAATGGTTATTAACACCACAAAAAGAGACAATCAGAAATGAGCTTTCTCTCCATATTATGGTTGCCAGAGGGGAAGGGTGAGAGGAAGGGATAGTTAGGCGGTTTGGGATGGACATGTACACACTGCTATATTTAAAATGGTTAACCCACAAGGACCTACTGGATAGCATAGGGAACTCTGCTCAATGTTATGTGGCAGCCTGGATGGGAGAGGTGTTTGGGGTAGAATGTTGGTCGCTTAGTCACGTCCAAGTGTTTGTGGCCCCACGGACTGTAGCTCGCCAGGCTCCTCTGTCCATGGAATTCTTCAGGCAAGAATACTGGAGTGGGTAGCCATTCCCGTCTCCAGGGGAGCTTCCTGACCCAGGGATCAAACCCTGGTCTCCTGCATCTCTTGCCTTGCAGGTGTATTCTTTACCATCTGAGCCACCAGGGAAGCAGAATGGGGCAGAACGGATACACATATGCATGGCTGAGTTGCTCTGCTTTCTGCCTAAGACTATCACAACATTGATAATCAGTTATACACCAATGTAAAATAACAGTTTTTTTTAAAGAAAACAAATAACCCTTCTCGATGAAGAAAACTTCTAAAGTGGTCTTGCCTCTCCTCCCCAAATTAAATAAATCACTCTAGCAAATCACATCAAGTCTGTATCAGTTCAGTTCAGTCGCTCAGTCATGTCCGACTCTTTGCGACCCCATGAATCGCAGCACACCAGGCCTCCCTGTCCATCACCAACTCCCGGAGTTTACTCAGACTCATGCCCATCGAATCGGTGATGCCATCCAGCCATCTCATCCTCTGTCATCCCCTTCTCCTCCTGCCCCCAATCCCTCCCAGCATCAAGGTCTTTTCCAATGAGTCAACTCTTCACATGAGGTGGCCAAAGTACCGGAGTTTCAGCTTCAGCATCAGTCCTTCCAATGAACACCCAGGACTGATCTCCTTTAGGATGGACTGGTTGGATCTCCTTGCAGTCCAAGGGACTCTTAAGAGTCTTCTCCAACACCACAGTTCAAAAGCATCAATTCTTCAGAGCTTAGCTTTCTTCACAGTCCAACTCTCACATCCATACATGACCACTGGAAAAAACCATAGCCTTGACCAGACGGACCTTTGTTGGCAAAGTAATGTCTCTGCTTTTTAATATGCTGTCTAGGTTGGTCATAACTTTCCTTCCAAGGAGTAAGCGTCTTTTAATTTCATGGCTGCAATCACCATCTGCAGTGATTTTGGAGCCCCCAAAAATAAAGTCTGACACTGTTTCCTCTGTTTCCCCATCTATTTCCCATGAAGTTATGGGACCAGATGCCATGATCTTAGTTTTCTGAATGCTGAGCTTTAAGCCAATTTTTTCACTCTCCTCTTTCACTTTCATCAAGAGGCTTTTTAGTTCCTCTTCAATTTCTACCATAAGGGTGGTGTCATCTGCATATCTGAGATTACTGATATTTCTCCTGGCAATCTTGATTCCAGCTTGTGCTTCATCCAGCCCAGCGTTTCTCAAGATGTACTCTGCATATAAGTTAAATAAGCAGGGTGACAATATACAGCCTTGACATACTCCTTTTCCTGTTTGGAACCAGTCTGTTGTTCCATGTCCAGTTCTAACTGTTGCTTCCTGACCTGCATATAGGTTTCTCAAGAGGCAGGTCAGATGGTCTGATATGCCCATCTCTTTAAGAATTTTCCACAGTTTATTGTGATCCATACAGTCAAAGGCTTTGGCATAGTCAATAAAGCAGAAATATACGTTTTTCTGGAACTCTCTTGCTTTTTCAATGATCCAGCGGATGTTGGCAATTTGATCTCTGGTTCCTCTGCCTTTTCTAAAACCAGCTTGAACATCTGGAAGTTCATGTATCGCTGAAGCCTGGCTTGGAGACTTTTGAGCATTACTTTACTAGTGTGTGAGATGAATGCAATTGTGTGGTAGTTTGAGCATTCTTTGGGATTGGAATAAAAACTGACCTTTTCCAGTCCTGTGGCCACTGCTGAGTTTTCCAAACTTGCTGGCATATTGTGTGCAGCACTGTCACAGCATCATCCTTTAGGATTTGAAATAGTTCAACTGGAATTCCGTCACCTCTACTAGCTTTGTTCATAGTGATGTTTCCTAAGGCCCACTTGACTTCACATTCCAGGAGGTCTGGCTCTAGGTGAGTGCTCACACCATCGTGACTATCTGGGTCATGAAGATCTTTTTTGTACAGTTCTTCCATGTGTTCTTGCCACCTCTTCTTAATATCTTCTACTTCTGTTTGGTCCATACAATTTCTGTCCTTTATTGTGCCCATCTTTGCATGAAATGTTCCCTTGGTATCTCTAATTTTCTTGAAGAGATCTCTAGTCTTTCCCATTCTGTTGCTTTCCTCTATTTCTTTGCATTGATCACTGAGGAAGGCTTTCTTATCTCTCCTTGCTATTCTTTGGAACTCTGCATTCAAATGGGAATATCTTTCTTTTCTCCTTTGCCCACGTCCAAGGAGCGGCGGCTGCGCGGGTGCAGGAGGGTCCAGAGGAGCTACTCCACGTTCAAGGTCAAGAGGGTCGGCTGTGAAGAGATACCCCATGTCCAAGGTAAGAGAAACCCAAGTTAGATGGTAGGTGTTGCAAGAGAGCATCAGAGGGCAGACACACTAAAACCATAATCACAGAAAACTAGCCAATCTGATCACAGGACCACAGCCTTGTCTAACTCAACGAAACTAAGCCATGCCGTGTGGGGCCACCCAAGACGGTCGGGTCATGGTGGAGAGGTCTGACAGAATGTGGTCCACTGGAGAAGGGAATGGCAAACCACTTCAGTATTCTTGCCTTGAGAATCCCATGAACAGTATGAAAAGGCAACATGATAGGATACTGAAAGAGGAACTCCCCAGGTCAGTAGGTGCCCAATATGCTACTGGAGATCAGTGGAGAAGTAACTCCAGAAAGAATGAAGGGATGGAGCCAAAGCAAAAACAATACCCAGTTGTGGATGTGACTGGTGATAGAAGCAAGGTCCAATGCTGTAAAGAGCAATATTGCATAGGAACCTGGAAAGTTAGGTTCATGAATCAAGGCAAATTGGAAGTGGTCAAACAGGAGATGGCAAGAGTAAATGTTGACATTCTAGGAATCAGCAAACTAAAATGGACTGGAATGAGTGAATTTAACTCAGATGACCATTATATCTACTACTGTGGGCAGGAATCCCTTAGAAGAAATGGAGTAGCCATCATGGTCAACAAGAGAGTCCAAAATGCAGTACTTGGATGCAATCTCAAAAATGACAGAATGATCTCTGTTTGTTTCCAAGGCAAACCATTCAGTATCACGGTAATCCAAGACTATCCCCCAACCAGTAACGCTGAAGAAGCTGAAGTTGAACAGTTCTATCAAGACCTACAAGTCTGAATACTCAACTACTAATTTGCAAAAACATTGAGGACAAATGAAAATAGACATTAGAAAACTTGCAGTGGTCTGCAAAATCCAGACCACTGTAAGTGCTGCAGGAAAGATAATCCACCTTCTTCAAGAAATAAAATAAGAGGGTGAAAGGAGATGATGGAGAATCCATAGATTAAAATAAATTTAAGAGCTATCTCAACGAATCAGTCTAGAAGACCCCAACTAGATCCTGATTTGAGCAAACTTAATTTTAAATAGCATTTATAAGACAAGTGGAAAAGTTAATATTGACAGGACATTTTATGAATTGAAGAATTATTACGTTTTTATACAAAATGAGAAGTTGGTGGTTATTTTATTTTCAGAGTTCTTATCTTCTAGAGATACATACAAAAACACCTCAGATTAGTGTCTGCACTTGCTTTAAAATAATATGAGTGCAGAGACTTGGGAGGGGTTAGATAAAACAAGATTGTCTTCAAGCTTATAACTCTGGAAACAGGATGCTGAAAATACAGGGATTATTATACCATTAAGTTGGAGTTTATATGTATTTGAAATGGCTATTTCAATATAGGGTATCGAAAACACTAATTTTCATAATAAAAGTTTTAAAGTCCACAATGATAGCAACAATTTGGAAATGCTCAGGTTTTACCTCTCATAGAATAATCTATTCAAGACAGAACACTGACACTGTATGTGATGCTGTATGAACAAACCAGATTTCTTTTTGTGGCTGTCAAACTCTTTTCATGACCTCAAAAAAATTGGGTAATAAGATTGAAATATAGTGATGTTACACTTAGAACCACTGAATTTTAAAAGCTTCAAAGAAAATATTAATAACATTGTTAAGAAATTTCATATACCATATGCTAATGAAGTTGTTTTTATGAGTTTTCTAGTGTGGTGAGTCAGCTAAAATTTATTAATGGGGATGAAGACTATAATTTTTGCCAGGTACACACTGACATCTTATATATTAAGGGAAAGACAGCAATAAAATGATATGAAAATAATGCAGAAAAGCTTTAAAATTTATCACATAGTGGGTACAAAGAGTTATAATTCAAAATATATTTTCAGATTTGGGAGCTGCTCTGAGTTAACAAATATATTCTATTTTGGTCAATGTTATATATTACCCTAAAAGATCACAGAAAGGATTTAGATATAAATATATGGAAAGATAAATAGAAAGTGAATATCCTTTATTCTTTTACTTTCTATGATATCTTAAGGAAATATATAACATTGATTGAGTTTGACATATGTTTGAGATAATGCTATTACTTAAAAAGAACTACGGATAAATTTTCACTTGGATTTGTTCATTTATGAATTAATAAATTTATTTATTTATCTTTGTGTCCTGGCAGGCTGGAAAACTGGAAACTCAAGTGATGGTGTTGAAACTGCAATCTGTAAGTCAGACCAGTAGTCTGAAAATACGGGCAAGATTTCAATGCTAGCATTACTTTTAAGTCAATTAACCGTAAGTGTTTATCACATTTACAAAAATACCTTTTTAGCAACATCGAGGCTCGTGTTTGACCAAACAACTGGGCACTGTAGCCTATCCAAGTTGACATATAAAATGAACCATCACAAGCATATTTTTTTAACCATGAGGTCTTTGAGTAAAAAAGACATTTGGGATCAAAGATTACTTGTGTTAATTGTGTAATAAATATGTTTCCAGCTTTTAGCCTTTGGAACTATATTGATGTTATGTGACAGAAACGTCTGAGTGCCTAACATGTGCCAAGGACTGTGGTTAGTGCTAGACACATTCATTGACCAAGTTAGACTTTGGTGTGAGGACTGTGTAAGGCTGTGACTTACCTTGGTTGCAGAAGCTGGGGGGAAGGAGGGGTACATGAGAGGTTTTTGACAGTGTGACATTTAAGTCACATTGATTCATGTGACACTAAGTCTTGGAGCAGGGACGTGACTTTGCCAGGTGAAGATGAGGATGGATGGAAACATTCTGGGCAGAGGGAAGAGGGTGAGCAGAGCCTGGGAATTCAGGGAAGTCCTACACTATGGATTTAAACTTTTTACCTTAAGGGTGATAACAAATACATATCGCAATTTATCCCATTATTTTCTATAAAGTCAGAGAATAAAAGAATATGGTTTAAAAGAGAAGGAACAGATGGGAATTCCCTGTGCTTCCCCTGCGAGTGGTGTAAGTTCACTCTCTGGTCAGGGAACTAACATCTCACATGCCGGATGGTGTGGCCAAAAAAAAAAAAAAAGTTTTTTTTCATTAAAAAAAAATGAGATGGAATGAATATATGTTTGTATATATACAAATGTGTATATGTTTGCTGTTCTGTCTCCTCAGGAAATAGAACATTTGATAAAACAAGTAACAAAGTGTCAGTTCATCTTGAACAAACTGCAATTCCATTAAAATATGACTTCAGTCTAAAGAAATAAATGAATATCTAACGTACTTCTGGTTATGACATTTTGTTGTTATGGGATTCTGGATCACTTCAAAATCACTGCAGTTTGTAGACCTCATTTTATGACCCCAAACTGTGTGGCTGGCTGTTCGAATATTAAAAACCAGAAATTGCTAGATCAAGAACAGGTCTTTTCTCTGGAGTTCAGCTCTGTCTTCCTAGTAGATATGACAACTACGAGGATGTTCTCATAGGAGGAATTCAAGGTTGCCTTTCGCTTTTACTGTTAATGAATTGAGATAAATACTTCTATTTGAAAAAAGATGAAGTTAGTGGGAAATAAGGTAGATGAGAAGTGACTTTATCTAAAGTAAAAAATGTGAAAAATGATTGCATCCCTATTTTGCATGTCTTGTAATGCTGGCCACTGGTCATGTTTCTGATCAGTTCTTTTTTTTAAATTAACTTTTATTGGAGTATAGTTGCTTTACAATGCTGTGTTAGCTCCTACTTTGCAGCAAAGCAAATCAGCTATCGGTACGCAAACATCCCCTGTTTTATGGATTTCCTTCGCATTTAGGTCACCACAGAGCAGTGAGTGGGGTTCCCTGAGTTGTACATAGGTTCTCACTAGTGTCCAGTTCTTCTGAAGGATGCCCTTGCCCTTCCCTGCTCCTCTCTTCCACTCTCTCCATCAAAGTACTCTCTCCTCTCAGCCAATGCATCAGTCAGCATTCTCCAGAGAACCAGAACCAATATGTGCCTGGCACACACTGGGTGATCAATAAACATTTGAATGAATGACATACATTTCTTTTATGCATTTATTCCTCATGCAGGTGTTTTGTGTCTTTTACTTCATACCAGTTTTACTTTTTCCAATTCTTATTTCCCTGAGTCAAACTTCTCATACTCTGCCTAGATATTAATTATCTACACAATAAAAATGTCCTTATGACTATTATGTAACGACTCAACACTGCACATGTGTAAACATTGCTAAAAACCACAACATCCTTAAGAGCTACTTCCTGTAACTGATTTGATCTATTCACTTAAGACTATGCTTTCACTTACTTAAATTGAGCGGTTATCCCAGACAGGTGGTCCTTACCAATAACAGGAACTAAGTTATTATAAACAACACCTAATTGCAAAAACAGCTTTTTATCTTTTACTGCTTTTTCTTTCATATTTTTTTGCTATACATTTTATCATAATTTTAGTGGAAGAACATCTGGTTCAAGTACTTTATTTTTAAAATGTGCCTACGAGATTTAAGATGAGAAAGAAAAAATTTTATGATTTCCATTTTGAGTATATACTAGTTATTGGAAAAAATAATAGTTGCAGAATACGTACAAGGTGTAATGTAGGAAATTGCAAGATGAAACTAGAACATCTAGTACCAGAATATGAAGAAGTGCTCAAAAATGATAGGATATATAAAAGAACAGAGAGACAATTTTAATTGGCTTCTATTTGCTAAACTGGGGGCAATTTGAGCATTAAAACAAATAAATAACAGTAGTTACAAACTATATCCATTGAATAAATTAGAAAAACATGGAGCAATGCGTCTGAAACTAGATCTGATTGTAGATATGTCCGGTCAAACTGGAATACTATTTTCCTATGTTGCCCAGATCTGACAAAAGATAGTTGACAGTATTAGAGGGGAATCTTTTCAACCTTTTAACTTTTAAAGCACCTGCCATTTGGGACTTCCTTGGTGGTTCAGTAGTTAAAAATCTGTGCTTCCACTGCAAGGGGCATGAGTTCAATCCCTGGTCAGGGAAGTAAGATCCCTCAGGCCACACAGTACAGCAAAACAAACCAAAAACCAACCAAACAAAAATAAAAACAAAGCACCTGCCATCTGAATCTCTAAAAAGCTTCTTTGTCTGAAACAAAGACACTAGAAATGGCTACAGACTTAGAGTGGGACATGTCTCTTTTCCAAAACATGGGTTCACAGATTGAGGCGTTAAAGGAAGCACTAAAAGAAGCCTTCATTTTCCTCTCTTCTCTCCTGTGTGTCTCACTTTCCTTTTCAATGGAACTCTGTGCACTAGAAGATTCTTAACTAGCAGAAATGGCTCTACTTGAACAGATAGAAGAGAGTGTCCTAAAAGTCTCACACTATGGACAACTGGCATGATTGAGGGAAAGCTAGCCATCCCACTAACCTCACTAGGAGGTAAACTCAAAGCAGAAACAACAAGAAATTAGGCATGTGACAGCAATGGATGTCAACATTTCCTGTGTAAAATACCATATTATAAATTGCTCAAGAAAGTGGATGCAGGGGGGTGTGGGCTTCTCAATAGTATTGTCATGATTTTCTACTCTTGGGGTAAAAAGGAATGAAAAAAAAAAAATGTTGTGTGCTAGTATTAGAGATGTTTACCTTCCAAGGAGATGTGAATTGAAAAAAGAGATTTAGGGCTCAAGGAAGCACTACATCAGCTCGATCAGGCTTTCAATGAGTAAAGCTTTGGAGTACATGAACCAATTCAGAATTACCCACACGTTGAATAAAGTAACTTTGGGATCTATGGGCTAGTCAACAGCAGGCTGCTTGGTCTGAAGGGGAAGGTGGGAGAAAAGGGCCATAAAGGCTGGGACCCCTCCTCTACTCTGAGCCTTGGCATTGGCAGTCAGCATATTTCTGCCTGGGGGTCTGCAAGATCAAACCAGTCAGTCCTAAAGGAAATCAACCTTGAATATTCATTGGAAGGGCTGAAGCTGAAGCTCCAGTACTTTGGTCGTTTGCTGCGAAGAGCTGATACATTGGAAAAGACCCTGATGCTGGGAAAGATTGAAGGCAAAAGGATAAGAGGGTGGCAGAGGATGAGATGGTTGGATGGCATTACTGACTCAATGAACATGAATTTGAGCAAACTCTGGGAGATAGTGAAGGACAGGGAAGCCTGGCATGCTTCAGTCCATAGAGTCACAGAGTCAGACATGACTTAGTGATTGAATAACAAAACAACAAAACTGTCCCTTGGGTCTATCCTCCACCTGCTCTGTGTAAGAGGTTGATCTAGGGCATTACACAGAGAAGCTATGGCCAAGAAGAAGCTGTACCTTAACATCCATAGGGGAAGACACATGAAAGAAAAGGCCATGGGTTAGCCTCTTCTATCCTCCCTTTCAATGAAGTTTAATGCCTAGAAATCCTGCATGTTTAGTTGAGTTGTCCCTATGGGAAGGGTTGAGAGGGAGGCAAATGGTCAGTTTTCACTCCAGGCACACTCTGAGCTTCCAATGAAAGTTCCCACTTTGAAGAAGGAAGGAACAAATCATTCTACATTTGTATAAAGTGATGAGTTTGGTTGGGATTTGAGGGGGTCAGTGGGTGAGAAGGGCTTCCCCTGTGGCTCAGCAGTAAGGAATCCACCTGCAATACAAAAGACACAGGTTCAATTCCTGGGTCAGGAAGATCCCTTGGAGGAAGGCATGGCAATCCACTCCAGTGTTCTTGCCTGGAGAATCCCATGGACAGAGGAGCCTGGAAGGCTACAGTCTATGGGGTCACAAAGAGTCAGATACAGCTGAAGTGACTGAGCACTCACACACATGGGTGAGAAATAAAATTAGAGAGAGAGTCCTCACATGGCCCAGTGATGATGAGGTGCGGGGGGCTGAGGGCCATGAGGACTGAGCCCTCTGACCCTGAGGAAAGGCAAGCAGAAGAGAGGACAGGAGGGGATGAGGGAGGGGAGGAGGGAGGCGAGAGGGAACGGGAGGCCATGTTTCACACTTCCTCAGTCCTGAACCAACCCAGAGATCAGTAAAGGAACCCAGCAGATGGAGAGAAGGTCAACTTTTGTCACTGATAGAACCGTTAAGAATACGACTTGGTTCTAAGACCACAAAAAACTCCTAACTCCCAGACCCTGGGTGCTATATGTCTGTGTGCCTCCCCCACCGCCCCCACAAAGAAACTCATATGTTGAAATTCTAATGCTCACTGTGCTGGTATTAGACGAATCCTTTGGGTGCTTAGGGGATGAGAGCAAAGCCCTCAGAAGAGAGATTCAGTTCAGTTCAGGTCAGTCGCTCAGTCATGTCTGACTCCTTGCAACCCCATGGACTGCAGCACATCAGGCCTCCCTGTCCATCACCAGCTCCCGGAGTTTACTCAAACTCATGTCCATTGAGTTGGTGATGCCATCCAACCATCTCATCCTCTGTCATCCCCTTCTTCTCCCGCCTTCAATCTTTCCCAGCATCAGGGCCTTTTCCAATGAGTCAGTTCTTCACCTCAGGTGGATTAGTGCCCTTATAAAAAGATGCTTCCATGACATGATGTTACAGCCACAGACAGACATTTATTAACTGGGAAGCAAGGTCTCACCAGACACAGAATCTGACCATGTGGGTCACCTGATCTAGAACTTCCAGCCTCCAGAACCGTGAGAGATAAATTTCTGTTGTTCATAAGTCACCCGGTCTGTGGTGTTTTGTTACAGCTGCCTGAACAGACCAAGTTACAGGGCTGGGCAGGCTCGCCCACCATTCATGGGCAATGCTCTGCAGACGGAGCCTAGGACCCTGCCGGGGTGGGAGGCAGGGAGCTGATGCCCTCTGCAGAAAAGAGCGGGGGGGGGGGGGGGGGGGGGGCGTTTCTCTAAATCACGCATTAGGTAAGTAATTCCTCCTCACCTGGGGAGAACAAGAGAGCTGCCAGTGAGAGAACAGGGTTCTTGGGGAGAAATCCATTTGCATGAGAACCCAAAAGATCAGGCTGAGGGCACCATTTTCAGGAGGTGTACTTTTCTTGCCATTTCCTGAGATCTGGCCACTTAGGTACCAATAATTCTTCATGTTTTTATGCTTCAGGTTTGCCTACATATTTCTGCTAGATCCCAACTGCGTCTAACATGTGATACAGGTATTTTTGACTATAGTGATTACATCCATCTCCCAGTTTTGCTCAAAATGGAGGGTTTTCCTTTATGATTTCCAGCAGGAGATGGAGAAAAATGATGATTTATACAGCAATGCTCAGACCAGAAACATCTACTTGCATATGTTTTAATTTGTATTTATTGGAAATAATATTTTCTGTGGCAATCAGTTTTTGGTGAGTACACTATGTTGCTATATAGAACAATTTTTTGAGACCTCATCCTCACGACTAATTGCAATGTTCCTAGTATGATGTAAAAACTAGGGTAACATTCTGTTTAATTAAATGTTCAATCATAAGGTGGAAATGACAGTATCTTTGCCTCAGAAGCAAACATTCTGTTTGCAGAAGTAGCAAAAACATAAAAAATTTTAATTTCATTTGATCCCCAGTGCCTAGACTCTATTATTCATTAAATCACATTTGGCAGAGGGGGGAGGTTTACCCTCCCCACCTTTACAAATTTCTGCAACATTTTCTGGTGAGGCAGGGCCTGGCACCCTCTTCTGAGACCAGCCCTCCACCGTGGTCTCTACCTTAAACAGTTTACTTTCACAGAAAAGGATCATCCCTAAGCATAGCATGACCACATTCTCAACACACATATATGCATCAAAGAGAATACTCAGAGAGCAATCAGCTAAGTATGTGGCACATAAAAAATGCATAGTTTAATTTCACCTTCAGTTTTGCGCTTCTGTATAAGAAGATAAACATTTGTTTCAGTGTCACGTTAATATGGCATCTAATAAGCAAAAAAGAACACGAAGGCTTTGTAATGGCAGTGATGGTTTCTCTTCCAGAAAGGGTGCATGAAGCACCATTTGCCTGAATATAGTGTTCTTAAAGTCGGAGATGATGTTTGAACCATTTGAGATGTTCCCACCTCCAAGCCTTGCCATGTAGATTTTACTTAGGATGGATTCTGTTGATCCCACTAAAATCTCTGCAAATGGGTGACAGGACAGTGTGCTTTTTGTACTTGTTATATGCTTTCTCTTCAGATTGAACATTTTTCAAAACTATAAACACATTATGTGGTTGAGACTGGATACAATGTTGGTTGGAGAGAAATAAAAACACTAAAGTAGATCCATAACTCTAAAGAGTTTGTTTAGTATGATTCCACATGAGAAATATTTTAAGAAGTAAATATTGCTGCAGAAGATGCAGTAAGATGTAGTATTTTGTTTTAAAATTCAAATTTGTTCTGCAAAAACATGGTGTACAGGTAGTGAAGAGCTGGTTCAGTAAATTTTTGGTTTTGAGAAATAGTGGCTCATGTAACGAACCTCCAAGATAGCAAGGTTCATCATCAAGATATATGAGGATTGGGCTTTTCTGGTGGTCCAGTGGTTAAGAACCCACCTTGCAATGCAGGGGACCCCGGTTTGATCTGGGAAGATCCCACATGCTGCAGGGTGGCTTAGCCCATGCACCCTAGAGCCTGTGCTCCCCAACAACAGAAGTCACCACAATGAAAAGTCTACGCACCACACCTGATCACAACTAGACAAAGCTTGTGAACGACAATAAAGATCCAGTGCAACCAAAAATAAATAAACAAAATAAATTTTTAAAAAGTACAAGAGGATTGGTATCAAAAGGCCAGCAGGACTTAGGCAGCTGCCCTCACCATCTCCCCATCTCTCAGGAGCCCAGTAATCCCTTGCAAGGTGGATCTATAAATGCTGTCTCTCTCAAAGTTGTCCTCTAATAGCCACCTGTGCCTCACTTCATCATTGCTACCTGTCCCATCTTATCACTTTCCTGATTCCAGATTGCTAAGAGGAGGATGTGATTCACCTAATTTATTTTTTCAGTATGGCTTTGGATGAATGCCTAGCAATCCATGGATTTGCTGCCTAAGGCAGAATACAGATGGTTGCAAATTCCTTTCTACTGTCATTGAAAGATGCAGTCTAATATTTTCCCCCTTAAAACCATCCTTGCCTTAGTGATTTGCTTGAGGAGTAGAATACAGAAGGAGCAACTTGGAAGAAGAGCTCCCACAGTGAGATCAGAAGAAGTCTTGTAGCTTCTATCAGGGTCCCTGGTGGAACAAGTGTCTCTCTTGGAGCCTTGAGCCATTACATTAACTGCCTGGCTTGAAAGACATAGGAAGAGACTCTGAGACTACATGGAAAGGAGTAGGTGCCCAGCTGAGCTCAGCCTTCCATTGTGCCCACCAAGGTGCCAACCCTGAGAGTGAAGCTATTTTAGATCCTCCAGATCAGACCAGTGGTCCACAAAATGCCACCAGCTGTCCCAGGTCAATGCTGTGTGTAACAGAATCGCCCACAGGAGCACAGCCCACATCCCTGACCCACAGTTGAGGTGGATAGACAGCATCACTGACTCAATGGACATGAGTTTGAGCAAACTCTTGGAGACAGTGAAGGACTGGGAAGCCTGGCGTGCTGCCGTCCACGGGGTCAGAAAGAGTCGGACACAACTTACCAACTGAACAACGACAACAGTTAGGATGGTTGATAAAATGGTTGTTGTTTTAAGCCACTGAGTATTAGCACAGTCCATTATGCAGCAGTAGGTAACTGAGACACCCCTGCTCCAACCAGCCTCATAGAGGAGACTGTGTGTCATCAGGAGTTGCAATTGAGATCCCTGGGTGAATTGCTGTCCTTAAATTCTCTTGAGGATCTAGGAGGGAAGAACCTGATTAAGTTACCACTAGACGCTGGTGGGATTTAGGTTAAAACGGCAAAGGCGCATCTACATGACAGATGAAACTGCTGACGTCACTAGACAGATTGCCACTTAATCCGAGAGATGAAAGTATAATCATATTAGACATAGAAAGAGATCTGCAGTGGCTTGACTCAGGCTGACTCTAAAATTCAGAGCCCCTTCTTGTCAGTCTCCTGTTTTCATCATCCTCTGAAGAAGAGAAACAAATTTTAATAAGGCCTTCAGTTTTTTGAACTGTGGCCTAAATTATTTTGTAGACATGCACTTGAAAGTAAAAGATAATACATGTGAAAAAAAGTTACGCGTAGAAAGGTTTGGAGAAAAACACCTAAAACTTAGAAGTCAGTTACATAGTCACTCAAAAAATATGTTAACTATTGCATTTCTCATAATCCATGGCAGTTACTTAAAGACAAGTATTTTTTCTCAGACATTGTAAGTTTGAGCCTTCAATCTACATATTTCTCCAGAATCCACCATAGGCATCTATGCAGTGGTTTACTGTCTGTTATATTCTCACTTACCTTGAAAACAGTTTTCTCTCCCAATTTACCTTGTTGAAACAGAGTGAAGCCCTTGATGTCACCAAGAAATTTCTGTGAGTTATTAAAAATTAATAGAACACAAAAAGGAGATCCTTTAATCCTTGTTAAATATGTTTCCCATTTTTCCTTTGAACTGATAGGAATAACTGTGTTAATTATAAAAGATTCCAGATGTCCTAACCTTCATTTACTATATTTTTAAAAATATTAACATGTTTTGAGAATGTCTAAGATGACCTATCATACTCCTTATAAGCCCGGAGGCCAGGTCTTTCTTGTAAGTGGCCAAGGAGATCAAAACCGACAAACTCTATTCATGTTTCTGACAATATGATAATTAACACTTCAGGTGGCCTGAAGGTACTAGTGTTTGACATGCTATTTTTACTATATGTAGTATCTTTTAATTACTTCTGAGCCATTGGGGAAGGTGGCTCAGATGGTTAAGAATCTGCTTGCAGTGCGGAAGACCTGGGTTTGATCCCTGGCTCAGGAAGATCCCCTGGAAAAGGGAATGAAAACCCACTCCAGGATTCTTTTTTTTTTTATTATTATTTTTTTACATGTATTCCCAATCCCGATCCCCCCTCCCACCTCCCTCTCCACCCAATTCCTCTGGGTCTTCCCAGTGCACCAGGCCGGAGCACTTGTCTCGTGCATCCCACCTGGGCTGGTGATCTGTTTCACCATAGATAGCATACATGCTGTTCTTTTGAAATATCCCATATAACAATTATAAATATATATGCACCCAACATAGGAGCACCGCAATATGTACGGCAAACGCTAACGAGTATGAAAGAGGAAATTAATAGTAACACAATAATAGTGGGAGACTTTAATACCCCACTCACAACTATGGATAGATCAACTAAACAGAAAATTAACAAGGAAACACAAACCTTAAATGACACAATGGACCAGCTAGACCTAATTGATATCTATAGGACATTTCACCCCAAAACAATCAACTTCACCTTTTTCTCAAGTGCACACGGAACATTCTCCAGAATAGATCACATCCTGGGCCATAAATCTGGTCTTGGAAAATTCAAAAAAATTGAAATCATTCCAGTCATCTTTTCTGACCACAGTGCAGTAAGATTAGATCTCAATTACAGGGAAAAAATTGTTAAAACTTCAAACATATGGAGGCTAAATAACACGCTTCTGAATAACCAACAAATCATAGAAGAAATCAAAAAAGAAATCAAAATATGTATAGAAATGAATGAAAATGAAAACACAACAACCCAAAACCTATGGGACACTGTAAAAGCAGTGCTAAGGGGAAGGTTCATAGCATTACAGGCTTACATCAAGAAACAGGAAAAAAACCAATTAAATAACCTAACTCTGCACCTAAAGCAATTAGAGAAGGAAGAAATGAAGAACCCCAGAGTTAGCAGAAGGAAAGAAATCTTAAAAATCAGGGCAGAAATAAATGCAAAAGAAACTAAAGAGACCATAGCAAAAATCAACAAAGCTAAAAGCTGGTTTTTTGAAAAAATAAACAAAACTGACAAACCATTAGCAAGACTCATTAAGAAACAAAGAGAGAAAAACCAAATTAACAAAATTAGAAATGAAAATGGAGAGATCACAACAGACAACACTGAAATACAAAGGATCATAAGAGACTACTACCAGCAGCTCTATGCCAATAAAATGGACAACTTGGATGAAATGGACAAATTCTTAGAAAAGTGTAACTTTCCAAAACTGAACCAGGAAGAAATAGAAGATCTAAACAGACCCATCACAAGCAAGGAAATCGAAACTGTCATCACTCCAGGATTCTTGCCTGGAGAATTTCATGGACAGAGGAGCCTGGCGGGTTACAGTCCATGGGGTCACAGAGAACTGGACATGACTAAGTGACTAACGCTTTCACTTTATATTCTGTTTCTCTTAAAATTTTCTTTTGGAGGACAGTCTCCTCTGATTTGGGTGGAGGGGAAAACCCACCTCCAACTCCAAAGGTAAAATGTGAAGGGTTTTAGTCAATCAACACATCTTACCCCTTGAAAAGTGAAAGGGAAAGTTGCTCTGTTGTGTCTGACTCTTTGCGACCCTGTGGACTATATAGTCCATGGATTTCTCAAGGTCAGAATACTGGAGTGGGTAGCCTTTCCTTTCTCCAGGGATCTTCCCAACCCAGGGATCAAACCTAGATCTCCTGCATTGCAGGTGGATACTCCACCAGCTGAACCACAAGGGAAGCCCAAGAATACTGGGGTGGGTAACCTATCCCTTCTCCAGCAGATCTTCCTGACCCAGGAATTGGACTGGGGTCTCCTGCATTGCAGGCAGATTCTTTACCAACTGAGCTATCAGGGAAGCCAAATCTCTTATCCCTTTGCCAAAGAGATTTTCTTAGAGAGCGGCAAATAACCTAATAAAAACCCAGGTGGTATATTCTGGGGATTCTGCAAAACTAAAGTCTTTTCTTCTGGTTTGAGGAGCTTCTGAAAGGCATCCTCTCTTGGATGTGAGGTTGGAGAACTGAAACTATAGTAACCATTTTGCTGCCAGTTGAGACATTCTTAGCCTGCAAGGGGTCCTGTGTGTAACAGGAAAAGCAGATTAGTGAGACAGATGCCAGCTGGGTCCTTGTGACTTTTTGATATACGGAGGAAAACTTCAGATCAAGTATATTTTCGGATTTTGCATTTATATGAACCCAAATGTTATCTTACAAAAAAAGTGAGTTTTTAGTTTATGTTTTGTTGCTAAAAGACTTTCTGATACAATGTCTTCTGTTTTACCTCAGCATCTTTGCAGTGTTTGGAGATAAACCTTAAATTCCCTTGGACTGGTTTTTTTTTTTTTTTTTTTGACAGGGTCTGTTTCATTTGCTGCTGAATCCTATTGCCTTGAACACTGCCCAGGAATATTAGTAGATGCTCAGTAAATATTTGTCCATGGCATGTGCAAAGTCAGTTCAACCTTTAAGATCGATGTTATCAATGATATATATTGAAAGAAGATGCCATCTGCCTTTTAGGACTGTCATAGCTAGAGAGAAGTCAATGCCTGGCTTCAAAGCTTCAAAGGACAGGTTAAGTCTCTTGTTAGGGACTAATTCATCTGGTGATTTTTAAGTTGAAGCCAATGCTCTTTTACCATTCCAAAAATTCTAGGACATTTAATAATTTTGCTAAATCTACTCTGCCTTTGCTTTATAAATGGAACACAGCCTGGATGAAAGCACATCTGTTTACAGCATGGTTCACTGAATTCTGTAAGTCCACTGTTGAGACCTGCTTAGAAAAAGATTCCTTTCAAAATATTACAACTGATTGATAATGCACCTGGTTGCTCAAGAGCTCTGGTATATGAGATTAGTGTGGTTTTCATGACTGCTAACACAGCATTCATCCTGAAGTCCATGGATCAAGGAGTAATTTTGACTTTCAAGCATTTCTATTGAAGAAATGTATTTTGTAAGGTTATAGCTGCCATGGATAATGATTTCTATGATGGATCTGGGCAAAGTCAATGGAAAACCTTCTGGAAAGGATTCACGATTCCAGATGGCATTAAGAACAATGCTGATCCACGGGAAGAAGTCAAAATAGGAACATTAACAGGAGTTTGGCAGAAGTTAATTCCAACCCTTAGAGATGACTTTGAGGGGTTCATGACTTCAGTGGAGGAGGTAATTGCAGATGTGGTACAAACAGCAAGAGAACTAGAATTAGAAGTGGAGCCTGAAGATATGACTGGATTGCCGCAATTGCATAATACAACTGTAGCAGATGAGGAATTGCTTCCTATAGATGAGTAAAGAAAGTGGTTTCCTGAGACTACCTGGGTGGTCCAGGGGTGAAGAATCCGCCTTGCAATGCCAGTGGTTTGATCCTTGGCCCATGAACTAAGAACGTACGTGCTGTGGAGCAACTAAGTCATTAAGTCCACACGCCACAACCACTGAGCCTTCACGCTCTGGAGCCTGTGTGCTGCAGCTGGAGTCCATGCACTGCCAGGAAAGACCCCGAGTACTGCAACTAAGATCCAGGGCAGCCAAATAATAGATGAAGGAACATTCACACACAAGAAAGAAAGTGTTTTCCTGAGACAGCATCGACTCCTGGTGAAGAGGATGTGATGATTGTTGAAATGGCAACAAAGGATTGAGAAAATTACATGATCTTCACCACAAAGCAGCAGCGGGGTTTGGGAAGACTGACTCCAGTTCTGAGAGAAGTTCTACTGTGTGCAAAGTGCTATCAAACACGGTTGCATACTACAGAGAAATCATTCATGAAACAGAGAATCATTTGATGGGACAAACTCACTGCTGTCTTATTTTAATGAACTGTCACAGCCTCCCCAGCCTATAGCAAACACCACCCTGATCAGTCAGCAGCCATCAATATCCAGGCAACACCCTCCACCAGCAAAATAATAATAATAATAATAATAATAATAACTCCTGACTGAAGGCTCAGATGATGGGCAGCATTTTTAGCAATAAGCCATTTTTAAATTAAGGTAGTAACATAGTTTTTTAAGACATGATGCTATTACACACTTACTAGACTATGATAAAGTGTAAACATAACTTCTATATGCACTGGGAAACCAAAAGATTCATATGAGTTGCTTATTGCGATATTCAACTTATTGTGGTGGTCTAGAATCAAACCCTCAACATCTCTGAAGTTTTGCCTGTACCCTACAAAGTTTTGATTAAGAGAAAAAGCAATAGTAAAGTAGACAGCAGACCCTCAGTCTCTTCCCAAGCTCTCGGGCTAGACATGAATTTTCCATGGCTTTACGATAGTTAACTATGAAAAGATCTTTATAGTGTAACACTTACTTTTACCTTTAATGTGTGTTAACACTCATGTGTGTGCTGTGTGCTAAGTTGTTTCAGCCGTGTCCGACCCTGTGCGACCCCATGGATTGTAGCCTATCAGGCCCCTCTGTCCATGGGGTTCTCCAGACAAGAATACTGGAGTGGGTTGCCGTGCCCTCCTCCAGAGGATCTTCGCTACCCAGGTATTGAACCTGTGTCTCTTATGTATCCTGCATTGGCAGGCAGGCTCTTTACCACTAGCATCATCTGGGAAGCCCCTTAACACTCATAATGGTATACAAATGAGGAAATGCTTCTGTCATAATTTAGTAGAATTATTACATGAAACTACATATATAAGAATCTAAAATTTTCTTAAGATTTTCTCATGAAATTAGCTCTGACATATCTTAATATAGCCAAATATCAACTTTGCCTAGCAGTGTTTCATGAAAGGGTAGGAAAGCATAATAGTGGGTCATGAGCTTTATAGCTGATGCCTCTGTAAATGCACTTCAACAATCACCTGCATGAGAATCAGGATTGTATAAAAAAATTTGAAATCCTGGATCCTACCCATGTCTATTGAATCAAAATTTCTGAAAACACAACCCTGTCATCTGTATTACATAAGCCCCCTGGTTGATTTTCATGCACATTAAAGTTTGAGAACAGCTGGTTTATATATTATTGTGAAAAAGGTAAAATCAGGTAACAGAACTTAAGTACCATATCCCTTTATTCTCCTTTTTTTCCCATTTCAAAGGAAGATTTTTTTTTCTTGAGTCTTTTTAACTACCTGACTAAAAAAAGAAACCAATCAGATGACCTGTTTGAAATTTCTATCTCAATTCCAGGCAATCTTATTGATGAAAATGGCCTTGAATCTAACAGAATGACTGTCACATAATTTTCTCTAGCTCTTTTCTTATGTGTCTATCTAGTTCCAATTATAATTTGTTAATTCTGAAGCCATCATAATCAAACATGTTATTCTCTATCCTGTCATGAACTCTTTAAATTCATATTCTAGATAGTCACATGAGTGTTGTAATCAACCCAACAATACTTGTGAAACAATACACTGAAACAATTAAGTTAATATGCAAAAAACAAGTAAAATTGGTGAAGAGTAAAATTGGATAAACTTACTCGACATTTGCAGATAAAACTATAGAGGAACTTAATAGAGCTTTTCACATATTTTAGAAATATAAATCCAAATTGCTCCCAAACTACCAGTTATATTTAAACCACTATGGTGCCATTTATGGTTTAATAATTTGGAATACCACTATTTTTTACTTGATGATCATTTAGATCTGAGGCAAAGCTGGTATTCTCTTTGAGTTCTTTGATGAAGAAATGTCAAATAACATTTAAAGAAACTGTGAAATTGAACAGAGTTAAAATTTGAATTACTTTCTCTTCTAAGTTAAAAGTTGTTATTGTTGAGTTGCTAAGTCATGCCTGACTCTCTTGCCACCCCCATGTAACCCACCAGGCTCCAGGCAGGAATATTGGAGTGGGTTGCCGTTTCCTTCTCAGGGGATCTTCCTGACACAGGGTTCAAACCCACGAATCCTGCATTGGCAAGCAGATTCTTTTCCATGAAGCCATCAGGGAAGCCCCTGACCTAAAACACTATTCATTAAAAGCCTAAATTATGGTCAAATAAAAAGAGCTGAGACATTTCAGTAAATCTTAATTACATATTCTAGAGAGAACATAAAAGATGGTATCGATATAAACATGCCACAGCCAATAAAAGCCACTTCAAGCAAGCAATGCGTCTACATGAGGACTGTCCAACTTAGGTTGGGAGACCTAACCAGAATTCTGCAAGAAATTTTGCTTCGCTGTTTTACTTACATCCACCAGCAGAGGGAGTAAAAACTCACCTATACTTAGCCCAGATTCCAAAAAGAAATTCAGAGATACAGGATTAAACAGGACTTTAACTCTTAAATTTCATAAATGAAGAATTTGAGATTGCAGAGGGGAAAGGAGTGTATAGCATTTTCACTATTGACTAATGGTGGGGCCAGATAAACAATTTCTGTCTCCTGGCTTCCAAGATGGGGCAGGCTACGTTTTTACACTCAGCTGTCAACTTGGGTACTTATCACAATAGCTCTGAGAATTAAGTTTTCTTTAAAAAAAAAAAAAAAACAAAAAACTGTTAATTTTGTATCGGGGTATAGCCAATTAACAATGTTGTGATAGTTTCAGATGGACAGCAAAGGGACTCAACCATACTTACACATGGATCGATTCTCCCCCAAGCCTCCCTCCAATCCAGGCTGCCACATAACATTGAACAGAGTTCCATGTGCTATATAGCAGGTCCTTGCTGATCATCCACTTTAAATATAGCAGTGTGTACTTGTCCATCCCAAACTCACGAACTTATGGTTGCCAGGGGGCGGGGAAGGGACGGTTAGGGAGTTTGGGAAGAGTTCTCCTAATTGCCTCTGTGCATTAAGGAAGTGAAGCTCAGAGCAGCTGGAGAAGACTCTTGGGAGAAGGAAGCAAATGTATGTTCCTGCAGGCTTGTGAAGGAGCCCGTCCAGAAGGAGCACTAGGCTGCTGCTGGGACCACAGGTGGCATTTCCCAGAGAGAGGTGACAGCCTTGTCCCTTACTACATCTTACCCTACCTCATCCCCCTACCTGGAGCCAGCCAGCCAAAGGAACCTTGCTTTAGGAACCACTAATGAACTCCTCACCAAACTACAATGGACCAAAATTAGGGAATTTAATTCAGATGACCATTATATCTACTACTGTGGGCAATCCCATAGAAGAAATGGAGTAGCCCTCATAGTCAACAAAAGAGTCTGAAATGCAGTACTTGGGTGCATCCTCAAAAACAACAGAATGATCTCAGTTCGTTTCCACAGCAAGCTATTTAACATCACAGTAATCTAAGTCTATGCCTCAACCAACTATGCTGAAGAAGCTGAAGTTGATCAGTTCTATGAAGACCTAGAAGACCTCCGAGAACTAACACTTTAAACAGATGTTCTATTCATCATCGGGGATTGGAATGCAAATGTAGGAAGTCAAGATATACCTGGAATAACAGGCAAGTTTGGCCTTGGAGAACAAAATGAAGCAGGACAAAGACTAACTGAATTCTGCCAAGAGAATGCACTAGGCACAGCAAATACCCTTTTTCAACAACACAAGAGATGACTTTACACATGAACATCACCAAATGGTCAATACTGAAATCAAACTGATTACATTCTTTGTAGCCAAAGATGGAGAAACTGTAGACAGTCAGCAAAAAAAAAAAGAAGACCTGGAGCTGACTGTGGCTCAGATCATCAGCTTCTCATAGCAAAATTCAGGCTTAAAATACTTAGGCCAAACAGGTATAACTTAAATCAAAACCTGTATGAATTTGCAGTAGAGGTAATGAATAGATTCAAGGGACTAGATCTAGTTAACATTATGCCTGAAGAACTATGGACAGAGGTCCATAATAATGTACAGAAGGCAGTGAACAAAACCATCCCAAAGAAAAAGAAAAGCAAGAAGGCAAAGTCGTTATCTGAGGAGGCTTTACAAATAGTGGAAGAACAAAGAGAAGTGAAAAGCAAGGGAGAGAGGGAAAAACACATCCAATTAAATGCAGAGTTCCAAAGAATAGCTAGAAGAGACAAGAAGGCCTTCTTCAATGAGCAGTGCTTAATAACAGAAGAAAACAACAAAAGGGGAAAGACGGGGGAAGATTGGAAACATCAAGGGAGTGTTCCGCCCAAAGTTGTGCACAATAAAGGATAAAAATAGTAGAGACCTAGTAGACACTGAAGAGATCAAGATGAGATGGAAGGAATACACAGAAGAACTGTATTCAAAAGATCTTAATGAACCAGATCACAATGATGGAGTGGTTAGTCACCCAGAGATAGACATTCTGGAGTGCAGAGTCAAGTAGGCTTCAAGAAGCACTGCCGTTAACAAAGCCAGTGGATGCAATGAATTTCCAGCAGAACTACTCAGATCCCTAAAGGAGGATGCCATCGAGTATGGAACAACTGATTGGTTCAAGATTGAGAAAGGAGTATGGCAGGGCTCTCTGCTGTCCCCCTGTTTGTTTAACCTATACGCAGAGCACATCATGAGAAATGCTGGGCTGCATGAGTTACAAGCTGGAATCAAGATAGGCAGGAGAAACATCAACAACCTCAGACATGCAGATGATACCACTCTATGGCAGAAAGTGAAAAGGAAATAAAGAGCCTCTTGATGAGGGTGAAGGAGGAGAGTGAAAGAGCCAGCTTAAGGTTAAACATTAAAAACAAACAAACAAAAAACCCCCTAATATCATGGCACCCACCCCCGTTACTGCATGGCAAATAGAAGGGGAAAAGGTGGAAGTAGTGACAGATTTCCTCTTCTTGGGCTCCAAAATCACTGCAGACAGTGACTGCAGCCATGAAATCAAAAGGTGATTGCTTATTGGCAGGAAAGTTATTACAAACCTAGACAGTGTGTTGGAAAGCAGAGACATTACTCTGCTGACAAAGATTCATATAGTCAAGGCTATTGTCTTCCCAGTAGTCACGTACGGTTGTGAGAGCTGGGCCATAAAGAAGGCAGAATGCCAAAGAATTGATGCTTTCAAATTATGGCACTGGAGAAGACTCCTGAAAGTCCCTTGGACAGCAAGGAGATCAAACAGTCAATCTTAAGGGAGATGAACACTGAATATTCACTGCAAGGACTGATGTTGAAGCTGAAGCTCCAGTATTTTGGTTACCTGATGCAAGCAGATGACTCGTTGGAAAAGTCCCTGATTTGGGGAAAGATTGAGGGCAGAAAGAGAAGAGTGTGTCACAGGATGAGATGGCTGGATGGTATCACCGATGCAGTGAGTATAAACTTGGGCAAACTCCAAGAGATGGTGAGGGACAGGAAGGCCTGGCGTGCTACAGCCAGTGGGGTCTCAAAGAGTCAGACACGACTAGGAGACTGGACAGCAACAAGAACAATGGACTCCTCAACCCCTTAGGACATAAGCCAGGGTAAGAGACCACATGTGCCACCCCAGTGGAAGGGAAGACATTGGAAAGACACTGCCCAAGATTAATCCTCAGAAGAGTGAAAAGCCACATGATTAGACCTCGTTTCTACTTTAGCCCAAGCTAGACTCCGGCAAGGTATGTTCTAGCAAGCTAAAGAAAGGTCAGTTGACTCAGACAAAATGAGCCTTAACTGATTTTTTTTTAATTGAAAATTGAAGTACAGTTTATTTACTTGGATTAGTTTTGGGTCTACAGCAAAGTGAGCAGCTATACATATTTTTTTTTTTCAGATTATTTTCCATTGTAAATTACAATACGATTTTGAATATAGTTTCGTGTGCTATATAGTAACTTCTTATTGTTTATTTTACGTAAGGTGGTTTGTATCTGTTAAGTGATTTAAAAATACTTCTGGAGGACCTCCCTGGTGGTCCAACTGTTAAGAATCCACCTTGAAATGCAGGGAATTGGGGTTCAATACCTGGTTGGGGAACTAAGATCCCATATGCTGTGGGGCAACTAAACACGCACCCCTCAACTAGAGAGAAACCTGTGTGCTGTAGTTAAGACCCAGTGCAGCCAAAATTAATAAATATTTTTTAAAAAATCAAATGCTTCTGGGATATGGTCCTATATTGATGCCAGGAACCCCTCCCCTCCAAGAATACCAAATGCCACAGATATTCAATACCCTTATATAAAATGATGCATGGAGGACTGTAAGAGGCAAGCTTCTCAACCCTCCTGTGGCTTCCAACCCTAAGGAGAGCTTGGGGCAACTGGCCATGCCTGGTCAGTGAGTTCTGGAATGGTCCCTGGCACTGGAATTTTCAAAACTATTTCAAGGAGATCTTGCTGTGCTGCTGGGTATTAGGCACTCAGTTCAGTTCAGTTCAGTCACTCAGTCGTGTCCAACTCTTTGCGACCCCATGAATTGCAGCATGCCAGGCCTCCCTGTCCATCACCAACTCCCGGAGTTTACTCAAACTCATGTCCATCGAGTCAGTGATGCCATCCAACCATCTCATCCTCTGTCAGCCCCTTCTCCTCCTGCTCCCAATCCCTCCCAACATCAGGGTCTTTTCCAATGAGTCAGCTCTTCGCATTAGGTGGCCAAAGTATTGGAGTTTCAGCTTCAGCATCAGTCCTTCCAATGAACACCCAGGACTGATCTCCTTTGGGATGGACCGGTTGGATCTCTTTGCAGTCCAACGAACTCTCAACAGTCTTTTCCAACACCACAGTTCAAAAGCATCAATTTTTCAGCGCTCAGCTTTCTTCACAGTCCAACTCTCATATCCATACATGACCACTGGAAAAACCATAGCCTTGACTAGACAGACCTTTGTTGGCAAAGTAATGTCTCTGCTTTTTAATATGCTGTCTAGGTTGGTCATAACTCTCCTTCCAAGGAATAAGCCTCTTAGGCACTAGAGGGTAGTAAATATGCAAAAGCATCATAGGAAGAAGTATATACAAGATACAGGATAGGCCCACATTCAGGAGGAAACATACAAAGGAGCTAAGAATTATATATTTAATGCACTTTTTGTACTCTGGAAAACAGTTAAACAGAGCAGGAATCAACCAAACAAAAAGTTAAAATGGGTCAACAGGAGACTGGAGATTTAGGAAAGGAAATAGAAGACTGAATGCCATTGGGAACATAATAAATTAGAAACAGCAAGAAACAACGATCAGAGCTGCAAAGTAAATTGGTGGCAGCAAGGAAGGACCAGAAATACTAACACAGAGGGAAAGACAGGGATGCAAGCAACTGAAGGCGGAAGATACGGTCAGCCCACCCGACAGCCTGCTCATACAAACAAAGCACAACACAGGCTTTTCTCAAGTTCGAAATACATGACATTTAGAGGAAAAAAAGTCATTTAGAGAAGTACTCAGTACTCCTCCACATCAAAAGGAAGCAAAATTTAATAGAAAATTAAAAGGTGTAATGATGGCCAATTAGTGTATGGCCATGTAAATTCAGGCAAGATGAAAACCAAGATAATGTAATTTACTGCCTTTTACAGCTCCTGCTGGTAAAAACTGAACAGATAAATAAAACCTAGTATTGACAAGGCATGAAATAGGCATTTGTATATAATGTTGAGAAAAGCTATCATTTTAAGATAAAAATACCACTTTCGTTATTAGGCAATTATCTACATGCACACACACACACCTAGGGTGGGAATATGTACAAGTAAGATCATTCTAGCATTTTCACTACTTGTGAAAAATAGAAAAAAATTGTAAATTTTTGTTTGTGGAGGACTGGTTTAAACTCTGAACTATATAATGGGAATGGCAGGTGTTTAGAGTATAAGTTAGGATATAGGAACTCTGTTGATATAGAAAAATCTTCAAAATGAACCAAGTGACATTGGTATTTACTCACAGTTATAATATGAATTCCTATGTTTCTAAAAAGACTATAGCTTATATTCATATAAAAACACATTAAAAATCCACAATAAATTGTTCATAGTGATTACAGCTGAATGAAACTGAGCATTTGGGAGTAGAAGTGATATTTTATACCTTCCCATTCCTTTTGAAATTTTAATCACATGCGTGTATTCTCTTCATTTTTAATGATATAAGACTTTAGAAGTTTTTCATTAAAAGGGGTTAGGTATTTTTAAGTTTAAGGGTTTTTTTATGGAGGAAAAAATCATTAACCAGCAAAACAGACTACTCATCAATGTTTTCCCTCATGGTTTAGCACAGCTAAGATTTCACTCTGAAACATACACCATTATTTTTACTGGCAACTAAGAAATCATACAATTATATTGGAACTAGTGTTGAATAATTTTATTTTGTTCACATAAAGAAACATGAATAAAATATATAGCTATAACTTAAATCCGACACAAGTATTAAAATTACACGTCCAGCATTCATTTTGCTACACCGCAGCAAACAGAATTTTCCCTCTCCTAGAACTTACAATCAAGGCCTTCAAAGGAGACCTTCTTTCTTTTCTTGGAGACACTTCTTGGAGTTATAAGCATACCATGGGTGGGATGGGGAGGGAGGCGGGAGGGGGGCTCAGGATGGGGAACACATGTACACCCGTGGCTGATTCATGTCAATGTATGGCAAAAACCACCACAATATTGTAAAGTAATTAGCCTCCAACTAAAATAAATAAATTTTAAAAAAAAGGGAAGTTTACAATATCTTTTAATAAAAAATAAACCTGAATTTTCATAATTAACCAATATCATTTCTTAGAGAACAATATATATCACAAGCTTTGTGTGTAGTACTATTGTTTCCCCTTAGATTATGTTTTGTTATCTCACACCCCAATTAATGATTATTCTTAATATATAGTGACTCTTGTTACTATATTACTGAAACAATGAGACCCTAAAATATTGATTTCAGCTGCTCCCAGAATCTGACTATTCCTACAGGACATTGAGAAATTGTTATCAATGATGAAAACACATATTAATTAATTTTAATTTATTTTTCTACCCTCTCTTGCAACACAGAGACTTAAACGCAAAGGAAATGGAAGCCAGTTGCCAACTATTTTTAGAAGTCTTATATTTAAGGTGAATTAGGAAAGACTAAGGTATGGTCTGATTATATTTATCCTTGGGTTATAAAAGTTATAATACAGTACATTTTAGATTCAGTCTTTCTAACGCTCCTGTGAGTCCAGCTCCCAGAAAGAATCAGGAGACAAAAATCCACATTTTAAGAAAATTCATTATGATACAGGGGAAATTCACCTACTTGTAGATAACCACGGTACTTTTGCAATTCAGATGTGAAGTTGCTATGATGAGTACTTTAAACACACACACATACACACACACGCAGACACACTATACTCTTTGCTTTATGAGATGAGAAAAAGACAAATACTGTATATTAACGCATATATGGAATTTAGAAAGATGGTACTGGTGATCCTATAGGCGGGGCAACAAAAGAGACCGAGGCTAAAGAACAGACTATTGGACTCTGTGGGAGAAGGTGAGGGTGGGATGATCTGAGAGAATAGCATTGAAACGTGTACATTACCATATGTAAAACAGATGACCATATGCAAGTTCAAGCACGAAGCAGGGCAGCCAAAGCCGCTGCTCTGGGACAACCCAGAGGATGAGGGTAGGGAAGGAGGTGGGAGGATGGTGCAGGATTGGGGGAGACACATGTATACCTGTGGCCTATTCATGTGGATACATGGCAAAAACCATCACAATATCATAAAGTAATTATCGTCCAATTAAAATAAATTAAAAATAATAAAAAATATAAATTGAAAACCTGGAAAAAGCCATAGAAAATGATTCCTCTCAGAAAAGAGTGTGTTTATTCTATGTAGTTCCCATTAATTATCCTAATTGTCCGAGGAACCTCTAAGTGTCCTTTCTGTTGAACTGGACCTGGCCATTTGCATGGCTGACAATGTGCGGCTCTCCCTATGTGGAATTCAGTGAAAACTTCAAATCAACATATCAGCTCTTACTTGAAAGAGCTTGTTCAACCACTGATTTATTTACTACAGTTCAGTCCTCTCAGAGAAACACTGAAAGGTTGAATTACCATGTTAAAGTTGAATTAAACTAGTTGCACTTTTTATGGTTTCCCAGGTGGTGCTAGTGGTGAAGAACCAACCCATCTGCTAATGCAAGAGGCATGACAGACATGAGTTTGATCCCTGAGTCGGGAAGATCCCCTGGAGAAGGGCATGGCAGCCCACTCCAGTACTCTTGCCTGGAGAATCCCATGGACAGAGGAGCCTGGTGGGCTACAGTCCATGGGGTCACGAAGAGTCAGACACAACTGAAGCGACTTAGCACAACACACTTTTTACTTTTCAGATGGTCACAGGTATCAATGTCAAAACAGGGATCTGTCTGTCGTTCAGCCACGGGCGATGAAGTCAATCAAGGCTAAACTCTGTACACAACATCTTGCTCAGATATTCTCCTTGATAATGAGACTGGGTAACACCCTCAGAATGGATAGCATCTCCAACTTACAGAACATAAAACTCATGGAAAGAGTGTTTTCCTTAACAAACTTATAATCTTATTGCATTGCAAACACTGTTTTAAGTACACTGCTTAAGTACTGTTTTAAGTATGATTATTGACTCATTTGGGACTTCCTAGGTGGCCAAAGTGGTAAAGAATCTGCCTGCCAATGGAGGAGGCACTAGAGATACGGGTTCTATCCCTGGGTCAGGAAGATTCCCCTGGAGTAGGAAATGGAAACCCACTCCAGTTTTCTTGCCTGAGAAATCCCATGGACAGAGGAGGCTGGCAGGCTACAGTCCATAGGGTTGCAGAGAGTTGGACACAATTGAGCATGCACACACCCAGTCTTCTTGAGGCAGGCTTTCCTTTTTTAAAAAATCACTTTCACAATTTCTTTTTCACCCTTTTGCTTTTCTTCACTCTCATGCTTGAGAATAAATCTCCATTAAAAAATTATTTTGTACAGAACAAAAAGAGTCATATTCTTCGTTTAAACATGAGGAAATCTAAGGACTGAGTAATTTGCCCAAGGTCACGCAGCTGGTCCATCAGTGGCAGAGCTGGGGTTTGAACTCAGGTACCATGGTATCAGCATCCAAGTTCTGAATGACTTTGCTACACTGCTCCTGTGACTGTGATGAAGAAGTTTTCTCAATCTCAGCACTATTAACATTCGGGGTTGGATAATTCTCTGTGCAGGGGTCTGTCCTATCCACTGTAATATCCCTGACCTCTTCTCACTAGGTGTCTGCAGCATCCACCCACACCCCATGGTCTGCCAGGCTCCTCTGTCCATGAGATTCTCCAGGCAAGAATACTGGAGTGGGTTGCCAGTTCCTTCTCCAGGGGATCTTCCTGACTCAGGAATCGAATCTTGGTCTCCCACATTGCAGGCAAACTCTTTACCATCTGAGCCACCATGGAAGCCCAAAAAACAAAAATGCCTTCAGATACTGCCAAATGCCCCCTTGTTAAAAAATCATCCCCTATTTCTATCATTGGAACAGAGACTGATTAGAGGAAACGGTGATAGAAAAAATATGAGATGACTGAAAACAATCCCACCTTGAGACAGACTTACTAGGAAATATCTCAGCATATTCCTTTATTTGTTTTTACTTTGTCTCTCTTTCCTAAATTTTTTCTAAACTCTTCTTTGGCTTAGGCAGCTAGAAAAGAGAGCTCTTTCCTTTTTACTTTAAACTGCAAGCATCTGAGAATTTACGATGTACTCAACGTTGTCCGAGATGATGGGTGTTCAGAATTATAACACAGATTTCAGCTTAGGTGAAGAAAAGCAGCAACAGAGAAGCTAGTGTCAGCAGAGCCGAAAGCTGCTCTTCCCAACCTTTCCAGGCTTTACAATGACTCTACCCACCTTGCTACTAATGGTTAAATGCTCCTACCCAGGCACTGTTTTTATTTTAACAGTGTTTGTTTTTGTTTTTTTTTAATTTTTTTTTAAATGGGGACCATTTTAAAAGTCTTTATTGAATTTCTTACAATACTGCTTCTTTTGTTTCCATTCTGGTTTTTTGGCATTCAGGCATGTGGACTCTTAGCTCCCTGACCAGGGATGGAATCTGCACCCCCTGTATTGGGAGGCAAAGTCTTAACCACTAGACCAGCCAGGGGAGTCTCCAGGCACTATTATTTGACACCCTGTTACTCCCAATGCTATCACAGAGTCCAGTTATGTACTGACATTTCCTAACATTGGCTGAGCTTATGGAACTGGACACCTACACTGAGCACCACAGTGATGACCTTCTCACTGGTGAATTTCTGATAGCTTTGGCCTATGGGCATCCCCAGTGGCTCAGTCAGTAAAGAATCTGCCTCCAATGGGGGAGACCCACACTCAGTCCCTGGGTGGGGAAGATCCCCTGGAGGAGGGAATGGCAAGCCCCTCCAGTATTCTTGCCTGGAGAATTCTATAGACAGAGTAGCCTGGCGGCCTACAGTCCATGGGTTGCAAAGAGTTGGACCTGACTGAGCAGCTAACACACTTGGTCTATGAAGTTTCCTACTGGTGGTCTTGGGGAGCACAGTCATCTGATAGGTTTTCTGCCCATTAATACATTCATTCCCTATCCAGTGTCTCTAGCTATACACTCACTGAATCTATCTACACCTTCTTGTAGCATTTGCAAAGGAAATTTGAGCATTCTGTTTCACACTTCATATGGGCTATCACTTTCTTCAAGCTTCTAAGAACCACATTACCAACCCATTAGCCCCTATCAGGGTGTTCAGTGTTCACCCAGAAGAACAGAGAGTGTTCTCATATTGATAAACTCTAAGTTTCCTTCCCCTTGAACCAGAATCCTCAGGATCCAGCCTGACATGCACTAACTAGCTCTGATTCACACGTGAGCGATGTTCTAGAATTTCTCTGGGTTGCACCCTCTTTCCTCTCTTACTATTTCTAGCACTTCCCTAGCCTGGTGATGTGTTTTAACTCTAATTATGACTCAGGTGGAGGGGAGGGAAGATGGGGATAGAGCCTCGGCAGGGCATTTGTTGTCTTTCAAGGTAGAGGCTTCCGCCTCACCTTCAGGCAAGGGGGAGGGGGACCAGCAGACTTTCACATGAGAAATGGACCATTTCTTCATGTCCAGAGGGTCTAGGGGTATCTGGATGTGATAGGTAGTTCTAAAGTGGCTTCCAGTGATCTCCACCCCCTGCCATTCGTGCTCCAAAGTAATCACCTACCCTGGGCATTAGTTGGACCCAGTGACTTGCTTTTAACAAAAACAATACAGCACAAGTGATGGGAATGTTAGTTCAGACACCAGTTATTAAAGCAGTTGACTTTCTTTGGTTTCACTTCCTGCTCTCTGGCTCTATTTGGCTGCTTCTGTCTCTTGGGACCTGCTTTAAGAAAGGGGCACATGGGACAAGGAAGAGAAGATGGTTTCCAAATAGAGATAATGAGGAACTGAGGTCCTGGGTCCAAACAGCCCAAAGAAAATGAATGCTGCCAACAACCAGGTGGATAAGCTGGGAAGTCAATTTCCCCCAGTCAGTCCTTGAGATGACTGCATCCTCAGCTTACACCTACTTGCACCATTTGGGAGACTCTAACCTAAAGAGCTTTCCTCAGACCAGCCAAAGACCAGAATCACCCACCCACAGAAACTGTGAGTTAATAAGTGTTGCTTCTTTAAGCCTGTAAGTCTGGGGGTAGTTTGTTACAGAGTAACAAATAACTAATACATTCAAGTCAAGGACTGACTTGAACATGGCCTTGAACTTCCTTTTGATGTTTCTATGAAACAGTCATGCCAAGGTCTAGAATATAAGCTGTCTTTCCCCTACCACCAGAGGTTTCAGGAAGAAATAAAGAAATAAATCCCATGCATGTATATGGAACAAGAGAAAATGTTTTGGGATTAAAAAAAATTATTTTATAGAAACACATTTGTTAGACAGTGCAACAAATTTATATTTGAAACAGAGTACAGCTTATTGGTTGCACAAATCAAGCCGGAGAAAATCATGTTCAATTAATCTAAGTTCCCTTCCATGATGGACAAGAATATATGAATATATGATATATGAACACCTGGGCTTCCCAGGTGACGCAGTGATAGAGAATCCACCTGCCAATGCAGTTAACACAAAAGATGAGGGTTCAACCCCTGGGTTGGAAAGATCTCCTGGAGTAGGAAATGGCAACCCACTGCAGTATTCTTGCCTGGAAAAATCCCATGGACAGAGGATCCTGGGGAGCTAAAGTCAATAGGGCCACAAAGAGTCAGACACGACTGAGCACACACACACATATGAATAGCTATGTAATTTATATTCTGCTAAGTAAAATGCCAAAAACAGAAAGACAGGCTTATTGCTGACAAACAGGCATATATCTTAAATAACTGTCAAATGACCCTCTATCATTAATCAGCTTATAATTTCCAACAAATAACAGGAAACATTTACTAACCACCTTGAAAACAATGACAAGAAATCAGCCATCTTTACATGTATACAGATATATATATGCATATACACACATATAAGTTTTATTAGAACAAATAAATACAAGCAAACATCCCACTGAATTTCATCTTTGGCAGTTACTAGGTACAGACAGGTAAAAAGAAGTAAAGAAAAATATGAAGTATATTACATGATGGGTTGCTTTTTCAAAAATATAAAAATAAACTGTTTTTTGAAAAAGCAGGTTTTGTAGGTTTTTATTTAAATTTATACTCAAACAACAAGAAAATGGTGACAAGTATAAAAAAAATGTCAGAACTCAGGTTGATACTTCCTATTTTGAGTTTGTCTAAACTTTAGCTCAATGGTCAGAGTGCTAAACACTCATCGTGGCAAAAGAAGGTACAATTTTTTCTATTTTAAATTAACAAAACTATTTTCTCCCCTCTATGTTACTAAGACAGATATGCTCACATCACTCACTTCAAAGAAACAGTTTTATCAGGAATTAGAGCACCGGATGACCCATGAAAAGACAGAATCAGTACCTAATATATCAAAGCAACAATAACCAACTGGTTTTGAAATAGTCATGTTAATCATAGCCCTCTTGTAATCAGAACAGTAATGTGTTCTCACAGTAAAGGTACTGCTTCCTACGGACAAAGCATCATTTCATTATTACTAACAACAGAGCACAATACCCAAATAATCTTTTCACTTTTCAAAGCTATGGAGAACATTCACATTCTCTGAAATCATTGAGATTAAAAGAAGAAACAAAAAGCAGTCAACTAGTTAAAACACACGATATGTATGTACATATACGCACAGATACCCACACACAAACACTTTCTCTTATGTTAAACTCAACAATAAAAACATTCCTAAATAAAACTCAACATTCAAAAAACTAAGATCATGGCATCTGGTCCCATCACTTCATGGCAAATAGATGGGGAAACAATGGAAACAGCAGCAGACTTTATTTTCTTGGGTTCCAAAATCACTGCAGATGGTGACTGCAGCCATGAAATTAAGACGCTTGCTCTTTGGAAGAAAACCTATGACCAACCTAGACTACATAAGAAAGGCAAAGGCAATGCCAAAGAATGCTCAAACTACTACACAATTGCACTCATCTCACAAGCTAGTAAAGTAATGCTCAAAATTCTCCAAGCCAGGCTTCAGCAATACATGAACTTCCAGATGTTCAAGCTGGATTTAGAAAAGGCAGAGGAACCAGAGATCAAATTGCCAACATCTGCTGGATCATCGAAAAAGCAAGAGACTTCCAGAAAAACATCTATTTCTGCTTTATTGACTATGCCAAAGCCTTCAACTATGTGGATCACAATAAGCTGTGGAAAATTCTGAAGGAGATGGGAATACCTGCCTCTTGAGAAACCTGTATGCAGGTCAGGAAGCAACAGTTAGAACTGGACATGAAACACCAGACTGGTTCCAAATAGGAAAAGGAGTACATCAAGGCTGTATATTGTCACCCTGCTTATTTAACTTATATGCAGAGTACATCATGAGAAGCTGGAATCAAGATTGCCAGGAGAAATATCAATAACCTCAGATATGCAGATGATACCACCCTTATGGCAGAAAGTGAAGAGGAACTAAAAAGCCTCTTGATGAAAGTGAAAGAGGAGAGTGAAAAAGTTGGCTTAAAGCTCAGCATTCAGAAAACAAAGATCATGGCATTTGGTCCCATCACTTCATGAGAAATAGATGGGGAAACAGTGGAAACAGTGTCAGACTTTATTTTTTGGGGCTCCAAAATCACTGCAGATGGTGATTGCAGCCATGAAATTAAAAGACGCTTGCTCCTTGGAAGGAAAGTTATGACCAACCTAGACAGCATATTAAAAAGCAGAGACATTACTTTGCCAACAAAGGTCCATCTAGTCAAGGCTATAGTTTTTCCAGTGGTCATGTATGGATGTGAGAGTTGGACTATAAAGAAAGTTGAGCACTGAAGAATTGATGCTTTTAAACTGTGGTGTTGGAGAAGACTCTTGAGAGTCTCTTGGACTGCAAGGAGATCCAACCAGTCCATCCTAAAGGAGATCAGTCCTGGGTGTTCATTGGCAGGATTGATGCTGAAGCTGAAACTCCAATACTTTGGCCACCTAATGCGAAGAGCTGACTCATGTGAAAAGACCCTGATGCTGGGAAAGATTGAAGACAGGAGGAGAAGGGGACGACAGAAGATGAGATGGTTGGATGGCATTACCACTCAATGTTCATGAATTTGAGTAAACTCCAGGAGATGGTGATGGACAGAGAGGCCTGGCATGCTGTGGTCCATGGCCCCACAAAGAGTCGGACATGACTGAATGACTGAACTGACTGACTGACTGAGACAGCATGTTAAAAAGCAGAGACATTACTTTGCCAACAAAGGTCTGTCTAGTCAAAGCTATGGCTTTTCCAGTAGTCATGTATGGGTGTGAGAGTTGGACCATAAAGAAAGCTCGATGGACATGAGTTTGAGCAAGCTCTGGGAATTAATGATGGATGGGGAAGCCTGGCGTGCTGCAGCATATGGTGTCGTAAAGAGTCAGACACGACTGAGCAACTGAACTGAACTGACTGAAATAATCATTTTTACTAATTTAAAATGTTTCTGTTCTGAAGATGGTACATACTACAAAAGTGATTAAGTCTTGTGATTGTAATTATATATTCCTTTATGATTGATATCTCATAGTGGAATTTAAACTTCCCTTTGCCACCTTAAAGTAAGGTGATTAAGGGGCTTCCCTGGTGGTCCAGTGGTTAACACTCCACACTCCCACTGCAAGAGTTGTGGGTTTGAACCCTGGTTGGGGAACTAAGATCCCACATGCTACGGAGAATAAAACAAAACAAAACAAAACAAGATGATTGCACATCTTGTGCAGTGACTTCAGGGGTAGGTAGTGTAAGCTGAACCCAGTTAGGATATCTCCCACATTTCAGGAACTTGTCACAAAAGTTTAGATCACATCTATCTAAAAACCTTACAATTACCAGACCATCTCCTGGTACCTGCTTATTTTATTCCTAAAATTTTACCCTATTTGTTATTGCTACATTATATGTAGATTAAGACTTTGGCCAAATATTTTGGCCTTTTCCTATATTTTACAATTCTCCTTTACATTCAGTCTTTGGTGTTCCAAAAGACCCTTGCTGAAACAAGTAATCACTCATCAGTAACATAAATATCAGACCCAACTGAAATCTCCCTTTTCCCCTAAATTTTCACCAACATGCTATTTTGAGAGATTTACAAAAGTTGCAACAAAAAATAACAAAACTGTTGTTCCTCTTTGTAGAGAATCTAGCTTTTTTTGTTCTGTACAAAATAATTTTTAAACAAAGATTTACTTTCAAGCATAAGAGTAAAGAGAAGTAAAACAATGAAAAAAAACTCTGAAAATTATTTTTTAAAAAAGAAAAGGCTGCTTAAAGAAGATTGTGTGTGTACACGATCAGTTGTGTCTGACTCTTTGCAACACTACAGACTGTAGCCTGCCGGCTACAGACTCCTCTCTCCATGGAATTTTCCAGGCAAGAATACTGGAGTGGGTTGCCATTTCCTCCTCCAGGGGATCTTCCTAACTCAGGGATCAAAATCCCATCTCCTGTGTCTCCTGCATTGGCAGACAGGTTCTTTACCACTGAGATACCTGGGAATACGCTTATGCTGAGATAACTGAGATACGCTTATGCTGAGATAACTCTCAAATGTAACATTCAGTCATTTAAATTTGATATGCATCTATTATGGGCCACATGTGTTTGCTTATTCACAATGAAATATTTGATAATGCATCAGAGGCAGTCCAAAAAATGGTCAAAATTATTACAAAACATTCAAGTTGAATGTGTTTACTCAATGAGCAATTATAGATTTAATATCCAAGACTGGTTATAGTGTCACACTGCTTCCCAGAATATTTAATATCAAGTAGTTCTGCTGCTTTGTCAAGAAATAATGTTGTTTATGCACACAAATGATTTATATACCCAAATATATGGTAATGGAACTTGAAATAAAGTAGAAAACTGAAATTATTCCTCCCTCAAAGCACAATACTCTATTAACTCCTTAGTTTTAAACAAAAACAATCCTATTTTGTGTGATTATGATGCTTACATAAAGAAACATAGGCAATAAAAGTCCCAAACTAATATGTTTCAACAGGTATAAGAAATACAACATATGTTTAAAAGTGAGATTCAGTAGGGGCAAACAGGGGCAAACCAGAATTCTGTGTGATTTAAATTTTTCAGAAAGAAATACAATTGAGGCAAACACTCCAGAGTTAATATGCAAATGATTGATGTAAATTGGAATGGTCAGACTCTGGAGTCTGTCCACTACAGCTGGATATTAGTGTAGGAATGTAAATAATATTATGCTAGAAATTGCACATGATTCTAGCAATTGACTTTTTAAAAAGACAACGATAGTTTTGGGGTTTTGTTTTTGTTTTTACTATTCTTATCCTACATCAAACAGTCTTGTGTAGACCTTGTGTATCCAGATTCTGGTAAAAAAAAAAAAAAAAGCTATTTCCTCACCTTACAACATAGATGTTGCTATCAGCTTCACAAAGCAACCAGCCTAGGCAGTGAAATGCAACCTACAGAAACTCATAAAACTAAATCTGTAAACTGTGCCACTTCAAATGTCATTTCATTTCACTGCTAACCCTCATATTACCACCAGTACTCTGACAGAAAGAGGGAAGGTTGACAAAAACTATTACATTGGTAAGTAATTCTGATAGATTAAAGAAGTTTACCTTATCAGAGGCTTATAGTTAATTAACATAGCAGACCTGATGAAAATGTGCTCCCTTTAATAACACAACACATTGCCAGCTATTCATTTTGTACTATACAACAGTACTTATCATTGGATCAATAGTAATCTAGTAGTCTTTAAAGAGTTAATCTTTCAAACAGTTCACAAAGTGATTTACACACTGGGGAAATCAGGCCCAGCAGATTACCTACCTATCTGAGGTTTTTTTCAGGAGAGAAACATTTTCTATTTATTAATATTACAGTGAGGACACCGCTGATCTGTGTCTTGAAGGCTTACACATCTTTTACAATGTGATTTCAATAGAGGAAAATATCAGTCTTTGATCTTTATGAGTTACTTTTTCATTATCATTCTTTTAACTAGCTAATATTTTGATGATAGAGAAGAAAAACATTTCTAGACTTTAAAGTCACATACTTGATCTTCAATTGAGATACTCTACTTGGCAGATAATTTTTAAAAGGCATAGTTTCTGTGCAGTATTTTTCCTATTGTATAAATTATGAAATAAAATGCTATAAAGAGCAAGAAATCATACTACACATAGTTCGCAACACAGTAATTCATCCTCAGCATCAAGAACAAAGTATAATATCTTTCAAAAAGAGTTACCATGGTTAATCTTTTTGAATGTTCAGTTATCTGAAATTTGGAACATTAGCTTTAAAATGACATTTACTATTTAATTTACCTCTGACTAGACCTTTAACACATACATGACTTGATGGGAAAAGTTTTAGAGATAACTTACAAACATACACACACACACACACACACACACATATCCCCCATCACTATCACCATCAACTATAACTTGTCACCACAAACTATAATTTGTTGTTGTTGTTCAGTCGCTAAGTCCTGTCTGAATCTTTGAGACCCCATAGACTGCAGCACACGAGGGTACCCCATCCTTCACTATCTCCCGGAGTTTGCTTAAACTCATGTCTGCTGAGTCAGCGATGCCATCCAACCATCTCATCCTCTGAACCCTCTTCTCCTCCTGCCTTCAATCTTTCCCACCAGCAGGGTCTTTTCCAATGAGTCAGTACTTCACATCTGGTGGCCAAACTATTGAAGCTACAGCTTCAGCATCAGTCCTTCCAATGAATATTCAGGACTGAATATTTAGGATATTCAGTTTCCTTTAGGATGGACTGGTTTGATCTCCCTGCAGTCCAAGGGACTCTCAAGAGTCTTCTCCAACACTACAGTTCAAAAGCATCAGTTCTTTGGTGCTCAGCCTTCTTTATGGTTCAGCTCTCACATCCATACATGACAACTGGAAAAACCATAGCTTTGATATACGAACCTTTGTTGGCAAAGTGATGTCTTTGCCTTTTAATATGCTGCCTAGCTTTCCTTCCAAGGAACAAGTGTCTTTTAATTTCATGGCTTCAGTCACTGTCTGCAGTGATTTTGGAGCCAAAGAAAGTAAAGTCTGTAATAATTTAGTATTTCCCAAATATGCTTGATCAAACAAATTATCAGAGATATCTTTTACAATTATTGACCCTAGAATTTTCCAAGGAGATTCTGACTATACAGCTGTAGAGATATTAGCAAACATATCCAGATCACTTTTTTCTTCTGCATATAGTTGCAAAACACCAATACATTCAAGAATGTGATAGTTTGTTTTTGTTGTTGTTGTTTTTATTTTTGCATAACTTTAAAATAGAAGAAAGTCTGATCACTGATGAACATAGATGCAGAAATCCATAACAAAATTCTAGCAAACAGAATCCAACAACATATTAAAAAAATCATACATCATAACCAAGTGGGCTTTATCCCAGGAATGCAAGGATTCTTTAATATCCACAACTCAATCAATGTACTACATCACATTAACAAATTGAAAGATAAAAACCATATGATTACCTCAATAGATGCAGAAAAAGCCTTTGACAAAATTCAACATCCATTTATGACAAAAACTCTCCAGAAAGCAGGAATAGAAGGAACATACCTCAACATAATAAAAGCTATATATGACAAACCCACAGCAAGCATCACCCTCAATGGTGAAAAATTGAAAGCATTTCCCCTAAAATCAGGAACAAGATAAGGGTGCCCACTCTCACCACTACTATTCAACATAGTTTTGGAAGTTTTGGCCACAGCAATCAGAGCAGAAAAAGAAATAAAAGGAATCCAGATAGGAAAAGAAGAAGTGAAACTCTCACTGTTTGTAGATGATATGATCCTCTACATAGAAAACCCTAAAGATTCTACCAGAAAATTACTAGAGCTAATCAATGAATATAGTAAAGTTGCAGGCTATAAAATTAACACACAGAAATCCCTTGCATTCCTACACACTAACAATGAGAAAACAGAAAGAGAAATTAAGGAAACAATACCATTCACCATTGCAACAAAAAGAATAAAATACTTAGGAGTATATCTACCTAAAGAAACAAAAGACCTTTACACAGAAAACTATAAAACACTGATGAAAGAAATCAAAGAAGACACAAATAGATGGAGAAATATACCGTGTTCATGGATTGGAAGAATCAATATTGTGAAAATGAGTATACTACTCAAAGCAATCTATAGATTCAATGCACTCCCTATCAAGCTACCAACGGTATTCTTCACAGAACTAGAACAAATAATTTCACAATTTGTATGGAAATATAAAAAACCTCGAATAGCCAAAGCAATCTCGAGAAAGAAGAATGGAACTGGAGGAATCAACCTGCCTGACTTCAGACTCTACTACAAAGCCACAGTCATCAAGACAGTATGGTACTGGCACAAAGACAGAAATATAGATCAATGGAACAAAATAGAAAGCCCAGAAATAAATCCACATACTTATGGACACCTTATCTTTGACAAACGAGGCAAGGATATACAATAGAAAAAAGACAACCTCTTTAACAAGTGGTGCTGGGAAAACTGGTCAACCACTTGTAAAAGAATGCAACTAGAACACTTTCTAACACCATACACAAAAATAAACTCAAAATGGATTAAAGATCTAAATGTAAGACCAGAAACTATAAAACTCCTAGAGGAGAACATAGGCAAAACACTCTCCAACATAAATCACAGCAAGATCCTCTGTGACCCACCTCCCAGAATACTGGAAATAAAAGCAAACATAAACAAATGGAACCTAATTAAACTTAAAAGCTTTTGCACAACAAAGGAAACTATAAGCAAGGTGAAAAGACAGCCTTCTGAATGGGAGAAAATAATAGCAAATGAAGAAACAGACAAAGGATTAACTTCAAAAATATACAAGCAACTCCTGCAGCTCAATTCCAGAAAAATAAATGACCCAATCAAAAAATGGGCCCAAGATCTAAACAGCCATTTCTCCAAAGAAGACATACAGATGGCTAACAAACACATGAAAAGATGCTCAACATCACTCACTATCAGAGAAATGCAAATCAAAACCTCAATGAGGTACCATTACATGCCAGTCAGAATGGCTGCTATCCAAAAGTCTACAAGCAATAAATTCTGGAGAGGGTGTGGAGAAAAGGGAACCCTCTTACACTGTTGGTGGGAATGCAACTAGTACAGCCACTATGGAGAACAGTGTGGAGATTCCTTAAAAAACTGGAAATAGAACTGCCATGTGACCCAGCAATCCCACTGCTGGGCATACACACCAAGGAAACTAGATCTGAAAGAGACACGTGCACCCCAATGTTCATTGCAGCACTGTTTAAAATTGCCCGGACATGGAAGCAACCTAGATGCCCATCAGCAGATGAATGGATAAGAAAGCTATGGTACATATACACAATGGAATATTACTCAGCCTTTAAAAAGAATTCATTTGAATCAGTTCTAATGAGATGGATGAAACTGGAGCCCATTATACAGAGTGAAGTAAGCCAGAAAGAAAAACACCAATACAGTATACTAATGCATATATATGGAATTTGAAAAGACAGTAACGATAACCCAATATGCAAAACAGAAAAAGAGACACAGATGTACAGAACAGACTTTGGGACTCAGTGGAAGAAGGTGAGGGTGGGATGTTCTGAGAGAATAGCATTGAAACAAGTATACTATCAAGGGTGAAACAGATCACCAGCCCAGGTTGGATGCATGAGACAAGTGCCCAGGGCTGATGCACTGGGAAGACCCAGAGGGATGGGATGGGGATGGAGGCAGGAGGGGGGATCGGGATGGGGAACACATGCAAATCCATGGTTGATTCATGTCAATGTATGGCAAAAACCACTACAATATTGTAAAGTAATTAGCCTCCAACTAATAAAAATAAATGAAAAAAAAAAACAAAACTGGAAATAGAACTGCCATATGACCCAGCAATCCCACTCCTGGGCATACACACTGAGGAAACCAGATCTGAGAGAGACATGTGTACCCCAATGTTCATCACAGCACTGTTTATAATAGCCAGGACATGGAAGCAACCTAGATGCCCATCAGCAGACGAATGGATAAGAAAGCTGTGGTACATATACACAATGGAATATTACTCAGCCATTAAAAAGAATGCATTTGAATCAGTTTCAATGAGGTGGATGAAACTGGAGACCATTATACAGAGTGAAGTAAGCCAGAAAGAAAAACACCAATACAGTATACTAATGCATATATATGGAATTTAGAAAGATGGTAACGATAACCCTATATGCAAGACAGAAAAAGAGACACAGATGCATAGAACAGACTTTTGGACTCTGTGGGAGAAGGCAGTGGTGGGATGATCTGAGAGAACAGCATCAAAACATGTATATTATCAAGTGTGAAACAGATCGCCAGTCCAGGTTGGATGCATGAGACAAGTGCTCGGGGTTGGTGCACTGGGATGACCCAGAGGGATGGGATGGGGAAGGAGGTGGGAGGGGGATTCAGGATGGGGAACACATGTAAATCCATGGCTGATTCACGTCAATGTATGGCAAAAACCACTACAATATTGTACAGTAATTAGCCTCCAACTAATAAAAATAATTGGGGGGGGGGGGGGGGGAAGAAAGTCTGGTTCTAATTTCCTGCAAAGCACTCCATGCCACAAACCTCATAGTACTTCCAAATAGCTATTTGGATTAAACTTAGAATCATAGTTTATGAAAACATAGTTTATGAAACCATAGTTTACTCATGCTTTTTTTTGTTCTTCTTCTAGACTTTCAGTATTATTAGGGTAATGAAATACTGAGCTATTACAGAATATTGTTTTCAGTTACCTATAAAAGAAAAACATTCTGGTTTAGCAATTCACTTGCCCAAATCAATTATCAATCAAGAACACATTCATTGCATTTAGCACATATATCTAAGAATCTAAAACTCTTTGATTCTTTGGCATTTTTAACTGATTTAGTTCAGTTCAGTTCAGTCACTCAGTTGTGTTCAACTCTTTGCGACCCCATGGACTGCAGCACGCCAGGCCTCCCTGTCCATCACCAACTCCCGGAGCTTGCTCAAACTCATGTCCATTGACTTGGTGATGCCATCCAACAATCTCATCCTCTGTCTTCCCCTTCTCCTTCTGCCTTCATCTTTCCCAGCATCAGGGTCTTTTCCAGTGAGTCAGTTCTTTGCATCAGGTGGCCAAAGTATTGGGACTTCAGCTTCAGCATCAGTCCTTCCAATGAATATTCAGGACTGATTTCCTTTAGGATGGACTGGTTGGATCTCCCTGCAGTCCAAGGGACTGTCAAGAGTCTTCTCCAACACCACAGTTCAAAAGCATCAGTTCTTCAGTGCTCAGCTTTCTTTACAGTCCAACTCTCATATCCCTACATGACTACCAGAAAAACCATAGCTTTGACTAGACAGACCTTTGTAGGACCTTTTAACTGATTAGATGACTCAATAAATTAAAAGAGAAAAATTCAAAACAGTTGGTCAGTGACATGAATGATAATGATATTCAGTGACAAGATAATAATAAACCAAATGGCTAACAAAGTTGAACACAGTTTTCTATGTAGTTAGTGCTTTAAAATACTATGGTCATTGACATTTGAAAATAATTCCGTCACATAGTTTGTTCTTTATCTAGTTGAATGCACAGCTTTTAATAGAGAGGATCACTGTGATTATCATGACTGCAGCTCCCCAATGCTAATCCAGCCAATTGAAGACTTGGTGATGGCAGTGCTTGTGGAGATATTCACTGATTTATTTTCAGCCTTTCTCTGTGTAATGAGTTACTCATCTCAGTTTCCCTTTTTTGTTCCATGTACTCATTTTTAAGTAAAACACACTGTTTGTTTTTCTACTAGAAATATTCAAAAAGTGGAGGGAAAAAAGCAATTACTACCTTGGTGGCACTCGGCAATAAAAGAAAAGTTTGCACACTTTCTCCACTTGAATACATTCAGCATTTTTCTTAAAATTAACTCCCACTCTGTTCCCTGAACTATACTCTTCAATGAACGTATGTTCTGTTTCTCTTGGTAAGTAGAACCAGAGACTTGTTCAAAATGCTGACAGCACATTAGCTCAGACATATAGAAACAAACCCAGAAGACTATAAGTTTTCTCCTCCACATTGTTTTTCTAGGCATCTGTCAAGAGGGAATGAAAATGAGTAAGGCTTGGAGCAGTGTTCACATCTTGCCATTCATGCTCTGTATTTTTAAACTGAGTCCACCTTTATTAGGTTACGGTTGGCTATTAATGGAGAGGGTTTGCGTTTAATTCTATCTGCTACGTGACTGGAGCTATCCGCAAAGAACATCTTGATGGTACACAATGAGACTATAATTTTTCGGTATTCCTGCCTGAAATTTTGGTTCAGTAGTCCATATATGATCGCATTGAGGCAGCTGTTGAAATACGCCATATAGTAACTGGCCACAAACAGCCACTCGGGGATCCTGGATGCCATGCTGACGGGGTCGGAGGCCACAACCAGACCAATGAAATTCAGAGGAGCCCAGCAAATGGCGAAGAGGACAAAAACCACAAACATGGTGACAAAATTCCTGAAGTCCTGGGGCTTCAGCTTTGGTTTGTTGTCTGGTTTCACCCTCCATCTGACCTGAAGAACCAGGGCCCAGATCCTCAGGTAACAGAAGATGACCACGAGCATTGGGACGATGAAATGGAACACCACCACGGCGATGGTGTAGGCTGAGCTGACGGACTGCGTGAAGGTGCAGGAATAGACCCTCGGGTCGTACTGCAGGGTCCCCACACACAGGTTGGGTACGATCGCCACAAGCGTCAGCATCCAAATCAGGAACACGCAGCAGAGGGAATTTTTGCTGCTGTAGAGTCTGTCGTATCTGAGGCTGTGGCAGATGTAGCAATAGCGGTTGATGGCAATTCCCGTGATATTGAAAATGGACCCGATGACGCTCAGGCCCATCAGGAAGCCACTAAGTTGGCAATGCAGGGAGCTCAGGCTCCACCCATTGTTAACTATAGACGCCAGCGCCAAGGGGTACGGATACACGGCCCCCAGCAGGTCTGCAACTGCCAGGCTCACCACAAACACATTCCCTAAAAGAGAAGGGTTTAGAAAACATGGGTTAGGGCCAGTTTCACACGGGTGTACATGCGTTTTCTTTCACAGGCATTCAAGAAAGAGCTGTGTCTGCTGCTCGGATGACCCCACATCACAGTTACTGAAAGAAAGTGAAAAGTGTTGGTCGCTCAGTCGTGTCCAACTCTCTGCGACCCCATGGACTGTAACCCCATCAGCTCCTCTGTCCATGGGATTTTCCATCAAGAGTACCAGAGTGGACTGCCATTGCCTTTGTGGTTAGGGCCAGTTTCACGTGGGTCGCATGGGTTTTCTTTCACAGTTTTTAAAAAAGAGCTGGGTCTGCCACTCGGGGGACCCAACATCACAGCTTCTGCCACATTCTAAAAGAAGTGGAAGCCATTTCCCCAGGAACTGAACTCTTCGTTGTCCGTATCGGATTAACTCCAATGTTCCCAAGCTCCCAGATTCCCCAAACAATGCATGTTCCAGGGTCGAAACTGTTCTCTTTTTAACTCTTTGGTTTCTCTTGTGCTTTAAAAAGAAAAAAAATCTTGAGTTCAGGATACTCCCATTATGTCTTTTATTCTGGAATCATCTACATTATCTGAGAAACCTCATATTGCATTTTTATTTTTTCTCAAGACAGTCAGGACTTCCCTAAGTTCCAGGCCTTTTATCTCTCTCTAACTCTTCATAGGTTCTCACACTCCTGTTCCCGGACAACAGAGGGCCCTCGTCCACAGCATAGTTATGAGAAAAAGCATCCCGTTATCAGCAGCTAGGTTAGAATATTGGCTTCGCCCCTTACTAGTTGTCTAATTGGGGCAAGTTACATTATCACATCAAACTTCAATTTCTTCTTCTGTAAGTGGGGATAATGATGGCATTGTCTTTGCAGGGTATGATGAGGACTAAATGAGGCCATCTCTGTCAAGTACTAAGCAGTGTCTGTCACATGATAGCTGATCGGTAAATGTTCTATAACTCTCTCACCTCAATCCAAAGGAAAAGGGAGGAATGTTTTTAGATTTTATAAACAACTTAAGGTAGAAAAATTAAACTCTAGATAATCAGGGTAAGTAACAATTTTATATGAACACAATAATTCAACATATTTTAAAGTTAAAGTATACTCTAGTCAAATTTTACAAGCTCTTTTACAAGTATATTAAAGTAAGTCCCCTACACATGAACAAGTTCTGTTCTGAGAGTGTGTTCTTAAGTCCAATTTGTTTGCAAGTCCAACATAGTTAGCCTAGGCACCCAACTAATAGAATTGGCTATATAGTACTTTACTGTAATAGGTTTATAATACTTTTCACACACATAATACATAAAAGTGCGAGTCAGTCATGTCTGACTGTTTGTGACCCCATGGACTGTAGCTCTGTCAATGGGGTTCTCTAGGGGTGAACAGTGGAGTGGGTTACCATTCCCTTCTCTAGGAGATCTTTCCAACCCAGGGATTGAACCCAGGTCTCCTGCTTTACAGGCAGATTCTTTACCATCTGAGCCACCAGGGAAGCCAAAACACATAAAAAGAAACATAAAAAGAATTAAACATTTTTAATCTTACAGTACTTGAAAAATACAGTAGTACAGTACAGCAGCTGGCACACAGGGGCTGGCATCAAGCAAACAGGCAAAAAGAATTACCAGCGGGAGAGAGGAGGTGGGAGATGGTAGAGCTGATTGTCGGCAGGAGGTGACGGAGGGCAAAGCTGCAATTTCACTCACGCCTGATGTGGATGGCACAGGTTCTGGTTCCTTGCTGGATTCAATTCTATCTCCCCTCTTGAAAAAACTGATCCTATGATGTCTGGATAGTAGCTCTTTTTATTCTCATCATAGATGACAGAGTAGTGCTGAATCGTATTGTGGAAGAAAGGCTACAACCTCTGTGGACCATTCTATGTTCGGTTCCTGTGTCTCCAAAGCTATCCGTGCCTCCTCAAATAGCACTAACTTAGGTGACTGGACATGTGAATGCACGTTGACAGCTTTGAAAGTTTGCCGCTTGAAGGCTCATATGTAGGGGACTTACTGTATTTACTTTTGTGGTTTGTTTTCCTTCGTTTCATACTATTCTTTGACCCTGAGCAGCTCCTCCTCTAACTTTTCATTGCTCCCCTTCCCTCCCAGTCTGTGTTAAAAGAAATGCTTAGAACCTTCCCTTGTTTGCCCAACCACATGGAAGGGCATTCTCCTTTCAAGGTTCCTAATCACTTTATTTTTATAACTTTCAATTTAGGTAATGTTGTAATAAATTCCATTCAGTAAAAATGTATTAAGGGCATAGGTTCTGGGGAAATGGGAATGAACAGGCAGAATTCCTCTGACCCTCAACCTCAGAAAAACAAACACAATTTAAAAGAGAAGGAAGAAGTACAACATGAGTACGTACAGAAGATGAGACAGAGAGGAAGGGAGGGGGCTGGACAGAGTGGGAAGATCATTTCAGGCAGACTGGTGTGTGTTCTGCTTTGATTACATTTACTTGCAAACTTGGCTTTCTTCTGTTTCTACACTGTAGTCCCCTGAGATTGTCTGCCTGATATTTGTATCCTGAATAGTACCCAGCTGAGACTTTTGCTCTAATGTTTGAGGAAATAAATTAAATTGTCTTTTCCCAACATCTGAAATAAAATAACCTTTGTGAGATTTCTGCCTGAAAAATTTTATTCCATCCTGAAAAATGCTGCAAAGAAGTGAAGTAACAAAGCTGCAGGGACTAAAAAAGTAAGTAAGTAGGAATGCAAGTAGGAATTTCAGATAGATTGTCATGAAAACAATTTTCTTTGAAAATTGGTTATACTGAGCCAAATTGAAGCCATAAAAGCAAATTTATTTTCCCCACAGTTCAATTTCAATTACCAATGAAATGTTTAAATTCTAACGTGGGCATATTTCAATAAATTTTTTGACTCAGCATGTTTAATACCTTGAAAATGAGTAGAATATATGAAACTCAGCTACAAGTTAAATTGTCATCAAAACAGTACATTTTTACCCAGAACGTTATGATGACAAATGGGCTTGATATAGACTTTTTTTTAAGTTTCAAAATAAGATAATAAGTGATGTCACAAATTTCTTTCATGGCTTTAATCCTCTGCTCCATTTATTTTATAGTGATTATGCTTCTTTTCTGTTCAAATAATTACCATCATCAAATGATTCATTTTCTTTTCTTTGAAATGATCCTAGTTTACAAGTGGAGAAGAAAAAATGAAGCCATAGATTCTATGCAGATGTTGTTGTTGGGGAGCTCAGCTAGAGGCTTTGTCACAGCTGCTGTGTGTGTGTGTGTGGTGTGGTGTGACAGGCAAGAGGAGGAAAGATAGTTCCTATTTTTCATTTAAGAATGCTACCAGATAAGAGTAATCACAATTAGACACCTTGTAAGGTCATCACTTCCATCTCAGCTCTGGGTAACTCCAGATAGATACAACCTATCCGCTTTTATAGACATCTAAGAGTCTATACAACCAACATAACGATGTACTCTGAAATTTAAAATAATCTCTGTTAATGGCTTACTGGGTTCCAGTCCTTCCTCCAAGGTCCGAGTTTGCTCTCACTCTCCCTCTCGACATCCTTCTTCTCAACTGCTTTGTCTGTGAACTTCAGGCTTGGAATGGTTAATTTTATGTGTCAACTCACACTATCTTGGTATATGTGGTTAAACATTTCTGGGTGTGTCTCTTAAGGGTGTTTCCAAAAAAGTACACTTGAATCAGTAGACTGAGTGAAGTAGAGGCCCTCCCTAGTGTGGATGGGCACTCATCCAATTCATTGAGGGCCTAAAGAAAACAGAAATTTGAAGGAAAGGAGAGCTCAGCCTTGCTGGCTGTCTTACTGAGCTCGGTCTTCCCCTGACCTTGGACTGGGACTTTTGCCTTAGACACTCGAAGGTCTTCAGGCTCAGACTAGAACTTGGCCCTGGCTCTTCTGAGCCTCCAGCTTCAGATGGTAGACCGTGGGATGCCTCAGCCTCCACAGTCATGTGACCCAACTCTTCACGATAAATATAGCATCTTTAATATACATAAATGAAACGCATTTATCCCTGAAAATCTGATAAGTGCTGGGTGCTTCCGTCCACTGCAGCTGTGCCCTTCTCCAGGGAAATACCCTTAGTGGACCAATGAATGACCAGCCCTCCTGCCTCGAGTGGTGACAACTGCATGGTTGGATTTCCTCCCAGAGGCCTTGGCCTCAAGGTCAGGCCAAGTCTAGGCTTCACCCGCACCCCCACCCTTGCCTGACTCTTTCCCGGCCTGGTCTCCTTCCCTCACTTACTTCTGCTCCATCCTGAGTGCACACTTTCTACAAAGCATGAGCACCGAACCTCTGACCTTGTTCTCAAGTTCAGCTTTTAGGCAAAATAAGACAGATCTTCAGCTCTATGTTGAGTCTGGGTGGTTTTTAGAAAGATATCACCAGCTTCTTGGTGCAAAAAGAGGAGCTAGTTGCTATGACATCTTACAAACCAACCAACCAACCTCTTTGGGCACAAGTTATAGACTCTGAATGCTTCTCAGAATCACTCTTCAATTCTTTCATCCTCACTAGGAATGGACATGCTTCCTACATCTCACCTCCACCTGTGCGTGGAGGTCTGTCTTCCTCTAAGACTGTATTTGAGATTCAGGACTGTGAGAAAGAATCTTTCAATCCTCCCTGACAGCACAGTGCCTGGCATATAACAGGTACCAAGAACAGTTTCCTGGATGAGCTAATACATCCCTAGTCTCTAAACAACACCTGTCCAGAGCAGAAATTGCATGCTCTTACCTGCCCAAATTCGGGTTTCTCAACAAACCAATATTCATTCCTTCTTTCATTTTCAGCCTGGACTTCACCCGTGTGCAGAGCACGATTAGAGACTCACTGAATTCATTGCTCATGAAGATTTTTTTCAATGCCCCCCCCCCCCCAAAAAAAACCTGCTGTGCCTGGACTTTAACATCAAACTGATAAAGATCAATTTAAATGTGGGGGAGGGGGAAATGAGCTTCAGCTACTCTTGGAAACATTTTTTATTTGTTTTACACAGCAAATTCATAGACTCAGCTCTGAGAAATCTGGTTTAATGAAGAATCTGTTTATAAATCTGGATGATATAAAAAAAATTCCATATGCATATTAAACATTAATGGTAGGACAGGGGAAAGTGGAGATGTTGAAGGTGATAGGGTGCAGCGCAGGGAATGCAGAAGGGCTTATTTTGCACATCAAAGCGCACCGGTCCTGTCTTACATTCTTGAACTTCAAAGGACAGTATCTCAGAAACGTGTCTTTTTAGATTATCAGAGGGAGTGTGGACCAGATGCTCAGAAACAAGCCACATCTGAGTTCGAATCCTGACTACGTCGCTTGCTAGAGGACCTTGGGTAAATCAGAGCCTTAGTCTCTTCATATGTAGTAAGTCACGATACTAACGGCCATGGTGAAGATGGAAGAGAACGCATGGAACGTGCTTGGCTTGGGATAAACACGTGTTCCTTACTTCTCCTTGGCTGTGGTGGAAACAGCCTTCAGCTTCATAAAAGGTGGCTCCCAGGAGCAGACACACGCCAGGGCTGGATGAAGCGTCTCTTTTGCCCTGGCTTTTGCCTGGATCCCTGTCACCTTGCAGGGGCCTACTCCAGGCAAATAAGCCTGCTTTTCTTTTCTTAAAATTTCTTCTTGGCTGCACTGGGCCTTTGCTGTGGTGTGCTGGCTTTTCTCTTGTTGTGGAGCACGGGCTTAGTCGTTCTGCAGCGTGTGGAATCTTCCCGAATCAGGGATCGAACCTGTGTCTCTCTCCTGCATTGGGAGGTGGGTTCTTAACCACTGGACCACCAGGGAAGTCCCCAAACAAGACTGCTCTTACCCTCCTGTCCCTCCGGCTATCAGCCTCTCCCATTTTTTCAAGCAAGGCTGACCCCTCTATTTCCTTTCCACCAATTTTGAATTCATGTTCTAGAATACCTGGGTGCTACTCACACCACATTGCTCAAACTTCTCCCAGTCATCAGTAACATTCTTCCTGACCCCTTCTCTCAGCCTTCATCCTCCTTAAAGTCTCTGAAACATAACACCCTGTTCCTGGGAGACCTGTCCTTAGACTACCTTGCCTGAATAGTAGAAGATGCCATTCCTACAACACGTGACTGCATGGGAGGACAGCTTGGCTCTCTGGCCACCTCCGTCCTACTTTCTTCCTGGGTCTTCAGGCTATTTCTCTGTCACACTGCACCTCCCTATTCTGCTCCTTAATTTGGCCATGACTCCCTAACACTATGAACACAGATGACGATTAGCTGGTCTTAACTGTTAGATAAATACAGCCTCTATACAATAAAAGAGACTAAGAACATCATAAAGAGCTCAACATAAAGTAACACAGTACAGAAACGCACCACTGCACATCACCTATGTGTCAATTAAAAAAACAAAAAAGAACTGGAGAAAAAAAAAGGTAATACACCTCTTGCCCTAGCTCAATTTTGAGCCAGTTTTTAAAGGTGTGAAATCTTGCTTAAGGATTCTGCTTATTTTCTAGATCTAGTCATTCTCTTCTTAGAAGGATGGCTTAGGGAGACACCTGTAACATGTAAACACCCATATTATAGCTGTATTGATCTAGTCTTTCATCTTTACACTGACTACAAATTACTCATGTCTGCACTATTTTTTATATCACAGAATGAAGGATGAAACTTTAAAAACAGAAATGGAATACTTGAACCACATTTTAAAAAAGGCAATCAAGAAACTCTATTAACTCTACTTGGTATGTGTGTGTTAGTTCAGTTGTGTCTGACTCTTTGCAACCCCATGGACTGTAGCCTGTCAGGCTCCTCTGTCCATGGGATTTTCCAGGCCAGACTACTGGAGTGGATTGCCATTTCCTTCTCTGGAGGATCTTCCTGGCCCAGGGATCGAGCCCATGTCTCCTGTGTCTTCTGCATAACAGGAAGATTCTTTACCCGCTGAGCCATTGGGGGTAGTCTTTATTTCCTTAGACACCTTTCCTAGTTTTGAAATGCCAGGGAAATGCCAGCTTTAATAGACAAATTAATGCCATTTAATAATATCTCTATTTAATTAGAAAAGAACTCTAAATTGCTAAATTAATTTTAAAAAATCCTGTCAATATTAAAACTGGTGGGACTTTCCTGGTGGTCCAGTGGTTAAGACTCTATGCTTCCAATACAAGGGGCACAGGTTTGATCCCTGGTCAGGGAACTAAGATTTCACATGCCACACAACGTGACCAATAAATAAATATTAGAAATGGTACAATCATATTATTGCCCTTTTTATATGCTAAAATTAAATGAGGAGAAATAAAAAATGTTAACAGTACAGAAGTATAAAATAAGATTCTCATAAAACTAAGTTTTACAACTTCAAAATTTGGTTCTTTTTTTATGTACTTAGAGAATATTTAAAAAGCATACATCTATATAGTATATGCATGATATATATAACATATATATATGTTACATGTAGCAACCTTTTTAAAAAGCTTGTTTGGTAAAAGAATGAGAATAACTGAAAGTACTTCAAACTCTAAATAGAGGAAATAATTAATGTAAGCTAGTAGAATAAGTCAAGTAAGTAACAAAGGACACAAATGAAATTAAAACTTTAAAAAAACTAGCAAATAAAATTCTTAAAAGTATGCATTAAAATGTAAATCAAATCTTAAAATTAATTAACTGGAATAGTGTTTGTTTTGCCAAAGAACTATATCCCAAGCTCCGATATTATCCTAGACTTGGCACATAGGAGACACCCAACAAGTATTTAAGTAAAGAAAAAAAAAGAAACTGAATGTATGAAAGATAAAAGTACATTATCCCTTTCTGGATCACAAAAGAGTTTTGTATTCCTAAGTGTTTCAGAAAATTACATAAGAGAAAATACAAATCATTGACTATAAACATTTATTATCTGCCATTTAATAGATACATGAGAAAACTTTTATGAATTTAAGTTAGCAGGTTGGTCCCCGAACCTTTCCCAATAGGTATTTCTTCAGGCTATATTAATTTCTTCACAAGATATGGGGCCAATATATTCTCCTCAAAGCTCCGCTTTTGTCTCTGTTCTTGACTCTTACTATTGACTCTATTGACGTTCTCTCATAGATTTGCCCTTAAAGGAAAGTTCACATTTCCCTGTTTATTACCCTCTATTCTTTCATCCTGAGGTAACACTTTAAAAACGCTCATGACTACTTTAATCTCCAGCTATTACCTACTAATCAACTTGAAAAGTTTTCCTGTTATATAACCTTTATATTCTGAGTCTTACACCGTTATACTCCATGTTTTATTTTTATTTGAAAATAAAAGAACAAAATTTTAAAGGTACCTTGACTGCAGCCATGAAATTAAAAGATGCTTTCTCCTTGGAAGAAAAGCTATGACCAACCTAGACAGCATATTAAAAAGCAGAGACATTACCTTGCCAACCAAGGTCCATCTAGTCAAAGCTATGGTTTCTCCAGTAGTCATGTATGGATGTGAGAGTTGGACTGTGAAGAAAGCTGAGTGCCGAAGAATTGATGCTTTTGAACTGTGGTGATGGAGAAGACTCTTGAGAGTCCCTTGGACTGCAAGGAGATCAAACCAGTAAATCTTAAAGGAAATCAGTCCTTAATACTCATTGGAAGGACTGATGCTGAAGCTGAAGCTCCAATACTTTGGCCACCTAATGCAAAGAACTGATTCATTGGAAAAGACCCTGATGCTGGGAAAGATTGAAGGTGGGAGGAGAAGGGGACGACAGAGGATGAGATGGTTGGATGGTATCACCGACGTGATGGACATGAGTTTGAGCAAACTCCAGGAGTTGGTGATGGACAGGGAAGCCTGGCGTGCTGCAGTCCATGGAGTCACAAAGAGTTGGACATGACTGAGCGAATGAACTGAGAGAAGGTAATCTGTTGAAAATAGGAGCCGTGTTTTACATATGCTTAGCATTGTGGCTTGCGTTTTGACAACCAATAAGGATTTGTATTCTGTCTCATATTGAAGGTATTCAATAAATACTTATTTAAGTAAATACTCAATTCAATCAGCACCAAAAGTGCTCATCAAAGCAAGTAAGCATCTTTTTAAACCATAAGCTCAACAACTCAAATTCACCCTAAAATAGTCTATATAGTATTTAGACTCAAGTAGATTCTTTTTTTTCTCTTTTTGCCCATTTCTCTAAGACTAATTTCTTCAATGTGATTGCCAAGAATGTACAGCTCTGTAGGAGAAAAAACATTTTAGAGAACGTCAATCAAAAAACCCAGAAGTTTATCCTTCATTTGCAGCATTATTAAATTTCACTAAAATTCCTTGAGCTATCACCCAGAGTCCTCTGGCTGCAGGTCAGCTAATCTTATTTGAAAGTTGAGAAAATTAGGTTACTGATTAAAGAATCAATTTTGTGAATGAGAGCAGATAATGTTGATGACACCATGCAGTGTCCTAAACATGCAAAACTGCTTCTTTAAAAACAAACCATACCTGAATGATCATCGCAGCACTGTTTATAATAGCCAGGACATGGAAGTAACCTAGATGTCCATCAGCAGACGAATGGATAAGAAAGCTGTGGTACATATACACCATGGAATATTACTCAGCCATTAAAAAGAATACATTTGAATCAGTTCTAATGAGGTGGATGAAACTGGAGCCTAGAAAGAAAGACACCAACACAGTATACTAACGTATATATATGGAATTTAGAAAGATGGTCACAATAATCCTGTATGTGAGATGCAAAAGAGACACAGATGTATAGAACAGTCTTTTGGACTCTGTGGGAGAGGGCGAGGGTGGGATGATTTGGGAGAATGGCACTGAAACATGTAAATTACCATATGTGAAACAGAATCGCCAGTCCAGGTTCGATGCATGAGACAGGGTGCTCGGGGCTGGTGCACTGGGATGACCCGGAGCGGTGGGATGGGGAGGGAGGTGGGAGGGGGTTCAGGATGGGGACACATGTATACCCATGGTGGAGTCATGTCAATGTATGGCAAAACCACTACAATATTGTAAAGTAATTAGCCTCCAATTAAATAAATTTATATTTAAAAAATAAAAATAAAAGTGCAAATAAATAAATAAAAACCATTAATTGCCTCTTTGGTAGCCTAGAAAATCCTGAGTGTGTGTATTTATTTTTTAAAAGTTAAGGCATTTCTGTTAGTTAGACAACTGAAAAAATATTTAGGAAAAAGGAAAATTCAAGGTACCTTTTAACAATCCTACTATTCACCTCAAATGTTCTAGTTTTTATTTTTCAAAGGTGTTAATAAAGAATGAGCAAAACAAGCCTAGAGACTCAATGGAGATTTAAAATGACTTCCAAGGCAGACATTTTTCAAAGCAGATATTTTTTTTTAAAAAAAGCAGAACCCTTGAATGTTAGTAAGAAATAAAGGCAGAAGGTTTATATTTTATCCTTGGTTGATTTTCTAAATTGCCAAGAGAAAAATGATTTTGAAAGCTGGCAAAAGAAGTTCTATCTCATCCATGATTAATTTAATGCTGAAAATTGCTGCTTTCTTATGAGATTGAATAATGGGAAGAATGCAAGATCCAAATTTAGCCATGTGGACCCAAATTCAATCATGTATTTAGCAGTCTAAAACCACTGCCCTAATGTTTCCAGGGAATTTGACAAGTCTGGAAAAAGTTAGAGTTCTGTATTAAAATACTTAAAAAAAACAATGCTTAAGCATGCAAAGGAAAACATCATTAAAATGTCTTTAAAGGTAACATATTGCCTTCAGTCAATAATTTCAAACATTGTGGAGAATAACAGGAAGAAAACAACATTCTGAGAAGAAATACATCAGAATAGGGATTTTATCAAACATTAACTTCGTTAGCCTGAAATCATTCTCCATTCTCCAAGTTTATACATAAAAATTAGATCATAACTTTCTCAATAATAACATACTCGTCGTCTGAGAAAGTTTTTGTAGCTTCCAGGACTAATACATTTTAACTTAAAGAACAGTTTGGCTATTGAGATAATTAGTCTCTCAGAGGGTGGATATTGAAATAATCAGAATCTCAGCCCTACTTTGCTGTGAAAGGTAATGTTCATCACAAACGGGAAAACTGAGGCATCAGAGAATTTACATAAATTTGCATGATGCTGCAGGAGAATTAGATCCTAAATCTTCAATTTCTGACATTACACTTTTTGCCATGCATAGCGTCCACTTTCTTTTAAAAAATAGATTTTAAAAAACTGAGCAATAATAAATAAAAACAACCTAAGAAGAACTACTCACAGAATACACACTACTAATAACGTGAAAAGTGTCAGTTGCTCAGTTGTGTCCCTCTTTGAGATGCCATGGACTGTAGCCCACCAGGCTCCTCTGTCCAGGTGATTCTCCAGGCAAGAATACTAGAGTGGGTTGCCATTTCCTTCTCCAGGGGATCTTCCCGACCCAGGTATTGAACCTGGGTCTCCTGCATTGCAGGTAGATTCTTTACCACCTCAGCCACCAGGGATAACATAATAATACTTTTATTTGTAAAGTATTTTATGACTTCAAAGTGATAGGTAGATAGGTGGATGGGTGGGGCAGGATCTAAGTTTATCCTCCCAGCATCCCTGTGAGATAAGTACCCCACTGGACAGATGCAGTTTAGAGAGAAGCTGAGGTTTAGAGAGACTGAGAAACTGGGCTCTAAACATACTGCAAATAAAAGCATTGCAGATACAAGACTCAGCCTGGGTCTTCTGACATGAATTGCTATGCGCCTTCCACTGTACTACATAGGGCTGTGTGCTGGGGTAAGAACCACTGATCATTTATTATGAATTTTGGGGTTTAGTCTCCTTTATCTACCTGAGGAGGCTGTTATAAGGACAAATAAAACAAAATGTGGGAAAGTACTTTGAAAACTGTAAATTGCTGTACAAAGTAAATTGTAAGTACAAAGCAGTAGACATTCCAAATAAGAAGTTATTTTTCCACTTTATCCACAGAAATTGGACCAAATTTGCTGTCTGTGAAAGTGTGGCATAAAGTATAAACCCAGCAGCTTCCTGCTTTAATTTTTCTCAAGCTGGAAAAATGCTGCAAACACAAATTCATAAATACCCTAAAAATATAACTATAGGGTTGAAAAGCTGAATTCCTTTAATAATCAGGGCTGGTAATGTGATATGGATGCTGTAAAATATTCATGTGTTAAGTGGAAATGTTGACCAAAGATGGCCAGCGGTTTTTGCAAAATTGTGTATGAACCAGAGCAATAAAAAGGAGGCTTCGGTTTTATTACAAACGGTTTAGATTTACCATTAACAACATCAGTGAGGAATACTGTATATCCTAGAATCTAGGCCTTTGTTACTGTTTTAGTTACCTTATACCTGATGTCATGGATATGCAGCATATCACAGGAAAGCATCATTTACAGTGGGAAGAGAATGTAAGGTGCAAAATGAATACGTATTTGCCGGGAGCCGGCACATGAGATTCCACCCATGACAAGGTCATGAGGAGAAAACCTGACAGGCAAGGCGGATCAGGTTTTCAGAGATTCCGAAAAGCTGCCCCCGGCGCTCACCTTAAAGATGATATCTGTCTTTCTGATGCCTGCTTCAATAGGCTACTCCCTAATTTCTGTGACACAGGCAGAAGGCCTTCCCCGATCTCTTTCCAAATCAGAATCAATTTAGAACTTTAATCAATAAGTTTCCCAGGTGGTGGTATTTTATGAGATTATCCAGGGTGAAAGGAGTGTTTTAATTTCAACTCCTTTGCTGGCATTTTAGTTTGTTTGGCAAATGCGTTTATGCCCTTGGTACTAATATGCATGATTGCTCATAATACCCTAATCATAAAACAGCATAAAGAACCTGATCACATAAAGGCCCTAATAGACATAGAGCCCTTCGGGGAGTGAGGAAGCCCTATTAGAAAACATAAGAAAAATTATTCTAAAGGTGGTTATTGGGTTAACATTTGCTTGCTGTGTTTTTACTCTTAATGTGCTAAGGTTGTGTTATGGAAACCATTGTTAATATAGTTAAAGATCTAGAAAAATAAGAGCTTAGCCCTAGTGTGGTAACAATGAGATGGTTGTTAATTGTCAGCCAGGAGTGCTAGGTAGAAGCTGCCTCACCAAAGTCGCAGAGTCAATGTGGGGTAAACTTCTTAGATAAATGCAACTGACAACTTCTGCAGAAGGATTAATTTTTGTGTTAACAAGGTTATACTTCCACTCTGTACTGTTGTCCTATGAGACTGCTACCTTTCAGTTAAGGTCACCATAGAAACAGAAAATAGGTTTACATTCACCTGACTTGCATAAAATGTTAATAGGCCCCAAGGCCAGAAGATAATGTACAAGACCCTCAAAAACAAAGAAGTATGCAGAAAACACCCTGGTTTTGTGAAGGACAAGCTGATGTAATGTTAAACTATCTTCCCCTTAGAGATGTACTAACTTAGGGTATAAAAGCTACGGTAAAAAATAAAGCATTGCCAGACCCTGCCAGACCCTGCTGCACCCCCCATCTAGTGTCTCGCTCGCTCTCTCTCTCTCTCCCTCGCAGACTTGGCCCTATCAAGGCTGGCCTCACGTGCCTTCTCTCGCTGACACTGTTCATCCCGAGGGTACCCCCGGATCCTGCCCAGGCTCGACCCCGGCACATATTGAAAAAGAAAGTTCCTGGGGACATCTTGGTGGTCCAGTGGCTAAGACTACATGCTCCCAATGCAAGGGGCCCGGGTTCTATCCCTGGTTAGAAAACTAGATCCTGCAGGCCCCAACGAAGCCCTGGCACAGCTAAATAAATAATTTTTTTTTTTTTTAAAGAAAGTTCCTGAAAGGATAAAATGACTCAGAAGTGTTGAAAGTGAGTTTTTTTTCTTTTTCTTTTTGGATTTGGGTACTTGGTTCATATATAAACAGTTTAGATTCTGCTGCGCTTTTCTTTGGCTTTAAAGAGTCCACAGAACTCTGGTTTTTAAATCACTAGGAAACCATGTGACTAAGCCACTTTCATGACCTCCATACAGACATTCCAAATTGAGAGTGTGGGAAAGACTGTCTGATTCTTTATTTTAGAACCACTTCTAACATCCGCCTTTGAACACCTCCGTGAGAGGGAGGCATTTCCTTATGTGAACCTGCTGTTCTTCGGGTGTACATTGTTGCAAACTGAATGACCAGGCTGGCCATCTATTGAGGCTGTTCCTCCCGAGCACTTACAGTTTGAAAGGGTCACAACAGGCCAGCAGGAGCCCATCTCTCCCCAATGGCCCACCCAGAGGCATTCAGGATTGCTTGCTCACATACTCTCTGGTCAGCTCATCATATGTGTCCCTGGCTCATCCTGCCCAAACTCATGAGAACCTCATTATGTCCCAGAGAAGTAATCCATTGCTCTGCAACCAGAAAGAGGCCCATCAGAACAGGCTCGAATTATTCGAGGGTAAGTCGGTCACTTCATGCTCTTCCCAGGAGGGAAAACCATACGGAAAATTTCTAAGATTTGTAAACATTTCTTGGGAAATAAAGTGGGGAAACAAGATGTCATTAAAATATTTTCCCTCCAGCCAATATATGACAAATGAACCAGATAGTTTAGGACAAGTGAGGCACACTTTCGTAAGAATACGATGCCAGTCATCACCATCTGCACACACAGCGCTGCATCCACAGATCTCCATTGCTAGTCAGTTTCATAGCACTATGATTCCCAACTGCGTAGTCAGTTTCACAATCACGTAAATCAAAGGACTCAGAACCAGAAAGGACTCAGAGATCTTGTCCATCAATTTACTGAAGTGCAAACAGTCCAAAGAGATGATGGATAAACACAGATCCATTCAGGAAAGAAGGCCCAGAGCCCTGGTTCTGGGCCCATTCTCTTCCCAAGCTCCTTCCACACCTCCCTATAGGATCTGATTTACTGGTCTCCAACACAGGAGCGCTCAACTTACGAGCAGTTGCACATACTTATACTTATTTCCACTCTACCCCTGGCTCTAAATCCACTATTATCATGTCATGAACCCGAACCCTCTCCTGACATTTCTGAATTAATAAGGGAAGCTCCCACCCACTCCCATGCATACCACTCTTTCCCATCCTCACAGGATCCCAAGAGGCTCAGAATTTGGACAAGGAAGGTTGTTTTTCAGAAGCTCATGAGTTTCAGGTGACCTAGCAATTCTGAAGATTATTTCAGCCATATTGTTGGTCTGACTGCTCTTGTGGACTAGCTAGCATAAGAACCAAAATATCATATACAATATTCTTCTAAGAAATCCATAGTGTGTTAATCGCTCAGTCGTGTCTGACTCTTTACGACCCCATGATCCATAGCCCACCAGGCTCCTCGGTCCATTGAATTCTCCAGGCAAGAATACTGAAGTGGGTTGCCATGCCCTTCTCCAGGGGACCTTCCCGACTTAAATATTGAACCTGGGTCTCCTGCATTGAGGGTAGACTCCTTACCATCTGAGCCACCAAGGAGTGAACTTGTATAATACAATACACTTTTAAGTTCAGGGCTATTTTTTGCTGATGCCCAACAGACACAAATAGGAAAAAGAGATTCAGGTATGACCTTTACTAAATGGCTGAATCTAATTATGTGGTTGAAGAAAATCAGAGACCAAAGAGCAAAAAACAGACAATGGAGAAGAACAAAAGAGAAGGCAAAGAAAGAGAAAGGAGGGGAAGGGGGGAAGAAAAGCTAGCGCAGGTGATTAGAATGGTCAAGGGCTCAATCAAGGCGGCTATGAACACATGCAATGGGACCTGGGCTGGAGAACTGATGACCAGGTGGTGAGTGTGGTCAAGGTTAATGGAGATGTGTGTCATCCTTCATCGTCTGAGCAAAGGATACAAGCAAAGAGTCAAGTTCAACACAGGCAACAATCTGCTGATAGATGATAGAAAAACTTCAGGTTGGTGGTTTTCAGTACTTGGATTCTGCATAAATTCTAATTTAAACTGTGACTAATACTGCCATCTATCAACACCCTTATTTCAAACCATTTCCCAAAAGTGATGGTCACTTAATGTAAATAAATATCTTAAAATACACCAAGCTGTACACTTATGTTTTATGCATTTTACTAAGCTATATCTGAATTTGAAAATAAGAGGTAGGCATTCCTAAGACCTCAAAGCATCCCTGGAGCATCCAAGTATAAAATTCATAAGTCAAGGCAGAAGCTCCATGATTCCTCCATAGTTTGTGCAGCCTTTCCACATGGTGACACAGGATAGACAGGAATAATGTCCAATATGGATCTGAAAGAAACAAGTGTGGGAGTGGAATACCAGTCTTGGAGTCACTCTGGGAAAGGTTTTTGTTTTTGTTTTTTTAAACTCTACTGAAAGTTTACCCCACTATGCACCAGACTGAAAAATGAAAATAAGCCTCTTTAGAAAGGCATCTTTCTAAGCTATTGCATCCTTGTCTTCTTAAGCAGAACATCCTAATGTGACTGGGTCTTTCCTTGATGGCTCAGGGTCCCAGGTAACAAATCCATCACTGTGCTCTCTTCTTCTTGGGAGTGGTTAATGCTGGGCAGTTATTTGTTTCTGTACAAAGTTCCCATAAAAGGCTGTGCTTATTCAGCTTTCCAGGACTGCTTTTAATGAGTCTATTTCTACCCATGCTGTTTGCCACGTGCAAACATGTGGCAATATGTGTCAATTATATGTGTCAATCTTCCTTCTAATTCACTGCTTATAATTTATGACGGTGCAGATACTAGCCTCAGAGGTTTGTGGCGTTCCAATGCAGAACAAATCAGCTGTGGGTGAGAGCACATTATTTTTGCTTTTTTCCATTTATTGCCTATTTTCCACAGAGGTTATACTGTCAGATAATTAAATTTTAAATAAATCAATCTTGCTTTATTTTTTAGCTAAAGTTTTAAAGTATAACATGTATGTAGAAAAATGCATAAGTCATACGTCTAGAGCTTATTTTACCAAACTGAATACGCCTGTGTTAGGTGTATCTAGGGAAAAAACACATAATTACACCTGCTTTATCCTTTTCAATGTATGCATCATTTTCCATACGCAAAGTTTGCAAAGTATCCTTTACCAAATGCATCATCTCACTAGGTAACCTCAACAATCTGTGAGACTAAAAGATTAGATATTTTCTGTATTTGACAAGCGTGGAAAGTGCAGCTTGGATATCTTAACTGATTTCTTAGATAACAGGGTAGTTAGCAAGTATGAATGCCAATGTTTCAGTGCAGAAATCTTTCCATTACACTATGAAATTTGCTCAGAAGATGCAAATACAATAGTGTTGGTTCTTAATATCAAATTTTGGACAGGAGCCCAGCAGACAGTCTGTCAGCACCTAAGATCCTGGTGGCTGGCTGGGGTTGGTGTCTGCATCTGTTCAGGTTCTGATAAACAGGAGGAGGGGGGCTTTAGACAATCATGCCATTATACCATTTCCCCCAAAGAAAGTCCTAGTTCAAAGTTTAAGATGCCTTGGCATTCCTATTTTCTTATCTCACCTCTTTCATTCTCTCCTGTCCATCTTTTCATCCTTAATACAGATAAAATAAACTTAACTGAAATTGAAGGACGGTACAATCACAATTTTTCATAATGATCCCAAAACTCATATTTGAATCAGTGATCTCTATCACTGTTTCAGATTACCATCCATTCTGTTGTTTAGTCACTAAATTGTGTCCGACTCTTTTGTGACCCCATGGACTGTAGCCCACCACCTTTCTCTGTCCATGGGATTTCCCAGGCAAGAATACTGGAGTGATTGCCACTTCCTTCTCCAGGGGATCTTCCTGACCCAGGTATCAAACCCCCGTCTCCTGTGTATACTGCATTGGCAGGCAGATTCTTTAGCAGTGAGCCACCTAGGAAGCCCACCATTCATTCTAGAAAACCTCAAATAGTTTGAATTGTAATAGTGGTTCTTTTGAATAAAAATCCCCAATTACGAAAGTATAGATGTTTCAAATATTTAAGCTCACCACAGGTCTGTCTCCCAGTTAGCTACAGGAATGCAATGTTTTATAAACTCTATCAAAAAATTGCTCAGCAAACAATCAAAATACAAAGCAGTGTGACGGGACAACACCTTGCCTAAGTTCTATTTTGTAAAGCATAAGGAGTAGACTTGTTCCAGACATGTGGATATTTTTTTTTAAATGAAAGGTTCTGTAGGATTCAAACTTTCCAAGTGCTGCAACTGTTGATATCAATGAAGTGAGGTGAGCTCTTGGAGGAAGATCTGAGAATTACACTCCGCTTGACAATTGAGGGTCGAAAGCAAAGTCCTGTTATTAAACCCTAACCCAAGGAGTCAAAACAATCACTAACGCAATGAGACTATTGCACTGCAGATTAACACATCATTATCAGAGCAAGCACGCCCAGAACCCAGAGATCCAGGGTGCAGTGGGGACTGGTAGGAAATCAGTCCTGGTGAGAAAGCAGGCTTCTCAACTCTGCTCCTGGGATACGATAGAGAATTCTCATACCAGACTCACAGCACTGGTCTCCTCATATCCTCCTTTTTTATTTTTTTGTTGAGAAAATTCCATTTAACTTAAAAAAAAAAAAAAAAAGAAAGCAAAACCAGTTCACCCATTTGTCTCAATCTCTACCCATTTCTGGCAATCTACCCACAACCACCAATCTATTTTCTGTATCATGAGCTTGTTTTTTTTTCTGGGGGAGGAGGGTGTGGATTTACATGTATGAGAGATAATATGCTATTTGTCTTTCTCTGACTAATTTCCCTTAGCTTAAGGTCTATCCGTCTTGTCACGAATGGCAAGATTTCATTCTATTGTATCCATTCAGGTCAGTTGCTCAGTCATGTCCAACTCTTTGCGACCCCATGGACTGCAGCATGCCAGGATTCTATTGTATGGCTGAGTAATATTCCACTGTGCATTTACACATTTTGTTTATCCATTAAGCTGTCAATGGACACTTACATTGCTTCCATATCTTGGCTACTGTAACCAATGCTGCGAAGAACATAGACGTGCATATATCTTTTCAAGTTAGTGTTTTGCTTTCTTTGGGCAAATACCCAGAATTGGAATTGCTGAATCATGTGGTAGCTCTATTTTAAATTTTTTGTTTTCCATAGTGGCTGCACCGTCTACATTCCCACAAACAGTGTAGAAAGGTTCCTTCCCTCCAAATCCTTACCACCACTTGTTGTCTCTCGTCTTTTTGACGATAGCCTTTCTGACAGATGTGAGGTTCTAGCTCATTGTGGTTTTGATTTGCATTTCCCTGGTGATTAACTATATTGAGCATCTTTTCTTGGACCTGTTGACCACCAGTATGTCTTTAGAAACATATCTATTCAGATCTTCTGCTCATTTTTTAATCAGATGTTTGGGTTTCTGCTATTGAGTTGTATGAGTTCTTAATAGACTTTGGATATCAGCCCCTTATCAGATATACAATTTGCAAGTATTTTCTCCCATTCCATAGGATGCCTTTTCATTTTTCATGACTTCTCTTGCTGTATAGAAGACATTTAATTTGATATTTGCTTTTGCTGTACTTTGCTTCTGATGTTGGATTAAAAAAAATCAACGCCAAGACCAGTGTTAAGGAGCTTACAGTCTATATTTTCTTCTAGGAGCCTCTTCCTGAAGGCAGAATTCCTTTTGGCAACCCCATTTCAGCCAGTCAATGAAGTGAGGCTATTCAATGGACCAACTCCAATTCAATTCATATTACCAGGTGCTGATTAATTCCTAAACCACGGACTGTGCCAAGCATTATGGAAAAAAGGGAGCCCTCTTAGAAAGGAACTCAACAAAATCAAATTGTTGATTGACTACCAGTCAGAACAAAAATACTGCTTTTAACAAATTTGTAAGCACATGGTTCCTTCCCATCCCCACCTCCTAAAAGTTTGCCTCCAAATACAGAAGTAGCCATCTAGTCATCACTTAGAGGTCCGAATAGCCAGTGTCCCACGGACAAATCGTTCTGGGGCTCCTACCCAGGATAAACCAATTTCAATTTACTGCTTGGAGGGAAAAAAAAAAAATGAAGTTTAACTCAAGCACAAAATTAGCTCTAGTATTATAGTATATAAAAACATACTCTTTATTACATCAATATCTATGTTTAAGATGTAAACTTGTTTAACTAGGGGAGAATGACAGTCACTTTCCCAAGCAGGTCTAGGTGTCTATGGTTTTTATTGGCTAAAAACTGAAAACTCTTCCTGACAACAAAACTAAAAATACTTTCCTTATCATCTTGCCAGCTTACATATTTTCTCATATTTGAACAACCCTGGTAAAAATCAGTTACATGTCAAAAAAGCAACTGATTTATTCATTGATCTGATTTGAAAGGAACTTTCTGCAACCTGTATGTGGTCTCTCCCAATCTAATAAAGCTCAGAAACTGAAAATTGTACAGTGGGTTCCCCCCCCCCCCAAAAAAAGAAAGAAAATCTGACTCTGACTTAGAAATTGAAGGCTTCTTAGTGGTTTTATGGAAACATATCTTAGATGGGCAGGTTCAAGAAAAAGTACTTCAGTCTCTATTTTTAAACATGACTCAAGGCCCCAGGTTTTAAGAAAGAGTTTAACTTTTCTAGCAAAGAGTCAGTTCACAGCTCGAGGCGGCTGCGTGCTTGCAAAGGCGGCCGAACAGGGGAGAGGTTGCCGTCGGGGAAAGCTGGGGACTTGCCCGTCCAGCCTGCCGGGTCCCAGGAGCCCCTACCTGCGTTCCTCAGCTTCTTGTTCCGATACACGGACAGGACCACCAGGAGGTTGCCCACGATGTCCACCACGATGGTGAAGATGAGGATGGAGGCGAGGGTGGCGGCCAGCCACGAGGGCCGCGGCCGCGCGCCATCCCCGCCACCGGGCGCCGGCTGCGAGGCGTTGAGCAGCAGCGCGCTGCTGCCATTGCCTTTCGGGGTCCCGCCCGGCGAGCCCCACAGCCGCCCCGCCATAGCGCGGGCAGGGCCGGCGCCCGTGCGTCCCCACAGCGGCGAGATCCCCCCGCTCCGTCGCCTTTTATGACCCCGGTTACCCGCCGGCTGCGGCCGGACTCCGCACCTGCAGCCCCGCCCGGGACACCTGGCGCCACCCGGGGCGCCGCTGACTGTGCGGACAGCGCCCCCGTGCGGGCAGCCCGGGCTGCCGCCGGGCCCCCCAAGGGGACCCTGTGCCTTCTTTTTTTTTAAAAAAAAAAAATTATTTTAATTGGAGCCTAATTACTTTACAATATTGTAGTGGTTTTTGCCATACACTGACATGAATCAGCCATGGGTGTACATGTGTTCCCCATCCTGACACCCCTTACCACCTCCCTCCCCATCCCATCTCTCAGGGTCATCCCAGGACACTGGCCCGGAGCGCCCTGTCTCACGCATCGAACCTGGACTGGCGATCTGTTTCACATACGGTAATATACATGATTCATTGCTATTCTCTCAAATTATCCCACAGGGTCCTTGCGCCTTCTTAAGGAATGTTGCTCTTTGATCCAGGGACCCTTCATGCTCCATGAAACTGTGTCCCCTCTGGGGCATTCCCCAAATCAGGGCCAGACTGCTTGGGCTTCAACCCTACCTCAGATCCCCGTTCGTTAGATAACCATCATGTGCCCTAGGTTCCTTATCTCTAAAATACGATGTTATAAAAAGTAACTCATCTAACCTCCTAGATGGTAAGAGATGAAAACCGGCTCAAGGAACTTTTGCAGTCAGGTGTTGCTCCATAATCCCTCACCTCTGCCTCATATGCTGCAAAGGCCATCCCTAATGGTGATCATCTTTCCCCAAAGGCTGTTTGGGGGACTTCTTGAACACTGTCCTTAAAACGACAAGTTCTTGCCCTCAACCTCTGTGCATGCCTCTACCTGCTTCCACTATGTAGGAAGAATGGAGAATGCTGTTGGCTTGAATGATGGAAGGTTCCACTGTGAACACTGGCTCACAGCAATCATAAACTCATTGAGCTTTCAAATGTCAGGGATTAAATAGATTTAAAGGAGCCACAAGCCTGCGTCTATAGCTGTTCAATTCAGGCAAGCGTTCTCTACCAGACTTCTCCCAGGAACAGTACAGACCTAAACACCTTTACCTGCCAAATCCCCACGCTCTCCCTGCAGACATCTGCAAGGCACACACTCACCCTACAGCTTTTAAAAACAAGCCTCCATTGACCACTGGAGGTATCCAAGAAATCTGCAACCTCAATATGTAACTACCAGCCACCAGGCTGTGGGAGTGATTCCAAAACAGTGTGAGATGAGGCAAGCCAACAGCAGTCCGGAACTTTCAATCAATCAGCCAAAGACTGATTAAATTATCCAGGAAATAAACCAATTCACCTATATCCCAGGTTTTACTTTTGTATCTTTTCTGTATCCAGGCCTTAAGGGTACAGTCTTCGAAATCAATTTCCTTTCATTCGTGAATGTACTTATTCAAGAAAAATTGACATACTTGGCTCTATGTTTAAAATACAGTCCTTGGCTTCTTTTTGGGCTAGTAAATAAGGTAAGGGAGCAGGTCCTAGGATGGGTGCATGCCAAGCTGCTTCAGTCATGTCAGACTCTTTGTGACCGTATGGACTGTAGGCCCCCAGGCTCCTCTGTCCATGGGATTCTCCAGGCTAGAATACTGGAGTGGGTTGTCATGCCCTCCTCCAGGGGACCCTCCTGACCCAGGGATCAAGCCTGAGTCTCTAATGTCTCCTGCATGGGCAGGCGAGTTCTTTACCATTAGCACCACCTGGGCCTGTAAGCACTCTCTTGCAACACCTCTCCTTTTAAGTACTATATCGCTTCCAGCCCTGGAGAGCCGGAGGGGCATGCTGCCTTGTCCCATGCTGTTTTTGTTTGTTTTGACGCAAAGAGGACAGTTTAGAAGACCTCCTTTTGGTCCAGGAGATCCTCCCAGAAGAAGCAACATAGAACCTGCCTGCCTGCCTTTCTTTTTTTTCTTGCCCTATCCTTTGTGGTAGAGGAGCCTAGATGCTGTTACCTGTGTGAAAGGAAGGGGTCAGAGGGGCATCCTTTTAGCTTGTGCTAGAACGTGTTGTCAAACATCACACCTTTCAAGATGGTTCTCTGGAGCATCCTTAGCATCCTGCTTTGGGGACTGGTACTTTTATATGGAACATGGGGTCCAAAGGACACAGGTAGGGCTGCCCTCTGTTGCCCTCCTGCCTGAGGCCCCTTATTCGGAAGCTGCTAGAAGAAGCCCCTGGCAAGCAACAGAGGCCAGGTCCTAGGATAAGCCTTGTGGATATGCTGGAGTCTTACCAGTGTTCAGCTGACATCCATGAGCACCCTAGGGAGAAGCGCACTGTTGGAAAAAATAAAATATAGTCCTTACTCTCCAAATGGCAGTGAACACTGTGGGTATATATATGAGCTAACAGAGGTGAAATGAGTCCATGAGTTAGAGCATTGAGGAGGGAATTTGAAAACTAATAGATACTTCAAATGAGTTGAGTCACAGGATTTTAATTGTCTTTGTTTTTTTTTTTTTTAGAGAGAGAAATTTTAGGTTTACAGCAAAACTGAAGGCAAGGACCGATATTTCCTGTATACTCCCCTGCCATCTACACATTCTCCCCTATGGTCAGCAACCCACACCAAGGTGGTACTTCTATTATCATTTATAAACCTACGTTAACACTCCATTCTTACCCAAAGTTGTAGTTTACATTAGGGTTTTCTCGTGGTGGTGGTGAATAGTCTGTTGGTTTAGACAGTTGTATAATGACATGTGTCCATCATTATAAAATCACGGAGTATTTTCACTCTAAAAATCTTCTGTGTTCTACCTGTTCCTCCCTCCTTCCCTCCAACCTCTGGCAACCACTGATCTTTTTTATTGTCTCCATAGTTTTGCTTTTTCCAGAGCATCCTCTAGCTGAAATTATACAGGATGTAGCCCTGCCAGATTGACTTCTTTCACTTGGGAATTTGTTTTTAAGCTTCCCCCAGGCCCTTTTATTGCTTAATAGCACCTTTATTTTTAACGTTGAATACTATTCTATTATTTAGATGTACCACAGTTTAGTTATCCATTCAATTATGGAAGGGCATCTTTGTTGCCTCCAAGATTTTGGCAATTGTGAATAAAACTGCCCAGTTGTCCCACAAGCATTGTACATGCGCTCTTACCAGTAAACTTAAAGCCAGCTGTGACAAACATCATAAGTAATTATACTCTATGATAACTCCACTAGACAATTTTTTTTTCCATCCTGAACATTGGGGTCAAAAATAGTTTGAAGCAAAACCACAGATTTCCATTAGCATTCTTTAAATTTCTTATCCAGTTCAGCAGTATGATCTGAAAGTTATCAAATGTTTTCCATATGATTTATTGCATATTCTTCCCCATCCAGGAACAACAGCTCAAGGACAATATTATTATCATTTCTCAACAAAAACCACCTTCATTCTTTATACCTTCTCTCACTGACACCACACATTCTACTTGCTTTGCACGCTGAAATGCTTCCCTTATCATTTTAGTAGCTGTAATTACATAATATTGTATAGTATAGCCTTTTGTTAAGGTTAAATGCCTTAACAAAACCAAGAAGTAAGCAATTGAACTGTTACACCTGCATCTACTTATTGGTGAACTTAAGTACATATTCCATAACTTCTAAAAGCTTATGTTTTTCTCATAGCATAATTTCTCTTTAATGTGGTACAAAACGTGTATTTAATAAACCCAAACATCTTTTGAAATTCTACTAATTAACCCAAGAAAGACTGAAGTCAGGCAAAGTTGACTGTGTTTGTATTTTGAGGACCGAAGAGTTCCCTTCAAGCTTTCTTTTAAGCATAGTTTTGTTCTCTTGGGTCAGGATTTTGAAACAGTATTTTATCAAACTAGCTTTCTTTAACTGCATATGCAAGGGGGAAAAAAAAAAAGTTTTGGAATTTCAAGAGTTTCATCTTGACCATTTTTTCCCCAGAGTTTAAAGAATACCATTTCATAAATCATTAAAAAAAATTTTTTTCCCTTTAGTCATAATCTCATAGCTAAAATTTTTCTAATGAATTGAACCTGGATTTTCCATTTTACAGAAGACAACATAGATGCCTGTCACACAAAGGGAATATCCGCTCACACACCATCAGACAGGAGGCTCACAGAGCCGCCAAGAGGATGATAGGAAGGGAATCAAACCAATACCTCCCACAAACGGCCTTCGGAACCAACTGGCAAAACGCGCGAACAGCAGTTTGTACTCAAAAGAGAAGTTAGCCGGGTGCACACCGGTGGACTTACTCAGCCTTGGAGCTTGTCAGCTCGTCCGGACGCATGTTTCCGTTCCAGCAAGGAAGAGAGGATGCTGGCAGCTGCTGCAGGGCAGGGGAGAAGCGGGGAGGATCCCCGAAACAAGTGGTTTCAGCAGCTGCTAGAAACGTCCCCCTAAGACCTCCTCCCGGGGCCGGTGAGCCAGGAGCAGGGGTTCCTTGCATCCATCCCCGCACGTTGTCCTGGCCTCGACTGAATTCAGGAAAACCCTGGAGTCAGCTCAGCAGCCCCACCTGAGGCACCAGAAACTGTAATTGAAAGCGTCTGGGCCTGGCTGCTCACCCACCAAAAGCCGATAAAGAAGCAAGGTTGGTGGAAAGGAAAGCTAGGTTTACTTCCGAGGGGGGCATGCCTGCAAAGGCCGGGTCCCACCACTGATGATCACTGGGCAAGAGCTCTTCTAGATGGAGGGAGGGGGCTAATGCAGGAACAGCGCCGTCAGCTCTGCCAGTCATCTTGGAATTGGTCGTGTGGTGATCTGGTCAAGTGTAGCTGTCTTCAGTTCCAGTATCGATGTGTTCCCATTTCTCTGACTCCATCTCTCAGAGTTATGGCGGCTTATGTCATGGCTATAGTCTGGGCATCATGCAGTTAAATTCTTTCACCTGGTGGGGTGCCCACAGAATGGCTCCAAGGAGATGGCTCAGAATATCATCTATAGCCCTTGAGGATGAACGAAATTAAACATATTCTTTGGCTAAAGTTTTCCATGGACAAAAGGCAGGCAGAGGTGGTGGAGGTAGGCGGGAGGACCACAGAGTCTTGCTCTGTTTCAATATCATTTAGAATATTACCTGCTGTACTCAGATACAGAGACAAAGTGGAAGGCAAACACACACACAAACACACAGGCACACAGATCCCCACAGCTGATGGTCATGAAGAATTTTCCTACAGCTTAAAGCATTAGACATTTGTAAAAGATTAGGGCAGCTTCGTTCTTCCTCATTGTAACAGAGAAGACAAGCCCCAAGTTCCTCGCTGGCAGAGCTAGGACCTCATCAAAAGCCCTAGTTAGAGATTTCAGTCCCATTTGCTCTAAATAAGAATCAGGTTTCCCCAGGCAGGGCTCCACCAGCTTGTATCAGGCCCTGGGCCTGCATTCCATGAGCGATTTCATACTAAATATTTACCAAACACTTCTGAAAAATTTCAGTGAGTCTGAACTTTAATAACTCAGGAAGTACAGTTGTGTAAATAAGAGGTTTTACCACACGCAGGGAGATGAAACAGCGCTGTGTGTGTGTGTGTGTGTGTGTGTGTGTGTGCGCGCATGTATACTGGGAAAGGATACTCATGAATGGGGCTCACTCCCCACATGAAACACTTGAACAGATCACAATGATTTCACAGTGAGGAGGGCAGAGTTCCTGAAGTAAGCCATTTCCTTCCCACTTCATTGGCTGCGTTAATGTTCCAAGCTAGGGGATGAATCAGCCTTGTCCCCAGAGTACACCTTGACAGAGGATAAGAGGTTTCACTCCGTGTTCCTGTCTCCTTTTGTGAAGGCATCAGAGCACCCGAAATCCACGAAGGGAGATGTGTGTGTTACTACATCTTTAACTGCAGATTACTTACAGATAATAATCCCCATGCCCCCACGACAGTCACTGCCAAGGTCCTCCAGATACACAGGGGTGAGAATTGTGCTGCCTGAGTTTCAAGTTAACATACAGAAAACTCATAAGGAGACCATTCTGATTTTGATTTACTCTCTGTTACTCCAAGCATGTGACTATTATTTCAGCATTGACAAATACTGCAGCTTTGGGGGCTTCCCTGGTGGCTCAGACGGGAAACAATCTGCCTACAGTGCAGGAGACTTGGGTTCACTCCCTGGGTTGGGAAGATCCCCTGGAGAAGGGCATGGCAACCCACTCCAGTATTCTGGTCTGGAGAATTCTAGCTTCTTAGGAGTGGGGAGAATTCTAGCTTTTTAAGAGCTTTTTTAGGAGTGGGAAAGAAGAGTGCTAAAGTTTCGTAGTTCAGTTTTTATTAAATGTGTTGCTTCATAGCACACAACCCTGGACCACCCTGGAATATTTCTCGGTCAAAGGTCATGACTACTCATAAGTAAGCTTTGTTCACTTCATGTGCAAAGGGTAGAGATTAAATTAATGTATGTTGATGCAACCCACAAGATGAAAGGAGCTGAGTGAATCAGAGGATGAATGAATGAACCAGACGAGGGGCAGAGTGAGGAAGGGCATGCGAGCCTTAGGAGCACCAGTACTTACTTGGGCCAAGAGAAATGGAGAATGTTATTTTTATCTTGTTCAATGAAGCAGGTGGGAGAATGAGGGGCCACAGGGTAGGAAGCTGTGAACTTGACCCATTCTGAATGTTCTCATCTTATTCCCCACGAAGAGGAGGGTGGGCTCCCAAGGATGAAGGGGGCTTTCCACGTGGCATCTTTGTCATCATGGACAAATATCCCCATTTCTCTATATAAATGGGGAGATGATAAAAGATACTCCCCCACACCATGGTTGTAAAGCTTATCTTGTTAAACTCAGAGAAGAAAGCCCAGTGCATAGACTCAGCAAGGTTTGATGTTATTATTCTAGTAAAGAACAAACCTAGCCTTGTCATTCAGCATGAGGGGGTCTCCAGAAGTATGGACATAAACAATATATGGAAGAACCATGACCTGAGGATATTTTTTAATTTTGTGAAGCTCCCCCTTAGAAGTAAACACTCAGTGTTTTTATCATTAAAATAAAAACTCAGAATTTATTATTATTAATAACTATCTCAGTCCAATAAGTGCTTTTAGTTGGAGAATAGTTTTGTATTTTGAATATTCAGTTTAATTAAAAGAATTCGTGTTTTTAGTAAGGTTTACAAATGAAGTTTTGTTTTATCCATCCTAACTTAAACCATCTGTTTGAAAGTAGGCTTATTTTTGAAAGAAGGGAAAAATACTCATTGGAGGTAAAAGTTTAGATCACAAGAGCATCACTTTAAAATGTCATCTGTAATCCTAATTTGCAACGGGATTCACATTTAAAATCCGTGGCCAAGAAATGGAACCATGCCCCTAAGTCTGTGGCAGGCATGAAGGGCTTGACATATCCTCTGAGGAGATGATTTGTTCCTTTTCCTATCATCTCTCCTCATCCTTAAACTGTTAGATAATATCCATAAACGTCAAAATGAATGGAAGCAAGAGTCATGCGACATTTTGAGAACTTCACTTTACCCCTTAGGATAACTGGCTAATGGCTCTGGTTTGGAAACCACTGAGCTCGTACTTCTCATCACTTTCTTACAGACCCTGCGAAAGGTCTCAGGTCTGCTCAAGATGTATTTGGTCCCATGACATTTTCACTCAAATGCTATGCCTTTTCTTTCTTCTCTATGTCCAGCTTCATCGAAAATGGAGCCTCTTCTGTGGTCACTCTTTCCAACAGCACAGTGATGACAGCATTAATGACCCAAGTGTTCACAGAAGCAGAGGTTTTCTCAGGGGAAAAAAATTACTTGTCATTCTTTTCTAGTGCCTCATTCTGTTTGCAGTCAAAGCTGTAAACTGCTGGTAAGAAAATTACATTCTGACAAATAGCGCTCTCTTGGCTGGCGCACTAATTGAACCACATGCCTTAGATGGAGAGCAATCAGAAAGTTCATGGAATGAACTGGTTATCATTTAGTTGCTCAGTCGTGTCTGACTCTTAGAGACCGTATGGACTGCAGCCCACCAGGCTTCTCTGTCTATGGGATCTCCCAGGCAACAATACTAGAGTGGGCTGCCATTTCCACCTCCAGGGGATCTTCCCGACCCGGGGCCTCCTGCCTTGGCAGGCTGATTCTTTGCAGCTGAACCACGGGGGAAACCCTCAAGGAATGAATGCCAGTCTACAAAAGAGAAAGAACAGCTCACACTGGACCTTCAAAAAGTGACTGATCAGATTTGGTAAGCTGGTGAAAGGGGGAAATGGCCGCTAGAGGGGACCCCCCGCCATCAACTGAAAAGAGGCTGGGGGTGCTGAGCAGGGGGTGGGGATACTTTTCCAGGTCCTATAAACTATAAACCTAGATGTTATATTGATATGGAGTCCCTGAAAACTGAATGGAAATGAAGGCTTATTTTGTGGCGATCCTCAGTTCCTGTCTAGACTTTATTTTTCACAGAAATAAATTCACAGAAACAGGAAAAAGAGCAGGATTGTCCAGAATCTCCTAGACCAGGGCTTTCTGGCACCAAGGTCCTATCCCTCCAGCCCGCTGGATGATTGGGAGGAGCCCAGGGCACCGGAATACACGGCTGAGACCTCTGGTTTAGAGAAGCCTAGTGCCTCACATTACTGCACCATAAAATCATCATCTTCTACATGTGCTGTGATGTGGAAAAGGCAGGGGAAAAAGGCATGCATAGAAATATCATTACAGAAGGAAATGGCAACCCACTCCAGTATTCTTGTCTGGAAAATCCCATGGACAGAGGAGCCTGGTGGGTTACAGTCCATGGGGTCGCAAAGAGTCGGACACGACTGAAGTGACTTATCACGACAAGAGCTTTAGGTTGATTGTAAGGAAATGTAAAAATGCCATCAAAGTTCTGCCGTTTGTGTTGTTTTAGGTCTAAATTTTATTGTAGGCAATATTTTGAAAACAATCCACGTACCTAGAAATCGGTCCTGAAGAGGAACAAAAATGAATCTACAAAGACATTAATATTGGATTAAAAAAGACATTAATGTTGGGACCACTGTGAGAAGTCATAAACATCATTAAGCATAGTAAAATAGATAGGTTCGAAATCCATATTATGAAACATTATGCTCTATAAAAGCATAAAAACATTATGCTCTTCATATGCTCTATGAAACTCTTTAAAAAGGCATTTTCTAAAAAACATCATTTACATGGTGAAATGGCAAAAAGCAGGGAGCAAAACTGGATACAACTTACTAAGTCTGTAAAGCAAACTTAGGTAGCACACTCAGAAAATAAAATCAGACTATACACACAAAACAATAATGGATTTGTTTCTGGGTCTGTGTGTGTATAAGTATCTTCAGTTGTGTCTCTTTGCAACCCTGTGGACTATGGCCCACCAGGCTCCTCTGTCCGTGGGATTCTCCAGGCAAGAATCCTGGAGTGGGTTGCCATTTCCTTCTCCAGGGGATCTCCATGGGATTTTCCCGACCCAGGGATCGAACCTGTATCTCCTGCATTGCAGACGGATTCTTTATTGACTGAGCTACTGGGGAAGCCCTGATTAATCTCTTGTGATGGTTAAATTTAGATGTTTTTAGACATGAAAAGATTTGAACTAAACTGCTTCACAAGAAATCACGAGAGGCAGCCAAGAGAGACCCCAGGAAGGATGTTGAGAGCCTGGCAGTGTCTGGCAGGCAGCAGAAGGTCAGTGGCGGTTTATGCGAGAGGCGCAGGGGTGAACACACCCAGCAACCCTCTGTGAACATGCAGATAGGTTACAGGAGAGGAACTCTCTTTCGGCAGCATTTTTTTTTTTTAAATTAAATATTTGGCATGCGGGATCTTTCACTTGGGCACACAGACTCTGGATTCTCTAGTAGCGGCACCTGGACTTGAGAGCGCACGGGCCTCAGTGATTCTGCTTCAGCTGCTCCTCCGCGTGTGAGATCTTAGTTCCCTGACCAGGGGTTGAACCCGTGTCCCCTGTCTTGCGTGGTGAATTCCTAACCACTGGACCACCAGGGAAGTCCCTCAGCAATGTTCTTAAAGGAAAGGAACTCAAAAGAGTCAAAGCTTCTCCTAACCCCTGTAGATAACTTGGCTACTAATTTGCGTTTTAATGATCAGTAAATAGCAGCAGGCAAAATCCTGTAACTGGTCGTTTTGGCAACTCAAAGCACTGACTCCTCGCAGCTTAATTCAGTCTTTTCATTAAAAGGAGTAGACCACAACTTTTGCACTCGTATTACTCATTTGCAGCGAGTGTGTCTTGGGTCACCCTTCCATCCTCCTCCTTCACCATGTTTTTAAAATCAACCCCCAATCCTAGGTGAATGCTTAGTTTCTTTGGGAAGGGATGTGCGAACTTAGACGGCCTGTTTCTTGTCACAAATAGAAACAACCCAAAAAGCTTAAGGCAGCTTCTGGAAAGGCGCTCGGTGTCTCTCAGAACCTGGAAAACGTCTCTCACACTCTGCAGGAGATTTGTATGATAGCTCCACACAGTTATTGATAAAAATGAATGTGACGAGCACAGTTCCCTAAGGTAAATAGACTCTTCCCATCACACACACATAAATCTAAATTTTAGAGAACCAATTGAAGAAAGTAAGTCCAAAATCGAAATTCAAAAGTTTAAATGTTTCTAACTAGCATTTTTTTTTTCTAATGGATACTTAGCCTGCCAATCTCTTTTCCTTTTAAACTAAATCATAATTTCCAAGGGCAGCAGACAAAGAATGTGGCAAATAACAAGTGGGCTTCAAATACAAATATATCACCAAAAAATATATATAAAACACCGAATCCAGATGGAAATGACATTTAGCAGTGCCCAGAAATACTGAAAAAGCATTGGAATTTTCTAAGGCATCTGAATTTTGCAAGGGAACTCTAAATGGGCAACAGGCAAACAGTCAAAATGAAATCTAGTTGGGGAAAGTGACAGACCCTGACTTATACCTACCAAGTATAATGGAAATAAAGGGTCTTTAAGGAAAAAATGGACAAGCATATGCTAGTTCTATGTGGTTGCTTAATTTTTCTGTAATAAAAGCATTCAACACTAATTCATATAGTTGGTGTTATGTTAATCATTTTCATTTGAGACCTTAAATAAGCTGTTTATTCATTTCTAACTAGCTCCAGATGATGCCTTTAAAAAAAAAATGCTAATAGTCTTCATTTTAAAATACGGTCTGTATAACATTTTAGAAGGTCAAAGTATTGTCAAAATAAAACCTGACAGAGTGTCGATGGTGGTGGGTAGACTTCCAGGGTGATCCACAAGAACCCCACCCTGGGGAGTAATAATTTCCCCCTTGAGCAAAGATGTGATTTGCAAATGCAATGGGAATCCCCATGATTAGGTCACTAATCAGTTGATTTTTAATTAGTCAAATGGCAGAGTATTTTGGATGAGCCTGACCTAATCAGGTGAGTCCTTATACCAGGGACTGGGCCCCTCGAGGTCAGAGATGGGAAGCATGAGGGAAGGTCTTCTGCTCGCTTTGAAGTGTAAGCTACTAAGTTATCAGAGGGTCACAGAGCTAGAACCTGAGACAGAGGCTGCCAAAAAAGTGGGTACGGTCAGTGAGAAAGCAGGAAGCTTGTTGTACAGTCAGTAAGACAATGGGGACCCACATCTCAATGACCCCAAGGAACTGAATCTGCCCAAAAGATGCAAGCCTGGATGAGGATCCAGACCTCAGGAGGCCACAGCCTAGATGAAAACTTGGGTTTCAGCCTTGCAAGATGTGAGCAGGGATCCTGGTCATGCCATGACCTGCAGAACTGGAGCTAACAAATGGGGGGTATTTTAAGCCACCACATGTATGGTTAACTTGCAATGGAGCAACAGGAAACTAACACACTGATGTTCTTCTAGACACTGGGAATCCATGGTTAAGAGCATATTCCAGGCTTCCAGCTGAAGATGGCAGAGCACTGTTTCTTCTCTTGAAAAACAAAGACAGTGAAAGGGAGAAAAAGTTAAAAAGCAACCCCGTGTTGCAAGTTAAGAGGCAGTGACTGTAAAGCGTGTGAAGGTGGGTGGTGAGTGGAGTGATGAATCCCTTCTTCGCAGAGGAGGAATCGGATCTTGCAGCCTGGAGAGGTCGTGCAGCCTGCAATGATTTACCCCCGGAAAGTGGGTGAAGAATGGGATGAGTCCCAGGGGTACGGGCTGCTTCAGCTGTATACACGTTGTCAGACCCCAGCCTCTCAGCTCGGTCCTGAGCAGGACTATTCCCTGAAATGAGAGCTGGGGGTCTAAGTGCATGATAAAACCACCAGTCTTCCCATCCAGCCAACTTTAAAATAAGAGCAACAGTATTTCTCAAGCAGAAATGGAAGGTCCTGTCTCTGGAGAAATGGATTCTTAAAGTAAAAGGCCTCTGGATATCAGCAGAGGTCCTCTCGTAGTTTTGACCACGTCCCAAGAGGCACTTTATAAATCTACGAGAGACCACACCTATTTCCCTTATTTTCTTTAACCTTTGAACCTTGAGGCCTTTACACTAGCTCTTCTGCCAGCAATGCTGGTGCCCCAGGTAGCCCCATTGGCATCACTCCCCCTTATCAACTTCAGCTGTTTATTCAAATGCCAGCTTGCCCCTGAGGTCTTCTACAAATTCACCTCCCATCCCCAACCCTCCCCATTGCTTTCCTTCCCACATACTAAGTTTTCTCCTTAGTGATCACCACTCCATACACTGCTTCGTATTTTAGTGATTTACTATCTCCCTTTGTCACCCACCCTCCCTTCGTGTAAAATCTAAGATGACAGAGCAATTTTTGTCCGTATAGAACAACACTCATTAGGTGAGCAAAAAGATTTTTCAAATACATAAAAACAAATTTTTTAAGAGAAAAATTAAGGCAATTAAGAAAAAAAGAAAGTTGCAAGGTAGATAGAAATATCATATACTACTTACTTCTGTGGTAAATATTTACATCATCAAAGCAATGAAAACATTATGAATGAATGAAGCCAAAAAAGTAAGCTGTAACAAGTGGGAGGATAACAAGAGAATTAGAGGTTTGATAGGTTACATGATCTTCTGCAATTCCTAAAATTAGTGGCTCAAGAAATAATATATACACTTAAAAATTTCAAAGGAAAAATGAGAAAAACAGCTTAAAGAGTTACAAGTGGTTACAGCAAAATGTGAGTTTGCTGCTTTTGGCTGTACATATTTTAGCTCTCTTTGACGTTTAAACTATATGTATTAAATAACATGTCATTTAATAAAAGCGAAAATGCGTCTTTGGACGTTATAGGAACGCCTGACTCTTTGTCATTCTTATCACAGGGCTGGCACGTGGTCGGTATTGAACAAGTAGCTGTGGGACAGAGGGATGGATTCTGACTATAAACACACATGGAAGATGACTTCTGGGTTTCACTTTAAATCCTATAAGAGTAGGATGTGTTCTTTGACAAGAGAAAGGTAAAATGCTTCACAGAAAGCTTTGTGATGTAAATCATACATGAAAACTATACATGCATTGAAATTATGGCCAAGTAATAGCAATAAAATAATATAAAAGAAAAAAATTTTTTTTAGTTAGAAAATGTTTATTATATGAAAGAGTGCTGAGCCTCTACACCTGTAGTTTTGAGGAGTATCACGTGGCCATATACTGCCACCTAGTGGTAACATCTGTAAGTGCAGTCTGGTTTTGGCAACTGGGAGAGACTTCACATTTAAGCCAAAAAAGCTATTCATCTATACCCATCCACCCTTCTTTCTCAATTCATTAACTGAATCCTGAACAGGAGTATAAATACGGAGGAAGAAACAGACAGCAAAGCTAAAGTATTTTATTAATAATTTATTGTCAGTAAGAAAGACTGGTTAATGGTAGTTTTCAGTAAAAACCTTTACAAGACCTTGCATCACAAATATACAGACACTATAAAAATTGTGTCCTGGTGGTTTTGGTTCTAAACGATTCTGCAGAAGGTCCTCATTACACTTTCCAATAATGAAAAATGTTTATAACCCTAAAATACAGCAACCCATTTACTTAAGACATGTTCATGGATCAGGTCTGTCCTCATCCTATGTACAGCTGGAAATGAATGACTATACTGAAATGTATGAATGAAATGTCCTACTTCAGTTGAAAAGGACAGAGAGTGAACCCTGGTTATATTAAAAAAAAAAAAAAAAATCAGGGTGCTAGGTAAATGACACGAACACCACCAAAATCCGGTCAAAAACAAAATGCACGAAGTTACCTTGAAAATCTAGGGGAAAACTATGAAAAATCAAATCTGTACATAAAATTTACAAAAAAAAAGACAGGAAAATTAAAATAATCAAATCTATATAAATACATGAATCATGCTAAAGAGAGAGAGGGGAGCTGATTTTCGCTTCATTGTTTTAACACGGGACGAATGTAAATACAAAAAAAAAAAAAAAGTCTGGAAATGGTGCGGCGGACGTCAGCGACAGTAGGTCAGGACACTGGCGATGGCGAACAAGGTCGGGAGGCGCGGGCGGGGGGTTCAGTGCAGCCATGCCCGGGGGCGGCTCCCCGAAGGAAGGGGCGCGAGCGCTGCTGCAGAGAACGGTGCAGGACAGGGCATCCGCTGCAGGGATCGCTCTAGGTTCGCTGGGGTTCAGGCACTTGGGGGGGCGGGGGTGGGGGGCGGGCCTGCGGGGTCAGACCTCCGTGTGCTGCTGCGAGTCCAGCGGAGGGACCGTCACCTCCTCGAAGGGGCCGTCGTCTCCGCTCTCGTAGTCACTCATCATGACCTCCGACTCGGCCTCGCAGCACGCGGACACGTCGGAGCAGGACGCCGTGGAGGCGTACACCGACAGCGGCAGGCTTTCCACGGCGGGGGCTTCAAAGGTCCTGGGGTACCCCGCAGGGTAGGGGGCGTAGGGTTCTCTGCGGGCGCTGCCGTCGCCAGCGCCGGCTTTCTGAGGTTCGGACAGGTCCACGGCGTAGAAGCTGGGCAGGTACTGGTTCGGGTGGAACCTCTGCCGGCCTCGGGAGGCGGAGCCCGGGCTCCCCGCGGCCGGCGCGTCCCTGGGCGGGTGTATGGATTCGAACTGGTCGCTGAACTCGGGGGGCAGGGGCGGGAGCTCGTCCGCGCCGGGGAAGTCCTCTGGCGGGGGCGGAAAGTCACTCTCGATGTCGTAGCCTCCAGGGTAATAGTCTGTATCGATGGCGTTGGGATCGGCCGAGTACAGGGGGGTCTGCTCGTCGATTACCTCGTAATTGGGGAATTCCTGGATGTCCGGCAGAGGAACGCTGGGCATCCAGTCCGACGTATCCCAGTGATACCCTTGGTGGAAAAGAAAACCAGATGTCAACGTGTTTTCCTCCCCAGCATGTGCGCCGCGGAAAAGGGCCCAGCGTATGCAGCGCGCACAGGCGCAAAAGCATCTGTCCCCGCGCACCGAGGGCCACCGTCGGGGGAAGCCTCGGTCCCTGCTTGGACCCCCTCCCCTCCCGCGCCGGTTCTGAGACCCTCTATGAGTTAGGCTCTGCTCCTGAAATGAGGGCTTACAGTTTTAGGTAAGTACCTAACTTTCAAAGAAACGTTAAGTTTTTAACAGAAGAAGCAGTATGCTAGCGCCTAGAGGACATGCACTTTTCTTCAAACGATTCCAATCATCCTTTCAGCTTTCCTGCAGTCACTGAGAACCCTCTGCCTTCTATGAAGAAGAGTGTTAGTTCAGCCTTAGGACCTTGATAAAGAAATTTTGTCCTTGCAGAAAGGCGGGCAAGAATGTCACCTGATCTGCACTACTTGCCATTAAAAAAAGATACCAACGAATGTGTCTTTCAGATAATAAAAGTAATGACTAGCATGCAAAATTTTAAAACTAAATTTCCTTTAGAATGTCATAAATTTAATGTTACAATTATACTATTTTCCATGAGTCCTCAGAAAGACAATAAATTATATTAATTTAGTAACATAGCAAACCATGCCTCAAAATCAAATGAAAGGCAATTAAACATTGACAAATATATTACAATTTTTGATAAACTACAGTAATTTCGTTTCTTTAAAAAGGACTAAGGGTCATTTTCAACTATTTAAAGGTATAATTATTAAAAAAAAAAAAAAACCCTTCCAATTTGGGGGTAGCCCCCCCACCCCAGGATTTTTGAAATCCTTTGGCAGCCAGTGAAGGTGAGGCAGGCACGTTCAGAACGCAGGCCACAAACAGGTAGGCAGTCGTTAAGGGTGCAGACACGTGCAGCAAGTCAGCACTGGGTCAAGGCTCCACCCATTTGTTTTAGTGAAAAATCAATGAACAACTGGCATGCATAAGTCACCTCTTGATTTGCTGAGGTCAGGAGCAGCCAAAGACTCTTTTGGTTGCAGAGTAGAGAGAAAAGAAAACACTTGTAATTAAAAGAGAAAGACGGCTGAAAAGGCAATAAAGATTAAGTCCATAACACAATGTAAACTGTTTTATAAAGGCCCAGTCAGCCATGTACTGTGCCTTTTAAGCCATTATCTATGAAAATCCCCAACGGTGAGAAATCTGTGTAGCACAAATAAAATGGGACGTGGGAGCGGAGGGAGAAGATGAGGGATGATGAACTAGGGACGCGGCCGGGAAACTCGGACAGGATTTTACTTTCTTTCTCTTGTTTCTGGCAAGCTACTCCTGAAACACAAAATTTTGTTAGGAGTAATTGAAACTCTATTTCAATTTCACCAATGTACACTGGTGAAAAGAATTTAAATGACCCCCTCATGTTACTGAGAAATATTACGAAATCATTTTTTTCCCCTAAGGCTGGGTAATATCAGGTTGCTTAGGTGATAATGCAAAATACATAAGCTATAGCCACATGAAAGACACAAACTTTACAGCACAATACAGCCTTCACATGTCCAAGATTCAGAGAAACCACAGACACACTTAGATACTGATAAATAGCTAAGAGAAAACCTCACCAGACCTTGCCCTATTTGAACATGACTTTATATTCACACTGTCCACCTTTCCTTAGAGACACCATCAGCTGACCTTAACCCTGAGCCCAGCCAAATCTGTCTGGCCTCTCCCTCTCCTGGAGTCCTTGTTTTGCACACAGAACTCCGGCATGGGGCAGAGTCCATGTGAATCCCGTGACCGTGGGGCAGGCGGCTTACCCTGCTAAGCTTCAGGCTCTTCTCTTCGAAATGGAGGTGGAAATCCCTTAGTTATTATGAGGATTAAATCACATAATGTAGGTCAAGCACTAACCATTGACTATCATTCTAATTCTTATTGTAGAAATAGATGACTAGTAATTTTCTAAACTAGACCCATGCTTTCTGTGCATTCAATGATGCTCTTGAAAACCCAGTGATAAAGTAACTTGGGGAAAAAAAAAAGTAACTTGGAACAAATAAGATTTGATTGATGGTTCTCTTCTAGGAATTTAAATCAAAAACTGAAAAAATTGTGATTTCTGAAACATGAGTAAGCCAGTATTTAACTAATGTTTATCTCTGGAACTATTCTAAAAAGCCTGCTAAAAATGTGGTAGTTTCTTTCCAAAAAGAGGATTGACAACTTCTGTTTACTAAACAGCCATTCCATTATTCTTAGTTTTCCATTTTAAACTCAATTTATATTTAATATGTCAAAGATATTTTTCAACAAAAGAGATTGCCATGAAAGAACTATTCGAATTCTGTTTCTTTAAACTCAGTCAATATATTATATAAATATTAAGGTTTCATCATGGGAGAACTAAGATTCAGTAGACAAAATATAGATCCCCTTCTGATATGCCAAGTAAAGACATGGTCACTTCCTGGAAACTAAGTGTAAGGCTCACTGGTAACTGAAATGAGTAAGCTGAACCCCTCAAACTTGGCTTGAAACCATCCTTCTCTCACCTACATCTCAGCAAACCTATTTGTTGTCCCAGCAGAAAGGATTCCCTAAGCTTCGTGGGCTCCTGGTGGTCTAGGCCAGTAGTTCTCCAAGTGTGGTTCTTAGACCAGCAACATCAGAATTAACTGGGGGCTGGTTAGAAATGTGCATTCTCTTGGCCCCAGCCAGATTTGCTCCATCAGAAATCTTTGGAGTTAGGGCCTAACAATTATGCTTTTCACAAGCCCTACGGTGATCTGATTTCTAGTCCGAAAATACCTGTGTACTTTGCATGTGATAACTCGAATTCCAGTGCACTGATGGAGGGATAATTTGAAATAATTGAAGGCAGGTATTTCTTAAAATTTTGAACAGATAAAGCTTCCTGTGAGATGATTTTTTACTCAACCAAATATGAAAATATTGCCTTCTATCATGTTCTACAATTTTCCTTGACCATACCAGGGAAAATACAAAAGGGAAGAGTCAGGTATAGGCAATTATTAAAGCTGTGTTTTACTGAGTTTTACTATATTAAAAATTTTTTTTAGATAATTAGAATTACTTTTCACTTCTTCATACTGTTCCATGTAAAGGCAGTTGTCAAGACCCTACCGGTGACTTCTGGCAACTGTGTAAATTCACTGTGAACCACAAGAAAGTAACAAAGAGCACAGACATACATAACATACATATATAATGATATTTTGCAACACCCCTGGGTTATGAATGGACACACCTGCACAGCATAAAAGTATTCAACCTCTTCAGAACCATCAGACAAGGACTCTGTACAACACTACCACGGGAAAAACACAGCACTCCAGGGACAGTCACTGAACACGAACACAGACACAACTGTACCTTCTTCAGTCACCGTGTCAACGACAGCATTGACAAGGTGTATTACAGTCACTATGGAAGCTTGTGAAAGGCACAAGAGCAGTAAGTTAGAAAGGCCTTCAGTGAGTCAGGAAACTGCATTAGATATGATTTCTGCATATTATACAGTTTCTACCGCATAGTTTAACAATGTGAAACTTAAACACAGCTATATAGTTATGTATGATCTTTGCACTTGTTCCTTATATGTCGCAGATTTTTCCAATCAAGTTATATATTTGTTATCATTAATCAAAGGAGTAGAGGAACGAGTAACCACATTTTACTGTAATTTAGGAAAAGAACTTTCAGCCATAAATTTGTTTCACAATTACAATTATGAATCAAGTCAGGACAAAACAACCCTGATTTTAACATCCCATGGGCAAAAGCTTTCACATTCAAAGAGTCAAATACTTGGCTAGGCCAATTTTCTGGGTCCATTTAATACACTCATACATTGTTTGCAGGAAAAAAATTAAGAGCTGCATAATAAGGTAAAATATGCAATATGAATACAAAAATGGCTTTGTCTCTGTTCTCTGTACTCCCACCCCAATTTTCTTGTCTTTCTGCAGACGAGTTAACAGCTGGTGAGCTAACATACCAGCAGAGAAACACAGACTGTCTGCCTGGCTGTTTCCTGTGTAAATTCCCTTTTCATTCCTGTATCAAACTGTTTCAAGGTATTTATGCCAAGATAAATACCCCTGCATGATCTGTGAAGCACCCATGTAATCACAAGGGTCCTTAAGGGGAGCAGCTTTCCCAGCTGTGGCTGCAGAGCTAGGACCAGAGCAGAAAGACCAGTGAGGTGCAGTGTTGCTGTCTTTGACAGATGGAGGCCATGAGCCATGGCATGTGGGGAGGTTCTAGAGGCTGGAAAAGGTACAGCACAGGATCTCTCCTCTGGCGTCTCCAGAAAGGAGACAGTCCTGCTATTATGTTAATTTCAGCCTGCTGAGACAAGCGTCACACTGCTGCAGAACGATAACAAATCTATCTTGTCTTAAGCCACTATGTAATCTATTACAACAGCCTTAGAAAACTAGAAATATGATTTAAATATACTCTTAATACAGACTTTAATTTTGATGGATAATGATTAAAATTATGATAAAGATTAAAATAAAGACACTCCTGGATAATATATTTTTTCTCACATTGTATTATCTGGCAATTAATTTTCATGACTAGTTTGACCATAGCTTATTAAAAGTATCTAAGAGTATTAAGAAGAATGATGTTTCAGTTAAAAAAAAAAAAACCTAGGAAAAGAAAGAAAATACTGGCAAAATTCTGAGATTTATGAAGAGCACTTAAGGACAAAGATATAAAGTATTACGTAAATTGGCAACTCTATAATGTTTTAGAATTAAACCTAATGAAAGAATTCTACTTTGTTGTTGGTTTGATAAGCAGAGTTCTGTCCAAATACTTTACCGCTAAATAATAAACACTGTTTCACCTTCATATCATATATAACATGCTTGAAATGGCTCAGGAATGAATGGAACATACATATGGCCATCCTTAGTTTCGAAATGGTCTCTGCAGTATATTATGGACTGCTTTGCATTTACAAACAATCAAATAATTATTAGTGAGTTATTTCCTTCCATCAATAAACTTTCAACTGTTTACACATGGCACTTTTATGCAAAAAAAATTACAATCAAACCAATTCTGACATTCAAAAGTTTCCACTAAAAACTCACTTTACTGGGTTTCTGGATACTGACAGTTTTCTCTACTGGTATGCGCTAATATGGTAAAGCTGCTTATCAACGCCATTCACCCTCCAAGAAACAAAACTGGCAGCCAAGATCCCACTGTCAGACTTTCTTCATTAGAAATATAATCCAACTTACTAGCAATCTCTTAAACTGCGTTCTCAGTCAGTACGCTCTGATCCAAATGGGAGCTGAGGCCGCAAGGGAGTCGGTGGGGAGAGACAAATAGAACCGTGTGACAATCACAGGTGCTGCTCGAGTTGCCCATGTCAGACCGGCGCATCTCCTCGCAGGGCTGCGGGGTGCGCGCGTGTGTGCACGCGGGTGTGCTCAAGGAAGCGGGGACGAGGTTTTTTGTTTTTTTTTTTTAAATCCACATAACTTCTATAGCATTCACTGTCATGGAAGAAAGGCCCATGCAGAACTAACCGATCAGAAAGAGCTCATCTTTCAATCAGTCATATTTTCTTTCTTATGATGACCAGTCACTACAGATTCCTAAGCATGAAGGACGTTTTCGGCATCGCCCCCAGCGGATGTTCATGCAAGGCTGTCTAACTGTGGTCTGAAGTGAAGTGTGAAGAGCATCTGAGATGGAGCCAGCGACTATGTCCCTGACCTGTGTCAGCGAGCGGGGCCGCGGACGGTGGGCGCTGCGGAAGCGTGTTTACTCACCATTGTCGTCGCACGGCTCCGACTGGAAGGAGCTGAGGGAGTGCACTTCGGACAGGCTTTCCCGGGCGCTGCACGGGCGAGACGGCTTCTCCTCCAGCGGCTTTTTGGAGAGACAAGGATCAAGATCCACCACTTTAGCTAAAAGGAGATGACGGACAAAACAGTTACACGTCACAAAGGCAGGAGACTCTCTTTTCTTCCCTGCTGTATCCTGACAGGAAGCGAGTGTGATCCGTGGACTGCCTAGGATTTATTCAATAAAAGAACATTGAAAAAAAAAAAAAAAGAAACATCTCCAAAACAGAACCAAATACAAAATGCAAAACCTATAAATACAGCTTGCAGACTCACAGAATAGAAATTCTCAATAAAGCTGCCTGTGGTGGAGACTATCAGACAACATGGGGAATTAAAATTTTATTTGAAAATGGTAATATATAGCTTTTTCAAGGCATCCCATAGACGTCAGGCCACTTAAATATTGTCGCTTCTTCTGGCCACATCTGAGAAAAAAAAATCATATCATGCCAATGCCCTCCCAATTTTTCTGTCATAAAAATCCCCCCACCAATTAGAGTTGAGAATCCAGATCAATTACGAAAACGAAATGATCTTTCCAGATGAATGGAACACAACTAGATTCAATTCCTAAATTAAAGCAACATCACGGCCACAATGTGGCCGGTCAGGGCTGGGATGCCAGGAAAATGTTCCCAATTGTACCAGAGCTCTGTGGAGTCTGGGCACGTTCATCACTAACAGAGACGCCACACTCCTGCGAGGTCAGAGACATTTTACCGAGATGGAGAAAACCATTCTTACTATCATAGTCGAAGTCCCAGCTAGGTTTCTGGATGGAGTCGCTGTCAGAAGGAGAGTTTGAAGGCGGCGGGGGAGGCAGGTTTGGGGCCACGCTGCAGACGGCCACGGCTTTCCGGTGCCCGTGCACGGACTCCGGGTTGAAGGTGCTGAACTCGGGGTGCTCCGGGATAGCTGACCCTTCGAAGGAGTTGCGGTCAAGGTTGTTCCGAGAGTCACTTGGAATGCTTGGGGTGTAGGAGATGGGCCGGACAGGCACCTGGGGTGGTATGTCCGAGTAAATGTTCTTATTCAGCTTGGAATCGAAATACGGTCTTTGCAAGAAAGCTGCGCTGGGTCCCAGGTGTTTGTCCTCGGGTTCGGGCTGGGGTTTCTTCTTCCGACTGATCATCTTGCGGCAGAAGACGAACACCAGCACCAGCAGAAAGATGCCCGTGATGAAGACAACGATGCCGATCCCCTCGGCCAGGCCGATGTTCCAGGGGGTCGACACGTACTGGTTGGGAGCCACGTCCTCGCAGTGTTTCCCCTTGTACTCGTGGCTGCAGTTGCAGTGGTAGGAGCCGTGCGTGTTCTCACAGAGGGCCCCGTTCCGGCAGGGGTTGCCAGCACATTCGTCAACGTCGCTCTGACACCTGCCGAGACAGCCCAGGGTTAGGAGAGGCCTTGGCAGCACCATAGAGACTACAGGCTAATCATCCCTCCTAATAAGACTCACCCAACACTGACCCGGGCTTCCCAGGTGGCACTAGTGGTGAAGAACCCGCCTGCCAGTGCAGGAGACACGGGTTCCATCCCTGGGTTGGGAAGATCCCTGGAGGAGGGCATGGCAACCCACTCCAGTATTCTTGCCTGGAGCATCCCATGGACAGAGGAGCCTGGCGGGCTACAGTCCATGGGGTCGCAGAGAGTCGGACACGACTGAAGTGACTTAGCAACACTGACCCAGACACAGGACAGCCAAAACACACTATCGACAATAACTACACAAAAACCGTTTGTGGAGTAATGACTCATTTGAGTTTACACCCTGTACGTCTGGGAGATAAACACATCACATCAATGTTTAGCTGCCGTTTTTCTCAGGGTTCAACAGACAACTGAATCAAACTCACTGGCTAAACATCAGTTTGTCTCAATTTCTGATCCAGATATTTAGAAAAGTGCATGCCGATAAATGTATTCCAAGAGGGCTGGATTAAATTTCTCCGATAACTTTCCCATGGGGGAATATGACAGCTCCATACAGCATGTGAAAGGCCAGAAAACTCTCTGTTTTTCATTTTAAAATGTTTCTCCATGTTGAAAACCCTCCTCAGCTCCTCACCCTTACAGAATCGTCCACAGGAAAGCCCCCTCAGGCCCCCTCCTTCCCTCCCCTTCCCAGTGGGCGTCTCTGGCACCTGTGTGGGTCCCCCCATCACGGCTCAAACCCTTTCTCCTCTAACAAAATGCACCCTCCTCTAACACCCCTATACTCACCTGGCATTACAATTTTGATTACTGGGACATTTTTGTCAACTATATCGAGTACTGACTAGGATTCAAGTAGACTAATGAATGAAGACCACGTGACGGACAGTAAAATTCAGAATTACTACTAGAACAAAACCTTATGTGAATCCATGCAGGCAGGTCACACTTCAAGCCTTCTAACAAAAGTGACAGGTGAAGGCTTTTCTAGATGCATAGCACTAGGCACTTGTATGGAACAAGCACTAAGTTTTTTAAACTGAACCTGGTGGAAAGTCTAAGGGGAAATGGCACCTGGAACAGAAAACCATTTCATTCAACGTCGACAACAGGCATCTAGTGCCTCATATTCTTCACCGAAAATAATGATCGTCTCTCAGACTATGGAAGGCTCACAAAAGATACCTAAAGAGTTGAGAAATGTTTTAGATGCTACATAAACAATGAAAAAGAAGTCATCTATCTCATAGATAGGTAACAACCCCATGCGCATCTGTTTTAAAAAAACAACAATCACTGTTTCCACAGTTACTTCCTGCAAGTACCCATACGTTCCTTGTTTATAAATAACATTTTTAAAGTATAGAAGCACTCTATATTCAAAGCATATAGTATTTCAAACATTATATCATGTTCACTTGCTCAATATTTTTTTTAAAAGAATGAAAAGATGAATTATACAAAGAGTCACTATGAGCTCTGAAGTCAAATTCTAAAGCAACACAGTCCAAATTAAGTAAGTGTTGTTGCATCTTGCCAATCGCTGTGACCCTACAGAGAGCTGCAAACACAGATCTTGAAGGAAGTCAGTTACCTTTCTCCCCTAAAACCTGAGTCACACTGACAGACCGCACCATCCAAACTATCAAAACATGTTCCGCCGTTTTTACAAGGTTCATCTTTGCAGTAGGGGCTAAGCTGGCACCTGAAGGACAAGGGAAAAATAAGCATAAAAACCCAATGTTTTCTCTGTAACTACAGGAGCAAATGAATGTAGACACTGCACAGACACACGATGATGCTGAAAGCGCTACTGCTCTAATGAACGATGGAAGTCTGGGGACCTACACACCTCTGACCGGTATAGAGTCCTCGGCACTGGCAGACGAAGTCTCCGTTGTCCACAATGCAGGTGCCGCCGTACAAGCAGGGGTTGGAGGAACACGGGTTGACGCTCACCTCGCAGTAGGTCCCGATGTGCAAGGCGTTGCATTTGCAGTAATAACCTAAACCGGCAAATGGGAACCAAAAGTACTATCACTCAGTAACTCGAAAAAAGAAGTCTCAGGGTACTGGTTTTTACGTTTAAGTGAAAATTTAGCTCTCTAAGACTTGTAAAACATATCCAATTCCCCATACCCTCTGGGTACAAAGCTGCCTAGATCACCAAACCTTCCACTGTTGGTATCACCCAAATACGAAGGACTGAAGAGGGAACTCATGACTTGATCAAGGTCATCTTAACTTAGCAGGGTGCCCAAGGCCTTCTGGAAAACGACACTCCCAGCCCCGTCTCAAGTGAGCAAGACTGGCAGGCCCCCCGCTGGGCTGGTGGGTAAAAAGAAGCTTAGGGAGAACTGCTGCTGCTACGTCGCTTCAGTCATGTCCGACTCTGTACGACCCCACAGACGGCAGCCCACCAGGCTCCGCCGTCCCTGGGATTCTCCAGGCAAGAACAATGGAGTGGGTTGCCATTTCCTTCTCCAGTGCATGAAAGTGAAAAGTGAAAGTGAAGTCGCTCAGTTGTGTCCGACTCTTTGCGACCCCATGGACTGCAGCTCACCAGGCTCCTCTGTCCATGGGATTTTCCAGGCAAGAGTACTGGAGTGGGGTGCCATTGCCTTCTCCGTACGGAGAACTACGTGGAACCAATTCCAACCCCCTGGTTGGCGTCCTTGTGGCTGCAAAGGCATTCAGGGTCAGCTGTGGTTTCCTGTGACTACTGGTGCAGAATGACACGTGTCTGGAAATGTGATGTAGTGTGGCCACCGCTCAGCAGGAGAGAAACTGTCCCCTCCAGCCACTCCCAAGATGAACCCTAAGCCCAGCTCCACTCGAGCATCACTTACACCAGCTGCAGTATACGACCAAACTGACTGCACACGAAAAGGAAAAGCAGAAATGCCGGGAGACCTCCGCCCCAGTGCATACACGTGGATGGACTGCTTGGGAGAGGTGCTGCTGTGAGGCTTACCTCCCGTCGGGGAGGGGTGGCAGACGCCCCCGTTCTGGCAGGGGCTGCTTGAGCAGTCCTCCGTCGCCGTCAACAAGCACCCGGGAGACACATCCACTGACTCCTCGATGTGCGCGTAGCTCCTGGGTCTGTTGTTTAAGGGCAGCTCCTGCCCATTCAGGTAAATGGAGTCCATGCAGCCCCGGAAACCATTGCCCACCTGGGGGCTCCGTCCGTGCCTCGAGCCCTGCTGGCGGACGTGGCCCCCAAAAAACATGTGGCTGTCGAGGTTGAGGGTTTTCAGTGTCCCCGGGGCTGTGCCCGAGGCGGTGTGGACCTGATCCAGAACCAGCCGGGCGTAGTTCCCGTTCACCTCGAGGGACACCGCGTGCCACAGCCCGTCGTTGACCTGGATGCTCTGCACCGAGACGATGCCAGGGCCGCTGCCACAGTCGAACTTGTACTGCAGCCTCCCGTTGTGGATCTGCGACAGAGACAATCACTGTGCACGTTACTCTCGCGGAATCATCGCACCCGGCGTCGGATCACGCATCTAAAGGAGGGGGTGGGTCTGCCACCTGAAGCAGAAAGTTAGTGCAAGTAGGGATGAAAGGGAAAGTCGCTCAGTCATGTCTGACTCTTTGCGACTGTATGGATTGCAGCCCGCCAGGCTCCTCTGTCCATGGAATTCTCCAGGCAAGAATGTTAGAGAAGGCAGCCGTTCCCTTCTCCAGTGGAAATCTTCCCACCCAGGGATCAAACCCAGGTCTCCCGCATTGCTGGCAGATTCTTTACCATCTGAGCCACCAAGGAAGCCCAAGGCCTCGCACTTAAGTACTATAGAACACGTGCTCCTTGGTTTACTGTATGAATAATAAAAATAGGCCTCTCAGGGATATCAAAGTTCCAACTACATAACTAAAAGGCATTGTGTAAGTAACTGAAAACTGCTAACCGAACAGAAGAGCATCAGATTTTGTTTAAAGTCAAAAACAAATCACTCTTGATAAAAAAAAAAAAAAAAAAAGTAAGCTGATCATCACTTCAAGTGTATGTAGGACCTTTCTGTAAACTCTCCATAATATCAGTAAGATTCATATCAGAGTTTGAATGTAATGGTCACAGGAACCTGAAAATGTTTGTAAAAAACAGAAGTAAATGTCTATGTTACTGCAGAGCAAAAAGAGCTTTTCACCCCACAGAACTTATGTGTTGGGATCAATGAATCATTTAAAGGAAGAACTCAATCATTTCATGTTGCTTATCTTGTTCTTTTAAAAAATGGGCCACCTGAACATAGAATGGAATTCATGTGTCTAAAGTCTCCCACAATCTGAGATACAAATATGCACAAACACCCACCTCCAAGATGCTGTAGTCGGTCCCTCGAGCATACATGACAACCGCGTGGGCAGAGTACGTTCGAAGCCTCATGGTCAGCTTCATCTCTAACTTGTTTTCATTTTCCATTAGACGGTATTTCACAAAGCTGTTTCCAGTAAATGTTATAGATGCAGTCCCTGGGAATCACAAAGAGAAGAAATAAATCAGAACCAAGTTTAAGCATATTTGTATAAGTTGTCCCCCCACCACCATGCCCTAATTCAAGTTCTGGATCTAAGATGATACAGTATAAAATTCAATTCAATGGGAAATGTCTATTTTTTTCACAAAGAGCAACAGCAAAACTGGCTCTCCATTTGGAGTGAATAAGTTAGACTACTGTATCACAGAGAAATGAATTCTAAGATAAATAAAAGATCCAGATATGAAATATCCATTAAAAAATCATTAGAAAACAATTTAGAAAAATATGTAGCCTCCAGGTGGTTTGCAAAATGTTCTCAAGCAAGACGTAAAACAATTCACACTCTACAAAAACAATGAAACTAGTATCAATCCAGAGATGAAAACTATTTTGTAAAATTATGCAGAAGTAAGAAAATAAAAATTAAACAAATCAAAAGACCAGTGACATATAGACAGTGGGTCTATTAACATGTAAATAATGTTAATGCTCAAAATTATACAGAGCTCCATCCATTCAAAATAAGAAACAGACAAATTATCCAGACAATCAAGCAGAGAGCATGAACTGGCCAGTCACAGAAGAGGAAGTGCTGCCATGAACAAATGAAAAGACAACCTTCACAAGTAGCCAGAAAAACGGCAATTTAAATAATTAGACGTCATTTCATCCCTGGCGGCTCAGATGGGAAAGAATCTGCCTGCAATTCAGGAGACCTGAATTTGATCCCTGATTGGGAAAGATCCCCTGGAGAAGGAAATGGCAACCCACTCCAGGAGAATTCTTGCCTGGAGAATCCCAAGGACAGAGGAGCCTGGTGGGCTATAGTCCACGGGGTTGCAAAGGGTCGGACACAACTGAAGGACTAACACTTCTACATTTTTTCACTTTTTTATCTTAGTTGAACCTCTCACCTGGGCACTGACCAGACTTGCCACCCGGACAGACGCAGGTATACGTCTCCTCTCTGGGGTCAGTGACACATTCCGATCCTTCAGGGCACGGATTATCTTCACATCCACGATGGACAAGTGGGCATTTTCCCTCTGTTTTAAAAAAAAAAAAAAGAGGAGGGGGGAGAGCTAATGAATAGGAATTTCAAAAAAACGGATCTTTACTGTGTCGCCATCTAAGGCTGTAAGATGAACCGACCCGCACGCCCATTTCCACCTGCGTGTGCGTTACCTCTGCAGAGGCACATGGCCGTCCGCCGGTGGCGTGGGGTCACAAAGCTCAGTCTGGCCGTGCTGTGCGTTGACATCACACTCTCGTCCATGGACACCTTCTCATCACAGAACTTCCAGGGGCAGTCGAGGCCTGCACACAGCTTCCGGAACACCTCCAGGATCCTCACACCGATGATCTCCTCGATGTCCGTCACGGAAGAGTTGATCTTCTGCAGGAGCTGCCTGGTGGAAACGTGGGCGACACCCGACCTCTCTACAAACAGCAAGACGTCCAGGTGCGGGTGAGGCTCGGCGGGCTGCAAACTGACAATCTGAATACTGTTCCTCCTCACGCCCAGGATGTTCCCCAAAGCTCGCTGGAAGTTGCGCCAGTAGTCGCCGACGAACTCTTCTGGGGTGAGGTTGGCGAAGCGGATGGCGACCGTCTGGTTGAGCATCTGCTGCGTCACCTGTCTGACCTGCACCGTGATGTCGGCCGCGGTGGTGAACTTCCCGTCCGTCACGCTCACGTTGAGCAGGTACTGCCCTATGTCCAGCTTCTTGTGCGCGATCAGCTTGCCCCCTGTGCTGGACACGGAGAAGAGGTTGTCCATCTGCGGGTCGAGGCTGTAGGTTAACGTGTCATACACGTCTTGGTCGGTGGCGTGGACCTTCCCGATGACACCACCTGAGTACTCCTCCCCGAAAGCAGTGATGAAAATCTCCAGCGGCAGGATTGCCGGGGGATAGACGCTCTCTTCAATGACCCTGATGTCAATATATGTCAGAGACGACAGCTGAGGCTTTCCATTGTCTGCCGCCTGCGAGAAAAGAAGGGGAAAAAAATCACCTTTGTCTGTATCGTCGTTCACAACTTCTTAATACAAATATATTTATACTGCTCAAGTTCTAAAGTACTACCAATCGTTAGATACCTAATTCTTTGTATGAGAAGCATTATCAAGGGACAGGGTAGAAAGCATTTTCAGAGTAGGTGTATTAACTGGTCATAGCGGAATTGGGGGTATGATGCTTGAATTCATAGGAAAGAGATTGTTAATAGTAGTGACTTGGTGATAAAATTAATCGTGTACAATTCTGGCATGTACGGGTTGTTGAAAGAGACCACAGGGTAAATACTTCTTTCTGACCCTTTCACTGATTCATGCTGAAACTTAGCTCCACCAACATCTATGCTAAAGTATGTGCTAAGTCGCTTCAAGTGCGTCTGACTCTTTGTGACCCCATGGACTGTAGCCCGCCAGGCTCCTCTGTCCATGGGGATTCTCCAGGCAAGAATTCTGGAATGGGCTGCCATGCCCTCCTCCAGAGGAATCTTCCCAACCCAGGGGATCAAACCTGCATCTCTTATGTTCCCTGGATTGGCAGGCGGGTTCTTTACCATTAGTGCCACCTGGGAAGGTCTCTGATAAGGTAAGTGAATAAATAAATATGCCCCTGCCAAGTGCTGTGGGATAAAAATGAAGATATGACAAAAAAAAAAAGAAAACCAGACTGTAATTCTAATTCAGTTTTGCAGTTCTGTCTTCTCACGAGGCATAAGCTGTTTACACATGAGAAGATAGATCACTGCAGTGGCTCTTTTCCACGAGTTCTCAAAAAAAAAACAAACCATGAAGAAAGGCGTGAATACCTTAACACGCAGTAAGTAATGATCCTTCACTTTCCTATTTATGGCGGCCGCCGTCAGCAGGGCTCCCTGCTGGTTGACTTCAAACGCCCCCTCTTCATTCCCGCTCACGATGCTGAAGAAGAAGGGGGGACCGTTGTGGGAGGAGTCCCTGTCCGTCACCACCAGCTGCAGCACGCTGAACCCCACGGGCTTGTTCTCCTGCAAAGGGGAGGAGAACCACGCCGCTGTCAACAAGACGCCCCACAAGCTTTCCAGAATAGGACGTTTGCAGAAAACAGACATTGCTGCTTCATTTGGAAGGAGGAGAGGGGAGAGGGGCTGGCGGTGTTGGGAAGAAGGGGAGGGAGACTGGTGGGGAAGGGGGGAGTGGAGGGGAGGGGGTGTGTAGGGAGACTGGGGAGGGGAGAGGTGCTTGGCGGAGGAGTGGGAGGGTCTGCATGGGGCCAGGAGGAAACTCAGGGCAGAAGGGAAGGTTAAGAACCAAGCTACTGAGGTTATCTTAAAAACCAAAGCAAAAAGAAGAGACGAAAGCATTTTGGAAATGGCTCATCTTTTAGTACCGACAGAGAGCCCTGTAATGTCACCCTTCCCATTTTTCTCAAAAGCGGTCTTTGGAAAAGGAAAGCTATTTCGAACGAATAATCGAGGCCCGTGAGAGCACACATTTCAACAGGGACACATTCCAGGAGCCCAGGACCCACGGTCACCTGGATGATCAGGCTGTAGTTCCCCCTGGAGAAGACCGGGGCATTGTCGTTCACATCAGACACGTCGATGTTCACGGTGGTCGTGGCGACTCTGGGGGGACTGCCATTGTCAGAGGCCTGCACGGTGAGTGTGTAGCCTGAGATCTTGTCGGGGAAAACACAAAGAGAAGTGTGTCCGTTTCCACAAGACCAAAGAACAGGGGTTCCGTCTCAAGCGTGCTTCTGACACCCCCAGAGGGGCAGATCTGAGGGTCTCCGCCCCCTGAGCCCTGCAGGCGGGTGACTCCCTAGCCTGCACACAGGGGCATGGCCACAGGCCACCTGCAGAGTGGAATGTGTCTGCCCGACAGAAAAAGTTACTAACATGGAGGAGGATCTCAGATGCCTCTCAGAAACATACTTGCCCTGTGAAGGTGTTCTAACTTTGAAAACGTGCCGATCTATTAACAGAAATTAAGACAGAAAAGGAACACAAACGATGAGAAAAGATGGGCACACCTGTCTAAGGGTGCAACCTTCCCTCTGTCCCAGTGCGACTCTCAGCTAGGAGCAGACACACAGCTAGCTGTCTCCTGCCCTCGAGGGCCCATTCATTCTCAACGCTCGGGACTCTCCAGATCATCTTCCTCTTCGATGTGGCACTTGGCTTGCCCTCAACTGCCTCAATCTCCCAAGACCCTTCTCTTTGTGACTTCCTACTAGAAAAGGTGACTTAAGTGGGGTGGCTGCTTTTCTAGGACAGCTCCTTTTAAGGTCTCTCTTTCAGAGGAAGCAGTGAAGAGGCCAGGAGGCTGGCTAAACCCCAGAGGATGTGCTGTCAAGTACCAGTCCTGCGAGACACGCCCACGGGAGAGGGCGACTCGGCCTGGGGAACTCACCTGCAACCTCACAACGGACATGAGTTTACTCAAGGTTTTGAGAAGTCGGTTCAAGTTAAAAACACTAACTTTTGTCCTGCCCAGCAGTACTGAAGTCCTAAGCGTTAACAGTCATGCCTCCCAATCTCTTGGGAAGTCCCTGCTCAAAAATAATGGGTCAGGAAAAGAATTAAAGAATGGAGATTTTATGAAATATCTCAGCACTATCTCCCCAAATTCCTTTCAACTTGGATGTGCCCACTATCCTTCTGAAATCACAGTCTGTATTACCCCTGACGCCCTTCTAATTCCCTGAACGAAGGCTCTTTCACTTCTTCCCTCCATCACCTCTGAGGCAGCTCCCCTCCTGTCTGTGAGAGAGGGTGAGTAAGTGGATGGGTGGATGGATGGAGGGATGGAGACAGGGAGGGAGGAATTGGCTCTTTCCTCATTCGCTCACATTTACCTCCAAACCTCAGGTCATTTCCATGATCATCTCCGGAGGCACGTGCCTTTTCTGTATTTCCAGCTTCAAGTCTCCAGTTTGACTACAATGTCCCAAAACTGGCTGTACAGTTTTACCTGAATATGCCACTTTCCTTGCCAGGTCAGCACACCCAGAACACAGTCGAGCGCGTCTCCCCAGCGCCAGGTCTGTGCCCCGTGACCCCATCTGATGGCAGTACTCCATCACAGCAGGACTGAACAGCATCGAAGCACCGGCCACCTCCGCTCTCCGTGGAGGCCACAGCTCAGCTCTGTGGTCCTCACTGCAAGTTTCCGCATTTGTCTTGTCGCTCACGTGTCACGCTACTATCCCCGCTCGGGCTCTTGTAACGACTGTCACTGGGCCTCCTACCTCTGACCTGCCGCAGGCCTGGTCCTCAGAGAGCATCCCCTCGTGTTGCTGCACTTGGGTGCACAGACGTCGGTAACCACCTAACCCCTGCGATGCAAGCCTGAACCTAGGATCCTGGCTTTGTCTATGGCCTGAAATCTGTTCCTAAAACACCTGATGTATCTTCTCTCCCTCGCTTGTCTGTAAGATCACTCTCCTCCAACACAACTGAATAAAATCTCCTAAACACACCCCGTGACTGCCTTTCTCCATTCTTTCCTCCCCCCAGTTCCTCACGGGGAATTCCCTCCTCTCAACACTCGCGTCTCCCAAATCTCTGCTGTCATGTAAAACCCAGATTCTAGCTCCACGAAGCGTCTCAAAACACCGGTGCCAACAGAGTTTCATCCCAAATACACACTTTTATTCTCTAAATGTCACAAGTATGAAACAAATCACTATTCTGGAGATCTTCATACTATAACTGTTTTTCAGGTATTTATATTCTGCTTGTCGCTTCCTAAGAACAGGGCTGGTTCTTTTGACATTTCCCAACATGTTGGCACTTGATTTGATAATCTGTATAAACAATTTAATTTCTCCACTTACTGTTTCCCGGTCTAGAAGTTTGGTCACCTTCACTTCTCCTCTGGCAGGGTCGATTGTAAATGGACTTCCCTGGTTGCCATCTATAATTGCATAGTGGATGTGGCTGTTTGAAGGTCCGTCAGCATCATCTGCCATAACCTAGAAAACATCACATTCCTGTTTAGGAGACAGATGAGGACGTGACAGCAGAAGTCTATTAAGCAAATTTCTGGTATCAATGGCAGTTACTTATAAATAGAGCCAGTCACTGGGTTAATAAAAGACATTTCCTCATCTTCCAATTATTTTCAAGTAAGGCCACTGTAAGAACTGGAAGAGAGCGTCCCTGGTGGCAAAGAATATGCCTGCTAGTGCAGGACACACGCGTCTGAGCCCTGGTCTGGGAGGATCCCACGTGCCAGGGAGCAGCTCAGCCTGTGTGCCACAGCTTCTGGGCTGGGCCCAGAGCCCAGGAGCCGCAACTGCTGAGCTGATGTGTTGCAACGGCTGAAGCCCCCAAGTCTGTGCTCTGCATGCTCCACAACTAGAGAAACCCTCAAGAGCAACAATGACCCAGCACAGCCAGAAATAAACAAATAAATTAAAACAGCAGCAGCAACAAGAAAAGTGGATAAATCCCTAGAAAAATTCTTGCCGAGACCCAGAAGAAAACTGCAGAGGGAAAGATATGCACCGTGATCACAGACTGTTCAAGAACAGCGTCCTCGCTGATGACCGCCGTGTAGGTGTCCTGGCTGAACACTGGGGTGTTGTCATTGATGTCTGTTACATTGATGTTCACCGTGGCAACATCGCTTAATGACGGTGTGCCTCCGTCAGTGGCCTCAACAGTCAGGTAGTACTCATGAGAGCTCTCATAGTCCAGATTCCCAATGATAAATATGGCCCCTGAGCAGAAAATCAGAGTCACTTCCAGTGCTTTAAAATGCCACCACTTTCTCCTCCTATGACTGAAATCTTCAAGAGCTGACTTACCATTTATGTATGTTCTCTAATTTCTTAATTCAACAAGTAAAACAGGAATTGGCTCATCCTGGGAACTCTCCTTATTGCTTTTACTTTCCTGATACTCTTTGGAATATTTAAATTGCTTTTAAACTTAAATTGCTCAGTACTTGCTATATCCCTGTTATAAAAATGATTACATTTCTTATCTCTTCTAAATGACAGTTTACTACAGACTTTAATAAAACAGAAAGAAAACATAAAAATTCTATTCTTTGGCTTTTCATTTTCTTTTCCTTCTCCTACTTTTACAGAAATTCATATCTTTTTAAAAATCTCTTGAATAATGCTTTGTTTACATTCTATCATTTTTTTTTAAAAATCCCTTTTTGATTTAATAATTCCTTTAACGTCTTTCAATGTTGTTCCTTTTTACCTCCTTACAGTCTATCCTACTTAAAGAGTCCTAAAAATAACAATTTTATATGTGCTAAAAATACATTTTAAGATAGCATCATCACACACCAACCCTTCATCTGAAACAGTCACATACAATTAAACACAGTTTGAATGGAGCCATTTTTGAGAGAGCAATTTCCTTATAGCTATTTCAGTCGACAGGTTAACAAGACTACAAAAGTATTTATGCAGCCAGAGTCAAGAGCTTCAGCGACTTTTGACCCTCACTGCCAGTCCCTCACTAAGGAGCTCAGCCCAGGTATTTGCCAGTTATACACAGCTAGCATAATGAAGAAGTCAATTTAACGAATTATCAGGTGCCCCTACTGAATCTAAGAGCAAAGAGGTCGAAACTCCTGTTTCACTTGGGAAGCTATTTCATATGAGATCCACAAGGGGCACAAAAAAGCGAGCCATTATGCAAAATTTCCTACCATCTTCCATTCTTTATCTTTACTGATTTATTACATCTTATAGCTTTACTAAATAACTAGAGTATGATGCTTTAATTTTCTCCTTAAATTTGCTCATAACAGACAAGCCAGAAATTATTTTAGTGTGTAGAACTACAGTTTTAAAGCCTTCTAAACCACGATGAATTCCACTTCAGATAACAACACAAAGGAAACTTGAGTTTTCTCTTATTTTAGGGTATCTACTGACAACATGTGACCTGTCATTGTACCAGTCAAGTGCTGAGCAATCTAGCCTTTCTGGCAGAATAAGGGCTCCCTCCCATTTGAGTGGTAGGTTACCTGTCTTAGAGTCGATGCTGAATTTCCCATGTTCATTCCCGCTTATGATAGAGTAGGTGATTTCTGCGTTTGCTTCAATGTCCCGGCTCGCTGCGTACACTTGGAGAACTTCAGTCCCAACGAGAACGTCCTCAGACACTGTGGCACCATATTCACGGTACTCAAACACGGGCGGATTGTCATTTATATCCAAAACAGATATGACAATGGTCCCGGTAGCTGTCAACCTTCTGGGCAAACCATGATCGACAGCTTTCAAAGTCAGGGTGTATACTGCCTGGAGTTCTCTATCCAAAGGCTTTTCTAACTGAATGATTCCAGATAATTCGTTAATGGAGAACTGCCCATCAGCGGAGTTAAGCAGTGAGTAGGAGATTTTCCGATTCAGTCCTGTCAAAGACACCACATCATGTCAGAACGCTTTATTTCAAGAAATGTAAGCACGCTCCTTAAAAATATGGACACCTACAGCTGATTCATGTTGATGTTTGACAGAGAACAAGAAAATTCTGTAAAGTAATTATCCTTCAATAAAAAAATAAATTAAAAAAATACATGTAGCATACATATGAAAAGGGAAAATGCTAATATACATTATTTAAAAATTCTTGTTGACTAAGATCTTAAAAAAATGTAACTTTTAAATGAGAGATTCACTGAGTTAAAACAAATATAATTTCATAGTCATCTGACTTTTTTTAAGACCATATTATATAGGAACTTTGTTCTAAAACCCAGATCTTTAAAAATAAAGCCTACTTATTACTTAGCTTCGGTGACAAACATTTATTTGAAAATTAATACATTTGCTTCTAACTCTTCAGTGTTAGAATGATCGAAGAAGTTATTTCTATTCTCTGCTATCAAAATGCTGTGAATATATACCCCAGAGCCTTACTGTCTCCATAAAAAACTTGAAAGATCTGTAAAACTAAAACAATATGTTGTTTGCTTCTGTTATGTCCCTATGATACTAAATCTCTTTGTCACAAATGCTTTATTCACCAAAAAATAACAACCCTTTATCAATTAATTCAATGGGATATAAAAATCTGTTATCACAGGCTAGAATTTTAGAGGCATCACAGTAAGTTCATTGTGCACAATTTCGAGATTTTGAATATTCATTAAAAATGAGTTCCTTATTCTGAAGATTTCATTCAATTTTTAATGCCAACACATTTTTTTAAAGATTTTTTTAAAAAATATGGACCAGTTTTAAAGTCTTTACTGAATTTGTTACAATACAGTCTATGTTTTGGTTTTTTGGCCACAAGGCGTATGGGATCTTAGCTCTCCCAACAGGGATTTAACTCACACCCCCTACACAGGAAGGTAAAGTCTTAACCACTGGGCCACCGAGGAAACCCCAACGCTAACACAACAATAGTGAGTTACTCAACACGCATCAGCCTGGGTACATGAGAGGGGATGAATGTGTTAAAACAGCCCCTCAGGCCACAGTCTGAAGACAAGAGCATCATCCGGGCTTTACCTGCATCCGCGTCCGTGGCCTGCACCCTGGTCAGGAGCGTGCCTGGCTCCGTGTTCTCAAACACGGTGATGGTGTAGGGATCAGCAGAGAACTCGGGGGCATTGTCGTTCACGTCCTCTAGCGTGAGCACAATGCTCGCTTGGCAGAACCTTCCCCCTCCATCGGCGGCCTTGACGAGAAGATGGTAAGTTGCTTGCTCCTCGCGATCCAGCGGGGCTGATGTTTTCAGTTCACCTAAAAACAAATATCCACGGGCTCACTTGAAACCGAAGATGTAACTGCCAGCAGACATCCTTCTTCCTCTTACATCTATAAAATCTGAATAATAGTCTTCCTTTGGACAATAATTTTGTCAGTGACAGAGTCAACAGCTAGGGGAGCCCTCTGAGTTGAAGACTGTCAAATCCTGCTAGGAGCCAGCTCTAAGCCATAAAGATCTCCAGGCTGGTGGGTCTCTTGTATTATATAAAACGTCAAAAAGCAAAAGAGCTGCCAATTTACCAAGTTCAAGGTATTTTTTAACTGACTCAAAAATTAGATTCAAATGTCTATAATTAATTTGGGTGGAAACCTTAATAGAAAACTATTGCTTGATCCCCAATTTTAACAAAATACAAACTCAAAGAGAAAAACAATACCAGAGGTTTAAAGACAGGTAAAATATCATCAATAATTTTAATGAATATGCTAAGTTATAAATTTATGGTCACAAGTTCAATGAAACAAACTATATGGAAAATTGATAAAGCAGAAAGCTTGATATACTTTAACTTCTGAGTTGTTTTCTTTTTTAAAGAAGGCGATATAAAAAACTTATAAATGTTAAATCCTCGATTCAAGCAGGTGATATTGCTGCTGTTAATTTTTTATCTCACCATAAATTTTATAGTTAATTGTTGCTTACCTTTCTAAAAGATGCCATTTTTGTAGCAGAAGAGCAAATTCACAAGAACAAAATATAATTTCAAACTATCTGTGTGATCCAAAACCACCTGAATATGTGACTTTGTTGAAACAGAATCTGTTTTGCCCAAATTCCACCTTTACCTGTGTCTGGATTTAGTTTGAATTTTTCTGCACCTGGACCAAATAATGTGTAAGTAATTTCAGCGTTGGAACGGATATCTGCATCCGTCGCAGAGACCTGCATGATCAGCTTCCCAGGAAAGGCATCTTCTGGAATCGTGTCAGAATATAAAGTCTACAAAGATTGTAAACAATACCGTTAACTTAGAACATTGAAAGTTAACATGACTGCCAAGGGAGCAACAGAAATCACTTAACTGGGGTCACAGAACACACAGGAAAGGAATAAAACTAAAATCCAAGGGGTCTGCAGAACTATTTTTCTTACAAAAGAGGAGTCAGGTCACAGCTAACAACCCCACACGCTGAACTACAGCTCTTCCCTGGTACCCATGTTGTCCTCGCGTTAAGAACTATGGGCTCCGCGGGGGCAGAGGCCACACCCTGCACCTCTGGGTTCCTCCAGTATGTGCAAAAGCAAGGGCTCTAAATATAGTCTGCTGGAGCAGAAGAGAGCTGTGTACCAAGAACTCCTGGCCTAATGTCCCCCCCGCCATAACCTCACCCCCCGATGAAGGGAATCCCTTCAGGAAAATGTAAGAGAGCATGTTTAGAGTTAACATACAACTGTAATCCTGTCCATAATTCACAGTATTTTTGAATGATGTTTTCAAGCTTTTTAAACATACCCCAAAAGTACTTCTGAAACTACTCCAACTCTGGCTCCATCAACCCCATCTTGACTTAAACATTAAGAACTTACAACGTAAAAGACATCTGAATTACTTCCCGTGCAGTAGCACCATGTGACTGTCCGACTGAAAGGTTTAAGAAAGAAATCTGAATTCATAATATATGAACTTAAAGACAGGAGTAGCCTACCTTTTCACAAATGGGACTGTTGTCATTTGCATCAAGGACTTTGACTTCAACTATAGCTTTGGATGAGAAGGTCCCGTCAGTTGCTGTGATGGTCAGAAGGTAATTGTCCCTTTCCTCTCTATCTAGAGCTTTCTTCACATAGACCTTCCATTCGTTCTGTATATTTTCAATAGCAAACTGCCCCAAAGGATCTCCGCCTATGACATCAAAGGAAGGAGATGACAGTCAAATTTGTTGAAATTAAAAAAAAAAAAAAAAAAGTACAGGAGAAACAAATTGTATAAAAGATACATAATTTAAAAGTTAAGTTTTTAAAAAATAATTCCATTTATATTTATTAGATTTCCTGTTTACTAAGCCCTGCCAACCCTCAACAAAACCAAAAAAAAACAAAGGAAGCAGCACTAAAATGTGTATCTGAACACAGCATGAAGCCAAAGAGAATTTAAAGACCATCAATAACACTTTCACCTACACTGAAACTGCATTTTTTAAACTGTAATATCTTTTTTATATACTACGTATAAAGTCTGACAGAATGAATCATAAAAATCAAAATCTGTCTAATGAAACAAGGACTGGCTTTGCTCAGGCAAAGAACTTGAAATATAGCTTAAGAGATTGTTACTTTCTACTTATTTTAAACATACTACAATTGAATCTTTAACTCTCAATTGCCATCAAATAATGTATCTCAGCATCCATGCTTCTGATACCACTTGACTTGAAATTAAACCGTTTGCATGTGTTACCTGTTATGTAGTATGTAACTTGTCTGTTGATCTCCTCAGAATCAGCATCCGTGGTGCTCACGATGGCAATCACGCCCCCAGGAGGATCATCTTCGCTCACGGTCCCTTTGTAGATCTCGGCCGTGAACCGAGGGGGGCTGTCATTGACATCAGTGACTGTAACATCCACAACGGCTGTGGAGGAGAGCTGAACCTTCTCACCGTGATCTGAGGCAACCACCTTAATCTGGTAGCTGTCTCTCTTTTCATGGTCCAGTTCCCTCAGCGTGGTGATCCAGCCCGTTTCCACGTTAATGGCAAAGGATTCGATGACGTCCATGCTTTGTGACTGATCTAGATTATACATGACTTCGCCGTTGGTGCCTGAATCCAGGTCAGATGCCCTGATCTGAATGACTCTGCTCCCCGCCGGCAGGTTTTCAACAACAAAGGCCTCGTATGGACTAGACTCCAAGACAGGGCTGTTATCGTTGGCGTCCCTCACCTGGATGCTCACATCGACAGAAGCCACCACCTCCTGGTCACCATGAGTGCACCTGGCAAGCACGGAAAACTGGAACCACTTTGTGGTCTCGTGGTCAAGACTCTTCTCCAGTTTCAGCCTCCCGCTCTGCCTGTCGATCACAAAGAACTCATCTCTGTTGCTCTCGGGGGTATTCCCTTTGACCAGGCTGTAAAGGACAGACCCACTGTGTTCTGCTCGAATGAGGTCTATTTCGGTTCCAATGGGCACGTCTTCAGAAACTGTATAGGTGTAAAACGGCTCTGAAAACCTGGGAAGCCGCACTTCTGGTGGGAGCACTTTAACGTAGACGGGAACAACCGATTCTCTTTGTGGGGACCCGTTGTCCACAGCTCTGACGAAGAAAGTGAAGACCTCATTCTCCAAGCCGATTAAACTTTCCTTGGTAGTAATTATGCCAGACGCTCTGTTGATTTCCAAATTCTCTTTAACACTTTCAGAATCTGCTTCGATGGCATAGGCGATGTCAGCGTTGGAGCCCTCGTCGGCGTCGCTGGCGAGGACTTTGATGACCGATGTCCCTTTGGGAGCGCTGGACCCGATGTTCACCTCAAACCTGGTTGCCCGAAACTGCGGGGCATTGTCATTGTCATCTGTGAGGATGACGTTAACGGTGCAGAAAGCAACCTTGCCTCCTGCATCCTTGGCCATGAAACGAATGGGGATTACTTTCTCTGCTGGGGTTTCTCGATCAAGCTTTTCTAAAGTAAAGATCTGCCCTCGCTCATTTGTGTAAAACCGGTCTTTGGCGAAGTCATTGACGATGTGGTAGGTAACGTGACCATAAATACCTGAATCCCCATCGGTTGCTTTGACCTCGGTCACCAGGGTGTGCAGGGGAGCGTTTTCAGCGAGCTCCACTTCATACTCGTTCTGAAGAAACGTGGGACTGTGCAAATTGCCTCCAATCACAGTCACGTGAACCTGAGCGGAACTCCTAAAAACTCCATCCGACGCAGACACCTGGAGGGTGTAGGACGGCTTCAGGGCGTGCCGGCGCAGGTTTGACAGCGTGATGATCCCTGTCTTGCCGTCGATGACAAAATTCTTATGGTCGTTGCCAGACAGGATGGAATATTCCAACTTGTCTGCGTCGGAACTGTCTGCGTCATAGGCCCGTACACAGGTCACAAAATGCCCGTGGGCGGCATGCTCGCTAATTCTGGCTTCGTAAAGCTGCTGGTCAAAGAGGGGCGGGTGATCGTTGAGGTCAGTGACGTCCACCGTGACGACCACATCGCTGCTCAGAGGGGGCATGCCGCCGTCAACAGCCCTCACGGAAATCTGGTGCTGCCGGAACTGCTCATAGTCCAGAGTCCTGACCAGCGAGATGAGGCCAGTGGCGCTGTCGACGTGAAAATGATCGTGGCTCTTGCTGTGATTCCCGACCATGTGGTAGGAAATCCCTCTGTTTGGTTCTGAGTCGGCATCTGTCGCTCTGACTTGAACCACAGACGTCCCGATGACAGATGCCTCGGACAGGGTGGCGGCATAGGACGGCTGGGCAAACATGGGAGGGTTGTCATTGATGTCCTCCACGATTATGTCCACGAAGACCTCGGCATGAGCGCCGGTCAAGGAGTCCGTGGCTCGGATGCTCAGTTTATATGCCGGGTGGGACTCGAAGTCCAGGGGCGCCACGACGCTGATAACTCCGGTGTTGAAGTTGACAGTGAACTGGCTGAAAGGATCGCCCTCGGCGATGCTGTAGTGCACCTTCAGGCCCTCCGGGCTGTTGGCTTGTACGAGGACAACGGGGCTGTGCATCTGTGCGTTCTCTGGGATCTCGGCACTGTAGAAAGGCTTTTCGAACACGGGCATGGCTTTGTTCATCACGGTGATGGGGACGATGACCTCGGCTGAGAAAGCTGGATCTCCTCCATCTCTGGCAACCACTGTGACGAGATACTCTTTATTTAAGGTGTCAGGTTCAAACGGCTTTTTCAGTGAGATCTCCCCAGAGGACCCAATCTGGAAGTGTTCGTGGTGCTCCTTGAGGTAGTAATGAACCTCCCCGTTTCGGCCACTGTCCCTGTCGACGGCGGTCACGTGGCGGATCACCTGGCCCACGGCGGCATCCACTTTCACCAGGGCGTAGTAAGGGAGGTTGACGAACACTGGGGCATTATCGTTCTGGTCCTCGATGGCGACCTTCACGATGACGTGGGCCACGGCCGGAGGCGTCCTCTCCCGCGTGACTTCCACCACCACGTCAAAGGCCTCCTGCTGCTCGCGATCGAACGGTATGCCGGTGGTCGACAGCACTCCGGACGTGCGGCTGATTCTGAACCTGCGATCCGGGTTGAGGATGTGGTAAAACAGGGGCTCGTTGATTGGATTCCCAAGGGCAGTGATGACAGCAAGCGTTCTGGCTTCGGTGGAATTCTCCTTCACCACGGCAGAGTAGAAATCTTGAGTAAATTTCAGCTGGCTCTCCTTGCTTTCTTTCACGTTAATTTTGACGGACGCAAAGCTGGCGAACCGGCCATCGGAAGCCCTGACGGTTAACTCATAGCGGCTCCTCAGCTGAGTCGTGTTCTGCACAGTTATGGTGCCAGTCTTGCGGTCCATCAAGAACTTCTCCCCAATGTTGCCTTCGGTGATGGAGTACATTAGCTGTGAGAACGCGCTTGAATCGGCATCAGTGGCATTCACCGTGATGACCTTGACTCCTCTGTAGGTTGGTAACAGAAGAGATGCTTCATATAATGATGCGGAGAACACAGGAGGGCAGTCGTTAATGTCAATGACGTGTATAGTGACATTGGCTGCGTATTCAGCAAACAGACGTGGTGTTCCCATGTCATGAACTTGCACAGTGAAGTGAAACGTGCTTGCTTCTTCATAGTCCAAACTTAGGACTGTATGAATAGCACCAGTGCTAGAATCAATGGTAAAGTATTTGTGTACAGATGGTTCAACGATGTGATAAACAAGCAAGGCATTTGATTCTTGATCGGCATCAGTGGCTCGAATAACTAACGGGACATTCCTGTCTGTTAGGACCACGCTGTTAATTGAAGCTGATTCGCTAATGAGCCCTGTATACTCTGCTTGCATAAAAACTGGCAAGTTGTCATTTTCATCCAGCAGGTGCACTACAACGGTTGTGTTTGCAGACAAACCAGCCATGTTAGTTCCTTGTACTGTTAATGTATAGACGGGCAAGGTTTCAAAATCCAAAGCTTTCTGAGTGATGATACTTCCAGAGTGTGGGTTAATATCAAAGGCATCAGCTACATTTCCATCCTTTATTTCATATACCACTGATGACTGGCTGTGGGCTGTAACCATTCCGACAAAACTCCCAATGCCGACAGTTTCACTAATTTCAACAGAATGTTCTTTTGATGTAAACTTGGGAGAGGCGTTGTCGGCAATGGTCACAAAGATCCGCACAGAGGTGATTTCACTCATTGGTGGGTCGCCTTTATCTGTAGCTTTTACCATTAAGTCATATGCTCCTTGGTTACTACGATCTAATTCTCTGGCAGTTTTTATGGAGCCCAAGATGGGGTCGATCGTAAAAGAATTTCCAATGTTTCCTGGGAGGGGAGAGAGAGAAGCATGTTGAGAGAAAAATACAAGGACCGATCAACCTTCAAAGGGAACTGGCTTCATTCAACCTGTCTCATTTCTCAATGTGTTTCATTTTTATCCACCTAAACTAAGGCAAACTTTTCCAAGTTTTGTCTATAAATTATCAAAAAACAAACAAACAAACAGAATTAATATCACTATGCAGCTAAAGCTAAAACTCTTTCTGGCTGAACTAGGAATGTGTTGTGGGAAAAGCTGATTCTCCTTCATAAAGCAGTGAAGCTAATCATTTCCGAGAGTCCCTCAAACCCCCTTTGGAATGTATTTATTGCTTGCAAATTCTCAAGAATCTTATATGAAAGGGAAGACTTCAATTAAATTCAACAGACTTCAATAGGGTTGGCCCTCGTTTTAAACATTCGGGAATTGATGAAGAAGCCTGTATATAATCTGCCCCACTTTCCAGGTTTTGAAGATTTCAATAATATTCCCTGAATTTTTTTCAGGTCAATTTGATTTCTAGGTGAGTGTTTCTCAACCCGGAGGCAATTTCACTCAGAGGGACGTTCAGTTGTGTTTGGACATATTTTAGGTGACCACTACTTGTGGAGAGAGGGTGCTCCTACCATCCAATGGGTAGAGACAAGGGATGCTGCTAAATACCCTACAACACAGCAAAGCATTTTGTGATCCAAAAATGTCCATAATGCTAAAACTGAAAATCCTAAGATAGTTTTACTTGCTTTCTTTGGACTTTTTACAGCTACAGTGTCTACAACAGCTACACATACAACTCCACAATATTCCGTGGTTTTGATTCACTGACTGAAACCTTTTCTGAGGAAGCCAGTTTACTAGCTACACAGTTTACTATCTTTCTGGGTAGATCACAGCAGTGTGAGGGTCCTCAGAACCGATCCATCCACAAAACCTTCATCCCTTTCCTGTTTTCTAAACAAAGAGTCCAGAATCATTTATTTGAGTCATAGAATTGAACTTATTTTCCCCAAATGAATTCTTACACTGACGCAAGACAAGGTTGACTTGCCACTTAACTGCTTTCTCAAACTCTTGCTTTCCCCTCGGTTTGCCATCAAGTGTGGCCCCTTCACGGAGCAGAAATACCCAGAGTGATTTGCCAACCAGGGGCTCAAGGCAACACTCCTTTCCCCACATCATTACTAGTAAACACTTCCTCAACAGCCTTCATTTCCTTCCTTTAATACATTTTCCAAAAATCTGTGCTAGTTCTTCCTGAGGCCAGACCCAGTCTGGTTTTCATTAAGTCTGCCTGGCTCCGCGTCCAGGCCCCAGGGCCATGTCCTGACCTGCAGCAGGACTGAGGCCCAGAACGTCTCCAGGCCACGAGGCTGCTGAGCCGAAGCCTGGCCCACGAACGGGGTCACACTGCCTCTGCCAGGCCTCGCAGACACTAATTTCCGGCCTGTCTGTATTTACGAGAGCCAGTGACCCCGGATCCTCTCTTGCTGTGCTTCAGGCACTCATCGGCATTTCGAGGCCCTTGCTCAGTGACCTGTGCGTCTTCCTGCGTCCACAGCTGTGGCTGTGTGGCTGCCTGGCCCGAGACAGGGGGCCGTGAAAACCTCGGACAACCGTCTGCATCCCCACCCTTTACTCTCCTGTGTCTGTACTGATCAAGCAGCTGACCGACCATATTTTATATTCATCCATCTATATGCATTTCTCTTATTTTGTACAGTGAAAGCTTCAAATACACAAGGCCTAACTTTGAGGAGTGAATGGATTCTATCTGCACCAAGAGACTCCTCAACCAGGTAAAGACACCCTCAGTGGGGTTGGAGGGGGTGGGGGTCCTCTCCTGGAAAAGACTTCCCCCAGCTATTCTCACTGCCTCTCCATGCACCCGTTCATTCATTCACTCTCTCAGGCTCTGCCCAAATGCCTCCTTCTTGGAGAACATGATGGTGAGGCGCCCCTGACCACCCCACTCATCATGGCTGGTCTGTCCTGCTACCCTGGCCTTTTTCTACAGCACGTCATATTGCCACCTTGTTCTTATCTGTTCTCCCCCTGGAATGTCGGCTCCACTTCAGCAGGGCTTGTCTTATTTGTTGTTTTATCACCTCTGCCTAGAAGAACACCTGATACTAAGGAGACACTCCACAAATATTTGTTGAATGAAACAACTTTTAGACATGTTTGGAAAGACAACAAATTAATTACCCAAGAAGTTGATCAGCAGCTTGGAAAAAATTAATACATTCATTAAATGCTATATTTCTATTCAGGGTTTCCCAGGTGGTACAGTGGTAAAGAATCTGCCTGCCAATGCAGGAGATACAGGAGACTTGGGCTCGATGCCTGGGTGGGGAAGATGCCCTGGAGGAAGACATGGCAACCCACTACAGTATTCTTGCCTGGAAAATCCCATGGACAGAGGAGCCTGGTGGGCTGCAGCCCATGGGGTTACAAAGAGTCAGACAACTGAGTGACTGAACATGCATATGTATCTATTTGGTTTTCTTTTCCTCATTGATACTATACTTCAATCACTGCCAACAACCATTTATTGCAGGCAGCACCTCACTTAAAAGAACTAAAGAAAGGAATGTGTCAGGACTAACTGGAAATCTGTGATAAAAATTTTCATCAGGATTGTGAAATTCAGAAACACTCTTTATTATGTGCAGTAGTTTAACTTTGATAAAGACAGCTCTGAGCTTCTCAATGGTAACAAGAAGGTTAAACAGGAACACAGCTGGTTAGTTAATATATGGATCCTACCCATATATACACTACAGCAGAAACCATCAGATTTGCAGATGAGAAAGCAACGTCATGTTTACATGAAAAACCCTGAGGGCTGCTGAGCGGCTAAAATGTGTCTTTGTCTGATTGAGTAACAGCCACATTCACCAAATACTGAAATACACAGATGGCATTTGTGAACAAATTAACAGGGCAGTGACAAAAGTCTGTACTAGGTTGGGGCCTCGGTCATTCACTTCAGGGGAGATGATTGCTGATTTCTAAACAGTCTTAATTTGTTCCTTCTGTATAAATAGGGCAGTTATCTGGACAAACATGCAAACGTGTGCATGTCAGCTGTGACTTTATTATACACACCAACACCCCAAAGGGCACGTCAGAGAGCTGTGCTAGGACCTGCCTCTTCCCACGGAGGACACGCCGTGGGTGCTCGCTGCCTGACTGCAGCAAGCTCTGTAAAGCTGCAACTGCAATGACGTTTAACCTAAGTTTGGGGAAGAAAACCAATTCTAGTCAATACATATTTTTATCAAATGTCTTCTATTTCCAGAGGTTACAACAGTTTTGAAGAAACAATCATCTACTTTAAAAAAATAAATAAAATACTATAACTCAGAGTATGGCACTGATGTATCTCTAAACACATAACTGTTACTGAAAATATTCTTCAGTGACTTCCTTTTTCCCTAAAGACTTGTCATCAGACCAAACCTTTTGCTCAACAAATTGCTGCTAATTAAACCGGCAATGTCATGGCCAGAATTCACAGCTACTCTTCTGAGCTTTATTAAATGACACAAGTCAGGAGCAGGTGAGTATGAATACACTATTGAATGAAAGCTGTGTGACCATTTTATAGTTCCTTCTAGTCAACAAATTTATAGACACACAATTCTATCGCATTTTAGTGGCAGTCACTTCCTATAAATCAAGTGGAATAGTATGATTGTTACACTACCAAATCTATGATAATTTTATAGATTTTATATCCAACCAAGTATTTAAAATCCGTCCAAATTTTATATCCTAATAGGCCCCTCGTATTATCTGGTTTTTGAGTTGAGACACAGTTCCATTCTTGGAATACCAGATTACTAATCTCATCAGTCATTACAGGCATTTAAAGAATTCGCATGCCTTCAGTCAGGCACTGACGATCATATTTTAAATACCCAGTTGTTGAAAATTATGTGAAAGCTAAGGGAAAGTTTAGCATTTTCTCCTACACAAACCCAGTCAGTTTGTCTAGGAGAAAATTATTTTATTGAAGTGCTCAGGCATGCACAAATGGAATGCACTGCTTTTTTTAATGGTTAAATTTCTGAACCAGTGGAAAAATCATCTTTATTCAAGTCACTAACTACCCTATGATACATTTTAACACTGCAACCTCAGGCAGTATATGAGGTTTTATTTGTGAGAAATGGCCTAAATTTGTTCATTGTCAGGGAAAATATGAAACTTCAAATATATTAAGAAATAAAAATAGTTTAGCCACATAAAATACAGTGATCAAGCACTGTTTTTTAAAAAGTGCTCTCCATTTGCTCAGCTTTGGATTATGTGATCTAGAGTTAGTTATACCCCTATCAATTCTAATGCCTAGAAAGATACACAATTCCTGAACATGCAGAGGTATGGACTTTTTTTTTTTTTTAAATCAGGTTAACTGGATGATCTCAATATTCTAAAATCACCACAGGGAAAGAATGGAAGAGAGTATGAGCCTTGTACTAACAATGGCAGAGAGAGATGGGAAATTGGAAGCTGCTTTCTCCATATTTAAGCACTAATATTAATACTAATACTCATAGTTATTTGGCATGAATCAGGCAAGTCCTGGAGCAAGGTAACTTCAGACTGGATAAATCACATGCTCTAAAGCAGATCCCGGCTTCATCAGGGGCAGAATTATTTCCAAGAATGCACATCTGTGGACTAATGGTAGCCCCTACCTGCCAAGCAGAAGCATGAATGCTCCTGGCAGGGCACCTGGCACATAAAATGAGAGTCCGAATGAAGACGCGAAAGAGTGAGGAGCAGGAGCAGCAAGCAGCACAGGACAGCAGGTCCCTCCACCGCCGCCACTTACAGCTGCTCCTCCTCCGTGGAATCGGCAGCAGGTCTCTGGTGCTCTGCTACGTCCGACTCTTTGCGACCCCATGGACTGTAGCCCTCCCAGGCTCCTCTGTCCATGGGATTCTCCAGGCAACAACACTGGAGTGGGCTGCCATTCACAGCTGGAGCTGTCCAGGCCCACAGTTCCAGCTGGCCTCCCCACCCTTGCTGTCTCCTGCCCGATGCCAGCAGGGACCTAGCCTTGTCAACATCTCTTCAAGTCCTTGTCCCAAACCAGGGACCTACTGCAACCACCCTCTTCCATTAATGAAATGCACCTGTGAAAGATGCATGGGGGTGACTGCAGCAGAAAAGCGAAACCTGGAAGGGATAGGAGTGGCATGGCACCCCTCATGAGACATGACCCAGTGAGAACTGCGCGAGTCAGCACTTCCGTCATGGAGCTTCCTGCTCTGCGCAAGAGAAAATACTCTCTGACTAAATGAAAAATGTTAAATCACTAGGCCAGCCTTATTCCAACAGTACTCTGTGGAGGAACGTGACTGTGTAGTTGAAATCATTTTGGAAATCCTGAATTGGTCAAATAAAGTTTTCTTCACTGCAGGACTTCTCAGAGCCTTGAATTATGCTAACATTATGAAATCTTTGACAACATTACCCAAACATAGTTAGGACTCTCTATCTTTGCTTTCTAATGAGTTAAAAGTTCATTTTTTTTCTCTTTCTCCTAACAGTTTAAGCAGTTTTTATACACAGAAATCTTTCAACATCTAGAAGTAATTTTAGAAGAAATATCTTTCTAACAAGTGCCAAGTTACAAACCTATGCAGTGCTCCAAAAATACCTGATTCGATGGAGTACAGTACTTCAGCATTTTTCCCTTTGTCCTTGTCCAGCGCTGTAACCTGCAACACAACTGAGCCGACAGCTGCTGATTCGTAAACCCGCCCTTCGTAGGAGGAGCTTGTGAACCAGGGGGCATGGTCATTGGTGTCGCTGACATTAACAACAACCCTTGCAAAGTTGCGCTTTACAGGGACATCTTGATCACGTACCTAAAAGAATCCGCATATTATCAATGCTGTTAAGGTTAAAAATTGATTAAAAAATCACTCTCAATCACATGGAGCCCTCCAGGAACCAAACGGCAGCAGAACAAGGAACAGAAAGCCCTACCATGACTGTGAGAATATGCTGGTGAATGGCTTCATGATCAAGCTTTTCTGAGGTATAGAGAGAGCCGGTTGCAGGATCAAGACGAAACTTCTTGAGACTCAATGGATCGATACTGCTCTGCAGAGTGTAGATCAGTTTGTTTTTTTCATCTTTATCCACAGCACTGATTTGCAAAATTTCTGTTTCTGGCACTGTGTCTTCAGGAATAACAACTTCATATTTTGATGTAGAAAATTGAGGACGATGGTCATTTGTATCTATTACTTTGATGAATACCTGTAATGACAAAATGACTCACATAACAATATTCCTAATTACAGTGTTTTAGTGTTAAAAAAAAAAATCCAGAAAACTCAGATGCACATTGAAAAAAAAACTAACTTGGAGCAAAACAGAATTCAAACATGAGAAGTAAAAGCAACCAAAATCTGGAATAAAAAACATTTAAAATTTGTCATTGACATATTATCTGTATTAATATGAGTAAGACAATAAAGACCTTTCTAAATTATTGAGACTAATTTTTGAGAGAAAAATGTAACACATATTTCTCTCTGAAATGCAGACTTACTTTCTCTTAGGTCTCCAGAGAAGAGATATTTCTAGATTACTCATGGAAAGATAAAAAATTTACTTTACCAAGTTTCATAGATTGATTTCCTGTATCAGATTTGCACCTGTAACTATTAAGCTACTGAGGTGAGGATGCTACTTAAAGGTCACAATAGCTGAAGTTCTTGCTCTAATCTTTGAGACTCCAAATCTCTACCATAAGATATTGTGAATAAGAAGGAAAATTATGAAAGTGCTTTAAAAGCCTTATATTTTTGTGATCACAAACTACACATAGATAATAAACACATTTCTCACTTAAAAGCAACATTAAGTACACTGGAGATAGTTCTCTTAAGTATGCCAGCATAGGATGAAAATCTTGAAGGAAAAAAGGACAGATGTGTATAAAGTGAGTCCCAAGCTAAATTAAAAAAATTTTTTACCCTGACAGTAAGAAGATTAATTTTTATATTGAAAAGACACATGTGGATAAGGGTAGAAATCATTATGATTACAAAAGGTGGTTCAGTTATAACAAGAAACCAGAGCTTCACTAGCTCATATGGAATAAAGCTCAGTAGTCTGACTGGCACAAGAGGTCAAAGTCCCTGGACCACATGAAGGTGTTTAACCACCTTGGGGTTAACAGAGGTTAGAAGTATGTGGACCAGAGCCCTCTTCATGAAGATGATACTACCATTCTGTTCTAAGAATACCAAAACCTCAGTGGTGAATCTGTAACATTAAACTATGTGAATACTAAGTGCATCTACCAAACCCCAGAAAGGTTTTATGTAAAAGTTATGTACGTAAACATTTGAAACTGCAGACACCTCACCTTGAAAGGTCAATGATGATCCAAAAGTCATGGCTATAAAGATAATTTCTATAAATTAAATCATTATATATTCACTTCCAGTATACATTAAAAGACCCCAATGCTGGGAAAGACTGATGGCAGGAGGAGAAGGGGACAAAAGAAGATGAGATGGTTGGATGGTATCACCAACTCAATGAACATGAGCCTGAGCAAACTCTGGGAGATAGTGAAGGACAGGGAAGCCTGGCATACTGCAGTCCACAGGGTTGCAAAGAGTTGGACATGACTAAGCAACTGAACAACTGAACAACAAATACATTAAAATGCATTTTTCTAACCAAGTGCTGGGCAGAAATAGTTTAATTCTTCTTCAAGATCACCTGATCCCACCTAAACTGGGACAGCTGACATAAGAACAATTCTTATTGATAAAGCAACTCAACTGACATATTATCCGGGCACGCCCACACCCAGCACTTGTGTTTACGGAGGGTGTAAAGGCATTGTGGGCATCCCTGCCTGCTGAGGCTTTCAACCTCACTGGGCAGTGCCTTGCACACATAGGTTTCCTGCATTATCAAGGAGGTTTTCAGGAGTCCAGAGATGGTCTGGGCCATTCAGGAAGCTTTCGAGGAGGAGGCAGACTCTGCTTGCACGACTTTTTGGTTGACAGATGAAATACACTGGAGTAGGAGGAAAAGCTTGGGCAAAGACGTGAAGGCAAGGGCGGAATGAACATCCTGTCTCTAAGAGACTGCAGAGGAGGGCCTGGACCAGGGGTGACACAGTACAGGAGCAGGGATAAGGGGGTGGGGGGGCGGTCCAGGAGCAGAGATGTCTCCCAGCAGAGGCTGAGAACTGCATGGCCTGTGTGCTCTGAACTGCCTGATGGGGAAAATTCACCTCCTGTCCTTCGAGTCAGGCCGACAGTGGCAGCAGGCAGGGCAGGCTGAATCGCTGGGACAGAGGAAGGAGGCAGGAAGGTGACTCGATGCCAAGAGGGGTCACGAGAGCCCAAACCAGTGCTCATGGGCAAGAGGGAACACACCGTGAGCACTCACGGGGGACAGACCTGAGAGCCTGGAGAGGGGACACTGGAGTGTCATCTCGCTTCGCCCTCAGAGGAGCTCTATGAGGAGGGAGTCACGGTGCCCATTTCCCACAGAGGGTCCCTGCCCACATACAGGTGTAAGAGGCAGAGCCCCCACTCAACCCAAACGGCCTGCCCCAGGGTATGCAAAGATGATGCTCCAGAGACACCGAAAGAAAACATGAAAGTGAGGCTGTTTCCAAAAAAAGAAGTGTAAATTGGATTTGTCAAGTTACCTTGAGATATCAGATAAAGCAAAGTGCCTTGACTTAATACCAGTCAGCATCAACAGAAAACAGCAGGACGGGAAGGCAACGACGGCAGCTGTTCCAATGGGGCACCGGCCGCCAGGTCACGACCCTCTACCGCTGGCCTCTGTGAGGATGCACCCCGCGTAACCACGGCAACACTCTCCCATCCATGGATTGGACGCCTGCCACTCCTGACCTTGATGCAGCAAAACCTGTTCTGTTGGTTCACTGGCAAACAGGAATCTACCCGCTGCGCCTGGTCAGCCTGGCTCTGATCTCCGTGTTCCTCTTCGGCTGGTGCTTGCCTCTCTGCTCCCACTCAGATTCCTATCTTCCTATATTCGGCCCCAGACCAGGAATCAAAACCTCATTACTGATTGTTCTCTTACCACCCACACCTGGACAGGTCAGCCTGGGCCCTGGAACTGCTCTCTGATACTCTGATCAGCTCTTCCTGCCAACAATTCACTATGATATTATCAAGATCCTCTGCAAATGACTCAGAATAAGTTACAGAAGTATGCCTGAAGCACTGAAACAGAAGTTCTGTTTCCCTGAAAAAAGAAGACTAGAATATATTTACTGGACTTTATGGGAACTTTAGTCACTGTATTTCATAAGATTACCAGGTGTTACGTGGTAAGTGGTAAATACTACCTGTAGATACACCACCTTTAGGAATGAAAACGCTTGGCGCCCAGGGTCATTTCTATGCTTTTAAGTTTCCTTTGCTAGACTTCTGGTTAGTCAATTACTTGAACTGATTCTCCATACAGTTATACTTTTTAACCTTTCAAAATTATCCTGCTAAATTCATTACAACTTTTGATGCTTTTACTCTCATTTTTATGCTCTAGAATCTAGCTTCTACAATGAGAACAGTTATTGACAAGATTGAATTAATACTGTTGGCAATTTTACATGAAAATCTCAAAATGACCCCAAAGCACGATTCATATATCAATTCTAAATACACTAAAAATCACAAGCATTTTGGAGAAAGAAATAAGGTCATTTCACAACTGACTTTAAATTATCTATTCATTTATTAATTGAAAAGATATCACAGACCATAATTTTTATTCTTCAATACAATTAAATGATTTAGCAGATGATCTGTCTTAAGATTTAAAATATTATAATCTAAAGACAGGAAATTGGAATTCATAAGCATTTTATCTTCTAACATTTAATTTCTTCCTTTTACCTTTCAGACACAGCAAGTCATACACAAGCCTTCAGCTTCTACCATTCTAATGTAAACTCAAAGAGGACAGGACTGTGTGTCCTTCTATTCAGCTTTTGGAACAATACCTGGCACATAGCAAGTATTTAACAAGTTCTACAACCAGCCCTCACCATGAATCAAAGGGAACTGATATGAAAGAAGAGAATTTAAATGTAATTTATAGGGCTCTGACATTTAAATTTGAAACTGAATGATCTGACCATGTCTTAGTCATCAGACAGGAACAATAAAGATGTTAGAGGAATTATTAGAACAGTTTAATCAGTTATTTTACACAACCAAAGGTAGCCAAGGGGAAAAAAACAATCCAAAAAGGTATTTTAAAAGATAATCACTTTAACCAGTTTTAATGCAAATGACTTGGGACAAGTCATTCTCAACAGTGATATACTTTATACTAATACAATTCAAAATGAGTATTAAAAGATTTTGATGGCATAACAATGTGTGGGGCTTTTTTAAGTCTACTTTCAATTTTTTTTAAACTGGCTAATTGCATTCAAAACCTAAAGCAGGGTTTATGGTGAATTTTCATTCGCTAAATAAAAATCCTCAGTGTATACATGTATATAAACTGTATCAACACAGTAACTTCTGGTGTGGGAACCACAGAGGGCAGAATCAACTGTCCCCATTGCCTGTGGACCCCTAGACCAGAACTCTGTCATCAGCCATTCACCCACCTGAGTCAGTATAGCAGTGGTTCCATCTGTAGCCTCCACTGTGAGGTTATAGTTTGATTTCTGTTCTGCATCAAGAGGCTTGGCAACAATGATGGTTCCAGTGCCCTTGTCCACATCAAAGTGACTGTCGTAGTTGCCACCTAGTTTAAGTTAGGACAAACAAAAGTGAAAATAGGTCACAGGATGAAAATCTACCATTTATTTTGTGGCTTTCTAATTTTTAGTGGCAGTTTAAAAAAAAAGAAAAAGAAAAAATTCTGATATAGTGATCAAAGTGATTCCAAGGAGCTTTCGTTTTGAAAGATCAGAAAACAAGGACCAACTGGAAGGACAACATTTGCTTACTGAAAAAAAAGAAGAAAAAAGGCAAAAAAGGCTGATCCATGACTGTTGAGGAAGCTACTAAATGAGGAGAAGCAAGAACCGAAAACAACAACAAAAAAAAACATTTCTAACTCTACCAACCAATTGCTGAATTACTTTCAGTTTTTTCTTTCAAGGGTTCTGAATACCTCTTTATATCTCAGTAGTTACATATCACATCATTTAGTAACCAAAGGTGGCCACTTAAAATGTTACTTAAAAAATTTATTTACTTAAAAAAATTGTGACAGAGCATACAGATCTAATAAAATAACTATTAAAAACAAACGTTAATTTTGAAAAAAATAGTAGTTAATGTCAGTTAGTCCTGACTCTACACTATTGGAAAATTTTTCCCATTGCTGTGGAACACAAAGCTTAATGAAGCAAAGTTTTCTATAATATGAACGTTACCCAAATGCATTCCTCATCATATTCCAGATAAAACTCTCTTTTCAAAGCCATTGAACTTGAGATATGTATACCAATGAAATGAGATGGCATGAAAATAAAATCTAAACATCATGATGAAGTTCTACTACTAAATCCAACCAAAAAGCAAAACAGCACATGCACAAAACAGAGTGTTCAGTTAAATCTAAAAATCCAAGGATCTATGGAGGTGTGGAGAGTCAGTATGTTTGCAACTGAAATGGGTGAGCATGGACCCGCTATGAAAAGAAAAAGCAATGAAAGGTGGTCACTGGGAAGAATAATGTTTGAAAAATGGCTGTTTCTCTTTAGATCTCATAATCTGAGGCAAATTATGTGATCTCAGCAGATACCTTCTGCTGTACAGTTCAGGTCACAAGGCATCAGAAAGATGTAAAACACTTCTCTAGCAAGCGTGTCTCCTGGCACAGCCAAAAAGAAGCAAGCATGGAAGGCAAGCACAGAACAAGAACAGTCAGTCACAGTGGTTCCCAGGGCAGTCAGCCTACAGGGCGGGATGTGGAGGGGGATGGGTGTGGGGTGGGCGGGTGGAGGGGGTGTGAGATGCTGCTTGGGGGCAGCCTGCTCATCTGGAAATTCAAAAGGAATTAAGGCAAAGCCAGCAAACTGCTCTCACTGCAGTTGACTATGAAGAGAGTCCTTTTTGCTCATTTAAAACTAAACTATAATGGTTTCATAGGTGTTGATATGAAATAAACAATTTCATTCAAAGACCAAAGTTGGGAAAATAGCCCAGCTATCTAGAGAGAAAGTTCAAGGGGTACAGCCTGAACCCCATGTCCCAGAAGCTTCAACCCGCTGAGACAGCAGCTGGGCCAGGAGGGCTAGGGGGTGAAGAGGGAAAAGGGATACTGGGTTCCAGCTAGAGACAACCTGAATATACTTCTTTTTTTTTTTTTAAAGATTCTATTTTTTTTTCCTCATTTATTTTTATTAGTTGGAGGCTAATTACTTTACAATACTGTAGTGGTTTTTGTCATACATTGACATGAATCAGCCATGTAAAAGCAGTGCTAAGGGGAAGGTTCATAGCATTACAGGCTTACCTCAAGAAACAAGAAAAAAGTCAAATAAATAACCTAACTCTACATCTAAAGCAACTAGAGAAGGAAGAAATGAAGAACCCCAGGGTTAGTAGAAGGAATGAAATTTCTGAATATACTTCTGATTTTAATTATCCTTGTAATTAAAATACTGTGTTGACATAAGAATTAAAATACTAAGATATCAAAGTCTAATGTAAAATTGTTTTCAGGATGTTGTATGACATTCTATGTCTAGCTAAATTAAATGACAGAAAAAAAAAGGAATTGGCTAAGGCATATATTTTTTTTTAGTCTGATTTAATCTAGTGATTCCCCCAGGTGGTACAGTGGTAAAGAATCCACCTGTCTCTGGACAGAGGAGCCTGATGGGCTACAGTCCACAGGATTGCAAAGAGCTGGACACGACTTAGTGACCAAACAACAACAATCTAGTGAAGCCTGCTTCCTACTGAAAATGAGGTAAATCAAACTTAAAAAGTCATAGTTGACACTATCTCTTATAAATTTAAAATTTTAAGCATATTCCCTATAAAATAGTGACATGTGACAATCACACAGGCAGTTATTTTAAACATTCAAATCATATTCACTACAAATAGTTACGTGCCATATGTTATGTATCAAGAAGGAAAAATTAAGAAGCTGTGCCTTTGGACCAAACATTTACATTTCTCTGTGTCCTTCTGATGTACTTTTTAAAACCTTATTTTTATATTAACAAGGTACATACACAGTGCTTTTATTTTAAGCAAGTTTAATGTATGTTGGATATTACTGTAAAAAAAAGTTGCAAGCAAAATGATGCAATTTAAAACAAATTCTCCACTTACAGGTCTTACTATCAATTTTAAATTCTGAGATGTGTACAAAAAGCAGAAAACCAGAAATGGGCTCCCCTCCGTGTGACCTAGACAGGACAATGAGAGCTATCCTGAATGCTTACCAATGATGTCAAACCAGAGAGGTATGCCTGGAGGCTCAACAGATATGACTCCGATCATGTGAGCTACTGGATCACTTTCCATTACAGTAAAGGTAAAAAATGATTCTTCAAATGAAATTGGCTCCAGGGATGGTTTCGGTTTGGAAATCCATTCAATGTGGAGTCGAGTGGTTGACGACTTTTGGGGGCGACCATTATCAACAGCCTTAATCTATAAAATGTGGGCAGAGAGGGGGGAAAAAGCCGCATATGAAAAGTTGCATTCCATAACTAGAAGCACGGATTGGTTTGGTCTAACACTGAACCAATTTCAAACACTTAATATCCCATGCTGTCTATTCCATGTATTTAATGCCCGATAAAAAGAGCAACCTTTTCATGCTGCGCTCAACAGAAATAACTGGAATGAAGAAGGGAAAAACAAACCCACACTTCCCACTGTTAGCTCACCGCACTGAGGTCAGTAAACGAAGAGAGAGAGTGTGAGAGAAGAGACTTAAGACTAGATTACCAGTCAAAGCATGGAAGAAATTCAAAGACTAGATCTTCACTCACCGAAAGAATATCATATTCTCCAGCTCCAGAAAACTTCTTGGACAAAACCACTCCTGTTTTTGGCTCAATGAAAAATTTGCCAAGCTCATTCCCCTCTTCGATGCTGTAGGAGATTTCCGCGTTGGGACCTTCGTCTTTGTCTGTGGCGATCACACGATACAAAGGCTCTCGTTTGGCGTTTCTTTCCCGCTCTGGCTTGTCCCGCTCGGGGAGTCTGATCTTGTAGAACTTTTGCAGGAACTGAGGTTTGTTGTCATTTTCGTCAAGGATCTTCACGATGACTCTTGTGATGGTTGACTTGGGGGGGCTACCGTTGTCTGTCACAGTAACCTGTTTGGTTTTTTTTTTTTTTAAAGGTAGGATCAAGAAATGTTTTTAAGATATACTATATAAAAAGTGAGAGTCTTCTTCCTAACGATAATCAGCTTTTGCATAAACCTCTGCAGTTCACATGGCATGTGACACACCCAGGTTCTCTGACCATCACCCTGTGAGGGAGCAGGACCACCTCTTCACTTTCACACAGGGATTCGGGGCAGTGGGCGGTGGGCAGTAGGCAGGGGATAGAAAAGAACCAGCTCTGAGCCCTGGCTCTCTCCTCACTCCGTCATCCCTCTTCCCCACACACCCAACTGTAATGTGACAGCCACCAAAATGGTAAGCTCTCACAAATTTAGTATTTTTAAGTGAAGGAAGATTTTGCTAAGTACTTAAAGAGTCCTCTTGTATATGTTTAAAAATAAAATCTTAACATGCTGCATTTAAAAACTATCACTTTTAAACTTCATCAATAAAATAAGTTAAACCGGCCAATTAAAATACACATTATGTATAAGGAGCAAGCCTTCTAATACTAGCAGTCATTTTGCTTGGCTCTCTTTTATTGTCTAGAAGTTTTGGTAGAGAGGACACAAACACTTAAACTGAAGGCCAACTTATTAAAGAAGGTTTTCAGTAAAAGAAATGCAAAATAACTTTCATTCTAGGTATTCATGTATTGAGTTTTGGCATGAAAATCTAAGATTCTTGAGGATTACACTGATGAATGCTTCTGTATGCATAAGAAATAATTTCACTCTCAAATTACATGTTCATTTTCACTTCAATATGTACATTAAAAGGAACAACATTAGTTATTCTCCCCTCACCCAGATCCTCCCAAATTAATCAATGTAATACTAAAAACACTGAAGTAGATTGAAGTTTCCTGTGGAACTATGTTCCTTTTAAAGCCTGGCAGGTGCAAATTCTGTTGTTTATAGAAGTGTGAATGAATGTATCCTGAGGGTACTTGTCAAGAGTAAGTAAAGTTAACTGCTTTAATTAAAGTACATGATTTTCCTTCCCAAACTCTCAAAATAAAACCGAATTGTATTTACAATTTTAATTTTAACTTCTCAAAATATTTCCTTTTAATCAGTTTTCATATGATCCATAGGGAAAAGGAAAAAAGAGAAATACACCACGTACTATGCTTTGTAGCATTCATCAAACTGTTCCTAAGTCTGGGGTCATAACCCACCACCAGTAACAAAGCATTTCATGTGTGACTTAAAGAAACAAAAAAACAAATTCTTTTTTAAGACAGTCAAATCCATGCCAACTTTGGCCTTCAAATAAATTACCACAAAAGGACTCCAGAAAAACATACACGATATTATAAGCAAACTAATCTTATTTCCCATCAATATCTTAACATCATCTTTGAAGCCCTAAGCATCTTACACCTGCTCCCATCAGCCTTTGACATTCAGAGAACTCAGGCTCCAGGGTGAGGCACACAGGTAACAGGTGTGCTGTGAGGTTCTACCCAGGGTGAGAGGACCACACGAAGAAGGATGCCATCGTCTGTAACCTGCTGCTCTGGGTGTTTGGGCATCTGTTTATTTTCTGGGAGTAAAAAGGAGTGTAAAGAAGACCTGAACTGTACTCACAATGTTTTTCTTATTTTCCTTTTTCTTAATAACTAGAAGCTAATATAACAATATAGCAGGAGCCATGAATGACTAATGTGACATCGCTCTTTCTCATACTATTTATGATTACAATATTCTTCAAATTATTACAGTATCTTTCGAATTATTAAAAAGAAAGAAATGCTTACTTCTAATATGTGTTCATCTTGTTGCTCCCGGTCTAGTTTCCTTGCTGTGGTTGTGATGAGACCTATGAAATGATAACAGCCCATGAATACTCACATAATAAAGTCCATCACAAAATACTGTAACTGCAACCACACACCAAGAGTAGAAGTTTGAGCAAATGCGTAATCTGTTCCCAAGAGGAACAAATTTTTAATTCATGTATAGTTAATTATTTTATTGACAAACATACGTATTATTTATTAACATACTTTATACTTTCTCAGGGCTTCCCTGGTGGCTCGGGACGGTAAAGAATCCGCCTGCCATGCAGGAGACCTGGGTTCGATTCCTAGGTTGGGAAGACCCCCTGGAGGAGGAGGGCATGGCAACCCACTCCAGTATTCTTGCTGGAGAATCCCCATGGACAGAGGAGCCTGGCGGGCTACATCCATGGGGCCGCAAGGCATCGGACACGAATGACTGACAGCACAGCACACAGCATACTTTCTCTTCTTAACATTTCTTAAACATACTAGATAAATGACAGGTATTAAGTGGAAAAAATCAGTTACACTTTAAAAATTTGTTTAGTGGTTTCCACATTACATTTTCTCAGAAAAAAACATTTATAAAAAGTAAGATGAAATTATCCAGGATTTCAACCTCATCCGTATCTCCTGTGACTGCTGCAGAGGTGATTAAGAATTGACAGAAAAAGTTTCTACAACTATATCAAAAAGGACTACTGGAAAATATAATGTTGACTATGATTTATTACCTCTGGGCCATCTACCCTCAAACATGAGGAACTGTCATAAAAAGTAATGGGATTTTCCAGTAAATGCTAGTCAAATAACAATCATTTAATTTCCCCAAAAAAGAAGAAAAGAAATGATCCTCAAATTAAACCCCATACCCATTATTCCTTTGATTTTCCTATCAAATAAGAATATCTATCTAAATATATTTAAACTGTCAACATATGTTTACACCTAGAAGGCCATTAAAATTAATGAAATATATTCTTATACTTCACACAAATTAAAAACAAAATTCCTCCAACCACTAGAATATCCTCTACAAACTGTGTTGATGATGGACAGGTATAAACTGAGTGGTTGTGATATCAGATGTGAGGATCAGGTAAGGCCTTTAGGTGGCAAATCACCGCTAAGATTAAGCTTCCTTTTGCCCAGCTTTCTGTGGCTTTCCACAGAGAAATATCTCAAACAATTCATATTTAAGAATAGATTTTATCATTCTAATTGATTTTCTCCTATTATCCTAGCTAATTTCACAAAACTACCAATTGAAGGCTATTTAAAACATTTCTCTAAACTTGCAAATGAAAGGTTTGTGTTTTCATTTAATTCAAAGTCTTTTTTCCCTTAAATAGTCACTAAGAATCTACATCAACATTATCTTCCCCACAATTCAGTGAAGCAACGCTCTCTTTTTAATAAGGACAACAAAAGACTATATTGTACATTAGAATCTGGGGTTTTTCCAAAACCGTATTTCTAGATGAAAAGAGGTTCAAGGCAAATGGTTCACAATGCTTAATGGTGTGAAAATGTGGCTTACTGTTGCACAGGCTTGATTTTCATTAGTCAAAGAACTTTTAAAGTTAATCCCCTTTTTTTCTGCTTATCAAAAGTTTACCACACTTTCTGATTGTGGCTTTAAGGAATTCAAAAATGACAGGAAATTGCTGTGATTAGTCCCATCTAATCGTCCTCATGTACCCATCAGAAACTTGCTGCTAATGCTGACATCGCAAGAGGCCACAGCTTGTCATGTTCATAGCAAAACAGGGTTCTGCTCTGTAGAACATAATGATTTATTACAGGAAATCTTAGCAAATAACTTTCTGTGACCAATAAGTAAGTATCTTAGCAAATATGCTTCCTCACTTTACAGTTTCCTTATAGCATGCCAGACTGCTAATGAGGATGATCATATGTCCATATCACCAGTTCAGTATAAAGACAAAAGAGTTCCCCAGATAGCTCAGCTGGTAAAGAATCTGCCTGCAATGCAGGAGACCCTGCTTAGATTCCTGGGTCAGGAAGTTCCCCTGGAGAAGGGTTAGGCTACCCACTCCAGTATTCTCGGGCTTCTCTGGTAGCTCAGATGGTAAGAAATCTGCCTGCAATGAAGGAGACCTGGGTTCGATCCCTGGGTTGGGAAGGTCCCCTGGAGGAAGGCATGGCAACCCACTCTAGTACTCTTGCCTGGAGAATCCCCATGGACAGAGGAGCCTGGTGGGCTACAGTCCACGGGGTCGCAAAAAGTGGGACATGACTGAGCGACTAAAACACAGAAAGACAAAAAGCAAACCTATCACCTAGGTTTGGAATTAACTGAATGTTCTATATACTTAAAATTAATTCTCCCTTAACTCAAATGGAATATTAATTCCATTTAAACACAATGAATTCTACTGTTCCTTTTATTAATCATCCCAGCTACTCCTATCCATTCCTCGGCCTCTCAGTTTAAACCTCACTTCCAAGGTCTCCCGTGACAAGCCTAGCCTGGGGTTCTGCTCCTAGGTTTTCCAGGCTCTCTTACTTGCTCTGTCATAACATCACCACATGGGCACTCCAGTCACTCATTTAAGTCCCACAAGACTCTGCCTTTCCCGTGTACTTGCCTATATTGTTCTATCTCTATTATCTTAAAAAAAACACTTAAATGTGTGAACATATGAACTTCTTAAAAACATAAGAGTAGATTTTTAACATATGTATTGGAGTAAGAGGCACATAGACTACACTGAACTTGGAAATGGTACAAATTTATAGCTTATACGAGAGGACCGTTTAACATGTATTTACAGGTAAGAGGCGTCAGGCCTTGAGGCAGGAGGTCTAGGTGATGGTGGTGTCCAGCAGAAGACAATTAGAGGCACAGATGTGAAGCGCAGAGAAGGTGCCAGAGGCGGAGACAGACTTAATTACACCCCACGTACAGAAAGGAGAGTGAGGAATGGTGAACAGTGTGTGCATGCGTGCTTCGTCGCTTTAGTCGTGTCCGACTCTCTGCGACCCTATGGACCATGGCCTGCCAGGATCCTCTGTCCACTGGATTCTCTAGGCAAGGATACAGGAGTGGGTTGCCATTTCCTTCTCCTACCGAAAAATAAAGAGGAGGGTTGGCCAACCTTATTGAAGTGTCTAGAACACCATGAAGAAGCCTCAGAAGCAAAGGAGGAAGTCTCCCTCTGCCAAGTAGCTTCAGGGAAGCTTGGAAAAGAGGATCAAGCGAGAGCCAGGGAGGCAGGAAGATGAGGAAAGGGATTTCTCTAATGAGGAGGGGACGGTCGGGCAGGCTAACAGAGTGTATGCGATGAGTGATTATAACCACAAAGGAAGAAAGACAAAGATCCAGACGTGGACGAACCAATGCAGGAGGTGCGGGCCAACTACATGTAAGGTGTTCCAGCCCTTCCTTCCCACGTTTGCGCACCTGCACCCCAAGGACGCCTATCCCGAGGGTCACAGCTTCCTGGCCCCTAACACCACATCAGGGAGGGCAGGGCAAGCCTGTCCATGGGGAGGTGTGAGGCGGGGCCGCCCCTCGGAGAAAATGAGTGCTTCCTGTGGATTTCCACACAGAATGAACTCTGAGAGAAAACGAAATGCTCTAATGAAGCAGGAACATCGAGGAAGACCGGGATGCTCTCCAGAGGGGCGCTTGACCTCACGGCAGGCCACCACACTGGGAGCAGAACACGACAGAAATGGTATCCAAGGAGCCATCTAGCTTCGAAATTCATGATGCAGTTCACTTCCATCTTCACCTCTGTAATTTTCCACATCTCAAGCCTGCTAATCCTCCACCTTGCCTGCCTGCCTGACAAACATCTATTTTCAAAAACGAATCCAGAGTATACCGTTTCTACATACATGCTATTAACCCTGTTGGGATGAAATATCTAATAAGTGTATCCATTTCTTTCTCTTTAAACACTGGTGCTCATCTGTCATGTTTACCACTAAATCCCAGAAGCAGCTATACTTCATGAAATAGTGCGCTACTTCAGAAATAGAGAGAAGCCTTTAAGATGATCAAACTCAGCTACCTGAGCCGGAGACAAATTAAATTGTTCCAACTCACCAGTAAATCAGCATCAAAGCCAGGATTAGAATTTAGTTTTCCTGGAGCCCAGGTGAGAGGTTTGGGGTTTTTAATCCTCCCTCCCCATCACATCACACTGTATAATTTACTGCACTTTGGTATTTCAACTCTCTGAAAATTCTCAACTGTCACTTACGTGAAGTTTAAGAAAAAAAAAAAACAGCAACAGTTAATCATTTGTTATTTAACAGGTCCAAAAAAGCACTTTAGAGAATAAAATAAGAGTGGGAGAAGGCAGAAAAAAAGCATAGGCAAGTGCTGCCTCTTGTAATCTTGTGTCTTTATCCTTCTTTTCTCCTGAACTCTGTTAAGTTAAAAATAGAAATGAAAAGACAAAAAATTTCCTTGCCCTACAAAACATCCCATTTGTAGACCAATGCCGTTATAAACAGAAATGGACTGAAAGAGCAAATACAGTTTATTGTTGCTTATTTGATAAGTTATGTCTGGCTCTTTGCAACCCCATGGACTGTAGTGACCCACCAGGCTCCTCTGTCCATGGGATTCTCCAGGCAAGAATACTAGAATGGGTTGCCATGCCCTCCTCCAGGAGATCTTCCCAACCCAGGGATGGAACCCAGGTCTCCTGCATTGCAGGCAGATTCCTTTTACCGTTTGAGCTACCAGGGAAGCCCTTGCTCCAAAACAAAAGCTAACTAATGCATCAAATGCATTCATCTCTAATTGTTTTCTGGCTCAGTAAATGCCCAAGTATTGTGCTATGAGCTTTAAATGTATTATCTCACTCGATCCATATATATACATATGGCGATACCTGTACCATAATAAATAAATATTTTTACAGGCTCAGAAATTAAGTTGCTTACTCAACACCATCGAGCAAAGGGGTGAGGGGAGTTGAGTAAACACAGAGCATCAGAGCCTGAAGCCACATTAAGAATGAAAGAAGCCAAGAAGGGACAATGGAAGGCTTAGGTTCTGGAAGGAAGGGTTTGAAATATCAGCACCAGGGATGCAATGAGATGGCAGCTGAGAAGAAAAAGCAAACAAAAAAACAGAATTTCTGAATAGGATTAAGGTCCAACTGCCTGGAGACAGAAAATAACTTGCGATCTGCAGAAGGAGTTTTTCAAGAACCAAAACTGTGAAAGAAAAAGTCCTGACTCTAAAAAAAAAAAAAAAAAAAGCTGTGTGGTCATGCGTTCACCTTGCTTGGCAGGAAATTTGCTTTGAGTTATTTTCCAGTTATTCTACTTGAAAATAAGCAGAGGAAGGAGAAAGATCAAGGAAGAGCACAAAAGCCTGCTCACCTAATTAACATTTCCCACTATTCTGATTACTCCTGCAGCCACTCTTCATCCTTTTGCTTATTTTACAGAAACGCATGAACTACAGCAACACGCGTTCTGGAAAGGCGCTATGGTCGCGGAGCTCCTGGCGATGATGGACAGGTCCCACCTTGTCCATCAGACGCAGCCGCCCCAGCATACGTGGTCACCGGGCACTGGAAATGTAGCTGGTGTGAACAAAACACTGACTTTTTAAATTAATTTAAATGATGTAACTCATCTCTATTCCTTTGGAGAGTTTCCCATTTCAAATTATATATGTCAAAACCCAATTTTAACATCCACAATAGTCAGAATCTTCTTCTGTGGTTAAAATTTGAAGTGGTACTTCAATAGCAAACATACTGTTATATTAAGATCCAAATTCTGTAAGCAGCTGTCTTAACTCTAAATAGTGAAAAGAGCAAAACTTACCAAGATTTTGAGATGCTGATACTGTTCAATTTTGGTTTTTTTTTTTTTAAGTTTCCATGGTGCCTGTTCTGAGTTGTTCAGCTACCACAAAACTACAGGAACTAATCAAATGTATGGAAAATAAAGGAGGCACTACATTGGTAATTATTAGTAGTAAATGTCAGTTACTCTAATTTTTTATTCTAATTTTTGGAAAAGACCCTGATGCTGGGAAAGATTGAGGACAAGAGGAGAAGAGGGTGACAGAGGATGAGATGGTTGGATGGCATCACCAACTCAATGGACATGAGTTTGAGCAAACTCCGGAGACAGTGAAGGACAGGGAAATCTGGTGTGGTGGGTCCATGGGGTCCCAAAGAGTCAGACACGACTGAGTGACTGAACGTCACCACCATTTCTAATTTTTAAAATAAAGTATTAAAGCAAGCAAAGGACAGTGAGACAGGAAAGCAAGAGACATTAACTGTAGAATTCCATGTGGAGCACATGACAAATACGGTTCCAAGGGACTTTCTAGTCTACAGATCTTTGTGCCCAACCAGCTTTTAAATAAAGTGACAGTGTTCGCAAAACAAGGCTGTTAACTGCAATTTACAAAGAGCACAGCTAAAAGTCCTGAGGTCTGGAGTGTGGGTAGGCAGAGGACACCACGGGAGGAGGGAGGACAGAAACCAGACCAAGGACAGTGTTTTCCTATTCAAACTTCTAAGACTCCTCTTCCAACAGGTGAAATGGAAATCGTATGAATTCTGCTAATTTTCAGACAAGTCAGCTGGAGAATAAGGACTAAGCAGTAACCACATCCTCCATATCACGCTTAGTTCTCACCTTGACCCTCCAGGGCCTTAGCCAGGACTGAGTGACCACAAAACAAGCAAGATGAGACGAGCGCCCGTAGTGGAGAGGCAGAGCAGACCTGCAAAGGCAGGCAGGGACATGGGCATTGCTACCGGAGTTCGCATCTAAAAATACAGACTGCCTGACAGGCCAAGAGCGAACTTCCAGTTTTTCTACGGTTATCACTCAGCATCCGTCCCCTTGGAGCTTTGGCCCTTGGGCTCAGCGATCCTCTGCAGCACGGCACTGTCTTTATTTAGGTGGTGTTCTAAGGCTGCATGTAACCACAGCCTGTCTGGAGCTCTCTTGGCAGCTGCCGCCATCTGAGCAGCTATTGTTTGTCTCTGCAGTCCTGGTGCCAGCGGGATTAGGCTTGGAGCCAAAAATGGAACTCTATTCATAGGCTGTCAAGGATGGAGGGGCGCTCGGAACTCATTTAGTTCAAACTTTGAGAGTCCCGTGGAAAACCCTCAAAGAATGAAATCAAATGACCAGCCTAAAGTCACACAAGCAGGGGTTGAGCAAGAATTTGCACCCTGAAATCGCCAGACTTCTCTTCTGGCTTTAAGTCTACCTTGACTAGCTGTTTCTCACTGAAAAAATGGGTGGTGCTGAGACATCAGATAAACATAAGATCAAAAGCCAAATGCAATTTACTGGGAATTGCCTCCGACATTCCCACAAATGTCAGATACAGCACTGATAGAGAAGGGAGAAACCCAACCCATTTTATAAAGTTAACATCATGTTGATGTAAAAGAGGCTAATCTCACTCAGGCACTTAAATGCAAAATCTTAAAATACTGGTACTTAAAGTAATTTTAGCAAATGATATTCAGCAACATAGAAAAGAACAGAATACTCCTTGAAACGATTTATCTTAAGGATTCAAGATTAACAGATTTTGGGGTAAAAAAGTTTATCTATTCCAATATGTGCAGAAAAAGCAGTGCATAAAATCTGATTTTTATTAGACTTTAAGGATAACATACTTCATGGTAAAATAAAAAATAAGCAGGAAGAACAGGTAAGATCTATAGAGTCTTCCTGAATATTTGCAAATATTTGGGAAAAGACCACAAATAAGTAAACTTTTTTTTTTTTTAATGAATTCCTGTCATTGTAAAATGACTGGCCCTTCATTTCCTTCCTGTGCAGCTATCAAATGTTACCGGAAACCCTCGGAAGTTGTTTGCAGCTATAGCTGTTTCCTATTGCACTTTGTTCAGCCACAATAAAATGCCATTTACTTTGACTGAGAAAAAACAGTTGTAATACGACACTCGCCTAGAACATGGATGGTTACCCAGCATACCTATTCACTATTATAGCATTTTATGACTTTCTCATGCTTTAGGCATCACTATATATATATGTATGTGTGTATATATTTTATATATATATATGTGTATATATATACACACATATATACTATTCTATCTGCAATTAAAGAACATTTCTTACATTGAACATAAAATAACCCTACATTATTCTATTCTGCATATAAACAAATGAATAAAAGGTCCCTGTATAAAGCTGTCCTCTACAAAGCATATGAAGCTGTAACTTGGTTAATTTGAGCATGCACATCTCAATGCAGAATAAGGGATGAACAAAAATGGAGAAAATGGTAAAGATCTGATAAATATACACATAACCAACTATGAGAGCTGGAATTTCAAGCTCTGAAATATTTTTAACAGGATATAATAGCACAAAGAAGTGTGAAAATCTCAAAACTTGAAAATATTGTATCTTCTAACGAACAAGAAACAGTTACTTCTTAAAGTAGAAGCGATCTGAATAACAGTCTATCATCAACTTGATAAATGTTTTCTGAGATTTCAACTTTGGTAACTAATATTCTACTACTATTCTTTAAAGAACAATTTTAATAACCTGGAGAAGCAAAATACAGATCTCATCTTTTTTAAAATATTCACTGCTTAGAGTAATGGAAAATAAATTTAATTCTTACTTCAGGAATATCAAGTAGTCTACCCTCTCAGAAATAAATCAGCAGTACCACCAGCCCAACTAATAAATATATCAACATATAAAAGGTCAGAAAACTACTGCCGAACTGATTTTGTATAGCTTACAAACTAAGAATGGCTTTTACATTCTTAATCAGAAATAAAAGCATATACTGTGACACACGAAAAGTATATGAAATTCAAATTTCAATGCTCATAAATAAAGTTTTATTGGCACCCACAGCCATTCTCATTAATTCTCCTGCTGTCGAGGGCAGCTTTCACTCTTCAGTGACCGATCTGAGTGGCTGTGAAGTGACTCTGTGGCCTGCAAAGCTGAAATTATTTCAGACTTGGCCCTTCACAGCAAAGGTTTAATGATCCTCACTGTACACGGTTAACAAAACGAAGTTTAAACACTTAGTGTTATTTATAAGCTTTGTGCTTTTCAGTCTGAAAATATTACTAGAAATAAGATTCGCCTAAAAAGCAACCATCATATAATTCAGCAAAAAACAGAGAAGGTACAGGAAAAACAGATCTGAAACCACATGTACATCCCAAACCCGAAAGCCCATCAAGTGAACGTGGGATCCTGCAACCAGAAGCAGCAATCATGAAACTCATGTCTCCCTGGCTCTGAGCTCAGGTGGCCTTTCCCTCTCTCTCAAGCCCTACGTAGTGGTGGTTTAATTGCTCAGTCGTGTCTAACTCTTGCAACCAAGGATGTTAGCCCACCAGGCTCCTCCGTCCATGGGATTTCACAGGCAGGAATACTGGGCTGGGTTGCCATTTCCTTCTCCACTGAAGTCATATAATTTACTTGAAAATTGGGGAAAACACAAATGGAGAAGACAGCAGACTGCTGGCATTTGCAGTCTCTGCCTGTCTCACAGGGTTTCTTGTAAAGATCAACTACATGAGGCTGCTTTAATACATTAAGTGCCTCATGCTTAATAAGCTGTACTTGTCACTGCCCTTCTGGCTCCCGGAGAAAGTTTTATTTCAGCCTGATCTAAAAGTGAGGTCAGGGGTGGAAGAGTGGGACAAGAAAGATCAGAACACAGCACAGAAGAGTAGCGAAAGAAGGAAAGCCAAGGGCTGCTGGTTTCTCTTCAGCCATCTCCTTCAAGGTCAACTCTTAAAGGTACAAGCATGTGATGGTCTCACAGAAATCAGCCCAAAGAGAGGGACCTGTGTGGCTTCTGTGATTTCAATGGGGCCATGTACTCCAGATCTAATAATAAGAGATTTAGAGTAGAGATCAGCCTCCAAAACACATGAAATTTTAACTCTACAGAACTGATAGAGGAAAAGCTAGGAAAACAGTAAGCTGAAACAGCCTCAAGAAAGTTTTTAAACCATTTAAAATTTTAAGCAGACGGAAACAGATCCAATAGTCGTCAAAGAGCCTAAACCCTTTGAAGATGTTCTTGCAGACACACAGAAATCACATCCACAAACATACTCTATATTCAAAAAGGACACCTCTACTTAATACACATTTCTGATGAATTTATTTTTAACCATGAAAAATTTATTTTTCAGTGTTTGTTCCCAAACAGGAAGATGTACCCCCAATGAATGGGAAGATACAAAAACCAAAAAAAAAAAACCCCACAAACATTTACTGCTGCTGCTGCTAAGTCGCTTCAGTCATGTCCGACTCTGTGCGACCCCATAGACGGCAGCCCACCAGGCTCCCCCGTCCCTGGAATTCTCCAGGCAACAACACTGGAGTGGGTTGCCATTTCCTTCTCCAATGTGTGAAAGTGAAAAGTGAAAGTAAAGTCGCTCAGTCATGTCTGACTGCAGCCCACCAGGCTCCTCCATCCAAGGGATTTTCTAGGCAAGAGTACTGGAGTGGGGTGCCATTGCCTTCTCCGACAAACATTTACTAGACAGTGTAAAATAAGTGGACCAGTGAAATGGGTATGAAAGGTACATGGATATGTACCTATATTCTTATAATAAGGTGGCAAGCCCATCAATGACTACAATAAAGTAATTTTCCTAAGGTACAGCCTCTAATGCTAATAAGGGAAAAACCTGAGATGTTTACCACTGTGTACAGTATGCTACCACCCCTGTGAAAAAGACAAGAAAAAAATAATGCATGCTTGTTTGTACATGAGTAAAAGAAAGCACAAACAGTAGTTGCCTCAAAGTGCTTGAAAATGCAGGCTTTCTTATCATTCAAGAATGCTGAGGCCACTAGATCAGGAGACCACTGTCACTGAAAAGAGTTTATTATTCCCCGCAGCCAAGCGGGTCTGCACTGGGGCCAGTCAGGAGGCAGAGAGAGCAGGAGAAAGAGTGGGTCGCAACCTTCCCTGTGGTTTCCGTGGAAAGGGCAATGTGCTGCAGCTCAAGCAGGTTTAGAACTGGCTGGTATGAATTATTTCAGTGGATTCCGGTCCTCACTACAACATCTGTGACTCTCAAAAGTATGTTGAGTGTAAGAACCTTTACAAAAAAAATAACCCAGTATACACTCTGTGAGTCTATTTATAGAAAACTTTAGGGAAGGCAAACTAATATACAGTGATTGAAGGCAGATCAGTGGCTGCCTGGGGGCGGGAGGAGGCAGCAATAGAAGGGAGAGGATTGGGGAACGTAGGGGGAGAGATGGGTAGGTTTGCTGCCTGACTGCGGCGATGGTTTCACAGCTGGGTAGCTACGTCAAAACTCATCCAATCGCAGGCTTTAACCACATGCAATTCACTGTATGTCAACGACAGTCCAGTAAAACTTTTTTAAAAGCAAAGAGCAATACTTGCTTTGTGTCCAAAACTTGGAAAATACCAACACAGTGATAAGGGAGTAAAACTGTAGTCGTTTCTAAAGCATGCACAGGCCCCAGATGAACACTTGGAAATTACATGCCCACTGTAAGCGACCTATCGGACCTCAGAAGTTCACGTTGATAGCATTGACTAGAAAGACACTTTGCTGGGGCGGCTCCAGTCTGCTGAGGTTCCCTGTGGAGAACGGAGCCTGGGAGTGCACACTGGTCCCCATTGTTCGGCCCCCTTCTTCTCTGTCCTTGACATTCTGCAAGGAAGCTGTGACGCATGTGCATACAGGAGCCAGGCTGCCCGGGCTCAGACGATCTAATGCTCTCTGCTCTTGTCTCTCTCCCACCTCGAGCAACTGCATGCTTTTTGTTAAAAGAAGCAGATTTACCCTGATACTGAGCATAATCAAACAAAAAATGTTATAAGGACTTCTGGCGTTAACAAAGTGTGTATTAGAAAAGGAAACAATTAGAAAAGATCAAGTGGCTTTTGCTTGTACCTTCTGTTAAAAGGAAACACCCTGACACCCCAGTTAAAAACAACATAACGGGAACCATCTGAGACACAGAAAGGCAGTTCTAGGCACAAAATACATTTAAAAATGTTCATCCAAACTTGTCACTGAGAATCCCCAACTCAGCTGATCAAACCCAGTCCTAGACAAGATTTTTTGGTTCCGTTTTTAAAAAAATAGGCGTCCCACCATGACAATAGGAGAGAGAAAGTTTCTGGGGGGATGTTTCCTCCTCTCCAGGAGGACTCAGTGAGGCCATCTGATTTAAGTTTATACAGAACATTCCAAGGGATTGCACAGAGACTCTCCAAAATAGGTCATTATTTATAAAAATAACATAAATATTATCCTTGACCTCTTCTGGTATTTACGCCTTTCCACCAAGCACAGCCATTCTCTCATACACTCATTGAACTGGATTTCTTGGCCTCACTACTCCTTCTAATTGTCCCAATGTGAACACCCCCGAACCCCGTCTCTCTCCATCCACTTGACTACTTGCTATATCAGCACCCTAACTTTTCCAAGGGGCCTAATCCTCCTTCCTGCACCACCACATCTGTCATCATCACTTTCCCACTTCCTCCAGAGGCATTTATTAGCACCTGAGCACACATCTCACATTCACCTGTCTCTCTCTGCTATTTCATGCACGCAGACTACTAACTCTCAGAGTATCTCCTAACATGCTGAATAGACAGCAGCAGCTCAGTAAACATCTGATGGGTTAAAAAATGATTTGAATGGCAATGAATTCAGATTTCCTTTAGTCTGTTAGATGTTGTGATAATCACCAGGTTCCTAAATTTCTCTTAACCACTAAGAAGCAAGTAGACCCATTTTACTTCATCAGATCTGTTCATCCAAAGGACAGGCATGCCTTTATCAACCTACTGAGACCCTGGATATCTCATGCGGTGTTAACAGAGGTAACTAACCCCTGCACATGGGAGAGGCCGTGGCATCTCTCCCAGCTGCAAAGATGCTCATCACTACTCACAGAACGTCAGGACCTGGACGCCAGTTTTCTCCAAGATCCCAGAGGTAAACCTCACCACTGCCCACATCTCATGCGTTCCTACCCAGTGATTTTCTCACTCCGCCATTAATAATTAAGCAACATGATTCTGGGACCCCAGGTGATGTGATGGGTCAGTGCATCACGGAAACTTTCTTCTACCTGACTGTCTTTACCAGCTTTCACAATCCGGCCCCCAGTGATACTGACCAGCCTACTGAAAGTCAGTCTGCTTTAAAAGTTCTGAGGCACATATATCCTTCGAGGCATTACATTTGGACCCTGAAGGTCATGCCCAAATTATCTGCTGAGTTGAGGAAATAGAAGCATCCAGAGGTAGACCTTGTGAAGCTGTATATTTACTATCTTCTTTTACAGTGCCCATGCTAATATATGGTTATTTCTAGACTTTGAGAGACTTAGGTGACTTGTGGAATGATCAGACATTTTTACAAAACACAGTTTACTACATGCTTCACAACAAATATTCCTGAGTGCTAACTATAGTTATTCTCCACTGTTATCTGCCTTCAACTCATAAATAAATAAAACCTCTTGGGAATCTGCATGAATTTTCCCCCACTGTCTTATCAGCAGGATCTATATGCCGCCCAAGGGTCTGGGAGCTAGCTATGGACTCCGAAATGGCATTTCTTCTCCCCAAAGGAAGAGTTTTGAGGTTTCAGCAAACATCCCTTCCAAAGAGTTGTCAGAACAGACAGACTTAAAGGGAGTGGCGATACCACATTAATCCCGTTTCTTCAAGACATAACACAACAGAAGTGTCCTCATCATTTCAGAGGCCGAAGACAGATAACCAAGGTTTCAAGGCTCCCCACAGTAGCTCTAACTTATATAATTTCTCTCAGTTTCTTTCTCCTGTCCTCAAATACACATTATGTCCAGACATATGGTATCTGCTCAGATATTGCAAAGGGCATATGTATAGCTTGCTTGCCTGTCTCTTCAGAGGATTTAATCTAATCTAAAAGAGAGATGATATAAGAAAAGTGAAAATATTTTAAAGTCTAACTCAACAAGCAATTGTTTAAAAGGGGTGGTTATGTTCCTGAATTACCACCTTGAGGCTGTGGCTTCTAGATTTCTCAAGGTCTGTGACCAGCCCCCGTTTCAAGCAAATAGTTTCTTGACTATGAAATCCTCCTCTGAAATTTTTATAAATATCTCATCTTTCTTCTTTTTATATTTGACAGTGCGTTCTAAATTTTTTAGCTCTTAGTTCTTTCCTTTTATTTCACCAAAAATGAGGCTGAACTGAGTTATGAGTAATGCTGTGAAACAGTATAAAAGACACTGCTTAAACAAGCCTTTAGTAACCAGAGGTATTGCTGATTCCAATCTTTATGAAAAAGTAAAGTGAAATTGTTATTCACTCAGTCGAGTCCAATTCTTTGCGACCCCATGGACTAGAGCCTGCCAGGTTCCTCTATCGATAGGGTTCTCCAGGCCAGAATACTGGAGTGGTTGCCATGCCCTTCTCCAGGGGATCTTCCCAACCCAGAGACTGAACCCAGGTCTCCTGCCCTGCAGGTAGATTCTTACTGTCTGAGGCACCCGGGTGTTCTTACACAATCTCTTAGTCCCAGCGCTCATTCTTAGGCTCAAGAAACTCCCTTGGCATCCTATTCCTAACACTTCCAAAAGCAAAGACCCTCAAGTCCTGTTTCTCTCCCACATAATTAAATTCTCACAGGGCTCAATCATTCTTAACCAGCTACTGATTTTCTAACAATCCAAACCTCACTTTTAATCTCCATCAGAGAAACACATCAAAATTTGGCCAAAGAGCAAGAGCATATTAATCTCAAGGCAAAAGTATAGTCAAAAATCAATCTTGTTTACTTGTACTAATCAAGAAAGACAGTCTATAGGACAGGTTGGAATATGGTGACAAGAGGCTTAAAAACTAATTTTTTAACATCCTTTTTTAAGACACAAAATATTACATACACACATGCTCCCTTATCAAGCATCTTTCTACAGGCATTTCAGTACATGGATATTGAATTCAAGCTTCTCTCCACCTTAAAAACTGCTTCCTTTTAAGTTCAACAAAGTAAATTATAAAATAAGAACAGTACAAAAAAAAAAAAAGGAATAACAAAGACTTGCAAGGAAGCTGAGAATGCCTTCTTAATTTTGGTTTTTATATGTTATTTCCTTGATATATCAAATAGACAACTCAATAACTAAACAGGACAGTTCCCCTAAATAAGACATAATAAGCAAAGGCATGACAGAGGTATGTAAGTTATAAATCTACCTCTTCATAATCTAGATTATGGAAACTAGATTCTATGGGAAATACTGACTCACTGAAGAGTCTAGACTCAAAGGCCAACGACCTCCTCCAAGAGAAGCTTTATCTTCCTGCAAAGGAACTGTCCTCTTGGTGTCATGTGGACAGTCCTGTTTTAACTCTGATCAAGAGAGCTTGTAGACTCCACTTGCAAATTTTCATGCATAAATGGTAGCTAACTTTTTACTACACAAAGGATAGCTATGCTGAACCTCTGTGTATGTGTATGTGCAATAGGATAAAGAGAACCAAGACTTAAGGAAAAAGTTGATGCACTGTCAAATGTAAAAGTTCAAACATTCGAAGTTTATAAGGACTTTGGAGTCAAGGAAGCACCTTCTTAGAATGTTGGATGTTCAGAGAAAAAAAAATGGTCAGAAGGAAAATTTGACGTGTGAGTTCAAGAATTTGCTCCCAGTTTGAAAATTACTGAATTCTAATCCTTTACTGCCTGCAGACACACAGCACTGCTCTATGGAAAAATTCCAAAACAACCTTAAAAAAAAAAAAAAAAAGCACTGTGAACTGTGAAATAAACTCTTTTGATAGTTTTCATAAAATGCAGAGTTTGGAAAACGCAGCAGCAGTAGAATCTGCAGTTAAGTTTAAAATACATTACTAAATTTAGGAGCTATTAATGAAACTACAATATTTGCTTTTTCACCTGCAAGTGAAACTCTACTAAGAAGCAAAGTAGTTTTATAAAAGCAAATTGAAAGGAAAAAAAAATGGGGCTAAATTTTCATCAGAGAATAAAAGCTTGTCTTAAATAATTCTAAAGGAAAATGATTTATCAAAAGCTAAAGAAAAGTAGCAAATAAAGAATTTTAATTCTTAAATTTCCCCAAATCAAACGGGTACACGCATAAATATTTCATACATAATAGTATTAACACATACCTGTTTTAGAATTAATTGAAAAAAATCCCTGTGGATTTCCACTTGTGATTTTGTATGTCAGCTTGTCATCAGAGCTAGAGTCTGGATCAAATGCCTCAATCTGGACCACAGATACATCCTTGGGAGAGTTTTCCATTATTTCTGGATAATAAACAGGCTCCGACGTCTGCGGAGCGTTGTCATTCACATCCTCCACCTCTATGTAGACCTCTACGAAGGAGGACAGGGGCACCACGCCCTGATCAGATGCGTAGACTGTCAGCCAGTAATGAGAGGTCGACTCGCGGTCCAGTCGATCTGAAGTCTCTATGACACCTAGCAAAGGAAGAAGAAAAGCATGAAGCAGTGTGTCAACAACAACAACTTGTCACTATGACAAAGTGTCAGCCTACATGACAACTCTGACTTATGCAAGGCTCACAGCTAAGCCATCTTAAGCAAACAAACCTCTCTGTGTCTTGGTTTCCTCTTTTAAAAAATGGGATAATAACAGTATGCTGAAAAAATGAGCTAATACACTTACAATGATTAAAATACAGCACTTGGCACATAATATCACTCTTAAAAAAGTTTTTGTCATCGCTGGTATTACGTGCCAAGCACCACGTGGAGTGCTTTACAAAAATTATCTGATTTAAGTCTCAAAACAGCCCAAAGAAATGAATGGGCAAATATGATCTCTTATGTCCTGAAATCCTTCCATTTCTTTTAATAGCCTTAAACAAATGGCAACACCAGCAAGATGCTAAAAACATCAATGCTCTCACCGTGTTACAAGCTCCATAGGGGCAGAGACCGCCTCCTTGTCAAATACCAGTTTACCCAGCACATTACTACTTACTATTTATATAACTATTTATTAAATGAATGAACAAGAATGAATGTATATGTTAACTGGACTTGGTACAGAATAGTCCTCAAATGGACCCAAACTAGGACACATTTCTTATTAAGTCAACCAGTGAGAGGTAGAGCTATAAAATTACAAAGAAGACGGTTAGAATGTCTGTAACATTTTGGCCCAGACCCTGAAATCACTCAGAGGCATACTTAATCTCAGGATGATTAACAGCGGAAATGTCCACTTGTCTTGGGCAAACCCCACCTTTTTATTCAACGGTGTAATCTTGTCATTTGGTTTTCCCAAAATACATCACTGCATTTTTTTCTCTTGTGCAGAGTGTGTGTGTGTGTGTGTGTGTGTGTGTGTGTGAACTAGTCACTCAGTCATGTCCAACTCTTTATGACCCATGGACTGTAGCCCACCAGGCTCCTCTGTCCATAGGACTCTCTGGGCAAGAATACTGGAGTGGGTTGCCATTTCCTTCTCCAGGGGATCTTCCCGTCTCGGGGATTGAACCTGGGTTTCCTGTGTTGCAGGGGGATTCTTACTATCTGAGCCACCAGGGAAGAGCATCACTGTGAATTAATGCTACTTTTAGTGTTCAATATGATCCAGGTTGAACTTTGGAAATCCTACAACTCTAGAATCCCTAAAGTTTTCCATTGAATGCAAAATATTATGGAAAAAGTAACAAATAACAATTTAATCTGTGCTCAGAAATGAAGCAGTATTTATTTTGACTGAATACACATCTGTATTTCTTATTTTTTATCATGATGTAAAATTAAATATGTGCTTATCTGAGGTTATTAATATAAAAAAAGACCTCGTTTATTTTAAATGCTAAATAATTATATCTAACCCTCCCCAAAAGATGTCCAACTTATAAAGACCAAACCTAAATATTAAAATGTGAGCTGGATTATCATAAAATGAATATGTACTGCTATTCAGAAGCATTCCGACTACTGTTTCATTAATTCTTAGCAACCCCTCAAAATGGATCTCCTCCTAAAACTATGGAACAAAGACTCAGAACTCTTAAATAAAAAAGGAGCTAGCTGGTCTCTGTACAGCAGATAAGTCAAACATGTGTTCCTTTTTCTCTTGTCCAAACATGAGTCTATGCATACCGAATCTGTTCACTAAATTAGCAAAATTATATCTGTTTTTAGCCTGAAAGAAGAGTGCCCTAAGTAACCAAGGGAAAGTAATCTTTTCCAGTTTTTCTTTTTTATCACTCCCATCAATTGATACAAAGGACATCAGGGAATAACTGAATGTCCTAAGAGGATTACATAAACAAATGAATGCACAATTGCTTCTCTTGTTTCTGCCATGTCATGAAAATGTAACATAATTCACTTGGCAGGTGAAGTATTATTAGAAAATTTCAAGACAGGTACAAGGTACTTGCACTCACCTCTTTTGAATTCTAATCAACTTCATTTTAAAAACTGTGTCTCTCTCTCAATGTCATTTGTAGGCATTTAATAACAATAATTAGGAAAAGTTTTGTCCATCTTTATATCAGGCACTATAACTATCTTACATGCCTTATTTTATTCACTCCTTATATCTAATCTTCCCATATATGTGGGGTTATTATCCTCATTTTGTGAATGAAAAACTTAGATTAAGAGTGATGAGGCTTTCCCAGGGTCCTAGGAAATGGCAGAGCTGGAGTTCAAACACCAGGAATTTCTGACTTCAGGTACCAACAAAATCCCATCAGTCTTACCGTTAGTATGACAAAGGTGCAGTCAACCAAATTTACTGTGAAAAGCCTGAAAAGACAAGTCAGTGCTATGCTGTCCATTTTTTTGCAGATCAGTATTCAGAAGGCGTGAATTAAGTGTTCATTCACATACAATAGCTTTTTTTTTTTAGTGTCAGGGTAGAAGGAAAAAAAAGAGACAGAAAACGCAAACACATTATAAGATTTAAATCACAGACAAAAACAGCTCTAGATTTTCCATCCAGTCCCACGTGGAGTCTGGTCTGAAAGCGTCCAGACTGCAGTGCACAGGCACGAGACGGATGCTTCCGCTGGGAACTGCCCTCTCTCCCAATCACCCTAGCAACTGAGGGGACCCCACCTGGGCCTGACTGCCGAGCCACGGTCTGGAGGGAAGGTGTCAAGGCCCAGGGAATCACCAGATATTACCATCAGTTCAAAGTGAGACACTTAAGCTGCTCTACTCAAGTATGGGAGAAACTAGAATTGGGTGAATTAGCAATTAAACATGCCTAAGTGAGATACTCAGGTGTTTATATTTCATGAATTCTTGGACTGTATATCTTTATGTATATTTTATATCGTGACTTCTGAGATGTTCATGTTTTAATGTATTTTATTATATCCTTGTAAAAGAACAAAATTACTTAATACAGCTGATAGGTAACTAAAAAATAAGGTGAATTTTTAACTTCCAAAGGGAAAGGAGGGCATATTGAATAATCTCTTAAAAAAAAATGCTTAGATAATAACATGAGTACATTTGCTGTATTTATAATAATTTAACAATATAAGGATTTACTGCATGTCAAGGACTTCATTAGGTGCTTACATGTGTTAAATCATTTAAAGAACACAGGAATCATTTGATTTTCTTCCAAGCTTCACAAATGAGGAGGCAGAAGTTTAGATAAAGTAAGCAACTGGCCCTAGCCTTAGAGTGATTGAGAAGCACAGTGATTAAGTAGTCAGTCAACAGTTAAAAAGGGAGAACTGAGATGTGAATGAGCCAGTCTGATTCCAGAACTTTGGCTCTTCACCATCAGGCTATACAGTTATCATTAGCCACAGATTCACCATCACACACACGACCACAGCAAGGGTTCGGGGTATCACGGATGTGGGTGGGGGCTGCCACGATGAGAGCCCACAGGCAGTTTCCCATTGTGGAGGTCAGAGTCTTTCCCAAACTTAGAGGACAATAAAGCAGAGAAGATTCTAGGGCTCCGCTTGGTCACAGAGGTTCAGGGTCCAGTGCCTAAGCACTATTTAATTGCAGATTCTAATTCGAATCACTATTCTGAAAGCACAGTGTAGATGGGAATAGACCATATTTCAGCAGAGAGATTTTTGCAGAGTGTTTATGAGAGTCCTGCAATGAGGGAGACCTGGGTTCGATCCCTGTGTCAGGAAGATTCCCCTGGAGAAGGAAATGGCAACCCACTCTAGCACTCTTGCCTAGAAAATTCCATGGACAGAGAAGCCTGGTGGGCTGCACTCCATGGGGTCGCAAAGAGTCGGACACGACTGAGTGACTTCACTTTTCTTTATAAGGGTCCAGAGTAAGGTACCTCCTTAACCAGGGGCTCATCAGAATCTCATTTATTCTTTATAGGCGTCCTTGTTTCTGAGACAACCAACAAAGCAGCTACTAAGAAATCTGACCAGAGCAGTTTTTATTCTTTCAGTCCTTACTCACTTATTCCTTATTCCTTCAGTCATTATTTCAGTCCTTATACACGTGTCACCATTCTTTTCCCCATCCTTCCTAGAGCCACAACTAGCATGCATAGATGGCTCTCTTCTGTAACTTAGTTATCTTAATTCATTCAAAAGAAATAAGTTTTCAAAATTCCATCATGAAGTACTTTAACACAGGAAAATAACTACTGAAGACTCCCAGGTATTGCTGGAAGTGAACCGACCTACTGTGTTCAGAGACCTACTATAGTTCTCAAAACTACACCAGTTCCATTTTTCTCATCCATGATCTTCTACCAAACCAGCTTTCAATAACTCCTACTTTTCTGCACACTGGGTTATAAATTCACTTTTCCTGAAACAACCAACAAAAACTATAAATACTTAAACTCTGGTTTTAAGGAGTTTTTTTTTTTTTTTAAACACACACCCACAGTAATACTCCATTTGGCACATATATACATCCATACACTGACTTCCAATGATCTCCCTCTTGTCTTCAAATACCTCCCTCTCTGGGCCTATTTTTTGTTCCTCTTTCAGTGTCTGGGAGAGCAACAATGGCATGCAACCAACTAGATGATCTGTAAGCCTGGGCTGGGAAAGACAAAGAAGTGATAGCCCAGGGCTGCCGCAGAGCTCCCCGCAGCCAGACGAGATCATCGGTGATGTACCAGAGAAAGCCAGTGAGATGGCGGTGGTGGAAATGACACCTTTCTTGTCAAAAGGTTAACAGTGCACAAGCAGCAGGCAAGGTAAGGATGCTGCTGTCTGATTCGACACTGTGCATTTTGAGCACAGAAGACAAGTTCAGACAAGCTTGGTATATGTGCACCATCCAGCAATGTTATAAGAATCATTTCTCAGCTTTAATGAAATGTGACGGAAACAAGAGATGGCCTAGTTTTTCCAATCTCAAGAATACGATGAAGGCATTTTCAGGGGGAGTTTGTTAAAAGCTGAAAAATTTGAAAGAAGCCGGAAATCTGGAGCTATTAAATAAAAATATTTATCATTCCAAACATACTCGCTAGGATTTCAAAACTACCACCAGATGTCACTATGGAAACTGATTTTAAATGTGTGTACAGTGGAAAAATAGAGCTGAAGGAAAAAATACAATGAAACTGTTCAAAGAGCTTGGCCAATGTGGCTGAAAATATAGCTCACAGCAAAATTTCTTTCAAAAAGGTTTCATTCATGTCCATATATTTAAACAGGCCCATGATTAGACAGGTACTGATGGTGTCTTCTTTACACAGTCCAATTATTTAAAGGCTGTAGGGTACAGTATTAGTTGCTCAAGTAAATGGCCCCAAAGTAAATAAAGGTTTCCAAAAATAACTACTTTCTGCTGCCCATCCCTGATGGCTAATGGCCCGTTAACTTGAACACTGGCCTTGGACAGGAACGTCCAGCAGTCTCCCCAGCTGCCACCGGTCGGCAAGATGCTTTCAACACGGCAATCTTTCAGGCAAAAATAAAGTAGTATGTAGTCACTATAATGCCCAAAATAATTTAACTGATTCAAATTTCCATGGCCAGAGAGTACCTTCCCTTCCTGGAATTTTCCTATTTTCTTGGTTTAACAGGTGTTGGCCCCATATCAAGTTCCAGTGCCAAAGCTTTCAACAAAACCATGCTATTTCAGCTTCTTTAGCTACTCCAACTAAAAATACTATAATCAGCAACAATCTGGCAACATAAACTTGCAAACCATACCTTCATCTCTGATATACCATATTATCACACCTATTTTTTTTAACTTCTCTGCAACCAAGTTTATGGCAGCAATTGTATGAAAAGCTTCTTAGTCAACCACCAGAAAAATGTCAACGTAAAATGTAATTTTTGATGATATTTTCCCTGAAGGCAACAAGGGGTTGACCTTTCTTTTCTCCATTTCTGTAGTCTTAACATAAACAGAGTAACTCTTTGGGAACGAAATGATTTCTCAAATGTAAAAACAACGCTCACTTAAAAAGAACAGCTATCTTCTACAGACTAGAGATACAACAGCTATGCTTCTGCAATTAATCTGCAAATGGCCACTCCATTTTTTTCTGCTCATTATGGAAAAATCAGAAGTCGCTCAATTGTCATATTAAATAGTAATGTGCTACAAGGCATTCGTCTTTAAAGAGTCAACGATAAACTCTCCCCTATAAACTAAACCTTTTGAGGGCATGGATTTGTTGCCTGTTTTGTTCAGGGCCTGGTAAAGGGGTGCTTATTAAGCATGTGTTGAAAAACAGATGTTCATCAAAAAACAAGGTAAGGATGAAAAACAAGTCCCAAACAAGAGTAACATAAGGAAATATGACAGCTAAAGGTCATGCGGGGTTCTGCGGAGAATCCTGGACCAGAAAAAGCACACTGGATAAAAATCAAAGAAACTGAGTAAACTGGGCCTTAGTTGACAAGAACATATTGATATTATTTTGTTAATTATAACAAATAGACAATAATAGGGGAAACTGTGCGGGACAGGGGACACTAGCTGCTCAACTTTTCTGTAATCTACCGAAGTTTTTCAAAAGACGTCCATCAGGGATAATTAATATGCAATTTGTTTCTTCTTTAAGTGATAAAACTTTTCTGAATTTTGTTTTTAATCTCATTTTCATTAAACACAAGATTGAGACTGATAATGTTATGAATACCATACCTTGAGAGATCCTAGAGTGTCCACAGAAAAAAACCTTGTTATGTTGGGCTAAAGATTTAAACAGCAATCCAATTATTTATCTGTTTACATTGTAACTTCTAAATTTACTGTAAATATTGAAAGATTTGCTGTCACTTAAGTTTTGCCTTGACAACATTAATGTGAAATGGTGATAAAACGGAGTTTCTTGATATAAAAAGCTCTATTTCTGAAATTCAAAGACTCTTTAAAATGACTATACCAACCTGACACGCAATAGTAGCTAACAAATGAAAACCCTTTAGTTCTTTTAGAAACATTAAGTACAGTAGATTATAATATAAATATATAATATGTATATATTTAATGTTTCTGCCTATTTTGCATTGGTTGGCAAAATTGCATAGTTACTGCTGACTAAAATACAGGAACAAATGAGATAAGAGTCTGTTAAAGGCATTTCAGATGCTAAAATGGCTATACAGTCCACCTAGAGAAAAACACAGAAAAAATGCTTTTGGTAGTCAAATAAAAGTTTCATACTTCCTTTCACCTCAAGTATACAAGATATTATCATGTATTTTTACTGGTGTTGGTAAGTATGAAATATAAGGAAAATATAGACAGAATCATGTTTAATAGTTTGTCTTGCAGACAAAAATTCTCTGCAAAAAAAAAAAACCACAAAACTTAATACTTCTAAAAAGAGAGTAATACATAATTAAAATTTTAAATGCTCGAGACCACACAAATAGGATAAATATCCCATGCTTTTGATAAATTTAAAAAAGGTCAAGATGAGTCCACCAAGAAGCAACCCCCACAGGCCAAGCAAGCCCCTAGGCACACATCAGCATAGAGCACAGGCCAATGTGTACCGCTGTCCCCTCACGGCTAAAAAGAGTAAGTCCTGTTGCAAAGGCGAACGATATGGTACCGACTGCTACCATCACCCAGTCTTCCAAAAGCAGGAGCTTGCCGTGTTATTTTGTGAGAAGCCATTTGTGACTAAGAACACAGCAAAGTCAAGTGAAATGGTAATGATGATGGTGATACTGTTATAAAACAGCAAATCCATCTATTATATAGAGTTCACGATACACCAGCTATGATTTCAAGTATGTCTCAAGTCTTTTCATCTTTACAGAAACTGTAAGAAGTGGGTAATAGAGTTAGAAACTCTAAGAAGTGGGTAGTTAGTTAGTTTAATAGAGGAGAGATGAGGAAACAATGTCTATTTCAGATGAGGAAACAATGTCAGCCACCTGCCCAAAGTCACACAGTTAAGTTTATTACTGGTGGAACTGGGGCTCAATCCCAAAGAGTCGGGCTCCAGCCATTCTGTGATACGTCTGAGTCTCTGGCTGTGTCCTCTGATTGGAGAAACGCATGAGGGCCACTCAACACGGCCTGCCATTTCCTGGGAAAGTCCTATATTCAACAGAATGCACAATGGAATGCACAGATGGAAAAAACTGGCTTTGTTGTTTTCCCAACATTTGGGGATCTAGGTAAAAGATCTGAAGCTGCAAAAACCTCGCTGTTCTGCGTCATTAAAACATTAAGCATGTTTCATAAGGGCACAAAAAGGGGACGTGGCTAATTTATTATGGTACATATGAAACAGCTTTAAAAAATGGTATGTCTATTAATCACAAGGAACAGTGTCAACAATATACAGATTGAGCAAAATTATAAATCTTTATAAAACTGTATATATAGAGTACAACCTTGCTTTGGTTTAGTTCTATTTCAAACACTGGAAGTACAAACACAGAAGTATATGCCCAGTGTGGGGGCTGGGGGGAAGGTCCAGAATAAAGAGAGGGACAATAAAGGAAATCAATGAATTAAAAAAATGTTTAACTGTAAATTTCCCTAACCATGAATTTTAAGTCATATTTAAAATGCATACAATCAAAAGCCAAGTCAAACTTAAGTACCAACAGTCCTTTAAGTTTTGCTAGTATAACCTTCTTTCACTTTCTCTTTATAGCTTAGATATATACTTTCATCTCTTTCATTTAATTTGAGTCAATGGATAACAACTGACAGCTTCAATGATTCAATATTCAAAAGTATTTATTAATATATATGAAACTACTTAACAGTGCCAGATGGAAGTACAACTTTATGAAACAAATTACATTACAATGAGAACTAAAAAACAAACGAACAAACAAGACTACTTAAAAGTCTTTTTTATTATATATAGGAAATTATATAAGTATATTGCATTGAATTAGATCATAAGTTAACAATTAAAGGGAAAGCTTCTTATGCCGTAACTGTCAATCTGTTTTTTCATTATTTAGATTGCCTATTTAAATCATTTTAATTAAACTGTATATCTATCAACTCTTTCAATTAAAACTGCTGCAGTAACTTTAAAATCAGCTGAGGAAGCTTTTTGACTTGCCAACTTACTAAAACATATTAATTAAAGTTCATAATCAGATTTTAAGCATCATGTTTCAATCCAGGGATTGCTTTAGCTTTGCAAAGAGTCATTCCCATGGCAAACCCTGCTAAATCATGTTTTTATGCTTTGTGGAAAATGGTTCCAAGTTCTGATTTCCATGTCAGAATCATTAATATTGTTAATGAGGGCTTTCATGGATAAGCTCGTTTAAAAAGGATCATCCTTGGGTATCAAACGTATCATCTGAAGACATACTACTGCGATAAAACTATGTACACCAGACAGCCTTTGGGGGGATTAGGATCCAGAGGATGCATATCACACACCAACAGCTCTGCTTCTTGCAGTTTGTTTCACATTTTCAAAAGTTTTCAATTTCAACGTGGATTACTTTTTCCGCCTTATAGTTACTGGATGCACACTCAGCATATGGTTTATATGTGCCACTTTGTTGAATCCTCACAATTATTCTGCAAGCTCGACAGCCTCTCCTCATCTTCCATATGCAGACAGAGGGTTAAGAGCTGAAAAATCACTGGACCAAGGCCATCATCACAGTACAGATTCATCAATGAATTAAAGAATTCCCTTAGTCTTAGTCACCTAAGCACTTACATTCACTAACCTGTCTAAGCCTCAAAAGTTGAGTAAGTTTCCTTAAGTTACCCAACCAGTTGCAGAGCAGTGAGAATCCAACACCTGGCTGACTAGTCCACAGCTGAAACTCACAGCCACCAGGGGGCTCCCTTCTGCTTTTCCTGTTCTTACCGGGTGAAGAGATGTGATTTAACTGGCACAGACAACTCTTGAAGCCGTAGTTCTTTCCTCAAAAGCCTGGGAAGGTGATCTTCATGGGCTTTCCTGGCGGCTCAGTAGTAAACAGAATCTGCCTGCCAATGCAGGAGATGCAGGTTTGATCCCTGGGTCAGGAAGAGCCCCTGGAGAAGGAAACGGGAGCCCACCCCAGTATTCTTGCCTGGAGAATCCTATGAGCCTAGCACGCTACAGTCCATGGGGTCACCAAGAGTTGGACTTAGCGACTAAACAGCAACCAGGTGATCTTCATAAATCTGTCTCTATTGATGGAAATAAAAAGTCAACACATCAAAAGTTTGCCATCACCTGCCCACAGTGGGAGGAATGAAAAGAATTAAAGTATAAAGGATTGAACCCGTGTCTCTTGTGTCTTCTGCATTGGCAGACGGGTTCTTTACCAACTGAGCCACCACGGGCTTCCCATAAACCCAACTAAATGTGGGCCAAACGGATCCCCACACAAAGTTCAAGGATCCCATGTGACTAAGTTTAGGATAAAAAAGGGAAAAGGATAGAAAAAAGAATTCACACGGTTCTGTATCCATCAAATTAGTATATTTATCATGTCATCTTGTTACACAGAAGTGCAGACTTTACACTAAATGAAGCGTAAAGTTATAGGCATTGTAATTACTGAATATCACTGTAAGAATATCACAACTGAGTTAGCTGTGAATGTGCTGTCATTAATCTTAAACTATTGAGAGGTAGAGATGGAGTTCTAAATCTTAAAAGCAAGTTGTAAACATTTTGTGTCAGATAAAAACTGATGGTTTTAATAAAACCCTCCTTTGGAAAAGAAATCTTGGTGACATCTTAATCCAGACTCCAATACGTAAGAAAACCTATACCAATATCCAATACTTCAATAACAGATTAAAAAAAAAAAAAAACTGTACTCTACAATACTGGTTTCATCAAAAAGGATTTACTATCTTTTAAGGTGGCCTGGATCTTGCTAGAAATTACTCTGGAACCTGGTATTACTGATTTATACCTTCTTTCATTCATTCAACAAACACAAGGTTCCTAAAATGGCCCGGCCTAGAAAGAAGTAAGTAAAGAAACCAAGAAAAGTAAAACAAATTATTATGGGAAAGGCAGTTAAACAAAATAGTAACGTATTTCTTCAAACTGCCTTTTTGAGAAGGGCAACATAGTATTTTAATGACTAGTTATCGGAACATTTATTTTCTATTATTTTATCTCTTGCACAAAAGTCATGCAAATCCATTTTTAGGTTGTCAGTGCCTGACTGAATTTTAGGATGCAACATGTAATATATGATTTTTAAAAATAAATTATGACATTAATTCCATTTCCGAGAAAAGATAGGGAGAAGATGTATATATACATTAAGACTGGTAGATTACAGGGTAAGTGAAATTTTTCTTGTATTCACATTTTCTAATTTTTCTACAAGAACTACATATGTGTTGCATAAAAATCCTTCTTTTAGCCCACATGTATAAAGGATTAATCCAAAGTGTATCAACTAGAACTTGAGAAATTTCAGAAATGTAAAAGCAACCTTTAAAAGTTAAGAGTGACTTCGAGGTTTTCTTAAGCCGGGCAACAACTGCCTGAAACACTTGTACGGCAAAGTGTGCTCCAACATGGAGAAGACAAGGGACTATTCAAGGATTCAAATGTCAGTTGAGAGGACTACGCCTCATGCCAAACTCCTTAACGCACTCCCTTGCTAAAGAAGGAATGGAATGAGATTCCTCGGCTACAGTCAAGTATTACAGTGGCCACTGTATAAACACAGCTCTTTCCAAAACAGACAGTTGTCTCCGGAGTCCTGCAAGGCACCGGGCCGGGAGAGGAGCAAGCGTTCCTTTTCCTTAGGTCTGTTTAGGTTTCTAGAAAACAGATTCTAAACGCAGAAAAGTGCAACTATTTTTCTTAAAATAAAACCTGAGACCCGCATGCAGTTCAGCGACCCACATGCCATTCAGCTATGCAAAGGGTACATGTGTTTTACATGATCTGAATCCTAGTTGAAGCAAATAAAAACCCCTGTACTGTATAAATCTCCCCCTTTCCTAGCTACTCTAGGCAGCATTTTCCCTTACTTTTGATCCGTGAATGAAACAAACCTGTTTCTCTATTAAATTCCATTTTAATAATAAAGCAGTTTTCAAATTAAAAAATTCAAAGCAATGTACAAATTCAAAAGCTATACTTTAGAGGTAATATTCAGCTACTTTTAATACCCAATTTGCTGCCAAACCCCAGTCTCTAAAAGAACTCACAATGCAGGTGAAGCTTACCTAGTTGCAAACTCACTCACTGCCACTAACTTAGGATAAACTGTGTTTTATACTGACAAATTAAATCAAACACCTATAAATAATGACCTAAACTCATTACAAGATTTGATGAGACCTTACTAAGAATACTAAGGCAAAATATCAATTTGTATTATACATAATCCCCTCTCTAACTTCACCTATTTTCTGAATTCACATTTCTTTAAATGAAGAAAAGGTATTAGGAAGGGACTTCAGTGGATCAGAAGATTCCTAATTTGAATTTTTTTTTTAAATCACAAAAGACAGGGGAGGAATTATATAGTCTGCACTATGCTAAGCAAATAGGAAACAAACTTCATGAAGTGCTCTGAAACACTGGGAACAGTAATCCATTACCTTAGAGATGATGGAGACATAATTCTTACGGAAGAGGCTATACAAGAGTAGATGGATGGGGTCTCAAATAGCTATCATGTGTCTGCACTAAAAAAAAAAACTCAAGCAGAGAACTGAATTTGGGAAAACAATTAACTGTATAGAATAAATAACCACAGTAGTTCTCATATTACTTTTTTTCTTAACTTCATCTGAGATCAAAGTTGTTCTTTAAAAAAGTAGTAATGAACATTTCATTAACAAGTGAAACATTTTCTTCTCTAGTTCTCCTAACCACTGCTAAAAGGGGGGGGACAACAGAAGATACATGAAATACTATGAAAATAAGTACGGGGACATCACGTAGCCATAGATATTAGAAAAGTATATACAATCTAATTAGAAGAAATACAGTCAAAAGTGCACAATAATTAATTATAGCATTCTGTTGTTCAGTCTCTCTGTCGTGTCCATGTCCTTGCGACCCCATGGACTGCAGCACACCAGGCTTCCCTGCCTTTCAGAGTCTCCTGGAATTTGTTCAAAGTCAAGTCCATTGAGTTGGTGATGCCATTCAACCATCGCATGCTACTCGTAATTAACTAGTAAAACAGTTACTGAAACGTCTCAGAGACGACATAAAAATGTAAAATAATACAAATAAAACCTTCTTGATTAAAGGTACAACCGACCAAATGTACACAACACTAAAAACACATCTCCCTTAATAGTTAAGTAAATCATAATCTAATACAATAGAAGTTTTTCACATTTTGTTTTGAAAATTATCTTTACTTTCCAAAATTCTTCACCTCCCCCCACAAAACTAAATACAAATTCAAAATGCAAGGGGGGAAGCATGAGACATAAACATTACTGGCATTTCTAAAAAACCTCAACTATTCCTAGCACATGACAGAATATCAGATAAGTTCAAAGGAAAAAGGCCAGATGTTCTCTTATCAACTCTGTCATTTTTTAAATGACTTTTTAAAAAGAGATTCAATCTTAAACTCCTGGATAGATCTGTCTCTTCATTCAACCATTTATGAAAGAGGTAGTAAAGCAATCATATCTTTTCCAGTTATTTTACTTTTTGGTTGATTTTCTATAACAAGCTATTTGTTAAAATCTGAAAAAATTTATAAATGATCACTTTATAATCTGGTAACTTCTCAAGCCTAACTCACAGATCCAGTAAGCTAACCCATTTACTTCTAACTATATCAATTAATGGAAATAATACATATGTATTTCCCAAATGATCTAAGTACCAAATCAGAAAAGCAAAATAATTGTGTTTGTAAATTTAGTCTCAACTAACTATTGAAGGAATTTTAAAGATGTTCACTTTACTAGCATATTCTGAAATAATGCTGGCATAGCCATGCCTTTAATTATTGTCTTTAAAAGAGAAATATAACCCAACAGACTAACCTAATCTGTTCAAAAGAAATTGCAAGGGGTGAAAATAAAAGACAGATTCCTTTAGCAGAACTGATGTTTTCTAATAGGGAAAAACAGCTAATTCAAAGATTCAAAGAAGAGAGCTCACAATAACATAACCATGAGATCTGAATTATATTTGTGACTATTGATGATACCATCATAAATCATTTAACATGCTTCCATGAAGCCGTCATTTCTGTAGTGATTCTCTCCTCATCTACCACTTTTCCCCGGGCCCTCAACCCCCACTCCTCTGGAAGAAAACATAATGGGATCCATAATCCCAAATACCTCTACAAAGGCACAGGGAGGCAGTTGACTTCCTAAGTAAACAGCATTTTACAAACTTTCATGGTACTTAGTTACTTTAAACCATCAAACCAAAGTAGATAAATAAAGAATTAAAAAACAAGTGATAAAAATCACCCAATTCAACCCTCTAACTTCACAGATGAGGAAGCCATGATCGAGAGATTAAAGACGTGTCATTAGGCTGCAGAGCTTGAATCAAAGCCCTAAGTGGACCCCCATCTCCTGAAACCCCAGCCTACCTTTAAGAGCAGTACCTAGTAGAGAAATGAAGGGCTGTCTTAACCCAAATTCCAGTGGGAGTGAAATGTGGCTTCTGGTTTGTGGGAGAAGACTGGTTCAGGAATAGCAAGCGTCAGTGACACAATCTCAAGGTTAACCCTGCTACTGCTGCTGCTGCTAAGAAACTTCAGTCGTGTCCGACTCTGTGCGACCCCATAGGCGTCAGCCCACCAGGCTCCCCCATCCCTGGGATTCTCCAGGCAAGAACACTGGAGTGGGTTGCCATTTCCTTCTCCAATGCGTGAAAGTGAAAAGTGAAAGTGAAGTCGCTCAGTCGTGTCCGACTCTTCGCGACCCCATGGACTGCAGCCCACCAGGCTCCTCCGTCCATGGGATTTTCCAGGCAAGAGTACTGGAGTGGGGTGCCATTGCCTTCTCCAGGATTAGCCACTAGAGAGCTCGAAATACTCCTAGCCCAACCTTACCCCGCTCTCCACGACTCTGACTTAACCACACTTCCCAAGCACTGACGGAGGGTATTATTCATTTCAGAACCAGAGAGGGCAACGGGATTTTCAGACAATGTAGGCTCTGTTCTTCAAATCCATCACTCTAAAGTATACTAGTCTTCAAGCAATATAATCAATCATTCTTATAGTGTCCTTGTTAACGGTCCCAACTCTGCACTTCAATAAATGTGTGACTGATGGTTATGTTTCACAATGCCTCAGTTTCCTGACATATAAAACAGGGAGGATAGATGTGTTTCAAGGATGACTTGATTAGTATTAAAAAAAATACAGGCAATGACTACTACTAAGTCCATACTGATTGTTGAGAAGCTAAAAGCCAAGCCAAGATTTAGGAAGATTCTTACAGAGGTGAAAAGTGAAAGTGAAAGTCGCCCAGTCATGTTTGTGACCCCCATGGACTATACAGTCCATTGAATTATCTAGCCCAAAATACTAGAGTGGGTAGCCTTTCCCCTCTCCAGGGGATCTTCCCAACCCAGGGATTGAACCCAGGTTTCCCACATTGTGGGCAGATTCTTTATCAGCTGAGGCACAAAGGAAGCCCAAGAATACTGGAGTGGGTAGCCTATCCCTTCTCCAGCAGATCTTCCCAACCCAGAATCGAACCAGGGTCTCCTGCTTTGCAGGCGGATTCTTTACCAACTGAGCTATCAGGGAAGCCCAAAGTTGCTCAGTCGTGTCCAACTCTTTGAGGCCCCATGGACCACACAGTCCATGGAATTCTCCAGGCCAGAATACTGGAGTGAGTAGCTGTTCCCTTCTCCAGGTATGACACCTTAATCCCTAACTTTGTACTTTACAAGGATGCTACCACGACTTCAGAGACAAACTAGCGAACAGAAGCCACATGATGTTGAAGTAGTGCTTGAAGCAAAATATTACAATCACTTGAAGACCAGGTGACCGAAGCACTCTGAGTGTCCTGAATGGGATACTGCAGAGCAGGGGACTACAGTAGACTGCTGGGTCCACACTTTACACAGAGGCACAGCAACAGTACAAAAAAATACGTTAAATGTTTGCATCCACACTGCAGAAGCGGTCACGGAGGCCTGTTATAAACCCTCACGCAGAGCCCCAGTAAAGAACAGAGTTACTTTTGGAAGATGCTATACAGTCTCATTTCAAATATGATGCGATTATCAAAACTAGAGAAAAATCAAATTAGAACGCATGATTACTAAAAAGAATTTGAAGACTAAATAAACTATATAGTTAATCCCTTTGTCATCAAAGGTATTAGTATCACATGGAGATAAGGGACATTAGAGGATCTCTTTGTCTAAGTTAAGACTTGAGCACAGGAAGATGCAGCAGAACCCTCCCAAGATTCTTTTCAAAGGTTCATTAATTTTACTTCTAAACTGCAAAAAATTGTTGCTGTTATTTAGTCGCTAAGTTGTGTCTGACTCTTTTGCAACCCACAGACTATAGCCCACCAGGCTCCTCTGTTGATGGGATTTCCCAGGCAAGAATACTAGCGTGGACAGCCATTTCCTTCTCTAGGGATCTTCCCCACCCAGGGATTGAACCTGTGTCTCCTGTATCGGAAGGTGGATTCTCTACTGCTGAGCCACCAGGAGAAGCTCAAAAGTATCTCTAATTCAGACTTTTTACGATGTATAAGCACAAAGAAAAACTCCTTTGAAATTAAAAACTTGCTTCTGAAAGAAATCAGCTTCCTTTTAATGGTAGTTTTTAAGCTGTTAAAACAGCAATCTTATTTAAAGGGTTTATATCCAAGAGAAAAGTCTATTGCCAGAGAGGAAAACAGGTTTGGCACACCATCAAAACTGAAAGGAGCCTTTTTCTTTTTTATTTATTTATTTTAATTGGAGGCTAATTACTCTGCAATATTGTGGTGGTTTCTGCCATACATTGACACCAATCAGCCATGGGTATACATGTGTTCCCCATCCTGAGCCTCCCTCCCACCTCCCTCCCCATCCCATCCCCCAGGGTCATCCCAGTGCACCAGCCCTGAGCACCCTGGCTCATGCATCCAACCTGGACTGGAGATTCATTTCAAATATGATAATATACAAGTTCCAATGCTATTCTCCCAAATCATCCCACCCTCGCCTTCTCCCACAGAGTGCAAAAGTCTGTTTTTTACATCTGTGTCTCTTTTGCTGTCTCGCATATAGGATCATTATTACCATCTTTCTAAATTCCATACATATGCGTTAGTATACTGTATTGGTATTTTTCTTTCTGACTTACTTCACTCTGTATAATAGGCTCCAGTTTCATCCACCTCACTAGAACTGATTCAAATGCATTCTTTTTAATAGCTCAGTAATATTCCATTGTGTATATGTACCACAGCTTTCTTATCCATTCCTCTGCTGATGGGCATCTAGGTTGCTTCCATGTCCTGGCTATTATAAACAGTGCTGCGACGAACACTGGATACACGTGTCTCTTTCAATTCTGGTTTCCTCGGTGTGTATGCCCAGCAGTGGGATTGCTGGGTCGTATGGCAGTTCTATTTCCAGTTTTTTAAGGAATCTCCACACTGTTCTCTATTGTGGCTATACTAGTTTGCATTCCCACCAACAGTGTAAGAGCCTTTTTCTTCTTTTCTTCCTTGACACCAGTGATTACCAGCTATCACAGAGGTCCTCCAGGAGCCAGGCATAAAGCTTGGACGGGCATAAGAATTCACAGTGGGACTTCCGCAGGGTAGAGCAGCAGGTGGTACGGAAAAAAGAAGCCTCAGCAGCAAACGGAGAGGGCAGGCAAGCTGGACCTCTGCTGGGGGAGGCAGGGTCACGCCCTTCTCTGGCCTGAAGGTGCATCCCACCAGTCACCTCCAGCCACATTATCTTCTTTGTGAAAAGACAAACTTTTGAAAGACTTTTTAAATTAACTTTTTTTTTTAAAGGTCTCAATGGAACCTCTCAGATGGTAAAGTAGCTGCCTTCGATGAAGGAGACCTAAATTCGATCCCTAGGCTGGGAAGATCCCTTGAAGAAGGAAATGGCCAGCCACTCCAATATTCTTGCCTGGAGAATCCCATGGACAGAGAGGAGCCTGGCGGGGCTACAGTACCTGGGGTCAAAGGAGTCAGACACACTGATCAGCTAACACACACACACACACACCCCCCACATACACGCACACATGCACACGCACACATGCACAGACTGAATCTTCATGCAGATGAACTAGATCCAGTCCCAGACACACTGATCAGCTAACACACACACGCACACACACAACCTTCATGCAGATGAACTAGATCCAGTCCCAGACACAATGATCAGCTAACACACGCACACACGCACACACACAACCTTCATGCAGATGAACTAGATCCAGTCCCAGACACAATGATTAGCTAACACACACACACACACACGCACACACATGCACACACACAACCTTCATGCAGATGAACTAGATCCAGTCCCAGACACACTGATCAGCTAACACACACACACACGCACACACACAACCTTCATGCAGATGAACTAGATCCAGTCCCAGACACAATGATCAGCTAACACACACACACACACACACACACGCACACACACAACCTTCATGCAGATGAACTAGATCCAGTCCCAGACACACTAATCAGCTAACACGCACACACACAACCTTCATGCAGATGAACTAGATCCAGTCCCAGACACACTGATCAGCTAACACACGCACACACGCACACACGCACACACACAACCTTCATGCAGATGAACTAGATCCAGTCCCAGACACACTGATCAGCTAACACACACACACACACACGCACACACACAACCTTCATGCAGATGAACTAGATCCAGTCCCAGACACACTGATCAGCTAACACACACATACACACACACGCACACACACATGCGCGAGCACACACACACACGCACACACTGAACCTTCATGCAGATGAACTAGATCCAGTCCCAGACTAAGGTTCCGCTGTATGGTGTGTTTAGGGCTTCTCTGCTTGGCACCATGAAATGAGTGATGGGTGTTTGAGGAAGGCCAGACCTGCGGCTGTGCGACGGAGAAAGAGTGCTTGTGTAAATTTCCTGCTGGCCCCCAGACAAGACTCAGCCGCTACTGTGCCTCTCACCCAGAAGGCACCTGCATTCCACACCTGCACATTTCCAGGCACAGAAGGTGGAAATGATACTTGGCCCACTTTCAGCAGAATGAAATCACTAAGAAACTTCTTCAGGAAACTTCAAATAATTACCAAGCGTTTTCCCAAGCAATCAACATCCTTTCACAAGTGAACGATCACATGTTAATCATTAACTTTTGAGGGGAGAAGGGGTAACTAGGGGTTGGGGGGAAGAGGAGTAAATGGAAAAAAAACAAAAATTACAGGTCCCATTACCCCACTAATAGTAGAGGCAGCAGAGTGAAACACTTTCAGGCAAATCATCTGTATATGACAATAAAACTAAACAAAAACTGAACAGATAAAAAAAAAAAAAACCATTTTGGATAGGGTACCATATTAAATAAAGGAGGCGTGGTTTCCGTTTACTATTCTGAGTTTTGACTAACTGAAAATGTTGATCTCATTATTTTTGGCAACTTCTTTTATGTCCAGAGTCAAGTCGTGAATTTTAGGAATGCAGCAGGCAAGCTCCGCTTGTGCATGACATACTGTATCTAAGAGGATGAAAGTCAACCAGTGCCCTAATCCCCTGGGCAAGAAAGGTAAGTATAGAGCCGGAGTCTCAAAGCCAGAAATGACGGAGGAGTCACCGAGAATCACATTCCTGTCTTATCTGGCTTGACTTTGATTCACCTCACCTTGCTTTCAACACAGGAAGGGCAGTCCAAGGGCATTCCCCTCAGATCAAACAAAGCATTCTGAATCAGCAGAGGCAGACATGTGAGCTCTTCTCAAGGGGAAAGGAAGAACAAGCCTGACATTTCATGAATGAATAAGCTGTAATGAAGCATTTTGGTCTGTGTCCTTACATAAAATTTCAAAGAGCTGCTAGAATATGGGACTGCAACGGAAAGCGTTAACCACTGCAAGAGAGGCAGTTAACCGCAAAGTTAAACACCCACGTTTTTTAGTAAGAACGTCAAATACACGAAGACCTGCAATTTCGTATTTCAAAGGAAAAATCTGCAAAAAGATTTCCTTAAAATCACAGATTTTGCAACCAGCAAATAACAGCCTGGCTTCAGTGCCTCCGGCTATTCCTTACGTGAGGATTACACAGTCAACATTAAAAAAAAAAAAAAAATCCAGTTACCTTTTCTTTTGAACACAACTTCTTGACCTTTTTGAAGCATTTAGCTAGTAACTTTCCAACCAGTAACATTTGGCCAGTATAACGCTTTCTACATATAGGCTGTTGTGACGATAACAGAAATCTGCTTTCCAGAAAGCCAACACACACTTGGTTACTTATGCAGTGAAGACTTTGGGTTAACTTTTACCATAGGCTATTTTATTTGTTTCAAATTAGGTAAGAAACATTATTTTCTCGAATAAAAAAACACTGGCAGACTCGGAATTCTCTGATCCACTTGGCAGGTTGCTTGGTAACTTATCCAAGTCCATTTTGAAGCAGGCTTCCCAGGTGGCAAGAGTGGAAAAGAAACTGCCTGCCAACGCAGGAGGCGTAAGGGACGTGAGTTCGATCCCTGGGTTGGAAAGATCCCCTGAAGAAGGGCATGGCAACCCGCTCCAGTATCCTTGCCTAGAGAATCCCATGGACAGAGGAGCCTGGCTGACAATGGTCCATAGGGTTGCAAACACTTGGAAACACTGTAACAACTTAGCATGTACACACATCCATTTCAAAACACCCAGGCTGTGGGAATCTGCTGTAAGGAAGTCTACTTCCCTTGATGAAAGAGAGTGCAATGTACCACCGCCCCCCCCCCCCGCAAAAAAAAAAAAAAACCCTACTAAAATAAATGAATCAACCTCAGATCCCTACTCTACCTCCATTGACTCTCTGACTCACTTACAACAATCCCTGAAGCTAGAATTCAAATACATACAGGAAGGAAGCACTGGGAAATGGAGCCCCAAAGAGCTGTAATCAACCAACTGTTCCATTAAAACAGACAACTACTGTCTGGTTTAGAAAAATAATGGAATTTTTACTTCCAGATGATTAAAGAAGCATCCATTCAGTACTATCACCTTTAGAACAACTCCCCCACAATGCATAAGGCATTGTGCACATAACTATTGGTGAATTTTCTCCTCCACCTAAATTCTGAAGAAACCACATAAAGACTTTTTTCTCTGCATACTTCCTCCCATCTTTATCATTTCATTGGTAAATTAGACTCTAAAAGTAGAGTCATAGACTCGTTATGATTTACTGCAGTTATAGGTATGCAACAGGAAGCTAACAAAAAACAGACATTTGTGGATTTCCAAATGTGTGTTCTTTTTTCCAAGGGCTCAATAAAATCACCTTGGCATATTTAAATCAATGTAGTAACCTCATAACATCCAGGTCTAATCTGTTTAAATGCAGTACTCTGCCTCAATTACAAATCTAATGTTAATATTTTATTCTCAGATCAACTGCCTAAGTCATTATCTCAAAACTTTGGTTTTCTAAAACCCTATTCTTCACACAATTCTCTTTGAACAGAATCCTGTGTCTTTTATCAGCGTCAAGAGCTGTTCCCAGGTATTTAATTTGAGTTAATAGCTGTCAAGGAATTGCTTGTTGCCTGATAACAGAGCTTGGATAATCTGTTCTCATATCATCCCATGAATAAGTTAATTTGTTTAATTCGATCTGCTAAGTATATATCAACTATGGATGTGTGTTAGTGAATTAATTTACAAGGACCACTCAGGGAAGGAAGAGAGAACTTGTATTCTTGGTTTTAACAGCAAAATCACAGTTTTTATTTGAAAAGCCTCACAACAGCTAACATTAGAAACTCATACTAAACATATGCTTTTATAGAGGAAGCAGATCAAGTGAAATAAAAAGTAAAGTCTCATTTTAGAGTTATTTTCCACCCCCCAGGAACTTTAGCACACAGCAGACATACATTTAAAAAAAGAAAGAAAGAAGCACTAAGATGCCACTGGGGAGAAAGAGCTTTTTTTAAAAAAAAAAAAAGCTGAATTAAATCAGAGTATAGTCTCAAAAAGTTGGCTTGTAAAAATCAGAATCTTCAAACACACCAGAAATATAGCCACAAAATAACAAGCACCATTTCAATTATCATAGTTCCTTGAATGAAGTAAGTTTTTTTGACTAACAATATTGGCATCTTTTGGGTTTTTGTTTTTAAACACAGACTGTCAGCGGCAGCGAAAATGCAGAGAGAGGAACTCTCTCAAACTGCTGATGAAGCTTTCATTTCTGGATTAATATGTGGCAATTTGTTCTGTATCAAAAAGTTTTAAAAATTTTTATTTCCTCTGACCTAGTAATTCCACTTCCTGCAATTCATGCTAGGGCAACAGAGAAACAATACACACATAAGGAAGTAATTTAAAAGTATTCAAAAATTGGGTATCGTTATACATATTACCATTAACCTCTGTGATGGCATACTACTTTACCAAGAATCAAGTTCTCTAGATTCACAGATTAGAATATTTAAAAATTTTTAAAGAATATTTAAAAATCATAAAAGGATATGAATATTGAAAGAAAGTCAACAAAGGGATATGTACGGTTTAAGTTAACTTTTTAAAAAAATCCAGCACTTGGAGTTGTATAGGCATGGGTGTATACAAGTTAGGAAAACATTTCAGTGATGCTCTAAAGAGTAGAACTTTTAATAAGCGTTTTCTCTTTATAATAGCCTACATTTTCCCAGAGCTCTACAATGGTTGTATATTTCTTTCTTTTAATTGGAAAATAAAGCTCATTTTAAAAATGCAAGTGGTTCCCTGCCAACTTTGCCCAAATGCTATGGAGAATCAACTCTTCAAAGAAAAGAATCAATATTATGTAATCATTTTCAAACTCCCCCTTCAAGACCTTTAAAGGGGACTTCTAAAGCTAACAGAAACCTCAAGCAGGAAATAAATTTGCAACTGAACGGATGCACCCCCAGAGATGGGACGAGATGCACCCTCAGTGGCTTAGGGAACAATTTCCTTTTATTATTCCTTCGCTCCCAAGTGCTTTGCAATGCCTGAAGAAGTTAATAGGTCCTTAATAAGGACTCGGCTCCCTGAACGGATTCCTGTTCATAAGGTAATCTGGAGACCTGCATGTGGCCCTTTCACACGGGCTTTAGCAAATTTCCTGCAGTGAGATGGCCCCAGGGCAACGCTGTTTTCCTGTGACCTAATCAATAGGGCCCGAGAAGAACAATCCCTCCAATCTACAGTCCTGAGGGGGGCGGGAGGAGAGCTCAAGCTTTATAGAGGAATGCTATTTACCTGTCACAGTGACGGCTCACCCCGCAGGGGTTAAAAAAAAAAAAAAAACAGCGAAACTCCAGCTGCTTCAGCAGATTCCCAGCCAGCAGCCAACACAAAATAAACATATTTACTTAAGCTTCATTCATAACTTCTGATGTGAAACTGCTGAAGCCCCAAAGGAAACAGGTAGATCTGTGAGATACCAGGCCAGCAGTTGAGGTACATACCGCATAGCAAGTTTTAATGGTCTGTCCATTCAGATGCCCTGAAGAGGGTCATTACTAGGATATGACAGAAGGCAAAAAAAAAAAAAAATCCCAGGGTACACATCCCAAAATTTACACAGAAAATCCCCAAAGCTGAAACTGTGAACTTTTAAACTCTGAGATGAATTTAAAACTAAAGTAACACAAGAGCAAATTTCCAGAAGGGCTGCTTATCATCATTGCCCTTCATCTCAGAGAGAATTATGAAAAGTACAGGTTTTAAGCTACAAAGGCTAGCAATTTCACAAGCCCCTAGGAACTTTTTTGTTAAGTACCATAGGTTTTGCTTCACTTGGAAATGGCAGACCTGGTCTAATCACATCTTTTCGAAAATCACTCTGTAAAATACTGTCTTAAGACATCATACACGTTCACATGAAGAAGATTTAGGCTCCACAGGTCAAATCAGACTTGAATTACGTTACCACCCCAAATATGCAACCAAAAGACAACATGAATAGGACTAGTTTAATAAGAGATGTTTATCCTTGGAAGAAAAGCTATGACAAACCTAGACAGTACTAAAAAGCAGAGACATCACTTTACTGATAAAGGTCCATATATATAGTCAGAGCAATGGTTTTTCCAATAGTCATGTATGCATGTGAGATCTGGACCACAAAGAAGGCTGAGCACCAAAGAATTGATGCCTTTGAACTGTGGTAACTGGAGAAGACTCTTGAGAGTCCCTTGGACTGCAAGGAGATCAAACCAGTCAAACCTGAAGGAAATCAACCCTGAATATTCATTGGAAGGACTGGTGCTGAAGCTCCAAATCCTTTGGCCACCTGATGTGAAGAACTGACTCACTGGAAAAGACCCTGATGCTGGGAAAGACTGAAGACAGGAGGAGAAGGGGGCAACAGAGGATGAGATGGTTGGATGGCATCACTGACTCGATGGACATGAGTTTGAGCAAGCTCTGGGAGATGCTGAAGGATGAGGAAGCCTGATGTGCTGCAGATGGGATCGCAAAGAGTTGGACACAACTGAGTGACTGAACAAGTTACAAAAGTTAGCAATTTCACAAGTCCATAGGAACTCTGTGAAGTACCACGGGTTTCGCTTCACTTGGAAATGGCAGACCTGGTCTAATCACATCCTTTGGAAAATCACTCTATAAAATACTGTCTTAAGACATCAAATATGTTCACATGAAGAAGATTTAGGCCCCACAGGTCAAATCAGACTAGAATTATGTTACCGACTCCAAGTATGCACCAAAAAGACAAAATGGAACTGGCTTAATAAGAGACGTTTATCCGGGGGGGGGAAAAAAAGGACACTTAATTGACTGAGAATTTTACAAAAGCTATCACTAGGCAGTTTTTAATTGAAAGCAAAGTTCTAATTTGAAATGAACTGCTAGGTTGTTTTCCAATGTCCATTAACACAAAGCGAGAGAGAGGCCAAGCCAAATGATTGCAAAATGAGTTTCCATCTACTCTGACACTGGCTTAACATCACAAGAATTGCTTCACTGTAATATTTTTATATGCCAGGATCGAGGCCATCAGCATCTTTGACAAAGAAATTTTCTGCAACACCAGCAAAATGGGTTTTTAACATCCTCACTAAATACCATCCCAGACGTTCAACTCATCACACAGAAATACTCCCCTCTTCCCACCCACCCTTCCCCAAAAGGTGCACCCACCAATCACGGAGGAACAGACATGTGCCCATCAGCTCACTGGGTGACTGGACCTTGCTCTGAAGCAGCAAGTATTCTTTAAAGTAACTGAACACAAATCTCTCCGTCGGCACTGTGGTAAGAGGCACTGGAAGTTCACACGGGGATGTGATATAAGTGCAAATACACATCAATTCAAGACTTCAGGTGAATAAAATGCAAGGTCTCAACACTTATGCTGATTACATGCTGAAATATATGCTAGATTAAATAAAATGTATTAGCAAAATTAATCTCACGTGTGTGTGTGGCATCCATGTGCTCAGGCGCTCGGCCATGTCCAATTCTTTTGGGACCCCATGGACTGCAGCCCGCCAGGCTCCTCTCTCTATGGGATTTCCCAGGCAAGAATACTGTAGTGGGTAGCCATTCCCTTCTCCCAGGGATCTTCTTGACCCGGGGATGGAACTCTTGGTCTCTAATGTCCTCTGCATCGGCAGGCAGTTTCTTTACCACTAGCGCCAACTTATATACATGGACAGCCCTATTGAGTAATATTGCCTCAACTGGTATACTAATTTTCCATTAAATATTTGAAAAATAAAAGCAAACATTGGCAGAATTTATACAATTGTGCAAATATAAGCTGTGAAAACAGGCTCATTTTTTTCATACAGGCACTTGCATTGGAATAAAATGCTTAAACAATAGGGTATTTCCAATAAATGGTTGTATTGTCTACTCTGGGACATGAATTTGTTTGTAGTTACACAGACTGTACTGATTAGATGTCATTAATACTATAATGAAAGTTCATCTCTAATCCCAAAATAGAGAATTTAAGAGTGCTGGTCTCTTAGATGAGGCTTCCCAGGTGGCTCAATGGTAAAGAATCCTGCAATGAAGGAGAGGCAGGTTCGATCCCTGGGTTAGGAAGATCCCCTGGAGAAGGAAATAGCAACCCATTCCAGTATTCTTGCCTGGAAAATCCCATGGACAGAGCAACCGTCGGGCCACAGTTGATGAGGCTGCAAAAGAATTGGACATAAAAAAAAAAAAAAGAATTGGACATGACTCAGCAACAAAACAACAGCAAATTCTCTTAGATAAAACAATCTTCCATGTACTCTAAGATTCACTATTTATTAAAATACCAAAATTTAGGTTAGCATCTCAAGACCAGGTTTCTAATGAAACCTAAATTAAACTTGTTATAGAACCTTAATTTCCTCCTATGAAAGAATTTTATTAGAAACAAGACCACTCATTTTGATATTTAATTATGACTGTACAGAGATAAACAAGGAACAAATATTTGTGCTTTACTGAGGTCACTTACTCTTTTCTTCTCTAAGGAAGATTATTTTTCCTTGCTTGTTTTTCTAATCTCTTTGCAGAAAACAAAACTAACCAGGGTTTAATTATATCTTCTTAAAAAAAAAAAAAGATAGCCACAAATTTCCTTTTCCATGGATAAGTCAATGTGATCAAAGACATTAATCTCCCAAATTTCCAGACAGAAACATCACAATGCTTAGTCATCAGTACATTTATGAGTCTGTTGCCAGTCGGTACATTTAAAAGTTGGTTTCAAGTCCTGAGATTTAAAATGTCATGGGGGCATTTTCCAATTTATTCTGTTGCATTTGTCCTGTAACTCTAATAAAAGTTAACTTTAATGTAATACTAAGTGGCATTAAAATACATCTTTAAATTATTTTTAATACATTTCCACTTAAGCTGTGCAGAGGTATAAAGAAGATGCATGAAGCCAAGAGATAGCAAAGCAACCCTCCTATATATTCCCTCCCTCTTTCGATAGTCCCCAGATAGTCCCTCTATTTCCCATTTCTCCAAGTCTTCCTCTAAGAAAAAGTAATAAATGGACAAAATAATTTGTGACAAATTAATCAACAAGACAAGTGGCGTACAAAACGACATCCGGAAGCCAAAAGCTATTGTGAAGACTCCTGGCTCCCTTTACCAGACACTCAGTATCTCTGCCTTTGGCATTAAAATGCTGTTCAAAAGCTGGGATCCTCAAATTCCCCTGGGGGCAAGCAACTTCAGAAATCTTTGTGATAATGAATGGGAATAAAGACTAAGGGTTTGATGTCTTTAGACTCTTGGTATCTTTGCTCAAGTTCTAGCTTACATGAAAATGTTCTTTTAAACAGCTTGAAGCATTTTAAAACTATGAAATATCTTAACAGCATTAAAAACCTTATGTATACATGAATATGTAAGGGAGAAAATTTTCAAGGCACTACAGATAGATATTTTCACAATTTTCAAATGCCTTTAAATTCTTATTACATTTAATATGCAAAAGGAGTTTCCTTAAAGGGAAAAAAGTCAGGTACAGTGACTGTAATGGACTGAAAAATGAACAATACTTTGCAACTCCTCCTGTTGAGAGGTGGAGTCTATTTTCCTACCCACTGAGTCACCTTGCTCAGTCAATAGAACGTAGGAGAAGTAGCAACAGATGAATTCCTCCGAGCACAGACCTCAAGAAGTCTTGCTGGTTCCATTCTCAAGCTCTTGGAACCCTGAGACTATTATGAGGACAAATTCAAGCTAGTCTGCTGGGTGATGACAGACATAGGGCCTATAGCCCTGGCCCCCAACCACCATTTAGCCGACTCCCAGAAGCTGAGCCATCATGCTGACAGCAAATGACCCAACTCATGAGAGCTCAGCTGAAATTAGCAAAGGAAACACCCAGCTGAATCCAGCCCCAACTGCCAACCTACCGAAATGTAACCTAAATAAACTGTGGTGGTATGCAACCACTAAGTTTAAGGTGGTTTACTTCCCAATAAAAGGTACATAGTTCTCCGTGATTTCCCTCACAGTATTTCAAATCAACCCAATGATGATGAAAGTTTCAATTCAGCTTCGAATTTGTCTGCGTTTACTCCACTAAATCTTCTAATCTCCCTCATTAAACTTAACCTAGACATCATCTCTCCATTTCTTGTTAACTCTCAACCACCAAATGTGCCTCCTCTGAACACATCTCTACCCAAAAACAGAGAAGAACTTCCACAAAGGTTTTCTGCTCTTCCTTGAATCATGCTAAGGAGCTACTTATATGTTAGGGGGGAAAAAAAGTTAACTGAATTGGCCACTGCTAACCTTCTATTCGTAGAGATGAAAGGTTTGGAATCAGATGCCTAAATAAGCAAGAAAGGCAGACAAAGAGCAAATGTTAGTTAAAAAACTTTTTTCACTTAGATGCAGTCACTTAAATGAGGATATGTTTTGGTTTTTGCATATATTACTCTCTTTACAGTCAGGGCATTGAATTTCTCCTTAATTTTACTATGCTTTAAAAAAAAGGTTTTGCTATAAGTAAACAGTATCCCTTTAACAGAAATAACCAAGAGATTTACAATAGACAACAAATGGCTTTTTAAGAGTACAGTCTGTATGTGCTCAATCTACTGCAGAAAGCTGACAGTTTCAAAAACACTCTAGAAGTAATCGCTTCTTTCAAGCTTTAGGAAATTCATCAATAATGATACTCGCAAATAAAAAAAGGCTCTATCAATCTAAAAGTCTTTCAAGTGTTCAAATTTTTGCCAAATAACAGACAATAGAAACAGATATGATCATCTCTTAGTACTTAAAACAAGAAATATTCTTCAACCCAGAGAATTACACAGGCTATGCTACAGCCCAAGAAAACAACAATTCCTAAGGCAGGTGTCCTCACCTAGGAAGCCACAAAAGTGAGGATTTCTAATTCTAGGTGTTGGTAACTCAATTTGACAAATGAAGTTGCTTCTGGAGAAGGCAAAATATAACAAAAGGAATCAGCACCGCTATTGAAATTTTGCTGTGGCTGTAAATCTAATTCTTTTGCTTTAAATTATTTCAGAGATATGGAAAAAGCAGCATTTTAAGCGGAAGATCAGTCTTAACTACAGCACATATGATACCTTTCTATCCCAATTAGAAGTTTCTCTCAATATTCCAGGTAGAGCAAATTTAAAAGGTCCTTCCCGATCATAGTTACTTAGCCTACATGTCTCCTTTTATTATTTAGCTATAATCTATTTCAAGTCCAAATTGTTCTCATCCACCAAGTGTCTCTGTGTGCCTACTACGTGCCAGGCCCACTTCTAGGCACCAGTAACAACAGCAAGAACACCACCAAGTCCCTGCCCTCATCAGCTACTATCGTGGTAAGTGAAATGACAAAAGCAGATTTTCTTAAAAATATGCTAGAATAGTTCTAATATACACTTTATGTAAAATGCATTACTTGAAAACTCATGGGCTTTAAACCTTATATCCTGTAGATGCAATAGCCTTTCTTTCTAAAACCAACAACACTGAGCTAATTAAAACCAAACATGGATCCTATTCATGTTCATTCTTTTCTAATCAGTTTTCATCTTCTGCATGAAGTCATCACTCTCTTAGGAAAGAATCCTTAAACTGCTTTAGTTCTATCCTTTAAAAGTAATGGATTTCCATTCAGATGTCTCAAACAGTGAACTAACTTGTATTTTACATGGCAAACTCATCTTTTTTTTTTCATCTAAAAATGTGAGCACCTTCAGCTGAGGAACAAATCAAAGAAGAACACCATGGAACAAACATTTACTGGCTTTATCAAAAGATGACCATCACTGAACAAGTATTTACTGATGACTGAGAGCCAAGCACTGTGGCAAGATAAACGAAGATGCTTGAGATAGCTTGTGTCACGTAGCTGTCAGGCTATACAGGCAAGTAAAACTGTTAATAAAAAGCCAAAAGCAGGGAGTTCCCCGGTGGCCTAGTGGTTAGGATTCAGTGCTTTCACTGCTCTGCAGTGGCCCAGGGTTCAATCCCTGGTCAAGGAACTAGTCTTGCAAGGTATGGCCAAGATTAAAAAAGAAAGAAAGAAAAGCTAAAAGCAAATGGATCTCAGAGAATCTTTTAACCAAGAATTTATGGTTGAACTGCTTTAAAATACTTTAGAAGTTAATTCAAATTTAAAGTCCTTTTCCAAAAAGCTGTTTTCAACTAACAAAATGCTTTCAATTTGTGATAAAGAAAACATATTACTTCATGAATGATTCTAAAAATCACTGTTTACAAAAACTGACAAAACATACTGACTGGAAGTGATAGGAATATCAATACCTGTAAATCACAGGGCTTCCCTGGTGTCTCAGACAGTGAAGAATCTGCCTGCTATGTGGGAGACCTGGGTTTGATCCCTGGCTTGGGAAGATTCACTGGAGGAGGGCACGGCAGTCCACTCCAGTATTCTTGTCTGGAGAATCCCCATACATGGAACAGAAAACGTTGCCACACAAACATTTCATCTTTTACTGTAAAATTATTCAATGCTCCTTTTACAATGAACAGTAGTCTTAGAAATGGGCATTATTCACCAAATGTTTTAATAAAAGACTACTTACAAAGCTAAAATAGTTTATTAAATCCCCAATGCTCTGATTTTTAAGGCCATTTAAATAAAAATCCAGTCTGTCAAGAAAGTTAAGTTCAGTTATTAGAAGTCCGCATTTCTCACCCTGTTTTACTTTGATAAGTAAAGGCATACTAGTAATTTGAGCTACGGAGGATGTCCACAGTAAGCTGGCTGTTGTGTATACACATGTGTGTGCACACACATCTGCATGTCTGTGTGTACTCAGCTGTGTCCAACTCTTTGAGACCCCATTGGCTGTGGCCGGCCAGGCTCCTCTGTCCATGGAACTTTCCAGGCAAGAATAAGCTGGCAATACTAAATATCAAATCCTGGTCCAGAGGGTTGCTTATTTAAAGATGGACATATTGCTTATCATTTTACTACAATCGTTTGTCTCATCTACCTTAATGGGGAGACAGGAATATCTGAAGATAACAGGTCTGCAACGAACTACAGGTTATTACTTCACTTGGAAACAGACTTGGATAACAGATTCTCTTGAATCATTTTACGCACATGCACAAACATACAGAAAAGTGATTTCTGTTTGTCCGTTGTAAAGGTTTACCTCCTTCATTTATAAAGTAGAAATAAAACCCACTGCAGAAGCACATATTAGACTAAGTGTGATATACTGTTATGTAGAGACACTCGCAGGCTGTCATCTCTTACTGTCACCATTGCTATCACTGCTCCTCCCATCTCTGGTCCTCCCTCATGAGAACTTTTGAGGACTGGCTGCCCTGGAACCTCTAGGACAGAGGGACTTAAACCCAGGGTCCAAGGACACTGAGGGTCTTGAATACAGGTAGCCTTTCATGAGGCCCTGGTTCGGTAAGCAAACTGGTGAATCTTTCAACAGATTCTGACAAGTTTTTGTGGTTCTGAAAACAAGCTTGTTTTGAAGATCTCGGCTCACATATCCAGGAGGGTAGGAGAAGAAATGTCTTACACCATTTTCACGAATACCATTATTATCTGGTACAATCAGCCTGTTTGTGGAACAAAGGCTATGTGCGCTCCGTCAGCCTCTGTGATTAAAAGCAGCAGAAAAATGAGTAAGACCATGCTCTGTCCTTGAGTTCTGGGACACACACACGAAAAAGAGCAAAAAATAAAATACCCTGAGTCAGATACGTACAGAAAGGGGAATAAAGACAATCAGACTAATGACCTGTCTCAGGAAACTCAGGAGAGGCAACAGTGGCTTATTAGGTCAACCTAAGAAATATTTCCTGAGTGCCTATGACATGAACCCAGTATAAAAGGTTTAGCATCCACCCTCACAAGGAGCTGACAACTGAGAAGAAAAGGACTGTAAATAAACAATTACACTAGAGTGAAACTCACAATAATGTGGGGGAGGGGGAGCCACATGCAAGAAAAGAATCAGCTTTATATGAAGGAGAAAGCTTGTCAAGAAAGATTTATTAAGCAGAGTGAGAAAATAAGAGCCGAACAGGAGATCAGTCAGCAGATTGGCCAAACAGGAGATCAGCAGAGAGGTGAGCGGGCAGGGAAGGGAGGGGCCCCACGTGGAGATCAGCAGCAGAGGATGAGCGGGAGCTGATGACGGAGGACAAGCAAAGGATACAGGAGGAGGGAGGCGAGTTCACTAGGGCATCACTGGCTACACTGGAGAGCCTGGACTTCATGTAATAGGCACTTGAAAGGTTTTCAGGAGGAATTTCATGAGAGATGGAAGCCCCTAGTCAAGAACCATCTCTATATTACCCAGAATACCCTCAATGTAGCACACCTTTGTGACTGCTTTGTCGGTAAGTCACATCCAACTCTTTTTTTTTTTTTTAATTTTTTTATTAGTTGGAGGCTAATTACTTCACAACATTTCAGTGGGTTTTGTCATACATTGATATGAATCAGCCATGGATTTACACGTCTTCCCCATCCCAATCCCCGCTCCCACCTCCCTCTCCACCCGATTCCTCTCGAAACATCCCACCCTCGCCTTCTCCCAGAGAGTTCAAAAGTCTGTTCTGTATTTCTGTGTCTCTTTTTCTGTTTTGCATATAGGGTTATCGTTAGCATCTTTCTAAATTCCATATATATGTGTTAGTATGCTGTAATGTTCTTTATCTTTCTGGCTTACTTCACTCTGTATAAGGGGCTCCAGCTTCATCCATCTCATTAGGACTGGTTCAAATGAATTCTTTTTAATGGCTGAGTAATATTCCATGGTGTATATGTACCACAGCTTCCTTATCCATTCATCTGCTGATGGGCATCGAGGTTGCTTCCATGTCCTGGCTATTATAAACAGTGCTGCGATGAACATTGGGGTGCACGTGTCTCTTTCAGATCTGGTTTCCTCAGTGTGTATGCCCAGAAGTGGGATTGCTGGGTCACATGGCAGTTCTATTTCCAGTTTTTTAAGAAATCTCCACACTGTTTTCCATAGCGGCTGTACTAGTTTGCATTCCCACCAACAGTGTAAGAGGGTTCCCTTTTCTCCACACCCTCTCCAGCATTTATTGCTTGTAGACTTTTGGATAGCAGCCATCCTGACTGGCGTGTAATGGTACCTCATTGTGGTTTTGATTTGCATTTCTCTAATAATGAGTGATGTTGAGCATCTTTTCATGTGTTTGTTAGCCATCTGTATGTCTTCTTTGGAGAAATGTCTGTTTAGTTCTTTGGCCCATTTTTTGGTTGGGTCATTTATTTTTCTGGAATTGAGCTGCAGGAGTTGCTTGTATATTTTTGAGATTAATCCTTTGTCTGTTTCTTCGTTTGCTATTATTTTCTCCCAATCTGAGGGCTGTCTTTTTACCTTACTTATAGTTTCCTTTGTAGTGCAAAAGCTTTTAAGTTTCATTAGGTCCCATTTGTTTAGTTTTGCTTTTATTTCCAATATTCTGGGAGGTGGGTCATAGAGGATCTTGCTGTGATTTATGTCGGAGAGTGTTTTGCCTATGTTCTCCTCTAGGAGTTTTATAGTTTCTGGTCTTACATTTAGATCTTTAATCCATTTTGAGTTTATTTTTGTGTATGGTGTTAGAAAGTGTTCTAGTTGCATTCTTTTACAAGTGGTTGACCAGTTTTCCCAGCACCACTTGTTAAAGAGGTTGTCTTTTTTCCATTGTATATCCTTGCCTCCTTTGTCGAAGATAAGGTGTCCATAGGTTTGTGGATTTATCTCTGGGCTTTCTATTCTGTTCCATTGATCTATATTTCTGTCTTTGTGCCAGTACCATACTGTCTTGATGACTGTGGCTTTGTAGTAGAGTCTGAAGTCAGGCAGGTTGATTCCTCCAGTTCCCTTCTTCTTTCTCAAGATTACTTTGGCTATTCGAGGTTTTTTGTATTTCCATACAAATTGTGAAATTATTTGGTCTAGTTCTGTGAAAAATACCATTGGTAGCTTGATAGGGATTGCATTGAATCTATAGACTGCTTTACATCCAACTCTTTAAACCCACAGACTACATAACCCGCCAGGCTCTGCTCTGTCCATGGGATTTCCCAGGCAAGAATACTGGGGTGGGTTGCCACTTCCTTCTCCAGGGGATCTTCCTGACCCAGGGATCAGCCCCGGGTCTCCTGCTTTGGCAGGTGGGTTCTTTACCACGGAGTCACCTGGGAAGCCCTGTGTCACACCGAAACCACACCAATTTCTATGACACCACTTAGCTTAAAAAATACATGTGTATAAATAGTTCAAAATTCGATGAACACAGTACATTCCCATCTATTTCTACTCATGAATTATGATTATGATCTAATGAGACAATAAGGAGTACGTCAAGGCTGTATATTGTCACCCTGCTTATTTAACTCACATGCAGAGTACATCATGAAAAACACTGGGCTGGAGGAAGCACAAGCTGGAATCAAGATTGCCGGAGAAATATCAATAACCTCAGATATGCAGATAACACCACCCTTATGGCAGAAAGTGAAGAACTAGAGAGCCCTTTGATGAAAGTGAAAGAGGAGAGTGAAGAAGTTGGCTTAAAGCTCAACATTCAGAAAACTAAGATCATGGCATCCAGCCCCATCACTTCATGGCAAATAGATGGGGAAACACTGGAAACAGTGGCTTACTTTATTTTGGGGAGCTCCAAAATCACTGCAGATGGTGACTGCAGCCATGAAATTAAAAGATGCTTACTCCTTGGAAGGAAAGTTATGACCAACCTAGACAGCATATTAAAAAGCAGAGACATTACTTTAACAAAGGTCCGTTCAGTCAAGGCTACGGTTTTTCCAGTAGTCATGTATGGATGTGAGAGCTGGACTATAAAGAAAGCTGAACGCTGAAGAATTGGTGCTTTTGAACTGTGGTGTTGGAGAAGACTCTTGAGAGTCCCTTGGACTGCAAGGAGATCCAGCCAGTCCATCGGAAAGGAGATCAGTCCTGAGTGTTCACTGGAAAGACTGATGTTGAAGCTGAAACTCCAATACTTCGGCCACATCATGTGAAGAGCTGACTCATTTGAAAATACCCTGATGCTGGGAAAGACTGAAGACAGGAGGAGAAGGGGCCAACAGAGGATGAGATGGTTGGATGGCATCACGACTCAATGGACATGAGTTTGGGTAGACTCTGGGAGTTGGTGATGGACAGGGAGGCTTGGCATGCTGCAGTCCATGGAGTCGCAAAGAGTCGGACACGACTGAGCGACTGAACTGAACTGAATGAGACAATAAAATAAAGAGCTTAAAACTGGGCTAGTACACAGTGCCGTTAAGTTAGTTCTAAGCTCAGTCATGTTGGACTCTTTGCAATCGCATGGCCTGGAGACCGCCACGCTCCTCTGTCCTTGGGATTCTCCAGGTGAGAATACTGGAGTGGGCTGCCATGGCCCCCTCCAGGGGATCTTCCCGACCCAGGGATCGAACTCAGGTCTCCTGCATGGCAGGCAGATTCTTTGCCATCTGGGCCACCAGGTAAAGAACTCAATGAATATTAACTACAATTACATGTCAATGGTGATAAAGATGAAGAAAGTAAGAGTACAATATGGCTAAACTGGCTCAAATTAGAAAGGAGTCAAGAAATCACAGAAAGTAGCTGGGTAACTTTATCAAAAAATAAAAAAAGAAAGAAAAGCAAAAATCAACTAGGCTAAAATTAAAAAGACCACATTTGGTAGACTTCCCCCAGTATAAAATAAATAGATACCTCTACAGAATCTCTTTCAACAGGTCAGTTTAGTCAGCTACATGGAGGCCTAGCAATGAAACAGGTTAAATACGACTGCAGACATTCCGAGAGGAGATGGCATACTTCAATTCCCAAGGCAAGTTAATTGATAAGACTGGCCCTTGAAGTATATATGTGAATACTTTCCTCCACTTTTATCACAGCTGTTAAACTGGATAACTGCCAGCTCAACAAGTTCCTCATGTGCCCTTGAATAACAATCTTTCCAAGCCCATTTATTCTCAGTAACAAAGACATGAAAGGCTGTGCTTCGTGGCATTGGGTCCTGCATGGGGATCATGCACTATATACGCCAATACGTTTGGTTTTTTAAAAAACTAAATGCTATGAAGGTAGCTGCGAAGCAAAGCAGCACACAAAATACAAACTAATAGATAATTCAAAACTTGACCAACCCAGGCTTGTGAATGAAAATAATCCACAAAGTCAAAACAACAGCAACTAAATGGTTAAGGAAAAAAAAACATCCAACCTGAGCAAACAACTAAGAGTTTCAAGATCTACTCAATTTTCATAATTGGGCAAGGCAGGCAACATGGAAAGAACAGCCTGGATGTGAATGTGCTATTAAATCTTTAGACACACAGGCCACTCAAAGTACGAACACTCAGCTCTTCAGCACGCTCAGAACATAAAGGCGATTCCCTGCCAAGAGGGCTGGGGAGGAGAACAGGTTCATTAGGGCATCTTGCCACACAGCTCATGGTGGCGAGGATACCAGCTGAGGCCAGGGCGCCGAGGAGGACAACGCAAGACGACAATGACAGGAGGAGCTCCATTCAAAGAGGAAGTGCGCATTAAGCCGGCTCCAGCTGCTGTGTGGGTTAAACTGGTTTTAAAGGTCAGCCAGGACCCCAACAGCCAGCTAAAACAATGTTTCCCTGAGAAGAGGCTTCAATTAACGTTCAACACAGTTCAGGCAGGCTGGCAGCATTTTTATTCATGGGAAGGTGATACTGTCACAACTGCAAACACAGGTGAGATACCTGTCCACCGCCACTAGCCAGCAAAGCTCACTACCGTCTATATTCAGCACGAGTCCCCCGATACTGATCACTTCAGTGCAACCTTCTTAAAGTGTTTAAATGCCACCACCTCGTAACGCTGAAACTCTGTTCTACTAAATGTGCCAAAGAGCCGTACATCATTCTGAGAATAAAAATGAAGGAAGGAGAGTCTCCGAGTCAATACTCCTTTCAAGACCAAGCTTCAAATTTAGGATTGAAGCGAACAGCCCAGCCCAGCCCCATTCAGCCCAGAATCCTACTCAACTGGTGGTTTTTATATGGGCTCCCTCCAGAGAATGCCATGGACAGAGGAGGCTGGTGGGCTACAGTCCATGGCGGTCGCAAAGAGTTGGACACGACGAGCACAGATGGCGTGGCGAGACCACTCTTGAGTGACGGCAATTCAGTGCAGGGTTCCCGTGCACATACCCCCTAATCCTGCCACTTAGCACTCAAGTGGTCTTTCGTGTTCAGTTGCGTCCAACTCTGCGACGCCATGGACTGCAGATCACTAGGCTCCTCCGTCCATGGGATTCTCCAGGCAAGAGTACTGGAGTGGGTTGCCATTTCCTTCTCCAGGGGATCTTCCTGACCCAGTGATTGAACCCGTGTCTCCTATATCACAGGCAGATGCTTTACTAGTGAGTCACCCAGGAAGTCCCAGGTGGTTTTAGGCAAGTTATTTAACTTCTGAATGTTTCCTCATAGGTAACAGAGGGATAAGAGTAACTATCTGGTAGTTGTGAAAGTAAAAGTGAAGTCATGTCTGACTCTTTGTGACCCCGTGGACTGTAGCCTACCAGGCTCCTCCGTCCATGGGATTTTCCAGGCAAGAGTACTGGAGTGGGGTGCCATTTCCTTCCTCAGGGGATCTTCCCCACCCAGGGATGGAACCTGGGTCTCCCCAATTGTAGGCAGACGCTTTCACCGTCTGAGGCACCAGGGACGTCTCAGCTGCGAGACAAGTGTGAGCTGCAGTCGTGAGGATTAAACAAGTTCACACACATAGAGGACTCAGAGCAGCACTGGCTGTGACCTCAGTGAGTATCTTTGGTTCATTATTACCACAATGTCCATGGTCACGACTGTCACTTTCACCAAAGGCTTGAGGCCGGAGAGCACCCTCCAAGTGGTTCCAGCCTGTCCCCTGCGGGTGCTGGCTCTCACACACCACGACGCAGGATTGAATCAGGGCACGGCACGCCTTCACCACGTGCTGCCCAGCCACAGGACACCACCCGGAACCACGGGGCTCAGGGTGCTATATCCCGCCCCCTCCTCCGGCCACCGTCCTGGGCGCCTAAAGCATCAACTCATTAAATATACAAATAACTGAAGGAAAGCTGAGCCCCTGTTCCCGAGCATGGGAAACACACATTCCCATATGTAAAACACACAGCCAATGGGAATGTGCCGTATAACTCAGGGAACTCAAACCAGGGCTCTGTAACAACCTAGAGGACTGGGATGGCGTGGGAGGTAGGAGGGATGTTCAAGAGGGAGGGGACACATGTGTGCCTGTGGCTGATTCAGGCTGATGTACGGCAGAAAGCAACACAATACTGTATGCAATTATCCTTTAATTAAAAATAAATAAATTTAATTTTAAGTGAAAAAAAAAACAACACCAAAATGGAGTTCCCTTTGGATTTCTAATGAGATCCTGTTTTCACCTTAAAACCCTCTTGGCTCACCAGAGGATTCCCCACCCCAGCAGAAATGACTACCATGCCCTCCATCCTTTGACTCAAGAGTCACAGAGCCCCCCTTTCGGTCTCACTGGGGCTCTGAAACCAGTTTCCTTTCTCCTCAACTTTCTGAGGAGGAGAACAAAAAGAAACAGCAGGATGGAAAGCAGCTGCGGCCACTCAAGGGAGGAGATGGCAACACAAAAGGCCTTTCACCAGCACATTTCTTCACTCCCTTGGGGCCTCCCACCAGTCCCTATTTTAGTTCCTGCGGCCAGCAATTCTAGACCAGCTCCGAGCGGCGTAACTGGTCCCACCCCAGGAGATCACACTTCGAGGAAACGCCCAGCCCTCAGCCACTCTTACAGGCTTTTCAGTCCCCATGGTTGAGCCCATTAATAGCCTTCCTTCCTCCTCTACACGCTACTTTCTGTCGCGAGAGAAGTGGCCATAGGAAAAATCATGGGTCCCTGGCTGTATGCAGAATATCCTACTTTTAAGTTGGGAAAAGGTCTTTTTTAAACTTGAGTGAATAAATTAAAATCATAATGAAAACACTCAAGAGCTCTGCCAAACCAGACCGAATCCCCAGAGGCATTCTCCCTCCTCACTAAAGTCAACAATAAGGTGAGCCTGGACTGGAATTGCCTTCTGTTTCCACCGGGCTAACATGTTGCTCCTTCGTCCCCTAAGCCAGTCTCCAGACCTAAGAATGGTGCAGTAACGCTCCCCTGGAATGACACTGTAGCTGGGTTCTCTTGAGAAAGACGTAGTCCTTACTCTCCCTCCCGTAATTCATGAATGATGATTTATCCCGTTGCAAACAGCTGTACTTCCATGTTAATTCATTCCAAGTCTTTTCACTGGAATGTAAATTTCAATCCTGAAACCACAATTGGTATTCTAACAGCACTAAGAAGTTCAGAAATTTGCTTTTATCTTAGTGAAAAACACGGTCTCCCCAAATACGTAGAGTCAGAAGGGGGAAACACTCTTACTGGGTTGCATTACAGTAACAGCCCAACTGAAGCGCTCCAGACAGAAGGGAAAACACACATAAAAGACATTCATGACAATACAGACACGGGTGGAACAGGGCTCAACTAAACACTGCTTCAATATGAGGTCCTATCAACAATCTTAAAAGTAAACCTTTTGGCCAAGCATTTTGCTAGTTTTAAAAATCATACCCTATTTTAAAAATGAGCAAAGACTCACAACGTTTTATTGGTGCTCAAGTAATAATTAACTCGGTTCGGTCCTCACCAGCCAAGAATACTAAGCTGAATTAATTCCACAAATCTCCAGGAGGAAGCCCTAAGATTACTCTGCTCAACTTGGAAGCTGCTGACAGAGCAACCAGGAACGTACTAGAAGTGAGAATGGGGTGAATGCTAAGAAGTATAAAGTAGGGCAAATAAAAACCGAAATGTGAAATTACACATGTTTCCAAGATACCTACTCCTCTAACATTTCTGTTAAACCTACTTTACAGTCCTCACTGCAGATTTTAAGGAGACAAAAAGGGGAGAAGGAGAATCTTTGTAGAGTACTAGAGATTGACTCTCTAACGGCGGACTTTCCAAATGTTTCGCCCAACACTCAACACTTCCAAACCGCAATCATGTGGGCTTGGATTTGTCAGAATGGTTCACTAACACCCAGAAGCCTCTCCAGGAAAAAGCATATGACACAGTGAGAGATTAACTGATGAGTCAAATGACTGTCACCCCTCCACTGCAAGTATGTGTTACCTCCCTGCAAAGCCAATTAGCAAAATATGCACAACACCCAGAGCAGACAGGGCTGTTCACTCAACTACATATTTTAGGTAGTCCACAGAATTTCCATTTCAAAAACACAAAAAACTTGTCAGGGGATGTTTCAAGTTTAAGCAGGTTTTTTGTTTAAGGGAAAAGGGAGGATCTTTAAAATAGTAAGAACTAAATTCAGACAGCTGAATATGTCCTCTATTCTATGAGAAGCATACAAATGATATCCCTATGTAACAATACTGAAATAGGTAAAACACCACAAAAACTCGGTTTTATCATATTCAGCCAACCATGTAGTTTAAAGTTAAGTCAAAGGCAAGAAGCAAAGAGACAATAAGGCGGGCAGGTTCGTGGTCTTCACAATCACAGCAGCTCTGAACAGGCCCACGGCCATCAGCCCCGTGTGAAAGGCATCACTAGAGAAGAAGGTGAGAGTTCAGCAGAAATGGGCAAGGAGCAGAGACTTAAGTTCTCTTTGTCTGATTCTTCAGGACCCCATGGACTGAAGCCCACCAGGCTCCTCGATCCATGGGATTCTTCAGGCAAGAATACTGGAGTGGGTTGCCATTTCCTTCTTCAGGGGATCATCCCAAGCCAGGGACTGAACTGGGTCTCCTACACTGCAGGCAGATTCTTTAGTCACCAGGTAAGCCCATACTGGCCTTCTAGAAAGATGCTAATGACTCGACCTGGGCCAGGCCAGCCCTAACTCATGCTGGAGTTTGCCTGCCTTGTCCGAGGGGGTACCCACTGCTGTTTCAGAACTACCCCTATTTTTCCTCATCTGCCAGGCACCTCCCCACACTCCCAACCTGCCCTCAAAATCAGTGAGACAAAACCCAAACAAAAAAGTGGCATATCTAATTTTAGGATTTCTATAGCACAAACATATTGACTTATCATGAAGGAATTTGACACCATAATACCAGATGTCTTGCTGGAGATCTCTGTAAAAAAAACTTGGGCTGATAATCCTACTGTCAAAAAGAAAATTTCTTGCAACATATACCAGGGAAATGCATAAGAACTATTATATCACCTTTACGCAACTTCAAAAAGCATATAAACATAAATCTGCTGTATTTTCCTCTGTAACGGAAGGACTATAGAAAAAGATGACCTAGAAATATCCAATTTTTCTCTCACCTTTAAATCTCAATCTTTGTACCACCAATGCCTAACAGCTGATCATACACTTTCCTAACCCAGTGCCCATAATCCCAACCCATGTCCGGCCTCTCACTAAATTACCACCTGGGAAGCCTGGCACTGCCATTCAGCTTGAAAACGACTAAAATTATTTCAGGATGCTGCCCTGTTGAGCTGGTAGGCTGCACACCCTCTCCCCTATCTGCCCACGCCCGAGAGTAAGAATATTCCAGTCTCTTCACTTTATAGACCAAAAATGCTAGTTTCTAAATAGGTCTTTAAAAAGCAACATTAGAAATACTCTTCTCAACTTGAAACAAAAAAACCCAAAAGGAAGTGCTCACATAATTTAAGACATAAAGGAAATGTAAATTAAGATTTTGTTTCTATTTTCCATCTTTCAACTGTGACAGTTCTCTTTCAAGGCGTTCAAAGCCCACCTTGGAAAAGAAAAAAATAAGTAGGAAAAATTGTCCTTATGAAATTCATAAAAACACTTCATACTTTCAGCTTCAGTTACTAAATTCTGGGTATTTTTCTCTGTTGCCATTGTACCTGAAAACTAATTCATATCAGAGAGTACGATAAGGGAAAAGATCCATTCTACTCTTCAGGTGGGTGATTACTAACTGCTGTTGGCAATGCTATTTTCTCTTGAATTAAACCATTACAGGTATTTTAGATGAGTGGCATGTAGTCTGCAGATCTATACCACATACTAGAGGTATATAATTCACTAGAGAAAGAATCCTCTGAGTAAACAAAAACACGTTAAAAATTGTGTAACCTCTGAAATCACTTATTTCTAGGACAATAATTACATTTTTTCCTGAGCTGTACACCTATGAGACATGGAACTGCATACTGGGGTGGGTACCGACTGAAGAACTTATTTGAGGTGTTACTGAATAAAAACTTGAAGGTTTAAAACAATAAGAAAAAACATGCCTTTTAGAATGGACATATTCGTAAAGGAAATAGCAGTGAGATTAATCAACAAACCGAATCCCGTCTATGGCTGATGACTGCTGGGGTTACCCAGTTTCCTTCTATTTCCCCAACAGTTTCAGAAGGCAGGACATTCAAAACAAAAACAATCTTTAATTTACTCAGTCAATCTTTTACCATGTGATTTACCATCAGGCAATATCTGGTGGGTGCTGAGGATAGAAAATACATGCGCTAAAAGCCTGTCCTTAAAGGTAGTTTTGCGATGAATTGTATCTCCCAAAATTTATGTGTCCAAGTCCTAAATCCCCAGTACCTCGAAACATGACTGTCCTTAGAGACAGGGCCCCAAATGAGATAAACGAGTTAAAACGAACTTAAAATGAAGGGGCGGTCCCTCATACAAAGAGATGAGGACACAGACATAAATAGAGAGGATCATGTGATATCACAGGGGAAGATGGTCAACTCCAAGCCAAGGAGAGAGGACTCGGGAGAAACCTACTCTGCCAATGCCTTGATCTTTGACTTGCAGCCTCCGCAACTGTGAAAAAATACATTTCTGTTGTTTAAGCACCCCGTCTGTGGCAGACCTTTGTTATGGCTGCCCCAGCAAACTAATAACATGGTTCACACGCCAGCAGGGGAGACTGACATATAACTATAAAATCCATGAAAAGCAGTTAAATTAGAGGTATGTACAAAATGCAAAATAATAAATATATACTCTAGCATAAATCAGCTGCCCCAGATGTTGTTTTAAGGGCCTCATTCTAGGAGGAAGGATATCATAACAGAGCATTGCCACCACTTCCAAAAGATACTAAATAACAGACTCTAATACGTTATTTCACTTTATCCCCACATAAATTTTTCAATAAATTGGAGTGCTCCCATCTTATAGGTAGAGGAAGTCAACTTTAAGAGGATAATCAATTTGTCCAAGACCATCAAATTAACAGCTGAAAGAGCCACGATTCAAAGCCAGGTCCCTTCAACTCCACATTCCAGAGCCTACATCTGCCCTTAAAACAAAACCTAGAGAAAGTACACTCGGTCTTCTCTCCGTAGGCGCCCTTATTTGCAAGTGTGCAATAATGTCTGAAGAGCATGCTAGGAAGCGGAGAGATCGCCTGTGTCTGCACCTGCACCAGCTGGAAAAACTTCGGAAGGGCCTCTCAAGAGTTACAGAAAAATCACAGGGATGCTTTTGATAAAATACAGAACAAACCTGGAGATCAGGATCAGTGGTCATGATTTCAATTCAGGTTCCGCTGGTTCCATACTACACAAAGACACATGGAACATGACAAAAAGCATGGATGTGCATTGAGCCCTACCAGAGGCCAAAGGGGAACTGTGAAGGAGTCAACATGGGGTGCATTTAGTTTAGAGAGAAATGAGAGGTTAGAGCAAGTCAGCATAAAGACAACACACTCACCTGTTTCTTCATCTATTCTGAAAACGCCAATGCCAGAGCCATCTCGGATGGAGTAGTGGACCTCCCCATCTCTTCCCACGTCCTCATCACGAGCAGACACCTTCATGACTGAAGAACCAATAGGGGCGTTTTCCTTCACCGCACCCTTTTCCACAAAGCTGGGAAACACCGGTGGGTGGAGGTTCTCATTCACGTCGATGACCTCAACTTCAATGTAGCAAGTGGAAGACAGAGAGATGGGTTTCCCTTTGTCTTTGGCCCTCACCGTGAGATTATATACCTGCTTCTTCTCGAAGTCCAGCTGCTGGATGATTCTCACGGCTCCGCTGAGCTTATCCACATCAAAGTTTCCTTCTCCGTGGTCCAGGAGACTGTACCTCACTTGACTAGACTGACCCAAATCAGGGTCGTGGGCCTCTAACCACATGATTATGGTCCCTTCTGGAAGGTCCTCTCGAACCTTCACGCGGTAGTTAGGGGGAATAAACTTGGGCGGGTTGTCATTCACATCCTCTAAGGAGACTTTGAGAATCACGGTGGAGACCAGCTGGGGCTCTTCCCTGGCTTGATCCCTGGCTTCAATCTTTAAGTAATGCACGTGCTGCTCCTCACGGTCCAAGGGGTTCAGGATTTTAACTACTCCAGTCACGCTGTCGATTGAGAACTTGTCCGTGTCCGTGAGAACAGAGTACCTCACATGTCCGTTTGGCCCCAGGTCTTTATCTGTGGCTTCCACCTGGATGATTTCACTATTTATCTCTTTGTCTTCACTCACTTCGACAAAGTAGCTCTCCTGTAAAAATTCAGGTGGATTATCGTTGGCGTCCAGGACTCGGATCTCCAGCAGATGCCACGCAGCCCTCTGTGGCAGGCCCAGGTCAGACACTGTGATGTTCAGGGTGTACCTGTCTGTTGTCTCACGGTCGAGGGGAGACAGGATTTTGAGCATCCCCATTTCCATGTCCATAATGAAGCAGCTATCCTCATTTCCTCCGGAAACAGCGTAGACCAGCTTCCCGTTGAAGCCCGTGTCGAGATCAGTAGCATTCATGAAAAGCAGGCTGGAACCCACAGGCTGGTTTTCCTTGACCTGGATCCCAGCTGGAAGAGTACTTCTGAACTGGGGCGCGTGAGCATTGACAGAGTGGGAATCAAAGAAGACATCCTCGACCTCTCCCTGGTTGTTCAGCTTGTTCGCCTGCAGGAGTTTCTCCGCCAGCATTTTGGCCACACCCGTCTCCTCACACTGCAGGCTGACTGGCTTGCGAAGGGCAGCCACGGTCATGTTGATGTATAACGGGGTGGCAAAATTCTCTCCATCTGTAGCCGTGATTCTCAAGCTGTGAAATGACGCCTTGGCCCCTAAGCCATCCATCAGCGACTGCTTTAATGACAGTACCCCGGAGTTGGGGTTCAAGCTGAACAAGTCCAGTTCATTTCCAGCCTCGATCTGGTATCGCACCAACTGAAGTTCATCCGCATCGATAGCAGAGACGGTAGTGATCTGCTCCCCGACGCCCAGATCCCTGGGAATGGTTCCTTCACAATTTATCTTCTCGAACAGGGGTGTGTTGTCATTCAAGTTATTGAGAGTAAGGGTAGCAAGGATCTCAACCTCCCGGCGGTAGGGCGAGCCCCAGTCTGACGCCCGAACCCTCAGAGTGTAAACCCGTGGCATCAGCTCATAGTCCAAGTTTTCTGAAGTACTCACAGCGCCTGTGAAATGGTTAATGACGAACGGCACGTGATTTAAGTTCGCAATGCTGTAAGTCACGTACCCGTTCTCACCCTCATCCGGGTCTACAGCGCTCACACTCATGACCGTAGTCCCAATGGGCACGTTCTCATCAAAAGATGCTTTGTAGGCTGTCTGGGTAAATTCTGGAGGGTGACTGTTGGCACTCAAGACTTTGACCAGGACTCTGGTCGAGGCTTTTCTGTCGCTTGTGGTGACTTCGAGTTCAAAATGGGACGCCTGCTGTCTTTTCAGGGGTTCTAAGATGGAAATGAGACCAGTGTTGTGATTCAGGCTGAATTTAGCTTTGCCAGGCGTGCTTTTAAAAACATACTTCAAATGAGGATAGCTAGGCGTGGCTTTTACCATGACCACGGGGGTGTGGGGAGGAGCGAATTCGCTGACTTCTGCTCTGTAAACCTCCTTCTCGAACCTGACAGGCCCCGCTTTGAACCGGGGCGAAATCACATGGATCACTTTCACAGAAGAGAACTGGGGAGGAGTTCCTTTGTCTTTCGCCTGGAGCGTCAGGTTGTAGCCGAAAGGATGACTCTCCCAGTCGATGGTGCCAGCAGCGGCTTTGAGCTTGTATTCTTTGCTCCCTGGAGAGGCCCTCACTGTCCTGAACTGCTGAAGGAGGTCTCCCGCCACGATGCTTAAAGAAGCCACCTCCCCGTTGGTGCCCTGATCACAGTCCTCCACGGTCACGATGGCGTACGTAGGGTCCCTGTCCAGTTCGGACGGTGACAAGGTCACGGCTGTGATCACGGGGGCACACGCGTTGGCCTGCTCCACGTGAACCGTGAGCTTGGCCATGCTGCTGATGCCGCTGCTACCGTACAACTTCATGCCGCGGTCCACAGCCAGAATCTCCATCTCGTAGACACTGGTCTCTGAGTAGTCAAGTCTGCCGGTTAAAACGACCGTGCCACTGGTGGGGTGGATGGCAAACATGTCTGTTCGGTCTTTGAAACTGTAGTAAAACTCCCCATTGGTGCCTATGTCTGCATCCGTGGCGCTGACTCTGGCGATACTGGTCCTTATGGCTGTGTTTTCAGGCAGAGATACACTGTAAGAGGTGGGGGAGAACAGGGGTCTCAGGTCATTTGTATCCAGCACTTGCACCCTGACCTTGGTCCGTGCTTCAGCGTTCGTATTTTTTTCTACTGCTTTGACAATCAACGTGTAATGGTCCTTCACTTCTCTGTTGAGAATAGCTGTATTTCCTCCTTTGGTCCTTATTCTTAGAAAGCAAAAGTCTCCAAGAACGTATTCTTCGGCTTTGAACAGGTTTTCATTGTCTCCTGAGATGATTTTGTACCTTAACTCCCACAGTGGATTTGTCATGTAAATACCCATCTTTACGGGATGCCCCACGTAGGTTTTCGCTGCCGAGTTTTCATGCACTGTGACGTTGTACTGGAAATGTGTGAACTGCAAGGGCGTCTGTTCCAGCGTTCCGCTTCCATCACCATCTCCGAAATGCTGGAGGAGGCGCAGCAGAAGCAGAAGCGAGGCCAAGTGCCTCCCCATCGCTTAACTGTCAGGCACCTAGGAGCCAAGCAAATAAGAAACATTACTTCAGGGAAATAAAAAGTGTACATTTTTTTCTTGAGGCTTGTTTCAGACCTCACATTTTAATATAGCATTCTCCATGTACACAGAAGATGAGTAAGTGCAGTGGTTTTCCAATAGGAGTATCAACACTGCTAATATTTCTAGAATTACTAAGGTCAAGAACAATTTTCAGTTTATTGACTCCAACAATCTTAATGACCATCTGCTAGCTGTAACAACAAAATTTATTCCTGCATTTCAATCTTGAAGGCAAGTATACTGCTGTTGCTGCTGCTAAGTCACTTTAGTCGTGTCCAACTCTGTACAACCCCACAGACAGCAATCTAAGAGGCTCCCGTCCCTGGGATTCTCCAAGCAAGAATATTAGAGTGGGTTGCCATCTCCTTCTCCAATGCACGCATGCATGCTAAGTCACTTCAGTCGTGTCTGACTCTGGGCGACTCCATAGACGGCAGCCCACCAGGCTCCTCTGTCCACAGGATTCTCCAGGCAAGAATACTAGAATGGGTTGCCGTTTCCTTCTCCAGAAGGCAACTATAACTGACTGCTAACAAGGTACACAAAGGTCTGTCTAGTCAAAGCTGTGGTTTTTCCAGTGGTCTTGTATGAATGTGAAGAGTTGGACCATAAAAAGAAAGCTAAGTGCTGAAGAATTGATACTTTTGAACTGTGGTGTTGGAGAAGACTCTTGAGAGTCCCTTGGACTGCAAGGAGATCTAACCAGTCCATCCTAAAGGAAATCAGTCCTGTATATTCATTGGAAGGACTGATGCTGAAGCTGAAACTCCAGTACTTTGGCCACCTGATGTGAAGAACTGACTCATTTGAAAAGACCCAGATGCTGGGAAAGATTGAAAGTGGGAGGAGAACAGGACGAGAGAGGATGAGATGGTTGGATGGCATTACCGACTCAATGGATATGAGTCTGAGTAAACTCCTGGAGTTGGTGATGGACAGGGAGGCCTGGCGTGCTGCAGTCCATGGGGTTGCAAAGAGTCAGACATGACTGAGCTGAACTGAAAAAGGTACATAGTGAAGACTGCTTACATTTGGTGCGGTGCAGGTGTGTGCATGCTCAGTCGTGTCCAACTCGTGACCCCGTGAACTGGGGCCCACCAAGCTTCTCTGTCCATGGGATTTCCCAGGCAAGGATACTAGAGTGGTTTGCGATTTCCTTCCCCAAGGGATCTTCCCCACCCATACATCTCTTGTATCTCCTGCACTAGCAGGGAGAATTCTTCACCACTACACTATGTGAGAAGCCTTTGTTTACATTTACTTACATGAAGTGAAAGTGAAAGTGTTAGTTGCTCAGTTATGTATGACTCTTTGTGACTCCATGTACTGTAGCCCACCAGGCTCCTCTGTCCATGGTATTTCCCAGGCAAGAATACTGGAGTGGGTTGTCATTCCCTTCTCTAGGGGATCTTCTCGACCCAGGGATTGAACCAGAGTCTCCCACACTGCAGGAATATTCTTTACCATCTGAGCCCCCAGGGAAGCCCACATTTCCTTGTATCAGCTCAGTTCAGTTCAGTCGCTCAATCGTGTCCGACTCTTTGCGACCCCATGAATCGCAGCATGCCAGGCCTCCCTGTCCATCACCAACTCCTGGAGTTTATTCAAACTTATTCCCATCGAGTCGGTGATGCCATCCAGCCATCTCATCCCTGTCGTCCCCTTCTCCTCCTGCCCCCAAACCCTCCCAGCATAAGGGTCTTTTCCAATGAGTCAACTCTTCGCATGAGGTGGCGAAAGTACTGGAGTTTCAACTTCAGCATTAGTCCTTCCAATGAACACCCAGGACTTATCTCCTTCAGGATGGACTGGTTGGATCTCCTTGCAGTCCAAGGGACTCTCACAGTAAATTAAGTGCTCAAAAGCTCATGAACTTAACACTACTACAGTATCCTGAGCATGAGAAGCTTCGGACAACTAAATCAGAACAACCAAAAAAACTCTCAATGGTGGTTTTATATAACCTCCCATAATGACAGCTTACAATCTCATTTCAAACTTTATCCTGAAATTATATTTCTTTATAAGAATGATTAAGTTCACTCCCTACATAATACAAGGGTTTAGCATCTCATCTGGCACTATATAACTATTTAAAGGTATTAAAATAATTATATCATCAAGTTTAATACTGAGGTCATTTCTGAACCAACAAACTGAGCCAAAAAAAGTCTGTTTAGAAGAAGAAGACCAAGAGCTTGATGTCCAACAGGACCTGCCCGCCTTCAACCAGGGACGCGGATTTTGGCACCAGCACTGGGGTGTGAGGACTGCTGCCCACAACCAGTGCTGAGAGGGTCCACTGTCTTTGGGGCTCTGAATAACCTGCCCCCTGAACACAAAACACAAACACATGCAAAACTAAATCATCCAAGCGATCACATGTAGGGGGGCCCGATCAGCAAGGTGGCAGGCACTGCAGGGGGTCCAAGGGTTAAGCGGGAGGAAAGAGGACATTTGAGAAAGGGGTGCCCTGAACCAGCGGGAAGGCAGCCAAGTCCACTGGGCTGCAGCCTGGCTGGGGAGCAGGATGACTACCTTCAGACCAACTGTTTCCCTAGGGGCCAACATCGTTCACTTGGTAAATCAAGGCAGCTTCACAAGAGGACAGCATTGCAGCCCTGAAAAGGACCTCTCCAATGAAAAACTAGGAAATGGGACAGCTCCCTGAGCTGAGAGAAACAGCAGGCTGGAAGACTGGCCAAAAAGCCAGGGGAAATTAGCATGGCAACTTAAATTCAGAGGAGCTTAACTCAGCGACCGCCAACTTTGCCCCATGAGTCATTTCATTAGGGAAAAAAAAGAAAAAAGCTGATATGCTGAAAGCAATTAGAAGCCTAACTGATACTGAATGACGCTGAAGTAGGGTAGCCTAACTTGTTCTTTAGTGACCATGTCTTCTCAGCATATCAAGTCAGGAAAGCAGACAGATATTTGGCTTCTAGAACAACTGATATTTAAACAAAATAAGACGATCTTTCCCCAAAACTCTCTTAATTTGGTCCACAGATCTAATACTCAAGGGAAATTTGAGGAGTATGCAACAATCTGGTGATTTTATCAAAACAAGTGACAACATTGATTCATGACTGAATTCAACCTACAGGTATTGAGAATCTGACAGTGTGCTATGCTTAGCCCCTCAGTTGTGTCTGACTCTTTGCGACCCCGTGGACTGTAGCCCGCCAGGCTCCTCTGTCCATGGGATTCTCTAGGCAAGAATACTGGAGTGGGCTGCCACGCCCTCCTCCAGGGGATCTTCCCGACCCAGGAATCAAACCGGCATCTCCTACATTGCAGGCAGATTCTTTACCAGCTGAGCTACCAGGGAAGCCCCAGACTGTGCCAGGTACATGGAATTCAACAACTCATAGAATGATTTTAAAAGGCAAAGATCCTGGTTCTGAGGAACTTACAAACCAGGGATAAAATGTAAAGAAAATGCTTTAAAGAACCATTAAAAAGATGATGTTTGCACAAGCACCTTTATTTTAGAACACAGTGTTACTATCAACAGTACCCACTTTACAACAAAATATTAATCCAGGATTCTACTGTAAAATATTTTTGCTTAATTCTACAAATAAAATATTATGGAGTCATCAAAAAGAGTAACAGAACACTCTATATACTGACATGTAAAGATGTGCAGATATAGTAAAGTGAAAACTAAACCAAACCCATTTACATTTGCAAAAAGGAAGGGGAGATAAATACATGCATAGTTCATGGATGTGCTTAAAAATGACTGAGAAATTCTGAATGGATAAGAAGTCAACTGTTAACAGTAGTAACTTCTGGAGAATAGGCAGCTGGGGGAATGTTTACACCTTCACTTTTCTCTACTATATGAATTTTTAGCATATATATATACATATACACACACACACAATCATGAATTCACTTGTCTTTCGTTATTTGATTCATTCAACACCTGTTTAATGAGCACCTACCATACCCATTTTCCCCAAAGGCTGAGCAGGTAAAGAATCTGCCTGCAATGTAGGAGACACAGGAGACTTGGGTTCGATCCCCTGAAGTAGGAAATAGCAGCTCACTCCAGTATTCTTGCCTGAAAAATCTCATGGACAGAGGAGCCTGGTGGGCTCAGGTCATGGGGCTGCAGAGAGTCAGATACTACTGAGCATGCACGCACCACTGTGTCTGGAACAGTTCCACATGCTGCTGATACATAAGTGAACCAAACTATCAACTCCTCACAGAAGGTATAGTTCCTGGTGAGAGATAACCAAACATGGAAACAGATGCTGATGATGAGTGCTAAGGAGAAAAATACAGCAGAGACAAATAGAGACGGCAGTCAGAAGCACGGAAGGAAAAGAGAAAAAAATGTTGAGTTTCTCAACCTCGGCCGCATGGACATTCGGGGCAGATAATTCTTGACTGCGCAAGAGGGGCTGTGGGGCAGAGAGCTGTCCCACGCATCCCTTAGTATTCATCCTGCTCTCCACCCAACTAAAAGCCTACAGCCTCTCCTTCCCGCAGCCCCAGCAAAAAAGATGTCTGCAGACAGTGCCAAATGGCCCCTGAAGCTCAAAGTCATGTCCGGGAGAGAAGTGCTCATTAGAGAAACCACAAAGAGACAGGCTGGAGGCTTGGCACAGTGGGTGAGGGGACAGTAGCAAGGGAAATTCTTTCTTTAAGTATGCCCGTCATTTTACAATACTTTTAGATCGTCAGAAAAACTACAAAGACCGTTTCCCAATGTTAACATCTCAGCTGATGATGGTACATTTGTCACAACTAATGAACTAATATTAACACAGTTAGTCACTGTCTGGTCCCAATGCCCTCTGTCTGTCCCAGGACCCCAGCCAAGACAGCCACGTTACACTCAGTCACCATATCGTCTCAGACTCCTCTGGACTGTAACAGTTTCTCTGATTTGCCTCGTGTTTCATGACCTTGACGGTTTTGAGACGTACTGGTCAGGTATTTTGCAGACTGTCCCCGGACTGGAATTTGCCGGATGTTTTTCGCATGATTAGCCTGGCGCTATGCGTTGAGGGGAGATTGAGCAGGGGGTGAAGTGCCATGTTCATCATATCGCCTCCGTACTGATGCTGACCCTGGTCACTGGGCTTAAGCAGGGCTTGCCTGCTTTCTCTGCAGTGGGAGACTCGCTCCCTGCTTTCCCTACTATACCCTTTGGAAGGAAGTCACTACTTCCTTAGGACTACTAAGGAAGTCCACCAGTAGGGTGGAGAGTTCTGCAACATAAATCATTTATAGGTCTTCTGCGAGGGAGACCTGCTATCCTCTCCTAATTATGTCCTTATCATTTCTTTTGATCAATGTGGCTTCATGGATAAAAGAAGACTTGTAGGACTTTGGATGCTATCAATACTACAAATAAAATGAGGGGAGTGACATGCTGGAATCTAAAGTGAAAAGTTATGACCAACCTAGACAGCATATTGAAAAGCAGAGACATGACTTTGCCAACAAAGGTCCGTCTAGTCAAAGGCTATGGTTTTTCCAGTGGTCATGTATGGATGTGAGAGTTGGACTGTAAAGAAAGCTGAGTGCTGAAGAATTGATGCTTTTCAACTGTGGTGTTGGAGAAGACTCTTGAGAGTTCCTGGGACTGCAAGGAGATCCAACCAGTCCATCCTAAAGGAGATCAGTCCTGGGTGTTCATTGGAAGGACTGATACTGAAGCTGAAACTCCAGTACTTTGGCCACCTGATGCGAAGAGCTGACTCATTGGAAAAGACCCTGATGCTGGGAAAGATTGAAGGCAGGAGGAGAAGGGGACGACAGAGGATGAGATGGTTGGATGGCATCACCGACTCAATGGACATGAGTCTGAGTAAACTCCGGGAGTTGGTGATGGACAGGGAGGCCTGGCGTGCTGCAGTCAATGGGGTTGCAAAGAGTCGGACACGACTGAGCGACTGAACTGAACTGAACTGAACTGAAAGGGCTACTCAGGTACCACGGTGGATGACAGAAGGGAGGGTGGCCGGCAGCAGTACAGGTTAGAGACCCTGGTGGCTCTGCCCCAACTTTGGTCATGGTGGGGGTGGGGAGAAGGGCGACATTCTGGATCCATTTCAGGACCCACTGATGAACTGGAGGGTAGAGGCGGGAGGAGAGAAAAGGGGATACATCCAAGAAGATCCTGGAGATTGTGTGTTGAGCCGGAAGTGGGTTTCAGGTTCTGAGAGAGGGGAGCCTGAGCTGAGGGAGGAACAGATTTTAGGAAGCACAATCAGGGGTTCAGCTTTGGACACGTTAGGACAGAAATGCCAATTGTTATCCAAGTAATGATTTCCAGTCGGCAGTTAGACATGCAGGAGAGGCCCACCCCTGGAGACAGAAGCCTGACAGTGGTCAGAATGTGGAAGATGCTATTAATATATTTAAAAGCAGAAAACTAAATGAGATCACCCACAAAGAGGACGCCGACAGACAAGAAAGGAAAATCAAGGGCAGAGCCCTGCTATCCTCTAAGATGGAGGAGACAAGATAAGAGGAACCAGCCACTGGGGCAGAAGCAAGAAGCAGTGGTGTGACAATGACAACGGTAAGTAAACGGATCTTTCTAAAGATCTAAAGCCTAACATGAGAACTTGAAAATGACTCATCTATACTGGCTGATGCCCTGCTGATCCCTACACCATGGGTACTCTGGACACGCCCTTCACCCCCACAGCACAAGAGAAGGCTCCAGATTGTCAAACCACTGCAGCTGCTCTTCCCCACAGCATCTCCAGGCCCAGCGGCCCCAGCAGCCTCTGCCGCCTCCCACGTTTCTCTCACAGCTGGATTCCCATCACCTCTCACCCTTCACAACTCACCCACCGCAGTTCTCAGGGAACACACCACAGCTGGAATCAACTTTTTGGGCCATGTTCATAACTGAGACCTCTTAAAATCCTGAATTCACTCTGCAAACTTGGCTAATAGAAAGCCACTGTAATCATAATAAATTATTAAATGAAAGGCTTTTGATAGGACAAAAAAAAATCCACTTTCTAAGAGATACTGTTATGTTGTTGTTGCTTGGTCACTAAGTTGTGTCTGCTCTTTGCAATCCCATGGACTGTATCCTGCCAGGCTCCTCTGTCCATGGGATTTTCCAGGCAAGAATACTGGAGCTGATTGCTGTTTCCTTCTCCAGAGGATCTTCCTGATTCAGGAAGAATGGAACTCGTTTCCCTGTGTCTACAGCATTGGCAAGCAGATTCTTTTTCACTGAGCCATCAGGGAAGCCTAAGAGATTACTGCTAACCTTACAGTAATTTAACTGAGAACTGAGAACTCAGGTGTCACCTTAAAATGCCACGATCAAAGAAACTGTGGCTACTACTCCAGGTAAAACAAATAGCAAAGCTGGAAAACACACACACATACACACAAAAAATCTTAGAAAGACACCAATACCATTTTATCTAAAAAGTACAGTATTACCTAGTGCTCATGCTTATGAAAATTAAACTCCAAAAACCATTTTAGCCAAAGGCTACACTCTTGATATTTAGCAGGTGATCACACTCTTTGAACACATAGTAATCCAGGATTTCTTCTGTGAACTTTCCAAAGTGAAAACAAAGAATGTTTACCTAGTTCAGCCTTTAGGGAAAAGGGCCTCAGGTCGAAAGCTTAAGTATCTTTAGCACAGATTTCTGAAAATCCATAAATAAGAAAGATCATTTTTCTGATAGAAGTCAGGTATTAACACGTTCATGTTTCCTCATTAGCAAGACTTCCATGTAAAGTGTTTCAGTCAATTCCTGTGACCACACAAGTTTCACACAACAGAACACAGCCCCATGCTGAGAACGTACTGAGCAAGTTTTAGATCAAGTATCCAGATCTAGTATTTAGATCTGAATCTTCTGAATGAAGATTCAGAAGTGCTAGGTGGGACCTGGCACGATGCAATTCATACATTCTATTATACGTTGCATATTTATTCTTCAAAGTCACAACTCTCAGGCACATCATTAGCCATTCCAGCCCTCTATCTAAGAGGGAAGCAGGATCACACTCTCCATCCCATATACTATAATAAAGTTACACAGAAACATTCAAGAATTTCGTGTTTTCCCTCATCATACTCCTATCTTCTACCTACCTCAGTGAGAACATCACTAGAACTCAACTTATTACTGAAATTTAGAGTTTCCTGTTTGATTTGAATAGGGTCACATTTTAAAAGCATCTTCTAGAGATGTCTAAATAATGAGGAAGATAACTATGTTTTCAAAGAGAACTGTCATGAAGTTGTCAAAAGACAATAAGGAATGTAAACGACTCTAGCTTTTTAAAGATATTGTATATTAAATAAATGTTTAATGATCTCTAAAATCACTTAACAGGAGTCAATAAAGAGTACTGTCTGTCTTACAAAGCCTGCTTGTTACTCAGCTATAACCAATTCACAGCTTCCAGATGACATTCACAACAGAAAAAAACCCTGCATTTTTCTAATAAATTATAATAGGCACAGACAGTAGTTTTAAAAGCTTTCATTCTCAACACTGAAAAATGAATGGGCAAGTCTTGTTTATTTCTGGGTGCACACTAAATCCTTTTAAGCCATCTTAATACTTTTTTTCAGTAAAAATGGGGGCGGGGGGTGGCACTATCAACCCAGAACTGGTATGCTTTGGTCTTTTTTTCTCGCCATTCATCAAACCACAAATCAAGTTCACAGTTAAGATTTCTACAACTTGCTTTGCACCTATGTCCTCTCTCTGAACCATTCCCCCCTGGATTCCCTCTTCCCACAGACCTCACCCTAGCCTAATACCCACCCAATCCCAGACCCCTAGCTCACTGAGGTGCTATGAAGGACTACCCTGACCCGGATGGATCTCTCTTATCACGCTGGAGATCACTGTTCATTTGGCCTTCTCCCCTGCTGGACTGTAAGCTCCTTGAGAGCAGGACACCTCCTTTGTTCACCACTGTCTACTGTATCTGGCTCAGTGTTTGGCACAGAGGAGATCCACAGTTGTTCAGATTCATCAATGGACAGATGGATGACGATCGGGGATGGAAAACAGAAGGCAGGACGGAAGTGAGGCTGCTGGGAGGGGGATAAGGAGGAATAACATGGGAAATTAACACATTCATCATTGTAAGCCTAACAGAAAATCCAGGCACAACCTCCTGGCCAGTAAGAGTATTGCAGACAGGTGCCCTGAAGAAGGCTCTAATTTCCAGCAGCTCAGAAAGGGGTCACCATCTACCTCAAAATGCTTCCAAAGTGGCTACGGGCGACGCCAGATCAGTGAGCTTATTATGAAGTATTATGCTTGAATATTCTATGAAGATAAGAATTAAATAATTACTGATTTTCCTAAGTGGTCTGTAGAAGACATTTAATTATAGACTTATCTCCACATATATAATAAACCTTTCAAGGCAAGCCAGAATTTGGGCAATATAATTAAATCTCGGACTTAAAGATGATTTTTTAAACTTTTATGTTGCGAAATAAGATTCCTCATTTAATTCAGTAGATTTTTCAAATAAAAAGTTGCTTTCAGACATGAGAAGAGGAAAAAACAGCAACTTACTGATGTTAGTTAAATGAATCATCTGCATCGCTTACTTCAAACACTCCTTACCAGCGCCTAGGGACAAACTAACACTTGCAAATTGAACAATTAGTTGAGACAAAAAGACAAACCTTGGCTTCATCAACTATATAATTTGGACCAAAAGAAAGCTTACCTATTACAGTTTCCTAGTCATAAAGATTAAATAGACACCCAGCCTTTCAGCTTCCTGCTATTAAATCTGGTCCTTTAGGCCACAAATTAGGCCACGGAGACATTTAATGCAACAATAATGCACTAATTCCGTTTACTGATTCCATGTAAAATCAGCCAAACTTGGGTGGGAAAATAGGGATAAGAGAGTTAAAAAAATCCATAACATCTCTTTCACTTCTGGCATTCAACAAATGACTACTTCAGAGATGACTTAGGAGCTAAGTCCAAACACATACACTACAGCAAGTCATGGGACCCGGGCAAGGAAAACATATTACTTCGCATATCACTTTTAGATCCCTCTTTTGGCACCTGTCCATAACATGGATTTAAATGGTCTATTAACATGGTGGGAACCCACTAGGAGTACGTGTGTGTGTGTGTGGGGGGGGAACCCACTAGGAGTACGTGTGTGTGTGTGTGTGTGTGTGTGTGTGGTGGGAACGCACTAGGAGTACGTGTGTGTGCACGCGTGCGTGCACGCGCGGGGGTGGGAACCCACTAGGAGTACGTGTGTGTGCGCGCGCTCAGTCAGTAAGTCATGTCCAACTCTTGGAGACCTCATGGACTGCAGCCAGACAAATTCCTCTGTCCATGGGATCTCCCAGGAAAGAATACTGGAGTGGATTGCCATTTCTTCCTCTGGGGTATCTTCCCCCACCCAGGAATCAAACTGGCAGTCTCCTGCCTTGACAGGCGGATTCTTTACCACTGAGCAACCAGAAGTACTTTTAGTGACTAATTAAGACACAAATGGATACATATACAGGAGGCCTGAAATATTTTATGAAGTCCTCTAATAATCTTACTTCCTTTCAGAATGCCAAAGAATTTGGCTCATTTAAGGCATTCATTTTTCAAGAAACAGGTACACAATCACACACTTCACCCAGATCAAACCGTACAATGAATGTGTTAAACACCATGTTTGACATAAATCTAAGTTATATCCATTGCTATTTTTAAAAATTATGGAATGTTTTAAGCACTGTTCACCCATCTTAAAGCTTAAATAAACAGCAAAGAAAAGTGTTAGTAATTCAGCCGTGTCCGACTCTTTGTGACCCCATAGACTGTAGCCCCACCAGGCTCCTCTGTCCATGGGATTCTCCAGCAATAATACTGGAGTGGGTAGCCATTCCCTCTTCCAGGGGCTCTTCCTAGCCTAGGATCGAACCCGGGTCTCCTGCATTGCAGGCAGATTCTTCACTGTCTGAGCCACCAGGGCAGCCCTGTAGAAAAGAAAGGGAGACGGTAATTCCACTTTTGGAATTAGAGCTGTCCTGAAACACTGAAGGCAAAGCCCAACATCAGAATTAACCTATACAGCTGGAGAAACACCTATGTACTTGGATTTTATGAGTAACTGCAGTACTGGATATGTTGGAGAAGCACAACAAACAGTAAACTGAAAAAACAGCGCCATCATCCAGTTTTAACACGTGCAGCTATCTTCTTAAAACTATTGAAACCTAACTCTGAACGTATGAAGCCTTAAGAATCGGCTTTGGTGAAAAATACATAAAAAACTGAAGATCACTTGCGTTCTAGATCTTTTCCAATTTTTCTAAGCTTTAAAAAAAAAAACCAAAACCCTCCTCTACTAGGCACCAGGGAGTTGCTTAACAAAAGCTATTTAATGAAACCACAGTTCAGACACATGCGGAAAGAAAGAAAACAAAAAACCCCCTCTAACTGCATAGAAAATATTTATGAGTTTACTTTCCTAATGCATACAATTGCGTCTTTGTCTTCAAAGCTCCGCAGTTCACATCCGTGGGAACAAAAATATCTTCAGAGACTAGAGAAAGTTAGCTTCCTGGAGGAAAGCAGTTAGTGGAAGAAAATGCACGAAAGAACCAGAATCTCTTCCTTTAAAAAAAAAAAAAAAAGACCTTAAAGTTTCACTTCCAAAAAAGCTAGAAACAGCCTGACAACACAGTTGCAAATGTTTAGTCCGGAGATTTCTCAACCGCACCTATTCTAACTACCTTCAACCAGCTACCACTCAAACCTCTGGGCAGCACTCCCCCCACCCCGCCAGGGCACACAACATCCAAGGAAACCGGCGACTCCATTTCAAAAACCCCATCCCTCAGCAGCTGGGCTCTCCTCCCATCACACCTACGCCGTGAAATCTCTCGCAGATCGGCAGCAGCCGCGGAGCGAGATCGGCTAGGTTCTCAGCAGACACGCTTGTTACCGGAGAGGAGAGCGCGGAGCGCGCGCGTGAAGTTTCCGAGCTCCCGGGCGCCGGCGCGCAGGTTCTCGGCCCCGCGGGCGCCCGGAGCCCCGCGCCGCGGCCGCCGCTCGGATTTCCAGCAATGGCTCCGGGGGCCAGAGCCGGGGCGGCCCGGGGCGGCCACCCGCCCGCCCGATCCAAGCGCTTGAATCGATGATTACCAGGCAGGTCACGTCGCGAATTACCCGCTCCCGCCTCTCCGCCTCCCCCGCGCCACCCGCTCGAACCCCCCGGGGCCTGCCCTGAACTTTTTTTTTTATTAGTTGGAGGCCAATCACTTCACAACATTTCAGTGGGTTTGCCCTGAACTTTCCCGACGAGCAGGCACCTACCACCCATCCGGGGGGTCTCTTTCTCTCCAATCCGTTCCCAGGCGCCGGCGGGGCACGATCCTGGGCTGGACACTCCGGGGCGGGAGTCCCCCGCGACCCACCCCCGCCGAGCCGGGTGGAAGCCCTCCAACCCCGCAGCAGCAAGGTGCCCGACCGATCGGCCGGCGGTGGCACCGCGAGCGCCGCCGTGCCCCTCGCCCACAGTCCCCGGGCCCCTTCTGGCCTCCTACCAACTTACAGCAAAGTTGGCCCCAAGTGGCCGCCACAGAGTTCTCGGGGGCGCGCGCCTGGCCGCCTCAGCGCGCCCCCGGGCGGGGTCCGGGTCGGCCGGGCGCCTGGCTGGGGCCGCCACGCCGCATCGTGTCCCTGCGAGCAGCACGCCCGCGCTCTCGGTGCGCCCCTGCTCCGAGACAGCACCCGGCCGCCCGCGCGCGCGCCCGGCTCTCCCAGGCCGCCCGGCGCAGCCCCCCGCGCGGCTCACGCACCCGGCGCGGGGGATATCCCTCCGCTCCCGGCCACGCCCGCTCGCGCCGGCGCTCGTTTCTCCCGCGCGGAAACTCTCGACCCTACTTTCCCCCGGGCGGCCGGACGTACCCCAGCCCGCCGGGCCGCGGGGCCGCGAAGCCCGGCCAAGGGGTCAGGCAGCTCCCGGCCGCTACAGCGACCGGCTCCTTGCCAGGAGATCAGTGAATGCCCAGGAAGATCTAGCGACACCGCGAGGAGAAAACAAATCGCTCTAGCGCCGAGGTTAGTTATGGCCAGCACAGATTTGTGCAAGGAATTAATATGGAATGTTCCCTGCTAGGAGAGGGGAAACATTAGCTTAGCTCCAAAAAAAAAAAAAAAAAAGTCAGCTATGGGCTTAAAGAAAAAGCTTCCCACGCCTCCCCCCCCCCCCCCCTTTAGATTTCCGAGTACCTTGAGGGAATTCCTCAATCTGCATTTGAATGCCGCGGTTGCAGGTCTGCCCTTGCTCGGCGGAATCAAGTCTTACAAAAGGTCTGAAAAGGAATGCAGTTTGATGGGAATCTACTTCCTTCTTCAATCTACACTGAAACCCCGGGAAAGTGAAAACGCTTCCTCCGCAACCTCTTTGTGCAGAGGTTAGAGCGCGGAACCTCCCAGGCCCGGGTTACGAACCCCAAGGCCGGCCTCCCCCGGCGCACGCCCCCGGATCCCCAGGGCTGCGGGGACAAAAGGCAGCTTGTGCCGCCTCGTGCTCTTTCCCACCCGGTGAGTACACCCCGCAAAAAGTGAACGCAGTATAACGTGAAACTCCAGGTTCTTTAGGGAGAAGGGGAAACCTCCGGGAACTCCCCGCACTCCCCGCCCCGCCGCGAGCCCGAGCGCGCAGTCCGGGTATCCCGGGGCTGTGAGCCCATCCTCGGCGCGGGCAAAGCTCCAGGCGCCGGCTCAGCGCAGCCCGGAATGCTCCCGGGCGTAGGGAAACAGCCTGGGGAAGAGGGCGGACGTGACCTCGGAAAGTTTGTGGAGCTAGAATACGTTAACACTGTGAGGACAAAGAGAGATCATTTCCCCAGAACCGGTGGAGGGGGCTGCTGGAGGAACTACCAGGCCAATGGGGGCGAGGGAGTCTAGGGTTAAAGAAGGAACTGCCTTAGTTCAAAGTTAATGCAGCCTACTCTTAGGCCATCTCAAAGACGGTGAGTAGAGGAAAAAAAGTGTCTACCAGGTCGTGGCTGGGAAGGAGAAATCACGCCTGCAGAATGAGTGTGCTGATTCTCGGCACCAAGAGTATGTAGTGTATTCCCGGCGTATTATTTAGAATACACACAAATTCACACATCCAACAAACATCATCATGCAAACACTTGGCTACGGCCATAACTGCGCAAAGCGCTCCCGGGATTACAGGTCAGTTTCATACATGAAACACCTAGGAAGTAGGTGACCTGATCTCCAAGCTCAATTGGTTGGTGCCCCGGGCCGAATTCTAACTCGAAACGAAATACAGCCACACGCGAACGCCAACAGTTGGTAGGGGCAGTATGTGGGGTTGGGGGATAGGTGGGGGTGGGTAAAAAGGCTAAAAAGACACCATCCCATAACATACAATCACAAGATTTTGAAATGGCGCAAAAGAATTCCTGGAGAAAAATTACCATTCATTAATAAATAATAACGCTTACTTGAACTACAACATCTGTTGGGGAATCCCGATTTGCCGGCCAGGTTCACTGAGAAACCTAATTGCCTGGAAGAAGTCGCACTTCGTAGCCACAGGAACAGCCAAGAGCCAGAGATGTAGATTTCAGAGTCCGATGCTGCCACGTTTTTAACTGATCCTTTAGCCCCAAAGGAACGAAAAGGAGGTGCCTTTTAGCTACCCTCTAATTACCTTCACATGAACGAAAGATGGAGTTCAAGCTCCACGTTTGTCCTCTGAATAGTCAGTCCTCCCTAACCCAGTACCCAGAGGTTCTGGGACATTAGGGGGATGGGGGTGGATTCCCAAAAATTAAAAAAAAAAAAAAAAACCCGCTTTCTGCCAGCACCGCTTCTGCATCCAGTTCACCCAAGCTGGTATTTGTAAATTAGACACAGAATGGGCCGGAGTGGGTGGTAAGTGAAGACGAGGGTGACGGCCTGGGACCTCACGCCCACGTCCCATAAGCACCCGGCAGGTCCAAGTTCGCGGTCCGCGCGGAACCCCGCAGGGAGCGCGCGCTTCGCCGGGTGTCCGGACTAGAGGGCGCTGCGCCACTGCGGATCACGCGGCACCAAGGCGCCCTCCCCGGGCACCATTTCTATAATAAGTTACATTCGAAATAATGCACAAACGGCGTAGCTTTTCAAGTTCTTTTGAACAGTGCTCTGCAAGTATTTCACGAATTCCAAAACCTGTGCATACTGATCTTTGATGCCCCAGCTAAGCACAGCCATTGGGGGTGGTGGGTGGGAGGGTGCCGTGCCCGTTCCCCAAGCGGAAAGCCGGTAGGATGCACACGGTTCCCCGTACTAGTCAAGCACCCTCACATCATTTCATTTCTGTTTAAACTTAAAAAGAGAGAAAGGCTTGCACGAAAGGAACTCACCCGTTCCAGCCGAGTCCTCGAGGCCCTGCTTTAAAGTGCCGACAGCTCCGTAATCCCCGCGCTATCTGGATGTTTGTTAGAAGCCGTGTCTGAAGTACCAACTTTGCTTCTTGCCTGCGATCTTCACCATGTCCCCAGCGAGGGTGCGATCCGCCCGCGCCGCCCAGGTGGCCGCATCTCGGGAGGCTTACCGTCCTGGGGGGAAAAAACTTGAGCAGCGAAAAAGGAGGCGAGTGCGCGAGTGCCGGAGAGAAACCAAGTTTGTCAGGACTTGTCCGGGCAGCCGAGCCGCGGAGTTTGGGAGTTGCGGCCGGGAACTGCGGCGGATCGCTGCCTCTCTCCGCGCTCCTCCCTCCCGGAGGCCGCGGGGGAGGGGAGGTGACGTCAGCGCCCCGCCTCGCCCCCCGCCCCGCGGCGGGGACCGGGGTGCTCCCGCGGGGTCCGCCTCCCGGACAGTAGCAGAGGCGAGCGGACTGGCTGGGCCGGCCTCCCTGCCGCAGCGGTGTCTTGCGGTCCAGACGGCGGAGCGTCCGCCCTTCACCACGCCGCGTCTCCCCGGGCGCCGCCGAGCCCCGGCACCTGAGCGGCCCCGCGGCGAGCACCTCTCGGCAGGCTTCCTCGCAGGCCTCCTCCGCCCGCGTTTCCCACGCCTCCAACTGCAGGTGATGCTCTTCCCCTTCTGCCGCTGAGATTTCGTCGCGACGTGTCGCCTGCCCTGTTTTTGTTTTTGTTTTTTTGCAGGGCGGAAGCCCGAACAGCCTCTCCAGACTGGCCTGGACGACTTGTACTTTTTTTGCAGCTCTCCAACTTCAGGATGTGATCTGTTTTAAATACTTCTCGGGCTCTAGCGCTGTTTGTGGTCTGTGCGTTAAAAATCACGGAGCCATGTTTTAACGTGCAAATCCTTTCCAAAAGCGCTTCCGTTTTTAGACCGTACTCTGAAGCATCCGAGGATCCGAGGGGTGCGGGGCAGGGGGGTGGGTGGATGAGGGAGGAGCCAATTTCTGTTTCTTACAAGTCATCTATCATGATAAGGGCTAATACACGAATGAATCAATCGTCTACTCATAATATAGGATCAGATAAAGGCAAACGCTGTTGAAGTTGAATTTGTAAGTGAAATGCGTCTTTCTATGGAAGCATCCAGACTCCTTTATGGAAACATCCACTCCAGGAAAATATCTGCTGTGGAATATATATATTTTTAATGCCGCTGAAGTACCAAAATAAAAATCTCTCCTCAACAGCATGAAATTTCCAGGGAGCCATTTCTGTGAGTTTACACTGTCCCCAGAAGGTTGGCATTAAAATTCAAAGACCCCTGGAAAAGGGCTGGCGGCTGGGAACGGGTTCTGTTAATACCTTTGCAGCCATTGGTGTATATCTAGTGGTCAATTTAGCTTGTGTTATCTTTGAAAGGCAAAGAGCAACACCCCTAGGATACAGGAAGCAAGGCAAAGACTTAAACAGTTTAGAGGAAAGACGATTAAATGTTGGCGCGTTGGGTGAACTTAGCCCTAAGGAAGTCATATAACTTCTCTACATTTCAGTTCCCTCGTCTTGATAAGGGCATGATACCTGTTTCACATTGTAAAACTGCATTCTTGTGTTTTTCCATTTAAAAATGTTTATTGAATGTCATTTATTTGCCAGGGAAGCAGCATTCAAGCAGGAAACCCTTTTCCCCAACACCATATAAAGTGTCTAGTAAGCACATAGTAGGGGTTTCCCTGGTAGCTCAACTGGTAAAGAATCCGCTTGAAATGCAGGAGACCTGGGTTCCATCCCTGGGCTGGGAAGATCCCCAAGAGGAGGGCATGGCAACCCACTCCAGTATTCTTGCCTGGAGAATGCCTTGTCCATGGAATCATGGACAGAGGAGCCTGAAGGGCTACAGTTTGTGGGGTCGCAAATACTCGGACTTAACTGAGCGACTAAGCACAAGCACTTAGGAGTTCATCAATAGTCATTTTCTTTCCCTCCGTGGTTCTTTGCAATGACTCGGGTTTCTCCTCTATACAATTAGGATGAGTTAAAAGGAGGTTTTAAATGATTTTAAATGATTTCGATGTGGGAGGGAGGGAAGGGCACCATGAGTCTGCAGACCCAGGGGCACCCAGAAGGTGCCAGATTTCCGAGGAGGGAGGAGGAAATCAAAGGACAATTGACTTGAAAGGCCAGCCCATCAGTGCAGAGGACAGGCCTCTCCTGCTTCACTGTTTCATCTATACAGGCTCGCTCCCTTTATGTCAATAATTGGCATTAGAAATTGACCGCACATTACAAGTATTTTATGAGTGATACACAAGTATTTTATGAGTGATACACATATAAAGTTGCCCCAGATGCTGCTGTGCAAGGCAATTTGGTTTGCTCTGCTCACCTTGGAGTTATCATAGGTAAAGAAACGTTTTCCAACGGGAAAAAAAAATACAAATGGAATTTATATATAATAATTGATGGCATTAATCGAAATAGGCCCTTTTGAAAACAAACAAACAAAGTGAGGAGAGCAGAAAACTTTTAACAAAACTACACTGGGCTTCCCTACTGGTCCAGTGGTTAAGACTCTGTGCTTCCACTGCAGTGGGCATGGGTTCCATTCCTGGGCAGGGAACTAAGATCCCATAGGCAGGGCAGTGCAACCAAAAAATAAATAAATAAAAATAAAGACCACCTCTGGACTTACACAGTCCAATACCACTAGCCACAAGTGGCTGAGTAAATTAAAGTCCAATTCCTTGGTGTCACTAGCCACACTTCAAGTACTCAATATCCACTTGTGGCTAATGGCAGCTGTGTTCTTTAGGGCCAATGAAAGAACATTTTTTATCAGGACAGGGTTTTGTCGGACAATGTTGTTACAGACTTTGCTATTGTTTTTGGAAGGCTACATCAAGCATTACAGTTTTGATACATTCAACACTGAGTCACTTCCAAATCCTTAAAAAAAAAAAACAGCTATCACAGAAAGATTCACTCATGTCCCAGATTTTATCATGTTACTAACAGTATGCTAAGTGAAATCATAAAGGATTCAAACTTTAATGACTTAGGTGTGTTTGGTATTAAGAAATATTAACATGGCTTAAATGGCCTTTTCATTGTCTCCAACTATTGCTGAGTAGGAAAACCAGGGGGAGTCACTCAATTTAAAGTAGGAAAGGATTCTAAGACGTTTTAAAAATAGTCCTAGGGTGGCATAATTGTAGGTAGGCTGACTGATTTCTGTCCTCCCACCCTCTCTGCTCCTTTTTACTGCTTTCTCATCTACACCCTCTTCCCCCCTACACTTCCTGAAGGTGAGGCATATTTTATCCTTTGCATTCAAATACAGCTCTCCCTCAGGAGAGAGACAGAACCACTGCACTTTCCAGGGGAGCCATTGGAACTGACAACTAGTCCAACCAATAAGGATTAGTAGTGGTTAACTAGAGTATGTCTATGTTCATTTTCCTGGTCCCTTCCAAGTCCCGTTATGACAAGGACTTTCTTAAAGCTAAATCTTAGTCATAAAATTGTATTCTAATGGTGAAATTCCAGATGCCAACGCCAATATTCAGGTGCCGGGAGACATTTGGGAGTGTTACACTGGATGGCTAACTACTAAAAACAAACAAAAACGTTTACCTTCATGTCAGGCATAAATAGTATAGTAGAAAAGGCTTGTTTGGACCTTCTGTCCCTCCAGATATGAGATCAACCTCCCCATGCAGTTTGGGAACAGATTCTGCTGGATATGTATCATCCAAAGCTTGTGACGCTTTCCCAGCTCAGTGACTGAAAGATTCCAAGTCTACCTTTTTGAACAGTAAGCAATGAATCACGCAGAAACTGTTGAAATACTTTCTCAATAGAGGCAGTAAAAAGAACATTAGATCCAAAGTCAATAAATCTGCTTTGAGTCTTGTCTTTGCCACATGAAATCTAATGTACTTTTCATTACTGAATTTTGGGAGTCTTGCTTTCCTTCATAAACATGCATTTCTAAAGTGATCTTAAAAAAAAAAACAAAAAACCAAAAACCAAAAGCCTGCCTCACCTGATGTGAGAGACACAGTAAAGAATGACGATAACAACTACAATCACATTATTCTCAAATTTACCCACTCTTTCTCCCCCTACCACTCCCTCTCTGCTTCAAGGCTTTATAGAACCAATAGTAATAAGTAACATCGACTTAATGCCAGTTATAGCCTGAACTCTGTTCCAGCTTGTATATATGTATCATTTCACGTAGTTCTTACAAAATTCTGTAGGGTATTAGCAATTAATAACCTATCTCCTCGTTCCAGATGAAATAGTGAGGTTGAGGTAGATTGGATAATTCATGCTGGGTCATGTTTTGGACTGAAACTCAAGGCTGACTATCTTCATAGCTAACACACTTGTCAACATAACATCCCCAGCTCCTTACACCCTACACCGCATTTGTACTCTTTATGAACCAAGGACTTTGTCAGCAATATTGTTGTTTAAGAAGCAACCTAAGAGGAGAACAAAAAACTCACATGATGATTGAAGAGAGATGTTCCTTTGTACCAGCTGTACCAAATATGGACCAAAAAATTGTTTAAAAGAGCGTCCTTTAATCACTGAGGGAGTGTACCACTGATTTGGTCTCACAATAGATATGTAATACATCCATTATTTGTTTGGCTTACCTATTTTCCTAGGTAGATATGCCAATTCTGGATCACATTTCTTTGCGATTTGAAATCATTGTCAGACTTTAACTTGTTTGGTCTGAGCAGCAAAAAAATATGTACTAATGATTCTCACTAAATTCTGACAAGGATTATCTCATAGGATTTTCATGATCAGCATTTCAATTTATATTCTGCCTTTCGTTTTCCTGGTCTGGAACCACTAGGGTTTCTTTCTCCAATTCTCCTTTCCATCTTTAATTTATGCTTTTCCATATCTATACTTTTTTTTTTTTACTACCAAAATCCTTTTTCTGGTAGTATATTTTGGTGATAAAAACTAACCCGATATAGAGTCTAAGAGGTTCCCATTTGGGAAACAAGAATTGTGATGGTTCACCAACATCCTTTCTCTAACAGATGATCTATTTAAGCCCGTTTTAGTGGTTCTATACTCTTTGTCATGAGTAATAGACCAATTGTAGCCAATGAGATATCTGGAAGCATCCAGGATGTTTACTGGAGGCCACTGGGGGAAAAAAATTCCTCCCTCCTAAGAGAGAGCCACAAGACACATCATGCATCCTATGGATGTTGTCAGATCAGGATGTCATCCTGGGACCACTACTGTCATGTTACTTGCTGAGGATGAAGCCTGAACTATCTCCAAAAACCATCCGGACTCAACACTTCTTTGTGTGAGAGAGCATACATTTTCATCTTACTTAAGCTGGATTGTGTCAGGATTTGGCTTACTTTTACCTGACATCATCTCCTGCAGCTAGCCTTTAAAAGCACTAGGCCTTATTTTGAAAGAAAAGATAAATGGATGGACCTCCTTAACTCATTGGTCAGTAGGAATTGAGACTGACTCTAATGACAAGTGGAGGACCCTTGGAGTCCTTAATGATGAAAAAAGTTTTTAGAAGCAGCATGATTCAGTCTTGCAAACTGCCCATGTTTCTACCAAAATAAAGACAAAAATTTGAAAATTTATTTGTTTGACCAGAAGATTTTTCTTTATTCCTACTGTTCTTTCCTCTCAAGTATCCAAAAATATTTCTAGCATATTTTCCAGTGTCTAGTTTAAGGAACTCCAGAAATAATTTCTTAGAATTGACAGTGAATGTTAACCAAACTTTGATTTCAAATAATTATCAAAGGATAAAGCAGTTAGCTGGAATACCCCCAGCCAGTAAATCCATGGCATTGGAATTTGAATCCACTTGTAGCCCTGACTGCCAATATTGAATGCCAAGCCAAAAAGTGAAATCAGTTTAGATTCACCATAGCCCGCTTTTTCTTCACTTTGCCCTTGATTTGAAGTAGAATTATTAAAAAATTTTTAAATTAAGATGTGCTATGGTTGGAGGTAAGGTGCTGTGTAAACTAAGTCAGTTTTGTTTGTTTTGTATATTTAGGAAGGGAGGCAGTTTGCCTCTGACCCTTTCCTGAGCAATAATCTGTAGAAAGTCTCTTCTGTTTGGTTAGGTGTGGGAGAGACAGAGAACAAAGGAATCTTCCTCTTACTTCCTCCTCTCCACTTGCTGTCTGCAGAGGCACTGAAAAAAAAGTTTTCATGACGCTTGTTAGACACTAAGATGGACTTTAATCAGGACCATTATGATGGGTGTGGGGTCACCAGATGGCATTTTTGCAACAGGAAAGAGAAACAACTTCAAATGCAGCAAGGAAAAGTGGGAATTTTTATACAAGGAGCAAGGTGGGGGTCAGTGGATGGAAAATTACTAACAGAAGACTATCAGGGGCAAAGGGGAATTCTGGATAAACCGACCTGACAGGCTTCTTGCTGAAGGCAGGCCAGGGTGATCAGATATTACACGGGGAGTGGGGAGTGCTGAAAGAAAGGGCTTCCCAAGTGGTGCTAGTGGTAAAGAAACCCCCGGCCAATGCAGAAGACATAAGAGACACTGGTTCAATCCCTGGGTCGGGAAGATCCCCTGGAGGAGGGCATGGCAACCCACTCCAGTACTCTTGCCTGGAGAATCCCCATGGACAGAGGAGCCTGGTAGGCTACAGTCCATGGGGTTGCAAAGAGTAGAACATGACTGAAGTGACTCAGCACGGAGCTTGGTGAGAGAAAAGGAAATTTGTCAGATATCGAGGGTGGGGCATTCTGGCTAAACCAACTTCACAGGCTTGTTGCTACAATTGGGCCATGCAGGACTGACAAAGATGGATGTCAAGGTCAAGGTCAAGGGGCTAAGCGGAGCCAATCTAGAGTTTGGTCAGGACAGAGTGCTTGTCAGGAACAGGCTCCTTCTGTTCCTTCTACTCTCCTGTTATTGTTTTCTTTTTTTCTCCCTGAGAAAGCAAAGGAGAGGAGCAATTGTTACTACGACCCCCTGAATCTCAGCTGTAGTATTTGCAGGTTGACGATATTCGTCTGTGTCATTGGTTTATTAAAATAAAAAAAGTCAAATTGTTTAAGGAAGTTGAAGTAACACCTAGATGGATAAAGCCAGAGTACTGTGGAAGAAAGGAGTAAAAAAGTCAGAGGGTGTGTGTGTGTGTGTGTGTGCGCGCGCGTGTTCAGTCATGTCCAACTCTGCCACGCCATGGACTGCAGTCTGCCAGGCTCCTCTGTCCATGGGATTCTTCAGGCAAGAATACCTGAGTGGGATGCCATCTCCTACTCCAAGGGAGTTTCCTAACCCAGGAAACTCATGTATCTCCTGCATTGGCAGGCGGGTTCTTTATCACTGCACCACCTGGGAATTATTTTAGATGCATGTTCTCCTCTAATGGTCTCTTAGGTTTATCAGCCGTGTGAGTTTGACACGTTCCCGAGCGTCTTAAAGAGCAACATGATTGGCTGAATTCTAAGATGGACCAGATGATCGCCAGCTTCTGACATTCACTCCTCTGTGTGATCTCCTCCCGAATCTTGCCAACCGGGGTCTGTGTAACAGTAGGACAAGCCAGAAGTGATAGTGTGTCAACTTGGAGATCAGGTTATAAAAGACAGTGCTCTCCCTTCCTTCCCTTCCCTGCCCCCTCCGTCTCTCTCTTCCTAATTATTTACTCTGGAACAAGTCAAAAGGCCACAGGAAAAAGAAACTGAAGGCTTCTTCCAACAGCCACCTGGCCCCAGCTCCAGTGCATATCTGATTGCAGCCTCATGAGGGACCCTGAGCCAGATTACCCAACCAAGCTGCTCCCAGATTACTGACCCCAGAAACTCCACAAGGTAATAAATGTTTGTTATTTTCAGTTGCTAAGTTTTGGGGGAATGTGTTACTCAACAGTAGATAAAGACACTTTGAATGATGCCCTTCTACCAATCAGAGAGTGAGCACTCAGTCAAAGCGTGAACCGGAAAGCACTTAGTAAGCTTTAAATTACGACATGAATTTAGATGTGAATGTGAATAGGGTGGAAGAAAGCGCCTAGAAAAGCACTCTCCAGAGGAACTTTATGTGAAGATGGAAATGTTCTGTCTTTGTTGTCTTGAAGGGGGCTATGGAGTGCTGAACAAGTGGCTAGTGCAAAATGCGGAGCTGAACGTTTTATTTTAATTCATGTAAATGGAAATAGTCATAGGCGGCTAATGGTACTGTTTTGGCCAGAACAAGTGTGGACGGGTTTCTAAACCCACAAATGACTATTCCAAAACAGTCAGAACACAGTACAGAAAAATCAGGGCTGTGTTTTCTTCTCCAACGATGACTTTTCTAAAGGAGGACTTGTATCGTTTGTGAGGTCTGGAGATGATGAATTGACTTCAGTTAAGCAATTGTTTCCTTCCTTGTGTAGAAAAAGGGCAATGGTGAAATGAATGCATTTAGTGAAACTGGGTTTTCTGAGATCTCAGGTAGCTGTACTTTTGTGTGTACATGTGAAATTTATTAGACTTGAAATTATGGATTCAATTGACTGTCCCACACAGTTGACTAATTTTCATGATTGATGGAAGAGGCATGCAGTGAACCACCTGTGCCCACAGTTACCCAGAATATACAGGGCACTGCTGATTCATGCACCTGGCGGGTGAGTGAGAGTTAATAACCTGGGTGTTTCTTGGCATCACTTTATTCAGTGATGTCATTTGGTAAATATGTAACCCCAAGTGCAAAGCAGCTACTCTAAGCTACTTGCAATGATAGTTAAACCTGGCTAAAGATAGACTTCAGTGTGTATAAAATTGTATCAGTTAAGGTTTGTAGGATGTCATGTAGATTATGCTGTTAGTTGAGTAGGAATGTTGAACTGGATTTTCTTATTCTTTCTAAATGATATATGACTGTCACTTAAATATTGGTGCTATCCTAAGTGCCTGTATCATGTCAGATTATGTCTTTCATCCTCAAGCTTGTAGTTACTTTATCCTAAGATAACTATTGTGGCTCCAGACATGGATCAAGACAGGATGAGGGGGAATTGGTTATCCATTATTCATGAAAAAAAGTAAAACTGGATCCTCATCTCATATAGTGTGCACAAAATTTTTCTGTTGGTGAATGAAAGATGTAAATGTATAAGAACAATGGTCAAGATATTTAGGAGAAGATATAAGAAAATTTATTTGTGGCTATGGAATAGTTTACTCCGTAAGACATAAAATGTTCCAACCATAAAAGATTGGCAAATTCAGTTACATAAAAACTAAGAACCTCTGTTTATCAAGACACCATATTAAAAAGTGAAAATATAAGTCCCAGATTGAGAGAATACTTGTTTGCCAAATAGACAAAAAATTAATATCTTTAATGTAAAGAAGTTTTACAAATCAATAAGAAAAATGCTCAATAGGAAAATAAGAAAGATTCAATAGATAATTGGGAGAAAAAAACATGAACCTGTGTTTTACAAAGTATGAATGGTAATTATTTTTGTCGTGAGTTAAATTGTGCCTCAACTACATGTCCTGATCCTTAAATGTCCATGTCCTAATTCTTAAAACCTGTGAATTTGACGTTTTTGGAAAAAAAAGGTTTTTGCAGAAATAATTAAGAATCTCAAGATAAGATCATCCTAAATTATTCAGGTGGCTCAGTGGTAAACAATCCGCCTGATGACACAGGAGACACAGGCTCGATCCCTAAGTCAGGAAGATCTTCTGAAGAAGGAAATGGCAACCCACTCCAGTATTCTTGCCTGGAAAATCCCACGAACAGAGGAGCCTGGCAGGCTATAGTCCATGGGGTCACAAAGAGTCAGACACGACTTAGCGACTAAACATCAAATTATCCAGGTAGGTCCTAAATCCAATGACAAGCATCTTTATGAGAGTCATTCAGGTGAGAGACACGCAGAGCTAAAAGGCCATATGACGGCAAAGAAAGAGATTTGATTGGAGTTATTCAGCCACAAGCCAAGGAAGGCCTGACACTACCAGAAACAGGAAGATGCAAGGATTCTTCCGGAGAGCTTTCAGAAGGAGCACAGCTCCACCGGTGCTTTGATGTTGGTCTTCTGGCTTCCAGAACTGGGAGGGAAAACATTTCTGTTGTTTCAAGTCACCCAGTGTATGGAAATTTGTTACAGCAGCCCTAAGAAGCTGCTATGATACATAAGAAGAGATACTTTCACTAGTGATTAAACAAACAGAAGTTAAAACCTCAGGTAATACCCTATACACAAACTGTACTGGCAAAAATTAAGGTGATTGATCATATCAGAGGTGGTAAAGATATGACTCAATGAGAACTCTTATGCCATACCAGTAGGGTTGTAAATTGGTGCAGTTACTTTGGAAAACAAATGCATAATGCCCTGTGAAAATGAATCTGTATGTATCCTATAATCCAGCAATTCTATGACTAGGTTCAGTACACTCAAGAGGGACCCCGAAACATGTAGGAGACATCCACAAGAAAACTCACTGCCACTTTGTTCTTAAAAGCAAAAACTAGAAAAGACACAAATGTCTAGCAACAGGGAAATGAATAATTTGAAGCATCTTCACATTATAAATTTACACAGGGAAAATGAATATACAATTGTTACATGTAACGGTATAAACAATTTTTAGAAATATAATATGGAGTAAGGAATAGAAGCTGCAAAAGTTTGCTCAGAGTCCAGCAAAACTAAACAGTATGCTGCTTATGGAAGTCTAGATAAGATGTAGCATATGCTTTTTTTAAAAAAAACAATGGTGTTTACTTGGGGGGAGAGGAGACTGGTGATGAGAAAGGAGGTATATGCTGGTCCAGGAATACTCTGGTCCTGAGAAGTATCCCTAATTGTATCCATTTTGTGCGTATTAACTAAAAATATGTTACACAAGTTTTTTTTTCAGAGATTATTATTAAAAGTATTTAGTATCAAAACAAAAAGTAAAGAAGAATGCTATAATAACAAGGGCTACACAGAGATCATCTATAATCTAAAGCTGCCAGTGTGTCTGCTGAGTATCCTTTTGACAGATACCTGGAGAGACGGAAGAATGGATGTAACCTCCCATGTTAGTCACTCAGTCGTGTCTGACTCTTTGCGACCCCATGGCCTGTAGCCCTGTATCCATGGGATTCTCCAGGCGAGAATACTGGAGTGGGTTGCCATTCCCTTCTCCAGCGGATCTTCCTGACCCAGGGAGCAAACCCATGTCTCCTGCATTGCAGGCAGATTCTTTACCATCTGAGCCACCAGGGAAGCCCATAACTTCACATATAGAAATGGAAAGAGATAAAAATAACCCCCTGCATATATGTTGAAGTGATAATAGTTGTTACAGCAGGAAGAAGAAAAATGGGCCATTGATCAGAGGAAAGGAGATAAGACTAAGATGAAATTCGTATACATCAGTAAAGCTTTCCCAGATACTTGACTTTCTCAGGTGAAGTCCTGAGTCATGCTTTGGGGAAGGACGACAGTGGGCTGAAGAGGGCAATGCCGCCAGGCGCTCTGAGAGAAAAGAAATAAAAGTGTCGGAGCATACAGCTAGGATACCTCCTTGGGCCTTGTGGCTAGCGGGCATATGGAGGTAACGTCGCAACCTGCGTTGTGTCAGCTGTTCTAAATGACTGTGTGTGAAGGTGGGCCGAGTTCAATCTTGTACCTGGATGCTTAGGTCTTCATTGCAAAACCCCAGGGCCTAACAAGGTTTTCACTTCTTGGCTGTCGGGAATTATCCTATTTGAAGCATGCCATCTGTTTCCAGTTGAGACCCTAACTGATACAAGCAGGCCTATTAATTATCTCTCTCAAACCAGCTGTTGGCAATCCTAGGAGTGGTTTCCTGGCAGCTATTACCCTTCACTATTTGCCTGTATTCCATGTAAACAAAGGTGTCAGTATAGAGCTGTGATTCTCAAAGTGCTGTCTCAGAGCAGCCTCACCAGCATTACCTGGGAACTTGCTAGAAATGCAAAGATTGCTCTGCCTAAGGCCTACTGAGTCTGAAACCCTGGAGGTGGGCACAATAACCTGTTTCAGGCAGCCCTGCAGGGACTGCCCTTTGGGCCCAGCGGATAAGAATCTGCCTCTTAATGCAAGAGACGTAGGTTTGATCCCTGGTCTGGGGAGATTCCACGTACCAGGAGCAAGTAAGCCTGTGTGCCCCAGCTACTGAAGCCTGCATGCTCTGGGGTTCACAGGCTACAACTAATGAGCCCCTGAAGCCTGTGTACCCTGAGGCTGCTGAAACCTGTGCACCCTAGATCCTGTGCTCCCCAACAAGAGAAGCCACCACAATGAAGAGCCCGTGAACCACAACTAGAGAGTAGCCCCAGCTCTCTGCAACTAGAGAAAGTCCGCCTTCAGCAATGAAGATCCAGAGCAGCCAAAAATAAATAAATAAAGCAGTGTATACATGTAAAAAGGAAAAAGCAAAAATTAAAAAAAAAAAGAACCCTTGTAGGTGATTCTATATGTGTTAAACCATGAGACCCATTAGCATGAGGAATTCACAATGGACACTGAAGCATCTCGAAGACAATATTTTATGTTCAAAAGAAAAATCGTAGCTCCTTACCATGTATAGCATGATGCTTTGGTATGCCTATACATAGTAAAATGATTACTACAGTCAAGCTAATTAACATCTCCATGTCCTCACAGAATAATTATCTTTTGCATGTGTCTGGTAAGAACCCATCTGAGGATCTAAGTGAAGTCGCTCAGTCATGTCCAACTCTTTGCAACCCCATGGACTGTAACTTACCAGGCTCCTCTGTCCATGGAATTTTCCAGGCAAGAGTACTGGAGTGGGTTGCCATTTCCTTCTCCAGATCCTAGGATCTAGGCTCTTAGCAAATTTCTAGTCTACAGTACAGAACTATTCACGGTAGACACCACGCTGTATATAAGTTCTTGAGAACTTCTTCATCCTATGTAACTGAAACTTGGACCCTTCTCTCATTTGATGAATAGCTCCCCATTCCTCCCACCTCCCCACTCCTGAAAGCCATCATTCTATCAATACTCTCTGGTTCCGTAATTTTGACTTGTCTAGCTTCCATGTATAAGTGAGATCATCTAGTATTTTTCTTTCTGTGTCAGACTTACTTTGCTTAGCATAATGTCCTCTGGGTCCATCCATTTGTTACAAATGACAGGATCTCCTTTTAAAGGCTGAGTTCAGTTCAGTCGCTCAGTCGTGTCCAGCTGTTTGTGACCCCATGGACCCCAAGATGCCAGGCCTCCCTATCCATTGCCAACTCCCAGAGGTTACTCAAATTCATGTCCATTGAGTTGGTGATGCCATCCAACCATCTCATCCTCTGTCGTCCCCTTCTCCTCCTGCCATCAATCTTTCCCAGCATCAGGGTCTTTTCAAATGAATCAATTCTTTGCATCAGGTGGCCAAAGTATTGGAGTTTCAGCTTCAGCATCAGTCCTTCCAATGAATATTCACGACTGATTTCCTTGAGGCTGAGTAGTATTCCATTAAATGTACCACAATTTCTTTATCCATTGAGGTTGTTTTAGATCTTGATTATGGTGAATAATGCTGCAGTGAACATGGGTAAGATACTGATTTCATTTCCTTTGAATGTATACACAGAAGAAGGATAACTGGATCTATTTTCAAGTTTTTGATGAACCTCCATGCTGTTTTTACAATGGTTGTATATTGCCACCAACAACGTACAAAGATTCCCTTTTCTCCACATCCTCACCAACATTTGTTATCTTTTGTCTTTTTTGACAGTAGCCCTCCTAACAAGTGTGAGGTTATATCTCATTGTAGTTTTGATTTGCATTTCCCTGATAATTAGTGGTGCCAAGCATATTTTCATGTATCTGTTGGCCATCTGTATGCCTTCTTTGGGAAAAATGTCAAGTCCATTTTTTCCATTGGATTGTTATCTTGCTCTTGAGTTGTATGAGTTCCTTATGTATTTTGGATATTAACCCCTTATCAGGTTAATATTCTGATATTAACCTGATAACTTGCAAATATTTTTTCCCATTCTGTAGGTTGTCTTTTCATTTTGTTGATTATTGCCTTTGATGAGCAGAAACTTTCTACTTTGATACAGTCCTTGTTTATTTTCACTTTCATTGCCTGTGCTTTCAGTGTCATAGCCAAGAAAATCATTGCCAAGATCGATATCAAGGAGCTTTTCCCTATGTTCTCTTCTAGGAGTTTTACCAAGACTTTGAGTTTAAGACTCACTCCACGTTGAGTTGATTTTTGTGTGTAGGACAATGTAAGGGTTCAATTTAATTCTTTTGTATGTGGTTATTCAGTTTTCACAGCACCATTTTGACTCACTGTGTCTCTCAAAAGAGAAATTCTCTTTTGTCTGTTGTGTATTCCTGGTGCTCTTGTCGAAAATTAGTTGACCCTATATGCTTAGGTTTATTTCTGGACTTTCTATTCTGTTCTGTTGGCCTATGTGTCTATTTTTATGGAATTCTCCCACACTGTAGAAGTGAAAGAACTTAGGAGGGAAGCTTTAAAAGTAGGGGAAAATTTTTCCTCTTGATGAATTTAATGTGGGGCAAGTCTCAGGGGATCATTATATCATGATGTTAAGTGACTCAAGGCTATTTTAATGCCCTAAATAGGTGACTTTATTGGAGATTAATGAACTGAGTGATCCTATTGAAGAGATTTGTGCTGATTGGATAATCATCTAATTCTACAGCCCATACTCTTTCTAAATTTGGTAGTGAGAGAAGCATATAAACAAAACAATTTCAGCATGTGCTAATTACTTGAGTCAGGGCAAAAGTAGACCAGGGTCTTGTAGCTGGAGTTTAGAAAAGAACTTGGTAGCTTACTAGGGATCTAGGGTTTACAATGTTAATTTTGTGGATTGTTGTTTTTCAGTTGATGAGTTGTGTCTGATTCTTTGTGACCCCATGGACTGCAGCACCCAGGCTTCCCTGTCCTTCATTTTGTCCTGGAGTTTGCTCAGATTCATGTCCATCGAGTCAGTGAGGCCATCCAACCATCTCATCCTCTGTCGTCCCCTTCTTCTCCCTCCCTCAATCTTTCCCAGCATCAGGGTCTTTTCCCATGACTCAGCTCTTCACATCAGGTGGAACAGTTCTCTAAAGTTTTCTACATCTCAGATAAGGACTGAAAATGATTCTGTGAAAAACTACAGTTTTGTCATGACCTCATAAATTATTTATAGTATTATATTCAATATTGTTACCACCACCACCTACCTGGTCAGCTCCCAGGACTTAAGGTCTTTTTAGGCTTCAATATTTAATGTTTACTACACAGACCATAGTACCTAGCAGAAACTCATTGCTTAATCTTCAGTTTGACAAAAAATTGCTATTTGTTTGAATTTTTTTTGGGGGGACACCCTCCTTTATTAAGTCTCTTAATGACTCTGACGTAAACTGCGTTTTGATTAAATAGTCAGCCATTGAATGTGTTTACGTGTATTTCATTTGCTGCTGACTCTCTACTATCAGATTTGCCTGGATGTGAAATGAAAGGTTATAGAAATAAATTGAATACTTTGACTACATAAGCCTAAATAACTGGTTTACCTCTCTTTATTGTTTTAGTTTTTCTCTTTTGAACTTGTACATTGGTTGTCCCTTGTTGTCTCATGGAGGCAACAGGGAGATAGGTCTCTAAATTTTGTCTGATAAATAGAATAGATAGTTACAGACCCATTTCCCTAGAAATGTTCTAGTTCTGAGATGTCCTGCTGAAGTATGTGCATGCTTACTTTCTCAGTCGTGTCCAACTCTGCGAACCCATGGACTATAGCCCTGCAAGCTCCTCTGTCCATGGGATTCTCCAGACAAGAATACTGCAATGGGTTGCCATTCCCTTCTCCAGGGGATCTTCCTGACCCAGGGACTGTGCCCGGGTCTCCTGCATTGCACGAGGATTCTTTTATCATCTGAGCCACCAGGGAAGCCCATATTATCTTGGCATGCAGTGCTAATTCGTTTATGGATGAGATTACATAGTCAAATGTGGAAAGCTGATTTGAAATACCCACTTTAAAACATGGCGAATGTTTTTTTGCATTCTATGAAATTACCTGTCAATTGACTTTATTTTAGGCTCAGATCTGCCTCTTGCTTGACTAGTTTATATTGCACATTGCATGTGGAAAGACTTCTTTTTCAATGCATCTACCCAGTATTCATGTGTTGAAAGTTTATGGAAAGATGGTTTTGCTGACGTATACAAGTGATACAATGAAAAGCTCATAGCATTTGCAGCCAGACAGACCTAGATTAGGCTGCTATTTGTGATGAGGGACAAATTACTTAAGAGCTCAGAGCCTTAGTTTTCTTATCTAAAAATGTGTGTAATAATATTTCCCCAATAGGTTGTTGAAATAGCACGTATTAGTACCTAACAAAGTCTGATACATAGCATAGGTTTCAGCTTTCTCCCTTAAAAAAAAAAAATTATCTATTAACTGATATAAAGCATATTCAAATTCTATTTATTTGAGCAATAATCTTAAAGTCTACTTTATATCTTTAAAAGGCATAGATTAGAAAATTTTTATATAGGAAATTTGATCTCCTAGAACAATATAACTCTTTAAATCAAACTCTATTAATAATAAGCTTTCTTCCAAAGATTTGGATCTTTAAACTATCTTCAGCCCTATTATCGGTATTTCAGATAGGGCCATTTGGATGCAAATTAGCCAGAAAATGAACTCCAGTAGAAGTATTTATTTAGAGACCAATGCTGTAGTGCTCTGATCCAGAGAACTTCCTCACAAAATGGGATCACACAGAGGTCAGTGGTAATAAAACAAAACCATAAATCAAAGTAGAATCTTCCTATAAATCAGCAGCAATATACTCAGTTACTACATCAGTCAGGATTATTTATAAATATGTCAATAAATAGTGTAGTATCTCTTGGTTTCTCTTCATGTTCCACAGTTTATACAATTTGTAATACTTTATAATGTACCTTTGCAATGTAAAAGGATTCCATTGTTTAATGAATATCCAGTTACCCACCTTAAGGAGTACACGTGTCCCCCCTTTACTTATCTTAGAATGTTAATTACTGTAAGCCCTTACTACTTCTGTGCTGGTGGGTTGCAAACTTTATCAGGCATCAGAACCACTAAGAACTTACTGAAACACAGATTGCTGGGCTCTACCCTCAGTGTCAGATTCAGTAGACCTGGATTGAGGCCTAAGAATCTGCATTTCTAACAAGTCCCCAGGTGATGTGATGCTGCCCTAGCTGGAAGAGCAGGAAAGGAAATGAATGATGCTCAGAGACCCTACAGAGATTCTCCCGTCTGATTTACTTCCTTTTTTCTCTTTGCTCTTTCATGCTTATGGTCTTAGAATGGAGCTGTAGCCAAACCATAGTCCCACTGATAGAAAAACATTTTGTGTTGTAAGCCTTTGAGGTTTGGGGGTTGTTTGTTATCCCATCAAAAAGTGGGCACTGTGTCAATCCACTGTTGCATTATTTGAATAGTGACACTTGAAAGTGATCTAAATAGTCATTTAAAAAGATGCATAAATAAATCGTGGACTATTCAGAAAGCGGTATAATATGTAGCAGTTAAACTGAGTGAATAAACACCATCTTTGTTAATATAAAAATCTTAAAAACAGTCATGAGGGTAAAAGTAGTGCAGCAGGCTACATGTAGTACAATGTAATTTACATAGATTTTAGAAAATGCCAAATACTCCTCTGTATTATGGGCATTATGTAGTGAAATGGTTAAAATATGAATGAAATAACACATTCTAAATTCAGAAGAATATTTACATGTCAGAGGGGAGTGAAAAGGATGAGATTAGAGAGGAGTGAAGAACCTGTAACTGTAAAGTTTTGTTTCTTCATAGAATGAGGACTAGATGTCAAGATCGGGCAAAGTTAGATGGTGGGGATGTGGAGGTACTGGTCTGTATACGCTCCTTTATGACTGGAGCTCTTCATAGCACAATAAAATATATCTTGTCAAGGAGGGAGCTTGCATTAGTAATGTGTTTTGCAACTCGTGGGGTCTAGCAGCTCCAGGTGTGTGGCAGTCTAATAAGCCTGGAATTTTGAGACTCTCCCAGGTTATAAAAACAAAACAATAGAAATAAGCAGTTCAAACTATTTGTGAATTGGTCTTAAAACTGGGCACGTAGTGGCAGTCAGCATGCTTACCAGCTATTCCTTTTTCTTGAATGCTGATTTATTTACTCGGTTGGAACATTTGATACTGATTTTAATTCGTTAAAAATGCTGGGCTAGGCTTTCAGAGGTTACACATGGAGCCCAATTTCCTTTCTCTCTCTCTCTGTCTCTCTGTCTCTCGTTTTTTTTTTTTGTTTGTTTGTCTACTGGAGACAACAAAGGAGGATAATTGGGTGGGTGTGACTGTTTCAAAACTTTACACACTTCCTTCCTTTCCCTTCAGGAGGAAGGCAAAAGGGTAGTGTTGCTTTAAAAACTCTATGGAGAGCAGCCAAATAATCTGGAGAGCTTTTGAAAGGCACAGTTTTCCAGGCCCCATCTCACATCCTAGTCAATCTGAATTTTCCAAATATGAGGCAGAGAATCTGTTTATTTATTCATTCGTTCACTCATTCATTTATTTAAAAGCTTTCTACACTCGCTGTTACCTTCACGGGACCAAAATCTCCCTAACTTCTACCAGTTGAGAATTTCTTTTCTGATTTACCACTCACTGCTGCATATCATTCATTTTTTCCTACCTTATAAAGCAGTAAGCAAGTGCTAAAAACAAAGCAAACCAATAAATAAAGTAGGAATGTTAAATATAAATCAGTCTACTCAAGTGTTATAGAATTACATGGGTCTGTTAAAAGGAGAGCAACCCAATTATAGACTTTACCCTACTGAGCCCCAGATGCTGACCCTCATTTAGAAGTTGGCATATGTAGAAAAGTCCTTGTAGCTATGCTTAGTGTATCTTTGTTCCCTGGGTGTGTAAGCCTTCTTTTAAAAATATCTCAACTCTTCCATTCAAGGTGTAGAGTATGGAAATGCAGAGCTTGGGAGGACACTGACTTGGAAACTGGTGTCTTTGAAACTGAAATTGTTGTAATGATAACCTGTTATATAGGTTTTCTTGTGCGCCTACCCGACTTGGCCTCCATGGGCCGGGCAGCCGGGTTGACCAGCTGTGCCTGGCCATGAAGGATATCTGTGTTTCCTCTTTATCTTGTTCTGTTGTTTTTTTGGCTGAGTTGGGTCTTAGTTGTGGCACATAATCTTAGTCACTCTGTGGCATGTAGGATCTGAGTTCCCCAACCAGGGATTGAACCTGTGTCCCCTGCATTGCAAGACAGATTCTTAACCACTGGAACAACACGGATGTCCCCATTTGTGTGTTAATTGAAAATTAATCTTTTGCTGACATTTACGAAAATATGAATATATTTCATGATTAAAACTTAAACGCTAACCTTTTATTGATGTGTATTTGTGTGTATGTATGTGTGTTTTATGGAAGACAATTTTTCCACAGACCAGGGGCACAGGGGAGTGGAGGGATGGTTTGGGGATAATTCAAGTGCATTAAATGTATTGTGCACCTTATTTCTATTATTATGACATCAGCTCCACCTCGGATCATCAGGCATTAGATTCTGGAGATTGGAGACCCCTGACTTAGAGGACAGGAAGCAACTGCAGTGAGCCCAGTGCGGGAGGGTGCTGCAGTGACGGGCCTCCACCCCGAGGTGGTAATGAAGCTTAATGAGGCTTTTGAAAAATTTCTTTAATTGGAAGATTATTGCTTTGCAGTGTTGTGTGTTTCTGCTGTATAGCACAGTGAATCAGCTATGCACATATATCCCCTTCCTCTTAAGCCTCCCCCAGCTCGCTGCCCCCATGAGACTTTCTTAACTGAAGTTTCTCTGTGGCTGTTCTTGTGCCAGTCTGGGCCTTCTTGCATGGTCTTCAACAGTGCTAACCAAACACGATGACCAAGGAAACCCTGAGAGGCGCAGACCTGGGGCCACTGCACCTAATCTGCAGTACAGGCAGCAGAGAGGCTGATTCTGTGGCCTTTTGTACCAGAAAGTAAGGAGGCTGCCAGACGTGGGTCTTGTCACGTAGACGCCAGTGCCAATTTGAGAGCACCTGTTGACCAAGATGGCCCAGAGGTAAAACATCTGCCTGCCATTGCAAGAGATGTAGGGGACATGGATTCGATCCCTGAGTCAGGAAGATCCCCTGGAGGAGGAAATGGCAACCCACTCCAATATTCTTGCCTGGAAAGTTCTATGGACGGAGGAGCTTGGAGGGCTACACTCCATGGAGTCTCAGAGCTGGACACAATCAAGGGACTGAGCATGCACGCATAAACATTGCATGATAATTTCAGGAGCAAACAGAATGAGTGCAACAGATGACAATGCAACAAATATATAAAGAAAATTTTATGAATTAATAGCAATGGTCTAAAGAATTACTTGTGGTTGCCAGAAGCAAGGTTGGATGCTGGGGAAATTTGGTAGAGTCAAAAGGGACAAACTTCCAGTTATAAGATAAATAAGGACTGGGGATGTCATTACAGCATGGTGACTATAATTAATACTACTGTGTGGTATATTTGAAAGCTGCTTAGAGAGTGGATCCTGAAAGCTCTCATCACAAGGAAAAAAATTTGGAGGGGCCGTGCCACTGGCATGCAGGATCTTAGTTCTTCAACCGGGGATCAAACCTGTGCCCCTGCAATGGAAGCACTGAGTCTTAACCACTGGACTGCTAGGAAAGTCCCCCCAAGTTTTTGGTAACTACATAAGGAAATGGATGTTAACTAAATTTACTGTGGTAATTATTTCACAATATGTATAGGTCAAGTCATTATGCAGTACATTTTAAACGTTTCCGGTGTTGCATGTCAGTTATATCTAGTAGAGCTGGAAATAAATAAAATGCAGAAGGAATGATAGAATTTGATAATGCTTATTTTGCAAACTTTAATAAACTAGTGGGTCTAGGCAGTGAGAAACAAAGGCTCTTCAAACCATTAGACAAAAGGTTAAGGGGTAAACTTCATGAGGGATGGGGCAGTCTGATGATACCAGAACCCACTGATCAATCTTACCACTGAAAGTGAGCAGGCAACCAGACATGAACTACCTGCTGTGAAATATCTGTGTCTCGAAAACTGAACCTGAATCTAATTAAGCATCTTGATCTAGGAGTTGACAGGAAATGTGAGGGACAGAAGAGCATATATAAACTGATACCTTGAGGATGCAATCTACCAAATTCAGAATAAGGGAAATCCCCAAAGACCAAAGAACCCATTTTTCAGCAAATATTAACAGCATAGAAAAAACAAGTTCAGTTCAGTTCAATTCAGTTGCTCAAGAGTGAGGCACAAAAACAGTAGATATTTAAAGAGGCTCTGAAAACATAACAAAATACAGTCTCAGGATCTTGTTCAGATTTTGATTCAACTGAAACAATGTTGAAATACATTTTATAGAAAATCTGGTAAAATCGAACATAAACTGGGTGTTCAGTTCAGTTTAGTTCAGTCGCTCAGTCGTGTCCGACTCTTTGCGACCCCATGAATCGCAGCACACCAGGCCTCCCTGTCCATCACCAACTCCCGGAGTTTACCCAAACTCATGCCCATCGAGTTGGTGATGCCATCCAGCCATCTCATCCTCTGTCGTCCCCTTCTCCTCCTGCCCCCAATCCCTCCCAGCATCAGGGTCTTTTCCAACGAGTCAACTCTTCGCATGAGGTAGCCAAAGTATTGGAGTTTAAGCTTCAACATTAGTCCTTCCAATGAACACCCAGGACTTATCTCCTTCAGGATGGACTGGTTGGATCTCCTTGCAGTCCTAGGGACTCTCAAGAGTCTTCTCCAACACCATAGTTCAAAAGCATCAATTTTTCGGCACTCAGCTTTCTTCACAGTCCAACTCTCACATCCATACATGACCACTGGATAAACCATAGCCTTGACCAGACAGACCTTTGTTGGCAAAGTAATGTCTCTGCTTTTTAATATGCTATCTAGGTTGGTCATAACTTCCCTTCCAAGGAGTAAGCGTCTTTTAATTTCATGACTGCAATCACCATCTGCAGTAATTTTGGAGCCCAAAAAAATAAAGTCTGATACTGTTTCCACTGTCTCCCCATCTATTTCCCATCAGGTGATGGGACCAGATGCCATGATCTTAGTTTTCTGAATGTTAAGCTTTAAGCCAACTTTTTCACTCTCCTCTTTCACTTTCATCAAGAGGATCTTTAATTCTTCTTCACTTTCTGCCATAAGGGTGGTGTCATCTGCATATCTGAGGTTATTGATACTTCTCCCGGCAATCTTGATTCCAGCTTGTGCTTCTTCTAGCCCAGCGTTTCTCATGATGTACTCTGCATATAAGTTAAATAAGCAGGGTGACAATATACAGCCTTGACGTGCTCCTTTTGTGACTCCTTTTCCTATTTGGAACCAGTCTGTTGTTCCATGTCCAGTTCTAACTGTTGCTTCCTGACCTGCATACAGGTTTCTCAAGAGGCAGGTCAGGTGGTCTGGTATTCCCATCTCCTTCAGAATTTTCCACAGTTTATTGTGATCCATACAGTCAAAGGCTTTGGCTTAGTCAATAAAGCAGAAATAGATGTTTTTCTGGAACTCTCTTGCTTTTTCGATGATCCAGAGGATATCGGCAATTTGATCTCTGGTTCCTCTGCCTTTTCTAAAATCAGCTTGAACATCTGGAAGTTCTCAGTGCACGTATTGCTGAAGCCTGGCTTGGAGAATTTTGAGCATTACCTTACTAGCGTGTGAGATGAGTGCAATTGTGCAGTAGTTTGAGCATTCTTTGGGATTGCCTTTCTTAGGGATTGGAATGAAAATGGACCTCTTCCAGTCCTGTGGCCACTGCTGAGTTTTCCAGATTTGCTGGCATATTGAGTGCAGCACTTTCACAGCATCATCTTTCAGGATTTGAAACAGCTCAACTGGAATTCCATCACATCCACTAGCTTTGTTCATAGTGATGCTTTTTAAGGCCCACTTGACTTCACATTCCAGGATATCTGCCTCTAGGTGAGTGATCACACCATCATGGTTATCTGGGTTGTGAAGATCTTTTTTGTATAGTTCTTCTGTGTATTCTTGCCACCTCTTCTTAATATCTTCTGCTTCTGTTAGGTCCATACCATTTCTGTCCTTTATTGAGCCCATCTTTGCATGAAATGTTCCCTTGGTATCTCTAATTTTCTTGAAGAGATCTCTAGTCTTTCCCATTCTGTTGTTTTCCTCTGTTTCTTTGCATTGATCACTGAGGAAGGCTTTCTTATCTCTCCTGGCTATTCTTTGGAACTCTACATTCAAATGGGAATATCTTTCCTTTTTTCCTTTGCTTTTCACTTCTCTTCATTTCACAGCTATTTGTAAGGCCTCCTCAGGCAACCATTTTGCCTTTTTGCATCTCTTTTCCATGGGGATGGTCTTGATCCCTGTCTCCTGTACAGTGTCACAAACCTCCATCCATAGTTCATCAGGCTATCTGTCTGTCAGATCTAGTCCCTTAATCTATTTCTCATTTCCACGGTATAGTCATAAGGGATTTGATTTAGGTCATACCTGAATTGCCTAGTGGTTATCCCGACTTTCTTCAGTTTAAGTCTGAATTTGGCAATAAGAAGATCATGATCTGAGCCACAGTCAGCTCCTGGTCTTGTTTTTGCTGACCATATAGAGCTTCTCCATCTTTGGATGCAAAGAATATAATCAATCTGATTTCGGTGATGGCCATCTGGTGATGTCCATGTATAGAGTCTTCTCTTGTGTTGTTGGAAGAGGGTGTTTGCTATGACCAGTGTGTTCTCTTGGCAAAACTCTATTAGCCTTTGGCCTGCTTCATTCCGTACTCCAAGGCCAAATTTGCCTGTTACTCCAGGTGTTTCTTGACTTCCAGCTTTTGCATTCCAGTCCCCTATAATGAAAAGGACACCTTTTTGGGGTGTTAGTTCTAAAAGGTCTTGTAGGTCTTCATAGAACCATTCAACTTCAGCTTCTTCAACGTTACTGGTTGGGGCACAGGCTTGGATTACCGTGATATTGAATGGTTTGCCTTGGAAATGAACAGAGATCATTCTGTCATTTTTGAGATTGCATCCAAGTACTGCATTTCAGACTCTTTTGTTGACTATGATGGCTACTCCATTTCTTCTAAGGGATTCCTGCCCACAGTAGTAGATAAAATGGTCATCTGAGTTAAATTCACCCATTCCAGTCCACTTTAGTTCGCTGATTCCTAGAATGTTGACATTCACTCTTGCCATCTCCTGTTTGACCACTTCCAATTTGCCTTGATTCATGAACCTAACATTCCAGGTTCCTATGCAGTATTGCTCTTTACAGCATCGGACTTTGCTTCTATCACCATTCCCATCCACAACTGGGTATTGTTTTTGCTTTGGCTCCATCCCTTCATTCTTTCTGGAGTTATTTCTTTACTGATCTCCAGTAGCATATAGGGCACCTACCGCCCTGGGGAGTTCCTCTTTCAGTATCCTATCATTTTGCCTTCTCATACTGTTCATGGGGTTCTCAAGGCAAGAATACTGAAGTGGTTTGCCATTCCCTTCTCCAGTGGACCACATTCTGTCAGACCTCTCCACCATGACCCAACCATCTTGGGTGGCCCCACACAGCATGGCTTAGTTTCGTTGAGTTAGACAAGGCTGTGGTCCTGTGATCAGATTGGCTAGTTTTCTGTGATTATGGTTTTAGTGTGTCTGCCCTCTGATGCCCTCTCGCAACACCTACCATCTTACTTGGGTTTCTCTTACCTTGGACGTGGGGTATCTCTTCACGGCTGTTCCAGCAAGTTGCAGCCGCTGCTCCTTACCTTGGACGAAGGGTATCTTCTCATAGCCGCCCCTCCTGACCTTGAACGTGGAGTAGCTCCTCTCGGCCTTCCTGCACCCTAGACAATAGTAAAGACTTGCTGCTGATTTTGTCCAGTATGATAGTGTCGTTGTGATTACATCTTTTTTAAGTCTTCATCTGTTAAATATTCTGAAGTATTTGTGGAGGAAACCATATGATAATTGGGATCCAGAAGAGGGCAAAAAAAAGCAAGGAGGAATAGAGGAGAAAGTAGGGACAAATGTTGCTGGCTTGTGGAACTTGGGTGGAAAAATATGTGGCTTTCATTATTTTGTTATCACTACTTTTGTGTATGTTTGAAAAATCCATAAAAAAGGTTAAAAAAATGAAAATACATGAACAAGTTCTTTTTTGAACAAACGTACAACATGGGTTCTGTAGAGTAAGCCAGCTTTGAGAATCACTTAGGTGGAGAGGACCTTGGAATAATGGTAGGGGCAAGTGTAGAGAGGCTGGAATAACCCCTCCCCCACCACTACCTCTGGCGGCTCAGACAGCAGTGAATCTGCCTGCAATGCAGGAGACCTGGGTTCGTATCCCTGGGTTGGAAAGATCTCCTGGAGAAGGCGATGGCTACCCACTCCAGTATTTTTATCTGGAGAATTCCTTGGATGAAGGAGCCTGGTGGGTTACAGTCCATGGGGTCACAAAGAGTCGGACATGACTGAGTGATTAACTAATGCTACCCTCCCCCCATACCCCCCCCCCCCAACGCCTGAAACAGTTCCCAGTCACTCTCCTTCTCTCAAGGGTTCTCAGTTTTAATGATGGGCAGACAATACAGAAGAACTCGGCATGCAGGAATACTTGCGTGATGTTATAGTTGGAAGTTTTTAATAGAATTCTAATAGCATTCCTTCTCTGATCTGAGAAAAAGATTAATGGGTATTAATATTTAGCTTCTATTTCCATGAAAAGCCTGTGGAAAAGCATTTTGCAAAGCATCTATGGTAACTAATCCAAAAAATAAATCAAATTAGTCACTGTTGAGGGCTTGCATTATAAACCAAAATAAGATACGTTTTTTTGATGAGTGGCTAGCTTGAGGGTAGAACTTCATGGTTTTATGACACCAACATTTACTATTAATTATTTCCAAGTTAGTTTAGCTCATAAGATGCTATGGAAATAGCACTGAGCTGGATGTCCTGAGACCAGGTTTTGATTTTGGATCTTTCACTGACAAGGCGTGTGACTTTCTTCAAGTTACTCCCTCTGAGGTTCATTTTTTTTTTTTCTTTTCAAAACAGAAAACAGAATAAATGTCTGAGGTCCTTCCAGCTATAAAATTCTATTTGTCTATGAATTTAAAAAATGTTCTCATTCCTTTGCCTACACAGTTTCATTTATTCCTACTAACAGACTTATGACATTGGAGGTTTTATTATTCACAGCTGACAGATGTAGAAACTGAGGATAGAGACAGTAAGTAATCCGTAAATAATGAACAATGAAAGTTTAGGTGTGACCTGATTTTCATTCTTACAGAAATATCCAGTCCTTGACTTTTCCTATGTGTACTGTTGTTTACTATTAGTTGCTGAGGCTCAATGCACTTAGACATTTGAAATCATTGTAAACTGTGAAATATTAGAGAAGTTTGATTTGTCTTAACAGTCATAAAAATTTTGCATCTCAATATGAACTATCATTTTTAAAATATAATAAGAGCATTTCTATAAAATATGTTCCTTTCCAGCTGGATTTGTGTGTATATATGTGTGAAAATGTTTTTGAACTGTGGTGTTGGAGAAGACTCTTGAGAGTCCCTTGGACTGCAAGGAGTCCAACCAGTCCATCCTGAAGGAGATCAGTCCTGGGTGTTCATTCGAAGGACTGATGCTGAAGCTGAAACTCCAATACTTTGGCCACCTCATGTGAAGAGTTGACTCACTGGAAAAGACCCTGATGCTGGGGGGGATTGGGGGCAGGAGGAGAAGGGGACGACAGAGGATGAGATGGCTGGATGGCATCACCAACTCAGTGGACATGAGTTTGAGTAAACTCCAGGAGTTGATGATGGACAGGGAGGCCTGGTATGCTGTGATTCATGGGGTCGCAAAGAGTCGGACACGACTGAGCGACTGAACTGAACTGAACTGATGTGTGAAAATAAGTTTCCTAAAATTTCAAGGACTTTAAATGAATCTATAGTATGTCTAAGATGTATTGTAAAATAAACAAAATATCTTTAAATTTTAAAAGACCAAATTTATTCATTTAGCTTCCCTTGTAGCTCAGCTGGTAAAGAATCTGCCTGCAATGTGGGAGACCTGGGTTTGCTCCCTTGGTTGGGAAGATCCCCTGGAGAAGGGAAAGGCTACCCACCCCAGTATTCTGGCCTGGAGAATTCCATGGACTGTATAGTCCATGGCGTCGCAAAGAGTCAGACATGATTGAGAGACTTTCACACACTCACTCACTCAAGTATTTAGTAAACATTTGCCATTGCCTTGCCAAATAGGTAAGTGGCAAAGAATCCACTTGCCAATGCAGGAGACTTAGGAGATGAAGTTTGATTTCTGGGTCGGGAAGACCCCCCGGAGAGTGGGAAATGGCAACCCATCCCCTTATTCTTGCCTGGAGAATCCCATGGGCAGAGGAGCCTGGCAGGATGAGTCTGATACAACTGACTGAGCACACACAAGCATTGGCTCTGCACCTCCTTGTTCCAAATGAATTTGAATCGTTAGTGTGACTCAAAAGTCACCTGGATAGGATAGGAATCAGTTCCTGTCCAGGTGTCCTAGGATGGAGCTTGTTATCTACCTGATTCCCAGGGTCATAGCATTGTTAGACCACACCCAATGCATTCTGTCTCTGTAATCAACATACTGGCATCTCTGAGAAAGCTCAAAATGCCAAACTACTTATGTTACGTAACAGAACCTTGTGTATAATTGAGGTGCTCAGCAAGTAAATATTGAATTAAAGCTAACATGAGGAAAAGGTTAAGGTAAAAAGTAGACAAGGTTAAGGTAAAAAGTAGTCAAGGTTAAGGCCATTTGAGCAGGTGAGATTTCAGGTGGCAATAAATCAGGTTATTATTTTAAGGGTAATAGATACTTGGTTCTTTGTGGATTTTCTTGTGCAAAACCAGACCTGTGTTGTTCTAAAGATTTGACATCCACAGTTGCAATGAGAGTAAAGATACCTGTTTTTGTTTTTCACTTTATACTTTTCAAAGCACTTTTCAAAGCACATTGTAGGGTACTCAGCTGTGTATCTGGTTTCCTCCTCACTGGATTCTGTGATCACTGCCCCCTTAGTTGTGACAACTAGGAATGTCTCCAGAGATTGTCAAATGTCTCCTGGGAGGCTGAGGACTACGGTTTTATAGCATCTGGCACAAAAATATTTCAATATCCTAACAACTGTTATATTCATGCCCTCATCCACAGGGTCTAAAACTGTCACCTGCCTTTTTGTCGCTCAGTTGTGTCTCTGACTCTGCGACCCCAAGGACTGTAGCCCATCAGGCTCCTCTGTCCATAGAATTCTCACTTAACTTTTAATATCAATTCTTGATGACATATTCATGTAAACGTTGGCTTGAATTTTAAGTGGGAAATGGACAAACCCAGTTTTGTAGGGGGATAGTGTCTTCCTGCTAAAAATAATATAATGAAAGAAATAGAAGGGCACTTTGGAGGCAGCACACATTTGTACATTATTTAGGCAGTTTATAGTTATAATACTGACACTGTTGCCTTTGGGGAAAACTTTCATATTAATGCCGCCTCTTTAGGTCTGAATATTCTGGTGAAATTAAAGGGAACTTTGAGGGCAGGTAAATAAAAAGGCATGCTGCCCTGTTTTAAATTGTATGACCATGAAGATTATGTCTTTACAAAACTGTTTTTCTAATTTATAGTGCATTTTAATGAGCATAATTCAGTTGTTTAATTCCCAGGAGCACCGAACAGAAAGCAACACTGTAGGTGGCTGATTAATATTTTATGTTTATCTTTAGTCAGTAACCATGTCAATATGTGAAGATGTTTTGAAAGCGGCAACATGTTCAAAACAGACTTTCTTTGCTATGTAATTTTCTTGAGATATTTCATTTTTTAAATGTTTATATTAAAGCTTTTCAATGTTGTACAGCTTAGCCAAGTAGTATTTGTACTGCACCTTTAATAACATTTAAATAAAAGTTTAAGGGTGGAAAATTATTGGCTCAACAATGGTTTAAGGGAAGTTTCTTTCCTATTATCACCTGCTATATTTAAATCTTTATACCTTCATATACTTTGGGATAAACTAAGTCCAGGTGGTTTCCTTTTAAAATTCTCAGACTTTGTCCAGATTTTCCTTTGTGTTACCAATAGGCATGTTATTAGCTGTCTTGTACCATCATGTATCACTAATTTGCATTTTCGCCACCCTTCACAAACAGCTTGATGTCTCAAATCTTCATTTTTCAGGGGATACAAATTATTCAGTAAAAGGCATGATCTTTCTTAAAGAAAATAATAATCATCATTGAGATGATTCAGGTAAACTTATGGACCAGAGAGACCATAATTTATAAATATTTATAAAATATTCCAAATATTTGACAACTGATAAGGCAAGGGCACTAGCCAATCAGAACAGGCAGGAGCCATAAATCTGAACAAAGTCCTGCAGGTCCCTTTGGGGGCAGATGTTAACACTTTGACTGCTGGATCCTGAGAAGGGGGACGGAGAGGATAAAGCAAGAGCAATGAAGAGAGAGGAGGAAGCTTGCAATGGGGTTCATATTAGTGACTATATATATATATATATATATATATATATATATACACACACACATACCAGGGTGTCTCAGCCTTGGCACTACTGGCATTTTGGGACCAGTAATTCTTTGTCGTTGGAACCGGTCCTTTGCATTGTAGGGTACTCAGCTGTGTATCTGGTTTCTCCTCACTGGGTTCTGTGATCACTGCCCCCTTAGTTGTGACAACTAGGAATGTCTCCAGAGATTGTCAAATGTCTCCTGGGAGGCTGAGGACTACGGTTTTATAGCATCTGGCACAAAAATATTTCAATATCCTAACAACTGTTACATTCATGCCCTCATCCACAGGGTCTAAAACTGTCACCTGCCTTTTTGTCGCTCAGTTGTGTCTCTGACTCTGCGACCCCAAGGACTGTAGCCCATCAGGCTCCTCTGTCCATAGAATTCTCTGGGCAAGAATACTGAAGTGGGTAGCCATTCCCTTCTCCAGAGGACTCTTCCCGATTCAGGGGTTAAACCCAGGTCTTCTCCATTGCAGGCAGGTTCTTTACTGTCTGTACCACCAGAGAAGCACAGAAATATTTCAATATCCTAACAACCATTACATTCATGCCCTCATCCCCAGGGTCTTAAACTGTCACCTGCCTTAGAGAGCTCAACAAATATTTGACAAATGGATGAATGACTTATGCATTCAGTCAACACACGGGGAATCACCCTTCAGGAAAGGTGGATGCCTACGTTATCTGTCGCCCTCTGAGTGTGGGTACAACTTGATTTATGGTTAAACAGGTGTTCAGTGAGTCCCTTCACCATGTTGACCACAGGATTTGACACTGGGGGAGCTGCTGAGGCATGAGGTCTCTAGGGTTCATTGACTGCATCTCTTCTTATTTCATTTACTCTTTATGGGTCCTTTCCTCCACACTGAAGGTTTTCACTTATATGCAGATAAATCCTACATTTGCATCTCTATTGCTCTTTCTGAACTTAAGCTGTATTTCTACCAGCCTTGCATATATTATACCTTCAGTAGGAATATAGAAAACCGAACTCAGCTTTCGCCTGTCCTCACTGCATCCAGACAGACTCCTTGTCCGTCACAGTTTGCTTAAATTCATTAGATCATTATCATCTCATTCACGTTGGTAACCTAGACAACTCTCTTGTAATTCCTACAGGTAAGGAACAATCACATGCAGTTTTAACCCAACCACTTATTTGAAAAGACCCTGATGCTGGGAAAGATTGAAGGCAGGAGGAGAAGGGGACGACAGTGGGTGAGATGGTTGGATGGCATCAATGGACTCAATGATGTCCGACTCCATGGACATGATTTTGAGTAAACTCTGGGTATTGGTGATGAACAGGGAGGCCTGGCATGCTGCATTCCATGGGGTCACAAAGAGCCGGACATGACTGAGCAACTGAACTGAACTGAACCTAACCACTGAATAGTTTGGATGACAGTACCTTCTCTTTTTCTTCTCTACTCTTTCCCATTCTATTGTTTTCCTCTATTTCTTCACACTGTTCACTTAGGAAGGCTTTCTTATCTCTCCTTGCTGTTCTTTGGAAATCTGCGTTCAGATGGGTATATCTTTTCTCCTTTGCTTTCCACTTCTCTTATTTTCTGGACCCTCCTTAACTGTAGCCTTGTCACCCTGGGCTGAAATGATCTGTTTAACTCTTATGTGTCTCATCACTATGACTGAGACTGCATCTCTTTTTTAAATCATTATGTGATGATCTGTTTTTTCTTTTTTAATCTTAATTTTTTTGGCCTCACCGAGTAGCATGTGGTATCTTAGTTCCCCGACCAGGAATCTGTTCCTTGCTTTGGAAGTGCATTGCATGCTCAGTCATATCCAACTCTTTGCAACCCTATAGACTGTAGCCTGCTAGGCTCCTCTGTCCCTGGGGTTTTCCAGGCAAGAATACTGGAGTGGGTTGGCATTTCCTTCTCCATTGGAAGAATGGAGTCTTAACTACTAGACCACCAGGGAAGTCCTGAGAGTATGTCTTATTCATCTTTATATCCTCTGTTCCTTGCATAGGTGCTTAATAAATGCTTTCAGTATGATCTCAATTCTGAGGGGAAAAAACATGAAAACCTAGATGTACAGATCTAGAGAAAAAGAAGATAAGAAAGATAGCCATGTAACACAGCTAGATTCTATACCCTTGACACATTATTGAAACTGTCACCTAGGCCACAGGAGTATTGCTATAACACTCATCCATATGACTACATCACAGAAGGAAACTAAAGTTGGTTTGCAAATTTTGGGGAAGCCTGGAAAGGAATGGGGTAAGGGGGAGAAAGGCAAGAGGAGGCAATAGCAGTAACAAAAACTTAAGCTTTGCTAACTGTACCCCATTAAATCAGTGCTGGAATAGAAAGTGCAGACTAGAAATCCAATGATCATAGTTCTGCTGACTTCCTTTGTTCATTGTGAACAACACCCAGTCCCTCCTTCCTCACTACCCTGACACCCTAGAAAAAAAACCTTTTTGAAAAACATTATGTTTTGTGATTTTTTTTTTCCTGCTGCTTTCAGGACTTAAGCTCAACTGAGGACATAAGGCTAGCAGATGGGCATAGTTTTGAAGAAGTTATAATATTTGGGTTGAAATTCCCTCCTCTGTTAATTATGGCCCTGAAGACATCTTGTCATAATAGTAAAATTTCACAGCCCCTTGACATTAGAATGTTGATACACGGGCCCTCATGCAGCTGTCCGTGCATGAGGCCAACAGATGGGATAGTGTTTAAAAAAAAAGAAAAAGGCTGCATTGCTAAGGTTCAAATTCTCTAATCCCCTCAGTGAGGCTCTGAAAGCTCACTGCTTAAAAAGGAGGCTGGCTGCTCCCTCATCTGAAGAACCTTGGTCCTCTGATGTCCTCCTGGTCTCAGCCCAGCAACACACTTGGAGCTGCAGAACGAAAGCTGTTCAGAAGACATACCAACTCAGTTAACCGTGTCATCGAAGATATTCCTGTGGTTGACTTACCATCATGATCCTAATGCTAGTTCTGTTCTGGAAGAATACTTAGGACTAGGGATAAAGACCACAAGGCAGAGAAACAAAAAATAATCATCTTTTCATAATGGCATTCAATTTGCAAAAAAATGAGGAACTATTTATAGTTGGTCAACAAACAAGCACTACAGACAGTGGTGCTTATTTTTTGTTTACGGCAGCCCATAAAAAAAAAATTCGCTCATGATTCATGTGCAAGTTTACTAAATTTACTGAATATCATAAAATATGGGACGAAGAACATACGAATGGAATGTCTGCAACCTAAATGAAGCTTAATCTAATCATCAGAGAGGCCACATCTTACATTTGGTGACATAGTAGGTTGGAAAGAACATGACTTTTCAGACAGTCAGGCCTAAGCTCAGATCTCATTTCCTGTACTTACTGTGTGACTTTAAGTGAATCAGTCTACCTCCGGACCCCAGTTTATTCGCGCATTAAACTGAAGATAGAATAACCACTTGACAGTTGGATCTCATTGAGTTAGAAATTGAGTTTAAGTTCATTTAGAGTGCTCATTTAGAACCTGGCAGGCTACAGTCCATGGGGTTGCAAATAAGTCAGACACGATTTAGCAACTAAACACCAACAGCTTCCTAGGGTAGATTCAATCCATTCATCAAAGATTCACAGTCTGTCTTTCAAAGACCCTACACTCTGCCCTCAGAAGTTTCCAGGCCTCTTGTTCCACATCTTCTTTTTTGTGGGACCGGATCAGAAGTGGCAGTCACCCTCCTGTTCTGGATCATCCCTGATTCTGTAGGTTGGGGTAGGCTATTCTTCACTATGTGGGTGTTTTATATGTGTATCACTTATTTATTTTATTATTTAAATTTAAAATTTTATTATTACTATTTTTGTATACATATATCCCCTCCTTTTTGGACTTCTCTACCACACCACTTCCCAACTTATTTTTATTTTCTGCTTTGAAGGAAGTTAACATAAAAATACCTAGGACTTGAATTTCACTTATTTATATGTAAATAAATGTCCTTCTCCAACCCACTGATATTAAATTAAATTTTTAAGGGGATGAATTTTTATAGATGATCAAAGTCCAAAGGTATTAGAAATGAAAGATTTGCTTGAGATTATTAGTCCAGTTTCAGTTTAGTTACTTAGTCACGTCCGACTCTTTGTGACCCCATGGACTGTAGCCCTCTAGGTTTCTCTGTCCATGGGATTCTCCAGGCAAGAATACTGGAGTGGGTTGCCATTTCCTCCTCCAGGCAATCTTCCTGGCAGGGATTGAACCCAAGTCTCCTGCATCTCCTGCACCGGCAGGCAGATTCTTTACTGCTGAGCAACCAGGGAAGCCTCTTGGGATTAGTACTGAAATATTAATTGAACGTTGCATGGATGTTACTTGGGTCTCTAAAAGGTATCGACATGACAGACTTCCTCATGACACACGTACTGATGCTGGAATATCTGCCAAGTGGCTCCAACATTTGTGGGGAACTAAATGCAATTGCTTTAGTTAATGAGGGGTTTAGTGCAGTGAAGAGACAAAGGATTTATCTGGAAAGGACATCTAGGTAAATCCTTTATTTTTTAAAAATGGATTCTAGAAAAACAATGCCACTTGTCCTTTCCAAGTCCGGGTTTATACTCCACCAAGGCAGAGAGAGAATCTCTTCCTCTCTTACGATTAGTCACCCCAGGGGGACTGTGCAGTTGGCTCATGGGGCTTAGTTTAAGGAAAAGTACTCAGAAGCCCTTATTTCTGTTAGCTCTGTGGACTGATCACCAGCAAAGTGCTCTCTGGACGCAACTGCCCTCTCCCTGAGGATTTAATGGAACTGGTGCCTCTGCTACCCATTTTATGTCCCTAGAGAATATTCATATTACACAGTGAAGTGAAAGTCGCCCAGTTGTGTCGGACTCTTTGCAACCCCATGGACTATACAGTCCATGGAATTCTCCAGGCCGAATACTGGAGTGGGTAGCCATTCCCTTCTCCAGGGGATCTTCCCAATCCAGGGATTGAACCCAGATCTCCTGCATTGCAGGCGGATTCTTTACCAGCTGAACCACAAGGGAAGCCGTAGAATACTGGAGTGGGTAGCTTATCCCTTCTCCAGTGGATCTTCCCGACCCAGGAATGGAACTGGGGAATTGAACCGGGGTCTCCTGCATTGCAAGTGGATTCTTTACCAGCTGAGTTATCAGGGAAGCCCTGATATTATATGGAGCCTTCATTTAATCTTGGTTTTATACCTCGGCACCTTGTCATTCTTATTCAACCAACACGCCTGTCTAGGTATAACGTTTGAATATCTTGAAAGACTACTAACTTGTCTGTGGGTCCTGAGCCTTTACTGTGACTTTTTATTCACCTGTTACCCCCTCACTCTTCCCACCCCATCGCCACTTAAGCCTAGCCTCTCTGTTCTCTGCTACTACCAAAATGTGGTTCCAGAGACTTCCCTGGTGATGCAGTGATTTTAAGACTCTGCCTCCACTGCAGGGGACAGGGGGTGTTCAACCCCTGGTCAGGGAACTAAGGTCCGACCTGCTGTGGGGTGCAGCCAAAAATTAAAAAATAAATAAAGTGTGCTTCCTGGAAACACTCTGAACTGAGCAACATAAAAGTTAATTTGAATTTTAAAGTCAAAGGGAATCAGAGATACTCAAACATCATGCATAAAGCCTGATTGTGAAGTGCAGGTTTCATTCATTGGCTGGTATGGTAAAGTATTTCATATTCGGGTGTTGGGAAAGAATAAGTGGGAAAATGGGATTCCTTGACTAATGAAATGACTGCATATAGATTTAGTAAACCCTGGAAGGTGTGCTTGGACGGACTGAATTATTTTGGGAGGATAGTGGAATTCAGTTGAGAATTCAGATTTGATTTTTTTGGAAAATTCAGAATGAATGGAATGTGATATGCCCAGTCCTGTCCTATTAAAAAGGATACTTCCCTAAATTCCTCCTTCCCTCAATTTATACTCTGTCCTCTTTCTTCCAGTCTTTCCTTCTCTACAGCTTTTTCTATCTGCTTTGGCCACACACTCATTCAGAACTTGAGAACCTGCAATAGAAGTTTGTTTTTGATTTTGACACAGTGACCTCTCTCTGTGCTACCTTTATTCAGTCATATATTGTGTGTTATGAAAGGTTTTCTCTGAGATCGCCACATGAAATTGATTGTAAAAATATCAAGTGTTCTATTGAAGTGTCTTCCCCTTGCATGTGCCCACACCATACAGGACGTCACCTGTTTCAGCAAGGACCAAAGATATATAAAGATTTGTTGCCCTAATTGTCCTTTCATGGGTTGACGCAAAAACAGGAAGAGCAATGGTATTAACCAAATAATGATGATTATTCGCTGAATGCTTCCCTGGTGCCAGGCACTGTTCTGAACACTCTCTATGAATGAACTCATTTAAGCTGCATGACATTTAATGGGCAAGACAATCCTACAGGGAAGGTACTAATTGTTTACTCATAAGGGATGTGCACCAGGCCCATGTTCATCTTGAACTTGTCTAGGAAAGTGCCAGATTATGTGCTGTGCCTTTGGTGGAATACAAGAACAACCAAGTAAGTGCCAACGTCAGTCCCTATGGGGATCCCTCCCGAGGTGAGACCCAGTGGCCAACATGGATTTGCAGGAAAGCTAATTTAATCCTATTCATGGGCATTGAACACATTTTTCCCTCTTATTAAGAACAATGGATTAAAATAACTAAATAAGAGAAGTTAAATCCAAAAGTCTCATAAAATAAGTAAATACCTAACATGTTGCTGTGCCCAGTCATGTCCAACTCTTTGCAGCCCCATGGACTGTGGCCTGCCAGGCTCCTCTGTCCATGGAATTTTTCAGGAAGAATACTGGATTGGGTTGCCATTCCCTCCTCTAGAGGATCTTCCCTACCCAGGGATCGAACCCACATCTCTTGTGTCTCCTGCATTGGCAGGTGGATTCTTTACCACTAGTGCCTCCTGGGAAGCCCTTGAACATGACCCACTGAAGGGCAAATATGCCATCATCAATACTAAATGAATGTCTGCAGCACATTTCTGAAGTATGCTTTGTTTTAGTTTTCACTGTAATTGGATTCAATTCAGCATCTCATGTGGGGAAGGAAATGGCAACCCACTCCAGTGTTCTTGTCTGGAGAATCCCAGGGACGGCGGAACCTGGTAGGCTGCCATCTATGGGATTGCACAGAGTCGGACATGACTGATGCGACTTAGCAGCAGCAGCAGCAGTATCTCATGACATTTTTTTTTTTTAATTTATTTATTGGGGCATAGTTGCTTGACAAGGTTGTGCTAGTTTCTGTTGCACAGCAATGTGACTCAGCCCTATGTCTGCACATATTCCTTCCCTTCTGAATTTCTCTCCCATCTAGATCACCACAGAGCAGAGTCACTTGACTTTTCCTTTTTTTCAAAGGGAATTGATTCGCTGAGGATTTGTTCTAAGGATTACTTTCAGTTAGCTTTTTTTGCCATGAAAACCAAGCCATTAAAATATTTAGTGGAGAGCCTGCACTGCAGATTTTATCATACACTGCGCTGACTCCATCTCCCCATGCGCTCCTACACTGCCCTGCTGCTGTGGAAAGCATGTGTTTTGACCTTGGAAAATCTGGTCTCCACTTGCACAGCTTTGCTCAGTAGGAGGATCCCACTTTGGTTAGTGACGGTTTAAGTAACTGCACACAGACTGGCCCAGATGAGTGAGTAGTTGCAGGTGGAATTCAGAATGATGGTTTGAAGCGAGTAGGGATTTGTTCAAGACTTGAAAGCTTTGAAGCTGAAGATTTGGCTTTCTCTCATCATGACTGAAGAATGAAGTTCTCCTTAGCAAAAACGTATACTGAGGGAGAAGATAATTTAGGTTGATTTTTACCACCAGCCTCACCTTCTACCTGTAGAAAAGTCCTTTGAAGTCTGCAAAGTAAGAAGGGGAAGAAAAACGGGCCAATTGTGAGTCATTACTTAATTATTCATGAGGTGTATGGTGCATGTCAAAGATAGGGATTAAAAATGTTTGATGTGTGCTGCCTGAGAGATGAATGTTATCCCAGGGTATATTCATTGTCAGGTGAAGAATTTAAAGCATGAGCAGTCAGATATTCCAGGCCATGAAAAGCAAAAGGAGGCGAGTCTTATCTCTTATGACTGAGCAGTGCTTTGAGACAGACATTTGCACATCTTAATCTAACAGAGGGCTACGAAATGCTTCAGGAAACCTAAAAATCACAATGGATCACTAACCTTTGTCCTTTCTGATTATTCCCTTGCATTGGGAAGCTTTGCCAAAGGGTAGCTTCTACTTACTGGTGAACTTGAAATTCCCGCTGCTTAAGTTTAGGACATTATAGATACAACAGAGCCTACTTTAAAGAGAATAAGAATGTGGTACAAAATGTCAGCCTGGTTTTTGACCATCAGAGTAGTGGTCGGCTTGCCCCTGACCCGTGCCTCAGGGGAGGGACCCCTGTCAGAGACACATGGGAGCAGGCCCCGTGGAGCTCTGGGGAGAGGGCGCCTCGTTCAAGCTTCCTCAGTGTCAGAGGTGGGGGTAACACTGCCTCTCCAGGGGACTCAGAGGATAAAGCTGGAACCAAAGAGGATTCTTGAGCCTTAAGAGAGAACGGAATCTGCTTTGCTACCTTCTGGGTTTACTAGGGATTCGTCACCCTTAGTTTCTATTTCCTCCTTTGGGAATGAGGACTTCTCTCCTATGCCCAGCCCATCACTGAATTTGGGAAGCACGTCTGGTTTTACAGGTTCACAGCTGGAGAGGAATTTTGTCTTAGGATCAGTCATATTTCAAGTCTCACCCATAGGTGATTCAGATGATACTTATGTAAGATTATGGACCTTAGGCTTTAGACTTGATGCTGGTTAAGGCTTTTAGGGCTATTGAGATAGAATAAATGTATTCTGCATATGAGAAATATATGAATTGGGGAGGGGGCAGTCAGGAGCTAAAGGAGAAGTCAATGGCATCCCACTCCAGTACTCTTGCCTGGAAAATCCCATGGACAGAGGAGCCTGGTAGGCTGCAGTCCCTGTGGTCGCGAAGAGTCAGACACGACTGAGCGACTTCACTTTCACTTTTCACTTTTCACTTTTGTGCACTGGAGAAGGAAATGGCAACCCACTCCAGTGCTCTTGCCTGGAGAATCCCAGGGACAGTGGAGCCTGGTGGGCTGCCGTCTATGGGGTCACACAGAGTCAGACACAACAGAAGCGACTTAGCAGCAGCAGCAGCAGGAGTTAAATGTTGTTAACTGAATTATGGCTCCCTACCCCCCCGCACCGTTCACATGTAAAACCCTAACCCCCAGTGTGACAGTGTCTGGAAATGGACCATTTGGAAGGTAATTAGGTTTAGTTGAGGTCTTGAGGTGGGGCCTTCATGATGGGAATGTGCATGCCCAATCATTCAGTCATGTCTGACTCTTTGAGACCCCATGGACTGTAGTCAACCAACCTCCTCTGTCCATGGAATTCTCCAATCAAGCATACTGGAGTGGGTTGCCATGCCCTTCTCCAGGGGATCTTCCTGACCCAGGGATCAAACCTGCATCTCCTGTATCACAGGTGGATTCTTTACTATATGAGCCACAGGCAGACTTAACAATGGGAATAGTGCTTTTATAATAAGAGACATCAGAGAACTTCCATCCTCTTGCTCTCTCTCCCCACTTCATGAGGACACAGTGAGAAGGTGACCATCTGCAAGCCAGGGAGAGGATCCTCAGCAGGAAGTGAATCTGCCAGCTCTTTGATCTTGGAATTCCCAGCCTCCAGGATTAGGAGAAATAAATATCTGTTGTTTAAACCTTTCAGTCTACAAGATTTTGTTGTGAAAGCCCAAGATGGCTAAGACAGTAAGCTTCCTAGGTTTGGTCCTTGAAGAAATGGGATAGATTCTAGATTTTGATCCTAATCATTATAATAGTAACCGCCAGCATTAATTGGGTGCTTACTATATTCCAAGTGGGGATATAGCAGTGGGACAGTCTACAGACCTAAACATGGTGGAACTTTCCTACAAGGAGTCCAGGAGACCCAGAAATAGAGTGGACTCCTTTGGCCGGCACGAGGAAGTGAGATGTCTGGCTGATTTCAACTTCTTAACAAGTTTTCATTTGTAGATTTTCTATTTACAAAAAACAGAAAAAAGTTTTGAAATCCCAAATAATTACATGTTGACTTAATCACTAATCTTGATGAAAATTTCATTTAAACTATGTGATTTCCATTTCAGGTATGGAGAAAAGGAAGTACTCTCTCTGCCTGACTTGGGAATAATAATCTCCTGAGTACCAATAATTTGACATCACTGGGCTGAATGAAATAAGCATTCTGAGCTCTAATCTGAGAAATGAACACCTGTGAGAAGAATGGAAAGAAACTGTAGGATTCACATGTCCAGAGAATATAACTGTTTAGGAAAAAGAAAGAAGCAAGACAGTTACTACAAATCGATGCATGTCTGGAAGGTTTAGAATTGTTTTTGAATCTTAATCTTTAGTTTTCTATCTGAATGAGAGTGTTTTTTAAAGCAAACAATGAGGGGAAATGCTTGACAATATTCAACCTGGGCAGAGGGGAAGTATCTTGCATTCAGTTGTAATGTTTTAAAATAGTCTACATGTATTCTCCAAATAGAGTATAAGGAGACAGGATGGTACTAGAAAAAGTAAATCAACATTGAGATCTGTAATTATTATGAAATATGACCATCCCTTAAAACTTTGCAAAAAAAATTTAAGTAGTAACCACTTCTGAATTATTTATGCTTTCCTAATACACTCTGGTTCCCTATTTGTGCTTCCATAAACTCTGATTTTACAACCTGTTGATTTTTATTTACTGAATTATGGAATAATGAGTAGTATCATTATTGCAACAGCGACTTAAGACAATACCACTATCCTTTGGCCGTTGTGGAATTCTTCAAGATTTTTAAGAAACTCATAGTGAATGGTTTGCCAAGGTCCTCTTATTACCCAGTCCTCCAACCATCCTGAGTATGCCAACCACCAGTACATGTGGATTCCCTGGGGGCTCTGAGCAGTGGTGGTTGCTGCCTCTATGAATGTGGGCGCTGCAAAGATGAACTGGGGTTGCCCCTGTATTTATGTGTGTCTATGCTCTATGCTCCATTTCATGCCATCACATATAAGTCAAGAGGAATAGCCATTTTCCTGTCTCTTGTAAGCTTGCTTTGTTCCTTTTAGAAAGAGAAAATCTTTTTGAGCCTTCATGTTGCTGGTGCAGACTTTTTAAAAATGCAGCACACAAGATGTAGTCACTGTATCCTGTTCTTCACGATTAGTATGAATGGCTACCCGAACTCCCTGTTTTGTTTATTCATCCTGAAGGCTGTCAGGGCAAAACTGAACTAATCACATTTGTTTTTAGCAGTATCATGGTCTGGTTAGTGCTTTGTCTCTCTCAAATTCCGACTTCTTTTGATGTGCTCAGTGCACTTGTGGTAGTAGTAGCCGTGGGGCTCCAGGATGGCCTCGCCTTCCCAGATCCTCAGGATCGCCCAGGGAATGACAGGTCTTCCTTTGCCTCTGCCCCTGCCCTGCCGGCAGTCCTAAAGGGAAATGGCCTCAAACCCCGCCACCAAGTTCATTAGAAACCCTATTTCTCTTACACAATGGAAGCATTCAGTCGTTCATTGATCAACTCACAGAATCCCCAAGCAATTGAAAAGAAATTCATCTTTGTCCCCAAAGGTTCACATTGTGTGGAAATTATTGAGCAGATGGTAGATATTTTCTCAGTTTACATTAACAAAAGGCAGAGTTTGGGCCTGAGGGGTTGATAAGGATCTGTTAAGTAAGCACAACCCCCCCCCCCCCACCCCCAGGCCAGCTCCCTAGCTGCTGGGGTGAAACATACCCCCCTGATAAGTAAATGACTAGCATTTACTTCCACAGAGAGACTGTTCCTGAGCACTTGGCAAGATCCCTTCTTACAGGTTGTTCTCTGGCTTTGGCCACTCTCTTGATTTCTCATCCCTACAGAGAGAGTGCTGGGCGGATTAACGGATATGATCTAAAAGATCCATTTCCTTATATGTGCAGAGGCTATTAAAGCACATTTATAGAAGCACTGGATTCAAACCAATCAGGGATGAAGTCTACCCTCTGGTCCAGGACGTTTCGACCTTGGAAAGTGTCTTTGTAACCTAATTATCTGGGGATATTTGAGATGCTAACTCCTGTTGCACATTGACTTCAATCGTTGAAGGGCAGTGCCAGAACTAGAAAACCCCAGATAATTCAGTATCCTCAGCTTTGGCTCCACCAGGAAAATTACTTACTTGCCTAGTGATTTGCATCACAGTTTTGTTGACACAGCTTCTCATTTAATCCATCACAATATCAGTATGAGATAGGTATTATTTATCACCCTTTTCAAATGTGGAACCTGAGAAAAGAACTTTCTTTTCTTTCTCTATGTAAATAAACATATTGAAGTTCACAGTTTACGTACTGTTGAAGCCTGGCTTGGAGAATTTTGAGCATTCCTTTGCTAGCATGTGAGATGAGTGCAATTGTGCGGTAGTTTGAGAATTCTTTGGCATTGCCTTTCTTTGGGATTGGATGAAAACTGACCTTTGCCAGTCCCGTGGCCACTGCTGAGTTTTCCAGATTTGCTGGCATGCTGAGTGCAGCACTTTCATAGCATCGTCTTTTAGGATTTGAAATAACTCAACTGGAATTCCATCACCTCCACTACCTTTGTCCCTAGTGATGCTTCCTAAGGCCCACTTGACTTCGCATTCCAGGATGTCTGGCTCTAGGTGAGTGGTCACACCATCATGGTTATCTGGGTCATGAAGATCTTTTTTGTAGAGTTCTTTTGTGTATTCTTGCCACCTCTTCTTAATATCTTCTGCTTCTGTTAGGTCCATACCATTTCTGTCCTTTATTGAGCCCATCTTTGCATGAAATGTTCCCTTGGTATCTCTAATTTTCTTGAAGAGATCTCTAGTCTTTCCTGTTCTATTGTTTTCCTCTGTTTCTTTGCATTGATGACTGAGGAAGGCTTTCTTACTTCTTGCTATTCTTTGGAACTCTGCATTCAAATGGGTATATCTTGCCTTTTCTCCTTTGCCTTTCATTTCTCTTCTTTTCACAGCTATTTGTAAGGTCTCCTCAGACAACCATTTTGCTTTTTGCATTTCATTTTCTTGGAGATGGTCTTGATCACTGCCTCCTGTACAATGTCACGAACCTCCATCCATAGTTCATTAGGCACTCTGTCTATCAGATCTAGTCCCTTGAATCTATTTGTTACTTCCACAGTATAATCATAAGGGATTTAATGTAGGTCATATCTGAATGGTCTAGTGGTTTTCCCTACTTTCTTCAATTTAAGTCTGAATTTGGCAATAAGGAGTTCATGATCTGAGCCACAGTCAGCTTCTGGTCTTGTTTTTGCTGACCACATAGAGCTTCTCCATCTTTGGCTGCAAAGAATGTGATCAATCTGTTTTCGGTATTGACAATCTAGTGATGTCCATGTGTAGAGTTTTCTGTTGTGTTGTCAGAGTAGGGTGTTTGCGGTGACCAGTGCATTCTCTTGACAAAGCTCTGTTAACCTTTGCCCTGCTTTGTTTTGTACTCCAAGGCCAAATTTGCCTGTTACTTCAGATGTCTCTTGACTTCACACTTGTGTATTCCAGCCCCCTATAATGAAAAGGGTATCTTTTCTGGGTATTAGTTCTAGAAGGTCTTGTACGTCTTCATAGAGCCTTTCAACTTAGCTTCTTCAGCATTACTGATTGGGACATAGACTTGGATTACTATGATATGAATGGTTTGCCTTGAAAATGAACAGAGATCATTCTGTCGTTTTTGAGACTGCATCCAAGTACTGCATTTCTTTTGCTGGATTCTTTTGCTGACTATGCGGGCTTCTCCATTTCTTCTAAGGGATTCCTGCCCACAGTAGTAGATATAATGGTCATCTGAGTTAAATTCACCCATTCCACCATTTTAGTTCACTGATTCCTAAAATGTCAGTGTTCACTGTTCCTATCTCCTGTTTGACCACTTCCAATATGCTTGATTCATAGACCTAACATTCCAGGTTCCTATGCAATATTGTTCTTTACAGCATCGGACTTTACTTCCATCACCAGTCACATCCACAACTGGGTGTTGTTTTTGCTTTGGATCTGTCTCTTCATTCTTTCTGGAGTTATTTCTCCACTCTTCTCCAGTAGCATACTGGGCACTTACCGGCCTGGGGAGTACATCTTTCAGTGGGCTATCTTTTTGCCTTTTCATACTGTTCATGGGGTTCTCAAGGCAAGAATACTGAAGTGGTTTGCCATTCCATTCTCCAGTGGGCCACATTTTGTCAGAACACTCCACCATGACCCGTCCGTCTTGGGTGGCCCCACACAGCATGGCTTATAGTTTCATTGAGTTAGACAAGACTGTGGTCCATGTGATCAGTTTGATTAGTTTTCTGTGATTGTGGTTTTCATTCTGTCTGCCCTCTGATGGATAAGAATAAGAGGCTTATGGAAACTTCCTGATGGGAGAGACTGAGTGGGAAACTGGGTCTTTTTCTGTTGGGCAGGGCTATGCTCAGTAAATCTTTTATCCAATGTTCTGCTAGTGGATGTGGCAGGGCTGTCTTCAACAATACATGAACTGTGAACTTCAGATTTTCAAGCTGGATTTAGAAAAGGCAGAGGAGCCAGAGATTAAATTGCCGACATTGAAAAAAGCAAGAGAGTACCAGAAAAACATCTACTTCTGCTTTATTGACTACTCCAAAGCCTTTGACTGTGTGGATCACAACAAACTGTGGAAAATTCTTAAAGAGATGGGAGTACCAGACCACCTGACCTGCCTCCTGAGAAATCTGTATCCAGGTCAAGAAGCAACCATTAGAACTGGACATGGAACAACAGACTGGTTCCAAATCGGGAAAGTAGTACATCAAGGCTATATATTGTCACCCTGCTTATTTAACTTATATGCAAAGTACATCATGAGAAATGCTGGGCTGGATGAAGCACAAGCTGGAATCGAGATTGCTAGAAGAAATATCAATAACCTCAAATATACAGATGACACCACCCTTATGTCAGAAAGCGAAGAAGAACTAAAGAGCCTCTTGATGAAGGTGAAAAGGAGGGTGAAAAAGTTGGCTTAAAACTCAACATTCAGAAAACTAAGGCCATGGCATTTGGTCCCATCACTTCATAGCAAATAGATGGGGAAACAGTGAGAGACTTTATTTTGGGGGGCTCCAAAATCACTGCAGATGGTGACTGCAGCCATGAAATTAAAAGATGCTTGCTCCTTGTAAAAAAGCTATGACCAACCTAGGCAGCATACTAAAAAGCAGAGACATTACTTGGTCAACGAAGGTCTATCTAGTCAAAGGTATGGTTTTTCTAGTAGTCATGTATGGATGTGAGAGTTGGACTATAAAGAAAACTGAGCACCCAAGAACTGATGCTCTCGAACTGTGGTATTGGAGAAGACTCTTGAGAGTCCCTTAGACTGCAAGGAGATCCAACCAGTCCATCCTAAAGGAGATCAGTCCTGGGTGTTCATTGGAAGGACTGATGTTGAAGCTGAAACTCCAATACTTTGGCCACCTGATATGAAGAACTGACTCCTTGGAAAAGACACTGATGCTGGGAAAGATGGAAGGCAGGAGGAGAATGGGATGCCAAAGAATGAGATGGCTTTTGGCATTACCGACTTGATGGATATGAGTTTCAGTAGTTTAAGTAAGCTCCAGGAGTTGGTGATGGACAGGGGAGCCTGGCATGTTGCAGTCCATGGGGTCGCAAACAGTCAGACACGACTGAGTGAGTGAACTGAACTGAACTGAATATACATAAAGCCCATGTTTCTTTCATTACTATAAATGCTCTTGTCTTGAAAAGGGTATCGGATAAGAAAGAACTATATAGACATTTCTTTTTTTCTTTAAAAAATAAAGAAATTTAAGTATCCTGATATTTATTTCAGTCCTGTTCCATCTACAGAAAATTATGCTTCACTACCACTATTATCTTCTTATTTCTACCTCAGAATAATTGTTAAGGACTTGTCCTAGTTCTAAGAATGCCTCAATTGGATTAATATTACTATTTTTAATCTCAGATTTGCACCATTTTTATAGATGTTTGTCAGGAAAACCTAATTCCTAAGAAGAATTACTTAGAAAACTTTTTTTTTTTTAAGATATACATGAGCTAAAATGAATATTTAGAAAGCTAATTATATGGCAACTTGAAAAATACAATTTGATGGGATTCACATAGCAGAAAATTCCTTGTCTCCTTAATAGTGTTCTTCCCTTGATAGTGATCTGGCTTTTTCCAAACCCAGGGTTGCTTAGCTGGAGGCTACATTTCCCATCATCCCTAGCAGTACAGTGCGGTCATGTGACTAAGTCTTCACTAATCGAGTGTGCATCACTCCTCTGTCACTTCTCTGAGAAGAAATCACTTGCTCTCCACTTCTGCTCTTCCTTCCTAAAAAGCTGGATTGTGGAGGTGGCATTGATTTAGAGGCAGGCAAAGGTTAGGGCAACCCTAACCCTAAAATTTGGCTGGCGTAAGGTAGCTAAAGGTAATACCCTAAGGCAGTTGCTCTGAATCTGCTATCCCCAGACCTCTAGGGGTCCCGGGGACACTTTCAGTGAGTCTGCATTGTCAAAACTGATTTCAGTAATAACACTGGGATGTTTTTTGCCTTACTCACTGAGTTGACATTGGCGCTGATGATACTAAAGCAATGACGGAGGGAAAGGCCAGCGCCTTCGTGTGAACCAAAGTGGTAGTAAAACAAGTAAGTGGTCCTGGCATGCCTCCTGCCGTACTCTCACAGAGGAAAAAAATGGCAGACTCATTTAAAAATATTCTTGATGAAGCACCAAGAATGATCATTATTGTTAAATGACATTTCAATAGCAGGTATAAAGAACCAAGAAATATGCACATAACTCTTGTGCCCACGGAGGGGTGATGCTTGTCCTGAAGGGAAGCCCTCATGCAACTGTTTGAGTTGAGGACTGGACTGTTCACTTAGTATTTTTTAAAATGTCACACCATTTTTCACTTGAAGAAACAGCTCACAGACAAACCACGGTTATTCAGACGTGGGTCCTTGGCAGACATTTTCTTGAAAATGAACGAAGGAAGCCTAGTGCTTCAAGGAAAACCAGTGGCAGTACATGTTGCCACAGATAAGATTCAAGATTTAAAGGGAAAAAAAAACAAACCTAGAATTGGAAAGCTTGTGTCTTCCCTAGGGAGCTTAATAGCTTCCCAAGGTTTAAAGACTTTTCTAATGAGATTAGTGGTGATATACTAAATGTTTTTAAATATTGTATGATAAAATGTTCTAATAATCAAAAGATAGGCACAATCTAGTGAATCAGGATTTTCCAAATAATGATGATATGATGTCGCAAGAGAGTTCAAAGTGTCACATGAATTTTCACATGGCAGAATATGAAAACTTCATTAAAAGTTTCAGATTCTCTATTGCAGCCAACCTTTAAAAAATTGCTGCTTGTCAAGTTGTGGTGGAGTGTGAAATAAACATATCCACAATTATCTGAGAGGTCATTTAAAATATCCCTCCTTTTTACAAATATGTGACTGTGTGAAGATGAATTTTCTTCTTGTGGGTGCGTGCTAAGTTGCTTCAGTCACATCAGACTGCGACCCCGTGGACTGTAGCCCACCAGGCTCCTCTATCCATGGAGTTCTCCAGGCAAGAATACTAGAGTGGGTTGCCATGCCCTCCTCCAGGGGATCTTCCTGACCCAGGGATCAAACCCACATCTCTTGTGTCTCCTACATTGGCAGGTGGGTTCTCTACCACTAGTGCCACCTGCAAAGCCCTTTTATTTTTCTTATACTTCAACCAAAATAACACATCAGAACAGATTGAGTGCAGAAGCAGATATGAGAATCCAGCTGTCTTCATTGACTTAGTTATCAAGTCAATGAAGCGATCTGCAAAATGTAAAACAATGTCACTCTTCTGGCTAAACTTCAGTTTTAGTTTTGGAAGATACAGCTATTTATGTTAAAATTAATGGCTTGTGTGTGGGGGCGGGGGTGGAGGTAGGCTGAATAATGAAAACTCCCACCCCCCAAAAGATAACCACATCCTAGTGGGCAGAATCTGTAAATATGTTCCTTTATATGGTAAAAGAGACTGCAGATATTAAGAAGGTGGGGAGATGTTGTGGATTAAATAGGTGGGCACAATGTCGTCACTAGGATCCTTACAAGAGGGAGGCAGAAGTGTCAGAAGCAGAAAAAGGAGATGTAATGAAAGAACTGGAGTCTGGAGTCATATACTTTGAAAACTGAGGAAGAGGCCAGTATCCACATAACGTAGGCAACTTTCGGAAGCTGCAAAAGATAAGAAGATGGATTCTTTTCTGAAGCCTCCAGAAGTAAGCTGCCCTGCCACGACCTTGACTTTAGACTTTTAACTTCCAGAACCATAGAAAAATAATGCTGTATTAAGTCCCTACATTTGTGGTGATTTATTATAGTAGAAACTGAAAACTAATATAGTCTTATTTTTATAAGAATTATTTCTTAGTTAATGAGAAATCAATGAGTTAATTAAACTTGTTTTCATTTTGAATACAAGAAATAGTTATAATATTTGAAGACAAAAGTTCTTTGGAGTCCTGAGTAATTTTCAAAAATGTAAAGCAATTCTGAGACCAAAAAGTTTGAGAACTGCTGCCGTAATGGAAGTCAGAGCCGTAATATGGAAGAACCATGAATCCCTGAATGAGTATTAAGCTCATCTGTCTTGCTAGGCTGAACTGTCTGCCCATCTCTGGACTATTACTGTGTAAGAAATAAGCTATCTTATTTAAACTATTGTATCCAGGGTCTCTGTTACAGCAACACAGCCTGTACCTAACTAATAAATAACTAATGTTGTCCTTATATTCTGTTAGATTCCCATTTCAAAATCAATTTTAATTGATTTTTAAATGATTTTAAATCTTACCTGATTTTTAATGAAAAAAGGTCAAATTAAAATGAGTGATAGTTTTAGAAAAATTTATTCTTTTCATTCTGAGTCCTGTGTCTTACTGATATTGAGATGTTCTGGTTTCTCTGCCTTAGAGGAAAAAATGTCTTAATATGATTTTCCTAATCCTTAGATTGAAATCAGAATTTTTACCAGCAATTATTGGTGTGATCTCTTGGTGTTAACTCTTCTGTTAATTCTTGCTACTCTTTTAGATATGTCAATAAATTGAAATCATTTTGAGGAATGACGATGCTTATGATTCTGCCTCTGAAATAACCTTGATTTTAAAAATTTCTAACCACCTGATGAGGCAGGGTGGAAAGGCAGTATTTCCATTTGCTGGGATGTAACAGGTATTCAAATGATAGAACTATCTCATGGCAGGGCCGAACCTGAAATCAATTTTATGCAGATACACTAAAAGAGCAGAGTTTTGCTGATAACCCACAGTTGGTTATTTTCAGAACATTTGATAGGTTATTAACTTTTTGGCAGGCAACTGCTTGAATTAGAAATAACTAGTTTCCAAATACTCAATAATATGTCTAATTAGCTTTTAAAATGTGCAACTTTATCCTGTGAAAATGCCAAGACGTGATATAGGGAGTGAATATAGGTAATAAGCATTAGGATTGCAACTTAAGCACATTTACAAATATTACCACTGTATTCTTGACTGTGCTATTTACCTAGGAATAGACTCCAGATCTCAGAGCTTCAAGGGAACAATGTGGAGTCTGGAGAAGTTATGTCAATAAAGTAAAAATAAGCCAGAACACTTAAACAGTTAGAAAGACCACCAAGTCTGTATGTAGAAAAGGAAGCAGTGAGAATAGACAAGATGTCACATCACAGAACATATCCTTCAGGAGGAAAAGCTAAGAAATTAAAAACAACAGTGTCAGAAAGGGCTCGCCTGTATTCACACGGCACACATGACATTGTGATTACTTTCTACTGACAGAAATAAATTATATAAATAGGACATCAAAGGGAATATGTAACTTTGATCTCATTTTTAATTAATTGCACCCAGAGAATTTTCAGATCACATAAATGAGGGATAGTAAGTGTTGCTTATGTAAATAATTAATAGGCATATATAATCTATTGGACTTTTATCTGTCCTTCCAAATTGGGGGTGGGGGTGGGGAGTTATCTAGAGTTCAGCCAATAAGAAATGAACTTATCATTTATTTCTCTTCTCTAGGCTTATTTCTTTACAACTGGGAGAGATTTCCTCAAGAGCAAAGCCTTTCTATAATCTTGTTTAGAAGAATGTGTGCTAGAGCACAAACCACAATTAAGAGTTTCTTTTTAAAGACGCTTGTGGCCAAAATGTTTAGTTCATCACCAACATCTGTTCTCATCTTCTTCCTTAGAAAGAGAACTGTAGCTGGGCTGTAACTGTCCAGCGAGGGATTACTTTTTCCAAGCCCCCAGCAAGGAAGTGTGTGTCCCCGGGACACATCAAAGCAGTGTGTATGGAAGTGAGGTCTTTAGTTCCACCCAACTTCCTCAAGAGCCACTTTTTGTCTCTGGGCCACTGGTGATGCTCAGAGAGACCCTGACAGCCACGTGTTCAAGATGGCTCCAAATGTTTTTTTAAGCTTTTTAGAAATAGGAAAGATGTGTTAAGGTTTTTTCCTTCTCTTCTGAAATAATTACCATTGCAAACGAGTATAGAACTTGCTTAATAAGTATTTATTGAACAACAACAACAAAAACCCTAGAATTAAAATGATAACTGAAAGTTCAGGTAACACATTCAGATGGTCTAATACTGGACAACTGATTGTAAAGAAACAGTTTTAAGAACCTTTATTTTTGTTCGATGCATGTGTGTGCATGCTCAGTCACTTCAGTCATGTCTGACTCTGCAACCCTGTGGACTCTAGCCTGCCAGGCTCCTCTGTCCATGGGATTCTCTCCAGGCAAGAATCATACATGCCCACTTGGACAAAATACATCTTTTTCTTATTTTAGGATATATTAATTATAGACTGTTTTACTAGTAGAGGTTTATTTCCCATTCCAGGCTCTGGAGTGTGTTGCCGTGCCCTCCTCCAAGAGATCTTCCTGTTTCAGGGATTGAACCTGTGTCTCCTGCTTTGCAGGAAGATTCTTTACTGCTGAGCCACCGGGGAAGCCCATTTTTGTTTGATAGTTCATGTTATTTATACTGCTTAAGATTCAAAATCACTACACATTAATCTTTAGAATAAGGGAGAACAAAGTGGACACAAGTGTGCTATCATTTAAATATTAAAATACCTAAAATACTTTAGGTACACACTTTGAATGAAATAATTTTTAATCATTTCATTTCATTTTTTAAAAAACCAAGATGAAATGCAGGAGGAAATGCCACAACAGGACACATCAATTCCTTTGGAACGTCCTGGTATTTATAATTTCCAGGCAAATTTGTGCAAGCCAAGTCATCAGCCAAGCATTTGTTGACACTGCACAGTGATTTGTGTAAATCAAAGCAAGAACACCTCTGTTCAGACAATAAATTCCTCCAGAGGTTGATTAGAATAAGAGAATTTTTAAAGAGGATTAGAAGACAATTTTCAGCAGGAGGCAAATTGGCATATAAAAATATAGTCATTAACATTCTCTAGGGATGAATAAGAGTTAGACAAGCTAGAAGAAACAAGGCATCCGATCTCTGCTATGAGGCTTCAAAATTAAATGCCACAACCAAAGACTGAGTGCTTTATCTATAATTTTTTTCTCTAATAGGCTTATTTCCAGTGAAACAATCTATAAATTCATTTATGCTAAAATGAGAAAAAGATGTATTTTTGTCCAAATGGACACATTTGATTATAAGAAACTTAGAATTTTGACTATTTTTTTCTACCAAAATGAACTATATTTAACATTTGAAACTGATGAATGACTGTTAAGTCTCTCCAATGACATGGGAACAGGAATTGCCAACACCCCTTGTTCACCCTCTACCTCATCTCAGTCTTTCTTCCCTGACATACGCAAAGACAATTAAAGGAGACATCCATAGGCTGTCTTTCGTGTACTCATTCAGACTGTTGCTTATAAAAATCCCCTCTTTGGGGGACTTACCTGGTGGTCTAGTGGTTAAGTCTTCATCTTCCAATGCAGAGGATGTGGATTTGATCCCTGGTCGGGGAGCTAAGATCCTACATGGCTCCTGGCATAAAAAGCCCAAAACATAAAGCAGAAGCGATATTGTAACAAATTCAATAAAGACTTTAAAAATGGTCCACGTAAAAAAAGATCTTTAAAAAAAAAATCCCATATTTGGGACCATCTCTACTCCACAAGTGTTCTTTTAGTTTTCTCTACCAGGCTTGGAATTCTCTAGAATCTCCTTTGTGAATTGCTATTAGGAAGCCCTCTGCATTACTTGCCTCTGCTAGTCTCTAACCTCTCCTTCAGATTGGCAGCACCAAAAAACACAGGAGGGAAGGAAAAGGTGGATGTTTGCTTTTCTTCTCTAGTGCTTCCACAAGAGGTGCCTCTGCAACAAGTTTTAAAGGTAAAATGTTGCCTGTTGACATATCAGTTGTTAAAATTAAAAGGAGAGGAGGTGAGAGGAAACAATATGAATGTGATTCTGCAATCCACTTAGAAGGGAGTGTGGGGGTCTTGCCTTTGTATATGCAGGGACCGCCGTGGGCGAACATCACACCCACCCTTCCCTGGGTCCTGGGAGCCCACCCCTTCTCAAGCTCACTCTCCCCACCTCTCCCCCAGCCCAGCTCAGGCTTATCCCCCTGATGCTGGATTCTGGCTTCTCCTCTGAGCAACACCACCTTTCTATCATGTTCCTCTAAGCGGCTAGTCCCCAGATGTGAGGGTATACCTGATTTTGGAAGGGCTAGGTGAGGAGCAGCAGTTTAGTTAAGCATGACTGAGAGTTATCCTCCCAAGTTCCAAGCAAAATGACAGAGGACACACTCAGGTACCCACTTCCCTGGAGGAGCATGATTTCGCTTTAAACCACCTGTGAGTCACCCTTCTTTCATTTATTAGACTTGAGGGCCTTCCCTCTTTTGCTGTCTTTTTGTTTCCTTCCTAGCTGCACTTACTGCACCCTGGATCTCAGGTGCAATGTTTGCTCCTGGTTTGGACCGCTGTTACATACACCTTTTGCAGTGTACTCATCTGCTCAAATATCCAGTGGGAAACAGTTTCACAAACAGAAGTGTAATATTTCATTTCATTCAGAAGAATGCTATTGGCATTGTTAGACTCAAAATAACATTATACCTGGAGGAAAATGCCTACCTATGTAACCACATGCCCGTGAAATGTTCCATATATTTTCATACAAGTTCCTTTATTTTTGGACTTTGAAGTTAATATATTTCAATACTTGAGGATGAAAAGGTGACAGGGTCATTTTTGATGTTCTCTTTAGAAACTTTTCTCCATTTACTGTGTTGGCTCAGATTTGTGAGTTGTCCATTTCTTTGTTCAACAAGTGAATGTTTTACGACTGTCTAGTAAGTGCCACATAAGTGCTAGACACTTGCTGGTTTGGGGACAGAGGGGGAGAGGGATGGGCCGGAGAGAGGAGACAGGACCTATAAGTCAGTGCTATGGAGGACTCATAATTTAACACGTCATAGGGCAGTGAAGAGATGGACATATAAATAAATCATTTAACTTCAACTCATTAAGTGTTGCAATAAAAGTAGATATAAAGTCCTGAGGCTGTAATTATCAGGGAATGATCAACTGTAGCTCAAGGAAGCAGGAAATGCCTCATAGACTAGCCTAATAATTATGATGCTTCTGCTGTACTTGGCATCATTGTTTAGAGTTGATGCCCAACCTAAAACCCCATGACATCATCGTTTCACTTGCCTGTGACTCTCCTGGGAGAAGATGATGCAGGCCGGGAAGGAGAAAGGACTTCGGCCACCCTTCTCTCCCAGGACTGCAACCACATCTTTATTTCATTACCCTTCTGACCACGTTATGGTCAAAGAGAAAGTGTATGCCTGAGGTGGCTGTTGGCAGTCAGGCTTAGCACCCAAGAAGGGGATCTTGGATCCCTGACTTCGTGACCAGTATAGACCTGGGGGAAAGTTTGAGGAGGTGGAGAAAGCAATGTTCATCTAGTCGACCCTTTTTTTTTTTTTTCTTTATTCCATTCAGTGCTTGGATGATGTGCACAATGCCTGCCCGAGGTGACTGACTCAGAGTGACTGCCGGGAAGCCTGTGCTCTCTGCTAGAGTCAGACGCTTGTCCTACTTGCCTCATCAGTCTTTCATTGGAACTTCTGTTTAAAAAAAAAAGGCATTTTTTAGGCTGCAAATTTTCCTGAATTAGTCTTTTCAAAATATTGTGCCCATGCAGATAAATCTTACATTGGGCCTCAGACATCGCAATGCACGTTAAGGCAATTTATCAGCCGCTAAATCGTGAATGACTCAATCAATCAGTATCGTCTTTGCCTGTAGAGACTCCACTTTGAAGTCATCATCAGCCATGCATATTTAGGGTGGTAGGATAGAAATATCATTTTGCAAACAAATTTGAGAGAGACTCTTTCCTCTCTTGTCTTTCTTGTGATGAGAAGGTGGTCACACACCTGCTAGCCAGGCCTCAGGGCTTTTTACTCTTTGCAAGCATCTTCAGGAGCGACGCATGGCAGATTTCCCCTGGAACTGGCCTTTCAGCGATCCTTAACACCTACCGTGGCTTGCTGGGGCTAGATTCTGAGCCACATTTTTTCCGATGGAAGATATAAAGTTTACCTTCCCAAACAAAGGACAAGTGTTTATCACATTTTTATTTGGTCTTCCATTTGTCTTTCAATACATTTTCAATCTCTTTCTTTAATCAATCCAAATTGTTTATTTTCCTCCAAAAGGAAGATAAATGCCATACCTAGCTTGTCTTGTTGAGGCTTGTCTCTTTGCTGCTAACAGTACTTCGATTGTTAAGAGAGGTTGACGTTTCCACATGTCTTTTTTTTTTTTTTAAACTCACAGACCACAGTGCTTAACCTGGGAAGATAACCGCTGTAGCTCTTCAGGAAATGAAGACCATTAGTGAAATGTCTTTCATTATAAAGAACAAATAAAAAAGAAAAAGCCTATCATTTTAATTTAATTGTCTGAATTCAGAGATTCTTCACTTCTTAAATCCAAACAAAAGTACTTTTGAAAACTGTAATCCCAATTAACCTATATTTTATTTACTTTGGCTCATGTATAACACCTAAAGTGATAATGTGTCAGCTGTCAGCATTTCTGATTTACTTTTCATTATATTGTACTTTTTCGCCACTGGCAAAAAAAAAAATTCTTTATTTCTTACATAGTTAGAATTTTTTTAAAAGTAGACTTAACATACAAGAGCTAGAAGACTCTCCACTTGTTTCTTTTCTCTCTGTATTCTGTCTCCTTGTTACTTGTCTACCTTTTCAGTGACTGTTTTCAAGGAAGTTCAATAAGCATTCAATTTCTTTTCTTAGACACTAAGAATTAACTTTGTGACAATTAATTTCATTTGTTTCTTTCTTAAAGTCACATGCTAAGTAACATCCTTCAGAAGACACTATTTTAATGTTTTTACCTTTTCTGCCCTATACTTACTACTATCCATATTGTGCCCAGTCATGTCTGACTGAGCCAGGCTGCACTGTCCATGTAATTTTCCAGGCAGGAATACTGGAGTGGGTTACCACTTACTGCTCTGGGGATCTTCCCGACCTAGGGAAGAACTCCACCAAGGGATGGAACTCGCATCTCTTATGTTGCATTGGCCGGAGGATTCTTTACCACTAGCACCATGTGGGAAGCTCATTTTGCTTATTAAGCAGGTATAAATTAAGTGCTATATGGCAGTCTGTCATCATTTCCTTGGATAATACCCTAGATTGGCAACTGGAAGAAAAAGTATTTTCATTCCCATCAATACTTCCAACCACAACTACAACTCTGAATCACTATCCTGGATCTCCTGTAGCCATTTTTTGAGGCGGGGGGTGGGGCGGGGCGGGCACGCTGCATGCTGCATAGCATGAGTCATCTTAGTTCCCTGACCAGGGGTTGAACCCGGGCCCCCTGCAGTGGTAGCCCAGTGTATGGACCGCTGGACCACTGGAGAGGTCCCTGAAGCTGTTTTTAACTGGATCTCAGTTAGTAAAAATGGTAACACTCCTTTGACGGCTGTGTCAGTGGAGCCAAGGCTTCACATGTAAAGGAGATATCAGATTATACCCGATGATCCTTGGAGAGCTGTCCTGTGTGAAATTAGAAAACGTCCATATTTTTGGCCAACACAGATATTGGTACAGGAGCACTTCACTATATTTCAGACTGTATTTTGACACCCCCTTCTCATTATCTCCAATTTGCTTCCTTTTCCCTGTGAACATTTATGTAGGGTCCTGGTCCTAGTCTTCCCAGGTATAAGAGAGTGCTGTAAATAGATGACTTGATAAACTAATTTGAGCACTGATATGAATGACCTCTTTCCCTACCCATAAAATGTCTGCATTTTAACCCATCTTTTTGAGTTTCAAATCAGATAAATGATCAGTGAGAGAACATTAGATATTCATGTCCAAGCCTTTCTAGTTAAGGTTCCATAGAATCTTGAACACTTTAAGCATTTAAAAGGACTGAAGAGATAGAGTCTAGGAGGAGTTCATATCCACTATCCTCAGAAATTGCTGCTTCATCTCTGTTCACTCCATTGCTTTTGTTTCTACATTGTGTCTGGTATTATTCGAGGCAGATAGTAATGAACAAAAGAGTAAGCTTAAAAATATAAGAGGTTTTCCACCCTGATATATCAGAGTCCAGAGAAACCACAAGTACTCAAGCTCCATTTCTTTTCCTGTCCCACCATTATAATGTGAGTTTTGTCCTCATGGTCCTAAAATGTTGGGTTTTAGCTCGTATCCCGACATCATCCATGAATCCAAGCAGAAAGAAGAAAGACCAAGGCAAAGTGCAAAAGGCAAAGACACATATCAACCAAGTTTCTCTTAAATTGTTTTGTGACCATTCATGAGCTCTGAATGGTCAGGACTGGGTCACATGACCACTTCTAAACAGAAGCTAATAGCTGGTCACATTACCACATAGAACACAATCTAGGTTGTGTTAATGTGAAAGATGATTTGAGTGAAATTGTTATAGGGAAATAGCCATGCTTGCCACAGGGATCTAACTAGTTTGAAAGCAGAGGAAGGTCAATCTTTTTTTTAAATCATAAAAAAAAATGTAGTTAATTTACAATTTTGTGTTAGTTTCAAGTGTGCAGCAAAGTGATTAGTTATGTATATATTCTTTTTCAGTTTCTTTTCTATTACAGGTCATTATAAGATATTGAATATGATTCCAGGCCAATCTTACAAAATAATATTATTACTAATACTAAGAAGTGGCCAGGCCAAAGCAAGAGCTTAAGCTGGGGGAAAAAAGAACACACACCTGGAATGAAGGTCATCTTTGAGATAAGTTGGAACTTGGTACTTTAAAGCATGTAAAGGAGAATAAATTGAAACTAATGCTGACAGAAAGAGAGAAGGATAGCTCTCTATTAAGTCAAGAAGGATAAGCAGACTTTCATGCATCATTAAGACTTTTAGATTTGAATCCATGAACCCTGGAAATTATTAGCATACTTTCATGGTGTACTGACTTCATGAGTTTTACCTTTTTAGAACACTCTGGATTTTTCCAATGAGAACTAAAGAGAATGCAAGGGAATATGGAAATATCATGTTTCTTTAACGGATGAAAGAGGTGATGTTAGCTTGGACTAGGCTAGAAGCAGGAGAGTGAAGAGTGGTGGAATTCTTTAGGATGGCTAGATTAAGTAATTATTTTGATGTGATCTATGGGAGAGAGAGGATAGTTGTGTGAATGAGCACAAAAAGCCCAGAGTGGCACCCAGATTGTTGATCCAGGAAAAGAGTAATGGTGTTGTGTGCTGAGATGGGGAATGCAGCCTTTGGGGGCATGGGGGTGGGAAACAATAATGAGTTCCATCCTTGACATTGGTGTTGGAGATGTCTGCTGGATATTCAGAGGGGTTGGCTAGTGTACAGTTGGACGTTAGGGTCCAAAACTCAGGAGGGAACTCTAAGACAACGACACAGGTGAAGATGCTTTGGGTAGGAAGATCATAATGGAAGCCATGGGAAGGGATGAGAAGGTTCCAGAAGAGTAGGCAGAGTGAGAAGCCCAAGACAGAACTCTGTTTGGGGACTGAGGAAGTAGTAAAGTTGGTGGCTGGAGGAATAAAGATAAATTGAAAAGGCAACTTCCAAGGGAGACTAGCGATGTGAGACTGAGTTTCCAAATGAATGACATAGTCGTGTCTTGTTCTGTGTGCAGACATGCGAATGTCACAGGAGCTTTCTTGAGTTGTTAGGCAGTACTGACCTAGCTGGGTAGAGGCATCTGCCACGCCTGGGCAAAGCTGGGCAGAGTGCAAGCCAGTACACTTTGTTCCCACCCAGGTTGAATATTAGATACCGAAAGTGCATCTACATATCTTCCATCAACAGAGAGATAGGCGGGTCCGTGAGAAAGCTAAGAAGTAGCCCAGTGGAGGTTGTGTCAGATGCCTTTGGCCTATCCCTTCTATTTCCTTACTCCTGTTTCAGCTCCTGTTTTATGTCTAGCTACAGAAAATTCTCTCAATTAAAAATAAGACAAACTCTAACTATAGTTATTTGGCTCTTTGTTAAAAAAAATATGATTTTGCCAAAGTCTTTGAAAGAACTTTAAATTTGAAATTGTACAATAGATTCATTTGATTTTAAATTTGTAAATAAGAACTGCAGGTTATTGAGGCAGTGAAAACGTTGAGAACAACTTTTCAAATAACGCTGGGAAGACTGGGTGAGAACATGTGATAAATGTCTCTCCACAGCCTCCCCACTTATCTAAAGGATGGCTTCTGAATATAGGTGCTGGGAGTTCAGTGCTAAGGGTTCTATACACATCTGCAGCTTTAGCTATTATTTTTAAGATGTCTCTATAGACTGTCCCTTCCTTGCTTCTCCAATCTGGCTCCCCCACCCCCATCTCTTTGTCTCAAGATCCGCAAATGCCAGGAGAACATTCTCCTGGTGTCCTTCTCTTCTTTCTAGCTCCTTGACCCCTTGCCAGGATTTCTCACTCTTCCATGCTCCAAGGATGCTTCTGGTATGTGACAGACAGGTAGACTCTGGGTAGTAGTTTACAACGCTTTATGAACCACAAGGAGTCTCAGCCTTGGGGCGTCTAGATATGACAGCTTAGAGTGGAGAGAGGAAATCTCAGTTGCTGAGAAATTTTATCAGAAGTTTTTGCCTTTTTATTCATGGAGAATTTGTGAGTGAAAGGGAAGAATGGGAGCTAGGTTGGCACGGGTGGGACTGGTTGGTGCCCATTGTTTAGCCGTTCAGTCGTGTCCAACTCTCTGTGACCCCATGCACTGCAGCACACCAGGCTTCCCTGTCCTCCACTATCTCCCAGAGCTTGCTCAAATTCATGTCCTTCAGATAGGAGATGTCTCACAATCTCCTCCTCTTCTGCCCTCTTCTCCTTCTCCTCTTGCCTTCAATTTTTCCTAGCGTCAGGGTGCTGAGGCTGGTGCCAGACAGACCAAGATACCAAAAAGTACATGGTTTCAGATTTTACATATTAGACTCAGAGTTTGGATACTGGAATATGGAAAAACAATCTGTAAAACTCTGATTTGCATTAAAGTAAATTTTCATTTTTGTCATTAATGCAAATCTCTCTTAACATATATGTCTAGTAATTAGTATGAGATGTATGCATATTCTACTGTACAAAGATAGGCACACATATTTAACACATAGGAATGGAATACCCACACACATTGTACCCGTTTGGCCAACTAAGAAATTTCTTATCAGCTGGAACTGCTACCTCCTTCTCTTTCATCCATCAGTCATTTTCTTTGACCATTGTCATCCTTAAACACCTGGTTCCCGTGACATTATATATGGGAGTCTCTGACGCAGTATGACTGCCTCATGTTAGTAGGTCCATAACTGTAGAGTGTGGGTAAGATGTTGCTCTTTTATTTTTTTTTTAATTGAATTGCTTGAAGTGGTAGTATAGAAGTTAAAACTGAATCGTGGAATTCCTTACTGTCATCTCACACAACCTAAGTGAGAAACAATTTACAATGTAGAAAGAATGCAGAATTCCTCCTCCTCTACAGAATGCTTGCCGTGGAGTGGACCCTATTTGCCTTTTGAAAGCCAATCTTTCAACTGCACTCATCTGTGACAATAAATTTAATGCTTACACCAATGAAGAGAGAAGAGAAAGATGAAACCTTTTGCCAGAGCTTGGCTGGACAGCTGTTATTTTTTGTTAGGGATATAAGAGTTTATAAGAAAGTGCTCCTCAAAGGATGGAGTACTTATATGGCATTCTTTACTTTTAAAGAAAAACCCATCAACAGAATCCTGTAAATGTACATGTACAGAAACATATGTGAACACAAAAGGTGATATTTAAAATCATCTAAAGTCAGAAAAGTGCAATAAAGACTGTATTCTTCCATTTCCCTTTAAAAAGTCTTTTATTTTGATGCTTGTTTTTCCAAAATAATAAGGCCACAACCTTGAATCTTTTAACCGGAGAAGATTTGTAACTCCTCTCCTAGGTAGACTGGTGCTCTTCATCTCCAGGGGAACTGGAACCAAAGCTTTAGCCTGTTTAACCTCTGGGTGCTTTTAAAATGTGCAGATTTCCAAGCCTCTGCCACGACTCTGTTGTAGCAGACCAGAATGGACACAGAAATCTGCGTGTTTAACAAACAAACCAGTGGATTTTAATGCAGGGGGTTTAGGGAATCACGCCAAGTAAACACAGCCCTGGGGCTAATCTTGTTATTAATTAGCTATTGTCAGCTAAAAGCCTTTCTTCACTGGAGATGAGAATAAAAAAAACCCTCAAACTCAAAACTTCAGCAAAACGTTAAAATAGCAGATTGTTTTCTAAAATTTTTCCTCTAAATTTCAAGACTGCTATTCCAGATAACATTATTCTCATACAATAATAAAATATTTTAATTCTTTATTTCACTTAGAAAGAACCATTAAAAGGTTAATTATCAGCAAGTAAGATTCAGCTTGTACCTTCTCAGTCTAGTTTCAAGACTCAACACACACCTACAGCTGATGTTCAGATTAATGACTGGAATTCTGAGATATCCTGGCAACTAAAACATTGTGGGTGGCCTTATTTCCTTAGACTAAATTCTGAAAAGTGGAATTTCAGGGTCAGAAGCTAATGTTTAATCTAAAGGCTTTGTTTGTATTGCCAAACCTCAAAACTGAGAAGTAATATTAATACATAAGGAAATTGAACACATAAATGCTTACAGTGTGCTAGGTAAGTGCATCTCAATCTTCACTACAACATGACTAATTTAATTTTATCAGTATATCCATTTTTAAGTTGGTAAAAAATGAGGCTTAAAGGACATAAGATCATACAACCAGTAAGTAAAAAAAGCAGAAGTGGGATTTAGGTCAGACGGTAAAGAATTTGTCTGCAATGTTGTTGATTGGGGTTTGATCCCTGGGTCAAGAAGATCCGCTGGAGAAGGGATTCTCCAGTATTCTTGCCTGGAGAATTCCATGGATAGAGGAGCCTGGCAGGCTACAGTCCATGGGGTTGCAAGGAGTAGGACACAAATTACTAACAGTTTCACTTTCATAGCCGATTAAGTGTTGTGTTAGTGTGGACAGCAAAGGTACTCAACCACACAGGTACATGTATCCCTTCTCCCCCAAACTCCCCTCCCATCTACCTGACACTGCACTCTTATTGCTAACCACTCAGCATGCTGCCTTTGAAAAGTTGTACCAGTTAACACTGTCATCAGAAGTATATGAGAATTCCTGCACCCTAACCAACCCACAGACCAGCTTATCTGCCTCCGGAGAAATCTGAATGCAGGTCAAGAAGCAACAGTTAGAACTGGACATGGAACGACAGACTGGTTCCAAATCAGGAAAGGAGTACGTCAAGGCTGTATACTGTAACCTTGCTTATTTAACTTATATGCAGATACATCATGTGAAATGTTGGGCTGGATGAAGCGCAAACTGGAATCAAGATTGCCGGGAGAAATATCAATAACCTCAGATATGCAGATGGCACCACCCTTATGGCAGAAAGCAAAGAAGAACTAAAGAGCCTCTTGATGAAAGTGAAAGAGGAGAGTGAAAAAGTTGGCTTAAAGCTCAGCATTCAGAAAACTAAGATCATGGCATCCAGTCCCATCACTTCAAGGCAAAAAGATGGGGAAACAGTGAGAGATTTTTTTTTTTTTTTAGCTCCAAAATCACTGCAGATGGTAACTGCAACCATGAAATTAAAAGACTCTTGCTCCTTAGAAGAAAAGTTATGACCAAACCAGACAGAATATTAAAAAGCAGAGACATTACTTTGCCAACAAAGTCCGTCTAGTCAAAGCTATGGTTTTTCCAGTAGTCATGTATGGATGTGAGAGTTGGACTATAAAGAATGCTTAGCATCAAAGAATTGATGCTTTTGAACTATGGTGTTGGAGAAGACTCTGGAGAGTCCCTTGGACAGAAAGGAGATCCAACCAGTCCATCCTAAAGGAGATCAGTCCTGGGTGTTCATTGGAAGGACTGATGCTGAAGCTGAAACTCCAATACTTTGGCCACCTGATGCGAAGCGCTGACTCATTGGAAAAGACCCTGTTGCTGGGAAACATTGAAGGCGAGAGGAGAAGGGGACGACAGAGGATGAGATGGCTGGATGGCATCACTGACTCGATGGACATGAGTTTGAGTAAACTCCTGAAGCTGGTGATGGACAGGGAGGCCTGGTGTGCTGCAGTCCATGGGGTCGCAAAGAGTCGGGTATGAATAAGCAACTGAACTGAACTGACTGAACACAGGGTATTACTTTTCTTTTTAAGTTACCAGTTCAGTGGAAACAATCACTGGTTTAAAGAATGAACTATCTCTTTTGGACAGTGGTTCTTGAATTCAAATTATACCCATCCAGTTCCAGTTTAGTCACTCAGTCGTGTCCGACTCTTTGCCACCCCATGAACCACAGCACGCCAGGCCTCCCTGTCCATCACCAACTCCCGGAGTTTACCCATATACAGAGATTAATACTTCACCCAAGTATTTTGTGCTGTGTAGTTGCTCACTGAAGCCAGGTTACCATTTTTCTATATAGTACTTGGTAGTAAATTGTTCTTGGACCCTTTCTCATGCCATGTTTAGTTGAACCTGGACCATGGTGCAGCTGAGAATGATGCTGAAATACCCGCCAATGATTTATGAATTGGGACAAGAATTTTAATAGGTTTTGTGTGTGCTCTATCATGTCTGACTCTTTGCCGCCCCATGGACTGTAGCCAGCCTGGCTCCTCTGTCCATGGAGTTTTCCAGGCAAGAATACTGGAGTGGAATCTAGTATCTAGTGGAGTGGCATGCTACTCCAGGGCTTCTCCCTGATGCAGGGATTGAACCCCTGTCTCTTTGGCCTCCTGCATTGGCAGACAGGTTCTTTACCACTAGCACCACCTGGGAAGCCCCTTAATTGGTTTTAATATAATCTGTTTTTGTATGATGTCTAAGCTCAATTTCTTCTGACATAGATTTGATTCTGCTTTGAATATGCAAAAATGTAATAAGCAGGACAATTAAAAAGAAAACAAAAGAACTTTAGTTAAACAGAATGAGGAAGTACATACATCAGGTATAGGGTTTGTATATTATAGCAGCCAAGTCCTAAATTTAGTTCTGAGTTCGTAACCAAGGAAACACAAAGATTCTGCTGATTCCATTGTCCTCCCCAAATGGAAGCATAGAAGTTCTTCTGGAGAGCACACTTGCTGGCACGAAAATCAGGGACATCAGATAAAACAGTGGATGATGACTTTACACTATAGAGTTAGCCATCTGTATGTCTTGTTTGGAAAAATGTCTGTTTAGTCCTTTTGCCCACTTTTTGATTGGGTTGTTCATTTTTCTGGTATTGAGCTGCATGAGCTGCTTGTATATTTTGGAGATTAATTCTTTGTCAGTCATTTGGTTTGTTGTTATTTTCTCCCTTCTGAAGGCTGCCTTTTCACCTTGCTTATTGTTTCCTTCCTTGTGCAAAAGCTTTTAAGTTTAATTAGGTCCCATTTGTTTATTTTTGTTTTTATTTCCATTACTCTGGAAGGTGGGGTCATGGAAGATCTTGCTGATTTATGTCAGAGAGTGTTCTGCCTATGTTTTCCTCTAAGAGTTTTATAGTTTCTGGTCTTGCATTTAGATCTTTAATCCATATTACACTGCAGAGTTGCAAGCTGAAATTGTCCTCAAATGAATATTTTTTATATGTGACTGTAAATAGATATACTTTTAATTACAGCTATACTTATCAAAATTGTCCTATAAAAGTTTGAGAACATGAGGTGATAACTACTCCAAGTGGGAAATAATTCTCAAGCGACTATTTCTGCATGATTTGATACTATCGATTTTCTAGCCATGAATGTACAGTGTTCCACAATCTAAGCTCTTGGTGGGCACTGAATAAGACACTGAAAATTAACTTAATAGGGTTATTCATGGCTCAAAGCATTATTTCTTGATTATTAGTAATAATAATAAATTTTGTCCACACTTTGGATACTGACAGTGGTTGTCCAGCCACCTGCTTCCATTCCCTGAGTTCATAATTCTGACACTCCAAACTGAGTTACACTCTTGCAGAAAATGATAAAATAGTACGGTCTAGTAGTGCTTTTATCCTTAATGGGATTGTAATAAATGGGTCTTTTGGGTTTTACTCACTGCTTTACTGCAGCTCCTTTTCCTAGAGCTTTAGTACAGGTGAACTTGTACTGAGGACCATGTAAGTGACAGGAGCTACTTGTGCTCAGAATCACCTGTACAACCCACTCTGCTGTTGTTTCAGTAAACGTGCATATTTTGAATAAGTCGTCCCTTAAGATGGGGGCTTCCCTAGTGGCTCACTTGGGGAAGAATTTGCCTGCAGTGCAGGAGACCTGGGTTCGAATCCTAGGTCGGGAAGATCCCCTGAAGAAGGGAATAGCTACCCACTCCAGTATTCTTGCCTGGAGAATTCCATGGACAGAGGAGCCCTGGTTGGCTACAGTCTATGGGATCGCAAAGAGCTGGACACGACTGAGCAACTAACACTTAAAAATGAGTATATTTCTTTTTCTGACAGTTTTATTTATGTACGTATTTATTAGTGTTTATTTTTAAAATTTCAATACGTTTTATTGGGAGCATTTTCATTGTGTTTAAACTTGTAGGTCTTCACTTCCTTTAGGTCTGTGATCAAAGCTACCTTGTCTGAGAGGTCTTCCCAACCCCTGAGCATAAATACCTATACTCTACCCACCCTGTGACATCCTGATTCAGTTGCCCTGTTATTTTTCTCCAGAGTACTTAACAGCACTCAATAAATATGTTTGTCATTCATTTCTCCTATTGACAAAAAGCTCCATGAGGGCAGGGATTTAGTTTTGTTCATTGCTCTATCCCGAGTATATAGAAGAGTTTTTGGCACATCGTAGATGCCCAACAAATATTTATGGGGCAGACTAAATAAGTAACTCCTACTCTACAAGCTGGAATCAAGATTTCTGGGAGAAATATCAATAACCTCAGTTATGCAGATGACACCACCCTTATGGCAGAAAGTGAAAAGGAACTAAAAAGCCTCTTGATAAAAGTGAAAGAGGAGAGTGAAAAAGTTGGCTTAAAGCTCACATTCAGAAAACTAAGATCATGGCATCTGGTCCCATCACTTCCTGGGAAATAGATGGGAAAACAGTGAAAACAGTGTCAGACTTTATTTTTTTGGGCCACAAAATCACTGCAGATGGTGATTGCAGCCATGAAATTAAAAGATGTTTACTTCTTGGAAGGAAAGTTATGACCAACCTAGATAGCATATTAAAAAGCAAAGACTTTACTTTGCCAACAAAGGTCCGTCATGTCAAGGCTATGGTTTTTCCAGTGGTCATGTATGGATGTGAGAGTTGGACTGTGAAGAAAGCTGAGCACCGAAAAATTGATGCTTTTGAACTGTGGTGTTGAAGAAGATTCTTGAGGGTCCCTTGGACTACAAGGAGATCCAACCAGTCCATCCTAAAAGAGATGAGTCCTGGGTGTTCATTGGAAGGACTGATGCTGAAGCTGAAACTCCAATACTTTGGCCACCTCATGTGAAGAGCTGACTCAGAAAAAGACCCTGATGCTGGGAGGGATTGGGGGCAGGAGGAGAAGGGAATGACAGAGGATGAGATGGCTGGATGGCATCACTGATTCGATGGGCATGAGTTTGAGTAAACTCCGGGAGTTGGTGATGGGCAGGGAGGCCCGACATGCTGGGATTCATGGGGTCACAAAGAGTGGGACACGACTGAGCGACTGAACTGAACTGAACTCTACTTCTAATTACATTAGTCTAAGGTGCATCCAGAGTTCATGCTGACAAGCTGCATATTCAAAAGTTGCCCATTTCTTTCATCTCCTTTTATCTCATGTCTTGCAGGTTGCCATACATTTGCAAAGTTAGCACTTCTCAAGTGTGGCAGAGTTTTTCTTCAGTCTTGAGAATCATTCCTATTGTCAGAGTTCTCAGCCATTATCCTTTTCTTATCATTTTTAATCTCCTTTTTTTCTTCTTTCTTTTTTAAATTGTGAAAGTATGATAACCTATTTATAGGAGACTTGGAAAATACAGAACAAAGTTGCATACAGTTCTACTATATATTACAATTATTTTTTTAAGTAGATAAATTAAGATTTTTAGTTGACGTTTCAATATCAAATTCTCAAAATTAATAGGATGAATAGGCAGAAAAGTAGAAGGATAGAGCAGACTTGAAAAGCAATGAAGCAATTCAACATAAGATGTTGTTCAGTTGCTCAGTCGTGTTAGACTTTTGTGACCCCATGGACTGCAGCATGCCAGGCTTTACTGTCCTTCACTATCTCCTGGAGTTTTCTCAAACTCATGTCCATTGAGTTTATCTGTTTCAAAGAAACTTCCTACCTGTCATTTAAGTAGATCCCTGCTAGGTTGACCTGACTAGTTTTCCAGACAGGTCCAGACATGTCAATCCTAGGTTTATCCTAACTTAGATTTAAACTGGGTTTCATACTACACTTATATAAAAAAGTGACAAGTGAAAATAATCATATTTTCAGAGATATTCCTATTGACTATTCTTGGGGGTGTCACTTTTTCAACTTGAAACGGAGGTAAAGACTACCCTCTAGGAAGTCAAATTGGAAGACTGATTCCTTAATTGATATTCTCATATAGGGAGAAAGGAGAATGACTTTTGGGTCTGAGAGACTATAACTCTATTTTGGGTGTTAGCATGTTTAAGGGAAGAGTAGCAAGGATTTCTATCAAAGGAGAGGCCAGGTAATAGTAGAGGCCTAGAAAAATGGAAGTAAAAGAAGCAAATGATGGCCAAGCCAGCCAATCACTCTCAAAGGGAGAAGAGTCTTCAGCTATTCCTATCCAATTAGAAAGGGCATCCCTAATAGGATGGGTTGCAGAATGTCTTTCTGCATAGACTGTTTGAATCCCATTGGCAACACCATCCACTTGTGAGAATGATGAATCAGATGATCATGTCTCATGCCATAAATATTTAGTTCAGTTCCTTTCCCTCATTCTGATTCACGTACCTTGACCTTACAATTCTTCCTACTGCTCCTGTTGTAGCCACGCGTTCCGGGAAACAAACTCACTCAGAAGGACAGTGCAGAGAGTGGAGTGCAGTTTATTGCATCGGCAGGCCCAAGGCAGAGTCTCCTCTTAGCCAAGGACCCCGACAGACTTTTGTGAAAACCTTACATACCTTAAGTGCACTGCTCAAGCCCACATCCCCAAATTCCTTAAACCTAGTCTGGAAAGTGTTAAAGGGAGCTACAATCAGGTTACAGCCATGATTCATAATCAGAAGGGTCAGCTAGTTATACGTTGTTGCCCATACCGATGGGTGCCATAAAGATTACAATGGTGACTGACTACACAGGGGATTATTCCATTCTTTTCGGCGATGGGAAATCTTGGTATGGAATCTGGTGCTTATCAGTCCGGGAGACCAGTTTGGCCGTAGGTATGTTATCCCCATTGCTACCAGGCACATAGTCCAAAGCTCACTGAAAGTGCAAGATGGAGTTTCCTTCTTCTTCAAGATGCAGTCAGCTTGGCTTGTTCCTTTCCTCCCTCATTACTTCTCCTATTGGTCCTTTTGAATGCTTATTGTGTGATAGCATTCAAATATATTCTCATTTAATCTTCAGACTGACTCCATGAAGTGGGCCATAGTCCACAGGGTTGCAAAGAGTCAGATATGACTGAAGTGAATTGCACACAGGCATGCACAACGGGACATTAATTTCTCATAAAATAACTGAATTCTTCTTTGAAGACTAAGTGAATTACAAGCATCAAACACTGTACATTCATTTGGGCCAAACAGTGGCCTGCATTTCCAAAATATTAATTACGTTTTTTTCTCTTTAAAAAAAAAAAAAGATTTTTTTAGATGAAAAGTTTTGCTTCTCTTCTTGGATGTTATTTATTGTTTTAATAATGGTAGAAAAGCACACAGAGTATAAATAATCAAAAGCTCATTTACTATTGAAATTGGACCAGTGTATCTAAGATTTATTGTTTTCCCTCTCTAAAGTCCACATTTTTCTCTTTTTTGGCTGATGGTCCCTTTCTGTCTCCATACACTTCACAATTATTTTGCTTTTATTTCCTGTACAAGGTTAAAATTGATTTTTCTGAACTTCCAATAACAATTTATAAAGGATATAACTCCAAAGATGGCATTTCCAACCGAAGTGCTTAGCTTATATCTGTTAATTTAATATCTCAAACTCCTTTCTTTAGTACAGTAATTTATTTCTTAACAGAGGATATGTGAAGGACAAAAAGTGTGTTAAGTTAAGTGGTACTATTTCTGCCAAAGTGTTCTCGAGACAGTCACATTATATATGGCATGTGAAAGCCACCACCATTAACTCAGAAGTGTTTTGATGTAAAGGCAGATCCCTTACTGACACATACTTAACATGTATGCACCATGCTTCTCCAAAATTCAAGAATTAGCTCTCAATAATTTCCTAACAATAGTGTATAGGATTTGTTCTTTCATCTGCAATATTTTACTACATGTGTATGATATGTGCATGTGTGTGCTCAGTCGTGTCTGACTCTTTTGCCACCCCATGGACTGTAACCCACCAGGCTCCTCTGTCCATGGGATTCTCCAGGCAAGAACACTGGAGTGGGTTGCCAGTTCCTTCCAGGAGATTTTCCCAACCCAGAGATCAAACATGCATCTCTTGTGTCTCCTGCATTGACAGGCGGGTTCTTTACCACTGTGACACCTGGGAAGCCCTATGTGATATGACCTGTAAATTTTTAGTTGTACTTTGGCCATATTATTCTTTGAGGCCGTTTGGATGTGTTCATGATCCTTATTTTGACATCTTGGTGGCTCCATACAGATCATACTACTGCCATAAACTGTACATTGCTAAAAACTAGTATAATAAGAGAGGGAAACTTTCAAATTTTAGGAAAACACAGGGTAAGAGGAGTATTATATATATATTCCAAAGATTTTTGAATCATCCTATTACATCAGCAGTTTTTTGCTTGGGCGTATTGTTTTTCACACAGGATAACAATCGTCATTGTTCTTATTGTCAACTAATAAGATGGTTTAGGGACCCTGCAGCAACGACCAACATTGAAACAGTTTGGGGACTAAAATCCTAAGGATAAGTTTCTGTGCCATTTTGCAGTGTTGTTAAGGAATAATTATGCTTTATTTATTTATTTATTTTTATCATTCTGAGTATCTGAGATATGTGCATATCTGGCTTTAAGTCACCTATAGACCAGGACTTGTCTCGGTATCAGCAATGCCTGGCACTTGCCTCTCAGGTGATATTGTAGGTGCTGCAAGAAGGTCAGCTGGGTAGGCCTGGGAGAACAAGACTGCTGATGCTCTGTAGTCAAGTGGTACATAAAGTCAGCAGTTTTCTTCTTGAATATATCTTAGGAAGACCGTCTAAAAAGTCTTTCCTAGGAGCCTTTCAAAGAAAGCTACAGCATTATTAAGCCCCAAACATCTTAGGTCCTGTTTTACTATTTGCCAAGAAAATAAGCAGTGCTTTAGCATAAATGCTACAATACGCCCAGGAATATCTACAGTTCCTTTAAGACTTGAAGTGTGGGGGTTTCATGAGAGTCCGCTGAGCTGGCTATACTACCTGCTTAGCTCTGTACCAGTAGGGAACCTGTGAATAAAAAAACTAGCTCTTAATTCTAGAAAACAAGTGCTTTCAAAAATAAGATATTATTGGCCCACTTTTGTACTCTGTTAAATTCCTTGAATCCTCTTGGTCTTTCCTCCCTTCCTTCAGTGGTTCCTAATTACTCTGAGTTATGATGGTTCATCTTAAAATTTTTTGACTTTGTGATGGTGTGAAAGTAGTACATGCCGTAGAAGCGGTACTTCAAATTTTGAATTTTGATCATCCCCCCGACTAGCGACACTCTGTCCCCTCCTCGGTCGTGATGCTCAGTAACTGCAGCAGCCGCAGAGCCCAGGCCGACATTCATTCATGTGAGGAAGCTACTGACACAACCATTCTGTACAGACTGCCAGTCTGGTTCACTTTCAGTACAGCATCCAATAAAGCACATGAGATGTTTTGTACTTTATTATAAAACAGACTTTGTGTTTTGCTGAACAGTAGGGTAATGGAAGTCTTCTGAACACATTCAACGTAGGCCCAAGTAAGCCATGATGTTCTGTAGGTTAAGTATGTTAAATGCAATTTTGACTTACAATATTTTCTTTTTTCCTTCTCTTAGCTATGACCACCTTTTTCTAAAGTATTTATTTTCTGATTGATATACAGGCAAAAACACTCTTTGAATTTTAAAAGAAAACCTGCCTTTTATTTTTACCTTACGGTGGGTCTTTTAGGATATAACGCCTTTGCAAGTTGAAGAATATTTGTTCTTAATCTTCTCCAGTGAATTGAAGACGAGGAAGTGAGGAAAATTGATATTTTCTGAAGTGAGGAAAATTGGTATAACATGGTGGATTTTAAACCAAGTTGTTCTTTTTTATCTTGAAAGATTTTTCCTTAATCTGATATTGTGTCCTTCCTACCATTTTGGCTAGAACTTTTTTTTGAGATATGATTGCCATTATAATGATTTTTTTTTTATTTTAAAAAATGTTCTTACCTGACAAAAGCTTTTAATGGTCAGTAGCTCTACATTAATCCCTAAATTCATATTTGAAATTTTATTGATCTATGAAATTCAAAGTCTGGCAGGCACAACTGTACGTAAAACCTATTTCCATCCTTCCAGATTTCTCTGAAAGGGAACGCACTTGGCAACAGAGATTATAAATGCTTTCAAGAATATGACAGATGATTTTTCACATCAAATAGGTGATAAGGCATCACTTGTCAAGTTTCTAATTGGCCATTATCTTTTATCCAGCATCTGCCCTCTACACATCTGGTCATGCATCATGGCTTTAGGACTTCCATATTCATCCCCCAGAGAATCACCATGTGGGTCAAACTCCAAGGGATGATGCTCATCAGATTGGTCTGTCTTGTGGTTCTCACCTCAACTCATCTCAAGGTGTGATTTACAAATGCTATTGCTTGAGCCTGAATGTGACTCAGGCCACAAATTTAAGAGATGTTTTTAACACCTTCTTCCAATTTTTAAATAATTATCTGAATTGGGAGTTGAAGGATTACATCACAAGTTTTAGTTTTGAGTTGTAGTTTATGATGAATTGAGGCTGTATATTTCTCTACTGTTTTCATCAGAAGAAGATCCCTTGGTAAATCTAATCATCTGCAGAAATATAAATGGTGATTTTTATACGGTCCCAGATGTTCCATTAGGGTGTTGTTATATCTTTTCTCCACCTAGCTGTTTAGTGTAATGCACAATAAGACAGATACAAGGCACAGTTTTGCCAAATGCTAGTTATGGAAGAAGACTCTGATGTGAACAAAATAGAATGAATTTATAAAGTCTGGGTACAGAATGTTGTTTTCAGATATAAAATGTAACTCCTAAAGAGGACAGGCAGAAGGAGGCTATCTAATTTCAATTTTTGCATAGGTATTAAAAGGTAAAAAAGATTATTTTGTTTATATACTACTATGCCTGAAACATGAAAGACACTAAATAATATCTTTGAATCATAGAACTCAAAGATGTCATTGGTTTTATCTGTATCAGTTTGTATCAGTTTTATTTACCAATACAAACTATACAAGTATGTATTGTATAAAATCATACATTGTTTTCTGTTAGTATGAGTCTGTAATTTGTCAAACACTTAAAAGTCCATAAAGAAGCAAAATGTTACGTATTATCCATACTTCAAATAACTTTAGTTTTATTATAGGAGTTAAGTCATATATATCTGGTATTCATCTTCATTTTTATCTGTATATAATACTTAATATATTAAGTATAAAATACTTAAAAGATAGCAATCAGTTCAGTTCAGTTTAGTTGCTCAGTCATGCCCGACTCTTTGTGACCCTGTGGAATACAGCACGCCATGCCTCCCTGTCCATCACCAACTCCCGGAGCCCACCCAAACTCATGTCCACTGAGTCAGTGATGCCATCAACCATCTCATCCTCTGTCATCCACTTCTCCGCCTGCCCTCAATCTTTCCTGGGCGTCAGGGTCTTTTAAAATGAGTCAGCTCTTCACATCACGTGACCAGAGTATTGGCGTTTCAGCTTCAGTATCAGTCCTTCCAATGAATACCCAGGACTGATCTCCTTTAGGATGGACTGGTTGGATCTCCTTGCAGTCCAAGGGACTCCCAAGAGTCTTCTCCTACACCATAGTTCAAAAGCATCAATTCGGAGAAGGAAATGGCAACCCACTGCAGTGTTCTTACCTGGAGAATCCCAGGGACGGGGGAGCCTGGTGGGCTGCCGTCTATGGGGTTGCACAGAGTCGGACATGACTGAAGCGACTTAGCAGCAGCAGCATGTCAATTAAAATGTACAAATTTGATTTTCTTCTGAAAAGTTTGTCTCTGAGGCAATATAAAACTCATGTTTATTGGAAAAAAAAAAAGCATCAATTCTTCAGTGCTCAGCTTTCTTTATAGTCCAACTCTCACATCCACACATGACCACTGGAAAAACCATAGCCATGACTAGATGGACCTTTGTTGGCAAAGTAATGTCTCTGCTTTTTAATATGCTATCTAGGTTGGTCATAACTTTCCTTCCAAGGAGTGTCTTTAATTTCATGGTTGCAGTCACCATCTGCAGTGATTTTGGAGCTCCAAAAAATAAAGTCAGCCACTGTTTCCACTGTTTCCCCATCTATTTGCCATGAAGTGATGGGACTGGATGCCATGATCTTAGTTTTCTGAATGTTGAGCTTTAAGCCAACTTTTTCACTCTCCTCTTTCACTTTCATCAAAAGGCTCTTTAGTTTTTCTTCACTTTCTGCCATAAGGGTGGTGTCATCTGCATATCTGAGGTTAGTGATATTTCTCCCAGCAATCTTGATTCCAGCTTGTGCTTCTTCCAGCCGAGCGTTTCTCATGATGTACTCTGCATATAAGTTAAATAAGCAGGGTGACAATATACAGCCTTGATGTACTCCTTTTCCTGTTTGGAACCAGTCTGTTGTCCCATGTCCTGTTCTAACTGTTGCTTCCTGACCTGTGTATAGATTTCTCAAGAGGCAGGTCAGGTGGTCTGGTATTCCCATCTCCTTCAGAATTTTCCATAGTTGATTGTGATCTAACAGTCAAAGGCTTTGGCATAGTCAATAAAGCAGAAATAGATGTTCTTCTGGAACTCTCTTGCTTTTTCAATGATCCAGCGGGTGCTGACAGTTTGATCTCTGGTTCCTCTGCCTTTCCTAAAACCAACTTGAACATCTAGATATTCACGGTACACGTATTGCTGAAGCCTGGCTTGGAGAATTTTGAGCACTACTTTGCTAGCGTGTGAGATGAGCCCAATTGTGCAATCGTTTGAGCGTTCTTCGGCATTGCCTTTCTTTGGGATTGGAATGAAAACTGACTTTCCCAGTCCTGTGGCCACTGCTGAGTTTTCCAAATTTGCTGGCATGTTGAGTGCAGCACTTTCACAGCATCATCTTTCAGGATTTGAAATAGCTCAACTGGGATTCCATCAACTCCACTAGCTTTGTTCCTAGTGATGCTTCCTAAGGCCCACTTGACTTCACATTCCAGGATGTCTGGCTCTAGGTTGGTGATCACACCATCATGATTAACTGGGTCATGAAGATCTTTTTTTGTAGGTTCTTCTGTGTATTCTTGCCACCCCTTATAATATCTTCTGCTTCTGTTAGGTCCATACCATTTCCGTCCTTTATTGTGCCCATCTTTGCATGAAATGTTCCCTTGGTATCTCTAATTTTCTTGAAGAGATCTCTAGTCTTTCCCATTCTATTATTTTCCTCTATTTCTTTGCACTGATCACTGAGGAAGTCTTTCTTATCTCTCTTTGCTGTTCTTTGGAACTCTGCATTCAAATGGGTATATCTTTCCTTTTCTCCTTTGCTTTTTGCTTCTCTCCTTTAACAGCTATTTTTAAGGCCTCCTCTGACAGCCATTTCGCTTTTTTGCATTTCTTTTTCTTGGGGATGATCTTGCTCCCTGTCTCCTGTACAGTGTCATGAACTTCCGTCCATAGTTTATCAGGCACTGTGTCTATCAGAATTAAAACAGTATGAAAAGGCAGAAAGATAGGATACTGAAAGATGAACTCCCTGGGTCAGTAGGTGCCCAATATGCTACTGGAGAAGAGTGGAGAAATAACTCCAGAAAGAATGAAGGGATGGAGCCAAAGCAAAAACACCACCCAGTTGTGGATGTGACTGGTGATAGAAGCAAGGTCTGATGCTATAAAGAGCAGTATTGCATAGGAACCTGGAATGTTAGGTCCATGAATCAAGGCAAATTGGAAGTGGTCAAATAGGAGATGGCAAGAGTGAACGCTGACATTCTAGGAATCAGCAAACTAAAGTGGACTGGAATGGGTGAATTTAGGCACATGACCATCACAACTACAACTGTGGGCAGGAATCCCTTAGAAGAAATGGAGGAGCCCTCATAGTCAGCAAAGAGTCCAGCAAAAGAAATGCAGTACTTGGATGCACTCTCAAAAATGACAGAATGATCTCTGTTTGTTTCCAAGGCAAACCATTCAATATCATGGTAATCTAAGTCTATGCCCCAACCAGTAACACTGAAGAAGCTGAAGTTGAACGGTTCTATGAAGACTTACAAGACCTTTTAGAACTAACACCCAAAAAAGATGTCCTTTTCACTATAGGGGACTGTAAAGCAAAAGTAGGAAGTCAAGAAACACCTGGAGCAACAGGCAAATTTGACCTTGGAATACAGAGTGAAGCAGGGCAAAGGCTAATAGAGTTGTGACAAGAGAATGCACTGGTCATAGCAAACACCCTCTTCCAACAACACAAGACAAGACTCTACACATGGACATCACCAGATGGTCAACACCGAAATCAGATTGATTATATTCTTTGCATCCAAAGATGGAGAAGCTCTATACAGTCAGCAAAAACAAGACTGGAAGCTGACTATCGCTCCAATCATGATCTCCTTATTGCCAAATTCAGACTTAAATTGAAGAAAGTGGGGGAAACCACTAGACCATTCAGGTATGACCTAAATCAAAAAGATAGCAATAGAGAAGCAAATTTTGAAACAAACTTAAAATAAGTCTCTATACTCATACACCCCTGGAAAACTTAGTCTTTCAGTTTTTTTTTTCTATCCATATTTTAGAGTCTGTACAATCAAATAGCAAAATATATAGAGCTGACTTTTAAAATTCAAGACAGTTCATCATTGTGGAAAGAGTTGCAGAATGGAAGAAAGAGGCCCCAAGATCTAGCTTTGCTTTTATTTTTCCCTTATAAAATAGGCAGTAAGGCTACAACATCTTTATCATTTTTTCAGCTTTTTATTTCTAAGCTATAAGAACTTGTTTTTGAACATTAACTAAAAGGGTAGTATTGATGCCTCTGCCCACAGCTTCTCAGCCTCATCTCTCATCATGCCTCCTAGAGGCCCTCCTGCTAGTATCCTCTCTCCCACTAAGCCTGCCTCAAGGAAGCCTTGCTGTTTCTCCTCCCAGAGGGCCCAGATCACTCTCTCTCCCTGGAATACAACACACACACACACACACACACATGCACACGCACACAGGGTCAGCTTCATAAACACATAGTAATCCTTTAATTCCTAGCTCAGAAATAACATCCTCTAGTCCAGGAAATCTTTACTATCGGCCACACGCCATCACTTCCTACCTTGTTGATATATCACACTACATGGTAATTTATTTGCTAAATGTCAGTCTGCTATTTTATAAGCTCCTTTAATTCTAGCAACTATATTTCCTTTTATATCTCAGGCTCTCATACCACCATGTGGTACACAGTAAACCTTCCTCAAGTGTTTGTTGAATGAATAAACAAATAATTTGAATGATGTGGCGTGCAGGCATGCTGAGTTGCTTCAGTCATGTCCAATTCTTTGTGACTTATGAACTGTAGCCCTCCAGACTCCTCTGTCCATGGGATTCTCCAGGCAAGAATCCTGGAATGGGTTGCCATGCCTTCCTCCAGGAGATCCCAACCCAGCGATCGAACCCACATCTCTTACGTCTCCTGCATTGGCAGGCAAGTTGTTTACCACTAGTGCCACCTGGGAAGCCCCTGAATGCTTGGTCTGTCTGGCAAATTCCTGGCTAATATCTTCTGTGATCATTCAGTCAGTTGTTTGATAAATGTTTGGCACTTTGTGTAAGATAACTGCCCTGCACTTTGCAGATTACAAAACTGAACCAGGTAGAGTCAAGCCCCTGTGCTCTGAGACAGAAGATGTATGCTTGTCACTGAATTTGAAACAGAAAGCCCCAAACCCCACAGGTCCCATGAAAAAATGTAAGGACGTTTTTGTGCAAATTAGTGGAGGAATGGCCAAGAGGCACAGACTCTTTAGCAAGATGGCAAGGATTTAATCAAATTAATTGTTCAACAGTACTTGAATAATGTTCATGTTTCTTTAATGAAACTTTTACTATTTGTTATTGATACCACTGTAAGTGATGGAGGGACAATAACAGATTCGAAACTGGGAAAATACCAGTCATTCCAGTAGCACTGGGGAGGACAGTTTAGGGCCAAGAATTACCACAGGTAGGATAGTTCAGTGGGTAAAAAATCCACCTGCAATGTAGGAGACACTGGAGATGCAGGTTCGATCCCTGGGTGGGGAAGATCCCCTAGAGAAGGCATGGCAACCCACTCCAGTATTCTTGCCTGGAGAATCCCATGGTCAGAGGAGCCTGGTGGGCTACCGTCCATCGGGTCACAGAGTCAGAAACGACTGAATGACTAAGCACACACAGCAGAGGAAGACCAACTTCAGAAGCTGCTGTGAGCGTCTAGGCAAGAATTAAGAAGGGCTGAGCCTCTGCTGGTGTCAGGGGTGATGGAGGGCAGCAGATGGCTACCCAGCTGCTCACTGCTCTCACACAGAAATTCAGGCTTTTGCCTCTATTAACTCACATGGTTTTATTTTCTAGAAAGGCATTTAAAACTTAAACAATAAAAGTTATGGCCAAGAAGATTAGTAGAAAAGTCCAGAAGTTATGCTCATAGGAGGAAAAAAAAATATTGGAATTAAAAAGGCACAAGAACCTTGCTAATTAGGTTTTAGAACATGGGGAAAAGGCTTCTGTTCACTCTTAAGGGTGTCAAATTCGTCATAACACAAATGTTCTGAAAGGATTAAAAAATCTACCTCTTCCATCTAGTTGACTTTATTAGATCTGTGAGTGATCAATGCCAACATATTTCTTATGTGTGTGTGTGTGTATCTGTGCGCAGTCACTCAATCCTGTCTGACTCCGCAACCCCATGGACTGTAACCCGCCAGGATTTTCCCGGTAAGAATACTGGAGTGGCTTGCCATGCCCTCCTCCAGGGGATCTTCCTGATCCAGAGATCGAACCCACGTCTCCTGCATTGGCAGGCAGATTCTTTATCACTAGTGCCACGTGGGAAGCCTAATGCGTGTGTGTGTGTGTGTGTGTGTGTGTGTGTGTGTCCTTATTGATTTGGTTGAGTCTGCAGGTGTATGCAGTCACATCCCACAGAAGTTTTACTGGGGGAAGGGCAGCAAGCTTCACATAATAGGTGAGATTTAACAAGCAGCCTGAGACAAGAGGGGGATACTAGTTTGGTAGGTTGAGAATATAATGGAAGTGTGAGATATGAAGTATGGAAGTATGTGAGGGTTCTCTGAGGGCGTTTCCTGAATTAATCTCTGGCAGAGAAATCCTTCCTCCTCCCAGGAGGAAATGGAGAAGGAAGACACGAAACTCGGCCCCACTGAACTTAAGCTAAACTGCCTAACACATGGGAGACTTGTGATAAGTGTTCTAAGGTTTATGTAGAAGTGTGTGGAGGATTTTGAGTTTTAAGAACAAAATATAAGTCATACTGAACAGATAGATAAACACAAATAAAAATTCTATACTTCTCAAACTTCATTAAACAAAGCTGTTTAGGTTTGCTTTTTTTTTTTCCTAAAAAAAAAATCTCTGTTTATTACCGTTAATCAGACAGTGAATCATATTCTGTGTAAATTCATCAGTTCAGTCACTCAGTCATGTTCAACTCTTTGAGACCCCATGGACTGCAGCACTCCAGGCCTCCCTGTCCATCACCAACTCCCAGAGCTTGCTCAAACTCGTCCATTGAGTCGGTGATGCCATCCAACCATTTCATCCTCTGTCGTCCCCTTCTCCTCTTGCCTTCAATCTTTCCCAGCATCAGGATATTTTCCAATGAGTCAGTTGGAGTTTCAGCTTCAGCATCAGTCCTTCCAATGAATATTCAGGACTGATTTCCTTTACGATGGACTGGTTGGATTTCCTTGCAGTCCAAGGGACACTCAAGAGTCTTTTGCAACACCATAGTTCAAAAGCATCAATTCTTTGGCACTCAGCTTTCTTCACAGTCCAACTCTCATGTCCATACATGACTACTGGAAATACCATAGCTTTGTCTAGATGGACCTTTGTCAGCAAAGTCATGTCTCTGCTTTTCAATATGCTTTCTAGGTTGGTCATAGCTTTTCTTCCAAGGTGTAAGCTGGTACCAGAAGTAATTCTATCCTTAAATAAATTACTTCTGTCTTTTATTTATCACCAAGAATTAGTAAAATTAGTTATAAAGAGGCACCTTATTTTATATTTTATCCTACATATATTTTTAACTTCTTAGTGTGGGAATTTTAAATATACACAAAAGTAGACTCAGCATAATAAACCCCAATGTACTCATCATCCAATGTCAGCACTTACTATCTCATCACAATCTTGTTTCATCTTACCCTTTTTCTTATTATTTTCTAAATTTAAAAGTTTAATTTTCTCCCCATGCTATTATTTATTATTATTTTGAAGCAAATCCCCAACATTGTTATTTCATCCTCTAAATTTCAGCATGTGTCTCTAAAAATGAGGATTCTTTGGGAAAAAACATACCCCCAATATTGTTATAATGCTTACAAATTGACAGTAATTCTTTCATTACATATTTAGCCAAGGCTCAATTTTGTAATTATCTCCTCAATGTCAAAAATAGATTTTTAATTGTTTATTTGAGTCTGGACCCAAATAAAGTAAATACATTGCAGTTGCCTGATATGTTTAAGTCTTTATTAGTCTCTAGTTTTCACTTGATCTCACTCTTTTTCCTTGCAATTTATTTGGTTAGGACATTGGGTCATTATCTGATAGAGTTCCCTCAGTCTAAATTTTGGGGGCTAAAGCCTCAGAATGTGATTCAACATCTTCACTCCTTTCCTCTGTGTATCTCCTATAGATTGGTAACTTCATAGATGAAGTTAATTCTTTTTTTTTTTGACAAGACTTCTTCAAAGATGAAGTGTTTTTTCATTAGGAGACCCAAAACTTCTGGCGTGTCCTCTTATTATAACGTAACAGCTGTTGCTGCACAATACCTAAATTTTCATACACATACTTTAATTTCAAAAGTTCTGGTATAAAACCTATTGAAATGGATTTTCTGAGGAAGCAAAATTGGTTGAGAGAGAGTAGGTAAGTGCCACCCGAGATTAACCACAACAAAAACCACTTAAGAAAAACCCCTGAATGCAAATAATTCCTAATGACCCTATCAAAGGTTTGTATCGTTTATCCAAATTATATGCCATGGATCAGCAAGTGCCTTGACAAGGAAACTTCTTTATGTGTGATATAAATCACCAATTGCTTCCTTATTTAAAAACTGGATGATCATCACAGCTCGGTGACTCCATAAATTTGAGTTTCTAATATTATGCAGAGGAACATAAAACCTGTTTATGCATTATAATGCAGCAATAATGTATCTTTTCTCAATCATTGGCATAGCTAAATCTACTAACTTGCCTATAGCATGCATAACGACAAGTTTGCAAAATGATCAGAATTTTAAATTTTAATTCACCTGCAATTCAAATCCCTGCAGCAATTAAAGAGAAAACCCACACATATCAAACCAGTAAGTGCCTTTAACTGAGGAAGATGCAATTTACAGGGAGGGTGCTATCATATGCTCTTTGAGGCTTTAGCAAAACTGGAGTCCAATAGATACATCTGCATATGAAAATAAGTCCTGATTGAAATGCTTTGCATTTGCATCTTCTTTAAAGAGTCACAGAAATTCAACAGAAACCATGTCAGTCTGAGCTGCCCAAAGGCCTATTTTCTCACATTTTTGACTACTCCTATGGAAGTAAAATGGGCTGCCCTGGTGGCTGGGCGGTAAAAAAAAAAAAAAAAATCTGCCTGCAATGCAGGAGAGGCGGCAGGCCTTGCAGGCTCAGTCCCTGGGTTGGGAAGATCTCATGGAGAAGGGAATGGCAATGCACTCCATTATTATTGCCTAGAGAATCGCACAGACAGAGGAGCCTGGTGGGCTATGGTCCATAGGATCAAAGAGAATTGGACAGGACTTAGTGATTAAACAACAATAACAATGGAGGTAAAAATGAAGTAAAAGAGAGATTTGTCTGAATCAGGAGTTGGCACATTTTTCTCTGTAGAAGTCCAAATAGTAAATATTTTAGGTTTTGTGAATCATTTGGTTTCTGTCACAACTACTCAGTTATGCTACTGTGCCAGGAAAGCGTATCTGGATAGTACGTGAATGAGTGAACACACCCATGTTTCAATAAAACTTTATTTATAAGAGCAAGAGGTGGGCCTTATTTTGCCTGTGAATTACAGTTTGTTGACCCCCTAATCTGGATAATTCCAGTCAGATCTTACTGCCTATTCAAGAAAATACGTTTGTTTGTTTTTTTCTTCTTCCTCTACATAATCAAGGTTGGCTGCCCACACTAATTGAGTTCAGCAAAAGGTAGCTTCATTCTTCGCTTCATTTGATACATGTCAACACAAGTTTTGTTACATTTTTAAAGCAAGTCCTTTGAGAAGGCCAGCCACCCGTCTGAGTTTATTAGAATTAATGAAGGATAAGAATGGATTGTCCTGTGTGGAACAAAAGAAATCTGCCAGAAGTAGGGTCAATACTTAAAGGAGTCCTTGTGCATTTTTACTTGGTTTCATAAAGCAAATACTTCAAAGTTGAAAACCAAAGAAAGTTTAAGAATAGAGAAAAGAAAGAGAGAGAAAAAAAGATTTTATGTCAGGGTAAGAAATCAATCATTAACTGTAACATTAAACATGAACTTTGTATTCCTGTTAATTCAAACAACAACAACAACAATGTAAAACCTCACAATTCATTTAAAGTTGGCAACTCACTTCAAAGAAGTTGTTATAAATTGTTTCATTGTCTGTAATTAAAAATAAATATGTTCTATATATCTCACATTTGCTTACTATTAGCTTCTGTTATAACAGATTATTAAATTGTATAATTATTCCTTGCAAAGCTAGTCCTTCGGTCTAAAGGATTTTATAATATTACATTTAAAATATGATTTATAAGCCCAAATGAATGTGTTCCAAAGAGCAAAGACAATTTATTTCAGTCTGATAGAAATTTGTCATACATTTTCTGATTAATTTTTATCCCTGGGTGAATTGGGAAGATCCTAAATCAAAATGACTTTTTATTATATTTTAAAACTTATAGAAGAACCTAACACAAACTCAATTGTGGACATACAAGGAAAGAATATTTTAAGTTGTGATCAGTTGTGACGAACTGAAACCTGGAGATCTATATGCAACTTTCTTTCCCTTTTAGGGTGAAGTAAGTTTTCTTTGCTGGTAGCAAAAATACATCTTGAAGCTTAGATTTGTTTTCAAAGGACATTTCCTGGAAGGTGGTCTAACTTGTTTCTCAAATGTTGAAAAAATTTAATTTGTAACAGTCAACAAATGATCTAACCCTTACTATTTGCATTTTCCAGGGCTTTATGAAGTGTCAAGTGGACTCAAGATTGCTAGAGTCCATAGCTGTTTTTTTTCTGGCTCAAGGGAAAATTAAACTTTTGAAACATGAGGAAAGATTTTATAATATGTGCCTTTCAAATGATGCTTGACATTTGAAAACTTTTAATACTGAGGACACAGATAAGTAATCTTATTATATACAGAGGAAAAAGAAGAATTGGTAAACAAGCCTACCGCTGCTATTTATAGAATCTACTAATGATCTTGCTAATAAGAAACGGATTAAGGAACGCATTTTCCACAAATTTGTCCCTGTAGTAGCTACAGTGAAGCCCTACGATTTAGTCATTCAGTTCCTAAATGACAGGGGGGAAAGAAAAAAGGGCCACAAATTACACAGTGATGCACTATGGTGTGTTTGCTAAATATATTTATATGCTTTCAGAGATGGTTTTCAACACAAACTTGAATTTAGATATAAAAAAGTATTTTTATTTAGTGATGAAACTATAAATACAGAACAAGTCCTCCAGACTCGTTCTTGTTGTGTGCTTCTGATCCCATCAGAGAAATGCTTGTTTTGAGAGAATTTCTGGCTGCTCTCTGCCCATTTGTACAGTCTTAGATCTGATGACCTTTAAATTTATGACCTAGTAAATAGTCTTTCTCAGCTTTGGAAGAAAAAGAGATGGGTCAATAGAGTTTTAATTACAAAAATCCTGGCAGTGACCCTGCTAATAGAATACAGATTCCACAGTACATGATGCATTCTGGTCAGCTCTCTCTATTTATTTACATTTTGTTCTACCCTAGAATGTTATCAACTTTAAAAATATGGCTTTTAGAGCAGAGTAATTAAAAATGGCTCCTATACTCATTAAGTCTGAGAAGATTCTCGGGGTATCTGTTTTTGTGGAAGCACACATGTTTTCCATTGAAAGATACAGTAGAGCTTTCTGAAATGTATAAAATGTTTTTTGTTTTTGTTTTTTCTGAAAAAACAAGTACATGGTAATATCTATAGGACAGCTGTTACTCTAATACAATTTTTGCTAATTTTCTTTTTAGCAGATTATATATATAATAAAATTGATTTTAAATTGCTACAGTTTGCAACTATTTCAGGTTTAACTATATTGTTATATACAATTGAATGAGTAAGTTTTGAACCTGTAAAGGATTCTATATCCCTGATACAAGGAATTTCTGACGTAGTGGCAACTAGTTCTGGCAGATCCAGATCAAGCCAACTACAAGTGGGATAACAGAGGCCTTTCATGATGTTATGAATGGATGATGTTCAGTTAGAGGCTTTTAGTCAAGGATTACAATGCCAGGCAAAATGACCAAGTTAAAAATACCTAGGAGAAAAATTTATCTCCATGTTGTCATTTGCCTTCTAAATGTACTGTAACGTATTTGGTCATGGGCTGGACTGTCTTTTGAAATTTTAAGAGTTTTACAGAAACAGACTCACAGACTTAGAGAACAAACTTATGGTTACAGAGAGGGGTGAGGGTGAGGGGAAGGGATAGTTAAAGAGTTTGGGATGGACCTGTATACACTGCTATGTTTAAAATGGATAACCAGCAAGGCCCTACTGGATAGCACAGGGAACTCTGCTCAAGGTTATGTGGTAGCCTGGATGGGAGGGGAGTTTGGGGGAGAAAGGATACATTTATATGTATGGCTGAGTCCCTTCGCTGTTCGCCTGAAACTAACACAACATTATTAATCAGCTATACTCCGATATAAAATAAGACATTTAATTAAGAAAATAAAATATATATATTTTTTATACAGTCAAAAAAATTGTAAGAGATTTAGAGGAACGTTTTACTATACGCACAAATGCCCTGGTATGAGAAAACATTTCTACGAAAGAATGTATTGAGAGGTTTTTTATTTTTTAATCAAATAATAAAGAAGTAAGGGGAAACTATGACAATGTGCTTTGTAGAAATGATTGGCTTTGGCAGGTAAGACATTTAATATTGCCTTTGGACTGTTGTCTCTGGCGAATTTGTTTTACACAAAATAGGTTGTAAGTAAATTCTCTGAGTACTGAGGCTGTGTCTACATATTCAGTTTGGGAACTTTTGTTGAAGTTAATAAGTACATTTATTTATATATTTTTTCAGTCTTAAAATATTCATCCCAGTAGTGCATACAGAATGGTGCACATATTCTGAGTCTACACAGCTTGATGGGTTTTCAGAATTTTCACTGTAGTATCCAGGCCTCAGGGGCTTCTCAGGCAGTGCTGGTGGTAAAGAATCTGCCTGCCGATGCAGGACACTTAAGAGACGTGGGTTCAGTCCCTGAGTCAGGAAGATCCCCTGGAGGAGGAAACGGCTACCCACTCTAATATTATTGCCTGGAGAAACCTGGTGGGCTACAGTCCAGTTGGTCACAAAGAGTTAGGCCTGACTAAAGTGACTGAGCATGCTTGCAGGCAACCAGCCTTCACATCAAGAAATGTAACATTACTAGTATCTGAGGATCTTTGCTTGCGTTTCTTTCCAAACACTTTTCCCACTCCCGAGGTAACCGCTATCTCCTTACTTCTCAATTATAGATAATTTTTGATTTTTAAACTTTATATAACTTGTATCATAGAGAATGTATTCTTTTGGGTTGGGCTTATTTTGCTTGACATTGATTCATCTACATTATCATGAGTAGTTTCAGATTGTTCATTTTCATTGCTATGTGTGTTTTCTTGTGTGAATACATCATGATTTATTTATCCATTCTACTCTTTCTTGGGTGGTCCCAGTTTTAATGATTGTGAACAGCAGGGCTATAAACATCAATGTACATGCTTTTTGGTCAATATATCTAGGCATTTCTGTTGTGTATATCATTGCCCTAAAAACCAAGTTTATCACAGTTGTTTAAAAGTATTTGCCAACTCTTATATTGAAATAATCTGTAATAGTCTGCATCCATTGTTTTATTTTCTCCTGTTGATGACTGGTCATATTTCCTTGGCTCTTATATATCTAGTAATTTTTTATTTTATGCTGTACATTATATTTAAAAGAACCAGAGAAGCTCTAGCTGACTTTGTCTTCCACCAAGTGTAGGCAAATAGATGTAGAGCAAGGGGAAGGTGAAAGTGAGAATCACTCAGGTGTGTCTGATTCTTTGCAATTCCATGGACTATAGTAAGGGGAGCATCTCTTTAATCAATCAGAGGTTGGATTGTGTGGTGGCTAGGTGAGTTCAGTGTTTGTAAAATTCAATGTCTTGCTTGCTCCCATTCTTTGAATGTGGCTCTATGGTATTTGGATTGAAAGCCTATCAATGATTTCTCTCTTCAGTCAGAACTAAAAGCCTGCCTGAGACTCAGCTCTCTGCTTTGAAAGTTCCCAGTGCAGTTCCCAAGCCACCTCTCCCAGGCAACTTCAAGAAACGGCAAAGTCTTAAGGGAAAGACTGATCACGTGCTTTAGGAACTTCTCTCCCCTGGCACATGTGCTTCCTAAGCTCTAAGAAACGGCAGGGAATCTCATCTGCCTCTTAGGAACTCAGGCCTCGCTCCGCAACCATCTGTGTAGCCTCAGAGCTCAACAAATGTCTCCGAGGTAAAATAACAGCATTTCTGGGTCTCCTCAAGTTTCCAATTTGTCATCTGGCATTGCCCAACTGCTGAATGCTTTTCTGGTTCCTATTTTCCATGATAATGATCTCTGGTTGGGACCTATCCTATCCTACACTTAGCCTGAACCTAGAACAGTGAAGGCCTGACTTTTTGCAAGGTATACTTATAATATTTCCACCTTTCCTGAATGGTAGTTGGTCTACTGTTGTTGTTTTCACAGCTCTCTGATGTTGTTATGAACATTACTCTGATGTTGTTATGAACATTAAAAACATCTCTCTCTCTCTTTTTCTATGTTTGTTGTAGGAGCATTGGCTTCTACATCATGGAAGCAGAAGTCAAGTAAATTCATTTTAATTATATGTTGCATTAAATAATTCTCCATAGTTTACAAATTAAATATGATATCTCCATTTGTATTCTCACAGCAATTCTGTGAATTAAGCAACGTGTGCATCAATATTTCTATTTTGTGGATTAGGAAACTAGTGTCCGGTAAATTAAGTCTCTTGCAAAAGACCAATATGCCAAGGGGCAGAGAAGGACCTTGTGTCTTTTTAATTTCCTATACTCAGTGTTATTTTCTGCTCACCACAGCTAGTTTTAACTAAAAAGTTCAAAAATAGTCACCAACATTTTGGCAGATGCTTCCAATTTAATCATAGGCTTAACACCAGCAGGAAACTTTTATGTCTTGTTTTAAAATTTGATATCAGTTTTAAAAACCTGGAAAGCCACATACACACTGGGGTTTACAGGACACTGAGAACTACAACCCTGACCCCCTCCTCAAATATTCATCCTGCCTTGTTGTCCTGAATCATGCCTGGATTGTCATCATTCTACCTCTGTGCCTTTGGGTTAAACGGAGTCTTCCTGAGACTCCTTGTCAAAACACAGATATTCTTGGAAAAGCAGGAATGTTTTTAAAATGATAGTGGGAATGAATTTCCAGGGGATGGGAATAACATGCTGGAAGAAGTGAGTCAGAGTGGTGAAATGCACAAAAGCAGAAAGAGCAGGTAACATACAAATTTCCCCATGTCTCTGAACAAGTGCAGGGAGGCTGCAAACAGCAGGATGCTCAGAGAAGACCAGAGTGGTGAGGGGTCAGTTAACGGTAAATCTGTGGACACTGTAGGTGGAAGGAACCAGATATGTCGGTTGAAAAGCCCTCTAGTTCAAGAGAGAGAACGAGCAGCCTGAGAGCCAGATGGTGTAGATGTGTCTATTCGGGATCTCAGTAGGGTGGTTTTTAAATTGAACATGAATGTCATTAGAGGGGCAGTGTTTTTCAGTTCAACACAGTCCCCAAATAGTTCTATGATCTTATGTTCATTGATGTTTCCTCTCTGCCTCTTGATAGTGTTTGAGCTCAAAACCCTTGATGAATTAAATCATTTTTATAAATGAGATTCTGAGCCCAGACAGTGGCACATCCAGCTTAATGAAACATCCTTCTTGTCATTATTCTCAGAAAGTGCCTTCTCAAATTAGTTCATAACCTATTAATCATTAGTTTACCCAGTGGTTATTTCACTGCACAACATGTTCTTTTTTTTTTTTCTTCACACTTTTCTTTCTACTAGACTGCCTTTTCCTTCCTCCATCCATAAAAGAACAGACATTCTAGCTTCAGATGATTGATCTAAGGCTAATTGATAGAAAATATGAAACGGCTTTCAGCCTAACTATAATGATTAACTTTCTATAAATTTCAGTTGTCCCACAAAGGAACAGTGGTTTTAAATGATGCACTCTCTGTCATTGGACGTGCTCCAGGCAAAATTAGAGATATGGAAGAAGGAATTCCTACATTCTATGGAAATTTGAGATCTCTAAATTCCCTTCCAATTTAGGAAAAAAATATAAATTGCAATCTGTATCTGTAGCATCTGTAAATTTAGCATCTGTAGCGGTAACTCTATTCATGTCTACACCTAATTCATCTCCACTTCCAGAACTATATTCTGTTCTGGCTCTGTGTTTATCTCTGTCTGTGTGTGTCATGAAACATATAAACTTATTTGTGCTGTTATATATTTATCTAATATAAATGAATCCAGTGTTTATTAGGAGCAATGCAGTATTTTAGGTGTCACTGAGGCTTTAATAATAGGCCAGTTGCCAGGAATAAGTAAAGCTGTTCAGGGTTAGAGGAGTTTTGGAATAAACTAAAAGTGAAAGAGATTGAAGATTCTATTAGACATCTTTGATTTAATCTGTGAGTCGCTAAGACATCCTCATGGAATATTTTCTAGGGTTTACATCTCTATTTAAAGCAGCCAGAGGTCTTGTTTTCCAGTAGGTTTTGATAATGTAAGTAAAATCCCGCTGGGTCTGGACAGAGGTTGTAACCATAGAATTGGATGAGAAAGAAGCTGTCTTTCAAGAGATCTTGTATCTATTTAAGAAATCTAAAGAGTGGTAATTAGAGATTTTGTTTTCACTCTCTTTCTTTTTCCTTGTGAAATAGAAAAACAAAACAATCTTTGTGCCTTTGTAAAATTCTCAACTAATGAAATGTTTGGAGATCCATAAGGAGAGACAATATGGCAAGGCTAATTGACTTTTTAGAAAATTTCATTTATTTAAATAAACTGAGCAAACACATGGGGTGGTTTGCAAACTTCCTATAATTGAAAACAATGACTTACTTGGCTCAAAATTTCAATAGTTTGTTTTTCTGAACTGATGTGGCCGATTGGAATGAAGAAAGACGTAGAAGGGGATGGTATTAATCTTCCAGTTTGAAACCTTCAGTGACTAAAAGTCGTGAAACCCTCAGTGACTCAAAAGTTGCTTTACTAATTTCTTATAGGAGAAGTATATTATAGGGAAAGAAAAACAAAGTTTTGTACTTCATAAGAGAACTGCTTCTTTATCAAATAGCTATAAACATCAGCAAATTTCTTTTTAGCACCTTGCTACATGTAGGACCTTTGTTTTGTTTAGTCACTAAGTCATGTCTGACTTTTTGTGATCCAATGGACTTAGCCTGCCAGGCTCCTCTGTCCATGAATTTCCCAGGCAAGAATACTGGAGTGGGTTGCCATTTCCTTCTCCAGTGTAGGACCTTTAGATAGTGATAAACATTTCTGTGAAGTAGACTTCAGTTTATGTTGTATCTAAGAGTGTGCTAAATCACTTCAGACATGTCCAACTCTTTGCCGGTCTATGGACTGTAGCCCTCCAGGCTCCTTCTGGAGCCTTATGAGGCTTCTCCTCTTGCCTCATAAGAAAGCCAATCCTTTCCTAAATAGCTATTTCTTTTTTTAATGAAATTTCTTTCTAATATGCTGCTACATGTAAGATTTTATGTCATGATAAACTTTGAAGTAGTATGCTTGAGTTATAAATATTGAAATTAGAACTTGTCTTCCATCAGTTGAGACTGTAGAACATCTCAGGATGTATGAAAACTGAAATTGAAGTCCCTCAATCGTGTCCAACTCTTTGCGACCCTGTGGCCTGTAGCCCGCCAGGCTCCTCCAGCCAAGGGATCTTCCAGGCAAGAATACTGGAGTGGGTTGCCATTTCCTTCTCCAAGGGATCTTCCCAACTCAAGGATCAAACTCTGATCTTTTGCATTGCAGGCAGACTCTACTATCTGAGCCACTAGAGAATCTCCAGAGAATCAAGATGTGTGGTGAATTAATATTTAGTAATTCTTTATTAAGAGGGAACTGTTGGAGCTTCCCTGGTGGCTCAGTGGTAAAGAATCCATCTGCCAATGCAGGAGACATGGTTTTGATCCACACTCTGGAAAGATCCACATGCCCATGCTGCTGAGCAACTAAGTCCATGAGTCACAACTATTGAGCCTGTGCTTTAGAGCCCAGGAGCCGCAACTACAGAAGCCTGCATGCCTAGAGTCCATGCTCTGCAATAAGAGAAGCCACTGCAATGAGAGGTCCAAGCCCTGCAACTAGAGAGTAACCCCTGCTTGTTGCAACTAGAGAAAAGTCTGCAGCAACAAAGAACTCGTGCAGCCCAGAAAAGAAATTTAAAAAATTTTTAAAATTAAAAAAACAAACAAACAAACAAGAGGGTTGTTGGTGAGGCAGAGTGTATTGAGAGAGTAGCACCCTTGGCTTTCGAGTTTAAAATCGCAATGCTGCCACACATCTACAGGGCATTGGTTCATGTTGGCAATGAGAGGAGCCACTATTCCATTCTGTTCCATTGTTCCAATTTTCTTTTTTTAAAAATTGTTTTGATTATTCTAGATCCTTTGAATTCTATACAAAATTTTGCATTGGCTTTTAGGTTTCTATAAAAAGGGCCTACCAGGAGGGTTTGTTTTTTTTTTTTTTTAGATTATATAAAATCTGTAATTCTTTTGGGGGTACTTGGAATCTTAACAATATTGAGTCTTTTATTCCCATAAAACAATACATTTCTCTTGTTATTTTGGTTTTCTTTAATTTCTCTCAGCAGTGTTTTGTAGTTTTCAGTGTACAGGTATTTGTCCCTGTGTATTTCATGTTTTGATGCTATTATTAATGGCATTGCTTATTAAATTTCAGTTTCTAATTGTCTCTCACTAGTGTATAAAAGTGAAGTTGATTTTCTATATTGATCTTGCATGCTGCAAACTTACTGAAATCAATTATTAGCGCTAGGAGCTTTTTTGTAGATTTCACTGAATTTACTGCATAGACAATTTTGTCAATTGTGAATATGGACAGTTTTGCTTCTTCCTTTCCAATCCTATTGCATTTTATTTCTGTGTCTTGCATTATCATACTGAGTAGAACTGCTAGTTCAATCTTGAATAGAAATAGTGAAAATAGACAACCTTGGTTTAGCTTCCTTTGTGTTTTTTGAGTTTGTTATTGTTGAGCTCCTTGAATCTGTGGTTTTATAGTTTTAATCAAATTTGGAAATATTTGGTCATTGTTTCTTCAAATATTTTTGGTTTCCTCCTTTCCTGTTTCTCAAGGACTCCAGTGAAACATGCATGAGGTTTTTTGATTTTGTGCCATTGATTCACTGGTGTTTTTTCACTTAATTATCTTTTTTTCTTGGGATTGATTTTCAGTAAATTTTTCTGCATTTTCTTCTGCAATGGATAGTCTGTGGTTAATTTCATTCTGCGTATATTTAAAAAAAAAATGTCTTTTCCTGTTAAGGCAACATCCTTTTGAGTATTCCACTCAATGCCTTGGGATTATGATGTTTTCCAATATGGCTGATAGGAACAGGAACTATTTTCCGTCTCTGTGTGATGGCCTGGCACTTCTCATTATAAACCTTTTAAAGATTTTTACCCTCATCTTGGGTGGTATGGTACTGTTCAGTACTCTGCTTAATGCTCAAGGAGGCTCCATGCCCACCTGCATGGTCCCTTTTTTGCAGTACCTGGGCATCAATGCCAAGGATACACCTTCTTGAATGATGCACACTTCATAAACATGGGGTTGGCAAACGTTTCCTGTTAAGGGCCAGATGGTAAATATTTTCGGTTGGCAGGCCATATGGTTTTTGCTGCAACTATTCAACTCTGCCATTACAGCCTGAGAGCATTTACAGCATGTAAACCATGGGCAAGACTGTGTTCCGATAAAACTTTATATACAAAAGCATGTGGCAGGCCTGAATTGGCTTATGGCCCTCTGTTAATTAACTCCTGTGACTGTCTTTTGGATTTTGTTTTGTTTTTACTTCCTCATGACTGTCTTCTGGGTGGGACTTAAGACAGCAAGCCTTATTTCAGTTTCAAAGCTGAAAGAAAAGGATACTGCTGTTGAAACTTCTCAAATTGGTGTACACTGACACTTGGATTCATTATTTTTGCTTCTGTGCCTGAAATGCTAAGTAGTGAATCGTTTAATGCTGACATTTAAGCTAATTGCTCTTTAATGTACATTTGACATATGAAGCAACATATTGCAATCTAAAAATAATTAAGATAAATCATTTGCATAGATTGCTGTGGAAAAGCCAAACCATTTTTCATCTCCCTCCTTCTTGGATGGGAGGGATGCACTGCAGTTAGATACAGAATTTCTATCTGTCTCTCTTGATGTACCTCTACGTCTCTCAAGAAGTGACTGGGAGCCGCGGATGGCGCTGAAGTACCAGCTCCCAGGATGTCCTGTCATCAGTCAACCTGCCCAGATGCTGCAGCGGTCCCTGGTCTGCACTGCTGAATTGCCCTGGAGAACTTCGGTAGGCAGGCAGTGTACTGTGAAGGATTAGATTCTGTCTCCCAACTATGTAAATCCCCAGAGGACTTCCCTCACCACTTCAAGTTTTAAAAGATTGGCTCCAACCCACAGGTCCAACAAATGGGCACATTTGTGAGTTGCATTATCTTGGGAATGATGCTATACCAATAGGTCATGTTTGAATACCCAGTACAGACAAACTGACTTTTTTCTTGGTGGAGGTGAAGGAAAATCCTCACAGTTTTCTCTAGGGGGGATTACACGCTCTTATAACAACTGTCCAAGGGCACAATATGTCTTTGAATAGAATGGGTCATTTGTTCCTCTGGGCACTTCATCTTTAAAGTTAGCTCATCATACTTCAAAAGGCTATTGTATGTTCTTTCAAGGAAGACTTCTTCTACATTTGTGCAAAGCAAGCAACAGTTTCCTGCTTTATCCTGTGATTACATATTATGAAATCAAAAGGATATCTGTTATTTCTATACAAAGGCAACTTGTTAGTTCTCTGTAAATACAACTTTGATAAACTGCACATGCTATTTTTCTATACTGTAATTTAAATCAATTTTAAGAACAAATTTATCATGTTTAATTAGTTAACTAAATAATTCATGCATATTATGTATAATGTGTCTTCGCTACAATGGTAGCTCAGCTGGTAAAGAATCTGCCTGCAATGCAGGAGACCCTGGTTTGATTCCTGGGTTGGGAAGATCCCCTGGAGAAGGGAATGGCTACCCACTCCAGTATTCTGACTTGGAGAATTCCATGGACTGTATAGTCCATTGGGTTGCTAAGAGTCAGGCACGACTGAGCAACTTTCACTCAAGCTCTATAATAGCTAGAGCTATATGTGTCTCTTCATCACTGTATCCTTCATGGCTCGAGATACAAAACACATAGTTTATATCATGAAATATTTGTGCAGTAAATGAATGAATGAATATAAATGACCCCAGTGAGTGAAGTGACTGAATAACTGTTGCAATGAAAAAAGGTGACTCGGTTTTCAGGAAATAATAATTTCATTTTTACAGTGCTTAAAGGTGGCAGGTCTTGTCTGTTGAGTAGAGCATGCAGTGTAATCTTTCAAGAAGGTCTGTGGTGATAAGACAATTTATAGAGAACATCAGAGAAACATCAGTTATTCTATGAATAACTTAGAGAAAATTACTTATAATAAAAGGAAGAGTGAGGTGTATGAGTGAATCAAATGGAAGAACCACCTTGATTTAATGTTAGATGGTTGTTCCTGCTCTCTTTTCGGAAAACATCAAGACTCCTGGCTGAAAATACTAATTTGCATTTTGCTTTGAAAATTTTTCATATGGTTTAAAAAAATGAGTCCTCACATAGAGAATTATTAGAACATACAGAGCCAGTATTATGCTTATGCCACACAATAACTTCATAACAGATTTACAGGCTAATTAGTGCAATCAAACTTTAGGTGAGGCATTTAGCAAACTTTATTCTCAAGAAGTGGGAGCAGTCATTCAGATGAAACTGTATCAGTCCTCAATTTCCAAATGCCTGGGATTTTTCAACCCTTTTTTGTCACCGTTGCTGATCTCTATCTGTATTGAGTTATAGTTGGAATGCATAGTTTGTATTGTCTCTTTGCAGTTTGTTTTATGCATCAATTTTGTCTGCCTCTCACAGTGGTTTTTACCCTATTCACCCTATCGTTGATGCGTTCCTGGGTCCTCATTTTCAGCAGAGGTCTCCGACTCTGTAGAAATCAAACCAAAATTGAAGGTCATCTGAAACTGGTAGATGCACCCAGGTCAATGGTTGGCTTAATTGATTATTTACTTCTTAGGGCTGTTGTTTTAACTTCATTTCTAGTCCCCCAGGAATTTCTTCATTTTTTTTTTTTTTTCCCTCCAAGCCCAACCATTTATTTGTAAGGGTATTGTTAGTATTTCATCCAGGGATCCTGTGTATTTTCTAATGGAATGCTTTAGAACTCTTGCTAAGATATGGCGAGATAAAGTCTTTTCTTTTTCCTTACATCTTTAGGCTAAGGAGGAAAAAGTGAGAAAATGAGCCCAAAACACTCAGTTTTGATCATTATTATTGTATCTATTTAATTGATGCAAGATTTAATGGTGATAGAAGTTGATAATGAAGGAAGCTGGAGGTAGGAACTGAGTGCAGAGAATGCGGTAAAATTTTAAACTGATAAAAAAAATCCCTTGGTTTGCATTCTAGTGGTCAGCCATGCCCTTTGCAAAATGAGAGTGAGGATAGCCTAGCTAGTTGCTAACTTTGTTACCAATGTTTAACATCAGGGATGTGAGATTTTAGCCTTCCATTGGGTAAAAGTAATCTTAGAATTCCACTGAGTTTTATCTCTTTTTTCATTGTTAGAACTAATTATTTAATTGTTAATACTTTAAAAGAGTTAGAAATGCTCCTTTTTTATGTGAAATAATAATAATGCTACTGTGATGCAGCGTTTTACCTAAAGCTATTACCTTGCAGTGCTTCCCTGGTTGCTCAGAAGGTAAAGAATCCATCTGCAGTGCAGGAGACCAGGGTGCCATCCCTGGGTTGGGAAGATCTCCTGGAGGAAGGCATGGCAACCCACTCCAGTATTCTTGCGTAGAGAATTCCGTGGACAGAGGAGCTTGGCCGGCTACAGTCCATGGGGTCACAAAGAGTCGGACGTGACTGAAGCAACTTGCATAGACACGTTACCTTGCAGCATCTATGTAAATATATTGTTCTTGTCTTCCAGAAATGGTGGTGGTGTAATTTGAGCTGAAATTGAACCATTATCACTGTAACCCAGGCTATATTGGCTAAATATGTGCCTTAACATATTTATGCTCCTCATTTACAAATTTTTATTTCCTTTTTCCAGTTTGTGTATGTACCCGTTTTCCCAGTTGACACATGAATAAACAAGGACTTTAGTAATATTGCTATAGAACAATGGACTACCTTAGGAATTTAAGTAAAAATAACTTTTTTTCCCCTAGTGTTTACTACTAAAGGTGTAAATGGTAGATATTGGAAGATCCACATAACAGGAATTAATAAACCCAATTTTTAGAAACCCAGCAACTGTCTCTCCTAACCATTATATATATTCCACTCACTGATCTAATGGCTTAAATATCATTATTTATTTAGTTGTTATTCCTATGAAACAGTAAGTCATGAAATTTCTGTTTCCAAATGAAACCTATGAACTTGTATGATATTTTACCTCCTTTTTCCTTACTGCTTATTCTGGTGAGTGTGTAAAGCTTCTTAACTTATGACCACATAATCAAGTTCATCTTAAGGCCAAGGCATAACAAGTGGCCAGCAATACAATTTTCAAGTGCTTTACAGAAATGATCTAACCATTTCCAATGTTATAGTATTAAAAAAATCACATAGAAAAAAAAAAAAATCACATAGACTAAGAGTCCAGGCATTGGGATATGTGAGGAAAAGCTTTGGACGTGAGTCCTACTTATTACCTGTTAGTTTGAACCAAGTAAAATTGTAATTTTTGGTCAAAAGTGGTTAAATATTGTCAATTGCTTACTGTTCTACCTAATCCTGTGTAGGTGACAGTGGGCAAGCTTCTTATCCTCACAAGCTGGTTTTATCAGCTGAAAAATGAAGATAGTGCCCTACTCAGGACGGTGGTCAGGCATAAACCAGATATTATATTTTATTGTCTTTTAAACCATAAAGCATTATAAATGTATGTTGTAAATATTATGGATTTTAACTTGCATTTTCACTTTAATCCCTATGACTTTAGCTTTTTTCTGGAAATTAGGTTTTTATGGGTGGAGAAATAAAGAAATATTAGAGTATTGGAAGAGTTTAGGTCATGATCACACCTATACACACACACCACACTCACACATATACACACCCAGCACACGCACACAAACATACCCATATACACCACACACTCACCAGGGAAATGAAAACATTACTTCTTAGGAAATAAAAAACTAATAGTATTGTGAGATTTTAAAATGTTGATGTGATGGGGCTGTTCATTTAGACACTTTTCTCTACTCATTCTTATCATCATACCCTCATCATCCTTTATAGATTAAAAACAATGAAAAAGACTCCCTTTTTTTAAAAAGATTTTTTTTTTTTTTTTTGATGCGGACCATTTTTTGAAAGTCTTTATTGAATTTGTTACAACATTGCTTCTGTTTTTTTTTTGGCCCTGAGGCACATGGGATCTTAACCTCTTAGAGATGAAAACTGCATCCCCTACCCTGGAAGGCAAAGTCTTAACCCCTGGCCCACCAGAGAAGTCCCTGGACTCCCTTGTTAATGGTATAAATTCTTGACCTGGTTGAATGAAGTTTCTAGAATGTGCACAAAGGAATGACAGCATCTTCTAGAACTCACTTAAGAAGGGAGTTGCCTCAGAGGCCTTGCTTTAAATTTACTAGGATGAAGCAATTCGTAATGTTTGGCAAGCGTGTGGAACTCCGTTTGTTTCACACACACTAGCAAGTTTGAAAAAATACCTCTGTGTTAAACCAAAAGATGTATGATCAGGGAAATCAGGCAAGCATCTGCCTCTAGCAAGAGTGGGGAAAAGACACATGAGCACAGAAGCTGATGGGTTTAGAAAGTCCTGGACTGATGGGCATCTTTGCAGAAGCAGAGAAGAGCCAGCAAGTAGAATGGCAGCAGGCCCTGAAGAAGGGTGCTGGCTGTCTTGATGGGAGGCAGCTGGTAAGCCCCATGGGGAAGGAGCCAAAACTACGCCAACTCAGGGTGCTTTGAATTGTGATGTTACAGCTAGCTTGGGCATCACAAATTTGCAGTTCCATGCCTTTTATGAATAATGGCCCAGTGGTTAGTACCTAGCCAGAGACATTCAAAATAAAAATGTTTTGCTGCTCATGACATTTCATAAGAAGACCATAGAAAGCACAATTTGTATGAATCCTCCAGTCGATGCATTGCCTACGAATGTACTTCATGTGGTTTCTGAGTGAAAATTCAAATGGCTTCTGGAACAGAGATCTGAGACTCTTGAATATGTCAAATTGACATCGCTAATATTTTCATGCCAAACAAAGACTGCCATGAAAGCACAAAATACCCTGGGGTTAGAAATGATATTTGATTATTTCAACTTGTTAACATACATCATTACATACATCTATATGTATATACATCTATATATCCATAAATAAATGTTGATTGGGTTTACAGAATTTTAATTAGTCCCTTTGGTATTATCAGTAACATGTCTATTGCCCTTCAAACAAAGATCTTGTTAAAAGTAAAATAAAAGACAAATAAAAGAGGGGTAATCCATGTGAAGTGAGTTCTGTAGCTTGTTTATCCTTAACGTAAATGTAGCGTTTAGGTGAGAAATAGCATTTGGAGTCAGAAAGAACTGGGTTTTCATTCTAGCACTACCATTTTTTAACAATAATGAAAATAACATTGAGTTAATGCTTACTGAATACTTACTGTATGCAAGATGCTATGGATAGAGCATTATCCATTATCATTATCTATTATCTATAGAACATTATCTATAATCATTATAGCAATCCTATGATGAGATGATTAGAAAATGTAGCTCTTCTCACAGCTCCAGCTTTCAGCTCCTCAAAGATTCCCCACTTTGTGTATCTGAGCTGACCACTCTCTCAATCTGCAAGTCTACATTTCTTCTTGGCTAACAGGTGCCCTCACTGCTCCATCAAACACAAACTATCAGACATAGAATTTATTAAGCTCCCCTCACGTACGTGCTAAGTCAATTCAGTCGTGTCCGACTCTTTGTGACCCTATGGACTGTAAGCTTGCCAGTCTCCTCTGTCTGTGGGATTCTCCAGGCAAGAATACTTGAGTGGGCTGCCATTTCCTTCTCCAGGGGATCTTCCTGACCCAGAGATCAAACCTGTGTCTCTTAACATTGGGAGGCAGGTTCTTTACCACTACCTTCCACCTGGGAAGCCCAACCCTCCTTATCCCGACCAAATTAGTTCTCCTGAACCTCTGACATCCTTATTTCTCTGAAATGTGTCTTATTTTTTAATCAAATGCTACTTACTGCCTAAATAGGGTTTCTTCCTTTTCCTACGTTTTCGTTAAGTCATCAAGTTTATCATTTCTCTTTTTCTTTTGTTCTCTCTTTTCAATTCTACTGCTCTCAGGCTCAACAACTCCAGGGCTGAATAGTCTCTCTTTCAATTCTTGGCCATGAGCATCAGCTGAATCCTTCATTTGGCCTGGAAATGACACATGAAGTGCAGTCATTTCCCCACTCTTACTTCATGCCTCCTTTCTTCTCAAACCTCCAGGACCTCCGACTCTAAGCTCTACCCTTACCTCCTGTCCTTGTTTCCCAGCTGCTAGGCAAACAGGGGCCATCACAGGAAACTTCAGAGCTTCCAGCTTCTGTGGCTCCACCTGCCATCTCTAAGTACACTCGTATCCTACTCTGCTCCTTATCCAGACCTGCTAGGGTCGTCCCTGCGGTAGGTACTGTAGGCCCCCGCCCGAGATATCTATTCCCCAGAACCTGTGACTATGTTATGTTACATGGCAAAAAGTGATTTTACAGATGGAATTCAGGCTACAGGCCTTCAAACAGGAGGATTATGCTGGACCACCCAGGTGGGCTCATTCTAATCACATGAGCGCTTCAAAGAGGAGAATTTTCTCTGCCTGAAATCAGGAAAGATGTGGCAGAAGCAGCAGCTGGTGAAATCTCACGGCTGAGGAGGATTCCATGTTTTCATGCTGGTTGGCGTGGAGGGAGCACGGTGATCAGGAACACAGGTGACCTTGAGCTGAGTCTCCTGGCTCATTATCTCGGTGCTAACCATGGACCATCTGTCCTCTTGTAAGAGGATAAGAGAACCTCTTGTAAGCGGTTCTGTAGAACCGCTTCAGGGTAGCCTCAAAGGACAGTAAGGGAGGGAACTCCTCCCAGTGGACAGAAATGCAGGCCCTAGATTATTCATATTTTATGGAACTATAGGATATATGTGTACTCTTGGGCTGTGAGGAATAGCTTGGCTAGTTGGTCAGGGATCTGAGAGGGGCAAAAGTGGAACATTGGAGATGAGGGCATCTGGGGGAAAAGCACATTGCTGGATAATCGGGGATAGGCACAAGACGTGTGTATCTTTGCGAGTTAAGGTAATGCCCTCAGAGAGCATCAACACTAAGAGTCGTGAATAACTAGTTGGATATGAAGACTCAGCCAGTGTAGGTTAAGTGGCCTCTGTCCTTGCCTACAGAGTTCTCATTCAAGAAGCCTATGGATAGCAGGGCCCTCGTGGCTGGTGTGGGGGCTATTCATGGGCCCAGGCTGAGCTAGTTACTCAGTGCCCAGCCTTTCACGGTCCAGCCTGTCAACAGCAGAGACTGAGGCGGAACTGCTGTGAAGAGGCCAGCTGGCCACTTGGTTGCACTTTGACGACTTTGAGCCCTCCACTTTGTCAGGGGCAATATTTCTTCTTTACTAGAACTGATGTCAATGCTGGACTTGGGCTTGCCTTCCTTGCCTGCAGTGCCTCATCCAGATCCACCATCTGAGGGCTTTCAGATTGCTTAACTCGCCAGCACTGGTTTTTCACAACAGTGCTTCAGATCAAAGAACCCCCTTTTGTTTTTGGCAAGGAAATGCAACACTGGGTAAAAGAACTTGGGACCCCCTGCATCGTGTGCAAACATGACTTGGGAGCAGTTGGCCTAACAGAGGGAAAAAATGACTCACCAAAGAATCATCTAAGACACCAACTTGAGAACATTTTACAGGGTCGGGTGCTGTCCTTGGGTTGAGGTATGTGTTTTTTCATCTCCAACAGAATACACAGGTTCAGGAATCCTTCCCAGTGACCCATTTGCAGAATTACTATTTCCTGTCCTTGCCAGTTTGTGGCTCTATTGGATCAGAGGTCTTGGTTCCCAGGAGCACTTATCCTGGATGGGACAACAAGCGCAGCCCAGAATTTGAAACTGTGGCCACTGCCTGGTCATTTTGGATATTTCACAAGGCAAAGAAAGCAGTTACATATTCATTACCATGAGGAGTTACAGTTGCTGCTCCTCAGTAGAGGCAGGAGGAAGTGTGCCTAGAGCCCAGGAAACTCAGTGAGATGTCTGGATGCCTGCATGACCAGCAATAATTATAAATACCCGACAAGGATGAGGCAACTAGGTACTAGATTCTTTTAGGGATGAAGGGCTGCTCCACCAGGCAAGATTGAGAGCTACCAAAGGGGTAGCCAAAAGTGATGGCAATTTGGGATGAGTGCTGGAGGAGGGGTCAGGTGTGGAGTAGTGGCGACTGAAACGTGCTTCCCTCTCCTCCCGTGTCTTTACTGTGCTAGGTCTGTGGGAGGGAATGTGGTCAGGTCACACCTTAACTGTTCTTTGACAGGCCTGTTTCAATGGAAAGTCCGAGTGGATCTGAGTGACGCAGGGAGTGGGTTGTATTGACCCTTCTTGTGCCCCACTTCACATCCTCTTGGCCCATAGGTCACTTGACTCATTAGCACAGCAACTGGCTTTGTGCAGAGAGAATCTAACAGTTCCTGGTCTCAGCTATACTTTGTGCTCTGAAGCAGTTTGTGATGAAAAATGAATAGATATGTGTGTTTGTGATAGGAGGATAGCCTGTAAATGGCTGTGAAGATAAAGCAAAGAGAAGACTATTCCGCCTCCCCACCCTCCCCCCCCCCCCCCCAACCCCAAGCATCAAGTTTCCTGACTTACATGAAAAACTCAAAATTTAAACCAGGTTCTGTTGTTTCCAAAAGGTGGAGGTCTGGTTGCTCACTGCTCAAAAGCCATTAAAGAGGCCAGGTTGTGGAAAAGAAAGTTTGCTTTATTTCAGATGCTGGTACTGGTGGTGGGGGGTAGTGGGGAGGACGGGTGTCTATCCAAAGACTGACTCCCCCCACTGACAATCATGGCACAAGAGCTTTTATAGGCTAAGGGGGCCACATGCAGAAACAACATAGTCATCTCTGACAGTCATCTTCAGATTGGTCATTGATGGTCTGACCAGCATCATCCTGGTTGTTTTAGGTTCAGTTCATCTTCTGTATGGATGTGCGAGTTGGACTATAAAGAAAGCTGAGTGCTGAAGAATTGATGCTTTTGAACTGTGGTGTTGGAGAAGACTCTTGAGAGTCCCTTGAACTGCAAGGAGATCCAGCCATTCCATCCGAAAGGAAATCAGTCCTGAATATTCATTGGAAGGACTGATGCTGAAGCTGAAACTCCAATACTTTGGTCACCTCATGTGAAGAGTTGACTCATTGGAAAAGACCCTGATGCTGGGAAAGATTGAGGGCAGGAGGAGAAGGGGACAACAGAGGATGAGATGGTTGGATGGCATCACCTCCTCAATGGACGTGAGTTTGAGTAAACTGGGAGTTGGTGATGGACAGGAAGGCCTGTGCAGTCCATGGGGTTGCAAAGAGTTGGACACGATTGAGCGACTGAACTGAACTGAATCTTCAGTTCCAGGGTCAGTGTGTTTCCATTTCTTTGAAACCAATTCTCAAAATTGTGGCAGCTTAAGTCACGGCTACAGTCTGGTCATCACGTAGTTAATTTCTTCCACCTGGTGGGGGTTTCAGTATCTATAAGACAGCTCACAGGAGATGGCTCAGAATATTATCTACAGCCCTTGAGAAGGAACTAAAGGTCCTTGACTATACTTAATGACTACATTATTATTATTTGGTCTCCTTGGGGCTGTTTTCCTTTGTTTTTGCATGTTCTCATTTCTCTGAGTACATTTATCCTTTGACTGAAGTTTTCCACAGACAAAGGGCAGGCAGAGGACATGGAGGGGCAAGGACCATAGCATCCTGCTCCATTTCACGATGAACCATCTTTACTTGGAAATGTATTAAATAAAAAAGAAAAAAATGTTTGTCCAAACAGTTAGCAGGAAGACATAGCCTGAAGCAGTTTTCTAAAGCGGTAATGCTCTTAGTAATTATTTTGTTTTTCTTGTTAAGGGTCCAGTGTGACACAGCATACAAAGGTCCTTCTGCTCGTGTGTCATTGGAGCCAATAGAACAAGAGGGAGTCTGGCTCAGAAAAGTTCTGTTCTCTGTCTGATCAGAGAATGGAGAGGTGTTTGCTCGCTCCAGAGCAGTGGTCCCCAACCTTTATGGCACAGGAACCAGTTTCATGGAAGACCGTTTTTCCAAGAACCAGGAGTAGGGAGGATGGTTTGGGGATGATTCGAGCGCATTACATTTATTGTGCACTTTGCTTCTAATCCAATGCTGCTGCTAATCTGACAGGAGGTATTGACCTGTGGCCCAGAGATTGGGGGCACCTGCTCGAGAGCATATGTGGACAGGTGAATTCTTTATCCAATTGTCTGCAGTCAGCCTGGAGGATGGGTGAGGGGCTGGAGTACTTCCCACCCGCCCCCCGTCCCCCGCCACTGCAGGTGCACTTCTTACGCTCCAGATTGCAGTGGGAGGCACAGCATCTCTGCACATGGTGTGGTGTCTGCTGGGCATGTGGACGCCAACTCCATCTTGAATCCAGGAGCCTCTCGCCAATGCCATCTTGAATGGAGGATCCATTCTCAGAGCAAGTACACGGCCCACTCCCTGAGGTACTGGTGCCAGTTTCACACGAGGAATGGGCGTGAGACCTCTGCACACATCCCCCTGTGAGTAACTGACACCAAACATAGAGGACAAAAAAGTTTAGACTTTATTTTATTACCCAGGTTCTATTTTTATTTCCCAGAAATTGTTAATGAACTTTGCCAGTGACACTTATATATTTAGGATAACTGTTTTTGCCTTTTTGTTATTAATTGACCATCTTTGCTTCTCAAAGCATGAAGCTCCTAGTGTTTTATTTTGCCTTTTTCTAAACACTCAGTAACTTATTTTAGGATGGATTATTCTCGAAACCAATGGTAGCTCCAGCGTGCTCTTGGGAGCATCTCGCCCCTTAGCATCTAGATAAAGTTTCTTTACTGTGTTCTTTGTTTCCAGAGGAAATAGAAAGGGCAAGGCTATTCCTCAGATTTTGTAGATTTCCTCTGGATTTCCATTTTCGTATCATCTCTGATTTCATACATCTCTGACTTTTACTGAAGTTTGGGAATCCTGCCATAGCAATGAAGCAGTAAAAATTCTGTGGTACACATTTGCCTGGAAGGTCTTCGTTGGTCTTAAACGCCAAGCTGATTTTATCTGGTCTGTGTCTGCATCATGTGTGACCTTCCTCTCTCCTTCTTACATCTCTGACTTCTAATTATTGTAGTGCAGAACAGTTGGGTTATCTGACATGTAAAGCATTGATAGAGAATTGGTTGTTTCCCCTAACTTACAGTGATTATACATAAACATAGAGAAATGCAAAAGAAGATTGGAGATTTTGACAGAGAGGGAGAGATTTTTGATGTTTGGTAAAGATGAAGATTGTGAAAGATACCCAGGATTACTATGTGTGTGGGGTTGAAGGCTATTTATTAGAATCAGAAAAATACTGATTATAAATTTATTTTTGACCACTTAAACTCGAAATATTCAATGTAATTAACTAAAAAATTATTTCATTGACTCAATCAATTCAATCCATTTTTCTTAGCCTCATGCACAGAAAATCCTATTCCCCAACCCATTTCTTCATTTCAAAGATTATGTTGCAAAGAGGGCAACTGAATTAATAATATGGAAATTCGTATCAAGTAAGCTAGTCAATTTAGGTTAAAAGAAGCTTTTTCTTCAGTTATCCAGAGAATGACCTTTTCTGTTTTCTTGCATGGGTACACAAGTCTGAAGAATTTTGACCTTTACATAGATTTTATAAAGTTACTCTGTAAGTAAACTTATATATTGTGTTGCCAAGTGACAAAGTGCCTGTTATCTGCGGAAGGAGCTCAGAGCCAGAACTTGCTTCAAATATCAGCTCAGCCACTTATTAAATATGAGCTGTGGGGCAAGTTGTTTAACTTGTAAACCTTTTATTCTTCTGTAACATGAGGATAATAAAAACAGCTACCTCATAGAACTGTGAAAATAAACAAGTAAAAAGCCTTCAGTAGAGTGGTTGGGAATTGGTTAAGTACTTACTTTAACTTTTCTTGGTTGTTGTTGCTCCCTATAAAGGCATGCCATAGTCAAAATGCAATAATGATAATAATAACAACATGAATGTCCCCAGAAATATAACTTAATAAACTATGTAAATATTAGTCTTTGAAATTTTGTCTGAGACTAAAATTCAAATATTTAGACACTTACTTTACTTAAAAAAATTATAACACTTATAGTGTTATTATAGTCATTTCTCCACTTATTTTTCTTTTATTGAAAATGACTAGCTAGCTTATATGCATGTTTTCAGATAGCTTAATAAATAAAGAAAAACAAACGTACTTAACAAACAGAATGGTGCATCTTTAAAAGCAAGGCTACAAAAATATTTAAAAGAAGAAAAATTTAAAAAGTACACTAAATGTCATTGGCTTCTTATGAGATGTTAAAATTTAATTTTAGAAAAATACAATTAATTTAGCATTATCCATATGAAATGAAGCATATCTTTTGTTCCATTTCTTATTTGTATTTTTAAGATATATAAAAAGAGTTGCTTTTAATTCTTAGTGGTGCAATGTTTGAAGAAACGTTTGTCAACTAAATCGACAACTGAAGACAAGTTTAGAGATTTTATAAGTAAAAATTTAGTTAATTGAATAATCCAATTTAAAATGAACAAACAAATGCAGTTTGAGGATGAAAGGAGCAAAATGTCTAGGAAAGTATTACCATCAAAATCTTAGATAATACATGAATATAGTATGTATTTTATGTATAGTTCCAAGCACTAATTACATTAAATTATAATAATCGTTTATCTTCCTTGAATTTTGCAGACAATTTTTAAAATACTGAATTATTTACACTGTATTCCTTAAAGCAGAAATCCATCAGTCGGCAAACTCTGGGAAAGAAATTTCGTTTTGGAGCTGATTGTTTAATGTATCAAATTTAGGGTATTTGCTCTTGCAATCTATTAAAAACATATTTTAGATAATTACAAGCAGAGGCCATAGGTATCTATCATAAGATATTCTAACAATCACTAAGAGTCTACAACAAAAATCATTTTCAGTGACACTGTTATTTTTGACAATTGTTTGTTTATTTCTGCTGTGCTGGTCTTCACTGTAGCTCGGGCTTTTCTCTTGGTGTGGACTGGGGGCTGCTCTCTAGTGCCTGGGCTTCTCCTAGTGGTGGCTCCTCTTGTTGTGGAGGAAGGGCTTTAGGGCATGTGGGGTTCAGGAGTTGCTGCACATGGGCTCAGTCGTACTTCTGGCTCCTGGGCTCTAGGGCACAGGCTCAATAGTTATGGCCCACAGGCTGGTTGCTCTGAGACATATGGGATCTTTCTGGATCAGGGAAGGAACCTATGTCTCCTGCATTGGCAGGTGGATTCTTCACCTCTGAGCTACCACAGAAGGCCCTCAATGATACTATTAAACTGTCATATCCTTGAAGTAAAAACATTAGCATCTCCATCTCCTCTTTTTCCCTTTTTTCTTTCCTATATTCCTTTTTCTATTTCATATGCCATTTCAAAAACATTCAAGTGTTTGCCTCTAAACTAAATGCTCTTGAGGAAAGTGAACTTTTGGCATCCATTCTGTTCAATCTATATTCTTTGTTTAAATGATTTGGAAGGACCTGATGTACAACAGATGGATAAACACTGGTTTATCTCACCAACAGGAAAGAAAGAATCAAAACTGTTCTCAAATAAGCTAATTTTATTGTAAGTATTAATGGAATTTTTTTAGTTGAATTCACTCAATTCCTTACTACTATGAAATGCTGAAGAAGAATAATGTACTGGGAAAACATGAGTTTGGATGAAAATTAGAAGAGAGGATTGAGAAGGTTGAGGCATTGACAAATCCTAGTTTCTCATCTTGACTATGATGTTGTCTAACTGGGTGGCCTGGAGCAGGTCACCTACCTTCTCTTAGCTCTAGTTATAATATCACTTGTTAAATTTGGAGGTAGGAATTCTCGATCTCAAAGAAAGCTGAGGCCGAAGAATTGATGCTTTTGGACTGTGGTGTTGGAGAAGACTCTTGAGAGTCCCTTGGACTGCAAGGAGATCCAACCAGTCCATCCTAAAGGAGATCAGTCCTGGGTGTTCATTGGAAGGACTGATGCTGAAGCTGAAACTCCAATCCTTTGGCCATCTGATGCAAAGAGCTGACTCTCTGGAAAAGACTCTGATGCTGGGAAAGATTGAAGGTGGAAGGAGAAGGGGATGACAGAGGGTGAGACGGTTGGATCACATCACCGACTCAATGGACAGGGGTTTGAGTAAACTCCAGGAGTTGGTGATGGACAGGGAGGCCTAGAGTGCTTCAGTCCATGCGGTCACAAAGAGTCGGACACAACTGAGCAACTGAACTGAACTGGAGAATGTTTCTAGGTAAAGATATCGAACTATTGAAAGGAGGATATTTTACTTTGATACATGAGACCTAATGTAGCTCATTGTACTGTCTCTCTTCTCTCATTAAAGCCCCATGAGAGATACTAATGAGGGATCCAAGTGCCTCATTGTGTTCTACCTCCAAACTCTTTGAGCCTCTTATCTTCACATGTTCAAGAACAGGTACAAAGCTAAAGAAGAGAAGCAAGGAAGCATAAAATGAGAAAATGGTAGAACAATGAGTACGGTTAATCCATAAACTGAATAACCTGCTTTTGGACAGTCAGGAATAGACCATTCACTGTAACTAATTGCATTGTAATTGGTTGTAGGTAGAAGAATCTTTTCATTTTTAAACTTTTTACAAATTGGTTTTGTAAGGACTGCATATCAGGACAAGGGAGATGGATTATCATGTGCCATATATAATTTTTGTACTAAGATCCATAGTATGTAAGAATTATTTGGGAGTTATTTTTCCTTCTTTTTATTTTTATTACATTCATTCAACTCAGATTACATTTTCTCTGAAGAATCATGTGACCTTGTATATATTTGAGAAATGCATTTTTTGTATGTTCAGTTCAGTTCAGCACTCAGTTGTGTCTGACTCTTTGCAACCCCATGGACTGCAACCTGCCAGTCTTCCCTGTCCTTCTCCAGCTCCTGGAGCTTGCTCAAACTCATGTCCATCGAGTCGGTGATGCCATCCAATCATCTCATTCTCTGTTGTCCTCTTCTCCTCCTGCCTTCAGTCTTTCCCATAATCAGGGTCTTTTCCTATGAGTCAGTTCTTCACATCAAGTGGCCAAAGTATTGGAACTTCAGCTTCAGCATCAGTCCTTCCAATGAATATTCAGGACTGATTTATTTTAGGATGGACTGGTTTGATCTCCTTGCAGTCCACGGGACTCTCAAGAGTCTTCTCTAACACCATAGTTCAAAAGCATCAATTCACTGGTGCTCAGCCTTCTTTATGGTCCAACTCTCACATCCATACATGACTACTGGAAAAACCATAGCTTTGATTAGATGGACCTTTGTCGGCAAAGTAATGTCTCTGATTTTCAACATGCTGTCTAGGTTTGTCATAGCTTTTTTCCCAAGGAGCAAGTGTCTTTTAATTTCATGGCTGCAGTCACCATCTGCAGTGATTATGGAGTCCAAGAAAATAGTTTGTCACAGTTTCCTTTGTTTCCTCATTTATTTGCCATGAAGTGATGGGACCAGATGCCATAATCTTTGTTTTTTGAATGTTGAGTTTAGTTGTAAGCCAGCTTTTTCACTTTCCTCTTTCATTTTCATCAAGAGGCTTTTTAGTTCTTCTTTTCTTTCTGCCATAAGAGTGGTGGCATATGCATGTCGGAGGTTATTGATGTTTCTCCAGGCAGTCTTGATTCCAGCTTGTGCTTCATCCAGCCTGGCATTTCGAATGATGTACTCTGCATATAAGTTAAAGGAGGAGGGTGACAATATACATTTTTGTATGTAGTTATACATAAATAAATTAAAAATTAAGTAATACAGAACAAAGAGGAAAGTGGATCAAGAAAAGGTTTTGTGATTTCAGAGTATCTGCTTACTAACCTGAAAGTATATTTTATATTTAGTGAGCATAAAAACATGTATTATAGGTACACTGTAATTCCAAAACAATACTATATTTGAATCTGTTAAAATAGCAGCATAGTGTAGAGTGCCTCACATGTGGTTGGTGAATGAATGAATGCCAGGGAAAAAGAGTGAATGATAGGAGGGTCACTCTATATCAAAGTAATTCTAGTAACTAAACTAATGACTGACCATAAAATGTCAAGCTCCTCATTATGGAGCAATGATTACTAATCATTTTAACCAACACAGATCTTGAGCTCTGAAGAATGTTGTCTACTAAACACTACCTCTATGATAGCAATATCTGTTTCTCACTTTTAATAACAAGGACATAGAATAATGGTGCTAGAAATCATCACACATTAGGTTTAAATACATATGAAGGTTATGAAGCAGAGTGGTTAACAGTGTGGATTTGTAATAAAGAGCCATGGACTCTTAACCAGTTTGCTTTGTTTAAGACCCCAGTTCATTAGCTGTGTGGTCTTAGATAAGTTTTTAAAAACTGTTCTGTGACTCAAGTCCCCATCTAAAAAGGGGGATAATAATTGTGGCAACTTCATAATGTTGTCTTGAATAAAGGGAAAGCACCTAGAATTGTATCAAGGATGTAGTAAGCGCCCAAGAAAGACTGGTGATTCCTCTCTAAGTATCCTGAATGCTTACATGGATCATTCCCAACACTAATAGGGGCATGATATAAAATTATGCCATATTTACAGGTAAGAAAACTGAGGGCCGTTGAGATTAAACATCACCCAATTTAACAAGGACTGATGCAAGTCTAGAACGAAATCTGGCTCTGTTCCTCTTTTCTCTCTCCCTTCTCCCTCCTTCCCTGTTTTCTCCTTTCTCTCTCCTTGTCTCTGTAACAGAAATTCTGATCAGCAAGAGATAACCAGTGTTGCCACATTACATTAATGTAATTCCACACTGAATCAAAGGTGCCTGACACTTCAATTAGCCCATGCAACTTTATTGAAAGTGAACTTGCAATTTCTGTTTAACTCTTGGAAATATTGAACATGCCTTCAGGAACTCCATTTCTTTCAGCTCAGACACCACTGTTATAAGTGGTTTATATAAAAGCTTCCAGTTTGTAAATTCATAATTCTTGATGCTTCAATGTCAGGTAAACTATTTAAACACTGCCATAAATCACATTATGAGGGAAGAATAAATAGTCTTGTTGACTTTTTTTAATGGAGAGTTCTTGATTTTGTGATTTTGCAAATATTAAGAACCCTAATATTTTCATAAGTCCACATTGTGACCAACTTGAGGAAGAAGGAAGAAAACTTCTTGCAAATAATGATTTCATATCAAGTCCTGAGCATTCATTCTTTCTGTTTCTGTTTCAGGAGCAAAGAGTGCCAGCACCATGGCCACTGCTAGTCCTAACGTTAACATTGAGGTTTATAATCCATTTTTTGCCTTTTCTGGCTGCCGCTGTTATTATTAAGCCGCAGGCTGGAGGGGCTCCAGGGCCACACACAGACAGCCTTCTATGCGACAGTATCTTTTATGGAGCAGAGCAAAGAAAGTCCACACCCTCCACAAGGGAGGGAGGCCAGAAATGAAGCAAAGCGGTAGAATACCCCTCATTATCCTAACGGCCCACGGAACCCGGAAATGGCAGTTCAAGTCTTGCCTGCAGACTGGTGAAAGGAACGGCTGAATAATGGATAAGCACCGTCAAGTTAAAATATGGTGACTTGAAGAAGGCGAATACTAGTTTTTTCTTTCTTTTTCTAAGTAGAACCTACTTATCCATGTCTCTGACTTTCAGAAATGGTACTTCATCTACCCCACCCTTAACAATCAACACTGGCTCTGTGCTTTAAGGAAACAGCCTTTGTCTTGAGGAGCATGCCAGGTCTAACCAAGTCCACTTTCTAAACTTCCTGTCTGCTGCTCCACTACCAGGGAGGCACTCTCCTTCTCCGTCTTCGTTTCCCTGAGACCCTTCCCCGTCACGCTCCTGTCTTCCGTTGTCGCCTGCCTTCCCTCTCCTCCCTTCCCGTCCCGCCCTCACCTTGTTGGGTGTGTTGCTTGGGTTTCCCCTCATTTCGGACCAGACACTTTCACTTCTCTCTTTTTAAAGTTTTTAGGTTCCCTATCCTCCTCCAGAGTTCCTCTTTGCTGAGTCAACAACATGGCCGCCCTCTCCTCCTGGGTTTCCCGCATCCCTTCCCGGGAGCAGCGCAGCCATGCCCGGGCCTCACCAAGGCGGCTGCCTTTGTAGAATAACTTGGCAGGCAGCTCTCTTCCTCCTGGAACTCCTGCCAGGAGACTCTGGTCTCTGAAGTTGCCCCAGGAGAACGGTCCTGTCTCTGAGTAGTATATTCAAGTGCATAGGTCACCGGGAAGGATAAGATCATAATTTAATTTATCCCCAAGCAGTCGGTGCTTCTCAAATCCCAAAGAATTAAGAGTCTAATATAGTCCTCCTGCATATTTGCATAAATAAATGAATCGATAATTGAGGGCAGTGGCAGGAGAGGATGGAAGGGTATTGAAAACCTTGCCCACTTCTCGCAGTTTTGCTGAGGGCTAGCTCTAAGCTGTAGAAAATAAATTCCTAACCTTGCATACTCATCCTGATTGCATTCATTAAATAGCTTGATTTTGGCTGCCACTTTCTGTAACTGTTTCTGTTACTGTCATTTTTTTTTTTACTATAAAAATTTTAGAATGTGTTTCCTGAAAAAAACTTTTTTTTTAACTGAGCCTTAAGCTCTTCAGAGTAAATGTACTACATGAAGCTACTAAATCAATCAAAGTGGCAACACAGCTTTATGGGGCATTTTTATTAGTTATATAGTTCATTTTTTTCTTCCAGGTTCTATATGAGCTATGAGGTGAATTTGGAAACTTCTTCCCTTGTTCCAAAAAAACAAAACAAAAATCAACTTTTTTTTTTTCTTACAGAAGTAGTATATGTTCATGCAAAAATCAAACAAGCAAACAAAAAATAAAAATAAATGGTTCAGAAGAGGAGAGATAAGTCAAATCTCCCCTCCATCTTCATTCCTCAGAGCAGTGATCCTCCACTGGGGACAGTTTTGCCTCCAAGGGGACAGTTGCCAATGGGAAACATTGGTTGTCACAACTAGGGCAGAGGGCAGAGGGCCCAGAATTGCTATAAAACATTCTGCAATGCATAGGACAGCCTCCATAACAAAGAATCATCCGGCACACAGTGTCCTCAGCGCTTCTGTGGTGGTGTCCTGGACTTGAGTGATGACAATTAGCTGTGTATGCATATTCTTTCAGAAAGTTAAACATTGATATGAATTTTTTTTCCCCCCACAAATGAACTCAGCAATTCCTCCCTAATCTGCAACTTGCTTTTTCCACTTAACAGTGTCTTGGTGTCCACACTGATACGCATAACAAAGTGAAAGTCTCTCAGTCATGTCCACCTCTTTGCAACCCTATGGGCTGTACCTGCCAGGCTCCTCTGTCCATGGAATTCTCCAGACCAGAATACTGGAGTGGGTGGCCATTCCCTTCTCCAGGGGATCCTCTCAACCCAGGGATTGAACCCAGATCTCCCTCATTGCAGGTGGATTTTTTTACCATCTGAGCCACCAGGGAAGCCCTTGATATGCATAACTTACCTCTTGTTGTTAAGTGGCCAACAGTTGTGAATTGGCTCATTCTATCATTTTTAGATAGCTCTCAAAGGTAGATAATTTTTTGTTGTTGTCTCTGCTGTTCCTTGGTTGTAAACAAACCTGCTAGGAAGGGGTTACTGAAAGAGAAACTGTGCGAAGGGTTGAGTTCTGCCCTGGCACTTTTGTTTCTGCCTCACTTTAGTTTTTCTCAAAATCTGATTTAGAGGTTAAATTAACAAGGGGAGGTTGAATCAGTCTCTTTTTCACAAATCCCCAGTTCATTCCTGACTGTATCACCCAGGAGCGTGGGTGGAGGAAAGAAGAGCGACTGTTTTCTGTACCAGGCCACAGTGGAGCTTATCCAGGAGATGTTTTTAATGTCTGGCTCACAAGCCAGCAAATCAAGTCAGCTGTGGAAATGTTACACTCAGGGGGCTCGCTGTTTCTGAATTACATCCAGAACTTTTTTCAAGAACCTGGATTAGTTGAGATATGCTAGAGATTCTGGGTGTCCCTTAGGTTAATAAAGAAACAACCACTTCAAAGCCAGCCCCTTATAGTGTAAGTTTTTTTCCCTTTTCTCCCTCTGGGTGAGTTCAGTCAGTTGACATCCTTTGCTGCTTTTCTATGCCCGCTTTCATTTTGGATGAGGAAAGTGAGATTCGTATATATCCTGTACACCTGTTCTAGAAAGAGTGTGTGGTTCAAAACCACCGTCTTGCTATTTAATGGTGATGATCAAATTGGTCACTTAAGGTACATGTTATTTTCATGACCCCAAAGAGGGGGCTGTCCCAGGGAAAATATTAAGTAATGAGTTACACTTTGCAAGAACATAACTGACCCCAAGAGTAGTGCTTTTCCATTCTTAAACTATGAGGACTTATCTACTTCATCTCCCTTCACACAGCATAAAAGTTAGTTTTCTTTCAAATTAGCCTCTGCTACTTGTGTGAAAACAGTCAATGTTCATAACTGGAGGGACTTTTTAAAAAAGAAGTGACTGCTTTAAAAAAAAAAAAAGAAAAACTCTTGCTTCTCACCCATAGGCATTGCAAAAGATTTAAAAACAAAATGAGAAAACTGCTTCCCATTGCCCCTTTTAAAAAATATTTTTATATGTGTTCTTATTCCTTAAAAATGTTACATCCTTTCCTCAGAGTCACTGCATTTCATCCATGACAACCAGCAACATCCCCATATAAACAGCTTCCCAATTTTTCCATAGAGATAAAAATAAAAGAGTAAAAATGACCAATTCTCTTGTAAGAGCTCAAGCATAAACAAGATTATTTTTAAGGGCTCCCACAGAACCGTCTGTCAGTAGCTGTAGGTTGTAAGGAACTTGTACTGGAATCATTGGATCCTGGTTAATCATTTCGCTGTGCATTCCATATAGGGCTGTCTCGTGGATGTGAAGTGAAGGAGCATAGGAAGAGGGTCTGCAGGGTCCAAAAGTCACTTATTGCTTCCTCTGCCAATGATTCACTAAGCGACTTTGAATAATTCACTCATTCCTTCCTTCTGATAAAGTTATTTGACATGAAGGAGAAGTGGCAGGGTTTTCTTATCTTCTCTGGAGCCAGAAGCTATAAAGACAGGGCCATGAGCAAGTCTGCTTTCAACTGTTGCTCCATAAATCCTTTGAAACACTTACGAGAGCTCAGCTGTTGAAAGGTGACCGAAAGAGAAAGTGCCTAATTGTGTAGGCAGCAGAGTGAACGGGGCGAAAGAGAGTTAACACAAAAAGACCTTAGCAAAGAAGAGGCGTGTCTAAGAAGTTTTCTTCATGTGGCCATGAACTTTCCTTACCTTTGAACAACTTCTTGTCTTAGGTTCTTATGGCAGAAGTTTAAATGAATAGGAAGATTGTTCAGTGATGTTGAAGAAGGAACCTTGTTTTTTTTTTTTTTTTTTTTTTTTTAATCCCTTTCCCTTGGGATTAAAATCTAAGCAGATTCTCAACTAGGGACACACACAAAGCTCTGTCCAATCTATCTCACTTCAGCTTCTCACCCTTGCTGTTTTTGTTGTTGTTCAGTCTGTAAGTCATGTCCGACTCTTTGTGACCCCATGGACTGTAGCACGCCAGGTTTCCCTGCTGTTTTTACAAGTCTTTTCTAGATGCCTTCTCTCTCAGAGTCATCTGTGAATTATTATTATATTGCATGACAACATTATCCAAAAATTATTTGTATTTGATGTATTTTACAACCCTTAGATGATATCGATTAGTTCAAGTGATGGGGTGTCCTTTCGTGAAACTCTGTACCATAGTTTAAAAGGATGCCTTGCACGTGGTTTAGCCTCATTAAAATGAATGTCTTTAAGTCTTGGAGAATGATAAGGACTAAAAGCAAAAAGTCTAACTGCTTGCCCTGCTTCTTGCCATCATAGCATCATCTTAAAAAAAAAAGGATCTCTCACTCTTCGCTTGAGTGCTAAGTGAATGGAGTTCTTAACAAAACAAATGAAAAATAGCTTCTTTGTGCAATCTGAGTCTTTAAGTTTACATGCCTAGAGAGTTGCATAAAAATAGTACAGGGCTGAAGCTTCCAGTGAAGTTATTTTTTCTAGCAGAACAATTTCTGAAAATTGGAGCTGAAATTATAGTTTGCACATTGTAATGCACTGAAATTCTCTTCTACTTTACTCTAAATAGCATTGTACTATATCCAGTTGTGGGGATAGAATAAAATTACCACAGGAGATTTCTGAGTGTTACCCTTAAACCCAAATGTAGCTGGTTACACATGAAAACTGCATCAATGGGGAAAGGCAGCAAAACAAGGTGAGTTAGTAGAGTTAGTGCTTTGTGGATTATGACCTTTACCAATAGAAGGAAACACATTTTCTATTTTTGTATATATGTATATATAAAAAATATGTGTATGCATATTATATATATGCACACACATCTGTGTATTTTATATTTATCTACATTGTTACAATTTTGCTAAAGACTTTGTCATAGGACATATTCTTACAACATGTTTAAAGTTAAGCACTTTTGAACTTAAGTTCAAGGGGTCATGTATGGATGTGAGAGTTGGACTGCGAAGAAAGCTGAGTGCTGAAGAATTGGTGCTTTTCAACTGTGGTGTTGGAGAAGACTCTTGAGAGTCCCTTGGACTGCAAGGAGATCCAACCAGTCCATCCTAAAGGAAATCAGTCCTGGGTGTTCTTTGGAAGGACTGATGCTGAAGCTGAAACTCCAATACTTTGACCACCTCATGCGAAGAGTTGACTCATTGGAAAAGACCCTGATGCTGGGAGGGATTGGGGGCAGGGGGAGAAGGGGACGACAGAGAATGAGATGGCTGGATGGCATCACCGACTCGGTGGACATGAGTTTGGGTAAACTCCGGGAGTTGGTGATGGACAGGGAGGCCTGGCATGCTGTGAATCATGGGGTCACAAAGAGTCGGATACGACTGAGCGACTGAACTGACTGACTAACTGAACCAAAGGGAACTTAAAAAGAAATGACTTTTTGTTTTTGCCAGACACATACCAAATATTCCATTGTCATGAGTTAGTTATGATTTATAAACATAATTACCATTCATATCCTAAAAAGGGAATCTAGGGGAATTCAAATTAATTTTTTAAAATGACTCCCAATTTACTACATACACCCTGAAACTATTAGCAACTTGATTTGCTTAATGTGCAGATATCCTTATTTCTCAGGTTTTCCCACAACAGTTTCTCTTTTGTTCTGGTTTTAACACCTCCCTTATTTTCCTGCCCATTTATCAACGGGGGCTAGTGTGAGTATATACTAGTTCTCTGAATGTCACACATTTTTAACATTTGGTTCATTTTTGGGTAAGCTTCCATAAGAATCTATGTTTGTATTACTTCTTGATTTACTGAGGTAGCTAAAATACACTTTTCAGAGTTAATATTGCCAGTTATGGACCAAATTATCAGATGTCTCCTGATCTGATGTATTTCTCTTTTATGTCTTTCTGCCAAAAGTGCATATCTTGAGTTTAAGCTTGAAGAAATATCAAACAAACCCAATTTGAAGGACATTTTACAAAATAACTGGCTTGTAGGCTTAAAAAGAAACACAAAAAAAGGCCAAATAACTATTCCAGACTAAAAGAACTGAAGTGACCTGACCATCGCATGCAATGAGTGATCCTGGCTTGGATCCTGGATTTGGGGGTAGGGGGTGGAGAGCTATAGAGGATATTATGGGGATTGTTGGCAAAATTTGACCATGGGTCATAGATTAGATGGTAATGTCACTTAGATTTTCTAATTTTAAAAATTGCATGTGGTCTCTGTTTGGTCTCTGTTCTTAAGAAATGCATACTGACATATTCAAGGATAAAGGGACATGATATCTGTAATTTCCTCTCTCATGATTTAGGAAAAAATCATATATAAATAATTTTTATAAATTCTTCTTTGTAAGTAAAATTATATATTATATACATTTTTCCAAATTATATGAGAGAAAGTATGTGTATATGCATATATATATGAGACAGAGGGCAATACTTAGTAAAACTGTATAAAGTATGTACTGGACTTTATAAATTTTATGCAACTTTTGAAAGTTTGAAATTATGTCAAAATGAAAACTTACTAAAAATAATAAATATATCCCTTATTATGAATCTTTCTTAGGGCATAATTTACTGTTGGGGGGAATAATAATTTTTATGTTCCTATTATTCTATTTTTGTGACTCTGTTCTTGGGGTCCACATTGTATACCAGGACAGCACCAGCTTTTCCAAAACCCTCGGCTACAATTAATGAGGAATCTCATGCAGTGTTAATTTTGAATCAAGTGTGTGTTGAATGATAGCGCCAGCTGACGGGGAGGCATTAATGTTGTTTGATTCCATGCAGGCAGACTATATCCAGCTGTGGAGGCCTGGAAGGCCCTGGGGGGAGAAAAGTTTGAAAAGAAAAAAGTTTTATAAAACCTATACAGTCTGGAAAATAAGGAATGCTAATCACTTTTCAACAATTTTGGAAACAAAATAACTTAGCAAAATCACTGAATTCAGACTATAAGGAGGAATATAAGGAAATGTTAAATACATTTAGTTTTTTGGCTGCAGTGGGTTATGCTATTCTTTAACCCTTTCTCTTATTAAATGTAATTCGTTGCATTTCATTTATGATCCAAAGAGAAATGGTTCATCATTTTTGACACATTATGGTGTGATAACTAGAAATACATGTATGTAATTCTATAGTTGAACATACTGAACTCTATGCAAGGCATTGAACTAGATCCTAACAGATTCTAAGAATGCAAACACTAATATGAGGTCTGATTTTGTAGGAATGTAGTTTGGCGTGTAGGGAGCAAACTGTTTAACAGATTATGAAGAGATTAAAATTCTGTAGAATAGAGTAAGTGCTGTGATAGGCATGCAAAGCTCTGGGAACAAATAGAAGGGCATTTGGAAAGGAGTGGTTACTAGAGAAAACTCCAAGAAAAGTTTTAGATCCAGGGAGACACAAAGAGAAGGCAAAGAAGTGAGAAAGAAGATGTTAAGTATTTTTTCACTTTCCACTTTTCTGACCTCTTGGACGTTACAATCAAAGGATTTTTGGATTGTTTTATATTACCCTATTTTCACAAAAATAGAAAATTTCTTCCTTTCCATTAGTAAAGGTGATAATCCATAAAGCATTAACTCAGCTAGTGTCACCTTGGTTTTCTACCTTTCTGCCTTTGTGGAGTTTCCAAATTAATACAGAGCATTTGAGCTTAAGGAGCAATACTCAGAAACCTCCTGTGATAATTTTATTTCATCCCCTCTGAAGCCACTAGGCTTAACCTTTTCTGCCTCATGGCATCTACACATCCAATGGCTTATGAGGTCCTCTGAGGCCAGTCCAGCCACTGATTAAGTATCCACCCCCACTTTATCATAGGCCACTTCTAACTAGTCTGACCTTTATCATGTTGGTGCTATCTGAAGGTTTCAAGGGCTAAAATGCCACAGTGTACTCTGCTCGTGGGGTTCACCATTGAGAAGGTACTCTGTCATTATCTCTTTTATATTGTCTCTTCAATAGTCTGCCTCTTTTTTTGGAAGTCTAGTTGAAAATATAGAGGATAAACCTTCTTGCTTTATTCTTCACGTCTCTTAAACTCTTTTTGATATTTTCCTTTTTCACTCTATTAGCTTCAGGATAACTTTTTGGATTTATCTTCTAATTTATCAATTCTCTCTGTAGTTGCATTTATTCTCTTTATCCTGTTGATTGAGTTTTTAATTTCAAAAACTGCTATTTGATTCTTTTAAAAATAGACTCTGGTTTTTTTATAGTCTTATGTTCCTGGGTCCTATTTTTCAAATTCTTTTTTTAAAATCTCTTTACAATTGCAAACATAGCTATGTAATATTATAGTCTAACAGTTCCAATATTTGAAGTCTTTTTGGTTATCTTCTGTTGTTCTTGCTTGAGTTTATCTTATGTTTTACTATTTCCTTTATTGTTTGTGACTCTTTATTGGGAGCTCGTATTCTTTTTAACTATGGGAATTCATTAATGTCTGGCTTGAAGTAATGGTCTTCCAAAGAGAGTTGGAATTTGCTTCTTCAGTCATCTTAGGCACACATACTCTTCAGTTCAGTTCAGTTCAATTGCTCAGTCATGTCTTACTCTTTGTGACCCCATGGACTGCAGCACACCAGGCCTCTCTGCCCATCGCTAACTCCCGGAGTTTACTCAAACTCATGTCCATCGAGTCGGTGATGCCATCCAACCATCTCATCCTCTGTCGGCCCCTTCTCCTCCTGCCCTCAATCTTTCCCAGCATCAGGGTCTTTTCCAGTGAGTCAGTTCTTCTCATCAGGTGGCCAAAGTATTGTACCACTTCAAATAAAATTCTCTGCCAAGTGTTCTGTATCACATAGGTCGATGAATTTGAACTTCAATGGTATAAATTTCAAGATATCTTTTTTTTTTTTTCTTTTCTACTTTGCTCTAAGATTGAGTCAGGCAAATTTCTATGTTGTCTGTTTTTTTGAGGTGGGTTTCTTTTTCATTTGTCCTAACGCTGAGAGTATGTAACTCTTTGATATCTCAGCACCATGTGGACGCTTCTCCCTATTTACTTTCCCACTGGGCATGTATTTATCTCCTGCCCCTCACACTCTATGCAGCTGCCATGGTGGAAACTCAAGGTCTTCAGGGCTTAGCACAAGCACTCAGAGGGAAAGCTGGCCCTGGTACTTGTCTAACTTCTGGGTTTCTGCTTTCACTTTAATTTTGGCCTCTGCGGTGTTCTTTTGTGCCATCTCCGCAGTGCAATTAAAGACCTATTTTTTCCTTAATTCAACATTTTAGTCATCTTTTTTGGCAAGGTCTTGCAGGATATCTAGTCTTTAATAGTGCCAGAAACGGAAGTTGGCTCTAAGCTTTCTAGCAGCCAACAAGAAGAGGGAAATCTAATCAATTATATGGTCACAGAGGCCAGGAAGAAAATGATTCTCAGTTGCTCTGGAGAGATACAACAGTTTTTGGCCTTGAGACCAGACAGGATTTCTCTCAGCAGCCCTTCCAGCAGGCAGCATAGTCTTTCCTGTCGCTTGGATGGCAGGGTAGGTCCAGGCAGCTGTTCCATCAGGCTTCAGAACCAACATCCTTTACAGTGCCAAATCCGGGTGGTGTTTGGTAGTGAAGAGGATCCAGGAAGACAGATTACTCTTTCTACTTTGTGTTGTGTTCCATAAGATGGGGCCCAAAGTGATGGAGCTGTCCCAAGAGGTTTCTGAATCATCATGCCTATACTGTCAGTTTCTTAGACATGCTTGGACAGATTGGAGTCCTGGCGTGGAAGGAATTTTTTTTTTTTTTTTTTACTGAGGCACTTGCAGAGTTGGCCTCTAAATGACAAAGGTGGAATAGGTCCACTCTCATGTAGTAAAACTGAGTCATAGCACCTTATAACCCTTTATATGGCCTGGTCTAACCACTCAAAAATGTCTAGATAAGCTGAAATCAAAGATCAAAATGTTTCCTAATTAAAGAATACCTTTTGTAATTGTTAACCATTACAAATTTTATACCTTGTTCTAGTTATATTTTAATTTAGTTTGTTGGCAGACAATATATATAAACTGAAATAATGCTTACTTGGTTAGGTTGATAAGAACTTAAACTTATCTTTTAAGTTAATGATAATTAATTCTATTAAAAAATTGAGAGTTTGGAATGATACTTGGCTTCTAGCTTGTTTTCTAGAATAGTGAAGAGATTGTATGGCAAATGGGGTCCTAGATTTGCTTCAACTTAAATTAAAATATGTGGAAATATTAAGTAAAAAATCTACAAAGAAGTGCTTGGTGAATCTCATTCTGAGAACAGCATGAGAAACATGGTTATTTAAAGTTTCTATACCTGGGAGAATTGAGAGTAAAATTTTGTTATAAAGTGAGAAAAGTTCAGTGAATTAATAATACCAATGACCAAGAAGGGATTTATGAGTTGGGGATAACTTCAGTCAAAAGAGAAATGACTTGTAACTTCAGTTGGATTTTAGTAAAGAAACAAAAAGGTGAAAGAAATTGTGTAAGTCCCCTTATCTCATATGCATAGTGAAACAGAATTCATATTCTTAGAGTTTTCTATTATATCTTAGAGATAATTAAAAGTACTGTAAGAGTTTCATGAAGTGAGTTTGAAAGATTGTGCAGTAAATCATATCTGATTGGATGAAATCCTTGCTAAAGAAATAGCCAGATAGGTGGTTCTGGCCACACTGTGAATTTAGCAAAGACTCTCACCTGTCTCTGAAACTGTTGGGATCAGCAAACTTACTGAATTATACTTTTTGTCTTAATTTTTAACCTAGCTATTTTCTCTTTTGTATAGGCATGCACAGTAACGTGTGTGTGTGTTAAATCCCTAAGTCATGTCTGACTCTTGTGACTCCATGGACTGTCTCCCATCAGGTTCCCGGATCATGGGATTTCTCAGGCAAGAATACTGGAGTGGGTGGCCATTTCCTTCTCCAGGGGATGTTCTCAACCCAGAGATTGAATCCACATTTCCTGAATGGCAGGCGGATTCTTTACCACTGAGCCACCGGAGAAGCCCACGCATAGTAATAGCATCTTTAAATTTATAGTTGTCTTTTTTGTTTGTTTGTTTTACAGTTTCTATCATTATTTTTCTGATGTCTAACCATTTTCCACCTCCTAGACAAGTTTGCCATAATGACATAAAGGCTACACAGCAAGCAGAGTATACAGATCTAACCTTTGATTTGTTAGCAGGGAATTACTGTGCTTAGGTTCAGGATTTTTTTTTTTTTTCCTTCAAAAATAAGAACCTGTTTTGCCAGATAGAAGAGCTCTGATCCTAAGGATCAGATCACACTCTGATCACACTGAACTTTTTCAATGTGAAGGTTCAAACCTGTGAGTAAATTCTTGTCTACAATTTTGTCAAAATTTAGAGAAAGCACTTGAAGAATAACCATTTCCCTTTTTAACTCCACTCAGTTAGTTGGAACTGAATTAGTCTCAATAATATCTCACTAGTTTAAGGCACATTAAGAAAGAATTGTTTATCCAAAGAAGCTTTAAACTAGGATATGAGAGGGTGAAAGTGAAAGTCATTTAGTTGTGCCTGACTCTTTGTGACCCCATGGACTATACAGTCCATGGAATTTTCCAGGCCAGAATACTGAAGTGGGTAGCCTTTCTCTTCTCCAAGGGATCTTTCCAACCCGGGGATTGAACCCAGGTCTCTGGCATTGCAGTCAGTTTCTTTACCAGCTGAGCCACCAGGAAAGCCCAAGAATACTGGAGCGGGTAGCCTATCCATTCTCCAGCGGATCTTTCTGACCCAGGAGTCAAACTGGGGATGCCTGAATTGAAGGTGGATTCTTTACCAACTAAACTATGAGGGAAGCCCAGGATATGGAAATGATAACCCACTTTAAGGGGAGGGATGGCTTTTAGTTTTGAAGCTAAGTGTTTATGCTACTTTCAGAGGTGAAATAGGTGTGGCTATTGATACTGAAAAGCCATGTTTTGTAAATTTTGCAGTGAAGTCCAAAGATTATTTTAAAGTGATGAAGAAAATAATGTTAGAGTCTTCATTTTGAACTTAAATGCAAGTGATAAAATTTCATTGGGTAGTAATTTGTTTCCCACATTATAATCTGATTCCCTCCTCCCTCAAACTTTGGGTGTAAAGCATTCACCTGATTTATTTTCTATTTACCCATTATATTCTCCAGATTCATGACTTCACATTATTCACTTGCTTTTAGAATTTTCAGAAGATGTTGAATGTCCGTCATCCATATAGGAAATATGCACGAGTGACCTTTCATGCATTGGTTCCAGTATAAATGATCTCTCAGTGCTGATTGGTTTAAAACTTTTCACAAATGAACAGTTATGAAAAACCTATAGAATCCCATTTATTGGGATGGTCTTTCTCATATTGTGAAAATCTTTTCTCTAGAGCTTGCAGTTTTGTCAGGAGGACAGAAGGTTTGCAGGGACCGGTGGAAGCTGTAGATTTTGTTTGCCTAGCATCATTTCCCACCCTCCTCTGTCTCCTCCTCCCCCATTCTTAGTGATCCAGGTGGTGATGTCAATCAGAATGGCCTGTCCCCACTGCATGCATAAGCATGTGGACAAGCCTAGCTAGTGGAAGTGCCGAGGCTTCATTCGGGAATGTGCATGCGACTCAAGGGAAACAAATTAGTGTCTTTTCTGAGATTGACATATGGCTTTGATGAGTGGAGGACGTCCAATTCCACTGTGATTGCTAAGCAGGGCGCATGTGTGTCTAGGGCGGAGGGACTTCCCCCTGCCTCACACACACACACACACACACACACACACACACACACACACACACACACAAGGAGAGTCTGCCTATGACAAGGAGAGATAAGCATCGCTGAAATATGGGGAAGGAGAGAGGTAGAGCTTTCCAAGCACATTTTTAAACCTCTAGATCCATCTCTTGCAAAGATAAATCCATTTCTAATTTCTAACTACAGAGTCACTATACTCCCCCTTTCTATAAGCCAGTTTGAGTTGGGTTTTGTTAATGTCCAACCAAAAAAGGGTCTCTGCTAATATTGTTTCTACTGCAGCTCTTCTGTCAAGACTTGAATGTAATTCTGCTTAAGCTCTCTTTTTCTCACTTTCTTTTCTCCTTTAGCCTGCCCAACAACCAGATAAGATATTTTGAAGTTTTTATGGTAATATGAACAAATTCGCCAGAACGCAAAGAGTGATTTCAGAGTGCAATTCAAACATAGACTACCCAGTGAGAAAACATGGAGACGTATGTAGTTATCCACGGCTGTGTGTAATAACTTGGGGCATAATACTTTCGTTTACAGCTACTGTTGTGTGCAGCTGAGAGCATCCTGGGGGTTAACCTGTGGGACAATGTAAAGAGGAGCATATATTCTTTCAAGGCACTTGTAGCCGTCATTTTCTTTTTTGAGAGTTATGAATGGAGGTATTGTTGCAAACAGCTGTACCGTGAAGGCATTTAAGCCAGTTATTACTGCCTGTGGTGTCTGAACTCAAAATGTTGCAAACACTGAAATTATGACTTACAGAGGTGAAAAAAATGTAAGCTCTGTAAGATCTAGCTGCATGCCTGGCCCCGTCTCTTCCTATTATCTGACAGATTCTTTTGTAATGATGAGTCTAAAACTGAGGGCTTGTGATCCCAATTAATTCAAAAGAGATGGCCAGAATATATTATCCCACATGTAGTATTAATTTGGAAAGCAATGTGGTAACATGAATGTTATTTTTAATATATTTAATTATTTCCCAATGCAGTATGTTAAACCTATATTATGTGGAACATGATCTGTGGATTTAGAATATAGCAAAAGAATTTCTAAATGTGTATCTGAGATGACAGTGAATTCAGTTGAATTGAACTGAAATATAGTTTGGGGAATTGGGAAATATATAGTTTTACCTTTCTGGGAAGAACTCTTTGATACATTGCTAATAACTCTTTTCCTTCCCGTAAAATGACCATCTTTAATACCATCAGATCCATTGTGATGTCTGGGTTCAGTGGACAGACCTCTACTAACATTCTTCCTCTTCTCCTTTTATCCACTCTACCCATCACTTAGATCACACTCTTCCTCTGGTTAAGATCAATATAAGAATTCAATTGTTGGTGGCTCTTAGTGTGTCCCATAGGACATAGGATAGTAAATTATACCCTGTTCCACGTCGTTTTAGTACGTGAGCAATTAAGAGCAACTCCCAAAATATTTGCCAAAGAGTAGTCAACTGGGAAATTTCCCAGTCGGTTTACAAGTTAGTAGAAGATAAGGCCTCTATTCCATTTGTGTGTAGACCATTGTCTGGATATTATTGGGTGATTTACTCAACCTAATCTTTAGTTTAAAAGAATTTTAAAGATCATAGCTATTTTGGAAAGGAAGAAATCTAGCAAAACATTCTCATTTCACAAGTAATCAGTTAGGATGGGTTGTGTGTAACACAGACCTGACTCACACAACCTAAAGTGAAAACTGGAATCTGGGGACCCACAGAACTCAATGTCCCAAGTGACAGAGGAGACTTTATCCAGAGCTCAGATCCCAAATTTAGGTCCAGCTTCCAGGCTCTAGTTCTCGGTCTTGTTTTCCTGGGCTGGAGAATCTAGTCAGGTGCTAGCAGCTCCTAACCACATGCTTCTTGGCACTTCCACCAGGAAACAGAGTCTCTCTTCCTGATATTTCAAACAAAATCCCCCAAAGTGAGTTTTCCTGGCCCTGATTGGCCTGACTTGAGTCACATGTCACTCCTTTGGAAATAATTTCTGTGATTAGTGGGATCAGATTTGCTGAATGGCTTAAGGCAAGCAACTTCCAAACCTAGAGCTAAAGGCAGGATCAAGTCCCACACCAGTTGTATTGCTGGAATATTCATCTCTGGTAAGAGATGCTGGGAAGTAACCAGCAAACTGTGATAATAAAGTATGAAAAACTCCAAGAATCCTGGCCTGGTGGTCAGACAGCAGCAGAAAAGCCTCATCTATAACATGATCCAAATCATTTAGTCTGTCAACAGAGGTCTACAAACTACCATGTGGATTCCTACTCTCAAGATTCTGTGATGATAGACGTGTGGAAACACAGTGATTGTGGTGGCGGTGGTGTTCAGTCAGTTGGTAAGATGTACCTGACTCTGCAACCCCATGGACTGCAGCATGTCAGCCTTCCCTGTCCTTCACCATCTCCTGGAGTCTGCTCAAATTCATCTCCATTGAGTCAGTGATGCCATCCAACCATCTCATCCTTTGTCGTCCCCTTCTCCTGTCTTTAATCTTTAATCCAGCATCAGGGTCTTTTCTCATGACTAAGTTCTTTTCATCAGGTGGCCAAAGTATTGGAGCTTCAGCTTCAGCATCAGTCCTTCCAACGAATATTCAGGACTGGTTTCCTTTAGGATTGACTGGTTTGATCTCCTTGCAGTCCAAGGGACTTTCAAGAGTCTTCTCCATCACCACAGTTTGAAAGCATCAGTTCTTCGGTGCTCAGCCTTCTCTGTGCTCCAACTCTCACATCTATACATGACTACTGGAAAAACCATAGCTTTGACTAGATGGACCTTTGTTGGCAAAGTGATGTCTCTGCTTTTTTTTTTTTTGTCTCTGTTTTTTAATATGCTGCCTAGGTTGGTCATAGCTTTTCTTCCAAGGAGCGAGTGTCTTAATTTCATGGCTGCAGTCACCGTCCACATTGATTGTCTAGTACAGTCTTTATCAGTGTGTGGTCTGAGATATGCTCTGTAAGAGACACTGGGATACCCAGGAAGACTGCAGATTGCTGGGCCCCATCCTGGCTTTGCTGAATCAGAGTCTGTGAGGGTGGGGCTAGGGAATTTGCATTTTGAATATGTTTCCTTGAAACATGTCTTGCATAATAAAGCATACAATGCATGCATTGTTATGTAAGCCACAAAGTGGTTTGGTTAACAAACATTCCAAACTTTTTTTTTTTTTAACTATATCTCCTTCTTGGACTGTATTTGGAAATATTTTTAGACTTTTTTCTTTACTAAATGTGTAAAAAGGAGTCCTCACTTTACAAGTTCAAATTCAGGCAAGTACACGAGGGTATATAATTGGCATATTTATAAACTGTATCCACCAAAACACTCACTTGGACATGATCCATATTACGTTCAACATCTGCATATTTACATGATACCTCCTGCAAAGGAAATACAAAACTAATTTTCATCACTTTAGTTCAATGCATATCTGATATATGTATGGAAACATATACAAACATACTCAAAACAAAGGCAGTTTTTTTTCAAGCAAAACACCAAAAGGCCATTTTTTTTCAACTCAGTACCAAATCATTATTTTGTGCAAAAATACAGCAAGACTAATTGTAAGGGTTCTGTTCAGTTTTAGTTAGTAAGATATGTATGTATGCTATGAAAATGTAGCTAAAGTTTTAGATTTTAATTAACATGGGAGCAGCACTTCTGACTTTGCTCTTGTTGTTCATTCACTAAGTCCTGTGCAATTCTTTCGTGACCCTATGGACTGTAGCCCACCAGGCTCCTTTGTCCACGGGATTTCCCAGGTGAGAAAGCTGGAGTGGGTTGCCATTTCCTTCTCCACAGAAATAATTTCTATGAAATTTTTTTATATTGACCTTCCAGTTGAGATTATAACGACTTCTAAATGATAATCTGGTCATCAACTCTGCTAGGATTGTGAAGGCTGGCTAAACTTAATGGGCGAGAGGGAAAATCTGTAGAAGACTGATGGGCAAAGTTGGAAAAGCATCTCTGTGCTAGATACACTACAAAAGGACTATTCGCAAGTGCAAAAATGGTGATGTTAGTATAAGTAGGAAAATACAAATATATTTATTATTGCAGATGGCATCAAATACAGCATGCTACTTTCCACTTATGTATATTATTTACTTTCCAACTCTTCTGTTTTCAGAGTTTGATACCTTAAGAACTTGCTCAATCAGCAACACTTGGAGAATAAACGTAGATTGTTGACAGCAACTATTGAAAATCCTATGAATGCTGATTATGACTTAGAATAAAAAATACAGTGTTCACTGTGTTGCTGAGTTAGATCCTTGCTTTTGTCTGACAGCACAAATCCCAGAACACATTTTTTACCAGTTTCCTAGAAACATCCTGGAGAGGACCCACCATTTCCCATGTAACTCTCACTGAAAGTCTAAGATGACTTTTGTTACCTTATTCGCAGTGTTTCTTGGAGACTGACTGCGGGCTGGGGAAAGTGACTGTCAGTATTGCTTTTAGATAGAAAGCAGTGTTTGTGGAGGAACAGTGAAATTAAGATGATTACCAGAGTAAATCTGATTTTTTTTTCCATTGCAGTTTTTACAATGCTATAGATTTATGAGACATGGTATATGAGCCATTGTCTGTTTAGGAAATTGACATAATTCTTTTATGTGCTGCCTGAGGAGAAAATAATATGAATAGAGTAGTGAGACAAAAATTCCATGAACAATAGTGATTTGAAATAAAATATTAGTGGAATTTAGTTTTAAAAGATAATAATAGACAATTACTGAATATTAAGAAACAGTGTATCTTCACTATAACCAAGTATGCTAAACTATTATAAATAATTTGTATCAGTAATTTCTTTAGTCTTTAGAACAACCATAGGAGGTAGGTTTTGCTAGTGTGTCTGTTTTTTACAGATGAGAAAATGAGGCATAGGGAAGTTAACCAGCTTAACTAAATTCATATATAATATCTAGGAAGTTAAGAAATTGGAATTTGAATCTAGGCTATCTGGATCCAGATCTTGCTCTTAACTAGCAAACTATAGAGTGGTTATGCATGTTTTTAATGTGTTCTAAGAAATGAAGAATTATATTAAAATTTTTTAATATCCTTTTACAGTGAGTACCGTAGACCAAAGGAGATAGCATAAACACGTTAAGCAGTATTAAGCAGTATACAACAGTATAGAGATTTTATGACCAAGGTTTGAAGCTGCGCTCAATTGCTGATATATGGGATTTTATTTAAGGAGGGCCTCTGGTGTGCTACTACAAGGATAAGATCTAAAATGTACAGACTCCCATCCTCTATGATGAACATGCTATTAATTGACCAAGAGCTTGATAGACCCTTTGAGTTGGCCCCAGTAGTGCAAAGGGATTTTTTTAAGTCATGAAAAATTTTCATCTGATTATTGTCGCTGTTGTAGTCAATTTGCAAGACGATGGACCACAGTTAGGAATCTGATCACCCTAGAACTAGCAAAGCGCCAGCAGCCTTGGCCTTGTTTTCCTACACTTTTTCTCACCAAAAGGCAGATGCTGTGTGATGACAGCAACGCACTGTTACTCTGAGTGATTACAGTTTGTGTTACCTCTCAAGTAAATCTTTAATACTGACGATGAAAATAATGAACTCCAAATCTTACCCATCATTAGTTCAGTTCAATTCAGTCGCTCAGTCGTGTCCGACTCTTTGTGACCCCATGAATCGCAGCACGCCAGGCCTCCCTGTCCATCACCAACTCCCGGAGTTTACCCAAACTCATGCCCATCGAGTCGGTGATGCCATCCAACCATCTCATCCTCTGTCGTCCCCTTCTCCTCCTGCCCCCAATCCCTCCCAGCATCAGGGTCTTTTCCAACGAGTCAACTCTTCGCATGAGGTGGCCAAAGTATTGGAGTTTCAGCTTCAGCATCAGTCCTTCCAATGAACACCCAGGACTGATCTCCTTTAGGATGGACTGGTTGGATCTCCTTGCAGTCCAAGGGACTCTCAAGAGTCTTCTCCAACACCACAGTTCAAAAACATCAATTTTTCGGCACTCAGCTTTCTTCACAGTCCAACTCTCACATCCATACATGACCACTGGAAAAACCGTAGCCTTGACTAGATGGACCTTTGTTGGCAAAGTAATGTCTCTGCTTTTTAATACGCTATCTAGGTTGGTCATAACTTTCCTTCCAAGAAGTAAGCATCTTTTAATTTCATGGCTGCAGTCACCATCTGCAGTGATTTTGGAGCCCCCCAAAGTCTGACACTGTTTCCACAGTCTCCCCATCTGTTTCCCATGAGGTGATGGGACCAGATGCCATGATCTTAGTTTTCTGAATGTTAAGCTTTAAGCCAACTTTTTCACTCTCCTCTTTCACTTTCATCAAGAGACTCTTTAGTTCTTCTTCACTCTCTGCCATAAGGGCGGTGTCATCTGCATATCTGAGGTTATTGATATTTCTCCCGGCAAACTTGATTCCAGCTTGTGCTTCATCCAGCCCAGCATTTCTCATGATGTACTCTGCATATAAGTTAAATAAGCAGGGTGACAACATACAGCCTTGACGTACTCCTTTTCCTATTTAGAACCAGTCTGTCGTTCCATGTCCAGTTCTAACTGTTGCTTCCTGACCTGCATACAGGTTTCTCAAGAGGCAGGTCAGGTGGTCTGGTATTCACATCTCTTTCAGAATTTTCCACAGTTTATTGTGATCCACACAATCGAAGGCTTTGGCATAGTCAATAAAGCAGAAATAGATGTTTTTCTGGAACTCTCTTGCTTTTTCGATGATCCAGAGGATGTTGGCAATTTGATCTCTGGTTCCTCTGCCTTTTCTAAAACCAGCTTGAACCTCTGGAAGTTCTCAGTTCACGTATTGCTGGAGAATTTGAGCATTACTTTACTAGCATATGAGATGAGTGCAATTGTGTGGTAGTTTGAGCATTCTTTGGGATTGCCTTTCTTAGGGATTGAAATGAAAACTGACCTTTTTCAGTCCTGTAGCCACTGCTGAGTTTTCCAAATTTGCTGGCATATTGAGTGCAGCACTTTCACAGCATCATCTTTCAGGATTTGAAATAGCTCAACTGGAATTCCATCACATCCACTAGCTTTGTTCATAGTGACGCTTTCTAAGGCCCCCTTGACTTCACATTCCAGGATGTCTGGCTCTAGGTGAGTGATCACACCATCGTGATTATCTGGGTCGTGAAGATCATAGCAAACAGTTATTTGCAATTTCTATGTATTCCCTTTCAATCTTCCTGCTTGTACGGATAGAGTTTTTCTTGCTATGTATATACTTTTGGATCCTGTGTCTTACTTAACATTTCCCATGCTGCTATAATTTTTATAATTGTTGTTATCTTAATGGCTACATAATCAACTGTTAAGTGGATTATTCATATTATGTGAGACTATGTTCTAATTGTTAAGATTGTTTAGATTTTTTCCACTCATTTGCCGCTAGTAAACAACACCATGAAGCTGGGTTTAAGCCAAAAGCCAAATCCTGTCCACTACTTATTTTTGTAAGTAAAGTTTCTTTGGAACGCAGCCAGACATACTCATTTACATATTATCTATGGCTGTTTATTCACTATAAAGGCAGAGTTGAGTAGTTGAGACAGAAACACTATGGTCTACAAAGCCTAAAATATTTATTGTTGTTGTTCAGTCACTAAGTCATGTCTGATTCTTTGCAACTCTATGGGCTGCAGCATGCCAGGGTTCCCTGTCCTTCTTATCTCCTGGAGTTTGCTCAAACTCATGTCCGTCAAGTCGGTGATGCCATCCAACCACCTCATTCTCTGTCACCCCCTCCTCCTCCTGCCCTCCATCTTTCCCAGAATCAGGGTCTTTTCCAGTGAGTCAGCTCGTCGCATCAGGTGGCCAAAGTACTGGAGCTTCAGCTTCAGCATCAGTCCTTCCAATGAACACCCAGGACTGATCTCCTTTAGGATGGACTGGGTGGCAGTCCAAGGGACTCTCAAGAGTCTTCTCCAGCACCACAGTTCAAAAGCATCAGTATTTATTATCTGGACTTTTACAGAAAAAGTTTGCCAACTCCAAATTATTATTGTAGAACCCAAATTGTTTTTCTTATTTTGGATCATTTCATTAAGAGAAATTCCCAGGCTTGGGATTACTTGGTGCAAGTGTGTAACTATAATATAATCTCAGAGAGTCTTTCCAAATCGTTTTCTAAAACTGTTACATTGACTTATAACACTGGCAACTATATATATATATATATGTACATATATATATATACACACACACATATATGTATATATGGACCCTACTTTCATTCAACTTTATATAATTGGGTTTTATCCCTTTATATTTTTCTTAATTGAATGATCACTGATCATATGTTATTGACCTTGCTTGCTCTTCTTCAGTATGAAAAAGCTATTTCCCTGTATATTTATTAATTTTTTTCTCTTATTTGAAATGTCTGATGCTCATCTATTAGAGTCTTATTGCTTCACTTGTTAATTTGCGTGAGCTTGTAGATGATTTTCTGACTTACATTAAAAGAACCAGCAATAAGTAAGATGTGTTGGTTAATGGCTTACTGCATGCAGATACATATAATTCATGTAAGCATTCATTAAAGCAGATAGAGAAGTCAGGCTTATAATAATTATCAATGCCACCTTTTAAAACTGGAATATCTGTGTTGCTGATGTAAATAGTACCAGTAGTTCTTTTATTACTCTCTAAATCTGGAAGCTGAACTCCTGTAAAGAAAATATGTCTTCTTTATGTAACGAAAATACTTGCTTCTATATTAAATTTCTCATTTGTGTATGATTCATTAGATATCCAACTCAGCTGTAGTCCTAAATAAAAGAACCTTGTTACAATAATCTTTTTTCTCAAGATGCAATATGTTGATGAGCTTGAGTCTCTCCCACTCTGGCTGCAAAAATTAAAAACTTCTATAATAAAATTATAGAAGGCAAATACAGGATTAAATTCCCAACCTAAAAGGAAGAACAGTGTTAGGGAGAAGGGAATAGGAGGAGTTGACTTAGTCTTGCTTATAATCCTAAGGAAGGTTTTTAGGCACGTGTCTGTTGATAACATTTTGAAGATATTAAACCAATGCACTTTAATTTCCCCTTTAATATCATGTTCCCTTCCAGCCTCTGACCTGGTTGGCAGGTGCTCCATGGAATAAGAGGACAGTGACAGTTCTCCCTGGAGCAAAGAGAGGACTGATCAACTTTAGTCACAGGCTGGATTTCTTGAGTGCGCAGCGAGGCAATCGTTTTTGGTGAGAAGGATCTGCCTTTTCTAGATTTCTTTAGCTCCCCTTAACATACAAATCTGGCTGATTGTTATATGCAAAGTGTAACTGGAACCCAGAAACGGAGGCAGAAAGAAATGAGAAGTATTTCTCTTTGGATCTGAGGGCTGAAGCAGCAATATGAGAGTAAGATACAGGGAAATGTTGGCAGGCATTATGGGGGAGGGTGGATAAGTGCCTCCCCCTAGTTAACCACCGTTTATCTCTCAAAATTCGAATCAGTGTCAGTATCACCTTAGGAAGAACTTTTAAACTGCCTTCTGTTCTGCCTCCACGCCCCCATCATACATATATTATTATTTAGCTGTACAGTGTTCCCTATGAAAACAATTGATCTTTAACCACAGCGTTTGTTTTGTTTCTCTGCTTTCCCTAATAAGCTATGATATTTTCTGGGGCTGAGACTCCTAAGTGCTTCTTTTAGTGCTTGGTAAATGGTAGGAACAGAGCTAGTGTTTATTGAATGAATAAATGCATGAATGAATAGACATGGCTTTAGGCAGGCAAATGGGTCTCTGAAAAAATCTAGTTATGTGGTGTAGAAGACTGATGATGACCTTTACTCATAGAACCATGGATAATCATTAGTAGTTTAAAAAGCTGAATAGCTGAATACCAATGCTATTAGCGTTTCAGTTCAGTTCAGTTGCTCAGTTGTGTCCGACTCTTTGTGACCCCATGTAAGCTATTAGCTTACACAAGTCATTTTCATCTTGTTTATATTTACTATATATACTGTATATTATTTTTTCACATTATCATAACATTGCATATGTATGTTATAATATATATAATTTATTGTTATAACACATGATAAATATAATTTTATTTTATTTTACATGTACTATACAGGCTTTTTTGTGTGTGTGAGCAAAGCCCTCTCCAGTGTTCCTGTGAATTTAATCTTTATAGATAAATGCTTTTATAATAATTCATGTTTCCTTTATTATTAAGTGAATATATAATCATCTTACGTGAGTTAGCCTTTGAAAACTGAATTTATGTGAACCCCATATTATTGTACAACAAGCAATAATTACACAACTTAATCTATAAATCTTAGATAAGTAGGATGGAGTCTGGGCACATTAAGGGATATCCCTGTGTCCATTATCTGAGGCAGACATTTGACTGCTCTATAATTTTATACAATTATAAAATTATAATACAGAATTATAATTTTATATGCCCTTTTCATTTTTGTCAAGCCTCAAGGATTTGCCATGATTTTATCTTTGAGAGACAGCACTTTATTATTTCCTCCGCTATCTCTTTCTGCTCTGATTGACTGTGAAGTGGAACATTTTTCTCCTCAGTAACCCCTTTCTTGGTGCCCAATAATACACCAAGAAACCTAGTCCTTCTAAAACTGTACTGTCTTTCTTAGATGGTTTGGAAGTTTTCTTGTTTTTTACCTGGGGAAATCATTCAATGGGAGCATTTCCCCAAAAGCTGTTTCTTATCCTTTTCTCTGGATGGAGATCTCCAGGTTGCACTCTGAGGTCCCAGGAAAGAAAAGAAAAACTGCATTGAGCCTCCCCCTAAATTTCTTCCTGAGGCTTCAGAGGCCTGCGAGCTGTGGGAAACTCCTTTACTCTTTGCAAAGGCACATGATTTGCTCCAACACTTGAAGTTTAGCTCTCAAATATGGTGCAGTTCTCTTTCTTATTCTGTTTGTTTAAAAAAAAAAAAAAAGTATTTTCTAGGTAGAATCAAATTGATTTTCAACCAGCATAGGTACTGCCTAATTCCTGAGAATACTTAAAATGTGTTGATAACATTCTTGTTGTCATGGTAACTGATAGTGGCTACTAGCACTTAGGAGGTGAAAGTCAGTGTGATAAACCTCCAGCAAGATGTGGTATAGTCTTATACGGCAAGTCCAGTGCTGAATGCCAGAGGTGCCTGTGTTGGGAAACAGAGCACATAGCTGGTTCTGCTCTTGGGTAATGAGTTGTTTTTTTTTACTGCCTTTGGATTAATTGTTGTTGTTCAGTCACTCAGTTGTGTCTGACTCTTTGTGACCCAATGGACTGCATTATAATACTAGCTTTATAAAACTGGATAACAGGTGAGGCAAGCAACCCATATGTTATTCTTCTTTAAGAATGTCTAGGCTATTTTTGACCCTTTAGCCTTCTGCATAATTTTAGAATGGGCTTGCAAAGTCCATAAAAAGTTTCAAATTTGATTGGAATTGAGTGTAGAAAGAATTGACATATTTACAATATTGAGTCTCTCTGTCCATGAACATGGTGTATATCTATATTGGATGCTTCTTGCAATCCTTCATTGCAAATCCTCTCAGTCTCACGTCTCATTTTAGCCACAGCTGTGGTGACCAATTCCATGAATTGGCTTCACATATGTGTAATCTAACAGTGACCCTCTTCAGTTTCATGACACATCTTTTTTCACCCCTAAGCTTTTTTCACTGCTTGTCCACTGATCTCAATTCGTCTATCTACTTTTCTATCTGTCAATTGAGCTTTTAATTTGACATTTTATTTATAAAATTTCTTTTGGAATCCTTTTCCAATATGTCAAGCAATTTCTGTCTTGCTCATTCTTACCTATCAAAATAATGAAAGATTTCTCTCTAATAGTCCTAATGAGACTAATAGGACTAATAAGGACTTTAAACTTGATCTATCTGCTTCCTTCAAGGTTATTTTCCCCAATATTTGTTGATCTTCGATTATAAACTCACATTCGTTGATTTTAACCCAGGGTAACCTGGGAGCTTATATAAAGGAGGCTTTTCTCCAGGAAGAATTTGTATTTGTTTTTGGTAAGATTTAGTGAATCTTACTGGTGAATCTCAGTCATGTCTGACTCTTTGCAACCCCATGGACTGTAGCCCACCAGGCTCCTCTGTCCTTGGAATTCTCCAGGCTAGAATACTGGAGTGGGTTGCCATTTCCTCCTCCAGGGGATCTTCTGGACCCAGGGATCGAACCGGGGGCCCCTGTATTGCAGGCAGATTCTCTACCTTCTGAGCACCCAGGGAAACCCCCAGGGAAGGAAGATTCAGTGAGCACTGTGCATTTGAATTTTCTAGGAAACAGTCTTAAGACGTATAAGATAAACATTTCTGTCTCTCTTTCTTCCAGTTAAATATTATGTAGACCCCTGTCAAGTTCCATGGGCTCATCAGTTATGTGTTCAGCTTTCTGCACAAAGCTTGCTGCAGAAAGCCTACCTTGCTGCAAACCCAGAACTCAGCCTCCTGACCTGCTCATAGCCTTTCTCTTTGTTCACCTCTGACTGCTTCGGTTGCCTTTTGCCATGGGGAGACTTTTGGAGGCTTCTTGTACTTTATTTTGACCTTTCCAATATGGATGTCTTGAAATCCCAGTATAGTTTTAAAATTTGCATTCTTCTAATAGCTGAAGATTAGTGAAAATATTTTGTATTCTTTCTATTTATTTGGCTGTGCTGAGTCTTTGATGCTGCATGGGAACTCTTATTTGTGGCATTTGGGATCTAGTTCCCCGACCAGTGATTGAACCCATGGCCCCTGCACTGGGTGCTTGGAGTCTTAGCCACTGGACCACCAGGGAAGTCCTGACATCTTTTGTATTCTTATTAGTTATTTAAATATTCTCTTTTGTGTATTCCCTGCTCACCTCTCTTCATTGTGAGCTCGGCAATCCCTAAGGCAGAATTCTTCTTGCTTCCAGAAACAGAAGTCATCCTTTTCCCAGACAGACTGTAGCGAGACCATTTTCACAGGTTTTGAGATTGCTCCTTGGAGCCACTTTGATGGTGGCAGCGGTGGTATTGATGGTGAAGGAGACGAATGAGGTGGGAGCAGAGATAAGACTCCAAGTCTGTTAGCCTTGCTTTAGCATTTTTCCATGTGGTCTGCATATAGGATTTAATGGTACAGAGGTTCCAAATCCTAAATCCTAAATATTTTTTCAAATCAAACAAAATGGTTCATTATTCTCAATTAAATGTATTCATTCTACTATGCCCCCAAAGTTCTATGTGTTGATTTCATGACCTTTTACAAGTATTGATTTTTCATGTTAAAATAATGTAAACTGACAGAAACAAGAGCAACAGAATCCAACAAGGGAAGAAAGAAGTTACTGCCTCTCAAGAGAGACCACCCTTCAAGGAAAGATTGGACAGAGGATTGTTCAGTAGAGGGTATAAGGTTTTTATGTGCAGGACTGTGCTATTTTAAGAGACAATAATAACAATGATAACATGAAAAGATGAAAAGACTGTGATGTTTCTTCAACTTTGGTTCATAGGAAACTATTCATGCCATCAGATTCATTTATTTTTGATATTACAAGTATGTATTATGAATTGCAGCTTGTGTAAACCTGGTCTTCTTGGACCAGATCTGCCCATAGGTGAACTGTTGTCCCCGATTTTCATTCAAGCCATTTATATGAGTCTGCACTAAGGCAAAACACATGTGGAAAAGCAATTATATCAAAGTCAAGATTTGTATCAAAATATTGCCCTGTCTCTAAAGGCTAAGCTTGCACAAGACCTGCAGAGGAGCTGGTTGCACTTATAGAACAACAACTTCTGCAAGATCTGAAAGCTTACTAATGTATGATGTTACATTTTTGGGATGTGTTTATGAAAGCAGGGTGTTTACTATGTGTCAGATTCATTATATAAAGTTTCTCATCCAGTTTTACCTCACCCATGCAACAACTGAGTGGTTTTTAGCAACTTCATTTAGCAAAATAAGGCTGAAATAGATTCAGTAACTTGAATAAGGTCTTTTGGCTTGTAAGTGATAGAACGAAGTTTGAAACTCATGTCTCGTTACAAAGTTTGTGTGTTTGTATATGTGTATGCATATATATGGAGAAGGAAATGACAAACCACTCCAGTATTCTTGCCTGGAGAAACTCATGGACAGAGGAGCCTGGCAGGCTACAGTCCATGGGGTCACAAGAGTCGGACATGACTTTAGTGACTAAACCACCACGGTGCATATATAAGCCTGGGCTTCCCTGATAGCTCAGTTGGTAAAGAATCCGCCTGCAATGTAGGAGACCCCGGTTCGATTCTTGGGTTGGGAAGATCCCATGGAGAAGGGAAAGGTTACCCACTCTAGTATTCTGGCCTGGAAAATTCCATGTACTATATAGTCCATGGGGTCACAAAGAGTTGGACGCAACTGAGTGACTTTCACGTTCATGTATACACATATACCTACATCTACATGTGTAGGTATGTATGTATATATACATATACACATATGTGTACATGTACATACTACTTAGTCTGGAAAATCCATTTGCAAAATATAGAGGATGTGTGTTCCTTTCTAGCTTTTTCTTAGCTAAATACTATCTCTTTCTTTGTTTGGTCATAATCACCCATGAATGTAGTTGTCATTATAATGGTCATGATTCAGATTTCATGGTTAATAGGATTCCTTTGCATCTTATTTTATAAAGGTTTCTACTGTCATTTGTAATAGTTTTTCACAGAAATCTTATGAGATTAGCTAACCCTGCTTTCTAAATGAAGAAAACAGAAGAGAAGGGCTTGCAGTCACAATAGGCACCTGGCTTAACAGATAAATTTCAAGGCCCTAATATCTCATCCTTGGGAAACTTCAACGCCATCTTTACTTCTAGCTGCAAGTATTTTGCACTAAATTATCAAGGAAAAAATGGCTTTGAAATTATTTATGTAAGGTAAACCTATCCTTTTAGATCGAATAATGGAGTTTCTAATCCTTTTTTGGTGCTATCCTTAACAGTTCCAGAAAACCTTTTTAAGTGCATACCATAAATACTTCTGAAATTCTTAAACTTTTTTAGGACTGTCAAATATATTTTATTAACAGACTTGAGCAGCACTTGGGTAAACTTTGCATAATGGCCAGAGAAGCGTAGTAAATTGTTTTGAAAAGCAGAATGAAACTCATGCTTTATTTGTGTATCATTTTTCTTTGTCCTGTATTTTATAGTTCTCTGATCTATATATAAAATGAGAAAAATACATTGTAATCTTGATGAGGCCAGCTCTAGGATACATAAATATGCCTTTTGAGCACAGTTCACAGCGATAGTTTTCGGTGCTCAAGGGAAATGAAAAAGAGCTTTCTGGTTATGTCATAAAACTCAAACTGCCTCCATTTATAGTGATAATTGTAAACTAAATACTTAAATATATCACTTAAATATAAAAGTTAAATATAAAAATCAAAATAACCATAATTTTAAAGACCTTAAACATATATTTTATAAACAAATAAGAATTTAAAAAGAAAGTGAGTGGAGAAGGGACTTGACAAGAACATAAGAAGCCAATGCCTTGGTTAAACTACTTAAGCCATTTGGACCTTTATTATCTTTTTAGAACAATGAGGAGATTGTACCCCAGTAATCAGAACTTTTACACTGATGTTTATGTACCAGAAGAAAAAAAAAGAAAAGGATCATAGAAAAGGGTCATGTAGGTGACCCTTTCTATAGATGTTATAGGGAGAAGTCCAATACAACAGATCTGCTCTATTTGAAGTGGGAGGTTTATTTATGTGAGTGGTGTGTGTGTGTGTGTGTGTGTGTGTGTGTGCGCGCGCACGCGCACAAGCATGGTGTGTGTATGCGTGTTTTGGGGAGTGTCTCTTTTCCTTTTTCTCCAGTGAAACCTCTGAAGAATTCCTGTATGTTAATCTGAAAATCATTATTTAGAGAATTTATAAACTCTAGCTCTAAGAGTCTATTATTTTATGAATTCTTAGTTAAAGAAGACACTCTGGTATTTGTACAGAGTTAATGTAAATCTAGAGTTGCCTAAAATATTTTTTGAAAAACGAGCCTTTCTGATTTCTGAAATATCATAGGGTAGGACATATTCAACTATAAATCAAAGAAGACATTGAAGAATCTTACTTTTTCCTATAAGAAGTAACCCTTTTAAATTATAGTAGATAGTCCAAGAAAATATGAATTGCTTGAGGAGTATAAATTAAGCTAACAGTAATTATCACAATCAATTGCATAGTTTATGTGACTAAGGGAAGGTGTGTGAGGAAAGAACACATCCGACTCGGAAAATAAAAAAGATAAATGCATTTCCCAGGAAGAGACAAAGGAATAATAATGAGTAGACGGGGAAAGGTATTTGTTATAGAAATCAGGACTGATGCGCCAAGACAGTGAAACCACAAAGATTATGCTATAAAGTAGTGTCGCAGGCAAGCTGGCTTGGCTGCTCACTGTGAAGGGAGTGGTGGTGAACATCTGCTTTCAACAAAAAAGGCAAATATCATGGCACCAACAATCCCAGGCATTTTACCAAGAGGTCTCTTTGCTCAAGCTGATTCCTGCTAGATGCACATTTCCAGTTTCTGCTGGAATTCTAGGCAGTTGGCTTGATTTGGTCACCAGGCTGATGGCATGGCAGCTCAGATGTAATCAGCCTGACTGCAGCCCTCCCTCCACCCAGAGGAAAGGAGACTGCTCGGAAGGCCTGAAGGGGTGCTCTTGGACCGCTTCCAAAACTCCACACAACACAGAGAGACTGGATGCAAGACCGAGCACAAATCCTGCAGGTCTGAACTTTAGTGATGTTTTAGGTATTTTTAAAAACACACTAAAAGCTTTTTCAGTCTCTTCAGCCAACATTATGCAAGGATGCAATTAGAAACCGGGTAGGTGATTTTGGACTGTTTTCCCACCACCCCTGCAAGAAGCTCTTCTCACACAAAATGGTGTTCTCAGACGCTTCTCAACACAGTCATTCAGATGGTGGTGTGGGCCACATTTGGACACCCTGGAAACACTTTTAGAAAACTACGCAGGAGAGATGGTGCCATTTTGCGGAGTTGACACAGTACTGAGGCATGAAGATCACAATAGAAGAACCACGATTATGATTTTTGTTGTTAATACACTTGTCTCCATTTTGCTGCCAAACAATGAACTCAAAAATAGTACATTAAAAGATTTATACTTTTAGTATAAATACTATTTATATATTGAAATATATATATATTTAATATAAATAATATTATATTTATAATAGTAACCATCGAGCAGAACTATCAAGGTTCTCTCAGACACTGGACAGCAATACAATCAATCAACTTGCAGCTAAGTCTACCAAGCACTCTACAAATATCTGACCTAAAACCAACAATAAGAAGTCAAAGCCAGTACAAAAGAGGGTCCAGAAATTTTTTTCAAAAGCATTGTATTAATGTGACCAACAAGCCATTCTCATGATAAAATAGAAAGACAAACTAACTAATAATGAGATCCTAGACTGGGGTGAGTGGTCAATATCGAAATCGGATTCCTGTGGTTCCACTCTCTTGGTCTGGAAAGGAAGAGGACAGATGAAAGAAAATTTTCGAAGCAGGTCTGGACCAGCACGCTGATACTCAGGCAGGAAATTAAATACATTCCCATGCAGCATCGATGAGTATAGCTTGTGAAATGCAGAGAAATGATAGCAGATGAACCGCCAGGGTGTGTGATAATAAGAACTTGGGAGAAAGAAGTGTCAAGCGATCCATGAGAGAGAAGCTAGGTAACAGGCTAAATGTTTTTGCTCATAAAATTATGTAAAATTTGGCATTTGTGTGAGTCAACAGAGACACTTCTCTTACTGCTCTAGACAGTCCAAACTGTGTATGAAATTTATACTTGATGTCCTAGGGGCCCCCTCCCCTTTATTAAGTCTATATATAAGCTTTATCCCCAGCTGTTTCCAGAGTTACTTACTCTCTCTCTAAAGGGTACTCTACATGCATGGGTGATAATTTTTTTTCCCCCTGTTATAACTCGCTGTTCTCACTTAACTGACAAGTCCCCCTAGTTGGACCTAAACTGGCAGAGAAGTTTTTCTGGCCAGCAATGAAAACCCACAACTGCCACCGCAGGACATATACTGTGGCTTGAGATATTGTTGTCTTCATCACAGAACCCTGTTCAAAACTGCTGCCTTTGAAAACAGATGTCACTGCAGCAACCGCTGGCCCCCTCACCATTGCATCCACTTCAGCACGGCTCCGGCTCCTGCTCCTTCTTGTCATCAACTGAAGGTTCAAAGGAAGTGGATCTGTTTAATTGGGGGAGCCCCCAGCTGTGTGGATGGATCACTGTGTGCCTTGACCCCAGCTGTCAGGGCAAGAGCTGGACATTTTCAGTTTTGATATTAGCACTTGAGCTCTCTCTCAGAAGGTTCTGGATCCTTCTTAAAGGAAGCAAGTTTATTTATTTTTGCCTATGAAAATAAAACAACACTCCCTTAACACTTCATAGGCTTTGAAATCTGCCAAAGAGTGCTTTACCTGGATTTAAGAGAAAAGCACTATTATTATTTTTTCTTTTGGTTGGAAATTTAGGAGTGCTCATTTTGAATCATAGACTGGACACAATTTAAGGCATTAAATCTGCACCATGACTTTCAGCCCTACACCTAATTTATGTATTAAATACCCCACAAATTAAGTGCAAAGTTTACAAGTCACAACAAGATTGCTCTAACTGCCAAATTAGAAGCTCCGGGTGCTATGCTCAAACCATTTTTGCTTTAAACATCATTACCAATAATAATCTGTGGGGTCTGAGCTCAGCTGGATGTTTGGCGGGTGATGTGTGAGGTCGTGAGAATGCAGCAGACAGCTCATCAGCTCTACTAAATGAGGACCGCTGAGCAGTAGAAACTCACTTCTGTGAGCTTGTCCAGTACAGGTACATATCATTTTATTCCCTTTTTTTGAGTCAGGAGACACATAGGCTGTCTAATTAAAAATGCCCTTTTGTACAGGCTCTTTTCAGACCCAAACTGCACTTTCATACAAAGGAATGCATAAATATACATGATAATTGACTCTAATGACAGGAAAAGAATGTGATGAAACATTTCCTGATACAATCTAGTCCCAGCTTGCAAAGAGGATCAAGACTCCTCTTTAGTCACCGTGATTTACTGCATCGAGGGTGAAATTCTAAAGGGTGAAGTAATTTTCTTCTAAATGGAGACTGTATGTAGGAAGAAGAGCAGAGGGCCTTTGTGTAATCTGGACAAGGAGGAATTATAAATGTTCTCTAGATGGAAAAGGAAAATCCCATTTGACAAGCCAACCTTCCTTCATGACCTCTTCAGTTCCTCTCACAAGTCTGTGGTGCGGCTGATTACAGAGCAGGGACATTGTTTCTGGGCTGTCTTCCATTGTTGTTTTAGAGTATGCCTCTAGACACCCTTCCCCTGTTCTCTTATGCATCTGGCACTCTGGAGATATGGAATGCAATTATAGTGATCAAGGATCTGAGTGTTGGAAAATGAATCTTTAAAACTAGACACAATTGTTAGAACATAATTGCAAGACTTTCAATAAATATTCCATTCATCTTGGAGGCAGTAGGATTTACATGACCTTTCTTGCACACAGTACTGCATATTTAAAAAGCCCAGTGTGACAGATGGACCTCTGTGATCAGATGAATCCTTTATCTGATGTCTTATCTTAGCCTCATTCAGCATTGAGCATCTCACAGAAATAGCTGTAGTTCTCTTAGGAAAAGGAAATATAAACCAATGAGACTCTGCAGCAATAAAAAAATATTCCATCTGGTTCAAAACAAAGGATGTCAGCCATCAAAATAATCATCAACAGAACAGGTACCTTGATACTGCATTAAACAGCAAGCACCTGACAGATTTAGTGTTTATAGGCATATTACAAAAGAAAAACAGGTAAAGTCATGCTTTTTACATATCATGGTTATGCTTCCTCTGTAATTATTAAAGTGGTTTAGTAAAAGATATGGAGATAGTCTTAGCCAATGTAAAGGATATATTTTTAAATAGTCCAAGTTTCATACTGACATAGACTTCTAAAACTGAATTATGGGACTAAAAGGTCATAGTTGTATCAAAAGGTATAATCTTTGACAAATATCTATTTATGCAAATTATCCACTCTGTTTCAAATTTAAGAACTGGATATGCACGACTTTTTAAATGACCAGCTATGGCTTCAGAGACTGTCTTGTGTTATTCCCTGCTTTTCTCACCTTTTTTCACTATAACTGTGATGAATGAACTCTTGGCTTTAGAGTAGCAAGGACTGCAGGCTTTCTGGTTAGCAGGACTCACTGCTGGAAGGTGGCAAACAGGGCCCACGGTGCTCAGACAGAGCATGAGGCTCATGTCGCCTCGCAGAATTACGTGGGAAGTTGGTGGTCGAGAGGGTTTCTTAGGTAGGGTTTCTCCACTACCCTGTCTCTAGATTTCTACTGCTCCCCACCTCCCTTCCCTCTGCTTGAGGAAAGCCTCCAGTCAGAACAAGCTAGTTAGCATCACACATCAGCCCTCAGGGAAGAGAGCCTGCATTTAAATAAGATTGTAGGGACTTCCTGGTGGTCCAGTAGCTAAGAAGCCACTTTCTAACATGGAGGACCCGGATTCCATCCCTGGTCAGGGAACTCAGACCGCATCTGCTACGGGCAGCTAAGCCCACAGACCGCAGCTAGAGAAAGCCCACACACTGCAGCACAGACCCAGTCTAATAAATAAATAAGTAAATAAGATTGTAGGTGGGAATAGCTCCTAAGGAAGGCTTCACTAAGAGTATCACTCTTTCTTTCTTGAGGGAGCTTACTCTTACTCCCCACAGCTCTTCATAAACACATTTCTTCCCTGGTTCTCGTTCGTCAACTACATTGGGCTCTTTCTGTCACCTTTTAGGACTCCTTTGCCCACATGTTATAGGTTGGTGCTGCTAGGGGTCTTTCACCCCTGACTGTTCTTCTCCTTCCAACACTCTCCCTAGGGACCCCATCCACGTTTGTGGTTCCAAATCCTCACCCCCCATCTTTCTCCTGGGCTTCACATTCATATCTAACCCCATTCTGACAGTCTGCATGCAGTGGACTGGATGTTTTCATCTCCTTAAAATTCAGATGCTGGAATCCTAACCCCCAAGGTATTACTAGGAGGTGGGGCCTTAGGGAGGTGGTTAGGGCCTAATGCTGGTGAATGGAATTAGTGCCTCTGTAAAAGATGTTCTACAGAGATCCCCTCCCTTCTGCCACGTGAGGTTACAGGGAACAGGCCCCGCCTGTGAACCAGGAAATGAGTTCTCACCAGACACCTGACCGGTCAGCATCTTGATTTTGGACTTCCCAGCCCCCAGAACTGTGGGAAATAAGTTCCTCTTGTTTATAAGTCACCCAGGTTATGGTATTTTGTTACAGCAGCCCCAAGACACTTCACCTAGCTATCCTCAAGTCTTCTTAAACTCAACTTCCTCTTAACTGAATTCTTCATCTTCTCCTGTACAACCCTCCTTCACTTCAGGTCATAGTTGGTAGCATCTACATGGTCATATAAAAAAAAAAACTGAGAATCAGATTTCAATTTGACTTTCAGATGAGCCAGGGCTCTTGGGCAGAGTCAGACATGGGAGGAGCAAAGAGGGAGAACTCTTTGAGGTTTGGGTTTCTGGTTTCAGTTTCTGCTTAAAAGTTGTGGAGGATGATTCTCAGTCTGAGTAGCTCTCTAAAATGACTATAGAGACCTGCAGTGGTAGAAAGCAAGGGAGTTTCATGTTTGTGGTGAGGGCTGTATATCAGTTAAGAATAGCAGTTAGATATGTAACTTTGTTCTGACTTTTCCAAGTCTCCTGTAAATGTGTTATCATATTTTCATAATTTAAAAAAGAAAGAAGAAAGAAAGAAGAATAGTAGTTAGTTGCCAGTAAAGAAATCTGAAATAACAATAGCTTAGACAAGAAAGAGGTTCACTTTCTCTCCAGGCAGAGCCAAATATATGTGGCCCAGGGTTGGTATGGTGGTAACATGATGACTTTACTGCCCCAGGCGGTTCTATTTTTAATTCCTCCATGAGCTTTTAGTGCTCATCCTCAAGGTCATCCACAGAAAAGGCCGCTAATGCTCAAGCCATTGCACCCATGTTTCATTTAGGAAAGAAGGGAGAAGAACACAGGAACTTACCTACAACCTCATCCCATGCATTCTGCTGGTATCTCATTAACTATGCCTACCAGGAAGGGAGGCTTTGCACTAACTAATGGACAGGTTCTCTTAGTTAAGAAGATGACTTAATAGCTATTAAGTAGGAAACTAGCAGTCTCTGATATGTGAAGAATTTTGAAAATAAGCTTGGGTTTTTAAAGAAGTTTAAATGCCTGTTCCTTCTAGAATCATGTCACTGGGCAAAGCCCCTCCAGAGTTTTCTGGAAGTTTTCTTTGATTCTAATATCTCCTCACCCACTGCACCCAGTGCATTGCCAAGATCTGTGAATTTTAATCCCATGAATATAACTTGAATCCGTCTCCTTCTCCTCATTCCTGCCACCACTCCTCTAGTTCAGGCCCTTCCCAGTTGGATTATGGCAACCACCTCCTGACCCTGTGCTCTTAGTGGAGGCAAACTGATAACAACAATAGTTCGGCAGCTGGAGTCCTGGCTTTCTTGGGAAGATTAAGTAAGATAATATATGTATAGCGCTTGCATGGTACCTGGCCCGTAGTAAGCGTTCATTCAATTTTTGCAGTTATTTCTCTCTCTCTTGTAAAAAATTGCGGTTTCCAGGTTGTACTGGAACAATTTGCCTAAGTAGGTGACTTTTTTCAGTCGTAAGTGCCTAAGGGCAAGGACCGAGCTTATTTATCTCCTCTTCTCCAGCACTTAGCACAATGTCGCACTGGCACGTGGCTGGGTGCAGGATGAACGAACACAGTGGTATCTCTGGAGGACTGATGCGCTGCAGGCAATGGAGGAGACAGACTCCATGGGGTGGCACGTATCACATGTGCAGGGCACTGCCATTATTTCCACTTGTTGGTCCTGCTGGCAGCCGACCAAGTATCTTTATTTCGCATATTATTTTTCTAACCTCAGTCTTTATTACCATTTCAGACTCTTGATTCGTCCCCTTTGAGTTTTCTCCTGATCCTTGGGGAGTTTCTCTCTCATTTTATATGTATTATATATATAAAGAAATGTTAATATATTATTTTGTAGTATTATATAAATTATACATCATATAATTTGTGTGTATTATATATTTTTCAGGAGTGGCATTTTGCCTAATGTATGTAAATAATACATATTTATATTTCTTAGTATGCATTATAAACACATTGTATGTATATATTATATATATAATATGGGGCTTCCCTGGTGGCTCAGACGGTAAAGAATCCACCTGCAATGCAAGAAATTTTGATCCCTGGGTTGGGAAGATCCCTTAGAGGAGGAAATGGCAAGCCACTCCAGTATTCTTGCTTGGGAAATCCCATGGACAGAGGAGCCTAGCAGACTACATTCCATAGGGTTGCAGAGTCGGACACGACTGAGCGTTTGAGTGCACACACACACACATGTATAGTATATATTGTTATACAAAAATGCCACATCTGGAAAATAGTAGTAGCAATGATGATCAGTTAATATTTTATCACTTTTGTGGTGCTAGGGATTTCTCAAAAATGCTTTTTATAAATCAATGCATGTACCTCTTACAACTCTATGAGGTAGTCCAATTTTTAATCCCTGTTTTCTAGATAAGAAAATTGAGGGACAGGGAAATGAGATAATCATACCAAGGTCTTGGGCTCATAAGTGGGTGGGTCAGTGTCCACTGGATATTATTTGAATCTGTCTCCCTATTTTTCTTCTTCATGACTTTGATTTGTTCCCCCTGTATTTCTCAATATTTTAAACTGTCAGTCATATAGTACATCTTAATATATAAATCATTTCACATACATGGTCTCATTTGATCTTCCTAACAACTGTCTGAGGTGGGTAAAGGTCAATTTTGTTACCTCCACTAGATGAATGAGAAAAATGATGTTCACAGGCTTAGTTATTTAGAGTCTTATTTCTGGAAGTGTATTAAAGAATTTCTTGCCCAACTTGGTCATTTTGAGGAAAAAGAAACATTTTTCCCTAGTTCCCACAGCTAGTTGTCTTACTAATAGCCTGTCTTTGCAGCTGGGTGCTCTGAAGGTTATATTGACTTTGGAACCAACTATTCAATTTTTCTGAACTATAGTTTACTCACTTATAAAATGGGAATATTACTATTTACCTTATAAGACTTGTGAAAGACAAAATTATTATGTAACAGGCCTACCACAATCCAGATACCTGTTAAGTAGTCAATAGATATCAGTTATCGCCTCTGTCCTCTCTTCATTTTTTCTAAGGTTATTGCGAGGATATGATAAGATAAACTTTTTTTCCCATGTCTTGTGTTATTTTCCATACCATGGAGCTATGAAACGGAAAACTGCCATCACCTCCCTTCTGATTTTGTAGGAGATAGCCTTTCCCTCTGGCTCATACCACCTTCTTACTCCCTGTAATCCTCTTCGGCTGCAGGAAACCCTCCAGGCTCCATCCATCAGGTAGCTTCTACTTTTGCCAGGTTTCATTTCCAGCCTGAACTCTGCTGTCCATCATTTCAGTCACTCTCTTGCCACTATTTTTTTAAGTCTCTTGCCCTCTTTGCTCTGCAGAGCTGGGGACTCCACTCCACCCAAGCCCTTGGTTTCTCTGCGCCTGCACTAGCCCTGTTGCCTCAGACGACAGTGGCGCGCGTCCAATCGTTACGTGTTCTTGGTCTCACCTCAGCGGGACCCTCACTTTCACACAGCCGTTGTTTTCAGTTTTAGGCCCATTCCCTCAGCGACTCTTCACAGTTTTCATCTCATTCCTGAAACTCCCAGCCTCACCGTCTCCCCCATCCCTTTCAGCAAAAGACTGCTTTTTACTCTTCGGAGAAAATGTCATCAGTTGAGTGCTCGCTCTGCGCCAGGCACTGGGCCAAGTCCTTGATTTGCATCACCTCAGCTAATCTTCACCAGCGCTTCATAAGCTGGATATGGTTATTATTGCTCCATTTTAGAGCAGAGGCACCAGGGGTTAAGAGAGGCTGGGTAATCTACCCAAGAGGTCCCAGCAGGGAGATGCCAGCCATGCTCCAACCCTAGAGCCAACATTTCAGCGTCAATAAATTCTTCAGGCTTCTTTCCTGTCAACAACAAACTTATCTTCATTAATTTAAAAAAATTAGCTTTAACATTTTTTTTCAGAGTTATTCATGCACCTAATTCAAAGAGACAAACAGGTATGAAAAAACAGCAGTCCCTGACTTCTTATCCGTTTCTCTTTTCCAGAAGCAACCATTTTAGCAGACGCTGGGTCCTTATGGTCATATTTCTAAATATGCTGTGTATGTTGCTATTTACTTATCTGTCCGTTTTATCTACTTTCTGTTGACTTCCTACCATGCAGGGTGAGGATTAGCTAGGCTATGCAGCAAGAACTCCTCCTTCTCAATACATGCGGACATTTTCCTGCAGATTACATTTATTTATTATAAAATGTAGATGCTATTCACAGCCAAGCCATAGGTATGTTATAATTACTTTTTCTTTCCTGGACAATGTGCAGTGAGGCCTAAAATTAAGACCCAGTATGATGTGCATCCTTGATACCTGGAGAAACCAGGAGACCCTCAATAATATACCTACCAAATTTCCTCTCCCGACTCCTCCCATGGATTACATCCCCCAGCCAAGCGGCCCTCCTTTCCAAGGGGACCTTGGACAAGCCTTCCTGCCTGTTTCTGAGTAATGAATTTCCGTCCCCTGCTAGCATGTGGCATTACTCACACAAGTCAGCCACATCCTTGTGCAGGACCCAGGGGTCACCTCAACCCCTTGATGCTACAAAGCCTGCCTCCCCAAGGCCCTGCTGGTTCCCTCTGTTCCTGAGAGCAACCTCTGTGTGGTCCTGCCGTGGTGTCCTCCTCCCGAGGTTGTATTTGTTATTAATAAACTGCTGAGATGCCATCTGCCCAGTGTTAGGTGTTGTGTGTTCAGCAAGCCCATAGCCCTAGGCTGGGAGTCCCTCCCTCACCAAAGGCATGAAGAGGAGGCAGTTAAAACACACATTTTGTGTGTGTGTGTGTTTCTTGGATTAATAATAATCTGCTTGGTTTTCCCTTATCCTCTTCCCAGTTGTGTAAATCTCCTCTTGATCCCTGCAACCTTTAATGTTAATTTCCTCTTCTTGGAACCGGCTACCTTGGAGCCTCTGATCTGCTGCAGGCTGGCTTGTTGATGACCGTGCCTGTCCCGCAGCGGTCCCCTTTTAGAGATCTCGCGTGTCTGAAAATGTTATTCTCTCACTTACTTGATTGCCTGGCCAGGTTTAGCATTCTTGGCTGCAAATGATTTTTCCTCAGAATTTTGAACCCATTTTCCACATCGTTTTGGTTCCAACATTGCTGTTGAGAAGTCCAAAATCATTTACATCCCTAATCTTTCATATGCAACCTGTTTTTCCTTTGCTCTGTGGGGAAAGAAAAAAAATAAAATCGCTCCTCCCTCCCCTCTACCCTACTCCCCTCTGCCACTTCTTTTAATTTACCAGCGAAATTTACTGGTGTGGTTGTGTTTCCATTCATTGAATTTGGCACTTGGTGGATTTTTTCTGACCTGGAAACTCATATCCTTCAGCTCTGGGGAAATTCTCTTGTCTTATTTGATGATTTTTTTTATTCCATTTTCCTTTCCTATTCTCTCATTCTGGAACTCTTAACTATATGGATGTTGGCTTGCTTGAATAGTTCTCTAATTTTCTTTCTTTTATTTTTTTTCTTTTATTCCCTATTTTCTCAATTTTTCTAGATTTTTTTCTGATTTCTAGATTTCTTCACCTTAACTTGCAACTTTTCTGTTGGGCTTTCATTTTTATTAATATATTTTAAATTTCAAGACTGTTTCACAGTAGTCTTTTCTGGGTAACTATGCTGTTGGTGGGATTTGATGATGAGATTCATGGTAGAGTAGAGTGGGTTGGCTGGCTATTTTCTCACAGAATCTCCAAGGTCAGTATCTTTGCTTTTTTTCCTGGTAGATGGCACAGATTCCCCTAACTCTTGCCTAGTGGGGTACCCCACACTGCCAGCATTCTGCGAGAGATGCACCCCCCATCCCTGAGTATATCTCCTGCAGATGGGGAGATGTGCATCGGGTTGTTCTTTAGCTTTTTTCCACTGCCAGCTTTCTCAGATCTGCTAAATCAGCTACCACACATCCATCTGCTTTTCAGCTTTCGAAATTGTATCACTGATGTTTCCATTCCTTTTGGATTTTTGTACTTTCATATATTAATAGCTTGACTGTTATCTACATGAGGTTCGGGAAAGAGTTGAGCCTAACGCATGTATTTAATTTTTGTCTCTTTATTTCTCTACCCATATTCTCCTACTTTCCTCTTATTCCTTCACTTGACATTCAGATTCAAGGTCGTCCTGTCTCTTTAGAGGTGCTGCTGCTGTAGTCATCCCTTCCCTGCTTTGTACTTTTGATTCTGTATTGGCTTTTTCCTGTTACCTTGAAATACATTGAGATAATTCCAACTGTAGATGTTCCTTTGAACTAGCATCTTACTTGTGCTCGGTCACCTCTTTTTCAGGCTGCCACTCATATGTCTGCTTCCTTTTGCAGTCAAACTTTTTGAAAGCATCACTTGCTATCTCTACTTCCTCTGAGCCCATTTACAACTCTACTCATGGAAAGGGACTTCCAGTAAAATTCCCAAATGATTTCCATATTGTCAAACCAGAAGACACTTTTCTCAGAGGTTTCCTGTATTGCTCGATGGTGCTCTAGACCACATTGACATTTCTCTTTTTCTTACTAGTTTTTATTTTAGTGTTAAAAGGAAGTTTATCCATAATAAAAGTCATATGTAGTCACTACATAAATTTGAAAGATAAAATGTATGTCTATAGAAAGGAAATTCCATCTTTAAATCTATACCAGAGATAACTCTCATTAAATTTAGGACATATTTTCTTCCCAACTTTTTTTCTGAGTATGTAATCCATATTCATATGGAATTGCAAATTCTGATTTTCTGAAAAGTTCCACATCTCGATGTCCAATTGTCTTGAGACTATATGTCTTACAGAAGTCTCAAATCTAAAACAGCTTTTTCAGAAAATTGGTTACTTTTAATTTCTTATCTCAATGAGTACCATCACTACTCAGTCATTGATAAAGCCAGACACCTGTGTGACATCCCCCTCCTGTCTCTCTCCCTCACCTCTCATACATAATGAGTCATTGAATCCTTTGAATTCTACCTTTTCAGACGTTTTCATTTAGCTGCTTTATTTCTACCCTAGCGTCATCCCTTTAGGTTAGGATTTCACCTTTTTACCTGAATTATTGCATTAACCACCTAATTAAAATTCTTGCCTCTCTTTGAAACTATTATTCAGAATGCTGTCAGAACAGTTGCTATAAGATACTTGTCCAATCATGTCATTAACTCATTCAGGAATCCTTCCACATCTCTCCATAGCTTGATGAATAAATCTCAGATTCCTTAGCCTAGGACTCAAAGCTTTCATGCGTCTTTCAGAAATGTCTGGCTTCTTTCCCTAACTTTATTTGTTCTAGTTTCCCTGTGTCTATTTAGTATGGGAAAATGGCTCATGTGGTTTCTTTTCTTTAAAACCACCTTCATCCTTTTCTCTTTCTTGTCTAATTTCTACACATGCTTCAAAAGTAAGAGCATAACTTCTTCCGAGACGCTGTCCTTCGTGTGCTCATGTAACTTATTTTTTTCTCACTTTATTATTGATTTATTTATGGGCTGCGCTGAGTCTCTGTTGCTGCCCGTGGGCTTTCTCCGGTTGCAGACAGCAGGGGCTGCTCTCTAGTTGCAGTGTGGGGGTTTCGCGTTGCAGTGGCTTCTCTTGAGAGCACAGGTTCTAGGGCATGCTGGCCTCAGTAGTTGTGGCTTCTGGGCTTAGTTGCTTGTGACATGTGGGATCTTCCTACACCAGGGATCGAACCAGGGTCCCTGCATTGCTAGCCTAATTCTTAACCACTGGACCACCAGGGAAGCCCCTCATCTAATTTAGAAGTGTCTCCTAAATGCTTCCATAGTACCCTCTGAAGACACTTATCCTGTGGCTGGAATCTTGCACTTTCTTCTACTAAAACATAGGCATCTTCAGAGTCAAGGCTTATTTATTACTTGACTTTGTATCCCTAATGCCTAGTCAAGTGCTTGACAAAAGACAGACTCTCAGTGTTTATTCAAGAAATAGCTCCCCGTTTGGATTTTTTAATGGATGCTCTGTTTTCAAAGGGAGCCCTTTTTGACTTTACAGTTCTTTTATGAATATGTGAAGAGAGATGGTTGTGTGGGTGTGAGGGGGGAGAAGACGGAATCTAGAAGTTCACAGAGATCATCACAAAGGATTATTCCTAATTATCCTTTTGGGTGTCTCCTTCTTGTTTTTAGGATAGGGCTAGAACTGAACCCGAGTCCTGGAGCTCGTTAACGACAGAGTCCACCCGGGACTTCTCTCTCCTGCTACTGGTAAAGCCCTTTTGCTGCTACATGTGCTTCTTTCCTGATCGGCTCTCAAAAACACGTCTTCAGCTCTGAAGAATTTGGAGGATTCCTTAGCCTGACACTTAAGACCAAGCAGCTCTAAAACCGCCTGCAGCCTCATTCTGCCGAGAAAACTGTCCTGCGTCTCCTACTCTCACACTGTTTCCAAAAGGTTTCCAGGACATTGACCAGCTGGTAAAAGCTTCAAAGAATTATTTCTCCAAGTGAGTGAGTGAGTGAGTGAGTGCAAGTCACTGAGTTGTGTCCAACTCTTTGTGACCCTACGGACTGTAGCCTGCCAAGCTCATCTGTCCATGGGATTCTCCAGGCAAGGATACTGGAGTGGGTTGCCACTGCCCTCCTGCAGGGGATCTTCCCAATCCAGGGATTGAACCCGGTTCTCCTGCATTGGCAGGCGGATTCTTTACTGACTGAGCCACCAGGGAAGCCCAAATTTCTTCAAAGGAGGACCCTGTCTTATGAGAGCAGGGGCTAGAGAAGGATCTGAAATCATTGTTATTTTGCATTATACCTTTGAGTCTAGGGAGGCCTTCAAAGAAGGGGTAAACCCACCTTTAAAGGAATCTGCAGCTCTCTTTGTCCAAATGCAGTTTGAGAATTAGCTGAGTGGTCCTCCCTGCCAACTAAGTAACCTCTAGGCTGCAAATCACTGTTTGCCACCAGGTGACAGAAAATATAAACCATGATTCTGAGAGCTGAGATAGCTCAGCATGGATGTGGCATTATTGTTCTGGAAGGCACACATTCCTTGTGGGAAAGAGAGGAGTACTTTGCATTATGGGCATAATTTACCCACACTGTAGTCTCGCTCCCAGAGGAGGCATCTTGGGCTTGGATTTTCTTTTTGGCAAGGAGTAGGCCTAGAACTTTTCAAGTGTGCCAGCTGTACTTCTCTCTCCTCTTTCAAATGCTGTCACAAGTAAGGAAAAATACTGAATCACAAACGTTCTGGCTACAGGAGAAAAATTAAACCAAACCCCAAACCTCATTCAAACATTTCTGAACCCAACGGTGGGAGCAGTAAATATGATTAAGGATTATAGGCAGCCTCCATCTCTCTTTGGAAGCAGGAGGTACATAACTGCAGAGAAATATGCTAGGAAAAGCACTCCCTTGTCAAAGGAGAAGGCAGAAGGGAAGTAGACACGGGTAAACCAAGTGGTCAGACTGCATTCAGCCTGCAATAAAAGGCACTCAGGACTGGCTTGGTCAAGTGCCACAAATAAGACAGCTCTAGGGTGAATAGGGAGGGTGGGCTGGGCTAGGCTGAGAGACACAGCTGCATTTTATGTCATTACTGGAAAAAGCAGAACACATACTTCACACTGAACACTTCTCTCCAAGCCCAGTACATTCACACACACACACACACACACACACACACACACACATGTATAGATACACAATATAAAAGTCTTTATTTACCGTGTATGCTCAGTCATTTTTGACTCTTTGCGACTTCATGGACCGAAGCCTATCAGGCTCCTCTGTCTATGGAATTTTCCAGACAAGAATACTGGAGTAGGTTGCTATTTCCTCCTCCAAGGGATCGTCCCAACCCAGGGATCGAACTTGCGTCTCTGGAGCCTCCTGCATTGTGCCAAATTCTTTAACAATTGTGCCAACTGGGAAGGCAAAATGTCTTTACTTTGGGCTAAAGAGTAACAAACCAACATGTGATTTCAAAGCAGGGAAGTTCTAGATTTTGCTCTAGCGATCTAGGAAAACAACAGATGGTTGAAAGTTTGCTTATCCTGCTTACCAACCACAGCAAAGGCAGCAAAGCTGTCATTTGATTTTTAGGAGTTTGGGTTTGAACAACTTGGATTGAATTCAAATGGTATTTCAAGTTGTGTGATGATGCATTTGAGGGTGAATTACTGGCCTTTCCCTCATTATTTCAGCATCACGATAGGCAGCTCTTCAGTTCCTTGGAATGATTATGTCTGAAATTATGAAGCAATCAAGATTGTGAAGTGACATCTGTTGACCTTACTTGCTGTCCCTCTTCCCCACCTTTCAGGTTTGATAAAAGCCCCTTGGCTTTCCTTGTGCTGACTCTCAAAATTTCTCCTTCACCATCACCATGCCAGAATACCATTTCCAAATTTGCTGCATGGAAAGAAGAATGACTTGGATTCATCATTTTCCCCTCCACATTTAACATCCACATCATCTGAGCTTTCTAGAGAGCAAAGCTTTTCTGTACTTAACAGCCTTCAGTGACTCTTCTTTATTTGGAAAATAAAATTGAAGTCTGATCCAGACTCTGATAGCCCCATTACCTATCACCTCCTTGTCCTGGGATCATCAGAGCTCGTCTCAACACACTCTCTTGGCTGGGTCTTTCTTTGCTTCTGATACGTCTGACTTAGAAAACTCACTTTCCCATGACATGGTTTGTTTGGAAGTCCTGCCCACTGCATAGACTTCTGCCACTCTAGTGTCTTCCTGGAAGACTTCCCTTATCTCTCAGCATGTAGTGAGCCTCTCTCCCCCGTTCCCCTATTTAACATGTTAATAACTTCACTACAGCACTGTCTGCATTACACTTTTCTGTACGTATCTCTGTTACTCCCTCTGTACTGTGAGCTCTTTGAAAAGGTCAGAGAGAGAAGGATATTACGAGGGTAAATGGGAGTATGACTGGATCAAGAGTGTGAGTGGGCAAGATTATAGTAAAGCAAAGAGATCCCTCACATACCACCACTTTGGTATCTAGGGGTGATTACAACTCATTTTACCTAGGTAAGTAAGTGTTAATCACTCAGTTATGTCCAGCTCTTTGTGACCCCATGGACTGTAGCCCACCAGGCTTCCCTGTCCATGGAAGTCTCCAGGCAAGAATACTGGAGTGGGTAGCCATTGCCTTCTCCAGGGAATCTTCCTGACCCAGGGATCGAACCTGGGTCTTCTGCATTGCAGGCAGATTCTTTACTGTCTAAGCCACCAGGGAAGCCCAATTTACATATAAAATCCAATACTTGTAAAACTTAAATATATTTACTAAAACTAAGCTTACATCTGCAGTGGTAGGGAGTCTGCCTGCCAATGTAGGAGATGCAAGTTTGATCCCTGGGTTGGGAAGATTCCCTGGAGAAGGAAATGGCAACCCTCTCCAATATTCTTGACTGGGAAATCCCATGGACAGAGGAGCCTTGCAGGCTATAGTTCATGGGGTTGCAAAAGAGTCAGATAGGACTTAGCGACTAAACAACAACAAACTGCATCTGCAAACAAATGTTTCATGATGTGTGTAAGCATGTAATGCTCAGCTATAAATAGAGTATGTCTATGAAATATCATCAGATATGATCCCAAATAGAGATATAAAAAGGTTAGATTCATTAAAAATACCCAGAAAATCCTCCAAAGAATTCTATGCAATCATAACTTTGCATGTTTAGAAAAAGAATGGAAGAACATAAAATCAGGTCAAATTTAGTACAATGGACTGTAACTTCCAGATGTGCAGAATAACTTGTCACCTGTGTAAGTTCCTCTGTTAAAACACAAGAGAAATTTGTACTCACTACCTCTCAATATTTATTTATGTAGATAAAACATGAGTCACAAGGAAGTAGAGATGAATCCTGATTTATGACAACATCAAGAAAGCGGCTAAAAATAAGTGTGTCTCAGGATGATTCAAAGTGTAATAAGGGAATTTCCAGTGATTTGATAACAAATGTAGCAGCCCAACTCCATTTATTTTTTCCAGCAAGTATTCCCAATGAGCATGAAAAATGACAGCTGCATAATCTGAACAGTTAATTTTTTCATGTTAGTTGATTCAACCTTTTGTGTCAAAAAAAGAGATAAAAGGAAAAACAAGAGAGGGTGGATGTAGTAGATCAAAATTTGTACGTAAACAACTTCAGAGATAAAATCTCCAAAATTCTACCAATAACCAAATATTAATATTCTGGTCATTAAGCCTAATTGCAGAAGAGCAGAACCCTAGAGCTGAAAAGAAGTCTGAGATATCAGTAAATGCAGCTTCCTACTTTCAGCAAGAATTGCCTACAAAATACTGTTCTCAGAAACAGAACTTGACCTGTTAAACAGTTATAGCAATGGGGGGTTCACTGCCTCTGTCTAGTTTCCTAGAGCTAATAACCAATTACACAAATGCAATAAACTGAAAAATTCTCAAAGAGATGAGAATACCAGACCACCTGACCTGCCTCTTGAGAAACCTGTATGCAGGTCAGGAAGCAACAGTTAGAACTGGACATGGAACAACAGACTGGTTCCAAATAGGAAAAGGAGTACGTCAAGGCTGTATATTCTCACCCTGCTTATTTTAACGTATATGCAGAGTACATCATGAGAAATGCTGGGCTGGATGAAGCACAAGCTGGAATCAAAATTGCCAGGAGAAATACCAATAATCTCAGATATGCAGGTGACACCACTCTTATGGCAGAAAGTGAAGAACTAAAGAGCCTCTTGATGAAAGTGAAAGAGAAGAGTGAAGAAGTTGGCTTAAAGCTCAATATCCAGAAAACTAAGATCATGGCAACTGGTCCCATCACTTCCTGCCAAAAAGATGGGGAATCAGTGGAAACAGTGGCTGACTTTATTTTTTTGGCTCCAAAATCACTGCAGATGGTGATTGCAGCCATGAAATTAAAAGATGCTTACTTCTTGGAAGGAAAGTTATGACCAACCTAGACAGCAAAATAAAAAGCAGAGACATTACTTTGCCAACAAAGTCCGTCTGGTCAAGGCTATGGTTTTTCCAGTAGTCATGTATGGATGTGAGAGCTGGACTATAAAGAAAGCTGAGCACTGAAGAATTCATGCTTTTGAAGTGTAGTTTTGGAGAAGACTCTTGAGAGTCCCTTGGACTGCAAGGAGATCCAACCAGTCCATCCTAAAGGAGATCAGTCCTGGGTGTTCATTGGAAGGACTAATGTTGAAGCTGAAACTCTAATACTTTGGCCACCTGATGCAAAAAGCTCTCATTTGAAAAGACCCTGATGCTGGGAAAGATTAAGGGCGGGAGGAGAAGGGGATGACAGAGGATGAGATAGTTGGATGGCATCACCGACTCAATGGACATGAGTCTGAGTAAACTCCGGGAGTTGGTGATGGACAGGGAGGCCTGGCATGCTGCAGTCCATGGGGTCGCTAAGAGTCGGACATGACTGAGCGACTGAACTGAACTGAACGGCTTTAAAAAATGGTAATGCATCAATCTATGTCTTTGGAGGCTGGTGAAGGGGTTCAGCCAGGTTGCACTTTTTATAGACGTTTTGCGGGAAATGCATTTATTGCCTCTTGTAGCTTCTGGTGGCTGATAGTTTCCAGTCTCTGCCTCTGTTTTCACATTGTCTTTTCCTTTATGTGTCTCCTGAAAGAACACTGTCATTAGATTCAGGGATCAAGCAGATAGTCCAGAAAGAACACCTCATTTCAAGGTCTTTAACTTAACATCTTCAAAAACCCTCTTCCAAATAAGGTAACTTGCACATGTTCTTGGAGAAGGAAATGGCAATCCACTCCAGTATTCTTGCCTGGAGAATCCCATGGGCAGAGAAGCCTGGCAGGCTACAATCCATGGGGTTAGAAAGAGTCGGACATGCCTGAACGACTTAGCACACACGCACGCACATGTTCTGGGATGTAGGGAATTTGCATATCTTTAGGGGACTGTTATTCACCTATAACCTCCAAAAGCAGTCTATTTATGTTTGGACAGATTTTATTAAGATGGACTTTCACTTCTTTGAACAGTATCAATACATCCTTACTATTTGGAAGTAATTCCTCAGCAGATGAGAAGTAAGACTTTGGCTCCTACCCTTGAGATGAGATGGGATGTTGCTCTCTTGTTAAACCCTCTACAACATGAGCACATGGCATAAGCTGAGCCAATCAGATACCACCACTGGGCCTGGGACTCTCGAAGGACTGTTGTAGCCAAGTTCAAAGTCAGAGACTATTTGTGGCTGCTGTTGCACATTTCCAGTATGGTCTTTGTTCAAGTCCAATGGCAGCGGTACCCTTGGTAGTCTTCTAAAAATTCTGCCTGTGACAGGGACTTTTTTCCAGGTCTCTTTTCCATTTCCCCACACAAGCTTGGCTGTCTGGTCTTCCTGTGGATGCTGTAAGCTATCCCTTTAAATACATCACTTTTGCCAAGTCCATTACCAGAGTTATTTTGTGTTGTTTACAGTCAAGAACCCTAATATACTCATGTGATGTGAAAATCTCTTTCTAGATTTTGGTCACCCGAATATACAAATTATTCCCTCAAAGCTGTACAGAATACACCTACGTAATTTTGCATGGAAAACCCATAAGCAAATTCGTATAATCCAGGGATGGGGTGGATCTTAAATGTTGTGTTCTTAGACATGGTATTTTCTAGATGTTACACTATGAATCAACATGGTCAAGTGAGTACTCATGGAGATAGGTCAGAGCTGGCAGAAGGAATCTGGAATCCTAGTCTAGGGCACTTTCTCTTCACCATGCTTCCAACCCAAAAGGTATATCATACTCTCTCCCCTCCTCAAATTTTTGTTTTTCAGTTGCTCGGTTGTGTCCGACTCTTTGTGACCCCATGGACTGCAGCACGCCAGGCTTCCCTGTCCTTCACTATCTCCCAGAGTGTGCTCAAACTCATGTCCATTGAGTCTGTGATGCCATCCAACCATCTCATCCTCTGTTGCCGCCTTCTCCTCATGCTTTACCTTTATACCTTTCTTTCAAGCCAAGAATTTCTAAATTTGTCATCACTGTTAATATCACTGTTATATTTTCTTTGTAAAGCTTTATTTAATTATCATGAACAAGTTTCTGTAGGAATTTTCAGTCATCTTTGAATCATGAAGCTACCCTCTGAAACCTTCTGCAAGGAAGATCTTGTCTAGAAATATGTTTAAGACTCATTCCTGAAGGTCCATGCTCTGTGTTCCTGCCAGCTATCTTCATCCGTGACCCTCACCTTCGTGTGCACCCTGGTGTCTCCCACTTCTAGGTGGCGACCCCTTTGTACTCTTCCTTTAGAGCACCCTTTTCTCTTCTTTGGACCTGTAAGTCATGCATTATCATGTCGCTTACTGCTCCCCAGATATTGATCCTTCCTTTCAGACTCTTGCAACCATCACTTTTTGCATTTTGACCATATGCACTTGATTGCAGTTAATTTAGAACTTAACAGTAGTCTGTCTCAGGTTTTTTTCCCCCCTAAACTGATTTATTTTCAAGCTTTGTCTTCCCAACAAAATTGTAAACTTGCAGAGGGTAGACATGTGGTCTTGTTTCTTTGATATATAATGGTTCAGAGGTCTTTAATGGGCACAACAGACACTTAGTTTTTCCCATTTATGAGCAGTGGGATAGGACATGACTTGTAAACATTTGTAATTTTGCTGAAGCAGAACTTTTCCAATTATAAAAATTTTATAAGTTCTTGAAAAATAAAAGTTCCCTAAATAATTCCATTTTTCAATCCCACTTGACTTCATCTTTACCAAATTTAAGGGTTTCATGTGTATTCTTCAAGGAATTTTCTTTTCAAATACAATTATATTGCCTCCTTAAATAAACACAGAAATTTACATGCATTCAAAAGGTTTTTTTTTTTTTTCTTATTAGTATTGACAAATTATCTCTTGAAAAGTTTGTGGGAGTTAAGAATTTAGATTTTTAAAGGCTGTAAGGTTGGTAGGCAGAGATGAATTACTTAACTAAAGAAATGAAGCAACTCAGCTTCCATATTTCAGTTAGCCTTGTGATTCTCTGCATCTTTTACAATCACACACCATATCAATCAGTTCAGTTCAATTCAGTTCAGTCTCTCAGTCATGTCTGACTGTTTGTGACCCCATGGACTGCAGCACGCCAGGCCTCCCTGTCCATCACCAACTCCCAGAGTTTACTCAGACTCATGTTCATTGAATTGGTGATGCCATCCAACCATCTCATCCCCTGTCATCCCATTCTCCTCCCACCTTCAATCTTTCCCATCACCAGGGTTTTTTCAAATGTGGCCAAAGTGTTGGGGTTTCAGCTTCAGCATCAGTCCTTCCAATGAACACCCAGAACTGTTCTCCTTTAGGATGGACTGGTTGGATCTCCTTGCAGTCCAAGGGACTCTCAAGAGTCTTCTCCAACACCACAGTTCAAAAGCACCATATAGGATACATTTATTTAACTCTTTGCATTCACTTCAGTTCAGTTCAGTCACTCAGTCGTGTCTGACTCTTTGCGATCCCATGAACCGCAGCACGCCAGGCCTCCCTGTCCATCACCAACTCCTGGAGTTTACCGAAACCCATGTCCATCAAGTCGATGATGCCATCCAGCCATCTCATCCTCTGTTGTCCCCTTCTCCTCCTGCCCTCAATCTTTCCCAGCATCAGGGTCTTTTCCAATGAGTTAGCTCTTCGCATCAGGTGGCCAAAGTATTGGAGTTTCAGCTTCAGCATCAGTCCTTCCAATGAACACCCAGGACTGATCTCCTTTAGTATGGACTGGTTGGATCTCCTTGCAGTCCAAGGGTCTTCTCCAACATTGCAGTTCAAAAGCATGAATTCTTCAGTGCTCAGCTTTCTTTATAGTCCAGCTCTCACATCCATACATGACCACCGGAAAAACCATAGCCTTGACTAGACGGACATTTGTTGACAAAGTAATGTCTTTGAGTAGACTTTTTAAAAAAGTTATTGCTTATTTCATGATGTTGTTAAAAATGAGACAACATTGAAATACATAACAAATAAATGTAAAACCCTCTGATTTTTCACCTGAGAAAATAATACTAACATCTTGGTGTTTCTGGATTTTGAGACATACTTATAATCTCATAGAGTATTTATCTATTTTTTCATCTAGAACTTTTTTGAAATTTTTTTAAGTAGCAGAAGCTCACTTAGCTCTTCAATGTCCTGGAAATTTTTAGGGAACAGAAGGATGCAGAAAGGGGGTCTGGAGGATGTAAAGATCAGGAGCAGAGCTGAGAAGGAGATGGGTTGAAGGTTGTAGTTTTTCTGAAGCTTATATAAAAAAGAAAAGATGGCATTGGGACTGAGGGTAAACTAAAAGCAAGAGAAAAAAGTACAGTTTTTTCTTGAATGGTGCAGGATTAATCCCTAGTCAGGGGAACTAAGATCCCACAAGTCGAGCAGTGATGTGGGAAAGGGGAGGGAAGACTGAGTCATTCAACATTGTACTTCCCGGGGGCAGATTTTATTCTTCTTTGTTTTTTCTCTTTGGTGGTGCTGGCGGTGCTGGTGAGGGGAGGCTGTTACAATGTGTGCGACCTCCAAGGACCCTTAATCCAGATGCCTGCAGTGTGAGGATGCCGCATCCTACAAACGAGAGGGTTGCGAGGGACTCAGAGACTTATTTTGTAAATTGTTCTATGTAGAAATTTGCCTGTCCTGGCATCATGCCCTGGATGGAAGCCAGAGAGAGAGTTTCAAAAAGAGATTAAGGTGTCAGTTTTGGAGGCAGGAAAAAGACAGTGGGCAATGCATTTGCCTGATTATACCACATATCTCATTTCCACCCAGTTTGTGAATACCTCAGAAGAGGTAAAATGCCGATAGCTATTCCAGTAACACGGATGACTTTTGAGTGATTTCTCTCCTATATTTTTCAAGTTTTATGTAATGTTATTGTTTTTACAATAAATATTTTTGCATTTTTTCCCTGTAAAACTTATGCAGGCACAGTTAGCATAAAATATTCAATATAATGTTATATATAGAAACAGGAGCAGTATCGTTTGAGGTTAACTAGTAATACTGATAGCAGACAGTATTGCCATTCATTGTTAGAAATTATTTTAACAATGTTGTCGTTCAGTTGCTCAGCCATGTTTGACTCTTTTGTGACGCCATAAACTATAGCCTGCCAGGCTCCTTGGTCCATGGGGTTTTCTAGGCAAGAATACTGGAGCCAGTGGCCATTTCCTCCAGCAGCGGATCTTCATGAACCAGAGATCGAACCCAAGTCTCCTGCTTTAGCAGGCTAATTCTTTACCACTGAGCTGCCAGGGAAGCCCGATTTTCACAAGACAGACCTTTAAAATGTATCCAAATCCATACATGTAGCTTATACAATAAATCTAAATAATACCTGTAGTACAATCAATTTTATTAGAAGACTGATTCAGTGTGAAGAAATAAAGTTTGTTTCTAATTCTCTACGGATTGTGCAATGATTATGTAAAAAGGTATTAACAACAAAGAGTATTAAGTTTAAACAAACAAAGAGTATTAAATTAAAAATTATTCTAACATAAGGTAAAGCTTTCCCAAGTTTACTTTGATGGGTATCTCATCTTATCATTGTTTCGGAAAAATAATTAAAGAACTAAAATTTAAAAGTTTTCAGTGTTAGATATTTGAATACTTAAGAAAAAAGTTTGAGGATTTCAAAGATTAAACTTCGTCTTTGGAAGGGTAATAAATATATAAGAAAACCTTGATCAATTAAGGAAGAATAAATGAGAATACCAAGACATTCCAAGCCTATGTAGATTCCAAGGACTTCATGGAACTGATACAAATCTGTAGTTGCCAGAAAACAAAGCAGAGAAACACAGACTCTGTTTTACGGCCTTAGAGCTAAGTGGTCCCAGAGTGGTGTTCTCCCTCCTCCCCACAACCCCTCCCTCCTCCCCCAGCCCCTCCCTCCTCCCCCAACCCCTCCTTCCTCTTTCCTTTCCTTTCCTTTCTATCCCTCCCTCCCTCCCTTCCTTCCCTCCCTGGCCTCTTTCCTGCAACTCTCTTCTCCACCTAGCCCACCCAGGAACCCTCCATTCTCTCACTGGTTTAGCTGCTAGTCGTCTTTCAGGTTGTGTTTATAGGTTCGTATCTCTGGAAAGGGTTCCCCGGTACTTCATGTCAAGCTTGCATAGCTTCCTACCTGCTCCCTCCAAATGAGCTCTGTTGCAGGGTGCTGTAATTGGCTCTTTTCTTGTCTGTGGAGCCCACACGTTTGTGTCTGTGTCTGCCTGTTTGCTCCACTTTTACATCTGCAGGGTCCAGTACTGCATTTATGACTGCTGCTGCTCCTCGGTCACTCAGTGGTGTCCGACTCTTTGCAACCTCGTGGACTGTAGCCCACCAGGCTCCTCTGTCCATGGGCTTCTCCAGGCAAGAGTACTGGAGTGGTTTGCCGTTCCTTTCTCCAGGGGATCTTCCCAGCTCCGGGATCAAACCCAGATCTTCTACATTGTAGGCAGATTCTTGACTAATAGGAGCTGAACATTATTTTTCAAATGAATATCAAATAAATAATAAATAAAAAGCCAAAATAATTTTTTAACTTAGGAAAGCAATGTAAGGTGTCTGTTCATCTTTTTTACTCATTAAATGCTTATTAAGTGTGTGATTGTTATCTAAATATTTCCATTAGGAATTAGCTAAGATAGTATTGAAGAGAAGGAAACTCTATACTTAGGTATTTGATTATTTTTTCCTGTATTACAACTTAATCCACTTTTTTAGAATTGCTCAAGCCATGACTGTAAAATGCATAGAATATTTTACTCTTTTTTTTCATTTTGTATTTTATGCTTTTTAAAAAATTTTATGACACAATATTTTTACTTGACCACTGACAGTGGGAAGTGGCTGATATTTCTAAAGAAATTTTGGCCTTATCTAAGCTGACTATATCCTCAGGTGAATGATTATAAAATGTATGTCCAGAGAGACATGACTCATATTGACATGGGTGGTAACTTGGGCTAATAAATGTGGGAGGTAGGCAGAAAGGAAAACAACGCTGTAGGTATTTTTTTCTTGATGTGTGAGTACGAAGGTGTTTACTGCCAAGACCCTGATGATTAGTGAGTTTAAAGGGAAATGTACAAAGTTGTAAAAACACTTTGCTGAAAAAAATTCAGTGGTGTTTCTTTACTGTCTTTATTCAGTTTCATGACAACTGACTTATTGTAGCTGATAAAATAGCATTTTCACATTAGTAAGAGGTTTGTAGACAATAAATACATTCAATATAAGAATGAAAATGTTAAAGACTTTTCTCTTTAGTAGTAAATAAAACCAGAAGTATGGCCTCAATGCTCTATTTTGCCATTCAGATTTCTGCATAGTTTATAGCATAGTTAATGAGACTAGAAGCAATTTACAAGTGATTTTCTGTATAATACCCAACCCTGAAAAAGGCACATGAAACTCTTTAAAATGAATTATTCAGTGCTTTTATCTTAAATGGTGTATGACTTTAGGAACAGATACCTAAGGAGAGTTAGAAATAGCAATGCTACAAAATGCCTGTAGAATCCTCATCTATGTAAGGCAATCAAGGACAAGATATAAGTTTATTTCACAAAATGATTTCATGCACTGCAAACGTGGGGTCCTAGCAGCTGGGTTTAACCAAACAAAACATCTCAATCAAAATATCACCAAATTGCTCATCTGATGTTTTCTTCTAAATTTAAGAAAAATAAATGATAAAATTGTTTGTGTTTATCTATGGAAAAAGGATGGGAGAACAAATATCTGCAATTCAGATCTCAAAACCTGTCTTTAGCTGAAATATTCATAAGCCAAAGTATTTTCTTTCAAAGAAAATCCTAGAAAATGTCATCAGTTTTCAAGTTCATGTGCTCTGCATAAGACTTTATGCAAAGAACATCATATGAAAAGCAATAGTTCGGGTGTTTAATGTGAAATCTATGTTATGGCCACAGAACGACCCTCACATGTCATATTGCTACTTTTTCACTGTGGTTTTTTTTTTTTTTTTTTTTTTGATTACTGCTTTCATCAGGTGACATTGTTTAAACAATAGTCCTGCCTTACCGCATGTGCTTCCTACAAGTCCATTTTCATCTTTTGTGAAAGTGCTGATAAATTGTTTCCTTTAAAGATTTTTGTTATTTTTCTTCTAATATAGACCCTAAATATGTTGGCAGTTGTTTTCATAAACTGGAGGCACTGCAGTGCTTTTCCTTTCCTGTGAGCGAAGGAAAACACATGAGTACAGAAAAATAAAGATAAAAGTAGGAGGTTCAGGACACAGGTTCTGAACATCAGGTTCAGATGTTGTAGTTTACATCTATGATGTATCAGATGCTAAGGAAGTGGCTTAAGGGTTGATCTAAAGGGTTCGAATTTAGTGGGCACAAGATAGACTGTGTTTATAAATTAAGAAGGTGTCTGTTCTATAACGGATAGTATATCATGTATGTGTCATAATAGTTAAGTCTCCACTGGTTTCTGTAGTGGAATCTGACATGGTTGACTAAATCTCCCTAAGACTTAACCTCTCAATTTATCCATCCACAAACTGGGAGTAGCAACAGTGACTTCACAGTATCATGGCAAGAAATTAATGGGATATAAGACAGAAACATCTAATAAAGCAGGTGATAGTTTATACTTCCTAAATGACAGCTATTTTAAAAATAACAGTTTCTAATTATTAAGCCATCTAACTTACACTAAATTGGCTTTTCAGACATATTTCCCTGACATTAGAAGCATTTGGAAGTTGTTGAGAAGTTAGAAACCTCATTTGGGGAGATGGAGAGAGTAGTACTTGGCAATGAGTTATATTCATGCTGTCAGTCTGAGACAGATCTGAGGCTCTCTTGGTGGGTGGGACATGTTTACTAGGATTGCAAATGCTCTTGCAAATGCTGAGCTTACCTGCCATAGATTATCCCTCTGCTGCCTTTTAACTCTGCTGGTAGAAACTGGTGTTTCATTGATCTTATTGACCACTTGAAGAGTCTTTGTGTTGGACCTTACCAGATAGGAATCACCCAGTGTGTTTCTGCTCTGTGCTCACATCTCTGGTCATCATCAGTAAACGCCACTTGAACTTCATTGTTACATGACCTTTTGTTCCAGGTGGCTTTGATCTGTCCTGCTTGCTATATGCAGTCAGGAAAATCTGGCATTTTTTATTTAGTTCATGTAGTTACGGCAATGACCCTGTTGAGAACATCTGCCTCTTGATTTAAAGAGTGTCCAAGAGTGATTTAAGGAGATCTGTAGGAATTGGAGAAACAGCATCCACTCCTCTAACTCAGAGGTTCTTAACATGGGATTTTTGGATCTTTCTCAGATGTGTTCTTTGGGATCTGTGAATTCTCCACAAGCCATTTTTAAATAGTGGTTTTTTTTTTTACAATAACATTAAAATCAATAAACTACAGCATGTTCTGCATTATCTTGATGACCTCATTATAACTGAATTTTATTTCCATGCTTGCTTATGGATTTGTTAGTTTACTAGGGCTATTACAACAAAGAACTGCAGCCTGGGTGGCTTAAATAACAGAATTTTTTCATCTTATGGTTCTAGAGGCTTAAAGTCCGAAATCAAAGTGTTGGCTTCTTCTCTGGGCTATGAGGGAAGGATCTGCTCCAGATCTCTCTGGCTTGTAGACAAATGTCTTCTCCCTGAGTCTGTTTGAATCATCTTCCTTCTAGGAGTGTCTGTTTCCATGTCTGAAATTTCAGTTTTAATCAGGGCATCAGGCATATTGAACTAGGGCCCACCTGAGTAATTCGATCTCAACTTGATGACCTCTTTAGAGATCCTATCCCCAAATAAGGTCACATTCTGAGGTAGTGGGGGTTAGGACTCCAAAGTATGAATTTTGGAGGAACACAGTTAAATCTATGATAAGCAAGTCTGTAGGAACTGGATTCAGTGTTTCTCAAAGTGGAATTTTTGGATCTTTAATGGATGTGTTATTTGAGATGGGTGAGTTGCCTATGAGCATTTTTTTTCCCCCATGAGCATTTTAAAATAGTGTTTTTGGTTTTGATAATAACCTAAAAAAATTAACAGAAGTATAGTCTGCATTATCCACATGGCCACTTTATAACTGAATCCAATCTCTACGTGTGCTTCTGGGCTTGTGTTTAGAACCAGATTTGGTACCTAAAGCAAAAGCATCTACCTTTTGTTTTGTGGGGCTGCATGACAGCAGAACAAAATGAGAATGACCATGTGGGTCTACCATTGTGTTTATGGGGAATTCTTTTTTCAGTTGAAGAGGCAAAAGTAACTTCCTGTTGGGATTAAAACTGGCAATTGGAAGTACTTTAATTCTCAATGGGCTAACAAGAAAATAGAAGTTGACCAAAATATAAAAGATGGTATTACATGAGATTTTCCAAATTGAAGACAAAGCGTAAGCAATGTTAAAAAAACATGTCTTATGCTCAAATGATCTTGGTATTGAAATGGATGAATAATTTGCGCCATTTATTTGTTTCCATCACTGGTTTGGTGGTGAAGTTTATGTTGAAACTGGAATTTCTTTTCAATGTCTGTGAAAATTGAAAACTAATTTTCAGATTGTTTTTGTTGTAAATAAATTTGAACAATAATTGGATTGCCTACACATTTCATGCAGATTTCAATAATTCCATCGTTTTCCTTATATTTATTAAACAAAAGTATAAGTTAATCCTGAGAAATTTTTTCTTTAAAAATTTCCAGCACACTACTGAAGTTTGAGAAGCCCTGCTTGTGTCAAGATAGGAGTATGCTAGTTGTTTAAGGGGATCCTTCTATCCCTTATCTAATTTTGTGATCTTAATATAGCTGGACCTTTGGAATTCTCACTTGTATATGTCTATGTGTTATGTCTTTATTGCATTGAATCATCTCTGTGAAATAAATTTACTTTCTTAAAATAAAGACTTCCATGATTATGAAAGAATGAGAAGGTAGTTCATATGCTTTGGAGGAGGGATTTAGAGGATTAAACTCAGACATTTGGGGATAAATTGAATATCCAACCTCAGAATAAGACCCATTTCCTAGCAACTGTGAGCTGGGAAGAAGCCTTTCCAGGTCTTCTCACCTCCTGAAATAGCCGATGATCAGAGATACCCACCTGTGGTTTTATATCATAATGTAATAACTGCTGATAGCAAAGCTTGAGTTAGCCTGCCTGCAATTTAATCATAGCTATCAAATTCTCTCATTACTAATACTGTAAGTTTTACTGTTATCTTGTATTTTAAGTTAACCCAGAAGTAATCTATGCCTAATAGCATAATTTTAATGTAATTAATTGCATGAGAATTTTCAAACATTGCTGAACAACTTATAGTAGTTTTAATGTGTGACAATTTTTATGCCCTTATATTTTACAGTAAATAAAATACTCAGATGTCTATGAAAATATATGTATTATGTAAGAAAAGTGGTCTTTTACATTATAGTGGAATTCTTAAAAGCTTTGTTGATACAACAAATTTGAGAACCATGTTATAGTAGACACTCATGATTTGGTTGGAATATAGTTCTCTAAATTTTAATCTTAGAGTCTTAATCTTGCCAATGATTAAGATTCTAAGTGATGATGAAGAGTTGCTTGGGAAGAAGAAAGTAACTTTATGTCATAACAAGTTACATTTGTTGATAAAACATGGTAGCGCTCAAAGGGAAGGCTTTTATGGAACTCTGGCTCTAGCACTTTTTGTCAAAATAAATCAGCTAACACAGAAAATTTGCAAAGTTCTTCTATGTCGTGCGCTTTTCTGGATTGTTTACTTTGCTTTTCTTTTTTCAACTTTTATATGGATCTTTTTTTAGTCTGTAAGTGCTGTATTTTAGATACATTTATGAATAATTTAGCCTCTTTCTATAGAAGACAAAAGACTCTCATCCATTCAAAGCATATTTATCTTGTATCTACTATATGGGATCCACATGTTAGAGGCTAGAGACATCAAGTAAAGGATCCATACTTGATAGTCCCTGCCTTCAAGGAACTCAGTGAATTGTGAGAGAGACAGGAAGATCAATATATCAATCCATTACATATGACATTTACATGGCAACTCAGAGCTTTGGTTACAGTATTATAGAGGCAGAAGGATACTACTTCTCACTGTGCCTTGGGAAACTAAGGGAGGCTTGATAATGGATACTGCATTTGACCTAGCTTTCCAGGATAAATAAGAATTTAGCAAACAGCAGTGATCATGGCAAATTCCATCCAAGTAGAGGCCAACGTATATGAAAAACCATGGGTGTTTGAAGGTCTATGATATGACCATGGAACTCGAAATGGTACAGTAGTTGTTCTGTCCTTTTCTCTATGAGAAAGAGAGATGAGACCAAGAGGAAAGACAAGAACAAGCATGGAGGCATAGAATGCACTCCTTGACTAATTCAGGGGGAAAAGGAGGAGATTAAGATTTTTAGAATGAGTGAAATATTTTATTTCAATCAACTATAAGTTTTGACATTTATTGATACCTAGAAAACAAAGGTGACAGATAAATACAGTAGAAACAAAAACCTTTTATTATCAAATAGTAATGACTAGGATTTGTTGAATACTTGCTATGTGGTATTCTCATTGCCTTTTAATAAGTACCACTCAGTTAAGAGGCATTATTATTCCTTTTTATGAAAAGACATTTGTGGAACAGGGAGATTAAGCAGCTTGCCCAAGTTTATATATTTATGAAGAGGCAGATGCAGGATTTGAATTCAGTCTTTCTCATCTCAGAGTCCTGAAACTTTAACCACAACACAAACTGCTTCTCCTACTCACATGTTTAACTAAGATGATCTTATGAGTGGCAGACTCAGAATTTCTGTAGCTACAGATGATATAGAGGGGGCAAAGCTTGATATACAGAACAAATACACTACAAAACAAAGGAAACGAACAATATCAACAATAAACCTTCCATCGCAGAGTTTGGCCATGATTGTTCAAATTGAGTTGGTTGAAGTAGTTATAAGGTGATAGAATGAAGTCAAAATAAAACAAGTTGTTCTACCCGTAAGGTTTTGGTCAGAGATGAAAAGACCCATAAGAATTTTATCATGATAGATGCTTAATTGTTCTATAGTTGATACATAGATGGATGATATATAGATAGTTGATGATATATATAGTATATAGATGGAAAATTGTTCTCTAGTTGATCGTGCTATTGATTATGATTTATGATGAGAATTGGAAGAAATAAATGCACATGTATGCACAGTCCATGCATTGTCATCTCTTGGGTGTTGGTAGTCTCTTTCTTACCTTTTAGCAATTTTATTCTAAAAACTGTTTATTCTTTCAGTCGTGCCTAGAGCTCTTTGTTTATTCTCTTTCAAGGCCACCTTTTGTTTATTTTTCCTGGATAAGCAGCAGGTACTAGGAACATATTGCTTCAGTCACACTTCCAAGGTCTGTAGGTTTATAGAATGCTATGGGGAACTGTATGTAGGGCAGTAACTATGTTACTATGTATGTACTCCTGGGTGATGAAGATGTCCAGGGAATTAATCAGACGTGAGTGGCTTCTTCTCTACTGGAGGAGAACAGAGAGGTAGCCAGATGACTGGAAACCTTGGGAGGCACTCTCTCCCTTGCCTTAGGAATTATAATGTGTTTCCTTAGTTCAAAAGGCATTTCCTGTCAGTTTAGGCAGAACATTATTTGCATCTTACATCAGTCAGAAAGCCCAACTCAAGATGCAGGTTTGGGGTGTTGCATAACCACAGGGAGGAGTGGATAGAAGTCCGTCAGTCCTTGTGGGCACGTGCTATGCAGCCTTAGAGATTCAGAATCCCCGTTTTGTCAGTGAGAGGATGTGACTGAGGACCTCTCTGCCTGGATCCATCCCATTACTGCACTTGGCTCAGGGCGGATTGAGGTGAGGGAGAGACAGGCAGCCGCATGGATGTTGGTCATGAATCACAAATGAATACTCTCTCTCCAAAAAGATACCATCAACTTAAAAAATCGTCACGATCTAGAAGTTGAGAGTTATGTTTTATTCAGCGGAAATTTTTCGGACTTAAGTCTGAGAGGCAGCATCTCAAGTAGCCCTGAGAGATGAGACAGGGGGAGGAGTCAGGTTATATAGACGTTTGCAACACAAGGGCAGGTAGTCTGAACATCAGAAGGATTTTTGTGAATTAAAGAAAACCAGATACCTCAAGGTAAGGAATTTAGTGCTTTTCTATTATGGGAAGATGCAAGAGTGGGGGCTCACTGAAATCATTCTTTTCCTATCTCAGCTCTCTGGGGCCAATAACCTGTGTTTTTCACATCCTGAGTTCCTCAGAGCTCACCGCAGGGAGTGGTTCAGCCTAATGGCAGCTAGATCACAGGTATTTTTCTCTTTCCTGAATGCCCTTAGGGCTCAGGAATTCACATGACATCCTTGTTTACTGATATGGCAGGAAATACTCCATCTCTCCATACCATGCACAGAAATCATAATAAGTCTTTAGGCATCTGACAAGGGATCATGAAGATGTTGGAGAGGAAGAAGAGAGGGATTTGAAAATAGAAATGACAAAGTTCAGATCCCATGAAGAATGTAACACAGCAAGAGTGCAGTCAAGCAGGGCATACGACGTAATACTACAGATATGCCCACCATAGTAATCTTAAACACTATTAAAGATGAACTAGGATGCTTTCTCAGATTCCTGGTGGTCCAAACGAAAAGGTTAAGCAGAACAATTTACACAGTTCTTACTATTTATAAGGAGGAAGCACACCAGGACATCAGATGTGAAAGTCACTTTTCATCGCAGTTCAGATGGAAAAAAAGCAGAGAAGGGATCAGAAATGGCTCAGAGACGGACAGTTAGCTAGCATAGGACCTTAACAATACCCTTTTTTACTGTCATTTCAGAAACAAATCCTCAAGAGTTATTTTTCTCAGTCTTTAAAAACAGACTGTATTCCCGAGAATTCTAATAAATTTACCTTAAAAAATACTCAGAAATGTTTAAAGTTTCCTAACAACCACATTCTGTATATACTGTCAACTAGACTCTGGCATTTTGGTTACATTAAAGATTCATCCACAATAAAAATATACTGGGGATAACAGATTTATAACTGTGTGCCTTTTGTTTGTTAGTATTAGTGGGCTGAACAACTGCAGAACAGATAAGGAAAATACACATTTGTCAGGGGAGAATTCCTTCCACACTACCTGTCACAATCTGAAATGGAATGTAGTTCGTTTCTCTCTCCATTTAGTAAGTTTGTCTTCTTAGAATCTATTCTCTGAGTTAATTTTAAGGAACTAGGTCTGATTAGGTACAGAAGGAGCTCAAAACAGAACCATGACTAAAATCATGAAAAATTATATCCTCAGAGGGGGAAAAAAAACAAAACCTGAAAATGGAAGTACTATGTACTACTGAGAAGATGTAGATTCATGACTGCTTAATAATTAAATGATCTAAGTGAAGGAAGAGTACCCAGAGGACATGCCCGGGCAAAGGACTTTTCCTTTTACAATTCAAACAGGAAGAGCTATCGTGAAAGCCTATAAAGCAGCTCTGGTTTCATTCAGACCAAAATGTACTGACTGCTAAAATTATATTGCTCTTCACAATGAGATGCAAAATAAAGGAAGGAAGGCATGATTTGTGGGTCTTTGAAAACAGATTTCAAATAGATGTTCATTGGAAGGTTTTAAAACCTTAAAAAAAGATTTAAATACTTTTGAGATAGACTTGAAAGCTGATGGTAAAATTAATCCAGATTTATGTTGATATACTTCATCTCATCAAGCAGTCACAGGGATTATTTACATTTTGAATAGAAAATAATAGGATAGACAAAATAATATATCCCTTTATATTGTTCAGTATAACTCTCCTTCGTAAAACTCAATTTGTTGAGATATCAATCAATCCAGCAATTGCTTTTTTGTTATGGGCTCCCATGTGGATCACTGGGGATTTCAGACCGTGAGCAATGAAAAGGAAACAAGATGAGGTGTGTTACATAAGCCATTGATTTGTTTGTGTGTGTGTGTGTGTGTGTGTGTGTGTCCCTGATGAATTCAGGTAAACTTACATAATTTAGATCACACAAATTGGTCTTAATCCATTTTTAGAAGGCTAATTGGCTTGGGTTTATCAGTTCAAAATATTCACCTATGTGCAACATATGCAGAGATCAAACAGGTTAAGTCTTACTGCTGCTAGGAATTTGATAAGACACCATCAAGCTTCTCAAGCCATGGCATTCCTGCACTGGAAGAAATCATAAAATGCCAAGTTGATGGAAACATGAGGATTAATCTATTAAGAAAGATTCATAATAAGTTTTCCTTTCTTTTATTATAAAGTCAAGGAAAAATGACATGCATCTTTAATATTTCCAGCAAGAGACACATTTGGGGGATAGATAGAATAAGTAACTTTCTTTCAAAAATAAATGTTGCTTTCATTTTGAACCTTTGATTGTTAAAAAATATTGGTGAAAGAGTATGTATGTTTTGCTTCCAGGATGTATTTATAGGCATACAGACTAACCATTAATGTGAAAATTGTATCTTGCCAGATTTTTATATACTTACAAAAAATTTGTGAGCAAATTGGTTTTTTTCTGCTAGTACTTCCGAGAGCAGAAAAGCAGTAGAAGATTCTGGGAGTTTCTGATCAGTAGGAACTTTTCTTGTGTATTTGCTCATGCTTTAGTATCAGTGATTTCAAGTCAGATTATTCATTTTTCTTTATTTTTACAAAATCATTTTCTAGATAATCTTTTAAAGACCCTAGGTCTTATTCTTACCATGATAGCTCTTCCCCCCAAGGAGTTTAATGTTCAAAAATACTTCACAGTTCAATTTGGACTAGGATAGAAGTTGCAAGCCATAAAGAAATGCCCAGTTCCTTTTACTGTCTTTCCTGTTGTCACATGTCACAGTTTTTACACAGCCTCAGCAAGCATTACAAGTCTGCTGGCATAACTACTGGTTTCTATGAGCCCATGACACAATCAATTTTCCTGTACTGAGGAGGATATAACTCAGTCAAAAATCATTCAAACACCGAGGAGCTTCAAGATGAAATGATATTCCATATGCCAAGTCTTAGGGTGAAATACAAAGCTGGAGATGAAAGGACAAATCAAAATGTCCATCCTTTCACATTTATCTTATTCTATTCTTCACTAATGTTAATCTCCATTCACTGTTCCCAAGAGCAGGGGCTGGGGGCGGGAAACTATCCATGTCTTTCTAAAGTGTTCTAAGGGAAAATTCCTTTCTGATTTCAAATGTTAGCAGCCCGTTAAATGTAGGAATATGATTCACCAGAAGAAAGCATATAATTCCATTTAAAGTCTGAAATCTCAAGTGTGTAATAAAGGAAGTCACATGTTTGAAAATGATGTCCTATTACTTCCTGCTAGGGAAATGCTGGACTTCAGAATGAAAAAACAGTTTTAAGAATCAATTGCTTAATCATTTTTACCCTATATTGTATTTCTAGACTTCATGACACCGTATGATAGACTCTAGGAATTTTTTATTTAATTTTGTTTTCCAAGGACAATAATTTCTTTGGAGGTAAGATACTGGCACTATGAAGATGGAATTTTAAAGTTTTATATAATAACATTGTATAGGTTGTGCAATTTTTATCTGTTTTTTAAGATTGCTTTAGCAGATAATATATGGCAAAACAGCCAGAAGAATGCTGTGTGTTTTTGAATAATAATACATTTAACTGTTTGTCTTCAATAGTCTGTTATAGTATACACCAACTCACACATTTATGAATTATGTTTATTTCAAAACATAAAATAAGTCTCTGTTCTTTCTCATTGCTGTAGAGAGTCAACACACTAAGGTTTTAATTTTAGAGGAAGACCATGTCTAGCATAATAAAATCAGTTTTGAAGTTAGCTTAATTCTTTCCATATTAGGTAGTTAAAAGAAGAGATTTTATTTAATAGTATTTTAGTACGTTAAAGGCAATTGATTTCAGTCAGTGAACCCTTATTATAATTGAATTTCCTTCACAATTCTTCACAAGAAGTTATTTACTTATTAGATGAAGGAATGAACAAAGTGGTGTTTAGAGAAACTAACCAGGAATTAAGTAAGATTAACAAACAAAACAGAACAAAACCAAAAAACTTTTTAGTTAAAATAGTATTATTCAATTTTACTAAAATAAAGATTGAATATTAAGAATAAAATCTAAAGACAATACAGAAGTTTGCCTTTTATTATGTATTTTAAAGTATTTTATCCCATTTCAAGTTTTATATTTTTCACAGTACTCTCTTCAGAGGTGTCCAGAATTATTACTATTGTTGTTGTTATTCTTTTTCATGAGTTAGATTGCATCTGGCAGAACTGGACATCTTCTAAATAGGATCACTTAGCTTTGATTCTCCCTGGAGAAGTTGCCACAGTCTGAGGCTGTGTGGGTGTGTGTCCTGAAAGCCTGTGTGGACAGAGGGTATCTTTGCTTAATTGTTGTACAGTTAGTGAGAAGAATCCTGGTTAAGAAGGGAAACCCAAGTTTAAAGCAGCTCCAAGGCTTGATGGAAAAGCTAAAGAGATAGAGGATTCATAAGGTCAAAGATTACAATGCTCTGAAACAGGAAAGAATCAAGAGGAAGAATAAAATGAGTCGAGAGGGTGGTTTAGAGCTAAAGTCAAGAATGTGTCAAAGACCAATGGTTATAGAGGCAGATCATAAGGCAAAGCTGTCTATAAGTTTGGAAGGTAGTCTTGTCCCTAAACAGTGTCCCTGCCAGGGTGACCGACTGCCCTAAAGTGAGAGAACGGCATAGCTACAAGGCATCCCATCTCACATCAGACATGAGTCCCCCCTTTAAAAAAAGAATAATATTTAAAGTTCTCAAAAGCCCAGTTATTATTTTCAGTTTTTCCAGAGTTAATTAGAATCTGTGCTATTATTATTATTGTGGTTAATATAAATAACCGATTTTTTCCAATTATCTCTGTGAATGGAATACCTGGAGAGGGGGCAGTTGACTTTGGCTAGAAGGCTTTGAATTTCTTTGTGCAGTAAATGGAAGTGGTTTTGGGCCTTTGAGATAGAGTTAAAAAAAAAAATAGCAGCATTCGAAGAGGGGGATAGAGTATCCTAGTCAAAGGGTTGGAGGTGGAAGCATACTCTTATACCTCCACTCTGAGAAAGGAGAAGGACATAGAATTAACTTGGGGGAGGAGGGAAGGAGCCTGGCTTGTCTGTTTGACCCACACCCAATTTCCAAGCTCCCTAGCTGGACTTGGTCTCTTGATGAGGATGAAAGAGGAGAGTGAAAAAGCTGCCTTAAAACTCAGCATTCAAAAAATTAAGATCATGGTATCTGATCCTATTACTTCAGGGTGAATAGATGGAGAAAAAGTGGAAACAGTGGTAGATATTTTCTTGGGCTCCAAAATCACTGCAGATGGTGATTGTGGCCACAAAATTAAAAGACGCTTGCTCCTTGGAAGGAAAGTTATGACCAACCTAGATAGCTTATTAAAAAGCAGAGGCATTACTTTGCCAACAAAGGTCTGTCTAGTCAAAGCTATAGTTTTTCCAGTAGTCATGTATGGATGTGAGAGTTGGATTATAAAGAAAGCTGAGCATGGAAGAATTGATGCTTTTAAACGGTGGTGCTGGAGAAGACTCGAGATTCCCTTGGACTGCAAGGAGATCCAACCAGTCAATCCTAAAGAAAATCAGTCCTGTATATTCATTTGAAGGACTGATGCTGAAGCTCCAGTTCTTTGGCCACCTGATGCAAAGAGCCAACTCATTTTGAAATACTCTGATGCTGGGAAAGATTGAGCGCAGTAGGACAAGGGTCCACAGAGGATGAAATGGTTGGAAGACATCACTGACTCAATGAACATGTGTTTGAGCAAACTCCCAGGAGACGGTGAAAGACAGGGAAGCCTGGCATGCTGCAGTCCATGGGCTCACAAAGACCTGGACATGACTTAGTGATTGAACAACAAGCTAGACTTGGAGGTTTAGCCCAACTCAGGTTCTGGCATCATTTTGGTTCATAGAATTGAGGACATTCAATTAGCATTTGACCAAAAGAAATCATTGCAAGGCTGTTTTGCTGCTTGCTCTGGTATTTCCTTGCTCTGTCTCGTGGAGTTTCCCATTTGTGATTTCTCTGGGGTAGCTGTGTCTATGTTATTTCTAGGTCTGCCCTATGTAAGCCCTACCTGGTTTTTTGGAGCTGTGGGCTGAGCCTCAGTATCTCCTGTTTGGGTTTTAGATAGCTGTTTTATAGGCACAGGTGATAACCATAGGATGTTAGCTGGACATCGAGGGTATCTTGCTGCTACTGCTGCTGCTGCTAAGTCGCCTCAGTCGTGTCCAACTCTGTGCGACCCCATAGACGGCAGCCCCCCAGGCTCCGCCGTCCCTGGGATTCTCCAGGCAAGAACACTGGAGTGGGTTACCACCCAGATACAAAAACCTTGTGGAACTCCTTGAGTCATCTTTTCCTAGAATAGTTCAAAAGTTGCAGCAGTCCTGGGTAATGAAGACAAGGCTTTAAAAAAGTGATTTTCCTGTTAGGATTCTTCTTAACAAACAACACTCTACAAATAAAATTGTAAACGTTAGAGCTGGAAAAAACATCTCCCAGCAACCCATTTTCTTAATAAATCAACTTTATTCACTTTTCCATTCTCCTTTTTAGTTTTTACTGAAACGAACATATCATTGTTACTTAGTTGTAAGCATAGTAGAGATCCAGATTACTATGCCAGATCTACTCTAAAGAGAAAATGTAAAGGTTTATATTTTACTCCCTCCTCTGATCTGAATGTTAGTGAGCACCCAAAATTCATGTGTTAAAATCTGGACCCCACTGTGATGGTATTAGGAGGTGAAATCTTAGGAAGAGACCCCCATGAATGGGATTAGTGCCCTTTTAAGAGGTGCAGAGAGGTCTTTAACCCCTTCCACCCTGTGAGTGTGAGAAATATGTGACCTAGAGGAGAACCCTCACCTGACCATAGTGTCATCCTGATCTCAGACTTCCCAACCACCAAAATGGTGAGTGATGAATTTTTGTGATTCATAAACTACAGTCAATGGTATTTTGTTATAGCTTCTTAGACATAAGAGATGCTGGTTCAATCCCTGGGTCAGGAAGATCCCCTGGAGAAGGAAATGGCAACCTACTCCAATATTCTTGCCTGAAGAATCCCTTGGACAAAGGAGACTGGCAGGCTACAATCCATGGGGTCACAAGAGTCGGACACATCTTAGCAACTAAATCACCAGACAGACTAAGACACTACCCAACATGTCGAAACAAAAGTGGTTTAGCAAAGATATACTAACACCTACTGAGTTAGCTAGTGGGTACTCGGATAATTTTTAATCTTTGTAAGCAGAACTGGACTTTGTGAGAAAAAGATTATTTATTTGACCATCACTCATTGAAAAAAATCTTGAGAAGGGTGGAGACCCTTTGTGCTATGCATTGCAAACATATTTTACCTGCCGTATTTGTTGCAAACATTATTAAAGCTTGTATTTTTTTTTTTAGTGTCCAAAATCTTTTTAAAAATAAGGTAGATTAAAACGTCTTACTATTAACTCCCTGAGTTTTTGTTTGCTATTCTTCTCTCCTTCCAGTCAGCATTTTGAGAGATAAGCAAAACAGTTTTTCAGTGAAGAAAACACAGCAATGAAACACAGTCTGGGCTGTTAGGAAAGGGTTCTTTAACCCTGCAGAGAGGCACTGCTGTGGTTGTCATTTTTCAGGGTATTTCTTGCTGAAGTTACATTATTTGAATTTGATGATCAGGTAACACAACTTTGAAAGATGCCCATAAAAATCGTTCTAAACTATGGAAGAAAAATACAATTTTGGTGGTAGAGATCACAGTCTGTAGGGTAGGAAGTGGGACTTGTTTTAAACAAATTGGTAAATTTGGTGAAACTTGTCTTTGAATTACCTTGCTCCCTTTTTTCCTTCGGCTGTTTCTCCTTTTCCTCATACTCACTGATATCATATATTTCAAAACTTATACACAGAGCTTCTTGATGGGTTAATTAACACAGAGGCTTTAGTGGCTTAATTACCACCTGTCTAGAAGGATATAAATTTTGTAAGGAGAACCTCAGGGAGTAATATTTAACTAAGTCTGTGGTTCTTCAATAGCAGAATTGCAAGAGCTGAATTCTTGGAAGGGGAGGTATTTGCTGGACTAAATGCTTCTTGACCTGTAATTATATCATATTAGAACATAACTACTTAGTATGTATAGAGATGCCCCGAAAAATGTTCAAGATATTTGGAAAGGGAATTGGGTAGATAATCTCAAGATTTAGAGATGCAAGGGGAACAGAAAATTGCAAATCCGTTTTCTTGAAAGGATAGACAGTTGTGGTGTGCTTGCCCTATGCCTATAGTTAGTGATTATTAGCATGCCTCAGGGGTTTATAATTAAGTGAAGCCATTTCTTTGAACACTTCTGAAATATTAGGGCTTATTTGTCCTCTTAACATCATTGTATTTTTCAGTGATTGTTTCAGCAGCTCTCCTAAAATTCTGCTTAATAACATTCAAAATCCTGTTCTGGTAACTAATGCTAAGTTAGGTTGAAATCATTGGTCCCACCCCTCAGAAGCTGTAAACTTTTCTGGGGTATTTCTGTACCCTAGGATGGCCATGTCAGTCCTTTGTCCTCTGGGGCCTTTGGGTCATGGGTCATGGTTAAGGACTTAGTGATTTGGGACATATAAAGAAACAAAAAAAATCTGCAGTTGTTTCTATGATTGCTTGATGTTTCCTAACATAGTTCATGTCTCTTAGAATAAAATTTGAAGATATGCTGGAAAAAAAGGAATATTTATTTAAGTGCATTTATTGATCTATATTGATTGGAATTACATGTAAATGTCACTAAACTCCATAAGCCAATACTTTAAAGTTCTTATTCATTCCTTTTCTATGAAGTACGTTGACATATATAAAACTATTTTGAAAAGTTACTTATATATTCAATTAATTAGGACCTTTTTCTCTGACTAATATTGTTTTAAGAAGGAAGCTTATTTATGTTACTATAGCAGTTCAAGTCACAGCAAATTAAAATAAGAAATGTCCACTTGCTGAAATTTTTCTTTTATGATCTGAAACTGCCATCACTATAGGGGATCCATCTAGTGCATTATTACTCTAAAAATTCATACTATTATATTTGGCCAAATAGAAAAAATTAACTTAGGTTATATTGAGAGCTAATGGTCAAACTTATATCCATTGACATCTAATGCTGCATTGTTAAACATGTGTGGTCTTGTTTTTATTTGCCCTCAAAAGTAAAATGCTTTGTTCTTTAAGACTTTCAGACACAAAATAAATCAGGGATTAGCTGTCATTCAGTTAAATTCATGGCAAACCTGATGAGGAGTAATTCTTGACCAGAATTTGCAGTTGTTCAAGACCGGCTCAAATGATTTTTCTTTCTTTCTATGTTCTGCAGTTATGTTCTTATCCAAAGACCCCAACCTTTGGGAAATAATCATTAATTTATTTGCAAGGGTGAGAAACCCATAAAATTATGATTAAAGATGTGGAAATCAAACATGTGCAACAGGTAATTCTGCCTTTTGGTGACACTCCATGGCTGAAGAGTGTTTGTTTTTATTTTCTTTATTCAAACAGTAAAGTCAGCTTAATGCATCAGTGTGGTGACTTGACAATAGCTGACCTGAGTGAGAGGTCTGGTTAGAAATTCTCTTTGTTCTTTGTGGCTCTGTCTGTAACATTCTGCTGTTTCCTTTCAAGTGGAGGTTGGCATAATGGACTGTAGGGAGGATGACCTGATGTAACCTGATCTACAGAAATGCAGGTCTTTATTCCATTGGAACCTCTGATATGCCTTTTATACTAATATTATATTGGAATGGAAGAATTTGATCACTTTGGGAATCAATGGCTACCCTAGACTTTTTGGAAACATGTTAAGCAAATGAACTTGCTACTTTTCCTTCCCTGGTTTTTTAAGACACATGACTCTATTAAGGGAAATTTAATCCGTATGTTTCTGATTCCTTTACACTTAACTCATCAAAATGTTGTTTTGTAAGAGCCCTTTGAAGTCAAGGAAGCCTTTTAAGTCATTTTTTATGAGACTTTTTCAAGCCTCTTTTCTTAGGAACAGGAAGTGGCATTTAGCCAACAGTTAACAAACTCAAACGCCAAAAGGTTCAACTCGGGTTTGAGTCTCTGAACCCACAAGTGTTTGAATGGATTCTTGACATGACCCATCTTTGCTGTGTATGTAGTGCCAATAGCCATCATAACAGTCCTAATTACCAAGATGACTCCAGGATCCTAACTGCCTGCCAACTCACAAGTGTTTCTCTAATCAATCTACTTCATGCTAAATTATGACTCATTTAACTTTAAAGGAACTACTTTATTACCCAATCGGCCTGGTGTTTTTGTGACTTTTGTGAGAGCTACTTAAATTGTCACTCTCGCAAAGTTTGCTAGGTAGAACTTTTAAATCCAGTCACCAGTAAAATCACCCAAGAGTTCAAGTTCACAGGACAAGTGAGCGCTGATGGACCACAAAGCTGTCTACCCACGAAGACAGAGCTTATTTCAACCACTCAGTTTCTGAGTAAAGAAGATAACATGGAACCTGCCATCATTTAGAAAAGAAAATACACATTAGAATAACAAATGAAGCATCTGGCTTCAAAAGTTCTCCTTTGATTTATAGTCAACAGTTGTTGTAAGTATAAACTAGCTTCCCTTTCTCAAGAAATTTATAGCCCAAGCGAGCACATACTGCCGTGGTAGTTCCTACTGCCTACTGCGTTTGGAGTGATACTGTCCAGTAGGCTATGGAAGCATCCGGCTGAGCACTAATTCTGCAACTTGCAAATTATGCAACAGTGAACATGCCAAATAGCAACAGCTGATCTACATGGTGAATGCTTTAAAGTAATCTCAAAGGTAACCCAGAGAGGGCTAGGAAGAAATAATTCTAGAAACAGGAGAGTTTCAGTAATTAACATCGATGTGAAGAGAACTTGGAAAGAATGCTGTATCTCTTCTTTAGGAGGTGTTGTAACTCAGTGCGCTGTAGACAGTGTTTATGATCCAGGCTACGGAGCCCAGGGATATGGTGCAGACTACATCCTTACAGATATATTGGATAGCATAGTGGCTATGTGCCTAGGGGCTCTGGAATCAGACAGCCAAGTTCAAAACCTGACACCATCCATCACTGCATCTGTGATTCTGGGAAAGGGGGGATAACAGAACCCATCTCATTGGGCTGTTGTGAGGATTAAAGATGACAAAGGTGAAGCATATGGTAGATGCTCCATAATCTGTGATGAGGTTATTGATGACGATGACGAAGAGGAGGAGGATGTGGTATAGAACCAAGGAAGAGATATAAGGAGGAAGCAATGAAAAAAATTTTTAAATAAAGAAAAAAAGAGGAAGCAGTCACTCAGGTATAAGTCACACTGAGAGCACTGAGCTCCTCATTTGTTTGTGTGTGCCGAGTCACTTCAGTCATGTCCGACTCTGTGACACCATGGACTGTACAGGCTCCTCTGTCTGTAGAATTCTCCAGGAAAGAATATGGAGTGGGTTGCCATTTCCTCCTCCAGGGGATCTTCCCGACCCAGGGATTGAACCTGCATCTCTTATGTCTCCTGCATCGGCAGGTGGGTTCTTTACCACTAGCAGCACCTGGGAAGCCCTCGTTTGCTTTAATCTTCCTAAAAATTCGCATCCATGGCATGGCTTTAAGTGACACTGGTGTATTGCGGCTTCTGAAATCATTGTCCTTCCTCTCGGCCTCTTTCAGAACAAGGCTGTCATCAGCCTAATCTTCAGCTTCTCTTGCTGAACTTTGGGCCTTTTCTCCAACGTGCATGTTCTCTTCAGATGCTGTAACAGGACACGGTGCTTCCTCTGGCTTTAATGCCCTCACTTCTCACCTGTCTGGCAAATCGCTCGTCATCCTTCAGTGCCCAAGCATCCTGTCCCCTGTACAAGCTGAGGACTCCTTTATGCCGCTTTAGGTGTTCTTTTTCTGCTCTCGCTGCACTTCATATTATTCCACTGTCGCACTCATCCTGTTGTGCTGGAAATCACTTGGATGTTTCTCTCTACCCTCCCCGGTGAGCACTGTGGGGGTGAGGACTGCATCTTACATCCCTGGGTGCCCCACCTAACACGGCACCTTGAATACGGTGAGATTCAACAGAGTCTGGGTGGAGGGATGAAATGTGTCTAGAGAAATAACAGGAAGGGAAGGTGTGTGGAAAGCAGCTTTGGTCTTATCACTTCCACTTTTACCCTGGTAGACTCTGGACTCCATATTTCAGTCCTCCTAGTAGTCACGTCTAGCAAATTTGAGTGTCTGGGAAGTAGTCTACGTGTCCAGGTAGGTTTTATCTTTCTCTTTGAAAGATATTCAACAGTGATCAATATGACAAAGAGTCCATATTGTATTTCTCATGTTATACATTGGATATCATAGACCAGATTTCAAAGCAGCTCGACCGGGACAAAGGTGTTCGTTATTGTTTCCTCTTCTATGCCAGGCACTAAGTCAATGAAATGAAAACCCCAGGTTCTTGGAGTCTATTTGGGTAATTGCTTCAGTTCCTTTGGGTGATTCTCCAGTCTTCAGAGTGACTCATGGTATTTAGTATCAACCCTATTAAATGCCGATGTCAAAGAGTCTTTCCTCTTCAACTTCATTGCTAATAATACCTTCACAACATCTTCATGAGTGTGGGACTTGCTGAGAAACTTGTATACAACCCTCAAAACCAGACTTGAGAGACTGAGGCATCTGTCTAAGACATGGCTCACAGCTCAGCGGATGCCCTGCTACAAAGCACTGTGTATTTTGCCTGAATTCAGAGCCATTACGTGAATTTTTATCCAGAAATTTTCAGTCTAGAGTCCAGTCAATACCTGAGAGTAGCTTCAAACACTGCACCCTCAGAGATCCACTGCCTAAGGGAAGTGACCACAGGTCCAAGTTTCTCTCCTTGACCATTTCACCACCCTCATGCTTAGCTTAGGATTTTTTAAAACTACAAGTCATAACCCATTAATTGGTCATGAAATGAATGGAACATACCAGTATGTTTGCATAGTAAGAGTAAACATTGTTACATGAAACTTGTTTTCTTTATTAAATTTTACGTGTGTGTGTGTGTGTGTGTGTGTGTGTGGAGTGGTGTGATGTGTGTGTTGGGTCTTGATATAAAATTTATTTCTTATTCTGGGTTGCAGTAAAAACAGTTTGAAGGCTGCTGTCTTAAACTCTAAAGCAACCTGGGGATTGGATGTTGATCAAGGAATCACAACCACCTTGTCACACCAAGCAGCCAAACTGGAAGGTTGCTTGGCACAAACTCATGTATATCATGTGGCTTTGTAGGAAGGCCAGGTCACAATTATTCAGAGAAAAGAAAGACAAGACATCTTAGGTCATTTGCAAATTTTGGATTTCTTAGGTCTAATTTTACTTATTTTCTCCCTTAATTTGAGAAACATCTATTTAGTATTACATGTCCAGAACTATTCTAGGTGCTTGGGGGACAACAATGTAAAAGTCATCCCTGACCTCACGGAACTTAAGCTCTTGCCAAAGAAAATATCTTACAGTTCTGAGTTACAAAATTAATTGTTTTATTTTCTTCTTCTTTTGCTTTAGCTGTTGACTTTTTTCTGATGAGAAGGCTAATAAATAGGAACTGATCAAATAGGTAAGCAGCCAAAATTAAAAATTAGGGGAAAATGAGCCTGAAAAACACATGATTAGCCCCCTTGGTACTCCGAGCAATGGGAGGAATAATGTCATACACACGTTTGACATCTAAAGTTGGCCAAGACCCAACACTCTTTGGTTCTTCCCATGAGTCCGGAATGTCTGAATTGTTGTCCTTGTGGCCATAGTCATTGGACATCCTGGAAGGACTGAGAAGGCCCCACCCTCTAATTCTGATGCAGGCTTCGTATTCTTCTCTGGGAGCAAAGCTAGGTAGCAAGTTATTTTTCCCTTGTTGTTTATGTTTCTCTGGTTCTAGTTGCTCCATGCTGCCTTGTAACATTTAGGGATCGCTGAGTAAAATCCCTTCAGCGTAATCAGTCATCAATAGTCCATGTTTCTTCAACTATTAAAGTAAGGAAAACAACATACTTGCCTTTTAAAGAGGAAAAACAAAGAACGTGTACCATGGCCTCTAAAAGATTTCCCCATACTTTGTTTACATGGAATTTCAAAAGCTGGCAGTGTCTTTCCTTCCTTCCTGCCCCTTGAAGTCATGAAAAGCTTCCTATGGAAGTCTGATCATTCTAGTTTAAAATATTTATACAGTCTCTCATGTACTCAGGTACTCTTCCACAGAATTCTATATCATAAGGGCTTGATATCTTCTAAACTCCTATTTTGTTTTTTCCCTCAACAAACTTGTCTTAACTATCATATAATTTAACTTTATGATCCATTCCACATTCCTGCAGGAAGCCTTCTTTTAAACATGATTATATACTTCGAGAATGGAGCTGCTAATTTTTTACTGAGTTGCATTTTTTACGGTTGTGCTCCTACTTCCTGGAAGCATATTTTGGATGACACATCCATAGCAACAGTAGTTTTATTTATAAGTAAACTGAAGAAGAAACATGGACTTTGGCTTGTCTGGGTGTGCAAAACACATCCAAATTGCAATCGTAATTATGTCCACTGGTGGTGATATGGTCCAGTGTTTATCAGGATTTCTAAAGAAATCTGTTCTGTGGGAGGAGATCTACCAGCTATCACAACACAAACTGAGACAAACTGATGTGGGAATTTCTATTTTTTGTTGTTGTTGTTGAAACATATTTTAAATCTAGTCTTTAAAAATGAGTGTAAGTTAGCAATATGGTTGAACTAGTGAACAATCTGAGTCTACTCACTAAGTAGAACAAACATATATCAACTATTTATTACATTAGACATCATGGGGACTGCAGAGAGAAATAGAATGTCATCTTCAGCCTGAGGAACTGATTCCTGTACAGAGGATTATTCATGGATAGCAAGATCTGAGGCAATGTGTCTTAAAGTCTGGAATAAGTTACATTAAGGACAAATGAGCTCAAAGGAATGACAAGTGCCTGTCTCTAGACTAGGGTATTGAGGTGTGTATGCAAGAGAGGATGAGCCTTGAAGGACAGGTAAGATTTAACCTAATCACCGGGCTATGGGGAAATGGAGAAAATTTCAGACTAGGTGAGCAGATGAGTAAATGTTGGTTTTCCATTTTGACTTGAGAATGTAGGGAATGGGCCAAAAAAAGGCAAGTTGGGGCTGGAATTTTCAGGCTCTTGAATGCTATGTGATAAGAGTTTATACTTTATGTTCTGCAGAAAAGAAAATTTCACGATGATTTTAAACAAGAATGTGACGTACTTTTGTTATTTTGGTCTTATTTTTGACTGCTATTTGTTTTGTTTTCTTTTTAACATTTTTGTTTCTGTTTTTTTTTTTTGCTAGTTTGATTTAATTTTTTGTTTGTGTGAGGATGATAAGCCATAAGTATTAAGTTATTAGAAGAAAGAGAGGCTGGAGGGAGCATGTCCAGTTTCAATGTGACCATAATAGTCTCTAGGAAGGGAAACTCAATGCTATTGCAAGCAGGAAGGCAAAGCCAGAGCAGAAGGAGAGATGCTGGCAATCAAATGGACCAGATGGGTAACTGATGGACTAGTAGTGGAGGGCAGGTGAGGCAGAACTACACGATGTGGATGATGCCAAAGACTTTGGCTTTTGTGATACAGTAGATGGTAAAATCAGAATAGACTAATGGCTCACTAGAAAAAGAAGAGTGTTCTGCAGTACTTGTGGGGAAGAACAGGTGAAGTGATTGCTTTTGCTATGGCCAAGGTAGATGGAAATACATATTTAGAGCAGGGCTTCTCAGGTTTTCATGGACATACAGATGATGCGGGTGCTTGTTAAAATGCAGATACTGACTCAGTAGGTGAAGTCTAAAATTCCTATTTCCCCTACCCCAGCTTCCAGGAAATGTCAGTTCTGATGGTGGTTATTTGTAGCAAAACCCTAGAGGCTGGGAAAGAAATTAGAGTGATTTAGAGGCCATTTTAATAGAGGTCTTAATTAAAGTCATGGGACCAGAGGCACTGACATTACAGAGGATGGAATAAAAAGAGAAGTGGGAGGGGGACAGGAAATGTGCCCAAACAACAGTCAGGTAAGGAACATGAGCCAGCAAGAGGATTTGGAAGGAAAAGCCAGAGACGTAAGAAAACATGGGGTACTTATAACCAAGGAGGAGCTTGAAAAAATAAGGCAGTTCCTAGAGTCAAATGCAAAATGATTCCAAGAGAATGAGGATTGAGGTCAGGACTGGTGATTAAAAAATTTTAAGACTGTGCTTTCCATAAAAAGATAAAAACACGGATAGTTTTTATCTGAGTGATAGACTTGAATAGAAGGTAAAGAGGAAGCAAAACTGGGTGTATAATTAATTGTTAATTAATTGTTGTATGGCAGTATGCACAAAGTTTCTTGAGAGTATTGTTGTTCAAAAGGGGGCTTTTTTGGGGGGGGAGGGACAAGACTACAGAACGTTATAAGCAAGTGAGGGAGCCAGTAGAGAAGCATGGGATGACCTCTAAGGAAGATAGAGATCTCAACAGGAGAAGCAGAAAGGGTCAGTAAAGAAGAGACACATTTATATCTGTTTTCAGTTATTCTTTGCTGTGTTCACCAAACCACCTCCAAACTTAGTGGCATAAAGCAACATCACTTTATTATTTCCCACCTGAGATGGTTCTTCTCTGCTCCATGTCATCTTAGCTGGGCCCACCTGAAGTTGCCAAAGCTTGCACCAGAATGACCAAAATGTTAGGCTTGTTCATCTCACTCCTTAGCTTGTTTGGCAGAGGTGCTAAGGGCTCTCTTTTATCTTCTGGGCCCTCTCTTTCATTTTGTCTCTCCAGGAGGGTAACCTGGAGTTTTTTGTTTTTTAATATGGTGACTCAGGGAAGAGAAAGCTGCAAGACCTCTAAAGGCCTAGGCACTGACACCCACCCAGCATCACTGTAGTCCTATTCTTTAGGTCAAAGGAAAGTGAATCCAGCTGAGAATCCAGGCGGGAGAGGATGGGACAAGGGCAAAACTACAGAGACGCATGATACCTGGGGGCCGATTGTAATAACTTACCACACTGCTTTCTAAGACAAAAGAAAAAGAGCAGATTAGCCAAGTTAAAGAACAGTTTGAAGTGAGGAGGGAATTTGAAGTAGTTCAGGTTGAATGATTTCACTCAACATAGACTGAAACCAGCTCATCTCTTAAAGGAGAAGTAGTTGTGAAGGGATTTCTGTGAGTCAGAGTGATTCCTTTTTTCTTTTAATATAGGCTAAACCACTCTGGAATTCTGAAAGACAGCTGATGTTAGGGGATGCAGCATGATACAAACTTCATTCAAATAGAAATTCCCATTTTTTTTTTAGTAAAGTATTATTGAAATGCATATATCGTTTGTGCCTTCATGTATAATTTTTCATTATATGTAATTTTTATTAAAAATGATATCAAGAGCTGTGAAGGGTCTGAGGTTTACTGAGATCGTAAGCTAAAGAGTTAGCTTGTCAGAGTTTCATGGACGCTGATGGAAATCAGGAGACCCCAGCGTCACAGATAAAGGACTTTCTTATCCAGAATACCTGTGTTCTCCTGGGCTGGTTACCTCGGCCCTCAGCCCCAGTGAGAAGAAGGCCACGTGACATCTGAGCCACAGTGGGTTGTATTAGAGTACAGAAGTCTGACCTTAGGGAACTTGACTCTTTTATAATGGGCAGTAGCCATGCTTATTCTTTTTAAGAGGGAAATATCATATTTATTATATAGTACAGTGATTGTCCCATGTCATGGGCGGAAATATCATCTGTATTTTCCAAGGCTATAAGCAAGCCTATCCTTTGCTCCAGTGAAAGATGCTATTTCTAACTTCTAGTACCATTTCTTACACAAAGCATCTTTGGAAACATAGTCCAGAGCAAAGACAGCCAGTGCCTCTGTTTACAGGATTTGTAGAAACGTGGGAGTCCTGTGGGGAATTGTCTCCCAACTAATTTTGAAATATTACTTCATTGTGCAAGAAATGGTCAAAATAAAATCCAAATAAATGTCTACCATGAAAAAATATTTCATGGTAACCTTCAGCACACAGTTGTTTAAAAATATTTTTAAAATTTTAAATGTATGGTGTGTTTATATGTCAGATTTAATATCAACACATTTTTCATGTAGGCAATGTAAGGCTCTCTTATTAGGATTCATACTGGAGCCTGGGTGATGTATTGGGATTTTTAAAAAGTTTAAACTGCAGTTGGAGGTACATCAGTTATCACTGTGGTAGGATTTCCATAGAATGCATTAGTAGAAAATATGGGATAATTGGTAAACACATTTGAAGCCGTGCTGTATTGAAGAAGGAATAAATAAATTCACTGTATACAGTCAAGCAGGCGATAAGTATGAGAATGTTATAATAGAAGCTGTTATCTATTTAGAACACTGATTGCAGTATTTAGCAGCTGAGTCTTCGGGGAAATCACAGTCACCAGGGTATTGGTGGGCTTACCATGCAGTGACCACAAATGGCCTCTCTAGATTGGCCCTGTGCAGGTGGCCCTGGCTTTATTACCTGGACTCCACCTCATCTTATTTCCAGTACTACATACAGGGCAGCTAGAGTCAGTTAGGGGCAGGGCATATCCAGGCTACAAATACTCCAAGGGATTTGTTCCAGCCCAGGGTATGGGGAGGGCACATCAGGACTTGGTGTGAATTTACCTTTTGAATAAAGCATGGTGTGATATGAGTCTGATGCAGTCCTGGGTGTAATAGAACCCAGGGACCTTTTCAAAGCAAGAGAGGAAGTTTATCAGAGTGTCCATGGGATGCATGCAATTGTTGGTGAAGTTTGAGTACCATCCTTGTTAATCATTATGTAGGTTTTATATTTTTCTATTAATAATAACTTTAAAGACACCAAATATATTTTATCTATAAAAGTGAAAGTGAAAGGGAAGTCGCTCAGTCATGTCCTACTCTTTGCAACCCCGTAGACTTTAGCCTACCAGGCTCCTCCATCCATGGGATTCTCCAGGCAAGAATACTAGAGTGGGGTGCCATTTCTTTCTCCAGGGGATCTTCCCAACCCAGGGATCGAACCCGGGTCTCCCACATTGCAGGCAGATGCTTTACCCTCTGAGTCACCAGGGAAGCCCAGTTTTATCTATAAACAGATATATATCCTACTGTATATTTAATTTAATTCAGTAGATCATGATGGGGGAAGATTGTTAATTCTGAGTCACAGGTAAATAAGTCTGTGAATGAAGATCAGACTCTTAGGAGTGAAGGCAGAACATGAAACAGAATTCAGAATGTTCACTTTCTTACTTCAAGCTCAGAACATAAATATTCATTAAATTTCTTGTTGTTTTCTCTTAGATTTATATTTGCATTTCTTTTCATTGATTTAGTTTAGTTCAAAGTATACAATTTCATTTCAAGGAAGGGACACTAAATCAATTATTTATCTTCTTAATGTTCCAGTTGTGTCTGGTAACGTGATGAAATACACGAGTGGTTTGGAATGTAGTGTTAGTCAATATAGCCAAAGAGAATAAGGAAAGAAATAAATGGGAAGAATACACATACCAATATCCACTTCTTTTTCAGCCTTCAACATGCTTTCTTATTTCTCCTGTGATGTCTTAACTCCCTCCTAAATACTGGCTGTCTAGACATAGTACTATTTTCATGTCATTTTACTTTGTTAAACATTTACTTCCTTAATAGTGCATGTTCCTTATTAACATGCACTTCCTTTGCTTTTCCATCTACTGTCTTCTTATTTTTTCTTTTTATCCCTTCATATATATTTTTTGAATACCAATTTTTACCACTGGGCATTTAACCCTTTCCAGAGTCAGAGAATTGCTACTAGAATGACAAGGAAATGGCTTTAGAGGAATTAAGACAATGTTAGCTCTGTGGAAAAACTCATACTTAATGTTAGAAGATTTCGCTTTCCAGATGGAGATCATTATCATCTAGACCACTCTTAGGCTTTCCCTAGTGGCTCAGATGGTAAAAGAATGTGCCTGCAATGCCGGAGACCCAGGTTTGATCCCTGGAATGGGAAGAGCCCCTAGGGAAAGAAATGGAAACCCATTCCAGTATTCTTGCCTGGAGAATTCAATGGACAGAGGAGCCTGGTGGGCTACAGTCCACGGGGTGGCAAAGAGTCGGACATGACTTAGCGACTAACACTTTCACTTTCACATACTGTCCAGACTAACTCTATGGGGAGATCATCAAAAGGAGAGCTGGGGCCCAGATCCAGATCCCAGATCCATCCTGGTACACGTATTCTCCTCAATCAGTTCTTCCCTTTTTCTCTTAGGCTATATTGACAACTGCTACATTCCAAACCACTGGAGTCTTTCATCAAGTTACCAGACACTATGAGAACATTAAGAAGATAAATAATTCATTTAGCATCCCTTCCTTAAAATGAAATTGGACTTTGAACGAAACTAAATCAGCAATCATGTTCTGAGCCTGGAGTACTGGACACCCCCAAGCAAATGGCAACAGTGGCATAAAAGTGAGAGATAAGACCCTCCTCAACAAAACTGAAGGCTATTTGAACAGTGTTCTTGATCTCTTTTAAAAAGTGAAGCAATTGCTTAGAAAGAGCACCTGGCATTCAGACATGCTGACAAACATCAGAAAAGCTTTCTGCTGGGCTAACCACACCAGGGTAAGGACTGGGGAGTATCAGCAGAGGGAGCTGAAATAGTAGAATTATAAGCAGAGGAAAAGCTTTAGGAAAGAACAAACCTAATTCAAATGTCATCACAGTACAGTGAATTGCAGGGAAAGCAGTTATTGTGAGAGACTATCCTGGGAGTGCAAAAATCACACATGACCTTTTGAACTAGGAGGAACCCTGACTGCGGGTGCCATGCTGTATCTATCTCAAGCAGTTATCACTATGTTACCTTTTTCTTACCTTGGAAGGACTTTGGGTCATACAATTATCTTTCCTTGAACACATGTGCCTGTTGGACACCTGGGCGGTGAAGAAATGCTCTACTATGATAGGAAGCCATAGCTAGGAGAGCAGGAAGAAGGTCCAGAACCTGAAGGTCTGAATACAACTGGGCAAGATATAACAAAACTGATACCATGCATTGATTGATTGCTACCGGCCAGTTTTAATGCCAGGATGTGGAGAATTTAGTCAAGGTGAATTTAGTCTCTGTCCTCAAGCTTATCAAGTCTGATGAAAATTTGCCAGAAACCAGGGAATTCACAGACCCTGAAGATAAACCTGGTGCCTCAAGATGCCAGACGAAATAGGATAAGATGCTGGAAAAGAAAGCAGCGGATGTTTTACTATAGAGATCTTGAAAGAAAGATGCAGACACCAATCATGCAACATATCAGGGTCTTGCATAAGTGAGCAAGGAGGACATAGAGGGACAAGGACAGTGAGCTGATCCGGCTAGAGTAGAGAGGGCAGGACCAATAGCAATGCAGGCCCAGAAATGCAGGCCATCACTAGAGGGCTTTTGATAGACATGCCTTCCCTCCAAAGAAGGCACACAGTGCATGCAAACATGGTTAGGGTTTGCTCCTGAAAATAAGGGGGAAGAGTACAGCTTTACTACTCCTTCCCTTAATCCTCTCCTTTTCTCTTCTCATCCCTTATTTCCCACTAAGGGTTGAAGCTCATCATATTTCAGGAACATGCTTGCCACCAAAACAGTTACAAACTTGGGCTTTACCATTAAGAAGGTCATTCTCTGTTAAGAAGAGAGATAGGAAACCAAGACGACAATTATTGTTGTTCATTCACTCATGTCTGTTTCAACTCCATGGACCATACCTCACCAGGCTCCTCTGTCCTCCACTATCTCCCAGAGTTTGCTCAAATCCATGTCCCATTGAGTTGATCATGCCATCCAACCGTCTCATCTTCTGCCACCCCCTTCTCCTCCTTTCCTCAATCTTTCCCAGCATCAGGGTCTTTTCAGTGACTTGGCTCTTTGCATCGTGTGGCCAAAATATTGGAGCTTCAGCTGAAGATGACAATACAGTGCATTTCAGTGCTAATGGGAGGTATATTCAAGTTATGATGGGATCTAAAGATCAAATCTCTAATTCCAAGGGAGAAATTTTAGGGAAAATTCAAAGGGGAGGTAGCATTTATGCAGGATTTTGAAGGACAATAAATAGTTTGTCAATTTCATAGTTCCAGGGGTTTGCAGGTCAGTTTGGAGAAGGGAAAGATATACCAGGCAGATACGTACCACCAGGATGCAAAAAGGGGTGAAAATGGGTAAGAAATCCAGGACATTACAGAACCTTGTGTAGGAAAGAAGAGCTAGAGGTAGGAATGAGGCTTAATATGCAGGCATGGGGCAGTAAGAAAAGGTTTTATCTGTTGAGTTTACTTACATTTGGGGACACCTGTCCAGATCATGCCTTTCTATGGGACCTGCTCATCATTCACAGCCTTGCTGAAGGTATGAGTCAGGGTAACCTGTTTGTCTCTGGCTGTCACTGGCCACAATACTTGAGTAAAAGGTGATTTCGTGACTCCAGAAGAGCTAAACTATAAAGTAGGCTGAACCCATCAAATGACAACTGTTCAACTAGGGATCATATGGGTGTGTGGTGGATACCTGAGCAGACATCGCCAAAGGTTGGGCTTTGGCAGCCCTTCTCCACCACATGCTTCCTGAGGTAGAGCTCACAGGTCTGCAGAGAGAAACAAGATAATAGAACATGTGCTCGGAGAGAAGCAGAGACATGATAGCACGTGACTTATGAGCAAGGTTCTTGAGGTATATTTCCTGCCTCTATGTGCCATGTGTTACCACTCTGTAACTTTTAAGAAATACTCTTTCTATCAGGAGGGAGTCAACTTATGTTCTTTGCAAACAAACAACACTAAGGCACATGCCACTCTAAAGAGTTTGGACTTTTATCGTCAGTATGGAGAAAACATGAGAAGTATTAGCAAGGGATAAGACAATTAGATTCATTCAATTTTCATAAAATAACTCGGCTGCAGTGTGGAGAATGGTTCAAAGAGGATCAGAAGGACAGAAGGACAAAAGATATCAGAAGGACAGAAGGACAAAAGATATCAGAAGGACAGGAAAAATGCTAGGGAGCCACGGGAATGATCTGGGCAGTATCTGAGGAAACCCTGAACTAAGGAGAACGCACTGGGAAGAGAATATAGAGCTAAGAGATATTTCGAAAGTCCTGATAGAAGGACTCAGGGAATAACTCTCGTCAAGGATCAAGGATACAGGATGGGTGATGAATTCAGCTCAGTTCAGTTCAATCACTCAGTCGTGTCCGACTCTTTGCGACCCCATGGACTGCAGCATGTCTGGCTTCCCTGTCCTTCACCATCTCCTGGAGTCTGCTCAAACTCACGTCCATTGAGTCGGTGATGCCATCCAACCATCTCATCCTCTGTCGTCCCCTTCTCCTCCTGCCTTCAATCTTTCCCAGCATCAGGGTCTTTTCAAATGAGTCAGTCTTTCACATCAGGTGGCCAAAGTATTGGAGTTTCAGTTTCAGCATCAGTCCTTCCAATGAATATTCAGGACTGACTTCCTTTAGGACTGACTGGTTTGATCTCCTTGCAGTCCAAGGGACGCTCAAGAGTCTTCTCCAACACCACAGTTCAAAAGCATCAATTCTTCAGTGCTCAACTTTCTTTATGGTCCAACTCTCACATCCATATATAACTACTGGAAAAATCATAGCTTTGTCTATATGAACCTTTGTTGGTGATGAATTAGCCTGTGTGAGCAGCAAATATGTAAGGTAAGGACTTCAGGAGCAACTAGATTTGTAAGTGAAAAAAAGAAAATGAGAGAGATTAGTTTCAGAGACATTGAGGAAAGTATAAGACATTCCCATAGAATTGTAAGTTCCATGGAACGTTTTGGGCTTCCAGTTACAGAAAGTAGTTGAAACAGTGGTAGTGACAAAGTGATTGCCAATGTCAGTAAATAAGGAGTATAAGAAATCTAAGGCTGAATAAAGAAAAGCAGCAGTATTCAAGGGACAGACTGAAAAATAAACTGAGAAAAAGTCTGGGAATGAATGACTTTTCATTCATTTCATAAGAATGAAAAGCCAGGAGAGCAGTGCTAAGAGAAAAAATTTGTACAGTTAAAAAAAGAAAAGTGTCAGATGATGCATTGAAGTCAGTGAACCTAAGACTTGAATGCAGACATGTCAAGGGCTGTGGTGGACTCCATCACAGAGCATGTTGAAATCCAAGGAACAGACTGGAGGGCTGGCCGGTGACTGGTTTGGGGCATCAGAAGGCAGAGGAGTACCTCTAGGGGTTAGCAGGTATCCACAGGGTCAGGTCAGATGCAGGCTTGCTGTACATGAAAGGCTGTTAAGGATCCATTGAGCACCATACAACATTGCAAGTCTGGGATTCTTTTCAAACCATAGGCTTCTTTAACTCTGAAGTTTAACAACTTAACTATCCAGGAGCATTTAAGAATTGCATTCTTCCCAGACTTACGAAATGCATAAGGGCAAACCTCCCACTTCGCTAATGAGAGAATCCAATTACTGTCTAACCAAAGTGATTTAATGGCTAAGTAAGATAATTTAAAGAATCTGGGAGAATCATACATGCAAATAAGTAATTTTCTAGAATATTTATCCACCCCTCCCAGCTGAAGTCACTGCAGACCCAGCTTTAGTCAGTCCTGACGGGCCCATGCCCTGATGACCTGCTAAGTGGGGTTTGCAGCCCTGGATCTGGGGTGCAGTATGGCTGTGGGGTGAGTCTTGACCACTCTGAATCTCAGCCTCCTGCAGGTGCATTCCAGCTTCGTCTGACTCATATCCCTTAGAATCTAAATCCTCAGTGGATTTTCCCCTCTTCCTTTCTAGACTTGAAGATCATTTGCCATCTGTACTCCTGCCTTCCTATGTCACCTGCTAAGAACTTACTGGACCCTGACATTGACCTGAACCAGGCCTGAATTCAGCCTGAGTTTCCCCCATCACTCTGGGTCTTCAGCAGGGAACCGGCTGCCTCTGCCTCCCTGCTGGGCTGTATTCCCAAGGGCTCAGCCTGCTGATGCCCACTCATTAAAGTGCAGGATTTTTAAATCACAGATAAATAGCTGCTGTAACAGAAAAGTATTCAGTCTGCTTCTGTATTTTTCCAGAGACAAAACTGAAGTTAAATTAAGGGAAAGGAGAATTATATTCAAGTCAGGTCAGTGGATGCTTCTCTTGAAAACATGACCCAAATGTCCATATTTTGTCAGCGATCGGAGAGAGCAAAGGAGAGGAGAGATTTTTTTTATTGGAAATTTGCTGCTTTGTAGTGAAGGCAGTCTTGTGAGGATGTCTGTGAAAGTCTTGCTTCAGCATTAAGAGTCCAAATGAATGTTTTAGGAAGTGGCTAAGAAAAATCTCAGATGTGACTGATAGCCTGTTGTAATTTGGCTGACAGATAATCTTGTCTATACAGCATTTTCTTTTTCTAAAACAGAATTTGGCATTTTTCCTCTTGTAAAAACAGATATGTCAAATTAAAGAAAGACAAATTGTATTGTCTTGTAAAGTTTTTACATGTGAGATGAGAGAATCAGATGGAAGTGTATTATGGTGGGGAAAAAAAAGCTATACAAGTTTAAAATATATGGTTCTGCTGATACGTGTCATTGTAATACAGCTCCAGAACTGATTCTATCCTGGGTATAATTTTATCCTTCTCTACTTCCTCCATCCTTAAAAAAAAAAAAAACCCAAAACTGAATAAAAAATTGGTATAGTTTAATTGGCCTTGGGAACATGTTTGGCTTTAATACTTAAATTTTAGGGTTTTTATTATTTTAAAAATAATAACCATTGATCATTTTAAGACTTTTGTGAACATTAACTGATTTTAATATGCCTTGAAAAAAACCTGTTGCACCAATATTTTAGGGTGCCAGAAGTATTTTCTACACTAAATATGAAATATTTAGGTGGTTTCTGGCCAGAAAAGATCAATAAAATAGGGCCGAACCCTTTGTCAATATGCTGAGATTCTTTTTATTCCCAGATCACAAATGGACAGGAGAAGCTACGCTCTTCAGAAGCAAGTATTTAAGCATTAAAAATAGCTCACAGAATGTGAAGTCACTCAGAGGACCTCATGAGCATGGGAAAATGAGAGCCCTTGGTTCATTTTCTGTGATAAGAAAATTTCAAAGTCCACCAGGGACTGGGATGGGACATCAGACTGGACTCTCATTCTTCCCCAGAGGCGCTTATTTTGGGAATGCTTACAGATGATGAAAGCGTGTTTGTACAGTGAACACCCGGAAAGAAAATACAGTGTGTATTGTCAGTGGCAGCAGAGACAAAGTCCGGGCTGCATTAGTGGAGAAATCAGATTAGAAAACTTCATTAGACTTTCAGATCCTGGCCATGGGGCCTGACGGCGTGAGGTTTGGGGAGGCGGGGGACAGTAACAAAACCAACAGCTGCAGGAATCAGTGTTAATCAAGTGGCTGTGTCTAGTGGGGGATTCGAGCAGTTGGAAAGACTTCAGGATGTACTTTCTCCTTTTCCGATCTCCCATTAAGCCCTTGCCTATCCCAGAATGGGAAGTGCCCACTTGGAAATTATTTTAAGGCTAATTGCTCTTAGGGGACATGCGGCTCTGGCCATGTTTCTGTGGCCCTCCCCCTTCAAAGTGACATCACCCTTTCCTCTGGTGTCCATAAAGCACCCGCCCTCCACCCGCACCCCACCCCCAGAGACAGAGATAGAGGTCAGGCCTGGAGTTGTGTGTCAGCAGACTTACAGCAGGGAGGGGCCGGTGCTCACCTCCCTGTCCTCCCGTATCAGACCACGGGTGGGCAGCGGAGCCCAGCACTAAAGTGAGACAAGATGGGGTGGGCGAGGATCTACTTTGGTTTCTTCTGTCTCGGCGGTCTCCATCAGGACTGCATGATGACATTCACTTCCTTCCTCACACCCTTGTTCTCAGCAGACTGGACCTGTGGTAGGCAACGAGACCGCCTCTGGCTGTTAGCACAGGGCCCTGAACGGGTCAAAAATATTACTGCTGCTGGTGTCGGGACAGCAGAAGCAGACAGCCAGTGAGCTCTAGCCCTGGAAGAAGACCGCTGCTCTGCTGACCAGACAACCAAAAATGCCATTTGACGTAATTCTGGGGAGAGATAGGGAGTGTACTGGGACTTCCCAGGTGAATCAGTGATAAAGAATCTGCCTGCAATGCAGGAGACACAGGTGATGCAGGTTTGATCCCTGGATTGGGAAGGTACCCTGGGGGAGGAAATGGCAACCCACTCCAGTACCCTTGCCTGGAAAATCACATGGACAGAGGAGCCTGTGGCGCTACAGTCCATGGGTTTGCAAAGAGTCAGACACGACTCAACACACACAGTTCAGTTCAGTCACCGAGTCGTGTCCAACTCTTCGTGACCCCATGGACTGCAGCACACCAGGCTTCCCTGTCCATCACCAACTCCCAGAGCTTGCTCAAACTCATGTCCATTGAGTTGGTGATGCCATCCAACCATCTTATCCTCTGTTGTCCCCTTCTCCTCCTGCCTTCAATCTTTCCCAGCATCAGGGTCATTTCCAGTGTGTCAGTTCTTCATAAGAGGTGGCCAAAGTATTGGAGTTTCAGCTTCACTTCCAGTGAATATTCAGAACTGATTTCCTTTAGGATGCACTGGTTGGATCTCCTTGCAGTTCAAGGGACTCTCAAGAGTTTTCTCCAACACCACAGTTCAAAAGCACCAATTCTTCAGAACTCAGCTTTCCTTATAGTCCAACTCTCACATCTATACATGACTACTGGGAAAACCATAACTTTGACTAGACATATCTTTGTCAGCAAAGTAATGTCTCTGCTTAATACACTGTCTAGGTTGGTCATAGCTTTTCTTTCAAGGAGCAAGTGTCTTTTAATTTCATGGCTGCAGCCACCATCTGCAGTGAATTTGGAGCCCCCAAAATAAAGTCTGTCCTTATTTCCACTGTTTCCCCTTCTATTTGCCATGAAGTGATAGGACCGGATGTCATGATCTTCATTTTCTGAATGTTGAGCTTTAGGCCACATTTTTCACTCTCCTCTTTCACTTTCCTCAAGAGGCTCTTCAATTCTTCTTCGCTTTCTGCCATAAGGGTGGTGTCATCTGCATATCTGAGATTATTGATATTTCTCCCGGCAATCTTTATTCTAGCTTGTGTTCCATCCCACCTGGCATTTTGCATGATGTACTCTGCATATAAGTTAGATAAGCAGGGTGACAAAATACAGCCTTAATGTACTCCTTTCCCAATTTGGAACCAGTCTGTTGTTCCATGTCCAGTTCTAACTGTTGCTTCTTGACCTGCATACAAATTTCTCAGGAGGCAGGCAAGGTGGTCTGGTGTTCCCATCTCTTTAAGAATTTTCCATAGTTTGTTGTGATTCACACAAAGACTTTGGCGTAGTCAATAAAGCAGAAATAGATATTTTTCTGGAGCTTTATTATTGCTTTTTCTAAGATCCAGTGGATATTGGCAATTTGATCTCTGATTCCTCTACCTTTTCTAAATCCAGTTTGAACATCTGGAAGTTCTTGGTTCATGTACTGTTGAAGCCTCACTTGAAAAATTTTGAGCATTACTTTGCTAGCATGTGAGATGAGTTCAATTGTGTGGTAGTTTGAACATTTTTGGCATTGCCTTTCTTTGGGATTGGAATGAAAACTGACCTTTTCCAGTCCTGTGGCCACTGCTGAGTTTTCCAGATTTGTTGGCATATTGAGTGCAGCACTTTCACAGCATCATCTTTTAGGACCTGAAATAGCTCAGCTGGAATTCTATCACCTCCACTAGTTCGTAGTGAGGCTTCGTAAGGCCCACCTGACTTCACATTCCAGGATGTCTGGCTCTAGGTGAGTGATCACATCATCGTGGTTATCTGGGTCATTAAGATCTTTTTTGTATAGTTCTTCTGTGTATTCTTGTCACCTCTTCTTAATATCTTCTGCTTCTGTTAGGTCCATATAATTTCTGTCCTTTACTGTGCTCATCTTTGCATGAAATGTTCCCTTGGTATCTCTAATTTTCTTGAAGAGAGCTCTAGTCTTTCCCATTCTATTATTTTTCTCTATTTCTTTCCACTGATCACTGAGGAAAGCTTTCTTATCTCTCCCTGCTATTCTTTGGAACTCTGCATTCAAATGGGTATATTTTTTCTTTTCTCTTTTGCCTTTAACTTCTTTTCTTTTCTCAGCTATTTGTAAGGCCTCCTTGGACACCCATTTTCCCTTTTTGTATTTCTTTTTCTTGGGGATGATCTTGATCTGTGGGGAGCACACACAGGGAGTTATTAAATATGAGTGTCAATTTTCATGTAAACATCCTATTAGTTTTAGTCCCCTGTAGTTGTAGCCTACAGAAAATCAAGTGTGGCTTTATTCAATATTATAGTTCTAAAGAAGGATAATTCTAGCAAGGAAATATTCCCTGCTGACACCTCTTGTCCAGCATGTATTAATAGTGCTTTGGGCCCTTAGGACATACATAACTGTAGATATAACCTTGTTTCTTTCCTAACAGCAACAACATGATCTGATGGCTTATACCTTTATAGAAAGACTAGATCAGCCCTGGTTTGAGATCCTGCCACTTCTACTTATAAGATATTGGGCCTTGGACAATCAACAGCTGTGAGCCTCATTGCCCCTCTCTGTAAAAACAGTAGTAGTCACACCACTCAGAAATTTTATTGGAAATAATATGATGTGCATATTATATCTACCACCTTAACTAATAAGTGGTATGTATAATTAATTATTACTAATTAAAATCTCAGATACTCTTGTACTTTAGGTACTCCTGGTCATCATTAAAGAGGCAGCTTGCATTGCCCTAGTTCCTGATCTTTTTATATCCTCCCTCAGGATACCTCATCAACCACTGAATTTATTTTTTTGTTTAAAATTTTTGGCTGCACAGCAGGGCATGGAGGATCTTAGTTCCCCAGCTTGGGATTAAACCCATGCCCTCTGCATTGGAAACATGGACTCTTAACCACTGGATCGCCAGGGAAATCCCCCACCACTGAATTTGAATCTCTAAACTTGTGGTTCTTAATCTTTTACTACTGAGGAATCACCTGGAAAATTTGTTAAAATACAGGGTGCCTGGCTCCAACTATAGAGGTGATAATTCTGTAGGTTTGCAATGAGGTCCACACATGTAGTAGTAAAGGCATCCCAGGTGTTTTTGATCTAGGTAATCAGATTGACCGCAGTTTGAAAACCAAGCCCTTGTATATGAAATGCCCGGTAGCCATCTCATGATACTGCTATTTGCTTATCACTGATCAAGTAGCCAACTGTGTTCAAAGCATTATGCTAGGAACTGTACACACGTTATTTTATCTTAATAGTAATGCTACGATAATTAGCATCCTGGTTTTATATGGAGAAATCTGAGACTGGAATATTCTGGATAGCCCCTTCACTCACATGTCTGGTCACTGGGCTGAGATGACTGGAAAAGCTGAGGGCTAACTATTGCTCACTCTTTATTTTGTGTCAGTCATTCTTCTGTATATATACACACAGACACACAAAAATGCTCATACAAATATATCTTTTGTATACACATACACAGATGTTGTTGCTAAGTTGTGTCTGACTCTGTGACTCCACGAACTGCAACATGCCAGGCTTCCCTGTCCTTCACTGTCCCCTGGAATTTGCTCAAAATCATGTCCATTGAGTTGATGATGCCATCCAACTGCCTCATTCTTTGTCATCCACTTCTCCTCCTGCCCTTGATCTTTCCCAGCATCAGGGTCTTTTCCAATGAGTCAACTCTTCACATCAGGTGGCCGAAGTATTGAAGCTTCAGCATCAGTCCTTCCAGTGACTATTCAGGGTTGATCTCCTTTAGGATGGACTGGTTGGATCTCCTTGCAGTCCAAGGGACTCTCAAGAGTCTTCTCCAACACCACAGTTTGAAAGCATCAGTTCTTCAGTGCTCAACTTTCTTTATGGTCCAACTCTCACATCCATACATGACTACTGGAAAAACCATAGCTTTGACTAGACGGACCTTTGTTGGCAAAGTGATGTCTCTGCTTTTTAATACGCTGTCTAGGTTTGTTGTAGCTTTTCTTCCAAGGAACAGGTATCTTTTCATTTCATGGCTGCAGTCACCATATGCAGTGATTTTGGAGCCTAAGAAAATAAAATCTTTAGCCCCACATCAGACTTCCCAACCTGAGGGATCCAGCAAAGGGACTGGGAATCCTTAGGGAATACAAAAATATACGTATATTCATATCTGTATATATATGTGTGTCCTTAAGCAACATAGTATTATATTTGTAAGATAAGTTCTATCAGTATAGGTTCTATGAAAGTGAAAGTGAAAGTGAAGTCGCTCAGTCGTGTCCGACTCTTTGTGACCCCGTGGACTGTAGCCCACCAGGCTGCTCCCTCCATGGGATTCTCCAGGCAAGAACACTGGAGTGGATTGCCATTTCCTTCTCCAGGGGATCTTCCTGACCCAGGGATCGAACCTGGGTCTCCCACATTGCAGGCAGAAGCTTTAACCTCTGAGCTACCAGGGTTCTATAGAGCACTTATTTATGCTGCTATGTAATACTCAATTAAACAAATATAACAGATGTTGAAGAACAGTCCGGAATGAAGAATAGTGTATGTTGAGTCTGAATTTAATTTTTAGAGCAGCATTATTCTGGCATCAATTTGGTTAGTCTCTTTGAGAGCTCATTCCAAACAAGGTAGCATTCTGAAAGGCATTTTTTGATTGAATACAGCAGAGAATGCAGCCGCATCTCTTGGTACGGAGCAGTATCATGGCCTGATGGCTTTTGAGTGGGTGTTAAGCCTGGTCCAGTTCTCTGCAAGATCTAGGATGAGTCATAGAAGGCTCAAGCAGGCCTTTGGGTCAGGCAGCGGTCAAATCCGTTGGCACATGTACAAGACTGGGCAGAGATTTCTTTGAAAACACGATTATCTTTTCCCTTGTCAGTGGCCATTTGTGTTGTTTTCTGGTTTTTGCTGTTAAAAATAAAACTGCTGTGAACATTTTGGATATGTGTCCTGGTGCACACAGGGAACTTTCTCAAAGAAATATACCCAGAAGTAGAAGCTTGGAGTCATAGTGTGTGTGCATCATCAGTTTATTAGGTAATGGTAGTTTTTTTCCCCCAAGGGCTTTGTATAGTTTATGCTCCCACAGCAGTATGTAAGACCTGTGGCTGTAATTCCCACAACACTTGCTTCTTTTGGCATCTGACGAATGGACACATCTTTTGCTGGCCAATTTGGGAAATGATAGAAGAGTTGAATAAAAGCAACATCATGGGAGCTGTACAGAAGCAGCATTAGAGATCCTCAGGCAAAGAGTTTGGTTTATCTATTTTTTAAAAATATGGAAGTGTCTTGCAGAGTGTTGGCACTTGGAGGTTTAGCATATTCATATTCACTTGATTGTAAAATTCTAGCCCCTGAATTGCTTTTCTATCTGGCTTGCATATTTTAAAGATCATTTGAAAGCCTGTATGTGTTGTATCTGCTTGAAATAGGCATAATTCCTATCGTGTAGGATTTTTGTGTGGGTTTGTAATAATGGGTTTAATGGCTGAAAGCATATGTAATGTTCATACAAGCGATGAGGTTGATACATCAAAACAGAAGTGGAGGGATGCTTAGAGGCCAAGTTAACAAGAGAAGACATAAACACAAGAAATCTTTAAATGCTTTTAAGTACAGCAGAATTTCAGAGATGTAATTATTTAGGGTGAGACTGAATGCAGAGCAGCTGTGTCTGCCTAGTGTATGTAGCAGGTGCTGGATCTTCAGCCAATCTCTGCAGTCGTTGCAGATTAAGCTCACTGGGAAAGGCAGCTCTTGCTGTTCCTGTCACTTTCTAACCATCTGAAAAATGATGCAACATGTTTCAGCAGGAAGCCTAATAAACCTTCAAGGAATCACAGAAGGGGCTGGAGAACTCTGGAAGACCAAGGGGCATTGGAACACTGGGAAGAAAAACCTGGAACTTACCCTCTTTGCTACTAAATTTCCAGAAAGAATCCTGCTCAGGTTGGTCGTGGCTCTGAGTGGGTATCTCAGGGCCCTGCTCAGTCTGTGATTATATGGTGACTCAGCCCTGCCTTTGAGAGACAGGTGTCCACTCCAGAAAGCTACCAACCTACTCAGCAGCCCTCAGCACAATAGTAATCAGTGACTGAGTAGTCAGCATCTGAGTCAATTGCAGGAAGGCATCTCTGGGACACAGCCAACTTCCCTCTAGAAATAAAATTCAGTTCAACCCAAGAAATTCATACCACATTCCTATTGCGTTCATGGGAGTAAACTGGACATTGCAGAGAGAAAGAGAGACAAGCTGCTTGCTTCAAAGAGCTTGCAACCAGACATGTTCTCTGCTTAAAAAGGGAAGAGAGGCAAGAGGGAAAAAAAGTCACACCTGTTGTCAGAGCCAAAATAAGCCTTCACCCTAGCTGGCTTGCAAGTCTGTAATTTGCAAACGTAACATCAGTGATTTTCAGGAAAAGTTAGGGAGCGTACATAAAGGACTTGTTACTTTCTTAGGTATGTTTTTACTAGTGAAAGAGAGGAAAGGTGTAGAACAGAAATCCTCTGAAAATGGAGCTCTGGGGAGAGGTCAGGCCTTTCCCAGCAAAAGAGATAACCATCTTTGGAAGTGCGTCTGCTTCTGTGTGTTTGATACCGTAGGCAGGGTGAACCAGATCAATGTCAGCCCAGAAAAATTGGAACTGCCTGAGCATATCTGGAAACAGATACTCCACAGATGGAGAGAGAAGTGGGAGGTTACCTCAGAACACTTGATTTTAATTAAACAGCCTTCGGCAGGGGGGAACAAGATGGAGGAGGAGGAGGCGGACGTGGAGTTCGTCCCGCTCTGCGGACACACCAGGACATCTTCAGAGGCAGAGGGTCTTGCAGAGCCCCAGCTGAGAGCTGACAGGACTCTCTGACCCCCCCGAAAAGAAATACTTGGATCTACGCAAAACTCGAGGTCCGGCCTGAGCCTCTGGGGTGGCAGTGCTGAGTCCAGGACACTAGACCGCCAGAGAGCTCCAGACTTCAGGGAATATTAACCAGCAAGAACTCCCGCCAAGGTCTCCAGCCCTGCCACCAGCCGACGGCCTGCAGCACCCAGCGCAGGATGCCTCACCCCAACAACAAGCAAGACAAGAACACAAACCCAGTCATCAGCAGACAGGCTGCTCGTGGACACCCCACAACAAACCACCGCACAGGGCCCTGCCCGTCAGAGGGGAGAAACGCCTCTCCCCTCACCAGGCCGCAGGCGCAGGTCCCTCCCAACATGAAGCCTGCACAAGCCGCTGGATCAACCTCACCCAGCCGGGGAGCAGAGGCCAAAAGCAAGAGGAGCTACACCATAGGGAAAGGAGACCTCAAACACAGTAAGTTAATTAAACAGCTTTCCGTTTTGTGAACCTGGAAAAGAAAAGGCAAGCAGAGCTGATAAAGTTCATATGACATTGACTGTCTTTATAACGCCCAGAGAGGAAGTCTCTGAGCCCTAACCCCAGGACCCATCTCAGTTTCCCTTCCTAAGGGGGATAATGTTCACACAGCTGGGGCTAAGTATGAAGTGTTTGAGAAGCACAAAGTCATAGAAGGTGGCTTTAATCACCTTGGCGTGTATCTGAAGAGAGGGTGGATGTAGCTGTGATATTTGCTATTTAGGGATGTTTGACAGAACACCTTTGAGGGAGGGAACATGAGTTCTTGGTTAGTAGAACAGATGGACGGAAGGGCAGCCCAGCCCTGCTTCCACAGTGGGCTCCAGCACTCTTGGGTCACATTTAGGATGCAGCCATCCAGAAGCATCAAGGGGCCAGATGCAGGAAACTTGCCAGGGTCCAGGTGCACACAAAGTTGGGGGTGAACTAGTTTGCTGCTTAGAACTAGAGCTGACTCCGGTTCTCTTTCTGCTGCAGGATTTATAAGACCGTAGAGGAGAAAGGACAAGTGAAAGGAATATATAGTTGCTTCTCTCATCTTCATTTTGCCCCTGATGTTGTTAATGCCGAGCTTTTCCTCCCTCATCTCCTACCTACTTTTCTTATTTACAATTAATTATCCAGAAAACATAGTAGCAGCCATTACTGATATTCTAATACTGAGCGTACATTGCCTAGGTCAGTTGTCCTCAGCTAGGGGAGATGTCCTTGCAGGGGAATGTCTGGCAGTATCTGGAGCAGTTCTGGGTTGTTACAACTAGGGAGGAGATGCCAGTGGTATGTAGCAAGTAGGGGCAAGTGATGCAGCTAAAATATCCTACAGTTCATGGGACAGGGCACTGGGTCCCAAATGTCAATAGCGCTAAGGTTGAGAATCCCTGGTGTGTTAAACTCAGCTGTTTTGCAGAGAAAATCTTGGAAAGGGTGAGTGGGGTTGGATGAAGTTGTGTTGGCAGACCTAATTTCATAAGGCTGATTTTTTTCATTGACCATTATGTATTAACAGGCAGTTTTCCGTTTTTAAAATTTGATTTATTTTCGGCTGTGTCGGATCTTCATCTCTGCACACAGGCTTTCTCTAATTCTCGCACGTGGGGGCTGTTCTCCAGTTGCAGTCCTCGGGCTTCTCATTGCTGTGGCTTCTCTCGTGGAACATAGGCTCTGGGATGCTGGGGCTCAGTAATCCCGGCACGTGGGCTCAGTAGTTGAAGCTTCTGGGTTCTAGAGCGCAGGCTCGGTAGTTGGGATGCATGGGCTTGGTTGTCCCATGGCATGATGGATCTTCTGGATCAGGGATCAAACCCATGTCTCCTGCTTGACAGGCGGATTCTTTACCACTGAACCACCAGGGAAGTAGCAGGCCGTTTTTATGATGCCTTTGACATGAAGCTTCTTTGTATAACTCGGGTCATCACTCTTGTTTTTGAGAAATGCTGTTGTTCTGCCACCCAGTCGTGTCCAACTCTGCGACCCCATGGACTGAAGTCCTCCAGGTCTCTCTGTCCCTCACCATCTCCCCAAATTTGCCCAAGTTCATGTACACAATGCAGGGGACTTGAGGAATGTTGTAGGTCAGAACGATTTGAACTTCATCTTTGCTCAGTTCATTGCTGACTTTGAGGTAGAAGGGAGATTTCCTACTAAGTCCTCTAATCTATATTTCCTTATTTTGAGTAAATGGGAAGATTCTCCTTGTCTACTGGTCTTTTTTTTTTTTTTTTTTGCTCCTGAGGAAATTGTTTACTCAAGAATCAACAACATATTTTGGATGGTCATTGCTTGAATATTCTCCCTTAATTTATTTAAATTCAATAACTTCTATTTATAGCTCCATTATTAATAGCATTTGTTCAGGAGGGTGAATCAAGCAAAAGAGTGTACTTGAAACCTGCAGAAATGTCTTACACCTGGCTGTGTTTACACTTTCTTCATGATCTTTCAATCATGGCTGCTTCTAAGGCAGATAGTATGGTGGTTCGTTTTGCTGGGCTGAGCTTGGTATATGGCAGAGACTTGGAGATTTAGTGCAGATGCCCAGCGATCATTTGCCTTTGAATATAAAGCATTGTTAGAAGATTCTTAAATCTTTTTCCATTCTTGAACATATGAATATATTTGGGGATAAAGGTAAAATAATCAACTAAGTAACTAAAAATATTTAAGTCTTCTGCATCGTGGACATGGACTTGGGCAAACTTCAGGAAATGGTGAGGGACAGAGAGGCCTGGAGTGCTTCTGTCCATGGGGTTGCAAAGAGTTGAACACAACTGGGCCGCTGAACAACAACAGTGACATTTCTGAAACTTGGTACTTTCTACACATGGTAAATTTGGTACTATCTACACATTCAAATGGCCATTATTACACAGTAACTGAGCAGTATTCTTTCCACTTCTAATTTTTTTGTAAAACAATTTTGCTCAATTTGTCACATGTATCTTTAAACAGGTGGGTCTTCGTCATCACCAGAGCAACTTGTTAGGCTCACTTGGATCTCATTTTCCCTGTCATATTCCATATATTTTTGAGAAGTGCTCCTTTTGAATTGGGCTTCTCAGTTGGCTCAGCGGTAGAGAACCCACCTGCAGTGCAGGAGACGTGGGTTTGATCCCTGGGTTGGGAAGATCTCCTGGAGAAGGAAATAGAAACTCTTTCCAGTTTTCTTTCCTGGGAAATCCCATGGACAGAGGAGTCTGGTCGCCTATAGTCCACAGGGTGCAAAGAGTTGGATAGGACAACTTTTGAATTATATATGACGTTGCCATTAGAAATTTTATTCTACACGGTAGGTGCTTGTTAATATAACATTGAGTTATACATTTTAAAAGATTAATGAAAAGAATATTTACAATGTTCACCTGGAACTGGTCATATAAATGTAAGAATAATGATTATGTATGTTTAGAGTATGTTACAGGTTCTGAAGTTGGCTTCTGTAAGCATCCCAAACTTGCAGTGATAGAGGTCATTACATTACAGTAGGACTTTTCTGCCATAAACTATATTTTTGTTCATAATAAAGTAATTGAAATGGCATCCTCTAAGGTGACTGATTTTTTAAGATGATCCCCTCTTTTTAAGGTATAATTTATTGAAGGGGAAAAAAAACTCTGACCTAAATATCTGACCATACAAAGCATATAACTGTGAATTTTTCTGATTTGGATCATTCAGTGTTATTATGAGACTTACACTTGGCTTTGCTTACCTGATAGCTCAGTTGGTAAAGAATCCATCTGCAATGCAGGTGACCCTCATTCGATTCCTGGGTTGGGAAGATCCACTGGAGAAGGGATAGGCTACCCACTCCAGATTTCTAGCCTAGAGAATTCCATGGGCTGTATAGTCTATGGGGTCACAAAGAGTCAGACACGACTGAGCGACTTTCACTTATACTTAATAATACAGAGAAGAATCTAGTATGATATCTGGAAACTGGTTTAAGAAAAAATGCAATCTAAATTCAGTTAAATTTTGCTTAAATAATTCATTGAAAAGCTACTCCCTATAGGTTTTTCCTAGCCCCTGTTCCAAACCCAAAGCTGTAGAAAAGTCTCTTATTGCTTAAGGGGAGACTCTAAATAATGCCCACGTGAGGGAAACTACACAGCCCAGGTGCTCCCTTTGTATGACTTCATCCTGAAACTACCACATGCTTACCCCCAGAGAGGCAGCAATATGTTTCTGAAATAATATGTAAATAAAAAAACTTTAAGGAAAGAAAATGAATAAAACATCAAACCAAAGTACATGGTTTCCAGGTGTACATCCAAGACAGCTTTTTGACAGATGTAAATATTTCCTGAGTAATTACCCTTATCTTCTGATGTGTAGCCTTAATGTCATTTAAACAACATAAATGCAAGTTAGGTAGTTAAAAACAGAATTCCACCTGGATTTCATCCTCAGTCCCAACATTTACTGCTTGGGGACCAGTCACCACTTCTTTTCAACTTTCTTTAAGGATGCTTTTCAAGGTGACTACCAAAAACAGAGGAGATAATAAACTTGGAAATGCCTGGCACATAAAATAACAGTTGAAAAGTGAAAAAGCAAAAGTTAGTCACCCAGTAATGTCTGACTCTCTGTGACCTCATGGACTGTGGCCTGCCAGGCTCCTCTCTCCATGGGATTTTCCAGACAAGAACACTGAAGTGGGTTGCCATTCCCTTCTCCGAGGGATTTTCCCAACCTGGAGATTGAACCCGGGCCTCCTGCGTTTTAGGCAGATTCTTTACTGTCTGAGCCACTAGGAAAGTCCAAAAAACAGTTGAAACTGATTAATTAAAGTATAAAATTTTGCTGATAATTTAGTGATTATTAGTTATGTCTTTCATCCCCAATAATTCATTTCTACCATTTTGATTGTAAGAGTATAGGATTATTTTGAGGAATTGTAACAATATTCTATATTTATATTTTGAGAAAAATGATAAATAATTTTGCTTTCAAAATCTGAAGTAATGGAAGCTAGGAATGGATAAGCCATTTTAGGCTATTCTTTTTTTCCCCCCAAGTGAGGTGTTTCCCTGGTCCAGTTTTCAATAGAAATGGGTTATAGAATTTTCCTGCCAAGCGTTCCTGGAAAGTTTTCACATGAAGGAATCACTTGTTCTTTGTTTATTTGGTCCTATGGCCATGTCTGAATGAGGTCCAGGAGACTGGCTCCTTTGCGTAAACTCAACCTGGAAGCGCTGCACAAGCAACAGGGAGGGCGATAGCAACCGCAGTGAGCGCTAGTGATCACCGAGGGTGTTAGGGCCATTCTCTGGGAGGTGAGCAGCTGTCCAGACCTGAAGAGAAGCAGATGCTGCTAACTAGGGGCTGCTGTGAGAGGGAGCTTTCTAACTGTCCTCATCTCTTCAGCCAGCATTGCCCTGGCTGAATCACTGTTTTCTCCATTGTGCTGTAATGCGGGGACACCGCAGGCCCAAGCCAGCATCAGTGGATGAGCCAGATGACAATGAAAGGGTGGGGCGGGAGCCCTGATCATTACCATCTCAAGTGGGGAGGCTATTGGACTCTAGGAATAGCAGTGTCTCAGCAAAAGAAATGGGAGTTCAGTGAAAGGCAAGATTGAGGCTTGGAGTAGATGTGCTCTTGTGCGACCCCATGGACAGTAGCCCACCAGGCTCCTCTGTCCATGGGACTTCCCAGGCAAGTATACTTGAGCAATTCCCATTTCCTTCTCCAGGGGATCTTCCTGACCCAGGTATTGAACAAAGTCTGCTTTGGCAGGTGGATTTTCTACCACTGAGCCACCAGGGAAGCCCTGGAGTAGATACAGAGACTTCCAAATGTGTGATAATAGAGGCTCTTCTCTCTAAGTCATTTCCATAACCTCCCAAAGGTACCAGGAGAGGAATATGTGCTAGGTCTAAGTTTTACTCTCTGCTCCGATTAAGTGCTCCCAGAGAAGGTAATCAGTAGTCCTAGCAGGATTTAAGTTCATAGGAAGAAGAAAGAAAAAAGTTTTTTTTAAAAAAATAAAGGTAATTGAGGAAGTGTATTAATTCTTTCTTTGAGATGTATTACCTCTGAAAAGAAAAATAGGTACTGAAGACCCTTATTAGAGCAAGCTGAATTAATGGCCCAGATAAAGCAAGAATTTAAAATAAGTGGCTATCTTCAGCCAGAAGGGCAAAATATTACAAATATGGATCAGGGAAATCAGTGAAGAAGAAGAATCAAATAAAGATAGGAATAAAATACATAACAGAAAAATTGATGTAGCCAAAGAATGAATCAGTGAGATCAAGGACCTAGCTACAGAATTTTCCTAGAAGTTGCAATAAAGGAATAGAGAGATGGAAGATATCCAAGAATAACTAAAATGTAGAAAGAAGATAGAAAGGTCAGCTTTGATCTATTAGATAAACTGAATGGATCCCAGCATTTTTGTTGTTGAAATAATGGCTAAGAATTAAAGATAGAAGAATCAGATCAAAAGGGCCCATCGATAAGGAAAATCCCAAATCTTGACACGAGGTGTTTCATTTAAAACATCAAAGACAAAATCCTAAAAGTGTCTAGAAAAAACATCTTTCTATAAATTAATTAACATCAAAAATCTCAATGGCAGCTGTAGAATGTTAAAGTAATATTTTTAAAATACTGAAGGAAAATAATCTCATTTAAACTTGCATATACAAGTAAATTATTATTTAAACATGAGATTGATTAAAAGCATTCTGAGATATATGTACAAGTCATATAAAACATAACATCTATAGAAAACATTCTACAGAAGGTCCTATGCAGAGAAAACACATGGTTTTAGAAGAAACAATGGCAAAAAGTGTGTATAATTATTTGTATATATCTATAACAGAGCTATCCAGTAGACCTTTATTTTTGATGGAAATGTTCTATTTTTGCTGTCCAATCTGATAGTCCTTAGCCATATATGGCTATTATTATGTAAAGTGTGGCTAATGTGGCAAAAAAACCTGAGCTTTAAATTTTATTTAATTTTAAGGAATTTATATTTGAATCATCATCTGTGGTTTGTGGGTTACTACATTGTATGGTATAGCTTTATAATAATCTAAGTAAAAGTTGTAGATCATACTAATATATGGTGAGAAGTAAGGAACAAGGAGAGATCAGGAGATTTTGAGGAAAACTGAGGTCCTTTTGTTCAAGGGGAAAAGATAGATATTAATAGGCTCTAAGAAAATAAATTATAAAGTTTAATACATTAGCAACCAAAAAATAGAAGTTGAATTTTAATTTTCAGACCAGATGGAAAAAATTGACCTAGTCAATGAAAGGCAGAAGGTGAGGAAAAAATTAAATAAGAATAAAGGATAATTACATGAAAAAATGAAATAGAAGTAAGTCATGGCAGTAATTAAAGTAAATGTAAAGAAATTAAACATGCACATCAAATCAGTGAGACACTCAGTGGAAATAAGATGCCACAATACATTGTCTACAGGATAAATTTAAGATGAAAAGAAACAGAAAAATTTAAAATAAATAGTTAAAAAGTGGGAAACTGATCAATTTCAGTAACAGACAAAATGCAATTTAAGATGTTAAATAGTATAAGTAAAAGATATAAATGTTATTTATATTAGGAAAATAAAGATTAAAATGTAAAGGATGGAAAAATACTTGTATTATGAATGAATACTTGCATGAATACTTGTATTATGAAAAAAGATGTTATGAGTGTAAAGTAGGTAGATCAACAACTGTAATTAGTATTGTTAACAGATGTCTGAGAAGAAAACCTGATCAAGAAGACAAAAATGAAAAATGGACGAATTTAGAATATTTGAGGGGAAAAAAACCTTAGGATTAGTAAACTAAATTGGTAGATGTAAATAGAATTTTATACTCTGAAACATAGGATACACATTCTTTTGGCATGTACATGAGTATTTATAAATGAAGACTCAAATTTTATAAAGGCAAAATCATAAAATTAGAGATCAATAACAAAAAGATAGTTTTAAAAGACCTGCAGATAACCTTGTATAGAGATCAAAGTATTACGAGTTTCTCATGAACAAAAGTATTATGAGTTTATCATGAACGACAGAATGGCTAAAAATTTGAAAACTGAGATTAAATTAATGAACTTCTGGAGCTATATATAATACAAAATTGTTACAGAATTAGATAAAAAACTTGGGTATAATACTTATCAGGGAAGAAATTAAAATATAATCAAATACCTATTTGCCCCAAACAGCTCCAATACCAACTTGTTTTAAATATGCATTCTACTTAACTCAAGGAACAGGTAATTTCTATCTTACACAACAAAAAGCTTCCAAACTCAATTACCTCTAATAACATTTAAAACATACATAATAATTGAATATATTTTTTCCCAAAGAAAATGATATTTCAATACCAGATGTTCTATTAAAGTACATAACCTCCAGCAATAGTCATAACCATTGAAAAAGCTGTAGTTATATAACCTTTAAAAATGGAAAAAAGAAAAGTAATTTTTCCAATTGTTACAAATATTTGACATAATATTCAAAATCTTAGTTAATGCAAGAGAATAAGAGAAATAAATTGGGTGCATAAGAATCAAAGGGGAGCAACAAATCTCATTTATTTACAGATGATGGGACCTTTTAAAAAAATAAGCAAAATCAATGGAGAAACTTAGAATTTATAAAACTGAGCAAAGTTATTTAATACAGGTGGTGCTAGTGGCAAAGAAACAGTCAATGCAGGAGACATAAGAGCTGTGGGTTTGATTCCTGGATCCAGAAGATCCCCTGGAGAAAGAAATGGCAACTCGCTCTAGTCTTCTTGGCTGGACAATCCCATGGACAGAGGAGCCTGGTGGGCTATAATCCCTAGAGTGACAAAGAGTCAGCCACCACAAGCGACTGAGTACCACAGCAGCACAGACATCTCAAATCAACAGCACTTTTTAATACCAAACTTGAAAATATAAAATATAAGACATTATTGACAGTCATAACATTTCTAAATGAATTCACAAATTAATAAAGAATCCAATCCTTTAGGTAGTTTAGGAGTTGGAAGAGGGTCTAAGGTGAATCTGGTTAGTAGCTTTCCAAAGAATTATTTAGTTGAAATTTAGCTAAGCTTAGAATTTAAGAAAATATTTTTCTTAGTTTCCAACTGTAATACCAAATTCTTCTCAGTGTTTGCAAGATATAATCAAGCAATACATGAGTTGCTCGGATTAGAGAACAAGTCTCATAATAACATCCAATCAGTTGCCTGTTTACGTAGATGATGTATGTAATGTTGGTAACCTCTAAACTGCCTCTTCAATGAATCCTGCCTCCTGGTTGTGTGTGTGTGTGTGTGTGTGTAGTCGCTCAGTCATCTCCAGCTCTCCTGGTTTCATGCCTTTGTGTAATTCTCTTACCTTGGATGTGGGTTGGATCTAGTGCCCATCTTCCAGTACACAGAATGTGGAAAAGAATATGAGATATCACTTCTGAGATGAGGTTATGAAGAAGCTGTGGTCTCTGTCTTGCTCTCCTTTCCTTTCTACCTTCTTCTTAGAGAAGCTAGATACCTGCTATCAGTGACACTTTAAGGAAAGGCCACGTGGCAAGAAACCAAAGGAGGTGTTTGCCACAACCAGAGAGAAATTGATTTGACCAAAAATGCCATGAATGAACTTAAAGCCCACTTCCCCCAGTTGATCCATTAGAGCAGGAGTCCCCAACCTCCAGTCCATGGATTGGTATCTCCAGTCCGATCAGCAGCAGCATTAGATTAGAAATAAAGTGCACAATGAATGGAATATACTTGAATCATCCTGAAACCACCCTTCCCACCTCTGGTCCATGGAAAAATTGTCTTCCATGAAATCGGTCCCTGTGCCAAAAAGGTTGGGTACCACCTTTGCTTTAGGTGAGACAGCATCCCCTGCTGACAAACACTGATTGTGGCCTTTTGAGAGGCCTTGCAGAAAAGACACCCTGTGAAACCACACCCAGATTCCTGACTCACAGAAACAGTGAGACAATATATGTTTGCTGTTGTGAGCTGCTACCTTTTGCTGTATATGTGTTATTCAGCACTGGATAAGTAATGCAGACAGTTATCCAAATAAAATAAGACTATAAGCTAAAGAGAAATGTGAATGATGTGTACTTCAAAATGAGGATGATGCTCTACTTAATATACTTGTGGACTAAGTAACAACACAAACCAAAAATCTCATCATATTTCCATGGAGGCCTTAGAATCGCTGAATCTGCTCGATCAAAACTAGGTCATGAGACATGGCTGATACTGTAAATTTGTGCTGATTCATTTAGTCCTCATTTGAACTACTTCATCCTTTACCTCCTTGTACCATGGAGTTGGAAAGCGATTATTGGATTTCCAAGTTTTCTAGATCATGAGCATAGCTCTGTGCAATAATAGGAAGTCAGAAGTTCCTCAGGAGAGAATTTCATTTTTCAGATGAAAAAAACTAATTTTTTCCCAGGAGAAGGATTTTGCCTTATCCCTGTGTGATCTTTCTGCTTTGAACATAAAAGTGACATTTAGATGTCCAAGACATCTCACAACCATGACCATCAGGAGGAAAAACCACATGCTAGAAGTGGAGGAGCAGAGAGCTGGGAGGTTTCTGGGTTGCTGATGGCACTGTTGAGGAGAAGGGCTAGTCTAGACTCCTTGTTAATGTATCAAATACACTGTTTCTTAGTCAAACCTCATGATAGGATTTTCTGCCGTTCACAGCTGAGTGTTTTGGTAACTGAAATAGGACAATAATTTTAGTATTTTGTATCAAGATTTCCTAGGTTATATAAAGTGAAGTGAAAGTGTTAGTTGCTTGGTTGTGTCCTATTCTTTGCAACCCCATGCCCTGTAGCCGTCCAGGCTCCTCTGTCCATGGGATTCTCCAGGCAAGAATACTGGAGTGGGTTGCCATTCCCTTCTCCAGGCAATTTTCCCGATCCTGGGATTGAACCCACATCTCCCACATTACAGGCAGATTCTTTACCATCTGAGTCACCACCAGGGAAGCTCCAGGCTATGTAAACCTAACTTAAAATTGGATTCTTTGGTGGAGGAATACATTCTCTCAGGTTATATTACTCAATAATGGATGAAATGAGGAAAATTAATCAGAGTACTAAAGACCTAAGTCTTCTTTTGGTATCAGCTTACTTATAGAAGAGCCAGTGAATTTGGACTGAACTGTTCCCAATTCCAGGAAAGCTTCTAATTCAACCCAAGTATATAATAGCTTGAAATAAAGTGAAAGTGTTAGTTACTCAGTCATGTCTGACGCTTTGTGACCCCATGAACTGTAGCCCACCAGGCTCCTCTGTCCATGGGATTCTCCAGGCAAGGATCCTGGAGTGGGTGGCCTTTCCCTTCTCCAGGGCATCTTCCCAATCCAGGGATCAAACCCAGGTCTCCTGCATTGCAGGCAGATTCTTTACAATCTGAGTCACCGGGGAAGACCAATAGCTCAAAAAAGTACCTCTTTCATTACTTTTTTTAAACTTCAGGGTTATTAAGTGGAATTCCTATGACAACCTGAAGTCTGGTGTTAGAATGAGAGCCATCTATCCAGTATAATGAGTCCAATTCTATTTTACCGGTTACTTTTGGTTCCTGAGAAATATGTGTAAGTTATAAATTTAGGGCACCATCCAGCACCATCCAGGAAATAGTACACTAATGTAATGGTCTGAAAGTCCAATAAATCTCCTTGCTTTATTCAGGGCACTCTGTGGCTAGAAATAGAAACCAACTCTGGCTGGTTTAAAGCAGAAAGAGGTTGATTGAAAGGATGTTGGTTAATTCACAGAATTGTCAGAATAGCTGAAGAATCAGACTTGGGAAATAGGCAGGCACTAAGGGAGGTGACTCAGTGGACATGAATTTGAGCAAACTCCAGGAGATAGTGAAGGACAGGGAAGCCTGGCGTGCTTCGAAGAGTCGGACACAACTTATCGACTGAACAACAACAAGGGAGGTGACCAATGACAACCACAGCCTAAACTTCCATCTAGGGCAGCCTGGTGGGGAGATCTCTCTTGTTGTGAAGGGACAGCAGAGGTCAGTGCTGGTTCTGGACCAGTTATCATCTCAAGTCACCATTTTTGGTTCTAATATCTTGGAAAGAGAAAAATGTTCCTTTCTTTTGGAACAGAATTCTGTCTGTCTACATCTAGCAATAAGATTAAATAAAAATTTAAAGAAATGAAATGTGGGCAAAACTTAGTACTTACTATGTTCCAAAATGATTTCTAACTTCTTTACCCCCACCCCCGCCAAGAATATTTTATTAAATAAGAGATGATATAAGAATGGGGAAAACAAAATGCTTAAGAAAAATATGAAAAATGATTGGTTGTCAGATAATTAAACTAAATAGCCAAAGAATGACAAAGATTTTATTATATTGTATGCATATAAGAAGAATCTAGGGAACTTCCCTGGTAGTTGAATGGTTGAGACTTTGCATTCCAATGCAAAGGGATGCAGGTTTGATCCCTGGTAGGGGAGATAAGATCCCACATGCTTTGTGGCCAGAAATCCAAAGCATAAAACAGAAGTGATATTGTAACAAATTCAATAAAGACTTTAAAAATAGTATGCACCAAAAAAAATCTAAAATGAGACTCTGGTACACATGTTGGAATGATTTGGCTCCAAGTGTATTGCTGAGGTAGGGAAAGTAAATAAGTATCTTAACTTTCGTCTCTACTCTGTTTCAGGCAACTTCATCAGATGATTTTAAAATTCCTGTAGTGATTGGATACCCAGACAGTCCTTTTTTTTTTTTTCTTTTAGTACAATTAGGTTAAATAATTTAGAAAGTGGTGCTCAACTTATAACCGATACCTTTGAACAGTTACTTATACAGTTTAGTGTCTTTGGCAAATTACTTGTGCTTTTAGTTTCATTTCCTCAAGACATTTTTCTTTCCTTTTTGTTAATTTCGATTTACTTCTTTTAGTTTACGTCACCTCATTTAACTGAGTTCACATGATGTTCTGCGTAATAACTTACTGTTGTAATTGTCATCCGGGAATAATCCTGTTTGTGATGAAGAGTTACGAAAGTTCTTACCAGAGAAGATATAATACTTGACTGAGTCTGCATTATTCATGAGTAAAGCAAATTTGCAAATGTGAAGAGCTGGAAAGAGAGAAAACCAAGAATTTGGTCTAAGGTTTTCTCTTTAGAACAGAGGAAGACAGATGGTCTGGAAGATTTTTGGAGCCAGATCTGACCTCTAATCAGTTAAGGAGAGATATTTACAGGACTGGGTGGTCAAAATGGCATCCTAGGAATTCTCAGTCTTGCATTTTTGAACAGGAGAGCCTAAGAGACAGTTCAAAGCAATTCTCACCCTCAAGCATTTTTATGCAAAATAATGAAATTTAGAGGAAAATTGGAAACAGCCAGTTTCAGAGAATTATACACAATGAACTAACTGATGTGATCATTATTTGTGTTAATATTATTCAGTGTTTTGGAGAATTTGATTAGTTTGATTAAAACCAGGATTCTTTCTTTTCCCAAATGATTAGGTACTATTGATGTACATTCCCTCAATACTCCATTGTGCTAATCACATTTACAATTTCTCTATTGTCTGCCTTCCCCATTAGTTTTTGAGCTTCAGTGGGCAGGATCTAATTTTTTCCTCTGTGTTCCTGTCACCTAGCAAATATATGCCTGACACACAGCAAATCCTTTATTATTTCTCAACTGATTGGCAAATGGAAGAAAATTGATTATATTTAGAAAATTTAATCCTGAAGATAGCCACTGTTAGTAAAAAGGCAAAAGTTCTTGTTAGCTCAACCTCATTTTTTGACTCCTTAAGGCTCTTGCTAGTTTTGACTCAGCTCCAAGATTCTGTGTCTGGTTTGTGATTGTTCATTGCAAATCCTTGGAGAGGACTAATCCTGTGTTCAGTAGACTTTCCATAAATATTTATTGTTTGGATGTTGTTCATTGTTGACTGATCTGGGGGTCTTGGCTGCAAAATTTTGAGTAGAGCTTCATATGAATCTAATTCACTGTGGAGTCTAGAGTTATCTTCAGCAGATGTTAAGCCTAGAATTGGTTCTAACATATATGCATTTATATTTTAACACATTAGATATAGTTGGTTCTAATATATCTCTATATTATATAATACATATATGTCTAGTGTATAATATATATAATAGAGCAGACCCCTCTCCTATGGCTGCTGTGTTGTCATTCAATCGCTCAGCTGTGTCCAACTCTTTGAGACCCCATGGACCAGCCAGGCTCCCTGTCTGTGGGATTCTCCAGGCAAGAATACTGGAGTAGGTTGCCATTGGCTGCTCTAGGATAACCCAATCTTTAACAGCAAGAATATGAAGGTATTCAATAATGTATTTCTTGGGCAACAGGGATTATAACTTTTGTATAATTCCTATAAAGTCCAACTGAGTGATGGTTATCATTGATAACAGTGAAATATTTTAAAGTATTATATAACAATATTTATAATGCTTTGATAGTTTCCATTATCCTTATGCTGAAACTCAGTCTTCTTAATTTGGCTTCTCATGACTCTGACTATGCTTCAGATTACTCCTTGCACACTACACTTCCACTCGTCTAAGTTTCTGATTATGCCACTATTGGGGAGCTATCTGTAGAATCCTTTTGAGAGACTGTAGAGGTTATTGTGACTGTGCTTATGTGCTCGGTTGTGTCTAACTCTTGTGACCCCATGGACTGTAGCCTGCCAGGCTCCTCTGTCCTTGGGATTTTCCAGACAATGATATTGAAGGGGGTTGGCATTTCCTCCTCTTGGGGAATCTTCCTGGTCAACCATCTACAACCTTGTGGTAGTCCTTGTTGAATAAATTTCAATGTGAGACCTTTAGAGAATAGTCAAAGAAATATTCTGTTAGAATAAAGATTCAATGCCACAAAGAGAAGAGATGAAGACCCAAAATATCTAAAGATTCCTGTGAAGCAGTTTATATCTAATTAGAATTGGAATAAGTGTCAAGTATAAAGAAAAAAAATGAAACTGTGCTTAATATGTTTTTATGTATATGTACATATATATTATATGAGATGTTGCTCAGTATACTAAATATATTTGAAATGCTTTAAGTAGTTTTCATTGTCAAATTATATTGTAGGGTAGGAAAAAAGACACTTAGACTTCATTTTCATTTACAAATTGAAAGGAAAAATGAGAAAATGAATAAATCTAAAGTTTCAAATTGTTTTGAAGTGGATAACTACCTTAAGAAAAACTTTTTTTAAAGTTGATTGAAAAGTGATATTATTCCCTCTACTTTTCCTGACATATGTAAAAAGGCTAGAGGGTTAAAAAAAAAATCTTAAAGTGACATGGAGAACTTTTTCTGGTCTGTCAGTTAGATAAACATAAAGAATTCTGGGAATAAAAAAGTTGATTATATTTAATATCATTTATAAAGGAAGTTTTTCTCTTAAGTTCTTTGGTAAGTTGCTATTTAGGTCACAAAAGTTGTTTAATATCAGAAAGCATAACCCTTAGCTCTCAAGACTTCTGCTTAAACTTAGATATGCAAAATATTCTTCCTTGCAGATATTATAATGTTTTCTCTATATAATTAGGAAACAATTTGGAATATTATTTTTATAATTTAGTATTCATCAATTTAATTTTCCATAGAATTTACTTGTAGAATCATGAGTGTTTCTCATCATTTGATTTCACAGTCATTCTCCTGTATGCTTTACCTGTGAAACCACTTTAAAATGTAATCCACATCACAAATGTTACAAATCCTGTTATAGCAGTTTGCTCAAGATTCTGCACACATTTTTTCCAGTGTGCAATGAAGCAAAGATAACTGAAATACTATACAGTGGGTGGATTTGGCATGAAAATCAACCCAAAGACCTGTTTGGGTATAGCCAGGCTTCAGACTGGGTCAAATAGACATTCACAATATTTCAACAGAGTAAAGAGAAATTCCATATTGACAGTTTTCCCCCCTCCACATATAGTAAATGTTTAATGTGAATCTCTGGAATGATGGTATTGGCAGTATATAGTATCAAATAGTCTAGTGGGGATTAATTGTTCCTAAATATGATATGAAGAAATTTCCTTAGAGCTTCTTCTGTTTTCTAAAGATAGCTGTAATACATGCTGTGCTTGATTACAAGGATGCAAAATGACTTTCCCATATTCAGCTTCTTAGGCAGCTTCAGAATAAGCTTCTTATTCAGCTTCTACTCAAAATTTAACCATAATGGATTCCATTAACTAGAAAGTGATTGCGTATGAACTGGACACAAGAAATGTTTCCACCTAGTCTAATCAGAGATTAGTCGAATGTGAAGTGACCACCGAAGTAATTTGATTGACTTTTTTACTTAATAAAATATTTGAGATATTAAATAGCCTTGTACAATAACTCCTAATGGCAGCATCTCCATCACCTCTGCGTTTTCCCTCTAGATTCCCTGTTTCTTGTCCTCTCTCTCCTGGATTTGCACCATTTGAAATCGGTTCTCCATAAACACATCTGAGGTTGAGAGGAAAACAAAAAAGCAGGAGCTCCTTGAGATTTTGAAGGAGTTTTTTGAGTTATTTTGAGGGTTTGACTGAGAAAAAGTTGTTACTAAACTTGCATTTTCCTTAACTCTGTGGTTGAGTTTCTTGTTGGAGTGTCCCTTACCTAGAAAGTCAATATATAGACCACGTTGAGGATCCTAGAAGAATGTCACTGAAGGTTTGTTTATCTGTCTCAGTGGTTCTAAAACTGTGATCATTTGAGGGTTGTTTGAGGGTAACTTTCAGGGGATCTGTGAGTCAAAACAGTTTTCCTGGTAATATTAAAGCATTACTTGTTTTTTCCACTATTTGTATTAATACTAATTATGCAAAGACAACAGTGAGTAAAATTGCTGTCACCTTAGTGGTGATCAAGGTCATGGCACCAATATGTGGGAGTATTTATTGTATTCTTCATTGCCATACACCCACATTAAACACACACACACACACGTTTCACTTGAGAATATTCTTGATGAAGCAGTAAAAATTAATTCTAGCAATCTCAATCTCTGAGCACATACCTTTTCAATATGTGAAGTCAAGTGGGCTTTAGGCAGCATCACTACAAACAAAGCTAGCGGAGGTGATGGAATTCCAGTTGAGTTATTTCAAATCCTAAAAGATGATGCTGTGAACTGATGCACTCAATATGCACAGCAAATTTGGAAAACTCAGCAGTGGCTACAGGACTGGAAAAGATCAGTTTTCATTCCAATCCCAAAGAAAGGCAATGCCAAAGAGTGCTCAAACTACCACACAATTACACTCATCTCACACGCTAACAAGGTAGTGCTCAAAATTCTCCAAGCCAGGCTTTAACAGTACATGAACTGTGAACTTCCAGATGTTCAAGCTGGATTTAGAAAAGGCAGAGGAACCAGAGATCAAATTGCCAACATCTGTAGGATCATAGAAAAAGCAAGAGAGTTCCAGAAAAACATCTACTTTATTGATTATGCCAAAGCCTTTGACTGTGTAGATCACAATAAATTGTGGAAAATTCTTAAAGAGTTGAAACTACCAGACTACCGTAACTGCCTCCTGAGAAATCTGTATGCAGGTCAAGAAGCAACAGTTAGAACTGGAAATGGAACAACAGACTGGTTCCAAATTGGGAAAGGAGTATGTCAAGGCTGTGTATTGTCACCCTGCTTATTTAACTTATATGCAGAGTACATCATGAGAAACGCTGGGCTGGAAGAAGCATAAGCTGGAATCAAGATTGCCAGGAGAAATATCAAGAACCTCAGATATGCAGATAATACCACCCATATGGCAGAAAGTGAAGAGGACCTAAAGAGCCTCTGGAGGAAAGTGAAAGAGGAGAGTGAAAAGGTGGCTTAAAACTTAACATTCAAAAAACAAAGATCGTGGCATCCAGTCCCATCACTTCATGACAAATAGATGGGGAAACAATGAAAACAGTGACAGACTTTATTTTCTTGGGCTCCAAAATCACTGCAGATGGTGCAGTCATGAAATTAAAAGACGCTTGCTCCTTGAAAGAAAAGCTTTGATCAACTAGACAGCATATTAAAAAGCAGAGACATTATTTTGTTGACAAAAGTCCATCTAGTCAAAGCTATGGTTTTCCTAGTAGTCTTGTATGGATGTGAGAGTTGGACTATAAGGAAAGCTGAGCGCCAAAGAATTGATGCTTTTGAACTGTGGTGTTGGAGAAGACTCTTTAGAGTCCTTTGGACAGCAAGGAGACCCAACCAGTCAATCCTAAAGGAAATCGGTCCTGAATGTGCATTGGAAGGACTGATGCTGAAGTTGAAACTCCAATACTTCACCCACCTGATGCAAAGACTGACTTATTGGAAAGGACCCTGATGCTGGGAAAGATTGAAGGTGGGAGGAGAGAGGAGAACAGAGGCTGAGATGGTTGGATGGCATCACCGACTGGATGGACATGAGTTTGAGCAAACTCCGGGAGTTGGTGATGGACAGGGAAGCCTGGCATGCTGCAGTCCATGCGGTCGCAAAGAGTCGGGCACGAATGATGACTGAATTGAATAGGAAGAAGTGGAAAATATACATGAAGCTTTTCTGCTGCTTACTGAATTTTAACAGTTGTCCTAGGGAAAAGTCCTCAAGCAGTTGTTTGAATTGCAGGATGAACTAGCCACTTTCTTCAGGAACACTATTTACTTCAGAGCCTAACTGACAGATAAACTATGGCTATTCAAACTTGAGTAGATTTTTTTTTAAATAAATGATTGAATTGTCATCTTGAGGAAATAAACTAATAATGTTTGTTGCCAGTGAAAGTTAGAATTGGGAAAAACTTGTCTGCTCCCATGAACTTCGCTACTTCCTGATACTCAAAGACTTTTCTGATAAGATCGGTAGTATTAAACATACTCAATATAATTTTTAAGATATTGAATAGTGGAATGTGGTAATATTTGGCAGATCTCCAGTAAATCTGTATTTTCCACATGGCAATGCCTGATATTGCAAAAACATACTTAGGCTAAAAAACTCCATTTAAGTTTAAGATAGAGCAAGAGATTTTAATATAGCAGAGCATACAGCTTTCATTGCTATGGTTTCAGATTCCATTTTGCATCTATCATTTAAAAACTACTAATTATCAAGTTTTGGACTAGTAGTAAAGAAGACGATCCACAATTATCTGAAAAGATTATTAAAATTCTCTTCCTTTGCCTCACACACATCTGTTTGAGAATGATTTTGTTGATATACTTTAACCAAAACAATTTTTCGGCTTTTCTATTAAGTCAGACACAAAAGAGATTTGCAAAGTGCAAAACAATGTCACTCTTTTCACTCTGATTTTGAAATATATATCTTAACATGTAATAAGTTGTTATGGTTTGATTTACATAACAATAAATACTTAAAATTTTCTCAGCATTAATTCCTAACACAGTAAACATAGGTATACCTAATCCATATAAACAAAAGCTTTTGTCATCCTCAATACTTTTTAATAATTAAAGGAGAGGTCCTGAGACTACAAAGTTTAAGAGCTATTGTTTTTTCCAAGTACTTCTGGAAAAAATTCCAGAATAAGTAGAGGGAAAAAACCTCTGTCTGATATTCCATAATGTTTTCAAATCTAAGGTAAGAGCAAAGTAATTCTGCAGCTTTTTCATTTTTTTCATAAAATTTTATAAGTAATCTGTCATACAATGAAAATGACATACCTTTCTGTTTAGTTCCAAAAGATTCTTATATTTATCTTTGAAAGATAATATATAATTGCATAAATTCTAATGAGAAAGATGTTATAATTGGTGGACAAATCAAATTGTCCTTAAAAGTTCTCACTGAATGTTCTAATGTCTGTAATTTTTCTTTTATAAATGCATGCTATATTACCATACAACACTTTGCATTCCAGGCTGTGTCTCTTTATTTCCAATCCCCACCTTTTTATTTAAGATACAGCAGTGGATAAAATGTCAAAAAGGCAATGGCTTCCATTTGCACAATTTTATGGGGCCATTCTCGGCACTGAGGACATTCACACCTTTTAGTAGAAAACCACTGTGCTTATGGGTAGTTTAGGAAATAACTGCATTAGCGAACTTTCTATTCTGGTTTAAATAAAAATTAATATTTTGAAGTACTATGATACAGTTAATTTTCAAAGAAGAAAGCCTTAAGAAAAATTAGTTAAATAATAAGCTTTTGCCTTTGACCCTGAATGGCTCATGCTGAGTGCTGTGTGTTCATCATGAAAATCACAGACTTTTCATTTCTTATAAGTGTTTGTGGGAAAATATATATATATATTTTTTTTTTCTTTAACTCATTCTGAAATAGTGATAGGTCTACTGCATGTTTTTTATTTTGTCTAAACGAATTTTCAGACTCTTTGAAAAGGAAGCAGTTCTTGTTGTTTTTTCTTTTTCTCTATCAAAAATCTGTTGTTTTGTCTTCATTGTGTTCTATCCCCAAATCTGGGAGCAAAATTACCTTTTGCTTTTCTGGTTCATGAATGTTTTTACACATGAACTATCTCTCTTTTATAGTGAAAGACAAACTGGCAATAGACCTTTTGACTTAAATGTTTCTCTTTTGTTCTCTGTCTCTGTTATCTCTCCTGGCCCAAGTTCAAACATCTCCTCTAGCATCTACTTCTGTGATTGTGTACTGTTGTTGCAAGTAAGAGCTCTGGGTGCCTGGTCTTATGCCAAATATTCTCACCAGATGTAGAACTGGCCCCATAAATTCCTTTGATTCTATTCTTAAAGAAGTTCATCTTCAACTTCTCTGGTGTACTATGGATTACATATTGTAAGGGTTTTGGGGTGATGGATAAAGCATGGATATGTTCTAATATACTCAGTGAGAAGTAAATGGTGGTTGCATTTTTTTCCCTGTAGAAATTACAAGATGTTTCTCGGTCATGTTTTTCAGTGAATTTGAAAAGTGAACTCGGTAAATACAAATGAAGTCATGGTCTACTTCATTGCTTTGAAATGTCTTTTAAACACAGATTTGCAGCTTAAAATGTTGACGGTGAAATATTTGCCCCCTTAATCTCTAAGTAGAATGTGTTTAGTAGCACTTCTCTAGTTCACAATTCAGAAATGGTATAAAATTAGATTACAGACCATTACATTTTCTGTATTAATTTAAATGTACATCGATGACACAAGTTTTACCTATAATAGGTCAGGCTCCTCACTGTGGTTTGTATAGTAACATGTAAATTACAGGTGTTGGCCAGGGTTAGAATGAGATTTCTGAGAAGAGAAACACTTTTGTAACTCAAACAGTATGTCTTTATGGGGGAATTGTTGTACATTATGCTGTATTAGAAATAATGCATGTTTCATATTGATGATTAGCTTAGAAAGTTTTGGAAAGAGACTGCCTTTAGCATATTTTACATTATTTTGTCTTTCATAATCTTTAGTAAACAAAATAAACTCTACTATGTAAAGATTAGTTGATTTTAAAGTTGAGGTGTGTCCATCTTTTCTAGTTAATGTTTCTAAGAAAATCGTGTTCTTCCAGTAGCCTGCGGGTATAGATATTGTTTCTTTCAAAATTTTTTTCCTGTTTCCCCTCCTGCCAAACCCCAATTTGTTGTAGTTCCTGCTCCTCCAAGAGTCAGAGACACATGATGGATGGTTGCTCAGTTTTTTATAAATGCAGAATGTTTCGGTTTCTTTTCATACTTGACTTTCATTGCTAGTGTTGATTGATGATATGTTACTTACCGGACATTGAAGGGCTACTAGTTAGAATATTCAAGGTAAAACACTTGAAGCAATATGCAATGTGGAGAGTTCCTTCTACTGGGACAAGTTAATGTTCTATCAAAAACGGGAAAGATTGGTGCATGCTGGGAACGATTCATGTGTTTTGCAGCCAAGATCTACTTGTGGGGTAATTTTCTTACTTCTGATGAGTAAGTGAATAGATTTTCATCTTTTAATTGCCCTCAGTTGTTTTAGGAGGGGGATTTGGGCTGATGGGCTTTTAATAGTCTACTTGCTGAAAATACCCATAGAAAACTTGTATTTAGGAACCAGATTACTCCTTTCTGATTTCTGTTTTGGCAGTATCATTGCACATCAGTATCTACCTAGTGTTTGTATAGAGGCAAATATAAATTGGGGGTTTGCACTGCACAGAGGTTGAATCTTATTTCATTTATGTTCCCCAGATTACTTAATATTATATTGGTTACATAGTGAGAACACAGCTTCCCTTGTGGCTCAGCTGGTAAAAGAATCCACCTGCAATGTGGGAGACCTGGGTTCGATCCCTGGGTTGGGAAGATCCCCTGGAGAAGGGAAAGGCTACCCACTCCAGTATTCTGGCCTGGAGAATTCCAGGAACTGTGCAGTCCATGGGGTTGCAAAGAGTTGGACATGACTGAGTGACTTTCACTTCATTTCAGTGAGAACACAACATCTACAACAAACTTTGTGGCTAAGTTTGTGATAATGAGTGACCTAAATTCTAATTTATCAGTCTCATTTATCTTTCTCTTTTGAGAAAATGAGAAAAGGCATTAAGCATTGGGTTAAAAATATGACTTTCAGATGTTGGATTTAGCTTTATAAGTTGTCTGTCTGTCTTTAGTTATTCCTTGGTTATACCATAGATGACAGAGAAATGATTGTGAATCAAAACAGGGAAAAATAGAAAATACATGCATGTAGGTTGAAGTAATAGACTATTTTTTGATGGGATAAATGTTGCAAATAATAGTTCCATTAAGCTCTAGTTTGCTAATCTAGCACTTTGAATTTTTTTACAGTTTTTTTTCAGGTCATATTTTATGTTTCTTACAATAACAAATCAGTTGAGCATTTAAAATGTCAAAGCTTTTTGGATAATACAGAATTCTAAGCATTAAAATGTTACGCTTTTGAAAGCACAGTAGTGCAAATAAACTAGAATTTCTGTAAGATTGACATAAATGAGTTAAATGTTTAACTTCTGGGGAGAAGACCCTTTTCTGTGCAGGTTGGAGGGGCATTTGCTGGTGTTTCTAAGTGGATAAAACTGAATGGAATGCATTTTCCATGTGCTATTTAATAAGCATGTAGAGATTTAGAAGTTGGAAAAATACTGAGGCAGTGTAACATAAATTTATTATCAATTTCATGAAATAAAACTGAAGAAAGTAATTTTCATTCTGTTGTATGGAAATCCTATGATAACATAATAAACTATACAGCATTAAATCATCATTTTGGAAATAGGTAGGTAGTTACAGGTTCAAAGAATGACTAAAGACTGTGGAACTTTCTTATGGTATGTAGGAATTTATAACAAGTTCTAACAGCGGTGTTAACTGATTAAAAATACCTAATAAGGTTGCAGGATTCATTAATGGGTACTTTTAAAGAAAAATTGGCAATAAAACAATAGCATTTGTTTAAACAGAAAAAAAATTCCCCTGCATTCCTTCTTTTGAAAGGAAACAGCCACATTATGGGTGTTCTCATAGTTTTATGTTGAAACAAGGCACCTTTTCAAAAACTGTCAAGTTTAGTGTTTCAAAGACATGTTGAAGAACTAAGACAGTGGGTGTGTAAATAAATGTGCTGACTGCATCAAAACTGTTTCTAGTTCTGCTTAGTGATTTCAGAACTTCTGAAAGGATATTATTTTAAAGATTAAATATCTAAGTCAATAATTTTCCTTTAGTAATACTGTATGTAACAAATGACCTTAAAAATTTCCTTTGTCTAAGTAAGAATGCTGCTCAGTTCAGGACACTGTAAAGTATCAATCCCTATTCTTTACTTTTCTGAACAGAAGTGCAAAAACATTTCAAAGAATTTTCCATTGATATAAAAGATTCTGATTTAAATTCAGTTGTTTTCAAAGTAGAAGAAACCGAGGTGGTTTTTAAAACATTAACTCTTGTTTCCAGCACAATGTAAGTGAACCGCAAAGAAGTAAAAGGTACTTTTGCTTTCACTTAAATAGCTTGTACTTTAGTTGGTAAAATTAGATTAGTGTACAAAATCATTAGAGAAATGGTCTTGTTACTGATTGTAAGTTTTCAGCTTTTCATCACTGAATATGTATGAGATCATTTTCATAAATGCCGTCTATCAGGTTGAGGAAATTTCCTTCTATTCCCTGTTTTTTTTTCCCCCATTTATTTTTATTAGTTGGAGGCTAATTACTTTATAATATTGTAGTGGTTTTTGTCATACATTGACATGAATCAGCCATGGATTTACATGTATTCCCTGTTTTTGTTTTTTGAATGTTGCTGCTGCATCACTTTAGGCAATCATGTGATTACTAACCTCCCACCCCCTCATTGTATTAGTATGATGCATTACATTCATTTCTTCTTGTATGTTGAACCACCCTTACATTCACAGGATAAATTCCACTTAATCATGACTTACAATCTTATTGTTATGCTGCTGGGTTCTCTTTTAGACTCATCATTTTTCTGAGATGTCAAGGTAATGTTATATATATGTAATATACACATATCTATATGAATATGTAATAGTTGGTTATTCAGATATACAATTATCTAGATACTAATTAGATTTGTAAATATTAAGCCATGATTTACATGTCACATATAAATCTCCTGGATATCAATATTGACATCATGATCATCATAAATTTTAGTTCCAGAAGGTGTAGGTCAGATAATGTATTTGGAAAGACACATGGAGTGTAATGTCTTTCAAGTTTTTGAGTAATGATGAATAGCCAAGAGAATAATAGAGTTGAATGTCAATTTGTTTTTGAGTGAGCAGAAATGAGATTAATGTTTAGGTGGTTCCCGTAAGCACTAAAGAGATGGATGCCCATAGACCAATCTTCAGAGGCAGGAAATTGATAATTTCACTACCTCTTGAAATAAGTATACTTTGCAAAAAGCATTATTTGCCTGCTTGAAACTTCAGAAATGTAAACACTCTGAACTGGTATAACGTTTGGGTTATTGGTAGATTTTTCAGAGAAAAAAATATATAGATAGATTCTGGGTGAATCATAACAGCTTTTCTCAAGATAAGAAGTGTGTGTTAGAAGGATTGACTCTTAATGTTTTACATGGTTTTCTATTATTAGAGCAGCTCTAGAAGTCTTCTGAGCATTCATCTCAAGGTATAGCTAGTAGTAACAGGTGTCAACCCCTGGACTTTGAGCTGCTTATAGGCTGAGTTCACATATTATTTTGAATGCATGGAACACGTACAGGAAGTGTTCAAAGAATACTTATTGAATATATAATCTTATAGAAAAGAAGCATCATGAGCTGGGAAGAATGTTGTCTTCTAGTTCTGAAAGTAGGGTCATGCTACAAACTATGACCATTTGATCTGCAATCTTAACTTTCCTAGGCTAAAGTTTTTTTTGAATTAAGGAGTTGATCTAATGTGTCTCTGAAGTCCCTTCTAGGTCTGAAATGTTATGACATGGGTTCAAGACTAGAATAGTGGATAACGTGATATAACAACTTATATTCAGTCTTCTAAGAAGTAAGCCATTGAGTGGTATTATTACAGCACATGAATTTTTTTCTTTACCTGAATTGCTATCAATGTAGTTGGAATTAATTAACATCTACACACACACGCGCGCGCGCGCGCTATCTATTCTCAGATGTTTTCTAAGTATAACACATGATCTGCACTCTCAAGGAGCATAAAACCTAATGTAGAAAAAAGAAATAAATATAAAATGATGAAACTAACACAAGGAAATACAGGATGAGATGGCAGGAATTTTATTATTTCTTTGTGATGAGTCTAGATTTAGTTGAAACTTTAAGTATATGTAACTATGAAGAAGGAAATAGAAGCTTTAGGAAAAAAAAAAAAAACCTAAGTGAGGAAGAGTAAGGAGTCTTGCATTTTAAAGAGCATTGTTGTTTTTCAGTTGCTAAGTTGTGTCCAACTCTTTGCGATCCCATGGAGGGCAGCATGCCAGGCTTCCCTGTCCTTCACCATCTCCCGGAGTTTGCTTTGGGAGAACATATCCACAACTCTTTTGAAGTTTGAAGTTATGGCTCCAAATTGCTCTGAATTTTCTTGTTAAGGCTTTCTCTGCAGAACTTACTTCCTTTTGAGAACTGTTTATTTTCAAAATCTAGATTTAGACTGCCATTGTATTTTCATTATTGCTTGTTCTTAGAAGTCTGTGTGTGGGTTCTCTAAGTAATGCTGTAAACCATTATTCCCTGGAGGTTGAAGCCAAGGAAGGACTGTACATCCACAGAGGTGCCTGGAAGTGGTCCAGGAGCTGTGCAGAGAGAGAAAGGAAATGGTGGTATGGCTCTGTGCAGTCTTTGTAAGCGCTCCTGTGGGTTGCTCGCTCCATGATTGTGGAAACTTCAGCAGGCCTCTTTGTAAATAACAGCCCCTCGTCTGCTGTGCTGTGGAAGATCAAAGTGAAAGAGCCAGATCAGAGTGGCAAGATTCCATGTGAAAGCCATTCCCTCAGCAAAATGGCAGTGGGTGCATTTGATGAATTGAATGTTTGTGTCTTCCCCAAATTTGTTTGTTGAAATCTCAACCCCCATTGATATGGTATTAGGAGGTGAAGCTTTGCAGAGTTAATAAGATAACGAGAGTGGAGCGCTCCTGAATAGGATTAGTATCTTTATAAGAAAAAGCTAGAGCACTGGCTTCCTATCTCTGCTCTCTGTCTTGTGAGGAACAATTCTTGGGCATATCATTATATTCTTAACAGGTCCTAACTTGGTTTTACTTTGTATAATTTATCTATGAACACACTCTTAACTCTTTAAAACTTGTTAGAAACGTCATCAGTCCCTGATCACCCTCATTTTCATTTTTCTTTCCCTAGAAACAACTACTTTTCAACTCATAACTGACACATTTTTTTTGTTGTTTACTGACGTGTCTCTAATGAATAGATGTATATTACTGAATCTTGATATTTAACAGTGTTTTTGCTACTTCTTGGGCACTTTTTGCCTGTTTGTTTTAGGTATTAACTACTGATTTCTCAAAATGGGAGCTGAGAATTTAGCTCTTCGTAATCTCTTCCCCATCTTTCTCTCCTAATTCCGGCCCTTTCAACCCAATAGAAAGTAATGTTAGATGATTTTGGTTAGATCAATATCAATACTCAGACTAACAGGATTAGGATCATATAAACACAGTTAACATTTGAGCTGTGTAATATGCAAAATAAAAAAAAAATTTCCTGCACATTTTTTAAGCCACTGGAACTAGTGATTGTCTGCTTTTTTCCCCTGATTTATTTATTCCCACAATCTCCCACTATTCCTTTTCTTAGCATACTGTTCTTATTGCATGGATTCTATACTTTTTTCCATCCAGGTGAATAAAACACTGAGGTAATCTGGCTAGGCTCCTTCTCTGGAAACCCCTAACATCTTATTCTTAGATCTCTTTTCTAAGACTCCTCAGAAAAAGTCTCTTCCAATTCCTTGCCTGGAGTATATAAACCTCTCACATAAGAAGTTTTATATTATTTGAGATCAATTTGTTGATTTTTTTTTCTATTGTTAAGAAAGTGGCAACTTTCAGTAAAAATAAAATTTAAAAACACAGTAAATAGAAAGGTATGCAGATGTAAAATTTTAATTCCATCAGTAAGATAAAATAATTGTTTTTTTTTCCTGTCTTGTTTTCTTTGTTTAGCATTGAACAAAGCTGGCACTAGAGTAGACACTCAAAATTTTTTGATGGAGCATAAATACAAAATTCAGTGTTACATCAGCATACATAAACAGTGGCCAATATTTATGTGTATGAAATAAATAGTACATCCTAACCATGAATTTTTAAATAAACTGATGTGCACACTTAAATTTGTTTTGCAAAGTGACTGTTCCAATGGAAGCATAGGAAAGCAGAGGAAAGTAAATCATGTGACAGACATATGTTCCACAGAAGTGATATGAAATAGAAATTTATCAGGGATGCTGAAGGTAGATCTAGTTAACTTTGGTTGGTGGTTGAAGAGGATTTATTAAGCACTACTGCAGATGTAAAGCTTTCTATGTAGCAGGGGAAATTCTTTCAGGTAACCCTCCATCTGGAGGGTCTTCTCTTCCAAAGTCTAAGATACTGAAATATTCTACAGGTAGGGAAGGTGTTTTGTGGACAGTATCAGAGAAAACTATCCCCTGTGCTTCCAGCAGTTGAAGGGATCTCAGCATTGCTATTAGAAAGAAAAAGAGTCTTGAGCTATTGGCAAATCATTGATTATGGTGTCTGAATATTTAGAAGAAGTTTACATTCTTTGAGTATTCACTGCAGCAATGCTTCAAAGCCCAATGTGAGGAAGTGATTGGCTGGTACACAAAGCTGTCGGTCATTGAATTACCCTAAGGTGAGAGCAGGATGAAATACAGGGAAGGGCAACAAATGCTGCCAAATTAAATAGAACAAAAAATGAAATGAATGCAAACCTGAGCAAAATCATTTTCCAGCCTGCTCCTAGCCAAGGGTTTAGAAGAAAGCTTTTTAAAAAACATTAAGACCTTAAATGCTCATTGTTTCAGATTCTTTGTAATTTGTAATATGTGAATATATTTGTGCATATGTATATCATATATGCTTCCCTGGTGGCTCAGATGGTAAAGAATCTGCCTGTAATGCAGAAGACCCAGATTTGATCCCTGGGTCAGGAAGATTCCCTGGAGGAGGAAATGGCAACCTACTCTAGTATTTCTTGCCTGGAGAATTCCATGGATAGAGGAGCCTGGTGGGTTGTAGCCCATGGAGTCGTAAGAGTCAACTCACAGTACAGTAAATTATTCATTGGATAATAATAGTGGTTCAGCTGATTTTATCTCAAAAATTTTTTGTTGTTTTTTTCCCCCAGCTTTACTGAAATAGAGTTAACATATGCATGTTCAGTTGCTTAGTCATGTCCAACTCTTCCGTGGGCAGAGGAGCCTGGTGGGCTACAGTCCATGGAATCTCAAGAGTCAGACATGACTTAGCTGCTGAACAACAACAACATATATATTATCCTATTAACAACTGAAAGGTCTAGGCTGTTATGTTTGACTTGGGGACACATGTCAGACTCTTTTCTATTATGATGGAAAATGTGCAACATGGAAAGAAGGTTTGCTTTGGAATAGATTTATCTTAATCTAAATTGCAGAGTTTTTGTGAAGGTTACTGAACTGATGTTTTCAAAATTCTTTGACATCTTCAGACAAAAGTACAAATGGTTATTTTCACTATATTGATAGTATTATATTAAACAAATTTGCTTAGGTATTTTTCATTTTCAATCCCTACTTCCTCCAACAGAGCAGCTATGGTTAAAATGACACATCTTTCTTCAGTTGTGAGGTTATGAGAATATTTTGAAATATTGAAGATTTTTAAATATCAATTATACATGCATATAATGCCTAGTTAAATTTTAAATGTACTTCATAATTTGGAAGGGAGGGTAGAGTAAATACTTAATTCTGCCACTTTCTCTATGGTTCAACAAAGCATCTTCTTGGCCATTGTCCTAATTGAATCTGAGCTGGGATGTTCCATAACACTGAACTTATTATAATTCTGAAATGAGAATTCTAGTAGAATGGAATTGTTCCATTCTATTGCCCCTTTAACCACTCCAAGGTTTCTTGATGTATCTGGCTCATGATAGTAAAGAGGGAAAAAGCTACTCAAAAAGCCAAAAGGCAACTTTAGAAAATTATGTACATTTTACCTTTTAAAGTCTTTCAACCTTTGGAGTTGAGAAAAATTGTTTTTTTGTGTGTTTCAAGCATGTGTTAAGCAGTCACCTTGACTCACTCAGTAGACCTGGAACACATTATGCTGAGATAAGTCAGACAGAAAAAGATAAGTACTTTGTGATAGCACTTATATGTGGGATCTGAAAAAGCCAAACTCATAAAAACAGAAAGCCAAACGGTGGCTACTGCAGAATGAGGGATAGGGAGATAGGAACATTTAAAGGGACAAATTTGCAACAAGCAGTAAACACGTCCTAGAGATTTAATGTACAGCACAGTGAAGATAGACAATGATATTGTATTATAATTATCAAACTTGCTAAGAGACTAAAATTTAATATTTCCCACCACTAGAAAGAAAGGATCATCATGTAACGTGAAAGACGTGATCGCTATAGTGACAATCATATTACAATATATAATGTATCAAATTAACATGTATACCTTAAATTTGTGTTATGTTATATGTCAAATATATTTCAATAAGAACACAGTAAAAGCGAAAGTGAAGCAACTGAAAGAAAGCAAAACAAGTCCCTCATGTAAGAGATACAGGAGAAACTTCAAAGAAAATTATGAATGTCCAGTACAACCATATACTAGAGTGAGAGGTAGGCTTTCTTGCGAACAGTTCAGTTCAGTTCAGTCGCTCAGTCGTGACTCTTTGCGACCCCATGAATCACAGCACGCCAGGCCTCCCTGTCCATCACCAACTCCGTAGTTTACTCAAATTCATGTACATCGAGTCAGTGATGCCATCCAGCCATCTCATCCTCTGTCGTCCCCTTCTCCTCCCGCCCTCAACCCCTCCCAGCATCAGGGTCTTTTCCAATGAGTCAACTCTTCACATGAGGTGGCCAAAGTACTGGAGTTTCAGCTTCAGCATCAGTCCTTCCAATGAACACCCAGGACTGATCTCCTTTAGGATGGACTGGTTGGATCTCCTTGCGAACAGTGGACCAGAACTTTCTTTGCTGGCATTATCCCATGACCCAGCTCAAGATATAAAATAGTTTAGTTGGAAAAGAAATAGTCACATCTTTTTGCTCTCAATTTTCATTGATATGGATGTACCTCCTAGAAGAATCTGGCATATTACCTACCCTGTGGGAGTTTATGATTTTGCTGTCAAGAAAATAGTTACATACATGAATATGTTACTAAATATTAAGACTCCATATCATATGAAATAGGCTATCTTTATAAAACATTATGCCAGTATTCTAACTCTAAATGGGACAAGATTTCAGAGAAAGAGGTGTTCAGAAAAAGGTTTCTTAGAGATGATAGTATTGTTCATGCCACAGTTTTCAAACTGATACAGAAGCATTGGGAATAGATCATCCAGGATGTGATGTGAACTGATCTGAACTGAACCTGAACTGATGTGTCTGAAAATTTTAGACATTATTAATTTTATATTTTAATCTCAGAGGAAAGACGACTTTTTTAATGGAAAAAATACTGTTTTATAGAAAGAGTTTTTGAAGGTTATAAGCACTTCATAGAATCAGAGCCTGTGGCCAAATTATTAACACTAAAGTTGCTGATTCAGTTGAGAGAGATTTAATGAGGTCTTATTAGATACAGAGCAGTGTTCTAGACTCTTGCCGTATATAAAAATGCACCTGCTTGTACAATCAGATAACCTAGAAGTTACTATAGGTTGCTAATGATATAACAAATGAAGCTTATGATATGTGCAAATGAGGGGCCATAGAATAACAAAAGACATGGTAAGGAATTTGGCTGAGATATCTACCAAGATCCAGCCAACATTCTGAGGGCTGCAGTACCTTGGGACCTGATTTGATTCTGAAAGTCGACCACATTAACTATTCTTGTGAACTTTAAAAGCTATGTTTATAAATGCACCCTGGGCCCTGGGAATAAAAACTCAGAACTTTGTAAACTCCTGACAGTGACAGGAAACGTGTAAGTCCTTAGGATAATGGATTTTATTTCACTCCACTACAGAATTGTTCATGATCTCAAGTCATGTGGTAGGTAAGCAAGACTGGACGAAAGACTTTTTTTTTTTTTTTGAATAAAAATAGTTGATTCCAGCTGGATTTCCCCTTTTAAGTAGCTTGTCCTGAGGGATACGTGCTTGCTGTGATGGGCACAATTTACTAATGCTGGGTAGGATCTGACTAGAGAAAGTTATTCTAAAGACAAGTAAGGGGGGATTTGGTGCTTTGTGGGAGACACTGCATTTTGAGACATACTGTCACACAGCGTCTACTCCCATTGTTTCCAACTTCCATTGCCTCAGAGCCAAGAAGAGCCCCTGACTTTGAGATGTTCCTGCTGGGCAGACAAGGAAAGGAAAAGCCACTGAAATTCACTGTTTGGGTGGGAAATAAATATGTAACTGTCAAAGTAGTAAATGAGGGTATCTTAACAATAGAACCCAATCCAGTAGAAAAAAAATATTTTACAAGTCAAGTTTGAAAAGTTTATTTTTGGCTAGTTTTTGCAGCTGTGGGATCTTAATGCCCTGACCAAGGATGAAGCCTGTGCCCCCTGCAGGGGAGGTGCAGAGTCCTAACTGCTGGAACCACCAGGGAAGTCCCTAAAAGACTTGACTCTAGTGAAGAATAAATTAGAAACATCTCAACTTCTCTCATACATAGACTGTACCTAAATAAACTTGATTATTCACCAAACTTTCTTTGTATATATTATTAAGATTTTTTTTTGTTTGCTATATAGAGAGAAGGCATACACAACCTTTTGCAAATATCTAAAAGGTAGTTTTAGAAGAAATATGATGATTAAATATAGAATAAAATACATAGCTAATTCTCAAAGCGTAAATTCTGCTTAACATAATGCTTTTTGCATTTGGTCAGTCTAAGGGAGAAGGACATCGAGTGTGACACATTCTTGGTAAAGGTTTGACTGTGGATTGTATGAATCAATAAATCTCTCTCTTTATGGCATATATACAAACACTTGATTGGCCAGTGATTGATAGATCCAATACTTCAAAAGAGGAGCATGTGGACATATATTACTCAAGAACCGTATTTTCTTCTTATTGCCAAAATTATCCTTCAGATGTAATTGAGGCGCTTGGATATTTGCATTTTGTTCAGTCTGGATACCATTCTCCACTCTACTAGAGCAATGCTTTCCAGCACTAAGAAGAAAAAAAAAAATGTATTTTTGAAAAGGATTAGCTTGTGAATAGATCAAAGCTTGGAAAGTTTGAGTTCAAAATCCATTGTTGTCATACTTAGACATAAAAGGTGAAATGTCAGGCCCTAAAGTGTGGGTCTATGGTGGTGTGGTTTATCTGCCTTTGCCCTCTAGATGCACTCTCCACCCTTCTCCACCCTGCTCTGGGCTTTGTTGTTTAGTCGCTAAGTCATGTCTGACTCTTCATGACCCCATGAACTATAGCCCGCCAGGCTCTTCTTCCATAGGATTTCCCAGGCAAGAGAATACTATAGTGGGTTGCCATTTCTGTCTCCAGGGGATCTTCCTGACCCAGGGATCAAACTGTTGTCTCCTGCACTGGCAGTCAGATTCTTTACCACCGAGTTACCAGGAAAGCCCAGAAAGAGACAGACTAAAGACTGAGCCTCAGACTGAGGGTAGGGTCAATACCATGACTGACCAGAGTAGGTTGTATACTCTCAGCTTTAGAGTTGACCCACAGGCTTCACACAGTGAAATTCGTCCTCAAGGTTTGTGCTGTGTCCTACCTAAAGGCAGACTGGAAGGAACAGGCTAAGCTGGTTGCATTTTCTCTACAAAGCTCATCTCCTCCATCATTCTTATCTCCAGAATACTGCTCTTACCCTCACAGTTTCCAATAATCCTGCCCTCCCTTTATAAATAGTCCTTTTATTACACTTTTGGCAAATGTCTTGCCTCCCCACTAACTACGTGATACATGGTTCAATCACAAAACACATACTATTGGACCGATGAGTTGATAACATTTGTTGGACATCCATTGACTTTGAGACACTACTCATTTGCAAGATAATCAAAACATTTATCCCCACTGTGAGACAGAGGAAGGAAAACAGTTGTTCAAAAGAGTGTAATTTAGGCATGGTTTTAAAAAAACTCAGTGTTCTCAACAAAAACATAGGCTTATGGTCTCACATACTATTTGTTTCTAGTTCTAAAAGCATCTTGAACATACCTGTATTTCATGGTTCAGCTGAGTTCAGGAAAAGCAAATATTTATATGACAGAACAGCCTGAATCAAAGAAGCTGATAGGTGGTTCTGGAGAAAGGGCAATTAATATCTCTCTAAAACTATAAACTTTTTCCAAAGATCTATTCTATAATTGTCTTATGGAGATATTAAACTCATAGTCAAAGTAATTCTACATAAAGTGATTACCATTCTTCACTTTTGGAGAAAGCAGTGGCACCCCACTCCAGTACTCTTGCCTGGAAAGTCCCATGGATGGAGGAGCCTGGTAGGCTGCAGTCCATGGGGTCGCTAAGAGTCAGACATGACTGAGTGACTTCACTTTCACTTTTCACTTTCATGCACTGGAGAAGGAAATGGCAACCCACTCCAGTGCTCTTGCCTGGAGAATCCCAGGGACGGGGGAGCCTGGTGGGCTGCCGTCTATGGGGTCGCACAGAGTCGGACACGACTGAAGTGACTTAGCGCCAGCAGCAGCATTTTTCACTTTTACGTTGGTCTGGAAAAGATGATGAGAAATAGGGCTATACTTAAGCACATCAGATATATTTCTAGAATTTTGGAGTTTGCTAAAAACCTAGAAAATATTACACAGTGAGTTGGTTTGACGTGATGTTCCATACAAAGTAATTAGGTTTGTTATGTTTGAAATAACACAAACTTTCTAACACTGCTCAACTGACAGTCTTGATTTTTATACTGAATGCTGATTAAATTACATAACACATGAACTATAGATTTTAAAAATATATGAGTATGACATGCATAATGTATTTCTTCTTTAGAACCTAATGAATGGGAACATGGTCTTAGTCTGGTTTTCACTATATTTTTGTGATAGGAAAAAAAATTCACCCAGCTCTCTCTGTGTGTTCATAGCACTGTTGCTTTTCAGCCAGCAAATGAAAATTTAACTTCTCATGTCCTCCTTTATGGAGGAAATTCAGCTGCATTTTCTTTCAAAAATGGAACTGGAATGGAAACAAATCTTTTTCTTCTACCGTATATCACAATGAGGCCTGATATTGTCTAGAGCTCAAATAAATAGTAATGATTTGCTCTAGGGTATGCAACTTTACACATTTTAAAGTTTTCTTTTATCAGTGGTATGGAAATAAAAGATATGTATACCTTGCCAATATCCACTCTCTAGATGTAAACAGCTTTGGTAAGGACTACACTTGAACCCGCTACAGAACTGCCCTGTGGAAACATTCTTCCCTGGCCTGGACTCTCCCATTCTCTCGGACCATCACACAACCAGCTCCAGCATCTCAGGGTGTCCTGCGCTGTGCTTATTTGCTCAATCCTGTCCAACTCTTTGCAACCCCATGGACTGCAGGTCCCCAGGCCTCTCTGTCTCGGGGGATTCTCCAGGGAAGAATACAAGAATACTGAGTGAGTTGCCATGCCCTCCTCCAAGGGATCTTCACAACTCAGGAATCGAACCCAGCTCTCCCGCATTGCAGGCAGAGTCTTTACTGACTGAGCCACCAGGGAAGCCGGAGGCAGACCTAACCTGATGCCCCTGCTGACAGAATTTGTCATTTGCTGCTTTGCCTCTGTATGGGCCACCGACATGTATCATCCTGCATATTATATGTTATTTCCAGACCACACTGCAAATTCATTTTGGCGACCAAATCTAGTCTTTGATGATTAGCAGATCTTAAGAAACTCATTAGCAGGCAATCAGGCTGAACCTAGTCAATACTATTCTGCTACTCATTTATTTGCAGAGAAAATAGGATAAAATAACTTACTGGGTTTGTGAGAACCAGCAATTTAACTTGAGCATAGTTCTCAGATGTAAGCTAAAGGAGAGAAACGGTCTTGTTTGTGATTGTATCCCCAGACAACTCTATGTCCATTAAGATCAGCAAGTATTGGTTAATGAAATTAGGAAATAACAAATAAACCCCAAACCTTTACTATATAGTTTGTTTCATTCCATAACAGCCATCAACTTATCCACTCACCAGTTTTTAGCCATTTGCTGACTTGCTCTTACGTTCAAGCTGGTGTCCCTAAAGACAGGCCCATTTTTCTTTCAATATATTTCTCCTTTTGTATTGGAAAAAAGGAAAGCTCCGTGTGTGTGTGTGTGTGTGTGTGTGTGTGTGTGTGTAAACATGTAGTTTATCAGAAAGGAAAAGCCTTCTTCCTTGATCAGACTGAGTTCACCACACAGCCCTGACAGTGGCTTAATTGACATCTGTTTCATAGAAGTGAAAAGGTGAACAAGGTTGTCCAGGCGCCTTCCAGCACAACCTCTCTGCTCTGCAGAGAAGAGAGAGCATCCTTGGCTTCCTGCTGCCCTTCCAGCGGGAGACCTGCCTTTCTGTCCAGTTGAAATATTTCCTTGGTGAAGGCCTCAGGGTGGAAAGGTTGGGGAGTGGAGGAGAGAGTTTGTTCTTCAATTTATGAACTGTGTGTGTGAGAAACTTAAGCGGCACAGTTCTCCCATCAACATTACAGATATGGGCAAAATAATAATCCTTTTTATCATCCCACAGTCCATAAAACCAATGCCTTTTAATGGTGTGGGCATAATGAAAGGAAGTATTAAGTTAATTGGACAGGCACCAATGTTAAGGTCTCAGTAGTAACTTCCGTGCATTGCTTTAACTCTCTGAGCTCATATTTCAAATGACCATTGCTGAGAGAACTCCCAAGTATATTCTTGGTGAATGTGAGTTCTTTCTTTCCTTTTTAAAGTTCATCACCTCCGCTGGGCCTTAACAATCACATTATAAATGCTATTTTGTGTTTTCACATAATTTTTCCTTCACTGAAAAAAATGTTTGCTTTTCTTCTGCAAGGTTGCAACACTTGAAACCAGAACCAAGGACTATGGCTACTAAATTCCAAGTCTTGTTTTATGTACTTGCTTCAAAACAGACGTATTTTTCTTAGTATCTTTTATGAGTATATCAGTCACCAATAAAATAGAAGAGGGTAATCCTGGCCAAATTAATAGCCATTTTTCATGGCACATCTGATAATACCGTTTATAGATAAAAAGAGTAGTATGCACTTAAAATAATCTCTTAAAAATCTTTCTTCACAAACACTCTTTTGGGGGTCAGGTCTTTCATTATTTTTCCCCTCTAAGTGTCTAGATTGTGTATAATAGAGAGCATCAATTCTCTTTCCAGTGACTGCTATATTCACTCTTCTGTATTTTATTCCTTCTGTTTTATGGATTTTGCAAACTTGACTTTCAGTTAACCTTATGCCCCCTGAGGCTAAACTTTTGATTTAAAATTATTTGAAGCTTTGGACTCTCAGAATTTTGTCTGGGTAGAGATCCATCTAAGGCTTTAGGTGACTCAGAGCCAAGGAAGCACATCTTTCAGAGTTGTGCCTGGGACCATCTGTTGGCGCCAGATAGCACAAAGGCAGTCGCACTAGCTGGCTGGGAATTTGACAGTGTTCTCTGAAACTCAGTGATGCTGCCAGAGAATCCCTCTTTCAGGGTCAAGTGATGCTATAGACTCAGTTCTAGTAGTGTGAAGCCCATTTAGGCCTCTTGAGCATTTTCTAAGCCATTCACCAGAGACCTCACCATTTAGCCCAGCCTCCCTGTGTTCACATTACCTTCTTGCTCAGTTGCTCAGTCTTGTCCGACTCTTTGCAACCCCATGGACTGCAGCACGCCAGGCTTCCCTGTCCTTCACCATCTCCCGGAGTCTGCTCAAACTCACGTCCATTGAGTCGGTGGGGCCATTCAGCCACCCTTCTCCTCCTGCCCTCTATCTTTCCCAGCATTAGCATCTTCCAGTGAGTCGGCTCTTTGGATCAGGTGGCCAAAGTATTAGAACTTCATCTTCAGCATCAGTCCTTCCAATGATTATAAAGGGTTGATTTCCTTTAGGATTGCTGCTTGGTGGGGTGTTAAGGTGTCTGGGTGTCATGCCCTGCCTGCTCTTCACACTCTAACTGTTCTACAACCATGCTTCCCTCTTTCCATTTCCCTCAACCCACTGGGCTCCTTAGAGCTTCTCTCCCAAGCTTTGCTTCTCTAATCAGAGAGAGTAGTTCTCACCAACACCATAGACTTCTTTTTTCTCTTAACCTTTCTTCAATTGTGATCACTTTTGGGGGGGCGGTGCTCACTAGTAATTGCTTTATTTGATAGATATAATTTAACATCAACCAGCACTTGTAGCATTTACATTAAAAACTTTTTTTATTGAATGAAAGACTCTTTAAATTCTTTGGTCTTTCCAATTTTCAAAAGTACATGATCCCATATAATCCCTTAATAACCCTTTTCTTCACAAAATAACTCTCTTCTTCCCCCTACCCCTCCAAGGCCTCTCCCCACTGGTGAGCACTTGTTTACTGAGTCAGTTCAGTAATATCCCGCTTCACCTCCCCATCAGTCCTCTTTGTTGTTACACCAGGCTTGAAAGGCTTGCAAACTTTCCAGAACTATGTGAATTGATTGGGCCCAGTAGCTCTGTCTCCCTCTCTAAATAAATAATGTGTTACCGTACTTCACTGTAAAGACTAATGACATCTCTGGAAACTCTGTTTTCCTAACTTGTCCTGAAATCTATATCTCTAGGTTTTAATTTTTTTCTGAGTTTTATCCCTGTTACTTACTAAATAAATGATACTCTGCTGATGTTCTGCTATCAGTTCACACTCAGACTCAAGTGTAAATTCAAGTTTATCTTCGCTTTTACCATGGTGTGTTTATAACAATACGGAGGTAGGTGTCCATCATTTGAAGCCACAACACTTGAGTTTGTGCACCTGGCTTAACTTCTTTCAAATTTATGTAAGTCCTTGAAGTGTGAATAGCATTACCAGTATTACATGTGTCATCTTAATACTTTTATAATGCATTTTTCTTCCTTTTTATTCTTCCTGTGAGTGCCCTAGCTCATCTACTCACAGAAATATCAGGCATCTCTTTGTAAAATACTTAGTAAACTACTTGCCCAAAGTCAAACTCTTTGGTGTGATGCTTTAGAACTACCTTATACTTATTCAAATATATGTTTTCTGATCTTCACGTTTGCTAGAAGTTCTCAGCTCTCACCAGCCCTGTTATCTCCTGAAGACAACAGAGCACTGTGTTAACTCCTCAGTCACATCACCACGACCCTTGTCTTTGCCTTTTTATTTCAACTTGTTCTTCAAGCCCTATCTCACCCTGATTTTCTGGGTATTAACCTATTAACTCCATTTAATACCTAAATGAAATAACCACACTACCTAACATTTGCCTTGTTCATGGTCTACAGGCCTGACTTGTATTATTATGATGATGTTAATTACTCTGTAGACCCTGATTATTGCTTAACAATTCATACCCAAGAAAGTATTTTCTTGGCCTTGGTTTTCTGACAAAATGAGGGACATTATATTTTCTCTTTATAGGTCTTTATGAGATTTTATAGGTTAATTAAAACATTCTGAAAAGCTTCTTAAAATAAGATTAATAAAGTTATATATCTTTATGCTTGGCTGTCAGTTCTATTTTTCTATTATTGATGGCAAGCAATTTTTGAAAAATTTATTTTTTCTTAGCCTTTAAAAAACAGTTCTTAAAGTTCAAACTGTGACCAGTGACTGTTGTGTAGATGGATAAAACAAAACAAGACATGCTGTATAATTCCCTCCCACACAGGTATTTATATGCACTTCTTAAATATAATGGAGAAAAAAAGAGAGAAGAAAAAATAAAGAAAGCAAGAAAACAAAGGAAAGAAAACATGAAATCCTATAAAGCAAATGACTGAAAATTTCCTAGCAAGTTTTTAATGCAATTTGTTTATTCAAACTTTGATTTAAAGATGAAATATTTTGTAATGGAACCATATCCGAGTCAGAAATCTAATTGCATCCTTAATTTTGGAAGCAAGTGGATACAGTGTTATGTCTTTTTTAATGTGGTCTTGAGCAAAAGAGTAACTTGCAGCCAAGTAACAGGATCCAGTTTTTAAACCCTTATTTGTTTCCCCTGGGATGAAGATCTTTTCTGTGTCTGCCAACAGGTTTTTTCTTTTTTAATCTGGTGACCAATGAAGAAACTTGACAGTTTTCATAAACTAAAAAGTTATGGGGAGATATAAACTTCCAATTAAAGGACTATAAATGTGATTAGGTTTGTTTGAGTGAAAACAGCTTCCCTTTTCTGGTTTCCTCTCTCCTAGCCCTTGCATTGATTTAACTAATGGATGTCAAGTGTAATCTCTTCATCTCTTGGGTCTCTGGTTCCTTCCAGAGATAAAGTTCTGTGATTCTATGCAAAAATGATTCTCAGTTTGATTGGGTGATCAATACTTGAAAGACTCTGACAGAAGCCATAAATTATCTCCCCAGTAAAAAGTACAGATTCCTGAAAGACATGTACAGTTGACCCTTGAACAATATGGGTTTGAACTGCATGGGTCCCTTTAGACACAAACTTTTTCCACTAAACAGGCACTGCAATACTACACAGTCTGCACTTAGATATGGAAGGACTTCAAAAACAGACAACAGTAAATTTATGGATGAATTTTGGACTGCACGGGGGTTGCTGCCCCTAACTCCTGCATTGCACAAATGTTAATTGTATATGTACATAATTATATTTATATGGCTTCCTTGGTGGCTCAGATGGTAAAGCATCTGCCTGCAATGCAGGAGACCCAGGTCTGATCCCTGAGTTGGGAAGCTCCGCCGGAGAAGGGCATGGCAATCCACTCCAGTATTCTTGCCTGGAGAATCCCAGGGACAGAGGAGCCTGGCAGGCTACCATCCATGGGGTTGCAAATGGTCAGACACGACTGAATAGCTAACACTTTTTTCATGAAATATGTGTATATACGTATGCATGTGTGTGTGTGTGTGTGTGTGTAGATATATATAGTTTTCTTTTTTCTTAAATTGCCTAAAGTTAGCTGTTAGGTATGCAGCTATTATGCAGGTTTTCATAACAACCAAGCCCCCGCCAGTAGCATGGACCCCAGAATCTGCAGAGCCCCACTGCAGTCTCTGAGATGGCAGATAGAAGGCTGGCACATGGCCTGAGCTCTTGCCAATTGAATCATCCTGTCTACTCCTGGGACTTTGAGTCTAGATCTAATGTTACAAAGAAACAGTGATTGCTGTATATTTATTCTGGAGGCACAAGTGGGTTTAGTGCTCCAGACCAGCAAGAGCTGTGTTTCCAGCAGTGAAATACAATGTCTGCTAGCAGTGGGGTCCTAACCAGTCTCTTTTTGTGGTGTGATTTTCACTATTATTGCCTAGCTTCCTTTGGTTTCATAACTGATTTCTAGGTTCAACAGTATCTTTCCAGTAAATTTGTCAAACTAACCAGTATCCTTCCAGTGAATTAACTTTCTGTTTAAGGTCACCAGAATGGGTTTCTGTTGTTTGTAAACAAAAGCCCTAATACACATAAAAGTAAGAAAATAGTTTCAGTATTTTGTTATAACGAGTCCCTAAGCCCATCCGTGGATACTGCCTCTCAATCTAGCGGTTTGGTATTTTGGGGGAATTGGTGGTTGGTGCTGCTGGTTGCTGTGAAGTCGCTAAGTCATGTCTGACTCTTTGTGACCATGGATTGCAGCACGCCAGGCTTCCATGCCCTTCACTATCTCCCGGAGTTTGCTCAAACTCATGTCCATTGAGTCAGTGATGCCATCCAACCATCTCATCTTCTGTCACCCCCTTCTCCTCTGGCCCTCAGTCTTTCCTAGCATCAGGGTCTTTTCCAAAGGGTTGGCTCTTCGCATCAGGTGGCCAAAGCATTGGAACTTCAGCATCAGTCCTTCCAATGAATATTCAGGACTGGGTTCCTTTAGGATGGACTGGTTTGATCTCCTTGGAGTCCAAGGGACTCTCAAGAGTCTTCTCCAGCACCACAATTTGAAAGCATCAATTCTGTAACCTTCAGCTTTCTTTATGGTCCAACTCTCACATCTGTTCATGACTACTGGAAAAACCATAGCTTTGACTACATGGAACTTTGCCGGCAAAGTAATGTCTCTGCTTTTTAATATGCTGTCTAGGTTTGTCATAGCTTTTCTTCCAAGGAGCAAGCATGGTGGTGGTTAGGATGGGGAAGTAGCATAAAGGGATGGTTAAGGACATCTGCTCTAAAGAACATCAAGTTAATTGTTAAAAAATATTACGGGTTTGAAAACCTCAACTTTCTCACAGTATTAGTATGAGGTTAAAAGTCATGAATTTATGCTTATCATTTCTAGAAAGTCAAGTTTATTTTAAAAGGGTACATTAGTAATCTGTTATTTACTTTAGGTCTTGGTACCTCTTATTTTCAAGCTGAGGAGTAAGTTAGATCTCTATCCTCTGACCAAAGTAAATTAAATAAGGCTCCTCATAAATTCATCTTATGTAGTATATACCAAAGAGGCTTTTTTAGTGAAGGAAATAAAACAAAAGGGCTTATATCTGGGTTATAAGTGGGCTCACATTCATCTGATCCAGCAATTCTCTCACACTGAGTCTTTTCATAAAAAATTTCAGAGTTGAAATATAGGAGACTATTCTATGTAAGTTAGTCTACCTAGTATATTCTGCAGACAAATTTTAAAAATTAACCTCAGAGTGTTTACAGAGTAATAGATGGCCTGCAATTGAATGTCTTAAGTTAATATATAAAGAGCCTACTACATGTTTAAATGGCCTGTATGTATAGATTTTGTTAAAGTATAAATGATTGACACCTAAGCTATGAAGATTAAAACTGTGAAGAGTGTGTGTGTGTGTGTGAAATCTCTTTTCCAAGGTAATCAAGTTCTCTTAGTAGAATTTATCACTTGTGAGGCAATTAATACTAAAATTTTAAATATAAGGAAACTAGAAAGTATGAGATCCAGAGAGTAAGTGAGCTGGGCAGGTCATGTGACTTCAGAAAATGAAAAGAAAGGCAAGCAAATCCGTTTTCTCCAATCCTTTGTGCTTTCTTTTGATTTGATTATGTTATCCCCATCTAGACAGTCAAAGAGAAGTTTAAAAGTAGGCTTTCCCTCTTTAGAGGTCAATATCCTTTGAAACACAGAGACGAAATGTTTGTTATATAGTTTGTTTATTAAAATCCATTGTTTTCCCTCTTCTTGTAGCTAAGTCCAGGATGATCTTTGGTGTTTATTGTAGTCCTTGCCTGTAGCCAGCAAATCAGCATCAGCACAGGCAGCCAGAGAATGCTTCTTCTGTGAAAATTAGCTCTCTTCTTGGTAGACAAAATTTATCTTCAGTGCTTATAAACGTCTCCAAATAGCATCTTTTCCCTGGTAGGCTTTACATAGAGCAGAGCAGACCTGTCCTACTCAGGCTGGAACTGAAGGATCATCTCCACAAGAAAGCACTTCTTGAGAATTGAATCTCTGGTTTCTCAGCTACCAAGGGAGTACCTTATGGTTATTACACATATTATATGTATAATAAGGACCCCATATATAATATATATATAAACACCTTATGTATAAGGACTTGTTGTTTAGTTGCTAAGTCATGTCTGACTCTTTTGTGACCCCCATGGACTCTAGCCCCCCAGGCTCCTCTGTCCACGGGATTTCTCAGGCAAGAATACTGGAGCGGGTTTCCTTCTCCAGGGCATTTTCCCAGCCCAGGGATTGAACCCTCATCTGCATTAGCAAGTGGATTCTTGACCATCTGAGCCACCAGGGGAGCTTATTCTAATAAGGACACCTGTTTGCTAATAACTAGACTGAGGGTGTCAAAACACAGAGTATTAAAAAGCAAAAAAAGCGTGGGAATACAGTGCAGATCACACATATACACAAATAAGTCGTTGTTCTTGGTAGCTTAACAGACCATAACTTTTTCTAAGTGGATAAATAGGCTTACAGATTTTCTAGTATTTATTGCATTTCATTTTAATAAGCAGTTATTACAGTTAAATAACTAATTACAGCAGGTATAACAAATATCATGAGGTGTCATCATTAAAATGCTTTATTGCCGGTTTTTCAGTGTCACAAAGTAATAATCAAAGGCCGAGCTTAAAAGAAGTAAAAATGAGTTCCATTAGAGAAGCAAATTAAGATTTCATTTTCAGGGAGACTCCGTATGCTTGACTGCTATATGAATAAATTAGCGTAGGCTAGAGACAATAGGTCTATTGAAATGGCTTGTGTTGAATGAGTGACTGGACGGAATATCCTCTGAGTCCACTCCAGGGTGTATTCCTCCTGCCAGGTGATTGGGATCCTTTTGTCTCTTACTGGTTGACAGACTGTATAGACGAGAAGGCATTTTTCAGTTTTAATTTGTGACTGTGCTACAGAAGACGTGACTGAGAAGTTAAGAGAGATTTAAAAAATAGGAAACTTCTCATTGTTCTATGGGTCTATAAGGGGGTAATGTTTAAAATTAAAGACTAAGATCAAGATGTGAAGGTATTGATTTTTATAATGTTGGTAGCTAGGGATGTTGATTCATCTCTTTTTCAGATCAGGAAGTCAAACTGTAGTAGAAGCTTACTAGTTCTCCAGGGATATCACTAAATGTACAGTTGATATAAAATATCAAAAGTAAAAGTAACTAAGCAATCAAAGGATTTACTCCCAAATTATAAATCCTCTCTTTGATTATACATATATAGAGAGTCATATATATTTGTATATAGAATCATATATATCTGAATGCATATGTATCTTTGAATATATATAATCTTTGAAGTGGTTGACAGAATCATGGACTATTTGAAATACTGTAATTAATAGAAGATTTCACTGTTATGTTGTTTATCCCTTTATTTTTGTAATAAAAAACTGAGGCCAGAGAGTTGAACTGAGTTATTCAGTTTCCATAGTTAATGGTCAGAATAACACTTCCTTAAAGTATAATAATATTTGTATATAAATAATGATCTTTTGATGCCTCTACTTTAAAACTTCAATGTAACTCACTGGGAGAAAAAAGGATTTTGGTCCGGCCTGAAATTTCATCTTTTTATTTACCAGTACCCTGGAGAAGGAAATGGCAACCCACTCCAGTATTCTTGCCTGGAAAATCCCATGGACTGAGGAGCCTGGTAGGCTACAGTCCATGGGGTCGCAAAGAGTCACACGACTGAACAACTTCACTTCACTTTCACTTCACAGAGGGTATCTGCATTATTATGTCGAGTAAGAAGTTAATCTGCTTTGCTTTTGAAAGTCATTTGCTACTCAGTTTAAATATTCTGAACTTCATTATCTTGCAAGTAAAAATGTGATCAGTTTAACATCCACACCCAAATCTAGTTAGCTCCAAATCCTCATCTACCCAGGCAGGACCTCAGGGCTAGTCCCTTTCCAAGTGATCTCAGGATTTCTGAGTGAACATGACTCACTCAGTAGTACAGCTCTTAAAATTTTCTTCCAGATTCAGATTCTTGGTGGTCTGCTCTCCCTAGGTCCTAAGCCAGTGCTTTAAGATGCTGCTGTTGTATTTGGTGCAGAATCAGGGAGACTATTTGTGGCTACTTGGTGACCAGTGCATTGGTAAAGAATCTGCCTGCAATGCAGGAGACCCTGGTTTGATACCTGGGTCAGGAAGATCCCAGGAATTGAACCCTGGAGAAGGGATAGCCTCCCCACTCCAGTATTCATGGTCTTCCCTGAAGGCTCAGACAGTAAAGAATCTGCCTGCAATGTGGGAGACCTGGGTTGGGAAGATCCCCTGGAGGAGGGTATGGCCACCCACTCCTGTATTCTTGCCTGGAGAATCCCATGGACAGAGGAGCCTGGTGGGCTACAGTCCATGGGGTCTCAAAGAGTCGGACATGACTGAGCAATTAAGCGTAGCACAGGTGTCCAGTGGAGAACTTCAGAGCCCCAGAACATATTCATACGCTGCTACTGAATCCTTGAGCTTCAGTATGCAGGCATCATCCATTTTTCTACTTCTTCTCTACACTCTCCCCTAGCCTGCCAAAGCCTCTTCCTTTTCCAGAAAATATTAATAATATGAGGCAAAAGGAAACTTCCAGAGTGCTGTTCATGTCACTTTTGAAAAAGCATTTATGTTCATCTTCATCCAGCTAAGATAACATTTTAAGAAGATTTTGAGATACATTTTACTCTCTGAGAACTGGCGTGAGTGATGGATCATCATTACTGTAATTAATCACTTCTTGTAAGGATGATGAAGATTTGTGTGGTTTGGCCGAAATATTGAGCCTCCATTAAGACATATTTTCTCAATTATTCAACTAAAAACCCATCTCTGGAACAACTTCACAAGGGATAACTTTGTTTTAATCTGTATGTCTAGTGCCTTACTTTCTATGAGGTCCAAATGGATCTCAAGTCTTTTTCTGGGCCATTGACATGGAAAATGATAGTTGGCAGTCAACGGTCATTAAAACTACATTCTTAGGTTGATGCTATAGCATTGGGTAGCCGTTACTGTCATGTTGTGAGTGAAAAAGGTAGAATCATAGTATTTTAAAAATGGAAGGGAACTTAGAAATAATTTTGTTCAACTCCCTTGCCTTATAGATAAAAGCAATCATATAACAATTTGTCATTTTATACCCAATTTAGAAGTTTTCAATATTCTTCTATAAAAAGAAGACATACAATCAAATAAGGTACTATTCCTTGCAGAGACAGTTTATTTGAGCATTTAGTTTCTATTCCATTTAACCATTGCACTGGTGTATCCGGTGGTAATTCTTTTCCTTGATTTATAATGATCCCAGGTACATTTTATACTCCATCCATGAAATGACAGAAACGCCTAAAAAATAATTCACATTTTAGTAAAGAATTCCACCGAAATTCTTTCTTGGATGGGAATATTTTGCAATGAAATGAAATTAGGTAGATAAAGCAATTTCTAAAATAGTGGGATTCTTAGAGCACTGATAAAATTAGGTGAAGTCTGAATGAGTATCTTGAATGGCTGTGGAGGAGGGGCTCAAAGATAAGAAATTTAACTTTATGTTTTTTTGGATAAATGCAGTAACATTTAAGTTTCTGAAAACTCAATCAGAATGTTCAAATGTACTTCCTACTGATTGCCTTGTTTCTCCTGTATCATGTTAAACCAGCCTTGGAGTGTCATGACTCCCCAGGGATTTCCAATTCTTTGCCCTTCCTAAGAGCCATCTGTTGCATTGCTGTTCCCACTAGATCTGACATAAACATTTATGTGTGAGTTCATCTCCAGCAGAGACTGTGCCTAGTAAATTCCTGGAACTCTGTACCGCCCAACGCTTAGTTACTAAGTGTATTTTTTCTCAAGGTATCTTCTCTGAGAAAGGTTATACTGTGGAGCTAATTTAACTGAAGCTAGCACACAAACTTTTTCTAATTAATTAACACCTTGGTGATAAAGGTGGTGGTGGTCACTGAGCACCAAGGTAAGAGCTCTATTCACAGATGTTGAAAATCTTCATCTAAACAAACAAAATGGTCATAAGAATTGAAAATATTCATACAGTATTCTTCCCATGAGTCAAACTCAGATAATGGAGATCTACCAAAGGGATTGCATTGACAGAGTTTGTTTAAGGGCCGTCAAGGCACCATTGACTAGAAGCAAATTGGTTATAATTCACTTGAGAATGTTGTGGTGCCTGTGTTCATCGTCTTCTGAAGCTGGCTTATAAAATCAAACCAGCGTCCTCCTGGACATATTTAATAATGCATTCAAGCCGGCATTTTGCCAAATCCCTTTGAGACAGTATTAAATTGAAAGATATTTTAAACATTCATTTTGATGAATGTCACGTAGGTAACGACCTTGTCCAATTCGCAGAGTCTAGTACACAATGAAGCATTGACTAACAGTTTATTAGAGTAAAATGGGATTCATTTTTCTACATTGGATATTTATTTGCCTCAGTGAGTTATTTCAATTTTATAGAGTTTTTTGTTCTGCTTAAGAAATTAAATACATGTTCATCGTAGAAAATTAGAAAAATGCAAAAGAAATGAGGAATAATTTAAAAAAATAACTTGATTCAGAAAAATGACCACTATTTCTATTTTGGTCTCAATCTTTTAAAATGAAATGTATGAATACATATTTATTTTTATATATTTTCATTTTTTATAGTTTTTAAATTTAATTTTATTTAAAATTTTGTATCAGTTGTTATAAAATTAAATACATATTGCATAATTTAATATTTTTATACAATGCATTTAATGGAAATATTAATATAATGTGTGAAGCATTAATTTTATGTAAGCAACATAATTTATTTCTCTATAGTTGGGTACTTATATAATTTCTCTTTGCTTGTTGCTATTATGCAAATATTATTGAATATTTGTGTTCTTAAATTCTGGTCTTTTTGTAATTATACAAAATTTAAGCATAAGATTCTCTCTCATGCCAAATTCCTAGAAACAGACATTTGGATAAAAGGAGGGGAGAACTGTTAACTACTCTTGTCTTGCAGTGTCAAATTGCTGTCCACAAAATTTGATACAATTCTTTCTTCACATTATCAATTTAGGAGAATCTGTTTCCTCCTCCTTAATTAATGTTATCAATTTCTATAATATATTATCAGTTTATAACCCATGTGTTTCTATGAGAGAAAAATATTTTGCTCATGATATTATAATGTCTAAAACATTTTAATAAGCCTTTTACTTTCCCAATGTAGTATTTGTATGTATAATTTATAGGAAACTGTGATAGTTCCTACTTTTCTTTCTCATTTCATATTGGAATAATTTAACATCAAATATTTACTGAATGGCTACTGTGTATAATACCTCACTAGAATAATAATGAACAGAAACGCCAGATTCATGGAAAATTGGAAAAGGTGTGTATAATTAGGTATCAGGTTTGGCCCATGACCTGGAAGGCAGACCTCTGGATACAGACTGGGGACAGTAGTTGGCCCTCCTGTTAGCAGAAGTGGTATTTTATGACACAGCTGGGACAGCACAGGTGTGGACCAATCAGAAGGGACAAGATTGTTAGATAGTAAACTAGGGGATTGGGCTTCCCTGGTGGCTCAGTGATAAAGGAATCCACCTGCCAATGCAGAAGACACGAGGGCAATTCCTGGGAAGATCCCCTGGAGAAGGAAATGGCAATCCACTCTGGTATTCTTGCCTAGGAAATCCCGTGGAGAGAGGAGCCTGGCAGGGCTACAGTCCATGGGGTCACAAAGTGTCGGACACGACTTAGCAACTCAACAACAGCAAAGCTTGGGGATTGCCTGAGGATACTCAGTGAGCTAATCCTTGAGAAATCTTGGATGAAATCTTTCATCCATGATTTCATCCTTGAGAAATCTCTACCTCCTTGAGAAATACCTACATCTTGCCTAGAGAAATAACAGCCCTATTTTTCAGGGTCAGTGTTCAAATTATCATAGTTATTAATTTTTATTATTTTAGAAAATGCCATTGGATAGTCTGCTCACAAAATACATATTAAATTAAAGTACTATGTAGCTATTAAATATAAATATCTTTAATACTACTTTAATACTGTAACTACTCCTCAGATCCCTTTTACACATAACAAAATAGCCAACTTTGGCATTATTTATCTTAGCCACTTTGGCATTATAATCATCTTCCTTGTTCTGAAGCTAATTTTATTTCTAGAAGTGGGAATTTCTTTGTATGATGAAGTACTAACGGTAACTTTACCAACATGGAAAGTGTAGAGAATTCCTCTGGGGCTCCAAAAGTTTTGCTCTTTTAACCTTTAACTTTATAGACACCTAAACTACTTTAAAGTACCAAAATATGTAACATTAACAATGCATTTATTTGAAAATAAGCAAGAGTGCATGGTGGGCCCTTCAAAATAACATCTTTATTTTCTGTAGCAATTCACAAACCACTTGGCATACAATATTTCATATAGTTATGGCAAAATAATTCACAATTTATATATAAGGAAACTGAGGCTCAGAGAAATCAAACTATTTGTCATAAGTACACAGCCTATAAGTAGCATAATCATAGCCAAATGCACACTCCTATGTATAAAATAGATGACTAATGAAAACCTACTGTATAGCATAGAGAACTCTCCTCATTGTTTGACTGTGACCTAAATAGGAAAGAAATCCAAAAAAGAGAGGCTTCCCTGGCAGCTCCGATGGTAAAAATCTGCCTGCAATGCCGGAGACCCGGGTTCGATCCCTGGAGTGGGAAGATCCTCTGGAGAAGGGAATGGCTACCCACTCCAGTATTATTGCCTAGAGAATTCTATGGACAGAGGAGCAGAGAGTCAGACACGACTGAGCAACTAACACCAACACAGGGAACTCTACTCGTTGCTCTGTGGGGACCTAGATAGGAGAGAAATCCAAAAAAGTGGAGCTAGGTATACAAATAGTTGATTTACTTTGTTGTGAAGCAGAAACTAACGCAACATTGTAAAGCAACTATAGTGAAAGTCGCTCAGTCCTGTCTGCTCCTGGAGACCCCGTGGACTGCAGCCTGCCAGGCTCCTCTGTCCATAGAATTATACAGGCCAGAATACTGGAGTAGATACTGCAATTTGAAAAAAAAAAAGATCCTCTTTCTAGATGTGTGATTATAATGTATCAATACATGTATTGATTGTATTGTATTATATCAATACATATATTAAACATATAAATATTATATATTTATAAAACAATTTATAAAATTTTATATGTATTAGATGATAATATATTTGTATATCATATAATTATGCTATCTAATGTATATGTAATATATATCTAGAAAGAGATTTAATATAAGGTATTAAGGTATTTAAAATGGTAATATGTATAAAATTATATCTGTATCTGTATTCTATTGGTTATGTTTCTCAGAGAACCCTGTCTCATATAACCGTAAACATCCTTATTTTCTGGTTGTGCTGGATGGAATGATGATCCTTCCACCAATATTCACATTTTAATCCTAGAAGCCTGTCAGTGACCTTATCAGGAAGGAGACTTTGCCAAAATGATAAATTTAAGTGTCTCCATATGGAGAGATTATCCTGGTAGTCCCTAAGTGTAATCACAAGGTTCTATATAGGAGAGAGCAGGAGGGAGATTTGATTATAGGAGAAGATGATACTGTGATGACAGAAGCCAGACACTAGGCGCTGGATTTGATGATGGAGGAGGGCCCCTCTGCCAGGGAATGGAGCTGCCCTCTAGAAGAGGGGAAAGGCAAGGAAATGGATTTCCCCCTTGAGTCTCTAGAAGGAACCAGCCCTGCCTTCAGCCCGCCTTCAGTCCAGTGAGGCTGATTTTGGACTTTTGACTTCCAGAACTGTAAGAGAATCAACTTGTCTTGTTTGAAGCTGTTAAGTTGGTGACAGTTTGTTGCAATAGTAATAGGAAAAAATTTGTAGGAAAATAGGAAATAATAGGAAAAAAACAGTAATAGGAAAATAATTCCGATTACAATAGTAATAGGAAATGATAAGTGATGAAAACTATTCTGGACTTAGTTTTCCTCTCTCCTGATAAAATTCCTCTACCGTGTGTCTCTTAGGCATTTCACAAGATGCATTTGCTTCTGGAAATCCCAGTCCCATAATCTTGAGAGGTCATCCTTTACAGAAAGTCATGTGGATAGGGCCAGGTGTGAGTCCTGGGGCTTGATGAAAGTCTTACTCAAAGCTTCTGGAATGGATCCAGGAGAAGGCAGTTAAGGATCTGTGGGTCTGGTTGGGCTCCAGGCAAGCTTGCCTGTGCACACATGACAGGGTGTTCCTCTCAGTACACAGTGGTCAGTGGTCAGTCCTTAGGAGGGAATAAGACAGCCTGAATCTTGGCTCTTGGTCCCCTGCTCACTCATACATCAGCATACGCAAGTAGATGATGGATAAACCAAGAGAGCAGGCCTTGTTCTCTGTGAAATATCCCTACAAAGTACAGTAAATTTCTAGAGTCATTTGATCAAAAGAGAGACATCTGAAATGATGAAACCCAGAAATTGTCCAGGGAAAAAATTTAGCATAATTCAAGAGTAAGTTTTTTGGTTCATTTTTAACAGACCAAAGATAAAAAGAAAAAAAAAAAAGTCTAACACCTGAAGCTTGGGAATCTATGCTTTATTCCCCCTGTGCGGCATCCCTAGGCTTTTCTCAAGTCAGAACTGACAAGAGAATGCTGACCATAAGCCAGCTGCTCTTTCCTGGCAGGTGGGCTGGCCACAACGAGGCAGACATATCAGGGAGGAAATACCAACTTTCACTTCTTTTTTGCTGGCTTGACTTGTTAGTTGCTTGATCAGCTAAGAAATCTAAATTGCAAAGCACAGAGTCTATACTTCTGGATAATAATCTGTTTACCCCTGGGAGCCCTGTCCTCTGCTTGACTCATTTGCTGCTCTTCTTTGAGTCACAATCTACTTGAGATGACATAGCCTCTTTAAAAATTGTTTTTAATTTAAGTATTCATTATTTTTGGCCGTGCTGGGTCTTGGTTGCTGCTGTGTTGGGCTTTTCTCCAGTTGCAGTGAGTGGGGGCTGCTCTCCAGCTATGGAGCATGGGCTTCTCATTGTGGTGGCTTCTCTTGTTGCGAGCACAGGCTTTAGGGTGCACAGGCTTCAGTAGTTGTGGCTCATGGGCTTAGTTGCTCGATGGCATGTAGGATCTTCCTGAATCAGGGATCAAACCCATGTGTTCTGCATTGGCAGCCAGATTGTTTATCACTGAGCCACCAGGGAAGCCTGACATAGCCTCTTGAAGTGACTTTTCTGTGTTGCTCTGACTTGCAGGGATTTCAGGATGCAGAATTTTTACCTTTGACTCACAGCTCTCATTTTTCCTTTGAACACGGACTAGGAGCAAACCTAACAATTATAGTAGTCAATCTTTACTCATTTTGAATCTCCTAAGAATTGTGGTCAGTCAGCTTATAAGTTGTAGGATGAGTTCTTTCTTGGAAATCTCCTTGGAAGGAAATTGAAATAAGCCTTAGAAAGGCAGTTCTGGGCATCTTCTATGGTTGAGATAAAGTATTTGAATCCTGCATAATTGAGTTATTTTCCCAGAAGATTATCAGCTGAATGGCTATAGACTTCTATTGGGCTCTGCTGTTAGTTTATCAGGTTTGATCAGAAATAGACACGGAGGGGACGTAGTCTGTGCTCAGGCTAGGTTCTGATGACATGTGGAAGAAGAGTGGGTCACAGAAAGGATCTGAGGCTGCAATGTCTGCAGTGAGCACTGTTTAGTCTGTGATGGGGCAGCTGGAGAGCGTGAGGTCCTGTGGAACATCTGGGAGAAGAGCTTTGAAGGAGAAGATAGATCAACACCTCTATTTGATCTGCGCTACGTGAGACATCACCTGATACTGGCTTTTTACTCAATGCCCTGATTTTTGGCTCTTTCTGGATCTCTGTCTCCTCTTACTGTCTCTTGCTCCTTGGCATAGGAGGGGACAGGCAGGTAAGAAAAGGCACAGGAAAAAGGGGAATGAGAATGTGAGGATAAGGCTGACCTCTGGGAAAATTTCCTGTTACCCGCTATGTGTAGATAATTCAGGTTGTACACACAGTGGTGAGGGCAGCAACCCAAGTGGATTCACCAGACCTCCCCATTCTCAGCTCCCTGAGACATTTGGAATTATTGCCAGTGGTTGTCAACTGATGTGTGCCATGAACATTGCCATTGTTTATAGACTGAATAAATAACGTTTGCCATCTACTAGTGCTACATTTCAAATATAACAGAAAATAAATTTACTTTTAAATGCTAGTGAATTTATGTGAACTATTACTTTTTTATTCTTCATTTGTTCCCCAGTTTACCTTAGTAAAATAATAGTACCATTATGGGGACACCTTGAAAAGAAAGATTGCTTTTTTTCTTCAAATTTTATAAAAATACGAGTAGACAAATTCTGGCACCTTTGAAGGACCAAGTGTTTTGTTAGATAAACATAGCCATAACTTCCCCCAATACAGTGGCTATTCTGTCCACACAATATCCACTTGTCATTGGAGATGTTGGGGGGTGCGTAATTTCCTCAGTTCTGCCTAACCACAGCGAAGATTTGAAATGATGGGCCAGTGTTACAGTTCGGTTACAGCTCAGAGTTTTATTTGGCAAGCAAAGGTAAGTACACCCTGGAGGCGTGAGGGCAGGCAACCCCAGAGGAGGGGCCTCAATCCATCTTGGCTTCCTCCTTTTGTTCATTTGTCTCCTCCCCGCTGAGCCTGCCCTGTGCAAATTGGGGATAGCCAAGAAGGGGGTGTGTTTCTTTTACCTGAAGTTCTCACTCTGGTCTGTGGGTTTTCTTTTGTTCTGTTTTCACGGGCTTTCCCTTTCCTTGTCTTTTAGCTACCGCCATTTTGGACTCCTTTTTCCTATTCTAACTACCTAACATTCACCCCTTAAGAGATGGGAGGCCCAATTCTTTGGGAGCAGGGTCGTCGAGGTCTCTCTGGCTATTTCCTGCTGAGCTGGGACGGCGAGGGGCATTGGTCCTCCCCTTCTTGCTTGTCTCAAGCCTCCGATTCCTTATAGCAGTGTCCATTTAAGGGTGAGTGGTATTTTCTGTGGTCAGGTGTAGTTTTATATATCCTTGTTGAACTGGCACTGCATGTTGTAGCTTGTTGACCTGGGCAGAGACCAAACGGGTTAGACAGTTGGTAATACATGGCGCAATCATAAGCAGCATCAATATGGTGATAACAGGGACTAGTAGGGGCATTAGCCAACCAAATTCCCCTTCGCCAGGAGAAGGATCCCCAAAGAGAGATTGTAGCCACCTGCGAACTCTCCGGCTCGTTCTTTGAGATCCTGTAGGATCTGAATGTTTTTCTTTTTCCTATCCTAACTACCTTACAGATGTGTTTTGTTCTTTCATTAAAATGTGCATTTGAGAGTTCACCTATTATCTTTCAAATTCAGTGGTTTGTCATCAGATAACTGTGTCATTTATAATTAAAATATAAACAAAATTTTTCTCTTTATAAAAAAAGCATAGACTGAAAAGGGGGAAATGCTTCACTATTCTGCCACTCAGGATATTTACTATTAATCTCTGGGTGTATTTCCTTCTATAACTTTTAAAATATCCATGATTATATATATTATTTTTTAAAAGAGATTTTTTTTCCTGGGTTCTCTGTATAGCTTTTTTGTCTTTTTTTCTTTGATTTATGAATTTAGGATTAACGTCTTTCCATGAGAAGACATCTTGTTAAAATTTGGAATTCCCTATTAATTCATTTGCAAAAGAATCTGTGATTGAGATAAATCCAAGTTTCTAGAGAGCAGAAAGAAATTCTTGTTTTCCTTTGAAAGCATGCCTGGAAGGTATGACAAGTTAAGATGATGGCTCAGATTTTTTTCTAACATGTCTCTCTTCCAACTAAATAATTATGCTTTCTTTCCTTATGCTGCATGTTCTTTTATGCTTTTATTCTTGGTCTGTGATTAAAACCTTTTTAATTAGGAACTAGAGAAATCACTCTAATTTAGGATTCATTTAAAATTTACTGGCCTGCACTTAATTCTAATCTTTCACTGCTTGTGTCCATTTACTAGGGTGATTTTAGCATTACATATCTTCCTCTTCTAAAAATAAGTTTTTTTCTGAAGCCTATTTAAAAGGCCCTCAGGATTGCATAGATATCAAACAGCACATTAGTATTTCACATTTTAGTTTAAATGAGATAGAAACTTGCAAACCAAATTTCCTTTAATAAAAACACAAGCTTGAAAATTACACTCTATAATATTTCCCTGGCTATAACCTCAGGAAGGGCAAAATGCATCTTCATAGGATAAATGTTAGACTGTAAGAATAATAAAATGAGCTCAGAGGAGAATAACAGAATAATTAAAGGCTTAGACAATAATATCTGTAGAGCAAATAACAGAATTGTATTTATTGCCTTGGTAAAATGGCTGTTAGTGATTATAAATAGAATTTATAATGGCAAATTGAATATTGACCACTGTTCGCCAATGTGAAGGATGAAACAAGAACTAGAAGCCTTAAAATAAAGATCTAAGTCATATCCCTCTAAAAGATTTTTTTTAAGAACAAAAAGGTCATTTATTAGAAAGATAGCAAAGTTGATGGAGAGTGTATTGAACCAGCAGTGAGGAGATCTGAGTTCTGTTTGGGCATTGCCTCTGACTCATCAGGCAATCCTTCATACATCCTATTATCTCCCTGGATGAGCATTTACCATCTTTTAGATAAAAAGATGGATCTAAGATATTGATAATATTCCATCAGCCCTGACCTGCTCCAATCATGGTAATATCATTCTTGTCCAGTGTGGCAGAGACCATCAGTTACCTTTCCCACCATCTGTCTTCCCCTTCCACCTCAGAAACAAATCCTAATCATTTTAGCTGGCATAATTTTTCTTAGAATAAAAGCTGTATATCTTCGTTTCCCTGTAGTGCAGTGTGGCTATGTCACTAAGGACTATAATAGTAAGTGAAGCGCAAGCAGATGAGTTGCGTGGGACCGTGGGAAGGTAGATTTAAGGGAGCTGACCTGGCTTCAAGGGGTTTCTTTTTTTGGTCTTCTCCTTTAGACACAAGACTCAGATGAGCTGGCTTAAACTTCAGAAATCACCTTAGACCATTAGGTAATCCTGAGAATGAAAGCAATTGTCTAGCTAATGGAACAAAGATAACATCCTGGGTCTCCTTAATGACACCATGGAGTCACCAAACATGTCCTGGTCTCTGATCTGTGCTTTTTTACATGTGACAGAAGTTTTATCTATTTTTGTTAGGCACTGCTAATTGTTTCCCTCTTAAAGCAGCTCTATTGAATTCTAACTGATGCAGTCAATAAAATGTGATTATTGTTGATTTAAAATCACTACAGCTAGCAATTATTTTGCACTTAGTAGATGCCAAACATTGTTCTAGAGGTTTTATGGACATTGCCTGACTTGATTTGTCCAATATAAATACTTAGGAGTTGGCTATTACTATCTATAATTTACAACTAAGAAAATGGAAACTTGGAAAGATTAAATAGTGGCTACAGGATCATCATGGAACTCAAAAATGACCCAGCCTGGATTCTAAACCAGTTTGGGATGATTTGGAAGCCTGTTCTCTCCATCATTGTCACTAGTTTCATGCAGTCATTCTTTGTGAGTAAAAGATGTACAAGGAGCACCATGTTAGCTGATATTTTGAGAGAGCCTTATAGAATTATCTACATGTAGACGACATGGCATTCAGTCTATTTCCTGAACAAATGTAGGAAACAAAGATCCATTATGCCTGCAGTAATACAGGTAATAACTATCCCCAAACCTTACTTAGACAAACATTTTACCTTTATAAGAGATTTCTATAAATGGAAATAACATTCCTTGATATCAAAGACTATGTTGGGGATTAAATACAATGAAATACAGTTCATAGTGGAACACCAGGTACACAATAGGTGCTCAACGAATGACACCTGACACCATCATTATTTACGGAGTCCACAGCGATGTTGTGAAAATCTAAGGGAATCAGAAATATTAGGTGCAGATGTAACCTCTGCAACTTGGTAATTACATGAACAGTTTAGTCGTTTAACCTTGAGGCATTTAATTTTCTAAGGAATGGGTAACTTATTTTACAGAATTGTAATTAGAGGTGATGTTTTTCAAGTGCCCATTCCAATGCTTGACATGTCCTAGAATCCCAGCAAATGGAAGTATTCATATTAGCATTATTATGATTCTCAAAGGACTCTAATAAACTCATTTGCCAACAGTAATTTCTCATACGTTTATCAGCTCACATGGAAGAGTGCTTGCTTTGGGGTGTGGCTGAGAGACAGCAGTGTGTGTCTGCTTCAGAGGCTGCCGTGGGGAGGTTTCTGTCGGAGCAGACAGCTGAACTGCGTGCCGAGGCAGACAGTGCGCTGGGCCATTCTGCTGGCCCTGCCAAACTGCTGTGGAATTCAAGTTTGTCTCCCCCGATTATTGTTTCTGTGCATGCCTTGATCTCCTTTCTGCCTTTGCCCTGTAGCCAAGGTCGTCCCAATCTCAGGAGGCCAAAAGGAGACCGGTGCTTGCTGGAAACACAAGGCATATGTATCCTGGGAGGGATGTACCCCCGGCTAGATGAAATTTCACAGAGTGGGTGTTCCCCGTGAGAACATTTTCATATATTATTTTTATTTATCATTCTTTTGGCAAATGTTCATTCTTTTGAAAAGTTTGTCTCATAAGAATCAGATAATAGAAGAGTATAGAATGCAAACAAAGGTTTTTGTATAAAAATATCACTTATTGAATTCTTTTCAACATTAACAGTGCATTGAGAACTCTATCGGAAGGTTGTCCCCAGCTATTTAGACTGCATGACTCTCCAAGCCTCACTCAAAGTCCTAAACTAGTAGAAATGTTTCTCCATCTCTCCTGATTCCTTTCCCCTCCCTGTCAACTTTTATCTAAGATCAAAATATTTACATACCTTTTTTTTTTCTCATTTAAAAATTTCCAAATTTGACCACATCCTGCATGGAAAAAAGTGTGACTCTAAACTCTTGCTTCTAGGCTGCTCGTGATGAAGAATCCACTGGAAGCTCTGGAGGACAGGTGCTCCTGGTCTAATGTTACATAGCTCTCCTCTCAACTTACCGCCCCAGGAAAGGAATTTTCGCCAGAGCGGGAGGGAGCTGAGGAAGTCTGGGCGATCCACGACGAACCATCTGAAATCATTTTCCCAGGCAGCGGAATAAACACCTAGCCAGACGTTACGTTGCTTTTCAGAGAGGTGAGTCCTTTCCTGTTTCCTAGCTGCCATCTAGAAAACTCTAAACAAAAATTAAGCTGTTGGTGCATGCATGAAACCTTAAAGCAAGAAACAGTTCTTTAATTTTAAAGGAAGCCCTTTTTGGGGGTGGGGTATGGAGTGGGGGTAGGTCTGGGTGAGTCATTAAATTGTGGTTTTGAAATCAAGGTCAGTTTTCTTTGATGATAAGGTATGTGTAAATCAGAAAGGCTGAGGTTACTACAAAAGAAAAAAAAATGTGTAGAGGATTGAGTGGTTTAACTGTGCTTATGTTCTTTTCATAACTGCATTCTTTGAAGGCAAATGTCAAGTTCTGTTTAGATTTTGTAGAGAAAACTTTCAGAAAATCTAGCTTACTTGAAGTATTTCTCTCTCTCTGCTTTTTCTGTTACCATTACTCCTGCCACCTCTGCAAGGATGACATTAAAAACAGCAATGGTGTTAGCTTAAGGGCTGCTAGACTACAGGGGCCCTCGGAGTGCAAACTATGCTTCTGACAATCAGTTCCACACCTGCCATTATTTCCAAGGGTGTTATTGTCATGTCTCTCTGATTACTTCTTCTTTTGGGCTCTCATAGCAATTTGTATGTAACACTATTGTATGTAACACTATCAAATAACTATTTAACTAGCTGTTTATGTGTCTTCCATACACATGATTTTTTTTTTTATCAGAGAGCACTATTTCAGCAAAATTTTTTGTTTCCGGGGACTGGACTAATGCTTGGTACATGCGTGTATACTAAGTCACGTTAGTCATGTCTGACTCTTTGTGACTCGATGGACTGAAGCCCACCAGGTTCCTCTGTCCATGGGATTCTCCAGGCAAGAATGCTGGAGTGGGTTGCCATGCCCTCTAGGATCTTCCTGACCAAGGGATGGAACCCTTACATCTCCTGCTTTAGTAGATGGGTTCTTTACCTCTAGCGCCACCTGGGAAACCCAACTTGGTACATAGTAGGTGTGCAATAAATTTTTTATTGATTGAATGAAAGTTCTCTAGGCCATGCTCTTTACTTGTAGACAGAGAACCTTAGGGTGTAATTGGATTTAACATTTGATCTATGGAAAACATTTAGTGAAAGTGTTCTAGCAACACTCTTTAACAGAATAAATTCAGTGTGACATGTAAGAATGTATCTAACCCCGAAATTAGCTTCTTAATCCATGATGAGCTATCACAGCAGGTTGTGTCTGGATGTACTGTATTGGCTCACTCTGGGTGTGATATCAAATCATTTCCCTACTTTTCTCCCCATCTCAGATGTTCTATGGAGCCCCTGTCAGAAGTTCAGGGCCAAAGGGAGGGCCGGGCACAGTGTTCCACTTCCACAGAGCATCTCTAATTCGAGCAGAGACCGTAACCTTCATCAGGTCCACTAACCTATACCATTAAATCCTTGCTGGTGATTTTCTCTGTTTCCACTTCTGGCTCTTTAATAAATACAGCACTTCATGTTCAGCTCTGCTTCTTGAAGCTAGTGAGTCTGGGTGAGTTAGGGCTGCTGCTGCCACTGCTGGTAGGCTGACCTCCCAGGGGGAGTCTACTGCTTGCTGAATTAGCCATGTCTGCTGAGTCAAGCTGGTGGTCAGCTGATGCATTGAAGGCATGCATATGTGGCAATTGAGTGCTGCTTACCCACGAACAGAAGCATTTATTCTACCAACTTCTGAGAGTGTTGGCAACTGAAGGGTTTGCAAGCCGTTGTTAGAACTGCATCACAGTTGAACTCTTTCATCCACCCAATCCTACTTCCTTCAATTCTCCCTGGGCTATTTGTCCCATAAACTCCCTGAGGGCAAATCTCCATCTCAGATAGGTTTCCCAGAGAACCTCACCTAAGACAGGTGGGAACTCAAACCTACATACCTATTGAGACTTCACGGTAGATGTAGGGAATAAATGTGGGAGAAAGGGAATGAAGTCAGTACCTTATAGACACATGACAACTAGTTCTGCAAGCTCATATTCATCTGGGTCCCTGAATTCTCCCAGGCTCCAGTGGGAAAACTCTGACATCAGCTATGATCAAAGTCCTAGCCTTTCACGGCTGAGAGCCCGTGGTAATCATTACCACAGGGAATGTCCTGAGCTGAGAGTCATCAGGCATTCATAAAAATCCATCTTTGGAAATCACAATAGGGAAATAAAAAAGCAAAATTCTTAACATCAAGTAAACTTGAGCTCAAATCTTTACTCTTGTAATCATGAGGTCAATAATTCTAGGTTATTTATTTCAACATTCTAAGTTCCAGTGTATTTGTTAGATGGTGGTGTTGATGATCGTAATAATAATGGGCTTCCCAGGTGGTGCTAATGGTAAAGAATCTGCCTGCGAATGCAGGAGATGTTAAGAGATGTGGGTTTGATCCCTGGTTCAGGAAAATCCCCTGGAGGAGGAAATGGCACTCCACTCCAATATGCTTGCTTGAAGAATCCCATGGACAGAGGAGTCTGGCAGGCTACAGTCCATGGGGTGGCAAAGAGTTGGACATGACTGAGCATACTACTACTACTAAAGACCATTTGAAATAATTCTTGTGATGTTTAAAACAGAAAGCTCATGCAAAATATACAATTCCTGACATATTGAAATCACATGGGATTTTTAATTAAGAGATTCTAATTCTAGGCTTGAATGTACTATTTCAGTCAGTTCAGTCGCTCAGTCTTGTTGACTGTACTGTTTATTCTCTGTCTGAATGTACCATTTATACTCTGTTTAAAGACTTTGTGGGAGGACTTCCCTGGTGGTCCAATGGCCGAGACTCTGTGCTCCCAATGCAGGGAGCCTGGTTCGATCCCCGGTAAGGAAACTAGATCCAACATGCTTGACCTGAGATTCTGCGTGCCCCAACTAAGACCTGACAACAGCTAAATTAATTAATTAACTAAATATTTTTTAAAATACTTTGTAGGATGGGCTTAATAATCATCATTTCAAGATAAAGTTTCGCAACTTTTGTTGTAGAAACCTCTTCTTTCCAACAGACTCAGAATCTTCTGCAGCAGTTTCTAGCCCCTTCTGCATATGGCTATCCATGTTTTATATGAATGTTCTAGCTTGTTTCATATTCTCCTTAACCTAGAGTTATGAAAATTTATTCAAATCCTCAGTGAGTTAACCAAACTTCAAAGAGAATATTTTCATCTCTGTTCAATAGGTTCTCTGTAAAGTAGGTGGGGTGGGGGGGTGGGGCGGGGAGCAAGCCTTATGATGAAACCCATGAAAACTAATGTTTATCTCAGGCTTTCCTCAACTTTGAATGTTGTGCTACTTCTAAGGCAATCAAAGTTTTCCAAACAAGTTTATACCCACACTGTTTTAGAACTCTGAAATTTCCTGTGTGGCATCTTTAGACTGGCCTGTGTACATAGTTTTTGTGCCCATGCAAAGGGCATATGGTTGGATGGCATCATTGACTCCATGGACATGAGTCTGAGCAAGCTCCGGGAGTTGGTGATGGACAGGGAGGCCTGGCGTGGTGCAGTCCACGGGGTCACAAAGAGTCGGACACGACTGAACAACTGAACTGAAAGGGCATATGAGCACCCAGATCCTCAATGGCACATGCTTCTCATTTCACACGCTCCTCCACCCAGTCCTGGGCAGATCCACGGTCCCTGGCATTCCAAGTCAGCAGATGGCACCTGCTTTCTCTTCGCTCTTGGGCAGTAAGTGGTGTGGTCACTACCTCCTCACTGGGGCCCCCTTTTCCTGTCAGGACCCCATCCTCCGGTTTCCTCATTCCATCTTAGAGGTGGGTTCATCTGGGTTTCTTCCTGATTTAAGTTTTACGAAGCAGAAGCTGTCGGTTTAGTCTCAAAGCTCTGGGCAGGCCCTTGCCAACCAATTCAGCTCCACAGACCCGCTGGTGTCTACCATTCCCAGCATACTCCTCCTCTTCTTAAAAACACCACGTACATGGCTTAGCAGGAAGTAAAATGACTAATATGTATGGGAATACCTTTTGAGTGTGATGGCAAATATGAGTGAGATAAGGGTTAAATATTTACCATAGACAGAACTCGACTCTGCAGTTTTCATACTCTTGGGTTTAATGGGCGGGTGGAGGTGAGGGAAAGGAAGTGAGGGAGCGGAGATGAAGAAAAGAAAGCAGGAAACTCCTGCAGGTCTGCCTCCTGCAGGTGCTCGTGACCCAGATCTGGGCAGAGCTGGGCAGCAAACTGGGTCTTCATTCAGACAGACAGGCTGTATCCTGGCTGGTTCTCTGCTCTTGCCCTTTCATTAGGTATACATGGAGTAAGTTTTTTCTCTGGTGCCCTGGGCATTTAGAAAGCTGGTTCAACCTCCACACCACCCCTCTGCCCTTCCCCCATTTATTTGTCTTTTTTAATCACGAACTGAAATGTAGAGAGATATTTCTTTTTATGGAAGTGAGTTCTTCTCACAAGGTCAGTTTTTGCCCATTACCCACTGTGAGGAGGACAATTTGAGCAAATGATCACCCTTAATTAGAAAAAGAATGAAGCTCATAATGACAATGGGCAATTTGAGTAATTAAAATTATTTTAGCCAAACATTGATTTCTTTTAAATTAAAATGTGCCCAGAAGCTTATTTATATTTTATATATATTCAAATGACTTTTTGGTTATTCAGTTTTTCTCATTTTAAACCACTTGTGAGCTGACTTTTCCATTTATGCTGGAGGATGTTCAGTATCTCAGAATAATAATTGAGAATGACCCATAAATACTTTAAATTTATGAACCTATCTCTTACTAGCTAAACCATGATTTCTTCAGTGTAATAGCTGGGGAAAAACATAGTAGAATTTTAGAGAAAACAGTTCTTGGCTTACGTTTTTATGTTCAGCAGCCTTATTACTGTTGAGAGTCCCTAAAATTAAAATGCAAAACTAAGCTGCTTGGCTCGGCTCGCTTACTTAACCTTAACAAAATAGAAGGGTCTGTTTCATTAATCAGAAGAACACCAGACATAGTGCATGAATTTTATCTTCCACTTTGTCCTCTGTATTTCAGAATGATGATAATAATAATAAAAGTTCTTGCATTTGGCAGCCAGACAATCATATTCTTTTTGTTTCTATCATGTTCCTATGTAAAATGAATTTCTCAGACAGACTAAATGCCTTAAGGGGCAAAAATTCCTATGATCCTCTCCCCAGGAAATCTTTAAAAATAGAATAAACTTTCACTTGTCTGGGTGTGGTTTTTTAAGCACAGTATGTCTTTGGCAGAGGGATAGTTGAGCTGACCTATGGATGTTGCCTAAAGCTGCACGATCACTTAGGTGGAGAATTTTCCCTTAATCTTTGCCAGGTTTAATTTATCACAACAACGCATGTGCTTATAAATGTTGTAAAACAAAAACAGGGTGCAATCTTCTTTTCCATTGAAAAGTAATGAAACAGCTTATTTCTCAAATTTGGGAAAGTAAGATTACATCAGGAAAAAGTATGATTTTTTTTTTTTCCTCTTCAAACCTCTCCTGAAAGATAGTGAAATATGATAAATAGCATGCTACTTAAGACAATGTGTTTTCAAACAACTGGACCAAATCAGCAAAATGGAACCATATGCTCCATCAAGACCACCTTCATGTTCCTCACTTGAATCTGATGCTGGGTGTCTGGACAGACAGAGGGGCCTGACAATGCTCAGATGTGCTGATGGGCGCTGACAGGGTGGGTACTGGGTGAGGGCCAGAGAAAGCGATTTCACAGATACCGTTACAACCTGTTATGCTTACATCATCTGTCCTCCTGCTGGCCTCCTAGACACGTTGCGGGCAGCCACAAGTTCCCTGCTGTCCAATCTCCCCTGCTGGGAGTGATTATGCTATGAAAGTGTTCACTTTAGCATAACTCCAAAAGAAAAGAATAATATTATCATTTCAGTATGTTGATCATTAACTCACATACACACGCATACACAGAAGGTGACGGTCGATTTTTAAAAACTATATTTGTCTATGGGCAAATTCCAAATCACATTTATTCTCACATTTACCAGTTCCTTTTTTTCCTCTCTTTCAAGAGGAAGTCCAAAGTTAGTCTGTTTTTTTTTAACAGCCAAGCTTTTTTAAGGTATTAGTTACATTATGTTAAAATGCAGGCATGCGTGAAAATTGATTTTTTTTTAGTGGATTTATGGAACAGTGTAATTATCACTACATCCCAGTTTAAAAATGTTTCCATCACTCCAGTAAGTTCCCTGTGCCCATTTGCTGTCAATCTCATCTCCCACCTCTAGCCCAAGGCACACACCGATTACTTTCTGCCCCATAGATTCACTTTCCCTTTTTTTTTAACTTATTTTTTATTGAAGGATAATTGCTTTACGGAATTTTGTTGTTTTCTGTGAAACCTCAACATGAATCAGCTATAGGTACACATATATCCCCCCTTTTGGACCTCCCTCCCATCTCCCTCCCCATCCCACCCCTCTGGGGTGATACGGAGCTCCTGTTTGAGTTTCCTGAGCCACACAGCAACTTCCTATTGGCTCTCTATTTTACACATGGTAATGTAAGTTTCCATGTTACTCTTTCCATCTCACCCTCTCTTCCCCTCTCCACATGTCCATGTGTCTGTTCTCTATGTCTGTTTCTCCATTGTTATCCTGTAAATAAATTCTTCAGTACCATTTTTCTGGATTCTATATATATGTGTTAGAATACAATATTTATCTTTCTCTTTCTGACTTACTTCACTCTGTATAATAGGTTCTAGGTTCATCCACCTCATTAGAACTTACTCAAATGTGTTCCTTCTTATGGCTGAGTAATATTCCACTGTGTATATGTACCACAACGTCTTTATCCATTCATCTGTCGATGGACATCTAGGTTGCTTCCATGTTCTAGTTACTGTAAATAGTACTTCAGTGAACAATGGGATACGTGTGTCTTTTTCAATTTTGGTTTCTTCAGGGTATATGCCTAGGAGTGGGATTGCTGGGTCATATGGTGGTTTTATTCCTAGCTTTTAAAGGAATCTCCATACTGTCTTCCATAGTGGCTGTATCAATTTGTATTCCCGCCAACAGTGCAAGAGCATTCCCTTTTCTCCACACCCTCTACAGCATTTATTGTTTGTAGACTTTTTGATGATGGCCATTCTAACCGGAGGCCCAGCATGCTGCAGTCCATGGGGTCGCAAAGAGTCGGACACCACTGAGTGAACTGAACTGATTTGGACTGGTGTGAGGTGATATCTCATTGTAGTTTTGATGTGCATTTCTATAATAATGAGCGATGTTGAGCATCTTTTCATGTGTTTGTTAGCCATCTGTATGTCTTCTTTGGAGAAATGTCTTAGGTCTTTTCCCCACTTTTCGTTTGTTTTTCTGTTATTGAGTTGAGTTTTTCTGGTATTTGGTTTTTGTTTTTCTGGTATTGAGTTGTATGAGCTGCTTATATATTTTGGAAATTAATCCTTTGTCAGTTGGTTCATTTGCTATTATTTTCTCCCATTCTGAGGATTGTCTTTTCACCTTGCTTATAGTATCCTTTGCTGTGCAAAAGCTTTCAAGTTTTATCAGGTCCCACTTGTTTACTTTTGTTTTTATTTCTGTTACTCTAGGAGGTGGTTCATAGGGAATCTTGCTTTGATTCATGTCATCGAGTGTTCTGCCTATGTTTTCCTTTAAGAGTTTTATGGTTTCTGGTCTTATATGGAGGTCTTCAATCCATTTTGAGTTTATCTTTGTGTGTGGTGTTAGGAAGTGTTCTAATTTCATTCTTTTACATGTAGCTGTCCAGTTTTCCCAGCACCATTTATTGAAGAGGCTGTCCTTGCTCCACTGTATATTCTTGCCTCCTTTGTCAAAAATAAAGTACTCAAAGGTGTGTGGGTTTATCTCTGGGCTTTCCATCTTGTCCCATTGGTCTATATGTCTTTTTTTGTGCCAGTACTATACTGTCTCAATGACAGTAGCTTTGTAGTATAATCTGAAGTCAGAAGGGTTGATTCCTCCAGCTCCATTCTTCTTTCTCAAGGCTGCTTTGGCTGTTTGGGGTCTTTTGTGTTTCCATATGAATTGTGAAATTTTTTGTTCTAGTTCTGTGAAAAATGTCATTGGCAATTTGATAGGGATCACATTGAATCTGTAGATTGTATTTGGTAGTATAGTCATTTTCACAATATTGATTCTTCCTACCCAGGAACATGGAATATCTCTCCATCTGTTTATGTCATCTTTGATTTCTTTCATTAGTGTCTTATAATTTTCTGTATACAGTTCTTTTGTCTGCTTAGGTAAGTTTATTCCTAGATATTTAATTATTTTTGTTGCAATGGTGAAGGGGACTGATTTCTCTTTTTGATTTTTCATTGTTGGTATATAGAAATGCAAGTGATTTCTGTGTATTGATTTTGTATCCTGCAACTTTTCTAAATCCACTGATTAGCTCTAGTAATTTTCTGATCCTATCGTTAAGGTTTTCTATGTACAGTATCATGTCATCTGTAAACAGTGAGACCTTTACTTCTTCTTTTCCAATCTGATTCCTTTTATTTCTTTTTCTCCTCTGATTGCTATAGCTAGGACTTTCAGAACTATGTTGATAGTGGTGAAAGTGGACACCTTTGTCTTGTTCCTGATCTTAGGGGGAATGCTTTCAGTTTTTCACCATTGAGAATAATGTTTGCCATGGGCTTATCATATATGGCCTTTACTATGTTGAGGTAGGTTCATTCTATGCCCATTTTTTGAAAAGTTTTAATCATAAACGAGTGCTGAATTTTGTCAAAGGCTTTTTCTGCATCTATTGAGATGATCATATAGTTTTTATCTTTCAATTTGTTAATATGGTGTATCACATTGATTGATTTGCATATATTGAAGAATCCTTGCATCCCTGGAATAAACCCAACTTGATCATGGTGTGTGAGCTTTTTGATGTGTTGCTGAATTCTGTTTTCTAAATTTTGAGGATTTTTGCATCTATGTTTGTCAATGATATTGGCCTGTAGTTTTCTTTTTTTGTGTTGTCTTTATCTGGTTTTGGTATCAGGGTGGTGATGGTCTCATAGAATGAGTTTGGAAGTATTCCCTCCTCTGTAATTTTTTGAAAGAGTTTTAGAAGGATAGGCATTAGCTCTTCTCTAATGTTTGATAGAATTCTCCTGTGAAGCCATCTGGTCCTGGGCTTTTGTTTTTTGGGAGATTTTTTATTACAGCCTCAATTTCAGTGGTTGTGATTGGATTATTCATAATTTCTACTTCTTCCTGTTTCAGTCTTGGAAGATTGAACTTTTCTAAGGATCTGTCCATCCCTTCCAGGTTACCTATTTTATTGCCATAGAGTTGTTCATAATAGTCTCTTATAATCCTTTGTATTTGTGTATTTTCTATTGTAATCTCTCCTTTTTCATTTCTAATTTTGTTGATTTGATTCTTCTCTCCCTTTATTTTTTGATGAGTCTGGCTAAAGGTTTGCCAATTCTGTTTATATTCTCAAAGAACTAGCTTTTAGTTTTATTAATCTTTACTATTGTTTCTTTCCTTTCTTTTTCATCTATTTCTGCTCAGATCTTTATGATTTCTTTCCTTCTACTAATTTTGGGTTTTTTTCTTCTTCTTTATCCAGTTGTTTTAGGTGTAAAGTTAGCTTGTCTATTTGATGTTTTTCTCATTTCTTGAGGTAGGATTGTATTGCTATAAACTTCCCTCTTAGAACTGCTTTTGCTGTATCCCATAGGTTTTGAATTGTGTTTTCATTGTCATTTGTTTCTAGAAATTTTTTTATTTCCCTTTTTCTTTCTTCAGTAACCTCACTTTTCCTCTTGATAAGGGTGAAAGAGGAGAGTGAAAAAGCTGGCTTAAAACTCAGCATTAAAAAAACTAAGATCCAGGCATCTTGTCTCCTCACTTCATGGCAAATAGAAGGGGAAAAAGTGGAAACAGTGATAGATTTAATTTTCTTGGGCTCCAAAATCATTGATGAAAATTAAAAAGACACTTGCTCGTTGGAAGAAAGGCTATGACATCCTAGGCTGTATTAAAAAGCAGAGTCATCACTTTGTGGTTGGTATAGGTCCATACAGTCAAAGCTATGGTTTTTCCAGTAGTCATGTATGGATGTGAGAATTGGATCATAGAGAAGGCTAAGTACAAAAGAAATGATGCTTTTGAATTGTGGTGCTAGAGAAGACTCCCTGAAGAGTGCCTTAGATGGCAAGAGATCAAACCAGTCAGTCCTGAAGGAAATCAACCCTGAATATTCATTGGAAGGACTGATGATGAAGCTCCAATACTTTGGCCATCTGATGTGAAGAGTTGACTAATTGGAAAAGATCCTGATGATGGGAAAGACTGAAGGCAAAAGAAGAAAGGGGTGGCAGAGGTTGAGGTAGTTGCATGGCATCACTGACTCAATGGACATGAGTTTGAGCCAGCTCTGGGAGATGGTGAAGGACAGGAAAGCCTGGCATGCTGCAATCCATGGGGCTGCAAAGAGTCGGACATGACTGAGTGATGAACAACAACAAAAAAGAAATTTATAGATATCATATAAGAGAATACAATGCCATTTTTGAAATGCTTCTTTTACTTAGCATATTATTTTTGAGGTTTACCTGTAGTGTTGTACCAGTAGCTTGTGTTTTTTTAATTATTATTATTATTGGTGAATACTATTCCAGTGTATGGGAATACCACATTTTTTTTTTTTCAATCAGTTTACCAGTTGATAGACATTCAGATTTTTCACAATTTGGGACTATTGTGAATGTGCTGCTGTGAGCATAACAGATACAAATCTTTGTATGAAGGTCAGTTTTCATTTGGATGAGTGGCCAATATTCATTGGATGCATAGCCAATAAGGGAATTTTTGTGTCATAAGTTTGCGTTTAACCTTTTTTAAGAAACAAAAATAGTTTTCCAAAGTGATTGCATTATTTTTCATTTGCTTCAGCAATGGGCAGGGGGATCCAGATTTTCATCAGCAGTACTTTTTATTGTCTGAATTTTGATTATGGCCATCCTAGAGTGTGTGAGGTGGTATCTGTGATTTTGATTTGCATTTTCTAGTGATTTATGATGTTGAGCATCTTTTCAAATGCTTGTTGGTCATTTAGATTTATTTTTTGGACAGATGTCTCTCTAGATCCTTATTTTTCAACTGGAGGTTTTTATTATTGAGCTGTAGAAGCTCTTTATAGATTCAGGATACAAGTCCTTTCTGAGATATATGATTTGCAATATTTTCTGTCAATCTGACTTGTATTTAATTTTAAAATTTAGAAAACAAAAGTTTTGAAATTTTGATGAAGTCCAATTCATCCATTTTTCTTTCATATATAATAATTTTAGAGTCATATCTAATAAATCTTTGCTTAACCTCTTTCAAAAATGCTTTTCTCTCATGTTTTCATTAGAATTCTTAAAAAAATTTCATTTACCTCTAGGTCTACGATCCATTTTAAGTTGATTTTTGTGTGTGGCATCTGATAAAGAGCTAAGATGATGATTACTGTTGCTATTTTTTTACATATGGGTATCAAATTATTTCAGCACCATTTGTTGAAAAAAAAAGTATCCTTTCCCCCTAAATTTCTTTGGCTCTTTGTCAAAAATCAATTGACCATAAATATAAGGGTTTATTTCTGAATTTTCTATTCTGTTCCATTGATCTATGTGTCAGTCCTTATGCTAATCACACTGCCTTGATTATTGTAGCTTTATAGGAAGTTTTGAGATTGAATAAAGTCCTCCTACTTTGCTCTTTTTTTCTAAGTGGAGCCAAATCTTATCTCAGTAATACTCCTTCCACCATAGGAAATAGTTTAATTTCTAGTCCTAAAAGAATTATAAAAAATCATGAAAAAGTGCTTTCATGTAAATAGGTCTTTGCAACATAACAAGCCACCTCAAAACTAGTGGCTTAAAACACAACCGTTTGTTTGGCTTACAATTCTGAGTCAGCATTCTGAGATGTGCTTAACAGAACAGTTTTGCCCCTGATCTCGGTCATGTGTCTGTGGTCAGCTGCCAGTCACCGTGACTGTTCTGCTTCTGGAGGTTAACTGGGTGTCAGCTGGGGCAGTGTGGGTAATTGGGCCATGTGTTTCTCATCATGCATCTGACTAGACTGAGCTTGTTCCCATGGCAGCAGGGTAGCCACAACAGCAAGAGGAAAGACTTCCAAAATCTCTGTTCACATCACTTCTGCTAATGTCTCTTTAGTTAAGCAAGTGACAAAGCCAAGATCAGCATCCTCTGTGAGGGCTCTACCAAAGGAGAATAGAAGATTATATAGGAACTAATTGAAGGCGTTACTGGGTCCATCCACCACAGTTTTTAGCAACCTGGAGGAATTAAATGCTTTGAATGTAAGGAGAATCACGTTTCTGGATATGCCAAACCAGTTATTTCAAAGCAACAGTTTTTTGTCATTGGAACTGACTCTAACATAGATTCCTAATCCATTGAGACCCACGTACCATCCAGTAGCTACTCCTAGAAAAGAATACAGAGAAATAAAATGGTTCCTTATAATTTTCCTTCAGATCACAAAGCTTTGAGGAAACCCAGAGGAACAAAAATGTTCCCTCAATAAGAACAATTAGGGATTTCCAATTCCATTCTTGCCTAACTTCACATGATTTACTTTTAGAGCTATGTAGTTTCAAGAGATCCTAGTGGTCATTGTTCAGGCTTCCCTTGTGGCTCTGACAGTAAAGAATCTGCTGCAATCTGGGAGACCTGGATTCGATCCCTGGGTTGGGAAAATTCCCTGAAGGAGGATGTGGCAGCCCACTTTAGTATTCTTGCCTGGAGAATTCCATGGACAGAGGAGCCTGGTGTGCTACAGTCCATGGGGCTGCAAAGAGTCGGACATGGCTGAGTGACTAAGCACAGCATAGTGGTCATTGTTGTTCAGTTGCTAAGTCTCGTCCAAGTCTTTGTGACCCCATGGACTGCAGCACGCCAGGCTCCCCTGTCCTTAACTACCTCCTGGAGTTTGCTCAGATTCATGCCCATTGAGTGGGTGATGCCATCCAACCATCTCATTCTCTGTCGTCCCCTTCTCCTCCTGCCTTCAATCTTTCCCAGCATCAGGGTCTTTTCCAATGAGTCAGCTATTTGCGTCAGGGGGCCTAATGGTCATATAGACCCAAACCCGAAGGTTGTACTTTATAGCTCCTTCAACAAGATAGACATCCTGACATTAGGATCCACTACTTTGCATAAATAACCAAGTCATACAATGTTTTCCTATACTCTTCTGGGAGACAGAAGCTACCAGTATTTTGGTGGGAAGACAGACCTTTATTTCCAAATTCACATTAGTCTAACTTAATTCATTATTGTTTTTTTCTTTATATGCTATGGACCAACCATTGGCTTTAGTATTTCTGCTGACACTGCTTTTATGAAAAGACTTGAAATGTTTTGGCAAAGGGGAGGCTTGAAAGCAGATGAGAGGAAGGAAACTGAGTAGTCTGGACATAGCCCATCAAGTAGAGCTGCATGGCTTCAGTGAGCAGTTTTATGTTAAGAACAGTAGTTATGGATTAAATATACTCTCTGAGCCATCCAGGAAAACCAACTAGCAATGACGTTTATATGGGAAAAAAATAATTGAGCAAATAGTTTTACAAAACTGATCCATTTGTAAATTAAGGTCAACCTGAGATGTGTTTATTTCAGAATATATAGATAACAGCAGGGTTTATATGAGACGTTGGATAGACTCTTTAGCTAATCTAACTAATTAATTCAGTTCCACATGGGCAATTCATACACAGGCTCCTTGATTTCATTTTTATCTGACAAGTTTGTTGATTAAAATGATTACTTAAGTGTATTATGTTGGGATTGTGAATATGGAATTGGACCAAAAAGTTTAAGCTATTACAAGGTTAGATCACTCGAGGTGCTTAGTGAGAGACTAGTTTCTTAGTGTTGATGGTCATGGCTGTCATTATTTAAAGGAGTTTATGAAGAAATGTGGTCCACTGAAGAAGGGAATGGCAAACCACTTCAGTATTTTTGCCTTGAGAACCCCATGAACAGTATGAAAAGGCAAAAAGATAGGACACTGAAAGATGAACTCCCCAGGTCAATAGGTGCCCGGTATGCTACTGGAGATCAGTGGAGAAATAACTTCAGAAAGAATGAAGGGATGGAGCCAAAGCAAAAACAACACCCAGTTGTGGCTGTGACTGGTGATAGAAGCAAGGTCCGATGCTGTAAAGAGCAATATTGCATAGGAACCTGGAATGTTAGGTCCATGAATCAAGGCAAACTGGAAGTGGTCAAACAGGAGGTGGCAAGAGTGAATGTCAACATTCTAGGAATCAGCGAACTAAAATGGACTGGAATGGGTGAATTTAACTCAGATGACCATTACACCTACTACTGTGGGCAGGAATCCCTTAGAAGAAATGGAGTAGCCATCATAGTCAACAAAAAAGTCCAAAGTGCAGTACTTGGATGCAGTCTCAAAAATGACAGAATGATCTCTGTTTCTTTCCAAGGCAAACCATTCAATATCATGGTAATCCAAGTCTATGCCCCAACCAATAACACTGAAGAAGCTGAAGTTGAATGGTTCTATGAAGACCTACAGTACCTTTTAGAATATCCCAAAAAGATGTCCTTTTTATTATAGGAGACTGGAATGCAAAAGTAGGAAGTCAAGAAACACCTGGACTAACAGGCAAATTTGGCCCTGGAGTACAGAATGAAGCAGGGCAAAGGCTAATAGAGTTCTGCCAAGAGAACGCACTGATCATAGCAAACACCCTCTTCCAACAACACAAGATAAGACTCTACACATGGACATCACCAGATGGACAACACTGAAATCAGATTGATTATATTCTTTTCAGCCAAAGATGGAGAAGCTGTATACAGTCAGCAAAAACAAGACCGGGAGCTGACTGTGGCTCAGATCATGAACTCCTTATTGCCAAATTCAGACATAAATTGAAGAAAGTGGGAAAAACCATTAAACCATTCAGGTATGACCTAAATCAAATCCCTTATGACTATATCGTGGAAGTGAGAAATAGATTTAAGGGACTAGATCTGATAGAGAGCCTGATGAACTATGGACAGAGGTTCATGACATTGTACAGGAGACAGGGAGCAAGACCATCCCCAAGAAAAAGAAATGCAAGAAAGCAAAATGACTGTCTGAAGAAGCCCTACAAATAGCTGTGAAAAGAAGAGAAGCGAACGCAAGGAGAAAAGGAAAGATATACCCATTTGAATGCAGAGTTCCAAAGAATAGCAAGGAGAGATAAGAAGCCTTCTTCAGTGATCAGTGCAAAGAAATAGAGGAAAACAACAGAATGGGAAAGACTAGAGATCTCTTCAAGAAAATTAGAGATACCAAAGGAACATTTCATGCAAAGATGGGCTCAATAAAGGACAGAAATGGTATGGACCTGACAGAAGCAGAAGATATTAAGAGGTGGCAAGAATACACAGAAGAACTGTACAAAAAAGATATTCATGACCCAGTTAATCACAATGGTGTGATCACTCACCTAGAGCCAGACATCCTGGAATGTGAAGTCAAGTGGGCCTTAGGAACAAAGCTAGTGGAGGTGATGGAATCCCAGTTGAGCCATTTCAAATCCTGAAAGATGATGCTGTGAAAGTGCAGCACTCAATATGCCAGCAAATTTGGAAAACTCAGCAGTGGCCACGGGACTGGAAAAGGTCAGTTTTCATTCCAATCCCAAAGAAGGGCAATGCCAAAGAATGCTCAAACTACTGCACAATTGCACTCATCTCACACACTAGCAAAGTAATGCTCAAAATTCTCCAAGCCAGGCTTCAGCAATACATGAACCGTGAACCTCCAGATATTCAAGCTGGTTTTAGAAAAGGCAGAGGAACCAGAGATCAAATTGCCAACATCTGCTGCATCATCGAAAAAGCAAGAGAGTTCCAGAAAAACATCTATTTCTGCCTTACTGACTGTGCCAAAGCCTTTGACTGTGTGGATCACAACAAACTGTGGAAAATTCTGAAAGAGATAGGAATACCAGACCACCTGACTTGCCTCTTGAGAAACCTGTATGCAGGTCAGGAAGCAAGAGCTAGAACTGGACATGGAACAACAGACTGGTTCCAAATAGGAAAAGGAGTACGTCAAGGCTGTATATTGTCACCTTGCTTATTTAACTTACATGCAGACTGCATCATGAGAAACGCTGGGCTGGAGGAAGCCCAAGCTGGAATCAAGATTGCCGGGAGAAATATCGATAACCTCAGATATGCAGATGACACCACCCTTATGGCAGAAAGTGAAGAAGCACTAAAGAGCCTCTTGATGAAAGTGAAAGAGGAGAGTGAAAAAGTTGGCTTAAAGATCAACATTCAGAAAACTAAGATCATGGCATCCGGTCCCATCATTTCATGGGAAATAGATGGGGAAACAGTGGCTGACTTTATTTTTTCTGGGCTCCAAAATCACTGCAGTTGGTGATTGCAGCCGTAAAATTAAAAGATGCTTACTCCTTGGAAGGAAAGTTATGACCAACCTAGACAACATATTAAAAAGCAGAGACATTACTTTGCCAACAAAGGTCCGTCTAGTCAAGGCTATGGTTTTTCCAGTAGTCATGTATGGGTATGAGAGTTGGACTATAAAGAAAGCTGAGTGCCAAAGAATTGATGCTTTTGAACTGTGGTGTTGGAGAAGACTCTTGAGAGTCCCTTGGACTGCAAGGAGATCCAACCAGTTCATCCTAAAGGAGATCAGTCCTGGGTGTTCACTGGAAGGACTGATGTTGAAGCTGAAACTCCGATACTTTGGCCACCTGATGCAAAAGCTGACTCATTTGAAAAGACCCTGATGTTGGGAAAGATTGAAGGTAGGAGGAGAAGGGGCCGACAGAGGATGAGATGGTTGGATGGCATCACCGACTCAACGGACATGAGTTTGGGTGGACTATAGGAGTTGGTGATGGACAGGGAGGCCTGGTGTGCTGCAGTCATGGGCTCGCAAAGAGTCGGACACGACTGAGCGACTGAACTGAACTGATGAAGAAATGGAGGTGTGCCCTTGGTCAGAGATAGGCATTGTTGCTGCCATCTACAGTGGTGATAGATTAAATCACTTGCAGACTTCAGGCTCTGTTTAAATTTGTGGTTGAAGCAAGAAAGATGATATCTGTCAAAGATGAGTGCCTTCATTAATTAAATTAGCAGGATATTTTACTAGCTCTAATTAGTAGAAAATAAGCCACAGAAATATAGTGATTAAAGCATGCTAATCTGATTAGCATCACAGTATTGTTACAGGATACTTGAAAATGGAGAATCACCGGACTAAGACTGGAAAGATGCAGGGATCTGTTTGGAAGTAGAGTGTGTGTGTGTTCAGTTGCTTCAGTGAAGTCCGACTCTTTGCAACTCTCTGGACTGTAGTCTGCCATGTTCCTCTGTGCACGGGATTCTCTGCAAGAATACTGGAGTAGGTTGCCGTGCCCTTCTCCAGGGGATCTTCCCAACCCATGTATCAAACCAGTGTCTCCTGCATTGCAGGCAGATTCTTTACTACTGAGCCACCTAGGAAGACCCCTGAAAGACGAGGGTAGTTGCAAATGATAACTAAACCTGGAGCTGCTGTTGGATTGCCAGAATGTTTGAAGGAATATGCCTGAAAAACAGCCTGAAAATCATGAGATATTGTTGAATTGATAAAAAGCCTTCTTTCTAGAAGGAGGGCTATAAAATACAGGACCATCTGCAATAAAAGGAGCTAAATATTAAGTTTAGTGCTTTCACTAGCTGAGCAAGATTTTAGCCAGTAGAGGCCGAGCCTCTCAAAATTTCATATTTATGCAGTCTGTAGAGTAGAAAGGTTATGAGCTGCCTGTGCTTTTCTTTATCCAAACCTACACAATGAAGGCAGTGTCCGTTTGAGACATTTAGACAAAGGGTATCCAAGTATATTGTGGTTTGGGAGAAATGCAATTTTGTTCCATTCAATGTAGTACAAATCATACCATTAAATTATCATGTGCACCCTCTCCAGTGTTCTGTTTCTTGGTCTCACTTTGTATAGAACTAGTTTTAGTTTATGGGTGTAGATAGATGGAAACTGTCCATTTTCTTTCCACCAGTCTCCAGTCCTCCCTCTCCCCCATTTTCTGGTTTGTAAAGATTCCAATCACCTCAAAAACTGAACGCTATACTAGATCATCTGTCTCCAGTATTTTCTGTATGTATATACGGTGCATTGTTTATGAGGCTTTCGTAACATTTAAATAACCATAAACCAGCAGAAACCATAACAAAGGTTCACTATTAAAACAAATCATAACTGAAGTTTTTAGAAGGTATTCAATTATAAATTAAATAAAAAATGGTATAGTTTATATTGACTTAGTCTTCTAATATCTGGCATCGACTATTTTAAATTTTTATTTTCGGTATGGGCTTATTATAAGAATAGATTTTCCTTCAGTTTGGCAAATGCTGAGACATAAGAAAATCATTTTAAGCGACCAGTATTATAACAGAAGGTTATGGCTATTTCAAATCAAATCATTTTTAAAAAAATAGACATTTTATTGTCAAGTCAATGTCATAGATTTCAGCCACACTTGTGTCACCCTGCCTATTGAAATGATTTAGTTCAAAATAAAACAACATATTCAGTATAGATTTTTTATTAAAAATTTCTACTAAGAGCAAAGAATTGTTTTTGGTGCTCATGGCTAGAAAGCAAAATGATGCAGTGAACAATTTCTGGGATAGTCTCAAGTTAAATTTATTAATCTAATTCCTTCTATGTATTTAATTCATTAATTATTATTCACAATATATAATTTATAGCTCTCACAAACTATGATATGAAATTCGATTTCAACTGAACTATTATGTGTTTGGTAAAGGAAATATATGTATTTTTAGCCAATGAATATTTGTTGAGAACCCCATAAGATGCATTATTCTGTCCTGTGCATTTGGTATCTTTTTCCAGGAATATATATGATCTGGTAAATAGATAGGATACTTGTCTTAGATTTTTAATGGAGATATGCTGATGTGTGTTCCACACAGACACTTAACGATACAATGAATAACCAAGTAGAACACTGACTGTTTCAGTTCAAAGTCTGTTCTTCTTCCTTCTCTCCTTCCTTCTCTGTCTGGAAGCTTTTAGAAAAGGCTGATCAAGGTGTGCCCCTGTTAGTGGGGAGGCTGTGACACAGTAAACGTGTTATTGCTTGAGCAAGTTGCGGGTGGTATCTGTGCCCTTGGAGGTGAAGTTTTAAAGCTCAGTTGGTTAAGTAGGTTTCTGCACAGGAAGTGGTAGGTGGGAGCTTGTGGAAAATCCAGGGAGGGGTGTTGGAGTTACAGCAAGGGAAGAAGGTCTCTTTGAAAGGAAGCAGAGGCTTTGGGAGTGATGGCTGTAAAAGGCCAGTTGGAGGAAAAGAAGAAAGTCCATGCGAGGAGTGTGGGGAAGCTAAAGTCCAATTTATCCATTTTTCTGTTATAGATCACAACTTTAGTGTTCCATCTAAAAAAAGTCTTTTGCCTAACCCAGTTTCAAAAATATTTTCTCTCATGTTTACATTAGAATATTCATAGTTTTATATCTTACATTCAGGTCATGATCCATCTTGAGTTGGTTTTTTTGTGTGATGTGTTATAAAGAGCTAAGATGGTGATTACTATCGTGATTTTTTTTGCATGGATATCCAATTTTTCCAGTACCATTTGTTGAAAAGAATTATCCTCTCCCCACTGAATTTCTCTGGCTCTTTTTCAAAAGTAAATTGATGATATACATATCGATACAAAGGTTTATTTCCGAACTTTCTGTTCTGTTCCATTCATCTATATGTCAGTCTTTACACTTGTCACACTGCTTTGATATCTGTGGCTTTATTGCCAGTTTTAAAATTGAGAGGTGAAAGTCCTCCTACTTTTGGGGGAGAGGTGGTGCTTCAGAGGGTACAAAGGGTGTGTGGATAGTCTGACAAGAAGCATCAGAGCCCAAAAGAGAGGAGGAGTTTGGCTCTGTGTGGGTGTTGGTGATGGAACCCACCATGGGTCATGAAGGCTGAGATCAAGGTGATGAAAGTATCCTGGTGGGAGATAGAGGTAATAACAGCAACATCCATGCATAAATGTTGGAGCCCAAGCCATGTGTGGAGGGCACCTGTGCAGGCATTGTGCCCGGGCGTGGGGTGGGGAATAGGACATCTGCAGGAAGATTGGTGATAGGGATGGTTTGATGAGGAATTGGTTACCTTCTGGGGGACTGAGTGAATAAATAAGTATGCTAAAGATAGAAACAGGTTTCTCATTATAGGAAATAAGGAAAAGGAAAACACTGGAATAAGCTCTGTGGTGTTAGTTTGGAATTGAGGTATAGGTTTGAACTCATGGTTTTCAATATATAGATATGCATGTGTGTACAAAGCTGATGCTCCAGTATTTTGGTTATCTGATGTGAACAGATGACTCATTGGAAAAGTCCCTGATGCTGGGAAAGATTGAGGGCAGAAGGAGAAGAGGGCATCAGGGGATGAGCTAGCTGGATGGCATCACTGATGTAATGAACATGAACTTGGGCAAACTCTGGGAGATGGTGAGGGACAGGGAGGCCTGGCGTGTTCCAGTCCATGCGGTCACAGAGTCGGACACGACTGGGTGACTGAACAACAACAACAAATAATATAACGTATACTATGTGCATGCACATACATGCATATATTAACTAGCTCTGTCCAATGAGGGGACTTGAGATCAGTGACACGCCAGTGCCATCCTGATGTTGCCATGTAAAATCCATGCTCCAGGAAAAGAACCAGGATTCCTCAGAGAAATGGCTGATCTAAGGTGGAATTTGGGAAGTTTGAAAATAAATGTAAGGCATCTCATTATACTGGAAAATAAGAAAATACTGAAAGAACAATCGGGACATTTCAAAAGGACAGAAGCCAGGCAGCCAAACAAGGGACAAGTTTAGCATCAGAATAAAAAAAATGATAGTTGACCTTCTCCTAACAGTGGACTATTGACTGATTAATGTTTAAAAAAGAAGAACATCATTTGACAGCCATCATAGTAATAATGCAGGCCAGAAACACCCATGGCTATTCATTAGTGGTAGAAACTTTGATGAGGAATGGATATTGTCTTGAAGCACCTTCACAGAGGGACAAAGAGCGATTTTACAGTAAAGAGACCTGGCAGACTACAGCTTAGTCAAGGGGAACATTACCAAGTGAGACAAAGCAAAATGATGCAGCACCTATAGGCTGCCCTGAGAACAGAGCATCACATTTGAGATTCCCACCAAAAATATATAGGGCTTTCCTGGTGGCTCAGATGGTAAAGAATCTGCCTGCAATGTGGGAGATCTGGGTTTGATTCCTGGATTGGGAAGATCCCCTGGAGAAGGGAACAGCTACCCACTCCAGTATTCTGGCCTGGAGAATTCTGTGGACAGAGGAGCCTGGCAGGCTACAGTCCATGGGGCTGCAAAGGGTCTGATAAATAATCACGAGGAAGCATCGAACAGCCAGAGTGAAGAGCATCTTCTAAATAACTGGTCTATAGTCTTCCAAAGTCTCAGTGTCATGATAGGCAGGGAAACCTTGAGAAACTGTTTGAGACTGAAGGAGATTAAAAGACATGGTCACCAAAAAGAGTTTTATTTTTTATTTATTTATTTTTTTTTTTCAAAAAGAGTTTTAGTTTGGAACCTTTTGCTGAAACACAATTTCTGGCCAACTGGAGAAATCTGAACATGGATGAGGGCTTCGCTGGTAGCTCAGCTGGTAAAGAATCTGTCTGCAATGTGGGAGGCCTGGGTTCAATCCCTGGGTTTGGAAGATCCCCTGGAGGAGGGCATGGCAACCCACTGCAATATTCTTGCCTGGAGAATCCCGACGGACAGAGGAGCCTGGCTGCCTGCAGTCCATGGGGTCAGAGAGTCAGACAAGACTGAGCGACTAGGCACAGCACAGCACATTGGTGGTTGAAATATATTAACACTAAATTATCTATTTTAATTACTCTATCAGAGATTTGTAGGAAAAGATATTACTTGTAGGAAACATTCTATAATAATTGAGGGTAACGGGACGCCAAGGCAGTAAAACTGTTGAAATTCGAAACTATTTTAAGAGAATAAAAAAAGAAAAAAACATCAGGAATCTGAAACAATCTGTTTTCTGGAGCAGGCTGTGCAGTGACCTGGCTTTTTGCAGGAGAACAAAGCACTTCATCCCCTTATGTTTCTATTTCTTTATCTCTTAAATGAAGGAGTTGGACTCACTTATCTTATATTCCCTATAGATCCAACGCTTAAGTTTCTCAAGTTCAAGAGCACTGCAGTTAGGGGTTAGATGAGACTGGGATAAGGGGTCAGAAGGTCTAGAAGAAGAAATACTGGTTGTGTTTTGTGAGAGGTGAGCTTCTCTTTGAGGCCAGGCAGAGGGTGAAGATGTCGGAGCAAGGAGAAGCCTGCAAACAAAGGATTTGAAGGAAGTTGCACAACTGGTAGAGACAAGGTTTTATTTTTCACTGGGAGGTTTCTTGATTCCTTTCTCTTTCTCTTCCCTCCCTTCCTTTCTTCCTCCCCCCTCTTCCTTCCTTTCTTTCTCCAGCAAACATTTATTAAGCATTTCTCACATTCAAGGCGCTGAGTGAAACACTGCGGGGAGAACAGGCAAAAAAAGATAGTTTCTGTTCTCAGAGTGTTTACAGTCTAGCAGAGAGAAGCTCAGCCAGCACACAGACACACACAGCCCTCTGCTCAGACTTCTTTGCGCTTCTCCCATTCTGACGGTCAGAGCTGAATAAGCCTCTTGACCTTGATGTCTTGAGAGATTCCTTCCCTCTTCCCTCCCCTGAGACACTGCTTCCCCTTTATTTGATTTCTTTATAGACGAGGTGATATGTGCCCTTTTTTTCACTGATGGCTGCAAATTTTATCAGAGAAAGGAAATGCCTTAGTCAAGTGAGCAGTATTCCAGAGACTTTATCCACCTGATGACTCGAGGGATAAAATGGAAGTTATCTCTTTGATTTTTAAATCTCAGAGAAACTTGACTTTCCCTTTCCTATCACAGAGAAAACTGCAATTTAACAATTTATGTGTAGAATGGATAACTATATTAGGGTAAAAACTGTGAAATGCAACATGAATGAGGTTTCTCTTAAGGAGGTAAACCATATTTTGAGCAGGTAAAATGATAGCACATATTAATTTACATACTATTGTTATATTATGATATTATACTATAATGTTGGAGAATTGTATATGTATGCCAGTGAAAATCAGTAAGAGAGCTCATCCTTAAAAATCCATATTATTTTCTTTATGAGTAGCTTTGGAAGAGACATGGAAAATGATATGGTTTGAATAAAATATGTTTTTAATGAATTTCCAAATAAATTTTCCCTAATGTTCATCCTTGTTCATTAAGCCTACATAAAAGAGACTGAAGCAGCCATTAAGTAGTGGTTCAATGGCTCTCTGTTTAAAGTGTGTGCTACTGTTCCAACCAATAATGTGTCTATTGTCTTGGAAAATGCTAATTGCTAAATTGATTGTGATATTCATGTTCCGACACTCCAGTCGAACACTGAACAATGTCCCACGTGATGATGGAAAATAGCTTGTTGTTTGATGCACAGTGATAGCCGGTCCACATCTATCACAATCATGAAAAGTGGTTTCTGTACCCTGATTGCTTTTCTAAATGAGAATGGCTCAGACCAGAGAAGGGTAGTACAAGATATTAAACGATGCTTATTCTTCTCATTGGTGAAGTTGCCCAAGATTAATAAATGCTGAGCAAGGAAACAACATGTTACATATCTGTGCTCCGTCCTGTGAGTGGCTGAGGAAGCTAGCATGGCATGACAGAATGCATGGTGCTCCAGCGGTTTGAAGCTTGGCTCCAGGTCTGCTCTGGCCCTCCCAGTTTTGTAATGTTAGTAAGTGACTCTTTGAGATCTCATCAAAGAAATAAGGGTTTGGATGAAATAACTTCTGAGTCTCACTTGTTAAATGAAAAATATCACTGTCAAATTTTTGGCTTAGTACTTAATATGGGAAAAACTGACAAGCAGCTTCCAACAAGTCTTTCTTTTTTTTTTTATATATATATATATATATTTATTTATTTGACTGCATGAGGTCTTAGTTACAGCACATGGGATCTTGTTCCCTGACCAGGGTATGAACCCGGGCCCCCTGCATTGGAAGCAGAAAGTCTTAGCCACTGAACCACCAGGGAAGTCCCCCAACAAGTCTTTCATAAAATAGTTACTAAAGTCTTTTATGTGGGACAACTGTGCTTACGCCAAAAGTACAAAGATGAAAATAAATATTAAAATATAGTATGTGTCATCAAGAGTTTATGATCTAGCCTAATGCGGGGAGACTGGTGATAAAATTAGTAAAGCATTGTTACAATAAATAACAAAATATCACCAAATGTAATGCAAGATCCTGGACTGGGTAGTGAATCAGATAAAAAGTTGCTGTAATGAACATTGTTGGGAAAATGTATTGAATGAGTATCAAACTTATAAAATGTAGTAATTGTGTTCTGGTTTTTAAGAATATTCTTATTCTTAGGAGATGTGTTAAAGTATTCGGGGTCATGAAATGTGCAACTTAGTCTCAAATGATTCAGCAAAATCACACACATATGCATACACACACCATGTATACATACACATATGTATGTGAGAGAGAGAAAATGTAGCAAAATGTTTACAGTTGGTGAAAGTGGTATTTGGGTTATTTCTTTATTGTTTTTACAACTTAAAGTTTGAATTTTTTCAAATTAGAATAAATAATGTGTGATACAGTGCTACAGGAATGCAAGATAAGTGCATTCAAAATAATTGTAACAGCAAGTCCATTGAAACAGGATGTTGAATTATCTCATTTTGTGTCTGAGACCCCAGTCTGAGACTGGTGAAAAGTGTCCCATGATTCTGAAGTAGCACTAAGCATGTACCAACATAGGTAAGAGATGGCCCACACCAAGCAAGGTCATCAGCCTCTCCCCGTTCATAGCAGAGAAGAGGAACAGTATTCTGAGGAACAGAGTGTTTAAGTAACTTGCTCAAGGACACACAGTAGTGAGTTGAGTTGAGGAATCAAAGTCACCCGTTTGCCTAGCACTTTACCTGCCTTACCTCTCCTCTATACAGCTTCTGATAACAGTGTTGAACTCAGTTCAGATGTTAGACTGTTTTTATTTATTTATTTTTCTCTCTACACTTTCATCTTTCGTTTGGAATGAAAATTTCCAAAAGAGCCCAAATTACAGTTGCATGATTATTAGTGAATTAGTCAAATTGAAACTTTGCTGATTTGATTACTTCCAAAGCCCTAGTTAATGTGATTTGTACTGTCATAATGATTATATGTGATTATAAATGGTTTGTCCAGGCATTGATTTTGAAGACTTTCAGAGCAATCAGCTCCACTATGCTGCAACTTGGGTCTTTAAAAATATTATATACTTTAATACATGTATCTAAAAGGAAGCACTTACCATCCAACTCTTGATTAGTAGGACTGAGATTAAAATATGATGAAAGTGATATTGAGCAAACTTCCTCAAGTTCTCATCCAAGATGCTCTTCTCAGGGGAACAATGTGTCACAAGAAAAACACTAGATCAACCTGAGAGTAGACAAGACATTTTGAATTTGGGGGAATAGAAGGATTTCAGAAGATATTCAGGACCACAATCATGAAAATGTTTACATTTAAAAAAAAGATACAGTCACCTGCTTAGACAAAGATATTTTGGAAAGACAGTTGTGAAGAGTAACACCTTTAGAATAATTCTCTAAAACAGTAGAAGAAAATGGAGACAGCATAGGGAGAAAGAGGCTAGTCTTTTTACTGAAAAGTAGTGGTAACCTTTGGATTCTGCAATTTGGGGTAAAGTAGTCTTACATATTATACCTCTGAAGTTTGTTTCTTTTCACTGTAAGATTCAACTTTCGAAGCAAAACCTGACGGGATGTGCTTTGTTAATCTAGCTTTCTGGGAAACTGTCTTCCGTTGAATAATAGCCACAGGTCTGTGAGCTCACTCACGTTTCAACCCAGTGGCAGCTGCGAACTTAAAAGAGCCATACTGAAGTGCTTCCCATAAATAACCTCAACTGGAGTTTTGAATAATGTTACTTTTAGGTGTTTTTAAAAGCTTTAGTATGTTCATCATGAAGTCTAATGGAAGGTATTTTTGCACTTTGAGAGGAATTGTAGTGTGACTATTTTCCAGAATCTAAATTATTTAAATGGTAATCCAAAGAAGTTCCATCTCGGAAGTAACATCATTTTACGCATGCCATGAATGAGGAGTCATTGTGCATCATCGTAATTGGGAATGGTCAACAGTGGTTAGTGTAGTTAGAGAAGTTGTGCAATTACTTACATGTAATATGTTCCTTTTTGGGGTATCTGATATTATTTTTAATAGTATTTCTATAAATTCTCTTGGAATAACAGTTTCCCTGCATTAAGAAAATTTTTATGTCTTTTGTTTACAATTTATACTTCTTTTTTTTTTTTTTTTACTTTTCTCTCTCTTTATATTTTTACTTTTTTCAGTTTTGTTGTGATATACAGCACTGTAGAAGTTTGCGTACAGCATAATGACTTATGTATTGTCTGAAATGATTACTTCAATAAGTTTAGTAGACATCTATCATCTTGTATAAGTACACAAAAAAATTTTTTTCCCTTTGTGATGAGAATTTTTAGGATTTACTGTCTTAATAATTTTCAAGTATACCATACAACAGTGTTAACTATAGCCATCATGCTGTACATTACATTTCAGTACTTATTTATTTCATACCTAGAAGTTTGTACCTTTTGGCCACCTTTACCCATTTCTACCACTTACTACCCCTTGCCTGTGGTAACCACCAATCTGATCTTTGTCTGTGAATCTTTTTTTTTTTTTTTTTTTAAGATTCCACATGTAGTTACAATCATACAGTATTTGCCTTTCTCTGTCTAACTTACTTCACTTAGTATAATACTCTGCAGGTCCCTCCATGTTGTCACAAATAACAAGATTTCCTCCTTTTATGACTGAATAATAATCCATTATCCACTCATCCATTAATAGACAGTAGGTTGTTTTCATGTCCTAGCAATTGTAAGTACTGTTGAAATTAAATAGGTTCCATTTGATATTCTCCTTTGACATTTGAGGGCTGTACTGCATGAATTTTAGTCTTCAATTGTATTTACTTGGTCAAGTATTATAAAATGTTTGCTCTACATTCTGTTTTGTTGTATTGTTTTTTCTCAGTTGTGAGACATGCAGGGACCTCCACAGAGATGGGGAGGAAAAATAAAATAGAATCAGGCTAGTGGGTACCCCTTGTGGGGTGCTGATCTGTACATGGGGAAGGCTGGTGTTATATTTAACAGTGTCTGAGGAACAGGGGTGACTCTGATGATAGGCAGCATTGGGTTACTATTCCAGAGGTCCCCAATCTGTTGTCTAGGACGTGGAAGTAGGAAGTCACTAGATAGGGGTAATGAGGCTGTGAGGGAAATGCTCTCACCTAAGCTTTAGCGTGTTCTAGCTTTTTTTGGTCTTAAATCTATATTTTAAAAATTGAAGTATAGTTGATTTACAAGCTTGTGTTAGTTTCAGGTGCATAGCAAAGTGTTTAAGTTATGTGTATATATATACATAGACATATATACACACACACAAATATATGTTCTTTTTCATATCCTTACAGGAGTGTTTGTCTAGCTTTAACTAAGGCCCCACCTGGCAATAATTACCAATCATTATCAAACAATATATACCTCAAGTCATGAAAAGTTACCAACTTTTATCTCTATCATTTTCTTTTTAGATGATAGTGTACTAACATACTCTGAAAACCCAAATTAACTTTATTTAAAATCCTATTTTATATGACAACATAGCCAGTAATTGGCCATGTTTAAGCTTTTCTTTGAAAGAGATATTAAAATTGTCATAATTATCATTTGAGTTGAATTCAAGTTTATATCTTTAATTATGCCTCAGGGACTTACATTGCCTTAGGGTTTTATGATTTACTCTTATAAAGATAAGAAACAATTAGTTGAAAGTAATTGACGGGATTTCCCTGGTGGCTCAGTGTTTAAGACTCCCTGCTCCCAATGCAGGGGCACAGGTTCAATCCCTAGTGGGGGAACTAAGATCTCACATGCTAACCAGCACAGCCAAGAAAGAAAAAGTAATTAAACTTGTACTATGGTATATTAAATGATATTTAGCTTATTAACTATTCATTATATACATAAAATAAATATTACATATTTAATTGATCTAACTATATCTGTATATAGCTACTCATTTACATATACACACTCTTATTCATGTATTCAACACATTTAACAGGAACTTACTTGATTCCAGGCATGTTGTTAGGACAGGAAATATAGCCTGAACAGGACAAGCATGAGGGTATCTGCCCTCCGAAATCCTGCCTGGCGCAGGGATGTCCCTATTTTTTACTCCTGCTCCCTTTGCACACATCACTAATCAATAAAGGCATTCTCACCCTGGAGCCTAGATCTCCTTAATGCAGTGCTCCATGACTGGATCAGAGCCATCATGGGAGTTGAAATTGATTTGCCATCCCTGGCTCTATGTTTAATGACCAGGCAGACTATTAAATTGGAAGATACAAATGATTAAATAAAGTTCAAGCTTTTTATTTGAGAACCGGTTACGTGATTTTGAGTCTCTTTCCAGGGACTCTTCACCAAGATAAAATATTGAAAGGTTGAGTAAGATTGGGACAGGATTTTGTCAAGTAATGATTGGGAAAATTTCTATGTCGAGACGGCATCAGGAACCACAGTCCCCTTAAGGAGTCACATTCCCTTCGCTCAAGATTACTGAGGGATATTTTCAGGGACAACTTGACGAGTCTGTGGTTAAAAGGCCATAGCACCACAATCATGCTCAAGAAAGTCAAAGAGGTTTGCGTGGAAGAGAAGAACTCAGTATCTGGGAAGAAAATGAATTCCCATCAGCGCAAGTCAACAGAGGTGTGGCTACTTGGCCAGAGGACGTCGTGATGATGTCATTTCAAAACGAATCTTGCCTGAGGGCTTTTACTGCCAGGGACCGAAGTGGTAACTGGCTGAGAGGTGTACCACCAGGGGTGCAAGCTGATGTGTGATTTTCAAAGCTGAAGACTCAAGGAAAGACACTACCCATGTCACAGGAGTGGCAAGTGATGGGGCCCAGCAGAGGAATCATCAAGGGAACACACACAAGCAGCCGCACAAGGGAATCAGCTTTAAAACATGTGCAAGGGCTGAAAAGCATGAGGCAGACCTGTGACAGCAATGGTCGTGTAAAGAACATGAGTATTCCTGTCACTTTTACATCCAACCTCCTCCAACCCCGTCTGGTAAAAACAGGAAAGGAATTTCACCTCCACTGCTAACTATAGGCTGCAGTTGAGGGAGGAACAGATTTAACTTGAAATCAGCTCAGAATTTTTCAATACCTAGGAAAGGAGATTTACATTACTTGAGATAGTATTCATTACTTAAAGTTTTCATGGGCCTTTCTATTATCTACGTCACCATAAGGGTTGCACAAATGTCTTCGTTGTTCTGCCAAGGGCAGGGGGTGGACTATAAGTACCAGCGAGATTTAATGGGACAGTTGGAAACAAAAGTAAAATTGCTTCTACAGTTTATTCATTCATTCACTCATCCACCCATTCATCCAGAATATACTGATACAGCGTTGTTCAGTCGCTAAATCATGTCTGACTCTGCGACCCCATGGGCTGCAGCATGCCAGGTTTCCCTGTCCTTCACCATCTCCTGGAGTTTGCTCAAACTCATTTCCATTGACTCAGTGATGCCATGCAACCATCTCATCCACTGTCAACCCCTTTTCGTCTTGCCCTCAATCCCAGCATCAGGGTCTTTTCCAGTGAGTCAGCTCTTCACACCATGTGGGCAAAGTATTGGAGCTTCAGCATCAGTCCTTCTAATAAATATTCAGGGTTAATTTCCTTTAGGATGGACTGGTTGGATCTCCTTGCAGTCCAAGGGACTCTCGAGAGTCTTCTCCAGCACCACAGTTCAAAAGCATCAATTCTTTGGCACTCAGCCTTCTTTATGTTGATATATTTTACCACTTCTACTTATGATAATTAACCTCTTACCCACTGGTTTAAGTTAGTTTAGCAAGAACATTATTGCTTTCATACTCTGTGCCAGACATAGTTCCAGTTTCTATGTCAGATAAAACAGACTCGCTGTCTTTGAGGAGCTTATGATATCATCTAAGGAGCTGTGAAAAAAGAGACATGGAAATGTGTAATTTAAGCTTTTATAATGCCTTGAATATGAATTTATACTTTCAGGGAAATACGCCAAGAGCTCTGGTAAAGATACACATTATTACCTCTTTCTTTTTAATTTCTAATTCCTGCACACTTTCTAATCGTAACAGAAGGAGCATTTTGACATGAGACGAGTGTTTTATTTGATTTGATTACTTTTGTCTATGGTGGATCTTCACTGATGTGTGGGCCTTACTCTAGTTGGGGCGCAGGGGGCTACTCTCTAGCTGCAGTGCTCTGGCTTCTCACTGCGGTGGCTTCTCTTGTTGTGAAATGTGAGCCCCAGGGCCTGCGGGCTTCAGTAGTTGTGACTTCCGGGCTCTAGAACGCAGGCTCAATAGTGGCAACACATGGGCTGAGTTGCTCCACGGCACGTGGGATCTTCCCAGATCAGGGATCGAACCCGCGACTCCTGCCCTGGCAGGTGGATTCTTTACCACTGAGCCACGGGGGAAGCCTGAGAAAAGAGCTTTTTAGTAAAGGTTACACATAATATGAATTGTGGGGTACCAGACAGATTGTAAATGCTGATGTTGTATGTGTTAATTGCAAAATGTGGACGTTAATCCTGAAGAAATATGTGTTAATAAACAATGTATATTGAATATACTGATTAAAATTGTCTGATTAATCCAACAGTAAGTGCTCTAGAGGCATTAAATTGAGCTTTTAAAGAGTTATTATCTACTAGAATCTTTTTAATTTCTCAAATGCTCCTCATATATTATTTAACACTTGCTAGTTTTTAAAATCATGAGACTAATGTCATTTGGATGCTGAAAAGTATATAACTAAAGTGATAAAATAATAAATCTTTCTTCTTCCAATAATCTACCTTACCTTTCTAACCTTACTTTGTAGTTAGCTGTTATACACAAATAAATCCCTGGAGACATTGTAATACTACAAGGCTTGGTTTCAAAGTGTATATTCATACAGAATCTCATTTGCTTAGCACTTAGAGTTGGAATTATGAACATAATACATATATATATATAAACCTAATTCAGAAAAGGAGAGTATGTCAACCTTCTATGGTAGAAGATAAATAGAATTCAAGTGCTTAAAGCTAGAGCATTCAAGGAAATAGACACTTATTTCTTATGGGGCAAGGAGAATTAGGCCTCGGCAGGACATGAACCTAGAATTTCCATCTGTATAAGCTGAATTCAGAAAAAGCCAAGGAACCAGAGATCAAATTGCCAACATCCATTGGACCATAAAGAAAGCAAGGAAATTTCAGAAAATGTCTACTTCTGCTTCACTGAGTATGCTAAAGCCTTTGACTGTGTGGATCACAACAAACTGGAAAATTCTTAAAGAGATGGAAATACAAGACCACCTTACTTGTCTTCTGAGAAACCTGTATGTGGGCCAAAAAGCAACAGTTAGAACCTTAAATGGAACAACTGACTGGTTCAAAATTGAGAAAGGAGTGTGGCAAGGTTGTATATTATCACTGTTTATTTAACTTATATGCAGAGTACATCATGTGAAATGCTGGGCTGGATAAATCTCAAGCTGGAATCAAGATTTCTGGGAGAAATATTAACAACTTCAGATATGCAGATGATGCCACTCTAATGGCAGAAAGCAAAGAGGAACTAAAGAGCTTCTTGATGAGGCTGAAAGAAAGTGAAAAAAAAGCTGGCTTGGAACTCAACATTTACAAAATTGAGATCATGGCATCCAGTCCCACCACTTCATGGCAAGTAGAAGGGGAAACAGTGGAAACAGTGACAGATTTTATTTTCTTGAACTCCAAAATCACTGTAGTTGGTGACTGTAGTCATGAAATTAAAAGATGCTTTTTCCTGAAGAAAAGCTATGACCAACCTAGACAGCATATTAAAAAGTAGAGACATCACTTTGCCAACAAAGGCCCCAATAGTCAAAATTAGGGTTTTTCCAGTAGTCATGTACAGACATGAGAGTTGGACCATAAAGAAGGCTGAGTGCCGAAGAATTGATGCCTTTGAATTGTGATGCTTGAGTCTTCTCTTGAGAGTCCCTTGGACAGCAAGGAAATCAAACCAGTCAATCCTAAAGGAATCAACCCTGAATATTCATTGGAAGGACTGATGCTGAAGCAGAAGCTCCAATGCTTTGGCCATCTGATGCAAAGAGACAACTCATTGGAAAAACCCCTGATGCTGGGAAAGATTGAGGGCAAAAGGAGAAGGGGGTGGCAGAGGATGAAATGGTTGCATGGTATCACTGACTCAATGAACATGAGTTTGAACAAACTCTGGGAGATAGTGAAGGACAGGGAAGCCTGGCATGCTGCAGTTTATGTGGTCACAAAGAGTGAGTCATGACCTAGTGACTAGACAACAACAAGGAGAATTAAGAACATAAGATATCCACAGAATTTGGCTTCCATGAAACAACAGAATTTTATAGAACATAATACTGCATGTTACCAGTTTTATGGGTAAAATTAAGAGAGTTTAGACAGGATGAGCCCACAGGGACTAAACATCAAACACAGACTTTTGAAGACCAAGATGACTCTACCCATAGAGCATATGCAACAAGGGGATTTGCAGTTACTATGTATGAAATGCGGTGTGGCTCTGTTTCCGTGTCAATTACACTGGGTGGTGCAGAGTACAGTATGTCTGTTGCATATTGACATATCTTTGCCCTTTGTCACTTGCCATTTTTCTTTCCCCCAAGGAAATAATCTAGAACCGGGGACTCTCAAAGGTAATTGTATGTCTGTGCTTGGCATGGGGAACACAGAGAAGGAAGTGAAGCATAAGAGTGGACGTGGGAGCAAGTAGGATCCTAGTATAAACTATAGGAAAGTGGGATCAAACTCTTTTTAAAAACTTTTTATTTATTTGTGGCCGTGCTTGGTCTTCACTGCTGCGCGTGGGCTTTCTCTAGTCGTGGCAAGCAGGGGCTACTCTCTAGTTGAGATGTGCGGGCTTCTCATTGCGGGGCTCCTCCCGTTGCAGAGCGCCGTCTCTAGGTTGTGCACTGGCTTCAGTAGTTGTGGCTTGTGGGCTTAGTTGCCCTGCAGTGTGTGAAATCTTCCCAGACCAGGTATTGACCCTGTGTCCCCTGCTTTGGCAGGTGGATTCTTAACCACTGGACCACCAGGGAAGTCCGAGTCATAGTCTTTATAGACATATTTCAGGGTAATCCTTAAGTTCTGTTTTTAGGAGCTTTTGTGGTATTTCTCAGGTCTGACCAAACTTGGGTTCTCTGGACCAAGAGGGCAACTCTTCTGAGGGATGTTCTATGTATGGCTTTCATGTGCGTGTGAACTTTCATTCTTATGCAGAGATTTCTAAAAGCACTGGTTTGTTGACAGTCTGGATCTTACAGTCACTGTTGTCATTTTCCCAGTGATGGGAAAAAATATGGTTTCACTTGACCCCTGTTATCCAGACCTTGAGGCATCCTCTTTCTATGAGATATTTCCTAACACAGCTTATGAATTGAAAGCTGAACAAACTTTATTAAGTGGCTCCTAAATGGTTTTTAGGTAAAGTGGATCATAATAATTCAATTCCAGTCTTCCTCACCTGACCCTAAAAGACTTGGTTTTAGTGTATTTTTGTCAACAGTTTCTTATTCTATACAATATTTAAACAAAGGACTGTAAGAAGAAATGTAGAATTAGTTGTAGAGCTAAAGACTATTGCTGTAGTATCTTAGTGGGTTGGAAATTTGGGTGTTAAGGGCTAATCCTATTGGTAGAATTTTGTTGTTATTTAGTCACTAAGTCATGTCTGACTCTTTGCGACCCCGTGGACTGTAGCCCACCAGGCTCCTCTGTTCATGGGATTTCCTAGGCAAGAATATTGGAGTGGGTTGCCATTTCCTCTTAGAATTTTGTTAGATGATATCAAATAAATCACAAATATGAGCCTATCCCTAGAAATGCCAGTTTTATATAGAAAAGTGGCTAATTTTTGTTGAGATTCAGTTCCGTTTCTAATTTTGGTGCATTTCAACAATGAATCTTTTGTTATATGTGCATACATAAATTTGTCATCTGAATCGCATTCCAATACTAAGGCTGTGGAGATATGCTTAGAACACAGAGACATATTTTTAGAGAAAGTGTTCATTCTCCCTATTTAAATCATTCTTTTGAAAGCATTTTGTAGATTTTCTGAGTATGAAGGATGTTAGCTAGAAATCTAAATTATATTCCTTTGGAGTGTACCTGCCTTTCATATACCATCATCACTGCAAAAGAGGTAATTCTTATTGCCTCATTTGTAATTCTGTCATATAACTTTTAAAGTTTCACAAATCGGCCATGACGGCTAATATGCTATTAACATGGCTACACATCTCTTTGGTTAGTTTACATGCTTAATTAATCACATTTCATTTTCTTTTTGGCTTTCATAGCAGCTTCTCTTAATTTTAAATCGAGATTTATAAAAGAGAATGTTTCCTGAGGACTCTTCAATTCTCCTATCTTTAAAGAAATTCCTTCTCAAAGGACCCCAATTAGTCAACATGGAAGCCAAGAGAAGAAAAAGCGGCGCCTGATGTAGGAGGTGAATGCTGACGGGGACGCAAAGGCGAAACTTTTGAAGTATGCTTCTGTCACTGACCGTGTGGCCTGTGGGACTGTACTTCATCTTTCCTGGCTTCATTTCACTTGTCAGTTAAAAAGGGCATAATATTTATATCCACAGTGTCTTGTAAGTCATTTTTCAATTTTCGTAATGACCACTTTGTTCATATTGAAGTGAGCCTGTACTATGAACAAATGATAGGCCACAATGAAAAACTCCCTTCCTTCACGAGAGCCCCAGGGACGGCTCCGTTTCCTATTCAGCGTCACTCCTTCTCAGATGGATGAGCCTTGCACTGCTGCCTAAAGGTCAGTGTGCAAAGTATTTGCTGACTCAGCCAAAAGGATAAAGCCTAAAGTTTCCATCTACCTGTGTTAAACACCTACTCTCTAGTACTTGTGTGTGTGCTCACTCATGTCTGACTCTTTGCTGCTCCATGGACTGTAGCCCAGCAGGCTCCTCTGCCCATGGAATTTTCCAGGCAAGAATACTAGCATGGGGTGCCATTTTCTACTCCAGGGAATCTTCCCAACGCAGGGGTCAAACCTGTGTCTTCAGCATCTCTTGGATTGGCTGGTGGTTTCTTTACCACCAGTGCTGCCTGGAAAGTCCCCTCTAGGACCTACTAGAATAAAATCTGGGAACACTTGGGGAAGAATAAAATCTTGTTTTTACTGAGAGCCAAAAGTTTTGTGTTCCAGGACACTATTGTTCCGTAGCCATACCAGAGAAATAAGATACTGGGTGTAACTCACTTGGCTTTCGAATGTTCTCAGACCCGCATGTGAACAGGCCTTGGCCAGGCCACATCTCTTGGGCTGCACTCGTCTGAGCAGGCCTTGCCAAGCGGACGCATGCCAGAGCAGCGCTTGGCTGAGTGGTCCTCACCAGCCAAGGAGTGACCTGGTTACCAGAGGGCTCTGCTGTGGCCCCCAGTTAGTGAGGACTGAGGGGACTGGAGGCACTGGCCTAGTCACTGCTAGCTGGTTTTCAACATTTTCCTCAGAATGTGCCATGGCGGCTAAAGCTATGAGGCTACATTAACATAGCCTCAAGCATACCCCTGTTTCCTAATTTGGTTTTAGAGGGGAAACACGGTACCGTGGTATTTCTCATTAGGCAATAGACAGTGTAACACTTGGCAATTTGAGAAAATGGGATTGTTTTGTAGTCCAATGGGCTCCAAATTGTTGTCCTCAGATCTTTATTGCTTGGTCCTTATTAATTCAATAAGCAATCGTATCATTAATATAGAAGACGAATAAGTTTCATAAGTGAAGTTCAAAAAAACTGAAGTGATAATAATATAACTGAGAACAGAGTTTGATTTATTTTTTATCAGCGGCCAACTGTATTTTTGGTAACTTCCATGCAAACAGACCAATATGGTCTTCTTCTGAAGGTGGTAATTGAGATGACAAAATTGTGGCATCTCCATTGACTGTGCTGCCATGGAAACACATATATGTTTGTGTGTGTGTGTATGTGTGTGTTTAGTCACTAAGTCACGTCTGACTCTTTGTGATCCCATGGACTGTATCCCACCAGGCTTCTCTGTCCATGAGATTTCCCAGGCAAGCATACTGGAGTGGTTTGCCATTTCCTCCTCCAGGGAATCTTCCTGACGCATGGATCAAATTGAGGGCCACAGTAGTTTAATTATACCAAGAGTTACTATTGGAGTAAGCAAGCACAGACGCGAAGAATCTTCTGCAGTCCTCACCACACCCTTTGCCCCCAAACACTGCTTCCACTTTGGGGAAAAAAATCACTTTTCTACAATAGCAGTTAATTAAATAGCATCTGTCCCATTAAACAACTGTACATTGAATAATAACTACATTAACAGAAAAAAGCCTCTGAAGAATAACTCTTTGGCATCCTTTTCTTTGCCAAGGACACTGGGAGCCATGCCAGGAAAATACAATAAAATTTCCTAGCCTAAAAGTTGTGTCCTTCCTCCCCCACTCTGTGTCTCCAGAGTCTATGCCATTAAAAAAAAAAAAAAACACTTTATTATCTTACTAGAAATTTGAGGGCCTTTCTTTAGTTTCTTTGAAACTTGCCTTGTATTTTCAGTGTTGTGGTTCTGTTTCAGTGGGATGATACTATAACCTCTTCATAAGACTATCATCTCTGTAGCTGATTTCCCACATTTTCAGTGATCTGTAGTCTCCAGATACAGATGCAAACACTTCATCGCTGTACTTCATGGGGCTCTTATACCAGCCTTGCTACACTTCACATGGTCTCTTCCTTTCTCTGAATCTCAAAGCATAAGGAGGCAGGGCCATTTCTAAAATCAATTCCTGGCAGGAGAGAAAGGGCCTCCATGCATCAGGAAACCATTTCAAAGGTTAACAGTATATCCAAGGGCATTAATTAAACTTCTTTCTTAAATGAAGGCTCAGTGCTGTCAAAAGTTGGAGTGCATGAGGAGACAAGTCCAGAGCTATAGCTTCCTTCAGAAAAAAGAAATGAAGCTTTTCACAGACAAAGCCTATTAAGCACATTCACCTCCTGATTGTTAGATGTAACAAATAATAGGGAGAGATACAGCGGAACGGCCCTTAGCTCAGGGAACAAAGGGCACCTTCTATATTCTCTGTCACTATGGTCTTGCCTCTAATTCAAAGAGCCCTGAAGATGGTAATAATTAAGCAAATGATTGATACCAAACCAGAGATGAATTTTAGATGCATTTGATATCAGTTTTCTTCAGGGAGAGTATCTGTTTATTCCTTTTAGCACTGATCCCTGCATAGGAGATTAAAAATGACATAGCCTTTGTTAAACAGTTTAAAAGAATTGGAGAATTTTCTTTCTGAGTCTTTGACTGATGAGATCCTTTGCCAACTTATGAAAGGAGAAAAATGGGGAAAAATTACTGAATAACAATCACAGTCACTTTAGTTAGGGCATTTTCATATTTACATCTGCTATCAGCATTTGACAAAATGATGTCAAGGGCAAGGAAATAAACAGCCTGACTTTTGTTGTCACATGGGTACTAAGCCATATCAAGATGAAGTGCAGGCATTAGAAAATCGTAAGGGAACTTTGGGCACACAGACAGCCAGAGAGGCTTATCCAGTTACCAGGCAGTACAGTATCTCATATTTCTTAGATGTGAGTGAGTGGCATGTCAGAGATTAGGTAGAAAGTACATGATGCAGAACGAAAAATCCGCTTAAAATATGTCAGAAAATTTCAAAAGATTGTTTCATTTAAAAATTTCATTTTTGTATTAAAATGATTCAACCTACTTTTAAGTAGAGACATACCATGCTCAGATGCTCAGTCGTGTCCAACTCTTTTGCAGGCCCGTGGATCATTCTCCAGGGGATCTTCCTGACCCTGGAATGGAACCCATGTCTCTGACATTGGCAGGATTCTTTACCACTGAGCCACCTGGGAGGCCTAGTAGGGACATGATAGCTGCTAATGTTCCATGAGAAGATTGACATGAGAGAATAGTCAATCCCAAGTCTCAGCCTCAGGCCTTTATTTTCAGTGCCAGGAGAACACTTTTCAAGCACCCATTCCCAGTGCCTGCCATTTCCCTTTTTCCTTCCGGAATCGTCTCATCTCTGTCTCAGTGGCTCACACCCCTTTAGACACAAATAGTAGAAGAAGAGAACGGAGTGGACTATTTTTGAGGTGGAGGGTGTCAGGGGTGGCCAAGCCTGGATAATAGCTGAGTAGATGAAGGCCAGGAGGAAGCATAGGAGGGTCTGAACCTTGGCCAGGTGCAGGTGATGGCATCGTACAGAATTTAAAGCTCCAAAGGCAAGGCCACTGTGTGAGGTGCAGACGAGTCAGGAGAAGATGGAAAGTAGCTCCCAAGACTCAGAGACTTGCTTGGTTCCATCCTGAGTGTATGTTTTCTGACTGAGACAGAATTGGCTTAGAGCCTATTCCTGCAGTAGTGGGAAGTGTCTGATCCAAAATGAATCAGGGAAATCCCAGCTCAAGGAGGAAGTGAGATGGAGGACCATGCAGGATGCTGGTTTTCATAATCCAGAGGAGAGACTAGAATTGTGGATTATACTGTAGACACATGAAAGTCAGATGTGGGATCCAATAATCCAGAATTGGAATACATGAAAATAAAAATCCCACAAAGGAAATCAGGAGAAGGAAGAGACAAATAAATAACACTATGAGAGAAAAGAGGTCCCTCCTCTAAAGAGAAATTAAAAAGATAATAACAACACTATCAACAACTATATTCTTATGATTCTGAAATCTGAGTTGAAATGGCCAAATTCCTGAGAAAATATAATGTGTAGAAGAGATCTAAAGAGAATTAAAAGCTTGAATAATTCTGTAAGTATTAAAATAATTAAATTAGTCTTCAAAAAACAGGTAAGAAAAATCTTCAATTAAAACCGCAGAATCAGGTGATTATATAGGTGATTTCTACCAAATGTTCAAAATGTAGAGTATCCTTAATTTAATTTTTAATTTAACAAACTCTTCTTAATTGTCAGAAAAAGAGGGGATAGCCAACTCATTTCTATCCAAAACCAAAAAAGCCATGTAAAAGGAAAATGTACAGGTCAATTTTATTTTATAGTATAGGTATAAAAATTCTAAAAATAATTTATATTCAAAAACTAGAAAATCAAATCCAATGTGTATTAAGAAAATGTACCCAGACAAGATTAGGTTTATTTACAGCAGGTTTATATTTATATTAAAGATTTATATTAAAAACTATAATTCCAATTAATAAACATTTAGATAGTAAATAAAATTAACATTGAGCTTTAACATATTAGAGGCTCAGAGAAATCTTTCCATAGAAAAACCTATTTGAAATTGTTCAAGTCGGATTTTTTTCAAATTTTCTTTGAACACTTAATTCTTTTTTTTTTTTTTTTAATTTCTCCTTTATTTATTTATTTATTTTTTTTTCCAGTTGGTTTTGTCATACATTGATATGAATCAGCCATAGATTTACACGTATTCCCCATCCCGATTCCCCCTCCCACCTCCCTCTCCACCCGATTCCTCTGGGTCTTCCCAGTGCACCAGGCCCGAGCACTTGTCTCATGCATCCCACCTGGGCTGGTGATCTGTTTCACCATAGATAGTATACATACTGTTCTTTCAAAACATCCCACCCTCACCTTCTCCCACAGAGTTCAAAAGTCTATTCTGTACTTTTGTGTCTCTTTTTCTGTTTTGCATATAGGGTTATCATTACCATCTTTCTAAATTCCATATACATGTGTCAGTATGCTGTAATGTTCTTTATCTTTCTGGCTTACTTCACTCTGTATAATGGGCTCCAGTTTCATCCATCTCATTAGAACTGATTCAAATGAATTCTTTTTAATGGCTGAGTAATATTCCATGGTGTATATGTACCACAGCTTCCTTATCCATTCGTCTGCTGATGGGCATCTAGGTTGCTTCCATGTCCTGGCTATTATAAACAGTGCTGCGATGAACATTGGGGTGCACGTGTCTCTTTCAGATCTGGTTTCCTCAGTGTGTATGCCCAGAAGTGGGATTGCTGGGTCATATGGCAGTTCTATTTCCAGTTTTTTAAGAAATCTCCACACTGTTTTCCATAGCAGCTGTACTAGTTTGCATTCCCACCAACAGTGAACACTTAATTCTTGTTCTCCTTGTTATTCTCTAAGTCGTGTCTGATTCTTTGTGACCCCATGGACTGCAGCATGCCACGCTTCCCTGTCATTCACCATGTCCCTGTGTTTGCTTAAACTCATGTCCATTGAGTCAGTGATGCCATCCAACCATCTCATCCTCTGTCGTCCCCTTCTCCTCCTGCCCTCGATCTTTCCCAGCATCAGGATCTTTTCCAATGTGTTGGCTCTTCACATCAGTTGGCCAAAGGATTGGAGCTTCAGCATCAGTCCTTCCAGTGAATATTCAGGACATGAAGAATTACTTAAGCATTTGTTACTGAATATTTAAGCTGTAAATATATAAAAATGTTTGAGTCTCTCCAGATAGATTCTATATATGTAATTTTTCTTTTAGAACATCATGGTGTGATGCATTAGAAGTGACTCCAGGGCAAGAGGCATGAGAAAGGAGACTGTAGCCCTTTCATTGCTAAGTGAGCTAAGGACTCTTTGACTTGTTTGCATCACATCTTTCTAAAATACAAAATTATAATCTTTACCATTCATTTCACCTCCCTAGAGTTTTGAACTCTCTAGAAAAATATATTTTTTAACACTGAACAATTCGTGCACATTTTGTATTTGTGGTACTTTAATAAAACTCACCAACTAAAATTTCATCTATCACTTTTGATAAATTGTGTGGTACCCATTGTCTAACAAAAGTTTCAAGAATTGAAGCCTCTAACTTCCATAATCAAGAGCCCACAAGGGACCACAAGGCCCTCCCTTCTGAGCATGTGGCATTAAAAAAAAAAAATTTATTTATTTTAATTGGAGGCTAATTACTTTACAATATTGTAGTGGTTTTTGCCATACATTGACATGAATCAGACATGGGTTTACATGGAGCACATGGCATTTTGGTGTGGTCATTCTGTCATGCCTGCTCCAACATCAGCATGTTCACTTGAGAATTATTCAGACACTGCATTTTTTGCATGGAGTACATGATATTTATGCAGATGTCATGATGAAAAAATAGCAAACCATTAAACTTTTCACTACAAAACATTATAAAATTTTGTGTGAAACATACAGCCTCCTCCAATCTCTGATTCTCAACTAGAACCTAAGCTCCAACTTCTCCCTGAGTGATAATTCTATCCTAGAGAATCAAAACTCCTTATGGCCGGAAGGGTACCTGAAAAATAGTGGGCACTAGTTGATGACTTTTAAAGGACTGAATGGATGATAACTAGAATTTTACTTTCCATACTGACTCCCCACACCCACTCTGGAAGGCAGGACTTTTTTCTTCCTTTTTAAAACTGTGTGTGCCTAGTTCTCAAAACAGATCTACACTTAGTGGATGGATTAATAATTATGGCAGTTGTTAAAGTGAATGACTTAAGGCTGTTCAATCTAACACAATAGACATTTATTGAAGACATACCACATTTTCATATGAGATGTGTATGCCTTTTAAGGAAGGTTATCGAGTATGCATAGTACAAAGAATAAAAGTAATGAGGCCTAAGGCAAAGGGGAAATCTGTATAAAAAAATAAAACCAGTAGCCTCTGAGTTGGCCCCCAAGGACCTCACCTCTTCGTCACCATGCTTTTGTGCAATTCCTTCCCTTTGAATGTAAGCTGGACCTGGTGGCTTCCTTTTAATTGAATAGAATGTACCAGAAGTGATCACTTCTGAGATTAGGTTACAGAAAGACAGTAACTTACATCTTCTCTGTTGCCCTCTCAGTCTGCCATGAATGTGAGCTGACCTGTGGACAAAGCACCTCAACAAGGAACTGAGTGAGTCCTCTGACCAACAACGAGAAACTAATGACTTCAGTCCAACATCCTGTGAAGAGTCACATCCTGTCAGCAACCAGGTAAGTGATTCCAAGAAAGCAGATGCTCCTTTCCCTAAGCCTTTAGTTGACAAGACAGCCCTGGCCAAAATTTGATCACAGACATGTAGGGACCTTGGGACAGAGACACTCAGCTAAGTAGCACCCACAGAAACTATGAGATAATAAATGTTTATAGCTTTTTAAGCCCTAATGTTTTGGATAATTTATTATGCAGCAGTAAGAAACTAATACTTCAGAAATAAAATTGACACATCAATACATATATTGTATTGTGTAAGTTAATGGCGAGCCAAAGCAGAGAGAGACACCACTATTTACAAGAAATAGTATCCAGACAATAAATACAACTCAATTGTTTATAAGAATCATTGCTTTCCTACATGTTGGAGTCAGAAGAAATATTTCCCTTTAGTCCTTTTTAGGTGATCCCTGGTAGTATCTTTAATATCATCACTACAGTGAATAAATAGTGATCCATAGGTTTACTCTCAGTAGATAACATCTGTAAGTGTATGTCAGTGACAGAGTGCTGAAGCTTTGTTTGTGAGTATTTTTCTAAAAGACAACAAAAATAGTGTAAAATACATATTATTTTGATGGCCAGGGTTGATCTTAGGAGAAAATTTAGAATATGCAGATATATGTATGAATTCTAGCTCTTTTCTTAGTAAGAATTGGAGAGTGTAAGCTTTAAGGTTGTAATCAAAGCAAGAACCAAAAGTAAAGATATTTTGTTTGACAATTTTAATGGTTATTTAAAATTTTATTTTATTGAAGTATAGTTGATTGATAATGTTGTGTTAGTTTCTGGTGTATAGCAAAGTGATTCAGCTTCATATATTTTTTTTTCTTTTTTTTTTTCATTATGGTTTTTTACAGGATATTGAGTATAGTTCCCTGTGCTATACAGTAGGACCTTGTTGTTTATCTGTCCAATGTATAATAATTTGTATCTTCTAACCCCAAACTTCCAATCCCTCCTGCGCTCACCTCCCCGCCACCAGCAACTACAAGTCCCTATGCCTGTGAGTCTGTTTCTGTTTCATAGATAAGTTCATTTGTGTCATATTTCAGATTCCACATATAAGTGACATCATATGGTCTTTATTTATCTTTCTCTTTCTGACTTACTTCACCTGGTATGATCACCACTAGATCCATCCATGCCATGTTACAATTTTAAAAGATCCAAAACTTTTTAAAAAATCAATAGGGTAGAGGGTAGAATCAAGGTCCTTTTTAAAAAATTAAGTACAATGGTTAATACTTTTGTAGTAAAAGGTAGGCAAGCTACATTAGAAAGAAGTTGTTGAAAGTGAAGTTAAGACAAGTCATCTCCTCCTCCAGCAGCTGTTCAGACCAAAGTCAATGAGACATAAGCTTGTCTGAAACAGCCCATGGATGGCGACCAGAGCTTTCTGGTCCTCATAGTCTCAGCTGTACTGAGTTCTTCTCTGTGAACCTGCTCACTTTATCCTGAACTAGGAAATAACTCTACAAGGTGTCCAGAAAGGAAGAGCATCTGTTTTCCTTTGCTCACTGGTTGTAGCATGTATTCTCTCAGAAGGACAATTTATGCTCTTTCAAACAAACAGGATCCTGTATTCCATGTGTTATTAATGACTAGGTCATAATTTTTTTGATTAAGTTTTATTGACTTGACTCTTTACTACAAATATTATTTCTGTCATATTTATATCCTTGATATAATTGTTCTCCTGGAGAACTTTAAAAACATACTTTCCACTTATGCAGCCTTCTAACAGAGCAAAAATCTCATTTTCTGCTCTGTCTTTTCCCCGATTTGATCAAAAGGAACATGAAATTGTGGAGATATATGCAGGGAGATTTGTCAGTCTTTTCTTATTTACTTCGACTGTGAGGTATAAATTGAATTTGGGGCCCTCTCTTCAAGAAGACACTATTTACTTTCAAATAAGTTGTTGTTAGTGGATCAGATATGGGTAAGGTTTTCTCTGATAACCTTGTAAGGTGGGTTAGAGTGCTTTGGGGTTCTGGAATAATGGCTTGCTTTCTTTCATGTGCAAACTTGGCTTTTGTTTCTGACTATCTCCTTTGAACACCTTTGGTCTGCTGAAGAGTGAGTATATTTTTTATGTAAAACTGGATGGTCTGGGGATAGCGGAATCATTTATTACTGCCATTTTAACAGACATAGCAGATGATCACATGATGGACTCAGTGATTGTGATCATTATTGATTGTGAAGATAGACTACAGGAAGCAATTAATACTGTCATGCCTACTTCTTTGTTGAACTCATGTGACTTTACTCATTGGTAATTGTGGCTTGCCCATGTTTGAGGCGTGACTAAAACTTGAAAGCTGAGAAGATAATGAAAACCATTTTAAAATAGCAATGTGGCATATGTTAATGTAAATCAGCCATCCAAATTTCTTAATGAACTCACTCATTCAGTACTTAGATAATTATTCAGATATGGAAATGGTAGAGCCATCCAATAATACCTCAAATGCATTAAAGAGCATCCATATATGTGGAATAGATTATTATTCAAAGTAATTTAAATTCAGCTGCAATTATAGAATGAACATGCTGCTGCTGCTGCTGCTGCTAAGTCACTTCAGTCGTGTCCGACTCTGTGTGACCCCACAGACGGCAGCCCACCAGGCTCCCCTGTCCCTGGGATTCTCCAGGCAAGAACACTGCAGTGGGCTGCCATTTCCTTCTCCAATGTTACCTCCTATATCTCAGCACTGTTATATTTCCTTTTTTAAAGTGGAACTTAGTTATTTACTGATTACTCTGGGATATTCAATTATTTGCTGTGGGGCTCCTCATCATTGCTATGAATTAACGAAACGGCTCTGTTGTCCTTAGTAATCAGCTGAGTAGAAAGCGAGGGGAAGACAACACAATCTGAGGGCTGCTCAGCACTACCCTTGTCTTTCTTTAATATTTGTCAGCTAAATGTGGAATTTTAATTCCCTCCCTAATTATCAAGGACTCTTGCTTAATGGACATACCCCTTCAGGTACCTTGCTTACTTGTACTCTATCTTTTCACCTTACTCTTTTGAGATGTGTTATTTATAACCTGGCACAATAGTCCTCAAGCATTTCTATGGAAAACAAACAAACAAAAAAAGCTTCATCAATATATTAAATAGTATCTGAGAGTTTTGAGCCTTCTCCTGGGCATCTTCTGGGCTTCCCTGATGCTCAGAGGGTGAAGAGTCTGCCTGCAATGTGGGAGACTGGGGTTCGATCCCTGGTTCGGGAAGATCCCCTGGAGAAGGAAATGGGCATCTTCAATGATGTTGTCTCATTTGATCCTGCGGGAAGCACTTGAGAAATAGCTATAAGGGAATGTGCTTTCCAAGGAGGAAATAGACTCGTTGGAGCATCCTATGTGTAGGTGGGTAAACTGAGATTCAAACTTAGGTCTGGTTGTAAAGCCCACAGTTGTGACGATGCAGCGCATTCTTTCATTTATCCTGCATTGGCTTAGATTTGGCCATCTCATCAGCATTTCTCTTCCGTTTTACTACTCGGCAAGTGACAGAATTTTTCCGACCTTTACCTTGTCATGGAAGATCAGAGATGTTCAAGTTTATGTGCCTCTATTTTCCCTAGGCTTTGTGAATATTATGTAAGCTAATTCTATGGTAAACAAAATTCTTATGTTAATATCAATGGGCATTTTCAACCCAAGTAGAAACATCGGAAATTTGAGCTAAAATTAACCCTGCTGTTCTTCCCTGGTGGCGTGGATGGTAAAGAATCTGCCTTCAATGTGGGAGACCTGGGTTCACTCCCTGAGTTGGGAAGATCCCCTGGAAGAGGGCATGGCAACCCACTCCAGTATTCTTGCCTGGAGAATCCCATGGATAGAGGAGTGTGGCAGGCTATGATCCCTGGGGTTGCAAAAAGTCAGACGTGACTGAATGACTAGGCACAGCATGTGTCTACAATCCAAAATATACTACCAAGCTAGGTAAAGACTTGTCATTTTGGTCAATTTCTACATTGCCAATGTAATATTAATAATACCAACAGTAACTGTAATAATGAACTCTATGTTTTACTGATTGTGAAATATAGTCTAGGCTTTCACCCAACACCGAAACATTGCTAAGTATGTTATGATTATCCAAGTTTATCAAAGGAGAAACAATACGGTATGTCGTGGTTAAGAGATTCACCCGAAGTCTTAACAGCTAGTAAGCGACTGTGTTAAACTAATATTTCAAAACTTGCCCATCCCTGATTAACATTATATATTTCCCTGGTATTAGTATTCTGGTATTAGTTTTCTCCTTAAAACCTGCCCTTGGTATTGCGTTTATTGCATTTGAGTTTTGTTTCACCAAGAGTTATCAGGGTGACTGCTGAAATGATTTTGAAATCAGTAGTAATTACTTATAAAAGAGGATTTTGAAAATTTACAATTCTTCACCAAACATCTCATTGAGAAAGTAAAGATCTCACTCCTGCTTTTCACATGAGGGGAGAACAGAGCCTTATGCATTATAATCTGTCTTTCCCTGTTTGTTCCCAGTGCATACCTTGAGAGAGTTACCTGTGGATGCCAAGACAAGTGTTGTTCAGAAAATGCTTTACAGGTAGGGCTGTGTCTTCTACAAATCCCACCGATTAGCAGATTGTGGTGCCACGCACATGGATAACTGACTCTGAGAATGATGAATTCAGATTAAAACAAATGAAAATGCCATCTGCTGCATGGTTAGATTATTAGCCTCACTATGATCAATAATCAGATATGGGGATCTATCTACAGCTTTCAAAAAAGACCTTGATAAAGCCCACATATTAATTATGACAAGTCTGAAAATAGTCAAAACTTAAGCCAAATTGAAAATTACCATTCAAAAATCTTGAAAAGAGAACATTATAAGAAGTCTTATTTGACATGGGTAAAAATGGGAAAGATTGAAGGTGGGAGGAGAAGGGGACAACAGAGGATGAGATGGTTGGATGGCATCACCGACTCGATGGACATGAGTTTGAGAAGACTCTGGGAGTTGGTGATGGACAGGGAAGCCTGGCGTGCTGCAGTCCATGGGGTCGCAAAGAGTCGGACGCAACTGACTAACTGAAGTGAACTGAAAAATAGTATTTTAGGTACAGAAAATACTCTTATCTAGAGGTCTTCCAAAACTTCAGTTGCCTACTGCCAATTTATACATATATATATGTGTGTGTGTGTGTGTATTTACACATTTACATAATACATATTAGCTTCCCTGGTGGCTCAGACAGAAAAGAATCTGCCTGCAGTGCAGAATACTTGGGTCTGATCTCTGGGTCGGGAAGATCCCCTAGAGAAGGGAATGACAACTTACTCCAGGATTCTTGCTAGAGAATTCCATGGACAGAGGAACCTGGTGGGCTATAGTCCATGGAGTCTCAAAGAGTCGGACATGACTGAGCAGCTAACATTTTCACTTTTCATAATGCATACACAAAAGTAAAAAGTAAAAGTTGTGAAATAAAATATATTCCTTCTGCTCGTGTAATGGGTTGTAAAAATTGTAAAAATCCTGGAATTCTGCATTGCATCATGGAGCCTAACCCAAACTTTCTCCCCCATAAATCAGTTCATATAAAGTTAGTCAGCTATAATTTGGTACTTTTTGTCCTACTCTTACCTTGTTAGGTAACCCATATGTTTTTCTAGCAAAGTTACAAGCAGTAGATAAGTCTCTCATTTTGTACACTCTCTAAACCATGATGTAAACGTGATTGGAGAAGAACATTCCTATTAATACCCTGTATCACCCATACAATCGCTGTTGAATGTGTATTTTCCCCTCCACAAAGAGATGATACAGTCACAAACTGGAAGAAAGAAAGGCATTTGGATAGATTTCTTTGTCAATTCATATTCACCACTTCTAAATCACATCCTCTTGTTTTTTGCTACAAGGATGTAGACAGATTAGGAAACAAGGAAACGGAAAAAATGAAAAGGAAAGGGACAGAAGAAGAGAGTGGAATGAAAACAGACCAGGCCATTTGTGAAGATGTTATCTACCCTGGGGTGGGGCAGAGTGAAGCCAATTTTTGTTGCTGTTCTGTCTTTAGTTGTGTCCAACTCTTTGCAACCTCATGGACGGCAGCACGCCAGGCTTCACTGTCCTTCACCATCTCCCAGAGTTTGCTCAAACTCATGTCCATTGAGTTGGTGCTGCCATCCAACCATCTCATTCTCTGCCGCCCCCTTCTCTTTTTGCTTTCAATCTTTCTCAGCATCAGAGTGTTTTCTAATGAGTCAGCTCTTCCCATCAGGTGGCCAAAGTATTGGAGCTTCAGCTTCAGCATCAGTCCTTCCAGTGACTATTCAGGATTGATTTCCTTTAAGATTCACTGGTTTGATCTCCTTGCAATCCAGAGGACTCTGAAGAGTCTTCTCCAGCACCATGATTCGAAAGCATCGATTCTTCAGTGCTTAGCCTTTTTTATGATCCAGCTCTTACGTCTGTGCATGACTGTTGGAGAAACCATAGCTTTGACTATATGGACCTTGGTCAGCAAAGCAGATGTCTCTGCTTTTTAATATGCTGTCTCAGTTTGTCATAACTTTTCTTCCAGTTAGCACCTGTCTTTTAACTTCATGGCTGCAGTCACCATCCTCAGTGATTTTGGAGCCCAAGAAAATAAAGTCTGTCAGTGTTTCCACCTTCCCCCGTTGTATTTGCCATGAAGTGATGGGACCAGATGCTTGCCAATTAGGTTACCTAAAGATGCCCCTTCACTTTAACAACCCTCAAAGAGCTGATGGCTTTTTTTCTAGCTGAGTGGGGAAGCCGGTTGTGTAAATTGCCCAAAGTGCTATTGAAATCCATCTCTTGGAGGATTCTGAAACATGTCTCTATTTGAAGAGTCTAATAATTGTGACGATGACAAGTATCACCTGCAGGACATTGAGTGATGATAGAAAACCAAAATTCAGGGTTTTGTGACTCACATACTGCAGAATATATGCCTACTGCTTTTTCTTTCCTTCTAAGAAAACACCCCTTTGCTATGTTCTGGCTGCAAAATGTTCTAGAAAGTGTGGCTTGTTTTGTTTTGATTTTGTTTCCCTAAAGAGAAATGATCCATAGATTCTTGTGGGGATAGAAAGTTGTCATGTGAATTGTGATGTTCCTATAAATCATCTGGCCCTTAATTATTGGCATGTCTGACACTTGAGTGATATGTAGATTCCAAGGCGGGTTTACTCTTTTCTTTCCTCCAAGTTTCAGAAGGACAAAAATTACCAGGAAGTGGTGATAATAAACTTCACTGTATTTTTAAGATTCTTATTTTTATTAAAGATGAATAAAGCTCATGAAAATAATCCACATATTGATGTTCCTTACATCTTCATCATCATCACTCTTTTGTGAGGCAGATTAATCTATCTCTGTATGTATAATCTATGTATAATCATAGATATATTTCTCTCTGTTATTCTTAGTCCTTTTGTGTTTTTTAGGATGAGAGGTTTTTTTTTGTTTTCATTTATTTTTATTAGTTGGAGGCTAATTACTTTACAATATTGTAGTGGTTTTTGTCATACATTGACATGAATCAGCCATGGATTTACATGTATTCCCCATCCCAATCCCCCCTCCCACCTCCCTCTCCACCCGATTCCTCTGGGTCTTCCCAGTGCACCAGGCCTGAGCACTTGTCTCATGCATCCAGCCTGGGCTGGTGATCTGTTTCACCCTAGATAATATACATGTTTCGATGATGTTCTCGAAACATCCCACCCTCACCTTCTCCCACAGGGTCCCAGTGTCTGTTTTGTACATCTGTGTCTCTTTTTCTGTTTTGCATATTGGGTTATTGTTACCATCTTTCTAAATTCCATATATATGCGTTAGTATACTGTATTGGTCTTGCTGAGAGGTTTTTTTAAATTAAATAAAATTTATGTATTTTTGGCTGTACTTGTCTTTGTGCTTTGCATAGGCTTTCTCTAGTTGTGAGTGTGGGATACTCTCTAGCTGTGGTATGTAGGCTGCTCATTACAGTGGCTTCTCGTGGTGTGGAGCACGGGCTCTGGGGTGCATGGGCTTCAGTAGTTGTGGCACGTGGACTCAGCAGTTGCATCTCCCGGATTGTAGAGCACAGATTTAGTTGTTGTGGCGCATGGGATTAGTTGCCCCATGGTATGGATCAGGGATTGAACCCGTGTCTCCTGCACTGACAGGCAGATTATTCACCACTGAGCCACCACAGAAGCCCTCTTAGTGCTTTTGTTAATGATTGGAAAAAGGTCAACAAATGGGTTTTTTGTTTTGTTTACTTAAATGCAGTTTTTAATGCAGCATAAATATATTTGACAAATACTACCTTCATGTACGTGATTTTTTTGCATGAAAATCATCTTTAGCTAGCTGTTTTTAAATGTCTGTTGTTTCAATGTTAATTGAAATCTAAATGAGAAAATAACCTCCCCCCCCCCAAATTGAGAATAGCGATCTTAAGACAAGTATTTACAGCCACTGAAATCATTATCTACATGGGGAATTGCACAGAAAGGAGCAGAAGCCACTGAATGTGAAGTAAGAAGTTTCTGCAATGGTTACATTTTATAATTTCCCTTTGACACCTGTCTAATTCCTAGAGCAAAATAATTTTTGACTCATCACTGGCTAATTTGAATGTATTTTGTGGTCTACATGAAGTAAAGTCACCCAGGAATTTATAATCCAGAAAGCATTCTTGGTACTTTGAAATCTCTTTGGAGTGATATATGGTTATTTCATCCAAGATTACCCTCTTAACAGGAGAATGTTACCAAGTTAACTGTGCCAGAAAGAGAATGAGAGCTAACTCAGCCAAGTGATAAGAAACTCGGAATAAATAATTTTATTTTAATCTCAGGTCTTCTAAAATATTTTTAGAAAGACCTTGGAAAAAGTCATTTAACATCCTTTCACCTCATGAATAGGCTACAATCATGGCTTCCCAGGTGGCATAGTGATAAAGAATCCTCCTGCCAATGCAGGAGATGCAAGAGACATGGGTTTGATTCCTGGGTTGGGAAGATCCCCTGTAGGAGGAAATGGCAAACCACTCCAGTAATCTTGCCCAGAAAATCCCATGGGGGTCTCAAAAGAGTCAGACATGACTGAGTGACTAAACAACAATAATGCTTTATTTACAGCATAAGAATTTTGTGAGATCCAGAAATATTGTTCATAAAATCAGGGTGAAAATAAAAACTGGCTCATGTCTTATACCTTACAAAGTTAGACTTTGTTGAAAACTAAGTAGGAAATTAATTTTTAAGTTTCCCCCCTTTGTATTACATGTGGATTTGTGGTTATGAAACAGTCATAAACTTCCAGAGCTGGAAAGATCCTAGGAATAATCTGTTCTACAAATGAGAGAATTAAGATGGAAACAAGTTAAAATGGCAGGCCCAAATCCCCACATAGTTGAAATATACTGTAAGTGAGGTTGTTAATTTCCTGCTAATTCATTCTTTTTCACACTCAGATAAGACTGAAAATCATGATCACACAGTATCATGTCTTCTCTGAACATTTTCCTCTCCAGCCTTATGATCTGGAGTTTAATGTGGCAGAAGCTTTGTGTTCTTATGTGACAAGGCCTCCCTGATGGTAGGGATGATGGTGATGATGGCGATGCTAAAAATAGCCATCACTTGTTCATGGCTTACCACAAGCCACACACTCTTTGAGGCCCTTAAGATGCATAAATTTTTTCAATCCCCATAACACTTTGGGATGGCTATCTTTTCCAGATTTTCTAAATGGAGAGACTGAAATAGAGGTTAAGTAGTTTATCAAAGATCACACATCCGGCAAGGGGCAGTGTGGTTCTGGAATCTGTGCACTATAATACAGAAGGCGCTAAGGGTGGTCACCACACAAGACTGCTTAGAGGGTGCACCTCCAAACAGTATTGGAAAAATGTCTTTTGCTTTCATTTATTTAACCAGTATTCACAGCCACCTCCTCTGTGCCAGGCTCTGAGGCTTACAGTGAAGTGAAAGTCACTCAGTCATGTCCCACTCTTTGCAGCCCCGTAGACTATACAGTCCATGGAATTCTCCAGGCCAGAATACTGGAGTGGGTAGCCGTTCCCTTCTCCAGAGGATCTTCCCAACCCAGGGACCAAACCCAGGTTTCCTGCATTGCAGGCGGATTCTTTACCAGCTGACCCACAAGGGAAGATGTACTGAAGCTTACAAGTAGGGAACAAAAAATTAAATATAGGTCCCATCCCGAGAGAATGTACATTCTCATGGAGAGAAGCAGAAAGTGAAGAAACAAACAAGTATGCTAGTCCTGAGTGCTCTGTGTTGTCGTATGCAGTGCCACAGAGCTGATCTTTGGGAGGAAATGTGGAGGTTGAAGCTCGGATGGTGAGACAAACCAGCCATGTGAAGATTTAGGGCAGAGTGTTCTTGGCTTGTGGCAAAGGCAGGGGGCAGAAAGGCACTTGTTCCATTGGAGGGACAGAAAGCGGACCCCAGTAGCTGTGGATAAAGCAGACCCCACTAGCTGGAAGGAGAGTTGGGGGCAGTGAGCGTGGAGAGGTTGGCTGGGCTCACAGATTTGGACTGCACTCCAGATTCACGTGATCACTGGCTATTTGACGTTGCCATCTCAATGTCTAAGAGCGAGCTCAAATCTAGCATGGCCCAATTCTTACTGATTCTTTTATCCCCAAGTTTATTCCTTCTCCTATCTTTTCATCCACACAGTTGCTCAAGACTGACACCTATAAATTATTCTTGATATTTCTTTTGCCCTTAGTTTCCACACTCAATCCAGCACAGAGTTTTGTAAATTTTATCTCCACAATTATCTGGTGTTGATCCACTTTTCACCTTTACTGAGATCTTCGTGTTTCTCATCACCATGATTACAGTATAGAATGCAAAGACCTTCTAATTGGTGTTCTGGTTTCTACTTTTGCCCCAGTTAATAATTTTTGAAAAGTAAGACAGCATGATTTTTCAGTAACCAGCAAATCACATTTTATTCCTGATCAAAAATCTTTCAGTGACTACTATTACCTGTAGGTTCAAATGAATCAACTTGAAATCCTCCACCATAACCTGCAGGGCACCTATTTTCTCCCCATCTTCATCTCTGTTTTCCTCCTTCTCATTCACTACATTCTAGCCAACAGGTACTGACTTATACCATTGTCTTATCACATTGTTGCCAACGCCTCTTCATGACACCCAATCTAAAGTAATTCATTCTTAGGCACTTTTTTAAGCATTATTACTTAGTCTTGTTTTCCTAGAAATCTCTGATCATACTTGAAATTATTTTGCTTACACAAGTACCCAAGAGGGACACTATACCTGTTTAGTTTCACCACTGTATCCTAGCACACAGAACTGTCAGCATAATGTAGAGACTCAGTCAACATTTGTTCAATATATGATCCCTTACCTCTTCAATTCTTCAACCCTGTGTTTCTTATTATACTGTTAGCCTGAACAATGAAGGCCCAGGAATTGGTCAGGTAGAGACTGATATATTCTCTACATGCAGAAGATAGAAACAGCACATGATGATATTAATATTGTATGCCAGTAATTAATAATAAACCCATTTTGAGTTTTCTGATGTGCTTTGGTGTATCATCCAATTTAACCTGCCAACCACCTTGGAATATGTATTATAATAATGTTTTTTATAATGTTGTTTGCCTTTCTGTCATCTCCTCTTTATGGGAGCACCCTTTCCTTATTCTGCAGTTACTCTGCAGAAATCTTGTGGTTGGGTGGAACTGATCTTGCTCTCCAGGACCAAATGCTGGCTGAACCCATGGCCTGGACGATCATAATTACTTTTCTTCTTGAAACCACCATTGGTTCAGGGCTGGTCACATGAGCCAAGCATGACTAATTGCGCTGCCCTGGGAAAGTTGCTATTTTTTGTTTCTCTGTCAATTCCAGAATTACATAAGTCCTCTCAGCTCATGGTACCAAAAAACAAAACAAGACAGAAAGAAAGAATGAGCCAGCAACTTTCCCACCACGTATAGAGGCACTAGCTCCTGGCTGGGAATGAAGCCAACATGAAGAAAACAGTCACTAGCGATGGAGAGAGAGAGAGAAAGAACCATTATTTGAGCAAATGGACACCGACCGCTCAAGTAAGTTAGCACTTAGCATCTTAACACTCTGGGTAACCTGCCGTAATAAACTCCTTTCTGCAGTGAAACTAACTTGAATTGCATTTCTAAAGCTTGCATCCTATGAAATCTTAACTAAGTCAATTGTTTTTCTCATTATACAATGTGATATAGCTCAGAGAGAAATTAAGACATTTGCCAGAAAGAAAAACTTTGAGGAAGCCTCTCTGACTTCAGGTCCTGTGCACTTTTACTTATCAGTAGATCATCACCCTCAGGAAATCTTCATGGATTACTCCGTGAAGTGTCATCTTCATGAAATACTCCTTTCGAAATTTTACTCTAATGGCAAATAGAATAGGTCTGATATGGACTAACATTACAATTGTTTTGATGATTTTTTTTCTCCTTTAAATAAAATATTTCTGCATTTTCTTTCTTTGATGTATATCCAAGTTTCCACATAGGAAAAAAACACATTACATTAGCATAATGCTTTGAATTTTATTTTTGTTCTGGTTTTCTCAAAACTTATTTTTTTAGTAACTGGAATGAAGCTAAGTGATGGAATTGAAAGCAATTGAAAATTATGTAGAATTATATAGATGTCAAGGGAAAGGTTCATAACACTTGGAAATTGATACAATTAAAGTAAATGTGTAAAACTGATTACCAAGAGAGTGAACCATCTTTTATGAAAGTAAAATATAAAAAATTATCCTCTCCTATATTGGTTGCATTTTGAATTACACAGAATGAACATGAAAGGCTAATGGACTAATGGGTAGAAAAAAAGATACGTTCTCATTTCACACTGTTGGTATTTCAGAATGCGCAAATAGTCAAAATTCACATTAGCAAATGCAGAAATGAGAATGAACAAACTCAAATATTCTTTGGCTTATAGGAAAGACTGACTGAATTCAAAGGTTATGAATGCTGAATTGCACATTAGCAGCCTCGTCATATATCATTTTGCTTTTTATAGATGGTTACACTGTCTACTCCATTAATCAAATCAGAAAATTTAATCATCTTAGATTCTTCCCTCTTTTCAGTTCACCTTCCCTGTCATTACCATTTCAACTTATCACTTTTGTCTTATCCATTGCTTTTTTCAGGTTTATTGAGATATAACTGACAAAATTTAAGGTATTTAAGTGTACTATATGATGATTTTATATACTTATACATTGTGAAAGGATTCCCCCCAATAAGTGAACACAGTCATCACTTCACTTATTTGCTTACCCTCTTTCCCCATTTTTGGTGAGAGCATTTCATTTTCACCCTTCTAGCAAATTTCAGTTATGAAATAGAGTGTTACCAGCTGAAATCCTCATATTTTAGATATTAGGTCCTTCAGTTCAGTTCAGTTGCTCCGCCGTGTCCGACTCTTAGACGTTTTTCATCTTATAACTGAAAGTTTGTGGCCTTTTACCAACAGGTCTGTATTTCCCTCACCGATAGTGGTTCTTAACTGGTCACTGCTCCTAGTTCAGCATCTCTTGTTCCATCACTGTCTCATTCTCTTATTAGGCTTTAATAGGCTCTGTCTGTTACAATCCAGCCTCCATATAGCTAAGTGATTATATAAAAGCACAGAATTGACTATGTCACACTTAATACTCTTGAATTCCTATTATTTAAAACATAAAGTTTAAAACTAAGGTTGCCCAAAGGTATCTATTTGTTAGGCACCCTACTTGGAGATGGACTACAAAGTAGAATAAGGTGGGAGCCTTCCCCTAAAGGAGTATGAATATGGATATATGACTGGGGAGGTAGAAAGTCAGCCAAAAACAGATCATTTCAGTATAACAGGGAAAGTGTTATAGAGAGAACCCAGAGTGTCATGGGGCTCAATGGAGGAAGACTTAACATAGCCTAAGTTTTCAGGGAAGTTTCCTGGTGGGATTATCCCTGCTGCTGCTGCTGCTAAGTCACTTCAGTTGTGTCTGACTCTGTACGACCCCATAGATGGTAGCCCACCAGGCTCCGCCATCCCTGGGATTCTCCAGGCAAGAACACTGGAGTGGGTTGCCATTTCCTTCTCCAGTGCATGAAAGTGAAAAGTGAAAGTGAAGCCACTCAGTCATGTCCGACTCTTCCTGACCCCATGGACCACAGCCTACCAGGCTCCTCTGTCCATGGGATTTTCCAGGCAAGAGTACTGGAGTGGGGTGCCATTGCCTTCTCCAGATTATCCCTGAGTTGAGGCTTAATAGATCATGCAGGCTCAGAAGGAAGGGAAGCATAGATGATTATCTAGACAGATATAGGAGCAGCAGAAAATGTATCAAAGGGTTTTTGTTGTTCAGTCACCAAATTGTGTCTGATTCTTCACAACCCCATGGACTGTAGCATGCCAGGCTTCCCTATCCCTCACCATCTCCTGGAGTTTGCCCAAGTTCATGTCCATTGCATCGGTGATGCCATCCAACCATCTCATCCTCTGTTGCCCTCTTCTGCTTCTCCATACCCTGTAAGAGGGTGTGACATGGCACTTCTCAGTAACTGCGAGGTGGGAAATAGAGGTTCAGAAGGGTGGAAAAGGAGATAAGAAAGAGGTGTCATGAGTATACAACTTGCAACCATTCAACAACATTGACTGAGTGCCTTTCTGACCGCCAGGCACTCTGCTGTGGATACAGAGTAAATCTGAGAAAAGCCGTCTCAGCTCTCTCGGAGCTCATATTGTACAGATTAGGAGTGAAACAAAACAAAACAAAAGCAAGTGTAAGTTCTGATGAGTGCTCTGAAGGAAAACATAAATGGCTGATATAAAAAAGTGAGAGAGCAGACATATTCAGACTTTCTGATCAGGTCCCACTTAAATGCAAAAAGGAACTAACACATACAGAGTTGGAGGAAAGAGTCTCATTGCAAAGGACCTGAAGTAGGAAAGAGCTTGGCTTCTTTGAAGAACTGAAAAGAAGACCAACATGGTTATAGCAAGCAACGGTGGCCTGGTGGCTAAAAATGAGATTGAGGAGATAGGGAGGGACCTCCTTGGCAAGGCACTCTGTCTTGGTGAACTGTTTGATTTTTATTTTAAGTCTAATGGGAAACCTTTAGATGGTCTAAAACAAGCAAGAATATAGCATGAGATGGAGTTTGGCTGCATTTCTTGAGTAAAGCGTAACTAATAGTAGGTTCTAATTAGGAAAACTTATAGTCGTGTTTAAGGTGAGTCATTTTAATGTTGGACAAAGAGTGGAATAAATGTGAAAAATGACAGAAGGAAAAGATCTCAACTGGAAGGATATTGTAGTCATGAAAGCCACAGATAACGAGGCTGGTATTTGTATAGAGGAAAGAAAAGCTTTAAGATATACGTAGGAATAAAATCTCCAGAATATTGTGAGGGAGGGTATAATAGTGGAGATGAAGTAGTCTAGCATGATATGGTGACTATGAGTGACATGAGCTGATACTGGAGGATACAAATAATAGGGATGGTTTGGAGGAGGTCCTTCCATTATTTCTTGGATTTATAGAGTCTGAGATATTATAGGATGGCCAAGTGAAAGTTGGCTAAATAAAGAAATCTAAAGCAAAGGAAGACCAAGCCAGAGAGACCAGTTTCAGAGTCCTTATCAGATGTTTATTTGTCATTTCAAACCATGAGTGAATGTGAAATTACTCATGAACAGTGTGCAGAATGGGAAGAAAGGTAGAACAAAGGCTGAATCCTGAAGAATATCAACATTAAATGGTAGACAGAGAAATATCCTACGATTGAGAATGAATGGTTAAGATCTGAAAGAGACACATGCACCCCAATGTTCATCACAGCACTGTTTATAATTGCCAGGACATGGAAGCAACCTAGATGCCCATCAGCAGACGAATGGATAAGGAAGCTATGGTACATAGACACAATGGAATATTAGTCATTAAAAAGAATTCATTTGAATCAGTTCTAATGAGATGGATGAAACTGGAGCCCATTATACAGAGGGAAGTAAGCTGGAAAGGTAAAGACCAATACAGTATACTAACACATATATATGGAATTTAAAAAGATGGTAATGATAACCCTATCTGCAAAACAGAAAAAGAGACACAGATGTACAGAACAGACTTTTAGACTCTGTGGGAGAAGGCGAGGGTGGGATGTTCTGAGAGAATAGCATAGAAACAAGTATACTATCAATGGTGAAACAGATCACCAGCCCAGGTTGGATGCATGAGACAAGTGCTCAGGGCTGGTGCACTGGGAAGACCCAGAGGGATGGGATGCGGAGGGAGGCGGGAGGGGGAATCAGTAAGGGGAACACATGTAAATCCATGGCTGATTCATGTCAATGTATGGCAAAAACCACTACAATATTGTAAAGTAATTAGCCTCCAAATAATAAAAATAAATGAAAAAAAAAAAGAAAAAGAATGAATGGTTAAAAAAAAAAACAAAACTCAAGTGATGCCAAGATACTGGAAAGTATAGGGTAATGTATAACACTAACAAATGCAACAAAAGACCCCACTGAGGTAATTTTAAAATGTCCCCTAGAGTTGACAACAACAGGGTCAGTGATGATGTTTGTCTTGACTCAGGAGGTGTTCACTGGTGGAGCAGAGTCCCAGTTGCAGTGGTATTAGGAGTAAAGCAATTATACTGATCAACCTTCAGAAGTAAAGGGTAGGAAAGAGAGCTTGGTGGCTGGCGAAGATCATTCAGATGTTTTATTTTTTTAGTTATGCAAAATACTTGAGGCTGTTCAAACACTAAAGAGAAAACACGAGAAAAAGGAGAGATTGATGCCGAAGGGGTCAGTTCATTAAGCGTGATCCCAGAGAAGAGGTAAAGAACTGAGATGAACATCTCTAGGTAGAATGGCAGAGGAGTCTGATTCGGAGGTAGGAGTTAATCAGAGAGCAGCATCAAGGGGGCAGCCGTCCAAACTCCTCAACGTGGCTCCAAGAACCTTTACAAGCTGTCCCGGGTCTGCCTTCAAGTATCACTTTCCACCACTCTGTCTTCTGAAAATTTTCACCCCTTTCCTTATCTTCACAGTCTGCTTTAACCACGGGAGAACTCAGACTCCAGGAAATATCATACACTTTCATGCCTTCATTATGCCGTTATTTCACCTTATTTTTCCTGCCTGCCCCCACCCCCGTTTCTCCTTGCCCTGTGTGGTGTGCTGTGTTTAGTCACTCAGTCGTGTCTGACTCTTTGCGACCCCGTGGACTGGAGCGCATTAGGCTCCTCTGTCCATGGGATCCTCCAGGCAAGAATACTAGAGTGGGTTGCCTTGCCCTCCTCCAGGGGATCTTCCCAACCTGGGGATTGAACCCAGGTTTCCAGCACTGCAGGTGGATTTTTTACCGTCTGGGCCATGAGGGAAGCCCTATTTACCCTAGCTCTGCCTATTACCCATTTCTTTCCCACCCAAAGTTCACATGAAGAAATATCCTGATCAAGCTTCAAATCTCATAAAAATATCCCCCAAATTGCTCATCTAGACACATATAGAAAATTGATACTTCCTTTCCCACATTCTCAAACATCTGTAGACTATGCTTCCTTATGCTGCGTACATGGCTAAAATGGAATTTCTGTGAGACGGAGAGTTATTCCTTCTATATCTCTGAACCCTTGATGTCTAATGCAATCCCTGGAACCTAGTACTCTTGACATTTTGTTGAATGGCTGAATGAATATCTGCAGCATCCATGTTAAGGATAGATGCCTCCATATCTCATCTTAAAATCATTCCTGGAATTATTTAGACATATTCTATAGCTTGAAACTTTAAGACAGTCTTAGTAATACTCAAGTCCCCTTGGAATTCTTGATGATGCTCTTTTGTATCTTTTCATATTACTTCATGACTTGGAGCTGAATAGCAACAGCCATGTATGTGTAATTAATAAAATATGCAAATAGTTTGTATCATTATCTTTCAGCCTACAAACAAGAATGAATAATTGTTACATTTAATGTGTTTGGTTGCATATCTTTCTTCAAATGACTCTTTCCCTCCAAATTAATTATATATCTCATTACTCCATTCATTCATCAAACATTTTTAGCCAGACATACAGATATCAGGAAGAACAGACCTTCCTTATTATGCATTAAATCCTCAGGCCTTATTTATCTTATTGATGCAAGTTTCTACCCTTTTCCAACCTTCCCCTATTTTCCCTACACCCTCTTCCCATGACAACCAGTTTTCTATTGTCTTATTTTATGTTTGACATTTTTTCTTAGTTTCCACATATAAGTGATCCCATGCAGTATTTGTCTTTGTCTATCTGGCTAATTTCACTTAGCATAATGACCTGAAGGCCTATCCATGTTGTCACAAATGTCAGGGTTTCCTCTTTTCTCATGGCTGAATAATAGTCTGTTGTATGTATATACCACATGTTTTGTCTATTTATCTGTTCATGGACACATGGTGACTATAGCTGATAACTCTGTGTTGTATAATTGAAAAGAACATGCAGTCCAGTAGACAGCACTAGGGAAGAATGTTGACGTTGTTCTGCTTAGTAGAACGTTTGCCTACAGAGTAAAGGATTCCAACTTTAGATCATTGGCCTGAAATTTCTTTTTTGGGGCAGCTTCCCCAGATGGTTGGGAGTTCTGTCTGGAGTTTCCTGATTCCTGATTTAGTTGTTGTAGAGAAGGCCTGTGAAACTTGGGCTCTGGCAGGAAATCCTGGAGGGGAGTTGATATTTCTATGTGGTTTTGTGGAGTACAGTCAGCCCTCTGTATCTGAGGGTACTAACTAGCTAACTGTAGATCAAAAATGTTTGAAAAAAATTCCAGAAAATTCTAAAGGGCGAAACTTGAATTTGCTACATGCTAGCAACTACTTGTGGCTTCCCAAATGGCTCAGTTGTAAAAAAAAATATGCATGCACTGCAAGAGACATGGGTTCAATCCTTGGGTCAGAATGATCCCCTAGAGGAGGAAATGGCAACCCACTCCAGTATTCTTGCCTGGGAAATCCCATGGACAGAGGAGCCTGGTGGGCTACAGTCCGTGGGGTCCCAAAAGAATTAGACAGGACTTAGGGACTAAGCAACAATAACAGCAACTCTTTACATAGCATTTGCAGTGTATTAGGTGTTATAAGTAATCTACAGATGATTCAAAGAATGTGTATAGGTTACATGCAAATATATACCATTTTATATAAGGGACTTGAGTATCTCAGATTTTGGTATTCTTTGGAGTCCTGGAACTAATCCCTTGCAGATATCGAGAGAGGATTGTATCCTACTTACAGGGAAGAAAAAAGGCCTGAATTCAACACTCTAAGTCCTGCAAGAGAGGAGTTAAGCTTCCTGCCCCTCTACCCATCAGTTTTTTTTTGTTCTTTGTCAAGTAGATTAAATACAGATCTGATTGGCCACATTTACTTATTGTTTGCTTTGAAAAATGAAAGTGTTAGTCATTCAGTTGTGTGCTATCTTTGTGACCCTGTGGACTAGCTGACCAGGCTCCTCTGTCCATGGTTAATTCTCCAGGCAAGAATACTGGAGTGGGTTGCCATTTTCTACTGCAGGGGATCTTCCCAACCCAGGGATCAAACTCAGGTCTCCTGCACTGCAGGCAGATTCTTTACCATCTGAGCCACTAGGGAAGGCTGATTTATTAGCTTCCTATTTCTTAGAGTTGGCTGGACAAGAAATCCAGCAGATATTAATATCTTTTCTCTTTTTTTAATATTTTATTTTAGTTTATTTGACTGTGTCAGCTCTTAGTTGTGGCACACAAGGTCTTCCATCTTCCTTCTGGCACGGAGGACCTTTAATTGTGGCATGTGAACTCCCAGTTGGGGCATATGGGATCCAGCCCCCTGATCAGGGATGGAACCCCAGACCCCTGCACGAGGAGTCTTAACCACTGGATCACCAAGGAGTCCATCTCTTCTTTTCTTTGTAGGTAAACACTGGTTGCTTTAGTTTCTTGTGGCCATCTGGTGGTAAGATTCATTCTTGGGAGATGAATAGATTCCACTTGGGTCTAGTTTGAACCATCTGCTCAGTTCACTTTACCAAATAAAAACTGGGGTTTCTAGTTTAAATGACCTTTTGACTTCCTACCATTTAGATATCTCGTTGGAGAAGGGATGGCTGGGTCATGACAAGATTCAGGTGTCCTTTGAAACTCTGGACAAAATCGTATCTTATTGCCCTTAAAAGAATCTCTATAGCCATATATGCTCCTCAATCAATAGGAAATAATAAAATGATTCTTGGTTATAGATCTATGCACAGTGATATAATTGCATAATCAGAACAACTAGACACATTCTACTTTTCATTTTTCAAATTGTTTCATGTTACTTGTGACTGATTTGATCATAATTTGCAATTTATATGAGATTCTTCCCTTTTCTCTGCTGCAGCAGACTTATAGACATGACCCATTCGAACTGCATGGAGACCAGGCCATGGTCCCAGAGATCTCCTCGCTTGTCAGAAGATAGAAACATTCATCCGAAAGCCTTTTAAGGTATTCAAAGAATGGGAATCAATTCTTTCTCTTTAGGGAGGAACTGATAAAATTGGAGCAACTATTTTATTATATATAACAAAAGCTCTTGAACAGAGCTATTGTCAGACTGTAGGAATAATTATCAGGGGAAACGCTAAGCTTCCTTCATTAAAGACGTGTAGGAATTATCTCAGTTAGACAGAGTTCTTTCTGAAATAAACAGCATTACTTATATATAATGCTGTGTGTTTCCTTTCAAAATACTATGCCACGTTAATTCTTCTATGATTATATTTGATAATTACATTTACCATAAAAATTATAACTTAAAAAACCTGTTTTTCTCCAGTACATACAGTGATGGGAGTTTGTAACCTATGTACTCCTTTCCTAGTAGAGTTTAATGATGATACCATTACCCGAAATGCTCAATAAACCAACTGCTTCGTTATACTCATTACTTGATCAACAAAACTGCTAGCTTCACAAAATGTAAAGGTTTGTACATAAATGGAGAGAGACTATGGTTTCTAGATGTTTTAGCCTCTTTACCTCAATTAAGAAAAATCCTCATAGCCCCATACATTTCCTGAGAAAAAGCTGTGTATGTGTGTGTTTGGGGGAAGGGGGAGAAGAAGGGGACCAAAGGATGACAGCCATTAACTTCTACAAATCATTTTTACTGCTTCAAAAATGAGAGGTCAGTTTGTTTCTGTAATACAAATATACAAAACACACACTTCTGTTTTATCTTTGTTTTCTTGGAAAAGAGTATACCTACCTTAATTTTCCTTTCATCTTTGAAATCCCTTTTTTCAGATAGTTGATCACACATTATGACTGTGTGGTGGCTTTGCAAATTTGCAGGTGGTTATTACAAATTGTATACTTTATATTTCAGTTCCAAACCTCAAATGATACATAATTTCTTGGGTTATTATTATTTGGCAACTTAGCATTTTCTAAAGAGTTGCTGCTTAACAACTATTTGGATACATAATATGTAAAACATTTTCAGTAAGTTAGATAAGAATATAAATAGCGTTAACACAACAATTTGCTCTCTGAACCTTTGCTGATTTTATGAGGTCCTTTGGTGTTCATAAGTAAAACACTATAGTGCCTATCAAAGATTCACTTAACTTTTTCCAGATTTTCTTTTGCAGAAACTAAAACACTATTCATTGAAAGTATACAACTTTTTTTTACTTAATGTAATATTGCCCAAATAAAAAGTTTTTAAGCTTCAAATATTGTATTACAACTGATATGACTGATAAATAAATGTAAATAATTCATGTGCATGCATATATATGTATACATATGATAAACTTACAAAACAATATTAAAAATGTGAAGATTCTTTGTGCCCATCTGATGAGTAGGCATAGAGAGAAAAATGATTTAAGATAATATCTTTCCTAACACACTAAAGATTCAAACATGTACCCAAATCCAAATCCAGTATTTAGAATGTTGGAAGGAAAAACAGTCATTTGTTTTCTTACACTTGTACTCTATCCAGTTCAAGATTGGAAGCAAAAATTATAAACTACTGGGAAATTGCTATGTTGGGTCATGGAGTCTAACCCCAAATTACAGACCATCTTTATCCTGATCATCTCTTATTTACTAACTAAATTACTTCCAGAAGTCAGATCATTCTTCAGTAGTAAATGAGACCCTTAGGAAGATACATATAGCGTTTAGAACCCCTGAAAGAATCCCATGCCCTAGGTGGGGGTGTTTTACTCTGCTTTGCTGCTCTCTGGGTCTTCACCAGACATCTTGGATGAAGATGTCCAACCGGAAGTGCTGTCATAGCCATGCTTCTGAATATACTCAGTAATGGGGTCTCTCCACTTTCTAGTCCTGCAGTGCTGGGAGAATCTTAGTAATCTTAGGGTATAGTCTCGACTTTGTGCTCTGTACCTTTAGAGTCGTAGCAAGACTGTCTTTTATGACCACGTAATGATGTTAAACCAGTTCTGCAGCCTGGGTCTCTAAAAGTAAACTATGGGATAACATATTTTCTGAAGAGGAAGCATGGTTTTTTGCACTGCAGAGTTTTTCTCAAAATATACTTTTAGGTAACTGTACAAATGCTGTGTATTTGGATTAAAATAAGAAATATTCAGTTGACAAATTCCAGATGCTTATTTGCGGTCATGTAGATCTCTCCAAAAGTGAGGTTTTAATGAGAAAGACAGTTTTGAGGAATCATCTTCCTTTTTCAACCCTATTTTTCTATGCATATTAAAGTTTCATGAGTTTTTAGATGGAGATATATGGAGAGTTCTACAAAGATTTTGACTGTGATGTCATATGATAACATATTTTTTATTTCAAATATTATATTTTGATTAAAAAATTACAGTCTAACATCCTTGTAGTTTTGCTTTTTCCTTTGTTTCTTTCTACTTCCCGTCTTCCATCAACTTGGAACATAACCAAAGTAGAGGAAATTGACATTAAGCTTTTCATTTTGTTCCAAGAATACCTTTCCTCTTTTTTTCCTTCCTCCCTTTCTTCCTTTCCTAGCTCCTTTCTTCCCTTCCTCCCTCCTTTTCTCTTTTCCCCTTTATCTTCTGTTTATTTTAACGTTCACAGGAGTAGAAAGCAAGCTCTCATGTCTGTATATAGAATTCACATTTTCTAATGTCATGCTTGGGAAATAAATGGAACTTCTAAGGGTTAGACAGAGCTAAGCCTGAACCTTTAAAACATGTGAAAATGAAGAGTGCTAATTAATTCTGTTCAGGTGTGTGTGTGTAGAAAATGGCTTTATTGAGTCCAGCCTATTTGCTGGGCTTTTTGATAGAGGGTTTTTTTTTTTTTTTTTTTTTTTCCCTTTCATATCAGGGTGATAGTTTCAAAAGTTTTTTTGCACCAATCACTAACAGGACACCACCGTAAAATGAACCTTTGGTTTGCTTCATCTGACTGCCCTGTTTGCCTTCCCTTAGATGCCATCAACATGAAAACTGAAACACAGCCAACTCTGGGTCAAAACATACAGAATAATTCCTGTAACGGAAGCAAACATTCCCGTGCCCAGCTTGACCCTCTAACTTCTGATTTCTCTGGATCCACTCTAGCATTTTCTAGTGATGAAAAGGCAGTTCTTGTTAGGTTCTTATCACCGGTGCCTGCGGAGTTAAGAGGCGAGGAGAGGAATGCTCTTTACGTGCCTCTTGAGTCCTGCAGTCTTGGAGGAAGGTTGCAAGTTACCAAGAGCCTGAGTTCAACACCTTGCTTCACCCTTTTCAAAAAATGCTGTCTTTATGTAGCATGACTGCGGAGCCTTCAGGCCAGTCAGCTGGTGTACCCATGCTGAGCAAAGGTCATGAAGGGGTGAGTGGGGGATAGGGAAACCTTTCAATACATGTTTTATATACTTCAGATCACTAATCGGAGCTCTACAAATATATCAACTTGAATATCTACCCCTGGGGCTGTATTTCTGTTATTGAGTTTTCTGGTAAGAGCAGGAATCAAAAAATTAAGACTTTTTAAAAAAATACACCTGACTGATAGAAAAATGCATAAGTATGGCACGTTGGTTTTGTATGTCTTAAGCTAGACGAAGAAAAATAAACTTGGTTCTGTGTATGTCATCGAGAGAATAAGTAAATTATCAAGAAAGTGAAAAGGCAACAGAGAAAAGAAATGGTCCAAGAAGGAAAGAAATGCTATATATACACACAACTTGCCCTTAACTTTATGTTTGTGGCACATGTGGCTTCTTAGAACATTATTTTGAAACTGTTCAGGTTATGTCAAAGCTGCCATATTTAAATAAAAATTAAAAATTTCCTAATGTGACCACTTTTTAAAAAGCCCAAGGATATTCTCATACTTCAGTAAAATTCCAATACTTTAATATGTCCCTCCATTTTTACACATGTTATTTTATGTAATTATTATATATTGCTGGGGAATTCTTGTCAGTTTCCATTTTGTATGAGAGTTACGTCTCACAGAGGTTTTAGCCTTTGGTCCTAGTTAATAGTTTAGTCAAGAGTAGGCCCAGGGCTGAGGTAGCTCTCTTCGTATCTCTGAAACTCTTGTATGTTTGGAATTTATTTTTTATTTTATTACTAACATATTTTTCTTACAGTTTTATTGAGATTTAATTGCCATACATCACTGTATAAGTTTAAGAAATACAGAATAATGACATGGCTTATCTACATCATGAATGATGACCACGGTGAGTTTAGTGAACATCCCTCATCTCATATAGATACAAGAGAGGAAAAAGAAAAAAAATTTCCCTCGTGATGAAAACTCTTAAGGTTTACTCCTTTAACTTTTATGTATAACCTACAGCATACTTGTAATGTATGAAAGTTACTCAGTGGACATAAGTTTGAGCAAATTCCAGGAGATATTGAAGGATAGGGAAGCCTGATGAACTGCAGTTCATGGGATTGCAGAATTGGACACGACTTAGCAACTGGACAATAACATAACATACAGCAGTGTTGTTAAATAATACAGTTAAAGATTCGAAATGATTTATATTTAACTTTATTAAAGATCAGTTATATTCATCATGTTGTACATTACATCCCTAGAGCTTATTTGTATTATAACTGGAAGTTTGTACCTTTTGATGGCCTTCCTCCAATTCCCCATCCCCACCTTTGCCCACTTATTTACCTTTTTTTCCCCACCACCCTGTCCCCCTCTGGAAACACTTGTTTGTTCTCTGACACTGTTTCTGTTTTGTTATGTTTGTTCATTTGTTTTGTTTTGTTTAGATTTCCACATATAGTGAAATCACAGGCTATTTGTCTTTAACATATTTCACTTAGTCCATGTTTAGAATTTGTTGATAGAATACAACTGTCCTTTTTTTCTTTTCATTGTAATATTGCCACAGTGACCACAAAAGAAGCAGATTAACTCAGAGCTCTTTAAGACTTTCTCCTTGACCACTGTGACGTATCTGTGTGTCTCTGAGCTATGTCCGCAGTGAGCTCTAGCAACTCAATGAAATTAGAAGGATTATAAAGGGCCGTATCGGATGTGGAGCAAGGAATCCACGGGGCGTCAATTAGCTGCAACATGCCAGTAAAGAGGGATCCAGTGCTTCTCTGACTCTGCCAGCATCTGCAGCCTCTCGTGCCCATGAGAGGTGTGTTAGACACATTGAACTTGGCTCAGCCTTTCTACTCAGCTGGAAGCAAATTGTAACAGAGAGATACATACTGTGAGATGCATGACCTTCTACAGCAAGATGGTAAAGGTAAAAGGAGAGAAGTACTCTAGGCAGCTCATACCTTTCAAATGAATGCAAACTTTTCTTTCAAATAAGAAGATGCTTGTATGTAGTAGCATTTAAAAATAAAAAAACAGGTGTACAACAATACAGGAAAAAAAAAAGACAAAACCAACTTAAGAAACTTTACTATTTCTTTAATTCATTTTCACCCACTGACTCTAGTAAAAAATATGACTGAATTGGTAATGGAACGGAAATTAAAACTCATGACTTAGGTTTTGTGCATTTAGCCAAGTTTACCAAATATCAGTGACTCTTTGGATTGAACCATTTTGTCCCTTCTGCTGCAAAGTCCTGCATTTTGATTCTATGTAGGCATACCAGAAATAGAGGCAAAAATGAAATAAAACAAAAATAATCACAAATTCAAAGGTACTAATATCATCATCAAATGGAATTTCAAAACGTAGAAGCAAAAGAGAAATTCCTCCTCATTGTGTTCATGTCTGTGCATAATATTCTAATTGAAACATATTAAAACTGACAAACTATTTTTAAGAAGAAAGAGACAGAAACAACATGGTGAGTGGTTTAAAGAAAATGAAAAGACTTGTGTGCAAGTAAAACCATCCTTACTTGAGAGGTAAAGCTGTTATAATGCAGGCAGTCAACAAGATTTCCCATGCATTGTAAACACTGCTGCCGTGAACACTGGGGTGCATGTGTGTTTTTGAATTATGGTTTTCGCTCAATATATGCCCAGTAGTGGGGTTGCTGGGTCATATATTAATTCTATTTTTAGTTTTTTAAGGAACTTGCATACTGTTCTCCATAGTGGCTACACCAACTTATATTCTCACCAGCAGTGTAGGAGGGTAGTGTTTTCTCCACACCCTCTCCAGCATTTATTGTCTGTAGGTTTTTTTTGATAATAACCATTCGGCAACCCTCTCCAGTACTCTTGCCTGGAAAATTCCATGGACGGAGGTGCCTGGTGGGCTGCAGTCCATGGGGTCGCTAAGAATCAGTCACGACTGAGCAACTTCATTTTCACTTTTCACTTTCATGCATTGGAGAAGGAAATGGCAACCCACTCTAGTGTTCTTGCCGGAGAATCCCAGGGATGGGGGAGCCTGGTGGGCTGCCATCTATGGGGTCGCACAGAGTCGGTCACGACTGATGTGACTTAGCAGCAGCATTCTGACCAGTGTGATGTGATACCTCATTGTAGGTTTGATTTGCATTTCCAGTTAAAAATAAAAGACTATCTAAGCCTTGGGATCTATAAGCTCTGCCCTTTTCTAAGTGACCTGGGGCAAAGTCACTAAAATTTTTTTAAGTTAATTTTTACTGGAGTATAGTTGTCTTACAATGTTGTGTTAGTTTCAACTGACCAGCAAAGTGAATCAGCTATATGTATACAAATAAACTTTGAACCTTGTTTTCAATATACATTAAAATGGCAGGAAATATTACACGTGAGTGTACACAGACTGGGAGGCAGTTTACTGGTGCGTGGTTCTATTGTTTATCAATAGATATCTGCACTCCCATATTCCAATGACTAAAAAACCTAAAGACATTGAAGCACTGGCATCATGGCTATTAGTATTTTTAGACAACTAGCTATAGTATTATTGCCCCCTAACATTGCAATTTCTTGCTCTATTTCTGCAGCTCAATGACAGAAGTTCAGAATTATTCCTGGCACCTTCTTGGAAGTATTTCCGATTATTAAAAAGCAGAAACATCACATTGCTGACAAACGTCCATCTAGTCAAAGCTATGGTTTTCCCAGTAGTCATGTACAGATGTGAGAGTTGAACCATAAAGCCTCAGCACCAAAGAATTGATGCTTGCAAACTGCAGTGTTGGAGAAGACTCTTGAGAGTCCCTTGGACTGTATGGAGATCCAACCAGTTCATCCTAAAGGAGATCAGTCCTGAATATTCATTGGAAGGACTGATGCTGAAGCTGAAACTCCAATACTTTGGCCACCTGATGTGAAGAACTGACTCACTGGAAAAGACCCTGATGCTGGGAAAGATTGAGGGCTGGAGGAGAAGTAGGTGACAGAGGGCAAGATGGTTTAATGGCATCACAGGCTCAATGGACATGAGTTTGAGCAAACTTCTGGAGATAGTGAAGGACAAGGAAGCTTGGTGTGCTGCAGTCCATGGGATCACAAAGAGTCAGACACAACTGAGCAACTGAACAACAGTGAGTGGAAAATGCTCTAAGAAACTGCCCATCCTCACCCCATAAGCCTTTTCTAGAAGAGCAGTAAATGCCTACAGCTTTCTCATACTCACAATCTCCCAACCACACCTACTACCTTTGTGGTCCCTTGGGAAGGCTTTGCTTCTTGGCCCATGGTAGATCCCCACCCCATTATTCACTTCACTCTTTGGCGTACTATGGGATTCTGACGTAGCTCTTTTTCTACAACCCAGATTCCAGAAAATAGAGATTTCCCAAGGGCCATTTCTCTTAGCTCTTATTGCTGTGCATATTCCAAATAGCAAAATTATCTCTGTGCAAATATCAGACATCTTTCTGTGTGTGTATAGCACATTAGAAATGCAAACAGTGAATGGTCAGAGTTTTTAAAAGAGCAACTAATATGAAAACAAGTTATTAAAGGCTGGTCGGAATTATGAAAGAGACCTGCAGAGGAAATTCTAATTCAAGGGGCTGCTGAGCCTCTCCATTCTTAGAGCCCTGGAAATGCGTGTGTTTTCTGATTCCTCTGAATACATCTGCCCTGCCACCTACCTGCACCCCACACTCTGAGCTTGACCAGCAGCTGCTGACTCAGTCCTCAACTGGCTGCATGTGGTGGCAGGAATGTTAATTATTGCCTGTAATCTACACATTATCCCAGAGAAAATAACAAGGTAACTACCCATGTTTAAGAAATACATTTATGGAGGTGAGTGCTGCAGTCAAGGGAATGGGTGTTTTGTGGGCAAGTATTTAGGCAGGAATGTGAACCCTTCTCTCTCACTCCCACACAGGCACCCGAGACAGAGGTTCATCAAGCCAGAGAATGTCAAGGCTATGTTCTCATGCTGAAGGGATCTTAGCAAGTATCTGTTCCTTTCCCAGGTAAGGAATCTGAGGCTTGAAAAGACTTAAGTTATTTATTCAGTTTAACAGCAAGAGTAAAAGTTTAATGGAGGAGCAAAAGAAAAGAAAAAAAAAAAAAAAGCTCTGAAATTACCTTAAGGAAAGTTCTTCCTTAATATTATTAATTCGTTTTAATACTCCATTGACATTAACTTATATTTGTCTTTTTCTCCCGTTTCTTTGGGATGCGACACAGGATAAGATTCCATTCCCTGTATCTTGTAGATGCTGAAATACAGCTCCCTGTGTGCATTCTCTGTTCTCAGGGATGACTGATCCTATCCTTGTAGTCCTGAACTTTTTAGCTTTCCTTAAGACACGGTAAATTAGGAGCCAGAAGGATCTCCTTCTCTATGACAGCAGCACTTTGGGGAGGCTGAACCTGTACCTCTGACTCAAGGCTGAGTTATTACAAGAAAACCAGAAAAGGAGGGAAGAAGGTTTGCATTTCCCACTGTTGAAGACAGTTTGTCAGGATGAGAGGCAGACACAGCAACGCGTAGCGACTTGCTCTTCTATTTGACGACGGCGAGGGTGAGGGTTTACCGGTGCTGTCTTCAAGGCATGGCCTGGAATACAGACTGACCCGGTGTTTCTGGAATGCAATTCTGTCTGAAAGGCCAAGAAAAGATGATAGGTTTTCAAGGCACATTTGGGTATTCTCAGGCTCTCCTTCTATAACCCGAATGGAGATATTCCTGAAAAGCTGTCTACAGAGATAAAGAAAGCTGGTTAAAATTCCATTATGTTTTTCTTTGGCTGGCACTGTATAATTGAAGATGTCTTCAGAACAGAAACAGATCGTTGCTTTGTGTGGGGGAAGATAAAAGCACACATCACATTGCAGAGAATAGAAACAGAACCTTGCCACTCCCCAGTTAAGGAATACGTCACTCTCACCTGCAGAGTTCCGACCTCTTTCATCAAATCAATTCTTCTGTTCTGCTGCCACCAGAGACATCTTCCTAAATTGATCTGATCTTGCATCAATTCTCAAAATACTTTGGGTTGCTTTTTTCTTATTGGAAAATTCAAATTTAGTTCTGTTATCTTATCTCCCTTCCCTTCCCTTAAAAATCTCTTTTCCTTAGTAAGTCTCATTCAAAAGAAAAACTATTTGTAATTTCATGAAGTGGGGGAGGGGAGGCACAACAATTTTTTTCTTTTGCCCAGACCGTTCTATCCATTCTTCAAAGTTCTTTCCATTCTCCAAGGTCGAGTTGATCTGCTAGACCTCTCAACAAATAGATCTCTACTCTTCTTGCATGAAATGCATGTGCCCATCAGTCTGAACCCGCTGCATGGGTGTGGGACACACGCAGTCACTCAGGGCCCCAAGTTCAGAAGGGCCAGTGCTTGGCTTCATACTCTGTTCTTGAAATTTGAACAAGGGCCCCTGCATTCTCATTTTGCTCTGGACTGGAAAGTTATACAACCAGCCTTCTTTCTGAACTCCTGAAGTTAATTTAACAATGCTGTGTTTTTGCTCTAATGGTTATCATCCACACTGTTGTTCTGACCTACTTTTGTGCATATTTACCCCCACTAGAGAGGGAGCTCTGGAGAGTCAAAGATCTCCTTTGCTGTGTTCCCACAATACCTGGGAGAGCAGTTTCCACGGAGTGAAGACGTTGATGAGAAGGCAAGAAGACTGCTTGGAATTCTTCAGGAAAGAATGAATCAAAGCAACATCTACAGAGAATAAAGGTAAAAAGTTTTGCAAACTTAAATGCACCAATCACTTGTGCTTTGTACTGTTAGAAGGAAACCCAATCTCATCCCTACAACATGAAGAATAGGTACTACTATGGCATGATTTCTCCAGATGAGGAAACCAGGGCTTAAAGAGGGAAGGAGGCAGAGGTCACATCAGAAGTGACAGAGGGACTTCCCTGGTGATTCAGTGGTTAAGACTCCACACTTCACTGCAGGGGACACGGGCTCCATCCCTGGTCCGAGATCTAAGATCTCACATGCTGTGTGGTATGGCCAAAAAAAAAAAAAAAAAATTGGCCAGATCAAGAGAGTAAATGAGCCCATGTTCTTAACTCCTAGAGGACTGTGAAAGTTTCAAGCAATTAAAAAAAAAAAAAAAAAAGTAATTTTTTCTAGAACCAAGGCCAAAGCAACAAAATTGGTCTCTCTAGTAGTCCCAGCCCTGAGTTTATAAAATCTGCCTACAGACTCACAGATTTAAGTTGTCAAATAAGTTTCTAGTAAGAAAACATTTTTTAGTTTACACAAACATTTTGCTAAATGCAGCCCCTCAGATGATTCCTTCAACACACATACTATCTTTGTAGTTTAACGTTGTTGTTGTGTTAGTTGCTCAGTTGTGTCAGGCTCTTTGCAACCCCATGAACTATAGCCTACCAGGCTCGTTTAGTCCATGGAATTCTCCAGGCAAGAATACTGGAGTGGTTGGCCATTCTCTTCTCAGGGAGTCTTCCTAAACCAGGGATAGAACCCAGGTCTCTTGCATTGCAGGTAGATTCTTTACTGTCTGAGCTACCAGCCAAGCCCACTTACCTTTTGTAATAAAATTCTATATGTAGAGAGAAAAAGTGTTTCAGAACACAAATCTAAGGAGAACTATTACAAAATCAACTGAGCAAGCAAATCCAGCGAGAAGTCAAACCCATGTCAGCTATCATACCAAGGAAGGCCATGGTTTTCCAACATGGCATCACAGGCATAACAAATTCAGGGAAACTGACTACTGAGAGTTAGTGTAAAAAGACATTTTACTGAGTTGAGTCAATTAGCAGTTTTAACTCACTGATTATTAAATTATGTTTCATATAATAAACAAACCAGGCCTTCTGTTTTGCCCCTTAATCCGAATTTAAACCATGGATGAGATGCATATAGTGCCTTGAATGTATTACTTTAGGTAATATATTGTGGTAAAGAATGGTAAAGAATCTGCCTGCCAAGCGGGAGACCTGGTTTGATCCCTGGATCCTGAAGATTCCTTGGAGAAGGAAATGGCAACCCCCTCCAGTATTTTTGCCTGGGAAATCCTATGGACAGAGGGGCCTGGTGGGCTACAGTCCGTGGGGTTGCAAAAGAGTTAGACACAACCTAGTGACCAAACTTATCCTGCTGTGTTTAAGAATTTGCATTAAACACATCAGGATATTTCCAAATGCAATATACATATGCCATAGCTCTGGATATGTATTAATTTCTTTAGCACAAGGTTTTCAATAAAAACCTCACAGCATTTGTCTTCCCATTTTTAAGGTACTAAAATGTCCAAAATCCTCAGTCTTTTTATAGCTGTTGTCCACCCCAATCTTTTTCAGTAAAAGATACAGATTTTGCTGCCTCATTCTGGAGGTACAGTTATTACCATGTCCTTGAGCTTTCTGCGGCTTTGTTTTCAAAGTTACTGTTTTAATTCTTAAGTAAATTGGTTTTCTCTTCCAATATTATGCCAGTCTCCAAAAGGCATAATAAAAAGAAATAGAAGTTTGGCTTTCTACTTGAGCAGGAGTAAATACTATGCTAATATAGCATGCGTCCACTTTCATAATGTTGCTTTAAGCTATCCAGAGGCATCTTTATTCTCAATCCATGAATATCAAAGTTTGTTTTACAAAGTAATTTCTGAGTAACTCTAGAAATACATGTATCATGTTCCCATTTGGTCCTTGTTGGATATCTTTTTAATCCTAATTTTGGAAACTTAAAATCATGTGTACAAAGACTGATTATGAGTCAACATGGTTCTTACATCATATAAATGCTGATTTTGTTTGCAGCAGAGAATTTACAAGCAGTATCAGATCTCTTTCTCACCCAAGTTTTGAGTTAGGATATTTATCATTTTTCTAGCTAACTAATCATTTAGAAATAAAGACTTTTTTAACTACAAAAATGAAATTTACTGGACTTTCACCCAAGATAGTGAACAGATCACAAGGCACCAGTGAAAACTGCCATATAAAGAACAACTGTAATTGTTGCATATATTTTGATTAATGCCAAACCAGTTGTGATCCAACCTATATTCACATTTTAAGATGACAATAAAATGTTCAGAGATCTGTTTCTCAATCAGTCATTGGGTAACTCATCTGTAACCCGGTCAATATGAGATCTGAAGGAAATCTGTTGTAGCAAATGAGGATAAAACTTGAGATTCTTTAGACCCAGAAATGAAGAAACAATAACAACAATTGTACATATGTTGTAAAAACCATTCCAAGAAAGAAGAGAACTCACATTTTACTCAACATTCACCTACTATTCTTCTAGGTGCTGCAGACATTAAATAATTTAACCTTCACGGAACTAATGAGCAGGAATTCTTTGTTTTCTTGGCAGATAAAGAAACTGAAGACAGTAAGTCTGGTTTATCTAATTCTAAAACTTAACTTTCACCACACAATGGCAAGGATCATTTTGATTTTAAAATTGCTTCAAGATATTTGGCATGTTGATCTTTACCTTTATAAGTAAGTGGGAAAATGTGATATTCTGTACATGTTCATCCCCACATAACAGTTAATAAAAGGTTTTAATCTGTCTATGAATTCCTTAATGACAACATTTATAATAGTCTGGACGTAGGGAGAGATAACTCTTTGTAGCTCTCTGTGCAAAAATACAGACAATGATTTCTCTTCCATTTCTAATTCTTCATCTGTATGTTATATTTAAATTGAAGTCATCAGCAGATCATAGTGGAAATCAGTTTGTGCCACAGGGCAAAATCAATTGACCGTATTAGAAGAAAGGTTAATAGTCACCTTCACTAACCCCAGCTTTTGTACCAAGTTTATTATCACCCTTGAAATAGAACCTGCACGATCAATTTCAGATATCAGAGCATAACACACACTCTACAGGGAACCCATAAAAGAAAGCAGAGGAGGCAATAACTCCACAGTTAGGAAAAACGACGGTTTTGATCGTGCGTGGAAAACATCAAATTAAACCTGGTACTTGGTATTGACTCAGCATACCAGCTTCTCCCAGCGTTTCAGCTGAAGTTTAATCTTGGGCTAACTCCTCGGAATGAGGCCTCTGCTCCTGTGGCACCCTTGCTGGCAGTACAGAATTGAACAGGTGCCGACTTCAGGGGAGGCTTATGATTAGTTTCTTCAAATGTGCAAAAATAATGCATATAGGCGAGCACTCATCAACAGCTTATCATTCAAACAAAATCAAGAGGAATGAGGTTTTCAAAATTTCTCCTTTTCCTATGATTTGATCTCAGATTTGATGAAAAGTTAGTTTCAGAAGGACTTTTTTTTTCTCTGCCCCCAGCTTGGTCTTCAGTCCTCTGTCAAAGACTTGTTCTCATCCACTTCCTTATCCCTTTTATTTCTGCACAGTTCTGTGTTACTGAGGCCACAGAGGTCTGCTTTCATGACATCCAGACCGAGGCCGTGATAGACTTCTCTCTGTGTGCAGAAAGGTTGGCAGCAGAGAAGGTAATGTTGAAAGGGTCAAAGTGATCAGAGTGGGCTAGAGAAGGTGGCCAACTTACTTACCGCCACCAGACCTCAGGTGTACCCTGGAAATCCAGGAGATAATGTCATTGCACAGATGCCAAGAAATAGTGCGTTCTCATACCATTGAGGGGCATTATTTCCCCTTGTGGTTGGTGTCAAGAATGTTTATTTTAGGTGAACAGGGTTGACACATTCTACAGTATTTGAGGAAGGCAGTCTTGTTGAATGAATGGATAAGAAAGAGAGTGAATTCCACAGATAAAGGCAGACGTCTACAGAAAACACTGAGAGAGAATTTTCTATCACTCTATATATTTTAAAAGCTCAGCAAAACCTGAGCACCCAAACAGAGCTGCTATTTCCTAATTACTGTGTACTTGGCACCATGCCAGGTACTTTACAGGTCTGATTTATTTAAATGCCAACCACCATCCTGCTAAATATCTTCTGGTGGCCAGACTTGAAGATGATGATTCCCCCGTGATCCTTACCTCCTGGTATTTGCGCCTCTGTGTCTCCTCTTAGCATGAACAGGGCTGACCTGTGTAACTAATAGGATACTGCAAAGGATGATGTGTAGCTTTCGAGGCTAGATGACACAAGCCACGTGGCTTCTGCCTTGCTCACTCTTGGGTTGCTCTGAGGGAAGCCAGCTCCATGTCATTAGGACACTCCAGGCATTTCTGTGAAAAGGACCGCGAAAACTGAGGAACTGAGGCTTCTGATCAACAACCTGCATTATTTGCCAGCAATGCAGAAATAAACCCAGAAATAAAGCTTCAGCCCCAGTTAAGCCTCCGATGACTGCAGCTCTAGCCAGTTTCGTAAATGCAACTTCATGAGAGACCTTGGCTGGTACACTCTAGTGCTAGGGACCCAGCGAAGCCAATCCCAGATTCCTGGCACCTAAAAATCATATGAAATAATACACTTTTATTGTTTTTTATGGTTATAAGCCACTAAATTGGGGGGTCATTTGTTATACAGAAGTAGATAACCAGTAAAACCTTTATTGCCCTCATTTTACAGATGAAGAAATGAAAACTATGAGAGCTAAAATTACAAAATACTAGTACTTCTCTTGTTTCAGCATATGCCAATAAAGACACATCATAGAGACTGGATAAAGTATGACATGGGAGCCAAAGAGGAGAGTAACCAGGAATGGACCAAGAGGCAAAGTTCACTTATTTATTCATTCATTCAACAAATAAATTCTTGAGAATCTACTGTGTGCCAGACACTGTTCTGAGCCATGAAGACTGTGCTGTGACCAACATCAAGGAAATCCCCTGCCCACCGTTTTGAAGCTTACATTCTAGTGATGAGTGAGTATGTCAAAGGGTACACCAAAAGGTAAATCATGAGGCACAATAGAAGTGGAAAGAGAAGCAGGCGTAGGGGAGAACAAGACCATGATAAAGGCAGGCTGCCATTGATTCCTTCCTGCGTTGTGGGTTCTTATGACAAAGTCCTTTATTTCCCAACCCAGGGATCAAACCCAGGTCTCCCATGTTGCAGGTGGATTCTTTCCCGTCTGAGGCACCAGGGAAGCCCCTTATCTGAGGTGGCCTGAGTGTACTGCTCTGCTCTGTGACATGACACATGTTAGACGTGGGTCATTATTCTCTTTCGTGTACTCATGTATCCCATGTGTCTAGAGCTGAGCCTGGCACATAATAGGCGTTTAGTAAATTTGCAATGATTTAATGCCTTAGAAGAATAAAATTTTTAGGGAATTTAGTTGCCTAAGAAGCTGTTTTAGGTTGAGCATGTTACTTAAGACAGAGTGAATTCTGCCAGTGTAACTTCTCTTCCGTTTTCAATAGAACAAAACTCATTGCGTAATAAATATGATTTTCCTCTCAGTAGCCGTGCCAGAAATTAATTTGAGTGTGCAAGATCTTACAATCTAAACCTAATACAAGGAAACACACAGTTGGGATCCTAGGATCCTCCTAGAATCAAAATACAATTCCTCAGAATGTGAGTCTGCACTTAGAGGTGAACCAGGATGTGTGGTGTATGCCTCTATTGAAAGGGCATAGAGGACTCAGACTTTGCATGCAGGTGTAACTGCAGCCTTCTTAGAATTAGGCATCATGGGGTTAGAGTTCCAGGCTTCAGTCCTGGAAACATGGGAGTGGATTTCACAACAGAAACTGGAAGGCGAATCCTTGGAAATCAGGATGAAAAAGCTCTCCTTCCCTTAGAGAGATGGATTCAGAAACCTGATTAGGTGTGTGGGCGTGTGCTCATAAGTGGGTTTGTATGTGTACAAATGTGATTATATGCCTTTGTTTTTTGGAAGAGAGGTGGCTGGTGAACACCATATTAGAACAAGCAGGTGGATCAAATGTGACACGGCAGCCAAGGCAAAAACCAGGGAAGTGAAGCAGAAGAGCTTAGACTTAATTTTGTGCGTTTAACACATGACTTGTTTTGTTTAGAGATATTTGTGAATTTGCCTGTATGTTTATTATACAAAGTGGTAATTACTTGCATACATAGGTTATATAGTGCTCAAATATGCATGGTTTATACATATTCAAATATGTCAAATCTTTGAGTGAAAATACTGGACTACTAAATATTTATATTTCTAATTGTATTAGAGTGGGGTATATCTGTGTCTATTTGTGGTTGGCAGAACAATGGCCTCTAAAAAAAAAATGCCCCTGTCCTAATACTTGCAACCTTTGCATATGTTAAATTACTTGGTAAATGGGAATTAAGGTAGCAGATGAAATCATATTTGCTAATCTGCTCGTTTTGAGATAGATTATCCCGGATTGTCCATTTGGGCTCAGTGTAATCACCAAAGTCCATAATGCAGAGGAAGGCAGAAGAGTCAGTGCCAGAGGAATAGGCTATGAGTGGACTGGCCATTGCTTTGTTCTGTAGATGGAAGGGAGCCAAGCTCTAGGGCAGCTTGCAGAAGCTGGAAAAGGCAAGGAGACAGATTCTCCTCCAGAGAGGAGCGAAATCTTTCCAACACTTTGTCTCTAGCCCAGAAAGACCATTTCAGACTTCTGACCTCCAGAATTCTTAAGATAATACATTATTTGTATGCGGTGAACCACCAAGCTTGTGGTAACTTTCTATAGTAGCAATGGAAAAGTAACTCAATGCTATATGCATTTGTAAGTTTTATGAAAACACACAATTTCAAAAAGTGAAAGATTCAGAAGTTGCTTTGGCTTATAGGCTGAAAAGTTCCATCTGGAAGTCAGATCCCAGGAACAGTCCTTTTACTCCAACCAGCGTCATAATCAATAATACTTACGTTATCTCTTGTGTACTTGTTGACGCCTTGCAAAGTTGCACATCACGCCATGTATTTCCTAAACAGCAGCATTTAGAGCAGTAGTTTCCATTTAAATGCTACTTTCTACAACCATTTGTTTCTTTTTTCTTTCTTTAATGCATTTTAATTAAAGGTAAGAAGAGAATAAAAAAAGATGAGAGAACTAAGGCAGCTGCAGTGTGTAGGTGTAAGATATTGCAGCCCTAAGCCTTCTGCTCAGTTTGAAGGTAGAAACACAGTGATTATAGGTACATTTCTAAATGAAATTCTACATAAATCCTGGCTTTGAACATGAGACTTTATGGAAGGCAAAACCGACACTGCGTCTTTATGAATGCACACTGATTTTTTTATGCCTAATTAATTCTAATGATGGAAATCTATGTTGCAAGTGCTCATTCAACAGAAAGGTATTTTAAAAAATATAAATAATTGCACAAATAATTGTTGGGTAAATCCTTACAGTTACTAATAACAGTGCCAATTTCGAACATAGTACTTTAGCATACAGAATTACTTGCCCTTGCCAGGCAGTAAGAAAAATTGCAAAATCAAACAGTCAATGTGAGAATTTAAAGCCATATAAAGGAGAGTTAATTTAAATATGGCTTCTTTCAGGGACTCTGCTGTATTTAGACCAGTTGAGATGTGCTTAAAAAAAGGAAACTCACTTTAACATCAGCATAAGTAAAACAAATCTGCCTCAAAAACATTCTACTGTGAGAGGTCTGTGGGTCGCCCACTGTCTTCAGTAGATTGTGGTGTCTCATCACCATTTAGATGATCACAAGTGATACTGAAGTCTGTTAAAATGTATCACTAGTAAAATGTAGAAGTCAATAGCAAAATTAGAACAAACAATATTGCTTCCTACATTGTCAAACTAACAGAAAAGACTGTAGGAATCTCAGTCACTGCTGGTGTATTACTGTCATTCATTATTAATAGTAATAATTTTCTTGCCTTCTAACTAGTAGCTGGTTTTGTATTTTAAAACAAAATAAGCCCCATGGCTCTCTATCTACTCTGTATTCAAATCTACTGTTTCCTGATGTTCTATCCTCTTTCTATTGTAAATTCTACTTAAGCCTTTCAGGATCTTTATGGAAATTAATATCTTACCAGATAGAGTTGAGGGAGTTATTTTTATTTATACAATAAATTTGTACACATGCAAAGCTATAACAAACGTACTCATTTCAGTTAAATTATTTAACAGTCAAAGGGGAGTTAATTCGTGAACTTAATATTAAGAATGAAACTATTTCTAGTGAGAGAAACTTGAATTTCATTCCTGCTCCACTCCTATGTAGTCTTGTGGTCTAAGCCAAGTTACTTACTGTATTTAAACCTCAGAGTTTTTGTTGCTGTTGTTAAAAAAAATTAAAATCTTTCCCTATCTTGTTGTATTAAGTATGTTCATCTAGATTAGGTACACTATATTGCCTATCTAAAATATCCTACCTCTGACCCCCTTCTTTCCCACTGGAACGCTGATTTGGTTCAGGTACTTTGATGTTAGGGTACAGAGGTATGTTCAAGAAGTAGGCATAACCTCCACTGGACAATGAGATAAAACAGGAAGACTTCTAGGGCCTCCCTGCAAAGATAGAAGGGGGCAAGGAGACTCTTGCTTCCATTCTGTCACCTGCTTTGTACCTTTGCGCACTATTGCATGGAAATACGGTACTTAGGGTTACTCCCCCATCTAGTGATGGACCAGGCAATGTCCTCAAGGCTGCTAGACTGATGGGACAATCCAGAGCACCCCAGTGCCAGGCTGAGCCCATACCGTCTTACAGGCCAGCCTCACACTGACTAAGGCGCATCTCGTTTCTCTTAGAAATGAGAGACACACCAAGCCACCTTCAGGCCCAGCAACAGAAGCAGGGAATATAAGATCACGTGAGCTGTCGAGTCCCTCCTGTCCCCTGGCTGGCTCTGAACAAAACCAGAAATAGAAAAGACAGGACTTACTCACTGTCACATAGTATCTCATCATCATGTCATCTATTTTGGAACATTTCAACTCTTTGTCAGATTTTCCAAATGTTTATCTTTTTTGGGTTTTTCCCATCCACATTTTTAGAATTTTTCAATTTTTTGGTGAAAGTCTATTTTTGAAAAAAAGCACATCTTTGATTACCTTGGGTAATTAGAAATAAAAATAATATTGAAAAGAAATTACAGTGTATCGAAGAATAGGCAAGGACTGGGACAGTTGTTAAATGTTATGATGATAAGTAGTATTACGATTTTGTTAGGGGATGTTATGAGGGAACAATATTAGATCCTATTATTTTGCAAATGGGAAATTTGCTCACAGTTACAGATGAGTAAGAAGTGAAGTTAGGATATACCTTCGTTCTGCCCTTTTCTGTATTGTACAACTCTGTATAGGTCGATACTTACCACATTGGGTGGAAGATAGAAAAAGTAAAAACAGAGAAAGGGGGAAAAAAACCTACAGTTTAAATTCAATCAAATATTTGATTTTTAATCAAAGAGATTCAAAGGAGGTCAAGAACAGAGTATCACTGGATTGCTGCCAAAGTAACTGATCCTATATTTTTTATTCTTCTTAAGCCTGTGCATTTTAAACACTCAGTGAAAGAGAAGTTTAGTTATATACTGGCATGAAAACAAAAAATATTCCAGATCTAATATATTTACCTTTAGATAGAAAATGTGGGCAACAATTATTGGCTTCATGTCTACTATGAAACAGGTATATTGTTAGACAAGAGGATAAAGATATGGTGCTTGCCTTTACTTGAGTATATCATGTCCCTACATTGTGAAGTATAATTTTTCACAGTATTTTGAAACAGGTGAAATAGGTATTAACACCAGAAAATATATGGGATCAATTCTCACTTGGTAACACTGACAATTAAGGCATGAGATAATTAATGATTTTAGAAGAATAATCAATGTTTAGTTTTAAAGGATTTTCGAATAAAGACTATTTTAGGCTTTAAAAATTATTGTTTAAATTTTTAAAATTAAATGTGAACAGTGTGCTTATGCTTGTAGTTTTAGGATTATATGATTTTTGAATAGCCCTAATAACCAAAAATCAATCTCAGTTGATTTTAAATATTTGTCATAGTTTTTAGAGCAGTCAGTCATTTCATGACTTCATAAAATGGAAGTCATCAGTTTTCAGTAGCATGGTTTCAGGGATGCAGTGTACATCTAAATTGCATTCACCCATGATTTACTATGTAAGTTTGATTAACTTAAGTGTATGGTACATTCTTTTTGTTAAATGCAACAAATTAGTGTTCTAAATAGAAAGAGAAATAGAATTAGAGGAAGCCACCCAAATATCCGAGGTTATCTGGGCTGGTTTTAAATGCTTTTTTCTTCTGTTTAAGTGAAATCTCGTTTCTATAATTGAATTTGAAAAGGTTGTATCTAAATAATTAAATTTCCCCCAGTTTGTATGTTCCTTTAGTAACATCTAAATGTTATAGTGTTTTATATATATATATACATATATATATATATATATGTATATATATAGTATTATATATATATATATAGTCAATGGGTGGTGTGAAAATCTTTTAGAGCAAGTAAGATTTATGCGTTAATCCCCTCCCTCATCCCATCAGATTTTGTTGCCATAATATGAAAGCAGAATTTCAGATTGCTCAAATTTTTTTATACTGCACTTTTTCTACTTCTGGAGGATGAACTTGCATCATTTTTCTTTGTATTTTATGAACTCTGAACATTTTAAATGTCAAAATAAACAGATCCTTTATAATCAGAAAAAAACTTCTTCAGTTTTGAAAACCATCATTTTATTATTAAAAACTTACCAGAGTGATGTAGAACACTTATCATTTTACTGTGGCGACACATTATTCATTGAGGATGACTTGTTAGGGAAAATTAAGTCCAGGATCCTCTAGGGTTAACCACAGTGTTGTACTGGGTGGATAAGTGAATAAGCTCACACACCCTGGCATGGAAACTCTCCAGCTCTGCCATCTGTTATCTGTTTTACCTGGGGCGAAACAGATACTCAGGGCTTTTTCTCCTTAGCTTCCTCTTCTGTAAATGATTATAAAAAGAGTAGCTTCTTGGTAGAGTTGGTGTGAGGATTCGGTGCATTAATCTATGCAAAGCCCTCAGAACAGAACCTGACATTGTATCATGCTTTTTCAGTGTCTTGATGAGCCATAATAGAGTATGAGGCTTCTTGGTGGTGCAGTGGTAAAGAATCCACCTGCAATGCAGGAGACACGGGTTCAATTCCTGGTCAGGAAGACCCCCTGGAGAAGGGAATGGCAACCTATTCCAGTACTCTTGCTTGGGAAATCCCATGGACAGAGGATCCAGGTGGGCTACAATCCATGGGGTTGCAAAAGAGTCAGATACAACTTAGTGACTAAACAACAACAATAGACTATGAAACAGTCTTGAAAAATTAAGTCCAAAAAAAGGTTATTACGGAAATATTAAGAATAATTGAAAACATTCTGTGGCATTTTCTCAGGCCCTCTTTTCTGTGGGATCACACAGCTCCAGAAGAGAGGGCAATTGAGTGTTTGCCCTAAGGATGAAGATGGATAATGCCAATGGTCCATGAGCACCAGAAATATGCAGATAACTTAGAGGAAAGGAAATACAAATGGCCAATTAACAATGAAAAGCCTTCAATTTTAATAATAACCAAGGAACTGCAAATTAAAATAAGGACAAGATCTGATTCACTTATCAAATTAGCAAAGATTATCAAATAACATCTCAAATCCAAGGTTTCAAGGGTAGGAAGCACATTTTTATACTCCACTGATGGGAGAAGTTAATCAGCCCTTTGAGACCTATTTAGCAATGTACTGCTAAATAGGCTTCCCTGGTGGCTTATATGGTAAAGAATCCGCCTGCAGTGAAGGAGACCTGGGTTCGATCCCTGTGTTGGGAAGATCCCCTGGAGGAGGGAATGATTACCCACTCCACTATTCTTGCCTGGAGAATCCCATGGACAGAGGAGCCTGGCTGGCTATAGCCCATGGGGTTGCATGGAGTCGGACAGGACTGAGCAACTAACACTAGAAATATACAGAGGAAACATTTAAATGCTCATAACCTGTGAATTAACAGTGCTCTTTCTGGGGACTTAAGCTAAGGAAATAAGAAAGACAGTCACACCAGCAATACTTACAACACTAAAAACTTGAAATAATCTAAATTTCTAACAAGATGTGATTAGTTTAATAAATTGCAGTACAACCACATGATGAATATGGTAGAGTGATTATGGTGATTTTCATAAGTAGTTTGTAAAGGCTAAAATTAGGCCAGGAGTGCTACTTAATCAATACTGATTAAGTTCCCTCTAGGTGCAGGGGACTCCATGTTGTTGCCTCCTGGGTTTACTTGCCCTGTTCATTATCCATGCTGCCCCTAGTTAACTAGTACCTTTGAGTCGTAAAACTGAGCATGATGTACTCAATCCTTTTTCCCTTTGGGTATCTGGCTGCTGGAAGACTTCTGTTTTCTTGTTTCTCCCCAGGAACAGAATCTTTCTCCAGAGCCCTGTTCTTTCCAGCCACATGAAAACAACTGTTTTATCCAGTGATGCCCAAGACAGGGTTCTCAGTCTGCCTACCTCTGTGATTCAGTTCAGAAGATTATGTGGCTATCATACCAAGCCACATACCAAAAAGCTCAGCTTTATTAATAAAAAGGTATGTTGATTTCCCATCTTCCAGTCCTATTTCCTATCTTTTTCAAAACTTCGTGGGGAAGAAAAGTGTTACCTTCGAGGGGGACTCTCCACACTCTCCTATATTGAAATTACATAACGACTTCCTTCAAAATGTAGAAATTATTTTAAATCAACAAACACTTTTTAATGTCATGGTTTCTGTGGATGAGGAAAGTGAAAGCGAAAGTGAAGTCGCTTAGTCATGCCCAACTCTTTGTGATGGTAGCTCACCAGGCTCCTCTGGCTATGGGATTTTCCAGGCAAGAATACTGGAGTGGGTTGCCATTTCCTTCTCCAGGTGATCTTCCTGACTCAGGGATTGAACTCAGATCTCCTGCATTGCAGGCAGACTCTACCATCTCGGCCACCAGAGAATCCCCGTGGATGAGGAATCCAGGCACATTTAATCTGAATGCCATTGCAACAAGGTCTCTCAAAAGGTTGCAGTCCACTTGGACTGCGACTGTGGTCTTATGTGATCCAACAGGGGAGAATTCACTTTCAAGCTCATTCATGTTATCATCAGAATTCAGTATACTGCTGGCTGTGGGCAAGAGGTCTCCCTCAGCATCTTGTCACAAGGAACCTCACCTAGAACAGCTCACATGTGGCAGGCAGCTGGCTTCACTCAGAGTTTAAGGAGAGAGCAAGAGAGTGGTCCCAGACAGAAGCTACAGTCTCTTTGTAACCAGTTCTCAGAAGTGGATTCTGATTACTTTTTGCTATATTCTTTTCTCTGGCAGTGAGTCGCTAGTCACTTCTCTAGCATTGAGTCATGGTCCACACTCAAAGGTAGGAGATTACACAGGATGCAAATACCCGGAGGCTAGGATCACTGCAGACCATTTTAGAGGCTTTCCACGCCCCAAACTAACATTCACATACCACCAGCCAAGCACAGAATTTTCTTGCTTAATCTTTGTAACAGCACAACGAGGCAGTTATGTGATTAGCCTGTTTTTAAAACCAGGAAGCTGAGGCTCAAAAATGTTAAGTATGTGACTTAAGAGCTCACATTTCAGTAAGTGGCAGATCAGGGATTGGAACTGTGGCTGTCTACTTTGAGATTGTGTTCATTTAACTACTTAGAAACTAATAAGGACAAACAAACTGCAGGCATAGGAGTACATTTCATGCTCTTATTTATGTTAAAAAACACAGAAAACGGTGGAAGAAAACATGTTAAAATGTTTTTAAAAAGCCATTTAACTTTTGGGTGAAGGGATTATGGGTGGCTATTTTTAAATGTCAATATTTATTTTCCAATGCTTATACAGCCCTTTAATTTATCTAATGTGGGGGGAAAGCCATGAAAAAAACCAAAAGCTATCTCTGTTCTAGTGGGGTTTGCATTGATGCACTAAGGGTGAAGCAGAGGGATGGGCCATCCTGATCGCAGGTAATAAAGGGTGCACTGTCTGTAGAGAATTAAAAAAACAAACAGCCCACCAAAAGTCAATCATTTTTAACACCACTCAATTCTGAACAATTTCAGTGATACTCTTTCTTCCTGGAGCATACTGCTGCCACCATCACTTCCCACTTACCCATTTGATTAATCTGGGGATAAAGAAAATAAACACATACACACAATTATGTCAGATAGAGGTAAGTTTTACAAAAAATAAAGCCAGGGCCTAAGGAGAGAGCAGATGATGGGAAAGGGTACTTTTTAGCAAAGGCAGTCAGTGAAGACCTTCTCCAAAGGTAATATATGGAGACCTCAATAAATGGAGGGATTATGCATTGCTTTTATAATCAGAGAAATAGAGAAAACACTGGCTGCTGCTGTTCAGTCACTAAGTCGTGTCTGACTCTTTGTGACTGCACCATGCCAGACTTCCCCGTCCTTCACTGTCTCCTGGACTTTGCTCAGATTCACGTCCATTGAGTTGGTGATGCCATCCAACCATCTCATTGTCTGTCACCCTCTTCTCCTCCTGCCCTCAGTCTTTCTCAGCATCAGGGTCTTTTCCAATGAGTCAGCTCTTTGCATCAGGTGGCCAAAGCATTGGAGTTTCAGCTTCAGCATCAGTCCTTTAATGAATATCAGGGTTGATTTCCTTTAGGATTGATTTTGTTGTCCTACAATCTGTGGAAATTTACTATTCATTCATTTCTACACTTAGTCCTTTAATCATTTCAGGTAATTCATTTTTACTGAGTGCCTACTATGTGGAAAGAACTCTGCTAGACAATGGGAATTTAAGAGTGAGTAAAACAAATATGGTTTCTTTGCCCACTAGTTTTGGAAGAGAGTGGGGAGCACAGTTCATCAGTGGGTGACTGAGAGATATCCACTGATGAATGAACACCAAAAAAAAAAAAAAAGATGTCCTTTTCGTCATAGGGGACTGGAATGCAAAAGTAGGAAGTCAAGAGATACCTGGAGTAACAGGCAAATTTGGCCATGGAGTGCAAAATGAAGCAGGGCAAAGGCTAAAAGAGTTTTGTCAAGAGAACACACCAGTCATAGCAAACACCCTCTTCCAACAACACAAGAGAAGACTCTACATGTGGACATCACCAGATGGTCAATACCAAAATCAGATTGCTTGTATTCTTTGCAGCCGAAGATGGAGAAGCTCTATACAGTCAGCGAAAACAAGACCAGGAGATGACTCTGGCTCAGATCATGAACTCCGTATTGCAAAATTCAGACTTAAATTGAAGAAAGTGGGGAAAACCACTAGACCATTCGTATAGGACCTAAATCAAATCCCTTATGATTATACAGTGGAAGTGACAAATAGATTCAAGGGATTAGATCTGATAGATGGAGTGCCTGAAGAACTATGGACGGAGGTTCATGACATTGTACAGGAGGCAGTGATCAAGACCATCCCCAAGAAAAACAAATGCAACAAGGCAAAATAGCTGTCTGAGGAGGCCTTACAGATAGCTGAGAAAGGAAGAGAAGCTAAAGGCAATGGAGAAAAGGAAAGATATACCCACCTGAATGCAGAGTTCCAAAGAATAGCAAGGAGAGATAAGAAAGCCTTCCTCAGTGATCAGTGCGAAGAAATAGAGGAAAATGATAGAATGGGAAAGACTAGAGACCTCTTCAAGAAAATTAGAGATACCAAGGGAACATTTCATGCAAAGATGGGCACATTAAAAGACAGAAATGGTATGGACCTAACAGAAGCAGAAGATATTAAGAAGAGGTGGCAACAATATACAGAAGACTTATACAAAAAAGGAGAGTGAAAAAAAAAAACAAACAAAAAAAGGAGAGTGAAAAAGTTGTCTTAAAGCTCAACATTCAGAAAACTAAGATCATGGCATCCAGTCCCATCACTTCATGGCAAATAGATGGGGAAACAGTACAGTGACTGACTTTATTTTTGGGGGCTCCAAAATCACTGCAGATGGTGATTGCAGCCATGAAATTAAAAGACGCTTACTCCTTGGAAACAAAGTTATGACCAACCTAGACAGCATATTAAAAAGAAGAGACATTACTTTGCCAACAAAGGTCTGTCTAGTCAAGGCTATGGTTTTTCCATATACTAGTCACATATGGATATGAGAGTAGGACCATAAAGAAAATTGAGTGCCGAAGAATTGATGCTTTTGAACTGTGGTGTTAGAGAAGACTCTTGAAAGTCCCTTGGACTGCAAGGATATCAAACCTGTCAATCCTAAAGGAAATCAGTCCTGAATATTCATTGGAAGGACTGATGCTGAAGCTGAAGCTCCAGTAATTTGGCTACCTGATCCGAAGAGCCAACTCATTGGAAAAGACCCCAGTGCTGGGAAAGATTGAAGGCAGGAGGAAAAGGGGACGACAGAGGATGAGATGGCTGGATGGCATCACCGACTCGATGGACATGAGTTTGAGTAGACTCCAGGAGTTGGTGATGGACAGGGAGGCCTGGCGTGCTGAAGTACATGGGGTCACAAAGATTCAGACATGACTGAGTGACTGAACTGAACTGAACTGAACTGAACCATGTGTTTCTTGACTTTTGTATTCCAGTCCCCTATAATGAAAAGGACATCTTTTGGGGGTGTTAGTTCTAGAATGTCTTGAAGTTCTAGAAGATCTCGCTTTTTAAAGCACTTTTATATAATTTCATTATTTTTATCCCCACGACAAGCTGGTGAAGTTGTCAGGACAAACATTGATCAATTCCCGTGACTTATCTATGGCAACACAGTTTCAGTCATGCTATTTCAGTTCAGTTCAGTTGCTCAGTTGTGTCTGACTCTTTGCCGCCCTATGGACTGCAGCACGCCAGGCCTCCCTGTCCATCACCAACTCCCGGAGCTTACTCAAACTCATGTCCATTGAGTTGGTGATGCCATCCAACCATCTCTTCCTCTGTCGTCCCCTTCTCCTCCTGCCCTTAGTCTTTCCCAGCATCAGGGTCTTTTCAAATGAGTCAGCTCTTCACATCAGGCGGCCAAAGTATTGGGGTTTCAGCTTCAGCACCAGTCTTTCCAATGAATATTCAGGACTGATTTCCTCTAGATTGGCCTGGTTGATCTCCTTGCAGTCCAAGGGACTCTCAAAAGTCTTCTCCAACACCACAGTTCAAAAGCATCAATTCTTTGCTACTCTGTTTTCTTTGTAGCCCAACTCTCACATCCATACATGACTACTGGAAAAACCATAGCTTTGACTAGATGGACTTTGGTCGTCAAAGTAATGTCTCTTCTTTTTAATATGTTGTCTAGGTTGGTCACAGCTTTTCTTCCAAGGAGAAAGTGTCTTTTAATTTCATGGCTGCAGTCAACATCTGCAGTGATTTTGGAGTCCCCCGCCCAAATAAAGTCTGTCAATGTTTTCATTGTTTCCCCATCTATTTGCCATGAAGTGATGGAACTGGATGCCATGATCTTAGTTTTCTAAATGTTGAGTTTTAAGCCACCTTTTTCACTCTCCTCTTTCACTTTCATCTAGAGGCTCTTTAGCTCTTCTTCGCTTTCTGCCATCATGCTATTTAGAAAGTATCAAGAGACCAAGATCTCCTAACTATGGTGCCAGTGCATTTTTTGTATCACACTACATCTCCCTAGTCTCCTAAATCCACTAGGTGTAATGATGGAGTTCATAGCTTAAAAAAAGAGTTGAAGACAGTGAAAATACACCAAAGGCAAGGTTTGGCTCTCTTACATCTTGAGACCCAGTCAGATGTTTTCTTTACAGTCATGGAAAGGAAATTAAATATAATATACAAAGTATGCTCATAAAGTACACTTGCAATGTCTTTTACATGAATTGAAGCACACTGTAAATAGCTGTCTGCTCTTGAACTTTTTTTACTGGTCTGCCTTCTCAGTACAGTTCCCCTAAACCAGCTCTGTTCATGGAATTCACTAGACAGCAAGGAAATCAAACTAGTCAATCTTAAAGTAATCAACACTGAATATTCATTGGAAGGATTGATGCTAAAGCTGAAAGTCCAATACTTTAGCCACCTGACGCGAAGAGTTGACTCATTGGATAAGACCCTGATGCTGGGAAAGATTGAAGTCAGGAGGAAATGGGGATGACGGAGGATGAGATGGTTGGATGGCATCACCAACTCGATGGGCATGTGTTTGAGCAAACTCCTGGAGATGGTAAAGGACAGGGAAGCCTGGTATGCTGTAGTCCATGGGGTTGCAAAGAATCAGACACGACTGAGTGACTGAACGACAACAAACCGGCTGTGGATGTCAGAGCTTCTGGAATTCTGATACCTTCTGGCTCTGAATAGACCTCTGAGCCCTGCCATGCCTCTTGATCAGTAATATGAGCAGCACAGTTTAGACAGCATCTGCAGTTTGATGAAATTATGGGTATTTTTACTAGATGAGTGTGTAAGAATATTCTGGAGAAAAAAGTGCCAAGCTATATGGAGGCAAGAACACAAAAATAAATATTAGCACCTACTGAATTCCTACTATTTTCTGTTTTTAACAGGTTGAGATGGTCTCATCCCAGTGCTTTTATTTTTTAATACTTAGTCAAGAACACAGCACTAATTCTATTATCACACACACACTGTGGTTGATCCATATGTGTAGATCTGGATTTCTTTGGAAGAGCAGGTAGGCTTTTTCCAGCAGATAACGAGGGTCCTAGAAGATAACTGCTCTGGTTTCCAGCTCACCACTTTGCTCAAAGACACATTGAGAAGCCAACCAGTTCTTCCCCATCCTCTTCTCCAGTCCTGCTGACCTGTGCTATGTTCTCTTCATTCTTGGTATTTGTAAATCCATTTTGCTCTTCTTGAAAATCACTTCCTGTCTGCTCTGGCCTCCAAAACCCGTCTTGACCACCATTAATCTGCTTAACTCCAGTTTACCCCTCAGGTCTTTCCCCAGGAAGGTTCCTCTGACCACATCTCCTCCCAACTCCAAGGCAGCATGCAGAGTCTCCCGTGCCTTTCCATAGCGCTCTCTGTCTTCCTTCCATCCCCGTAGCTGGAAGTCAGAGTACTAAGAAGTTCTTGACAAAAATTATCTCAGGCCGTGTTCAATGTCCAGGGCCTAGAACAGTACCATTTAGCCTTTGAATCAGGACTGTTGTTGGGCCTTGGACTATTATTTGTTCCATCTCACACTAATTGCATTTCCCTTTAAGATGAACTAATAGTATCTACTTTTGAAGGCCCTGTAAGAGTTAGATAGTGCTCATAAAACACCAACTTGTCATCATTTCATTTGGAAATTATTTTACTTAAACCAGTGGTTCTCAACCAGGACAGGGGCCTTTGGGCTGTGCCTGGAGATGTTTCTGATGGTGACAACGGGGGAGTATTGGTATCAAGTGAGTGAAGGCCAGGATGCTATTGAATATCCCACAATGCACAGGACACTGGCTCACAACAAAAGACGTTAATTGTGACCCAAAGTGTTAATAGCGTAGAGTTTGAGGAACCCTGCTTTAAGACTGTTCTGAGCCTTCTTTCTTAATGTGAGCCCATCATTTTTTCTTTGCCACAACTCACCAGCTCTTTATGGCACGCACTGGCCTTATTTCACATTGCACCTACAAGGCTCGCCAGGGTAACAGGCCAGGTGTAGTTGGCAGTGAGATTTAGTGCATAAGACTAATGCACTTTGAGGCTGTAGATTCAGGTTTTTTTTTTTTTTAATGGATGGAGTAGTTGTTAAACATGACTATTCTAAAATAATCACATACAAAATATTCCTGAAATTGATTGAAGTAAACAGATGTTCTGTAAGAGTTGAGTTAAATTCTTTTCAGTTACCTTGGATTGGGTAGGAAACAGAAGCAGCAGAAATAATAAGATTCACTTTACACCTTCTTTCTATGCAGGCTGTAGGGTGGGGATTTACTTCTGACTGCTGTTGCTGTGCTAAATTTTCCAACAAGCATGAGGAGGGCCTCTCAAAGCGCTTGAAAAATATATTTTATTTGACTCGGTCGTATAAGGAATGCTGCTAACCCTTGTGCACTGACGGATAGGTCACTCTGTAGTAGGTATGTTTGAATCCTGCCTTTAAAAGGTTTGGCTCCTAATCATCTTGCAGTGATTTTACAGTTATTCTTGATTTTTTTTTCTGTTCTACTCTATGAATTGTATAGAACCTCTTTTTTTTTTTTTTTTAAACAGAAGGCAGCATTCTACCGTTGAAGGTTGCTTATTCCATTTCCGTGTCCTCCTTAAGATTCTCTTGCTACCATTTTTCTCTCCCCACCCTGATTCTTTTTTCTTCTATTAATACAACTAAATATCTTACAAGTGAATGTCTGGTAGTTCAAAGCAGGTTGAGTGTTTACCCGATGCCAAAACTACTGGTGGTTTGGTTAATTCCACCAGACCACTCTAGTATCTGAGTGTTCTTATTATAATTAATTTAAATGACTAGCCATATCGGTCAAAAAAACAGCTTTATTAGCCAGTGCATATTGAGGAATAAATGAGATATAAATCTTGGAATCTGGATTATGTGCCCTCTTTCACATTTATAATTAATGGTTTTCAAATTTAAATAATGAAAAGTAGGGAGAAAACTAGGATAAGGGAAAATTCAATTATAAAGCCTATATGAGACACAGCTATATTGATACAGCAGTGCATCGCTGTGTATGAAGGAACTGGTTCTTTCTGCCTGTCCTCTTTGCCTTCTATTATGTTAGACTTGCATAAGACTGGTTGCCTCCATGACAGCAAAATGCTGAAGTCCAGGCTTTTATGGGTACATCACACAGACAGACTAGAAGAGGAAATATTTCTCTTGAAAGCTCTAAAAGAATAAGATTCCTGTCTCAGAAATCCCAGCCAAACTCCCCGTGTGTCTTTTTGGCCCTAAAATATATCCTGTGCCCTTTTCTAAAGCAAGGTCTGATCAGGGTAATGTCAGAACTTTTTGACTTAAACCTGGATAACAGAATCCGTTTTAAGAACAAGTGGATGGTATTACCCTGATTGACTCCATCAGTCAGTTCCCCTGGAAGTAGCAGTGTATATCTTTATCTGTGTTCTATGACCATTGCCTATTTTGTGTGTCTGTCTAACTACCTAGAGTGTGAATTCATTAGATCAGGGCTCCTGATTTATTCCTCTTTATATTTCCAGATCGTAGTTCACATCCTTTTGCATCATAGACATTCCAAAGGTTTGATCATCGTGAACAAAATAGCAGTTTCCAATGTAAACTGCTATTAGGGTTCTCTCTTTTCATCGACTCCAAGATCACTCACTTGGCACCTACATGCTACCAGGTGTATGGAGGTCCCCTGGGAATAAATAGATGATCAACGACCCAGCCTCTGATCTTAAGGAACATACAGTCTTAAAGAGAAAAAAAAGATTAGTATATAAAGAATTTCAATTAAATGCAACTGCACCACTGCAGAGTGGAGCAGAGCTCACAGTCCAGGCTCTCTTGAGCTTGCTAGGCTTCCCTGGAGCTGAGGAGGCAGCCCTGAGGAAGTCACATCTGAATCTTGATCTGGGATATTTATGGAATTTCTCCAGGAGCAGAGGGGCTGGAGGAGGTGCAGGAGGAAGGATGGTTCACTTTGAGAAAGGATATGACAAGACCTGTTATGATGCTTATGAACTTTACAAAACCTCCCTGGAGCTGGTGAAGTATTACCTATGTTAGATGGGAATGGCCAGTTGCTTTAATGAGGAGCTCACACCTCAGGGTGTATCCAGTTGATGGGGAAGATCATTCTTCAGAAGCATCTCCTACAAGTGTTTCAGCTTGGTTATTTCCCATCAACAGCTGAGGGGCTTGTTGTTGTTCAGTCGCTGAGTCATGTCTGAATTGTTGCCACCTCATGAACTTCAGCACGCCAGGCTCCTCTGTTCTCCACTATCTTCTGAGTTCAGTTCAGTCCAGTCCCTCAGTCATGCCTGACTCTTTGCAACCCCATGGACTGTGGCACGCCAGGCTTTTCTGTCCATCACCAACTCCCGGAGTTTACTCAAACTCATGTCCATTGAGTCAGTAATGCACTGTCTCCTGAAGTTTGCACAAATTGATGTCCATTGAGTGATGGTGATGCCATCCAACCATCTCATCCTCTGTCACCGCTTCGCCTTCTGCCCTCCATCTTTCCCAGCATCAGGGTCTTTTCCAGTGAGTCGGCTCTTCGCATCAAGTGGCCAAAGTGTTGGAACTTCAGCATCCATCCTTCCAGTGAATATTCAGGGATGATCTCCTTACAGTCCATGGACGGGACTCTCAAGAGTCTTCTCCATCACCACAATTTGAAAGCATCAATTCTTCAGCATTCAGCCTTCTTTATGGTTCAACTCTCACATCTGTACATGACTACTGGAGAAACCACAGCTTAGACTATATGGACATTTGTGGGCAAAGTGATGTCTCTGCTTTTCAACACACTGTCTAGGTTGATCATAGCTTTTCTTCCAAGGAGCAAGCATCTTTTCATTTCATGGTTACAGTCACTATCATTTAGCATAATTAATCTTAGAAATGAATTTTCATTGGAAAAATTTGAGATGTGCAGGATAACATAGTGGGTGTTAGAAATTTGCATGGGTGACCTTAGTGGTATTCAAGGAGTGAATGGGCAGAAGTGTGCTGGAGACATTCCCATCCTTTAAGAACACAGTGTAAGTGTGATTCAGTCCACATTACCTTTTCCTTTAGGGATGATGCTTGAGGCCTGACTCATTAATGGTTCTGTGTTGGACTATTACTTAATAGGATATGAACTTTAATATGAACTGGCTCTTACCTCTAACACAGAGTGACCTTTAAGTAGGCACTTTCCTGGCAGTGAACGTTTCATGAACTGTATAGTAACACCAAACAGGACAGGAAGCTGGGAATTAGCTTACACAACACATAGTAAGGATAGTTTTGAACCTGTTATCTGTCACTCACCTAACTCTATCTATTGACAACAATTAGAGCCCCAACATATTTTTTGTGAGCCAGTTGACTTAGGACATTTTCAAGGAGCCTGGAGTCAAGGAAGAACATGACATTATCAGATATACTAACCTTTTGTTTATTTTGTTTTTGTTTATTTTGGTTTTTTATTGGAATTTAATTTCTTTACAATGTTGCATTCATTTCTGCTGTACAACATCCATCAGCTATCTGTATACATATATCCCCGCTCTCTGCACCCTCCATCCAGTGATCTAGGTCATCACAGAATACAGCCTGTGTTATACAGAAGCTTCCCACTAGCTAGCTATTTTGCACATAATAGTGTATATGGTATGTATGTAGTATGAGTGTGTGTGTATATACACACACACTCTACTGGCTTTTCAGAATAGGAAGAACAGTATGTGAGGTTACAAGGAAATGAGGATGGTGTGGCAGGGAACTCAAAGGGAGGGGGAATTACCAGGATGCAGGGTCAGATGCTGCAGAAAAGTTTGAAAATGTCAAGACAGAAATATGCACATTAGATTTAGCAACTTGAGGATTGCTGGTGACCTGGGCAGGGGAGGGCAGTGAAGTGAAAAGTAATAATAGTTCATAGTGCATAACTGGTCATTGCTGTTTGCTATGTCTGGCACTTATCTAAGTGCTTTAGCTGTGTCAACCCCTTTATTAAGATAAGTAGGACTGTATTCCCCAGCTTTCAGATGAGGAAGCAGAGACACAGAGGGGTTGAGTCACTTGTCTAAGGTACAGACATAGTGAGAGACAGACCCCTGAACCTCAACCACAGCCTTCTGGCTCCAGAGCGACTACTGCAGACACCACTATTATTACTGCTACTATTGTGGGTGGGGAGGTTCCCTTCAGAAAGCCTGGCATGGTCCTAAGATCCAGAAAGACTATCATAGTAGGAGGGATGTAGGGAGCTAAGACGTACTTTTTTCTAATTGGAGAAATTTGAGAATATTTACAAACTAATGAAAAGCTAGTATTGACAGGAAAAAAAGAGATAACTGAACAGAAGTTTCTCAGGAGGCAGAAGAAGGTGAGATCCAGGTGAAAGGGGAAAACTTTGTACCAAGAAGGAAGAAGGAAAAGATCAGAATGGAAGGATGTGGGGAAATCACAGGGTACATATGACAGGATGGTGAGAGAACTGGGAGATGATGTAATTATTTCTTTATGAAATGTGACCAGAGTGAAGGAAGGACTAGAGTAAGAAGTTTGAGGAGAATGGATATTTTGGAAAATAATTCATGGAGAGTGGAGTGGAAGGTTGATGATGAAACTGAAAAGGATTATCTAGTAGAGAAGAGAACCCAGGTGCATATGGAAAGCAAAAAAGTGGCAGTGGTATGCTGGTACATTGGCTCTTTGGGGAAAGATGAATGTCTTGATCTGTGGCATTTGTCAGTTTCCCAACATGGGTGATGTCAATGGTGTAACAGTTCACTTGCAAAATTTCTGAGTATTTAATCACTAGCTCTCAGGAAAAGAATTATCTGCCTCACGCTATTACTACACTGCATCTGTTTGCATGATTTCTTCCCCAACATGGTGTGGGAACAGAAGGCAGGTTTTGGGGTTGGTCCAAGATTGTGGTTTGGTCCCGGTGAATGGTACAAAAGGAAAAAGAAAAGGTAAAAATATTACTAAAAAGTGAGTGTTTACTGTCATTTGATTATAGGGAATTTAGACTGGATAAAGCAGCAGAGGTGCTGAGAGACTAAATTTTTAATGACATTGAAAAACAAATGTACTAAATAGTGTAAGTGTTAGTCACTTAGCTGCGTCCAACTCTTTGCGACCCCATGGACTGTAACCGACCAGTCTCCTCTGTCCATGGGATTTTCCAGGCAAGGGTAGTGGAGTGGGCAGCAGTTCCCTTCTCCAGGGTCTCTTCCCAACCCAGGGGTAGAACCCAGGTCTCCTGCATGGCCGGCAGTTTCTACTGTCTGAGCCACCAGGCAGGAGATTGGGGGAAGGAGATTACTTGTTTAAGGAATAAAAATAATCTTTAGGTGATCAAGATCAAGCATTAAAAAAAAAAACAACCCAAATCTCCTAGTGTACTTCTTTAGATTTCAGACTTTTCTTTTTATCATTTCTTTGATAAATTCATTGCTTTAATTTTTTTCTGTTTTCTTTGTATCTCTGAATCTTGCTGTCTTTAAGCTTTTTCGTTAAGCTTTTTCATATTTTTTAAATCCTTCTGTTGAGTCCTCGTCAGCTATTATATTTAAACATCTTTTATCCTCCATTTTTATAGTATCTTATTTTGTTTCAAGGATGTATTATATTTTAAAATTTGTCTAAGAATAGGAGCCCAACATTTTTAGTTATTTTTTTCTGGTGTCGTCTTGTCTAAATTAGGCCTCTGCTCCAGTGTGAGCTATTCTTTCATGCTGGTTTTTCACTTTTACTTTTATGTATAAAAGTAAGAGTAATCTATGAGTCTCTTCATATATCTCTGTGAATGGGACAGATTTCATTCAGAAAAGTGAGACAGGAGGTAAGTGAACAGAGGAAATTAGAAGTTTACAAAACCGTAGGAAGCGCTGGAGGTGTGTTTTAGGTCCAGGAAGCTGGTCCTGATCTTTAGAAAGTCAGCGCGTTCAGGGACCAGAGCAGTGAGTGATTCACAAGAGGACCCGACAGCCATGTTGGCAGCCGCTCACTTCCGCCGTCTGCGGAAGCCATGCCTTGCCGTCTTCTCTCTGCCTTCCAGAGCTTGTGCAGGTGCCGCCCCTGAGTCAGTCTAGGAAATGTGCTTTCCAGGCTTCCTGCCCAGGCCTAAAGGGAAGCAGACACGTTTCTGAGAGGCTCACAAGCAGCTCACACAACTGCTGTTGAATTCGCATTCTAATAGGCAGGTGGGAATCTGGTGGGAACTTCACTTGCTGCTTGCTCTTTTCTAGCCTGGTCTCCCACCCGACTGGAAAACACGACCGGGGACCTATGAACAGAAGTGATGTCATGCTGATTAGTAAACCCTCTTTGCAGTGAATAGATAAGGAGCTAGCTGTCAAACTCCAAATCCCCCAGGAACAGAACAAAGAAAGATTTATTCTGGAATGTCAGCATCCATGCTGGGAGCAGTAGCTTTCCCCAGACACTTTCTATTTGTCCAGAGAAGAACTAGGGTTTGACATGGGGGTAATAGCGACTCTCAGCTGCTTCCCATATTGGATAAAGATGGAGGGAGGTAAGTGCTGATTCAATTCATTTTCTTTCTCTCTCTTCAGCTGCACCCCACCACCTAAGCCCTCAGCAGTCCCTGCAGACCCAAGCCTGGGACCTTCCAGAGCCTCATGGGTGGACAGCCCTTCCCCTGTTCTCAGCAGTGGAGTAGGCCGCGCACACCCTGCCCCTCAACAATTTTCACAAGTCTGTTGCGATCACTCCTTATGGTTGATGCTCAATTGCATTGTTGTTTTCATAGTTTAGGTTTATTCTTATTGTACTTCTGGACTTTTATATCATTGAGGTCCTAGTGCAACAGAGGGCAAAAGCAAATGACTAATCTGCCATTTATCTTAGTAAGTTTTGCCCACTTTGGAAGGTGTATTTGGCTCCTTGATATGGACCTCTGTCTCATATTTGTAACCTGTTTCCCACAGCCATACAGAGCATGTGCAAAGTCCCATGTCTCCAGTAGAAACTGAATTGTCTTCTGAGCCGAGATGCTCACTTCTGACTCTGTTTCTTTGTAGGCCTCCAAGACCCTGCTCCCCGCTCCTTCTGTGTATGTGAACAGTCCATCAAGGTCCCATGAAATCTAGTTTCCTTTGTCAAGGTGAATCCGGCTAATTGCAACTTTATCCCTTTTTTGAATTTTAATTGAAGTATTATTACATGATAAAAACGTGTGCCTATACAGGACCCATGTCTATATTACTTTTAGTGCCACATCTATACAAGATGAAAAGTGAAAGTCGTTCAGTTGTGTCTGACTCTTTGCAACACCGTGGACTATATAGTCCATGGAGTTCTCCAGGCCAGAATACTGGAGTAGGTAGCCTTTCCCTTCTCCAGGGAATCTTCCCAACCCAGGGATTGAACCCAGGTCTCCCACATTACAGGTGGATTCTTTACCAGCTGAGCCACCTGGGAAGCCCAAGCATACTGCAGGAGGTAGCCTATGCCTTCTTCAGTGGATCTTCCTGCCCCAGAAATCCAACTCGGGTCTCCTTCATTTCAAGCAAATTCTTTACCAACTGAGCTGTGAGGGAATCTCGATGCAAGATGGTATGTCACTAAATGTAATATACATTTTATGATATAATTATTCATAGAGTCTGATTAAGTAATGCCCTAGTTGATTCCAAAAGTTATTTAGGGTAAACCATATAAAACTACATTATAATTGGATTTAATGTGCTGAAGTCAGTGCCTTGTTTTAGGGCAAAGCATGGTGCTGGAGATACAGTAAAATATCAATACACATATGGGGTGTGTGTGTGTTCATTTGCTCAATCATGTCTGACTCTTTGCGACCCCATGGACTGTAGCCTGCCAGGCTCCTCTGTCCGTGGGATTCTCCAGACAAGAATACTGGAGTGTGTAGCCATTTCCTTCTCCAGGAGACCTTCCTGACCCAGGGATCAAACCCATGTCTCCTGCACTGTAGGCAAATTCTTTACCACTGAGCCACCGGGGAAGCCCACATATATGATCAATTTAAATTTACCCTGTAACCAACTTATCTCTCCCCTACACATACCTCCTTTTTAATTATCTTGCTCATCTTTTTTTTTCTTTTCTGAATCTTCCAGGAAATATAGCTGGAGATGTCAAAGAAATCAGAAGACAGTGAAAAGAAAGTGGAAACAATTTTAAAAGGTATTAATAATTGATACCTAGCTAGTCCCTCTCCTCTTCCTTATTACTTTTGTAAATTCCATTTATCTCTCTTTGTGTAACAATGAGCATTAGCCTTTTCCTATGGTAGTTTGGTGCAAGGTAGTTGAATGAGCATTCCTATAAGACGGAGGAAATTTCATAGCCTGCTCTGTTAAATTCACATAACTTCAGTGAGCATTCCAACTTGAACATGGTGTGTGTCCTGTTTTTAATTTTTATAACAAAGAACTGTCCCCTGAGAAACAGTGAAGTGAAACTTTTTGTTTCGATGACTGAGGAAAGAGATGGGAGTAGCATTTCCAGTGTTAGAGAGAGTACATCTCTCTGGCCAGACCACCAAAGGACATTGCTGTTGGGTTTTGACAGACTTGTTACATTATTAAAGTCCATCTCTTTCCTAGGAGCACACACCATTACAACAATAATCTCTGTAGGAAAACTTTCTTCCTGTTTTTGGCTGGAGGCACCCCTGCATCTTTGAAACGATTATTTTGGTTGTTACTCAGAAGTTCCCTGAAGAGCCAGCAGCTTTCCCTATGGTGTTTGAGCTTTGACCTTGAGCAGTTTTTATGACATATTATTTAATGATCTTTAAAGCCGTGCATTTTTCATTTTTCTTATTTAATATTCACATTGAAACTAAAACTTAGAAATGAATGACAGGAAGGGAAAATTTAAATGAGGGCCCAAATTTAGCTTTTTCACTCTGCTTAAATATTTTTCATTAGCAGAGGTATTATTTTGTGTGAATTTTCTCAAGTTTTTCCTTCCTCTTTCCAGGCGTGGATTAAAACTTTGTATAAAAATTAAAGTACAATGTGAATTAACAGATAATAATGGTAAGTCATTATTTAAAAACTAATACATAGAATTTTAAGACATGACTGCTACCATATAAATTAAGTATATTGTATCCCTATATCCATCTAACATTCATCTATAACATGAATGATGTGACTGCATATAAAGCTCACATATTATATATCTCATGCACCAGGAGATATAGAATTAGACCTGGATAGTCTCAGAAAGCCAGCTAAATCCCTAATTGAAATGAACACTCTAAGCAACTAAGCATTATCACTCCCTGTGATAGGAAGCATGCAAATTACTGAAATAAGTGTAAAAAGTAGATCCTTTATTTTCCCTTTTCTTTTGGCCTTTGTTTTTAGAGTCTTAAAAATCTATTCTTTGTAATATGTAAGTAAGCCATAATCATATTCTTTTCAAATTTATTTTTTTAACTTTAAATGCTAAGTTTTAATGCTATAGGCCAGAACTCTCCATTGGAACTTTCTGCAATGATAGAAATCCTGTATAGCCACACTGTCTAATAAGGTAACCACTAGCCACATGTAGTTAGTGAACACCCCAGAAACGTGACTTCTGTCATTGAGGAACTGAATTTTCATCTCTGTCGAGTTTTAATTCATTTAAATTCAGTAGCCACCATATTAGCATAGCTGTAGACTATTGGAGAAGAGAATGGCAACCCATTCCAGTATTCCTGCCTGGAGAATCCCATGGACAGAGGAGCTTGGTGACTACAGTCCATGGGGTCACAAAGAGTTGGACACGACTGAGCCACTAAACCACCACCATCAGACTATTGAAAGTATCAGTGTTTAAGTACCAGTGTTTAAGAATGGCTGAATGAAAAGATGCTCAAGATCACTCATTATTAGAGAAATGCAAATAGAAACTACAATGAGATATCACCTCACACCAGTCAAAATGGTCATCATCAAAAAGTCTCCAAACAAAAAATGCTGGAGAGGGTGTGGAGGATAATGCACTCTTGCACATTGGTGGGAGTATAAATTGATACTGCCACTATGGAAGACAGCATGGAGATTCCTTAAAAAATTAGGAATAAAACCACCATATGACCCAGCAATCTCACTCCTAGGCATGTTCCCTGAGGAAACTAAAATAGAAAAAGACACATGTATCCCATTGTTCACTGCAGCACTATTTACAATAGCTAGAACATGGAAGGAACCTAGATGTCCATTGACAGATGAATGGATAAAGAAGTGGTGGTACATATACACAATGGAATATTACTCAGCCATAAAAAGGAATGCATCTGAGTCAGTTCTAATGAGGTGGATGAACTTAGAACCTGTTATACAGAGTGAAGTAAGTCAGAAAGAGAAAGATAAATATCTTATTCTAATGCATATATACGGAATCTAGAAAAATGGTACTGAAGAATTTATTTATAGGGCAGCAGTGGAGAAACAGACATAGAAAATAGACTAATGGACATGGGGAGAGGGGAGGAGAGGGTGAGATGTATGGAAAGAGTAACATGGAAACTTACATTACCATATGTAAAATAGAGAGCCAACAGGAATTTGCTCAGGAAACTCAAACAGGGGCTCTGTGTCAACCTAGAGGGGTGGGATGGGGAGGGAAATGGGAAGGAGGTTCAGAAGGGAGGGGCTATATGTATGCCTATGGCTGTTTCATATTGGGGTCTGACAGAAAACAGCAAAATTCTGTAAAGCAATTATCCTTCAATTAAAAAAAAAAGTAGCTGAAGTGTAAGGTGTTTCTTAATTATACAAGGATAATTTTTTAAAAGATATTAAGAACTTTTTATCATGCATATGTTGAACTAATTTTAAAGCACTTTTATAATAGAGTAGCATATATAAATATGTATTGAATATACATATTCATGCATATATATTTATATATAAACCAGAAAGAATTTGCAAGACTTGGTTATGTAGTAATATTACACAAAAACTGAAAAAGTTGTATGGCTGAAAAAAACATGCTGTTGTCAGTGAGTACTGGTACCTATCTAGCAATGAAGCAAAAAATTTAAAAATAAATCCCACCATACATGCAATACCAAAAAGCACAGGTGGCACTGAATTTTAATGAATCTTGATAACTAAAAATGTAAGGCATGGTAAAATAAGTTTGATTGAATTCTTCTGAAGGTAACCGTAATTCTTGAAGACAGTTCACCAAAAAGAAGCTAACTATAAATAAAATAGTAATTTTGAAGAAAATTCAATGTCATGCTCTGGCATTCAGAAAAGTAAATATTGTATACCTACTAACAGGTGGATGAGAGTAATAACTTGCTGATCTAAATTGTTAATAAAATAACTGAAATTTTATCTCTGATCAGTCTTGTGAAATAAGATTTACTGTTCAGTTTTAAGAAAACAGAATGAGCAACAAGCTCTGAAATCTGGGTTTTTGAAGTGATGGTACTTTGAAGTAATGGTGCTTCTTGACATCACCAAGGATAGCATATCTGCCCTCACCTTTTATCTTTGATGCTAAGCCTTGTCTTGTCAGTATTTGCTCTTTAGATATATAATAATTTGGAGAGAAATAGGTCTTATTCACTGGGAAATATATAGATGTATAGATTTTTCACATACACCTAACACTTCAGTCAAGGTCTAAGCATTACTGTAGGTTTGCATGTTATGTGTGTGAGGGGTGCATTTAGGAAAAGGAAGGCAGAAGATGTTTATGTATATACATGTGTGTATATATATATATAATTTTATTTATTTTTGGCTATGCTAGGTCTTCATTGCTGTGCTGGCGTTCTCTAGCTGTGGGGAGTGGGGCTCCTCTCTAGCTGCGGTGTGCAGGCTTCTCATTGCAGTGGCTTCTCTTGTCAAGTACGGGCTCTAGGCAGTGTGGGACTCAGTAGTTGTGGGTCTGTCTCTGGAGCACAGGCTCAGTACTTGTGGGGCATGGGCTTAGTCACTCGGCGGCATGTGGGATCTTCCCGGATCAGAAATCTAAGCTGCATCTCTTGCAGTGGCAGGTGGATTCTTTACCACTGAGCCCCCCCTAGGAAGCCCCGAAAGGTAGAAAATGTTTAATCTGTCAGAGTCATGAGTTAAATGATGCAGGTCTCAATCCCATTGCATATGCTATTATGATAAGGAGCAAAATCCAAGACAATGTGATAGGTTGTATTTAAAAATTATTTATTGAACCAGGCCAAATCTTAAGGTACATTTGGCACAGTGAGGCACTAGTTCTGTAGCTCTGAAGTATTTCTTCATTGCTGCTAAATCTATAACTGTAGTTTGACAGGATGATAAAGAATTATGTTTTTGTTCTTTCTACTGTTTGTTTAAAATTTGTTTACAAGTGTGTGCATTGGAAAGAAACACAAATCAAGTAGTCAAGAGATTGTGTTATTCTTCTGCCTCTTCCCTTTTATCTCTCTGTGATCTGCAACAAATAATGTTCTTGGATCTCAGAAAATTAGATATATGTTTTCTATGAGGCATTTAATTAAGAAATAATTCCTTGAGATGAACGAGACAAAGCATTATACAAGCAATACTGTTTCTAGAAGAGACATATGTATTAGTTTCCTAAGGTTGATCTAACAAATTACCACAAACTGGATGGTTTAAACCACAAAAAAACTTATTCTCTCATATATTGTGTGTGTTAGTTGCTCAGTCGTGCCTGACTCTTTGTGATCCCATGGACTATAGTCCGCCAGGCTCCTCTGTCCATGAGATTTCCCAGGTAAGAATACTGGAGTGGGTAGTCATTCCCTTCTCCAGGAGATCTTCCTGACCCAGGGATCGAACCTGGGTCTCTTGCATTGCAGGCAGACTCTACTGGCTGAGCAACTAGGGAAGACCTCTCTCAAATACTGGCTTGGCCAAAAGGTTCGTTCAAGTTTTCCATAAGACATTATGGATATATCCAAATGAGCTTCTTGGCCAACCCAACAGTTCTGGGAATTGGAAATAGAGATATTGATGGGGCCATGCTGACTCTGAAGGCTCTAGGGGAAGATCCTTTCTTGCCTCTCCCTCATCTCTGAGATTGATGGTGATTCTTGGTGTTCTTTGGCTTATAGACATGTCATTCCCATCTCTGTCTCTTTCTTCTTGTGATCTTCTCCCCTGGGTGTCAACGTCTCTGTGTCCCACATTTCTCTCTTCTTATAAGGACACCATTCTAATCCTGTATGACCTTATCTTACCTTGAGCACATCTGCAGAGACCCTGTTTGTAAATAAGTTGCCTTTGCAGCTCTTGGGGTTTAAGAATTGAATGTATCTTTTAGGAGACACAGCTGAACCCACAGGAACACCAGAAGGCACAGTCTATTTCTGGGGAAGGAGGCACAAGTCTCAAATAAAGGAGTGATTAAATCCTGATATCTAGACACAATGAGGGAGGAGTAATGGACACACAATATGAATAATTTCATATCTATTGATATAAAAGTATGTACACATACATAGACATAAACTGACGTTCATTGCAAATGCTAGAAATATGAAGTAAAACAGAAAAGCCTATTTTAGTTTGAATGAAATCAACTCATTTCCATGGAAAGGCATGAAGGAGGTCTCAGCAGGGAGAAGTCAGCTTGAAAAGTCCCAGAGCCTCCATGAGCTGACCTTTAACTTGGACTCACCACAGGCCCATGACTGCCCTCAGTCTTGAATTCTCAGAGAATGGGATCTTAGTAGTATTTCCCAATTGTTGACTCCCCATGTGCAACTTCAGGTTAGTGTGGTTCAAGGGAAGTGAATATAGCAATGGAGTGTCCTGTCCATTTCCAGTAACACCCCTTAGAGCCAGGCTGAAAAAAACTAACAGTACTTGTTTCAGGAAAGTTCAGTTCAGTCACTCAGTTGTTTCCAACTCCTTGCAACCCCATGGACTGCAGCACTCCAGGCTTCTCTGTCCATCACCAACTCCTGGAGTTTGCTCAAACTCATGTCCCATCAAGCTGGTGATGCCATCTAATCATCTCATCTGTCATCCCCTTTCCTTCCTGCCTTCAATCTTTCCCAGCATCGGGGTCTTTTCCAGTGAGTCAGTTCTTCACATTAGGTGGCCAAAGGTTGGAGCTTCAGCTTCAGCATTAGTCCTTCCAATGAATATTCAGGACTGATTTCTTTTAGTGTTGACTGGTTTGATCTCCTTGCAGTCCACAGGACTCTCAAGAGTCTTCTCCAACACCATAGTTCCAAAGCACCAATTCTTTGGCACTCAGCTTTCTTTATAATCCAACTTTCACATCCATACATGACTACTGGAAAAACCATAGCTTTGACTAGACAGACCTTTGTCAGCAAAGTGATATCTCTGCTTTTTAATATGCTCTCTAGGTTGGTCATAACTTTTCTTCCATGTAGCAAGCATCTTTTAATTTCATGGCTGCAGTCAACATCTGCAGTGATTTTGGAACCCAAAAAATAAAGTCTGCCACTGTTTCCCTATCCATTTGCCATGAAGTTATGGTGCCAGATGCCATGATCTTCGTTTTTTCAATGTTGAGTTTTAAGCCAGCTTTTTCACTCTGCTCTTTCACTTTCATTAAGAGGCTCTTTAATTCTTCTTCACTTCTGCCATAAGGGTGGTGTCATCTCCATATCTGAGGTTATTGATATTTCTCTCAGCAATCTTGATTCCAGTTTGTGCTTCATCCAGTCTGCCATTTCGCATGTTGTACTCTGCATAGAAGTTAAATAAGCAGGGTGACAATATACAGCCTTGACATATTTCCCAATTTGGAACCAGTCCAGTTACTTCTTGACCTGTATACAAATTTCTCAGGAGGCAGGTATGGTGGCCTGTTATTCCCATCTCTTGAAGAATTTCCCACAGTTTGTTGTTATCCACAGAGTCAAGGCTTTGGCATAGTCAGTAAAGCAGAAGTAGATGTTTTCCTTGAACTCTCTTGCTTTACCTGTGATCCAACAGATGTCGGCAATTTGATCTCTGGTTCTTCTGCCTTTTTAAAATCCACTTGAACAAGTTCTTGGTTCATGTACTGTTGAAGCCTCACTTGGAGAATTTTGAGCATTATTTTGCTAGCGTGTGAGATGAGTGCACTTGTGTGGTAGTTTGAATATTCTTTGGCATTGCCTTTCTTTGGGATTGGAATGAAAACTGACCTTCTCCATTCCTGTGGCCACTGCTGAGTTTTCGAAATTTTCTGGCATATTGAGTGCAACAGTTTCACAGCATCATCTTTTAGGCTTTGAAAAAACTCAGCTGTAATTCTTTCACCTCCACTAACTTTGTTCACAGTGATGCTTCCTAGGGCCCACTTGACTTTGCATTCCAGGATGTCTGACTCTAGGTGAGTGATCACAGCATCGTGGTTATCTGGGTCATAAAGATCTTTTTTCTATAGTTCTTCTGTGTATTCTTGCCATCTCTCTCAATATCTTTTGCTTTTGTTAGGTCCATACCATTTCTGTCCTTTATTGAGCCCGTCTTTGAATGAAATGTGCCCTTGGTATCTGTAATTTTCTTGAAGAGATGTCTAGTCTTTCCCATTCTATTGTTTTCCTCTATTGCTTTTCATTGATCACTGAGGAAGGCTTTTCATATCTCTCCTTGCCATTCTTTGGAACTCTGCATTCAGATGGGTGTATCTTTCCTTTTCTCTTTTTCTCCTTTTCTCTCTCTCTCTCTCACTCTTCTCCTCCTGTACAACGTCAGGAACCTCCGTCCATAGTTCTTCAGGCACTCTGTCTATCAGATCTAACCCCTTGAATCTATTTGTCACTTCCACTGTATAATCCTAAGGGATTTGATTTAGGTCCTATCTGAATGGTCTAGTGGTTTTCCCCACTTCCTTCAATTTAAGTCTGAATTTTGCAATAAGGAGTTCATGATCTGAGCCAGAGTCATCTCCCAGTCTTGTTTTTGCTGACTACATAGAGCGTCTCTATCTTCAGCTGCAAAGAATGTAATCATCTGATTTTGGTATTGACCATCTGGTGATGTCCATGTGTAAAGTCATCTCTTGTGTTGTTGGAAGATAGTGTTTGCTATGACCAGTGCTTTCTCTCAGCAAAACTCTTTTAGCCTTTGCCCTGCTTCATTTTGTACTCCAAGGCCAAAGTTGCCTGTTACTCCAGGTATCTCTTGACTTCCTACTTTTGCATTCCAGTCCTATATGATGAAAAGGATATCTTTTATGGGTGTTAGTTCTATAAGGTCTTATAGGTCTTCACAGAAACGTTTAACTTCAGCTTCTTTGGCATTAGTGATTGGGACATAGACTTGGATTATGTGCTATTGAACGGTTTGCCTTGGAAACGACAAAAGATCATTCGTGTTTTTGAGATTGCACCCAAGTACTGCATTTTGGACTCTTTTGTTGACTATGAGGGCTACTCCATTTCTTCTAAGGGATTCTTGCCCACAGTAGTAGATATAATAGTTATCTGAATTAAATTCACCCATTCCAGTCCATTTTAGTTCACTGATTCCTAAAATGTTGATGTTCACTCTTGCCAACTCCTGTTTGACCACTTGCAATTTACCTTGATTAATGGACCTGACATTCCAGGTTCCTATGCACTATTTTCCCTTGCTTGTTTAGTGCTTTTTTAGAGAGGGGTGTCTCCTCCTGTCAGAAGCTACACTGGAGCCAGATGAAGTATCTGAGTCACCTGCTCAAGTGTTTTAGGACATTGGGTCTTGCTAAGTAAGGTGCATCTATCTCCCCAAGAGACAGGTATTTATTTACTTGAGTCAACCTGACCTGTCTTCAAAATAGTCAATGATTTGGATCAAACAACCACATAGAGTATAATTTCAGAATTAGAATGAACATCTTTTTCTCAGTGCTTCCTGAAATGATGCTTGTGGGTAAGAGAGGGTAAGTTAGTTCTCTGGGGTTGGGGGGGAAGAACCCAACTAAATTGTATCAGAGTCCTTGATATGGGACCAAGACTAAGCATATACATATTATTCTCACAGCTTATGCATATCCAGTTCTTTCTCTCAACGGATGTCAGAGAAAGAAGGATTCCTGAAGCAAAGTCGAAACACATATTTGCACAGTCCTCATTATCCATGGATTCGATTTTTTCAAATTTGCCTACTCACTAAAATGTATTTACGTGTGTGTTTTAAAATTATTATTATTATTGGCTGAGCTGGGCCTTTGTTGTGGTGCGTGGGCTTTCTCTAGTTGCCCGCAGCATGTGATTCCTGATCAGGGGTGGAACCCGTGTCCTCTGCATTGGGTGGCAGATTCTTAACCACTGGACCACTAGGGAAGTCCCACTAAAATGTATTTGTAATCCCCGCATCAATACATGTGGGGATTTCATGGTCATTTGCAGAAACAGGCAGAGTAGCAAAACACTTCAGTCAGTCTGTACACGAGCGCCCAAGTGAAGTGGAACAAGGTGACACTCGGCCTTCGTGTTTCTGCTCTTGTACTGGGTACAGTGTCCTTTTCACGGTCCATTTAGTGCCACCTTTTTCTCATTTTTTATATTTTTCGTTGGTGATTTTCCTGTTTAAAGTCACCTCAAACATTGTGTTGAAGTGCATTCTAGTGTTCCTAAGAGCAGGGCTTATATTATACAGAAAATCAGTATGTTAGATAAGCTTCATTCAGCCATGAGTCACAGTGCTGTTGGCTCTGAGCTCAACATTAATAAATCAACAATGTACATTGAATAGGGTATCTTTAAACAGAAACACACATAATACAAGATTATGTATTGATTAGTTGACAAAAATGTGACCACAGGCTCTCAGGAGACTGACTTTGTATTTCTCTAAGAGCAATGGCTCAGTATTCCCTAATTCAGTGTTTATAATGACTGTGTAGAACAAAACTTCCATGAATAATGAGAATTGATGGCATATATACACACATGTATATATATCCACATGCAAAAAAATGAAGTTGAGTTCCTACCTTATATCATATACAGAAATTAACTCAAAATGCATAAAAACCTAAATGGGAGAGCTAAAACTATAAAACTTGGAATAAACCTTAGGTGAAAATCTTTATGACATTGGATTTGGCAGTGATTTTTTTCTATATAGCACCAAAAGCACAGCTAAGAAAATGAAAGATAATTGTGCTGCATCAAAAATTTAAAACTGCATCAAAGGACACAATCAAAAGGGTGAAAAGACAATGCGTGGATTGGGAGAAAATATTTGCACATCATTTGTATTTGATAGGGGTTAGCCTCCAGTGGCTCAGTTGGTAAAGAATCCATCTGCAATTCAGGAGACCTGGGTTCTATCCCTGAGTCGAAAAGATCCCCTGGAGAAAAAAATGGCAAAACACTCTGCTATCCTTGCCTGGGAAACCCCCTGGACAGAGGAGCCTAATGGGCCATAGTCCATGGGGTCGCAAGAGTTGGGCACAACTGAAGCGACTCAGCACGCAATCCTATGATTCAGCAATTCTACTTCTTGGCACAGACCTAAAGAAGTGGAAGCAGGATCCTAAAGAGATGTCTGAACACACATGATTATATCAGCATTACATACAGTAGCCGAAGAAGGCCACCCAAGTGTCCCTCAACAAACGGAGTGGATGAAACGTGGCATATACATACAATGAACATACATACATACAATGAACATACATACAATGAATTCAGCCTTAGGAAGAAAAGTCTGATGCATGCTGCAACATGAATGAAACTTAAGGACATTATGCTAAGTGAAATAATCCATCACAAAAAGATAAATATTGTACAATTCTGCTTACATGAGGCACCTAGAGTAGGTCAAAATCATAGAGACAAAAAATGGAATGGTAGTTTCCAGGGACTGAGGGGAGGGGAAAACGGGGCATTATTGTTTAATAGGTACAGTTTCAGTTTTGAAAAATAAGTTCTAGAGATAATGGTGAGTCAGTACAATTTGAATGTAATTAGTACTACTTAACTGTACACTCAAAAATGGTTAACAGGGCAAATTTTATGTCACTGGTATTTTGCCACAATTAAAAAACATATAGCTTACTATAGAGGAATTTAACACTATAATACATTCTTTTTAAAAAAATTTTATTGTAGCAGAGTTGATTTACACTGTTTTACTTTCTGCTACACACCAAAGTGAGTCAGATATATATATATATATATATATATATATCTCCACTTTTTAAAAGATTCATTTCCAATATAGATCATTACAGAGTATTGATACATTCTTAATTCTATCGTTTTAACCAATACAGCTGCTCAGTCAGTTTCAATGGCATATAACTGATAAGAGTATGGAAAGGAAATTTTTAAAAAATCTATAAAATCTAATGTTTTATACGAATGTTTTCCAGAGGCCAGTAAAATTACTTTAAAGGGAAAAACTTATGTTTGAAAGAAATGATACGTTTCTTTTTAAGAAGAAATGACACTTGCTTACCTCACTTCTAACACACTGGGTTCTGAGAATAAGGTTCAGTGTTTTAGGAAAGCTTTGGTGTTTGAGAAAAACATTTCTGCCACAACCTGCCATTTATAGAGAATTTTAAGAAAGGTAATACATTACTTTCAAAACACACACATAAAATATTCACGCACGCATTAAGAGCAGCTGTGAAGTTCTTGGAGCAGAAGAGATAAAACAGGAACGTCCTAACGCTTATTTTACAGTTCATGCCTGTGTGACCTCAATTTGCATTTGCAAATGACTTGTTTTTGGAAAAAAAGTTTGTGTGCTCAACTATTTATTTTGCATATTTCAATTCGTACCGGACACGCATAGTAGTCAGTGCATGGTACGTGACTGTTACTCGGCAGCTGATGTCTGCAAGTCTTATCTGTTAGGTGAATGTCCCTTTGGTCCACTGGTTTCTCCTCTGCTCAGTCATGAAACTCTGGTAACAGTGAAGGGCTGACCTCTGTGGACTGAGTTAAGAGCAGCGTGGCATATGGAATGCTTTCTTATCTTCAGTGATTGCAGGTGAAATGCCTCTGGGAAGACGTTTTCTCAGGTTACAGACTATGCTTTAGTAGTTCATGGAATGATCTGAGGTGTGGGAGAAAAAAGCCAGTCAGGGCCGCTGTGACTGTATTTGTGTTAATGTATTACTTCACAGCTTCAGTATGAGGCCCTGGAGGCACGTTTTCAGGAATGCACCGCGGAGTGGAAAGAACCCGGGCTTTGATGACAGACAGGTCAGGGTTTGAATCTGGCTCCTTTAAAGACGCTGTGACCTTAGTTCAGTGTGAGCTTAATTAACCTCACTGGGCTTCCCTGGTGGCTCAGATGGTTTAAAAAAAAAAAATCTGCTTCCAATGTGTGAGACACGGGTTCTATCCCTGGGTCAGGAAGATCCCCTGAAAATGACTACCCACTCTAGTATTCTTGCCTGGGAAATGCCATGGACAGAGGAGCCTGGTGGGTTATAGTCCATGAGGTCACAAAGCGTCGGACACGACTGAGCAACTAACACACATACATACACACTGATCTCTTCGGGCTCTTTAAGCTGGAAATAACAAGACCTGTATGTGAAAGATTATGGTGTGGTAAGACAATATATGAAAGGAACATGACATATGAAAGATGATAATGATGTATGAGGAGAGATACTATATGAAAAGCAAGTCAAGTGTTTGGCATGTAGTATGTGCTCAATAAGCGATGGCTGATATTGCCATTTAATTAGGTTCCTATTGCATTTGAGAAGGGTCTCTAGGAAAGGTAAGATGTTCTTTGAGAGTTCAAAGAAGACTCCTCACTCTTGAGGGATGAGAGAATCACAAAGGGAACTTCAGCTCTTTACTTCCTATAGCAGTGATCCCCCAAATAGTGATTTTGATTCCCAGATTTTTTAAAACATTACCTCCATAAATGTTAATTGAATAAACATTTTCTACTGTTTGATTTTTGCCTTTGCTGGGTCTTTGCTGTTGCTTGGGCTTCTCTCTAGCTGCGGCAAGTAGGGGCTACCCTTTATTGCAGTGTGCGAGCTTCTGCTTGCGGTGGCTTCTCTTATTGCTGAGCATGGGCTCCGGGGCATGGGCTTCAGTAGTTGCTGCAAGTAGACTCAGTAGGTGCGGCTCCTGGGCTCTGGAGCACAGGCTTAATATCTGTGGCACACAGGCTTAGCTGTTCTGCAGCATGTGGGATCTTCCCGGATCAGGGATCAAACCCATGTCTCCTGCATTGGCGGATGGACGCCTTACCTGAGCTACCAGGGAAGCCCTGATTTGGAGCTTTTAATTACAATCTGATAGTTTCAGAAGGATACCAAAAATAAGATGGAAAAATTGAGAGACTACACTCTTTGACACTAGGTTCGTCTCAAAGATGAAACACAAATTTCTCGAGAGCAGACTCAAGGCAGTTGGTATCATTATTATTTTTTATTCACAACTTTCCTATGTTGAGTAAAATATACCCTGTTAATTGAACAGGCTTGAGTTCCCAGGGAAGACTCAGAATGAATTACTCATGTTTTTGCTACTAGAGTTGCATAGAGATGTAAACTTACTGCTTTACATGAAATCTGCTAGAGAGATTTAAAATTTATCAGTCCTCTTAGCTTTGCTGCTTTTAAGACCACAAAAAAATGACCTGTTTCAGAGAAACTTGCATATTACAATTCAGTTTTTAGACATGGCAGGAGCTCATTCACAGTGGAATTTATTTCACATTACATTTGGGGCATGCATGAGATTTAAAAGCAATGCTTTTTCTCTAAAGTACTCACTACAAAAGATATATCACACATACTCAGGCTATTTAAAACTCAGCAAGGGGAATATCAACAGATTTTTCTCCAAGAATGCTCTCTGATCAACCGGGGAAATAAAATCTTTCTATGAAAAGCAAGGAATTGAAACAATTCCGGTGTATTAAAGCCTAGGGGTACCTATCCTGGTTGGTTGGAATTTTTGGCAGCTTCAGATATAGAGGTAGTATTTATATGGGTGTATGTGTAATGAATGCTATTTTTGCCTTTATGAATGGGTTTCTCACTTAGACACCTTCAGTGTTTTTAGGAATATTTATGTTCCCTGATAGTTCAGCTGGTAAAGAATCTGCCTGCAACTCAGGAGACCCCAGTTCGATTCCTGTGTTGGGAAGATACCCTGGAGAAGGGATAGGCTACCCACTCCAGAATTCTTAGACTTCCCTCGTGACTCAGACGGTAAAGACTCTGCCTGCAATGTGGGAGATCTGGGTGCAGAAGATCACTTGGAGGAGGGCATGGCAACCCACTCCAGTATTCTTGCCTGGAGAATCCCCATGGGCAGAGGAGCCTGGTGGGTTACAGTTCACGGGGTCCCAAAGAGCAGGAGATGACTGAGTGACTAAGCACATAAAATAACAAAATAGCTTTAGTGATTTTTTTTTTTTAGCTTGAGTTACTTATGCATCAATCAATATCCCTTAATCGTAAGTAACTGAAATCAAACTAGTGCTATTTTTCTATACAGAAATCTATAGGCTCTTCAATTGGGACATTCCAGGGATGACTAGCTTCAGATATGGTATGATCTGATTTAAAATTATCATAAAAAATGCCTTTCCTCCAGGGAATCTTTGAGCACTGTTGATGGAACTGTTGATGGAGCTGCTGCAGCCACTATGGAACACAGTGTGGCGGTTCCTCAAAAGATCAAAAATAGAACTACCTTATGCAAGTTGTTCCCGGGTGTACATCCAAAGAAAATGAAAACAGGATACCAAAAGATATCTGCACTCCCACGCTCATTGCAGCATTATTCACAACAGCTAAGGTATGGAAACAACCTGAGTGTCTCTCAATGGATGAGTAGATAAAGAAGATGTGGAATATAGGTCACACAGTGGAATATGATTCAGCCAGGAGGCAAGAAGGAAATCTTGATATTTGTAACAACATAGGTGGGCCTCGAATGCATTATGCCAAGTGAAATAAGCCAGATAGAAAAAGACAAATCCTATATGTAGAATCTGAAAAAGATTAGAACAGTCAAATTCATAGAAACAGTAGAAAAGTGGTTGCCAGGGGCTGGGGTGAAGGGTGCAATAAGGAGAGGTTGGTAAAAGGAGGGAACAGACTTTCAGCTATAAGAGAAATAAAACATGTTGGAAAAGGTAAATATGTAAATATGTGCGGTGATGAGTGTGATCATTAACTAGATGGGAGCAATGCTTTCATGATGTATACTTTAAATAGCTCACAATTTTTTGTGACAATTAAACCTCAGTAAAGTTGAACAAATACTTTTTCCCCTTCCACTCTTAATACATACATATATGTGTATGTATCTTATTGGTTTTATTTCTCAGAACAGTCAGGAGTAAAGGGAAAAGAGCATTGTTTATTTTTCCGTGTTTGTTTTTATATATATTGAGAGAGAGAAGAGAGATGTGTTATGTTCCCCAGGAGACATTTGCAGTGTTTCCTACTTTCCAAATACCACGTTGTTTCACTCCTCCTTTCTTTGCCTGAATCCAGTTCACTTTTGTGATTTTTTCTACTGAGGGGCTCAGTCACAGAAAACTGCCTTGTTATAAAATCTTTTCTTAACTTGGCCTTCAGCATTATTTTTCCTCTTTGGGATAAATAAAATAAAATGGTAATAAATGAATAAAAGTATTATCTGAAGGCTGTAAATAATAAAACCTGAAAAAGTAGACTGTTTGGTTTCTTTAATTAAGTTTCTGAGCTGTAAAATAGGTCTAAACCAGCCATTGAGTTGGCTACCAAGATATAACTTCTACCTCTAGATCTATAACACTCTAGTTCTGTAGCACTAATTCAGTCCCCTGTATTATTACTATAACATCTTCTCTTATTCAGGAGCACTTTCCCAATTATAGAGCAATGTGTGTTTTTTTAGCATCAGTGTTTATGTGGTAAATTCCAAGAAAAAATTTTAAAAATTGCTCTAATTGGTACATTTTAAAAACGGAGATATGGTAAGTAGGCCCTTATGATAACAATTGTGAATAGCTTTTTATAATTTTTAGAAATCTAAGTATAATTTTCCAAACACAGGATTTTTTATTTTTTTACTTCTCAAAAATTTGAAACATTAAAAAGGGCTTGTGTCTACTGGCACAAGGTCTTTAAATACACCAATTCATTTAAACATCCATTACCCTTCTCTGGAGACAAAAGTGATTCTCAGAACATCTGAAGACCTTTCCTTTAATCGCAGATCAAGTTAACTGGGATTCAAACTCAGGTCTTTCCAGACTAAAAGCACCTGCTCTTTAGGAATAACAGTCCCATGTTCTACTATCCTACACAGAAAAGACTCTTAATTTGCCTTCAAAGTTAATACTTCTGAATACTCATATTAAAAATTCTGACGTAAAGTACAAAACATGTTGAATGTTTAGAACATGGAGTTACTAAGTTCTGGGCAAGTCATTTAACCTTTTCTGAATTTCAGTCTATTAGAAAAGGTAAAAAAATATATATATATAAAGTTTGCTTCACTAATTTGTGAAGATTAAATGAGATAAATAAAGTTAATTTCTTAGTTTCATTCCCTGTGGGAGTTTGGATGAATGGCACTCTAGTACCATAAAAACCACTGCTGAGACATACCATCTCCATATATTACAAATTAGAATTCCTCCTGGGAACAGAAGAAGTACTTTAGGATGTAAACATCTACCAGTTGGAAGGTTAAAGATCATTTTTCATATTCTCATGGGCAAATTATTGTAATCACATGAATATACATGCTGGCATGGGATCCCTGAATGGAATGTGTTTTAGTAAATAAGTAGAAGTGGATAATTAGGAGCCTGGGTTCCTGGTTGGGGTGGCGATGACTGATTTCCTTGGGACTAACATCTGGGTGTTTGTGTTGTTGAACGTGAAGGAGGGAAGAGAACACAGAAAGAGGTCTTCGTGGAGGAAGATGAACACGGCCAGATCAGAGCTCTGCCTACATTGCATTTGTGTAGGGCTTGCGGGGGCACTGGTCCCCTCAGAGCTGTGCCTGCAGTCCTTAACCCCCCTCTCTGCACAGCTGTGACCTCCTGGTTGTAACGTCAGTGGAAGGGACACAGGGCTGCTTTCTCTCAATCATGTCCTCTGTGCAAACTGGTCTAGGGGCCTGCTGTCCAGCCTCTTCACTTCAAGTCAGTGTTTGCTGTCTCCTCTCCTTTCCCCTTGTAGGATATTTGGTCCTGCCCCAAATGCCCCTCAGATGCTTAGTTCATGCCAATCGGTCTTTGATGTATGGTCCTATCCAGAGTGCCCAGAAGACATTTGATCCATTTACCGGATAAATTTGTTGCTGTTTAGTCACTCAGTCATGTCCAACTCTGCAACCCCATGGACTGCAGCATGCCAGACTTCCCTGTCCTGCACTATCTTCTGGAGCTTGCTCAAACTCATGTTCATTGAGTCAGTGATGTTATTCAATCATCTCATCCTCTGTCATCCCGTTCTCCTCCTGCCTTCAATCTTTCCCAGCATCAGGGTCTTTTCCAATGAGTCATTGGAATGAGTCATTCCAATGAGTCTTCGAATCAGGTGGCTAAAGTATTGGAGCTTTGGCATCAATCCTTGCGGTGACTATTCAGGGTTGATTTCCTTTAGGATTGACAGGTTTGATCTCCTTGCTGACCAAGGGACTCTCAAGAGTCTTCTCTAGCACTAAAGTTCAATGCTCACCCTTCTTTATGGTCCAGCTCTCACATCTGTAGATGACTACTGGAAAAACCATAGCTTTGCCTGATAAATAGTGTTACCCCAAACCTCATTTCTCACACACTATTTTAATAGTGGTTATTTTGGCCAAAGCATTCTCATGAAGGAAACCAGACTCAATGTGATTAGAACATTTGTTTTGTCCTGTTCCTAGGACCAAAGTGGTTACACCTGGAGGAGATCTCTGGTTCCTGTTTTACAGGAAAGGAAACTATTGACCATGGAATGAAGTGAACGGTTCTGGACAGATTGGGGCCACAGTCCAGACCTGTTGGTCATTCCCATATGATGCTGCTTTGGTGGTGCTTCAGAATCAATAATGTGTCTCTCATGAAAAGGGCCAGATTGGATATGCTGAAATTTTATTTCAGTTTCCATTTGGCAAGAATTGTGAAGGTCTTAACTGAAACAGTACTATTAAACAAGGCTCCATCTCTTTCCATCCATCAAATCTGAAGCTATTTCATTAGGGCTACTACTGAACTTACTCAGGAAACCTAATCAGCAATAAAGAACCTGACTGATCAGTGGAATATGAATTTTACTGCTGTGTGGAGACATGGTTTTATGGTGCCATCAGGGAAAATCAGGTCTAATTGGGAAATGAGTGACTTACAGCCCTCCTTGCATCATTCCTGCTGTCCATGCAGGCGCCACGCCAGAGACTGCTTCCTCTTAGACTCAATCTGATTTTTAAACTTTCCCTGGATTTCTTGTTTCTCTTAGATCCTACATCCGACATAAATCTAATGCGTCTAGCATATTTTTTGGCTCCTTAACAGTTCCTGAGAAATCCTGTTCTGTTTTGTTTTTTTTTTTTGGCTGAAGGTTGTGAAAAGACCAAAATGGGGTGGGGAGAGACATTTAGACCATGTACAGACTGTAATTCAGATTGTTAGGCTGGTCCATACATGCAGAAGGAAGAAAGCCATCCATCAATACTTCAACACTAAACATGTAATCCTATTTCAATTATATGATTTTTTTTTTTTTTAACCAGAGGAAATCTGGCTCGTAGATGAGGACTTCCAACTTTCCCTGTCCTGAGAGAAGTTGTTGATGAAGGCTCCACTGGAGTACACGGGATATTGCTGCTGCAGCCGTGAAAGGAGCCAGAGGAAACTGACCAGAGAACAGGTCCATTTCCGGCACTCTGTCCTCACATCAGAGTGGGTCTCCTATCAAAGTGGATGTGCTCCCAAGCAGGGCAGCATTATCAAAATGTCCCTTTCCTCTGGGACGCTACATCTTCAGATGGCTTCTTCCGTGCCTCATCCAAGTCCAGTCCCTCTCACACCAGTGGGTCAGAAAATTAGGCTCATTTCTTTTGGAACCGGTTGTTTCCCACTGCGTAGACATATGCTACATGATATTGCATTTTACAGTTTATTTTACATCAAGACATTTCTATGCCCTGATTCATATGTTTTGTGTTGGAAAAGTATGATGGCTGCATTATGTTGATGGAAATCATTGCTAAGAGGCACAAAACCCGATTTCAAATTTTGGACAACAAATCTATCTAATTAACCTTGGTGGGTGCAAAAATCTTTGGGTAAAACAGAAATTTTTCCTCTGGTGTGGAGCAGCTGAACATGTTTTTAAATGAAGTGGGAACAAAAGAGAGACTTCCAACTGCATCCGGAAAAGAAGCAGATTTGTTTTACACGATCAGACTCCAAGGAGAACCTCTGAGAACAGACTTGGTCATCCCCAGAGATTTTGAAGTTACTGGCAGCAGTCAGGTGGAAAACAGGACATCTTATTTGGGAAATGCACTTAAATATCTTCTAATGTAATAAACAGGCAGGGATATTTCTCCCAATCTGACACGTACCGTTGGAAACTGCAAAGGGAACCCCTGCAAAATGCAGGTGATGGGAGTCAAATCCAAATGAAATACCAAGTCTGGGAAACGGAAGTCAAGTGCCGAAATGTTTAGTCAATGGAAAGTGCACATGCAGACCCTTCATGAGGTTAGAACTGACTATTATAATTAGAGCTAAATGGAGATAAACCAAATGTTTTCTAAGAATTCTGCTATCATGTGATTTAAATATTTTTTTAAGTTTTTTTATACTACAGTATAAAAAGCAACAATAAAGGCAATGAAAGAACAGTTTCTTCCCTCTGTAGAATCATACCAGATTTAAAGCAAAAAAAAGGTACTATCAAATTAAACTTCAAAACAAAGCAACTAGGATTGAGAAATACCACCCTGGACAGACGTGCGTGTTCAGCCGTGTCTGACTCTCTGCGACTCCATGGGATTCTCCAGGGAAGAATACTGGAGTGAGTTGCCATTTCCTCCTGCAGGGGATCTTTCTGACCCAGGGATCTTGTTGTGTCTCCTGTATTGGCAGGTGGATTCTTTTACCACTGAGCCACCTGGGAAGCCCTAGGAAATAGAATTTTTAAGCTAGACATTAGTAGTATGAAACTAAATTGAAAAACAAAGTTGTCTGGTGTTGAAAAGCTCTTTCAGGGGTTGGAGGAACTTAACTCCAGTTTCTGCCCTACTAAAGAAGTTATTCTGTGATCTTCATTATATCACTTAATCTTTTCAAGTCCAAGTTTCCCTATCTACAAAATTAGGGTATTAAGACCCAGTGCCATTTGGCACTAGTATTTTCCAGGTTTTTGAGATGTTATATCAAACAAATATTGGCTCAAATTTAGAAGTCTTATAGAAGAACTTTTTATGAGAATGGGGTAGGAAATTTGCCCTAAATTATTCAGAAATCTGACTTCATATTTATTACACATCATTTTGAAGGATAAAAACTCATGAAGAGAAAGAAATTGTTAGAAATTATTTAACTCATTTAATTTACATTAGTTATGAATTCATTTGTGCTGGTATAAATGAACCACCAGCAGAAAAGTACCCCACATTTTATGAATATTTATTGATGGGAATATTTCTTCAAACAGACTAAAGAAGAATCAAAAGACCATCCAAAACTATGTGGATATGGCTGTCTTTCTGCAGTCTCTCAGTCTTAGTACACAATCAAGGACTTACGGTGAGGAATGTGTCCTCAAAGATACCTAAATTTAGGGCAAATTTTTACCCCAGAGATGGAGGAAACAAAAAGCAAGACTTTTTTTTTTTTTAGTATAATATAAATGTCCTAATTATTAACTTCTCTGACACTGATAGTATTTATGTCACCTCAAACCCTTGACTTTCATATGTGCTTGATTCGTACATACTAAAAACATTGATACTAAATGATTTTCCGCCTGAGGCTTTTCGTTTTCCTCTTCAGTGAACTGGTCTGTAAAAAAATGTGGAAGCTGTTTTGGCAGCCTTTGCTTCTTCCTTTAACTCAGCAAATAAAGTTTAACATTGGGTGTGTCCTTATACAATTTTATCAAGCATGTGAAAAACTTCCTGGTACAATTTTCTGACTAGGAGAAGTACTTTTTTCTTTTTTTAAATTGTGATTCCCCCCCCTCCCCGCCCCCATTTGAAGGGAGATCCATAGGTGTAGTTGTGCTGGACTTTCTCTACTGCCAGTGGAGCAACTTCTCTGATTGGTGAGTTTGGAGAAATCTAGAATTTTCTCTTTAAAGGAAGCCTGGCTACAGAAAGTATACATTTAACTCTGTTCCTTCAAACTTCCAGTGTTCTGAAGGCTGCCTGTACCTGGATGAATAAGTGTTTAAAACTGGAATTCAATGATAGGAAGCCCACTTTTCTCCTAAGTCATATCCTTCAGCCTAAACTTTGTCCACAATAAAGGCAAAAATTTGGTCCCCACCTACCTTAATCTTTTGTATTGTTTCTTAGTTGGCTAGGAAGACAGTATATTTTTAAAAACTGGATCCTCTTAATGATTCCTTAAAGTATCTATCTACTCCTTTGTGAAAGATTGGAAAATAGGAAAGATGAAAAAGTCTTATTAGATACCCAATTGTTTAATCTTTATGGCCATGCTGTGAATACAGACTAATCCTCCAAATGAATTATTAAATGACATGCTTTTAAGGAATAAGAAAGATGCCTAATTCTCTATGGATTGTCCTGGTATAATGCAATTTGGCATATAGGAACTATGGAATCAGCCAGACTTGAGTTTTAAATACTGATACTACAACTTAACAGCTGTACAGTGTTGGAGAATTCTCTTAATCTGAACTTCAATTTTTTTCAACAGTAAAATGAGAATAATACTAATCAGTCCATAATTAAATGGATATATATGAGGAGATCGATAAATGTTAGTTCAAACTTCTCTCATATATACTCCTTTTCATCAAAGAGATTGTACAAAATTTAATTATGAACTGTATGGTCATATTTTGGCAAACATTTTCTAAGGGAAGCATTCTCGAGGATGAGATGTGACAAATGTAAAAACAGGAAAATATTTACATGAAGGGTATATTGCAGAAAATAGAAGTTTGTCTAATTGAAAGAATTATTCTTTTTTGTAAAATTTGCAAACAACAAAAATAAAAGTCACCTCCAAACTTAATTCTTGCAGAACAAAGTTGATTGGAATAATGCTTTCAAGTGTACAGTTCTTTGATGTTCAGAGACTTCTTACCATTAAAGAGGGTCCTTTCTCCTTTCTGTAACCAGTCTTGTTCATTAGAATATCTTGAATGATTTGAGTTCCCTTGAAAGGACTGCTGAGATGATCTGGAACAATCCCCCCAAGTCTTTAGACCCTCTACCCTTAGAAGAGCTAGTTAGTTTCCTATGGGAAACTTAATCCCTTTCTGTTCACCTAAATTCAGAGATGCTTAACTTTGCTGTTCATCTGAAACTTTTATGAATATTTTTTTCAAAATACATACCACCAGAGATTCTGATTCAGACATTCTGGGATGGGCTATAAGTATGGATAATTTTTAAAAATTCTCTACAGAAAAGTTTGAGAAATAAAGGTTCTTTATTTCACCACTGCACCACTTTATATTGGATGGATTCAAGGCAGTCCAGGGGAATCCCACAGTGATCATCAAGCAGTATCCTGAATTCTTGGCGGAACCCAGAACTAATCTTATTTGACAAATTTCTATAGGGTATATGCCAAGATTCACTGCCATTTCTGCAAATTAGGGGGTGTGCCAGGCTAGACTTTCCCTATGTGGTATCCGAGAGACTAATCCAGAACTAATTTTTTTCCCCTGGTTTGTTAAAAGTATTGTAGTTTTACGTGATTCACTTATTTGATTCCATCAGTCACCATTGCTTTTCTTTCTTTTTTTTTTTCCTGAAACTTCTCAGCAAAATGTTGAATGGAACTCAAGAATGCCATAAATATTCCTTGACGACTCACTGATAATACTGTGTTCTTTCAGTTACAGACAGAATTTAGTAAAGAATACGCCTGCAATGCAGGAGACGCAGGTTCAGTCCCTCTGGAAAATCTCCTGGAGGAGGAAATGGCAACCCACTCCAGTACTGTTGCCTGGGAAATCCCATGGACGGAGGAGGTTGGCAGGCTACAGTTCATGGGGTTGCAAAAGAGTCAGATGCAACTTAGCGACTACATAACTTCCCACCTGGTTTACTTTACGTGTGGATAAAATCTGATTGGAGGTGGTGGAGGCTTATTCGAAGTCTCTCCAGATTTGACTTATATCCTATAGGATTTAGACCTACAAGGAATTCACCAGGGTGGAGAAACAAGTAAAGAGATAGCACATTTGGTGAGCTCACAAGATGGACCTGATGTTGCCTGGCAGTCGGGATTGAGGGACGATGAGGAGGGTTCACTTTTCAAGGTAGGATGTGGTCACTCCATCTTGCTGCTGAACACAGACACCCTTCGAGGTGGCGGTTCTTCAGGGAGGTATGATTAACTGAGCAAGATCATTCTCTGTTGTGGTTTTGGAAGAACAACTGGGTATGATCACTGTGTTTAAAGAGCACATTTGTTTGGTCTAAATACCAGTGTCTGTCCATAACTACACCCACAGTTTAGATTAGTAATTCATTTCATTTCTGATTTAAATGCATTCTCTGACTCTTAGAGAGAACTATGTCCGGGGAGGAGAAAATTACCAGGGCATCCACCCTCCCCCAAAACCTTCCGGCAACAGAAGACTTTTACTTGCTTAGCATGACTTTAGAGAACCACCCCCCTTCGCCCCCAGCTTGAAAATACTAATTTTTTCATTAAAGTGCCAGAAAATTCAAACCAAGAGTTTTAAGCCGTGGTTTTCACATACTATTAAAAGCTCTATAATAAGCAACTTTTGGAATCAGGATGAAAGCTAATTATAGAAGTTCTTTGCCATGGCTGTTTCTATTTACATCTTCAAAACCACAGAAGCAAATACTGTAGACTTTCCTAACACATCAGCGTCTTCTTGTCCTTAAGTTTCTGACTTCTTTGAAGCTGGTCTTAAATCTTCCCCTTGAAATCCCATTGTGGTTGACTATTTCCAGTTGAAGGACAATTTCAGTTTATAGTTTGTAGTTCAAGTGAAATATTCTTTCCCTATAATGCTGAATCTCAAGACACACTCAGATCAGACAAAAGAGCAAAGCCATTGCACCTATAGTCCATGTTATCCAGGCTGTTTCATGTGTGTTTAGTCTTTCTGGGATCATTTGCTTCATCAGTAACAGCAAAATAGAGAAGAAATATAGTCAATAACATAAAATATCTGTTATGGTATGATCTTTGCCACTAGGAAAATGCAAAGGTAACATTTGGGTTGATTTTTAAGAAAAAGAAAATTTTGAAAGTGAAAGTAACTGTCCAGAGCAAAAAAAAAAAATCTCAAGATATTGCGACGACCAGCTGAATTGGATGCTTTTGTTCCGGTCTTAGGAGGCTCTGTAGCCAGCTTACTTGGTGGCACGTGACTTGGTTGGCTTGGAGAGTCGACTGATTATGAAAGTCTTTCTCTCCAGTGCCCAGCCCCACAGACACACCCAACTGACCTTGAATTAATCAGTACCCACCCACGCCATGATTCCCAGTCTTGCTTGCACATTAGAATCACCTAGGGAGCTCTTAACACTCCCTGTACCTGGTAATTAAATCAGACCAATTAAATTACCATCTCTGGGGGCGTGGTCCGGTCATAAGCACCTTTTAAAATTTCCCAGGTGATTATAGTGGGCAGCCAAGATTGTAAAACCCCAACTCTTTGTCTAGAGAGCATCCATCCATGAGACTCTGATTACTTCAGCATTTCTATTTTTTCATTTTATGGAAAATGGGGTAATAAGCTGCCTAGAACTCTGAGCAAGTGTTCCATTTTAAAAAAAAAATCTGACTTGGACAAACAGACTTATAGAAAATGAGCAAAAGACAAAATGTCTACCAAGGGTTTGTAATTTCATAAATCTTGATTTTGTAATTGTACATTTTTCTAAAGGCAAAAATTTTATGTACCAATTATATAATATGGCAATAATGATAAAGAATTTAATTCTCAATTCCTTTGGGATTGTAGGAAAAAACATATTTCTAAAATTTTTAATTGAGTAGAGTTGATTTACAATGTTGTGTTATTTTCTGGTATACAGCGAAGTTATTCAGTTACATATATATTCTTTTTCATATTCTTTTCATTATTAAAGGATATTGAATATTGTTCCTTGTGCTATAAAGTAGCGCCTTGGTTTTTATCCATTTTTGTATATAATAGTTTATATCTGCTAATCCCAAACTCCTAATTTATCTCCCCATCCCCTTTTCCTGTTTGGTAACCATAAGTTTGTTTTCTGTATGGGTCTGTTTCTGTTTTGTAAACAAGTTTATTCATATCATATTTTAGATTGCACATATAAGTGATATCATATGATATCTTCTCACTTTACTTATTTCACACAAAAATTTCTTTTCCTGATCCTTTTAAAAACACATGCAAATATCTATTCTAGTGTCTGGCTTACTAGATACCCCAAAATGTTACCATATAGGTAATTATGCTATTATCTGCTAGGAACTCTTCTTTTCCTAGGAAATACTTCCATGTGCTAAACTGGGAGATTCCATGTTCTTCCAGGATCCAAACTGGCCAATTAAAATTCTTTTTCCTCTTCATAATTAATTGGTATATGAATGGATATGTGATCCAAATCAAGCCAATTAGAAATCCTTTCTGGATTTTCTGTTTGCTTGGATTTTGGGGCATGTGTGTGTATTTTACTGAAACTGAATGATCCAGTCCCCTTTTAGTTTGGGAAGCTATGACACATAGTTTAGGAGATGTTAATGATCATGGGCCAGGTCTCTATAAGAAAATAAGCTACTGTCATGTGAAAGAGACTAAAGCAGAAGCAAGATGTAAGAGATGTTCTGGCCTAATTTTATCCTGTCCCTTCTTCTAACTTTTAATAAATGTATTCTTTGGATTCCATGAGCCAGTGAGGTATTTCAATTTGCATCCTTAACTCTAAATTCACAAAAATTTTTTCTAGCTTTTCCTGTTCTTATGTATAGTCATAAAGTTACGAGAATCAAAAACCCTAACATATGAGCAGAATCTAATGAAACCCAATAGATACAAAGTATTCTTCAGTAGTGACTTGATTTCTGTTTTCTTCTTTTCCCAGCCCACAGCAGAAGGAAAGCAGAAGGGAAGGAGTTTTCAAAGATGTGCAGGACAACAGCAGCCAGAAATAAGAGCTCCAGTCTGATCAGGAGAGGTACAAACAGAAAAAGCAGCTCAAGTGATCCTTGCTCACTTCTGAGGCCATCAGTGGGTCCCCAGAACCGGGAAAATGTGAGAATACCTGGTACATTTCTCCAAAGTTGGTCAGACATGCTACAGACTGTAGAACTACACCTCCCCAAAATAAAGAAGATGAGGAGAATATATTAGGAGTAACTAATAAGACTTTGCTCAGGATAGAGAAAAGCCAAGGTGTTTACATGACAAGAAACGAAAGTATTTGAAGGCTCAAATTAAACTCCTTCCATGTAGCAGTCAGGGATCTCTTTCGGTACAGGGCCAGATAGTAAATATTTTCAACTTTGTGGACCACATGAAGTCTTAGTCACATATTTTTCTTTTGTGTGTGTGTTTGTTTTGCCACACTTTAAAAATGTAGAAAACATCCTTAGCTCACGTGATGTACAAAAGCAAGTCTTGGCCCACAGACCACAGTCTGCTGACTTGGAGCAATGACGTACTGTAGGAGATGACAGCCAGGTGTCTTTTACAAAATTACATAAATTTACATAAATTAATGGGACAGGTGTATATGTCTGCATTTCAAGTCATCTCAAAACTACACTCCCTGTCATTTTAAATAAATGCATTCGTTGGGGATGATTCATGTAAATGTGCCTCTACTTATAAACTGGATTTTTCACCAACCAAAGTGGTAAATGTTGAAAGTAGGACTCATACACACATTTGAGAGAAAAGTAAAAGCATATCACAAAATAAGAGCTGGTATTTATTGTGAAGTTACTATGTGCCAGACAGTGTATATGTAGTTGCTCTGAATTGTCTTCTCCCAAAATTCATATGCTGAAGCCCTAAACCCTACTATGACTGTATTTGGAGCAGGGCCACTAAGGAGTCTTGTATTTTTATAAATAGATCTTTACTGACTAGAAATATTTAAGAGGGTGTTAGTCGCTCAGTCGTGTCCAACTCTTTGCGAGCCCATGGATAGGCTTTTCTGTCCATGGAATTCTCAAGGCAAGAATAGTGGAGTGGGTAGCCATTCTAGGGATTCACTATTCTAGGGATTGAACTCAGGTCTCTTGCATTGTAGGCAGATACTTTATTGTCTGGTCCACCAGGGAAGTAATTAAGTTTACAATGGGCGCACAAGAGTGGAGCTCTAGTTCATTAAGACTGGGGTCCTTCTAAGAAGAGGAAGGTACCCCAGGAGTGTATGTACACAAAGAAGAGGCCGGATGAGATTGCAACAGGAAGGCTGCTGTCTGCAAGCCAGGAAGAAAGTCCTCCCTGGAAACCAACTATACTAACACATTATCCTTGGATTTCCAGCCTCCAGAATTGTAAGAAAATAAGTGTCTGTTGTTTAAGCTACGTGGTCTGCTGTTATTTTATTGGGGCTGCCTAAGCAGATGAATACAGCATTATTTAAAATAAGTTAAATCCTAAGATATCTTTGAAGGAAGGTGTTATTGTTATCCTTACAGACAAAACCTAGAGGCAGAGAAAGGTTAAGTAACACACCCAGTCTTGTCTAGCTAGTCAGTGGCAGGGTTGGGATTTGAACCCAAGCAACATAATCCAGGGCTTAGGTTCTTTCAACCAAAGTGAGCCAGCTACACTGAGGCTCTTCTGTGTTTTATATTAAGGATGGCTTCCCACTTAAAGAAACAAAACCCAGAGGAATAGCTAGCTAATGCAGAACAGTGGTTCTTAAAGTACTCTAGCACATGACCACCTGAGGACTTCTCTACATCTTAATCATACAAATTTCACTGCTTCCAAAAGGAGCAAAACAAAGTAGAGATCAAATAGCCTATTGCTTGGTGGAATGGTTTTTGGAGTCTTCCCAAAAGTAGAAATACAAAGCAGATTTTATTTTTCTCCTTATACATAATATATGTGCACTTGTAATGTATACCATGGCAACTTTGGTATACATTTTTATATAAACCATTTTTTTTTCAAGATGTGATGTATAATAAAGATTGATTTTCCAGAATAAACTGGTCTTCCAGATTTTTATAGCTGTGAAGGGGATAAAGCAGACATATCCATGCAAGCCAACCTTTATTTTGGCAGTCCTTCCTTACGCTCCCTGTCTCTGTTGCTCCTGATCTCTGAACTTAGAATCCAGCTTTGGCTAATCCTCAGTGGTACACTAGAGAAATGCTCAGACTTCTAGATTAATTCTGAACTGAATTAAAGTCTGATTACACAGTTGAAGATCATTGCAGTGATGGGAAAACCATGGCTAACATGGGCAGGAAGTATCATGATAGGATTCCCATACTGTCAACACTTGCACTTACCTGGCCTACAGTTGAATAATCAAACATGTAGCCTCCATGGTCTCATCTGAATATTCTGAATGAAAAATGCCAAAGCAGATTGCCTCAGGAGTGTGTGCAATGATTACACATACTAAACCAGCCCTCTTTGGAGCAGTAATAGATAAAATGACATTCATTTCACTGAGTCCCCGAGAGCCTGAAATTTTCGTCATACACAAATGGCTTTCTGAAATGTCTAAGGCATTTTTTATTACTTTTCTATAAAACATGCCCTGAATACTGATGATAAATATCCATTTATCATCAAAGCCTGAACTGTAAACAAAGCCTGAAATGTAAATATTAGGCTTTATCATCTATTAGAAAAGGAGACATTTTTTGAGAAACCTTAATTACGTAAGCCTGACTGACTCAGTACAAAAATAATTATATTATTTTTCTTTCATTCTTTTCTTATAAGATTGATATTCAAAAGTGTTAAATCTGTGATGCATCAAACAAAAAAATCTTTGATGCTAAAAAGAAATGAAGCTGTGTGACTGTTGTGTATGTGTATAAAGACAGTTGTAGCTTGTGTGTAAAGACAATTGTAGCTTGTGTTATTAATAGTATCAACAATAACAGCCAATATTTTTTCATTCAATGACCAATCCTTAAGTTCCAAAAATGTGTGGAGCTATTTAGCTAGCTACTTATCATATACCACTAAATAAAGCAAAGAATTCTGCCCGTGGGGAGCTTAAATTCTACAGATGGGAAATAAAAATGAGCAGTGAGCATGACAAATAAGGAAATCCTCTTGTGTAAGAAGTTTTGGAGGAAGATTCTAAACAATTGAAAATGGCCCATGCCGGGGCTTGGTGTTTTGAGAAAATATAAAGTGGTCAGTCTGATGCTGAAGTGCAGTGAGCAGGGGAAGTAGCAGGAAATGAAGCAGATGAGATGGAGGAGGTGGCAGGGAAGATTAGGTTGCACACTGTAGGGTGAGTTTCAGCACAGGATTTGATTTATGGTGTGATGGAAGGAAGCTATTAAAGGGTGCTCAGTGAGGAGGGATGTAATGTAACTCACATTTTAACTGGATCACTCTGACTCGTTTGTGAGGAAGACCTTAAAGGGGCAATGAAGTGAGAAGGAGTGCCTTTAGGGGGGCTTTGGTGGGGTCTGGGGGACTGGAGGAGAGGTGGTGGAGATGTGGTCAATTTTGAGTATAGTTTGGAGAGAAGCCAACAGGATTTTCTAATATGTGAGGAGTAAAAGGAAGAAATACTACTCAGCCCTTAACAAAAGAAGAAATCTTGCCATTTGCAACCAACAGGACAAACCTTAAGGGTCACAGTGATCATTTTGTAATGTATAAAAATATTGAATCACTATGTAGTAACTTGAAACTTACATACTATTGTAGGTCAATTAATAAATAAAAAAGGGAAAAAGATGAATTTATCCATAATAAAATCACCTTCTCTTTGGCATAGGGAAGGGACATGGAGAGGAGAAATGTAGTAAGTCTTCTCACCCGTGTTAATTATGACCACAAGCCCAGGGAACTGCACACCCAAAGAAGCATTTGGGCAGCATTTTAGTTTTATGCTATTTTTTAATTCATAAAGAAACAGACCGAAAAGGCAGGGTGAGTGGTAGCATTCAGTATTGCTTTTTCAAGGATAATAAAGCTTTTCCCCCCACTCCCAAAAAAATGTGTTGGTGGATGTGGGACTGGAGCCTATTTCAGGCCGCGAGCCCATATTCTGTCAACAATGACATTATCCTAAATTATATTGACTTAAACACATGACGCCTTAGGAGAATGGAAAATAGACTTTTGCATTAGCCTAGCAGGGGAGTGACACAAATGAACCTAGAAAGACCAGTTGGAAAATTTGCAACTATAAGACATAGAGTTTTAATGCCATGGGTGCTAGATCACTGGAGGGTTTTAAACAGGAGACTAGCATAGAGAGATGTGCTTTCAAACAATCCCTCTACTGAAATGACAGATTACATTTTATACCGATGCTTTTCTTTCTCAACTTTCTTGCAAGTGATCTCCTATTTACTAGATGATGAGCGACAGCCAATTGCCTGCTAGAGGAGAGTTGCATCACTATACCAGAAATGTAAAGAGAAAAAAAGTAAGTATTGGTGTTTTGTTTTCTCCAAAATAGTTTCTTGAAGCTCACCTGGCCTCCCATCAACACTTTTGAAAGACAAAACAAGTTCCTTTGCAAAAGATGCATTTATGGAAAGAAGATAAGATTCTTGAGAATCAACAGCAGGACCTTAATAAAGAAAGGACTAAAGTTTATTTAAACACTTTAAACTGGGAAAAGAGCAGGCGCACACAGTGAGGGTCACTTTGATATGATGAGGTATCCTGGGAGAGGAGACTTGGATGCATTTGCTATGTTGGAGGAGGGCAGGCCCGAAAGTTGCCATTTGCACTATGCTGTCTGGGCTTTTTCTTTCAGTAGGTTAACACGCTCAGAGGCCCTTGGATGAAGAGTATGAAGACCTTGAGGAATTAGTGGCAGCGAAGTCAGTGAGCCTTCCCCCAACTCGGGCACCTCAGCTATGGGTGAGTCAGGACCACGGTGTGAAGCCAGCGTCACTTCCTTCTGCAGCCCCTGGGCTCCCTTTTGGCTGCAGGGCTGAAGAGGAGGAAGACAAAAGCAAGCCGTACTGGGGAGTCTGGTGAAGAGTCTGGGTAATGAAGGCTCAAACTGAGGCTCTGGACAGGCCTATGTTTCAGGTTTGTAGTTTACCAATTTCGTCAATTTTATCTTGAAGATTTTAAAACTTAGGCTGTTTTCCCCTACTATCCATGTAATACAAAATAGCTTTTTCATTGGCATGGGAATTAAAAAGAAAATTAGTCTAAGCAAAACATAATTAGAAAGATAAACATACTTCCTTCTTAAGCATATGATATATGCAAAAGCCTAATAGAAAGTAGCCTGCCTTCTCTGCAATTCAGTATTATCTGCATCGCAGCTACCCATTCCCACCCCTCCCTCTGAGACCCATTACAGATGATAATGAGTTGACTAGATACAGCGAAGTCAAATTAAGCAGTGATAGAACCAGCAAGAGTTACATGAATTCTTTCCTTCCCACTCAGCAGATGATTCTCTCAGAGGCGCTTCTGTAAGCTGGTGGTTGGACCAGTTTTGGAAATTAATTAGTCAATTAATTGCTGTGAACCTAGGCAAGAGTGCAGCCTAAAAAGGGATCACCAATAGCCTTCTTTCATCCTTTCCCTCTAACTTTCCCTCCTGGGAGTCTGTCAGAGCATAAAGATGCCTGGCATTCTGATTCAAGGTTTTATGTCTGAGATCTTCTGAAGGACCCACTACTGGCACTAATGGAACACCTCATATTGGATGGAGAATCTGCAGAGCTTCATTACAGAACATCAGCATACTATTTCTGATCATCTGACAGCATTCTGGGTGCACTCACAATAATTGGCCCATGTCAAACATTGTTCTCTTTCCACTTGTGTAAGTATGCAGAGATTTCTCTTGGATATCTTCTTTTCTAGTGTAAAAGTTGGAAAAAGCATGAGCAAAATTCCCATCTAAGCTTTTCCTAATTTTAGTTCTTTAAAAAAAAAGAATAATTTTAAGCATATTTAAGCCAATGTAAATTACATTTTTCCCTAAGCACATTTACATACCAAGCTATTCTGTAGTCCATCAAGAAAAATGACACAGTCTACATTTAAAATTATTTTCTAGGATTGGGAATGACTGCAAGTTGGCCCCACCCTTATTCTCTGCCAAATCCTGCTGGTTGCAAAGCTCTCATTTTTGTAAGTCTGTGGGTTGAGAAAATGGGGGATGTTGCTGAAGACTTGAGAATAGAGAATTTCAGTTATGTTAGCATAATGTTCTGTCATAATTTTTTGTCCAGTTGAACCTAATAGCTTCATCAGCAGTGCAACATGTATAGTTTTTGTTCACTTAATAAAGAGTATAGTGAAGCATCTGAAACAACCTGAATGCCCAATAATGAATAGATGATCTGTTAAAATAAATTATGGCACATGAATTTAGCAGCATATTATATAATTATAATGTGAAAATTATAAAGTTCTACAGAAACATAAAAATGCTACAATGTAGGAAAAGGAAGCAGAATAAAAAATTCTATCATTCTGTGTTACAAGTATGAAAAATTATGGAAATGTTCATAGAAAAAGAGAAACTAGCTTATTCATTGAGATGGCACAATTATTAAATTTCTTCTCTAAAATGTTTCCATTTATGGGCCTCCTGATACAATGCACTGAGAAGGGTACATCACTTATGTCAGTACCCTTGCTAGAAATGCATAAACTGACTCTAGTCATGAGAAAACATCAGACACACTCAAAATGAGGGCCAGTATACAGAACAGCTGACCTATACTCTTCAAAAATACCAAAGCTATGAAAGACAAAGGAGGAATGAGGCCCTGTTCTAGATTACAGAGACTAAAAGGACATTAAAAATGATGTGATCCTAAACCAGAGAAAAAATTGTAACTGACTCTACTAGGACTGGTAGTAGAAATGATTGAACTTTTAGCTCACACTCACTTATAACAAAGCATTTATGTAGAAAATAATTAATGATCAGATATTTTGTCATAAAAATTCAGTATTTAAGTATAATTTGTAGATAGTGGTATAATGGTAAAGTTTTAAATTTCAGTATTTTTAACTACTTTATTATAAAACTGTAATTTTATTCTAAGATTTTATTATATTTTTCCTTTGGCCTTTCTGACTTTTTATAGTCAAAATTTCCTGAAATAAGTTACTCTGTGTTGCTTTATATTTTTCAGAAAGTTTAATAATCTTTATAGCCCTTGTCAATATTCCAGGAAAAAAATAGGATAGTAGTAGTCTAACAATGGCAAATAATTGGTCAGATTATTGCTCTTTCTTGGCTTAGGGATACCAAATTTGTAGCATATTAAACTTTCAATGGCAGCAAGGATGTTCTTCTTTTGAATAAAATAACCAGAATTTAACATTTTCATGTTACTTGATGAGAATGATCTAGTTGCAGTTGAGCTAAAAACAAAAGAAGAAACAGCAGCGACAACAGGAACAAAAGCAAAGGAAATACACTCATGTTGTTATTATTAATTATTTCAGTGTTACATGAGGGCAAAAGAGAGAGAGACTCATTATATTGTAACTCTCTTCTTGGATTGAAATTTTCTGTATACATTGGGCTTGGGATCCAATTTATTCACCTAAATTATTCTTTGTCTTCTAGTCAATAATGTAGCTGCCATTTTCATTTTGTATATGAAAACTGACTCCATTTTACTTACCCTAACAGCAAATTTAATGGGTTAGAATTAGAATTTAACAAAGATGTCACTCTGCTCTGGTAGATTATTTTCAGATCAATGGTAACAAAGAAAAATCCTACCATAGTACCTTACCTTAAGGTTATTTAATGTTTTGTTTCGTTCTTTTGGATTAACCATGATTGCAGAAAAGTCTTTATAGCCCAGAATGACAGTTGTTACAGCTGTGATTGATTCGACAAATTGAAAACTGCACCCTGTTCTCATTCAGATCATCTTGAGACCACCAACTCAGATTTGTTGTTCAGAGTTAAGAGTTGGCCATGGTATACAGTGGAAATAATTTGATCACCACAGGAATTCAGCTTCTGATTGGGCCCTTGCTGTGTTCTAATCAACCAAACTAATGAACTATATACACCGTATGTTTATCTACTAGGAAGCCTTGGATTTTTCCAGAGCCAGTGGTAATCAAGTTTGCCACTATTGTTCATATTTGATCATAAGAAAATCAAGTCTATTTATGCCCATATTAAAAAAAAAATCACTGATTCCATGTATATATATGCCTGTCATTTACTTGCTTAATGTAAATGGACCCCACAGAGTTATACAATATTAACCTCCTTCAACACATAGTGTGAAGTGCAAAACTTTCCCTGGAATCCTTCCTCTCTTCGATGACATTTTTTTACACCTAAACTTGCATTTGTTCATGGTGGCATGAAGAAATTTATTACAACTAATATTTATACATAATTCTGTAAAAACATACAAATTATTACTAGTTTTCTGGCTTGAGAGTATTTGACTTTCCCTGGTGGCTCAAAAGGTAAAGAATCTGGATACAGTGCAGGAGGCCCAGGTTCGATTCCCTCTGTCGGGAAGATCCCCTAGGGAAGGGAATGGCTACCCATTCCAGTATTCTTGCCTGGAGAATTCCATGGACAGAGGCGCCTGGTGGGATAAAGTCCACAAAAAGTCACACATGACTGAGCGACTGAAAATAGCAACAATCTCAACAACTCTTGGTTAAGAAGCTATTTTGTGCCAGGCACCGTGTCATATACTAAGACAGGGAATGTGGAGATGGACAAAGGGGATGATTGCAGAGGGAAGGAGAATAACTTCATACTCAGCATATATATTCTATTGATTTATCTTGTAGATCGAGTTATAGATGTGGTAAAGCTATTACCCTCAGAAGACAACAAATAGATATAAACATATATTTCTTGGTTTTATCAGTTAAGCTTTTCCTTCTCTCTTGGTTCAGATTGAAACTGTGAGAAAGTACCAAATAATCCCTCCCCAACCGTAAGTACTACAAGAAACTCTAGCCCATGGACTTAACTTATGTATATTTTTCCAGAGAACTAGAATTAGAAAGGATAGGAAATTGTGGGTTAAATGAGGCTAGAAATAGAAGGTAGAGTAGATTTCAACGTAGGAAGTGAGGTTTTTACATTAAGATCTTGGAAGAGACTCTTATAGACAAAGCAGACAACATCCTTTCTCTGGAAGATTTTACATTTGAGGTTTGATATTACAATCTGACTTTGCCATGAGACAGGGAGTGGCTTTGCAAATTGTTAGATATTCAGTAATACAATGGAAAATAACAGAAAGCTTTTGCAAAGTGAGAGGGTGACCATTGTAAAAGATGCAATATTTTGTGCAGTCAGTAAAAGTGATATGCAAGAACTGAGCAGATCACAACAGACTCAACGACAAATGAAAGCCCATCCGTCTAGACCAGCTAATAACTGAAGAAAAGGAAAGGAAACAAAGTTGATGAATAATAGGTAAGTAAAACAGAATGACTTAATCATCAAATAATTTTAAAAGATCATGGGAAAAAACTGATAAAAACTAAGAATTCTTTTAAAAAATAATAAATGGTTAAATTTTGCTTTTAAATAAAAAATGAAGTATGAAATCCTGTATCTCTATAACGTAATGAGAAAAAATAAAAGCCCAGTTCATCTAACTAACATTTGATTAATTTGATTCTTAGAACTAACATATTATAGTCTTATTTTTATTAAAAGTAAAATTAACTTATTTTATAATTTACAACTTTTTGACTTTTCATGAGAAAGTCTTAGTAAAACCATTCCCCAGCCCACTCCTCAGTAGTTACTGTTATATCAGACTCTGTTAAATGGATTTAAGTGGCTTTTATCTAATACCAGTGATCAAGAGCCTTCTTTGCATGAACAGCGAGCCCTCTCTGCCTTCTAATTTTGAGGTCCACCTAAGATAGAATTAACTTCACTTTCATTTTGGATAAGCAATTTGCAGAGTTACCTACATTTCCTATTATCATATTCATTTCACTGGATCCTAAGAATATCTTTTTATTTATGCTGCCTCTTTTGTAATTTATGCACAAAATTATTAGATAAAGTTAAACCTTTAGTATAAACATACTACTAATAGAACACTAGGACTAGAATAAAACATTTTTTTACATAAAAAGCTATGTTTACTGGAAATTTTCATATGTTAGATACATTTTTTTAGATTTAAGGAATAAGAAAGAAGACCCACTACCATTCCAATTGCCCAGCATTTATTCCCTCAATAGATTCCTGTCACCCACTGTCCTCCCAGCACTCTCTTAGATGCTGAGGATTCCATTGGGACGAAAACAGACAACACAATCCAATCCTCACAGAACTTACATTCTAACAAGAAGTAGAAAATCAAATAATTGTCTGTATTTGATTCTAACGGTAGATGTAGTGTGTGTGTGCTTACTCACTCAGTTGTATCTGACTCTCTGTGAGTCGATGGACTGTAGCCCTCCAGGCTCCTCTCTCCATGGGATTTCCCAGGTGAGAATACTGGAGTGGGTTGCCATTTCCTCCTCCAGGGGATCTTCCCGACCCAGGGATCAAACCTGTTTCTCCTGCATTGGCAGGTAGATTTTTTACCACTGCTCCACCTGGGAAGTCCAAGCAATAGTATTATGGAGAAAACACAAGAATGGGGTAAAAGAGTATTGGGTGGGAGTCACAAGCTTAAATAAATGGATAAAAAAGGTAATATTTGAACTAGGAGTTGAAATAGGTAAGGTGATGCTGGAGATTCTGGCCAATGCAAAAAATAACTTTTAAAAAGGGACCAAGAGAGATAAGGGTAGAAGTGAAGAGGTACAAACTCTTGTCAGAAGATGCTCTGGTCACTTACATAGAAAATCGACACAAAATAACTCATGTTAATAAGACTTCAGCAAATTTCCAAGAATTAAAGCAAGCTAAAAATCTTTTAACACCTCTTTACATCAGTTAAAAACAAGTTAAAACACAATAGAAAATTACACAGCATTCATGTGAATATCTTGAATTTAACAGAGAATGCATAAGACTTATATGCACACATACATGCTTTAAAAGCTCTACTAAAGCACTTTAAAGACCTAAATCAGTGGAAAGCAGCACTGTTTTGTGTCAGTTCTCTCCAAATTAATGTAGATATTGATTATTCAATATTGCTAAGAAAAATTCTAACAAGATTTTACTGGGGAATTTGAAAAACTGATCTTAAAAATTATATTGAAGATCAATGGCTCACAATTAGGAAAGGCAATTTTAATAAAAGAAACCCAAGCTACTGTATTAGGCTTCCCTGGTGGCTCGGAGGTAAAGAATCTGCTTGTGGTGCAGTGAGACATGGGTTTGGTTCCCTGAGGGAAGATCCCCAGAGATGGAAATGGCAACCCACTTCAACATTCTTGCCTGGGAAATCCCATGGACAGAAGGAGTCTGGTGGGCTCACTTTCATGGGGTTGTAAAGAGTTGGACACAATGTAGCGACTAAACAACAATAAAACTATTAAGACATCACAAAAGTATATTAATTAAAAGAATATGGCATGAGCATAGAAACAGATAAAGAAACCCATTGAATTAAGAATAGATTTGTTCAGCAAATCCTTATATATGTGAGAATTTAGTATACACTTCAGCTGGCATGAAAACTCAGTGGTAAAGGAAAGAATATTTGTTAAATCACATTAGAAAAACTGACTACGTAGAGAAAAATGACTGAGACTACCTCAAAGCGTATTACAAAATAAACTCCAAATGGTCTATAGAGCTAAATTTGAAGAGCAAATTTATAATTTTAATGAGAGATATGACTCTTTCAGCTTTTGTAAAAAGATTTCTAAAAATCATCAACTAATTTCAAAAGCATCCAAGCTCCGAATTGAAGCTCTCTGTTTTTCTACCTTTTCTTGATAATGTTTACATCCAGGAGGAGGTTAGATTTTCTAAGAGAGGGTGTCCAACTCTGTAAAAATAGGGAGAGTTGGTTTAGAAGAGGCCATTAGATTTGGTATTCAGGAACTTGTCTGAAACTTTAGCCAGCTGGGGACATAGCCTTACAGGGAGGTCAGCTCAGTGCTCCGTGATGACCTAGATGGGTGGGATGGGGGTAAAGTTGGGAAGGAGATTCAGGAGGGAGGTGATGTATGTATACATATAGCTGATACATTTCATTGCACAGCATAAACTAACACAACATTGTAAAGCAATTATACTCCAAATAAAAGGAACCCAAAGCATTTTGGATGTTCAGTAGGTGGGCTCAGCTTGACTAAATATCTGGCAACAAACAAGCATTACTCAGCAAGCCATTGAGAAATACACAACTGTTGAGTTTATTTTTGTTTTATTTAGAGATGCAGACGAGCTCCTGCAGCCAAAGCAAAACTTGGATCCACTTTGGATTTTGGTCTCTGAGTTTAAATTCACTCTTCTGTTTTTATAAAAGATTTGACGGTACTTTTGACAATGACTGGTTTTCCCCAGGGTCCTAACTAACATTATCTCCCTTCACAAAATAGGCTCTCAAAGCCAGGCTGTGGTAAATGATTCCTGAAAACACAACATTCACGCCACTCCTGCCTCCTCGATTACTGCAGTGTTATCTTAAATATTCTAGAGGGAAGGCTCTACAGACCCAAGATATCTGGTTCTATAAGAGAAGGGATCATAAAGAAAAGGGTTTCATAAAACCATTATTATTTATTTTGCCAAGGGAATTGATTGTATTCCTTTCTGTTCACGTAATTCACTCTTAATGGTAAGAGCTTTATTGTAGTAAGTATTTTTCAAGTCTTTGGAATTTAGGAGTAAGTACACAAAATAATCCATCCAGTGCTCCAAATCATGGGTCAGAGGGTAGGAAGCATTCTGTATGTATGTCACCCTGTAGAGAGAAAACTGCTGTTAATTTACATAAGGAGAATAGAGTTTATCTCTAGCAAAAGAGGATTTTCTCATTGCCTGACTGCTTTTGGGAACAGAATTGGAGGGCAGAAGAAGAACAGGTTTCTTCTGAACATGTGAAAAGTAAATTTGTTTTCAGAAGGAAAAATAGACTCTCTTTAAAAGTAGTGAGTCTCATGCAACTAGAGGTATTTAAGCAGGGGATGGGTAATCAGAAAAGAATAGAAAAACTGTAAAAGCTTTCAGAGGGCCCAACTGCCTTCCCAAAGCATCAGTGGATTGGATGTGAGCTTCAGTTTAAGCAGACAGCTTTGGGCGGCAGGGGAGTGGGGGGCATGTGGAAGCTTTCACATTCTCCTTGGCTCCATAGGACCCTGTCAAGGTGGAGAACCAGAAGGAACAACATGAGAAATGAAAGGTATAACCATCAAGGGGAGCAATACAGGTATGGGAAACTTCTGTTGTTTTCCCTACCATTCATCCTTGTTTGAGTCCCTCTCCTCTGACCCCATCTCTACCCATGAAAATTCAACCAGTGTTCCTGTCCCAAATCAAATGGAATTCCCCATAAAATAACTCCCTGATTCAGAAAACAAAATTAATATAGTAATTTTCTGATTCAGGCTTCCCATAGATCTTTTCATTTATTCAGTTTTAGCACTTAACAGGGACTTCTCTTGCAGCCTTTAGCTTATTCTAAAAGTACCTTTCATCTACTGAAGTTTAAATTTTTGAAGACAGAGAATGTGTCTAGTAGATCCTTACACCTCAAATGTGTAATGACACCTGGATGTGTAACTCTCTACCTTGTAGCCAGTGCATTTCATAGATGGATACTAAATGAATGGGAGAATGAATGGAATATTCTGAAGAGAAGGAAAATGTCCAAGTGGCTTCCTGGTAGCAGGGTGCTTCTGTCTCCCTTTCCTTTGATCAAACTTCTTTCTTTTATTTCAGACTTTGGGCTGGAAAATGACAGGATCAAGAAAACAGTAGAGACACAAAGTTGGGAGGTTTGTTGAAAGCATGTGCAACTCCATGAAATAACAGAAATCAAGGTGAAACTTTTTCCCCCTTCAGGTAAGGAAAAAACTGTGTGTGAGCAGAATTAGAAAGAGGCAAAAGACCAAGTGAAATATCATCACTCATCATAAATGGTATTAAAATAGAACCACTGAGAATATTATTGAGACAATGACTTTCTTTCCAAAAGGGTAAACACTGTCAACAGCAGGAGATAAAAACTGCAGTCAACAGCACTGAGCGAAAGGTAAGATTTCAGGCAACTTAAAAAGAAAAAAAAGTCTTTAAAGATATTAGTGACTCTTTTCCACATTTCCATGAAGGTTCTACCCATAAGGAAAATATTCCCCTGTATTTCATAGCAGTATATCTTATTTTTTTAATATGCAGCAACACCAGCCAACTGGTGAGGTAGAGACACTATAAACAGCTACCTTGGCAGTCGGGTCTTAATATCCATTCAGAGGGTTAACTTTCAGCAAAGCCAAAAAGATGACAGCCAGATAAAACAGTCAGTCTTCAGGGTGGAAAATCATGTTGCCAGTGCCAGGCCAACCAAAATATAATTTCTCCTGTGTCTTCTCTCTCCAGGAAGTACTCCTGAAAAACACCTTTCCAGCACAATAGTCATGGAATCCAATTATATATTTTTAGACACCACTAACCATTCTTTTTTTTATGTCTTCCATTTCAAGAAAACTCTCCACATCTGGAAAGAACAGCAACGAAGAACAGGAACTGGCGTGTTCATGCACAGCTCCTACCGGGCATGTTTTGTTTAATTTCCTCCGTCTTTATGACATTTTCCTATGCTGCTACTCCAGACGTTCAATAAAACACCTCGCCGCCGAGAAACCATAGGGGAAGGAAAACCTAAAGAAAATCTGATGGAAGATCTGAGAGTGAGATGACCTCAGCCACGAGCACAGGCCTCAGGAGCGTATGTTCCGGCCCCTAAGCGCCGCTTCCCCGGGGTCTCTCCTTGGTCCGTGCGCATCAACGCTGCCTCCGCATGCACTCCGATCCGCCGCCAGACGAACGGGCACGCTGTCCTTCTGAGCTTGTTTTCTGTAGCCTGTCTTCCTTGCAGTGTCAGAAAGACCACAAAAGGCTGTATTGTCTATTCAGTTTTCCAAACTTCAGCCATCCAGTCCATGATCAGTTTTTTTTACCCCGGGGCAGTTGAGAAGTCATTTCTATCTTTTTGTTTATTAAGAAGCAAGAACCAGCTATGAATACAATCTAGAGCAAAGAGTATGGTCTAGCGTAGACAGGGAAGAACCAGATATGAGATAAACAGGTCAAAACCCGAGCCATGACCTCAGCTGGAAGCATGATGGAGAAGCAGGCCAAACGCAGTGCCTAGGGAAAGGCATCTGTTTAGAAAAAGAGGTCAGGTAGGTAAAGAACACTTAGCGCCTAGTCTCTTCATTAAGGGGAAAAAACAAACCTGGCTTTTGCTTACTTACAATATGTGAATGAGTTTTAGATCCTTGTCGAATAGGTTGGGAGAGTCCACGAGGGTGCTAGGTGTCCACAACGTGTGAGACAGACAGGCACAAAATGGGGAGTGTTGACCTTAGACTGCCGATCACTTCTCCAACAAAAACAAAGATGGGTTTAATCAGGAGCAGCAAGGAATTGCCATGGCGAGCCACTCACAAGTCTACTCATAGCAAGCAGAGAAGAACTTTTAAAGAGGGGGGAAGGAAGCTGAGAGATCTGTACTAAACAGAGAGTCTATTGGAGGAACTGAGGGTGCTAAGTATAATGGCTTTTCACCCGCTGAGCTGCCACAGTCTCTCATTGGCTGAGCTCTTGCCAGGCATGAAGAGGAAGTCTGTCTTCTTCCTGTTGAGATCTGCCATCTTTTAGGCCAGAGAGCACCCCCTTCTGGCTTCCTGACTCTATTTTAATTAAGATGGCTTTTAAAATATATCTGCGTTATGGTGAGTGAGGGCTCCTCCTTAGTTACGGCGCGCAGGCTTTTCACTGCAGCGGCTTCTCTCGTTGCAGAGCTGAGGCTCGGGGCACGCAGGCTTCTCACTGCTGCGGCTTCTCGTTGCAGATCGCAGGCTCCGGGCACGCAGGCTTCTCACTGCAGCGGCTTCTCGTTGCAGATCGCAGGCTCCGGGCACGCAGGCTTCTCACTGCTGCGGCTTCTCGTTGCAGATCGCAGGCTCCGGGCACGCAGGCTTCAGCAGCGGTGGAGCGGGCTCAGCAGTTTGGGCTTCGAGACTTGGAACACAGGCTCAACAGCTGTGGCGCCCGAGCTTAGCTGCTCCGCAGCATGTGGGATCTTCCTGGATCAGGAATTGAACCTGTGTCTCCTGCACTGGCAGGGGGATTCTTTACCACCCAGCCACCAGGAAAGCCCAAGAGGTCTTTTCATAATTTTTACAAGAGGTTAAGAACTCTAAAGCCCAATTGTGATAATTCTCTAAACTTTTCTGGGGCCAGCTCTTTTAAATAGAGTTTTAAATAGCCTAAATTAACTTTTTCCTTCACTATTCTTTCTCCCTGCCAGTTAAAAGAGAATTTCTTGTCATCTCTCTATTGGGAATAAAGAAATTCCTTGGCTTTTTTCCTTATTCATCAAATACTTATTACCTGTATTCAATCAGTACAAGTCCTGTGTTAGACACTGAGATCAGAATGGTTGTATTTTTAACTTTTAAAGTTTTATTATGGAAATAGCATTTAACATGAGATCCACCTCTTTACATTCTTTAAGTGTACAATATATTATCATTGACTATAGGTACAATATTGTACATCATAGATACCTCATATAAATGGAATCAAGCCATATCTGTCTTCTGTAGTTGGCTTGTTTCACTTAGTATCTCCTTCAGGTTTGTTCACATTATTGAGTATTGCAGAATTCATATCTTTTTAAAGGCTACATAGTATTTCATTTGATGCACATACCACAGTTTCTTTATACACTTATCTGTTAATGGAGTTTTAATTTGTTTCCACAACTGGGCTATTATGAATGCTGCTGCAATGAACACAGGAGTGGTAAAACCTTTTTGGATCCTGATTTCAATTTTTGGGGGTAAATCCCAGACGTGGAATTGCTGGATCTCAAGGTAATTCTGCTTTTATTTACTTATTTTTAATTGCATAAAGTGGACAATATGATGTTTTCTTTCGGGAATTTTATGGTTTCAGGCCTTGTGTTTAAGTCTTTAATCCATTTAGTTGACTTTTATGTATAGTGTAAGATAGGGGCCTATAAACAAACCCTTGACTAATTATTCCCTTCCTTCTTTCTGTAAACCTTTTTTTCCCCTTTACTTCCTCATTTTCTCCATTCCTTTCCTCCTAATTTGATCAAGAAACTGTTAGGTAAAGATGTGAGAAAAGTGTCATCCATACAGTGTTATGGGCAGTACCTAAGGTGGGGGGCTTTTAGAATCTGAGTGAGGTAGGAGAGTTTCTGGGGGCTGGGGTGCATGGGGGTAGGGGGCAGCCTGGCCTGGTTACTCCAGGATGAGACAGTTGAGGACTGAAGACTGAGTGGGGTGAGGATGGCATCCATGTAGAGGAATGAAGTGGTAGCAACTGGTGTAGGGTATTCAGAAACCAAGCAACCTGGGAAGTTTGTCTGCCACAGTGGTGAGGAGATGGGGAGGATAAAGAGGAGGGTGATGGTGGCTCTAATATGAGTTCAGTACTTAAGCAGGTAAATAATCAAACAGTTATTTATCTTGAGAAAAGTTGAGTCTAATTTATTGCTGTTGGGAAAGAGAGTTACAGCATGGAAAAAAGAGAAAATGGGAATAAACCCTGGAGTGTTGGGTTAAATATGGAAATATTAATGTGAATTTAATTTTCAATAGATTAGAAGGAAAAAATGAAGGAAGGAACAAAGGAAGGAAGGGAGAAAGGGAGATGTGGGGATAAATGATGTAATTCTATATTGTATAGTTCTTACATACCCTAGGTCTGTCTGAGAGAGCTTGGGAGCAGAGATACCCCAATAGCAATGAGCATATTGTTCACTCAGATCTTCCTTTGTAGATATCATTCTCCACTAAAAGGAACTACAGCTCCTTGGAGGAATTTCTGATTCCTGGGCTGGGAAAGGGAAAAAACAGGTGAGTCAGGAAAAGCTTGATGTGCCAAAAAATAAAGAAATGTTCGTTCCCTTAGTGATGGAACCATGTCAAAAGGATACACAAACTACATTTAGATCCCCACTAGTCAAATCTGGAACAACCTGAGCATTAAAATAAGAAATACTAGCAATATATTAGAATCAATTGAATAAAATGGAAATCTACAAGTTCATGCAGACATGAATACATGAATAAATGAATGAATAAATGGAAGAGTTGAAAGATTTTCATAACAGAGGAATGCCAAGTAATAGAGAACTATAGAATAAAATAATCACTTGTCAATCATCAGAGTAATAAGTAACTCAGCCAAAAACATCAATGCATGTAAAACATTTTGGTGAGAGTTAAATGATGTACAAAATATTACTATAGATTCAAAGCTTTTCTGCACAAAATACTTATCAATTACAAAGGCAAAAGAGAATCTTTACAACTGGGGAAACTGAAAGAAAATACCTTTTGTCAAGTGCTTATGTTTAATATCCCCAGTAATGGCATGCATTGAACTTACTTATAAGTTGACAGAATGCAATGAGAATAATTCAGTATTACTTTTCTGATACTTCTACCCAAAATACATAATTTGAATCTAGTCATGAAGAAAAATCACACAAGCTCAAATTGAGGGACATTCTATAAAATAACTTAACTACAGTTTCTAAAAGCGTCAAATCATGTAAGTCAAGATGGAGGAACAGATCCAGTGTGAACTGAACTTAATGGATATGCCAACTAAACACAACTGGATCCTTTCCTAGAAAGGATATTATTGGAAAATGGTGAAATGTGAGTCAGGTCTGGAGATTAGATGGTAATAATGTATCCATGTTAAATTCCTGATTTTGATGGTAATTCTGTATATGTGAAACTGTCCTTGTTTGTTGGAAATTCATACTTAATATATTTGGGGTACCAGGTTGGCAAATGAAAATTATTTAGGAAATTAAATTAAAATTATTTAGGAAAAAGAAAAAATGTTCCTGCTATTATTCTTTTTGTTTTTTTAAGTTTAAAGTTACTTAAAAATTTAAACACGTATACACACCACCCACACATAGTAGTACAGATAAACTGGGGAGATCTACACAAGACCTCTATATAGATCCTATCAATGTTATATCCTGGCTGTGATATTGTACTATAGCTTTGAAAAATGCTTCTACTGGGGAAAACTGATTTAAAAGTAAGAAGAAATTTCTGTATCATTTTTTTACAACTCCATGTGAATCCCCTATTATCTCAAATTTTTATAATTATAAAGAAGCTTCAGCAAGTTAGATTAAGGAAAATAATATTTACTGAGCATAATCTCTCATTAATCTTTTTTTATCTTTATTTTTTATTGACTTTACAATATTAGTTTTAGGTATACAACATACAATATCTTTACCAGTTATATTCCACTTAAAAGTATTGTAAAATACTGACTATATTCCATGGGCTATTCATTACATCTCTGTATCTTATTTATTTTCTTAAGTTTTTTTTTTTTAAATTTAAAACAATTTTTTATTGTAATTGATTTACAATGTTGTATTGGTTTCTGCTATGCAGTAAAGTGAATCAGTTATACATATACATATATTCACTCTCTTTAAGATCCTTTTTCCATATAGATCATTACAGAGTATTGAATAGAGTTTCCTGTACTATACAGGTCTTTACTAGTTCTATCTATTTTATATTCAGTTATTGAATCTTTATAATGGCCTATGACAGTGATATTATGCTTACTATTCAGATCAAGGAAGCCAGGTTTAAGTAATGTTAAAAATTTGACTGTGAGTAAATAGAAGAAATGGGGATTGGAAGAGAATTTTGTCTTGTTTTACATCTATAAAAAAAAATTACTAGAAAAAAATCCAGAAAAAAGATTCTAAATGCACCGTATCACTGTTACTGTTGGAAACTTGTTAGTAAATGCATACTTTTGTCAAATATAGAGTTAAAATATAAAAATTAATACCCACTAAATTTTATAGTCAGGCCATGGAGTAAACACTTGATTTTATGATTCCACAAAACTCAAAATTCATTATAAATCTACAAATAATATTTTCACAATTCAGCTACAAAGAGCATCCTAAGATCCTAAATGGAGCCTAAAGTGCATGAGAAATGTCTGGTATTTTCGTGCTTGACATTACAGTTTATAAACCAGACAGCTAACAGTAAATATGAGCGTACTCAAGAGCAGTATGAGAATACAGGAATTGCAATGAGATGTGGGAGTGAAAGTACTGGTTATCTAAGTAGGAGGTTCTCTTCTTTAAAATTAGCACAGGTTTAGTGCTGGATGTATGCAATATGCTTTCTGAGGGAAGATTGATTCTTCTATAGAAGATGGAGCATAGCAAGGTGAATTAAATTGTTGCCAACACTAGACTCCAGATACAACCCTTTAGACATATCACTTTTTGGCTGAAACATTGTAAAAGAAGAATGGCTGTAAAATAGGGAAGTATTTCATGTCAATATGTGGAAGCAAATTGGGAGACCAATTACCGATACAGTGTGGCAGTAATAAACAGTATTAAAAATATTAATTTGAGGGAGTAGATCTTTTTCCTATCACGGTGAGCACATTTTTTACTTTCTCTCTGGCCCCAACCAGGAAAAAAATAGATTATGACATCTGAGTTCATCTAGGAAAGTTCAAGCATTTAACTAACTTTCTCCTCCAACCTAATATAGAGCTTAGAATATTCTTCACTGAAAGAATGCTTCAAAGATGAGGAATCATAGTCATAAAAGCCTCTATTAGGTGTGTGCGTGTGTGTTAGTCACTTAGTCGTGTCCGGCTCTTTGCGACCCCACAGACTGTAGCCCACCAGGCTCCTCTGTCCATGGGATTCTCCAGGTAAGAACACTCAAGTGGGCTGCCATTTCCTTCTCCTCTATTAGATGGGTTTCCCAACATTTTCTAAAGTTAACAGCTGGCAAAACTGATCTAGCTGAAAATTTATAAAGACTTTGGATATATTTACACTAATATTTTTAAAATATTTTTATTTTGTAGACTATAATGCAAGGATTTTAAAATTTTTTATCTTCTGGACATTATACTTCAAATGTCCATATTTATCCACCTGGTGTGTGGAGATAACTAAGTCCTCATATTAACCTCTAGACTTCCTATAAGGGTGATTAACTGAGAGATTTAAACCAAAGTCCCTTTTCCACTCTTTTAAAAAATGAAGAGTGCTTAACAGAACTATACTTAGTGTCTGTGAGAATTACTATCTAGTGCTTTTAAATACTGTGAATTTAAATGAATAATACATAATTTAGGTCAGAATTTTTTTTTACAAAGTTAAGTGTATTAAATACATTTCCCTCTAATCTTCAATTATTATTCATGCTGATTTTTTTTTTCTCATTCTTGAGTAAAATTAGCTCATTCCAAGTCTTTACTGGGTCCTCCTGATTTTATGGTAGTTGTCACTGGACTCTCAGCTGGGAATTAAAATACTTTATTCAAGTATCAAAAATTTTATAGCCTTTTTCTCTATCTTCTATTGACCTCCACTTCCCTTATTATCCCTCTATTAAGAAAGACATAATTAATTTCCTCTTAGAAATAATCAATGAGAAGTCATAACTTACCTTTCAAGTTCCAAGCTTCCCTGTTCTTGTCTACTTCCTTATGTTCCAACAAAAATTATGTAGTTGTGTGATATAATAGTTTGAGGAAAATGATAATCTTTTAAACTTTTTCATATAAATGCTATTTACAGACGTTCTTTACGTTTTTTCTCTAAGTACCCTTCCCAAGCAGATAATTCACAAATTGTGTTTATCTCCTCTTGCTACTCAAGTTGAAAAAAATTTTTCAGATAACTTGGAGTATGTTAAGTAACTTTGTAAGTCTTTTTAAACAAATTTTTTTTAAGGGGGGAAAGTAACAAACTTAAAAGAAAAAAATTAGAGATGCTGTGAGGCCAGCATAGACATTATTAAGCAAATATTTGGAAAATAATCTTCAGATTGGCAAACACTAACGATGCTTTTTCTCCCCAGATCTATCTTCACTTGATTCGCTGGCCCTATCATTAGAATTTGCTGAGCCTCCTCCTGCCTCAGGACCTTTGAACTTGCTCTTTTTGTACCTGGAATGATCTTCTCTCAAGTTTGCACATGGCTCTCTGCATCTTGTTACTTGGTTCTCTTATGAAAATATCCTCAGAGGGTCCATTCCTGATCACCCTAACACAGGTAACTGCATTCTTAGAAATTACCAGCTATGGTTTCCTTACGAACTTCAGCTCCTAGAGCATTGTAAACAACTGCAAAACATCATTTGGTCCTAGTCCTTTATCTTAACATAGGATTTTCTGCACTTTCTCCTATCTTTAACTACTGTGAATTTTTATGAATTTTTTCCTCTGACGGTTAAAATCAGATCCTTTATGCTACTAGAGCAGGTATTGTTTGAGCTTCTGGAACTGAGATAAGAGTAAAGAAGAGAGAGGATACAGGCACTGTCAAATGGGCACTACGTACCAACATTGTCCTATGTGCCAGGAATGTAGCCGTGAACAAGACAGGTATTTTTAGGGGAAACATGAACTTAAGGACAACTTTCATATGACAGGATGTTGCAAATGAAATAAGGGCAAACATAAAGATATGCTTCTGAGGAGTCATAACAGACAGCAGTAACCAGGAAAGTGAGAGATACGGGGGGTTTACAAAGTAGGTCCAGAGGAGTTCTCAGGGTAGCCTTATACTATGGTAGGTTTCTTTTGAAAATATGTGCAAAAATCCTGCTGCCACAGTCACAGCACTTGAACCTAACATCTAATATATTTACGGGGCTGTTCCCGTCCCGATACTGCCAGTGTGAGTTCTGGTCCCCTTTGGCATGGGAGTGATAAAAGGACGCCATAAGGTACGCAGAGATTTGTAGATTTCTAAGATTTTCTCTCCAGAGCAACGCAATTTCCTAAACACTGCAGCGAGTCATGTTCCAGCAAGACTTCAGTATTGCTCAGATGACAGATTTGTGTTCCATTCTCAAGTGAGATGCTGAGTGTGATGTGGTTAGGCTGAAAGGGATTAATGCAAAATAGGATATGGGCTGATTATAGAGCTGAGAGAAATCTGAGTTGGAATGTAGTTGGTGATTGTTGTGCAAATTTCTATTAGATGGTTGAAGCAAAAACGATGGCAAGGGAGCCAGACTTGCCCCTTGGTATTAGAGTGATCCCTGGGAATTTGTCTTCAAGTGGAGGATGGTTTTTAATTCTAATTTTACCTGTGTGAGAGTGGTCAGGACATGTTATTCTGCTCTTGACCAGGTGATGATATTTATAAGCTGATCCAGTCTCTCAAAATCATGTTAAAAGGAAACACTAATCTCACTCCAGAAGCTCTGTGCCATCATTTTTGCTTTTCACCTTCTTAACAAGTCCAGCCAGGCCATTTCACTCTGTCCATGACACAGGAGGTTTTACCACAAATGCTTTCAAATAGGATCTCCTCTTTCAATATTACACATTCATGAAAACCACACATCACAAAAGTAAAAATGCCCTGTTCCTTCATGCCACTTTGCTCCTGTGTTTCACTTGTTCCCTCCTACCTCATAAGCCTCACTCAACACGCTCTCATGCACCGTGTCTGCCACACCTCACTCACCAGACCCTCTGCCCTGGGACACTTCACCATTCTCTTGCTCTTGGTACAGCTGCTGGGAAAATGTAGTCTCATAGGCAGCCTGCTGTTTGGATTGGAGCTACAGAGAAGAAGTCAAGAGATGGCCTTTCAAACAAGAATCTTTGGAATTCAGGAGAGAAAGGCTGTGAATACTGGCATAGTGATCATTATTTTCTCTATTGCATTGTTATTACGGCAGTAACATTGTGCAGACAGCTTTGGGAACTGGAGGATGAAGCCAGAAGGGGGGGGAATAGAGTGTTCTTGGTCTACGTGGAAAGCGTGTGCTATTGTAAAATGCTCCAGTGAGTGACAGAGTAGCCTAGTTGATTTGTTTGTTGGTTATACAGCACCACATGTTTTATTCAGGAGTTCACTTAAAATATTTAGTCTTCATCTTTTTTTGCTTAAAGGGTCTTTAAAACATTTATTTATTTATGGCTGCACCGAGTCTTTGATGCTGCATCTGGGCCTTCTCTAGTTGCGGCGAGCGGGGCTACTCTTGGTGGTGGTGCCTGGCTTCACACTGCGGGGCTTCTCGTTGCAGAGCACCGGCTTGAGGTGCACAGGTTTTGGTAGCTGCAGCCCACGGGCTTTAGTAGTGGTGATGCACAGGCTTAGTTGCTCTGCGGCATGAGGGATCTTCCTGGACCAGGAATCAAACCTGTGTCCCCTGCATTGGCAGGCAGAGTCTCATCCACTGGACCACCAGGGAAGCCCTGGTCTTTATCTAATAAGGAGAGATAACAACATGTGCATGAAATTTCATTTGAAAAAGGACTGAAGGGGAACATCCTAAAACTAGGTGGGTTAAGATATTCTGTGGTTAAAAAGCCATAACTCAAGAGTATTTCTGAAGGTCTGGTATGAAGAAGATCCTCTTTCAAATGACATTTATATTCACAGGAAGAATCTCATGGTCTGGGGATAGAAATTGATCAATGATGAAATCTGAGGATAAAGATGATCAGAGACAGAGATGCAGAGATAGAGAAAAGAACTAAGCATGGGAAAAAATGGCTTCTAGATTCCTAATTCTGTCCTGATAGCAACATATAATTTGGCCATTAAAAAATAATAATAATAAAAAAGCTCAGAAAAAGCAGTGTGGACAAATGCAATTTTATAGAACATAATTTCGCTGAAAGCAATTTAGTTAAAAGCAAGTTGGTCAGCAGGTCATTTTGGCTGAAATGATGATGGGCTTTAAATGAGAATTCCTAGACACTGCTTTCATTTTTTTTTTTTTTTTAGTATTAGTTATATTTGGTACACCTTGGGACATTTTGCAGACCTTCAAACATCATTACTTCTTTTCCATTTATAGGTATTTTTCTACTTTTTTGTCTTTTAATATTTAATATCATTTCAGTCATGTTCTTTCATATTTAACCAATCAATTCACCTTAGTCTCAATCTTTTTGTTTTCATATTTCAAATTCATAATAAAATTATTTCTGTACACTCTGTTTAAGCTAGGAAGATGTTGGAATAAAGTAAATATCATTTGGTAAATTGCCTGAATAAATTATTGTAGGTTACAAAATAATGGTATGATCCCAATTTTGCTAACAACTGAGATACAAATATTTAAATAATATATAATAAACATATTTTGTATTTAGGAAGCAATTTGTACAGATAATTAAAAGGTTAATAGATAGTTTGGATAGGTAACATTATACAGCATTGTGCTCCCTTTTATATTTTTCTATTTTTAAATGCTTAAAAATGCTTATTTTTGAAATAGAAAAATTATGTTTTTCTACTTTAAAATAAAACATACATTTTTCTTTAAATATGGAAAAATAGGAAAAGAAGCCAATAATGAACCATTAATTTAAAAAGAACTAAAATTTGAAAGATAGAATTTTTCTACTTTGAAAATAACAATTTAAAGACAGTTATGCCTATTCTGTTTATCTGAGTCTGTTTTCCTTTTTGTACAAGGGAAAAAAAAATTAAGCAGTTTTTTTTTTTTTTTTTTTTTTAAAGTAAGCCACTTTTGTTTGCTATTTGAGTTAATATAATGTCAGTAAAGAATCTGCCTGCCAGTACAGGAGACAGGAGTTCAATCCCTGGGTTGGGAAGATCCCCTGGAGGAGGAAATGGCAACCCACTCCAGTATTTTTGCTTGGAATATCCCATGGACAGAGGAGCCTGGTGGGCTACAGTCCATGGGGTCGCAAAAGATTCAGAGATGGCTGAGTGACTGAACAACAACAGTGTTTCTCCATGAAAGCTGAAAGAGAGTGGGCATTATCTAAGAATGGATTAGAAATATAGGTAAAAAAAATAATGAAATAAGCAGATAATGCCTAATAATTGCTATTGCAAAATTAGAGAAAGATTTTGCTTAGAAAACTAACATACAGGAAAAATTCAAACTTCTAGCGACATGAAACAAAATAGCCTAAATAAATTATGGTAAGGTAAAAAACAATGCTATATAAATTCTACTGACAAAACATCAATATTTACATATGCTATAATAGACACTGCATTTTAGAAAATGATCTGTACAATATTACAAAGGTCAATAGGTGGTTGCACAATATTTAACAAAATATTTAACAGAGTTCTTATATGTACTAATTTTTGCACAAATTGTTGAGTTAAATAGCTTATTTTCAGCTAATCTGAATTCAGCCAGATTTAAGCAGTTTTTTCCTACTAGCCACATTATTGATTATATCACACATTAGACAGTCCTGGGATACTAGAAATAATAGCTAAAGTTTTAATCTAGAAAACAAATCTTCCACAATCTGATAGAGCTAATTGAACTGGGAAAAGACAGAGTACATGGGCATGAGAATTGACTAGAGGGACATATTGAGAAACACATAACTGAATTTAAAGGAATCTTCTGGATGTGTTCTGTAGATTGAAGGATGGCATATGTAATTTCTAGGCCTTTCTTTCCCCTAGGGAAAATATAATGTCCAAGTATCTTTAGTACATACTTGCTCGCTTTTGTTATAGGAGGCATCTATAAGGATATTCACACCAGGATGATCTAAAACATATTCATAGATTGATGTAAATATTATAAATTTTCATCAGTAAGTGAATGGTTAGATAATATCCTAAACTATACATAAAAAACTACTCTGTGGCAGCTGAAAAAGCAATGTTTCCATATTTATATTTTCCAAATAAAACATGGAAACATTTTAAGACCTATTATTATGAGAAAATAATTTTGCATAAATATTTATGATTCCATTTATATTGAAACAAAATTATTCTAAATTATGTAACATTTTATCCATTTATGAATGAATCTGTTGTTGTTGTTCAGTCGCTAAGTCTTGTCCAACTCTTTGCAACCCCATGGACAGCAGCACCCCAGGCTCCTCTGTCCTCCACTATCTCCTGGAGTTTGCTCAGATTCATATCCATTGAGTTGGTGATGCTATCTAACCATCTCATCCTCTGCCACCCCTTTCTCTTGCCTTCAATCTTTCCCAGCATCACGGTCATTTCCAGTGAGTTGGCTCTTTGCATCAGGTGGCCAAAGTATTGGAGCTTCAACAACAGTCCTTCCAAAGAATCCATCTATGTAAATGCATAGAAAAACATTCTAAAGTTACAAAGTACACTGCTTTTATTCCTTCTGGGGAGGGAAATGAGATTGGTAGCAACAGTGGAGGGTTTGCAATTTTACCAAATATATTTCAGTATTGTTTGCATTGATTCTAAATATATTTTTGTATTGCTAGCAGATGTAGCAAGTATAGAAGACTTGAGTAGCTCAAATAAATGAACTAAACGGAAGGGCATTAAATCTTTTAAATATCTTAAATACATAACATCTACTTGAGTCTTCAAAGTCCTCTGCTGAAAGATGTAACCTCCCTACTACCCTACAACACACAGCACAAGGAGGAAAAGGAGAAAATAACATTTATTGAAAAATCTACAGCATGCTCAGAAATTTCTTATGCTTGCAAAGTGTTTGTTTCCTTGCTACTAGAAATTATGTCCCTAAAACTATTTAGGTTAAGGATCCTGGCTGCCACAGCAGGAGCTGTAAGAGACGTAGGTTCAATCCCTGAGTTGGGAAGATTCTCTGGAGGAGGGTATGGCAACGCACTCCAGTATTAATGCCTGGAGAATCCCATGGACAGAGGAGCCTGGCGGGCTAGGTCCATAGTGTTGCAAAGAGTCGGGAAGATCCCCTGGAAAAGGGAATGGTTACTCACTCCAGTATTCTTGCCTGGAGAATTCCATGGACAGAGGAGCCTGGTGGGCTACAGTTCATGGGGTCACAGAGTTGGACACAACTGAGCAACTAACACTTTTCAGGTTAAATATTACCATAGTATTTCCATGTTTTAGACATGAATTGAAAAATGTTAGAATTTTCATTGAGTCAGAAAAAAAATTCTCATAAGCATTTCAATTGTATGACTTTTCTCTAGAAAGTGTTGAGTGATGACCATCGCTAATGAATTAGGGTGTAATGGTTAGCTAGTTGGAATTTTCTTTTAATGATGAATACATTCAAGTATCTCAGGTTGATGAATTCTTGTCTACATATGCAAGATGTATTAGGCAATTATCCAGTAAATCAGGGTGATAAACCTATTACAGTGTAAAGATGCGGGTGAGCATTATTTCTATTTCTGAGATTGATGGCTTATATTAGTAAAATTTACTATCTTTTTTATTTTTCCTGGCACAGGATAACCAAACAAATACTTTTCTTAATGGGTCAGAGTCTTGCCTATAGGAAGCCCTCAATGAATATTTGTTGCAAAAAATTGAACTTGACATAGAGATGTTTTCAAAACATGCTGTGTTCACCTAAAATGCTATCATTTTGTCTATTTTATAACATTTGTTCCATGTACTACTATATTTAATTTACTCTTTAAAAGGTAAAAAATTTTTAATGAATCAGTCAACAATTTTTGAACCAAAAGATAGCAGAGAGTAACAAATCTATGGAGGAGGTTCTTGAATGGTTTGATTCAAAGTTGAACAATGAATGGACAACTTAAAAAAAAAAAAATCCCTAGGCATCTTCTACACAAGCTCCTCAGAGACTCTGCAGTTGAGGGTGCCTGAGTGGCTTTCGCATTGTTCACATTTTCCTCTATATCAGTGTTATACAGGTAATCACATGCATCTCAGATCTAAAGGGGATATTCTTTTCTCCCAGCCTTTTCCAGGGTGCACCCCTATACCATCCTTACCTGAAAGGGAAGAGAAACCCAAAGTCTTCCCCAAATCAATGGGATTCATGAGAGATTTAACAGGGTTGCTGAATAGAAGATTCAAGGTATTAAAGTCAATTTTATTTTTATATAGTAGCAAATTAATGCTTAGGATTTGCTAAATAAAAGATAGCACAAACAAATACAGCAAAAATTTGTCATAAGAGTAAAATTAAAAGCAATGTATGAGTCTCTTACGAAGAATAGAATGATATTAGCTGAAAGAAATCAAAGACGACTTAAATAAATGAAAAATTAGACCATGTATATTGATAGGGAGAGCTCAGTATCATAAACTTGTTAGTTTTCCAGATTGATCCAGAGATTCTTGGTACTGCCAGTAAAATTTTCAAAATGGTTCTTTGGAACCAATATGACTTAACTGTAAGATTAAAATCGAGAAAGAAAACAAGCAAACTGGACACAATACCAGCCACACATTAAAACTGTAGCTAATAAAAGTTAGTGTAAAGAACATATAAAACTGAATATATAAGTAAACAACCCAATAGAAAAATATGTAAAAGTGTAAACAGGCAGTTCAGGATAGAGGACTCATTAATGGCTAATAGGATACAAAAAAATGTTACTTAGGAACCAGCTGAATAATGATAAAATCACAATTAGTTGCCATTTGACACCCAACCTTCTGGAATAATTTTTAAATCTAAGATTATAGGTGTTCAGAAGATTAGGTTCTCATTAATCTTGTTAATCTCATTAATCAGTAGTTCTTTGGGAAAATTTTTGACTGTACCTAGTTAAAGTATATATGTATATTACCTAAAAACAGCAATTCCACTCTTTGGAATATACTTTAAAGAGACTTCTTGCTATATGTACCAGAAAGTGAAAGTGAAGTCGCTCAGTCATGTCTGACTCTTTGGGGCCCTGTGGACTGTAGCCTACCAGGCTCCTCCATCCATGGGACTCTCCAGGCAAGAATACTAGAGTGGGTTACCATTTCCTTCTCCAGGGGATCTTCCCAACCGAGGGATCGAACCCAGCTCTCCCACATTGGAGGCAGATGCTTTAACCTCTGAGCCACCAGGGAAGCCCATATGTACCAGAAGGTACGTACAATGATGGTCATGGCTGCGTTTGCACAAAAGCAATAACCTGGAAGCAACTCTTTGTCATCTAAGAACAGAATAAACAAATTAGATTCACAGATTTATGCATGCATCTCAAAAGGTTAATATTGATCAATAAAAGAAAATCACACAAACCTACACATATATTGTGTGATTCCATCATTATAAAAGGGGAATTAGGACAAACCAAATAGCATACTGTGTAGTATTGTTAATGTTTTTACATAACTGTAAAAATCCAACAGAATAACAAGGCTATTGATAATGTACAATGGTAGCTAAGTAGATATTTGTCTTACCACTCTAAATATCATATATATTTTGAACATATATTTAAAAACAATTTTAAAAAAATTAATGAAAATACAACATGAATTCTTTTATTGGCAAGTTTACATTGAGAGAGTTGAGACCTTTCCTCCTGTCTGTATTTAATGATTAATGTTAAATATAGACTCACGAGGGCTTCCCTGGTGGCTCAGATGGTAAAGAATCTGCCTGCAATGTGGGAGACATGAGTTTAATCCCTGGGTGGGAAGATCCCCTAGAGAAGGGAATGGCTACCCGCTCCAGTATTCTAGCCTGGGAAATTCTACGGACAGAGGAGCCTGGTGGGCCACAGTCCATGGGGTCACAAAGAGCTGAACACGACTGAGTGACTAACACACACACACACACAGATTCATGCAGTTTTGGTTAAATTAGTTAAATATTGTTTGGTTAAATTACTTAAATATTGCGTTTTCAAGCTTCCTTGCTTGCTTGTTGTTAGGGAAAAACTCAACAAATTTCTGTTTTTATGTCATTTCAATGCTGCATATTAGCATATTCCAAAAAACGGTGAGTTACAGTTGGACTTACACTTGGTTTTCCCGTTTTAAAAAATACTTTCTTATTTAAAAAAAAGCATACCATAGTGTAATAAAGTCATTTCGGGCAGATGAGAGGTGCATGGTGGGTTAGTGGCTGGACTTCTTGGGAATGAGCAGATTTAGCGTATGTTAGGTGAAGATGCTGTTCTTCACAGAGGAAGTGAGCTGTGTGCTTCCCTGTTACTCCTTGAAACAGTGAGGAAGACCCGCTCCGGGTGGCCTGGGCTGGTGGGGGGTAGGACAGAGAGCAGACCATCAGCCAGGCGGGACACTGTTCAGTATAAACTGAGCCACTGACTCCAGGCACCAGTCTGGATGGGCCATTATCCCACCTCATGTTACAATTTATCCAGCCCAAAGAGGGAGGGTTCCTTGGTGGCTCAGACGGTAAAGCAACTGCCTGCAATGAAGGAGACCTGGGTTCAATCCCTTCTCCAGATCCCCTGGAGAAGAAAATGGAACCCCACTCCAGTCTTCTTGCCTGGAAAATTCCATGGATGGAGGAGCCTGGTAGGCTACAGTTCCCGGGGCCACAAAGTCAGACACGACTGAGCAACTTCACTGATTCAAATAGGGAGGACAAAGCATAGTAACTAAAGAATATACACTGAGATCTTTGAGGCTCAATCCTTCTTAATGTGGAGAATCAGTGGTTGGGTAAAGCCACCCTGAGAAGCCTGGGTCATCGAACATCAGCAAGCTTGTTTTTAAGTCATTATTATTATTTTTTTCACTGTGACACATCTGACTGGAAATCACTGCTTGGCAAAACAGCAAGTCACATATTGAGCTACAAGTAAAATATGCTAATCTTTTTTTTAAACTATTTTATAAAGAATTTCACAGCAGAAGAAATTACTATCACTGATTTGGAGGAAGAATGATAGAGAAAACATGTATGTTGTGGATTGACTAATCTTGACAGCTCTTTTAAAATCAAGAAGAAAGCATTATTGCTGAGACAGCTTCAAGGAGGTCTTTAGCATGTAAAGAAAGCATGCGAGAATTAACAGCAGTTGGGCTAAGACCTGGGAGAACCAAGGAATTACGAGAATAAAAAAGAGAAACAGGTAAGAAGTCTCTCCTATTTCATCTGAGAAGCTCGGAATGAAATACCTTCTCTTAGATAATGGGAGAGAGCAGTTTGATGCCGGCAGAAAAGGGTACTAAGTGCTCATTACTTTTAACTATGCAATTTAAATACTCATGTGCATCAATGGAAGGAAGATTTAAATAGCAAGCTTCATTGCTATTTGCTCCTAAAAGAGACTGATCCCAACAGATTACTGCTTTTCATTTAAGTCACCATGGGGATGAACAGCAGTTTTGCAGTTTGAGAAGAGGGGCATGTGGGAAAACTGAAATGTGAGCAAAACAACAGTTGGGCTTTCTTTTCTTGTTCATTGGTGCTCTGGAAATCCTCCGCAGCTTTGTCTTTTCGTGATTGCTTAATAAATAAAAATATAGTACATACCCTAGACATTTGGGGGGCGATTCACAGAATGGCACTGATTCACCTAAGGGACCCTGTCTAGCTTAGTCCAGGGAGCACATCTTCTGAGCATCTGGAACCACACTGGCAATTTCTCCAAAGGCCGTGGGTTTGAGTTGTTTTGCTCATCATTTACACAGACCGGCTGAAATTATGTAGCCATCTGTATTCTTACGCACTGAGATTGAGTAAAATGAATTTGAAAAGCATTGATCTTGAAAGCATTAATCCCTGATATCCCCTTCACACTGATTTTTATCCTTTCAACCATGCAGCCTGGGACACACTCAACACTGCTCATCCAGGAAGCCCATCCATTCTCATTTGCTTTGCTGCCCACCACTCCGCCTTCTCAGAACGGACCCTGCAAACTACCGTGGACACTCTAACATTGCTGGGCAAGCAGGCTCCAGAGTGAGGCTGCCTGGGTTAAAATCTCCACTTTGTTATCTGCTGGTAATGGTAGGCAAGGGACTTTGTGTCTTGGTGCCTAATTCCTCACCTTGACAATTTCTAAGGAAAAGAATGTATTCTTTTTTTAAAAAAATTATTTATTCGGCCATCCCAGGTATTAGTTGCAGCATGTGGGATCTAGTTTTCAAACCAGGGACTGAGCCCTGGCTCCCTGTATTGGGAGCATAGAATCTTAGCCACTGGACCATCATCAGGAAAGCCCCAAAAATACATTCTCATAAGATCACCATGAGGAAGAAATGAACTCAGCAGGTTGCTTTGCATGTAGCAAGTACTCAGTAAGTGGTGGGTATAATTAGCAACATAGTTATTTTATTCCATCCTAAATGGAATCACTTAAGTCTGACAGGTAGGACTCCCTGGATCAGGATGAGTGTCAGCTATTAGTGACATAAGAAACTAGAACTGGGAGGCCAAAGTGTTTCCTGGAGATGGGAGGTAATCTCCAGGTGAGGTGCAGAATATGGAAACTCTTTAGATGGCATTCACAATATCACGATCATGGCAATGTCATATGAATGCCAGGTGATATTTAACTGAAACTACAGTGGGAGAAAAACTGACAAAGGAAATTAAAAACAGATGACTCAAAAGCATGCATTACCTCAAAGGGCAATTTTAGGTAAAAGATACATGATGTTTTAGGAACCTGGAGGTTATGGTAGCAAAGGGTAGAAGGCAGCATGTCACAGGGTGAAAGGATTTCTGCCTTTGGCAGAAAGGCAGTAAGTATTATATGAAGAAAAACAGTTGAGTCAGTAAGTTATTTGAGGTCATGAGGGAAAATCACTCAAATAAAATATATTTTGCAAACAATATTTATAAGAGTTCTAAAGGTGTCAGTTCATTTCTGGACATCAGGTAATGAAATGGCTGAGACAAGACAACTGGATTTTTTTGATGATGCTTTGAGAAAGATGGTTTATTTGATTGCTGGAAATTAAATTTGTTAATAGGAGATTTGCCTGGCTTGAAACATACATGCTATTCTCTACATAATTTTTAAAAAGATTTTAGTTGAGTTTTACTTACTAATAGGGATGTTAAATGAAAATGTTCAACAGTTATGTAGGAAGAGTTTTCTCTTCAATGCTGTTGCCTATCATTGTCATCATTATCCCTCCAGAATATTTATCTTTGTGCAAATTACAGTTGTGAGACAGGAGAGGGACCCCAGGAGAAGCTGGTCTTCCCTTCCACTTTGGTGATCTAGTTCCCAGTATTTCCCCTGCCCGTTGGCTCTAATGCATCCAGATAGAAAATTATTTGATAGAATTAGGCTTTGCCCTTCTAAAAATTTAGAAGCTTCTTTAAAAATGCAATTTACTAGGTGGGCAGCAGAAGTTGGCCAAGCTAAGAACAGAAAGTGTAGTGAGTATTGATTTAAAAGAACACTTCCCTTTGGACAGGTAGAGCTATGGAAGCATTGAGGATGAGAAGCCAGCTCCAAAGGAAGAGAAAATAAAGAGCCATGGTGTTTTGAGCATGCATCCTGAGTGAAGACAGACATGTATATATTCAATTTCTGACTTTGACATTTTCCAGTTGGGTAAATGGCCGTGGGGGAGTTCATTGAACAAACTAAACTTCCTAGTTTTCCATGTGAAAAATGAGGATTTCAGTTTTTGTTGTGAGCATCCTGAAATAAATACTTAGCAATCATCATTATTAAATAACTCATTGAGTTACTTATAACATGGCTTACTTTGCAAGAAGTACTGTAGACAGCAATAGGCTGACAGTATGTATGGCATGGATATAAATACTTTGATAATGTGAAGACAGTGGAAAGGAAATTCAAATTCACAGCAGTAGTCAAATAACAGAAGACCCGTGGAAGATGCATGTGCAGCCTTCATCCAGGCGCAGTTTTCTAGGCCCACTTGCTGCTGCACAGGGGTCTTGACTGGCTACATCCTGGCCCTGGTTAATTTGTTCTCTGCTTCCCTGGGCTATGTTGTCGCTTCTCAAGCTCTAGAGGACAAATGTGCTCACATTAGTATCTGACTAGTTTTACATTTCTCCTAGAAACTGTTCTGAATTTTCAATTTGGTGTCAACAATTAAAAATCAATTGGCTTTCTTTCTCTTTATGCATTTGTTTCTGGTAAGGCCATGAGTAGGCACATCTTAAGGCTTTTTAAATGAGAAAGCAAAGAAAAATTATAGAAAGAGATTAAAAAAGTCCACTTTAATTTTCTTCTGATCTTCTTGTCTTTCGCTAGTCCTCTTCCTGCTCTTCTCCTCCCCTCTGCAGTTAACAAATCCCTTATCAATTTACTTCTCAGTATCTTGAATGTTTTAAATGAACAAACGTGTTCTCTCAATCACAGTACTTGGATAACCAAATGTCCTTTTTATTGTCACATTAACCATAGCTTTGGATTTAATTGTACTGGAAAATCCTATCCCACTGAATTAAATATCACACTTCAATATCAACCCTGCCCTGAAAGCTCCGATCTTGAATTGGTGTAATTTTAACCTTCTGAGAGAACTGGCTGGAGTGGAGTCTCTAACCAGTCAGTACACGCTTTGACTTTCAGAAACCTTTGAAGAGTGTCTGATTACTTTCAGGGGTTAGAGCTGTCCTTTTGTCCTGACAAAGCTTACTTCTCCATTCTTGCTGCCAAAATTTTTGACCATTGTGGGATTTTCCAAACTATTGCTTGGAATTTAAATTAAAGGTCTTAGGCAATTTCAGCTTCACAATGCCATGTAACAGATAGAATGGAGGTTGAGACTGAATTCTGCCAGTGAGCAAGTTAGGTCAGATCTGCACAGCTATGGGTGAATATGGATAAAACTGAAACCTTTGGGTTTTTCCACTTCACTGTTACTTTCTAAGTCTGCAAAAAAGGCAGAATCTGTCTTCCTATTGCTGGGAGAAAAGTTATTCTAGAATTTTTTTAACAGCTTCACAGATCCTCAGAGTTTTTAGGAAATACAGTGGATGTTTAATTAATTTGTGGGGGCTTCCCAGGTGGCCCAGTAGTAAAGAATCTGCCTGCTAATGCAGCAGATGAAGGTTCAACTCCGGGGTGGGGAAGATCTTCTGGAGTAGGATATGGCAAACCACTCCAGTATTCTTGCCTGGAAAAGTCCATGGACAGAGGAGCCTGGAGGGCTGCAGTCCATGGAATCTCAAAGTCAGACACAACTGGGTGACCAAGCATGCATCACTTGAGTTTAAAACTTGAGTCACAGTATTTCCTTCTTAATACACCGAGTGGAAATAACTCTGTAGGGTCAATCGAAACTTCCTTTCTAATTCTTGCCTCCTCAATGTCTCATCTCAAAATATCTTTCTACAGTTCTTTTCCCCCTGCTCAAAGGCTGAGTTGACGGATGACTAGGATAAGGTGGGAATAAGATTATAGAGGGTTTAACTATTTTTCTTCCTGCCCTGCCCCAACTCCCCATAGCCTTGAGGAGCATGAAGAGAATTGCTGGAGTTCAACCTCTGAAATGTGAAAGGCTAAGGGAGGACTGAGGGACCAGAAGAGAGGAAATTACAAGTCAGAGAGCCCTCTAATGAACAGAAGGCGGGGTGGGGCACGGAAGGGAGGCTCCGGAAAAACCTCATCACATGCAATCTTCCAGACTCAAGAGAATGAAACCTGCCCACCACAGCAAAAAAGAGTTTCCAGATCCCTCTTCTTACCCTCCAATCCTTCCTGCCCCAAACCTGGAAGAGCAGAATTAGCAGCTACTGAGAAAGGGAGGGGGAGGGATAAATGGGAGAAGCTGGTCATTTCCCTTCCCTTAGCTATATGGCAGAGGAAAAGGACTGAAGGACTATCTCTGAATGAAGATCAAAGTGTTGATTATTTCATGTAACTAAACGTTTTATTTGTTAAAAAAAATTTAGTTTGTATTTTGTGTCTTAAAAGTCACCACTGGATACCGTATTACCTAAGAATGTTCAGGAAATAATGAGACTGCTTTTGTTTTTTTGTTGTTGTTTTTCTTTTTTTTTTTTTTTGGTTAATACAAAAGTAGGATAAAATAGGATCCTAGAAAACCTAATGAAAATAAGAATTTGAATGTTTGCTTTGTGATAAGCATGTCACACTCATCAGGTTTGTTCACTGAACGAGTTACATCTCCAGAGTTACATCAGGGAATCTGGAGATGCCAAGGATCCTAGAAATCTAGTCTTTCCATGAAATACTCCGAAAGTATAGAAAATCCAAACCATTTGGAATAGTTTATGTTCAGGGATAAGTATTTGATCAGCTGGAGTACATTGGTCAACAATCAGCAGCAGATAAGTAAGGCTAGGAGAGTTAGAAAAAGTATATCATGAGGGTTGAATCTTCACTAGTTTATGCGGTATCTCAAGTGATATCATCTTTCATCAGAAACACAGGTAAATCCTGATGGAGACACAGAAGGATTTTGTGGCATCTTGCTGCTGACTCTTAAATATGGTACAGCTTCTCAGTGGTGTAGTTACCTGGATATTCAAGGTCACTTGATACATAAGGTAACAGGTCATATTATAGTTCTTGACCTCTGCTTTTAATTTTAAAATTTTATTTTTTAATTGAATGAGCTCTGCTTTTAAATATGCTTCTTTTTACTGACTCTGCATGTAACATCATTAAATCAGGAAGAAGTGCATGGGTAATTATTTTCACACCTTAGAGCATCACGTCTTCCAGTCTATGATTGCAGTTCTTCCCCGAAAAGTGTCCAGTTCCATCACAAATTAGAGAAAAGGTGATTGTCACCATGTAGGCGGGTAAAAAGTTATTTGAAGCATGTGTCACATGGAGTATCACTGATTTAAACAGGAAGATAAGGAATAAAAAGTATACTGGCATTTAAATTCATTTTTAAGTGAAAATAACACTACTTTTGAATTGTCATGTTGACTAGGCAGTTGGAGATATTTGGAGCTTGGAGAAAACAACTGTGCTTGAAATTAAGATTTAGAATTGGCCAACATAAATGTAATTTGAGTTGAAACTATAAGAAAGATGCTCACTTTGAGGTTAACCACAAGATGCCATTGCCAAAGCTGAGCTGTGAGACAAAACAAAGATATAAAACCTCAAAGTTAAGAAAAAGAAAACTTTATTTTGATGACCTGAAATCTTAGGAACCCCTCCCAAAAAATCTTGTGAAAATTCATTAATTATGAATGATCAAGTAAGAACTTGATCATTATTAGCACAAATATTGGTCTTTATATTACTTCTTTTTAAGTTAAGATTAAAGTATTTGAATAGTGATGGAATGGTTTCACATCTGGGGAAAAATTGTTAATTGTTCATAAACAGTAACTATACTTAAACATATCTAATTTAGAGGATATCAAACATCTTTGTAAAATATTAGAATGTGAAAACCAGAAAATATTTCTGTAACATTAACTTATCCCTGAGATAAAGTATTTACCCTCAGGTCTCAATTTTTCTAAAAGTAAATTTTATCCAGAAGCACTGAAATAATTTTAATGATCTAACTGACAAAATCAGAATCTTTTATAATATCCTTGCCTAGCTACAATTAAACTTATATTTAGTTTTTGAGAATGTATAAAATAATTTAAAAAACATCCCAAAGTGGGTATCCCTCTCTCCTTCTCTCCCTTCTTCCTCCTCCTTCCAACCTTTCCATCAACAAATAGGTGTATATCTATGTTCAATGTATTATACTAGGTGTTTTGGCTGATGACAGATAGAGTAATACAAGACATATACAAAGATAATTATAGCACAAGGGAAAATATTTTCTGGTTCATTAGATATGAATTATTGAATGGTGGTTATAAATGTTGAATGAACAAGTTCTCTGTTCATTTCTGATTGATTATGTTTTGGTAGTAATGTAAGACAAATCAGGATGGAATGATGGTTAATTTAAAAAAATCACAATGCTATAATTTAAAAAAAGGTACAGAGGTATATTATGAAGCAAATAAGCTTGCTGTGCACTTTGAATTTCATATTGATTTAGCTTCCTGCCGAATATTTGCAGCACTGTAATTAGTTTTGAACGTTCAGGTAATGTTGTCAGGCCATGCAGACTTAATTCATAGCGAGCTCTTAGCAGCAAGAAGTACATAAAATCCAAGCTGTTGACTGTTAGTTTCGCTAAGTGCATTAGGGCCATTTCTAACAAGCGCTCTTGTTTATGTATTTGGGCTGTCCTGGATCTTTGCTGCTGCACGGCTTTCCTCTAGCTGCGGTGAGCAGGGGCTCCTCTCCAGCTGCTGTGCGCAGGCGTCTCGCTGCAGGGCCTTCCCCTGTCGCGGAGCGGGGCTGCGGGTGTGCGGGCTTCGGCCGCTGCGGCCTGGGGGCCCGGTGGCTGCCGCTGTCAGGCCGTGGAGCGCAGACTCAGAGGCCGTGCTGCCGGGGCTTAGCTGCTCTGCGGCCTGCGTCTCCTCAATTGGCAGGTGGGTTCTTTACCGCTGAGCCACCAGGGGAGGCCAGCAAGTGCTCTTTAGGTAATTCAGATTTTCAGGCTTGATTATGAACCCTTCTAGAGCATTTCGAGGCCAATTAAAATTTAAACAGGGAGATTTGTAGGCCAGTATGTCAATAATGTCTAGCTGGACATGTCAAGGGAAAAAAACAACAAAAACTTTTTTTTTTTGAGATTTTAAAGGTTAAAACGTGGCTTATGATGCCCTAGTCATAATTGAAAAGAATTTCCTAAAGATTATGCATTCACTTAGCAGTGCACACGAATCTTAATTACATAATTACTTGAAGCAACCACTCTAATCCATCTTGTTCGTTTTACACTGTGTAAAGGAAACAAACTAATTATGGCTTTTCATTCAAGAAAAGTACCAACTGGTGCCACGTTTACTGGGTTCATTCGGCCTAGTACACTCTGCTGCTCAGACAGGAAACAGGAGGGAAAGAGTGGTCATTATGCCGCTTGCTATAACAGCATTCCTAAAACTGAACCAACCCTCAGGGAATGACGAAGGCATGATGATATTCTTCTACATTAGAAACCAGCAGCAAGCAACATGTTGACCAGGGAGCCACAATCAAGGAGAATAACTTGAAACGGGCCAGTTTTAACTGGGCGAAGGTGGATGTGCAGTGACAGGAGAATGAAGGACTCGTCAGCACAAGGGACAGGCCAGCCTGATGACAAGTGAGACGCTCACATGTTAACATTCGGGTGCATGGCCACATATACAAACAAGGAGCCTAATGAAGAGGAAATATCTGAACATCTCCTTATGCTGGTTCACTCTGAAGAAGGGCAACTTTGCCTCTCCAAAGACTTTCAGTTCTTTATTGTAATGACCTGGTGCATGGTCCCTGAAACACATGCTTGGAAAGGACAGAGAAATCAGGAGCAAAGGAGCCAAAGGCAACTATTAAGAGTTTGGACGTTTTAGAGCCTTGGAACCATGGATACAGTCACAGATAATAGCATGGAGCCCAGGTGGCCCAAAAGGTTCACTCCAGTCTGAAACCCACCAGATGTGGTCTTGGAACAAGTTCATGCCCAATTACTGCCTACGCGAGATACCAATGTAGGCAAAAAAAAAAGACCTTGAAGTTATCAGGAAAGGTGGGCTCAATCTGTGCCTGAAGTGAGAGGTGAGCACAAAGAGCTTGGAAGTGGGGTCACTGCCTGTTCCACAGTCATGAGCAGAGCTTCTATGTGAGTTACATTCATGGTAATGTCATTTTACAAACCTGACAAGTTTACAGAAAAATACTGGGATTATTTCAATCATTTGATTAAGTATTATAGGGTAGTGTGTATCAAATTTTATTTCTAGTTAGCAATACCATACTTTTAAACTACTATTTAATATAGATTTAGGTTATAAAATCTGAAGTGGACCATCATTTGAGGGCATATATGTTGTTTATTCAGAGAAGGCAGTGGCACCCCACTCCAGTACTCTTGCCTGGAAAATCCCATGGCCAGACGAGCCTGGTGGGCTGCAGTCCATGGGGTCGCTAGGAGTCAGAGACGCCTGAGCGACTGCACTTTCACTTGTCACTTTCATGCACTGGAGATGGAAATGCCAACCCCCTCCAGTGTTCTTGCCTGGAGAATCCCAGGGACAGGGGAGCTTGGTGGGCTGCCGTCTATGGGGTCGCACAGAGTCGGACACGACTGAAGCGACTTAGCAGCAGCAGCATGTTACTTATTTTACTCAATTACATAATTTATCTAAGATAAAGCTGGCTTTCTGGATCAAACACAATTAATTTCCATTATTTCTTACACACTTGTCATAAAAGGAAACCAGTGCCCAATATGCACTATGTGTGAAAGTGCAGTGTGCAAGTGATAGTTGCTTAGTTGTGTCTGACTCTTTGCAACCCCATGGACTGTAGCCCGCCAGGCTCTTCAGTCTGTGAGATTCTCCAGGCCAGAATACTGGAGTGGGTTGTCATTCCCTTCTCCAGGGGATCTTCCCAACCCAGGATTGAACCCAGGTCTCCCACATTGCAGGCGGATTCTTTACTGTCTGAGCCACCAGGAAAGCCCCAGTATGTACTATATCATCTTTAAATGGTTGGTTTTAGATTGATGAAGCTGTTTCTCTTATTATAAAATTCTTCCACGACTGTTTTCAATGTGTTTTCCACTCTTGGCTTAAGGTAGGGATAAAATGGCCACTATTTCCTTTTGAAATTTGGTATTTTTTGAATTTATACAATGCCAGTATTTCTCCTAGCATCACATGACAGTAATCAGCTAATATTACATTCAAAAGTTCTCAATGAGAACATTCATCATGAAATCTATTGATCATTATTAATTGGAACTTTTGACTTTCAATATACCCAACCCATACTGACTAACAAAAAAGAATCTGTTGTACATATCTGTCGAAAGATAATTTTCTGTGTGTCTTTCATTTTTACACGTCTTATGAGCAGAGGCACTGTGTGCTTCTTGTACTATGTTTTTAAGGATTTTTTAAAATAGCAAACAGCCTTAGAAGATAGAGATGGTGTCACTAAAACAAAAGGCAGATGTGTTTATTATAATAATAATTTTTTATACTATACCATACTAATATTATACTATATCATGTTACATTATACCATACCATACTATATTATACTATATTATGTTTCTCTAGAACAAATGATCAGGCATATTTACTGCCCATTATAAAAGACTTGAACTCCTAAGTCCAAGGTTTCTCTCCTTTAATGCAACCCTTTAATACAGGTACAAGGGTCACCCCTCCTTTAATACAGGTACAGGGGTCCCCTGACCCTCTCTGAATCGCCCTTTTGGGAATCGGGCTTGGGGAGCAGGAAGATGCTGACATCCTGGCCTCTGTTATTTCTTGAATAGTAATGTTGTTTGTCACTGACTTTTGACAGAATCCATGAAACTTCAATGAGCTACTTAACTTGCTTCTAGTCAGGATAAAATCTCAGACCCTTCATTGTTCTTGACATCATGAAAAAGACAAAGAATGGGACTTCTTTAGGACACTTTCACTCTGTGCACGCTTTGTGGATTTCCACCTGTGATGTAAATGTGTTATGTAAATGTCTGACTTTTTGCGACCCCATGGACTGTAGCTCACCAGGCTCCTCTGTCCATGGAATTCTCCAGGCAAGAATACTGGAGTAGGTTGCCATTACCTTCTCCAGGGGAATCTTCCCTCCCCAGGGATCCAACCCAGGTCTCCGACATTGCAGACAGATTCTTTACCATCTGAGCCACCAGGGATATAAATGTGGGTGAAAGGGAAAGTGAAAGTTGCTTAGTCATGTCCGACTCTTTGCAACCCCATGGACTATACAGTCCATGGAATTCTCCAGGCCAGAATACCGGAGTGTGTAGCTGTTCCCCTCTCCAGGGGATCTTCCCAACCCAGGGACTGAACTCAGGTCTCCCACATTGCAGGTGGATTCTTTACCAGCTGAGCCACAGGGAAGCCCATAAATGTGGGTACATGCATTAAATTAATATGATTTCCTTAGTTGGTCATAGTCTCCTGTGTGTGTGTGTGTGTGTGTTTATAAGAGAACAGGCTCCTGACAGTTGTTGCAAGGATTCAGGAGCTTAGCTTTTAAAGACAGCTGGTTGATATCCCCCTTCCCTTGGCTAAGAGAAATCAGTGAATCTACCAGGGGGAAAGAATATATGTCATTTTTAACTTAAGGTCTATAGAATATTGAGGGTTTTGAAATAAAATTTGACAGATTTCTGAACTAATCTATAAAATGAATTGAAGGCAGTTTATTTAATGAACCAGGTCAGACGCTCTCAAATTCTCTTTGTCTAGAGTGAGGCCGGTTGGTGCAATATAGGCGGTATGACTTCCGAAAAGGGGGGATTAGCCCCAAACACATGGTGGGCTCCCAGAAGCTCTGTGAAAAAGTCCTCCTGAAATAACTCTTCCATTTGCTTTCAGATGCCTGAAATTCTTTATCACCAAAAGGAAATCCTTTCATCCAGTGTTTGTAGTAAAGGATTAAAATGCACCCACACAGGGCGAGGTGACTCTGCTGTGGCATACATGAATAATAGATTTCTTAAAAGCAGGCTTTCTGTCTTAAAACTGGTCGAAGGGCTTAACTTTATAGAGAAGAGGGAAAAGAGGTCATAATGATTTTATTAAGATAATTATCAGTAACCTTATCCACGCTGGCAAGTAGATTTGAACATGCATGCAAACTCTACTTAACTGTCAGTGGCTTCCTAGTGGGGGGCTCATGAAGAACTCGAGGGCGCAGCCAGGTTTAGTAAAATTCTGTTGTCAGCCAGTCATGGCGACCAAGAGTTTGGCGGGAGACCTGACACGTGCTAGGTTTTTGGTATCTCTGACCTACATTTTTAGTTGTAAGTGGCTTTCCAAGAGAAAATGTGTCCATTTAGGATATAACATCTATCAGCCAGGAAATGATGTTAAAAATTGATAAAAATTCTTCATTACTTCATTTTTAAGTTCCCCTACCACAGCACACACATTGTTCTTACTTCCGAGTTTAATACCCAGGTTCTAGCTAAACCAGAAGGTCATAGATATCAGGTGAAGTGAAAGTCACTCAGTTGTGTCCGACTTTTTGCAACCCCATGGACTATACAGTCCATGGAATTCTCCAGGCCAGAATACTCAAGTGGGTAGCCTTTCTCTTTTCCAGGGGATCTTCCCAACCCAGGGATTGAATCCAGGTCTCCCGCATTGCAGGTGGATTCTTTTACCAGCTGAGCCACAGGGAAGCTGAAGAATACTGGAGTGGGTGGCTGATCGCTTCTCCAGTGGATCTTCCCAACCCAGGAATTCAACCAGGATCTCCTGCATTGCAGGCAAATATCAGGTAACTGATAGATTATGGTGCATCAACCACGATCTCCTGCATTGCAGGCAAATATCAGGTAATTGATACATCAAATAGGCCAGCAAGAATCTACCGGTGACTGATTAAACTTCCTAGCTCTACTGCTGTTAGAAATATTTTGACACAAGTGACTGAAATTCAACTTTAACCAGCTTAACCCAAAAGAGGAAATCAATGGCTCCCATTACCAAGGGCTGGGGTGTGGACTGGGGATTTCTAGAACTGTGGCTTGGAATACCATCAGGATGTCCTCAGTTGATCACTCCTGCCACTTTTCATAAACAGACAACCTCTATGATACTGGCACCAACAAAATCAGTGACTTTGGTTTTACCGTCAAACAGAAAGGGAATCTCATTTTTTAGTCCCAAGTAGAGAAAAAAATAAACGGTGACAAAGGACCAAAGACTTCAGACAGTGTCACAGTTACTATTGAGTTTACTCGGATCAAGGATGTCCCTGGATGTACTTGAGGCCAGGAAGGGGTGTCTGCAAGATTGCTTCAGTTCCCTCTGAACCACAAAGTTAAAAGAAAATCTTTCCCAGAATGTGGGAGAGTTCTGCTCTTCCTACTGATTCAACTCCTTACCAGTCAGAACCAGGTAAGTGTCTTACTGATTCCTGGATTCCATGGACAATTTTGATCAGAGATGTAAATCTTACCTGAAAGAGTTGTGTTTCATTTCTATAAAACAAAAAGCAGCATGCTAATTTTCTTAAGAAAAACTTTAATAGTTTCTGTCAACTTCAGAGGGGCGTATCACTGTTTTTCAGCAAAGCCTAAAGGGTTTTTAACCACTCTTGTTTTCTCCCTGTCTTCTTAGTCTTGTTTTCTACCATTCTCTGTCACTTCCAAGCACCTTTCCTAAGTCCGTCCATCCTCCCACTACTCAAGCATTTATCAAATTAACTGATTTTTCCTGTATCTGTGCTTTAGCCTCTCTGTCAAACATGATGAATTTTCTCAACTGAGAGAAATTTCTACTTATTTTTCAAGATCTAGCTTAAAAGTTTCCTCTTCCAGGAAACCGCTAATATTCCATTTCCTCACTTGCCCTACCACACAAGGAATTACTTATTCTCTTTTCCATCCTTCAGGACTACTTAACTTTTTGTTTTATCACGTACTGCCTTGTATCTTAATAGCTTTACTGATACATGGTCTATATGCCGTAACATCATTTTAGTATAGTCACAGACTTGTACAACCGCGTCGTCTAGTTTGAGAACATTATTACTAGCCCGAAACCCCGGTGCTCATTATCAGTTACTCTGTGTCCTCTCTAGCTCCACATACCTCTTCCTCCCTCTAGACAACCGCTCATCTACTTTCTCTACAGATTTGTCTGTTCTTGGCATTTCATATAAACAGATACGTGATCTCTTGTCACTCACTGGCTTTTTTCAGTTAGAATGTTTTTGAGGTTTATCTATGCTATAGCATGTTATCAGTGATTCATTTTTTTCCTGATGAATAATACTGCATAGTATGAATATAACACATTTAACCTATTCATTTCTTAATAGATGAACATATGGATTATTTCCATTTTCAGCTATTATGAATAAAGGTGCTATGAATATTTGTGTACACGTTTTTGTGTAGAAAGAAGTTTTTCATTTCTTTTGGGTTGATACCCAGGAGTGGAATTGCTGGATAGTGTGGTAATTCTGCCTTTTTTTTTTTTTTGGCTTCACTGTGTAGCATGTGAGGTCTTAGTTCTCAGACCAGAGATCAGACTCCTGCCCCCTCAGTTGGAAATGTGGAATCTTAATCACTGGACTGCCAGAGAAGTCCCTGGTGTGGTAATTCTATGTTTCACATTTTGAGGAACTGCCAAAATCTTTTCCAATGTGGCTCTACCATCTTATATTTCCACCAGCAATGTATAAGGGCTATAATTTCTACACATCATGACTTGTATCTTAATTATTATTCACATATATATCTCTTCCAATAGACTGAAGAATGGGCTCTATTATGAGTTGATTTTCATTCATCGTTATACAATCAGCATTCTCTAAAATTACGTAAAAATTTGAGAGAGGAAAGATTGAGTTTGTATATAAATCTATAATTAATAATTAAGATTTTTTGTTTTCCATAAACTAATTTTTTCTGACATTCTTAACAGGTGGGTTTTAATGTACTTTTTAGCCAGATTGCCAATATTTTCTCAGGATTATGACCAAAGTGCCATGAGAATGTGAAGTAGCAATATCATTTCTGGACTTTTTTCTTAAAGTAAGTCATATTCAAATGATTATGTCCTTAGCAGTGATTTCATGAATGGAAAGGCAAATTTATGTTCAGCAATAGTTGTGAGCAAGAAACAAAGGAGAATTTAGAAAATAGTCTAAGCTCAAAATCATTTAAACTAAAAATGAAACTATAAAATGATTTTTTCTCAAATAAAAGCTATTAAACAATATACTTTTGCACAATGTACATTGAACTTACCCACGGCCTTGTCTGTTTTACAGAACAATTTCAAAATTTACATAGATGATATGAATTACACAGAAATTCAGAGGGATGACTTTATAATATGTACAGTTCCATACTGTAATCTTCATCTCACAAGAAGGCATGGGTGACTTAGAAACTCTTCTGTCTAGGTCCAAGACATCCATCAATGAACCATCAGCATTTATTGATCACATCCCAGAGCATCAGTGTTCTTTTATAGGCATCTTTGGATTAATGACTAAAACAAAATATTAGTGCAGCAAAAAAAGAGGCTCAGAAATTGTTCTGACTACAAATTTGGATTTTAAAAATATTTCAAAATGCTTTAACATTATAATGACAGGATATCTGGCTGTACTACATGTATATCTATGAGTCTCCATATTGTTTCACAATAAATTCTTCTAATTTGTGTCATTGATTTTTTGACTTTTAACTCTTACAGATTTAATATTTCCCCAGACCATCAGCTATATAAGGGCATGATCTTAATAGTAAATCTTCAATGTAATCATACAGATTCCAGCACAGGTATGTTAGATTTTTAGAACCAATTTTTCTTGGTGGTCTGACTTGAAAGATATTACATATAGAAAGAGAATCAATTATCCTTACAAAGATAAAAAAAAGATTCTAGGTTAGCATATCCACATTTCCTCACATATATTAACAGTAAAATGAACCCTAATTCTGAAATTCCCTTATTTTTTATGTAACTTATTTATGAATACAGATATTGAAATGGATCATATAACTGTTTATCACTGGGTTTTATTAACGAAAAACAAAAATCTTTCCAGTGGCAAGACCAAGGAAAGGTATATAGTTTACAAAACACAATTTTTACATATAGTTTTTCTCTTAATACAATAAAGAATGAATTCAGAGGGGTCCATTCTATTCAAAATGTAAGAAAATGCCTACTGTGAACTGTAACTTAATTTTTCTAGTTTGCTACCCAAAGTTCTGGCTTATAGCAGATCTGACACTTTAAAAATATGAAGAAAAGTACAAGTGTCATAGGAAAGTACTCTTGAAACATAATTTAATTAAAATCCTTTCAAATGATCATTTCCTTCAGTTATATTATGGTTTTGAATCACATAATAATTTATCACATTTTTTAACAGCAAAAAGATTAGCCAGGAAAAGTACTTTAAGACTCATGCAACTCAGATTTTTATTTTCACGGCAAGAAAATACTGTCCATATTTTTAAGGTCTTATTTTCAATGAAAACTCAAAATCAAATTGTGCAACAGCATTTAACACAATAAGAACATAAACTAAAAAGAATAATTCCTGTTGTTTTGTGTTACATTGTTTGATGGGGGACCTGCCTATGAGGGAGCTAGGTTATGAACTTTTATTGCTACTTTCTAATTTGTGTCATTGATTTTTTGACTTTTAACTCTTACAGGTTTAATATTTCCCCAGACCATCAGCTATATAAGGGCATGCTCTTGATAGTAAATCTTCAATGTAATCATACGGATTCCAGCACAGGTATGGTACATTTTTAGAACCAATTTTTCTTGGTGGTCTGACTGCTATGTTTCATGAGTTTACAGTGTAGATAGAATCAGTGTGTCTCAATCTACAAATTGATTAAAGAGAAACAGATAATGATTCTAATTGCTTAGAAATTTAACTTTGAGTCCATTGTCACATGGAGAAGCCATTTTACTTCACTGTAATACTGTGCATTTGCCATTATTGTGGGGTTTTTCTTATGCATATTCTCTACACTTACATAAGATGGCTATTATTTGTAAAATTTCAGGTAGATTAATACAGGTCTAAAAATTCAAGTGTATAATAAGTATTGTCTGGTAAACTACAAGTACTTCTAAGTAAAATTAGTCTTGAGCTTGAGCAATTGTTCACCCTTTCCTACGTAATCTTTTCCTTTACAACAAAAACATGAACATTTCATTTGTTCATCTGTTCACCAACTGGATATTCATGCACACCTACTGTACGCCAAGCATGATTCTGGGCACTGGAAACAGCATGGTGAATCAGAGAGGTGAGTCCCCAGCTCTCAGGGAGCTTACAGGCTAATGGGAGAGGCAGCCAGCCAGTAAATTAACAAACGAACAATAAAGTAACAATCAAAGTGCTATAAAAATCAAACAAGGTAATATGGAACAGGGAGTTTGGGGTACTTCATGAAATGGGATAGTTAAGAATGACCATTCTCAGTAGATGGCATCAGAGCTGAACCCTCCATAATGAGAAGCAAGAAAGAAGGCAAAGATCTTAGAACGCTTCCTTCCTGGCAGAGGAAACAGCAAAGTAAGGGGTCTGTGCCTGTGATCTACCATCATTTGCATTCACTTAGCTAAGGTTCTTTGCATAAACATTTTACTCATGCTAATAGAGCATAATTGTGTCTGTAATTATTAATTTTACTCAGAGGATTGTGTAATTTGGAGAAAAGATTGATTGATGATCTTTACCTTTACTTGCAAGGATAGCATACTGTGTTTTACTGGTGCAAGTAGCAGTTAGGGTAGAACTTCCCTGAATTTTCAGACTAGATCCTCCCATGAGACTTGGGGTGCTGAGAGTCATTATATAGAAAGTAGTAGGGGGAAATGGCCTTGGGCGATGAGAGAAGAAACCAGAAGAAATGTTAGCTTCTGGTCTAAAACAGCAACAAAACTCTGTCATGTTTCCGGTTTTGTTTTGTAAGGAAAATCAAGGAGTTTATTTTCTGAACTGTCATCGTTATCATGCTGAACTGTCATGTTCATTTCTGTCCTTAAGGTGTGCAGTTGCATGAATGAATTCTTTAAAAGTAGAAATTTCTGACTATTGTTCCAAGAATTTTCAAATTAGCCTCTGCTCTTGGTCACAGTACAATAAACAATGTGATTATAAAGCTACCTTTTATAAAGTTTCACACACATTATGTGTAATATATACACACATAACACATAGGCATAGATACATGTATATTTATATCAGAATTACTGAAATCATCTAACACCACTGATTAAAACATAAAAACAAAATTAAAATGATACACCCCAAAGAAGTCAAACCCATCAGGTGTCTGATTAGCCATACCCAGAGGCTTGCACTCAAAACACGCAATCACACACAACCAGTCTCCTCTCCGAAAAACGAAAGGCTGGTGAGATCAAAGAGCTTGGCTGAGCTCACATGGAATCATAGTGGCTGGTGTGAGAACAGAACCTAAGACTTTGGGCAGTCAATTCAGTTCAGAGCTCCCTCCCAGGGAAACAGGCCAGCTTGGAAGGCAACTGCACAGACAATGGCCTTATCCTTTCTTTACTTTCCTAATTTGATGATTTTTTTCTTGCCATGATAGTTAAGTAGGATACTTTGGCAGGCACTTAAAAAGAGGGGTGCCAGCTAAAAACATGGGAGTCAGTGGGTGATTCTGCTGCAGGATTGAGGAAGAAGTAAGTGTTGATCAATGTTTAGAGGCAGAAAGGGCCGTGGCTTCAGGAGTGTCCAGTGTTGCTGAGTTGCTGCTAACCCTGACCTCCGTGTTTCTCTGTTGGAAAATAATTACAGGGCTGAATTGCCCTTAACCATGATCAAAGCGGGGAAAAAAGACTGTGTTTGAAGCACTGCATTTTTTTTTTTTTTTTTGCTTTATTTTAAAAATTTTCCTTATCAGTACAGCTTTTTTTTAACATCATGGTTGTGAAAACTGTTCCATAATGTCAGGCTACTCTGTATGTTTTCTTATCTTGAAAAATAGTAACAAATAATGACTGTTTTTTTCCAGTTTCTTATCACCCTAGTACAACCAGTTATACCTAATCACAAACCACTGTTTTTAATACATAATATTTTTGAATAGCGTTAGTCTTAAGCTGGATATTTGTTCTATAGCTACAGCTGTAGGGACTGTTTCTGAATATTCTCTGAAACATTTTTTACAAGTCAGATAAGACTAGCCAACATCATTGTTCTACCAAATCTTCCTTATTCCTGACAAAATGCCTTTGTCAGCCTCCTGAACTTCAATATCTGTGTGTGTGTGTGTGTGCGTGTGTGCAAACGCATGCGTGTGCTCAGTCATGTCCGACTCTTTGCGACCCCATGGGCTTCTCTGTCCATGAGGATTCTCCAGGCAAGAATACTGGAGTGGGTAGCCAGGCCCTCCTCCAGGGGATCTTCCCAACCCAGGGATCAAGCCCAGGTCTCCCGCATTGCAGGTGGATTCTTTACTGTCTGGGCCACCAGGAAAGCCCTCCAGTGGGTAGTAACTGGCAAATTCTAAGAGGTATAAAAATATATGTGTGCTGTGTATGGAGGACCTGAGAGGATTACACATGCATTTTCAAATCTCACATCCTCTAAAGTATTTCTTTGTTATAGGGTTCTGTACTCTAGGTGATTATTTATTAATCAGTATAAACTCCTGGAGAAAGGGGCTGTGGGTTATTCATCTTTCAATGCCCAATGGATCACCCAGATCCTGGCCCAAGGGCAGATTTTAATAAATGTTTATGTGATTCAGAGTCATTCATGTTCTATCATCTTATGGAACAAGTTTCATCAACCAAAGTATGTATATCTTTGTAAGTGAAGTATCTCATAAAATCAGTTATCTGATGCACAATTTTATGTGTATATTCCTCTTTTTTAGCTGAACTGTTGCAAGTGCTAAGCACTAAAATCAGTTAAGTGATACTAGATAATGATTTTCTCAATGTTTCAGTTATATAGTCTCCAATACATGCACCTTTATTTATAACAACATTCATGGGTCTTATAATAATTGGCAAAAGACCAGAAATATGCTTTCCATCACTCTGAGTATCTTCTAGATCTCACCTTGTGAGTGACTTCTTGAACCTGGATCTTCCTCTGCCTTTTCCCCACCAGCTATAGCTCTGTTTCATCTAGACTAATTTTACAAAAACAAAACAAAACCTCAGAATCAATTGGCAAGTGATTACAAGTCATTAGCTTCTTGCTGGGTTAATTAGAAGTCATTAAGGGTTAAGACACTGAATATCTGTGTCTTAAGTTTCTGAACTTAATTTGAAACTATACATGAAAGAGAACATCTAAATAATTTTATGAAAATATATTTAAAATGTAATACAAGCTTACATCCTGAAAACCCCAGTAGAGTTCCAAAATAAACACACATACAAAACTAAAAACTCAATTTTGACAAATGTGACCTCCTATTGAGTTGGATGCTAGCCAAAAAGACTGTTGGATCGATTCCTGTTAACCAAGGTAGTTTTCCCAGAGGCAACCAGGAACTGAAGTTCCAGCTCCTTTGTCCTAGAAATGTATTGGCTACTATAGAGCACTTGTGTTATCCAGCATTACCTGCAGAACACACACATATTCACACAAATACCCATACATAACTAATTTCTTGATAACATGAAAATAAAAGGCAGAATAGAGCTAAAGATGGAAAGACAAGCTTTAGAAAGTATTTGCCTCCTTCACAGTACTTAAGTCTATACCTGGCATTTGATAACTTATATATTTATTCCTAGCATAGTTAAGCTAACTTTGTTCGGCATTCATTGGGCATTTAAATTATTATATTTAATAGTTCTGTAACAGTATACTAAGTCTGCATAAGAAGAAACTTATTCAAAGTAGTTTGTATGAAAATTTGATAAATTTTAAACTGTAATTATTTCAGATGTTAAAAGCATGTTATAATAATTTACAATTTTGGTTCAAAGCGTACCTGCATTTAGAATTTTGAATCTCACTCTCACTCAACATCTGCACCTATCTCCAAAAATGTGTATGTATTAAACACATGCTGTTTTCTCATTAATTGAAAATACATTATCAATTATTAATTAAAATGATAAACTAGAGAATTGGACAATCTTGGCTTTGAAGATGATCTCCACCAAGCATTGGATTTTCTATAATCTTGCCATGATTTCAGTTTGTTTTCTTTCCAGTCTTTATAATTTTATTTTTCTTGATTAAGTGAATTGGGTAATGCCTCTGATACTATGCTAACTGGTACTGTTGTTAATGAGCATCTTAGTCTTACTCCCAAATGCATGGAGAACGCGTTTAAGCTTTCTCCAATAAATATGATGTTAAGCATAGTTTTTTGTGGATGTCCTTTTTCAGACTGAGGAAGATAACTAAAAGAGTAACTAGACTAGAAGGCACCAGAGTGTATTGCTATTGGTGTGGTACCGTTTTGTAAAAGTTCTCTTTCACTTTTTATACATACCTAAATAAGTATCAATACACACACACATAATGTGAGTTTTGGGCTTGAAAGCTGTTTGAAAGCTGTTGCCCTAGAAACACCCAATTCAAAACAATTCTCTTTATAACCTTGTTGTTGTTGCTCTTTCTTGTCAATTCATCATTGTACCTACACCTTCTGTTCTACCAAACTGCATGTTTAATAGGCTGCTTCTTGTATCAAAGCGCAGTATGCTTATATACAAACATACAAACCACAAAGTAGGGCTCAAGGACTGTTTGTGTGAAACGCTTCTATACCCTTTATTCAGGTCAAAAATATCAGAACCTTAGCTGTTTCCTTCATGCTTTTCCCCAGTCTCTGATTCTCTTCCCAAATAACCACTACTCTCCTGACCTCAAACATCATGGATTACTTTTGCCTGTTTTGATCTGCATATAAATTAATATAAATAAATGCTCTTTATTCTCGATTTTCTCTGTCATCTTTGCTCATTATTATGTTTATGAGATTTATCCATGTTATAGCGAATGGTATGATTTTGCTCATTTTCTTTGTTGGATGGCATTCTTTTGTATAACTCTTTGAAAATCTAATTATCTATTAGACGACTGATGTGCATCTGGTTGATTTTTGGCTATTACAAATAATATAAATACTCTTTTTGAAGATTGTTTGATGTGGATCATTTTTAAAGTCTTGTTACAATATTGCTTCTGTTTTATGTTTCAGTTTTTCTGCTATGAGGCAAGCACCCCTACCAGGGATTGAACCTGCAACCCCAGCATTGGAAGATGAAGTTGTAACCATTGGACCTCCAGGCAAGTCCAACTATATATATATTCTTGTACATACCTTTTAATAAACATACTTTTTTAAGGCATATATTAGAAATGGAATTTCTGAGTTTTATGTGTTTCACTAATATTTGCTATTTATTTGTTCCTTTGTATCTTATCCCTCTGAGTTCTCCCACCCAACTCCCATCCTCTCTCTGAAAGCAGCGTTGCTTCGTGGCTTTCAGGCACTTCCATGCCATTTAGCTCTGGATCATTCAGGCTAGGAGAAGTGAGGCAGAGCCACCCGGCTCATTCTTGCAAGCAGCCCCTCAGCCTCTCTCATTACTTCTGTTTATTTTGTATGGACGAGGTTGTTTGCTGCTTTAGTTTTTTAAGACTGGAGCATTGTGGGTTGTGATTAGTCTTGTAGATGATTTCCACAACACTGATTTACTCTCCTATCAAAAATATGGGAGATATTGTTGCTACATAACCTTGACAACACTTACTACTGCAGTTTCTTATATTAAATTTAAATACATTATATTTATTCTGGTAAGTGTTAAGTCCTATCTCTATCCTTAACTGTGGCAAAAACAAAGCAAAAACCAAAGACAATTTTTACTCTGTGGCTTCACTTTCATTGGCGTTGAACAGAATAGTGTAATTCTAAAATATCTTCCTGTCTATTTAATGCATTTCATGTTTAGTTTAAGTAGTCTTTGCCTAAACCAAGATAATTCAAATATGCTCCTATGTTTACTTCAAGAAACCTTATTATTTTACAGTTACCATTTAGATCTATAATTTACCTAAGTTGCTTCTTGCATATAATGTGAATTAGGTATAGAGATTTTATATATATTGTATATATATTTCCAATTTCCCCTGTATCAGTTTTTAAAAGGTCTGTACATTTCCTCTGAGATGAAGTGCCATCTTTGTCGTAAATTTAATTCCATCTACATGTGTCTATTCTGGACTCTTATGTTCCATTTGTGTATTTTTTTCTCCTTGCATTGTCATATTGTTTTAATTGCTATAACTTCATGTCTTGAAATACAGAGGTAAGGTTGTTAGCTTTGGTTTTCTCCTTAAAGATTGCTTGGCTGACATTGTTTCAGCCATGACTGAGTAGCTTATAAGGTTAACCCTCCTGCTGATAAGGATATGAAACCTTGAGAAAATATAAGAAACAACTCTTTGAATATATCAGAGAACAAGGACACAGAAAGTACTTGAGAAAAAGAAATCAGGAATTACCTTGGTTTATTCCCTCAGGGCAACAGCCGAAGCAGACAGTAAGACCTTCACGGTACTCTGAAGACCAGGGTGTAGGTAACCAGAATTATCAAAATTTGAGGGGCAGAGACAGAGAATGCCATGACAGTGAGTCCCTGAATTTGAACACAAACTTATCTTAAATCTTTTATATTTACCCATATATTTATCATTTCATGTATTTGCTATTCTTTCCTTCCTAGTTTGGGTGTTATTTCTCTTTATTCTGAAAAATCCCTTTACTATTTCTTACAGTGAAGATTCACTAGCTGTAAATTCTCTCTGGTTTTGTTTATCTGAATCTATTTAACTCATATTTGAAGGATACTTCTGCTAGAAAAAAAGAGTATTATAATTCTGGCTGGTAGTTTTTTTTTTTCTTAAACCCTTTAAAAATGCCATTTCATTGTCTTCCAGACTTTATTGTTTTTGTAATTATTCTCAATTAGTTTTTCCTCTGTATAAAAATTGTCTTTTCTTCTGACTACTTTTAAGATACTTTATTTTTGATATGCAGCAGCTTGATTAGATGCGCCTAGTTGTGGTTGTCTTTGCATTAACCTTGTTCTGGGTTTGCTGAAATTCTTGGATCTGGACTGATGGTTTTTAACAAATATGAAGAAATACTCTCTCTGGCATAAAACATACATGAAATGTTATACTGTTTAATGTCATTCCACAAGTAACTGCATTTAAAAAAACATTCTCTGTTCTTCAGATTGGATAATTTCTAACTTTTTATCTTTAATTTCATTGTCCTTTCTTCTGTAGTTGTCAATCTGCTGTCAAGTTCATCTGATGAATTTTTATTTCAGATTGCATACTTTTCAATTCTAGACTTTTTCCATTTGATTCTTTATAATAGATTTAATTGTTATGCTAAGACTCCTCATATATTTACTTATTAGGTCACCTTTTCCTTTAAATTCTTAAAGCTATTTATTATAGTTTTAAAATTTTTGTCTGGTAATTTCATCATTTCATATTAAATATTACCTGTCTATGAAAGGACAGCCTACTATTTATATTCATTTTATGCATTCATATCATACTTAACTTTTTCTTAAATTTTTTGATATTTCTAAGCCACAAGGCTCATCTGAGAATTTTTTCAAATTGTCATAAATCAAAAATTTTTCCAATATACTTATTGAAAAAAATCTGTAATATAAGTGGACCTGCACAGTTCAAACACATGCTGTCCAAGGGTCAACTGTATATTAAACATGTTGGCTTCTTGGTATACTTAGAATCCTTGCTTCTCAGATTTCCTTCTCCAGGGAATCTTCTGGACCCAGGGATGGCAGGTTCTTTACCATCTGAGCCACCAGCGACGCCTGCAAATGTGCATAAAGACCCCATATCATCAAATGAAAATGAAAAGCAATGTTCTAGAGCTTTGTTAAAAAATTCGAAGTGTCTTCCTCTTCAAAGATAATGATTTAGCGAGCAGACAGACGACAAATTTCCAAAACTAATTTGATGTAATGAAAATATAAGTGAGCTGTGGATCAGAAGTTTTGATTTCTACTAAAAATGAAGTATAATTCTATAAGCTTCAGTTTTCTTATCTATAAAGTGAATGGATTAGATAAAATCATTTTGAAGGTATAATTTAGACTCAAAATATCATGACACTAATAACTATATTTTCATTTTTTTAGTTGGGTTTAAAGATAGGTGAAAAGCAGGATGGGATCACTGGAAGCAAGAATGGAGATATCACAGTGAGTTTTGGAGGCCAGGGGAGAGCCTGCAACCCATGGGTATTTTTTCTTGCCTAAAGGTAAGACATGTGGATGAATCAGAACAGAGTATCTTAATTCCTAATTTATACTGAATACACGATCTGTGAATAGAAACACATATACTGTTTTCTGTGTAGTTTCTGTGGTTGCCTCCTGATTGGTAGCATGTGTGGATTAGCATAAAGGGCTTTCGTGTTTTGAGAGCTCAGAGACATTATCTGATTATTTAATACTTCTTTGACTGATGCTGAAACCAGATAACAGTAACCTGGTATTTGTCACTATTCAAATCTTACCTCAAGTGCTCAGTGTAATCCTCGTAATCTTAGCAAAGAGTTACAATAAAGATCAAGCTAACACCTGACAACTGTTCAACATTTCATTTGTTTTTAAAATACAAAGCAAACATTCAGATTGAATTATTGCCTTAATCCACACGGATCACTTTAGTCATGGGCAAACTAGATGAAAGTCAGCAAGACTCAATACTATAGCTCTAAAAAGATTTTGCCACTCCAATGTTTAATAATACAAACTCAGACTGCATATTTTTAATGCACAAACTTTGAAAAAAGCCACTGCTAACATGTGGACCCTTCAGTCATTCTGTAAAGGTAACTGGGAAGAATGTATCAGATGCAGATTAAGTATTTGTCCTGGAGTCTCTCATTGACAGAAAAGTGAAATTCCCAAGGAGTTATTTTGACTCCACGATAGGTTTTTTTTAGCAATTATCACAGCTAGCTGCACTTGGCCCCAAGTAGGCCAATTAATTGTCATGACCCAGAAGGGAGCATAGAAAGGGAAATATTAGAAAGCAAACCCCTCAATTTTCACATCCTAATCACAGCAGTCTGATCTCTAGAAAGACTTTTATGAAAGCAGTTTTGTATTTCTCCAGATCCTTTCAAGCAAATAACCCCAGGGCTCTGATTTCTGCATTCATTCTCTGTAGCCACTGTGGAATGCACACAGCCTTTTAACAAGCCCAAGCAGAGCTGCACTGCTTCTTTTTTTTTTCTTTAATAAAATAAACTTTCATTTGTAAAACAAAATATAAATCTTAGAAGTGGGGAGTTTGCAGAACACCCAGATCACAGCCTTGCAACTTTCCCCACATAATGGAGAGCTTTCCAGGGTTGTGTTCACACACCCACCTGAAACAGAAAGTAATGGTTTACCTTCCTTTGTGACACTAGGCCCTGGAGTTACTCTAACGTACTTGGAGAATTAAAGGCGAGTAATTAGGGCCTCTTTAGTCTGTCTACTCCTGTGGGCTGGACTCACGGTACGGTGAACTGGGCCTTGAAATATAGTTCAAATAACTTTAGGATCAAAAGTATCAGGGTAATGGGACTTCCCTGGTGGTCCAGTGGTTAAGACTCCATCTTCCAATGCAGGGGGTGTGGGTTCGATCCCTGTTTGGGGAGCTAAGATCCCACATGCCTCATGGCCAAAAAAACAAAGCATAAGACAGAAGAAATATTGTAACAAATTCAATAAAAGACTTTAAAAATGGTTCACGTTAAAAAAAAAAATACCATGATACTTTTTTAAAAAGATTTTTTAAGTGCATCTATGAAAACAGCATATGGCAAAATGGCATATAAATTGCTTATAAAATAAAGATAACTGCCAAAGAATTGACGCTTTTGCACTGTGGTGTTGAAGAAGACTCTTGAGAATCCCTTGGACGGCAAGGAGATCAAATCAGTCAATCCTAAAGGAAATCAACCCTGAATATTCTTTGGAAGGGTGTGATGCTGGAGCTGAAACTCCAATACTTTGGCCACCTGATGTGAAGAACTGACTCATTTGAAAAGACCCTGATGCTGGGAAAGATTGAAGGCAGAAGGAGAGGGGACGACAGATGATGGGATGGTTGGATGGTATCACCGACTCAATGAACATGAGTTTGAGCAAGCTCCAGGAGCTGGTAATGGACAGGGAAGCCTGGCGTGCTGAAGTCTATGGGTTTGGAAAGAGTCAAACATGACTGAGTGACTGAACTGATCCATAAGTGGACAAAGTATTGTAGAAGTTAAATATTTCTAGAGAGAATGGGCTAACATGGTGACTTCCCCACTATCTTCTGGGTTTATCATAACTGTATGAGCCAAAGCTAGTGTTTGAGACAATTTGTTGTATAGACTGACATTAACTCTAGGGAAAGAAGTCTACAATTATTCCAATCTGGTTACACCTTTTTAGAGAGATCATTTTAAAGGCTCTATTGTTTTTCTTGTTTTGTTTGCTGAAAAATTGCTAGATTTAATTTTCTTTGAACATATGGATTTATAATAGTCAAATAAAATGTTTTTATAATGTTATGTAGTGACTCATGATGAATTAATGATTAAATTTGTGGCAAGAGAAATAGTAAGTTAATCAGCATAGATTGACTTTTTTAAAAAATCAGTTAAAGCTTATATATTAACCTGGGTTAGTTCACTATATAATAGAAATCACTTATATATAAATGTATGAAGTACAAGGCAAAATTTACCCTCCCTCTGTAAACCAAGCTGGCCCTGAGCATATGGTTTTCCTTTTAATTATCACTTAATAGTAATTCTGGGCCTTACTTTTAAAGAGCATTGGCAACATAACTTGGCACAGAAGTTGACATATTTTGCTTATTGGCAAGCTCTCTTTAGCTTCTTTCCTGTATTATTGTGTTTCTTTAAACAAATCTGTCAATATTCACAGAATTAGATAAATTAGAATTGGAAAAATTGTTGTGGAGGATGGAGACTTTCCTCTGACTCAGGCCAAATTACTGTTTACAGACTTTTTTCTTATTGTTTGGCCTGGCTTTGTGACAACACAAAGAGTAACGTATGTGATATCACTTTCTTTTTTCAATATTCATGTCTATCTAGGATTCCCTAGTTGAGTTCTAACTATTTTCAATATTTTTGCTTCTCATTACATATTTTTTCCAAATTGAATCCTTTTAAAATTACATCTAATAACTTTGCTTTTTATTTTCTAGGCTTTCACATTCCACCAAAGAAATCACATATGGTAGTGTTGTTGGGGAGTCCATTCAACAGACTTATGGAATAATCTGTGGAATCATTCTATTGCAAATTATTCAGTTGCCAGAATTCCTTTCTAGAACAAAGTGGAACAGAAATGCATAAACAGGTAAAACTGTTTTTACCTATAAGGTGAACCACATGTATGCTATGTACATACCTGTGAGAGGGTGGCGTGAGTTGTAATTGAAAAGACCAAGCCTTTACCTGGAATAGATGCAGTTAGTACAGTTGCTCTAGAAGTACTGGAAGAATGAAATGCATTCTTCACGAACAAGTATAAGTATCCTTTTCTTCTACTTCCCAGGTGAATGATGTGGAAGAAATGTTAGACCTATTACAGAAGAAATTTATCTGTACTTCTAAACATGCATAACTATGGTTGTCCCCCTGCAGCCCTGAGGTTAAATATACAATTTAGTTTGAGAAAGAAGAGCAAAGGTATATGAAAAATTTTAACGTGCTTTTTCTAAAAATGGAATCCACTACTACGGCCACATCCATCCAGCTTTCTGTTAGGATATTCCGGCTCTTTCTGTAGAAAGAGCCATCAGTGTCTGAGGAGGAGAAGATGCGGGCATCTCTCTGAGACGTGGTTTTGTTTTCTGCGGGCGGTGCTACGGTGGCTCCAGCTTACCTGACCACCGCAGGTCCTCCTTCGGGATCTATCACACTTTAAAGGAGACAGGTTGAATAAGATGGGGTCCTTGTGCTCAAGAATCTTACGCCTTATTAAGGGAAGTAAGACAGACACAGACAAATCTATAAAATCAGGGAATGAGGCAGTATGTGACAGGTGTGAGGTGAACAGAGCAAATGTAGTATATGCCTCAGGCAGGGGAGACTGAGTCTCACTCAATTTATTTTCACTTAAGTTATACTCCAAGCACTCTAGCTGTATATCATGGGGAGAAAAATACATGATAAAGGAAGACTTCTAAGGCTGGATGATTTAACAGACCCTTTAAAAGAATTAGCAGAAAATGCATTTTGGTTCACAGCAATAGCTGTATAGAGAAGTTAAGTTTTCCTAGTTTTTCTATATTTGATTTTGCACGCTCCAGAATAGATGGGTTTTCTTTTGACTTTCACTTTGATTTTCTTCTCTGTTCTTTCCACTCCTGCTGACCTCTGCAAACACCGCTTCGTTCTATCCAATTCACAAGGCCTCTGGGTCACCTCAGACAAAGACTGGTGTTCAGGGCAGCATCAAGTCACCGACTTCCCTCAAAGGAGAAGCAGCAAGCTGGCGTGGGACTACAGACCCTGGGGGTGAGATTTGTGACCCTGGGATTCCCAGAGTCGTAAAATTCTTATTTGGGGAATACTACGTAGCTATTTCAAGAGCAGGCCAAGTTCTTTCTAGGAGTTGTAATACACAGCATTGCTTTTTCCGTGAGAAAGTTAAGCTAAGCCCCTCAGGGATGCTGTGGGAATAAGAGCCACAGTGTTGTAACTAATCTGCTTTAAAAGCTGAATTCTTAAAAGATGCATTTTACAATTTTTAAGTCATATTATTTTTACAGTTGAAGCACTCAGGGTAAAGGGCCATCCAGGGTATTTTGAAAAGATTATACACTGTATTTTGTCAGAACATTTTTTCCCTATGATTTCACAGGCTCTCCTTCATGGAAGGGAAAAAAAATGTTCCTCTTTCTCCCCCTTCTCTTGCTCTTGTAACTGTACTCAGAATTCTTGGGGAGATAAAAGAGTTTAAAGATGCTCCAACAACTTGCTGGTCTATAGTTAGATTTTGTTTTTCCTATTTAAAGTGTGCAGTACTCTGTAACTGGACTGATATCCGGGCTGGTTGCCCAGTGGAAATTTCAGAAACAGAGGACAGTGTGTTTCTGTACGTTGTTTCAAATAACTCTCCTTGCTTCTTTAGGGAGATATAATAGGCATTCACATTAGGCCAGAAGGTTATTAGATCTCCATGAGGCTCCGTCCGGCTACATGCCATGAATATTATTCTGTCAACACAAACGTCATTAGAATCTGCTAAAATTGAATTACTCTTAGCAGCTTTACAGCTGTCTCACAACATTTGACAACTACCAAGAAATGCATCTTGGCATCAATGAGAATTCTTCACTAGGCCGATTTATATCTAAGAACAGTGGGAAATGTAGGGGAATAACGGTATCACTGTTTCAATGTATAATGTTTACAAAATCGGTACTGAGTTTTTTCTCTCACAGGCTGGGATTGATTTTTCCACCCGCCTTCTCCCAGTACCTTTATAGCCCTGGCGACTATAAATAAGTTGCAGGAAAATGACTTCTCTGCTGTTTCACGATGCTTTTCTTATCTGACTGCAGCAGCTGTCACGTACCCACATGCTCTCATTTAAGATGTCTCTGGCTGGAAACATTACTGCTTCTGTTCTTCAGTAGCTGAGGAACATGATGATAGTATTTTGTGAATTTAATTCATTTCTTCTCTTTTGCTTTACTACACTGTTAATGTCTAGTTCTCTCTGTGATCTTCAGTCTCCTCCATAGGGTTCCTCTGTCTACAGTTAATATTTATCCCAAAGAAAAACTGCATTTCAGATTTTAAAAAGAATCTGTGAGTCTGAGCTTCATAACTTGCTCTTAGATTTCAGTATTCCTAATGTGAACCTACAAATAATGCTGATCATTTTCATTAGTAACAAATCTTCAAGGTCAGTGTTAAGAGCTTCATAACACCCAGCACTAAACATTTCTATACGTTCTTCTCCACGGTATTCTGTTTGCTTTCTTTAAAATGAGATGCCCTTAAAATGCACATAGGAAGTGAAATATTGCATAGGATGAAACACAACAATATCCATTTGAAAACCAGTAGGGTTAAAGATTTTGCATGCAGTTAAATTCTGTATACTTACATTTCCTTGCAAACTTATTGCAATTCAGTTTCTTTTCAGTTAATATTATTTATTGTCTGAGGTAAATTACATTCTCAGGTGAATTAAAATCATTTTTAACATCATTTTATCTTGTTACTGAGTCTTAGATTTGTCACAAGAATCAGGACAGACTACTAGTGGAGTTCATGGAAATAGCAGAACTTTACGTGGAGCACTGCAAAATTTCTGCTTCATAAAATTTCCCCCTAAATCATTGTGTGAGAAATAGATCATTTATTAAGTAAACAATAAATATTGGGAGAGAGTCAAAGTTATTACAGAAAGAAATACCCAAAGTCATGGTGAAAAACACTGCAGATCTTCTAATGGGCAAAAATGCACCATGAAATTATTTCCCACAATGCCCGAAGACTGCAAAAAAGAGCAGAGTGCTGGGCAGAAAGAAACAGAGAGGCCAGCCAGTATTTCGAGGGTCTGATCAAACTAGACACTCAACTGGGATAATTTTAGCCAAATTCCTCCCATTTTCTCCACTGTAGAACTATTACTAAACAGCATAAAAGTATGATCAAGTGTCTTTCAAACTATATAATTGGTGGTATTACTGGAGAAGACCCTGTTAATTTTAGAGGAAGATGATGGATTAGTTCTGAAAGTGAGGAAGTAATCAAAGGAACTGGCATCTGGATTGGAGTGTCAGAGAACAAAAGTTTTCTTTTGTTGGAGGGAGGACTCTTGGTTTACAGGTAATGAGAGAGATGATAGAGGGAAAAAGGTGAGAAGAACCAAATTCAATCAGATTTCAAACTAGAGGTTAACTGGAAGCTGCTAAAAGGGCTGCACTAAAACAAGAGAACGGAAGTATAAAAAGATGGTTTTTACAGGACGAATGAAAAATACATTAGCACTGAGAAGCTTTCTGAAATACAAGTATTCACATCAGAATTATTTTAGAACATACTGCATATTCTGTTTGCTCTTAGAGATATAGTCTAAGGTTAAAAATGCTGAGGAATCTTAAAATTATCTCAGTTTCTTTGTCTTCATAGTAATTATTGTATTGTTTAAGATCCAAGAGTTGCAATAATATAGAAAAAGAGATATATGCATACACATTTTTTAAAAGTTAAAACCATGTAATGTTAAAAAGTTGAAAATATCAAATTCAAATATAATCTTACAAGATATATTTTCAGGCTCACTCCATCCAAAAACTTTCAGAAACAATAATATTCCTTGTGGAAATCAGTACTCCTCACACCCAGTTTTCATTTTTTAATTATTCTTCACACTGAAGGAATCAGAGACACTTAGGAAATGGCTGATTCTAAAGGAAGAAGAAAAGAAGTGGAAGGGAGTGGTGACCAACCTCTAACACCGTTGAGTGCCCTCCATATTCTGAGAAGGAAAGTATTCAAGGATGAACAGATTGTGTTAAAAGGACACAAGCTGCCAGCCTAGAGTACTCCTCCTGATCCAAACTGGGAGAGTGCAAACACCAATAAAAATAACAACTATAATTCATTGGAATCCATTGCATAAATATATATCATTGAGTTAACAGTAAGACTAAGGAAAGAGACTATAAATCAAACAAGCTCATTGATCACCTCTGGAGATAACTAACATACCAATTCCTTACTTTTGAAAACTGGTAATTAAAAGATGAGAACAGTTCAGGAGACCATGTTTGATCCTGGCCCATGGAGCTCCTACATGCCATGGAGCAACTGAGCCCCTAAGCGCCACAACTACTGAGCCTGTGCTCTGGAGCCCGGGGGCCACAGCTACTTAAGTCTGAATGCTCCAGAGCCCGTGCTCCACAGCGAAAGAAGAACACACCTCAAAGCCTGCACACTGTGACTGAGAGAGTAGCCCCTGCTAACCGCAACTAGAGAAAAGCCCTCGAAACGACGACGACCCACCACAGTCCAAAAAAAGGATGAGAACAAGATATAATATCTTGTTTTTTCAACAAGAACTATAGATTCAAGGATTTTAAAAAAGGGGCCCTAGTTGATAAAATTTTTTTTTTTACTTATTTATATGATAATAATAAATGTAAAAAAAATAAGTAGAAAGTCACTGCTAATCTCAATCAAACAGCTAAGGGAAGAAACTTCAATGGCTGTAAACGTTTTTGGTGAAATGTTGGTAAACAAGATATTCACATAATGTTAAGTATCTCCCCACAGATTATTTGTTAATTGAAAAAGAGAAAACATACCTTTGTGGTGAAAGATCTGACTAATGGAATTAATCCAGAGGCACTACTTACTTGTGAACAACACAGACATTCTGTAAATTAAATGCAACAAGAAATACTGATTTTTCCGTGAACTATTTTTCACAAAAGTGTTTAACTTGTATCTAATCATGACGTTAGTTTTAAATTTCAGCTTATAGAAAATATAGGTGATAGAGAAATATAAATTATGTGATGAAAACACACCCAGACAAATGCAGAATGTAAAACATTCTATAGGACATCTGGTCTGATATCTTAAGTTAGTAGCAGGGGCAGAAATAAAAAGTGGTAAAAACAACTTGACTTAGAAAGACTTAGAGACACAACAAATGTATTGAGTGCCTTATGATCGAATCCTCATGAACAGGTATATGGGAGAATTGGAATGTAGACCAATAGACTGGGTATCTGATTTTATTAGGGAACTATTGTTGATGTTAGGTATAATCATGCTACTGTGATCATATGGAGAGCATTTCTTCTCACACTAAAAAATTTGGAGGAAAGAATCATGATATATATAAATTAAGTGTTATAGTCAAAAAGATAAGTATAAGCAATGATGCAAGTATAAATTATATAGAGAGTATATATCTAGATTGGGCTTCCCAGGTGGCTCAGTGGAAAAGAATATGCCTGCAATGCAGGAGATGCAGGTTCCATCCCTGGTTTGGGAAGATGATCTGGAGAAGGAAATGGCAACCCATGGCAGCATTCTTGTTTGGAGAATGCCCATGGACCAAGGAGCCTGGTGGGCTACAGTCCCTAGGGTTGCAAGAGAGTTGGACATGACTTAGTGACTAAAATAGCACAAATACAACCTATATCTAGATTAACAGAAAAGGCAAAATGTTTACAGGTGTTGAATCTGGACGGTAAAGTATACAAGTCTTTGTGGTATTCTTTCTGTTTTTCTGTATATTTTAAAACTGTCATGATACAATAGTTTTTAATTTTAAAGAATATTTGTTGTTCAGTCTCTGTCATGTCTGACTCTTTGTGACCCCATAGACTGCAGGATGCCAGGCTTCCCTGTTCTTCAGTATCTCCCAGAGTTTGCTCAAACTCATGTCCATTGAGTTGATGATGCCATATTTAAAGAATATGTATAACTATAAAGCCCCAGAAGTTATAATAAAAAGTACAGTAGCTCCATTCTCTTAAAGCCTTTGCATTAGAATTCAAATAGCCTGCTTCTAGGATTCAAGTTCAAAGGGATAAATATTTAATTTGGGGAAATCAGTAGCTTTAAAGGGAGCTCTGAAGGAGAAAATCGTATGATATCCCTGATATACAGAGTTTAAAAAAAATAAATGAACTTATTTCCAAAACATAAATGGACTCGCAGACTTAGAGAATGAACTTATGGTCATCAGGGAAGAAGAGATAGGGAGTTTGGGATGGACATGTACACACGGCTCTATTTAAAATGGATAACCAACAAGGGCCTACTGCATAGCGCAGCGAGCTCTGCTCAATGTTATGTGGCAGCCTGGGTGGGAGGGGAGTTTGGATACATGTGTGTGAGGCTGAGTCCCTTCACTGACCACCTGAAACTATCACGACACCGTTAGTCAGCTATACTCTGCTGTAAAAGTTTAAAAAAATAAAGGGAGCTCTGCTATTGGAAACACTGGAATTCATACCTGTAAAATGTAAAGTATGTAACTGCTTCAGCACTTCCCTGGAGAATTCTTGACCCTGGAAGCTCCGTGGGTGTAGCTTAAGCGTGGCGTGGCCCCACATGGGCCCGTACCCACTCCCGGAGCCTTCCTGGAGCCGAGCTGTCCTGCTGCAAGTCCTCCAGGCCAGTGCACGTCTGAGATCCCAGCTTCCAGTGCAGATATTCCTAAACCCAGGGAAACGAACTAACAGTTTCCAAATTTGCTCTTGCTTCCGGGAGAGCTGGACGAGAGGTCCTAAAGATGTCAACGCCAGGCTACCCCGTGCCCCCACATCAGAATTCCCTGGAATGTCAGGTCAGTCGGATTCTTCAACTCAGTAACACTTGGCTAGTCTGCAAATGCCCCATCACTGAGAAAATACATGGCAGAAAGGGTCCTGTCCATAAACTTCCACCTCGAGTCCAAGCATTTTAAATCAATTGTCCTTTCAACAGCCTCTTTTTAACAATTCCAGTCTTATGACTGATTCTCTGCTTCCTAGGTCTTTGAATGGTAATTTCCATGAGAGTCAATTATTTTATGCAGAAACATGTTTTTCACTAGAAAGGAAATTCTTTTTATCTTACTAAAGTTGGAACATAATAATTTAGACATTTCTGTTCTCTAAAACATAAAACATCTAGTGCATGGCTGTTACCTGAAGTACTAAATCAAAGTGTTCTTCTAAGGTAGGATGTATGGCCTTAGAAAACTCACTAGGTCAGAAAGTACTCACTGACCTCCTACAGCCTGAAAAGGAAAGTGTGGGACCACTTATGGGAAACGTCAATATTAGCCTGACTGCATGTCTGCAGAGAGTTACAAATATTTATGGGAGAGAAGGTAATTAAAAAATAAGCTAAGGAAGCATATTTTCATACTTTTCTAAGTATTTTTTTTTTAATTTTTAATTTTTTATTTTTTTATTATTATTATTTTTTTTTTCCAGTGGGTTTTGTCATACATTTCTAAGTATTTTCTAAATGACCCAAATCAGGTAACAAATACTTCACCTTCCACTCAGGTCACTTCCTGGGTAAATATGACCACTTCACTTACAGTTTTGTTTTTTTTTTTAAAGGAATCAAAGCATTTTTCAGATGTATATTAGTCTCATAAAATGGATATCTGGATATTTTATATAGCAAGGCCTTGTGGTCTTGTAGTTTTGTATAAAAGGTGTGTTAATATGTGTGTGTGTGTGCATGTATTGAAAATTCCATAGATTCTTGATTTTCACAAACAGGCAATATACTCCCAATCCTCTTGAAATTAATGGTGAACTTCAGTAGAATGAACTGTGTAACTGGCCGAATCCTAGCCATCATGAAAAAGGAGTTTAGTCAAGTGGTAGAGGAGGAAGAGGGTCTCACTTTGGTCCAGAGATATGCCTTCAGCTTTGGAGATCACTGGTCATTCTACCATTGGAAAAACAAATGGAAAGGCAGGGGTCATCTTAGCATTGTGAGGAAGTAAGGAAGATACTCACCAACAGGGGAATCTTGGTTCCTAAGTTGTGGACTAGGGGCATTGACTCTGATGGAAATAACGCACAATCACTGAGGATATGACAGTAGTCTTTAATCAAGAGGATTCACTTTCCTAGTATTACTTAAATAGGCTTTTATGTCATGTGACAGACTCAAAGACCCAGCAGAGTGACTAAAACTGACTTCTCCTAATGCAAATGTATTAGTCTAAAGCAAGGTTTTTCAACCCCAGAACTGCTGACATTTGGAACCAGAAGTTGTTTGTTGTGGGTCCTGTCCTGTGCCTTATGGGATGTTTATCAGCATCCCTGGCCTCTGCCCGACGGATGCTGATGGCACACCATCAGTTACAATGACCAAAAATATCTTCAGACACTGCAAAATGTCCCCTTTTGGGGAAGATGCTCCCAACTGAGAATCACTGCACTAGGAATTCAAATCTATACACTGATACCATGTATTACAGCTACTTTGGGGAAGTGAATACTTAGTATAGTTTATATTCTTAAGAAGATCCTGACTCATTAATTTTTTTTAAAAAAATGTCTATTTATTTGGCTGTGCTGGGTTTTAGATGTGGCATGTGGGATCTTTAGCTACAGCATGTGAAGTCTTAGTGACAGCATGTGGGATCTAGTTCCCTGACCATGGATTGAACCCAGGCCCCCTGCACTGGGAGCATGGAGTCTTAGCTACTGGACCACCAGGGAAATCCTTGACTCATTCATTCATTCAGCAAATACTATACTGTTGATATGTCTCTCCTAGGAAGAATGAATAGCATCTTCCAAGGCCTTCGGGCAGGACAAGGCCTGGGTATTAGAGGCAAGTTCGAGGTATTAGACCGATTGGTCTTTCTTGAATTTATCCTTAAAAGACTAATTTTGCTCATATAGATTTTATGTTTGGTTTCATCAAAACCTTAAATCTGAAAGTTAAAATAATGATTGTCACTTTTGATAATGGTATGTACACATATACTTTCTGGGATCTTTTATTCTTAAATATCATGAATAAAAATCTTGGGTCATATTTAGTCACTAAAAAAAAAAACAAAACTGAATAAACCATCAGAGTTTTAGGTATGTGGGTATATCTATCAAGAAGTAAAATCTGATTCTTCTGGCCAAAGAAGTTGAATTTGAAATATATAATTTGAAAAGCAACATGTAATGACTAGGAAATCCATTTTCTACTAAACATTGATATATATATATATATACACATATATATATATATATATATATATAAAATTTGAAATATATGTATATATCTATCTGTGTATCAGCATTTGGTAGTTCATGTTTATCAAAGCTTCTAGGCAATCTCTATTCAGTATCCAGTGTGATAATTTCTGAATAAAAACATCTGACTCGGCCCACTCCCCCATTAAAATGCTTTCGTGGATCTGTACTGACAGTGGGATAAAAACAGATCTAAGCATGATCCATGGATTTCCCACCACAGCTACATCCCAGACCGCACGTGCTCTCCTTCCTCGCTCTAGCTACCCAGACTCCCTCTGGCCAAGACTTGCCCCGGGTCTGCACACAACGGTTTGTCTGTCTGGACGGTACTACTGTCCTCTCACATACTGAGTTCCTGCTCATTCTTTAGCTCTCAGCTGAGCTCTCTTTCCTTCCAAGGTCTGACCACTCTGGCTAGATCAGTCTCCCTGATACATACTCTTAGAGTACCTTTATCTTTTTGTCATACCATTATTCATATCTGGAGTTTTTCAGATCTACCGTGTGATTATCAATGTATCTTTCTTCCCCACCAGAGCACACACACAGTACTTTCTTGCGTACAGAGCCCATGTCCAATTGGTTCAGCATTATACCCAGCATCCAGCATCAGTGTGGCACACATGAGACCTTCATAAGTCCCTGCTGAATGAATGAATGATAAACCCTCCCAGCTCCTTAAACACACTGTGCTAATATGTGCTCCACACTTACGCCCTGAGCGTGGGCCTTGCTTCCTTCTTTTAGGTCTGCAGCCATCTCCCCAGAAGGAAGTTGCGGTGGTGGTGATGGTTCACAGATGCAGGATTTGTGCTAGGTGCAAAGTGATGTCACGCAATTCCTATGGGCTAGGAAGGAGAGAAACCTCTGAGTCTCCTAAAACCTCATGTTGTTAGAAACAAATTTTTTTTGTGAGTCTGCTTCTTTTATGGTTTATTCCAATTTCGATACATTCAGATTCCCCTATATCTCATTCAGGGTAAATTTAAAATTCCATATCTGACCCAATCTACAACCTTGCTACAATGTACTGAATGTTTGTCTATCAGAAATGTACATGTTGAAATCCTAACCCCCCGAGGTTATGGTATTAGGAGGTGGGGGCTTTGGGAGGTGGTGAGGTCATGAGGGTAGAGTCTCCATAAATGGGATTAGTGCCCTTATAAGAAAAATAAAAACAAGAGCTCCACCACTTTTCCACCATGTGAGGTTACAGCGTGAAGATGGCCATCCACAATCTGGGAAGGGTCCTCACTAGATACCAAATTCATCAGTGTTTTCATCCTGCACTTACCAGCTTGCAGAACTGTGAGAAACTGTTTATGGCATTTTTGCCATAGCAATCCAAATGAACCAAGAAGCTTATATGATACACATAATCTCTCATCCTTTCAAGTCATTAAAATCAAGCTCAGTGGCTTTGGGGTGGGTGGTTAAAAAGCATCTAAAGATTTTTTTTTTTAATTTTTTCAGTTGGTCTTGTATTTTTGGTAATAAAGGTTTCTGAGAAGCTTTTCATTGCTAGTGAAAGTCTCTCAGTTGTGTCTGACTCTTTGCAACCCCATGGACTATATAGTCCATGGAATTCTCCAGGCCAGAATACTGGAGTGGGTAGCCTTCCCCTTCTCCAGGGGATCTTCCCAACCCAAGGATCGAATCCAGGTCTCTTGCATCGTAGGCGGATTCTTTACCAGCTGAGCCACAAGGGAAGCCCAAGAATACTGGAGTGGGTAGCCTATCCCTGCTCCAGCGGATCTTCCCAACCCAGGAATTGAACTAGGGTCTCCTGCATTGCAGGCGGATTCTTTACCAGCTGAGCTACCAGGGAAACCCTTTTCATTGCTAAGCACAAATCAAAAATCTTGAATTCTTTTAGTGAAGAGACTGTTAAATATCTCTTATTTGTACTAGAAGAGCCACTGCAGTGAAAAACATTCTGAAATATATTTCATTTTGGTGTTACTTATTTTGATGCCTTTTTACTCTGTATATGCAATGTGTATCTCCCAGAATTTCTTATAAAAAATCTGAAACTGACTTACCATGTAGTTGCTAACTTTATTCTAGATGCATCAATAATTAAAAGTAAAAAAAAAAAAACCAAACAGTTCTGAGTGATTATGTAATACACATGAATCCACCACACCACTTGGAAAAACTGTCAATGGAAATTTCATTTGTAGGGGTTTGGGGCATAAGGTGACTGCATAAAGTGTCTACTTTTTAAATAAATAGTACTGTTTTGGGAAGAATTTTTCAGGCAGTGTCTAGAATGTCCCATAAGGAGGTACAGAGATAGGAGTTGATATGAGCTCCTTTGAGATTCTGTCACTAGATGGAAGAAGTTGTACTATTCATACCATAATTCCTAAATCCCTCCCTGCGCCTTCCCTTGAGTCTTAGAGTGGCTGTTCAGAGTCATTATGGATGAGTTGAGGGTCACCTCCTGCTAAAATGCTGATTTATGGATCTGCTTCTGTTTCTGCTGCTGTTTACAGGCTCCTTGTCCCCCTCCTTGCCTCCTTCCACTGTGATAAAATGGGGACTTTTAGGTCTAGTCCAAGAGTATAAATAATGATCAGGATGACTATTTTTCGGATTCAGAATTCCTAAAGTACCTAGTGAGAACTTCATGAGAAACAAAATTATTCTTGTTTATAAATAAAATCATATTGTGAGTATCTAACTGGGTACATATATAAGAGGGTATTTAATAAGATACCCTCAAGATGATTTTAACTGTATCAAGAGAAGAGAAAGAAGGAAGAGGAGAGAGAGAAAAAGAAAGAGGGGTTACTTTTGATCTCTGATTATTATAGAACTAATGATAATATTAACATTTAATTTTAAAATCTACATGTGCTTTTTTTTTAAGATGAAAGGAAAACTTCAGCACCCATCAGATAAGTTTCTCAAAGAAGAAGTCAATGAAGAGGTATAAGATGAATGCTCTGGACTAATTGGATAAAATAAAATATGTGCAACAGCATGCTTCTCCAGTGTCTTAAAAGGTATTCTACACTTAAAAGCAAATATTCAGTGCTCTGCATGCATTTAAAATATGAATAATTACTATAGAAGAATGTTTGATTTTTATGTCATGAGATTTTATAATATTTTAAAAATGTTTACAGGATTTTTAAAATAATTTGATTGCTTTAATCACTAAAAACTGAACTGAAACACAAAAATTGTATAAATGATTTGCAAATAATAGTGGAAAATATTTTTTCCTAAATGTTGACATTTAACTATCTCATTCTTGTAGTTTGACTGAATTTCCTTGTTTGTCCTCTCATTTGTCATTAGATATTGGAATTCCTCTTTAAGCTATATAATTGTAAATAAGGGAATTCTCCCTAAAATCAAAAGGATGCCCTTGACTATTATTTTATTGCTGGTTCTGATACTTTCACAAGTAGACTGTATCAGTTGAGTTCAGTTGCTCAGTCGCGTCTGACTCGTTCCAACGCCGTGGACTGCAGCGCGCCAGGCTTCCCTGTCAACTCCCGGAGCTTGAGTAAACTCATGTCCACTGAGTCGGTGATACCATCCAACCCTCTCAACCTCTGTTGTCCCTTTCTCCTACCACCTTCAATCTTTCCCAGCATCAGGGTAGACTATATAGCACAATCTTAATATTGTAAAGCTTACTGACATATTAGCATTTTCATGTTAATTGGTCTGGTAAGCTCTTTTGATACAACAGACTCTACTTATAAACTGATCAAAGTATGTTTTAATAAAAGCCTTCTGGGGCTTCCCTGGTGGCTTGGCAGATAAGAATCTGCCTGCCAATGCAGGAGACATGGGTTCCATTCCTGATCCACGAAGATCCTACATGCTGAGGAGCGGCTAAGCGTGTGTGCACCACAACTACTGAGGCTGTGTTCTAGAGCCTGTGCTCCACAAGAGACGCCACCGCATTGAGAAGCTCACACCGCACCTAGGGCAGCCCCTGCTCACCCCAACTGGAGAAAAGCCCAAGCAGTAACGAAGACCCAGAACTGCCAGTAAAACATAAGTTAAAAGAAAAAGCTTTCTGGCACATTTTTTGCTTATTCATTTTCTTCTCATGATGACTGACAGATACTCTAAGTAAAGAAGTATAGGTATTGCGTTACCATCTATACGCTAGCACATGTTTTTTTTAAAAGCGTAGTCACTTAGTCATGTCCGACTCTTTGCAACCCCATGGACTGTAGTCTGCCAGGCTCCTCTGCTCATGGGATTCTCCAGGCAAGAGTACTAGAGTGGGTTGCCAGTCCCTTCTCCAGGGGATCTTCCCAACCCAGGGATCAAACCCGGGTCTCTCCCATTGCAGGCAGATTCTTTACCATCTGAGCCACAGGGAATATTTTTAAGTCACTCTTTATTGAGTGTCAGGTCCTTAATATGTTAAGGGTACTACATAGAATATTCAATCAATTCTTACCAGAACCACGTATGTTGGGCATTAACAGGTCCTTTGTGCAGAAACAGAGACAAAGCCTCAGAAAGGCATTTTCATTCCCTGCATCTCAACAAAGCCAGAGGTGACGACAGAACCAGAATTTAAACCTATGTTGGCCTGACTTCAAAAAGTGTATTCCCTCAAATAAAGCAGTTAATAATAAAATGATACCAAAAACTGGAAAATACAAAAAGTACTTAAATAAATATTCTTATCTATTTAAATAAAATTTATATAACATGCACAAGATAGTACAGGTGTACCTCAGAGATATTGTGGGTTAAGTTCCAGATCACCAAACTAAAATGAATATCAAAATAAAGTGAGTCACACACATGTTTTGGTTTCCCAGTGCATATAAAAGTTATGTTTACACTATACTGTAGTCTATTAAGTATGCAATAGCATTATGCCTTAAAAAGAACAAGTACAAGCTTAAATATACTCACTTTGCTTAAGTCAGACAGAGAAGGAGAAATATCGTATGACATCCTGTATGCAGACTCTAAAAAGAAGAGATACAAATGAACTTGTTTGCAAAATAGAAACAGACTCACAGACTTAAGAGAATGAAAATGTGGTTGCTAGTAGGGGTAAAGATGAGGGGAAGGGATAGGTAGGGAGTTTGGGATGGAATTGTACACACTGCTCCGTTTTAAATGGATAACCAACAAGGACCCACTGTATAGCACAGGGAACTCTGTTACCTGGCAGCCTGGATGGGAGGTGAGTTTGGGGGAGGATGGATACATGTAAATGTATGACTGAGTCTCTTTGTTGTTCACCTGAAACTATCACAACATTGCTAATTGGCTACACTCCATATAAAATATAAAGTTTAAAAATACTTCATTGCCAAAAAATACTACCATCATCTGAGCCTTCATCAAACTGTAATCTTTTTGCCACAGTAACATCAAAGATCACCAATCACAGATCATAATAACAAATACAATGAAAATTTTAAAAGTTTGAAGTACTCAAGAATAATCAAAATTTGACAGACATGAAGTGAGAAAATGTTGTTCGAAAAATTGCACACTTAGACTGCCTGATGCAAGGTTATGATAAATCTTCAATTTGCAGGGGGGAAAAAAGCACTATCTTTGAAGCACAATAAAGCAAAGTACAATAAAATAAGGTATGCCTGTACCTAACATAATCATATAATTAAAACAACAGGTGGCCACAACTTTTAACCAATAGTTAGAAAATTGGGGTTTTATACATGTATTAGTTAGGAAAGGCTAAGTTTTATAAAGACACTGAACCAAAAATCTCAGTTATTTAACAAAATACAGATTTGATTCTTGCATCTGTCATAGTCCAATCAGCAGGGTCAAGATGAAGTTTTGGAAATGAAATTGAAATGCCAGTGAAAAGGAATAATGACAGAGGTGAGAATAAAATTCCTCCCTTTAAGAAAAAACCTAGACTTGTCTCCAAAATGAGCTACCAAAGATTAGTCACTTATTTAATATTAAAAATACATCTCACTAGTTTGTCCTCTCTTACAATGCCAGGGTAAGCTAAGCCTGGGTGTTTTAATTGTAACAGTGTTTTGTGGTAAATTTAAATATTAAACTGGTGTGTTTAATAAATGTCCAAATTATGACATCATTTTAAGGGACTATTAATTCACACCTTATTAAATTGTGAAGATTATAAAATTAGAGCTTATTTTTAGAAATAAAAAACAAGTTTTCTTGTAAATTGTGCTATTCTTGAAAGGAAGAAAAAGACTAATGATACTATCTTGAGCCCAAATACAGTAGAAGCAGCAGATGAAAAACTGCCTTTCTCCAACTCTGCCAATGTACACAATTTCCGAGATATATCACCACACCCTATTTACTATCCTTGGCTTGGCTTCAACTGGAGACTGCCAATTCCTTCTGAAACAGCCAGAAATTTGTGGCAACCTTGTTACACATGGTCTATTTTTTTTCCCATGGAAATATTTTACTTATATTTTTCCAGACTATGACTTCGAGAAGAACTCCATCCCAGGACTGTGGCTGTTGAAAGTTCCACCATTACACTTACGTACTAAGCACGAAGAAAATAATTTCTACAAGGAGATTTGTGATTTTAGTACTGTTGATATTTTAGTTCAAATTTCAAATTTCATTCTTCCATGCATTTATTGATTCACTCCAGAATATTTCTGGCTTATCATCTATATGACAGGCAGTGTGTTTAGTATTAGGAATCCAATTTGAACAGATCCTCACTCTTGATTCACACACTCATGGGGAAGACAAGCAAGTAATCACATAAATAAAATAAAATCCAGACTGTGAAAAGAGCTACAAGGAACACAATGGTGTTTCTGGGTCCTTATTTTATAATAATCATGTCTTTAAAAATACAGGGAAAAAAACACACACACTAAAGGACTTACTTTAAGATGATTTGGATGGCTTCCGTGGTGGCTCAGGGGATAAGAATCTGCCTGCCAAGGCAGGAGATAAGGGTTCGATCCCTGGTCTGAGAAGATCCCACATACCGAGGAGCAGCTGAGCCGGTGCGGTGCAACTACTGAGCCTACACTCTAGAACCTGAAAGCCGAACTACGAGCCCATCTGCTGCAACTACCGAAGCCTGCATGCCATAGAGCCTGTGCCCCACAGCAGGAGAAGCCACCTCAACGAGAAGCCCAAGCACCGCGACTAGAGTAGCCCCACTTGTTGCAACTGCAGAAAAGCCCGTGCATAATACAAACCCAGCACAGCCATAAATGGTGGTGGTGGTGGTTTAGTTGCTAAGTCGTGTCTGACTCTTGCGACCCCATGGACTGTAACCCGCCAGGGTCCTCTGTCCATGGGATTCTCCAGGCAAGAACACTGGAGTGGGTTGCCATTTCCTTCGCCATAAAGAAGTAAGTAAAATTATTATTATTTTTTTTTTTTTCTTTTTTCCTTTTTTTTGGTTTTTTTTTTTTTTTTAATTTTTTTTTCCCAGTGGGTTTTGTCATACATTGATATGAATCAGCCATAGATTTACATGTATTCCCAATCCCGATCCCCCCTCCCACCTCCCTCTCCACCCGATTCCTCTGGGTCTTCCCAGTGCACCAGGCCGGAGCACTTGTCTCGTGCATCCCACCTGGGCTGGTGATCTGTTTCACCATAGATAGCATACATGCTGTTCTTTTGAAATATCCCACCCTCACATTCTCCCACAAAGTTCAAAAGTCTGTTCTGTATTTCTGTGTCTCTTTTTCTGTTTTGCATATAGGGTTATTGTTATCACCTTTCTAAATTCCATATACATGTGTCAGTATGCTGTAATGTTCTTTATCTTTCTGGCTTACTTCACTCTGTATAATGGGCTCCAGCTTCATCCATCTCATTAGGACTGGTTCAAATGAATTCTTTTTAATGGCTGAGTAATATTCCATGGTGTATATGTACCACAGCTTCCTTATCCATTCATCTGCTGATGGGCATCTAGGTTGCTTCCATGTCCTGGCTATTATAAACAGTGCTGCGATGAATATTGGGGTGCACGTGTCTCTTTCAGATCTGGTTTCCTCAGTGTGTATGCCCAGAAGTGGGATTGCTGGGTCATATGGCAGTTCTATTTCCAGTTTTTTAAGAAATCTCCACACTGTTTTCCATAGCGGCTGTACTAGTTTGCATTCCCACCAACAGTGTAAGAGGGTTCCCTTTTCTCCACACCCTCTCCAGTATTTATTGCTTGTAGACTTTTGGGTAGCAGCCATCCTGACTGGCGTGTAATGGTACCTCATTGTGGTTTTGATTTGCATTTCTCTAATAATGAGTGATGTTGAGCATCTTTTCATGTGTTTGTTAGCCATCTGTATGTCTTCTTTGGAGAAATGTCTGTTTAGTTCTTTGGCCCATTTTTTGATTGGGTCATTTTTTTTTTAAGATTACATTTCAGATGATGTGGAGAGCCTTTTATAGAGGTTAGGGTTCAACTGAGACAGTGGATGAGGAAGATACAGTCATATGAAAAGACAATAGAAACTATGAATGTCCTAAGATTGGAAAGTGTGGTGTATGGGCAGAACAGAGTTCAGTGGCCAGGGAAACGGGGTCACCAGAAAGGAAAGCAGGGCCATGCAGGGCTCTCCCAGTCACAGAAAGCCACTGAAAGACTTCAGTGGGAAGGGTCTTGCTCCTAAGGTAGGATTTACATTTAAAAAAATTATTTTTGTGCCTTCATGGTTGAGAAGGTTAAAAAGGGTAAACGTGGACAACAAGAGAGAAGTGGATGAATAATCCAGGCAAAATATAACTGTGGTTTGGATCAGGGTGATGAGGGGAGAGGTGGAGGAAAGTAGCTAGACCTAGAGAGTGTCATACTGAGTGAAGGCAGTCAGACACAGAGACAAATATCAGATGACATTGCTTATGGGCAGACTCTTTAAAAAATGGTACAAATAAATTTATTTACAAAGCAACTGTTAATATGTACATGATATATTATTAAGTGAAAAAATGGTTACAAACATTATGCATAATGTGCTCAGTTTTCATTCCAATCCCAAAGAAGAACAGTGCCAAAGAATGTTCAAATGACCACATAATTGCATTCATTTCACATGCTAGCAAGATAATGCTCAGAATCCTTGAAGCTAGGCTTCAGCAGTATGTGAACCGAAAACTTCCAGATGTACAATCTGGATTCAGAAAAGACAGAGAAACCAGAGATCAAATTACCAGCATTCGCTGGATCATAGAAAATCAAGGGAATTCCAGAAAAACATCTAATTCTGCTTCACTGCCTATGTGAAAGTCTTTGACTATGTGGATCACAACAAACTATGGAAAATTCTTCAAGAGATGAGAATACCAGACCACCTACCTGCCTCCTGAGAAACCGGTATGCAGGTCAAGAAGCAACAGTTAGAACAGACATGGAACAATGGACTGGTTCCAAATTGGGAAAGGGGTACATCAAGGCTGTATTTTGTCCCCCTGCTTCTTTAACTTATATGCAGAGTATATCATGTGAGATTCTAGGCTAGATAAAATCACAAGCTAGAATCAAGATGGCTGGGAGAAATATCAACAACCTCAAATATGCAGATGATAAAACTCTAATGGCAGAAAGCGAAGAGGAAATAAACAGCCTCTTAATGAGGGTGAAAGAGGAGAGTGAAAAAAGCCAGCTTAAAACTCAATGTTAAAAAAAACTAAGATCATGGCATCCAGACCCATCACTTCATGGCAAATAGATGGGAAAAAGGTAGAAGCAGTGCCAGATTTCCTTTTCTTGGGTTCTAAAATCACTAAAGATGGTGATGCTGCCATGAAATTAGATGATTGCTACTTGGCAGGAAGGCTATGACAAACCTAGACAGTGTATTGAAAAGCAAAGACATCACTGCCAACAAAAGTCTGTATAGTCAAGGCTATGGTCTTTCTAGTAGACATGCATGGATGTGAGAGTTGGACCATAAAGAAGGCAGAGCACCAAAGAATGGATGCTTTTGAACTGTGGTGCTGAAGAAGACTCTTGAACAGTAGAAGACTCCTTTCGACAGTAAGGAGAGCAAACCAGTCCATCCTAAAGGAAATCAACCCTGAATATTCACTGGAAGGACTGATGCTGAAGCTGAAGCTCCAATTCTTTGGCCTCCTGATGCGAAGCGCCAACTCACTGGAAAAGACCGTAATGCTGGGATAGATTGAGAGCAAGAGGAAAAGTGGGTGACAGAGGATGAGATGGTTGGATAGCATCACTGGCTCAATGGCCATGAGTTTGAGCAAACTCTGGGAGATAGTGAAGGACAGGGAAGCTTGGCATACTGCAGTCCGTGGGATCACAGAGAGTCAGACATGATTTAGCAACTGGGAGCAACAACAAAGCAGAAACAGAGTCACAGAGGTAGAAGACAAACTTACAGTTTCCCAGGGATAAGGATGGGGGAGGGGTAAACTGGAAGATTGGGACTGACATATACACACTATTGTACATAAAACAGATAACTAAGAAGGACCCACTGTACAGCACAGGGAACCCTACTCAATACCCTGTAATGGCCTATCTGGAGAAAGAGTCTAAGAAATGATAGATGTCTATGTATAACTGGTTCTCTTTGCTATAGACCTGAAACTAACACAACACTGTAAATCAACTATACTCCAATAAAAAAATTTTTTTTAAAGATCTATACGGAAAAAAGCATCAAGACAGGCTGATGAGTGGATGTGAGAGAAAAGAGGGAGCAGTCAAAGGTGAATCACCATGCTAGGAACATGTCTGGGAAGGTCAAACAACATACCAGGCAATCTAGCTAGCTGACACGCCTAAGAGGCATTTATTGTAGATTTCAAATGGATATAAGCCTAGATCTAGAGGGCATTTGAGGTTAAAGGTATTCCTATAATTTGTATTTCTCAGCTTATATTTAGTACTTACATTCATGGGGATGGTTGAGATTAACTGGGACAGAGTGTATATGAGTAAGAAAAGAATGCTTAGCACCTAGCCATGGATGCTAAGAAATGTCAATATTTAAAAGCTAGGTAGAAGAAGACATTCGTGCAGAGTCTATATCCAAATGGCAGTGACTGAAAGAAAATGGCATTAAAATCAATCAAATATTCTCTTTACTAGGAACTGTCTAAACTGTAGATGGTTGAGAAAATAGAAGAGATGTGATCATGCATACCCACCAGATATTTGGGTCAGGTTCTTTATTGCAGAAATCATATATAAGATGCTGTTTTAATGTTCATAACAGATTTCCTATCTAACATATCTTATAATGTTCATGTGTATAAAGATTTCAACAAAACCATTACCATTTGTATTTATTTTGTCTAGATGTAAAGCAGACAGCATGTCACATTACACATACTGTTAAAATTCCTGCAGCATAATGTATACAGATTTGTGAATTTTCAATGATTTGAAGTTCACGAATATCTCAAGGTTCGTTTGTTTTGTCTTGTTCAAACCCTGGATATCATATTTTTGCAGTTTAATATATTTCTTGACTGGAAAGAAATGTTTAGATTTCTAGCTAGATGTAAGACTGTCAGAATAGAAGTAAAACATATAGAGAAACAAAGGTAACACATTTTGTAAAATATTAGGAAAACTTTCAAATAGTCTAGACAAATGCACTCAAAGTGTTAGAGAAAAAAAGGTTAGCTTTGGGGAAAATTAATGTATTTTCTGGGGTGAGACATAAAACGATGGCTCAGTACTCTATTTTTTAGAAAACACATAATGAAATTTTTTGAACAGTAATACAATAGAAATATACTACAGGGATGAAATGTATACAGGTGTTTAAATTTGATAATTTTTATCTCATATTCGATTTTCATAAAAACTGATTTTCCATACCTGTCAAGCTGATAGGCGAGAAAGTCAACTTGCCCTTGAATGCCAAAGACTATTCTCAGACCCTTGAGTTGTCCTATTAATCCAATCTGTTTTGCATGCTTCTTACATGCGTTTTAGAAGGCCAATTGGCTTATATTCCTTCCTTAAAGCCTATTTACTACAGTCCTTATTTACTAGCTCAGGATTCAAGGCCATCTACAGTCTTGCTATATCTCAGTTTAGATCTATTTTGCTTACTACCCACAATTCCCAAAGGAATCTCTATATTATTGGGTTGGCCAAAAAGCTCTTCCTGGCTTTTTTGTTACACAGAAAACCCAAATTAATTTTCGGCCAACTCAATATGATATGCCTGTTGCATTCATAGCTTTTCATTCATGTGATTCCCATTTCAAATACTGTCCATGTGTCTCTACCTCTGTGTGCAGTCACTTGCATCATCCAATCAGTGGCATGTGCTTCCTTCTTTTACGTAAGAGAAGGGTAAGATTGGGTTTTACAATTCTTTGTCTTCTCCACATTGCCTGGACTAGTGCCGTGTTGTAGACAGGAGGTTACCTGTAAATGTTTCTTGGTTAATTAGATAATTTATATGCAGAATCCCCTTCATGGATCACTGCCTTGTTTTGGTGAAGGGGCTTGAATAACTCAATGAATAACTCAAGTCATGCCTTGCAGGGCCACACGATGGATGGGTCATAGTGGAGAGTTCTGACAAAATATGATGCACTAGAGGGAATGACAAACCACTCCAGTATTCTGGCCACAAGAACCCCATGAACTGTATACAAAGGCAAAAGATATAACACCAAAAGGTGAGCCCCTCAGGTCAGAAGGTATCCAATGTACTACTGGGGAAGAGTGGAGGACAATTACTAATAGCTCCAGAAAGAATGAAGCGGCTGGGTCAAAGTGGAAATGATGCTCAATTGTGGATGTGTCTGGTGATGAAATAAAATCCGATGCTGTAAAGAAGAGTATTGTGTAGGAATCTGGGTCCATTCCTATGTTAGGTCCATGAATCAAGGTAAATTGGATGTGTTCAAGCAGGAGATGGCAAGAATAAACATCGATATCTTAGGAATCAGTGAATTAAAATGGACGGGAATGGGTGGGTTTAATTCAGATGACCATTATATCTACTACTATAGATGTGGGCAAGAATCTCATAAAAGAAATGGAGTAGCCCTTGTAATCAACAAAAGAGTCTGAAATGCAGTCCTTGGGTGCAACCTCAAAAATGACAGAATGATCTCAATTTGTTTCCAAAGAAAACCATTCAACATCACAGTAACCCAAGTCTATGCCCGTACCACCGATGCCAAAGAAGCTTAAGTTGATCAGTTCTATGAAGACCTACAAGACCTCCTAGAAGTAACATCCAAAAAATGCTGTCCTATTCATTATAGAAGATTGGAATGCACAAGTAGGAACTTAAGAGATACCTGGAGTAACAGGCAAGTTTGGCCTAGGAATATAAAATGAAGCAGGGTGAAGGCTAACAAAATTATGCCAAGAGAATGGACTGGTCATAGCAAACACCCTTGTTAAACAACACAAGAGACAACTTTAACCATGGACATCGCCAAACAGTCAATATCAAAATCAGATTGATTACATTCTTTGTAGCCGAGGATGGATAAACTATATGCAGTCAGCAAAAGCAAGACCTGGAGCTGACTGTGACTCAGATCATCAGCTCCTTATAGCAAAATTCAGGCTTAAAACTAAAGAAAGTAGTAAAACCACAAGGCCATTCAGGTACTAGCTACATCAAATCCCCTATGATTATACAGTAGAGGTTACAAATAGATTCAAGGGATTATATCTAGTAAATAGAGTGCCTGAAGAACTATGGACAGATAATTCATAACATTGTACAGTAGGCAGTGAACAAAACCATCCCAAAGAGAAAGAAACTCAAGAAGGCAAAGTGATTGTCTGAGGAGGCTTTACAAATAGCTGAAGAAAGAAGAGAAGTGAAAAGCAAAGGAGAAAGGGAAAGATATATCCAACTGAATGTAGAGTTCCAGAGACTAGCAAGAAGGGACAAGATGGCCTTCTTCAATGAACAATGCAAAGAAATAGAGGAAAACAACAGAAAGGGAAAGACTAGAGATCTCTTCAAGAAAACTGGAGATATCAAAGGAACATTTCATGCAAAGATGGGTACAATAAAGGACAGAAATGGTAAAGACCTAATAGAAGCAGAAGAGATCAAGAAGAGATGGCAAGAATACATAGAACTATACAGAAAAGATCTTAATGACCTAGATGACCATGATGGTATGTCACCCAGAGCCAGACATTGTGGAGTGTGAAGTCAAGTGGGTCTTAGGAAGCACTGCTGCCAATAAAACTAGTGGAGATGATGGAATTCCAGAAAAGCTATTTAAAATCCTACAAGATGATGCTATTGAAGTGCTGCACTCATTATGTCACAAATTTGGAAAACCTCAACAGTGGCAACAGGACTGGAAAAGGTCAACATTCATCCCAATTCCCAAGAAGGGCAGTGCTAAAGAACGTTCAAACACCAGACAACTGCACTCATCTCCTATGCTAGAATGGTTATGCTCAAAAGCCCAGCTCAAGCTAGGCTTCAGCAGTACACGAACCAAAAACTTACAGATGTTCAAGCTAGGTTTAGAAAAGGCAGAGGAACCAGAGATCAAATTGTCAACATTTGCTTGATCCTAGAGAAAGCAAGGGAATTCCAGAAAAACATCAACTTGTGTTTCATTGACTATGCTAAAGCTTTTGATGGTGAGGATCATAACAAACTGTGGAAAACTCTTAAATGGGAATATCAGACTGTCTTACCTGTCTCCTGAGAAACCTATATGTGGGTCAAGAAGCAACAGTTAGAATCTGACATGGAACAATGGACTGGTTCAAGATTGGGAAAGGAGTATGTCAAGGCTGTGTATTATCACCCTGTTTATTTAACTTATACATAAAGCACATCATGTGAAATGCCAGGCTGGATGAGTTACAAGCTGGAATCAAGACTAAGAAATATCAACAACCTCAGATATGCAGATGATACCACTCTAATGGCAGAAAGTGAAGAGGAACTAAACAGCCTCTTGATGAGTGTTAAAGAGGAGAGTGAAAAAGCCAGCTTAAAACTCATTATTAAAAAATTGTTAAATTTAAATATTTAAATAAATATTCAAATAAAAATTAAATTTAAATAAATATTTAAAAACTCAATATTTTAAAATATATATATATATATATATATGTATATATATATGTGTGTATATATGTATGTGAAGTGAAGTCACTCAGTCGTGTCCGACTTGTTTGCGACCCCGTGGACTGTAGCCCACCAGGCTCCTCCGTCCATGGGATTCTCCAGGCAAGGATACTGGAGTGGGTTGCCATTTCCTGCTCCAGGGGATCTTCCCGACCCAGGGATCGAATCCAGGTCTCCCGCATTGCAGGCAGACACTTTAACCTCCGAGTCGCCAGGGAAGCCCATATATATGTATATATATACACAAAAACTAAGATCATGACATCTGGACCCATCACTTTATGGCAAATACAAGGGGAAAAGATAGAAGCAGTGCCAGATTTCCTTTTCTTGGGCTCTAAACTCACTGCAGATGGTGACTGCTGCCATGAAATTAGATGATTGCTACTTGGCTGGAAAACTATGACAAACCTAGACAGTGTATTGAAAAGTAAAGACAACACTTTGCCAAAAAAAAGTCTGTATAGTCAAGGCTATGGTCTTTCCAGTAGTCATGCATGGATGTGAGAGTTGGACCGTAAAGAAGGCAGAGCACCAAACAATTGATGCTTTCAAACTGTGGTGCTGCAGAGACTCTGGATAGCAAGAAGATCAAACCAGTCAATCCTTAAGGAAATCAACCCTGAATACTCATTGGAAGGGCTGATACTGAAGCTGAAGCTCTAATACTTTGGCTACTGATGCAAACAACTGACTCACTGGAAAAGACCCTGATGCTGGGAAAGATTTAAGGAAGGAGGAGAAGGGGATGACAGAATATGAGATGGTTGGATAGCATCACCGATTCAATGGACATGAACTTGGGCAAACTCCAGGAGATGGTGAGGGTCAGGGAGGCCTGGCGTGCTACAGTCCACAGGGTCGCAAAGAGTCAGGCACGACTTGGGGACTGAATACACACACACACACACAGAATGTTTTTGATGAGAAGGATAAATAAACATGATCAAAGAATCTAATAGATTTAAATTTGCCTTCAAAATTTACATCTTTTGGACTATTTCACACTAATTCCCACAAAGAAAGAAAGCAGTGTCAGCAGTCACCTCCTAGATTCCTTTTTTTTTTTCCTTCAAATAATTTCATGAGTAAAAATGTCCTGGTCAGTCCCTGGTGTTTTCCAAAAAGAAGGATCTCCTAACATTTGCAGCATGCATGAAGGGAATCTTATGTGAGAATTTAAGGAGTTGGCAATCATAGATAAATGATAGATTTTCAGGAGATGTTTCTTTTTTCCTCCAGTTTTTCCAGATGATTTTTAGATGGAACTTCTAGTGGCTAGGTAAAAATGGAGTCCACTTAACCAAGAGATGGGATGTGTAGCGGATGCTGCCATTTGACACCTAGATCCTCCCTTCAGGATGGAGAGAACTGAATACCTTCGCTGCTGGGACCACTGGGTACTGACATCTCATAGCTGAGTCCTTATGTGCAAATCACCCTTGGCCGAAGGGAATCACTTGGTTCAGTGTTATGTCTGCATCCCAAGGGAAGCCTGCCTCCAGTGCTGATCAAAGACGGCATGTACAAGACTGTTCCCCTCGCCTCAGTGAGGGACAGCTCTGTAGGAATCTCCATTTAAGAACCCCCAGAAGCATCAGTTTGAGGTCTGTGCTGCAACTGTATCATGGTTCAGCCTTGCCCGATGCTCAGTCCTGCTTCGTTTACTCCCTTGCATGTGTAATTCACAGGACCAATACCCAGTAAATCTCAAGCACACAAATCTCCAACTTAGAGACAGCATACATTCATAACCGACATTAATACCAGCCTGCTCTCACTCTTGCTCCTGCATACTGCAGAGATTTGTATGTGTGAAATTGTGAACCTTTTGGAGCTCAGTTTCTTTTCTGTTTTCAGCTATCTGCCTCGAATTTACTGAAATTAATCTCAGTATTTTAGGGATGTATTCAATAGTTCTCTAAAAAGTTATTTATGTCTTTTGTACTTTTGGAGCAGTAGCTTGGCTTAAAAGAATAAGCAAGGATTCAGAAAACTCGGGATTATACTTTATACATGATACTTTTTACTCTTAACATTTCCATGTCTCTGTTTACACTTAAAAGTCAGCTTAGTAGCATCTACCCTGTGGATTTCTGATGATATTCCAAATGAGATTAGATATAAAAATAAACCAATAAATTAGAAATAGGTTATCACTTATAAACTTGATAATATTTTTAAAAGAAAATACCAATTACTAAAAATAATAGGTGAATTTTTCACGATCATGCATTTTTAAATGAACCTTATCTGATTTTTCTCAATCTGAATTTGTATGTGGCTTAAAAGTATATAAACTGAGTGTCAGAAGACTTTCAGTTCAGTTACTCAGTCATGTCTGACTCTTTGCAACCCCATGGACTGCAGCACGCCAGGCCTCCCTGTTCATCACCAACTCCTGGAGTTTACTCAAACTCATGTCCATTGAGTTGGTGATGCCATCCAACCATCTCATCCTCTGTCATCCCCTTCTCCTTCTCCCTTCAATCTTTCCCAGCATTGGGGTCTTTTCCAATGAAAGAAGACTTTAGAGATCGTCTATTCAAATTCTCTTTCTCACAGATGAAATGGAGGTAGCATAAAGGCCTATTGTTATATGATTAGTTAGAAAAATGTTCGCAACTAGACATGGGGGTGTCCCCATTTCCCTACTTCTTTGTAGTTATTTTTTTAACTTACAGTGATCATAGAAATTTGGCAATTATGTTTGACTTATCCTTACCTACCAGTATTTACTGCTTTGCAAAAATTATTCCATTCTTTCTATTTTGAATAATGTTCAGCTTTGTTCTCTTTTTCATTTCCATCTTTCCCTTCCAATTGAAATAGAGCCTATCAAAATGAGCTTACACAGGACTATACTGAATATTTTCTCTAAAAAGAGCATGCAAGCCCTTTAATATAAAATTGACATAGTACTAAATATAGACTTAATTCAGTAAACTGACATCTTGGCAAATGCTCTTTTTACCTCTGTGGACAAGTTGGTACATGTGTGTGAGTGCATGTCTTTGCATTTTAAAGAATGGAAGTTTTACCTTGCCACAAAAGCACTCTGAATAAGAAAATAAGTCACACTTGCCATGTAGAAGCAGGAGCGATGGGACTGGTTATAGCTGACTTCTGTCTCTGATTTCTCCATTCCCATTATTCTGTTTGACATTTCTGAAGCCAGTTTTAACATTTTAGTAGAGTCATAAATAGTGGCAATAACCCGGAAAGGTTGGAATATACAACACTGGAGAAGAGAGATAAATAACATATGTATGTTCTTACATTAAAAGGGCAAGGGGGCATTAAACATTGGGTGAACCCAATTCCAAGCAGAACACACTGAGAGACTGGGAGAAAATACAGGACAGGCTCTCGCCCTCAATTCGGCAGGAGGCTGGGTCCTTCCTAGTCTTGAGGGTTTTTGCATTAAATGACAATGAATGCCATTCAGGCAAGTTTGCAGTGATGAGGCGTCTGTTAGTGACCTGCCTCCTATTCTAAAGCTGGGGCCACCGCATGGAACAACTCCAGGAACAACCTTCACAAGGAACAACCTTCACGCAGCTATACTGCAGCCCCGCATTAGACCTGGTAGAAAAAAAAAAAAAAAAGATTTCCACTTGTCCTCATTTTGTTTTGATTATCCTTTCTCCTGTTTATTTTTGAGGAGCAGATATTTAAAATTTAGATTTTCCTCTTCCACGACAGTGCAAAACATTGGCGACTCATTCACAATTTATAAACTCAGCAAATGTAGGCACTTGTGGGCATTGCCTGTTTTTTTGTTGGTTGTTTGTCTTCAAATCTGGTTAAGAAAATGGCTCTGGATGGTTTCTGTGGAGCTTGAAGGGCAGCAGGGTCTTGCCTCTGTTCCCAGGCAGTGTAACTAAAGATTCTAAGACGATTCAATACTCTTATTCCATGGAGTGAGTGATTTCTGGGCAAGTGACTGTTTCCCTGTGAGAAATAATAGCCAGCATAGATAAAGCTAAAGTCAGGCAGCAATGGAGCCTCCGATTCCCTTGGAATCTAAAAATCTCACCTGAAGGTTGTTTACTAAGGGTCTGGAACCCAGATGAGGGTTGATTTAAGAGCGGCCCGAGGAAGCAAGACTGCGCAGGTGACAGCAGGCGGTTGGGAAGCCTAAGACAAGCCCTGCCGGGTAAGGATGATGACCTGATTGGCAAATCTGAAGATGGGACTGTCAGGACTGAGAGGAGATTAGCAGTAAATGATGATAAAGATTACAGAGAACAAAACACTGCTTTCCTGTCTGAGTAATGACAAGAATACGAAACCAGGAGCCTCAACTGACATTCTCGTCCTGGTGCAGAGAAGAGGACAGGGACTCAAGTTCATACTAAGCTATCCAGCGCATCTCCATGCCACTGGCCCCAAAACCAGATAATTACATTCCTGCTTTTCTTTCCAATTCATCTTTCATCAAAAAGCTGTGTGACCCATCATCAGTAAAACCAACAAAGATGGCTGGGAAGTAAGTCTCCAGACATCTCAAGCCTTCCCAAACCAAGGAAATAATGCATTTCAACCACTCATACTGATTTTTTTTTTTTTTTTTGGAATGTCAAGCTTTGCAGCTCAGCTGTCAGAGCAGTGAAGTGAAAAATAAAATTAGGGGCCAAATGCCTAAACCCTCAAGAAATGTCATGGAGAAGAAGCAAAACAAGTAAAAGGCTTTCCTTATTATTATTTTCTTAATGTTTAAATATATGGATTTTGTTATCAGTGCTCTGAAAATGGAATCAGTGACCCATTGGACCAAATGCTTATGTTTAAGAAATGCCTTGAACTTTAAATAAACACCATTTTCTTTTCTCTTGGATTAATTTACTTGCAGATGTGTGACTCAGTTCAGGAATATATACCCAGCTGAGAAATACAGACAAGGGCAGGGCAGAACCTAATTTCCTTACTATTTAGACTTTATTGAACAGACAACATAGCTTTCAAAAGAAACATGAACTTCTCTTTCTTATTCACTTCAGGGACAGAGGGATGGAATCGAAGGCAGAATTCAGTTTCCTCCAGTGACCACAAAATAGCATTTTAAAATCTTGTAGTGTTTTGCATTTGCTCGTTTTGATTTTTTTTCTTCTTTAAGGCAGTCTTGTGCATTTCTAAGCAGCCCTGTCTTGCAGCCTCCTTGGTCCTGTACTTAGTAGTGGTCAAAATGCATTAAATGGATTGTGCAACTACAAGGAATTCACAGCACCTCTCTGGGCCTTACATTTTTTCTTTAAACTGAATGAGTTTCACTAAATCATGTCCTGTTCCAGTGTCTGGTCTATTTTCTAGGTCTTTGTAGGTTTGCATGTCTCCCTGTGGAAAGATGGAATCTCTTACTACAGTCCCAAATACTAGAGGATCAGCTAATTAACGGGCCATAGCTGAAGAGAACAGTCCTGATGATTTGTGAAAGAGACTGAGGGTGGTAAGTTTAGTCTAGAGTCTTTGGAATCTAATGGCTCTTTTTCCCCCTTTCTCATTAGATGGTTTTTTCCTGTTTGCAGTTTAGTGCTCTATAGATCTGTACTTCACTGTGATCAGTAACTAAAGAAAAAGGCATTATCATTTCCATGAATAATTAGAAAACAAACTGAAAAATCAAATGCATGCCAGGATCTTCCCATCTTAGAACAGCAGGGAAAATATTTACATTGGATGTTGAGCCCGTGTCAAGTGGACAAACTGACTACAGGGTAGTCATTGTCCTCACTATCCATTATCTCCTTGTTTTGATTCAATGGTTTGTTAAACTGTTGTTGTTCAGTCACTAAGTTGTGTCCGGCTCTTTGAGACCCCCATGGACTACAGCTATTTTTAAACTCTCTTCAATGTGACTGAGAAACCATTTAAGTTTTTAAAACTATTCCTGAAATAACTCAAAGCCATCTAAAATGGTTTCTAGATTTAGACTTCCCAGACACATAAAACCCACATCATAATCTAACAAGTAAAGAATCCATCTGCAATGCAGAAGACCCTGGTTCAATTCCTGGGTTGGGAAGATCCCCTGCAGAAGGGATAGGCTACCCACTCCAGTATTCTTGGGCTTCCCTGGTGGCTCAGATGGTGAAGAATCTGCCTGCAAGGTGGGAGACCTGGGTTCGATTCCTGGGTTGGGAAGATTCCCTGGAGAAAGGCATGGCAACCCACTCTAGTATTCTTGTCTGGAGAATCCCCATGGACAGAGGAACCTGGGGGGACAGTCACAAAGAGGGGTCACAAAGATCTGGACATGACTGAGCGACTAAGCACAGCATGGACTGCAGTGCAGTTTGTTAAATATGTTAACATTATTTTAAATAATATTTTGCTGTCCTACAATAAGTATAATTTTAAATAGTGTTTGTCAAGAAATTGTTATTTATAAATAAACCTCTGTCTTAGTGAAATAACTTTTGCTTATTAGTAAAGCTAAACATTGTCCCTGTTAGTTTAAATAGAACAAAGTAAAAGATTTAAGAGGTGTGTCCGTCTCCTAAGGCTGCTGCAACAAATTGCCACACACCAGTTGACCTAAAACAATAGAAATTTATTCTCTCATGGTTCTGGAGTCAGAAAGTCCAGAATCAAGCAGTGGCAGGACCGCTGGCTCTGAAGACTCTTGGGGAGAATCATCTCCCAGTTCTCATGTAGCCTCCCGTGGCTGCCCAGCCATCCTGGCCATTCCTTGGCTTGTCTATGCATCATTCCAAGCTGTGTCTCCATCCTTCATCACTGCTTTTACACCATCATCTCCTCTACGTCTCTGTCTTCCCCTTTTCAGCCTCTTAAAAGGACATCCATCACTGAATTTAAGCCCCACCTAGTCCAGAAATGATTTCGTCTCAAGATCTTGACTTATATCTGCATAGACCCTTATTCCACACAGGGTCAATTCTGAAGTTTTAGGTTGACATATCTCTTGGGAGGTCACCCTATACTTTGGTTTGGGCTGATATAACAAATAACAATAGACTGGGTGGCTTAAACGATGCACATTTCTCTCTCATAGTTCTAGAGACTGGGAAGCCCAAAGTCAAGGTGTCAGCAGATCCAGGCCTGCTTCCTGGTTCGCTGACAGCCTCTTCCTGCTGTGTCCGCACATGATGAGGAGCCAAGACAAGAGGCAAGTGCTGTAATGTTCCTGCTAAAAAGGGCACCAATCCCATGCATGAGGCTCCAGCCTCATGACTTAACTGCCCCCCCTCCCCCAAATACGATCACATTGGAGATGAAGCTTTCAACACACACATTTAGGGGGGCAGACATGAACATTCAGACCATAACACCATTCAACTCATTATATAAGGGAAGGTCATGGAACTCAGATGAAGAACTAGCAGCTGGGCCTCAGAAACCACGGGAGAGAGCAGCTGGCAGTTCCCTTGGAAACCTAGCTCATTCTCTCAGTCATCCTCTGTCTCCCTCTGGGGCTGCCTGGGTCCTTACTCTCTTTCTCTCTGCCCGTCAGCTTCCATCATTTTTCTCTGTGGCTCAGCTCTCTTTCATGGCAGAAGAGGACCCTGCAGATCTTAGTTTTACATGCCTTGAGCTCAAGAGGCCCGTGGAGAGTGACTGGCCTCTCTCAATCCTACTTTTCTAAAACAAAATGGTGTCAGGGCCAGTGTAGATCAAGCACCTCTCATGGGTCCCTTCAGCTAGAGCTAGGGGCGTGGTTAGGTGAGTGAAGTTCAGGAAGGGAAAGGCCTTAAATCAAGTCACAATGGCCTGGAGATTAATCATAAATAAGAAGTTTTTATACTCTGATGTGACTGAGAAACCATTTAAGTTTTTAAAACTATTCCCCAAATAATTCAAAGCCATCTAAAACGGTTTCTAGATTTAGACTTCCCAGACACATAAAACCTACATCGTAATCTAACTATAGAGTGGAGTGTCTGGGCCTGCAAGGACTGTCAAGGTAGTTGCAGTGACTTTTCATAAAAATCTTTAAGAAAACCCCAGTCTAGGAGATAGACACAAACTATTACATTTAGAATGGATAAACAGCTAGTCCTACTGTATAGAACAGGTAACTATATACAATCTCCTGGGATAAACCATAATGAAAAAGAATATAAAAAAGAATGTATATATGTGTATAACTGAGTCACTTTGCTCTATAGCAGAAATTAACACAACACTGCAAATCAGATATACTTCAGTAAAAAATTAATTAAAAAAAAAAAGAGAAAATTCTAAGCTGTGTTGCCTGCCAACTAGGAAACACATTAAGCTTTGATCCAAAGGCTTTTTTGAGTTCCACGAAAATTTCTGGGTATATATTTGAGTGGTGGATTAAGGGGCCAATGAGATGCAATCTCTTTCTTTTGAAAAGAGGTTTCTACTTGGCAGTAATGGAAGAACATACCCTGAGAAAGAGGGTGTACACGTGCTTGGAGGTGCGGTGGCTGGGGGTGCATGTGCTAATTGCCGTGGCAGGACGAGGGTTACTCAGAAAACTGGTGAGAGAGGAAAATGAGAAGTGATAAACTGGTTGGAAATTGATAAATCTCACGGAGACAGAGTTAAATATGATGATTGCAACTGAATAAGTTCTCCTTTCCTTTGACAAATCAGTGAGCCTTCAGAACAGTGTGAAGCTTGACTTTCAGACATGAAATGCAAACACTTACAAGCGTGAGGGGGCTGGCACTTAGGCACAGCTTCCAGATCTCAGAAGGCTGGGAGGATAAACAACTTTAGGAATCTTAGCATGAAATTTAGGTACTGGAGAAATCTGAAGAACAAAAGCACTACAAGTTCAGGTCTCATAAACTAGAACTGGCACGTATGATGTAGGAAACTGGCTGGCATGGGAAAAGACGGGTTGTTGATTTCAAATACCAAGTGCGGAAATAATGCTATGTGTGTTAACTGAACTTACCAGGAGAAAATGCGATGAGAAAAGCTATCCTGTTACTGAGACAGGACCAGAAATGAAAGACACAGGGTTTGGTAAGGTCTGCAGAGTAACCTTAGATGTTATAAGACCTGACAATTAATTATAATAGATTGTGTTACTTTTCTGAATAAATCTGTACAACAATGGTTTACAACACTGGTTCCATAGTATGGGCTGAATTGTTCACCACCACCCTCCCCCCAATTTCTATAATTAAGCCCAGCCTTAACCTCCAATGTGACTGTATTTGGAGACTGAGTTTTCAGGAGGTAATTCAGGGCTTCTCAGGTGGCTCAGTGGTAAAGAATCTGCCTGCCAATGTAGGAGCCTCAGGAGACATGAGTTCAATCCCTGGGGTTGGGATTGAACCCAACCCACTCCAGTATTCTTGCCTGAACAATCCCATGAACAGAGGAGTCTGGCAGGCTACAGGAGATGGGGTTGCAAAGAGTCGGACACAACTGAGCATGCACGCACACACAAGTTAAATGAGATCATGAATGTGTGGCATAATCTGATAGGATTGGTGGCTTTATAAGAAGAGTCTCTCTCACTCTTTCTCTCTCTCCATTCACGAAGGAAAGGTCTTGTTAGGCCACAGTTGTACAGGCCAGCAAGACGGTGCTCCTGACCCTGTGGGACTTTGATCAGGAACTTATAGCCTCTAGAAGTATAAGAAAATAAATTTCTGTTGTTTAGCCCACCCAGTCCACGGTATTTTGTTACAGCAGCTAACAAAGACCAAGACATACAGCCATAAACATCATATTTGTATACATATACATGTTTACATATTTTTTCTTTATGCTATCAAGTTACTGTCGCATAAGGCTCATATTTGGAGTAAAAACATCACCTACCTTTATTTTCTTTTTTGGATGAGTGTAGCATTTTGTGTGTGACTGGATTTCGGTCGACAAAATTCCAAATCAAACTGCCATTACAATGGCAGGGTAAGAGACAAAGGCTGGGGAGTGGAGATGGACAGGGGATGCTGCGTGCTTAGAGATACAGATCAGCAATGCCACGCTAACAACTCTTGGCTCTCCTCCTAACTGAATGTGTAGGCTTGTTGATTGTTGATTTCCACTAAGAATTCAGAGCGGCACTGACGTCTGCCCATATCTGTGTAAATTTTTGGCATGTCTGTCCTGAACGGGTACAAAAAAAGCTGTGAAACACCAGGAAACTGAGATGCTCTGTCCGAGCAAGACCCCACCTGGCGAGAACCACGCCTGCATCTATAGCTAAATATCAGGGACTTCATCTCATTTTGCAGTGGTTGTTTATGTGTGGTTTCTTACAGCTGAACTCTAGCCCACCTTAAATAATACACTTTCCAAATTCTTTGTCCATGATGGGTTCTACACTGGGGCCAAGTGAGTGCTGTTTCAATACAGATAATGTGGGGAATTTTCTGAGGATTCTGAAATATTTGTTTTGAAGTTTTGGGAGATATTCTTTCGCATCTTAGCAAAGATGTAGGAAGAAGGTGGGGACAGCACTTACAGATCAAAGAAGGGTGGTAGGTACCATAGACTTGGTATGTATGGGAAGTTTGAGGATAAGAGACCAAAAACCAAGTGTGCAAAAGCGGCTTCAGGGGCTTCCCTGGTGGCTCAGTGGTAAAGAATCCACTTGCCAATGTAGAAGACATGGGTTCTATCCCTGATCTGGGAAGACCCCACATGCCATGGGGCAACTAAGCCCATTTGCCACAACTACTGAGCCTGTGCTCTAGAACCCGGGAGCCACAACTACTGAAGCCCACGCATCCGAGAGCCTGCGCACCGCATCAAGAGAAGCCACTGCAATGAGAAACTCGCACACCACAACTACAGAGTAGCCCCCACTTGCCACAACTAGAGAAAAGACCACACAGCAATGAAGGCCCGGCACAGCCAAAAATAATATGGGTAAGTAAATAAATAAAATTATATTTAAAAAGAACCCTTCAGTGGTTAAATATTTAGAATACGTTTAACAATGAAGCCACTTAGAAGGGACGGCTTAAATCAGTCAGATACTAGAAAGCTGGGTAGAACATAACTGTGTTGGATTTGCATTTTCTATCTGTACATTAACCGTATCTGCCAGCTCCTTATCTGTTATGAAGGCAGAGTGGATATGCTTTTCTTTCAGCATGCGTTTCACTTGCCTTTCATTGAGTCAAAGTTCTCTTGCAAACAGGGATCCATTCAAACGTTACTGCCTGATCCAATAACAGTAACAGGTAGGACTTCTTGAGTCTTGTTTAATCACGTAATAATTCACCAAATCCTCACAACAATCACAGGAGACAATCAACATTAGCATTTCGCATCTGGGGACACTGAGGCTTGGAGAAGCTCAGAAACTTGTCCAAACTGCACACACATCGTAAAAGTGACAGAGCTAGGATGTAAATCTGATTAGCTCCACTCCTGGTGCCACTTTAGCAAACCAACTAGCATAGCACATTGTTCTACTGAAACTACACATGATATTCTAGCCTTTGCAACTTAAATCCAAAATAACACTTTCCTCCCCCTTATATTCTGAGGCTGTAGTCATCTAATTCATTTCTACAGATCAGTATATTTCTATCATAAATATACTGATGCCAATGTAGCATCTAGGCATGAAAATGGAATATATTAATATTACCTTGAACCACCCAAATTTGGCCAATGGATTAAAGAGTACTATGGCTACTTCCTGTCCTCCTGACACTCTATAAGAAAATATCCATGACGACATAGATCCAACTCATAGATGTCTTACCTATTCTTGAAAACTCTCTGGTGCCTCACGCTTGAACACACAGAAGCCACACGATGCTGACGACAAATCATAAGAAGAGGGCTGGAGTGTGAGAGGGCTATGCATACAGGAGACGTGCGCCGAGAACAAGGAGGCTGGGTCCCAGTGGGCGTCTGGGGTGGGAGCTCATCACAGCACCTAGAGACAGCCAGACGGCAACTGTGTGTCAGAACTGAAGTCTGCTGAGCCTGTTACACGGACTGCAGCCTGTCACACGAGCCTGTAACTCCAAACATACTTTGGAGTCAGAAGGTCTGCTGCGTGGGCCAGCCATGGGGCACTCTTGGGAGAGGGCAGTCTTCTTAATTCATCCAAATCTCATCTCCAGCTATCCTCCAGAGAGCCTGTGTGCTACCCTGAGTTAGAATCCCGAGTTCCCAGTAATGAAAACAGGATGAAACGATTGAGGGGCTTGGCTTTTCGGAAGCAAGCAGACTTCCCTGTATCCACCTGCACGTTGCTCTCTGAGTCAGGAAAGCTACAGGATCAGTGTTCAAAGCAATGTCTCCTGTGCCTGCCCTTCAGAGGACACACCACAGCTCCCTTTCGAAGCATCTATGCCGTCTGACATCCAAAGTTTAATGTGGACAGAATAGGTAAAGATGTAAACAGTGGAAGTTTTGATCTGAAGCCTGGGAATGGGGCTTCACAGCTTTGTTTCCTATTTAGGAGTATTTTCAATATACTCCTACTCCTAGTTAGGAGTATATTCAAAGTTGCCACGTGAATGCCTATGGAGGGAAGAGAAAAAAGGGGGGTGTTGAAGAAGAAATGACAGGGGCAAATCTCGATAAAAGCGTGATTCACTCACAATCAATAGGAGAAAAGACATTACCAGCTGCATATATTAGCACGTTATTAACACGCCCACTCAGGTTTTGAAATATCCATTTAAAATAACTTAATTAAAACCCAATTATAGAAACTTTCCACCCTAACAATGAAACATCTATTTTATGATCATTCTGCATGTCAGTGGACTCTAATTTTTAAAGGTGAATTGCAACTTTTAAATTGGGAATACATGTAAATCCATGGCTGATTCATATCAATGTATGACAAAACCCACTGGGAAAAAAAAAAAAATAATAATAATAAAAAAAAATCAAAAAAAAAATAAATAAAAAAAATAAAATAAAATAAAAAAAATAAAAAAAAAATAAAAGGAGCACTAAAAGGGCAGACTCACATAATAATCATACTGTCTCAAAGATATTTTTGCCCTGATTTGAGAACACGAATTCTGGTTGTCCTAATACGGGAAAACAGAAAGCATTCTAAGCATTTTAATCTCAGGCGTATTAAGCAAGTAAGCTACAAAAATTTGTGTTTTAACAACTGTATAAGAAATTAATGAAAAAAATATATATATAGTATGCATGATGTTTTTATAACATGCCATCCAATTGTAACTTTTTAAATGTATTTATACGTAAAAAATTTATTGAGCATTTTAGAAACCCTGAGAGATGCAGTAATATGAATATAAAGCAAGATTTCTAGAAAATCACTTCTGTTTTTGTATTTTGGGCCAGAGTCCTCATTCATCAACATAGTGATGAGCCAGACCTCACGATGTGATAACGGTGCCTTTTGTTGCTGGCCTGCAAATAACTTGGTGCCTCATAATCCTCTGCTTGGCATAGTCCTGAATCTGGTTCAGCATCCATGAGTGTGCTGTCCAGCCTCCCCTCTGGGAAGCCAGCATCTGCCACAGCTTCCGTGATAGGAAGTTATCCAACACTGCCTAGTGAATCCTACTAGGTGGTAGGCCCCTTTCTATTTCTTTAGCTTGTGCATTTTAGGACTTCAGAATTAAGAACAGAATCTAAACCAAAAGCCAAGTCGTGCCAGTGTCTATTTCACCTGCCTTCTCGGTTCCAGTAGCTCCTGTGCTGTTTACCTTTGCTGTTTTCATGTGTAGATGGAGCTGTCATTGCTGTTGCCAGAACTAACACGCAAATGGAAGGATTATAAGCAAACTTCGAAAAGAAGGTTTATGCTTTTAATGTTAATGCCGACTGAGATTCTCACTAAGAACGTCAATAACGCGTTTGTTTATTTCCTCCCTCAAACACATTTTTCCTCGCATGATATATTTGTAATATGTGAATACACAAACATATCAATGTTTACACATTAGAAAACTGAGATTTTGAGAATTAATGCTGCCATTCGGCTCTTTGTCAGGCTTATCCCACTCAAAAACATCTGAGTGTTTCATACTTTCTGCATTGTCAAACCCAAACGCCTCTGTCTGGTTGTCGATCCACACCCTCTCCAGTCTGGCTCCGTCCTACGCATCAAACCACTCAGTATTAGAGTTCTCGGTGTGCACGCTCCTGTTCACCTATGTTCACCTTCACCAATCTCCAGGCAACTCTCAATTCAAAGATCCAGCATTCTCTCAAACACCTTGGTCCTTACACACTCAACTTCCTAATTCAGCGCTTATTCTGGTATTTAGTTATATACTGCATCAATTTGTAATACGATGCTGTTTTTAAATTATTTTCGATGTGCCACTTTATTTCCCTCAACTCTTCTGGAAGCATAAACAATTAAGTCATGAAGAGGTAAGTGTGAAGCTCAAAAACAAAGTGTTAGCAGTGCCATTTCCTGGCTTGGATGCCGAGTGGGTTAGGATGCTTGAAGGCAGAAGATGACTCTAGAACCTGCTGGTTTCTGGCAAGGACAGCAGTGGTCACTTCCCCTCTTAGCGGCGGCCCCATCCTACAGATAGGTAAACCCTCACCCCACCAAGGGGCCTCCCTGCTGGCTCAGCAGTAAAGACTCCACCTGCAGTGCAGGAGACCTAAGACAGGTGAGTTCAGTCCCCGGGTCAGGAAGATGCCCTGGAGGAGGGCACGGCAACCCGCGCCAGTATTCTTGCCTGGAGAACCCACGGACAGAGGAGCCTGGTGGGGTACAGTCCACGGAGTCGCAGAGAGTCAGACACGACTGAACAACTAACCCTTTCACAAGACTGAAAATATAAACAAATTAAGAAAAGCTTTAGATTTTTTAAAACTTAGGACTGGCGGGTTGCAAAGAGTTAGATACAAACAACTGAAGCGATTTAGCAGGCAGGGAGGCATCCTACCAAGGAAGTGGCTTTCTGCTCTGGCTGGGTCCTGAGAAATCCAGGCTGAGGAAAAAGAGAGAAGAACAGGAGTCTCTGATCAACGGAGGATTTTCCACTGTTATAATCTCATTGCTCTAGGAGCTGTTTTACAGATACAGCCAAAAGAAACTAAGTCTTCCCTTACTTTTCAACCCAGATGGAAAAAAAAAAAGGGAAGCATTCATGAAATAAAAATCTAAAATAACTTTTTTGCAACTGTATTTGCTTCCTGGAAATGGGATAGCAAAGGCTAAATACAATGTTTATAGAACTTTAATTTATTAAGTTGTAAATAAAATGCATGCCTTTGAAATGCATTTATCATTTTAAAAAGTTTCATAGAGTTCACCTCTATATTTATTCAGATTTCTTTGCCTAGATCTATCTAAACACCTTTAAACTTTCATATATTTTAATCTTCAGTGAGAAATACTGAAGTGAAATAGGTCATTTCTTTCCATGGTGGAGCTGATGGCTGACTCCAAGCTGTGACCAAATGATCGCTCTTTGAGGCCAGATGAGAAATATGTACATGGACTTATTTTTCCTTATGTGTATCCTCAAGAGTCCATTAATAATTCTACTTTCATAATGATGCGAGTTAACTTTTAGAACCATTTTAGTAAAAAAGAAAAAAAACAAAAGAGAGAGGTCTTTATCTCTTCAAGCTGACAACTTTGGCTGTGGAATTTTTAAAAATATTAGAGGACAATTGTGTGTTTGGGAGGAAAAATGTGGGCTGACTCAGAATCCTGTGGCTAAAACATCTCCATTTGTCTTTATAAAGTCTATATTCTGAAGACACGAAATACATTCCAACTGTTGGAAACTTTTAGTTCAAATCAATTTGAGTTTTTCTGCTCAAAGTCATTAATTCAGTTTGTTAGACTGTCTCTTTCTTAACAAAGTGGAACATAAAGAACTCAGATTTTCTGAAAAAAATTAAAGAGTGGTAGATAAGGTCCTTATACATAATTTCTAATATATATTTATGCTCACTCTACATCCTGTACTGTGCCAAATTCTTTGCCTCCATCATCTCATTTTATCTTCATAGCCATCCCATGAGGTAAATACAATTAGCATGACCATTTTCTGAGGAGAGGACTAAAGTTTGGAGGGTTTTAGTTCCTTAATGTCATAGAATTTTGTCAGGTCCAAAATTTATACCTAGACATTCTAACTCTGAAGCTAGAGCCTTTAATCACTATTCTATTTTGCCTCCCAGACAAAAATCAGCCTTAACTTTTAGCTTATTTTCAGCTGAAGATGAGAATCTTCTTGAGAACACGGTTCTATAATGAGAGCCCAAAACAAGCCTAAGACCTCACACCCAATTCCATGTGGGTCTTTGCCCCACACCTAGCAGTTCCCTGATGCCAGCCGGGTGTCATACAATCCAACTCAATTGTGACACCACCTGTACCAGCCAACAGTGCTGAAGCTCCAGGTCCAGGGCTCAGTCCTACAAGGCTGCCCTCCACTCCAGATGTCCGTGGCAAATCCAAGTTGTCACCCATGCTTCTGACCCATCGGGCTACAGAAGGGAAGGTCCAACAACCTCCTCGTTGCGTTCAATTAATTTGCCAGAGAGCTCATAGAACCCAGGGAATCACCTTACCTACCAGATGATCGATAATAAAATAACTCAGGAACGGCCAAACTGGAGACATATATAAAGCAAGTGTGGAAAAAGGCACGGAGCTTCCGTCCTCTCTGCAAGAGCATCACTGCCCCCAAACCTCCATTCTCTCTCCCACCCAAGAGCCCGCCAAACTCCAGCGATCTTTTTAAGTCTGCTTCATTGCAGACAGGATTGATTAAGTTATTGGCCATGGCTGATCAGCTCAACCTTCAGCCCTTCTCCTCCCTCTGGGAATTCAGGGGATGAGACTGAAAGTTCCAACCCTCCAGTCACAAGACTGGTCTCTTGGAAACCAGCTTCCATCCTTAGAGTATCCAGTCACCTCATGTCCATAACAAAAGAGATCTTTGCTGCTGTCAACACTTTGGAATTTTCAAAGGTTTTAAGAGCTCTGTGCCAGAAACTAAGACTAAATATGCATTTTTTTCTTTTAACTATAAATCACAATATCACAAAGCCCTGTGAACAAAGGAAAGAACTTTTCTGCTTAAAAATGAGGGGCAGCTGGTAGATACACTTTGCATCCCTCCCTTTCCCCAGCACACAGTCCTAAATGTCTGCTTGCTTCGGGAGTAGACTCTCCTGGGGAAAGGAGAGGCCCCTCACTGAGCTAGATGATCTCCTGGGTATAGGTGTGTGCTCTAGCTTGTTCATTTCTTTTCATCTTTAACTCTATGGGGACAACTTAGACTATTTTATAAACTTCCCAGATCTTCGGCATTCTCAAGCAATCTCTGTGTGCTTCCCAGAGTTGATGTGGTATGTTTTTGGGGATGTTCTGAAACAAAGAACCTGGCAAAACCAAATGCTATTCAAACATTAGCTTCTATATTCTATCAAATATGGGGTCTAAGGTTAAGAAGGCCTGCACTAGATTTCCAAATATGGCCTATGAGAAGTATTTCTTAAAATGAGATTTCACAGATACACGCTTTACTATTTGAATGGCTTAAATATGGATCATGATAACATCCCAGTGTGATCACGTGCTTTGTGTAATAGCTCCTGGGATGACCTAAGTGGAAATATTTTATGTAAGAATTAGCAATCTCCCTTGATTTCTGATGGGGTTACATCTCAGAAATCTATCATAAATTGAAAACAATCCTTAAATTGAAAATGCACTTAATACACTTAACCTACTCAAAGTGGGAAGATTCTCTGGAGAAGGAAATGGCAACCCACTTCAGTATTCTCGCCTGGGAAATCCCATGGACAGAGGAGCCTGGCGGGCTACAGCCCACGGGATCACAAAAGAGTCAGACATAACTTAGTGACTAACACAACAACAATCCTACCGAACATTAGGGCTTAGCTTCGCCTACTTTAGACGTACTCACAACACTTGCATTAGCCTATAGTTGTGCATAATCATCTAACACAAAGCCTGTCTTGCAGTAAAGTATTGAATGTCTCCGGTAATGTATTGTACATTGGAGTGAACGTGGAAAACAATGGTTTTAAGGGTAATGGTTGTTCATCCTCATGATAGTGTGTCCCTGGGAGCTGCAGCTGCTGCTCCCCAGGATCATGGGAAAGGATTGTACTAGGTATCACTCGCTGGCCTGAGAAAAGATCAAAATTCAGAATTCAAGGTATTGCTTTCACAACGTCATAAAGTGGAAAAATCATAAATCAAAGCAACATAAGTTGGATCCCATCACTCTCTTGTTCTGCCAAATGAAGTAAGAGGAACTTTATCCACTCTACTAGGACATAAATTAACTCTAAAAAAGTAACAGGAATTTTGCTGTGTGCCAGTGCTGCCTGGAGGTGCATGGGCAGGAAGGAGAACTTTGGAATGGTAGGCCGGGGAAAGGAAGAGGGACTCCGCAAGATGGCAGGCTTCCTGGACCACTGGAGGGATGCGGGCCGTGAGAGTTCCTTAGCGGAGAAAGGTGGCCACATCTCTAGTAGCAGTAACCTGCTATTTTTGTCTAAATATTCTCCGTAAAACGCATGAAGGAACACACTTGCTTTGTGTTGCTGGAACTTTGGGGAATTCAGACAGGAGGCAGGACTCCTTGCGTGCAGGCTGTGATCCACAGCACAGTGAGTAGATCGCAAAGGCTGAGTGGAGCGATGGTCACGGCCCAGAAGAGGGTGGAAAGGAAGGTCTCAGGCAGGTGAGTGAAAAGCAATCCTATTTTCAAGTCCTAGAGGAAGACGATCCACCGAGGAGTAAGAGAAAGACTATGCATATAGAAGGTGGAATTTTGAGTTACTTTACTTGGGTATTAAAAGGAAGCCCCCTCCCATCCATACAGATGACCTCACACTGCACTTATTTCAGAGCCTTTATCATGCCTGCATGGCCTGTCTAGCCTCCCTGTCTGAAATACTCAAAAGTTAAGCCCAGGTGCCTCAACTGTGTCTCTATTGCTTCCTAGCAGCCGCTGCTGATCCATCCTATGAACAGTGCCGTAAAGAAGCCCTTTTCCATTGTGCACGGCAAACATGGACCACAGCTGCTGGTTACTCTGGAGGTGATGTCGTTCCCTGTCTTACCTGGGAAGAGCCTGCTGCATTCAGCTCTCTGCTTTGGGCATCTTCACTCTTCAGTGTCACCAGCAGTGATTTTATAGACAGCCTTAGCCGTTTGCGGTAGAAAGCTGCGGCCTTCAGGCTGCGGACAGCCAGACAGAAGGTTTTCACCTTTGTTGCCCGCTGTTGCACACTGACAGACTCCCCCACCTTCATCCTTACCGACCTGCTGCCATCAGAGGTCAGGGACAAGTCCTCTTGTCACTGTGTCCCCACTCGGCAGTGCTTGGGCGTATGTAAATGCTCAGGCAATACTTACAAGTTCACGAATGAGTAAACATGCTCCCTGTCATCAGTTTCCTCATTTTCCTGCTTGTGATTGCATTCCTAAAATATTCTCATTTTGAGAACTTGCTCAAAATGAGACTCTGTTGTTTAGTCACTAAGTGGGGCCCAAATCTTTGTGACTCCACAGACTGCATCAGGCTAGGCTCCTCTGTTTTCCATTATATTTCAGAGTTTGCTTAAATTCATGTTCATTGAGTCAGTGATGCTATCTAACCATCCATCCTCTGCCGTCCCCTTTTCCTTTTGCCTTTCATCTTTCCCTGCATCAGGGTCTCTTCCAGTGAGTCAGCTTTTCACATCAGGTGGTCAAAGTATTGAAGTTTCAGCTTCAGCATCAGTCCTTCCAATGAATATTCAGGGTTGATTTCCTTTAGGATTGACTGGTTTGATCTCCTTGCAGTCCAAGGGACTCTCAAGAGTCTTCTCCAATACCACAATTCAAAAGCATCAATTTTTTCAGTGCTCAGCTTACTTTATGGTCCAACTCTCACATCCATATATGACTACTGGAAAAACCATACCTTTTACTATATGGGCCTTTGTTGGCAAAATGAGACGAATTGTTAAAAATAAATATTATTCACAAAAGAATAAAATTCACAAAACTGAGCAAGATCATCATGTAGGGGATAGACAAAGGTTTTGAAAACATATATTACATATAGTTCTGTTTTCTTTTTCTTGGAGAAAAGTTTGTTAACCAAAAACAAAAACTTACTCCTGGAGTAGATAAAGCTGGACTAGGGAATACATTTTTCACGAGCTTATGGTGTGGCTTTATGATGAGTATTGTCAATAATTAATCAAAGACCTGACATTATTTAGTAGTAGACAGAGAGTGGTCTCTGTCTCTTCCTGGTCCAGAAAGTTCTTCCACATGTTTCCCTTATATTTTTTAAGGACTTGTTTTGACTCCCAGTGATCAATAAAAATTCAACTTGAATATACACAGTAACAAGGATGTCACTATGCTTCTTCCTTTCTATTCTGGCCTTGCTTTTGACCAAATAATTTGGCCTTTCTTTGGACCAAGTTACTCAGTAGATTAAATGGTGACAACCTAAAAACGATTTTTTAAAAAGGCTCCTGAATCATAACAAGCACAAACAAAAACAGGGAAATAAATTTGGAAGGCTTGAGGAGTTTTGTTTCAGATTCAGTGCATCAGTTTGCCTTTCTATTTGGAGACACTGTGTTGTGCTTAGTCACTCAATCATGTCCGACTCTCTGTGACCCCACGGACAAGCCTGCCAGGCCCTTCTGTCCATGTGAGTCCTCCAGGCAAGAATACTGGAGTGGGTTGCCATGCCCTCATCCAGGGGATCTTCCCAACCCTGGGATCGAACCCAGGTCTCCCACATTGCAGGCAGATTCTTTACCATCTGAGCCACCAGGAAGACACTGGTTTATGTGAAAACTCAATTATCACAATTATTAGGAATTGATGTTTCATAGCTGAATGGATGGAGCATTCCATAGTAATGAATGTATAGGCAGAGAGAGTAAAAATTGAGCAGACCTCTCACTTTAAGATATAATCTTGTCAGCTGAGGGTTTCAGGGAAGCATTCCTCTTCACTCCTTATTATATAGTGACTATGCTATTTACATAACAACTCTCTTCCCCTGTTCCTTAAACTTCAAGGCACTGCTTATAGTTGTCAGCCATCTTAAAACTAAGTCAACGATATCAATGCTTAAGAGTATTTAAGTCACTAAATGACTTTACTAAAATTAATTAATTTGTGAAAAGGTGATACTTTATATTTAGAGAAAGGCAGTTTTCTAATTAAATATGAAACAATTTGAAGCCCATATATGGATAATAAAAGTAAGCTGATTAAGTCTTTGTAAGAGACACATTGAGATTTCTTTGTATGATATTAAGTTTTTCCTGAATAAACAAAAAACCTTTTTTGATATGTAAGTCAAATGAAATACCTTAATACATTTTTTTAACTTCAAGGCTGGACATACATGTTAACTACATTTCTTAATGCTTGAAGTGATAAGCAAGCAAAAGTAAATGAGTGATCTTAGAATATATTTTATTCCATTAAAATAGTGTAATATGAGATTTTTGATAAATCACAATAATGTACAAAGTTTTATTTATTTGAGCTAAAAGGCAATACTTTGAGTAAGAGGAAAAAAGTAAATTTCCCTGCATTATAAGGGTGCTTAGAGTCCTTTCAACTAATTTTGTGAGTTAATGAACCATAGTATTTTTTTTGAAGCATCAACTGAATTTAGGTGATGAATTACTTTCAAGCAGTACAAAGAGTTCTAAGAGCTAAGTGACTTTTTGGATGGTTCTAATAAAAAAGTAGAAATAAAATAGATAATTAGTGAGAAACTTCTAGTCCTTGCTTTGTGTATATATACTTCATAAATTTCTTATAATTTCTTTCCACCGATTGTTATAATCCCAACTAAGATCTGGTGGCTTCCAGTTGGGGCTTCCCAGGTGGCGCTACAGGTGAAAAACCCTCCTGCCAACGCAGTAGATGTAAGAGATACAAGTTCAATCCCTGGGTCAGGAAGATCCCTTGGAGAAGGGAATGGCAACCCACTCCAGTATTCTTGCTGGAGAATCCCACGGACAGAGGAGCCTGGCAGGCTCCTCCCATGTGTCCATGGGGTCCAAAGAGTCAGACATGACTGACGTGACTCAGCGCAGCCTCCAGCTGGTTTAGGGCTAGGATGTCATGGTTTTAGCACTTAACATCCTACGTCCAAGGACATTTTCAGTGTCACACAAATGTAGATGGTTGGAAAAAGGGTTTTTACTGGACAGATGTTTATGCTGGCCTCTGAGGCATTCAACTCTATGCCTCTTGCACTATGGGCTTGGCATGATCAATTTACTGACACCTTCTTCCCACATACCATCTTTTTCCCTACATGAACCATCTCTCATATGCTTTGGAATTCTTTGTGTAACCCAAATTCCTCGGTGTGGTACACTACTCAGGAAGCCATCTGTGTCTAGTAAAAGCCCTATTTCCAACAGTCACATCAAAACCTACTCTTTGTTGTAGGAACTCGGTCTCTGTGACACCAAGTTGGCAAATGGACAAATTAAACTGTGCTAGTTACAGATACTATTCTGTTAATACTATTCACAGGGTTCTTGTGGCAAGGAAACTGGAATGGTTTGCCATTTCCTCCTCCAGTGGACCATGTGTTGAAAAGGCAAAAAGATATGACACCAGAAGATGAGTGTTCCCCCCACCCCAGATTAGAAGGTGTCCAATATGCTACTGGGTAAGAGCCAAGGGCAATTATTAATAGCTCCAGAAAGAATGAAGAGGCTGGGTCAAAGTGGAAACGAAGCTCAGTTGTGGATGTGTCTGGCGATGAAAGTAAAGTCTGATGCTATAAAGAACAATACTGCATAGGAACCTGGAGTGTTAGGTCCATGAATCAAGGTAATTTGGACATGGTCAAGTAGAATATGGCAAGAGTGAACACCAACATCTTAGCAATCAGTGAACTAAAATAGACGGAATTGGACGAATTTAATTCAGATGACCTTATATCTCCTACTGTGGGCAAGAATCCCTTAGAAGAAATAAATTAGCCCTCATAGTCAACAAAAGAGTCTGAAATGCAGTACTTCGGTGCAATCTCAAAAAAGATAGAATGATCTCAGTTTATATCCAAGGCAAACGATTCAACATCACAGCAACCCACTCCTGTGCCCCAACCACTGATTTTAAATAAGCTGAAGTTGAATGATTTTATGAGGACCTGCAAGACCTTCTAGAACTAACACCAAAAAAAAGATGTCCTTTTCATCACAGGGTATTGGAATAGAAAAGTAGGAAGTCAAGAGATACCTGGAGTAACAGGCAAGTTTGGCCTTAGAGTACAGAATGAAGCAGGACAAAGGCTAACAGAGTTTTGCCCAGAGAACGCACTGGTCATAGCAAACACCCTCTTCCAACAACACAAGAGACAACTCTACACATGGACATCACCAAATGGTCAATACCAAAATTAGATTGACTATATTCTTCTTTGCAGCATAGACGGAAAAGCTCCATACAGTCAGCAAAACTAAACCTGGTTGCAGTCATAGATGGAAAAGTTCTATACAGTCAGCAGAACTAGACCTAGACCCATCCGTTTCTTATCGCAAAATTCAGGCTGAATGTGGAAGAAAGTGGGGAAACCACTAGGGTATTCAGATATGATCTAAATAAAGTCCACTGATTATCAGTGGAGGTGATGAATAGATTCAAGGGATTAGATCTAGTAGACAGACTGTCTGAAGAACTATGGACGAGGTTTGTAACACTGCACAGAAGGCAGTAAACAAAACCATCCCACAGAAAAAGAAATGCAAGAAGGCTAAGTGGTTGTCTGAGGAGGCTTTCCAAATGGCTGAGGAAAGAGAAGTGAAAAGCATGGGAGAAAGTGAAAGGTATACCCAACTGAATGCAGAGTTACAGAGAATAGCAAGGAGAAGGCCTTCTTCAGGGAATGATGTAGAGAAGTAAAGGAAAACGACAGAATGAGAAAGACTAGAGATCTCTTCAAGAAAATCAGAGTCACCAAAGGAATATTTCATGCAAGGATGGACATGATAAGTGATAGAAATGGTAAGGACCTAACAGAGCAGGAAGAGATTAAGAAGAGGTGGCAAGAATAAAAAGAACTATACAAAAGAGCTCTTAATGACCAGGATAACCATGATGGTATGCTCACTCACCCAGAGCTGGACACCCTGGACTGTGAAGTCAAATGGACCTTAGGAAGCATTACTATGAACAAAACTAGTGGGGGTGACAAAATTCCAGCTGAGCTATTTAAAATCCTAAAGATGATGCTGTTAAAGTGCTGTACTCAATATGCTAGCAAATTTGGAAAACTCAACAGTGGCCACAGGACTGGAAAAGGTCAGTTTTTATTCCAATCCCAAAGAAGGGCAGTGCCAAAGAATTTTTAAACTACTGGACAAATGTGCTCATTTCACATGCTAGTAAGGTTATGCTCAAAATCCTTCAAGTTAGGCTTCAGCAATTGTGAACCAAGAACTTCGAGGTGTACAAGCTAGATTTAGAAAAGGCAGAGAAACTAGGTTGTCACGAGGGAGCTGACCTTCACAGTCAGCCCCTTTGCTGCATCTTTGAGGGTTGGGAAGTCTGTTGGGGGTCCTAGAACTTTCACAGCAGTGTGATAACTTCTTTGGTATAATTGTTCTCCAGTTTGTGTGTCGCCTGCCCAGTGGCTCTACAGTGGGGCTAATGGACAATAAAAAAGGCTGAGAGCCAAAGAACTGATCCCTTCAAACTGTGGTTTGGACAAGACTCTTGGGAGTCCCCTGGACAGCAAGGAGATCAAACCAGTCCATCCTAAAGGAGATCAACCCTGAATATTCAGTGGAAGGACTGATGCTGAAGCTGATGCTCCAATACTTTGACCACCTGATGTGAAGAGCTGACACTGGAAAAGACCCTGATGTTGGGAAAGATTGAATGCAGGAGGAGAAGGGGATGACAGAGGATGAGATGGTTGGATGGCATCACTGACTCAGTGGACATGAGTTTGAGCAAACTCCAGGAGATGGTGAAGGACAGGGAAGCCTGGCGTGCTGCAGTCCATGGGGTCACAAAGAGACACAACTGAGTGACTGAACAACAACAAAGAGAAACTAGAGATTGAATTGTCAACATTCATTGGATCATTGAGAAAGCAAGGGAATTCCAGAAAAATATCTACCTCTGCTTCATTGACTAGGCGAAAGCCTTTGACTGTGTGGATCACAACAAACTGTGGAAAATTCTTAAAAAGATGGGAATACCAGATCACCCTACCCGTCTCCTGAGAAATCTGTATGCAGGTCAAAAAGCAACAGAACCTTACATGGAACAACTGACTGGTTCAAAACTGGGAAAGGAGTACGATAAGGTTGTTTATTGTTACCCTGTTTATTTAACTTATATGCAGAGTACACCATGCAAAATGCCAGGCTGGATCAATCACTAGCTGGAATCAAGACTGTCAGGAGAAATAACAAACTTTAGTACACAGATGATACCATTCTAATGGCAGAAAGTGAAGAGGAACTAAAGAGCCTCTAGATGAAGGTGAAAGAGGAGAGTGAAAAGGCTGGCTTAAAACTTATATATATATATAAGATCACGGCATCCAGTGCCATCACTTCACAGAAAATAGATGAAGAAAAAGTGAAAATAGTCGCAATTTTATTTTCCTGGGTTCCAAAATCATGGAAGATGGTGACTGCGACCATGAAATTAAAAGTCGTTTGCTCCTTGGAAGAACAGCTATGACAAACCTGGTGGTGGTGATTTAGTCGCTAAGTCGTGTCTGACTCTTGCAATCCCGTGGACTGCAGCCCACCAGGGTCCTCCGTCCATGGGATTTTCCAGGCAAGAATACTGGAGTGGTTTGCCATTTCCTTCTCCAGGGGATCTTTCCGACCCAGGAATCAAACCCAGGTCTTCTGCATTGCAGGCAGATTCTTTACCGACTAAGCTATGAGGGAATCCCATGAAAAACCTAGACAGTGTATTAAAAAGCAAAGACATCATTTTGCCAACAAAGGTCTATAGAGTCAAATCTATGGTTTTTCCAGTAGTTACATACGGATGTGACAATTGGACAATAAAGAAGGCTGAGCGCTGAAGAACTGTTGCTTTCAAACTACAGTGCTGGAGAAGACTCTTCAGAGTCCCTTGGATAACAGGGAGATCTAACCAGTCAGTCCTAAAGGAAATGAATACTCAATGGAAGGACTGATGCTGAAAATAAAACTCCAATACTTTGGCCACCTGATGCAAAGAGCCGACTCAATGGAATAGACCCTGATGCTGGGAAAGATCGAAAGCGAAAAGAGAACGGGGTGGCAGAGGATGAGATGGTTAGATAGCATCACTGACTAAATGGACATGAATTTGAGCAAATTCTGGGAGACAGTGAAGGACAAGGAAGTCTGGCCTGCTATAGTCCATGGAGTTACAGAGTCAGACATGACTCAGCGACTGAACAACAATACTTTTTTGACCGGATATAGAGAAATAATGGATTATTTTGCATTGTGGTTATTAATTCTCTTAATCACCTGGGCTTTGCATATTGCATTAAGGTTGCTATGTGACCCTGGAGCAGAATACATTATCTCCGTGGTAAAACTGCATTAATGTAGACATATTTCCCTTTTTCATCATCATATATTAGAAAAAATATATTTAAAATAGGTAACAGGGGAGAGTATTTCAAGTTTTGAGCCTGAGCTCAGTTCCCCAGAAAATTCAGATGTGTTCAGTCATGGACAGGAAGCAGAAGAAAAAAAAAAACAACCCACAGGAGCAGAAGAGTTTCTAAGTGCAGAAGTCAGGTCCTAAGTCAATGAGTCAAGGTGAGCGGTCTCACTTCTGTGGTTTCCTTGCTTCCCTTTTCCCCTGCCCCACCCACGTCACAGACTTGTGTTTGAGCCCCTAAGAGGTGAGAGGGCCAAAGAATGTATGGAAAAGCAAGTTCACTAAAGCTCTGGGCGCCCTTCCAAATTCAGGGCACCCATCCAGGGAGAGCAACACCATGCCGTACAACCAGATGTGGTCCAGGGCTTGCATCAGGTAAAACTGTAGCCTGTGGGCAAGGAAACCACAGGGCCGATGCCTGGAAAAGACGGGACTCGTGAGTGGTGAGGGACATCAGCCATACCCTACACAAGTGAGGACAAGCCATTCTGCTTGCCGTTCACACCATCCCTGAAGGAGACACACTTGGCTACACTGGCTTCTTTCTGAGTTTTGTTACAGGCTGTTGAGGTATAAGCACCACTGAGGAAATGATTTTGTAACTATTTAACTGTTACAATTGTTTATGGGGATATTTTTAATCTTAGTTGTGTGACCTGTGAAAACACAGGTGATAATTATATAATACGGTGTATATGTCATATACATGTGTGTATTCAATTTACCCAGTCTTCTGGTGACATATGTGACTATATACATTTTTATCTCTACGTCTCTATCTCTACATATCTGTATTTATTCTACCTGGTCTTCTGACTAGGAGAGCTTAACCCACAGAAACTATTGTTGGCATCAAAGTGCTGTTCAGAAGGGGACTGTGAAGTTGAAAAGTAAACTCTGTACTTGTAATACAGGGAAATGCTTCATGTGTTAAGAAAGAAGCAAACAAAAGTCATCAAACATCAAAAACCTCCAAAATATTATCCTCCGCACACTGTTAATTTCTGTTACATTATACTTTCATTGTTCAATTTAATTGGGTATTTAATCACTCTTAAATTCTAAAATTAGTTATATCTTAAACTCCTTTGGGGGGAAATTTGAATGACTAGCAGAGAATTAAAATAAAATCTTCAAAGGAATCAGCCCTCTAATCCATTTTAGATTTCAGTGAACTTGGAGAAGACACTCTTTTACAAAGCATGCCAAATGGAACTGAGGAACTCAGATGATCTACATTCACACAAAAATGAATATTCACTTTTTACTTCTGATGGTCTTCAGAAACAGCCCCGCAACTATGTAGATATATGAGAGTTACTTGGGGATAATAACATGCTAATGCTATCAAATACAAAGTCTTTACCACATTCAAAATCCCAGTCAACTTTCTTTTATGTGTTCCTCTAAGCAAGGATTTCATTGAAATAGGATGAGACAAGATTATAGCTGCCTTTTAACAGCCAACTCTGCTCCACCTTCATCAAGCATTCTGCTTATTCCTGATAACTTGTTCTCTTTGATGTGGTTCACACATTGATTTTGTGTGACATTCCCCCCACCCCTCCTTGCGACCCCCTCAGGAATTTTCTCATTAGAGATGGAAACTTGGTGGCTTCCCTGGAGGCTCAGACGGTAAAGAATCAGCCTGCAGTGCAGAAGCCCCAAGTTCGATCCCTGGATTGGGAAGATCCCCGGGAGGAGGGCATGGTAACCCACTCTAGTATGCTTTCCTGGAGGGCATGAACAGAAGACTCTGGTGGGCTACAGTCCATGGGGTTGAAAAGAGTTGGACACGACCGAGCGACAAAGCACAGCACAGAGATGGAGACAGGGGAAAGAGTGACAGGCTTTCTTTTCTTGGCTCCAGAATCACTGCAGATGGCAACTGCAACCATGAAATTAAAGACACCTGCTCCTCGGAAGAAAAGCTATGACAAACATAGACAGCATATTAAAAAGCAGAGACATTACTTTGCCAACAAAGGTCTGTCTAGTCAAACATTACTTTAGACAAAGGTCCATCTAGTCAAAGCTATGGTTTTTCCAGTAGTCATGTGTGGATGTTAGAGTTGAACTATAAAGAAAGCTGAGCACGGAAGAACTGATGCTTTTGAACTGTGGTGTTGGAGAAGACTCTTGAGAGTCCTTTGGACTGTAAGGAGATCAAACCAGTCCATCCTAAAGGAAATCAGTCCTGACTATTCATTGGAAGTGAGAATATTCATTGGAGCTGAAACTCCAATGCTTAAAAGGGCCACCTGATGTGAAGAACTGACTCACTGGAAAAGACCTTGATGCTGGGAAAGACTGAAGGCAGGAGGAGAAAGCAACGACAGAGGATGAGATGGTTGGATGGCATCACTGACTGGATGGACATGAATTTGAGCAAGCTCCGGGAGTTGGTGATGGACAGGGAAGCCTGGAGTGCTACAGTCCATGGGGTTGCAGAGTCAGACACGACTGAGTGACTGAACTGACTGAAGAGATGCTGTTTATGTATCATAAATGTCAAGGGTCACTCCCTGAGGCTATCTACCAATAAGCACATATAATAGAAGGCGGGAGCCATTGTTTCACCACAAGGACCTTATTGTGAGTCCTAATGACTTCAAAGTAGTTGCCCTTGAGCTTTGCCTTACTACCCTGTTGTGTTGCCAGTCCTCATCTAGAGAGCCATGTTATCCCACCCAGGACTCACTCCCCTCTTTTTGTGGCGCAGTGGTCCATAGAGGGGAGATGACAGGCAGAGGATGGAGCCATGTGTGAAGACACAGCAAATTCGGGGGCGGGGGATCTGGAGGAGACTTAGCCCAGGGTCAGATTATTTGAGTTACTTGACCTATCACCTTCCATGGTAGAAGCAAAATTCATACTAGTTTAGTGCATTTCTAGCAAATGACCCAGTCATTCAGTTGCTACTGTTTTAGAATACTCTTCTCCCTGTAAATGCTTTCCATCACCATGAGCAGATTGAGTGAGAGAACACAAAATTGTGGGAATAATTTCTCATCACACATATTAATCTGTGAATTTTCTTCCAGGCAGTGTTGCTGAGGGTTCTATAAAATTTGTCTGTAATTATAAACCTAGTAAGAGTAACTCTCTGTACATCTTTGTAGGGAATTATGCAAGAGAGGTCATCTCATTAAAGTTGATCTTGCCAGAGGGTGTCTCAGCTTAAAAAGGGTAGAAGTGATTTTTGCAAATCAGAAAAAAGAGTGATGATGTATGGCTCACAGATGCTTCATCATTTGAAAAACAAACAAGACAAAAGAGGTCATGTGTTAACTGCTGAGTTTATACAGAATCACTACATTACATGTTATGTGTGAATGATAAAATAACAAGTCAGAACTCTTAAGCTGAGAAAAACACTGTGAGAAAAGCTTGTGATTACTGTTGCATTTCATGACAACCATTCACCTGATTCAAGTATTATATTCAGAAATGTATTGAACACATGAATTAAGTCAGTTCTTTAGTAGATGAATATAAGACATCAGAAGATGTCCTTTTCCTCTTTAAGAGTTTGGAGGGTCACTGCAAACAAGGGATCCTATATTCTCCTTAGAAATACAGCATATGTCCTTTCCTGTCCCAAATATTTTTTCCTACAACCATGAATACTGTCTATTTTCCAAGAGGTTTTCCTAGTCCATTGGGCGTTGTGGTTAGGGTGGAGGAAGGAGAGAAGAGGTTATCTATTTGGCCTTAAATCTTGTGTTAATTCATGTTTATTGATTTCATCAAGCCTGAAACATTATTAATCATTTCATGGCTCTAGATGAATTTTAAAAAATGCCATATTATTTCCAAAATTATGGCTGCATTACTTGAATATTAAGTCTGTTTCAGACTTTACAGACTTCATAATTTACAAAATGAACTAAATTAATATTTTTGAATATATGTACATGTCTTCCGTGGACAATTACAATTGGGTAATGATGGACTGTAGGGGGAACAGGTCTGTGGGAGGCTGAGCAGTGATCAGGGACTGACAGGAAGGGACTTTTCTCTTCTTCTCTCTCTTCGAGTTCAACCGCCGCTCACACACAGCACTGTTTTCCACCCCCTAGGATCACACTCTCTAATAAAAGAGTAACATCTGCTAACACTTGTTGTTCAGTCATGTCCTACTTTTTGCAACCCCATGGACTGCAGCACACCAGGTTTCCTTGTCCTTCACCATCTCCTGGAGTTTGCTCAAGTTCATGTCCATTGAGTCAGTGATGTCATCTAACTGTCTCGTCTTCTGCTCCCCTCTTCTCCTCCCACCTTCAATCTTTCCCAGCATCAGGGTCTCTTCCAAAGAGCCAGCTCTTCACATTAGGTGGCCAAAGTATTGGAGCTTCAGCTTCAGCATCAGTCCTTCCAATGAGTATTCACTGTTGATTTCCTTTAGGATTGACTGATTTGACCTCCTTGCTGTCCAAGGAACTCTCAAGAGCATTCTCCAACACCACTTGGAGAAAGCATCAATTCTTCAGTGCTCAGCCTTCTTTATGGTCCAACTCTCACATCTGTACATGACTACTGGTAAGACCATAGCTTTGACTATATAGACCTCTGTCAGCAACGTGATGTCTCTGCTTTTTAATACACTGTCTAGGTTTTTGTTTGCTATATAGGGACCCAAGTCCAAACAATGATAGCAAACTTATTTTGTACTTTGCACTTTGGTCCATAGCCAAAGTGACTTAAAATAAGCAAACCATTTTTCGCAGAGTATGCTTGGTATGATGAGTTAACTCTTCTCTTTCATATTGAAAAGTTTCTGATCTGGTTCATGTAAAAAGTGAATCTATCTTCCCACATAGATGAGGACATTTATGACCTCTGCCTGGCAGCCCTCACACTCTTGATGGAAGCAGAGAATAAAAGTACTGAGGGAGTCATAGAAGATGACAGGGAATTTGGAAAGAAAAGGGGCTGATTGAGAAGTAATATTCTCATCAAAACTCAGTCTCATCAAAAATATCAAGAATTGTAAGAATGCCTTTAAAAATATAAACTTGTTTCTACAGACTCAGAGCAGATAGCTTGAAGGTGCTTTAGGATAGAGGTGGGGATAAAGTGCAGAAGAGTAACCTTTAGTGGTGTTGTTCTGCCCTGGGGGCTTTGAGGAAAGCTGCAGGCATATCCCGGTATGTCTCAGAAATATATGAAAGGGGGAAAACTTTCAGTTCCTCAGTCGAGAGCCTTCTGTTAAAGAGACAAGGGACCAGCAAGGTGAGGAAGAGCTTGCTAAGACCTGGCGTGGTTCAGCCAGGCACCCGCAGCGTCATGTATGTCAGTAACAAGAGACACCACTGCATCTACCATGCATTTCTCAGTCAACAATAGCTAGAGTATGAAGATCCTAACAATGTCTTTAGACAGAAAAATAGACATGAAGGTGTTCTTTGCAGGCAGGGCAAGTATAAATTTGTCCTGTATCCTGGTAGCTTTAAAGCACCTGATTGGGGTTAGAGGATCTTTGGGCCAACTGCCTCGAAAACAATTCCTAATGAGGCTTTGCTCCCAGCAATGCTAAGTCCTCAGAGGAGGCTGAGTTATCACAGTGATGCTCTGCATTATCCAAAGAAAACTGTTTGAGGGCTCCAACTTCTAGAGAGTTTCATGAAATTTTCCTCGTAGCTTCGTTATCCATCATGTTATCCATCCATGGTCAGCAGAGGTCCATGAAGCGGAGTTTCCTCAGGCAAGTGAAAGGGAGGAGAAACCATGTGGTAGGATAATGAGACATGTAACAGCCACTCAGAGCAGTGGCCAAGGCCATCTTGGGCGGGATGCAGTGATTCAGCAGTTTTGTTGCATGCAGGAATAGATGTTGACAGAAAATTTAAATGACAATTTTTTTTAATCTCCCTTCATATTTTTTAAAAGCGTAGGGAGTTTTTTGCTCCATGACAAATAAAGAAGGATGAATATTTTGAGACAAGAAAAGTATGGTTCCATATCATGGGACAGGGCTAGTAGGCAATACTAAGATACTGAACAGAAGTTTAGATCTTATTCCAAACTGTCTAAGCCATTTTAGATTTTATCAGTATTACAAAGATTAATGACTATTTTCACATCTTCCAAAGTTAAACAATATTGTATCAAGAATTTACTTGGTGATGCTTAGCTGCCCTGCCAGGGTTATTGAAAAGAATAACTAAAATGATGGTTGTGAGTTAGTTTTATAAAAATATATGTAGTAAACCCATGACGGTTATTGTTATTGCTGTTATGGTACCAGTTGGATTTCATCCCAATCTTAAAGGGAAACCCTTAGAATATGAATTGCCTTTATTTGTAGAAGCTTAATGACAACTTGTATGTTAGAAGAAGCCCTTTTCAATCTCATTCTATTCAGTCTTACTATTAAATACTTGGTAAATTGAGTTGAAAGTGTGCTAATTGGATTTGTGGACAATCCAAAGCCAAGGATAAATGCTTTAAGAGAAGATTAGAGTCTAATAGGATTCTGATAAACTTTACGAAATAGGCCACTGTCCACCAAATGAGATTTCCTAACCATGTCCACAGAGGCCCAAAATATATAATAAAATGCCTATAATAACAAGATGCATTCATCTCTGAGCAACATTACCTTTATATACACTTACTGGATTTTTATTTTTCTAGTTTTTCTTTGTTTCTGTATTCAGGTTTTCTGCTCTTCCACTTCTCCCCTCTGCTTCCTCTATGAGTGTTTCTCCTAACCTGAATTTTCCCCGTTGTTCTTCCCTGCTGTGTTGAGTTAAAAGGTGAATTTATGCAGATGCTATTAGTTACAGGGAAGTTGTCAAGTGGTTCTGAAATTGGGGATGCAAAGACAACTCGTGGAAATTTCATGAAGCCTTCCCATGCACTGTCCTGTGGTCAGGAAGGGCTTCCCAGGTGGCTCAGGGGTAAAGAATCCACTTGCAATGCAGAAGACGCAGGAGACGTGGGTTTGCTCTCTGAGTCAGGAAGATCCCCTGGAGGAGGGCATGGCAACCCACTCCAGTGTTCTTGCCTGGAGAGGCGCCTGGTAGGCTATAGTCCAGGGGGTCACAAAGAGCATGCATGGTCAGGAGAGAATGATATGCTAAGTCTCTCTTGGCACAGACGCGGGGGAAGCCAGTAGCTGGTTTCTTCACATGCATCTTTACCACCAGACTCTGGCCATCACTACTAGTGTCACTACTGGAATCATCTCACACTCTTCCACCATACAACATCATTTTTTCTTTAAGGTGCTTGTGATAGTTAGGTCACAACCCTTGTTTTTCAATGCTTAGAAAACTAAATTGCTCTAGCTTTCTTTTCTGTATTTGTTTCTGTGTGAGTGTACTGTCTACCTCCAATGTAACCACTTTTTGTGTTGTTTTAGTGACCATCTGTAGGGGAATTTTGATAACGACATCAAACAAGATCTTGTGCAAGTAAGATCACAGGTTCCAAAACCATCACTGAGTCTCTGTCCGGTCTCGAGCTCCTTTTCACTGTTTGACAGGTGCCTCCTATAATTATCTAAAAGTAGTATTGATTGTGGTTGCTTCAGGCTCATGAGTTTCTCCCAAAGAGAACTTTGTTGTTAAAAGAAATGATGGAGAGAGGCTAGAATGGGTATGGCAATCCACCTTTAATGAACGCTCTGATACCCCCTTGACTGGGATGCTGTCATGAGAGGGTCTTCAGCTCTTTTCCATCTTCGGGGACAGGTACAGTTTCCTGTGTCTAATTTCTGAATCTGAGTCAGTTTTCAGGCTTCACATCATACGATTGAAAGGGAACTGGAATTCCATGGGTTAGGCCCCTGTGACAAGGCAGCAACTATTTACAGTGATGATTTCCCAGTCTTTCCTTAGTAGGACCGATGGCCATTTATTCAGGCCACATCACACTAGAGAAGAGAGCATTGAACCCAAAGAGGAACAAGCCTGAGTTGCTGTTGACAACTAGAGCATTGATGTGTCATTCCAGCTCCTCTATGAGGGCAGGGTGGATGGGGGGGTCAGGTAACACACGACACCCTCTCTGAGAAGAGGCTCATAGTGGGTTTGTACAGTCTGCTAACCCCTCACGGTCATTTTCCTGGCCCTCACATGTAGAAATCTGGATAGATGTGCTTGGTATTTGGGTCAGTCCACACTGAGTCCTTTGTCTAGAGAATAAGAGGTCTGATGGTGGGAAGGCCAGATGAAAGCCCTTAAAAGTCATCCCTGACACTGCCAATATAGTGAATAAAAGTAGTACCGCGCCCCAGGTGGTAGAGGAAATGGCCGATATCAGTGCCTCCCTTAAGATCTAAAGGATCATTCTCCATTTAACACGCTCGTCCAGAGGATGACCACAGACCGCAGGGAACAGCCCCAGCTGTAGGATCCATGCCCGATGTCAGATCTCTACTTAGCATGGCCTGGAGGTCCATGACAACTGTTGTTTGATCTGGCAAGAGAGTTTTTCCCTCTCCTTATCGGAAAAGAAAATCAGAAGCAATTTACATTCACTTATAATATATAAGAGTATACATTTACTGCTCTGCCCTGGGGCTTTGTGAACTCTATCCTTCTGCCATTATATAATCTGCCATGTTCAGAACTGTCTGGAAAGCCTGCAGACTATCACACTGAGTCACTGTATTACGCTAATAATAAAGTCGGATATGCAAGAAGGGGCTAGCATGTTGGAAGCTCTGTTTAAATATATGGGCTCCATGAGGTGGGATATAAACCTCATGAATGGTCAGAATACTTCCTCATCAATTAAAATCGTCAGCAACCAGAGATCATGGACAACGTGCCAAGACACACCAGCCAAAGTATTAATAAAAGATAAATTACTGCATCACACCTCCTACCATGAATAACACATTAAATGGAACAATAAAACCCATGAATAATACCTCCCACCATTAGATAACACAATGCCTAGTAAGCCTCTTTGGGTTTTGGAGTTTGTGTATTCCACACCTGGAAATACTAATCTAGACCATGTACTTAGTAACAGAAAGAACTGCCAGCTTAGAGTGGTCATAGTGGAACAGACGACATGTATTGGCTTCTACTTACAAACATGATTGGCTGTTTCTGCCACCCGATGATTAACTTGCCAGTAACAGGGGCCAACACTGGCACCAATTCTCAAGAAAATGAACTGACCACTTGGTGGCAAGTTGAATACACTGGACCGTTCCTCCCTGGAAGAGCAAACAATCACAGAACTAGACACATACTCCAGATTTAGGTTTGCCTTTCCTGCTTCAAGAGTTTACAAAGTATTTGATCTGCTGGCATGGGATTCGGCATAAACTGGGCTCACTCTACAGCGAAAGAGATTTGAAGTAGGATATCATGGGGCCACTAGTCATATTACAGAATGCTGCAGGTAGGATGGAGCATTAGAATGGCCCACTGGAGTTATAGCTGAAGCCCTGGCTCAGTGGTGCTATTTTCTGAGGATGAGTCACATCCTTTTATTTTTTATTTATTTATTTTTTCATTTATTTTTATTAGTTGGAGGCTAGTTACTTAACAATATTGTAGTGGTTTTTGCCATACATTGACATGAATCAGCCATGGATTTACATGTGCTCCCCATCCCGATCCCCCCTCCCACATCCTTTTAGAATTCAATGTCCACCTTGAATCAAAGACCTTAAATAAGAAGGTGAAAGAAAGTGAATCGCTCAGTTGTGTCCAACTCTTTGAGACTTGATGGACTGTAGCCTACCGGGCTCCTCTGTCTATGGGATTTTCCAGGCAAGAATACTGGAGCGGGTTGCCATTTCCTTCTCCAGGGGATCTTCCCGACCCAGTGATCAAACCTGAATCTTCTGCATTGTAGGCAGACGCTTTACCATCTGAGCCACCAGGGAACTGAGAGGGGAAAGAAAAAAGTAAAACACTCATAGGACCTTAAGGCTTGCTCTCTAAGAAGTGACCTGTATCACTTCTACTCACTTTCCATTGGTCAAAATAAGCCACAGGGCCAAGCTTAATTTTAATCCTTACCCAGGGAGAGGCAGCAAATATTTTTAAAACAAGAATACCTTTAATGACAATAATTTATATTATATGTAATTATGAAATTACCAGGACAGAAAAACAGTGAAGGAAACTAATAGATTATCCCTGTTATTATGCTATGTAAATTATTAAAACAATTTGGAGACATGAACAGTCAGGCATTCAATGTAATCACATCTTTTAAAATGTTTATTGTTTGTATCATAAAATGGTAGCATAATTAAAGCTGAAAAGACATGATCTAGGGTTCTGGAACTGCTTTCATTTTCATAATCTTAAATAAATCTTGATTTGTATATTTTAAGTCTGGACTAGACTTAAAATTGGAAAATAAATAAATAACTGGGCTGTGGGGAAGGAGAAGAGAAAAAGCCAAGGAGCAGGGGGATCAGGGGCTCTATGGCTGAGAATCCAAATTTACTTAAAAAAACTAGTAAACACTGAGCTGTAGTAGATGTCTGGTCCTGTGCAAGTGGTGCTTTTAGCTACATTTTTATTATTAACTTTTCCTTAAAAATTCTCGAGTTTAATTTTTTTTTTGCCAATAAGAAACTATACTGAACTCATCAGCTTTTACGTGGCAGAACTAAGGTTTAAAACCAGAATATCTGACTCCAAGTTCACTGCTTTTCTCCTATTAATATCAACCCACACATTTAAGGATCTAAAGGGCTGCACACGAAATTTATAGAGGAGCATCTAGATTTGGGATCAAACACAGAGAAATCCTCTAACATCTGGGCCACGGTGTGCAGGAGAGAGATGCTGGCAGTACATGATCTGGAAGCTGCCAAAGCACTGCCATCTTCAGCTCAAATAACTCACGGCTCCTCGCTCAGTGCCACCTGGCCTGTCTAGCCTGGGAGATTTCATGCTCTTCTACATGAGATAAAGTTCTCCCATTACCCCTAAGCTTCAAAGAAGGACTCACAGCTTGGTTGAAAGGAGGACCTCAGACAGGGTTTCAAATCCGCACACAGAACGACAGGCTCGGCGTTCCGGAATTTCTCCACACTGCAGTCACTCTTTCACGTTAGGGAGAAGCCTGGTCTAAGGTATACTATAGTAACAATCAGTGGCTGATTAAATAGCCTTATTATTCACAGGGCCTGCTATCCGGGAGTTTTGTGATACTGTTTTGTTTTCAGGTTCAACGATGATGGGCATTTTCCTTCTTAGCCCCATTTATGACCATCACACTTATTTATAAGATGACTAGCTGGAGGCAATGCCTGTCACCGGACAGAGCAGAGCACGTGGGTAAGATTAGCCTGTCAAGTGGTTTCACTAAGTGAGCTAAGTATATATATTTACACATTCCACAAGCACCATTCCTTAGATGACCAATAAGTGATGCTTAGTTTTCACGTTTTCTTTAGAAGAAAACGAAGTGTGTTAGAAAATGAAGTGTGTTAGTCACCCAGTCGTGTCTGACTCTTTGCAACCCCATGGACTGTAGCCCACCAGGCTCCTCTGTCCATGGGATTCTCCAGGCAAGAATACTGGAGTAGGTTGCCATTTCCTTCTCCAGGGAATCTTCCCCAATCAGGGACTGAACCTGCATCTGATAAGTCTCCTGCATTGGCAGGCAGATGTTTTTTTTTAATGCTAGCACCACCTGAGAAGCCCAAGAAAATAAAGAGAGGTCCCTCTGGGTGGGACCTCACTAGGTCTCTTGTGCTCTAAGTCCTGTATCGCAGGTTAGATTTCCTGTGAAACAGACGTTACAGAGTTTAGGGTGCAGGGTGTTTGTGTCTTTGATATCAATGCCAGTGGGAAGGAAGCAAGCTGGGGCCAGCGGGAGAGAAAATGGCCTCTCAGAACCCTCCTGTTTTGAGGGCAAAATGGCGAGACATCTGTATCATCATCATTAGTCGTAAGACATTGGCCGCCCTGGGAGGGGCGTGACCCTGGGTGAGGGGCTCTCTGCAGATGAAGCAAAGCCCGAGAGAGGTCACAAATAGAGACTGGCAGATGCACAGCATCTGGGGCAACACGGGCTGTCCAGGCAGTGGTTCCCCTCACCCATCACGGTCAACGCTCGCGCTGCAGTCACGTCCCACTCTTTTGCAGCCCCGCGGGTTGTAGCCTGCCAGGCTCCCCTGTCCTTGGGGGTCCCCAGGCAAGAAGACTGGAGTGGGTTGCTATGTTCTTCTCCAGGGGAGCTTCCCAACCCAGGGATGGAAACTGCTTCTCTTAAGTCTCCTGCACTGGCAGCCTGGATCTTCAGCACCCCCTGGGAAGCCCTAGTCCAGCCCTGGTGCCACCCAAGCCCTTTCTCTGGATACATCTGAGGAGCAGTAACTAAGGCTGCTGGCGGACTCTGTGCCTAAAGGAAAGGCAGCCGAGGAAGGCTAGTGCCCCTGCGTCCACACCGGCTCCCCATCAACTCCTCCGCCGCCGCACGTTCTCCATTCCCCACAGCCCCACGGCACCTCTGCTTGCCATCGTGGCTTACGCAGGAGGGTAATATACTCTCAGCCCCGAGGGGCAGAGAGAGACCCCAAGTGAACCGCTCCCCACTCCCTCCCCTCCACTGTGACTGCAGTCCTGCCCCCACTCAGTGGTCCAGCAGTCACCTGGCCAGGCTGGTTTCCCCTCTTCTTAACTTCAGGTCTCTGAACACAAGGAACCCAAAGCAACCAGGCATGAGGCATAGTTTAGAGCTGAAGAGGACTCTCATTTTGTCTGCTGATGAAAGTGATTTTTTTTTTATCTTCCTGTGAACATACTAACATATTTCAAACAAAAGTGATATTCTACAATAAATATAGTTCTGATGTCCCCTTTATTTATCTGCACAGCTTGTTAATGAAGACATTCATCAAACACCCATGTTTACTAGTCAGGGTGCTAGAATTTTTAAAAAGTAAGCAAACGGAAACTGGTTAATTTACAGAGAAAAGGAAGCTATTGGAAGGATACTGGGTAGTGCATAGAATGAGTCAAATTTGGAAACTGGCAGTCTAGGCAGGGACCAAGGAAGAGCAGGAGGAGGAGGTGAGAACTGGCCTTAGGAATCACACCTGAACTTCATGCCCTTGGAACCCAGCATCTTAGTCAGGACCCTTGCCCCACCTGGCAATGTGAATCTAATGAGTTGGATATGTAATGTGCCCTATATTCTCTCACGTGGTAAGAGGAATTAAGTCTTCGATGTTAGAGGTGAATTATCTTGTCAGCAGTCTCTCGGGACAGGTTAAGGACCCCTCGGCCTTGACTGCTTCTCTATCTGTGACAGTTCTGGGCGCAGACTGACTTTCTTGGAAAATGTATGGTGACCCTTCAGGAGCCACTGTTAGTTTTCGAGGTTTTTTTAAGTGAAGCGGACCGTGTAATCTGTGTTCTATTCTTAGTCCTTCCTGGGTCTGACCTTGGGGAAGTTCAAGCAAAGTGAAAGTGGCTCTTTACCTGAGGATGTTTCATGTCGATGAGCTTGGGGAGATGCTACTCAGCAACTCAGAAGAAAGCGCTTCTTTCCGAGAGTGAGATATTTTTCTCTCAGGACCAATTTGATCCTGTGTGTAAAATCCTTTATTCATTATCAAGTAGCACTGATTAAATGTGCAAATGTGCAGACTGCTGTCCTAGGAACTGTACAAAGTGAATTATCCTGCCCGGTAGGACCTTAAAATCAAAAGCAGGAATTTATTACCTAAGAGGTGTCATTTAGCACCCTGGATTTGATGGGACATCAGCTGTCCAGTCACTCCGGAATGCTTTAGGCTACTGAGTGCACTGTTGGTTCTGCAAAGCTTTTGGAGTTTGCTGCTCCGTGCCGTTGAAACTCTGCAGTGTGGGGATAATATTGAGTGTACAGAGAAAATGTAAATTAAATGTACACTGTGATTTTACTTAGTTTATTTCCATGAACTCTACATAATGCAAAGGATGTTTACTTCATCAGTTTTGAAACACTACTTTTTTTGGAGCAATTCACACTAGGTATTTCCATGGAGCTTCAGTGAGTATAAAACAATCTCTGTAGATTTTGTCCAATGTTGCTTTTTGTAAGCTGTAGGTATTATAAACCCCATAGCAATTCTGACCAAAGTGGTTGCACTATGTACTGTATCCACTACAACAATATGCTGTAAATATTCTGGTATGATGCTGGGTTTTCTGAACCATTTTCTTATATTATTGGTCCCATAAACCTTAATATTGATATTATCCTGGAAATCCCAACTTTTTTGACACTCAAGATTCATCAGCAACACTTATTTTCATCCTTAGAAATGGCATAAAAATTCTTCATGAAATGATTTGTCCTGACTTTGGTTTAGTAACATGCACAAACTGTGTCTATTACTAGTATTTCATCAATTACCTCTCTCTGTCTCCGCCACCAGTACAATAAAGGCTCAAGTTTCAGAAAGAATCAGTACCACCAAAAGAAGCAGAGAAGAACAGAGTTGACAGGCTGGCGGCTAGCCTGACAGATTTCCAGATGAGTTGGGTAAGATAACATTACAAGATCTCAATAATTTTATGCAAATGAAATGTTTTGCTGTGTGCTGTCCCTCACAGGGAGATACATGACTTTATTTTTGTCCTTGTGAAAACTCTTTTCGTTATTCCTGTGCCTAGAGTGTCTGCGTGTCTGTTCAGTCTGACAAACAGCCTGAAGGCTGAGATGAAGGGCATTAAGAACCACACTTGGTTCTTCTAGCTTCCTGGGAAAGGTGCCCCTGCCTTTACTGTCAGAGAGGGATGACGTGAAGATGTCTGTGAGTCAGGCGAATCAGAGCTGAGTGGTGGACCAGTGATGTGTTAGCAAAACCACAGAGCAGAAACCATCTGGCAGGTATGACTGTCTGGTATTTGCGAAGTCTGGCGGCAACTTAAGTTTCTGGGAGGACTTCTGTTTTATTCCTGAGTGCAACTGGAAACTAAGACTTCCAACCCTTAAAATAAGGACTCTGACTCATCATTCCACCAGCTCTAATATCTGCTATCAGATCTGCCCTCCAAGGAGCCCAGTACTTTATGAACAGAATGAAGATCTTCATATTGTGAAGTCTGGAGAGATTACCACTCCCTAATCTGTCCTACAGAACAATGGTAAAATCACTCAAAACCTTTGAGGGTATGGTAAACGTTTTCATTCCATCCTTAGGTTAAACAGGGATAGAGCAGAAGGACTTGAGAGTTTCTGTGAAAAAAGACAACATAAATTACAGACAGAAAAAAATTTATAGACAGAAAACTGAAAGAGTTTATAAATAAGACATAAACAAATTTAGTAATCTGTAATAAGTAAATTCAAGATAAAATAAAATGAAAACACCCACTGGAGAATATGATGTACATTTTAATTAAAATTATACATTCTATTTTACTTCATTTTAGTTTCTGAAAATGTGATTTTCTTATATGTTATCATAAATACTAAAGAGATTAACCTGCTCTTTCACTTTTCATTAAAGTCCTCTTTAATCCTTGGACAGAATTTTATTTTATTTATTTATTTTATTATTTTTTATTTTAAAAAATTTCTTTAATTTTTTATTTGGGCAGAATTTTAAAAGTATGTAGAGTGTCAGTAATTCCCCCATGCTCTGAGATCTTTATAACCTGGCTATTTACCTAATCAAGCTAGATTACTATTCTATTGAAATTCACTTCAGGTGTAAAATTACTTATAATAATGGTCTACTTTCAGTCATACAACCATTTCAAACAATTTCCTTAGCCTAAAACTCAAAATGCATAACACAGACATTACCTCTAATTTTCAAGGAGTATTGAAGGAGGCTGACAATATATAACAATCTATATGAAACTACCTAACAAGTCATATACTCAGCCATTGATTCATCAGTTTTGAGTGCCTAATATGTATCATGTATTCAGCTAAAAACTAAGCATAAAAATTCAACTAGTGGAATAATAATAGAATAGCTACTATCAGATTGATCTCACAAAATAAAAATAAAAACAAAATAAAAATAATTTGCAGGAAGTAGAATAAATGTCTAGATTTCTACCTCTGATTTAAAACAGTAAGGCTGACTAACAAAATTATCATCTATTTAGCATCCATCCATCTCTATCACAAGCTTCCCTTGTGGCTCAGCTGGTAAAGAATCCACCTGCAAAGCCAGAGGCCTGGATTCGATCCCTGGATTTGGAAGATCCCCTGGAGAAGGGAAAGGCTATTCTTGTTGTTTTTTTTTTTTTTTTGGGAAAGGCTATTCTTTTCCTTCCCCAGAATACCCTTTCCCCAGTATTCTGGCCTAGAGAATTCCATGGACTGTATAGTCCATGGGGTCACAAATGGTCAGACATGACTGAGTGACTTTCACTTCACTTCACATCTCTATCATCATTTTTTTGCAAACAAATACAGTAGTATTAGTTTGCATATAGGCATATCTATTTAGGTAGTGAAATAAATTGTTGCTTAAGTATTTGTAAAACTCCTGTAAAAAAATGTTTGCTTTATTAGACTACATTTAAAAATCTCATCTTTATATATTTTTTAATTTTATGATCTGTCTGGGATAGAGGTAGGTACTTGATCTTGTGTTCAATTTAATTGCATCTTATCATCTTTATTACAATGTAAATTGCATGATGTTATAATGCATGTAAATATCTGGAAATTAAATATTCATTAGTATTTGAAAATCTGTATAAACATTTATCTGAATATTTGAAACTTGAAAATATGCCCTAAAGTAATACCAAGTATTGGAATGCATCTAATACAATAGAGGAAAAATTACAAGATAAATATAATTAAAAATATATATCATATTTATATCATTGGGTATTAAAAACATTTTGTTATGAACATTTTGAGTCAAGTTTTAAAATGTTCATTATCACTAAATGTGCTGATTGCAGAATTAAACTACATAATTAATAAGGGATAATAATTTAACAAAATTATATAAAATATCCTAGTCTTTTTAAGAATTTAAGATGTTAATAGTTCAATGTATCTTATAAAATTTTGTTTTACTTAACTAATGAATTAAATAATTTTTAAATATGATATTATTTTCCATTTTTTGCTATAACTTTTACATTTTTATTTAGCTGTCTCCAAGGTATAGAAATAATTCACAATCTATTAAAATAAATGTAAGATTTTCATTGTATCCATCTCCTGGCTACTTAATTCCTTTCTTCACTATATCACAAGAATCTCACCAGAGCAACTACTGAAGAAGTATATCAATTCAGAGTCTCCTTAAGCCTCTCTGTTTCTAGAAACTGTACAACAATACACATGTGCTTTCTTACAGGTTGGGACTTGTAATAAAGGCATACTTGTGCCTAATTTATCTTTGTGAGGCATTTTACACCCTGGACCATTTTTTTCTAGTACAAAAATATTTTCAGTGGTCAATAAACATTGAGTAGTTGGAAGATTCGGAAATTGTCTCTGCATTGAAAGAAGAAAAACTTTATTTTCCTAGATCATTTATTTTTAATTTTAAATAACTTAATAAGGTAATAAGAAGATACATATTTTTAACATAAATGATATTATAGAAATATTTATTAAATATAATTATACAAGGTGCAAACTGAAAGGCATTTTGAAAAACTATGAATCCTGTAAGGGAGCTGAGGTTTTTTTATTTTCAATCACTTTTTTTTTAATCTAGTTCAATTCGATACATATTTACTGACAAATTATTTGTCCTTAGCATTATGTTACATGCGGAGTAGATAAAGATGCTATGGTCGCTGCCCTTAACAAGAACTTAAAGATATTTTTCTTGTCTAGCAAGTTTACCTGCTGAATTATGAAATTAATTCCACTGAGATCACAATTATAAGACATGGGACTCTGAATGCTTGGAACCGGTTAACTACTAGCATAAACCATGCTATCACTTGATGAGAATCTGTGTTCTTTGGCCATAAATGTAAAACTTAAACTGTGAGGAATATTTAATATAAATTGTAAGAAACATCTTGACCTTTATGAATAATCAAGGGTAAATTGTGGGGTAGGGTGAATTTCACCCAAAATAAGATATGTGAAAAACACACTCAGGTAAGAGTTCTCAATGATCAGATAAATTTAGCTGAAATGGATTTCCAAAATTTCTTCTATTAGAGATGATGGAAATGAGACAGTCAGTAGAAAGGAATTATCAAGTGTGACAATTTATATATTAAGAACTACTTTTCAAATCTTCACTATCAACAGTAAAGTAGTTTGATACAATTGTTTATTCATGATCTCCCTCTACATTGCAAAACAATAAAAATATGAAATTAGAAAGAAGAAAACAATATAAAAACTAATCTTGCTATGTTACAGTGGGAAATTCAAAGTTACTTAAAAGTAACAAAGACGTCCCTGTTGGCTCAGATGGTAAGGAGTCTGCCTGCAATGCGGGAGACCTGGGTTGGATCCTTGGGTTGGGAAGATCCCCTGGAGAAGGAAATGGCAACCCACTCCAGTATTCTTGCCTGGAAAATCCCATGGACGGAGGAGCCTGGCAGGCTACAGTCCATGGGGGCGCAAAGAGTTGGACACGATTGAGCAGCTTCACTTTAACAAAATTAACAAAACTGTAATGATTAAAGAACACAATGTATGAAGAACAAAAAAAACACACACAAAAATCTGGGAGATTCCAAATTTATTCACCAGAATACGAGCTGTGGATTGGCGCGTGTAACTTGCTTGTCGTGATAGTTCCTCTGTGGGCACTCAGCTATTGACTGGATTGCTAATTAGATCCCATAAATTTAAAATGTTTCTTCTTTTACTCTTTAGTCTTTGATAATTTCTGAATAGCATTCTTAGCTTCCCTATAGCCAACACACACACACAAAGTTTATATACTATTAAATATGCCAATTTAAAAGACTATGACATGAAATGGCAACCCACTCCAGTATTCTTGCCTGGAAAATCCCATGGATGGAGGAGCGTGGTAGGCTACAGTCCACGGAGTCACAAAGAGTTGGACATGACTGAGTGACTTACTTTATGCCCTTAGCAAGGTGTATAAAGACAAACAAATAAAATCAACTTCTCTTGACACTACTTCCTCATCTGTAAAATAAGTGTACCGGACAAAGGTAATCTAAAATGTTGTCTTAAACCTGCTTGTTCCCATATGGCTCTGTGGGTTTCATCATTTATGCAGTGACAGCCACTGTTTTATATAGCTCCTCTAGTGATACTTTTGCATAAACTGACAACCAGTGATGTAAACTACACATGACTTTTGGAATGAATAAAAATCTAAACACAAATATATGTGAAAACTTTTTGGTTAACCATGTACATAAATAACTTTTTCCACTATACTATAAGTAGCTTCAGTTACTTATAAGATACAGTTACTCTCTTTCTCTCTCTCTGTATATATATATGTTTACTCTAAAAATTATATAAAGTAGCTACTATATTGATAATAAACATAAATATGGTTGTATATAATATAGCTACTATACATAAATGTCTATATAATTACTAAAAAATAAGCACATCAACAAAATGTTCAATATATAATATCCCTAAAAATCAACATCTTTGGGGAAAAACCAATTATTTTCCAGATTTTTTTTGGAAAATTTTTTCTTCTGCTTTTAACTTGCTTAATTTTTTTGTCTCTGAACAAAATTTTACCATATGGGCACTGCCAGTTTCCAGCAGTGATTCTATATGAGTCGATAAAAATAGCCAACCCTTCAGATACAGAAATATACTCCATGTTTTTTCATGTGGAAATTTGCTTAATAAGAATTTAATGAGGATCAACCACATGCCAGATTCTGCATGATGTATAATTACACAAAGATTAATAAGCCAACATTCCTATATTTGAGCCACCCTACCTGTACTTACAGATCATGCTGTCTTGGAATAAAATCTCTAATTATTTAAAAGCTGAAACCATACTTGTTTCTTGTAATTTGATTGTAATTCAAACTGTGATAATATATTAAATTCCATTGTTGTTTGTGTAATTATCTCTATTTACTTATGCCCAAATAATTTTTAGCTAATTGAAATCACATTAATAATTTGAGCAATTCTACTGACTATGTAGTGACTCTGTTAGACTACGGGGACAAACCCAGCTATGCTCACAAACCGCCTCTTTGAGGAAAAAATGTATCCTTACGCATAGTGTTTGGCAATTTTGGGGTGTAAATTCTCCTACCGTGATTGATTTTAAGTTACCCACAATTTAACAGCCGTCTTGCAAAGTTCCTGAATGTCTAATAATCATCTCTAACAAGCTGGTACTAGACAGCCAATTACCGGATGAAACTTAAGTTATAGTCTTCTCACCTTAGTAGGGAGAAACAGAAAAGCATCTTATGGGATCATTGCTTTGGTGAAAGTTCTCTGGAGGAACCCAAGAAGAAGTAATAATGAGTGGTTAGGGAAGACTTTTGGCTTCCCATGTGGTGCTAGTGGTAAAGAACCCACCTGCCAATGCAGGAGACATAAGAGACGTGGGTTTGATCCCTGGTCGGGAAGATTTCCTGGAGAAGGAAATGGCAACCCACTCCAGTATTCTTGTCTGCAGAATCCCATGGAGACAGGAGCCTGGCAGACTACATTCCATAGGATTGCAACGAGCTGGATGTGACTGAAGTGACTCAGCACAACAGGACAGGCCTGAGAAAGGCAGTTTTAACTGAACTGCATCTTGAAGGATGAGGAGGTATCCCCTGGTTCCCCAGGTTGAGGTAAAGTGGCAAATCAGGAGTAGAATATCTTGGGGGAAGAAAAAGAGGCAGTACATGTTAAAGAAAAGAAAGTAAATAAAGTATGACATGGTATTTGGAATAATATAATCCAACCAGAGAGGGAAAGGGGCCATGAGACAAGGGGAACATACAGTAGGAATTAGGAGGGTGTGAGGGTGTCTGATTATCAAGACACTTATGCCATGTTAAGGAATCAAGTTGGATTCAGCATCTGCCTCCATTTGGACAGTGGAGTGACATGCCTGGCTTTCTGTTTTACGAAGAACACTCCGGAAGCAACACAGAGGGTATACTGGAGGTGAGGAGAGAATAGCAGTGGTAAGACTACTTAGAAGGTTACTGTGGTATTCCATGAGAAAAATAATGAAAGCTTGATGGGAAATGTTATGTTTGAGATGCTTGTGAAAATTGTTTGGCTTTTTGTTTGTTTATTCAGATGCAATTGACATAAAACATTGTATAAGTTTAAGGTATACATGTGAAGATCTGATATAGCTATGTATTATGGAATGTTTACCACAAGAAGTTAGTTAACCTTGCACACGCATGCTGAGTCGGTCAGACACGTCCGAATCTTCGAGACCCCGTGGACTGTAGCCCACCAGGCTCCTCCATCTTTGCCTCACATAATTACTACTCTGTCGTTGTTGTTATTATAGTGAGAACATTAAAACTCTACTCTCATGCCAACTTTTCAGTGTAAAATGCAGTACTGTTAACTACAGTCAGCATGCCGTACTTTAGATCCTTGAAAGTTATCCATCTTAAAACTGGAAATTTAACCTACATCTATTTCCCCCACCACTCAGCCCCTGGCAACTACCATTCTACTCTGTTTCCACGAATCTGATGTCTTTAGATTCTACATGTAACTGACAGCATACAGTATTTGTCTTTCTCTAATTTATTTCACTTAGTATAATTCCCTCAAGATCACCCGTGTTGTCACAAATGACAGGATTTCCTTCTTTTCTATGGCTGAATAACACTCTATTGTATCCATACATATATACTTCATTTTTTAAACCCATTCATCCATTGATGGACGCTAAAGTTCTTTCCATGTCTTGATTATTGTGAATAATGCTGCAGTGAACATGGAGGTGGTGTGGATATCTCTTTGAAACAGTGACTTCATTTCCTTTGGATATATACCCAGGAGTGGAACTGCTGGATCATGTGGTAGTTCTGTTTTTAATTTCTTGAGGAATCTATACTTTTTCCATAGTGGCCACACCAATTTATATTCCTACCATCAGTGCATCAGGGTTCTCTTTTGCCTATCTTTGCTAATACTTCTTGTCTTTGGTCTTTTTGATAATAGCCATCCTGACAGGTGTGAAGTGATATCTCGTGGTTTCGACTTGTAGTTCTCCGGTAATTAGTGACGTTTAGTACCTTTTTTACTTATACCTTTAGTACTTGTTGGCCACTTCTGTGTCTTCTTTGGACAAATGCCTATTCACGTCCTCTTTGATCTTTTTTCATTCAGATTGCCTTTTTTGCTATTGAGCTGTACGGGTTCCTTATATATATTTGGATATTAAATTCTAATAAGATCCTTTATTATTAAAAAAAAAAAACCTCCCAAAAAAGCCAAAGACAAAATGTTGTTTTGTGATCATAATAATGAAGAACATAGCATAGTTTCCTCAGTATGCTTTCTTTTTTCACTCTGAGGCTACTGTTGACAGAGAAATCTTATTGTCTTCTCCTTTGTGTAATTAAAAAAGTAAATTGTGTGGAATGTTCCTTTCTTGTCTCATTTCCATATAACCTTGCTCCAGTCAACCAAATTATACTCGATTCTAGACACAGAAACAAATCAAATGTGGGTAGAGAATATGAACAAAAGAGCACATCTGATTCTAGTGAACATTTCTGTCTAGTCCAGCGTTCACCAAATTGGATATTTTATGGAAATTCAACAATCTTGCCAAATGTGAAAATAAAGTCTTAATCTTCCTGTAAGAGGCATGTTTTATAGAAAGGGCTGTTCTTCAAAACCAGATTCAGCGTGCAAACAATCTGTGTGGTTTTCTTATCACACATTTGCCTTCTCATCCAAATTGACTACCCCCCTGACTTTGAACTCACACTTGTGGGTTTCTAACGCAGTGGTAGTTCTTTATTCTATATTCGAGAGCCACAGAGCATCCCAGGGCAATGATAATGTCAGCACGCATATAACGTTTCCAACACAGGCATCTGGTACCATCTATCAAGCCTTATAGTTCCGGTTGGTGGTTATAGTGGAAACGCTGTGTGGAAACTTTAAACTCTAGGCATTTGGAGTTTAAACTCCAGGCAGTTGTATTTATTTGTGGCATCCTGCCAAACTCAAACGCAGCCACTGTTTCTTATGACATATTAGCAAGGATATTAGTGGGAAAAATAATCTGAAAACCACGGGTATATTTGCTTATTTGCAAAGCTACTTTTCTGCTAAGCATAAAAGCATTTACTTTTCATTATAGAGAAGAGATAAGCTTAGACTTCTATTAGGAAAAAGAAAAAAAAGTTTAAACCCAAGTGACAGCTGCTTCGAGAACATGTCTCTTTGAGCATGTACATTAATAAAATAGCATGCTACGATGCAGTCACAAACTGGTGACCTTCAGGGCTAATTCACTCTTTTCTGTCTTTTGGGGAGGCATAACTAATGCCTAAAAAATAGATGTTGTTGTACTGTATCATATAGGTAAAATACTGTTAAGCTCTACTCCCTCCTAATCTGAGGATTCTGAACCACCCCTCACAGGTCCTGAGTCTAGCAGACCTTTGAGTTAACCACCTTGGGAGTATAAAAATGCAGAAACCTAGGAATCAGACACTGGTTGACTATTTTAATTACTAAGTTCAACTGTCATATGAGAATAATATTGTTCAACTTATGTAGATTTTGAGAAAACTTAATAAAATCACCAAACAGTGAAAAATGTTTGCACTTAGTGGGATCTCAAAACGGATCCTTACTTAGCAAGTATAATTAATAATAAATTCTATATCAAATCAAAAGAATTTACTTATAATCCCTTGATTTTCTCAAATAGTTCACTTCTTATTTTAATTCTCCATCACAAATTTTCTGCCTTTCTCTTATTTTAATTGTATTCCTTATTTTAATCTTTTAGGAGTTACATAAGTTGTTTTAGGGCTTCCCTGGTGGCTCAGACAGTGAAGAACCTGCCTGCAATGCAGGCAACCTGGGTTTGATCCCTAGGTCAGGAAGATCCCTTGGAGAAGGAAATGGCAACCCATTCCAGTATTCTTGCCTGGAGAATTCTATGAAGAGAGGAATCTGGCGGGCTACAGTTCACAGGGTTGCAAAGAGTTGGACACAACCGAGCAACTAATACACACACACACACACACACACACACACACACACACACGAGTTGTCTGAAAGTGTGGAGAGTCGTCCTGGAGGTGAATCACCTTTTGTGAGTTCTCCTACGCTAAGGTCTGAGTGCTTCTGTCCCCACCCCCCAAATTCCTATGTTGAAAACCTAGTGCCCAAGGTTGATGGCATTAGGAGGTGGGGTATTTGGGAGGTGATTGGAGCCCTTATTGAAGAGACCTGGCAGCACTAGCTCTTCCCTCCCATCACATGAGGATACAATGAGAAAGAAGTCTGCAACCTGGAGGAGGCTCCCCCTCAGCCCTGTGGACACCCTGATCTCAGAGGTCCAGCCTTCAGGATTGTGAGAAACAAGTTGCTGTTGTTGATAAGCTCCCCAGTCTGTGGTATTCAGTTACAGCAGCCCCAACAAATTTACAGCCTTCTATGTTCCCTGCTTGTAGTGGGACTATCTCCAAGTTCTATAAGCAAACATTTCAAAAACCCAGTGAGATGCTGCATATGCGACTTCATGAGGTAATATAATATCTCAATTTCTCAAAGCACAATGAAGAAAAGACAGTAAAGCCAGCAAGTGGTAAATGTTACCAAGATAAACTAATTTTCAAATGAGAAAATCTGTATCTAAGAAACTATTAGAAAGGAGCAATCCCAAGGACAGATTTGAAAACTGAAGGTCATTTTCTGTGTATGTTGAAGAGTAACACAAACTAGGAAATAGTCTCTCTTACTCACACGTGGAAACTTCCTACTGTTTCCTGTGTTTCCAACTTTTTCTTTTCTTTTCTTTTTCTCAAACCAGTTCGTTCTGCACTCTTTTCCCCTGCGGGTATGTATGACTTTCCAAACTTAGTTCTCTCACTTTTTCCCTTGGGTTATTTTCTTGTCCTGTCTTATTTCTCCTCCTGCCTCAGGGAATCCTTTCAAAACAACTCATAAGGGTCACGTAGCCCAAAACAATATTCACCTTTGTTTTCCATGAACTCCAGCCTCCATGAATTATGGAGTTACGAGCTTTGCTGGAGGGGGTGGGAGAGGGAAGAAGGGCCAGGGAGATTTCAGAAGCACACGGAGGCTGAGGTCAGGGAGAGGGTTATTATGCATCTTAAGTGTCAGGGGCTCCTGGTTCCTCAGTTCTGACTCGAAGATCTTCTGGGCTTGAGTCAGCACTCTCACACCCTCCTAGATCTTTCCTTTGCTTGCGACCACTGTTAACAGTGATGCCACTGACTCAATGGGTTTTTTTTTTTTTTTTTTTTAAACTCAAACATGAGTCTGAGCAAGCTCTGGGAGATGGTGAAGGACAGGGAAACCAGGCGCGCTGCAGTCCACGGGGTTGCAAAGAGTCAGACGTGACTGAGCAACAACAAGTGTTAACACGGTCTTGGGGTGGAGAAGGCTTTCCCACACAAAGCTGACCTACACCAGAAACAGGCACACCAAAAAACAGACTTCTGTTTCTTTGAAGCAGTGTTGTGGAAGCAAAGAAAAATCTGTTTGTGACTCTCTCCTACCTGCCCTTTCGTACTTATCCTCTCTCTGAGTCCTCCTGTGTCCGCCAGGTTCCTTTGCAGCTGGCCCATCTTATTGGGAAATGATTTTTCCCTTTCTCCCAGCACTACAACATTTCATGTTCTTCTAACAATATATATACAGGACAAGATACAGTACTTGTCTTATGCATCAGACTGTCAAGATTGCTCCAATTTAATCATACTTTCTTTTTTCATGCTGGATATAAGTTATTTGAGGACAGGGACTGAATCTTCTCATGTATCTGTAGCTTTCAGTACTGAGTGCACTGCCCTGGGCAAAGGACATTCCCTATAAATTTTAATTGAATTGAACTGAACTATAGTTTTGGCTTTTATGGGAGATGAGAAATATAAAAATTCCAAATCCATCACGTCAATCTCTCTATTAAAATTCCCATTTTCTAATGATTTCCTTTAAAACATTAAGGCAAGTATAGTGGTAAAAATTCAGTTTGGGGAGTCAGAAGATAGAATTTAAATCTCAACACTCAATTGTGCTTTGGGTCTCCCTCTTTGAAACTGTGAAATGAAGTAGAGTCTTCTTCATAGAGATGCTGTGAAGAATGAAAGGAGATAATATATATCCCAATCTAAGAAGGATCTATATTTTAAAAAAGGGAACCTGGGACTGGCCAGAGCACTCATAGTAGATGAATAAGTCAAAAGATAAGGCTTTGTTCCAGAGACCAAGATGCATCCCTCTCTTCCTCCACATTTAAGCATTTGATTTCATTCTACATTATTTTTTATTATGTACAAACAGTTGTACATAATAATTATACAAATAAAAGCATACAGTATATGATTTGTTGAAATATTTTCTACTCAGTGAGTCTAAAAACCTGCCTTAGTTGGAAAGGATCCAAGACATACTCTCCATGAAATTTTCCTGACAGAAGGAAAAGGAGCCAAGAAAGAAAGATTCAATCAGAGAAAATTAGGCAAATCTCCATACTGATGCCTGGAAAAGGGCATGGCAACCCACTCCGGTATTCTTGCCTGGAGAATTTCATGGTCAGAGGAGCCTGGCGGGCTATAGTCCATGGGGTTGTAAAGAGTCAGACACGACTCAACGAATGAACACCATACTGTGGCCTGCCCTTCTTGATTTTTATGTAACTCTCAGAGATTACTGGCACTACTGTGCCACAGAAGAGTGGTTCTTATTACTGCTCAGTAAGGTCATGATGTTCCAAACATGATCCTGCAAGCAAGGGTGAGTTATGCCCACAAAGAAGCTACTGCCAGGATTGAGTCTTGACAGGACTCATTTACTAAATTTACAGGAATGTTATGTGACCATTTTTATTATCATAACTTTATGTGGACATTTGTGCTAGCTATCATGTGCTCTGATTGCCTGAAAACAACAATTTCAATCTCTTAAAAATTTGAAGGAAACATTAAATCTGTTTAGGGGGTTCCCTGGGAGGTCAGCTGGTAAAGAATCTGCCTGCAATGCAGGAAATCCCAGGTTGATTCCTGGGTCAGGAAGATCTGCTGGAGAAGGGACAGGATACCCATGCCAGTGTTCTTGGGCTTCCCTGGTGGCTCAGATGGTAGAGAATCTGCCTGCAATGCGGGAGACCTAGGTTTGATCCTGGGTTGGGAAGATCCCCTGGAGAAGGGAATGGATGGATACCCACTCCAGGATTCTGACCTGGAGAATTCCATGGACTGTATAGTCCCTGGGGTCGCAAAGAGTTGGACACAACTGAGCAATTTTCACATGTGACCATTTTTATTATCACAATTTTATGTGGACATTCACACTAGCTACCATGTGCTTAGATTGCCTGAAGACAACAACTTAAATCTCTTAAAAATTTGAAGGAAACATCAAATTTATGTTTAAATGTTAAGCATGGAGCATATGTCCACCCCAAACTTTCCACCTTCAATTTTTCAGTATTTTATTGCTCTCTTGATATTCTGGTACCTACGGTGAGCAGTAAGAGCAGGTAAATACATTGGTTGTTTGCTTTCATAAATAACTAATTAAAAATGATTTGAGAAAATTAAGATAGATGTGCACATTCAAAGCATCCTTAATGAGACTGAGACTTTAAAGTAAACTGACCCTGAGTCCCTTATATGCAGACAGTTGGGAATCTAATGAGAACACTGAAAAGACTTTAGCTAAGCTGTAATCATATTCTCTATTTTGGATGCTGGCAATTTATGTTGAAGTAAAGTCCTGAACTTTTGTTTGTGGGGGGTTTTGATTACTGATTCAACCTCCTTACTAGCAATTACTTGATTCATATTTTCTATTTCTTTCTGATTCAGTCTTCGAAGATTGTATGTTTCTAAGAACTTACTAATTTCTTCTAGGTTGTCCAATGTACAATGTTGTCTTGGTGTATAATGGTTTCCTGTGGTCTCTTATGGTCCTTTGTATTTCTTTGATACAGCTGTAATTCTTTCTTTTCTGGTTTTTTTTGAGTACTCTCTCTTTCTTCTTTTTAACAATTCTAGCTAAAGGTTTGTCAATTTTGCTTTTTCAAAGAACCAGCTCTCAGTTTCATTGATCTTTTCTATTGTCCTTTTAGTTTCATTTATTTCTGCTCTGATTTTTATTATTTCCTTCTTTCTACTAACTCCGGGCTTCATTCATTCTTCACAGAAGTGGTCCCATTTTCTTTGCACTCACAGTGTAATTTCTGTGGAAAGCAGATTCACTATTTCAGATCATTAAGTATATTTCTGCTTCAGTGCTTTGTGGCATAATTTATTCTTGAAGAAAATTTGGTTTAGTGTTTTTGAACTTTTGCCTTTTAAGAATATCTCTACATACAGTCTAAAATTTTAGTGTATCTATATGTGTCTTGAGCATAAATGAAGTATTGCATTGAAACCATCAATTCAAATACTCTCATCACTCAAAAAAGCTCTTGAAATTGCACCTGTTCACAAAGTATTCCCCGGACAACTGCAGGTGAGGAGTATTTGTTTCCTCTTACACTATTTGTACCTGAATTATTCATGAGTCTTCATTTTTACCTTCCAAAGACTTACTAGACTGCTTGCCTGTTTCTTGGCTAACTGGTTTGAAGTCCCTTTGTCTAAGGACATAAATATTTCTTTTATGTTTGAGACAATGCTTCCTTAAATTACACATCTTTACAGAACAAATCTTTTCCTGACATATTTAACTTGATCCCTTAAGAACTTCCTGGTGAGAATTTATAGAGATGAGCATTAAATGCAAGTTTGAGGTCAGTCACTTTTTCTGAAAGGCAGGCAGGTCGGTATCGAGTCCCCAGCCTTTTCAATATTTCTTTTAATTACCTTGAAAGTAAACACACTTCCCTTTTGAGTTGTGTTTCTTCAATTAATAAGATAACAGAGTAGTGTTTACAGGACATTAGCTGTTCCCTCAGTGATAGCAAGCCAAGTGCAGAAGCTACGTCTGTAATTGGTTTCCTGATACAGCCTTCGCAAACACAAGTAAGAGTGGAGTTCATGGAAGGGATAAATGGATTTAGTTACCTTCACACACTGCCTTCAAAGAGTGGTTTAATTATGTTTCCTTACAGCAGCTTCCCTTCCCCCAACCATTAGAGCTTTCTGATTTATGACACAGTAGTTGTAGCATTCCCAGTAAAGACAGGAGTTTCTCTTGTCAGAAAGTGTAGCTCCATGGTGATACTGCTCTGAGAAAATAAATGAGGTTCTAATAGTCCCAGATTATTACCAAAGGCAGGGTCAAGGAAATAACTTTTACTTTTTTTATTAACCACACATACCAATACAATTCTAAATTACTAATTTGTATGATTTATGCTTATACATATATACGTACATTTATAAATGAGTCAAAGAGACATCTAAAGAAATACTTCCTAGTAATATCACTTTTCTATAGCATCTAAACCACTTGAAAACTCTACAATTTGTTATAGTTAGGCATATGTGTTACTTATGTAGGTCAAAATAATACCTGAAGGGCCCAAGGGACATTTGTTCCTACTAACACTGCACACTTTTTTCTTAATCAGTGTCAAGATGTTTCTTCCTTGTTCTTACAAAAGAAAATTCATTTGCAATGCAATGGTACTATTTTCTGACTAGACTGTGTGCCAGAACCTTCTCATAGTGGATTGCTACCAATAAATAATTAAATAATCACATTCTACAGGCTCTTATACTTTAATGATTTCAATTGTTTTGAAATGTGTCTCACATTTTGTATCTTATAGGTATTACTACAACTTGAGGTAACTAGCAATAACAGTGCTTGTGAGAGACCTTGTTGAATAAAGCAAAGTCTGTTTCCAATGAGCTCATGGTACAGAAAGTGAAACCAACAAGAGAGCGGGTCATAGCATCACAATATAATCACTGCAGGCACAGTTATCATAATACATCCAAAGCAATTACGAGTGTTTCTATGAATAATGTTTAAACCAAGGCTTTCATGTACCTCTCACCTTATTGTAAACTCCCTAAGCTTAGTCACTGGTCACAGGTAACACTGGTAAGAGTTTTAAATCTCCAAAATCCATTATGGATAAAGAATATGTGGTATCTATATTCAATGGGATATTACTCAGCCATTGAAAAGAATGAAATAATGTCATTCCAGCAACATGTATGGACTGACACATTGTCATACTGAGTGAAGTAAGTCAGAGAAAGAGAAATATCGTATGACATCCCTTATACGTAGAATCTAAAAAGAAATGATCCAAATGAACTTACTTACAAAACAGAAAGAGACTCAAAGAATGAACTCATGATTGCCAGTGGGGAAGGGACAGTTAGGGAGCTTGGGATGAACACGTACACACACATCCATTACTTAAAATGGATGACCAACAAGGACCTACGGTATAGCACAGGGGACTCAGCTAAGGGTTGGGTGGCAGCCTGGGTGGGAGGGGGTTTGGAGTGGGAATCTGTGCTGTCTGTGCTTAGTCGCTCAGTCGTGTCTGCCTCTTTGTGACCCCATGGACCGTAGCCCGCCAGGCTCCTCTGTCCACGGGGATTCTCCAGGCAAGAATACTGGAGTGGGTAGCCTTTTCCTCCTCCAGGGGAACTTCCAACCCAGGAATCAAACGGGGGTCTCCTGCATTGCAGGCTGATTCTTTACCAGCTGAGCTACCAGGGAAGCCACTGGGGTAGGATGGATACATACATATGCGTGACTGAGTCCCTCTGCTGTTCACCAGAAACTATCACAACACTCTTAATCAGCGATATTCCAATACAAAATGAAACATTTTTTAAAACAGAAAAAAGTCTTTAGGATGATTCAGGAGCCACATCAAAGAACGAGGCTCCTAAAATGACTCTTGGTACCTCTGTATTTAGAAAAGCACCAGTGAGTGCATGATCAAATAACAGTCACCCTCAGGAAGCTACAGAGAATGACCAGATGCCGCCTTCCAGTGGAGTGACTATAAAGAGTGAAGATGAGATTTTGGCCTCTGTTGGGGAAGAGGGCAGTCTGAAAACCCTTCAGATGTGCCTCCCTCATACACATTTCCCATTTAAGTTTGTGAATAGCTTTGAGTCATGTAGGTAAGACCTAAGCAAAAGACAGGTTTAATTAAAATTTTTAAATCTAATTACCTCTGTTACTCATCATTACAAGTCGTAGGGCAAGGTATTTAATCTGAAATATTTCTTTAGTGTGCACTGCAGAAGTTGAGAAAATACTCCCTAGACCTAATTCAGATAACTCAACATGTTGAAATTCTTATCATATAGTTCTGTCCTTTGCAACAGACCATCAATCTGTGTGAATCCAGGTTCCTACCAGTATTATTAAAAATGGAAAAGAAGCAGAAGTCACTCAAATGTCCATCAATGGAGAAATACAAACACAAAATGTACATATACACAATGGAATATTGTTCAGTTTAAATAATGAAGGAAATTTTGAAACATGCTACACCACAGGTGAATCTGGAGGATACTATGCTAAGTGAAATAAGACAGTCACAAAAAATACCGTACATTTTCACTTGTTATGATGAAGTATCTAAAGTAATCAAATTCATAGGAATAGAAAAATACAATGGTGGCCAGTAGGGGCTGCCAGGGGGAGGAAAAGGGGAACTGTTTAATGGGTACAGAAGTTCAGCTGAGTCACTGGAAAAGACCCTGATGCTGGGAACGATTGAAAGCAAAGGGAGAAGGGGGCAGCAGAGGATGAGATGACTGGATAGCATCACTGACTCAATGGGCATGAACTTGGGCAAAATCTGGGAGACAGCGAGGAACAGGTAGATCTGGCGTTCTGTAGTCCATGGGGTCGCAAAGAGTCAGACATGACTTAGTGACTGAACAATAATAGTAAAGAGTTTAGATTTCCAAGATGAAAATGTTCTGGAAATCTGTTTTATAACCATGTGAATGTACTAAACATTACTGAACTGTATACACTTATAAACAATAATGATGGTAAAATTTATGTGTTTTTTACCACAATAAAAAAGGAGATCATAAATCTACTGTTTTTACATTTTAAAACGCGATTATATAATATCGGATACCTTGACTGGTGAAATCCAGAATATATGTAGACGGACTTTGTGAGAATTATACCAGTACACTGTGCCAAGCAGTGCATGGCAATTTAAAAAAACAACACAGAGAAGAGGCAATGTTATCAGACTACATATCATTAAGTAATACTGACCTAGAAAATGACTTGGATGGACTCAAGATTTCCTCTCTCATGTATTCTATCATAACATATTTGAAACCTCTTTATGAACAAAGTATAAACTCATTAAGGAATATAATGAATCTGTTGTTTGATAAATCAGATTTCATAATTAAATTCAGGAGGAAAAGAAAGAACAGAATAAAAGCGGGAGGGAGGGTAATAAAGCCTCAAAGCCAAATATTTGGAAAGAAAAACTTAAAACTATTTCTGCAGAGCACTGTCATCTGAAAGACCCACATGGCAAATGACATGGAACTTTAAAAAGATTAGGAAGAAGACAAACTTCCTGAAATCTAAGTTACAGTTCTAGAAGCTCAGATATTTCATTCTTTATAAAAGAGAACCAGACTTACTTGTCCTGCATTTTCCCCAGAGGCTTATTCAGCTCTGGAGGAGAGCTATGTTATGTGCTTAAAATGATCAGTATGAATATTGACTTCCAGAAAGGCGAGAAGTTTGAGATGAAATAGGGAAAGAGCTGCATGCTTCACACAGCACAGCATTATATCTGCTGCCATGTGTGTGTGAGATATGTTTGGTGCAAAATGCAAGTCACCAAAGCGAAATCTGGGAAAACGCCTCAAGTCTGTTAGAGACGTGTGCTTAGGGTACCTGCTGGAAGCATTTAGGTTTGAGAAGAAAGTGAGAATTAAGAGAGCTACTCTGACAATGGTGTCTGCATGGATCAAATTTAGGCACGGTTAGTTCTACCAGAGACCAATCTATTCATAGAACTGCTTAGAAACTCTGAAACTATTCTCCTTTATGTAGTCGTTCTCCCCCCAAAAGCAAAGAAAATGGCTAAGAAAAAAGATTGCTGATAATAAACTGCTTTCTGCACCACAGAAAGCATGTCTTTAGCCTTCATAGAAGGTTATAAAGTTATACCTTGGTGGGGTTGGGGGGGCAGGATAAATGAAAATGTGGAGATAGTAAACGCCTTTCTTGAATGTGTGATCTATAGAAGCATCCTTTGGCTCTATGTATTTCTCTTCTTTTTATCTATTAAATAGTTTCTTTACACTTTCTGTTTAAAACTAAAAATGGTTGTTCTTTTTTTTCCTGGTAAAAAAAAAAACTCGGCAAATGATTGGTTGTATTTTTTGTTTTGATGTAAAGACTTGTCATGACGAGATGACACAACAAAGCAGCTACTTCACATTCTGATATTAAAGACTTAAACATTTGCTTTCTGTTGCCAAAAAGACCCACAGAACCATAAAAGCAGACCATGACTTTTACAGTTATGACTTGAATAATGGTAGGAGTGTGAGAATATCTGAAGATATTTTTTTTTTAATCTGCTCTTTGTGAAGCAGGTAGAGACCTCTAGTGAATTTTACCTGAATTTATTATGCTTTTTACTTGATCACATTGTGTTTGGAAATATAAGTTGTTTTTCAAGTAGCACTCAGCAAACATATGTTAAAAATTCAGTTCTACTAAAAGGACCTACTGTATAGCACAGGGAACTCTGCTCAATGTTATGTGGTAGCCTGGATGGGAAGGAGGCTTGGGGGAGAATGGATACATACATAGTAAGGCTGAGTCCCTTAGCTGTTTACCTGAAACTATCATGACATTATTAATCCGATATATCTCAATATAAAATAAAAAGTGCAAAAGAAAAAACAATCCTTTCCCTAAACTAGTGTGTTATAATCCTATTTGAGTATGAGTTTCTGTGAAACATATAAATGGCAAAATGCAACATTATGGCAGATTATTTGTGGTTATTGTGGAGGGTAAACCATCTACTTTGTGGAGTTCACATGGTTTTTATATGCAACTGTAATAAACTATACCAAATCAACAACAAGAACAAAATTCAATTCTAAATATCTGTTGAAAACTGGATTTCTACCGAAGGATGCTTTCCTTTTAGAATTTTATTCATCTTTCTCTCCCTCCCTTTTTTTTCAATTGCTGAAAAGTTACCCCTGACGTCCAGGACATTTTCTAGTGTCCTTTCTAGGAATTACAGAAGTGGAAGAATTCATTTACTTCTGTCCCATACATGCTAGAATAAACCTTGGTGTGTCTCTACTCAGGAGTGAGCTCTCCTGCTCAGAGTACGCGCATCTCCATGTGTTCTGGGGAGCAACCGACAGCTGGACTGAAGAGCGAAAGAGTAGCAATAACAGTAAGGCGTTATTAGTATCGTATTTGCAACTTTTTGGTATTTTCTCTTGCGTGACTTTTTATTCTGCCAACAACTGTGTGAATTAGGCTGGGCATATGGTGAACATCAAAATGTTTAAATGCCTTAGGTGGCACACATATGTAGTCATTGGGAAGATGGGATTTCTAGATCTGATGAGAATATGGACTTGGCAGAGCATAGGGAATATGGAGGGGGAGCCGGCACATGCCAGGTAGGCACGCTTGCCTGCACCTGGGCACCTGGACACTCAGGAGATCTCTCAGATAATCTGCAACCTCGCTGGGTCCCTCCTCAACCCAGCTGGGAAGTTGGCATATATCCATCCCTGTGTTTGTACTCCTGCAGTAATGGCATTATTTACCCAGAATTCCTCTTCCTCATTACTTGTCCCCCTTGCACACCCGCGCCGAGGGCATGGACCGGCCCTCCTGAGGCTGGGCCTGGCCACGCGGTTGGCTCTGGCGAACAGGAGGTGGACGTCAGGGTCCGTGCGCTGCTTCTGCTCCCCGGCCCGGGGAGGCGCTGCCTGCTGTGGCCTCTGCCAACTGTTCCTCCCGTCTGGGAGGGTCTGCTGCTCAGGACAATAGGGATAAATGGAGCCTCACTGGATCCACCCTGAAGCTTACAGCCAGCCCGCTGGCCTCAGTCAAGATGGGTTGATTCTCAGATAACCCACAGAAGAGTGTGCGTGAAAAAGGAGTGCTACTGCAGTTCACTAGAGTTGCGGTGGGCTGTACTCTATCGCTAACTGATGTATCCGGTGGACTATCAACAGTCAAGAAACATTTTCTAACCCATCTAGGCTCGTGAACCTGGATGTAAAAAGTCTCTTGCCTTCCCTGTTCTTGAGTTATGGTAAATTAAAGCAGGCTTTTGAACTCCCCCAAAATTAGCTCAATAATATCCTTTGCTACCTAATCAACAGTGATGTTAAGATCCTGCGGTCATAAATCATCATTTTCTGCTGACCTTCACTATTCATCTTTATAAAACAGAGAAGGCAATACTTCTTAAATCTACCTTTTGGAGTTCATTTATTCATTTGCTAGCTTAGTCAATTAACAGTTATTGAGAACCTATTATTTTTCTAGAATATACAGTGGTGAATATGATAAAGTCCTTAATGACAAAGGTCTCTGACCTACTAGGTACTATAGAAAAAATGTTACTTTCCCATATAATCAACACAGTAATGAAGTTAAGTTCTTAATAATATAGGTATACAGTGGAGAATATGTCAAGCAGAAGACAATATTTAGGTTGAACCTTAAAGAATTAGGGGAAGGGGAGGGAGCCAAGGTTATGTTCGCACAGGCAGAAAAAAATAATAGCTTTATACTGGATAAAGTTGTGAAAACAAACTAAATCAAGCAATCAAAGTTAATATAACCAATAATGGCACAAATGACTTCTTCCACCTCCGCATCTGAGGCACTGAGAACAACTAGAATTACTTATATGGCATTTTTGACTAAAAGTGCTTAGCCCAACCCTAATCAAGAGGGAAAAGAAGACAGATCTCAGTTGACAGACAGTCCACAAAAATAACTGGCCTGTGCTCTTCAAAAGTGTCAGTGTCACAGAAAACAAACGAAGCACTCCGGATTAAAGGAGATTGAAATCATGACAACTGAGTGCATTTGCTGTATAGGATACTATTGAGATAACTGGCAAAATCTGAGTAAATTATACAGAGTGTCTCATAATATCATGTCATTGCTAATTTCCTGATTTTTAAAGTTGTATTGGAGTTGCAAAAAGCCATGTCTTTGCTCCGAAGTAAACACTAAAGTATTTAGAAGAAAACAGCTAAAAAAATGTGCATGAATGTGTGGGATGGGTAAAGTAAATGTGGTAAAATATGAATATTTGAGTAATCTGCATAAATGGCATATGGGAATTTTTGCGCAATTCTTACAACTTTTATGAGAGCCTGAAGTTATGTCAAAATAAAGCAAAGCAAAACAAGGCCAAAGAATGAGAGAAAGGATTGAGCCTGCATACAGAGATGACAGAATTAACAGTACTGAAGAGTACAACTCAAGTCATGGGTACCTGCCAAAGCCTGGATGACCAAAGGGTCTTTTATCTGCATTGCAGATTGCTGCAATTGCAGCATTTATCACTGTAGAGGTAGAATACTAACTTTCCTGCCTAAGAATAAAACCCATAAAACCTGAATAAGCTCTTTGGACTGTACAATGTCAACTTCCTGATTGTGATATTGTACTATAATGATGTCACATGTTACCACTGGTGGAGGCTGAATGAAAAGTATTTGACACCACCCGTACATATTTTTTTGCAATTCCCTGTAAATGTGTAATTATTTCAAAGTAAAATTTAAAAACTGTCTTTGTAAACTTTAGCCAAAGAAAGAATAAATCTCATATACTTTTTCAACCTCATACTAATATGAATAACTTCATGTGCTGAGATTTTTATCTCTAAACAAGACTCAGAATTTTAAAATTTATGCTAATAAATAATTTTAGCAGTTTTCAAATTTAGTATAAATTTCCAAAAGCCATTTCTCTAATATTCCCTTTTAAGGTGCCAAGATTCTCTCCTTGACCAAACTCTAACCAGGGTCCACTGAACTCTCTTTTTAACTAGGCCTCCAGCCTGACCTTCAGAGACCTAAACAAACACTAACATAGTTTCTAGCAGCTCAAGGCTGCATCCCTGGGAAGACTTTAGCCACCCCTAAAGCACTTGCCTGAGAAAATTCAATGCTGGCCAAAGAAAAGCACTGTTTGAGCCAACACCCAGAGATTGGCCTGCGTCTCTCAGTCTCTCTGGGAAAAGTGGAGCTAAACTTCAACTTTTCAACAAGCACCAGTTAGCAAACCCTCGTGGATTTCACATGGATCAATCCCTAGGCCTGCTTTTTGTAATATTTCATTTATCAGACTCTGTTCACCAAGCCCCTGATCGCCCCCTCTCTAAACCCACATTTTCTCCCTAAAATGCCCATTCGCCTCTGTACACATCCAAGTTGAGTTCAGTTCGTGCTAGATTCTATCGCAAATTATTACAGGTTAAAATCTGTCCTTACCATTTTAACTAGTGTTCCACTGTGTTTATTTTTGGCAAAGGTTAAATTTAATTTTATTTGATCTGCAGCAACAGCAATCAAATTTGCCATAGAGGCATCAATGTTTGAGAAAATCTCAAGCGAAATATATAAAGACTTACTGTTATGGACCATCTCTTGTGTGCACCAGATGTTTGCAACTGTTTTTTCTCATCCGTTGCTCATTAGAGCCCTGTGAAAAGAAAACAAACAACAACTTAGAATGTGAACTCAGCGTATCTATATCCAGGGCTCTTGTTTGTTCTGTTCTGCTTGTCAAGTTGTGCAATATAAGGCATTGTTAACTTCTAAGGCAGCTCAGTATTATATAAACGAGCAAATTCCAAGCATAATGAAAGATTCTGACTTGATTTTTGATATCTGACTGCTAACAGATTTTAAGCCTCACCCCTGTCTCCTCCCCTTGTATATCCAGACAAGATGACATAAAAGTCTGGGTGCTTTCTCTCTTGGTACCAAGAGGAAGTTCATGCCACTCAAAAAACCCCCACCCACAAGGGACTGGCAACCCACTCCAGTAAATTTGCCTGGAGAAACCCATGGACAGAGGAGCCAGAGGGGCGACAGTCCATGGGGTCTCAGAGAGTCGGACATGACTGAGCAACGAACACTTCCACTTTCCTGCCATTCCAGAGAAACCCCCAGGCCAGGCTTTCTTCTTGCTTTCTCAAGCCTGTCTTTTTTCAGCCCATGTGGGAAGTCCTCTCTTGCAAATGTCTTATAAACTGTTCGTACCCTGTTGGTGTGTGGATGGTACCATCAGTCGTAACATCCAAACCAAATTTTTGCAGGGGCATCATCTTATTCCTTGAGTCTCCATACAGAATCATTTAAATATTTAAATGTTAAAAAAAATATTTTAAAAGAGTGTTTTCAGTTCATTTAATATTAAAATCATAAATATAACTTGTCTCTAGGGACTTCCATGGCAGCAGTAGTTAGGGCTCTGTGCTTCCATGGCATGGGGCATGGGTTTGATCTCTGGTGGGGAAACTAAGATCCCGCATGCCATGTGGCATTGCCAAAATAATTAATTAAAAAGTAAAATAAAAACTGTACATTATTAAAAAGAAAACTTATGTCTAAAATAGAGTCTACAATTAGTAGATATGTAGTTAATATAAATGTACCAGAAATCACTGAGTATGTTGATGTTGACAGTGTCCATATTGCCCAATAACTGGACAAATTTCAATTTTTGTTCTCAAAGATGCAAAGATTTCTGGTTTGTATAAGTATCTTGGAATGAACTTCATGTGAAAATAACCCATTTACAGAAACACATTCAGTGTGTGTGTTCTCCTGGGGGAATATATATTTCTTTAGGGAGCTTAGCAATGGTTATGAAAACAATATAAAATCTGTCAGTATTCCATTATAACCCTATTTTATACCTTCATTCCTAATAAATATTTTGCACTCATTACTAACTTCTGACTTTGGATAAAGAAAACCCGAAATGATGAAATGGTGGTAACAATTTTCAGTTTAAAAAAATTGCTTAATGTTTCTTAGGAATAACATCTCTTCCAAGAAAAAGAATCGAAAAAAAGTTCATTAAAAAAAAAGCTAAAAGTACATAGTTTCGAAAAACAATTCCTTCACATTCTATTACAGAAAGACAAATAAACTTTTATACAGTCCTTGTCTTGGCATTCTCATAAATGCACATTTTTTAATGATCACGTTGAATGAGAAATTTAGTAGAAAGTAAAATTTTATACAGAAAGTTAGTTTCACATTTCAGTATTAACAGAAGTCTTGTAATAAATTCTCAGACCACATTCAAATAGGAATTCCCATAAAAGGAAATACCACTGTTCAGAAGTAATGTAAGAGCCATTTGCTGTAATTTTCCCCCTCATAATAGGAGACAGTTTGACTACCTGTTCTTTATACACATGATGCAACAAATATGGATACTCTTCTGTTCAAGCACAGTATGGAAAAGCCCTCAATGAATGTCCCACTTAGTGTGAGTATTTAAATTACTATCTGCTAGTATATTTTTGGAGATTCAGCCACAGTATCTATATTAAACAATCTAAACAAATTCTATTCTCTCCTCTGAGAATTTATGTTATAAATCAGATCATATTCAAACACATGAGTGGGGTAAAACAGTGCAAAAATAGCCAGAAAACATGTGTAAATGCTGTTCATGAGGGTGGAAAGTTTTAATGCTTTACTTCATTGCTGGACAGTGCAATGAAGGCCAACTATTATTTATATGCAGCTATAAAGTAAATCAAGCAAAGTGCACCAAGGGAAATAGAAATGCTATATATGAAGCCACTGAGAAGCCATGAATAATTTCTATTTACTCATTCAAAATTTTGTCAAGTAACTATTATCCATGTTTTAGATGTTTGAGAACAAAAGGGGTACAACATACCACAGCTCAAAGAACTAACAGTCTAGGAGACAGAAATCTGAAGGCCTTCTGCAGTGTCACATGATAAGTTCAGTGATGGAACTGTATACTAAATACGGAAGAAATAGTTCACTTTGCTCTAATGGTTTAATAAAGAAACTGAGGAAGATTCTAAAGCTTGTGATGCAAGAAAGGGAGTCACGGAAGAGATGAGAGGGGGTGAGACATGATCAAGAGGGAACGGCATGTTGAGAAATCAAAATATGGAAGCTCATGATAAGACTCTGGATGATGTGATGAGCACACACTCTTGGCAGTGACCGCTGAGAGCTGAGACTGCCGACAATGGGGGAGACCCTCTAAGAAGGATAGATCTGGAGGTCACACTTCCTACATAAGCATGGGGTGGGGGAGGACATATGAGTCAGGGTTTGGTGCCAGAACTAGAGAGAACTCCAGGTATCTTAAGCAGAAAGGTATTCAATACAGTAAGTTAGATATTTGCAAGATCTGTAGAAGGTGCAAGGAGTTTAATCTCTCGGAATTATCCACAAAACGACACAGAACAGAAAACAGAACTACTGTCTCTGAGGCCACACACTGGAGTCTTGCTGGAAATAAGAAGCTAAAACTGAGTCCTCTGCCACCACTTGTCTTAACAGCCGAGAATCCTTGTAATAGCCACTGTCTGGTGCTGGAGAAACTCAGTATTTCCATGAACTTGCTTGCCAGCAGCACCATCCAAAATCTTCAGGAAGATGGACTCTGCTCATTCCTGTCTTCCTAATTTCTCACAATTGCATCCGTCCACAATCCTAGCATTAAAGGAGTCTGAAGAGTGTGCCTGTTAACTCGGCAACCTTCCCAGATACAGACCAGGTATAACGGAGTTTGAGCAAACCAACAAGAGTATCCAGCCAAAGGCTATTAAGAATTGTATGCAAAAACCTTAGATATTTAAATTTTTTATTATCTCTTGTCAATGTAAAAGTACTGACATCCTAACAAGGGCACAAATTAAAATAGAAAAGTTTTACAAGTATATTTCAGATTTGAGGGGTTATTTACATATGGGAATTGGTTGCTATGACAAAGAAGGGAAATTTATATCTTATATTTAATTGGGAAACCGTGGGGCTTCCCAGGTGGCTCAGTGGTAAAGAATCTGCCTGCCGATGCAGGAGACATGGGTTTGATCCCTGGACTGGGAAGATCCCCTGGAAGAGGGCATGGCAAGCCACTCCAGTATTCTTGCCTGGGAAATCCCACGGACAGAGAAGCCTGGCAGGCTACAGTCCACGGGGTCCCAAAGAGTTGGACACGACTGAGCACGCATGCAAGAAAGGAGATTCTGAGAGCTCTAAAGGATCATCCTTGGAAAACAAAGAAGAATAATTATTTTTAGCCCTGGAGAAAAGTATAAAGGAAAGAAGCTGAAATGCAGAATGAAGAATTAAGGGAGTCATAAGAATACACTTGGCTGGCTTGAAAAGGCAAAACAAGGGAGGGTAACTGCCTCTCCAGCAGATGTTCCATCCTAGGAGGGAGCTGGTGTTTATGCCTCACGCAGGTTAAATACTTAAAGTGGTCGATGAGGATATATCCCCACATAGGACATCTCCCAGGACCACGGGAACCGGGATATGGAAACAGTGTCAGCACCATTTGTAGAGAGAAGGTGTCAGTGGGAATGGAATGGTCAGCCTAGAAAAGAAGTAGTAAATGCCTCTGTGTGAGCTGAGCCCTGGGTAAGCAGAAGGGGATCCAGGGAACTCGCTAGAGAAGATTTCTCTCCATGCAGAGGGAATATTACAGGCAACTTGCCCAACACCTCGACTTCATTCACACACATCACTTACTGCCCCTTGCTCTAATCTGTAAGCCACTAAGCCATCTTTGGGGAAAAAACAAAAACAAAAAACTGATCTTCCAGTACTTTAACACCAGGATGGGAAGGCAGTGAGAAGAGGAAATCCCCTATTATGAACATACACTTACCTTTTGCTTTCTACAAAACTTTGTTATTGTTGTTCGGTCGCTCAGTTGACTCTTTGCAACCCCATGAACTGCAGCCTGAGGCCAATGCCTAAGGAACTCTCATTTATGGACACACAATGTTCAAGTGTCCAGAAGGGAGAGGCTGAGAGTCAGATACTGGAGAACAAGGATTAAATTTTGAGAGTCTGATGTCCTGCAAACAGCTCTATCTGCATCTCCCACAACTCTGAAGGAAGCCAAGGAGGTTCAGAGATACTGCGGTTTCTCTGATGTCATAGTTAAATTATTCTGCCATATGCTCTACAAAGTAGGATTTACGCATGTCTTTGATAGGAAGGAAAGTCTGGCAAGTGTCTATTGAAATAGAAAGTGAAATTAGGAGGAGGACTCTCATCTCTCTGTTAGTTTCCTTGTGTAAATCCCAAAGAATGCCCACATGCAAAGGCAGCTATTTTATCCTAAATACCCCATGCTGATCTGATTTTTGCCATCGTAGTCATGCTTCCATACACCTCCACTGGAGTGAAATATGATAGCCAAATACCCACAACGATCTGTGAGAGGAGTTTCACATGCATCTGGGTAGTACTGAGTGAAAACAAGCATTGCGTCCTTTGAGTAACTGTCCTGCCTGATGGAGGCAATGCCAAAGTATTCAGTTGCTACATCAGTGTTTGCTTCTATCAACCACTTCCTTAAAATATGCAAACACTCCCTTGCATCAGGGCTCCTCAACATATTTCATTCATTCTTCATGAATTTCTTCCAAAAAATGTATGCTGAATTCCTATTGTGGGCAAGGCAATGTGGTGTACAGAAGACCGAATTTGGTATGAAAGACATGCCTTTATGGCTGTGTGTGTGTGACAGTCGCATAGTCATGTCCAACTCTTTGAAACACCAAGACTGGATCCTGCCAGGTTCCTCTGTCCATGAAATTCTCCAGATAAGAATACTGCTGTGGATTGCCATTTCCTTCTCCAGGGGATCTTCCCGATCCAGGGATTAAACCCGGGTCTTCTGGCTTCCCTGGTGTCTCAGACAGTAAAGAATCTGCCTGCAATGCAGGAGACCTGGATTTAATCCCTGGGTTGGGAAGATCCCCTGGAGAAGGGAATGGCTACCCATTCCAGTAGAATTGTCTGGAGAATTCATTGGACAGAGGAGCCTGACAGGCTGCAGTTCATGGGTCACAGAGAGTCAGACATGGCTGAGCGACTTTCACTTTCACTCCTGCATTGCAGGCAGATTCTTTACCATCTGGGCCAGCTAGGGAAGAGAAATAAGGACGGCATAAAATAGTTGTTAGATGAGGAGGATAATGAATGATAAACATCACAACAAAAATGCAGAAGGAACTGATACTTCCACTTAGAAAAACTAAGAGAGCTTGCATATCGTTGAAACCATGAGGATTTGTTGTTGTTCAGTTGTTCAGTCATGTCTGACTCCTTGCAACCCCATGGAATGCAGTACATCAGACTTCCCTGTCCTTCACCATCTCCTGGAGCTTGCTCAAACTCATGTCCATTGAGCCAGTGATGCCATCCAACCATCTCATCCTCTGTCATCCCCTTCTCCTCCTGCCTTCAATCTTTCCTAGTATCAGAGGCTTTTCTAATGACTTGGCTCTTCACATCAAGTGGGCAAAGTATTAGAGTTTCAGTTTCAGCAAAAGTCCTTCCAATGAATATTCAGGACTGATTTCCTTCAGGATTGATTGATTCGATCTCCTTGCTGTCCAAGGGACTCTCAAAGCCTTCTCCAACACCACAGTTCAAAAGTATCAATTCTCTGGGGCCCAGCCTTCTTTATGGTCCAACTCTCACATCCATACATGACTACTGGAAAAACCATAGCTTTGACTAAGCAGACCTTTGTTGACAAAGTAATGTGCCTGCTTTTTAACATGCTGTCCAGGTTTGTCACAGCTTTTCTTCCAAGGAGCAAGCGTCTTTTATGAGGATGGGCAACGTTTAAACAGGCACAAGTATAAGACTTTGCAGATTCAAGAGGAACATGAGTTTTTGTGGGGATGAGTGAATCACTCATTTGACTGGTGGGTAGGATGCAGGAAAAAGCAATCATGAAGCCTTTTGGAATGTTTGCAGGTAGGTTTGTTTGTTGCTGTTAGGTGCCCAGAGTAAACGATTGTGTGGCATCATTTAATGATGCTTCAATGATATCTCTGACAATAGCCAAGCACAAAACCTTTCAACATAAGCCAGGTAATCTGACTTAGTGTTAGAGCTATTTCAGAGCCAAATTCCTATGCCGGTGTGCGGTGCTGCCATACTGCGCTGGGGTGAGAATTTGGGCCAACAAGAGTCTAGCTTTCTCAAATCACAACCACCTTTGCATAATGTCACAGCATCCTGGGCTGAACAGCCTCAGAGAGGATAAGACAGCAAATAAAAGCAAGGCCTTTAAAGTCAGACTGCTTATATTTCAGGTCTGGTTCAACTCACTGGATGTGTGGTCCTGAATAAGTCACCTACTTTGCCCATTAATCTTAGATTAAAACAAAGACAACTGTACCTTATTCAGGAGATCATTATGAGAAATAAATGAATCAACAGACAAAAAGCAACTGGTACAGAGAAAGAGGTCAGTGAATGCTAGCTATGATCATGGTGTTCATGGTTTGGCAGACACTTCAAATAGAAATGGGACTGCAGAGGCAGCTGGACCAACTTGGCGATTCCTAATATCAGATGAAATCTTCTAAATTTGTCTTATTTCCAGGAGCTGCACTTAGATTAAATGCTGTCTCCTGAAGCTCTGAACATCACTTCTCTGGTTACCATGATGCTCCAGGTAGTTTTGAAGCCAAACGTGGAAAAAAGATTCAGTGTCCACAAGATATGCACACTAATGATGAGCATAGTATCAGTGCAAAGTTCAGGAGCCATAGTGGGGGGTCCGTTTCCTTGTTTTACTTAAGACATCAACAGACATTTTTTTCTTGTATGATAGCAAATGTCTTAGGTATTCTTGAAATTTACATTTAAAACCTGCCTTGACTGCCCCCCCCCCCAAGCCATACACATACACTAAAAATAAGAGCGTACATCCTCTTATTTTGGTATATCCATACAATGAAATTCTATGTAGCAAATTCGGCTGGCTAGCTTAGTTGGTTAGAGTGCAGTACTAGTAATGCCAAGGTCATGGGTTTGATTCCCATATGGGCCAGTCTGTATGGTGAAGTTGAATCTCTTTTGGGACTTTCCAGGTGGCTCAGTGGTGAAGAATCTGCCTGCCAATGCAGTAGACGCAGATTTGATCCCTGGGTTGCAAAGATCCCTTGGAGACGAAAATGGAAACCCACTACAGTATTCTTGCCTGGAAAATCCCATGGATACAGGAGCCTGAGGGACTACAGTCCATGGGGTTGCAAAGAGTTGGACGTGACTTAGCAGCTAAACAACACTTTTTAATCAGCTGCTTAGAATTTCGTTTTATGTATATACCATAATTTAACAACTTTTTATGTTCTTTGACATCTGATTTATTTCTAGTATTCTGCTTATGCAAAAAAAAAAAAAAAAGAGTTGGTTATTAGACTTCATAGAAAAGCATCTTCGTGTTTAACTTACATGACTAGGACTTGAGACACAGGCAAGTAAGACCTTTGCAGCTAATATTTTATTCCTTGTGCAGTGCTTTTTGAAAAGGCTTAGATTTTCTGGTTTTAGATGAAAGATACTATTATTTGCTATTTATCTTTATCTTTAAGTGAAGTTCTAATGAACTGTATGTGGAGTAAATAAGTAATCTGAAGGTGAAGGAGCATCCGCAACAAGGTTCCTGGTATTTTCGTGAAGTTAAATACTTATAACACATGCTCTTACCCCTCTCTGGTTCTTTAATTGCCGCTTTTGCACAGGGAAGAGGAGGGAGCCCCAATCAAATCCTTCACCTTTTCTCCTCTTGGAGTTCAATGTTCAGCCATTTGGACCCACAGAGAAAAACTGGGAACAGGGACAATGACTCTTAATGTGTTCTTTTGTCCCCAAATTAGGAGATTTAATAAAATCCCTTCTATCCTTTGTTTACCTGTCATGTTAAACCACTGCAATATTTCGTCTTCATGATTACTGAACTGAGAATTATGGAACACAGTAGCAGGCTTGGTAATGTTTAAGCTGCAAAATGTATTACACAGGAAGTACAGCTAAGATTTTATAACTATAGATGGAATACAACTTGCAAAAATTGCAAATCAGTATGGTGTACACCTGAAACGTATACTGTACATCAACTCAATTTTAAAAAAAGTTTTAAAAAATGTATTATGTGGATAAGCAAGGAAAAGTTCCTTCTTCTAAGTTGCCAAGAAACCACACTGTATAAAGCTCAAAAACATCAGATTTTTCAACATCCTATTCAGTAAATTAACAACTTTGACATTTTTGGAAAGTATGGACATCTAATATGTCAATGGACTCCCCAATCCTTTTAAAGTGTTTTAAGTGCAAACCTATCAGCTCTATGTTTTCTTTAGCTAAATGCCCCATGACAGAGATTCCTTATTTTTTCATCACATACCTGTTCAAGTCATATCATTCTTTTCCTTGGAAATCAAAGAATGCTAGAGTGAAAGGTCCTATCCCATCCAGTATTTCGGCAAGACTCATATTAAAATGGGAAAGTGGGCACTAAACATATTAAAATTTTAAAGGAACGTTTAACTGGGCTGCAAGTCTATGAGAGTAAGAATTTGTCTTATTCATCAGTGAATCCCCAGTGATACAATGTTGGGAATATAATATGCAAATAATACTTGAAGAATGTAGATGTCTCTGTCCAAAGTCACAGTGTCAGAGTTGGCGGCACAATCAGGATGAGCCCGGCACCTGCTCACCACCAGCCAAGGAGTCTGCTACTGATTTCTCCCTTCCTGGTCGTCTTTTACTTGAAGGGAAAAAGAATCTTTTTTTTTTTGCTCTCATATTGAAAACAATATTCTAAACATCTTTACAAATATTAGCTAAAATATTCTACTTGAAATTCGGTTTCCTTTAGACTCCCAAGTAGACATTACCAGGATAGTAAACACAAGTATCCCAATTATAATAAATGATTAACAAAGAACTTAAAAATCAGGAGGGAATTAAACAAACAAATGCAACAACTCTGCCATAGATTTTAGAGAAAGGGAGTGAAAGGGGAAAATAAAGAATGAAAACAAAGTTAAAAAGAAAGGAAAGAAGCATAAAATTGTGGTTTCTCCCTAGCTTTGTTTCACTGTGTTGGGTGGCATTGGAAATACACACAGTACTAAGGGCAAAACCAAACGTTGCCAAGCCTCCACACTGACGTGAAGACAAATCCTCCCCAGGGGATACAGGGATTCTTGGTAGAAAACACTTAACACAATCTCAGAAAAGAGAAAATTCAAGCTCATTAAAATTCTACTCAGCAGGCTTCCCTGGTAGCTCAGTGGTAAAGAATTTGCCTGTCAATGCAAGGACACGGTTTGATCCCTGATCTGGGAAGATCCCACACGCCATGGAGCAACTAATCCTGTGTACCACAACTACCAAGCCCACGGCCGCAACCACAGAAGCCTGAACACCCTAGAAGCTGTGCTCCACAAAAATGGAGGCCATGGCAACAGGAAGCCGGCACACTAGCTCTGCCCACATAGCATCAGGACAGAGAAATCCATAGTTCAGAAAGACAAACAGGTTTCTGGAGAAGGGGGTGAGGGTATCAGGATTTCCAGTTTCAGCTCAGACCTGTAAAGAGTTGTCACCCTTCGCCCTTATAACAAGAAAAAATAAGTTAAACAAACTGAAAACTGTTACAACTTAAAATGTATAGCATACCCATTACAGGCAGTTCCTTAAAAGACAGAGTTACTACAGGACCCAGCAATTCTACTCTTTGATCTGTACCCGAGAGAAATGAAAATGTGTCCTTACAAATATGTGTACATGATATTCAAAGTTGCATTTTCCATCACAGCAAAAAGTGTAAACAACCCAAATTTTCTTTAATTGATCAATGGATCAATAAAAAAGCACTAAAACCACACAATGGAATTATTTGGCAATAAAAAAAGGATGAATTATGATATAGGTTACAACATGATGAACCTTGAATACATTATGCTAAGTATAAAGCAGTCATAAAAGACCACATAATGTATGATCCTTTTATATAAAATGTCCAGAATTGGCAAATTCATAGGTAGAAAGTATGGCTAGATTAATAACAGTTGCTTAAGCTTACAGATGTTGACTTGGAGACTTGCCAGGTGGCACTAGTGGTAAAGAATCCTCCTGCCAATGCAGGAGATGCAAGAGACGAGGATTCAATCCCTGGGTTGGGAAGACCCCCTGGAGGAGGGCATGGCAACCCACTCTAGTATTCTTACCTGAAGAATCACATGGACCAGAGAAGCCTGACTACAGCCCATGGGGTCACAAAGAGTCAGACAGGACTGAAGTGATTTAGCACACATGCAGGGCTACAGAAGACACAATGATTAGGAGAAGGTGTGATAATTAAAGACTACAAGGTTGTCTTTAAAGGGTGATGAAAATGCTCTAAAATTGATTGTGGTGATGAATGTTCAAAGATGTGAGAATACTAAAAACCAACAATTGTACACTTGAAGATGGGTGTATTTTTATGGTATGTGAACTATACCTCAATAATGTTATTTTTAAAAAAAAATCAGAAAAATACTTAAAGAAAACAATTCTTTCAAAAGAAATTTCAAAAATTTGGGATATCGTGAATCATCATATTTTAAAATTAACGAAATATAAATTCTTGAAAAAAAAATCACATTTATTTCAAAAAAGTCTCAGGTCTGTTTTGCTGGTTTTGAGTAATAAAAATAGACTCCCAAATATTACTTTTCATTTTTACTATTATTTAGCTTTCTCTTTTTTTTTCAACTTTAATTTACCTTTTCATTTGTTGCTGAGAATCACTGAAATTTATTTTGAAGAATAATTTTAGATTTTTTTAGGGTCACAGGATGATTTGAAGAAAAACAAAATAATGCTGTCTTTATTTTGAAATGTAATCCTTCACCATTAACTTCAGAGTAAATATGCATCCAGAATGACTCAACTTTTAAACAACTGCAGATCAAATCCAGGAACTGTATTTGAGCGGAGCCAGATCTCCATTCTGTAGGTCCTCTAAGGCTTTGAATCTACAGCCAGTGGTTACATTTCCTGCTGCTCTCAGCATCTTAAAATGGAAGAATTACCCCCTCATATTTTTCATGACAATTTACCTACCACAAAGCATACTTGTTTGGAGACTTCCTCAGTGACATTTCATAACAGTAAGAGTAAATTACAGATTGCTACTACTAAAATGTTTCTTTCCTCTGGGTTAGCCCAACAACTTTGCGACTGTGGCTAGACTTTTTCCTTTTCATTACTTTTTACTTCAACCTAACATCCATGTGAATTACATGAATTTTTTTCTACTTTTGGAAAAGGTTTGCATGAGGGTGCTTTGCATCCTCCTAGAAGAGTCGGCATCAGTGGTTGGTCTCCTCCCATTCACAGATGGAGACTGTCTTTCATATCATCTGTACTTTATTAGGTCATGTGATGAAAGTTAAGCCAAAGTTGTGGTTGAAGAACAGCCAAAACTTTCTTAAAAGCTGAGAACAAGTTTTGTTCAGAATGTCTGAGTTTCTGGAATGAATATAAAAAATAGCTACTATGTGCATTACTAGGGAACTGCATTCCTTGCATTGTGAGAACTTGTGTTTTGGGAAAGAAGGGTCCCAAAGTTAAAAATGGTGTTTGAATCTAGCCTCCGACATAAATTAGCACAGTTGCCTTTCACTGCCTGGCGGTGTCTCACAGGCTTTGAGATGGTGAACTGTTCTGACATCTTCTATTAATGCTGCCTGAGAGCAAATGATTTTAATTCTTATTCTACCTTTCTCACATATAAAATACATATCATTTTACATACTTGAGAGAAGTGTCAAGAGGATTCATTGAACCAGCATATATAAACTACCTAGCATCATGCTGAAAACACAAAGCAATTTTAATAGTGGAATTAAGGATACACATCTTAAATGTAGAAGCTAGAGATTCAATATACATTAGTTCTTTATTCTGCTTCTTTAACTTCTAATGCTAAGGATCATAGAGCTCATTTGTATAAATTCAAGTGTGCATGCTCAGTTGCTTTAGTCGTGTGTGACCCTATGGACTGTAACCCGCCAGGCTCCTCTGTTCATGGGATTCTCCAAAGCAAGAACACCAGAGTGGGTTTTCATGCCCTCGTCCAGGATATCTTCCTGACCCAGGAATCAAACCAGTGGCATCTCCTGCATACTCTGCATTATAGGCAGATTATTTATTGCTGAGACACCTGTGAAGCCCCAAATTCAAGAATATATAACCCCAAATTGATTCATATCACATAATACTTTGGGTATGGCAACTGTATGTTTTGTGATAAAGAGGAGAGATTACTCTATGTTTTAAGTGCAATTTTAAGAAAGCTATTACAAAATAAAACCAGTAAATTTCTGGCTAACATAATAAAAACATCAGACCATGATAATAATGTGCTTTTGTTCAAGGTAAAATATTTGAAGAGATGAGAATTTGTAAGATTATTTTCACAGATTGACATGAATTATTAAAACTAGAATATTAACTTACACTTTTTATCTTTTATGGTAAAAATTTTATACCGCTTAAGCAATTCTAAACTGATTCTACAATGTAAAAAATATTTCAGCACCTACTATGTTCTAGGCAGTTTTTAAGTCTTAAATACATCAGTGAACAAAACAAATATATCACCTTTAAAAAGTATATATCCCAAAGGCAGGAAGATAAACAATAAGTTCACAAATAAAAATAAATAATCTGTACATGGAATTTTGGGGAGAACGGATACATGTATATGTATTGCTGAGTCCCTCCTCGGGCCACCTGAAACCATTATAATAACATTGCTAACTGGCTATCCCCCAATACAAAATCAAAAGTGTTTTTTTGTTTTTTTTTTTTTTTTTAAAAAAAAGGTACCTGGATAGTATGTTTAAAAGTGGGAATTGTTTGGAAAATGAAAAATACAATAGGGCAAAGAGACTTAAAAGTTCACTGATAGTGCAATTTTTATCAGGTGGTCAGAGCAGGCTTTATTCAGAAGGATTTTAAGTTAAACCTCTTAAAGGATGTGAGGGATTTAGCCATGAGTTACTAGAGAAAGATACATGCAAGAAAAAATGGCAGGTGCAAAGACCTAAGGACAAGAATGTGCCTGGCATTTATGAAGAACAGCAAGGAACCAATACGTCTAGAAGAATGAAGAGCAACTTTCACTCAATGTGCTCAAAGAGCACAAAGAGGTATTAGAGATACTTCATCACGTAGGACCTTGGGGCCATTGCAAGGCTCTGGGCTTCTACTCCAAGAGAAATTAGAAGAGTTTTGAATAGAGTGACCCTGCTCTTACCTACAGTCAGAAGGAATACTGGCTCATGTGTTGAGAACAGACATTCTGAGGAAACGAGTAGAACCATGGAGACCATTACACCAGGTCAGTGAAGTCAAGGAAAATGACATCGCCTTTAACAAGGGAGCAAGAAGGTGGGGAGAGTCTAGATCCAGGATATATTCTGAAGATGAGATGACTTCCTGGTGTAACAGAAGTGGGATATGAAATAGAGAAATCAAGATGATTTCTAAGTTCTTGACTGGAACAAGTGGACAGATGACATTTTAATCAGTTATGACAAGGAAGGCTGCAATTTGACCAAGTTTGAAAGAGGTGGAGATCAGGAGTTGAGTTCTAGGATGTGTGATGCTTCATTTTATTAGTAATCCAGATGGAAATATCAAGGAGAAAATTAGATATGTGACACCAAGTTTCAGGAGAGGGGTCTTGACTTTGCAAGTGACTTCTCAAGTTACTGGACTATGGGTGACTTTTAAAGGCACCAGACTGGAAAGATTATTGAGATAGTGAAGGCATGCAAAGAGTAGAGGACCAAAAACTAAGCTTAAGGTATTCTAACATTAAGAAGCAAAAGAGGAATGAATGGAACTGGAGGAAAACTGAATAGAAAATAACATTCTAAAAACCAAGTAGGGGGGGGAAGTTTATGGAGAAAGGAATGCACAACTATATCAAATACTGCTAGTAAGTCAAGATATATGAAAACATCTTGTTTGGAGCATTGACATTACATTTATCAACGAGGAGGTTGTTGGTGATCTGTGACAAAGCAATTTTAGAGGAACACATGATCTGAAAACTGGATTCAATGTGTTAAAAGAGAATGGAAAAAGAGCACTTGAGACAAAAAATAATTTCTTTTTAAATCCCTTTGGAATAGTTATACCACAAAGGATAATAAGTGAGCAGTACAGAATTTTAACAATTGATAAAATAATAGTAGCAATGGTAAGGATTTGGTGGAAAAGGGAAGGCCGATGACATAGCACAGAGAGAGAATTGCTTTCTTAAAATAGATAAAGAGTGAAAGGCTTTTCACGCATACATACACCATCGATATTCCATGGTTTGGGGCAGGAAGGTAAAGTTTATGGGCAGAAGAAGGTGAGTATATGTTCTAACAAGGTTCTGTAGAAACTCTTCTATTTGCCTGAATTTTCTCATTGAAAGTGAAACTTAAAAGTGTTAGTCACTCAAGTCATTTCGGACTCTTTGCAACCCCATGGACCATAGGCCACCAGGCTCCTCTGGTCCATGAAATTCTTCAGGCAAGAACACTGGAGTGGGTTGCCATGCTCTTCTGCAGGGGTACCTCGCGATCCAGGGATCGAACCGAGGTCTTTCACATTGCAGATAGATAATTTACCGTCTGAACCACCCGGGAAGCCCTTTCTCAATGAAGTAAGAAGCAAGATCATTAGCTGAGAGTCCTGGTAGGGAAGAAGTATTGAAGATTGAAAAGAAAGGAGAAGATACACAACAAGTCATATAAATGTTAGGACAGACTAGCAAGGATAATATAATCGTGGGACACGTCAGGGACCCAGCTGATACATTTGGTTGTGAAACAAATGCATGTGAATTAGAAATGAGACGGTTCAACGTGGCTGTGCTTTTTACACACTCACATAACTCATAATAACTCACATAACACATAACTCACACTCACATTCACTTGCTTGTGCAGACGTGAAGCAGACAGAGGTTGAATTCAACCAAGGCTGTGGCTTCCCCTCAGCTCTTAGAAGCTGAATTACGAGTTTCCTATGGCTACTCTAACAAATGACCACCAACACGGTTCATGGGAAACAACAAGAATGTCTCCTTTCACAGCTCCCGAGGCCGGAAGACCAAAGCGGCATCACGGAGCTGAAATCACTGTGCGGTGGGGCTGCGCTCCCTCCAGAGGAGGAGCCAGTGTTCCCTCTTTCAGCCTCGGGGGCGTCAGCACTCTCTGCCTGCTGCAGCGGCATCAGTCCACGCTCTGCCATCATGGTCACAGGGCCTTCTCGGCTTCTGTGGGTCAAATCTCCCTCCCCCCGCCCCCCACCATTTCCCTCTTGGAAGAAGTCACGTGATGGCATCCAAAACCCACATAGAAAAGCCAGGATAATCTCTCCATCTCAAGATGAAGAGGTTAATTAATTTAACTGCATCTCCAGCTTCCTTTTTGATATTTGAAGTAATATGCACAAGTTCAGTGATTTAGGATATGGATTTTTTTTTTTTGTGTGAAGCCATTATTCACCTCACCATACTGAGCATGTATTCAGGAAGAGCTTATAATGGTTGATCATGGAATCTAGTTTAGGCAGAATTGTGACAGATTAAGTGCACTGCAAAGAAAAAGGGAGATGGTCATGGAACGGTAGTTTGTGGGTAGAAATAATATGTTTATATGTATTGGTAGTTGCAAGGTGTAGCACATGCCTGAGGTCAGGTGAAGAAAAATGCTAATGGAGGAGAGAAAGTCAAGAAACTGAGAAAACACACAGTTGGAGCAATCACATTGAGATATACTGGAATGGTCAAAAGCTGAGATAGAAGTAGAGTAAATATACAGATAGAAATAGTAAACCGAAAAATAAATGAAAATAGCATTGAGTTAAATTCATACTGTTCACTATATGTGTCCATAAAATTCTGATGTAAAATCATCTCATTCTCCAGATAGTTAAATAATGCCACTTAAGTTAAAAAAAAAAACTAACAAAATCTAATTATCATTGGCAGGATTTTTCTAACAGGTATCTTATGCCCTCCAGTGTTCTTAGATACAGGACAACATAGCCTGGAATCACCATTATGGATGTGTTTGCCCTTTTGGGTTAGAATGTGATGATGTTTCCAGGGACTATCAGAGTATCTAGAAATGTTTATTTTTTCTTTTTGCTCTAGACAGTTGTGTTTTTTAATGCTTGTGTCTTTTTTTTTTTTTTTTGGATTGTATCTTCTATTTATACTTTCTGTCACCTTTCATGCTGTTTGGCTGTCATCTGTCACTAAATTTTGCTGTTAGTGGGCTTTTAAGCTCTTGCATTCCAATTTGTAGTTTATAAAATGCCTTAGGTAGGGCAAATAGAGAGACAAGCTAATTATAATCGTGTACTAAAAATGAGGAATGTGACTGAATGAGATACTCTGCTTCTGAATAAAGTTTATAGACTACAAAGTCTATAGCAGATAGTCCGTTCTGTATGGCTATTTCTCATTTTTATTTGTCCTGTGGATGTCTGGAAATTTACTATTAGATGTTTAGTCTGACACCATACATATGAACACTAGTAAATTTCCACTGAAATTAAAGGAGTGGATACCAATAGAGACATCCAAAAATAGTGTATGTATCAGTGCAAGTACTGTCTGGAAACAGCTCATTGAAACCGGGTATTTTGAGAGAGTTTAATAGAAAACTACAGACATAGCTCAGAGATATTGTGGGTTTCATTCCAAATCACCACAATAAAGCAAATATTGTAATAAAGTGAGTCTCAAGAATTTTTTTTAGCTTCCTAGCACATATAAAAGTCATATTCAAACTTTACTATAATCTATTAAGCATGCAATAGCATTATGTCTAACAAAATACTTTAAAAAATGCAAAAGAAAATTAATTAAGATAGTAATGTCAAAGATCACTGATTATAGATCACCATAAAAAATACAATAATAGTGAAAAGTTTGAAATACTGAGTGAATTACCAATACGTGACATGGAGACATGAAGCATGCAAATGCTGCTGGCAAAACTGGTGCCTATAGACATGTCTGATTCAGAGTTGCACAAACCTTCAAATTATTAAAAAGACATAATGTCTGCAATGCACAATAAAGTGAAGCACAATAAAACAAACGACGTCTGTAGTTACAAAGCTACAGACAAGGTTTAAGAGAAGTTACAAAGGATCGCGTGATACCTGGGGCTAGTAGCAGGAACTTGTTTCTAGGGCTAGGTCTGAAGGGGCAAAGAGGAGACCAAAATCTGAGGAGCCTCTAAAGCTGCCTGAGAGGAGCTGTGAACTTTCCTGAATGTGCAGAGTTAGCCCATGGATACCTAGCAGTGAGAAAGCCAGAGTAATAAAGAGCCTTACCTCACTTTCCTTCCGCCATGATTTCCTACTGATGTCTCCCATTAGCCAAGTTCAATCAGAAATCAGGAAGCAAGTTCTCTGCTTCAGTTTGTATCCTTGGACCCTTAGAAGTAGAAAGCAAATAGACCTGGGTGGGGGACGGATATGGAAGGGCAATCAGAAGAAATCTAACATATTTAAGAGAAAATCTGAACTAGCCTCATCAAAAGAGCAGTGAATTAGCATATTACATGCGGTGATTTACATCAGTGGTGGTATACATATGTTGCTAATATAATTATAAAGGCATGTCATCTCTTTTGGATTTCCTAAAAGTAAATCATTTCTAAAACTTAGAAACAGTCTCAGAAATGAGGTAATGACAAAAATGGTTGCTGATGCTAATTATTTCAAGGTAGAAGTTAGGATTATTATTTTACTACCTATAAAGTCTAAAAAAACACCAGCCAACAAACTGACCTTTACCAGTATCAAAGAACTATTATTTTCATTAGTCATTTTAAATAGAGAATTTATGAAGAATGCATAGGTGACCAAAATGATATGAAGATTCTCTGAGGGAAAAAAATGTTTTTTGTTTGCTTGTTTGCTACTTATGGCAGATACTTCATTCAGTCTTTCTAGAAGGAAACATAGAGCTCACTTCTATCATGAAGTTATTAACTGGAGTAATATGCTTTCCTATATAGCATATTCTTATGCAAGCCAATCTTAAAATAGAAAAAGTCTGCATTCTGCTCTTGACAATATGTTTCTACTATTCATAGTTTACAGACCAGATGCAATTTTCTGACTTGCAAGTAATTATGCAAGAATTATATAAACTTTATGAGGATATTTCAGAGCAAGTAATATAAAATTTAGGCAAAAAAATATGAATAACAAAATCTTGTTAAAATGATCAAAGAAAGTCACATTTAAAATGCCTACATTCCAGAAGCATTCCATCTACCAAGGATAATTTATATTTATCTTCTCAATGTTATTTATCCTAAAAATATCTGAGAACACAGTCACCCTCCAATTATCTCTAAATTATTTTTTTTAGAAAAAATTTTGTTCCTATAATCAGAAGAAAAGTTCTGCATTCTATTCAACTTAATGAGAGATAACATTTTAGAATGCATGGCAAAAAGATCTAGCAAGAATACTGTAACTGCAGGCTAGGAAACAGAGATAAACAAAATCTCCTTATCTCTGGGTAATGTATTGTTATTGCTGCAAGTGTTTCCAAACTCAATAGACTCTGTTCCCCATCTACTTTCTACAATTGAACAATTTTGGTAAGATCTCTTTTTATAACATTAAGTAAAAACAGAGGGTAATGACGCTAAGTGAACCTAAATAGATGCTTATGTTTCTTTAATATTTTAAACTTTTCAGTTTAAGAAAGATGCTGTATATTCCATCTATGTTTAGGCATTTTGTTAGGCATATCAAAATATAAAAATGAATGCGACACAATTAACCATCCACACATACAAGTTTGTAACTTGAAGGCTTCCCAGCTGGTGCTAGTGTTGAAGAAACCTCCTGCCAATGCAGGAGACATGAGAGAAGTGGGTTTGATCCCTGGGTCAGGAAGATCCTCTGGAGCAGGGTATGGCAATCCACCCCAGTATTCTTACCTGGAGAATCCCATGGACAGAGGAGCCTGGCAGGCTACAGTCCACACAGTATATACAACTTTCTAATCACCTGCCCTATCAAGTACTATGTTGCAGGTAGAAGGTGTTGAGAAAAGTGACACGGTCCTTTTCCAGAGGAACTTCAATTAGATAGGAGAAGAGCAGACAAGTAAATATCTTTGTTTGAGAAGTGCTAAGAGGCACACATGCACACAGTATTTTTTCGAGTGTTAAGGAGAAGCCCCTAATACTCTCTATGAGGGAAGGTGATTCAGGGCAGGAGTCCAGTAGGTAAGCCTGACAGGGTGAGTTAACAGCGGGACAAGGAACAGCAAGTTCAGGGAAGCACAGGTGACTTTATACAGTAAGAAGCTACAGTGAAGTTGGATATGAACTGATCAGGATTCTTAAACAAAATCAAAGTTGTCAAAAAAAAATAAATGTACCTTTAGTAATGTTCTTGACTTTAGAAAAGAAAAATGAGGTGGAATTTTTTCGAACAGAGACATCAACACCAATTAATGAGGAAAATCTTCGCTGGTAGGAGAAAGGGAAAATTTCGCTCAAATTGTTTGACCCTCTGAGGTTTAGATTTGAAATTATTTTCTTGGACTCCAAAATCAGTGTGGACGGTGACTGTAGCCATGAAATTAAAACACGCTTGCTCCTTGGAAGAAGAGCTATGATAAACCTAGACAGTGTATTAAAAAGCAGAGATATCACTTTGCCAACAAAGGTCCGTCTAGTCAAAGCTACGGCTTCTCCAATAGTCATGTATGGATGTGAGAGTTAGACCATAAAGAAGGATGAGTGCCAAAGAACCGATGCTTTCGGACTATGGTACTGGAGAAGACTCTTGAGAGTCCTTTGACTGCAAGCAGATCAAACCAGTCAATCCTAAATTCACTGGAAGGACTGATGCTGAAGCTGAAGCTCCAATACTTTGGCTACCTGACGTGAAGAGCTGACTCAGGAAAAGACCCGATCCTGATGCTGGGAAAGATTGAAGGCAGAAGGAGAAAAGGGTGGGTGACAGAGGATGAGATGGTTGGATGGCATCACTAACTCAATAGACATGAGCTTGAGCAAACTCTGGGAAGGACAGGGAAGCCTGGTATGCAGAGAAAAAGTCTGATATGACTTACTGACTGAACAACAACCACAAAGAAGGAAGTGCTTTGAAAAAAATCTTAATAATGTTGTTGAGTAGAAATACTTCAAATAGGAACTGACATAAAGGGAGTTGTAGGGATAGAGGAATGTATTTATATGCTACTCATAATATTTAAAGTATTTTTGCTTTATAATTAAATTTTATTTTTATTACTAGTGCAGCTATTTATTTTCTTAAAAGAAAATGGCCCAGCCATGTAAGTTTTGCTACACAACAAAGTACAATGTGATGCAATTATAAGAAAAGAATGAGGATGCTCTTAACTAACTTGGTAACAACAGAATATAATGCGAAAAAAAACAAGATGCAAAACAGTGTTATTGTATATCTCCCTTTGTTGAAGAAAAGAGAGAGATTCTATAATATATATATATATATCATAAAACTGAAAAGTGTTAGTTGCTTAGTCATGTCTGACTCTTTGCAACCCTATGGACTGTAACCCACCAGGCTCCTCTGTCCTTGGGATTTTCTAGGCAAGAATACTAGAGTGGGTTGCCATTTCCTCCTCCAGGGGATTTTTCCTGACCCAGGGATCAAACCTGTACAGGCAGATTTTTTACCCACTGAGCTATTGGCAAAGTCTCTATATGTATATCATATATATGTGCACTTACATATATGTGTTTGTATATTAAATATATGTACCCACTTGTATTTTTTAAAAGAAACAATGGTTACCTAAAGGGAGACAGTGCAGGACAGAGTATTCAGGAGAAGGATGGAAGCACTAATTCTTTGAATGTACCTTGTTTTATACTTTAAGTTCATGTAAGTACCTAATACATAACTAGTAGTTAATTATTATTACTAATAAATAATAAATTGTATAATTAATAAAAGATTAACTATATCAAAAGAAAGGAACTGACAGAGGATGAGATGGTTGGATGACATCACTGACTTGATGGACATGAGTTTAGGCAAACTCCGGGAGTTGGTGATGGACAGGGAGCCCTGGTGTGCTGCAGTCCATGGGGTCACAAAGAGTCGGACACAACAGAGCTACTGAACTGAAAAATGCAAAATTAAGCCAAGCTGTGCTTTTTGTTATTATTATATGCCAATGGTTTTAAACCCTGAAAAGTGAAAGTGAAAGACGCTTAATCATGTCCGATTCTTTGCGACCCCATGAACTATACATTCCATGCAATTCTCCAAGCGAGAATACTGGAGTGGGTAGCTTTTCCCTTCTCCAGAGGATCTTCCCACCCAGGGATCGAATGCAAGTCTCCTGCACTGTGGGTGGATTCTATACCAGCTGAGCCACCAGGGAACCCCACTCTAAGTGATAAACTATTCCTTCCTGCTAGTGAGAACTGCTAGTGAGAACAGGTACCACCACCTGCACCCCTCAGCCTGCTTAGTTTCTCACTAGCTAAGAGCCTCTGCATAAATTCTTCCTTGAAGACAGTTCCATGGCAGAATATGTTACCTGCAGGGGCCGAGATGTCACTTTTCTGATTAAGTTATTTTGAGCGATATTGTCATCACTTCAGTTCAGTTTGGTCACTCAGTTGTGTTTGACTCTTTGCAGCTCCATGGACTGTAGCACCAGGCCTCCCCATCCATCACCAACTCCCGGAGCTTACTCAAACTCATGTCCATAAAGTCAGTGATGCCATCCAACCATCTCATCCTCTGTCGTCCCCTTCTCCTCCTGCCCTCAATCTTTCCCAGCATCAGGGTCTTTCCAATGAGTCAGTTCTTCAGCATCTGGTGGCCCAAGTATTGGAGCTTCAGTTTCAGCATCAGTCCTTCCAATCAATAGTCAGGAATGATTTCCTTTAGGATGGATTGGTTTGATCTGCTTGCAGTCCAAAGGGACTCTTAAGAGTCTTCTCCAACACCACAGTTCAAAAGCATCAATTCTTCAGTGCTCAGCTTTCTTTAAGTTCCAACTCTCACACCCATACACGACTACTGGAAAAACCATAGCTTTTACCAGACAGACCTTTGTTGGTAAAGTAACGTCTCTGCTTTTTAATGTGCTATTTGTCATAGCTTTTCTTCCAAGGAACAAGCATCTTTTAATTTCATGGCTGTCATCACCATATGCAATGATTTTGGAGCCCAAGAAAATAGTCTGTCACTGTTTCTATTGTTTTCCCATCTAATCGCCATGAAGTGATGGGACTAGATTCCATCATCTTAGTTTTGTGAATGCTTAGTTTTAAGCCAGTTCTTTCACTCTTCCTTTTCACTTTCATCAAGAGGCTCACTTCCCACCAAAATAACTTTAAATAACTCTTGGAAAAATAGTGAATTATGAAAGATGAAAATAATTCAAAGAACACAGGATCAACTGAGAGAGAGAATATGGATAGAAAGAGAATAAATTCAATCACAGGATGCTGGGGACATATATGCAGGTGGAAAAATAGTTTTTAATCAAAAGCAATACTGAAGAGAAGGAGTTGAGTCAGAAGTGTTGAAAAACTATATGACTGTCAAATTTTTAGAAACAATGTAATGATAAAATGATTATAATACATGATGCAACATCTGACCATGCTTTGCTTGTTACTATTAATGATGCCGATGAACTTAAACCAATTATAGTGTTGGAATTTAGGTGATAAATTATGTGTAAGGTATAATTTGAAGATTATGAACAGCAGCATATTCAAACACTGGAAGTTTGGGTGATAAAAATAACCTAGGACTCTTGCAGAGAAAAATGGTAATAGTTGGGGAAAAGTGACAAGAGTTGTAGAAAAACGTTTTATAAAATAGGAGTGAGTTCTGCTGCCTCACCTCTGAGTTTGTTTTGTCTTTCTTTCTCTCTCCCTCTCTCCTTCTGTCTCTGTCTCTATGTCTCTCTCTCTCTCTCTCCCCAATATGTGTACGTGTATGTACATATACATAGACACGCACAACCATAATGATCTTAGAAATCAGGAATTGAAACAGAAGCTTAAAATAGAGCAGGTCATTGCCAAGTAAGGCTGGCACCTGTAAGACTCTGCACTCAGAACACCAACTCTTAAAAAAAAATTACAGAATTTCCATTAAAGTCAAACTCACAATATAGTCTCTCCCTACTTCACTGCATCTCCATTTCTGGCTTACATACAGTTGGCCTAAAAACTCATACTTACCTTTTTTGTTGAAAATGTGTTCATACAATGTAATCATGGCATACATAATCAAGTCATCTTTTGGGACTATCCAATATTAGTATGTTTTTAGAAATAAATAGAAGAAACAATAATGAAAGAGGTACTCAGTAGAAAACTCTCTTGGGATCCAATTTGTATGGCACTGGGGAAAATGCCCAGAAGGTCTGCAAACAAATCATGGGCCATATATAAAATGTTCAGAATAATATAGCTGATTTTTAAAAAGAATAGAGCCTATAAAAAGGCTTTTGTGTTTAGAATGTCAAAATCTAAACATAAGAACTTCAAAAAAATAATTGAAAAAAAAATCTGCATTGAGGCTATAGCAACTTTTACTTAATAAGAGAAGATTTTGTACATGGAAAGTACAGCTTCTGAATAGTAAAAATAACCCACCAAGGATATTTATTATCTCTCTCCTTTCACATGGCCGTTTAAAAAAGACAGGAACATGAATTATGCTGAAAAAAATTGTTTCACTGTTTATGGTTTATTTTAATGTGATCTTCTCAGTCAAATCCCTTATAGTAATAAAGGTTTTGCTATCATTTCATAGACAAATAAGTGAATTACTTTACAACTTCACAGGCAAGAAAAACAAACCAGAAAAATGATTGTAGCATCATTTATGGGCATATGGAAATTATGTCTTTTATATTTTATAAAAAAGATCTTAACAAGTGATTTGGAAAATTATACCACAAAGCATCTATACTGATTTGTTATCTTCCAATGCTCATTTGAAGTCAATTCTGAAGTTCAAATAATAGCAAATAAATGTTTATATGAATGAAAATGGTAAAACTGAGAACTTATTGAATTTGTTAAACTTTAGTATGTATACACAACCAGTTTTCATATTTTAAAAAAAAAAGTCTAGGAAAGAAAGTAACATAAAGAATTGTTCTAATACCATCAGGTAATTTGTTATCCCTGGTGCGGCCATTCTGATGGTTTTCATAACATGTTGGAGATCTATTTAGGGCAATTACACATAAACGTGTATGAACACTAAGGCTAAATATAAGTAAAAATGAAGCTTTTTCTCTCCCCATGAAGTACAAGAAAGAGCACATCATGATAGCAATAAGACAATCACAATGTTGCTAGTGGATCACTGGGAACAAGATGTTTAAAGACATATTGCAAGAAAAGAAGGAGGTGTAATATTTTATATACATTTTAAAAAGGATTTTACTAATCATTTCTTCACACCCATTTGGAGAAGGTGACTTATTTAAAACTACAAACAGACTGAGTGACATCCACCTAGAATTTGGACCAGAAGAGTACCTTCTCAAACTAATCTAAATGTCAATACAGCATGTTTTTAACCATTACGATTTTACCCAAATTCACCTTCTCATAGCCCTCCATTTCAAAAGATCATACTGAAAACCTTTAACAGTGGTGTCGAGCAGGGATGCAAGTCAGGGCCAGAAAGTTATAACTGGTAGACCTAAAAGCATGTCAGCATTTCCATCACAAACCTATATTATCTGGGGTTTATACATTGACTATGGAAGTCAGGCAGGATCTAGGCACTGAAACCTTTTTGGAAAAGCATTATATTTTTAGTCCATGTAGACCAGAAGGGTGGTAACAACACAGAGTTTTTTAGGCTCAAATATAGCTGTTCTTTACACACATTTAAACACATTAAAAGAAACCAGAAATGTCCCAACTATTTCTAAATTCACAGGACACAAAAAGAACACATAATTTTAGGCCACTGTCCAAACTCTCAAGTCTTATTTTGTCCAAAATCTGTCTTCCATCATGATTATGCAGAAAGCGTTGAAAGCATTTGAAAGTTTTTAGAAACCAATCTAAAAAAGTTGAGGTTTTATACACTACTCATCTTTGAAGTGTTACATATGTTCCAAAGCATTCATATGAAATTCATGTGAAATAGCTAAAGCAGTCTGCCTGCCCTTTGACTTATTTTTTTCTCTCTTCTCATATATTCAAACTTAATAAAAGTGCTTTATTGGTACAGCACATATTATTGTATGAAATAATTTAATAGATGGAATTTTATCTAACTCTACAACAAAACCACACAACCTGTAATATTACCCCCATTTTACAGAGGAAAGAGTTGAGACTCAGCAGGTAAATGCTTTTACTCAGGTCACACACAGGTCTTTTGATTTCCAAGTTCTATCTGATGCTACTGGCAACATCCTGTATCAGTCGGTGTTCTCCAGAAAAACAGAAAACCAATAGGATATAGAGAAAGGAGGAGATAAAGAAGAGATTTATTATGAGCATTAGTCCATGCAATTATGGAAGGAGGCCGAGAAATCCCCCAGTCTGCCATCTGCAAGCTGGAAAACCAGGAAAGCTGGTGGTGTAATTCAGTCCGATCCCAAGACTTCAGAAGCAGAAACACCGATAGGCAAGGGCAGAGACGAATGTTCCAGCTCAGCAGGACAGAGTGAATTCTCACTTCCTGTAAGCTTTATTCTATTTAGTTCCAAAAGACCGGATGGTGCCAGGGCATTGTGAGGGGCCGCTCCGTACTCAGTCTCCCCACTCGGACACTACTGTTGTCCGAAAACACCCTCACAGACACCTAGCAGTCTGATTTCACCAGCTTTCCTGGCATCACTTAGCCCAAATTAACATATATAATCAGCCATCACACTACCATCTCATTTCAACTCTCCTCACTCACACTGAATCTGCTGTTCACCATCATCATGGCCCCCTTTCTTCCATGCCTCTCTATATCCACATAATTCCAGCCAGTTTCGCCTTCCTCTCTCCACAGCTGGACCTCTATCAGCCAGGCCCACGATTTTTCTCTAGCTCAGTCCTCTTGCTTGGGTGAGTTTGCTTTCCAGGGAACATCTGACAATTCTGCAGACACTTTTGGTTGTCAACAACTTGGGGCTTGGGGTTGCTATTGGCAGACCAGGGATGTTGCCAAACATCTTACAAGAAGGCCCCTCACACAAAGAATTATCCAGTCCCAAATGTCAACAGTGTTGAAATTAAGAAACCTTCTTCCACTCAGAACTCTAGATTAACAACTCAAGATCTTTTAACCTGTTCTAATCAACCATTGAACCTAGGTGACACCACCTTCAATTTTCTTAAGTGTTTGAGTGAAAGTGAAAGTCACTCAGTCGTGTCTGACTCTTTGCGAGCGCATAGATTATACAGTTCATAGAATTATCCAGGCCAGAATACAGGAGTGGGTAGCCTTTCCCTTCTCCAGGGGATCTTCCCAAACCAGGAGTCGAACCCAGATCTCCCTCATTGCAGATGGATTCTTTACCAGCTGAGCCACAAGGGAAGCCCAAGAATACTGGAGTGGGTGGCCTACGCCTTCTCCAGCAGATCTTCCCAACCCAGGAATTGAACTAGGGTCTCCTGCATTGCAGGCAGATTCTTTACCAACTGAGCTATGAGGGAAGCCCCTCTTAAGTGTTTAAGTAGAGCATTTTAAATGTCACATGCTATTTGATTACTTTACAAGTTAGATCTAAGCTCACATAAAAATCAGAAGTGAGGTCTATGGAGGAGCTTTTGGTCTGTTTTATTGTTCAGTGTCTATTATTTAGTGCTAACCTTGTAGGAGGGGTGGTTCAATAAATATTCACTGCATCAGTGAAGAAATGCAAGAATATGCTTTCTCTAGGCCATAGAAATATTTGTTGTCTCACTGAACCGAATCATCTCCAGACCCAAGGTCTTCATTGTTCTCCTTTAATCTCTCCCCTTCTGAATCCTCTAAGCCTTCACAAAAATTATGTCCTCTCTTTCTTATCCCTTCAATTAGTATACCCTGTTAGTTTCATCATTACTGTCTTCAAATATGGTCAAAAATCTTACTTTTAGAATAAATCCTGCTACAAAACTTCTAAAAGCTATTTCTTTTATTGCTAAGCTTCTGGAGCAATTATTGGCTCCAATTTCTTAACTCATGCAATGTGCAACCTTTTGAAATCTCAGTGGATTTTCCAAATCTCTACAAATACTGCTCATCTAAAATTCAATACTGACTTTCTAATTGCAAACTGAGAAAACGTCAATGTCTTTCCAGTATCCTTGACCCTGCTAAAGTATTTGATATTTCTTTTTGTATCTCTTTCATGAAATTCCTTTCCCTGATTTCTATCAGTTTGCATATTTTGCCACTTCACTTTTATTTATTCTTTTCTTTCCTAGTGGGAATGCTCACTCTTCTATCTTCCTCAACTGGATGCTTTCTGAAATTTTGTTGTTCTCTGGGATTATTTTTCTTTTAAGTTTTCTCCCTTAGTCCTATCATTTACTTCTGTGTGAGTAACTAACAAATTTCCACCCCTAAGGTTTCACTGTGCTTTATAATCACTGGCTAAACACGTCTACTGTTGTTTCAAACTCAACAGACATAGGAGACAGCTATTTTCTTCCCACCCTCTTCCATTACCCTTCCTGTTCCACAACCTTTAATGGCCAGAAGGTTCTATCTCAGGGCAGAGTTGTTATAAAAAACCTTCTTTCTCTGAGCCTCCTCTATACTTAAATCATTCCTGCCATTTTGTCAAGTTCTTGACCTAAAATCCTGAATCTCATCTCTCCTGTCTAAATGTAATCCTGTAGAACTAGTGATTCCATTGACTTGTCTTACAAGATCACATTTCAAAACAGTAGCTACTGATAAAGAAAACAATTGTTCTGTAATGGCAATTGGCAATACTCATATGTGTCTGTGCTCCTACATATTATTTAACACAAAAATTATACACATTAAGTATTCATTTCAGTTCAGTCACTCAGTCATGTCCGACTCTTTGCGACCCCATGAATCGCAGCACGCCAGGCCTCCCTGTCCATCACAAATTCCTGGAGTTTACTCAAACTCATGTTCATCGAGTCGGTGATGCCATCCAGCCATCTCATCCGCTGTTGTCCCCTTCTCCTCCCGCCCCCAATCCCTCCCAGCATCAGGGTCTTTTCCAATGAGTCAACTCTTCGCATGAGGTGGCCAAAGTATTGGAGTTTCAGCTTCAGCATCAGTCCTTTCAATGAACACCCAGGACTGATCTCCTTTAGGATGGACTGGTTGGATCTCCTTGCACTCCAAGGGACTTTCAAGAGTCTCCTCCAACACCACAGTTCAAAAGCATCAATTCTTCGGTGCTCAGCTTTCTTCACAGTCCAACTCTCACATCCATACATGACCACTGGAAAAGCCATAGCCTTGACTAGATGGACCTTTGTTGGCAAAGTAATGTCTCTGCTTTTTAATATACTGTCTAGGTTGGTCATAACTTTCCTTCCAAGGAGTAAGTGTCTTTTAATTTCATGGCTGCAATCACCATCTGCAGTGATTCTGGAGCCCAGAAAAATAAAGTCTGACACTGCTTCCACTGTTTCCCCATCTATTTGCCATGAAGTGATGGGACTAGATGCCATGATCTTAGTTTTCTGAATGTTGAGCTTTAAGTCAACTTTTTCACTCTCCTCTTTCAATTTCATCAAGAGGCTTTTTAGTTCCTCTTCACTTTCTGCCATAAGGGTGGTACATTAAGTATTATTATTCTGTATATTTACAGGTAAGGAAACCAAAGCAGAGTTACATAATGTTAACTGCTGGTAAAATAGCAGAATCAGTATTTGAAAAGAAACAACTTGGCTCAGGAGTCTATGCTTTTAACCACTCTATTTTATTGCTTCCATAATACAGGGAAACATATAAGATTGATGGTCCATGACTGTGTGAACAGTATAGAACAAAGAATCATACGTATTAAATGTGGGTGTAGTGGGTACAGCTGGGCTTCCCATGTGGCTCACTGAGTAAAGAATCTGCCTGCAATGCAGGAGACACAGGAGATGTGGGTTTGATCCCTGGGTCTGAAAGATCCCCTGGAGGAGGGCATGGTAACCCACTCTAGTACTCTTGCCTGGAGAATCACATGGACAGAGGAGCCTGGTGGGCTCCACTCCATAGCGTCACAAAGAGTTGAACATGACTGAGGTAGCTGAGCACGCACTGGGTTAAATAGTGGCTCCCCAAAAGATATGTCCGATAAAGGAGCGGGAGGGGGCTGGGGTGGGAGGCAGGCTCAAGAGTGAGGGGAAACATATATATTTACAGCTGATTCAAGTTGTTGTGGGGCAGAAACCAACACAACACTGTAAAGTAAGTATCCTCCAATTAAAAAAAAAGTTTTTTTTAAAGGACTGTCCAAGTCCTCTAATCCTGAAACCTGGAAGATGATATTATTTAGGAAAAGGGTCTCTTTAGAGGTAATTATGCTGAGAGTCTCAAGATTATTCTGGATTTCAGATGAACCCTAAATCCAATGATAAGAGTCTTTGTAAGAAGAGAAGACGACACTGAGGCACAGAGGAGTCGTGAGGATGGAGGCAGAGACTGGAGTAGTGGGTCTCTAAGCAGTGCATGCCAAGGATTGCTAACAAGCATTGGAAGCTTGTTGGGAGGTAGCAAATGGAACCAATCTTGCAAGCTTCTCAATTTAGAACTCCTGTCCTCCTGAACTGTGAGTAAATAAATTCTTTTGTCTTAAGCCATCACATTTGTGGTAACTTGTTAGGATAGCCTTAGGAAACGAATACAGTGGGAAAGATTCTTGTGACCTGAGCAGGACACAGAATAATAGAGCACTGCAGATCTCTTAATAAGATTCATCTTACCAACAAAATGCTGCTTGAAGATAAGATTTTCTCAACTTTTTATAGTGTACCCCATCAACAAGTTTTAGTGGTCAATATGTGATTTGGGGGATGCATGAAGAAATAAAAGATGAACACTATATTTTTTTTTTTACTATCCCATAAATGTGCAGAAGTTTTGTCATTTTAAAAAAGTACATGTTACCGCAATATGTACGGCAAACGCTAACGAGTATGAAAGAGGAAATTAATAGTAACACAATAATAGTGGGAGACTTTAATACCCCACTCACAACTATGGATAGATCAACTAAACAGAAAATTAACAAGGAAACACAAACCTTAAATGACACAATGGACCAGCTAGACCTAATTGATATCTATAGGACATTTCACCCCAAAACAATCAACTTCACCTTTTTCTCAAGTGCACACGGAACATTCTCCAGAATAGATCACATCCTGGGCCATAAATCTGGTCTTGGAAAATTCAAAAAAATTGAAATCATTCCAGTCATCTTTTCTGACCACAGTGCAGTAAGATTAGATCTCAATTACAGGGAAAAAATTGTTAAAACTTCAAACATATGGAGGCTAAATAACACGCTTCTGAATAACCAACAAATCATAGAAGAAATCAAAAAAGAAATCAAAATATGTATAGAAATGAATGAAAATGAAAACACAACAACCCAAAACCTATGGGACACTGTAAAAGCAGTGCTAAGGGGAAGGTTCATAGCATTACAGGCTTACATCAGGAAACAGGAAAAAAAACAATTAAATAACCTAACTCTACACCTAAAGCAATTAGAGAAGGAAGAAATGAAGAACCCCAGAGTTAGCAGAAGGAAAGAAATCTTAAAAATCAGGGCAGAAATAAATGCAAAAGAAACTAAAGAGACCATAGCAAAAATCAACAAAGCTAAAAGCTGGTTTTTTGAAAAAATAAACAAAATTGACAAACCATTAGCAAGACTCATTAAGAAACAAAGAGAGAAAAACCAAATTAACAAAATTAGAAATGAAAATGGAGAGATCACAACAGACAACACTGAAATACAAAGGATCATAAGAGACTACTACCAGCAGCTCTATGCCAATAAAAGGGACAACTTGGATGAAATGGACAAATTCTTAGAAAAGTATAACTTTCCAAAACTGAACCAGGAAGAAATAGAAGATCTTAACAGACCCATCACAAGCAAGGAAATCGAAACTGTCATCAAAAATCTTCCAGCAAACAAAAGCCCAGGACCAGATGGCTTCACAGCTGAATTCTACCAAAAATTTAGAGAAGAGCTAACACCTATCTTACTCAAACTCTTCCAGAAAATTGCAGAAGAAGGTAAGCTTCCAAACTCATTCTATGAGGCCACCATCACCCTAATTCCAAAACCAGACAAAGATGCCACAAAAAGAAGAAAACTACAGGCCAATATCACTGATGAACATAGATGCAAAAATCCTTAACAAAATTCTAGCAAACAGAATCCAACAACATATTAAAAAAATCATACACCATGACCAAGTGGGCTTTATCCCAGGAATGCAAGGATTCTTTAATATCCGCAAATCAATCAATGTAATACACCACATTAACAAATTGAAAGATAAAAACCATATGACTATCTCAATAGATGCAGAGAAAGCCTTTGACAAAATTCAACACTCATTTATGATTAAAACTCTCCAAAAAGCAGGAATAGAAGGAACATACCTCAACATAATAAAAGCTATATATGACAAACCCACAGCAAGCATCACCCTCAATGGTGAAAAATTGAAGGCATTTCCCCTGAAATCAGGAACAAGACAAGGGTGCCCACTCTCACCACTACTATTCAACATAGTGTTGGAAGTTCTGGCCACAGCAATCAGAGCAGAAAAAGAAGTAAAAGGAATCCAGATAGGAAAAGAAGAAGTAAAACTCTCACTGTTTGCAGATGACATGATCCTCTACATAGAAAACCCTAAAGACTCTACCAGAAAATTACTAGAGCTAATCAATGAATATAGTAAAGTTGCAGGATATAAAATTAACACACAGAAATCCCTTGCATTCCTATATACTAACAATGAAAAAACAGACAGAGAAATTAAGGAAACAATACCATTCACCATTGCAACAAAAAGAATAAAATACTTAGGAGTATATCTACCTAAAGAAACAAAGGACCTATACATAGAAAACTATAAAACACTGATGAAAGAAATCAAAGAGGACACAAACAGATGGAGAAACATACCGTGTTCATGGATTGGAAGAATTAATATTGTCAAAATGGCTATTCTACCCAAAGCAGTCTATAGATTCAATGCAATCCCTATCAAGCTACCAACGGTATTTTTCACAGAACTAGACCAAAGAATTTCACAATTTGTATGGAAATACAAAAAACCTCAAATAGCCAAAGTAATCTTGAGAAAGAAGAATGGAGCTGGAGGAATCAACCTGCCTGACTTCAGACTCTACTACAAAGCCACAGTCATCAAGACAGTATGGTACTGGCACAAAGACAGAAATATAGATCAATGGAACAGAATAGAAAGCCCAGAGATAAATCCACGAACCTATGGACACCTTATCTTTGACAAAGGAGGCAAGGATATACAATGGAAAAAAGACAACCTCTTTAACAAGTGGTGCTGGGAAAACTGGTCAACCACTTGTAAAAGAATGAAACTAGAACACTTTCTAACACCATACACAAAAATAAACTCAAAATGGATTAAAGATCTAAATGTAAGACCAGAAACTATAAAACTCCTAGAGGAGAACATAGGCAAAACACTCTCCGACATAAATCAAAGCAAGATCCTCTATGACCCACCTCCCAGAATATTGGAAATAAAAGCAAAACTAAACAAATGGGACCTAATGAAACTTAAAAGCTTTTGCACTACAAAGGAAACTATAAGTAAGGTGAAAAGACAGCCCTCAGATTGGGAGAAAATAATAGCAAATGAAGAAACAGACAAAGGATTAATCTCAAAAATATACAAGCAACTCCTGCAGCTCAATTCCAGAAAAATAAATGACCCAATCAAAAAATGGGCCAAAGAACTAAACAGACATTTCTCCAAAGAAGACATACAGATGGCTAACAAACACATGAAAAGATGCTCAACATCACTCATTATTAGAGAAATGCATATCAAAACCACAATGAGGTACCATTACACACCAGTCAGGATGGCTGCTATCCAAAAGTCTACAAGCAATAAATGCTGGAGAGGGTGTGGAGAAAAGGGAACCCTCTTACACTGTTGGTGGGAATGCAAACTAGTACAGCCGCTATGGAAAACAGTGTGGAGATTTCTTAAAAAACTGGAAATAGAACTGCCATATGACCCAGCAATCCCACTTCTGGGCATACACACTGAGGAAACCAGATCTGAAAGAGACACGTGCACCCCAATGTTCATCGCAGCACTGTTTATAATAGCCAGGACATGGAAGCAACCTAGATGCCCATCAGCAGATGAATGGATAAGGAAGCTGTGGTACATATACACCATGGAATATTACTCAGCCATTAAAAAGAATTCATTTGAACCAGTCCTAATGAGATGGATGAAGCTGGAGCCCATTATACAGAGTGAAGTAAGCCAGAAAGATAAAGAACATTACAGCATACTGACACATGTATATGGAATTTAGAAAGGTGATAACGATAACCCTATATGCAGAACAGAAAAAGAGACACAGAAATACAGAACAGACTTTTGAACTTTGTGGGAGAATGTGAGGGTGGGATATTTCAAAAGAACAGCATGTATGCTATCTATGGTGAAACAGATCACCAGCCCAGGTGGGATGCACGAGACAAGTGCTCCGGCCTGGTGCACTGGGAAGACCCAGAGGAATCGGGTGGAGAGGGAGGTGGGAGGGGGGATCGGGATGGGGAATACATGTAAATCCATGGCTGATTCATATCAATGTATGACAAAACCCACTGGAAAAAAAAAATAATAATAATAAAAAAAAAATAAAATAAAAAAGTACATGTTTTAAAACGACAGACAAAACATTTTACTCCACTTTAGATATCTACATTTTTATTTTTTTATTTTTTTGATATCTACATTTTTAAACATTACTCTGGCTTCATTTATTTTATCGAAAATCCTAGAATATTTTCACACCTACAAAAAATATAGGATCATCTGCTTATCATAGGTGTTATAATTTAATTTACAAATAGTTTTAGCTTTTTATAAAAAGAGAAGTATAATGAATGTTTTCCAAAGTATTTATCATTTACAAATAATTTCTAGCATCTTGAAATTCAGATTTATATATCACAGAATCCAGATTAACATATGTTAAAGAAGGTGTAATTATTTTTTTCAAATCAAGTTACATCACTGAGAAGTAAACTTGAGTTGAATGCAATTTTTGTAAGTACAGTTTGGCTTCTGTATGTTGATTCTTGCTGGAGTAACATACTAACACTCCTTAAAAAACATGCTTTTTTCAAAAAGAAATCTTCAAAAGAATTGATCATATGAATTAACTGGAAAGATGAGAATATACAATGATTATTGTCAGTAGAGATCCTGGATTCTAAGACAGTGAAAATATTAGACATAACTTTCTCAGGTAAAACACCTGGGGAAAACTATATATATTTATATTTATATATGCCATTCCACTATTTCAGAGCCTAACTCTTAAAGGTGAAATAAAAAGGACCTTGGAAATGATTGAGAACTTAGTTTTTGAAACTCAACTATCCCATATGTCAATCCATCAGTCATACACACACACACACACACACACACACATATATATGAAAAGACATATATATGAAAAACATATATCTGAGATATAAAGGGGTCTGATATACAACTGAAATGCACATATATAGCTCTGATATATTATACATATTGACATATATTTTTAAGATATTTTTCAGATTTTCATATATATGTACGTGAAAGTTACTCAGTCGTGTCTGACTCTTTTGCAACCCAATGGATTATGCAGTCCATAGAATTCTCCAGGCCAGAATACTGGAGTGGGTAGCCTTTCCCTTCTCCAGTGAATCTTTCCAAACCAGGGATCGAGCCCAGGTCTCCTGTATTGCAGGCGGATTCTTTACCAGCTGAGCCACAAGGAAAGCCACACATATACCCTTGATTTATCCCATTTCTATCTTAATTTGAAAATCTTTGAAATAAAATATCAAGTATTTTTAGACATCCTGCAAAAGTAGTCATGATTGGCACATGTAGGACTCTGCAGCTAAAGGCAAAGAAATAATAAAAACATTTCTAAGGCAAAAGTTACCTAAGTATCATATCAATGCCACTTATTTCTAAGCAACAAAGAAATCTTGTAACATTCACCAATTGTATTAATTTTTTTCCTCCTTCATGGACACCCACAGCAATTTAATGATAGAATCTTGTGAAAAGAGAGAAATAATGAAAAGTTGAAATGTATGAACAGAGAACTTGTTAATTTCAGACACCTTCATATTGAGATATTTTGTTTTATCTGTGTCCTTGTACAAGATACTCAACTTCACAAAGCTCAGATTTCCAACCTTGTAAAATATCACTGAAGATGCCTATTGCATTCAGGGAGGAATTCAGTGAGACAGTGTGGGTAAAATAGAGGTTTACCCTAGAGGTTGCAACATAGAGCAACATAGAGGTTGCAACATAGAGCAACATAGAGGTTGCTATGTTCTTCCTCCTAGTCATTATCATGATTATCCTCGGAAGCTCAGTGCTATGCTAATGTTGTTCCAGACTAGTAAATGAGTGTTATTCACTAGATAAAATTGCATTTGGTTCCTTCCTACTTTATCTGCTGGCCTTGGTTAAACACCAGTCCTGACAAAGAGATAACATCTGTAAGGACCCTGCAGCTTCCTTGCTAAGTAATTAACCCACATGCCTTTGATTGTTCGCTTAAACAATATATAACATTCTTTGTGTACCGGGGGATATGCAGCACAAAAATGAAAAGGTGAGAGCTTATTAAAATCCATTTATCGGAACTGAGTATTACTTTTTAGCTTGAATAAAATGTTAATTGGGCGGAGAGTGTTTTGCAAAATACATAAGATCTATTCTGAATGAACAAGATAAAGTTTGATTGATTCATTAAGCTCAATCTCTTGAGTACTCACATCAATGCTTTTAGTTTTTAAAATAACATATCAATTATTGTTTAAATTTCACATTGATGAAAAAATGTCTAGCCTATATTTATAATTAATGTCATAGTTAACACAGATGTGAGTGGTGAGTTGAACTATTACATGAAAGGTCTTTAATTCTGTCATAGTGGACACATTCACAAGTTATTTTTATAGTTTTGAAAACCTAAAAGAGAAATAGAAATGCCTAAGTATTTATATTTACCCTCTGTTCTCACTAAGGTTAGTTTCCTTATCTGTGACATAGGAGTGATAATGGTATGTCCCTTTGTGTTTGTTTCTTTTTTTTTCATTTATTTTTATTAGTTGGAGGCTAATTAATTTACAATATTGTAGTGGCTTTTGTCATACATTGACATGAATCAGCCATGGATTTACATGTGTTCCCATCCCAATCCCCCCTCCCACCTCCCTCTCCATCTGATTCCTCTGGGTCTTCCCAGTGCACCAGGCCCAAGCACTTGTCTCACGCATCCAGCCTGGGCTGGTGATCTGTTTCACCCTAGATAATATACATGTTTCAGTGCTGTCCTCTCGAAACATCCCACCCTCGCCTTCTCCCACAGAGTCCAAAATTCTGTTCTGTACATCTGTGTCTCTTTTTCTGTTTTGCCTGTGTTTGTTTTTAGGACTAGAAAACAAATAACTGGTTCGGTTCAGTTCAGTCGCTCAGCCCTGTCCAACTCTTTGCGACCCCATGAACCGCAGCACGACAGGCCTCCCTGTCTATCACCAACTCCCAGAGTCCACCCAAACCCATGTCCATTGAGTTGGTGATGCCATCCAACCATCTCATCCTCTGTTGTCCCCTTCTCCTCCTGCCCTCAATCTTTCCCAGCATCAGGGTCTTTTCAAATGAGTCAGCTCTTCGCATCAGGTGGCTGAAGTATTGGAGTTTCAGCTTCAACATCAGTCCCTTCAATGAATACCCAGGACTGATCTCCTTTAGGATGGACTGGTTGGATCTCCTTGCAGTCCAAGGGACTCTCAAGAGTCTTCTCCAACACCACAGTTCAAAAGCATCAATTTTTTGGCACTCAACTTTCTTTATAGTCCAACTCTCACATCCATACATGACCACTGGAAAAACCATAGCCTTGACCCTACAGACCTTTGTTGACAAAGTAATGTGTCTACTTTTTAATATGCTGTCCAGGTTGGTCATAACTTTCCTTCCAAGGAGTAAGTGTCTTTAATTTCATGGCTGCAGTCACCATCTGCAGTGATTTTGGAGCCCAGGAAAATAAACTCAGCACTGTTTCCACTGTTTCCCCATCTATTTCCCATGAAGTGATGGGACCGGATGCCAGGATCTTAGTTTCTTGAATGTTGAGCTTTAAGCCAACTTTTTCACTCTCCTTTTTCACTTTCATCAAGAGTTTCTTTAGTTCTTCTTCACTTTCTGCCATACGGGTGGTGTCATCTGCATATCTGAGGCTATTGATAATTCTCCCGGCAATCTAGATTCCAGCTTGTGCTTCCTCCAGCCCAGCGTTTCTCATGATGTACTCTAGGTGCTCATTGGAAGGACTGATGCTGCAGCTGAAACTCCAGTACTTTGGCCATCTAATGCAAAGAGTTGACTTATTGGAAAAGACTGTGATGCTGGGAGGGATTGGGGGCAGGAGGAGAAGGGGACGACAGAGGATGAGATGGTGGGATGGTATCACCAACTCGATGGACATGAGTTTAAGTAAACTCCGGGAGTTGGTGATGGACAGGGAGGCCTGGCCTGCTGCGATTCACGGGGTCGCAAAGAGTCGGACACGACTGAGAGACTGAACTGAACTGAACTGAACTCTGCATACACGTTAAATAAGCAGGGTGACAATATACAGTCTTGACGTACTCCTTTTCCTATCTGGAACCAGTCTGTTGTTCCATGTCCAGTTCTAACTATTGCTTCCTGACCTGCATACAGGTTTCTCAAGAGGCAGATCAGGTGGTCTGGTATTCTCATCTCTTTCAGAATTTTCCACAGTTTATTGTCATCCACACAGTCAAAGGCTTTGGCATAGTCAATAAAGCAGAAATAGATGCTTTCCTGGAACTCTCTTGCGTTTTTGATGATCCATCGAATGTTGGCAATTTGATCTCTGGTTCCTCTGCCTTTTCTAAAATCAGCTTGAACATCTGGAAGTTCATGGTTCACATATTGCTGAAGCCTGGCTTGGAGAATTTTGAGCATTACTTTACTAGCGTGTGAGATGAGTGCAATTGTGCAGTAGTTTGAGCATTCTTTGGCACTGCCTTTCTTTTGGATTGGTAACTTTAGCAATTATTAACAATTATATATAATTATGTATATTGTACATAAATTTACTACTATAATACTCATATATAATCAGTTCAGTGCAGTTGCTCAGTCATGTCTGACTCTTTGCAACTCCATGGACTGCAGCACACCAGTCTTTCCTGTCCATCACCAACTCCTGGAGATTACCAAATCCCAGAGATTACATGTCCACTGAGTCAGTGATGCCATCCAACCATCTCATCCTCTGTCATCCCCTTCTCCTCCTGCCCTCAATCTTTCCCAGCATCAGAGTCTCTTCAAATGAGTCAGTTCTTCAGCATCAGGTGGCCAGAGTATTGGAGTTTCAGCTTCAACATCAGTCCCTCCAATGAATATTCAGGAGTGATTTCCTTTAGGATGGACTGGTTGGATCTCCTTGCAGTCCAAGGGACTCTCAAGAGTCTTCTCCAACACCACAGTTCAAAAGCATCAATTCTTTGGTGCTCAGCTTTCTTTATAGTCCAACTCTCACATCCATACATGACTACTGGAAAAACCATAGCTTTGATACATAATAGCTTTCATATATAATAGCTACATATATAATATATAATTATGGCACTGTGCTATGCTGTATAAAAATGTAAGCAGACAAGATACAATGATTAAACTTGTATAAGTTGTCTCTTGCCACTGTAACAAATTACTACAAATTTAGCATCTTAAAACAACACAACCCCTGGTGGCTCAGTGGTAAAGAATCTGTCAGCCAAGGCAGGAGACATGGGTTTGATCCCTGATCCAGGAAGATCCCACATGCCATGGAACAACTAAGCCCATTCGCCACAACTAGGGAGCCTGTGCTCTAGACCCTGGGGGCTGCAACTACTGAGCCCACGCACGCAGTTACTGAATCTTGCGCACCCTAGAGCCCGCGCTCCGCAACAAGGAAAACCACCACCACGAGAAGCCGGCGCACGGCGACTTGAGAGTAGCCCCTGCTCACCACCACTGAAGAAAAGGCCGCACAGCAATGAAGACCCAGTACAGCCAGAAATAGCTAATTAAACTAACTAATAATAAAAAAGTTACCTAACTAATTAACAAATAATAATAAAAAACCCACAAATTCATTATCTTACAGTTCTGTAGATCAAAAGTCTGCTTTCATCTCAGGGAGCTAATGTTCAAGTGTCTCTGGCCGAGTGCCTTTCTGGAATCTGCTTCCTTACTCATTCAGCTTGTTGGCAGAACTCAATCTCCTGTTCTAGAATCCGGGTTTCCGCTTTCTTGCTGGCTGTAAATGAGGGCCATTCTCAGCTTCTAAAGACGATATCCCTTGCCCCTTCTTTCATTCTCAAAACCAACAGCTACGGGCCGAGTGTCTCATGTCATATCTCTCTGACCCACCAGGAAAGGTTCTCACTTTTTAAGGGCTCTTGTGAAGAGATTGGACCCAGGTGGATAATTTTTGCATCTGAAGAATTATAGCCTTAATCTCATCTACAAAGTCTCTTCTGTCTTGCAATATGTTAGGTTGGTGCAAACATAACTGCAGGAATTTTAAATCATTATAACTAGTCTCAAACACATCTTTATTAATCAAAATAGGAACCATTAAAATCAGCACATTTTCGCCAATGAGAAATAAATTTGTTTATTCCCACAGCATAAAAATCTGTGCTTTCTGATTTGATGAACTATTTTTTTTCCGACGAATTCTTGGACAGCACTTTTTGCCTCCTGCTCGTTGTAGAAGTGTTTTCCCTGCAAAAAGTTGTCAAGATGCTTAAAGAAGTGGCAGTCAGTTTGTGAGAGGTCAGGTGAATATGGCAGATGAGGCAAAACTTCCTAGCCCAATTTGTTCAATTTTTGAAGTGCTGGTTGTACCATGTGTGGTCGGGCGTTGTTGTGGAGAAGAATTGGGCCCTTTATGTTGACCAGTGCCAGCTGCAGGCCTTACAGTTTTCAGTGTATCTCATCGATTCGCTGAGTGTGCTTCTCAGATGTACTGGTTTCGCTGGGATCAGAAAGCTATAATGGACAGGTGGGGAGAAGACCACCGAACAGTGACCGCGGTCTTTTTTGGGTACAGGTCTGGCTTTGGGAAGCGCTTCAGACCTTCTTCTCAGTCCAGTCACTGAGCCAGTCATTACTGGTCGTTGAACAAAATCCACTTTTCATCGCGCATCACAAACCATAAGAAATGGTTTGATGTCGTTGCACAGAATAAGAGAAGACCCTCAAAACAATGACTTCTCTGATCTGCAGTCGGCTTGTGAGGTGCCCACTCATCGAGCTTTTCCACCTTTCTGCTTTGTTCCAAACGTCGAAAGACAGTAAGAGAGCAGGTGACGTTGAGTTCTTCGGCAACTTCTAGTGTAGCTGTGAGAGGATCAGCTTCCATGATGGCTCTCAATTTTGTCACTGTCAGCTTTGGATGGCCAGCACTATGCTGTTCATCTTCAAGGCTCTTGTCTCCTTTGCAAAACTTCTTGAACCACCACAGAACTGTAAGTTCGTTAGCAGCTCCTGGGCCAAATGCATTGTTGCTGCTGCGAGTTGTTCCCGCTGCTTTATGACCCATTTTGCACTCAAATAAGAAAAATTGCTCTAATTTGCCTTTTGTCTAACATTATTTTCTTAACCTAAAATAAATATAAAATACACAGCAAGTAATAAGTCATTTGTAAAAAAAAAATAAAGCAAGAATTGCAAGTTAAAATGATGTATAACATAACCCCACTTAAGAATGCATTCCAATATCAAACAGCAAATTTCAACATGCAAAAACCATAATTACTTTTGCACCAACCTAATAACAAAGTCATAGGATCCAGGGATCAGAGCATAGACATATTTGGGAGAGCCATTATTCTAGTTACCACAAGCCTCAAACTTTTATGTGTACATATATATATATTATACATAATTATATTACCACGTATATTATTTTATATATTATGCCAAAAGACAGTATATAATATTATAACATATGTGCTATAAATTATATACACACACACACATACAGGAAATTAAGCACGACAAGTAACTAATACAACAGTACCATAAGGCAGAACGTGCATCTCGCTGTAGGAAACTACAAATATGACATTCAATGCTGACTGTCTAGTTAGAAGGAAGTAATATAAGTATTGCTTCACTCATGAATAAAAAACTTAGAAAAAGCAATTTTTTCCTCTCTTCTAGGGGGCTGTTTTCTGTCACCCTGATCTCCTTCTGCCTCTCTCTTCCTATTCCTACAGCAGTTACAGAGCCATAAAGATGAAATGGAAATGCCATTCTTATCAGGAGGAAAACCATTTCCCATTTTTAAAAATACAGCTCCTAAACTGACGGACTTGGCATCCTGAGTATTTTGCAGATAAACAAAAATTAAGGTTTTTTTAAAAAATGTTATTTTATGGAATATTTGTGTAGAAATTCTTCTGTTCCTTCTTTATTTACCCTTAAGAGATTATGATAAGAGGTTAGTTATGTAACTGTGGCTCTCCCCACTGTGCCTAAATTCTTGGGAACACTGTCAGTATTATCAGACCATATTCTTTTTCTCCTGTCTTGTTTATTTCTTCCCTTTTCATATCTCTATCATTATTTGTTGCCTTTCATCACAACCTAATTGTATTCTTCAGCTCAATCGCTGCAGCACTGTGGTTCTTTTTTTTCTTGATCTTTATCTAGTTATACTGAATGTTTCTTCGAGTATAAAAATATTTCCTTTCAGTACTTGAGAATTCTAGGTCTTCACAATTTAAGCCATATATATTCAGTTCAGTTCAGTCACTCAGTCGTGTCCTACTCTTTGTGACCCCATGGACTGCAGCATTCAGGCCTCCCTGTCCATCACCAACTCCCAGAGTTTACTCAAACTCATGTCCATCGAGTTGGTGATGCCATCTAACTATATATGTATGTGTGTGTGTGTGTGTATATATATATATATACATACATGTAAATTTAAGTTTATATGTTGTTCTTGTTTGTGTGTATATATATGTAAATATATATGTATGTACACATATATGTAAATTTAAGTTCATATGTGTGTGTTTGTTTGTGTGTATGTGTGTGTATTTCCATGTCTTCCTTTCTGATATGGTTTCATAGCAAAGCACCTAAAATATTTCTGACCAAGATCGAATTGGTTAATGTCTACTTGGTTTCATATAAGTAACATAATTCCAGGCTTAAAAATAGTACATTTTAGAACAGTATTGAATTAATAAGAACAAAAAAAAAAACTAAGCTATGCAAACAGAAGAAATAAATCATAACATTTGAGTATAAGGACTTTGAAATCTAATAGCCTAGGCTTAGATTCTAAGTCTATTACTGACAGCCTATTGAGCCTGGGCAGGTAATGTAAATGATTTAAAGGATGAGTTTCTCTCTCATTAAATAAAAGAAAGCAATGATATCCATCTTGGATAGTAGCCTTGAAAATTAAATGAGACAATATATGTAAACTACTTGATACACAATTAATAACTGAGAGCTTAATATCTGCTCAGATGTGATTATAACAGAACTAGACCCAGATTTGCAACTAACTAGGCAATGGCAAAGAGGGGCCTCTTGTGCATCATCATGGATGGGTGAGGAGACACAAGGAGATGGGGGGCCTGCTGAATGCATCTAACATTTAAAGCACGAGTGCTCTGTGCCTGGAATTGTGTCAAGAGCCTCAGTGTATTATCTCTTCTAATTATCACACTATGATATAAGCATGGTAACATGTTTAATAGAGGGGGAAAAAAAAAACTCTTAATAAGAAAGAATAACCGTTTCTAAGACACACTGCTAGGTGGAGGTAAACAGAACATAGGAACCCGGGTTTCTGACCCCAGAACCTCTGCTCATATTTCCACCAGAGCTATGGTCTTTTCCAAAGTGCAGCCCCTTTCCCAGACATCTCTATGCGTCCCAATGAAATGAAAATCTCAGTGACTCATTTTCTCAAGTTGCATGTTATAAAACAGGCATGGTGGCTCAGATGGTAAAGAATCCGCCTGCAATCTGGGAGACCCAGGCTTGATCCTTGCGTCAGGAAGACCCCCTGGAGAAAGGAATGGCTACCCATTCTAGTATTCTTACCTGGAGAATTCCACGGACAGAGGAGCCTGGCCAGCTACAGTTCATGGAGTCGCAGAGTTGGACACAACTGAGCAACTACCACACATCTTTGACATAACCAAATTAAAGCAGCATGTTGGTTGTGTTACCTATTACAGTTTAATAAACAACGCCAACACACAGAGGCTTAAACAGCTGTTTCGTTGCCTGTCAACTCTGTGGACTGACTGAGACTCTCTGTTGCCTCACTGGCAGTTTCTCTGCAGCTGCAGACAAACGGCAGCTGGGAGGAGGTATAGCTAGCTGTCTAGCTCCCTAATGCCTATCTCAGTGGCTACACTTTTTTTTTTTAATAGAGTTTATTTTTTAGAACAGTTTTATATTTATAGAGAACTTGAGAAGATAGCAGAGCCCAGTTTCCTCTATAACTAACGTCTTACTTTAGTACTGTACATTTATTACAATTAATGAGCCAATCATGATGCAAGTTATAAAATTAAAAGTCCATAGTTGCTGTTTCCCACCAAATTTCCTTAATTTATAGTTCTTGTCCTTTTTTGTTCCAGGATCTCATCAGGATACTGTGTTACATTGAGTTGTCACATCTCCTTAGACTCCTCTTGGCTGTGACACTTCTGTTTTTTGTTTTTTTCTTTTTCTGATATCTTATGCTCCTGGTTCTCCCCCACCTTCTTTCTCTGTCTCTCTCTCTCTCACATAAACACAAGCACTCATACCTGCACACAGGATAATTTGGATTTCACATGTACTGGCTCAAGGATTTAAGATGGGGGAACTGAAAGTTATCACACTCTGAGGTCTGGACCCACAAGCCTCGGAACATCACATGTTCTGCATCCTCTTAGTCAAAGTCATCACAGAATTCAATGGAGGGAACAAAAGTCCTGCCTCTTGATGCTCAGAGCAGAGTGTATGTGTAGGGAGCACGGGCAAACCTGTCAAGAGGCATCTCTAGACCAGCGACCACACGGATGCCAGGCAAACACCATCGATTGTTTAGTTGATCTTTACGCAGGTAATGATGAAATCGTTATGATAAAGTGAAAAAAAAAATGTCATATTGATATTGAATTCAAATTCTTATTTAAGCTATATATCTCAAAATCAACTGTTGCCATAGGGTATCACCTCTTAACATAGATGTATTTTTTTCATGGCATTAAATCACTCATAAAAAATGTTTAATGTGTTATATATAAATGTGGTACTTTATTCTTTAGTCAATATAAAAATCAGGTGAATACTTACAATAAAATTAGTTTTTATTTTTACCATAGAATTAGGAACCGTAGCTCTCTTTAGAAGTCTAGGTTGTCTCCAGGCATAAAAATGGAAATACTGATACTATGACAACACAGCCTGAATTTTCTGCTTTGCAGACGCCAGATTTACTTTTAAATGGTGTGAATCAAATCTGTGCTGAGAGGCCAACTTCAAAATATAAAAGAAAAATTGGCAATGGAAGGATTTTGCTGGTTTGGCTGAAGTGAAGCCCTCTATAGCATTTCATTCTAGTGGAGTGTCTGTGAAAATCTTTCCAATTGTAATTCTCTTTTTGCTTGCCAAAAGGGGATTATGAATTAAAGTTAATGTTGCAGGAAATGTCACCTGTCCTTTGAAGGAAAATAATAAATAAAAATGGATTTGTTCATTATATTTAAAAGGAAAAAAATACTGACCTACTTGAGGGTCTTCTCTCATGCCTTAACAAAACAGGTAAATAAATAAAGCAGAATTTCATTGTGACTTTTCATTTTAACCCTTGCTCATCTCTAAAGAGGGAAAAGACCAATCTCTTTCTAATAAATATTTATAAAAAAGAGAAAAACAAGGGAGAGAGAGAAAGAGAAAGGAGATGAATATTGTAACATGACCCCAGAAGTAGAATTCTTCAAGTAAGATATTAAATTAAGAAAAATATATTTGTTCCTTTCACAGATACTAAGGTACAAACTCAAGAATAAAGAATAAATAAAAACAAAATCTGGAGATTTATTCCTCAAAGATTTGAAGTATTTGTATATTATGTTTTAAGAAAATAAAGACAAACCTACAAATAAACACAATAGAGCTTAAAACTATCTGTATTTCTTTTGCCTTAATGTTTTTTTCCAGGGGTTTTAGCAATACAGCTTCCCTGATAGCTCAGATGGTAAAGAATCTGCCTGCAATGCAGAAGACCTGGGTTCGATCCCTGGGACTGGAAGATCCCCTGGAGAAGGGCACAACAACCCACTCCAGTATTCTTGAGGAGAATTCCATGGACAGAGGAACCTGGTGAGCTATAGTCCATGGGGTCACAGAATTGGACATGACTGAGTGACTAACACTTTTAGCAATAAACATTGCCTATAACAAGCTCATACCATTGCAGAGAAAGAAAGTGATGCTTCTGGTTTATCATGTAGACATCATGCTTATGATGACACAATTTCTTTTTTAAAAAAAGTAATTAGCAACACTACTTTTTATATATTAATCTGAAAAGACAGAAGAGCAATTTGGTAGTTGATACCACTACCTTGAACCCTATTTGTTGTGGTTGTTTTAATCAGCTACTTACAACAACACTTGGAATGTCAATGTGGTGGTAAATTAAGAAATGGCCATAGACTTAAAAGATGGAAGATAATGGATTATGACATTAACTCACTAATATTGCAAAGACGTGTTTAAAGAAATGAAAGAAGCCAAATAAGCCAAGGATAAAGGACTTGTTGAATATTTATAGAGTATAATTTTTTGTGCATTTCCTGTTATGGTTTTGAATAGTATAAATAATTTTTAAAATGTGGTTTTAAAATCAGGAAATATTGTACTATTTTTAACTGAATAAAAGAAAATGAATCAAATACAACTGTGGATGTTTTCATTTAAATAATACACACACACAATGCCCATTCCCTTTCTTAATCAAGGCAGTGTGATGACTCAAACAAATACCAACATTTGGGTATGGTGATGACAGCCTTGTAATCTTGTTCTGTCCCTCATCCGTCATTGAAGACTAGCATCTTTTCTTTATGATTATATTGTCACCATATTGGTATAAATTACCAAATCAGTTATCAGGTCAGGAGGAAGTTAACATTTTATAAATTCTTATTTTGAACCAAAGAAAAATGATAGTAGTTAGATGATACATATATACATCGAAACATGTGCATACTAAGTCACTTCACTTGTGTCTGACTCTTTGTGACCCTATGGACTGTAGCCTGCCAGGCTCCTCGGTCCATGGGATTCTCCAGGCAGGAATACTGGAGTGGGTTGTTACGCCCTCCTCCAGGGGATCTTCCAAACCCAGGATCGAACCCGCATCTCTTACGTCTCCTACACTGGCAGGTGGGTTCTTTACCACTAGCGCCACCTTCTATAGATAGATACACAGACAAAACCCTCAGCAAAAACTTGCACTAATTCACATAGTTACTATGCCTTTATTTCTTCCTTGACATGAATTTCCAGGTATAGCAAGAAAATTTTATTTTTTTACTTTTATTATTTTTACTGTTCAACCTTATCAAGATTGAGGGTTTAGAATTATCCATTTAAACTTTACTGTTAGCCATTAATTCTGAGTTAGTCGCTCACCTCTCTACTATCTCATCTGAATTTTTACTGACAAGAGAAGGACTCCTCCCTTTGTAGAAGCGTTAGTAAACTGAAGAGTGGGTTTTTCAACACTTCTGCATATAATCTACTCTGCAGCTCACAGCATCCAGTGAGAACCCAATAAATGTTGTTGATTGACTGCCTCCTATCTAGTTAGAAAATGGGGGGAAAATTAAATATACTTTTGGTACATTTCCCAATGTCAACATTTTAACATCTCAAAGGAGCTAAATGTGGTTTGAAATGGTGTAAGCCATTTCAATTACGTTGCCAGAAGAGTCTGAGAACAATACACTTATTTAGAGATGGGTCAGAAAGAAAGAGAATCGGCTTTGAAGTCAAATTACCAGTTTTCTCTCTCAACATTTTGACCCAAATTTAAGGTATTAAATCAAATTTTAAAATGTGATTCCACATGGAAAGCACCATTCATGCATAACAAAAGCAGGGGTTAGGCTGAAGGACATACCATTCTTTGGTCAAAATGTGAAAGTTAATTATAAAATGTACATGAATAAAAAAGAAATATAAAATATAAAAGTTTTAAAATAGGACATTTTTAAGTCAATACATTTCTACTCTCTTCAACAAATGCAATCAATTTTGAAACTCCCTGAGTATTACTCAGATAACAAAAAAATACACCTTTGCTACAACTATAAAATACCAGTCTTTGGCTATACTTCTTGAAAATAATGACATTAATAAATAGAAAAAGGAAAAAATGAGGTCATATGACTATCCATCCTATACTTAAATATTTTATTCCATTTCTCCCTATATGTTAATATTTTCTTTCTCTATTCACATTTAAAGGTGCAAGTATTCAGCAAATATGCTCCTATTACATTTTTCAAAGTTTGATTTCCCCCGTCTTCAGAACTTAGAAGATTTTGTATAGTTTCTAATGATCTTCATTCTTTGAATTAAAATTTGCTTTAATGTCACTAAAGCATATGGCTTCCCAGGAGGCACTAGTGGTAAAGAACCCGTCTGCCAACACAGGAGATGTAAGAGACTCAGGTTTGATCCCTGGGTTGGGAAGATCCCCTAGAGGAGGGCATGGCAACCCACTCCAGTATTCCTGCCTGGAGAATCTCAAGGACAGAGGAGCCTAGGGGGGTTACAGTCTTTATAGGGCCGCAGAGAGTCAGACATGACTCAAGCGACTTAGCACACACAGATGCGTGCACACGCATACAGAACATATATGTTCAACTTATTTATACAAGTTGTTTAAAGATCTGGAATAAACTGGCCATTTAAATTCAGATCTAAATAGTCAAATTAAATAGACACAGTTTGCATGACATACTTAGCTATAATCCTAGTAAGAGACAAGACAAAATATAGAGGAATTCTAGATTCATATGATACAATTTCTGTCATCTTCCTTGTTTGAAACAATCTAAACTTAAAAGTATATGGCTGCACCCCAAAAAGTGCATTAGATCAATAATTTGCCTTTACACTTGAGAAGAATAGCTAAACAAATGAATTCTCTTTAATTCAATGAATTAATTTGTATATACAGACATAGTGAATGTATGTTTCTCGCAAGTTACTAATCTTTCCCCACAAAAACCTACTAACATTTCTCTGATGATTGGTCAGTGTATTGCAGACGTGGGGGTCATTTTCTTCCAATTCTCTTGCCCCCTTTCCTCTTGGTCCCTTTCAATTCAATCCCCATCAATCCTTCAGAGTCTAATGAAGTGCAATTCTAACCCTTCACCAAAATAGCTTTCTGAGAACTGGATGCTGTGAACTGAAATAAGAACACACAACATGAGAGCTGTGAATTTCAGTTTTATTGGGGAGTCTTACTGAGGACTACAGACTGGGTCTCAGGGAGCCCTGAGGCTCTGACTCCAAAGAGGCTGGGAGCCTGACAGTTTTTCACATAATTAATGTGGCTGAAATTCACTATTAAACATTTTAATATAAAGCTTCTCTGCAAATATTACAATTTATCCATTCTCTTTATGTCATTCTTGTGAGAGAGATCGTTAGCTTTACCCTGGCTTACAGATCTGGATGGACTATAAATGGATTTGACAGTATAGCAAATTAGCTTTTCCAACCTAGAACTATTTTTCTGTCTTAAAGTCTGCTGGAATTGCAAAGCTTGAGGAAAAGCATCATTGGTAATTTGGGAAGCTCTGACAATTAAGTAGAGAATAATTTAGCACAAAGTTTAGTTCCTGGACAGACTCACTGCTGACTCTGATTTTATAAAGAGAAAAATGCTGCCAAGACAAAAATGCTACTAATATTCTCTATAAGTGCCTTTCATTTGAACTTAAACATAAAAACTAGTAATATTCAGAATGATGAATTGGATTATATAATTAGTGTTAAGTGAATTCTAAACTATGGAAAATTTCTCTAAGTTTCTTGGCTCTAACTAAAAATAGTTTGAATGGATGAGAATTTCATATGTATATATTACTATGCAATACGACTCTGACTCTGATTGCATTCAATATTCCACCTGGTTAACACCATTTTTCTTCATTTCTCCTCTAACTATATAATCTTCTTGAAAACTTTGCTCACTTCTTCTCTTAGGAGCCTTTAAAATGCTTTGAATTTATTACAGAGTTATTTGCCCAGGGAGCTTCATTGTAAGAGACCTTGAGGTTCCAGGGGAGCAAAACTTATCACCCCAAAACGTCTCTTTGTCATGTGGACTGTTTTGAGCTGAAAACAGTTAATGCCCAAAAGACCCAGGAAGAAACTCTGACCCCTTAGTTGCTTAAAGAATGTAGCTAAAGGACTTGTTCTAGAATGAGAACTATAACCACAGATAACTATAGCATGAACTCGGTGTGTAGACAAGGAGGGACCTAGCAAAGTCTGTTTGTTAAAATTCCTCTCTGGGTCCCCTTGCTTATTCCTGACCCAGCAAATGTTTATTCACCAAACATTCACTTTTCCATCTTCGAATCAACAGCCTTCCTCCCCTTTTATGTCCCAAACCACTGCCCCAAACATTCTCTCTTGTCTTTAGCTAAAGGTGATATTTAATGTGAGGGTTCTGGCCATTTTTTGAGTTCCTCAGTTTTCCTGAATCTCTCACATATATACAGGTTATTAAACTTCTGTGTGATCTTTTTTTAAAGAGAGCATTGGTCACTGTACTTAGCACCAGCTGTTTCACAGTAGTAGCCCATTGCATCACCTTCAAGGAAAAGCAAAAATCCAGTTTAAATATTCTAATTTTATAATGTTGTTCTCCTTCCCTATGGCACAGTTAAAGGGCCCCAGAGAAAAGCTGGTAATGGATTTCTTCCTGTTAATCTGTCTCATGCGTGTGTGCTACGTTGCTTCAGTCAGGTCCAGCTCTTTGTGACCTCCATGGACTATAGCTTGCCAGGCTCCTCTGTCCATTGGATTCTTTAGGAATACTGGAGTGGGCTGCCATGCCCTCCTCTAGGGCATCTTCCTGACCCAGGGACTGAACCCTCAACCCTTACGTCTCCTGCACTGCCAGGTGAGTTCTGGACCACTAGTGCCACGTGGGTAGCCATTCCCTTCCCCAGGGGGGTCTTCCTGATCCAGACCGATCCCAAGTCTCCTGCATTGCAGGCAGATTCTTTACCACCTGAGCCACCAGGGAAGCCCTGAATCTGTCTCATGTCAATTTAATTTTTAGACCAGCCAGGAGAACCTAGAAGGATAGAGAAAAATACTCACCTTCCAGAGAAAGTAATCAAAAGGTCTATAAATAAGGAACTGATTAAATTTTTTAAATTATAGTCATATAATGGAATATTATGCAATGAAAAAAAGGAAGGTAAACTATGATTGCTGCTTTAAAAAGATATCAAGGTATATTGTTAACTTTTAGAACAAAAAGGAAAGTCGCAGAGCAAAATGTATAATGATTTCATTTATGTTAAAACTGCATGTACCCACAGACAAACATCAAGATAGACTGAAATCTATAGCAATAGATAAAGTAAAAGTTGGGTAGACAGGGAGGTAGACAGGTGTGGAAACAGAGATGGAGGTATGTTTGGGGAGTTTTGAAAAGGAATCAACAGACACTGATAACAAATGTTTGTAAGAAATTCAAATGAAGTGTGGGAGATGAGACTTTTACTTTCTTCTAAACACCTTTACAGCTTTAGAATTTTTTCATGAATGAGTATTACACTTTTTAGAAATTATGTGTTCTATAGTGCATAGCATTTACTTTGCATCTCAAATATTCTGCCTGTCTCCTTTCTTAGATATTTGTATTTAACTCAGATATTTGTATTAACTCATTAATTCTCTAGTGTAGATGTATTAACTATATATGCTCATTGCCCTTTGTCTGAAATAGCTTTCTACTTTGATTCTGCCTTTCCTCTCTTTTTTGAACTTTAAAGTTTACCTCTCCTAAGAAAGAAAATGACTAAGTAGATTTAGGCAATCATTTCCACCTCTTGAGCATGGTTTGAAGCAAATCCTCTCTTTAACCACAAACCAATTAACTGCATTTTTAACCTAGATACTTAAATGTTTCCAACATGAGGCACAGAACTTGAAATAAAGATGGTTTCCCTAATAACCATAAATGCATGTTAAAGATTTAACAATTAGAAGAACTGTCCTGAAAGAATCATGTTATAGGAAAGAATAGAGCCAATTAGGAATGTAAATATAATTTAGAATACATGCTCTCAAGAGAACTGGTCCTACACTTTACCAATTAATAACAGAGCATACAAGACAATGAATGAGCACTTCATCTTCCTGAATGCTTCAGGACTGTCGTTCAACTTTTAAAATCATACTCTTTCAATTATATCAGTCTTCATTAATGTGCAGAGAATTGGAAGGTTCCTTGCAACCTGCACTCCCCACTAGGAATTCCTTCTTTAGGAGTCACCTGATTACCAGCATGTCACACCAACCCTAACTCCTCTGCCATACTTACAGTCTTAATATTGAGTTACCAGTTTCAATGTTATCTTTCCCATTGTGATTGATTTTCAATTCCATTTGTTTAGCATTTATCACTGTTTCACACAGAAGTGGTGAATAAACGCTGCCAATCAGGTCAAGGTAATGGGAGCAGGTTAATGAGTGGCTGAACTTCATTTATTCAACAAGTGCTTGTTGTATATCTACTGTGTACATTGTGTTATATATTAATGGGAGGCTATAATAAAATTCCATTTACTCATCATTACAATGAGGTCACTAAAGTCTATCCAGATCTCTAAGGTGAACTGCAGGTCTAATATTCTATGATTTTAAATGTAAATTTCTAAATGAGAGAATGGAGTCCCTCTCCTTGATTTAACCTTATAGATGGGGAAATAGAAATTTTGTATATAAACTATGAAAAATATGAACAGATAATGCAGAGATGGGGCTAATAAAATCTAAAGTAATTTGAGGGGATCAGTGAAGAATGCTTTTGAGACAAAGTAAAAGCTGTATTAGCTGTAATGTGAAGGGTGCAATGAGTGGAAATTAAATTTGAAAGAATTCCAAGTTGAGATTGGAGGAGTACTAGACTATTTACTCTCATCCCTTTCATAATCAGAAAAGAAACCATTTATAAGGAGGACAGTGTAGAGTGAAAAGGTATAATCATTTTGACTTATAATCAGTCATAGAAGAGGCAACAGTTTACACTATCTAAGGGTGGAATTCTGACTCCATGAATGCTGAGAAGTGGAATAAAGTACCTGGCCCATGGAGAAAAACTGGGATTTCAGAGAAAGAACTGAGGAGAAACAGGTGATGTGAGGAAGAAAAAAAAAAAGGACTGCATGAAAGCTAGAGAATGCCCAGGGGAATATCTAAGGACCTAAATTTTACAGTGCTATGCTTTGCATGGTGATGGTCAGCAAGAGATCTTAGAAAGAGGAACACTAATTTCTCCATGCCCCACTCAACTCAACTTTATAATGCTGAGATGACAAGTTAAGAGTTGCCTGAAATTCTTTGTCCCTGATGTATGCACCTGGTAGATATGGAGTGTAGGTAAGGAGCTAGACATGGATGCAGGACATAGTAGCCAGGAAAATAAGTGGTTCAGATGGTTAATAAAGATCCCCTCTTGGAATCAAATCAGGAGGGTGTAGAGAGCACTCAGTCTGATTTCCCCTCATACTTGGGGCAACTCTGCACAGGCCTGACTCCAGGAACCAAATATCTTTTTTAAAAAAAGAAAAAAACACTAAATTATCTGACCCATTTTCAACACTTTTTCTCCAATATTGTAGTTCAGTTGCCAAGTCGTGTCTGACTCTTTGTGACCCCATGAACTGCAGCACTTCTCTGTCCTTCATTATCTCCTGGAGTTTGCTCAAACTCATGTGAATTAAGTCAGTGATGCCATCCAACCAGCTCACCCTCTGTTGCCCACTTCTCCTCCTGCTCTCCATCTTTCCCAGTATTCCTCTTTTCCAATGAATTGGCTCTGCACATCAGGTGCCCAAAGAGCTAGGGCTTCAGCATCAGTCCTTCCAATGAATATTCAGTGTTGATTTCCTTTATCATTGACTGGTTTGATCTCCTTGCTGTCCAAGGGACTCCCAAGAGTCTTAACTGTTCATAAAGCTTTAACACAAACTAATAGAAATACATTCAATTCAATACAATCCTATTCCATATTACCACTGACTGAAAACTTGAGTGAGCTAGATTTTCTTCCTTATACAATTAAATAGAAATTGCTATTTTCTTTGCCTATTGGATGAAGGAAGTCAAAAGGTATAATCTTCCAGTTAGAAATAAATATCAGGGATGTAATGTAGCATGATACATAAAATCAACACTGTAGTATGTCTTACACAAAAATTGTTACATGAATAAATCTTAAGTTTTCATCACAAAACATTATTTTTTCTGTCTTTAATTTTTATCTACATAAGGTGTTGGCTATTCACTATAATTGTGATAATCATTTCATGTGTATAGTCAAATCATTATGCTCTACACTTTAAACTTATACAGTGCTAAATGTCAACTACAGTTCAATAAAACTGGAAGAAAAGAATTACACTACTTTCTCTGCTTTTATCCAGAAGCAACTCAGAATTGAACATGCAAAAAATGGAAAGAACAGAATGCAGTTTTCTTTTGTGTTAAACTTTCTAGAGATTTATCCTCCAGCTTCATGGGCTCATGTGGCTACCTGGAAAAATCATTTTTAAGGAGTTCCTCTGGTCAAGTTACAGAATATAATTAGTAAACCAGGAATAAGATACAGCTGATATGATCTAGTAGTTTAGTAGCTTTCTAAGGCTCATGTTCACAGACTATTAAAGTTCATGGAAAATTATGAACAGGGCTATGCTGTGGCTAGAGGTAGAGGACACTGTTTGAGCCTTGAAAAGACTTCTAACATTAAACAAATTGTGAATTTTGAGATTTGTTGGCATCATTTGAATTGAATTGGAAAGAAACATACAGATTTTCCAATTTAAACACTTGCATTACTATGACAGATGTGAACACAGACTGCTCTATGAGTGAAAATGCCTTCCCTTTAATATTGATCTTAAAATCATATTTGATATATCTGTCTCGCCAAATGAGTAGGAGTTATTATGGTGAAAATATAGAAGAGAAAACCAAAATATTTCTTCTAAATAGCCATAATGGGTATAATTTTTCCCTGTCTGCTCACCTGGCAGGCATGTGACTTGTTCTGGGCTAAGTTAAACCTGGTTATTTATTTTTGGTCTCAGCAATTCCCAGGGAAACATAGCAAGCATGATTTGAAAATGTTTCCTTCAACTGTGTAATTCAATCAACCTGAACTCATAAGCCTCTCAAGACCTTAAGAACAGGCTGGTAATTCCCTCCTAGTCAAGCTTTTAAGTTGAAGAACTCCTTGATATAGTCCATTTATACCTGTTCTTTGTCCCTTAATTGTAACAGACTTAGATGAAGTTGGTTTGGCAGATTATAAAGCTACCACAGGACAGAACACTGTGATGGTTTCTGCTAAATATAACCTGAGAATATAATTCCTATAGTTCTAACATGGAGCTGTGAGTCTGTGTGCATACATACGTGTGTACATAAATATATATGTCATTTATATGTATATTATAGACCTATTTTCCTTTATACTATCACTGGGTGACAAAACATCAGGATTTTAAAAATCTTTCCTATGATTAAATAATCTTTACTTGTCAAAGTAAAATACAATTGCATTTTATGATAAATGTTAAGTCTAAATATTCATATTCAATCTTTAAACTGCCTACAGTTTCACAGATGCTTTTAAACATGTTCAGGTTCCTACCCACATAGATTAGGGTTTGATAAAATATGCTTCTTGAAATCATCATTCATTCTTTTAGTCACTCATCCAATTCAGTGGAGAGCATTACTCTGCGCTGAGCACTGGTCTAGGCTCTGAGGATGCAGCCATGGAACGAAGAGACCTTTTACTCAGATAGACCTAAACATCATCATACGACACAAAGGAGTAAAATAAACACACTATTAGAAGGTGATGAGTATTGTGGAGAAAAGTATGGTGAGTGGGAAAAGGGAACAGAGATGATGGGGTATACGATGTCACTTAGGGTGGGCAACCAAAGATCCCAATGAAAGCCTAACATTTAGACCAAAAATGAGAGCGTTGAGAGAGCAGACGTTTGGAAGAAGTGGGTTCCAGGAAATGGACCAGCAAATGCGGTAACCCAGAAGCAGAAGTGGCCTGATGTTTTCAAAACAGGCAAGGAAGACGGTGACCGGAGCGGAGGGAAGCAGAGTAGAAGGTGAAGTCAGGAAGGTGAGGCCATGGCGGAGCAAATCCCTTAAGGCTTTGAATGTCTTTAGAGACTCTGGCTTACATCCTAAGTGAGTCAGTAAGCCTCTGGAAGGTCAGGGCAGAGCAGGGGTGTGGTCAGACATGCGTTCACAGAATTACTCTGACTACAGTACTCTGGGTGGACTGCTGGGACATAAAGTGGAATCGGGAAAGGCCAGTTAGAACACTAATGAATGTCATGCTGTTCACTATTTTTAGGAAGAAAGGAAGAATGGAAGGGAGTAGGGGGATGAGGAGAAAGAATAGAAATTCAAGCACCTTCAGGTCCTTAAAAAATAAGATGTGACAATAATGTCATGAAAACTTTGAATGAGTTTTGATCATTTAAATTTAGAAATTAGTATTGACAGTAGACACAGAAGATTAATATCATCAGGGAAAGACTAAGCAAAATCATCAAGGTTGAGAAATCTAGGTAATTCCCCAGCAGACCACTGGTTAGGACTCAGAGCTTTCACTGTGCTGGCCTGGGTTCAGTACTTGGCTGGGGAACTAAGATCCTGCAGCTGAGCCAAATTTAAAATGATGGCATAATGGTCAGAAGTTTAGGCTTTTATGATCAGAGGAATAGTGAATTTTAATCTGTAGCATTTGCCTGTTACCTGACTCTTGATAAGTAACTATATTTTGAGCCTCAGTTTTCCTATTTGCTGATGCTGATAATACTAGTATTAAATGCATAGGGTTGTGAAAAATATTAAACAAAACAACTTATTAAAAACCCTGAGCAGAGTACCTGTTAAAATTTTCAGGGCTTGATAATAATTAGTAGTTCTCAGTTACAGTTTGCTCTGTTACAAAAGGTACCAATTATTTAAAGGTGAAAGAAACTTTATTTTAGGGAATAAAATACAGCATCAAGATACTTCATACATATGTGCTTGAAATAAGCAACTGCCTTAGAGATTCTAAACTTTGTCAGCAAAGATACCCATGTGTTGACAAACTGCATTTATGTAACTGGACTGCAAAGAGACCAAACCAGTCAGTCCTGAAGGAGATCAACCCTGAGTATTAATTGGAAGGACTGATGCTGAAGCTCTAATTACTTTGGCCACCTGATGTGAACAGCCAACTCATTGGAAAAGACCCTGATGCTGGGAAAGACTGAAGCCAAAAGAAGAAGTGGGTGGCAGAGATGGGATGGTTAGATCGCATCACTGACTCAACGGACATGAATTTGAGCAAACTCCAGAAGACAGTGGAGGACAGAGAAGCCTGGCGTGTCACAGTCCATGGGGTCACAAAGAGTTGGACACAGCTTAGCAACTGAACAATAACAACAACAAAATCAATTTTTACTTAACTCAACAGTTAATTAACGTTTTCATTTATTCTGTTAAACACACCTGGCATTGCCCACTGAAATCATGTGACTGGTCGCTATACCCCAGTATCATGGAACAAGCCTTTTTTTTTTTACAAAAATATTTTATTTTATTTATTTCATTTTTTTGGCCACACCACACAGCATGTGGGATCTTAGTTACCTGGCCAGGGAGTGCTAACCACTGGACCATCAGGTAATTCCCTCATGGTATAATTCTGCTACCATTTGTTAAGTTCTATATTTAGCAAGTACTACTTGTATTTTTTCCTAAATCTGTTTATTCCAGGCTTACTTATTATTACAATTAAATATTTTAGTTAGCTGCCTAACAGATAACTGGTGGAATTTGAGTACAAAATGAAAGAGTTGCTCTTTCTATGAAAACTAATAAAAATTCACTTAAAGACCTTTGAACACAAATTGCTAAAATATGCCATTGATTATACATGGGCAAGAAAACTGAAACAGACTGGTATAAAGACAAGTTTATTAGGATTCTGCATCCATCTTGCTGTGATTGTCATTAAGTTCTAATTCATTCTAAAGAAACCATAATTCTAAAATTACAAAGGTGCATTATGGCTGTGATTTGTGGAAAAAAAAAAACACAAAAAACGGTTCCCCAATCTGTGGGTCCATATTCAAAAATGGGTTTGACCTCCTATCAGAAGCTACATAGATAATAAATTAAAAGCCAATTAAATAGACGGATAAAATATCAAGGTATATAAGACCATGTTTTACATCTCCCATTTGCTAACTTTTTCAAATAACCAGTTTGCAAGAAGACTTAATTGAATCACGGAAGAGTGCAACTCCAGATGACTTTAAATGGCCATTGAAATAGCTAAACCACTCAACACCAAAAGCATTTACTCCTAGACTCTCAGTGTACAACCAGTCCACAGTAACCTTATGTAACCTCTGCCTAAGGGATGTGACAGGATGTAAAAGGGCAGGTAGAAACAGGGTGGGAGAGGCATTTCTCTAAGACAGGTGATGCCTCTTCAGTTCTAAGTCAGAGCCTGGGGCACATATCTCCTCCTCTTTCCAAGAAAGTTGGTCATATAACAAAAGATATGCAAGTGGCTAAAACATTTATGCAGATTAAAAAAATTCCGATATCAATCAATGATATAAAAGCTGATAATTTTGTAAGCACTACTGTAAGCTTGCAAGTTATCATGTACCAAGAGTCCTGGGGTAAGTAGACAAGAATTTGTTTTACTCATGTTAATAGTACAGATAAACTGCTTAAGGAGAGGAGACCTGTTAAATACAGTCCTTGTGTTTACCAGCCTCCTATGTGCTGCTGCTGCTGCTAAGTCACGTCAGTCGTGTCCGACTCTGTGCGACCCCGTAGACGGCAGCCCTCCAGGCTCCCGTCCCTGGGATTCTCCAAGAGCACTGGAGTGGGCTGCCTTTGCCTTCTCCCATGTAACCATCACTCAAGACCAGCTAAGCAGCTCTTAAATGATTCACTTCACCTAGTTTTATTTAATTTGGGACCCTCTACACATACCCCCAGAACAGAACCAAAGCAGAGGAGAGATATTATAAATGAACCTGTCACCTAATTATACAACAAACAGATTGTGGAGGAGGCTCTCTGAAAGATTTTCTGTAAATTTTTTGAGGCTGTGTTATTATAACATTCCTTGAACAGACCATCATATTTCACAGCACAAGCCTGGATGTAAAATGTACTAGAGTTTTGATTGCATGTATGGAAATGAGCAAAAATGAAATATTTAGACAGGGTCATTCTGAAAACAACATGAACATTTTAATGGATTTGATGGTATTTTTGGTCATGCAAACAAAAACATTGCATTCTTTAATCTGCTTTCTATAATGCTATTATATTTTTGTTAGGATTACCTTAATCTTGTGAGCTCAAGTCTACTGAGTTTATTTTGGGTTGGCAGAACATTTTTTCATTTTTTTCCTAATATTAAAATATTATTTATTCATTCAACAAGTATATTAATGAGCTGACAAAGGGCTAAACCAGGTCCACTAATCAAAAACACCTATTTGCTTGTTCAGTGATGCAGAGTAAGAATTATGGCAATTCCTTCCTGGTTGACCTTCTTTCAGTTTCTCTTCCCCTATCATACCATCTGCTGTAAGATTCTTCTCCTAAAATGATAGCTCTAATCAGGTCATCCTCTGCTTAGAATCTGCAATGGCTACCTACCTACTGTCCCCAAAGTGAGAGTGAAAGTTAAAGTCGCACAGTTGTGTCTGACTCTTTGTGACCCTCTATGGAATTCTCCAGGGCAGAATACTGGAATGGGTAACCTATCCCTTCTCCAGCGAATCTTCCTGACCCAGGAATCGAACTGGGGTTGTCTCCATTGCAGGCAGATTCTTTACCAACTGATCTACCAGGGAAGCCCTGATACTCTCCCCAGGCTCCTCTCAAATCCTTACCCTGACCCTAGTCTCAGTCCCTGTTGCTTTGTTAGTTGCTATTGAGAGCCTGTGCCTCATTTTCCGTTTCTCCACACACATCCCCTACACTCCAACAAAGCTATTTAGTTCATACATTTCACAGTCACTAAACTTGTTCAAAGTATCTCTCTTCTCCTTTATGTCTGCACACTCCAATTCTAGACCCTGTTCTAACCCTACATCTTTCAAGGTCTGGATTTCAGTAGCATTTCATTTATATGTTCAAAAGAGAAATCACAGCTTTCTACCTTACGTTGAACATCTTGTGCCTATGCCTTGCCCTTCCTACTAGAATGTGACATTCTTCAGAACAGGATTAACACTAATTTATCTCTTTTAACTTTTATAATAATTGTCATAGTTTACATGGTTAGCAAGGACTCAATAAATATTCATGATAAGGTGGCAAGGATTCATTTAAAAGGTGAAGTTTAGATGAGACAAAAAACTAAGGCTCATTGAATATAAATGAGTCAAGATTTAAATGTGAAAGGGGGCTAAGAGGTGACTTTGGTCTGTTTTTTTTGGTCTGTATTTACAAATTACAAAAATAAGACAGAATATTAAGAGATTTGCTTATAATCCTATATCACATACCCAGGTAAGATGAAATTTATAGCTTCAAAATGTAACCACTCACTTCATTTTAAGTCATTCCCACACATATCCCAGAGCAAGTGACCAGCTCAAATAGAATACTGCTGAGTCACAATCTCACCATTCTACCATAATCAGCCCCCCTTTCTGCTTCTTGTTCACCTGACCTAACCAATGACTGGCTTATTTTGCTTCTTTTATTTTGACCTATAAACAGACTTATGATACACGATCATGTGGAAAAGAATAAGCATTTTCTAATCAGGTAAACCTGGTTCTTACTCCCTGCCCTGTCACTTCCTGGAGCCATCATCTGTAGCAGATAGGCTCTCTTACCTTTGGTTTGCTTGTTTGTAAAATTAGGATTTAAAAAGATATTGATAGATAATATTATTGAGGCCTTGCTAAGTATCCACTGTTCTAAATGCTTTGTGCATTAAGTCTGGGAACAACTCTACCAGGTAGATACTATTATCTCTGTACATAAAGATGACTTAGTTACTATAATTATCCTCACATTATAGGTGAATTAACAGAGGCACAAAGAGGTAATTGATGCCCGGAGTCACTCAATTACTGAGGAGTGGAGCCCAAACTGAAACTGTTCTACAGCTTCAGAGCTCGTACACAAAATGATGACAGTGAGATTTATTTGCCAAGGTCAATACATTCGTCACCAAGGGTGTTTCTCGGGGCTTAAGTTGAATGCTTATTCAACAACATATGCATTACTGCTGCTGCTGTCCAGCTACTAAGTCATGTCTGACTCTCTGTGACCCCCATGGACTGGAGGGGTAGCCTGCCAGGCTCCTCTGTCCATGGGATTTCCCAGGCAAGAATACTAAAGTGGGGTGCCAATTTCTTCTGCAGGGTATCTTTCCAACCCAAGGATTGAACCCTCGTTTCCTGCATTGCAGGTGGATTCTTTACTGCTGACATCGGGGAAGTCTCACATAAGCGTACTATGTGTTAATTTCACCCTGTTGCAAAAACTCCCTTGGTTGTAAAATGTAAGGAATAAATGTCATGTGCTAGACCATGATCTCTTCCTACCTGCTGACTGTAAGTCTTTAGCCAACTTTTAATGTTGCAATTTCTTAAATTCTCAAATTTCATAAAATTTCTCAGATTTCATAAAAATCAATAGCACTTGTCCCCGTTAAAGAGTCTCACTAATGACCCGACAGCCATGGGCATTACCATCCTTAACTTTGTTACAGTCCTTCCCATACACTCACTGTCTTCGAGGAGGAGGAGGATTGACAGTCTTGATCCTGCCCCCAGATTGTTCAATTGATTTTGCAAATTATACTTTCCTGAACTATTTAGCATATTTCTACACACTGGATATTTTGCCTTCTCCATCGAATTTCCTTATTTGAGTTTTTATGATTAATACTCTGCTTTAAAAAAAAGTACATTCCTTAAAATTAGCAACAAATACAGAAAAAATCTTTAATGGACCCATATATCACTTGTAAAGGCACAGGTTATTTTTAGGAATCATGAGGGAGAGAACAAAACTTTAAAGATACTCATTTGCTGACATTTTCCCCCATAACACTAGTTAAATCTCTTCTAAAACAAAAGCTAGTTGGGACAAAAGACAGGGCTGATGACTTTTACTAGACTATAGGTGCCACAGTTTTATTATGTGCTCCCTGTAACAATTTGGATCTAATGTTGTTGGTTCTGGCTTGTTGGTGTGTTATGAAAGAGTTTTTATAGACATGAATTTTCCAAAAAGATTGCAAGGACCAAGAGATGCTATCTCCAGGCATGATATTTGTCCTTCTGTCTATATATTTGCCTTTCATCCATAAAAGAGGCTTGCGTTTGGAGTCCAGCAGACCTGACAACCATAAAACACTGTGAATCTATGGTCCAGAGAGGTGGGTGGACGGGACAGGTCAGTGAATCACCTGGACAGCAGGCAGCCATTTCTGTAAGGACTGAAATGTATCATAAATGAAAGTGACCCTTCTCTTCTCTTTTCTCCCACCCCCTGCCACCACCCTCCTTCTGCCAAGTAACCTCCCAACAGCAGGTTGAACAACACACACACCTTGTGCTTATATATTCTTAATATCAACTGACATTTCCCAGCCCCTGGAATCTACATGAGATTTGCTCAAGCTCCATCCCAAACACTGGAGATAACCAAGGCCTCCACAAAGGTTTTGTGAATCTGAGGGTAGGAAAGGGAATTTGAGCAGAAGACAAGAATGGTATCTTCATGGTCACTCGGTTTGCCTCAAAGCTCCTTTTCATCTGCATTTCTTGGTTACTGGATTTGATTGCTTTATTTGCTATCCTCAAAACTCATGATTTCTTCCTTTTCTGCTTTTAATCTACAGAAAAACCCTTTCTTCTCCAAGTGATCATAACGTGATCATAAATGTCTCTAGCCTTCTGAACTGCCACAAGCTGAGCACATTTCCTGGTGGCTGAATAAGCTCAATTCAATACAAATAAATTAAAGAGGAATAAGCAAATTGCCTTCACATTGTGAATGCTCATTAAAACTTGGAAGAGCTGACTTGTTCCTTTAGAAATACAGTTTCATCAACAGGTTATTGAAATTTTTCAAAACTGAGTGTTTGCTATGTGTGGAAGTGTTATATTGATGCTATTATCTTGGATTTCATTTCCCCACTGTTTTGATCATGTTATTCAGAATTCTATTAAGGTTATTATTTAAAAGTTTTAACAATTCTCCCTCTTTCTCCAAAGTTGGTGGTCAATAGAGATGAAATATTAATAAGTGCAGAGCAGGAGTGCTAAGACTCCTACTGTTTTGTGGATCAGAAGTGGGACTCAGAAAGCTCCTGGAAGAGACCAGGCCAGTTTTGTTTGTTTTTTACTCTCTTTATAAAGAAGGAAATTTACATAACATGTTGAATCTTGCTGTCAGAGTAAAAGAGCATTGGAATTAAGGCCTGACCTTGAAGAAGCCCATGCTCTGCAACACTGCAGATGTAGCATGATGGCAAACACCACAGGCTGCGGGATAGGAAAGCTGCCCCAGCAACATCTCTCACTGGTGATAGGATCTTGGTGACATTATCAATCCCTCAAAGCCTCAGTTTCCTCACCTATAAAGTGATTTTCATAAAAATAACTTTCTTACACATTGTTGTAAGGGCTAAAGCCAATCAATAATGATAGTAACAATAAATCAAAAAATTCTGGGCTTCACTGGAGGCTCAGTGGTAAAGGATTTTCCTGCCAATGCAAGAGACATGGGTTCAATCCCTCCTCTGGGAAGATCCCACATGCCAGGGGGCAACCAACTCCATTCGCCACAATTACTAAGCCTGTGCTCTGGAGCCCAGGAGCTGTTAACTACTGAGCCTGTGTGCTGCAATGACTGAAGCCCACTGCCCTAGAGGTCGGGCTCCACAACAAGAGAAGCCGCTGCAATCAGAAGTCCACGCACCACAACTAGAGAGCAGCCCCCACTTGACGCAATTAGAGAGAAGCGTGCACAGCAATGAAGACCCGGCACGGCCAAAAAATAAGCAAATGTTTTTTTTAAAAAGAAGCAAAACAAATTAAAACAAAGAAACAAACAAAACAAGAAAGAATTCCACATTGGATAGATCACATGAAAAATGCTCCATAAATAAAACACACTCTTTTTTGTTAGGTCTTGATTTGGACCCTTTTGAATATATTCTGTATCTTCCTACATACTTCAGCCAGTTTCTGGGGGCAGAGCTGAGTGCACAGTTTTGGTGGCAGTAAGCTATTAACAGAATGTTTAATGAACTAATAGGCCAATTCCATCAGCAGCATATCTAGTACTGCGGTGTCATGGGGAGCAGTGTTTTGTTGTGATAACATTAATCACCAGTAACTGCCGGAACCAAGTATAGGGCATGATGGACACTGACTAACTTGAAACGATCTAACATATTTGATAATAAACTGTTCACAATAGTAGAGAATCAAAAATGCAACTACTGCATGTAAATATTATTTTTTTATCATGTGGTGATAAAATTAACTCTTAATGGAAACTGAAAGTATCTAACCAAGAGTGACAGATATCTTATCATCGTACAGGTGTATTCAGTTGTTTGCCAAGTGGGTATAAATGAGCATTTATGAATCAGAACAATGTCTTTGTTCTCTTTGTTTCTGGTGAAAAGTAAATTCTGTGAGATTGCCCCAGTGCCATTTATGGCACTCTATGTGTTTGAGTGAATTTATGGAATATTACAATTGTGTTCAGAAATGATATTAAAGGAAGAGAATTTAGAAAAAATTCAGAGGAATTAGAGATGTAGGACAATGCTCCTTGTTTTTCTTGATTTTTCCTGTGGTATTTTTCATAACTATTTGAAATTCTTATTTAAGTTGCATTACATAGGTTTCACTGGAAAATTTTTAGATTTACCAAAGAGGAACAGTGACTGACCTTTAACAATTTTATAAATTTAACTTGGAAGTTTTATTAAGCTAATTAAAGTATATTATAAGGCATATTTTTTGTTCAGAAGAGATTATTTTTATTTATATGCATCTTTAATAACCATGGATTGATTAGCATTTCAGCATAACAGGTAGATAAGACCTTCAACTTGCTGATCTAGCTTTTGCTTTTGTTAATTTATGAATAATTTATGTTTGGCCCATGGGCATTTTACAATACACAGTGACATGGATATCTTGATAAGCTGCTAATTAACAATTTTATCAGCAACCTCTCCCCATTATAGAGCAGATATGCCTTAGGGACTCTATGCTTTTAACTATGTTTAATAAAGTGCTTTACAAGAGGGGTGGTAAAAAAAACAACAAATTAAGGAATTGTTAGCTTCTATAAACTATTTGATGGATATTTTGAAAGTCACTTCAAGTACTTTTCATAGAAAACTAATACTCACTTCTCTTCTAAAAGGCATCTATCTACCCATTATTTTCTATTTTATGTCTTTAGGCTATGTCACTTAACTGCTGATGATTTCAAGTGGTCAGCAAAGTTATCATCTAAAGACAATTTTCTTGCAACAGAAAAATGAATAAAAACATACATACAAAAGAAAATGCACCTCAACTATGAACCACTACATAAAGTACTTGTAATAAAATAAACAGAAAATTTTCTTTAAAATAAAATATGGTTTCTATTACCCAATGAGAAGCTATTTAAAAAACCGAAGAAACCTAGTGATAGGAAGGAGCATCATACTCTTTCTAATGAAGTGGGCAGTAGCACAATTCTTCAGAGAGTCATTTGGTGTTATGTAGTAATCACTCCAAAATTATACACATTTTTTTTGACATAACAGTTACACAACTAGGAAATATGGTCTAAGAAAATAATCTTAAATTCAGAAAATGTTTCATGAAAGAAGATGTTTATCAAAGAATTATTTATAATAGAGAAGACTCAAAACAATTTTTTATCAGAAAGAAAAGGATTATGTATGATATTACCATATGATGGAATAGTATAGACTCAAAAAATATATAATAATGTGGAAGATTATTTTAAATTACATTATATAAAAATACAGCATGAAACTGTACTCAACTTAATAATATTACCTTTCTTTTGGAAGACTGGATTATGGGTTACTTTCTCTTCTCTACTTTTATATCTTTATTGACTCTATTTTAAATCACTATACAATAGTTGTATTAATATAATGCAAAAAATAAATCATAGGACTCATTGCAATAATATAGAGATTATGCTATAGACTATTCTATAGTATACCAAGGGCTTCCCTGGTGGCTCAGATGGTAAAGAATCTCCCTGCAACGCAGGAGATGCAGATTTGATCCTTGGGTCAGGAAGATCCCCTGGAAAATGGACTGGCAACCTACTCCAGTATTCTTGCCTGGAGAATACCATGGACAGAAGAGCCTGGCAGGCTACAGTCCATGGGGTTGCAATGAAGAGGACATGACTGAGCAACTAACACACACACATAAGACTATTCTATATCCCAGAAAATGATATCATGTTAAACCAAGATAGCAAAAGAGAAAATACATGCTCAAGCTTTCTCAGAAGAGGCACATTCAAGATTCTTCATCTCACACAGTCAAAGCAGACACACCGGCATTTGTGAAAATGCTGACACTGGTTAGAACTCTATGTGTCTAAAGAACTGAAGGATGCCAGTAGCCAGTTTGGCTGCAGCTGAGAAGAGCAAGCCTAGTACCAGCAGAAATGATGAAGTTATGGACAAGAGCAGATCCCACTTGCCCTTATTCATCCTCAGAATGATGGAAAACTTTTTAGACTTTTGAAAAGAAAAATGACAAGACCCAATTTACACTTTGACTTTATACTCTGAATTGATACATTCACTTTAATTCTTTCAAAACATGCTTGCATTCTCTTTTTCAGTGAATCTAGTTTTTATGCTAAAGTTTTCTTTTTTCTTTCTTGATATTAGTTAACTTGTTTGCCCATTGATTTCTCCTGATAGTAATTTATCACTTTTATTATTTTTTAAAAAATAAACCAAATTGTGCCTTTGTTAATTTTCCTCTATTTTATATTTTCTATCTTGGTGAATTCTTTTGGGGTGGTTGGATTTTTTTGGCAGGGGGTGGGCGCTGGCTGCTCCAGTTTGGCTTGTGGGATTTTCGTTCCCAGATCAGGGATTGAATGTGGACTCCCCACAGTGAATGCACAGCATCCTAACCACTGGACTGCCAGGGAAGTCCTAGTATTTTAGTAAATTCCACTCTTATCTTATTGAGCTCAAGTTTAGATCACTGTTTTTGTTTTAGTTTTTAGTATTTATTTTCTAAAATATGCACTCAAATAGTAGTTTTCTTCCGAAACCTCTCACTGGTTACATCTCACAAGTTTAATGGGTTATGTATTCAATGGTATTTGGTATAAATGTTGTTAAATTTCTAATTTTATTCCTGCTTTGGACCCAAGGAATTTTTATAAACACATGACTCAATATCCAAGAGTGTGGGGAAACAAATTAGTTGTATATTTTGACATTTGATATCCATGTTCTTGTGTTAAATTCAATAATAGAGTTCTCAATACCTGAAGCAAATTTTTCTAATACTTTCATTTACTCTTCTTATAGAATCCAATTATCTTGTAAATTTTCATCTTTTCATCTATTTCCCATTTTTTCTTTTTTTCTTGAATATATTAATAGTATTTTCTTGAATATAATAAAAGTATTAATAAATTAATAGTTAATTTTCTTGAATATTAATAATTTCTTGAATATATTAATACATTGTTTTTATCTGTTGATTATAACATTTAAATCATGTATAGGTCTTTTAGGTCTGTCAATTCTTTCTCGTAGTATTTATTATATGATTATTTTAGTAAATATACAAATAACTTTAAGAGCAAAATAATGTACATTTTTTAAATATTGAGTTTGAGTGCTTTTATACATTCTTTTGCTAAACAAATAGAGGAGCTGATCACCTTAAAACTGAGCTGAGTAAAGCTTGGGTTTCAGTTTAATTAAGACCTAGTTTATGTCTGGCTCATTACTATTCTCATGATAGCTCCCAGCCTCAGGCCAAGAGCATATTCTCAGACCACCACATCCAATATTGTAAATGTTCTCCAAAAAATGTCCTCACAGATAACCAGTTCACCTTTTCGAGGCTCTCTCCTCTCCTGAACCATAGTCCCTCTAGTACATGTTGTTCTCTGATGCTAATAAAATTGATGCAACTCAAAACCATATAAGATAACAATTCACACCCACTAGGCTGGCTATAAACAAAGATACAGACAATAACAAGTGTTGACAAGGACATAGAGAAGTTTGAAACCTCTTCATTCCTGATGAGAGTATAAAATGGTGCAGCCACTTTGGAATTATTTTGGCAGTTCCTCCAAATGTTAAACAGAGTTACCATATAATCCAGCATTTCTACCCTAGGTATATACCCAAAATAACTAAAAATATATGCCCACACAAAAGTGTGACATAGATGTTCATAGTGGCAACATACAAAGTAGTGAAAAGTGGAAACAATACACACATTTCTTAAATAATGAACAGCTGAATAAATACCTAGGTGTTATTTGACAAAAGGAATAAAATATCAATACATATTACAATATGAATGGACTTGAAAACATTATGTTAAGTGAAAGAAGTTACAAAGGACACATAATGTATGACCCCATGCATATAAAATGTTCAGAATAAGCAAATCTATAAAGAAAGAATATTAGTCTAGTGCCCAGGACTTGCGGAATGGGGGAGGAAGGATAATGGAGTGAATGCAAATAGATATGGAATTTACCTTGAGTTGATAAAAATGTTTCAAACTTAAATTTTGGAGATGCTTGTACAACTCTGTGAATATACTAAAAACCACTGGCTTGTAAATTTCAAATGGTATATCAATTAGACAATAAAGATGCTAAAATAGTTACACAAAAATGCAATGGAATCTACACTCAAGTATGAGCACAAAATGTTATATTAAAATTACATCAGAAGAAAACACTTGAATTATGCATCATAATATTTATATTTATTTTAAGTGTATCATCATTTATTTAAATGTACGATCATGAGCTTGGCAGTTTTTTGCTAATAAAATTCTTATATTTCTGCCAGTATCATTTAATTTTTAAAGGAACCTTTAGGAGATCACAAAGTCCTTCTACATTTTTCTGCCAGAAATGATGATAAACAGAGTTGAAGGTGGGTTTCTTTCACGGTTGACAGAAGATCCTGATCTACTTAGAAAAATCACCGCTGTTACAAGAACACGCTCCCTCAAGCCTAGTGTTCTGCAGCAGTAGAAGTGGAACCATTCATTCTCACAGCACACTTGTCTGAGAAGTACTTGATATGACTCATTTCTACTTTTGGGTCACAATTTTTCCCAGTAAGTTCAAACTTTCTGTTGCATTCAGTGCTAGCAATGCAGAGATAATGATAAAAAAGCCCAACAGTAGAATTGTACGTATCATCATCCCTCTTTGTATTTTAGAATGAAAAGCACAGAGTGGAAGGTTTGCATGATTCCAAATCTTCAAACAGATAATAACATTTAAAGCCAAGTGATATGAACTTTATGAGGATAATGATATTAAGAATTTCTAGTTTTAAGTATCTGTATGTGGTAGAAATTGTATACAACGGTATAACCTTCCAAACAATTCTGCATGGGTACAACAGAAGAGACACGAGCTCAGAGAGGCCAAGCATGTTGCCTTGAGGCTACAGTTAATGAGAAGTGCACAGACCCTAAATAAAATAAAGTATCCTTGGCTCACGTCACATATATATCTAGTATATAGGTATACATACACACATATATCACATAACCATATACAGTAGAACATCATAAGAGCAATAATTGTTTCATATCAGTTTACAGTTTTTGAAATTTATTCATCAAGGCTCAGAAACAGTAAGTGTCTTGCTTCCAAGTTAACTAGCTAGAGCTAAGACTAGACTCAAATTTAAGACTTTTGCTGAAAAGACATTTAAATATGTTAAGGGATTCCTGTGGTATAATTTCTTGCCTTTGATGAATACCAAGATTTCTGTTTCAGGTCAAGGAGCTGACATCTTTTGTTAACTTTTCTTCTTTCCCATCTCTGTCCTGTTTCATTTTAGGTGTTTGAATTGTGCATTGCATTAATAGACATCCACTTTGATTTTCTCTCTCTTCCAATTTGCCCCTCTCTTATTCAAACTGCTCATTAGAAGCTGTGTGAATATCTTCAAGTGAATCGAGAAGCTGAATAATTATATAATGGTATCAGAGCTCCAGTACTTTGGCAAGAGTGATAATACCTGACCAATCTATTTTTTTTCATAACATCCACTGAGCAATTCCACTATTCAACTCTTTGCGTCATTTAAATGATACAAGCCACAGCTGCCTACTTTATCAAAACACTTCCTCTAAATTTACTACTTCCTAATCTAAAAAGAGCCACCTTTCAGATGTCTACAGTGATGAACTCCACCAATTTAAAAGAGGGTACAGCAGTGTAATGGTGAGAAAAGAATAATAATAAAATAAATTCACAGAACATGTAGGATTTAAGGATTTTGGATTCAGGGTCTTTAATATTCCTAGTATGTTGGCTCACTTCTTTCTCTTCCCTGTCACCAAATTCCCAAGTAACATAATGATGTATTGTTACCCATACTACTCACTATATTATATTATTATAAAAATTTTATTGAAAAGGAAGCTTTTTTTGTGCCCTGTTACTTTGGTCTGCTTTAATTTTACTCTCTTCCCTTTCTTTTGGATATTTTTCACATTTAACTCTTTTGAGAAATATGGTGCTGGCAAACATTACCAATTTCAATACCCTATGCTCCTGGACACAACTAGCCAGGGATGGATATGTGATCCAAGCTGGCCAATTTAAAAGCCTCCTGAGAGACTTTTCTAAATGGAGCTGGCAGAAAAGATGATTGGCTCAGATGGTGAAGAATCCACCTGCAATGCAGGAGACCTGGGTTTGATCCCTGGTAAGGAAGATTCCCTGGAGAAGGAAACGGCTACCCGCTCCAGTATTCTTGCCTGGAGAATTCCATAGACAGAGGAACTTGGCAGGCTATAGTCCATGGGGTCACAAAGAGTCAGATACAACCGAGAGACTCATACTTTGACACACTTCCATAAAGTATCTCTTAGTTCACCCTTTGTCGAATACCCCCAACTTTCTTTCCCATGTCTATAGTAAAATTAGCTGAAAATGTTTCTATTCATCTATTTCCCTATTTCTATTAAATTCAGTCCAATCAGAGTTTTGTCTCGTTATTCTCATTAATGTCATCTACAACCCCCACGTTACTTGTCTTATATGCAATACTTGACAAAGTCAATCAAGTTTTCTACACTTTCCTTCACTTGGCTTCCAGGATGTAACACTCTTTGGGCTTTCATCTGACCTCTTTTGCAGCAAGTCTTCAGTCTCAGTTTTGAGTTCTTCCTCCTCACCTAGACCATATAAATGTTCAGTTCCAAGATATTCAGACCTTGAACCACTTCTCTATCACACTTTTTTGCTAATCTCATCCAATCAACTTAGCATTAGATTTTTTTTTTTTAATTTTTATTAGTTGGAGGCTAATTACTTCACATTTCAGTGGGTTTTGTCATACATTGATATGAATCAGCCATAGAGTTACACGTATTCCCCATCCTGATCCCCCCTCCTACCTCCCTCTCCACCCGATTATTTGTACACTAATAATGCCTTGGTTTCTCAGTGAAGCCCAGTCTGCTTCCATGAACTCCAGATTCAGATCCTTGCACTTGGCCATCTACCAACAGTCCCTTCATTTTGAGCTTGATAGGGTGACTTGCTTTGGTTTAATGGAACATGGTAGGAAGTGGCAATGTGCAAGTTCCAGGCCTAGGCTTTAAGACAAATCAAATCTTCTGCCCTCTAAGAATATACTTCAACCATCCTGCTAGTCCAAGAAGACTGTGGAACAACTGTGTCCTAACCCATAGGCTGGAGCCACACCCAGGCAAGCTCAGTTCCTGCCAGATGACACCAGTCAACAGTCAAGTGAGGAAGAATATATGACTTGTTTTTTAAAATCCATTCAGCTTTTGGAATGCTTTGCTACAAGCCATCTTTGTGACAACAGCAAATTAAACTCAACTCCGAATTTTCCTCTAACATTTTTTTCTCACTCAGTCACTCTCAACAATGGTGATAACAGTTCCACTTTTCTCACTTCTCAGGCCAAAAAAACTTAAGTTATTCTTGGCATCTTTCTTCTTCTGACACTCCACATTTGAACCATCAGACAGTCCTATTTGTTCTACCTTTAAAATTTGTCTGCATTACAACCATCACTCAAGATTAGTGCAAGCTACCACCAGCTCTTGCTTAGAATGTGGCCATAGCCTGCCAAATGGTCTCCCTGTGTCTATTAATAGCTGCCCTGACGCTTACAGAGTTTGTCTTCAAACTCTTTATTGATGAAGTAGCGGCACATAAGAACAAGGGGATCTATCAGAATCAACATTCCTGAAATCAAATCCTGGTTCAGCTCTATACAATACTGGACAATTCTGCTTAATATCTCTGTACTTAAATTATCCGTAAGATGATAGATTCTTAAAAGTCCTTTTCTTGTTTGCATTTCTCTGTTTATTAATGAGCCTCATCACGTACTCTGAGAATTATGTGGATATCATTGGTTTTAATTTAATTACTCTACAGAAAGAACTAGTGGTTCAAATAATCCAAGAGAATATCAAGAAAATAACATGATAGCCTGAAAAATATTGAGAAAAGTGTTTATTGCCACAAAGACTAAACCACCTTTGCAAATTCCCAACACCTTCAGTTCTGCCCTGTATTTACAAAAGACATAGAAGATAAGGAGTTTATTAATTTAGAAGGAAAAAAACCTATTAACGTAAGTCATTAAAAGTAATACAGCATTACAAAGCAAAATGCTTTTGTGACCAGTTCTTCACTATTCCTTGTATTTAGAGATAGCAGCTGTCATACTGATATATAAACTGTATGTGTGGGTGCTTACTTTTTATACAAAACCAATAATATTTTGCAATATGAACATGAAACTATCATCTCTTGATTTGTGCTTGTACCATTCATTGAAGATCTTAGAGCAGTGTATTTAAACTCTGTTTTCACCTTTGGTCTAACATTCCCATCAGATTTAAAAGCTTTTATTTATTTTTTAACTTAATTTTATTTTTCTGTGTCTCTTGTATACAACATGTAGCTAGATTTTGCTTTTCTTTAATCCATTCTGACAAACTCTTATTTATTTTTTTGGCTTCATTGTGCAGCATGCAGGACCTTAATTCCCTAACCAGGGATTGAACCTGTGCCCCGCTGCATTGGGAGCACAGAGTCTTAATCACTGGATTGCCAGAGAAGTCCCCAAAATCTTTTATTTTTAAGAAACATGAACAATACAGCTTACATTTTCCTACCCTGAAATGTAATTAATGCAGAAAAAGTTGCATATCTACAAAATGGAATACTATGCAAAAATTCATTTATATTGATATGGAAGAAACCTTCAAGATATAGGCAAAACAAGGAAGGTGTAGAACAATCTTTGTAGTATGCAATTGTTTGCTAGGAAAGTGGAGAAATGATATATCTTCATTTATAAAGAAACACTGAAGGATACAGCAGAAACACAAAATGTGGTTGCATCCCACTTATACCCTTTATAACTCATTTTGATTTTTAAGTCATGAAAATTTTTTTAAAAACCTATAAAACTTAAAGAGTATTTTTATATTTATTGGATAAAAACAAAATAAAACATACACACACAAAAAGAGCTTTCTTTCACCTCCCTCTTCTGGAAGCAGATTAAGATAGAAAGGGAGAATAATAGCTTGTTACTGTATATTTTCCAAGTATTGTCTTCATTTTTATGAGAATGAGGATATAAAAAGAATGCTGCTATTTTTGCCAGGCTACTGTGTACTGTAAAATGAATGTTTTTAGAAGAGTCTTTTTTATATTCACTCAGAATTAAAACTTATTTCCGTCCACAGCTGCTTTTGGACGCTTGTAGCTATAATCGGAGTGCTGCAGATGACTCGCCAGCCAGGAGCCCGCAGAACAAAGCAGCAGAAGCTGGTGCCCTCTGCTTGTTTGTGTTCATGCTTTGCTTGGACTGCTGTTGTTTTTGGAAGAGCTGACATTAACACAGTGAAATCAATCCATTTCGCGTGACACTTAATATTTTCATTTGCTGTGTAATCATGTAATCCCTACTTCTGATGAACTCTGAAGTAGGCTTGGGAGGGTGTCCACATTTATTGAACAGAAGGAAAACATAGCAATGTTAGTTTTCTAAAAGCCAAGTAAAAAGACGTTTATGGGTATTAACTAACTCTTTATAATGATCTTGATTTCCTTAGTTTCTCATACATCTCAGTTTGGTGAATAATTTAGCCATAATACCTATGGCTAATACATGTATCCAAACCAAAATATGTATAATCCATAACACATACCTCCAAAAATACAGAAGATTCTGTTACTTCTGTTTCTACTTAATGTTATAAGACTGTTGACTCTCAATATTCCTACAGATATCAGTAATGGCACCGTCAACCATATATTTTTGTTTAAACTCTTCAAAATTTTTAGGAAAAAATATGAGTCCCTATCAATAATTATAAATATTTGTTGACTGGATTTGGTAGAGAAAAAAGAGCTTACTTGGTAGCACAGATGGTAAAGAATCTGCCTGCAATGCAGGAGACCCAAGTTCAGTCCCTGGGTTGGGAAGATACCCTGGAGAATGGCAACCCACTCCAGTATTCTGCCTGGAGGATTCCATGGACAGAGCAGCCTGGCAGGCTACAGTCTGTGGGGCCACAAAGAGTCGAACATAACTGAGCGACAAAGCAAAGCACAGAGGAAAAAAAAATGCTAAGAAAAATGGCTAAGAAACAATGTATGACAAAAACCAAATCAATATTGTAAAGTAATTAGCCTCCAACTAATAAAAATAAATGGGGAAAAACAAAAACACAACAAAACAAAAAAAAAATGGCTAAGAATTGAGTCTTTTCTGTATATGAATGGCATCTAATATGAAAGATTTCTCAAAGAATTGCTAACCCAGCAAGAGTTACATGAACAAAGACAGAAGTGCAATTCTTAATGGAAATTTATTCCAGCTATTCACCACCTTAGTGATAATCTGAAATCTTTCCATCTATGAATTCTGCAAATTGAATAAAACTTTTTAAATAATTTGATAAAAGTTAACAAAATGGTCATCTCTGGAAATTTGTAGAAATTCCACACATCTTGTCCTACAGAGTTGTTTTCTTAAATTTGGAAAAGAGGGAACACAGGTAGCTATGCTATTATGTTATTTATAACATCAAATGACCTTTTAACTATCAACTACTATCTAACTACTACCACAGGTAGTCCTGTGTATTGGGCTGCAAATTTCAAGATGTTTCAGTAAATGCTTACTTAAAGATAATTCAAACAGTGTTCAAGTAGCCATTTTCTTTATGTGTTAGGAGATAATTTCAACTGACCTTGAGCCACCCCAGCATTCTGAAGGGCCTTCTGAACTATCAAAGATGCAGTTATGGTCAATTTTATTTTTAGTACTAAGAATATTTTAATATGAATTATTCAAAATTGTAACTCAAGACTAATCATCTCTCTATATAGTTGCTTACGTTAAACAGAACATTAAGATCCGAGACATCCTTATTGATCACATGTTTACAATTTGTTACACTTGCAGCTCTAGAGATGATCTTTTGAAACATGTTTCCCCACTTTCAGAATGCCTTTTTTAAACTTTTTCATGTTGAAATAAGTGATCCTTCCTTAAGCTCCCATAACAGCCGTTCACTGAATGTTAGATTGCAATTATATCTGTTTACATGTTCATTTCTCCTTGAAGACATTTAAAGTCTAAAGGGCAGGAATTATCTTATTCATGAATAGTGCAGGAACATACATTGAATTTTTGGGGGGGGGGTGGTTGTCAAGCAAGGTTTTTTGCTTTGCTTCTACTTTTATTGAAACATAATTGGCATGTAAGTTATATTAGTTTCAGGTGTACAACATAAGTACTTTTTTTTAAAGAATTTTTTGATGTGGACCATTTTTAAAGTCTTTATTGTTATAATATTGCTTTTATGTTTTGGTTTTTTGGCCACAAGAAAGGTGTGTAATCAGCTCCCAATCAGGGATCAAGCCCATACCCCCTGCACTGGAAGGTGGAGTCTTAACCACTGGACCACCAAGGAAGCCTCCAGCATAGTTCCTTGATTAATTTTATATATTAGAAAATGATCACTCACAAGAAGTTTAGTTAATATCCATCTCCACGCATAGTTATAATATTTTTCCTCATCATGAGAACTCTTAAGATCATCTCTCTCAGCAACCCTCAAATATGCAATACAATATTGTTAATGATAGTCACCACACTGCACAACACTGAATTTAATAGAAGGATGTGGCTGTCTCCTATCTCAGTGCCACAGGTACCCAGGCCTCTATTTAACAAACACATATTAAATTCCTGTGATATGACTTGTCAGTACATTAAGACAGGAGCATAAAAATGAAAAGAACAAAAATCCAGAGATGCTTGAAGCTGATCTCTGATCAGTGTCATCTGGTGAAAGACATGGACACACAGGCAGTAATTATAGTACTAGGAGATCAAGGCTGTCAAGGTCAGTGAGAATATAAAGAAAAAAGACACCTAGGTGGAGAAGCGAAGGTGGCACTAGAGTGAAGTCCTAGAAAGCAAGCTAAGTTTGTTCAGTCAGAGGAGAGAAGAGCACGCACAAAACATGGATCCAAGAGGCCCCTCAGCAGTGAAGAAGATGAAAATCTCAGTGGATCTGGGGGCACAGATGGGACGCGACCCTGGAATGGAGGCCTGAGTCTAGACGTGGAGGACTGTGTACTTTTGTCCTATGGATGAAAAGACACAAGTGGGAAAACAGGAGAGGGAAACGAACAGTGTGGAGGCTTGATTAGAAGCAAAGGAAAGATGAAGAAAGAAAAACAGCAATGAACCTACTTATGAAAACAGCTACTTTTCTAGCTGGACAGAAAGTAGCTGGCTAAAGTATTTACATATGTAATTTAATTTAGTCCTCACAACCACCCCATGGGTTAAGTGCTAATAATTACCATTATTCCCACTTATAGATGAGAAAGGCTTCATGATGTGCAGTCACTTGACCATCCATGAGGCAGGCAAATGGTACAATCAAAATTCACATCCAGATACATGTTACTCCAAAGTGTATCCACAGAATCACTAAGTCTATGCCTTATATCTAACTTCAAAAATGAAATATTGGCACTTAAGACAATAGAAATGGACCTGGAAAGTGTTATGCTTTGTGAAAAGAGACAGAGAAAGACAAAGACTGTATGTTTTCACTTATACGTGGAATTTAAAAAATCAAACAAATGAACAAACAAAACAGAAACAGGTTCACAAATATGACAGAGGGGAGGAGAGTGGGGAAAGGGCAGAAATAGGTGAAAAGGCTTAATAGGTACAAAGTGTTAGGTATATAAGAAATAAGTTACAAGAATGGATTGTACAGGACAGGGAATACAGTCAATAATTCACCAATATAGTATTAATAACTGTGTATAAAGTATATTCTATCAAAATTATCAAATGACTATGTCATACACCTGCAATTACTATATTAATAATACTGCAATTCAACTATATTTCAATTTTTTTTCAAATGGATGTTACTTGGAATGTGACCCAGAGGAGAGAAAAAAGAAAAACAAAACAAGGGATCAGCGCCCTGGCCATTCTCCTTAGGCATCTTCTGTTCTCCCCAGAGGCATATCCAGGAACTTCGGCAACAGGGCAAGCGGACTCTGAGTGTAACAAGTACCTGACATTGAGGTGATTACCTGTAACGTGTTGTTATGCTAATGCAGTTCTTAACTGAAGCTGTGGTAGAAGGCTTTTATCAACTGCACAGGCTCAATTTCCATGGAGCCCTAAAACTACTGAAGGAAAAAAACAAAACAAAACAAAGCGCTACAAGGGTAGCATGGCAGCATATGCAAACAGACTTTACAGAATATGTAATTTTGGGGCAAACTGCCTGACATCCCTGTTATTTTATGTGCTCTATTGTTTGGATATCCATATTATGAGTTTGCTCTCCTTTGGCCTGTGAAATTGATCTTTGGATTTTTCTTTTCAATTCATTTCCGTAGGTGTTCAAATTTACATTTAAAATATATGGGCAATGAAGTAATAGCCCCTGGAGCCTCTCCATTACGCTGATACCAGGGAGTATATGCACATGAGCACTCTGTACTGGCCAGTCTCTCAGGAAGAGGGAGAGAGGGGGCCCAGAGCAGATGGGCCTCTCAACCATGACCTACTTAGCTATGTTTTCCTTCCTCTGACTTGCCATTTCAGCCTCTGAAAAGAAAGGCATCAAGTAAATGTTAAGTGGAGGCATTTATTTATTTATTTAATTTCTGGCAGCTGAAAAATATAGATGGATTAAGTGTGTGGTCTCAGAGCTAGAAAGCTACTTACATCTCTCATCACGTGGGTTTGACTTGGTGGTTGGGAACCTCAATCCACATTTAATTAAACTCCTTTGCTTTTTTAAATGAAATCTCAGGAGTGAGTGTGCGCGTGCGTGCACACACACACACACAGTGTTTGCATTAGAGCAAAGTTTCTGTTTCTGCTGAAAGCTGATTGATTTCATTGCATCCTGACTGCTTCATTTCCATAGAAAAAGTCTTAATATGTCCCCTTTTTGTCTGTGCCCTCTAATTTATTTTATTTGTGAAGAATTTGGAATTTGAGTTGTATGAATACTAATAAAGGCTCATTCCTTGAATTTAGTGTGAATTTCTATCATAACATTGCAAAGTTTTAGGAATAATAAATAATGTAACATATAAAATTTTGACCAAATTAGAAGACTCAGGATGTTCGATTTTATAAAAGATGTCTGTATAATACATAAAAATTAACGTCAACATTAGTGCCTTTCACAAAGATCTGACATTCTAAATAATTAAAAGAAATGAAGAATAGAGAAAGATTTCATGAGTCATGCTCTGTACTCTCTGCAATGTAAACACAAATATATTATGACCTGTATTAGATGAGATAGGAGGGAAGGAAGTGTGGTGGGATATGAGTAAGTAGACATTACATATATTACAATCAGGACACATCACAGATTTTCTACTAATTTCCATTTACATATCTATATTCCTCTGAGGATCCCAAAGAACTTTATATTAAGTCATAAGCCAAATCAGCCTATTAAAAGTAGACATTATACTCTTGTTAGAATATGCCCTGTCACAAAACAAGCAAGTAACTATATATTAACTTTTATCATAAAGAATAATTATGGTGGCTTACATGGCAAAGAATCTGCCTGCAGTACAGAAGGCCCAGGTTTGATCCCCGGGTCGGGAAGATCCCCTGGAGGAGGAAAGGGCAACCCACTCCAGTATTCCTGACTGGGAAATCCCATGGACAGAGGAGCCTGGAGGGCTACAGTCCATGGGATTGCCAAAAATTGGACACGACTGAGAGACTATCACTTTTTTTTCACTTTTTCACAACATGTCCTACCTCAAAACAAGCAAGTAATCATATATCAACTTTTATCATAAAGAATTGTAAGTTATTTCTAACAATTTTATCTTATGTTTTCATGAAAATACTTTTTATATATGTCTAAGTATTTGCCTTCTTCATTTTTATATTACTAGTCTATTATAAGATAATATTGCCTATTTCCTACAACAAAAGATTGCAATTGTAAATGCATACTTAAGAATTAAAGGTTGAAACAAATACTAAGATTTAGGAATCAAGAAAAATTCGAGTAATAATGTTTGAGTTATTAACACATAAGTGATAAAGAAGAAATTATGTTAACCAAATTTTACAATCCCCATGAGAAAGAACTATGTTATTACGCAAATATTTTATGTCAGGCCACATAAGCTGTTTTGAATATTGTTTTGTTGTTATCAGTGTGACGAATATGTGGTTTGCAAGATGAGACCTGATACAGTAATACGAATCATTTCTTTGAGATCAGCTCAGCCCAAAGCCCAGTCTAGAATCACGTCATATACTTAATTACCTCAACTATTAATGTTTAAAAAAAAAAAGAAAAACGTTTTTGTCAAGTTAGGTTGGTAATAAAGAGAAACCTTGACTGAATGCCCAACCAACAAGGACCTACTGTACGGCACATGGAATTCTGTTCAATGTCATGTGCAGCCTGGCTGGGAGGGGAGTTTGGGGGGAGAATGGGTACATGTATACACATGGCTGAGTCCCTTCCTGTTCACCTGAAACTTCCAGAAACATTGTTAATCAGCTATAGTGAAACTCACTCAGTTGTGTCTGACTTTTTGTGCCCCATGGACTATACAGTCTATGGAATTCTCCAGGCCAGAACACTGGAGTGGGTAGCCTTTCCCTTCTCTAGGGTATTTTCCCAACCCAGGGATCAAACCCAGGTCTCCTGCATCGCAGGCAGAGTCTTTACCAGATGAGCCACAAGGGAATACCCCAATATAAAACAGAAAGTTTAAATTTTGAAAAAAATTTGATTGGATGCCTGGCTTATTAAATAAATGCTTCATATCATCTAAGTTCAGCATGTATTTACAAAAACTTTCTCAATTTTATTATTTACGCAAGCAGTCCTAACAATCATTATAAATTATCATACATGAAAGAAACAAGTTGCCAAATTCGGACTGGGGCATGTCCTATGAGGGCAGAGTGTCCAGGCCAATACTTGAGGGGCTACAGGAGGCATTGCCTGGGGGACTGGCTCTAATCATACTACGTTCCTCATCATAGAACGCAGATGAAGACACTGCTTAGTCATGGTCTGTATTTTGCCATTACGTAAGACCCGGCTTAGTTCAAGGTTGCTGGATCCCAGCAGGGACCACGTAGCCTATTCAAACAGGACACTGGAGGGCAGTTTAATAGAGAGTCTATTTATAGAGATGTGCGCAGGGCTTTGGGAACCAAGGAGGATGTGGAAGCATCCTGGCAACAACAGAAAGTCATCACTAGTCCTGGGCTCAAAGAAGCAAACTTAGGCAACTGCAGCTTTGGGACGCTGAAGAGGGGCTCTGGCCTCTGGGAGAGGAGGACAGCCATCGCCTTACTCTGTAGGAAAGGAACTGGTGAGTAATATCCCAATCTCACAGTTCTTATGTCTTCTGATAATCTGCCCAACTTTTCTACTGGCTGAGCCCGGTCAGAAGGCAGAGCGCAAGAGAGATCATTAATGCAAGTCTCTAAAGATCAGCCTCCTACAGTCGGAAACAAGTGAGAGAAAGGTGGAAACAGTTCGGAGGGACAACTATTGTTGTCCAGCACAGTAGCCTGCTGAAGTGTAATGACCACAGTGCTGTTGGTTGAAGTGTAATGACCACAATGCCACTATGGAGAACTGTATGGAGCTTCCTTAAAAGAAAAGGAAAAAAAAAAAAAAAAAACCCTAAAAACAGAACTACCATATACTCTTGCAATCCCACTCCTGGGCATATATCTAGAGAAAATAGTAATTCAAAAAGATACATACACCAGCCAAGACATGGAAGCAACCTAAGAGTCCACTGACAGATGAATGAATAAAGAAGATGGGGCACACATATACAATGGAATAGCAACTCAGCCCTAAAAAAGACGACACCATCTGAATGAAATAATGCCATTTGCAGCAACATGGATGGGCCTAGAGATTATCATACTAAGTGAAGTAAGTCAGATAAAGATAAATATCATGTGATATCACTTCTATGTGGAATTAAAAAAAAAAGATACAAATGAACTTATTTCTGAAACGAAAACTCACAGACATAGAAAACAAACTTACAGTTACCAGGGGAAAGGGCAGGTGTGGGGAGGGATAAATTAGGAATCGAGGATTAATACACATACAACACTGTATATAAAATAACCAACAATGACCTATTGTACAGCATGGGGAACTGTACTCAATATTTTATAATAACCTAAAAGAGAAAAGAATCTGAAGAATATAATTGAATAGATGCGCTGTACACCTAAAACTAACACAATATTTTAATTCAACTATATGTCAAATATATAGAATAAGAGCCTAAATGAAGGTCCTGACAGTGGAAATACAAGAAGCATTGGAGGCAATTTGGAGCCTATATGCCACAGCATTATCTAATAAAACTCTTTTTTAAAACCTCAAAGTAAGCAACACAACTTCTCATTTTAAAGTTCATCTGAAATGATGCATAAAACTATGAATTTGCTGAAAACTGCAACTCTCCCACCCATTGCTCATCATGATTTTCTAAACTGAACAAATAATGGAAATTATCAGCCCCAGCTATACAGCACAGATATTTGTCTTTATACTGAATATGCTTTTTTCTGAAATGATAAATGTTGCATTTTAAATGGTTTTTATTTCTTTCCTGTACAGACTTCATTTCTGACTTTATGTCTTGGCAAGTTGAAGATGTCAGCATTGCTTTCAATTTGACTCAAATGCAAATACATTTTTGTTTCAAATGCAAACAAATTGCAATTATCTGGTGGTAAATGTTTCCTAGAATGTTTTCTGCAGGACTTAAGTGTTTTTCAGGAAAATGTGTCATGGATAAAAGCCTTGATGTATGAATTCTCACAGCCCCTGCCTTTTTTTATGAATCTTCCAAGAAGACAACAAAAGACAAAGTAAATCCAGTTGTTCCCAATATGAATATCTAGGGAATATAAAGAGCTTTCTACTAAATTCATTTACAGATGAATATGGGCCAAAGTAATTTTATTCTCAGAAGTGAGAGATTGTCACATTCATGAATGTGGGTGAAAACAACAAAATATTGCAAAAACCATCAATGGAGAACAAAACTTAAATTGAGGGGTCATCTATATTATTATGAGCTATTGTTCCACCACTGCAAAATAAGACTAAATGCAACCAGTTGTAGATCAGCAAAGAATGTTCACAGCTTCAGTTGAGAAATGCACAACTATTTACCCTCTGTCTTCCTGTTCCCATCGCCATATTTTGGTTCAAATCTCTGTTTTGCTTGCTTCAGAAACTGCTCAGGGTCACCCCCTAGGCAGTCAGCCAGTCTGAAAGAACCAAAGTAGCTATTTCATAGGGCTGTGCTCGTTATTATTTTAGCAAAACTCTTTCCTGTTCTCTGCTTCCCTCTGATGCCCATCTCAGAAGAATGAAACTGACTCAGGGTTATTCATTTGTGTTCTCAGAAATTACTGTTTATGCATACTTGCCTAATACTCAGAATGAACTGAAAAGAATCTTCTCTCTCTTAGAATTTGATGTAGAAGAACATAATTCGCCATTCCACTGCCAGGAACAAAACTCAGTCTCCCAGGGCTTTCAGTCCACGACGCATGAACTCTGACGGCCAATAAAAGAGATTTTAGGTTTAGAAAAGAAGTTGCAAGGAATTTGGGGTTCTATATTTCTTGCTAAATCCAATTTTCAGTTCAGCTGAGTTCAGTCTCTCAGTCATGTCTGACGCGTTGCGACCCCTGGACTGCAGCACGCTAGGCCTCCCTGTCCATCACCAACTCCCAGAGGTTACTCAAACTCATGTCCATTGAGTCGGGGATGCCATCCAACCATCTCATCCTCTGTCATCCCCTTCTCCTCCCGCCTTCAATCTTTCCCATCATCAGGGTCTTTTCCAGTGAGTCAGTTCTTCACATCAGGTGGCCAAAGTACTGCAGTCTCAGCTTCAACATCAGTCCTTCCAATGAATATTCAGGACTGATTTCCTTTACGATGGACTAGTTGGATCACCTTGTTGTCCAAGGGATTCTCAAGAGTCTTCTCCAGCACCACAGTTCAAAAGCATCACTTTTTCGGCGCTCAGCTTTCTTTATAGTGCAACTCTCACATCCATACATGACTACTGGAAAAACATAGCTTTGACTAGATGGACCTTTGATGGCAAAGCAATATTTCTGCTTTTTAATATGCTGTCTAGGTTGGTCATAACTTTTCTTCCAAGGAGCAAGCGTCTTTTAATTTCATGGCTGCAGTGATTTTGGAGTGCCCCAAAAATAAAGTTTTCCATTGTTTCCAATGTTTCCCCATCTGCTTGCCATGAAGTGATGGGACCAGATACTGTGATCTTAGTTTTCTGAATGTTGAGTTTTAAGCCAATCTTTCACTCTCCTCTTTAACTTTCATCAAGAGACTCTTTAGTTCTTCTTCACTTTTTGCCATTAAGGTGGTGTAATCTGCATATCTGAGGTCACTGATATTTCTCCCAGAAATTTTGATTCCAGTTTATGATTCATCCAGTCCAGCATTTCTCATGATGTATTCTGCATATGTTGCATGAGCAGGGTGACAATATACAGCCTTGATGTACTCCTTTCCAGATTTGAATCAGTCCGTTTTTCCATGTCCAATTCTAACTGTTGCTTCTTGACCTGCATACAGATTTCTCAGGAGGCAAGTCAGGTGGTCTGGTATTCCCATCTCTCTAAGAATTTTCCACAGTTTGTAGTGACCCACACAGTCAAAGGCTTTGGCATAGTCAATAAAGCAGAAGTAGATGTTTTTTTCAAACTCTCTTGCTTTTTCAATGATCCAGCGGATGTTGGAAATCTGATCTCTGGTTCCTCTGCCTTTTCTAAAACCAGCTCGAACATCTGGAAGTTCATGGCTCATGTACTATTGAAGCCTTGCTTGGAGAATTCTGAGCATTATTTTGCTAGTGTGTGAGATGAGTGAAACTGTGTCATAATTTGAACATTCTTTGGCATTGCCTTTCTTTGGGATTGGAATGAAAACTGACCTTTCCCAGTCCTGTGGCCACTGCTGAGTTTTCCAAATTTGCTGGCATACTGAGTGCAGCACTTTCACAGCATCATCTTTCAGGATTTGAAATAGCTCGATTGGAATTCCATCACCTGCACTAGCTTTAATGTTCATAGTGATGCTTCCTAAGGCTTACTTGACTTTGCATTCCAGGATGTCTGGCTCTAGGTGAGTGATCACACCATCGTGGTTATCTGAGTTGTGAAGATCTTTCTTGTATAGTTCTTATTGTTTTGCTCTATTTCTTTGCATTGATCACCGAGGAAGGCTTTCTTATCTCTCCTTGCTATTCTTTGGAACTCTGCATTCAAATGGGTATATCTTTCCTTTTCTCTTTTGCCTTTCACGTCTCTTCTTTTCATAGCTGTAAGGCCTCCTCAGACAACCATTTTGCCTTTTTTGTATTTCTTTTTCTTGGGGATGGTCTTGATCACTGCCTCCTGTACAATGTCACAAACCTCTGTCCAGAGTTCTTCAGGCACTCTGTCTATCAGATCTAATCCCTTGAATCTATTTGTCATTTCCATTGTATAGTTGTATGGGATTTGATTTAGGTCAAACCTGAATGGTCTAGTGATTTCCCCTACTTTCTTCAACTTAAGTGTGAATTTGGGAATAGGGAGTTCATGATCTGAGCCAGTTAGCTCCTGGTCTTGCTGAGTTATAATTATTTGAATTAGAAATAGGTTACATTTCTTGGAATATACAGTGATCTGTAACTCAAAGGTGAAGTTAATTTGTTTTATGTGGTCTCTTCTCAACATCTATTTCTCTCTTTTTCCCTTCATTGTTGAATTTGGTGGAAACTAAACAACAACTTTGCCTATTTCTGAATTCTGTCTATGTCTAAACACCAACATACAACTCTTAATCATTCCCAACCTTCTTGAAAAGGTGATAACAAGGCAGCTTTGACATTTAGTGCAAATTCATCCCCACTGCTGGGAAAACCCCTATGCCTGAGACCTACAGATGGAACATCGATAATCTTCGTGTCGTAGGTGAAGACTAGTAAAGTTAGCACTTAATGTAGGCAACTCTTCTTGGTCTTCCTAAGTACATTTATGAAAAGAAGCAGATTAGTCTTCCTTGACTCTTAGCTCTTCAATTTTAATATATACTTTCTCTCTTGAGGACATCACTTATGTTCATAGATTTCATATTAACCACTTGGTGGTTGACTTCTAGCTCTCTCATTAAGTGGCTACAAGGCTAAATTATCTGACCTCAAATTAACGTTCTAGCCTCATCGACTTCCTCTCCCTTCACTCCTGCTTCCTTTGGCCTCAGAAAGTAAGTGTTAGTTGCTCAGTCGTGTCCAACTCTTTGACCCCATGGACTATAGTCCACCAGGCTCCTCTGTTCACAGAATTCTTTAGGCAAAAAATACTGGAGTGAATAGCCATTCCCTTCTCCAGGGGATCTTCCCAATTCAGGGATCAAACCCAGGTCTCCTGCATTGCAGGCAGATAACTGTCTGAGCCCTCCTGTGGTCTTGGCAGAATGGAAACCCTCTGTTCTCCACACTGATGCTCCTTTACACAGCTTAGCTAGTTATTCTAATGAACTTTCATTTCCCTATTAAGAAAATGCACCCAGCTCAATTGTTTCCTCCCTTTTTTGGAGCCTTTACTTGGAACCCTCTGTTCTAGAGGAAGAGTAAATTTTAACTTTTTTTAGCTCCCAAAGCACTTTATCCTCAAATTTGGCATACTTCATTGAGATTGCACAAGAATTCCTTCAGACTAGATGCTCAACATTTTTTTTCCCCAGCTTTATCTAACTGACTTAGAACACTGAGTTAGTTTAAGAAGTACAGTGTGTTGACTGGATACAGTTATAATCTTGCAAAATGATGGCACTATGGTGTTAACGAGCATCTCCATCATGTCACATAATCACCGCTTTTTTGTAGTGAGAACGTTTAGCATTTACTCTCTTAGCAACTGTCAAGTGTGTAATACAGTATCATTAACTATAATCACCAGGCTGGATATTAGATCCCCAGAGCTTATTCAGCTAATAACTGGGAGCTTGTGCCCTTTGACCGGCATCTCCCCACTTTCCTCAACCCCAGCCCCTGGCAACCACCAATCCACTCTCAATCTCTAGGAATTCAGCTTTTTCAGATTCCACATATAAATAATATTATACAGTAATAGTCTTTCTCGGACTTATTTTGCTTAGTATACTGCTCTCAAGGTCGATCTGTGTTGTCTCAAATGGCAGGATTTTCTTCCTTCTCATGGTTGCATAATATCGCATTATACATATCACATCTCCCTTATCTATACATCTACTGATGCACACTTAGTTTTTCCCTTATCTCCTCTATTGTGAATAATGCTATGAGGGATGTACAGATCTCTACTGCGTCCTGTCTTCATTTATTGTAAAACTCAATAGCAAAACATATTTGATTTTAAAAATAGTCAGAGTACTTGAATACTTTTTTTTTCCAAAGGTGGCATACAAATAGCCAACAGGTAAGGAAAAGGCACTCTACATCACTTATCTTCAGAGAAATACAAATTTAAACCACAATGAGATCACCGCATGCCTGTTAGAATGATCACCATCAAAATGACAAGAAATACTAATAACAAGAGTTAGCAAAGGTAGGGAGAATCGGGAACCCCTGTATGGTGTTGGTGTCCATGTACATTGGTGCACAGACTATGGATAACAGTATGAAGGTTCCTCAAAAAATTGAAAATAGAACTACCATATGATCCAGCAATCCCACTTCTGCGTATTTATCCAAAGCTAATGCTTCCTTAATTCAATGAATTGCTTATCTGTTATTCTCAGCAATCTCTTCTTCATGCGCCCAACCATGATGAGCTCCCTCCCCTCTGACAGGTGGAAGCTGAACATTCCTCTACTCAGCCTTTGTCACAATGCATCACAACTTGGTTTTTCCTCTGATCTCCACTAGACTGCAAACTCCTTGGGGTCACAGTCTCGTCTACTGTCAGAGTCTATCACAGTTTCTTGCATTCAGGGGTCCTCCACTCAGTATTGAATGGAGAGAATGAACTCAAAGGGCAGCACACTTAGTCCCCAGGGTTTGCAACTTCAGTGACCTTTCTCTCCAGGGATGTCTGACCATGCTTCTCATTTGTGTCACGCAATTTAAATTGTGGCTATAGCCTGTTCTCTATTTTCTGCTTATTTTTTCTTGTTTGTAAATACTGTCTCTCCACTAAACTAATTCACTGAGGGCCTTGCAACTCACATCTCCCTAACAGGGAAGAATGGATTGCTATAGTGATATGGGTTCTTAGGGACTCAGGATTTTATCAGGAATTACCTCTAAAACAATCCCACTGGAGGTCAAGGTAGAGGACATAAGACAATAATGGGTGTACAGCCAAGTGGAATTGCATTATGGGGAACATCTGAAAATTCAGCAGAGATGGTGAAATACCTTCTGAAGTAATCATGATGAAGATTTTTGCAACACAGTAAAAACAAGATCATCATCAGTTAATCTGACTGGTACTAGATTGCATTCATAGTATCTAAGTTTTTCAGAAGTTTTCTCCTGAAACCACAAATTTGGGGGAGTTTTACTTTGCCTCTCATATAAAACATAGACTACTGAATAACAAGTTTAAATCTGCTGCCTATATAGCCATGAGATTTATATAGCCTATAGATTTCTTCAAGAAAATTAGTGGGAACTTTTCATGCAAAGATGGGCACAATAAAGGACAGAAATGGTATGGGCCTAACAGAAGCAGAAGATATTAAGAAGAGGTGGCAGGAATACACAGAAGAACTATACAAGAAAGATCTTCACAACTCAGATAACCACGATGGTGTGATCACTCACCTAGAGCCAGACATCCTGGAATGCAAAGTCAAGTAAGCCTTAGGAAGCATCACTACAAACAAACCTAGTGCAGGTGATGGAATTCCAATCGAGCTATTTCAAATCCTGAAAGATGATGCTGTGAAAGTGCTGCACTCAGTATGCCAGCAAATTTGGAAAACTCAGCAGTGGCCACAGGACTGGGAAAGGTCAGTTTTCATTCCAATCCCAAAGAAAGGCAATGCCAAAGAATGCTCAAACTATGACACAGTTTCACTCATCTCACACATTAGCAAAGTAATGCTCAGAATTCTCCAAGCAAGGCTTCAACAGTACATGAGCCATGAACCTCCAGATGTTCGAGCTGGTTTTAGAAAAGGCAGAGGAGCCAGAGATCAGATTGCCAACATCCGCTGGATCACTGAAAAGGCAAGAGAGTTTGAGAAAAACATCTACTTCTGCTTTATCGGCTATGCCAAATCCTTTGACTGTGTGGATCACTACAAACTGTGGAAAATTCTTAGAGAGATGGAAATACGAGACCACCTGACTGGCCTCCTAAGAAATCTGTATACAGGTCAAGAAGCAACAGTTAGAACTGGACATGGAACAACAGACTGGTTCCAAATCAGGAAAGTACATCAAGGCTGTATATTGTCACCCTGCTTATTTAACTTATATGCAGAATTTTTAACTTCTGTTAAAATTATGAAGTTAAAGAATATTTAACTTCATGAGAAATGCTGGAATGGATGAAACACAAGTTGGAATCAAGATTTCTAGGAGAAATATCAATGACCTCAGATATGCAGATTACAGCACCCTTATGGCGAAGAACAACTAAAGAGTCTCTTGATGAAAGTGAAAGAAGAGAGTGAAAGATTGGCTTAAAGCTCAACATTCAGAAAACTAAGATCATGGCATCTGGTCCCATCACTTCATGACAAATATATGGGGAAACAGTGAAAACAGTGAAAAACCTTATTTTGGGGGGCTCCAAAATCACTGCAGATGGTGACTGCAGCCATGAAATTAAAAGACGCTTGCTCCTTGGAAGAAAAGTTATGACCAACTTAGATATTAAAAGGCAGAGACATTACTTTGCCAACAAAGGTCTGTCTAGTCAAAGCTATGGTTTTTCCAGTAGTCATGTATGGATGTGAGAGTTGGATTATAAAGAAAGCTGAATGCCAAAGAATTGATGCCTTTGAACTGTGGTGTTGGAGAAGACTCTTGAGAGTCCCTTGGACAACAAGGTGATCCAACTAGTCCATCGTAAAGGAGATCAGTCCTGAATATTCATTGGAAGGACTGATGTTGAAGCTGAGACTCCAATACTTTGGCCACCTGATGTGAAAAACTGACTCATTAGAAAAGACCCTGATGATGGGAAAGATTGAAGGCGGGAGGAGAAGGGGATGACAGAGGATGAGATGGTTGGATGGCATCCCCGACTCAATGGACATGAGTGGTTTTAGAAAAGGCAGAGGAACCAGATATCAAATTGCCAACATCTGCTGGATCACTGAAAAAGCAAGAGAGTTTGAGAAAAACATCTACTTCTGCTTTATCGGCTATGCCAAATCCTTTGACTGTGTGGATCACTACAAACTGTGGAAAATTCTTAGAGAGATGGAAATACGAGACCACCTGACTTGCCTCCTAAGAAATCTGTATACAGATTGAGTAACCTCTGGGAGTTGGTGATGGACAGGGAGGCCTGGCGTGCTGAAGTCCATGGGGTTGCAAAGAGTTGGACATGACTGAGCAACTGAAGTAAACTGAACTGATAAAGCCATGAGAAAATTCCTCCATTTTACTGTGTCAAATATACAAGAAGTTTAAACCAGAAAAATATTTTGTCTTAAATATCTAGTGTTAATGAGAGAATGAAGATATTTTTTACCTTGATGTGTATTTTCAATTGACTTCAAAATACTACTTTTCTCAGTTAACAGATACAACTAGACATATAATTACGTTTTTAAAAGTTGCTCTAGTTAGTGACTATTTAATGATGTAAGATAATCAATTTTCTTTTTTATTATCATATATACTTATTCAAGCCTTTCATCAAGGGCCACCCCATTTTTTCATGCTTCCCTTTGTTTTCCAAGGGAAGAAATGAACAAAATAATCCCTAGAGAATAAAAGATCAGAAATCATGAATTACCTGAAAGATATTGGAATCTGTTCTTAAAATCATGTTTTTGTAGGAGAAAGGCAAATCTAGAAGTTACTTTACTAAGTGGGGCTGGTGGTGAAGTGTTGACAAGCTGTGGAATGTAGTACCGTTTTTTGTTTGTTCGAAGCTGCTACCACTGGAATAATTACCAGCACAATGGAAGGTCAAGTTCAAGAGCCAAAGCAAAAAATACAATCAATTATATAACGGATTCTTTATGAAGTTATGTATTAAGTTAATGGTTTCCAATTGCACAACTTTAACTAATACTCCATTTGGGTGACACACAGATTGTCCAGGTTTTGTATTTGTACTACAGCTTTAGTATTTCATTTAAGGAGAAGAAAACAAGGTTGTTAATCAACTATCTTAAATTTTAAAGTAATAAATCAACTCAGAGAGTTGTGCTTCAGGTGGTTACATGGTGTGATAGATGAACAGAACGTGGTCACTGGTATCTAGGGACATTTATCATGTAAGCATAAAGATAACTGACCTCTCTAAATTTTCCTTTTTATCTCTATAAATGAGAATACCAATGTAGCTTCACATAATTGCAGTGATTATTAAATAAGATAATATATTTAAAGGGCTTCAGAATAGTGCTTAGCATATTTAAGCCATTTAAGAAAACAGTTAAGCTGTTACTTATTAAAAAAGCATCATTGTGGCAAAGTCACTGCAAAAGGGCTAGTCAAATAACATGACTGAATTGGTCACTAGATCCATTGCATTTTAACATATTTTGTGGTCTTATCTTTGGTGGGAGGAGGGTATTTAGACAAAAGTAACAGAAAATCTACTAACTAATGGATTAGACAAGTAGATTTATAGTTCTTATTCAGAAGTCTGGAGTGGACTCAAGACAGTCTGATCCTCATGAGTGTAATCAAGGGTTCAGATTTTCCTATCATGCTGTTTGTAATCCTTGGAATAGCTTCCTTTTCACGGTCATAAGATGGCTACTGCACTTCCAGCATCACACCTATATTCCAAACCTAAAAAAAGGCAAAGGGATAAAGATCCCAAAACCCTCCACACATAAGGATTTTGTTCATTATTTGAAAATGTGATCACATCCCCAGCAGAATTTTAATTATATCTCATTAGTAAGAAGACACATACCAAATGGTCATTCAACATGAAGAGGACTGGGAGGCTTTAGATTTAAACTAGGCACATAGCCATCCGTCTGTATTCCACTGCATAGATATATTAAAGTAGTAAAGGAAGAAAGCGGAATCAATATTTGGTAATCAACCAGCAGTGTCAGTCAGTCATAACCAAAGTATTTATTTTATAGTCTAAAACAAGGGATGCCATTCACGATTTCAAAAGACAAGCATAGTTAAAATATTTTCATCCATGTTCACATATGCGATATGCTGTATGCTATAGTCCAGCTTAGCAAAGAGTATTAGGATGGGGCTCAGGTCCTGAGTTCTGGCCTTGCATCTGTCATTCGTTTACTGCGTAGCTTTTTGCAAACTGGCATATCATTTCCTCCTTCACTAATTTTAGAGGTCAAATGAGATGACTTCTAACATTGCTCTCCGGTTTTAAATTCTGTGGTTTCATGATTATATTTGTTTCTTTCCTTTTTTAAAAAAAGTGTAATTCCCCAAAGCTTAGCAATTTGTTAGAATATTTGATTCTGATTAAAACAATCATCTAAAGTTATTCATTGCTCTTAGAGCTGTGCTAGGCAATGAATAAGACACAAACGAGTTAAAGCCATGTTCCCTACTCTCCACTTCTAAAACTAAGCATAGCTGACATGGCCATTATTCACTGTCAGTGCAGGAGTTCCAAGAAAAGATAGATCAGAATGATGTGAAGAAGTTGGAGATGGCTTCAGGAATGAAATGGATTTGGAGCTCTTCCACCTCAGTGGCATTTGAAATAAAATACAAAGTAGAATAAAGGGATTTGATGAGATGGAGAAAATATGAAGGGATATCTCAAAAGAGGGGTTACAGTATTGAGAGAGAGACAGATTAGAAGGTAAGCTCATCATTTAGGGGATCAAGGAAAGAGCCAATACTAGTTAGGTGAGAAGGTATATGTCGGTGACTGATAAAAATTAGATTGAATATAGAGTTCTTCCTTCTGTAATTCTTGTTCTCAATGCAAATGTTCAGCTAAGACCAGGATGCCAAGTCACCTTTAAGTTTCTCTACCCCTAGCATGCACAGCACATTTACTTAGATTCAGAGAACCGGTGCTTAGGTTCTTTATAAGTTCACGTGACTGAAAAAGTATAATACATCCTTTAATTTCTATGCTATGTACCAGAATCCGACTCACTGTATGTGTACTGTGCCAGTACTCCATCTAGACATAGCTGACTCCTGGCTCCTGGACCTTGCTAAGTGCCAAATTGCTTCAGTAATGTCCAACTCTTGTGATCCCATGGACTGTAGCCTGCCAGGCTCCTGTCCATGGAGTTTTCCAGGCAAGAACACTGGAGTGGGTTGAGTGTTCTTCAGGAGATTTTTTTGACCCAGGGACTGAACCTGTATCTCTTCTGTTTCCTGCACTGGCAGGCAGGATTTTCACCACTAGCATCCTAGACCGTAAGCTGGGCCAAAAGAAAACAAGAAGCATCCCTCCATCCTTTCGTTTGATCTTTACCTGTGAACCAAGCCTTCACAGATTACAACCCAATTCTCACTAGCCATTGTCTAACTGGTCAGGTCTCCTGTGCCTTGTTCTGAGAGACTGAAGAGGCTCAGTATTGATTTATTGATTCACTGAAAAATGAAAAACCACTGACACTTGAAGAGAAAAGGGACTGTTCTACAGAGTTTTGTGTCTCAGCAGCATTTGAAAGAAAAAGTAGTTCAGCATCAGGAAGATGAGGTAGAGGTACTATCTCAGAGGGAAATGAGGAAGACCTAGGTTAAGGAATTGGACTTTTCAGTGAGGGGGAAAGTGATAGGATTTCAGCTATAGATTGGGAACAAGGAATGAATCAGAATACAGAGCGTGCAAGTATGTTTATTACAGACCTGTGTCAGTACCATATTTGTGCGTCTCCTGCCTTAGCTATAGGACCCGGATGGTTGTAGAACCTAAGGTCCCTTTGAGAACATGAGGGGACCAGACCTACCTGGTTAGAAATGAATCAAGGGTGGTCCCATGCAATGGTTGTCCATTCAAAAAAACACAGGCAATGAGACAGAAATCTGACTATGGCTGAGATAAATTCTTTAGCTTTCTAGCCTACATGGAATTTATAACTCATGACAGGAAATTCTAATGGTGATATCATTTAAGTAGTTATACCTAAAAATAAGAAAACTTTTTAAAAGTCCTGTACATTTTAATATTCCTACAGCACTTTAAACCTGTATTAGCTTCCCTACAGATTTCATGTTTCTAGATGTAATCTACCTAGTGTCTTTATAGCTTCCTCAATTTATAAACTATCCAATATTTAAAATACTTCTCTCTCTATATATATATATATATCCCCCTTATGTTGATAATGTTGTTAAAGTTTGACAACTGTAAACTTAAAACAAAAACCTTATTTTTAGTAAGGTAATAGAAAACAATGAAAGGAAAGTATATGAAAGCACTTTCAAATAATGGAGTTATAATTTTAGTTCAAGTTCAATTGTTAACATATACTTAGGGGATTTTTAAAGGAATACCACATTATAATCAGAGGTTTTTAAGCACTAATTGGGAAACAGAGTTTTTCATAGTCTACATCTCCAAAAATATCTTTTTTTAAAGTGACTTTCTGATGTGACTTCTCTTAATAGCTAGAATAACTTAACCCACAAATCCCCACAGGTTCACATGTCACTAACCAAATCAAACTTAATAGCTCCTGGGGAATCATTAAAGATTACTGCATCGATCTGCTTGCTACATATGTGGCCTTAGCTAAAGTTTTTCTTTTTTTCTGTTCCAGATGATTTTTGTCTTCATGATATTTGAAAGATTTAGCTTTTTATATTTAAAAGGTAAAACCCAAGTACGGTTTATTCTGAGAGTACTGTTTTTAATATTTAGGGCTCAGGTTTCCCTTTGAAAATCTGATAAGACTCAAGATGATGCATTTGCTCACATGATTTCAGAGGATTCACCAACTCTCAAAGCCACTCTATGAAATGTAGATGAAGACTCCTCCAAACTGTATGGTTAATTAGCAACTCATCACTGCAATAATCTTAACTGAAGGAAGACTTCCAATTGGGATAAAGATAAATTTGTTCATTGGAGCATTGGTCCTGAAGATGTTGATATGGTTGCTCCCTGGAGATGAAAACCAAGCTTTATTGAGTCATTGATGGCTGATGGGAAATGCTGTAAGTCTCACAAATGTGGAGGGAACCATTACCCTATAATCTCTTGTCATTCTTCCCTACCTTCCTGGGAGACCACAGCCCTGGGCATTTCACACCCATATTATCCACCACTCTGTCTACATTTTTCTATCATACATGTGACAAATAATTATTGTTTACTACATATTAGATACTTGAGACAAAACAGAACTTCCCGCTCTATGTGACTTACAGTCCAGGGGACAACACAGAAAACAGAAAATAAGTGTGTTACACTGTGTTAGAATGACTCACACTAGGGAGGAAAAAAAGCTAGCTAAAAATGCTTGTAGTGTCAAGCTGTACCCCAACAAGAAATGGGGTGCGGGTCTCTCTTATTTGAAAATTGGTGGGATTTCTGTCCACTTTAGCCAAGAAACAACTGTGAAGGTGACGCTGCGTTGATGTTCAGTCCCAGACCTGGAGAGCCTAACCAGTTCCTTTTCTGTTTGAAGTCTGGCTAATCTGATGGACAGTGCATGTAAAAATCCCAAGCGTTCATGGAGAGGGATGCAGGTGTGTGAGTTTCCAGCCACCTTTCCAAGGTGCCAGACATGAGAGTGAAGGCTCCACCAGTACCAGCTGGATAAACCAAGTGACCCGTTGATTCCACGTGGAACAAAAGATCCATTCAGACTTTCTCTGCTCTAATTTATGACCCAGAGGTCATGAGTCTAATATAATGACCATTGATTATAGCCACAGAATTTGGGATGGTTTGTTAGTCAGCTGTAGATACTGGAACCATGGTGGCTGCCTCCACAAAAACAAACAAAAACTCATGCTATGTTATTTCAGGCGAGTCCTCAGTGGTCTTGTCAGTGCTTCACTGCATACTAACTAACCCCTTTCTTATTTCTGACAGCACGGTTCTGGAAGTTTTCCACTCCACTCAAACTCAAAACACATCCCTTACTCTCCACATGGTCATCACAAGACTCTGCCTTGCCCTAAATCAAAAGACCAAGATCATGGCATCCAGTTCCATCACTTCATGGCAAATAGATAGAGAAAAAATGGAAACTAGCAGATTTTACTTTCTTAGGCTCCAAAATCACTGTGGATGGTAGCTGTAGACATGAAATGTAAAGACACTTGCTCCTTGGAAGGAACGCTATGACAAACCTAGACAGTGTATTAAAAAGCAGAGACATCACTTTGTCAATAAAGGTCCATATAGTCAAAGCCATAGTTTTTCCAGTAGTCATGTATGGATGAGAGAATTGGACCATAAAGAAGGCTGAGTGCTGAAGAATTGATGCTTTCAAACTATGGTGCTGGAGAAGACTCTTGAGAGTCCCTTGGACAGCAAGCAGATCAAACCAGTCAATCCTAAAGGTAATCAACCCTGAATATTCATTGGAAGGACTGATGCTGAAACTCCAATCTTTGGCCACCTGATTTGTAGAGCTGATTTATTGAAAAAGACCTTGATGCTGGGAAAGATTGAGGGCAGGAGGAGAAGATAGTGACAGAGGATGAGATAACTGGATGCCATCACTAACTCAATGGACATGAGTTTGAGCAAATTCCAGGAGACAGTGAAGGGAAGCCTAGGGTGCTACAGTCCATGGGGTTGCAAAGAGTCGGACAGAACCGAGCAACTGAACAACAACAAATTAAAACATAAAAGATATCCTAATTTAATATAGAATTATCAGTATTAAAGCTTCTCTACTCTGCTTTAATTCAGAATCCTGTATTTTCTACCATTTTCTCCCCCTCCTCTCCTTTCTTAGAAGGAAGAACCTACACTTATTTCCAAAGGTAATCTTCTACTTCATTGGCAATTTCAATCCATTTGGTCTCTTCTACTTAACTCTGGTAATGTTTTTATTCTTCCCCTCCATCCTCCTGCTTTTCTTATGTCACCAGCTGCCTTTTCTCATTTCTCCTTCAATTTCACACTGGCAACATTATTTTTGAAACATTTTCTTTCCTGGTTTTCTAAGGCACTGAATTTTAAACCACCGTGCACATTGCTGCCATAATTATCTTCCTAAAACAAGCATTATACTATGTAATTTTTTTCCTCATGAACCATCAATGTCTCCACATTGCCTTCTAAATAAAGACCACAATCTTCTCATGATAGACTTAACCCACATAAACAACCTCACTCTGTCTTGGCATCTAATTTTGTAAGCCTTTATTCAGTTGAATGTTTCAGATATCTCTGATTTCTTTCACGTTGAATCTTCATCTTAAGAAACTTTTCTTCCCTTCCAGAATCCTGCCCATTCTTTAAGGAACTGTGGAAATTCCAATCCAACTTCCCCAGTACAAGCTTCTTGAATGATAAACACATTATGAACTCCTCCTTCTTCCCAACTACATCTAACACTTGCCTTGCATTTCTATCACATCATTCTCTTTCTGCTTTGTTAAATGCCTTGCATCATCATTACTTTTCCACAATACTTTTAAGGTCTGTGAGGTGTCAGGTCCTGGGAGCCATGCTAAGGAAAGAGAGACAAAAGAAGCTGTTCATTCTCAAGAAGCACACATTCTAGTGTGAAGACAATGACTTGCAATAAGCTTTTTTCAAACTCTGACAAAAGTCATGGTTTAAAGGGAATGTGATGAATGTTCATTCATTCTAGAAGAAGGTTGAAACTGAGTCTTTAAACAATGTGAACTTATTCAAGATAAATGAGGGAAAGGCATTCTAGATGAAGGGGGCAACGGATATGAAAGCACTGTGGAACACTGAAGAAAGTGTGGGCAGATTATTGATGCTGAAGACTAGGATGCAGGCAGAACAAAGAGAAAGATGATGCTGGAGAGGGAGGTTGGACCAGACAGACCATGAATGATCTCCTTTGCCAGGACAAAGAGCTTGACTTGTCACAAGCAAACTGAAGATGCACAGGCAACTTTCACAGATACAGAAGTGAAATGACATGACGAGAGATCACTTGGCAATTCCAGTTTCAAGTCTGCTTTCCCCACAAAAAAAAAAAGTCAGGATTTTGAAAGAGATGGTATTGCATTTATTTCACACTTGTAACACTGCTAGAATTTTATGCAATGCCTCACATGTAGGAGATACTTTGTAATAATTTTATGACTAAAGAGTTTGGAAGTTATTGTGTTTACTCTGTTCACTAGATTAGTTATTTAGTCGCTCAATGGTGTCTGACTCTTTGCAACCCCATGGACTATAGTTGGCCAGACTCCTCAGCCTATGGGATTTTCCAGGCAAGAATACTGGAGTGGATTGCCTTCTCCTTCTCCTAGGGATCTTCCTGACTCAGGGATGGAATTCAGGTCCCCTGCATTGCAGGCAGATTCTTTACCACTGAGCCCTTGGGGAAGCCCAGATACATTCACTAGATATATTGTTATTATTGTTTGATCTTGCAATGAAGGAGGGAAAATAGTGTCCAGGGAAGGGTGACTGTGACTGCATCCTCTCCCACCGACCCTGCACTGGAGATACCTGGTCCTTTCAGGCTCTGGAGACCTAATGACAGACTGTGGTCTGCTATACAGCTTTCAAGGATTTCTGGACACCTTTCTCTACACTTTCTGTTTAGATGGAGAGAAACAGAATGCACCTATAGTGGTAACCACTCTTTTCTTGAGTAGGCTGCCAACTTGAGATCTGAGGAAAAGTCTTACTCAGGAGTTGGTCTGATTTTTGTTCACATGCGTGCTTAGCTGCTCACTCATGTCTGACTCTCTGTGACCCAGTGGACTGTAGCCCACCAGCCTCCTCCGTCCATGAGGTTTCCCAGGCAAAAACAGTGGAGTGGGTTGCCATTTCCTCCTCCAGGGGATCTTCCTGGCCCAGGGATTGAACTTGCGTCTCCCGTGTCTTCCTGCAAGGCAGGTCAATTCTTTACAGCTGAGCCACCAGGGAAGGCCTATTTTTCATCATACTCTGATCCACATGTTAATAAGCTCGACATCTTTTGTTACACAATATTCAGAAGAGTTTCCCAGAGCCACACTCCTGTTGGACAGTAGCCCATACCTATTCCCTGTTGTAACTAGATTGGGGCCTCAGATGACCTTTGGGAGGAAACCCAAGCCCTCTTAAATCAGATACTTAAATCAGATCAGACACCAAAATCAGATACTTTAAGTCAGCCGAAAGAGATGAGGAAGGTGGAGCAGATGTTATGGGAACTCTCCCATCTTCACAGAACTGTTGACAGGCAAGGGGCCTCCAAGGGCAACGCCAAAGAAACTGTGTTAGGAACTGCACCTTGGTGGGGTCTTTGCTGAGCGTCAAATTTTTCCTACTTCTTTCTCATCTATTTTACTCTCTATGTAAGTGGTGCTGACAGGAAACACATGATGCTTGGACAGGTAAGGGGAAGAGAGGCTTTACCAAATAAAAAAGTTTTGACCTGAATATAAGTGCAAACCACATACCTTTCAACAATGTGTATGAGAGTGGGGTCAATAATTATGACATGCACTGGAGGATGTTTCTCCAATGGTTTCCAAAAGCTTAGATATCCAAAGACATCACTGACCTTAGGTAATCTGCCATGGGTGAAGCTGAAAGAATAGCTCTGCGAAGGACCCATTTGCTGTGCTTTCCCATTTTCTGTCCCTTCTCAGTAATGTATGTCTGCTTTATGGGCAATCCTTTCACTTCTTCCTGGTAACCCCCGAGTGAAAATTGCTTCTGGGAGAGTGTCAGAATTCAGAGAGGGTCTGAAGAGCAAGCTTTGTAGTTTATCTTACCACACAAAATTGCCAGCAAGAGAGAAGTGCAAACTTGGCTTCACACAATTCTCCCATTTAAAGGATAAAATCTTGTTGAGGGAGTGATGAATGTGATAGAAAACACATAACTTGTTTCCGATGTAAAGAATGCTGACAGCTTTAAAAAACATCACTTTACCGGGCTTTCTCGGCAAATTTGATTTGCAAGGAAAGCAGGGACTGGAAAATATCCAACTGTCACTTTGGTGGTCACTTGTCTCAGCGTAAGCATCTCTATTACACAGTCAGGTGACTCATTACAGAACCCTGGATATATCACAAAGGCCTCACCCACTGATACAATTCCCCAGCTTGCATGGCAATGGTACCAGAAAGCTTCACAAAAGGAAGAGACATTTGTTTATTGGTTTATGACTAGAGTAAATGATGCTAGGTGGGAGAAGTTTAAATGAACATGGCTTTGGGCTTCCGGTGCTTTGAGAGAGGGAATCATTGATAAACGACTAGTGTCCTTTGAGCCTCCACTTCTGTATAAACAAAATGCATGATAAAATCTACTTTATGGGAATGTTGTGATGCTTAATGACAACATCTGTGTTAAGCAGTGAGCCCATTACCTGGCATTTGGTCATGGATACCTACTACTGCTCTTGCCTGTACTCTCTTCTATCTACACATCATTAACAACATCAGCACACACTGAAAGTGCACATGACATTTTTTCATTAGAGACGCTCAAAATTCTCTGTATAATTAATCTTATCTTTGTACGAAGGAAAAGTAAACATGCCTTTCTCAGTTTTATCTTTTTCAGTCTTTTGCCAGCTAAGTACTGTAGCTGAATAATTTACCACCATTTTACTCCAGATTGATTAACATATTCAACAAATACTTATTGGAACACATGTTGATAGACCATGTGCTAGTGCCAGGTTCTCTTCAAAACCAAGGAGGCACTTCAATAAATAAACCCAAACCCACGCTTTCATAGAGCTTACACTCTAGTATATATGGGCACCGGGGCTGGAGAGAAACTGACAACAGACAGAAGTACGTAATGTGGCAAAGAGTGCTAAGAGCTGCGGGAAACGACAACGCCGGGCAAGCTACTGAGTATGGAAACAGAGACGGTATCCCAGGGCAGTCAGGGGAGGCTGTTCTAGCAAGATGTCATTCAAGCGGAGATGGAGGAAAAGTTTATTACCAACCATGTTAAATGCTCCATTGGGTGGCTAGAGTAAAGGTGACTTTCAACTTGCAGTGGGGCTTCTGCTTATCAGAAATGGATGTTAAAAAAAACAGATGAATCGGCTATTGTCTCCCTTTTGTCTGTTTCTCAGGCCTGGACTTCACCACATGCCAACAACTAACACCATGTGGTAGCTGAGGATGAGAAACTTCTGCACTTCTGTGAGTCACGGTGGATAGAATTCCAAGTGCCTATATTTGTCTAGAGTGGAATGAACTTTCTTTTCTAAATATATGCCTTACCACTTCCCATTAACCAAATTCCCAAACATAACTTCTGCTGGGAAAGCAGAACACAAATCATTTTGTTCATGTAAAACAGTAGTCAATTTTCCGGTTACCGTCAGACTTAGAGCTGACAAAGTAAAACTAACATATTTGATGACAGAGATCTGAAAGAACTTGTGAGGCTGGAGTTACAACAAAATCAATAATATCAAATTAAGAAAGATGCATAAAGTCCAACATTTGAATTTTTGAAAAATCAACAGCATGTGATTGGAACTAGGGTGATCTTGAGGTATAGCAAGTCTTCTAAAATAGGCATAGATATTCAATTGTCTAAAAACTTAAGATATGAGTTACTTGATCATATTTTGCTTACATCTCAAAGATAGTACTTCTACAATACCACAATGTATTAAGAGGATATCTGCAGTCTGTCAGATGTGGGCTTCTTAAACCAAAGACTGTTTTACTCACCTTTCTATCTCAGCCCCCAAACAACTCCTGGCATATATAGTATTCTGATCGATGTACTCTTTGGATCTAATACAATATTTGATCATCATGAAGAAATATACCAAACACATCAACCGAGGAATGTCTTCTCTAGGTTGCAGTACTTACGCTCCATCTGTGGTGCTACATTCACATTTGGGTACCACATTGGAGTGAGTCCATTGGAATATGATCACAGAGAGCTGAAAGGCTTTAAACCAACATCACATAAGGAATTATCACATGAAAAGGAGTGTTTTTAATCTTGGGAAAAGGAAACTTGGGGAAAAATGAAAGCTGTGTTCAAATACATGAAAAGTTGTCATATAGAAAAACACTTAATGTAGCTTCAGGAAAAAGAACAAAGATCAATGGATGAAACTAAAGAGGGCAGATTTCAACTCAGCATGAATAATCCATGGCTGCCTCCAAAATGATCCCCATCACTGGAAGTATTCAAGTTGAATCTGGATCAGCACCTTTCCAGAAATGCGAAGTTGAAATCAGGGGGTCCTAAGGTTCTCCCTAACTTTAATCCTTTATTCTAAGCTTATTCAACTTGCAAGTACTAAGAAATATCTTTCTGAAACAATTAACAAAGTGCTGTCAATTCTCAGGCCATTATTTTTAGATTTTCTTCCATGTGAACTGTGCTCTCTTGACCTAATCATACCATTCCACTGAGCAATTTCTTGCTTGGGGTTTCGATGTTGATTTTAGGAAATGTGGAGTAATCTGTGTGGATTTCTAGGTAGTGTAAGAAGCTAATATGTCATCCTGCTCATAATTTCCCAAGATACTCTGTGTGACACTGCTATTCCTTGCATGCCAAAGGGCTCAAGGTTCTGTGAATTCATGCTCTGTCTATAGATAAGCTTCTTTGTCACAGACTGTAACCTCTAACACGGAAAACCATGTTCTTTTGGCACTAGTTAGTATCTTACTGTGCAAGCATAGACGTATCCATTCATTTGTTCAACATTTAATAACATTTATTGAACTCTAGTACATGTGGTCTAAGGCTTTGGTGCCAAATAAGATGTCCCTGTCTCCAGGAACTTCCAGCTTAGTAGAGGAAACAGAAATAAAGCCAAGTTATTACAACATAGTGGCCAGTCTGCTGTAACAGTGTTTGTGTAAGACCCAAAACTAGTGAAGAGAGCCGCCAATCCTGGGTAGATGCAAAACAGCTCCACAGAGGAATCTATAAATATAGTAAGTCTTCAAGGACAAGTCAGATTTCTTTTATCCAGGCAGACAAGCCATTTCAGCAAACAGAACAAGTATTGTCATGGAGGAGAACTGTTATTGCCTTGGGTGTTCAGAGAACACAAAGTGGCTTCCTGAGCCTATTTTAAAGTGTGGTACCTGAGGAGTTATGGAATGGGTGGGTAGGGCATAAATCACATGTGGGGCTGATTGAAGGTAAAAACTAAAGGACAAGAAAATGAGTTCAGAAATGACTGCAACTGTCCACATAAGAGGACAACCTAAAGTGTCAGAAATGAGATTTGAAGGCAGAGCGACCGCATGGACTGTAGCCCACCAGGCTCCTCTGTCCATGGAATTCTCCAGTCAAGAATACTGGTGTGGGTTGCCATTCCCTTTTCCAGGGGATCTTCCCGACCCAGAGATTGAACCTGGGTCTCTCACACTGTGGGCAGATTCTTTATCATTTGGGCCACCACAGAAGCCCAGGAGTAAGAGGACATGTTTAAAAATGAAAATTCCCAGGACTTATTGATCACTTAGCAGGTTCTGTGCTAGCAATGAATAATTAAAGGTGAACACAGATAATCCTTTGCTTTTAAGAAACTAAGAGGTTCTTGGTAGAGATATAAGCTTCAGTGTTAGGGAGTCCTTATCAGATCCTTACTTTTCCTTTCAGAATCTTTTTGCATTTCAGTTACCTAATCTGTTGCCTTGAGAATTTCTGTTCACTATCCCCACCTGGAAAATCACATAACGCTGTCATGGTTGCCTGTCCACAGGAACCTTTCTCCAGGACCCTCTCCCCTCAAAGGAAAAGTACTATAATTCTTAAAGGATGGTATAAAACTTAACTGAGGCAATTGAAACAGAGGTATGACACATAGTATGTGCTCAACAAAACATGCACTGAAGATTAATGTCATATCCTTTGTCTTTAAAAAAAGATAGCATTTTAATAAGGGATGAACATGGGTATTCTTCTAACCATATAATGATGTATGTAATGTTACTTTTGATAAGTCAGTTCCCTAAAAATAATCATTCCTGTAAATTTAAGGATGAGGTCCAGAACACTGATTTTTAGACCTTCCAAAAATTCATTTTAGATTTTTAATTTTTAGATGACTTTATCAAGATTCTCTAGAAGAAAAAAGAAAGAACAAAACTCATAGAAAGAAAAGAAAGGATAAATGTCATGTCTGATAGTTTTCACTGTGACCTTCTTTTCTGTAAATACCTTTTCAGCAAGCATTTCTGTGGCATTTTTGACATGTAACTAATTGGTTGTATGGCAATTTTGCCATGAAAGATAAAATAACTAGTTGACAGTTTGGTTTGACATCTGCAATACAAAGAACATGACAGATGACAAAGATTTGCCCCAAGAATTGATTTCTTATTTTAAAACACACTAAATTTGAGGAGAAAAGAGACTGAGGGCTTAAAAGGCACAGAGTTGAACCCACATTCCCAACACAACATTGAAATATCTATCTATAAATGAACATATTGCCAAGAACATTCAACCATGTAGAAGCTTTCACAATACACTACAAAGATCAGTTACAAATCTGCATCCCAGTACTTGGAAATGGCCACCTCTCTTAATGAAGAAAGAAACTTTAGTAAAAAAAGAAAAAGTACAATGTCGAGCTTGTACTTTGTACTTGTACAAAGGAGACAAATCAACAAGAAAAAAAAAGTACAAAGACTTGGAACAGAAATGCTTAGGTATAATCCACAAAATAAAATAGTTATTTCACAGTGTCACCATGAATCTATACACACCTTAAATGTATTCAAATATTTTGTATTTTGCAATAAAGGCTTTTTATTTTGATACTTATGCCTCACAACACATTATGTCCTTCTTAATGTCTCTCTTATTTTTTGCTATTTTATCTTCTGTGGTAAAATTGCTTTATTCAGTAATTAGTTATTATGCAGCAAAAATGCTTGTGGCAAAGATGTCTATAGCAAAGACGTTTACAACAAAAATACCTAGAACTGACAGATGCTGTGACAATTAATATATATTTGATTCCTAAAATACAAGATGACTGTATTTATATTTCAATAAATTATAGTGTTTCTCACATGCTTCTCTTCCTATGTTATATATTCCTTCTATTACTGTCATGAGCATCTTGTTTCTTCAAATGGCCTTATCAAATGGCTATACTGATTAGTTAAGAATATCAATAAAGTTTTCTGACTGATCCCTCAATTATGGAATTTAAAGTCTGGAAAATGTTTTGGTTAAAACTAATTACCTAGAAAATTTTTACTTCATTATAAAAGCAAATGAATGTTCTATGAATTTTAAAAAATATCAAGTCCATATTATTCCACACACTGCCAACATTGACCAACATGCTCATCCACATTTGTTCCTGGGGTGTTTCTGAACCAAAACCTCCACATCACCTGATTCAGCATCAGGTGACGGAAAGGAAACAAACTGACTAGATATGCACTTGTCAAGCTCTTGGAATTTGGTCTTTCTGATCTGAATGGTTTTACAGGTAGAAGGATCTAAACTCATGTCCAAAATACTCATTCATATTAATGGTAATAAAAATAAATCTGCACCATTATTTAATCCCAATCAAATAGAGAAATAGATTCTAATACAAAAAATAAGCTTTGCTAGTGCCACCCTTGCTTCAAATGGCAGAAACATTGAAGTTAATTCTCTTTAAAAAGTCAGAAAAGGCAACAGCAGAAAAGAAGAAATATTATTTTTGTTGGTTTCAAAGGAAAGAGCTCAGACTGTTTACGTATGTAGGATTTATACCCAAATGTTATCTTCACTAATTAGAAGCTTAAGTCTGTATTTAAAGACTTCCCCAACTGCAAATTTATCCCAGGAGCTGAAGCAGAGAGATTTTAAAAATCTAATTATTTTCTAAATGATTTTCACCAGATGCTGTGTACCTCTGTTTGGTGCCTGGTGCCTAGGAACTCCATATGAAGCCAGGTTAGCTGTGTTCACACACACCATTCTCGGTGGGTTAGCAGCATAATCCGCCCTCTGACTGACGGGAAGGCAGGACTTTTGCAATGTGTAATCTGACATACTGATGCTCACAGTGACGACTGCTGTGCGCTGAGAACTCAGACATAATAAAGTCAATTGTCCTTCTCTTACGTGTTTTTCCCTTGTGAAACCATTCTTTCTATACTTTGCTGTTGTTTAGTCGCTAAGTCGAGTCTGTTTTGTGACTCCACAGACTACTGCCCTCCAGGCTCCTCTGTCTACAGGATTTCCCAGGTGAGAATACTGGAGTGGGTTGCCATTTCCTTCTCCAGGGGATCTTCCCAACCCAGGGATCGAACCCACATCTCTTGCATCTCCTGCAGTGGCAGGCAGATTCTTTACCACTGAGCCAACTGGGAAGACCACTAAAATAGGACTATAATCTATTCTGCTGATAACCAAATTTGTACATAATGTGAGGTTGGCTCTGTCTTCTGCCTAGACTTTTCTTTAACCTGACAGGTGAAAATTCTTATCAGGTGGTGATGGGAGGAAAAAAGTAAAGCAGGATGGAGGGCAAAAACTGTGTTGTGATGTGCCTGGCTGACCGGGGGAAGCACGAAAGATGAGTTGGTCCCCAATTCCCAGCACTGTTCAGACTGAATCTCTCCAGCTGCAGCTGGCAGGCTGAAGAACCAGGGCCACCAGCTAACACTACTACAGCTATCCTGAGGGTCAGAGTGAGCTGCAGACCCAGCGTACCTATCTGTAGTCAAATCCAAGAGGACCAGCTCCATCAGATGAAGCCCAGACTGGAAAAGACCTGAAACCATACCATAAAGTGACATTACATGACGCTACACTTTATGTGAATCAACAAAGTTCATGGACTCCTATCATGATGATATGGGGATAACAGAAAGGTGACTAGCTGGTTGATTATAAGCATTTCTGTGCTCTTTGGAAACACATCAGTAATAAATTTCCGGATCTTATTATCTGAAATGCTTCCAAAGACCCCCTCCTACGACTTTTTTCCATCCCTCCTAGAATCACATGACAGTGTGCTGGTAAGTTGTAATGGGAAATGTACAATCTTATAAATATTATAATACATTCTTTATAGGAGTACCCTTGAAGATATTTACCATATTACATAACATATTTACTGTGCAGAAAAAAAAAATCACCTGGGGATCTTGCAAAAGTGCACACTCTGATTTAGCACGTCTGAGTGGGAGCTAAGATTCCACATTTATAGCAAATCCCCAGTGATGCTGATGTTGCTGGTCTGTGTACCATACTTTGCATAGCAAGTTTTAACTGATGTCCCATGGAAGAAACTTACTTTGAAAAACTGTGACTGCTGAAGAAACGGTTTGTTTTCACTATAGAGCACTGCAAATTGCACCAAGCTGGACCACAAGAAAATACCAATGTTTGATCATTTTTAACATATATTGGGCAATTTCTTGAAATATAGATACAGTAGAGTAAGGGTGGTGGTTTAGTTGCCAAGTCAAGTCGTGTCTGACTCTTGCAACCCCACTGACTGTAGCCTGCCAGGCTCCTCTGTCCATGGGATTCTCTAGGCAAGAACAGTAAGGGTACTATATACTAAACAAAATTTTTTTTTCTTTGAGTTGATAGCTAGGGAACTTGTAACCAAAATTGTGGGTCCCTTCAGCAAAGTATAGAGAAGCATTTACATGAAATGCATTTCAGGCACTAAGGCCCCTTCCTTTATAAAATAAGAAATTTTTTCAGTTACAAGTCAATGTGAATTGACTCCTGGGGTGGGGAATACTGACTTACATATTTCGGTTTAGCTTCTGAAAAGGGGGGAGACAGGAAGTGAAACAGTCACATCAGACCTGAGTTTAATGCATTCTACCTCTCAGTTTTGTTTTCTTCTACGATTATTTCATTCTTAGTGTCTTCCACCTAGACGGTTCCTTGCAGCTCCAAGATTACACGTTATCTTCTTAGCAGTTCCAACATAAAAAGAATTTCTCCATCCAGGAACTGAATTTCATTGGTCTTACTCTGACCAGACAAATGGAGAACACTGGTTACCTAACCCTAGCTCTCTCCCATGCCCTCTCTGGATCTGGGTCAACCCTGTCAAACCCACATTCACTAAGAGTTGGCAAGAGATTATTCTGCAAGGGAAAATTGAGTGTTATTACCAGCAAAAAGATGATGATTCAGAGTCCTTCCTTGTGACACCTACGCCCTCAGAAAGCTATCCATCCCCACCCTATTGCTGTCAGCACCGGCTTGGAACTTGCATCGGCCAATGACATGTGAGCAGAAGTGATATGTGTCATTTCTTTGCCGAAGTTCTAAGAATGTGGGCATATCCTGCTATGCTCTCTCATTCCACTGCAATGTCTCAGATAAGATCAGCTCCATTTAGTCTGGGTCCTGGACTGAAGATGACAGCAGAGTCAGAGCTAATTCATATGAACATGCAGTGTGGGCAACAGATAAGCCTTTGTTGTAAGCCACTGAATCCTGGGGTTTGTAATGGAAGCAACTCTCAGCTTAAACTTATTGATAAAACAGGCAAAAATAACAGATGTTCATAATATTGAACATTTCATTCCAACATGCACACTGATTCTTCTTTTCAAACATGCAATTTCAAAAATACCCACACCAAATTCAATGCATATGTTAATTATACATTTAAAATCCACTAACTCCCCCCTCCCCCGCCAAAGAAGGGGGTCATAAAGTCTTGTCCTCTGAACAAGGATTTGCCTCCAGATCCAAGGTCAGGATCTTTGGGTGACAGGAATTTCTCTAGGTCAAGTCCAGATTAGCTTTTGCTGGTGGACCAACCTATGGTTAAATGATATATTTAAATATATGAAAATTATATATTTAACTATCCCCAATATACAATGACAGCCCACTCCAGTATTCTTGCCTGGAGAATCCCAGGGATGGTGGAGCCTGGTAGGCTGCCGTCTAAGGGGTCGCACAGAGTCAGACACGACTGAAGCGACTTAGCAGCAGCAGCAGCAATATACAAAATACACAGTTGTGGAAATTTTTAAAAAAAAGCATAATTACAAAACAAAACAAACCCTTCCTCTTGTTTTGAAAAGGAGGTGAGTGAACACAACAGAATAGTAGGAGGTCCAAAGCAAATAAGAATCGGAGCCCTTTCAGGAGAAAGAGCCTCTTAGTCAGCCAGCCTGTCATTTCCAATTCTCTCTGGAAGAGACAATATGACATCACTGTCACATCTGAGATGGCAATAGATAGGATTCTCCATCTGGGGCTACCCCAACTTACGTGGCTCATTTGGATCTCTACCAGAACATTAGAACATAAACCTCAAGTGAGAAGTCCAAAGTGACCTGTTCCTTGTCCTCAGGCTTCATTTTAGTTTAGGCTTTTTATGGTAAAGATCTTTATCAGGAGATGCTTGGATGGACTTTTTTTCTTTGTTTTCCTTCATGCTTTTATACAATTTAGTTTTAACTACAGTAAAACTAGCCTCTTTTCATAGAACCTTCGCAAATTAGTCAACACATGCCAAAATTCTGTTATTTTTCTACCATATTATTAATTTCTATCTAGGAAGTATGTGGACTGATTTCCAAGGAAATCAGTTAACCAATCTTTGCTTTGCTACAATATCACAATGTTTCAACTGCCGGACCAGGGAGAAGGGTGTCACTAAGCTTCATGTTACTTCAGCTTAGCTGGTGACACACCTTAGATTCTGTGATTTGCAAGATCTTAATTCTATATCTATGCTCCAACCACTAATGCCGAAGAAGATGAAGCTGAATGATTCTGTGAAGACCTACAAGACCTCTCAGAACTAACACCAAAAAGAGATGTCCTTTTTATCATAGGGGACTGGAATGCAAAAGTAGGAAGTCAAGAGATATCTGGAGTAACAGGCAAGTTTGGCCTTGGAGTACGAATTGAAACAGGGCAAAGGCTAACAAGTTTTGCCAAGAAAACACACTGGTCATAGCAGACAACGCAAGATGATTCTACACATGAACATCACCAGATGGTCAGTACTGAAATCAGATTGATTACATCCTTTGCAGCTGAAGATGGAAAAGTGCTATACAGTCAGCAAAATAAGACCTGGAGCTGACTGTGGCTCAGATCATCTCCTTAATGCAAAATTCAGGCTCAAATTGAAGAAAATATGGAAAACCACCAGGCCATTCAGGTTATGACCTAAATCAAATCTCTTATGATTATACAGTAGAGGTGATGCATAGATTCAAGGGACGAGATCTGGTAGACAGAGTGACTAAAGGACTATGGACGGAGGTTTGTAACATTGTACAGGAGATGGTGACCAAAACCATCCCCAAGAAAAAGAAATGCAAGAAGGCAAAGTAGTTGTCTGAGGAGGCCTTAAAAATAGCTGAGAAAAAAAGTGAAACGCAAAGGAGAAAGGGAAAGAGATACCCAACTGAATGCAGCATTCCAGAGATCAGCAAAAGAGATAAAAAAGCCTTATTAAATGAATGATGCAAAGAAATAGAAGAAGACAATAAAACGGGAAAGACTAGAGTTCTCTTTAAGAAAACTGGAGATACCAAGGGAACATTTCATGCAATGATGGGCACAATAAAGGACAAAAATGGTATGGACCTAGCAGAAGCAGAGGAGATTAACAAGAGGTGGCAAGAATACACAGAAGAACTGTACAAAAAAGTTCTTATTGACCCAGATAACCATGTTGGTGTGGTTACTTACCCAGAGCCAGACATTCTGGAGTGTGAAGTCAAGTGAGCCTTACAAAGCATTACTACAACCAAAGCTAGTGGAAGTGATGGAATTCCAACTGAGCTATTTAAAATCCTAAAAGATGATGCTGTTAAAGTGCTGCACTCATTATGCCAGCAAATTTGGGAAACTTAGCAGTGGCCACAGGACTGGAAAAGGTCAGTTTTGATTGCAATCCAAAGAAGAACAACGCAAAGAATGTTCAAATTACAATACAATTGCACTCATTTCACATGCCAGCAAGATTATGCTCAAAATCCTTCAATCTAGGCTTCAGCAGTACATGAATAGAGAACTTCCCGATGTAAAAGCTGGAATTAGAAAAGGCAGAGGAACCAGAGGTCACATTCCAAACATACACTGGATCATAGAAAAAGCAAGGAAATTCCAAAAAAACATCTGCTTCTGCTTCACTGACTATGCTAAAGCTTTGATTTTGTGGATCACAACAAACTGTGGAATATTCTTAAAGAGATGGGAAACCTGTACGCAGGACAAAAAGCAACAGTTAGAACTGGACACGGAACCATGGACTCATTCAAAATTAGGAAAGGAGTATGCAAGGCTGTATATTGTCACCCTGCTTATTTAACTTATATGCAGAGTACATCATACGAAATGCTGGGCTGGATGACTCACAAACTGAAATCAAGATTGCCAGGAGATATATCAACAATCTCAGATATGTAGATGACACCATGCTTATAACAGAAAGCGAAGAGGAACTAAATAGCCTCTTGATGAAGATGAGAGAAGAGAGTGAAAAAGTTGGCTTAAAAACACAACACTCAAAAAACTAAGATCATGGCATATGGTCCCATCACTTCATGGCAGTAGATGGGGAAACAACAGAATCAGCAACAGACTTTACTTTCTGGGGCTCCAAAATCACTGCAAATGGTGACTGCAGCCATGAAATTAAAAGACGTTTGCTCCTTGGAAGAAAACCTATGATAAACCTAGACAGTGTATTAAAAAGTAGAGACATCACTTTGCTAACAAAGGTCCATAGAGTCAAAACTATGGTTTTTCCAATAGTCATGTATGAATGTGACAGTCGGACCACAAATAAAGCTGAGCAGCAAAGAATGGATTTTCGAACTGTGGTTCTGGAGAAGACTCTTGGCAGTCCCCGAACAGCAAGGAGATCAAACCAGTCAATTCTAAAGGAAATCAAACAGTCAATTCTAAAGGAAATCAATCCCGAGTATTCAATGGAAGAACTGGTGCTTAAGCTCCAATACTTTGGCCACCTGATGAGAAGAGCCAAGTCACTGAAAAAGACCCTGATGCTAGGAAATACTGAAGGCAAGAGGAAAAGAGGGTGACAGAAGATCAGATGGTTGAATGACATCACTGACTCAATGGACATGAGTTTGAGCATGTCCAAACTCAGGGAGACAGTGAAGGACAGGGAGGCCTGGCATGCTGCAGTCCATGAGGTCACAAAGAGTTGGACACAACTTAGCAACTAAACAACACCCACCACCATCTTTAGGAACGTTTAAAAAATCAGGTTAGGTTCTATGGTTGAAACCAGAAGAACCAAAATCTAACTGATTTAAGGGAAAAAAATTTGTAAGGTCTGGAGTAGATCACAGAAATAAAGAAAAAGTCAAATAATCAGACTTTAGACAGGATGAGATCCAGGAAGCTCCAGAAATACATGTAGCAGAAAAATGATTTTTAATTTGGGAGAAAGATTTTCTCCAAAGGCAAGAAATGCCTAACACATCCCATGTATTCTCATTTTTATTTTATCTTACTTTATTCTACGTGGCATTCTAAGCTACCAAAACTCCTTTGGGAATAAGATTTAGAATAAAAAATAAATAATATCTAACATATGCATCTAATGAAGAGAATTCAGTTCTTTCTTGACATTGGAGAAGCTCATGGTCTCTCATTTGAACAGAAAAGGACACACGTGGATGTATCATCTCAAATCCGGTTTATCTCAAATCAAACTCTGTGCCTTCCTTATCCTTCCACTATTCTGCTGCTCTTTCTCCCCTAAACCTGCTCTCAAGCTAGTTCTCCTCCTTCATCTTCTTTTTTTTTTTTTTTCCTCCTTCATCTTCTAACTTGGTTCAGTAGCACCAGCAATCAACCCGAACACCTTTTGTATAAACTTTCAAATAAGTTAAATTCATCCCCATCAATATCTACCTTTTCTCCACTCCTGAAAATCATCCAGTGTTGATTCTACCTCCAAACTATCTTTAAAGACTTTCCCTTCCTTTTATGATCCCACTGTCACTGTCCTCCTGAAGGGACCCTACATTGGTTCCTTAGAATGCTTTCTTATTTATTTTGGAATCTTCCCAGATCCCTTAAACAGGATCTAGCATATGATACATACTAGTTAAATAGGTGAGTGAGTAAATAAATACATGTGTGAGTTTGTAAACTCATAAGAGTAGTAATTATATCTCTCTTGTTCACTGTTATGCCTGCACTTTCTCACACAGTGCCTGACACATAGCATATCTGCAATAAATATTTGAGAATGAATAAATGTGTGAACAAATTACTATGACAGCTTTTGACAGCATCTACAAAACAACATGGAATTTAGGTACAGCATCTCATTAATCTAGATATGAATTTGAGTGATCAAAACGGAAGTTATTGAAGACTTATCAAAATGGAAGTATCTTTTCAATTAGCAAAGTACAGACATTTAGGAGAGAAAGGTAGACTGAGAAGTTGCCTCAAAGAAAAAGCACAGATTTGAAGTCTCATTCATTGTCATTCTTTTCTACATTTCATGGAGCTTCTATCTGGAACACAAGGAGTAACTTCTGCAAAGGGGATTCTGTGTTAAGACGGATACAGACAGAGGTGAGACTGTAACTTAATGGCAGAGGGAGAATGGTGGTGACAGGTACTTCCTGACTTTGGCTTTACTTCTCCATGGGGCTTCTATTCCACATACTCCTGGCAATTAGCAGTCCAACAAATCCATCATTAAGTTTTAGGGAAGATGTAGGAACATTCAGTACTAAGTATACTCAATCATTATCCTTTAGGCTGACTCTCCTCTGAGTTAATTAAATTCAAATAAGTATCTTTCCATTCCCTGGGACTTGAGAGGAGGAGTCCAATGCACTTGAGAAGTCACAAAACAGCCATTAGATGTTAATAACTAAGAACCGTTCCAACCTCTGCTGCTTTCAAATGAGAAGACCAGAAGCATAAAGCTCCACTGGGCATTACTAACTTCCTGAGGCACTCAGCTGCTGAAAATGAATTCTTCAAATAATAGTTTCCTTTTCCAAAATTTAGCTGGATCAGATATTTTTAGTTTAAAGGTCCTAATGAGACTTTGCAGGAACATGCACAGCAAGGGGGGATCCTGTACAATAAATCACTGGAGGCGTGCCACCTTACGGCTGGAAATTGGAATAAATAGCTTTGTTGATTTATAGCAGATTTTTTGCTTAGTGGTGGCCCACCAAAGCACATGTTATACAGCAAACTCCATGAGACTCAGAACTGCTTCTGTCTTTCTCACTGCTATCTAGATGGCACCAAGCAAAGCCTGGCAGATAGTAGGTGCTCAAGAAAATTTTTTGAATGGACAAATGTAAGTCTTATCTAAGTACACTGCGATCTTCTCTGGTCAATTTCATCGAAATGGAAGCAATCAGAAGAGTGTCAGTCTTTAGACAGAAGAAATAGAAAGAAGCTACTTTGAAGTGAAAATGCTTTTGCTTAGTAAATTCCTTGATGGGGTGGAAATCACAGACTAGCAGCTTGAGGGATAGAGTGAAAGCCTTTTGCTTGAAACATTGTTCCTTGAAGATACATTGCTCTTCATATACAAAGGGTTTTCAAATGTATTTCTCAATTATTATTTCTATTGCATCTGTCTAGTCTCAGCCCCTAGCCCAGTGCCTCTAAGTTTGAGCTTAATAAATGTACATTTAAAATTGCATGAATGTTTATTTTGGTCAAATTGATCATAAGGTATATGCCCAGAATTTACAACTGTACAGATGTGCGTCTTCCAAGGCAGCCTGTCCGTATCTTTAGTCTTCTTCATGACCAAGGGTTCTGTTGAAAAGAGACTGGATGAACATAATAGCAGAATCAGTAGATGTGATTCTTGGCAGCTCCTCCATCTCCAAAATGAGAGTCATAATGGCACCTAATCACAGAGTTATTTTTACAGACTAGATGATTTCATATATGTATAATATAGAACATTCCCTGACACTTAGGCTTTTAGAAAATGTGATGCATTATTATGTTTGTTTTTGTTACTGTTATGAGTCACAGATTCAATTCCTTGTACCTCGGAAGACTGAGCTGGCTAAAAGGGAGTCAATCTAAACTAACAAATCACTGTAGTAAATTAACCAGAATGCTTGGTCTTTTTTAAATTTTTCCTGTAAAATAGGAGTATTTTTACAGAGAATTTCTAGAGACAACATTCCCATCTAAAGCAAGAAATAGACTCTTAATGTTGAACAGTGCAATTTCTGACTGAGCAGAAAGGTGTAGACACATCAGAGCAGGTGGCTCAAGGCAGACTTTTAGAGCCCGAGGGGCGCTGTGTCCCTGACAAATCCATCAAGCAGGACATGTGCTCAGCCTCTGTCCAGAGCCAGGCCAGGTCCCTGTCTACTTCTGCGTTTCTGTTCTTTCCTTCACCTGTTCTTTCCTCCTCTCCACTCACTCTCTCTTCTTCTTATTTCTATTCCTTAGTTAAACTGTGTTTCTTCTTTGGTGAGCTGTGACTGGGAGGATGAGATACATTCCCTCTGTAGGCAAATATCCATAGTATCTACTTTGTGACCCTTGCTATGTTCTCTGAATAATTAACTGGCAGTGCACAGAAGTAGAAGGGAATTCTCCATAGTGCAGTGATTCTCAAAATAGCCTTGGGAGATCTGCTGGGATCTGAGTATTTTTTATCTTGTATTTTAATTTTGATAAAATGCTTTGAAAATTAATATGAGCATTTTCTCAATCATCTAGAGGACCATCTCCTGGTTGTATATTGCTATGAAATTTCAGTACCCACCATAGATATTGTTGCATATTATCACATAGTGATAAATGATCATCTAAAATATTTAGATTAATTTATGTTATATTCCTCCACCTGGGATCAGCAGAATCCTTGAGATTACCTTGGGATTCTGCAACTTTTTAAGTTTGAGAAACAAAAAGACATACTGATAAGACTGAAGGGAACCAGAGTCCATGTAAAATAAAAAAGTGAATATGTGGTTTTCAAGAGAGGTAGAAAGTAGATACAAAGAACTCTGAGTGAAATTTATGATGTCTTAATCTTCATTAACAAATACAGAATGAGGTCTAATTATGTACTAGAAGTTCTTAAGTTCTGTTAGTACAGAAACACATAAAACTTTGTTGCTGCCCTCAAAAGTTTGACAACAGAAAAGTAAGACAGTCAATCAGGGCCTTCACTGTCAGCATTTTTAAAGTGCACAGGTAACACAAACTTCTTCTTTAAAAAAGAGTTGGAAAAAGCTTCAGAGTGAAGATAATATTTGAGTTGGGTCTTGAAGCCTATCTGGACATACATGAGGCACAGAAAGATGGGAGTAGAAATGAGAAAGAAGAGGACATTCTGGCAAAGAAACAGAGAAAAGGTGTCTTTAGGAACTGAGACTTTAGCATGGCCTGAGTTTCAGTTTACTGCAGAGCAGGACAAGAACTTGGAGATGGGAATGGCTACAATTGAAAATGCACTTTGAAACCAGATTTTGAAAGCTCTTTTATATCCTATTAAGCAGCTAGATCTTTACTTTGTTGGCAACAGTAAGCACAAAGAAGTTTTAAAGCAGGCTAGGACATGATACATATTTTTCTAGGAAATAACAGTCAATAGCATGGAAGACAAATTAAAAGCACCAAAGAATGGATGCTTTCAAACTGCGGTGCTGGAGAAGGCTCTAGAGAGTCCCTTGGACTGCAAGGAGATCAAATCAGTCAATCCTAAAGGAAATCAGTCCTGAATATTCATTGGAAGGACTGATACTGAAGCTGAAACTCCAATACTTTGGTCACCTGATGCAAAGAGCCAACTCACTGGAAAAAGTCCTGATGCTAAGAAAGATTGAAGGCAAATGGAGAAGGGGGGCAGCAGAGGATGAGATGGTTGCATGGGATCACTGACTCAAGGGACATGAGTTTGAGCAAGCTCCAGGAGATAGTAAAGGACAGGGAAGCTTGGCATGCTGCAGTCCATGGAGTTGTGGAGAGTACGACAGATTGAGTGACTGAACACACAGATTCTGGTTAGTTAGAAGGTTATGACAATACCCCTAGCAGTGGCAAAACCAGTGAGAGTCTTTGACTCTGATCTGTGACAGAATTGGAAGAGACAGATACAAAACACTAATTTTATGGGGAAGAAAAATGAAACAAGATTCTGTAGCTTATAGTGCAGAGCCTGAATAGATATGGAGGGGACTGACAATGAGATAGGAGATTCAACAAAGGAAAAAAAAAAAAAAATGAGCTGCTGGTTGGCTATGATTGAGAGCAATGATATGGGTTATTATGGAAATGTAGAATGTGACTTGATTTGCTTTATTGTGAAAGAACCTACCTTCCTCTCCAGGTATGATCCTTTCCTTGCCTCTCACTCACTTTTCAACTCATTTCATTTCAGTTCAAGCCCCCAAATCCCCAATTAATCTGCTTTCTCAAATATCAGCAAAGTGTTGAATCATTAAAACCAGTATTCTCTTTCCAGGCCTCAACTTACTTGCTCTTTTACAGAAACTGAAGGTAAGTATTGATCTATAGCTAAGGCAGCTATATTCTTTATTGTTCAAACAGACATTTCTGATTGTGCAAGAGGCACTATTAATAACTGTGTTGGGATAATCCCGAAGAAACCAGAATATTTGGTCTCCTGAGAGTCAGAAATATGCCAGGTCTGGAAATTGTCCCAGAACTGGCAAGTATATCTTGAGAAATAGTAAGGCCACCCAAAGTTTTTCTTGAATAACAGTGGAATAAGGAGTCTGATATTTCAAGGACATCAAAAATTGTCCCGTCTCCATCAGCACCGGGCATACTCTGGTGGGGGCTGGGGAGGGGGGAAAACCTTTCCTGAGAAGGTCAGAGGAGCAAATGGAGGTGGGGGTTGGGAGGCAGCATGATACTTTCCAGGCATCCAGGCTAAAGCTAGCTAGAGGATGAAACTTAAAACACCAAAGACAAATAACATAACTTCCAATTTTGCCCAGTTACCCTAAAAAAGAAAATCGGTCACATGAAGACACATGTTGGCTCCTGCATCCATAAATTACTTGAGTGACACATAAATGTCAGAGTTTCAAATGGGTAGGAAGAGATTTTAGACTCAGATGGTTCTGCTTATTTAAAAAGAACTATGCAATAAATGAGGAGAAAACAAGCAGTAACAAGACTGCAATATATTAATTATCTCTTGATTTTTGAGACCAAACAGCATCCTTAGCACTAAGCTAAGACTTACTCATGAAGATTTCTAGTTCTTAATTTCACAACACCACCTCCCTGTGAAAAAGATAAATATCTGCCTTATAACATTATTTTTTAATCAAAATGTTGTAATTTCTAGCTTTTAAAACCTGTGTATAGAACAGAAGGATTAAAAACAACCATTCCTGGATTTGTACTACAATATGCTCATCTCCACATTTTTAATTTTCCTAAAGCTTGACCATCAGGAAGATATTTGTTATGCCTTTCGAATTTGCAATTTTAAAAGATCAGACTTCTGCAGAGAATATTGATGCTTTAAAGCATCTCTAAGGCTATAGACCATCCGAAGATGGTTTCTTACTGGGCCTAAGAGCCACTTCATTATCATTTAAAAGCAAAGCAAGCTTTAGACTTTGAAAAAGTGCATTTTTGCCAAAATACTGCTAATGCTGACATATTACAGTTTTTTGCCTTTGATTTGTGACAGAAAATGTTTTTTTTTTTTTAATAGAAATCATAGTGGTTTATATGTAATTGTTTTTATACAACTAAAGAGTCCCAAATTGTATTTTCTTTTTCTATTTTAGCAATTGATCATACACTTTTACCTGCAATTTATAACCCTATATGGCTATCATTTAACCTTTAAAAAGTGCCATTAATATTTTCTGAACTACAGAGAAGTTGGCTACTCTTTCTGTTCAATGAAGGAAATAAGAAAAATAGACTTATCAAGTGAGGATCAAAGTGAGAGAATAGAGAGAAAGACCTGAATATAACATTTAAAGTGTTCTATCTGATTGAATTTTACGACAGCGAGAGAGAGAAAAATGCAAAGCCCCATTAAGAAGCCAGTTTAAATATGTGTTACTCATCTCCTAGGCTGGCTGTTTCATAATCTTAATTATTGAAGTATAGCATATAAAAGGCCTTAGCCCTGAATTACAGTAAGTGAGATGGTAGTTCAGGCATCGGGGGGGGGGGGGGGGGGGGGGGACCTGCTGATTGTAATAAAAACAACAAAATTGCATTTATCTACCTATTAAATGTTCCAGTTTTGTTCCAAAATGAAAGGAAGCAGATAACCAATGCAAAAAAGTAAGGAGGAGGGGAGGGAGGTCCTTTTGTGGGGATAGGGTAGAGAGAATATACCAGTGCTGAGAGTGCCAACTGGACAAACCAAAATCATCGTCTGGATAAGCCTAAGAAATCCATTAAATATCATTACATTCCTATAAAATCTCACCTACTTGAAGTAAGCAAGATTTGTGATTTGGCTATCTGAAATAGCCAAGAAGTTTTATGATAGTTTAGGCCTCTGGAATTGTTGACGCCTGAAGAGAGAGGGGGGGAAAAAAAAGAAAATCTTTTCCTTTAATGATTAAGAAAAGACAGGGTTGGATTAAACAGTAACAGAAATAACTTCACACCCACTGCCTAAGATATAATGAACTTAAATTGAAATGTGTGCTTAACCGTGTTCTATGTTCTACCCATTTTGGGGTAAATAATTTAATAATTTATTACTTCAGTAAATAATATTTCTTAGCAAAAGCTTGAGTGCATTGCAAGATAAAAGTTCTCAGATCTAGCTACTTTACCCTGGGGAAATCTAGTTGGTAGATCCATACAGTCATAACCTAAGGTGCAGACTTGTTGAATAAATTGTAGCCATAGCGTCAGGAAGGAAAAAAAAAATGAGCCTGCACAAATCTGTTGCTGCAAATCCAAATCTAAAAGTGATGGGGACAATCAAAGAGATAGAGAGAACCTGCTTTAAGAAGTAAAACTCAATTTCCTCTATATCACTATGTCTTTCAATGGTTTTCTGAGAATTCTGAATTGGTTTTTGGTAGAAATAAAGTTTTGAAGATTGGCTGTTATCAACAAATATTTTTTCTGCATCTACCATGTGCAAGTAAAACCAATTTTCTTTTAGCTACATCCCCATAGTAGGGTTCCATTGGCAGTTTTCCTTTGTCTCCTTCTACAACCATGGATCTCTAGCCATGAGATCTCGGTCTTCTTCAAAATACCCCACACACCTATGGGTACAAAAGTTTCACATAATAAGTAATTTTCTGTTTCTCCCAATGACTGAAGTCACTTCCATGGAAGAAGAGATGAAGCATCTCATGAGTTCAGTTGGCATCTGAAACCAGTGATAGGTCTGACATCAGTGCCAAGGGTAGGGTCAACTAACACTCTCAAGGTACCGCCCACCCGGATGAAGAGGGAGACTGGTTGACATATCCCATATTTAGCCAGGCTGGAAGAGCTGCTTTCTGTCTATGGGATTTAGGGAATAGGAAGCTTTGCTTATGGAAGCACATGAACGATGAAAGAAAGAACTCTGGACCAGTTTTGACTTTGTAAGTGAATTTGGGCCCTGCATTTCAAGAAAAAGGGCTTCTGAAGTTTTGACCCTTTTAAGTTCAGTTGCTTGTTCATCTCACCATGAGAGGAATGCACAAAATCAGAAATGCATAAATAAGAGGATATTTGGAGGAGATTGTTGCTCAAAATATATGTATTTTCAGAAAAATTAGCTTAAAAAAAAAGCAATTCCATACAGGAATTAAAATTCAACTGAAAAGACAGACTTCTAGCAGCTAGAAGAAATAGCTTTCATATTAGCTTAGTATCAGTGAACTTAAACCAGATGAATTAAGCTCCTTAAAATTATAAAAGCTCTTCTTATAACTCAGTGAATTTAAGAAGGACAAGGGTCTCAGGTAAGGAGTGCTTTGTAAAACGTGTCTCAGTTTTGTAAACTGCTCCTTGGCTTCCAGAATTCGAGGAGTTTCAGATTTTTATAAATGCTCATTCTGTTTAAAATTCAGGTTTACTAAGTTTAGCTTCAGATATAAATTAATTTCAATATTTTAAAAAATCATGCCAGTTGGCCTAGGAAAATAATGTCTTTCCTATTAGAAACTATATCCAGATTTTAAGGACTCAACGGCATAAAAATATCCATTCTCCCAAAATTTATCTACAAATTTAATATAATGACAGAAAAGATTTTTACATAGAATCCGACAAGCTGATTCTAAAATGTATGCAGGACAGGGACAAGGACGGTGGGTTTACCATGAGATAGTGAAGTGAAGTGAAGGCTGCTCAGTCGCGTTCAACTCTGAGACTGCATGGTCTGTATAGCCCTCCTGGCTCTCCTGTCCACTTAATTCTCCAAGCAAGAATGCTGGGTTGCCATTTCCTTCTCCAGAGGATCTTTCCAACCCAGGGATTGAACCTAGGTCTGCTGCATTGTAGGCAGATTCTTTACCATCTGAGCCAACAGGGAAGCCCTATTACCAGATATATTGAAACTTATTGTGAAGCAAAGGTAATTAAGATAGCATGATATTTGTCTAGAGGTAGACAAACAGATCCAAGAAAGCAGAATTGAAAATACAGGTATAAACTCTCACATTTAGAAATCTAATCCTTCATGCAATGGGCCTTGGAGTACAATGGTAAAGGACAGATGGTTCAGAAACGGTATGAGCACATTTAGTTGTAGATACAAAATAATAAAAATTATATTTCTACTTCACATCCTCTCCATGTGTAACTTTAAGGTAGATTAAAGAATTATACATTTCAGGCAAAAGCACAAGCTTTTGAAAGACAATAAAAAAATATCTCAGGATAGGATATTGGAAAGGACACAAAAGACAACTATAAAATAAAGACTGATAATTACACTATGTTAAAGAACTTCTGATCATGAAAAGAAACCATTAAAAAGTGAAGGGCCAAGCCTCAAATAGCAAGGATGTGTCTGCACAACACACAACCAACAAAGGTTTGGTATGAAGAGCATATAAAGGATTCTTACAAAAGAATTTTTTTAAATGACAAATAATGTAGCAATTGGCAAAAGATAAGGAGTTTCTCAGTAAAGGAAGCACAATGGATGCATCACAGAGGAAAACACATTCAAACTCATTAGCAACCAGAGGAAAGCAAATTAAAACTACTATAAGAGCATTTCCCATCCACCTGTGGGGCATATGTCACTGCCAGTAAAATACGCATCTCATTTAACTTTGTGCCTTACCGTCTCCATTCTGAAGATGAGGATAATTCTTTTCATCCATATTCCCCACAGTCTGCTCTGTTATTCTACCTTCCTTGGAATTCTAATACCATGCTTCCCTGGTGGCTCAGTGGAAAAGAATCCTCCTGCCACTTCAGGAGACCTGGGTTCGAACCCTGATTTGGGAAGATCCCCTGGAGGAGGGCATGGCAACCCACTCCACTGTTTCTGTCTGGAGAATCCCATGGACAGAGGAGCCCAGCGGGCTATATATAGTCCACGGGGTCACAAAAGTGACTTAGTGACAGGTTTTCACTTACCATTTCTATTATATCCTTTCCTTTCACCTTTATAACAATTCTAATGAATTCAGCAGGAACCAGGCATTTCAACTTGTGGAAAATATAAAAGGCTTGGAAATGGAAATGGAATTTTCAGACCACCAGATGTCTTTATGCATAAACATAAATAACACTGCCATAAAATTGACCCCAGCCTACCTTTTAAGTAGGAAAATACTCTCCTTTAATTCAACTCCGGTAATTATGGATGATTCATTTGCTACTAATTTGCTGAAAACCAAATTCAGAAAGTGCTAACAATACATATATTAAGCCTTAAGTTAATACATGACATTCAACAGAAATCCGTTCAGTCTGAGACTCTTCTTCTAAGGAAGTCTTTAGACTGTGTTTCCTAATCAGTATAATGAGCTTTCTAGAATTTATGAAAACTAAGCCTCCTTTCAGCTCTAAAGTTTCAGCTCTGTGTTTTCACTATTAATGATTGTTTACTTCTATAAAGACAGACTGAATCATTTTTCTTCCTCATCCCATATGTTTATAGGTATAACTAATGTTCTTTCTTTCTCCATGTCTTTCTCTGTCTCTCTTCTTTCACTCTAGCTCTTATCATCTCTCACACGATTATCCTTTCACTCATTTCATGATTAAAAAAAAGTTAAACTCAGACAATTTTACTAACTCTTTAACATTGTGAAAAGTAATCCGCACAATACTAAAAAGCACTGCTAACATTCTTCATTAGACAATACCTAGTTACAAATTTAACCAAATAAGGGTAACCCATACTGGTACTTCTAACCATGATCTATTTTCGCGTACACAATGATACACATTCTCTTTTTATGAACCAATCAACCATCTTCCTGTTATTAGAAATTTGCTCCGTGAAGTCTTCCAGTCATCTTTAAAAGTTCTCAAAGCCATTGATCACAACCTGGTCTGTCAGCAGGAGACCAAACCTCCCTTCCACTTTACTGGCCACTTTGCTCTGGCTCCCTGGGAATTCATCTGGGGAAGAGGAATTCAGCTCTCATCTGCCCTTCTTGAGAAGTGCACTGACCCTGCAAGATGCTGACTCCACATGCTGGTGAAGCCCTGTCTCTGTGGTGACAAAGAATCGTCGGCTTCCAGGTAGAGGTAGAGAGAACAGTTTCCTCTCTAACACGTCTCTTAGCTTACCATCTGGGCAATGAGATAGTTCTGTTTCTGTGCTCATCTCAATTCTTCATGAAAAAAAGACTGCCCAGGTTCTGGTCTTCTCTAGGGCAATCTAAGGCAGTTCAAGGGGCATGTACAGAACAGACCCCTTTCCCACGAGGGAAGGACAGAACCTCATTCTATCCCCATTTAGAACTTCAAATCCCTCACCCGGAGCTCTCCTCCTATAATTCATCGCCCATGTTATTTATCCCTCCAAAAATCTATGTATCTGTAACTCCGAACTTAAAATTCCCCCTTCCTCCTGGACCCCTAAGCTGCTTCTCCCTTCCCCAACCCCCAACCATCCCAGTTTAAAAAAAAAAAAAAAAGCTTTGGGTTCCCTGCCTCATATAGCAAATTCCCACTGGCTATCTATTTTACATATGGCGGTGCACACGTTTCAATGCTACTACTCCCTTTTGGTTCTCAGGGAATGCAAAGCCAGTACTTTGTGATGACCTAGAGGGTCGGAATGGGGACGGAGGTAGAAGGGAGGATCAAGAGGGAGGGGACATATGTATACTTACGGCTGATTCACGCTGATGTATGGCATAAACCATCACAACATTGTAAATTATCCCTAATTAAAAATAGAAGTTATAAAAAAGGAAAATAAAAAGCTCCCATGCCTGTCACAGATATAAGCACATCCTAGAAGAAGATAGATCCCTAGCCCAAACATTCCTAGGGAGATTGTTAGCTAATTAATTAGATGGTGTCCCATAAGACATGGAATTTGAACCAGATGAGTGATCCTGGTGGGAAATACTGTCTATCACTTCTAAATGAGAGAGATAAGTTTAGTATAAGTGTTAGTCATTCAGTTGTTTCCAACTCTTTGTGATCCCATGGACTGCAGCGGGCCAGGCCCCTTAGTCCGTGGAATTCTCTAGGCAAGAATACTGGCGTGGGTTGCCATTCCCTTCTCTAGAGGTCTCCCCAACCCAGGGATTGAACCTGGGTCTCCCAGCTTGCAGGCAGATTCATTACCATCTGAACTACCAGGGAAGCCTAAATGAGAGTGAAGCCAGCATTTATCTGCCTTACTGAAAGGTTGAGTTCACCTTCCCATCTAGCTTTCTCAATCCTCTCTTTGTCTACAATGCTGTAACTTTTTCTGACTATATATAAGTAAGTGCAAAATACTTGAAAATTGTACAAAACTGTAAGGAAACTATGTAAAAGTCACTTTGAAATGTTATCACACTGGCACAATCTCTGTTAAGATCTTGGCCTCTCTACTTCAAACTCCTTTTATGAACATACAAGTAAATACAGATGAGTTTGATCATATTGTACTCCCTGTGTACATCTTTGAAATGTTTAATGTTGTCCTTTTTTTTTACTGCCTCCACTCTTACCAAGTTTTTCATTCCTTATAACATTCTTTGCCTTAAGAATGAGACCACAAGCATTCATGTACCCAACCACCTCACTTAAACTAAAATATTACCAATACAATGGATATTTCTTCTTCATCCTTCCCCCAGTGGCATCCTCTACACTTGTATTAACCACTATCCTAACCTGGGGCTTCTCATTCATGGGAAAGAATCTGTGTGTCATATACCTCTGTGTCCCTCAACAATATATAACACTATCTTAAATGTTTTCAACCTTCATGGAAACGCTCTTTTTTTCATTTAACATGGAGATGAGGAACTCTAGTTTATTCATTTTGGGTACTTTGTATTCTATGAATACACATTTAGTTATTTATCTGTTCCCTTGTTAAGGGACTTTAATATCATTTTCAGCCTTTTGCTATCCTGAGGTGTGTTGCTGTGAACATTCTTTCCAGGTTGAGAGGTGGTACCGCACCACAGGTTTGGGCACGGATTCCAGTGTCAGATTTCATGAATTTGATGCATGGCTATCCATTCAGTAGCTGAGCAAACTTGGCAAAGTTGTTTAGTCTCTCTGGGCCTCAGCTTCCCATTTTAAAATGGAGATAATAATGCCTACTTCATAGAAATATTAAGAAGAATATTAGCCTGATGCATATGTAACTGTGATTTTTGTAGGTCAAAAATAGTCAAATATCAGCATTTTCAAATGGTGCAATATGATAAAGGAGCTACTATATATAATATGCTTATGGTTGTACCTGTACATAAATTGGAGAAGGAAATGGCAACCGACTCCAGTAATCTTACTGGACAGAATTCCACAGACAGAAGAGCCTGGTGGACTACAGTCTATGGGGTTGCAAAGAGTCGGACATGACTGAGCATGCATGTATGCATGTACATAAATACTCAGTAAACATTAATTGTGATGACAATAATGATGATGATGTCTCTTTGTATATTTACATATCAGAGTTCCTTTGGCCTGTGCATGTGGGAACAGAACTGCAAGGTCACAGGATCTGTATAAAATCAATGCTTACTTCCAAAATATTCTGCAGAGATTTCCTATCCAAAATATTTCCTATTTTTACCTTTCCCTATGTTTGGTTCTTCTTTAATATATTTCAATAAAGTTTATAATATTGTTCATAAAGGTTAAGTTTTTTCCTCCTCTGTACCCTGCCCTACCCCCTCCTCCTCCTTCCATTGTCAATAAAATATTTTAAAATTATACATTCTAGATATTGATTCTGATATATAACAATTCATTCAATGGTAGCTGTAGTGTCAGTCACTCAATCGTGTCTGACTCTTTGCATTTCACGAACTGTAGCAGACAGGCTTCTCTGTCCATGGGATTTTCCAGACAAGAATATTAGAGTGGGTAGCTACTCCCTTCTCCAGGGGATCTTCCCAACTCAGAGATCAAACACAGGTCTCCTATATTGCAGGCAGATTTATGACCATCTGAGCTATGGGGAAAGTCCATTTGATGGTGGAGAGGCTTTAACATTCCAGATTCAAAGGCTCAGATCCTCTGATAGTAAGGGTGGAGAGAATTCTGAGACTCTATTCAGGTCTTGTGACTTTTTCATATTTTTGATAGATCATCATGACATTCCTGAGTCAATGATTAGACAGTCAAATGATCAGACACCATTTTTGCTTTTATGGGTCAGAAAAGCTCTTTGCCACTCTCTCACTAGGATGGCCACCCAGAGGTCTTGAACACTGTTCCTTTGGATTTCTTTTAGCTCCCAAAGGAGAAGAGTCTGCTCTAACCCTGCACCCAGAGGCCCAGAGGGAGCCCTTGGTTTTATTTGCTCTCTGCTACCAGCCCTCTTCTCAGCTGGTCCCAGCAACTGCAAGTGGTGGCTAAATTGAGCTGCCATCTTCCCAAATCCCTCTCTGTTATTCTGTATTTTCCTCTCTCCATTCAAAGGATCAAGAGATTCATTCCATTGCATAATATAAGTTCTTTAAGTCCCAAGAACAAGGTTCCACCTAAGAATAGATACATACTGTTGAGAATGGCCAATTAAACCAAAATTTCATTAATTACATGAGCAATGATATGACCTAGGAATTTGTTAGTAATAAGGGAACGCTAAGTTAATATAAGCAATTATTAGTAACAAGCATTGTGAATAGTTTTAGGATAGCATAGCAAACAATTTAATGCCAAATGATTAAATATTAAAATTAAATAAATGTATTAGAATTAGAAAAGAGATAACTACAAAGAGAATTTCCATAATAAAGCACAGAGTAGAATATTTTTCCAGATATATGTGTATCATATTTGAAAGAAATATAACTATCTAAAATGTAATTCTATCTGTAATTTTCTTAAGCTAGGAATTATTCTCCCTTTTTCATTTTTTCCTAAATCTATCTTTTCCCTATCTACTGGACCTTTTCCCATCAGCACTGAAATCTAATTTAGTGTTTGCCATTCTTAAAAATAAGAACAAAGAGACTGCCTGCAAGCATAGTTTTCTCTCCACCTTTCAAGGCCAACTTTTCTGAAAGCATTAATGAGCTTCCGTCTCAGCTTCGGCGCCCATCCACTCCTAGCCGATCTCATGACGCCTCACCAGTCACCGCTCTGCACCGAGCCGGCGTCCGCTGAGGTCACGTGCCCTCTTCCTCAGGGCACCCTGGAGCCCCATCTCCCTGAACCTCCCGGGAGCTCCCCGCCCCACAGCACCACTCTCAGGCCCTTCTCCCCGCTCCAGCGTCTCCTCCTCTGCAATAATCTCTCTGCCAGACTCTGCTTCTCTCTCCAACCACAAAGTCCAGCGCTTTCTTTTTCATCCTGGGCACATACATTTTGTTTCCAAAACATTCTAGACTCTTTTCCACAAGCTGTTCCCTCTTCTTGTAAGGTTCTTCCTTAGTTTTTCACATGGAAATACTCACCCAGCTTTTGAAAGGGAGGCCCCCTCTGACCTCCCAGCCTGATAAGGTCCACCTATCATATATTCTCCTTGCAATCAGTGATTGCCTTTCACTAAATATATATAAACATATATACATGTATATGATATTATTGTTATAATTTTGACAAAATAAACATTCATGTAAGAATGTGTTGGATGTTTATGTCACAAGTAAATTCTAAGCTCCATTAAATCATAAACTCTAACTTTCTTATTCATTCCTACATCTCCGTAACTAGCATATAGTAGCATAGTAAAATATTACACTTTTTAATTGAATAATTGTATTAAAAAACTTTTTTACATATAACCCATACAGAAAAGAACATGTGGAATGAAAACGAAAATAAAATTTTCCTACTTACAGAGAGGTCCATTGGAATCTTTCCTTGGATTGAGAGCATCCTTTGCTGTGAAGAGAAATGGATGTTATATCCAGATGGTACTCCACTAATACTGGTATAATTTGCCTCATGGTTCATATCATTGAGTTTTTAAAATATTTCAGTATACTGATATATCTAAATGGAAACTTTTATCTGAAATTGGCTGTATTTTCATGTGAGTTTTATCATTCTTGAAGAAGAGGTAAGGTGCTTTCCCATCAGAATGATTTATCATTCTGAATTGTTAGCTGCTCCATCATGTCTGACTCTGTGCAACCCCATGGACTGTAGCCCAGCAGGCTCCTCTGTTCATGGGATTTTCCAGGCAAGAATACTGGAGTGGTTTGCCATATCCTTCCCTAGGGGATAGTCCCGACCCAGGGATCAAACCTGGGTTTCCTGCATTGCAGGCGGATTCTTTACTGTCTGAGCCACTAGGGAAGCCAAGATTCTGAATGACAATTATTCAGAATGTTTAACAATTAAAATTTTTAAGACAGAAGCAAAAAGTCAAGGTAGACTTATGAGAATATTTAATAAAAGCTTTTTCTGTGTTATCACTGATAGGAAGTTTATGTTCTTTCCTATTATAGGATGGGAAAACCTCACTCTGCACAGAAATCTGTGATGTTTCTGATTCAGAATTCTACATACTGTCACCTCCCAAGACAGCAAGACAGTCATTCCATTATATGGGACATTTCCAACTGGGCTGAGAAAGAAACACTGAGACTATTCTTTGGAGAACTATTCAACTCTGGGAAAGGATTATGTAATCTAATAAGTTCATTAAAAAATTTTTTTTTCATTTTATATGTTTCTCAGGAAAAAAGTTCTTGCGTGTAGTCGTTAGACAAGGATCATAATCCTCATTGGTAATATGTGATACTTAGCAGATGTATATTGGCTCTGCTAAATGGCTTGTAAGATGTTAAAATTAATTCTATGAATAATACAATAACATGATTTTAAAACAAGAAGAAAATGATGGGAATAATGAGAATGCAGTATATAATCTTCAAGGAAAAGTTATAAATATGGACTTAAACCACAGGTTCACAGACATTTTTATCGTTTTTGCATCCCTATGCCATAATATGAATGCCAGAGGCTCCCGTCCTAAATTATCATTCCTGCAGCTTTTGTCTTCTTTGTGCTTAAAGAATTTGAAAGCTGCTATTTCTTACTCTGCTTCAAAGCACCTACCTCAAGGTGGGCATGCTGTATTAATTGAGGTGACAGGGTGCCTGTAATAAGTCACGGCTTCTCCACTCTGTATCCTGTGGATCAGATACATTTTATAAGCCTCAGAAAGGTGGTGATGAGCAAACTTCTTACAGAATTACCCAGCTGCAGAACCCATCTAAAATATTTCAGAATATCAGCTAGTTATCTTTCTTTCATCTTCTCTCATTCTTTTACCCTCCTTCCCTTCCTCCCTCCCTCCTTACCCATCCACTTAACCTATTTATCAACCGTCTCTCTCTATATGTACCCCCATCCAATCTCTCCCTAATACGCTGTTTGTCTTTGTAGTACTCATCGCTACCAGCACTAAGTTAGTAAGTGTTAGTCACTCAGTCATGTCTGGCTCTTTGTGACCCGTGGTCTGTCCATGGAATTCTCTAGGCAAGAATACTGGAGTGGGTCACCATTCCCTTCTCCAGGGGATCTTCCCCACCAAGCAATCGAACCTGGGTCTCCTGCATTGCAGGCAGATTCTTTATCAGCTGAGCTACCAGGGAAGCCCTCAGCACTAAGAGAACTTCTATGATGCTGGTGATATTCCATATTTGGTAGCAACCAGTGGTTACACTTGAGCAATTGAATTATTTCAAGCTGTTGGGCACTTGAAATGCAGCTAGTGCAATGGAGAAAGTGAATCCTACCTATTCAATTTTAATTAATTTAAATATGCATTTAAATAACCGATATGGCTAAAGGCTAGGATATGAATATGAACAAAAGGCAACCCTGACCTTTGGAACATCACATTCCAGGGCGCTTTTACTAACAGCATCCTATACCGGATATTTGGAGTTTTCTTGTGTTAGCAAATAGCATGCCCCTTGTCACACGTGAGTTCAACAAACTAAAAAGATAATAGAAAGTCAAGACAGATACACCAAATTTATATATGCATAAATAAAGAGACTCAAGACAGCAACAAAATGCAATGCTAAAAAACACATTAAACAGCAGAATGGAGTAAGTAGGTTTAGCCGAAGACATTCATTTTCCCAGTGTTTTATATCCTCCTTGAAATAAATGTTATTGATGGGTCCAGACATTTTTCCAGGCCAGGATCTTCTATCATCTAGTTGTGTGACACCAAACAACTAAACTAATTGTTCTCCATGAGCCCTGAGTGGCTAAAACTAGGTGTGGGGTCAATCATCTCTAAAAAACCCCTGCTATAAGACTGCAGAAGTCAAGCTCTTGAGACTTTTTCCATGACATCTTTAATTTACTACATAGTTTACTATGTTTTAAACATTAATCTAGAGATGTGGGAGAAATACTTAAGCCTTCTCCATGTCTTTATATTCGCAGTATTTTTAACACAGATACTAAGTACAGTCTTAGGTTGTTGTGAGAAAGCAAGAGACAGACAAGGAGAGACAGAGAAGGCTAAACTGAAACTATAATTAATTTTCAATTTTAGACAACTTTTCTTTTGGCAGAAGGATGGTCTCCAAGTAAAACTGTGTGTGTTGATACAGCGTGGTCTTTCATCATACAAACCACAACGCCCCTAAGAAGCATGGGATCACTATGCCTTTACTGGTCTATAGGCGCTCCCTATGGCTCCTGCTAAAAAAAGACGGCATTTTGAGAATATGCTGTGAGTGTCTTCTAGAAGAGAGTCTGTGTAAGGAATTGTTTGTCTAGACCATATCCATCTTGCTTTCTTAGAAAATTTTCCATAAATATTTAGGAGCTAAGGTCTGGTGTGGTGTCTAGACTATTATGAAGGAAACTCCCACCTGTGTTTACTTAATAAAGCGATACTGTGGTTCCCAGAGTTTGGACAGCCCACGAGTTGCTTTTTTCTTATAATTTTGAGTAATTGTGGTATTTAATTTCCCTTTTCCCAGCCACTGAATATCTCAAAGAGTTATTATTTCTTCTTTCTCTACTTTCAGGAAAGATTTATAGTGGCATTAAACACATTCAGTAATTGTGATAGTCACTTTTGTAGATAGAAAGCCTAATTCAATTGTTCCTGTATAGAAAAGATGTTCAGTCAGTTCTCTATTATCCCCACTAATGGATGGAAGCAATCGAGCAGATAATTTAACTCACCAAAAGGACCAAAATCCATTTTATATTTTACTCTGGAATATGCTTTCATATTTACATTTGAATGTGGGCATGATTGATGTTCAGCCATTCAATCTAAATGATGAAAGCAAACATGGGGAAGGTCTATCAGGAGGAGCAGGACTGATGCCTGGGTCAGACCTGCCTCGCTCTCCTCAGTAGTCTAACCTTCACAATTCATCGCTGAAAATGGAATGCATTTAACATACTGATGAGAAACAGGAGGCTGGAGCAGAATTTCCTTATTTCTCTAAGTTTCTGGCTCAGATCTTTCCTGGGATAGAGAGACAATTAAGCATTCTGGTTTAGACCATTTCTTTTCCAGTTTCTGCTGGAAGAGAAAGGTTTAATTACCCATGAAAGGGAAAGTGTCAGTCGCTCAGTCATGCCCGACTCTTTGTGACTCCATGGACTGTGGCCTGTGAGGCTCCCCTGTCCATGAAATTCTCCAGGCAAGAATAACGGAGTGGGTAGCAATTCCCTTCTCCAAGGGATCTTCCCAACCCAGAGTCTGAACCTGGGTCTCCTGCACTGCAGGCAGGTTCTTCACCATCTGAGCACCAGGGACACTCAGGGTAGATGATAAAACCAGTAAGATTCTGTATCGCTATCACTTTGAAAGGCAAGTGAAGCGGCCCCTAGGCCATGCTTTATGTCCACTTGTTAAATATTTCTATAACTACACTGCACAGCGCAGACGCTTGTCTTCTTTCACAGCCTATTGTAACAGGGCAGCTACCACTGTAGGAATTTCACAAACTCTACAGAGGATGCTGCCTGTGTGTTAAAGCTGTTCACACACAGGTACATTTATTACTTTGCTAATGAAAATTCCTGGTATTATTTTCCCAATAATAATCAAAATTGTGATCATAAACACATTAAAAAGTCTTTTATCGTTTGGCGAAAAATGAATTTAAGTGCCCAGATGACAACCCACTCCAGTCCTCTTGCCTGGAAAATCCCATGAATGGAGGAGCCTCGTAGGCTGCAGTCCATGGGGTCTTGAAGAGTCGGACATGACTGAGCAACTTCACTTTCACTTTTCACTTTCATGCATTGGAGAAGGAAATGGCAACCCACTCCAGTGTTCTTGCCTGGAGAATCCCAGGGACGGGGGAGCCTGGTGGGCTGCCATCTATGGGGTCACACAGAGTCGGACATGACTGAAGCGACTTAGCAGCAGCAGCAGCAGCAATCTTTGCAAGTCTATTAAAAAGTAAACTGCTTTTGTGGTAACATGAACATACCCACATACAACTTTTTTAAAGGAGTTTTTCTTGCCAAGAAATAGGCATCAAATGGGACTCTTCAGAGACTTCTGTGGTAATCCTGTGGTTAAGAATTTGCCTGCTAATCTAGGGGACACAGGTTCGACCACGGCCTGGGAAGATTCCATGTGTTGCATGTCAGTTACTGAACCGCAAGCACTGCACCCAGAGACCAGCCCTGACTCTCTGCGGCTAGAGAAAGCCCGCGAGCAGCAAAGAAACCCAGCGCAGCCCAAAATACATTTTTTTAAAAAGTGACTTTTCAATTATTATTCATCCTTAAATTTGTGAAGAAAAAAAACTGTAATTTGTATATTTTTGTTCTTGCCTAGGCAAGAATACTGAAGTGGATAGCCATTCCCTTCTCCAGAGGATCTTTCGATCTAGGGATCAAACCCAGGTCTCCTGCATTCCAGGATGATTCTTTAACATCTGAGCCACCAGGGAAGTCCTAGTTTGATACATTGATGCAAATATGCTGGATCTGCCCACAAATCTTCTTTCTGAGGAAGTCAATTATTAATATCTTCTAAAATTCTAGAATGACTGCAACTTAATATATAAATTTCATTTAAAGCCTGATGACAAAATGTTGAAGTCTATGTTTAAGTAATCCATAAACTCATAAATCAGATCAACATCTATTCCATTGTAAGATGGTTGATTACAAAACATTTTCACTGGACTTTGTCTATGATGATGCTACAAGAACACATTTCTTTTATCATGAGAACAAGTTTCAGAGAAAATGTTGAAACCCCATCAGCCGTATCCCTTAATGTTAGCTTCAGTTTTGGTCATAATATCCCTGGGTCTCTTTATCTTAATTTTATAATTTAATATGGACATCACCATTTTTTTAATTATTAAAGAAATTGAAAACAGTTCTTAGTTAACTGGTAACTCACACTAAAGGAAGATCTAGTGGTCACTTACTTTTGGTTATTATAGCAGAAACAGACCTTGAGTATAATGAGTTAAGACAGCATAGTGTAAAAATGTATTTTAAAAAGTACACGCTGAATGAAGATAGTATAGTATTTATATAGTTAAGCATTTTAAATTAAACACACCCAGCAGGCATAACCAAGGAATTAATGAATTCTTCATTATCAATATCTAGTGATAGTTTCCCTATGTTCATTATCAGTTTAGGGAGGATGAACATGCAAGAGATTTATTTTGTGTTTATAAAAAGCACAAATATAAGTAAATGATTATACCCAAGAGGACCTACTTTCGAATGAACAATACAGTGTATGTTAATCTACACTATTTGCCTTTAAAAATGTATTATATTGAAATCCAGGTTAGAATAGGGAAGTGGTGACTTCTAAGTAATTTATAGAATTTTAAATGTTTCCCAGAGTCTGTTAGAACAAATCAAAGATTCTGCTGTAATACAGCACATGCAAAATAATACTGGTTTCAAATTTGAATTGAAAAAACTCACTCTATATGAATAGAGAGAATGACTAACAGAACAATTAACAGCATCTGAAAACAACAACATGAGGTTGATGATCACCTGACATATCTTTGAGCATTTTTGTCTCAGCCTTGTTAAGATCAAGTTGTAAGACTATTCTTGAAATTTTGGTCTCAATTCTATGCAGTTGTTAGACTGCAATAAATCTGATTCAGAAAAAAAATTATTTATGAGAATGTTATATTCTAATTGGCATGTTTAAAACATTTGAAATTTAGTTGTGGGATTTGTTTCATTGCAAAATGTAATAGGAAAATTGTAAAAAGTTTTCCACAGACCTCTGTAAATGTATATTAAAGATAAGCCATTTAAATTGTAAAAGTAGAGCTAAGATAAATGTTATCTATTGTAAACATAATATTATATAAGAGTTACACTTTTGTCTCTTCTGTTTTATTTATCTATATTCCCAACTTAATTCATTGTTGGCCTCTAACATATATGTATTAATTAAATAATAATATTTCACTACATATGGCTGGAAACTAAACAGCAATGCAAGGCCTTCAGCAAACAAAAATTCTGACTGAGGTGGTGCAGGCTTCTTGGTGGAAAATGATATACTTGAGCTGGGCATTGAAGGAAAAACAATGACATTTAGGTTTTAAACCTTTTTGATTTTACTTCTAGAAAACTATTTAAATATACTTCTTCAGGAATATAAGCCCAAAACACTGTTGAGACTTTCCTGGCAGTCCAGTGGTTAAGACTACATGCTTCCACAGCAGGGAACATGGGCTTCATCTCTGGTCGGGGAGCTCCAACACCTTGTCCACCCGATGCAAATAGCGGACTCGTTGGAAAGGACCCTGATGCTGGGAACGACTGATGGCATAAGGAGAAGGGGACGACAGAGGGTGACATGGCCGGATGGCATCACCAGTTCATGAACTTGGACAAACTCTGGGAAATGGTGAGGGACAGGGCGGCCTGGCGTGCGGCAGTCCCTGGGGTTGCAGAGTCGGACAAGACTTGGCGAATGAACAACAAGAGCGACAGGGAGCTGAGGCCCCACGAACTGCACAGTGTGCAGCAAAGACAAAAGCAAAACCGAAAGCAGACCAAAACCCCCAGACACTGCTTCCCACAACACACTCCCAGCAAATAATAAAAACAAGACAACAGGCTCCAAATGCAGTCACTCATAGGTCCCACCTCACTAAACCGAGATTTCATTACCATTTCAGGTTTTCCAGAAACAGAATCTTACGCCAGTCAACAGGAATCACTAACCGGCATTAGTTAGCTACGTTGCCTGATAGACCCTCCCGTCCCTCAAGGAAAGTGGCCTTGTCACAACGCATCCGACTGAGCTGTCTGGTATAACTTCCTTATTCCTGCTCCCTGCTACCTAACAAGTCTTTTCATTTTGTTCCGTTCCTTGGAGCTCATTTCTGTTTGCTATGGGGGAATGCTACCTGATTATGAATTATTGAATAATACCAATAAGATTTTTAAAATTTACTGAGTTTTGTTTTTTAACAATAGGAATCTGAATTCTAAAAAGAAAGAAAAGTAGCAACAATTTTTGATCAATGGAGATAAGAAGAGAACATATTTCTCACACATCCTCAAAGAAGAAGTACAGACATAATACATTCCAACTAAATATAAGCTGATTCCTGTCCTGAATATGAATACTATGAGGCCAGTTCTTGCCTATCTGTCAATACCACCAAAATTCAGAAAGGAAGAGAAAGAGGAGTTGATGTTTATATATCATCTCACCCACACCCATGATTCCATTTAACTCTGACAATTAATAGTATGATAATATTAATACCCTGATAATTATAAAGTATTCTGAACTTATTTAAAGGCTCAGAAACTTTAAGTAACCTACCAAGGGTGACATAATGGTGGATCAGAAACTCAAACCCAGAAATAGGAACCCAAAGCCAAAGCCTTTCTGCTCCAACACTCAGTGTTAAGAGAAAGAATAGATTTTAGTAATTATTGGGCAAGTTTTATTTATATTTTCAGAAAAACTAATTAAAATTATGCTTATCCTTAATAAATAGTTTCAAAGCAAGATAAATTAACCATGTGGAATAAATTAGTTAAAATTCAGAAAAACAGACAAGAGAACGTGTGGATATTAAAATTTAAGTATAATTACATTTCTATTTTCAATGAATGTATTTGTTCCCTATATGCCATACACTGCATTAAGGATTGGATACACCATTATGAATGACACTATTTTTGCCCTCGAGAAGCTCATATTGCTTGGGATGTCCATATTTTCAGTTTTGCTTAATGGGAAATTTGTTGCTATGGGGATCAGCAAGAGACAAATGTGAGCACATTTAAGAGCATGGTGTGATATTGAAATAAGAAGATGGTTCCATAAGCCACCCAGGAATATTTATCTCATTACATTATAATCCCACTGGGTGCCTAATGATTTATTTTAACTTGTTTTTGCTAGAAGGCTCCAGAAACCCTTCCTGTTTTCACCTTGCTTCTCTGCCTCATTTTCTTATCACTCAAGCCTTACCCTTCACTCACTGTTTTGGACTCCTATTTGGATTTGTGAAACATTTTTCAGACTCCTCCCAAGGTCAGCTCCTCTGTTCTTTTCAAACATTAATGCATTCTTTGCAAAGCCTCACCAACATTAAGAATTCCTTACAAGTATGCATAGTTTTACTACTAGTAAAAAAATATAAGGCAGGACTGGGTGCCTACATATGGACAGAAAAGGGCATCTATCATAAACATATTTTAATTAAGAAGTATTTTAACTTGATTGAAGAAATACTGTCCTTTTTTTCCATCTGCCGCACAAGAGGTAGTGCCTGATTTTATAATATACATTATGATTAAAATGAAATTCTGTCTATAATGGCTAATCTTTTTAGTTACAAAATACAGAAACTAAAGGAAGCACAAAAGGAGACCCATTATCCTGTACTGGACAAGAACAATGCCTTTCTAGAAGAGATTTCTGTGCTGAGACATGTCTCCTTACATTTGCATGTACTCCTCTAAGACTGCATCCAAAAAGGTGCCCATTTACTTCACAAAAGAGGGATTTCATTTACTTCCACTCATTGAGGTAATTTCGTCAGCCTTTGGGTAACCTTTTTTGAGAGTCTTCCTCCATTTTGAACATGGGCTTTAAACATATGCATATTGGATCAGTTAAGGACCAAGAGGTGAGAAACTGTAGGTGTTTCACATAAATCCATCTGTATGACTGGAAAAATGCATGGCATACATTTTCTACTGAATTTGGGCTTTTTTCATCTGTAATACACAGCTTTTTGTTATTATCACACAAATGCCTAATGTCAAACAGAAAGTATATTTCAAAAATTTGATAATACATCTCACCTTTTAATGTTTTCCCATGTACCAAGGGACTTTTAGTAATGAGAAGTTATCATAAAATACAGATACATGAAAAGCAAACATTCTCTTTTGTTTCCTCAGGCACTTAAGCCCTTCTTGCTGCGCTGTGTTCAGTCGCTAAGTCCTGTCTGACTCTTTGCAACCCCAATGATAGGAGCCAGCCAGGCTCCTCTGTCTATGGGACTCCCAGGCAAGAATACTGGAGTGGGTTGCCATTGCCTCCCCCAGGGCGTCTTCCTGACCCAGGGATCTAATCCAAATCCCCTGTGCCTGCTGCAGTAGCAGGCATATTTTTTACCACTCAGCCACCAGGCAGGCCCTTAAGCCATTCTTGCTTGCATACTAAGTCACTTCAGTCATGTCCAACTCTTTGCAACTCTATAAACTGTAGCCCACCAGGTTCCTCTGTCCACGGGATTCACCAGTTAAGAATACTAGAGTGGGGTGTGGTGCCCTCCTCCAAGGGATCTTCCCAACCCAGGGATCAAACCCACGACTCATATCTAACCTGCATTGACAGGCAGGTTCTTTACCACTAGTGCCACCTGGGAAGTCTCTTATGCGTTTATAAAATGGTTCCTTATTCTGGCTAAGTTATACAAAATCCACCCACACAAAGATATAGACAGAGAATCATAGATGAATGCTATAGCCTCAGTCCTAATTTTCTTCTGGCTTTATATTTACTTGGATAGGCTTTTGCCACCACTATACAGAAGGATATTCAATTCTTTTCCACTCATGTTTATTAGAATAGATGGAACTCCAGATTACTGTTCCCTACCTATCCCCAATTGCAGTAAGGAAAGAAAAAAACCTGAATTAGGTGAAGAATGGAGATACCTCTGATAAGGAATAAAATTACCTTTGATGAAATCTAATAAAGAAGCCTGTTTTTTCCTAACTATTACAAATCAAATACTTAGAAATGTAAGGATAAACTATAAAAGATTAAAATAATAAATGATCAGTTATTAGAACCTAGAAAACTTTCATGGACCCTTATGAACCATAATCATTGCTTTAGAAAAACTATTGATAGTAACTTTGTTTTCCAGTAATTGACCATTATTAATTTCTTTGTCTATGGGCAAAATTTTCAAATCTCTTCTTTTATCAAAACTTTCCAGGAAATACTTTAATGAAAATGTGAAGTGAGTGAAAGTCACTTAGTTGTGTCCGACTCTTTATGACCCCATGGACTGTAGTCCAGGCTCCTCTGTCCATGGAATTCTCCAGGCAAGAATACTGGAGTGGGTTGCCATTTGCTTCTCCAGGGGATCTTCCAACACAGGGACCAAACCCAGGTCTTCTGCATTGCCGGCAGACTCTTTACCAACTGAGCCACCAGGGAAGCCTGGTGAAAATGTACAAACTGCCAAATCTAATATTAGAATTAAACACTCAAATTTCAGACACTGAGAAACTAATAACTTAAGAGACTTTAAGGGATCTGAAAAATAGAATCAACTTGGAAATGAATTTATTTTAATTCGTTAGAATCAAAATATGATACTACTTCTAATCTAGATGATAATAGCTATAAAAATGGTTGCTTCTATTTTCCACTTAACAAAGGTTCCAAATTCTTATTTTCTGATACTAAACTTCACCACCATGTAAACTTACTCTCTCTGGGCCTTATGTCTTTTATTCTTTTAAGATAAATGGTAGCTGTGGGAAGTTATCTTATTACCTCTCAGGGGTTCTATTTTATACTGACACATTGCTAAATAAGGGTATGAGATGGAAGGACCATATATAATGAACTAGTGGGAGAAGAACTATTGTTAACTAAGAAATGCCTAGTTTTGTGAGATGCTTACTCCTTGAAAGAAAAGTTATGACCAACCTAGACAGCATATTAAAAAACAGAGACATTACTTTGCCAACAAAGGTCTGTCTAGTCAAGGCTATGGTTTTTCCAGTAGTCATGTATGGATGTGAGAGTTGGTCTATAAAGAAAGCTGAGCACCGAAGAATTGATGCTTTTGAACTGTGGTGTTGGAGAAGACTCTTGAGAGTCCCTTGGACTGCAAGGAGATCCAACCAGTCCATCCTAAAGGAAATCAGTCCTGCATGTTCATTAGAAGGACTGATGTTGAAGCTGAAACTCCAATACTTTGGCCGCCTGATGCAAAGAGCTGACTCATTTGAAAAGACCCTGATGCTGGGAAAGATTGCAGGTGGGAGGAGAGGAGGTCGACAGAGGATGAGATGGTTGGATAGCATCCCCGACTCGATGGACATGAGTTTGAGTAAACTCCGGGAGTTGGTTTTGGACAGGGAGGCGTGCTGCAGTCCATGGGGTCGCAAAGAGTCGGACATGACTGAGCAACTGAACTGAACTTCTTATTAGGTTTGGGTTAGGCTATCTGGAGTAGTCAGTGTCCAATGCTATCAGTATATGGAGATCATCTGTGGATCCCAGATATTTCATTGCATCTCACATGCTACTCTGATCAAAGTCACAAATACACCGAAAAAGTCAGTCTGTCAGAGTTGGCATTATGTCTCAGGCAATTAGGATGTTTATTACACTTTCCTATTTTCTGACATCATCTTCTTGCTGGAAAGCACCCAAATGGAGCCCACTGTCCATGTGACATCAGACTGAAGGATTTCTTTGCTCCCATTGTCGCAGAAATGCCCTCTGACTTGTGGATACTTTAAAAGAGTATGCACTTTGTGGGGAGACAAGGCAATCTTCCCTTGTCTCACAGAGCCTCTGTCTCAGCTCTGCAAATCCTACCTACAGTGATCCACTAATCAAGAAGACGGTAGAAGGTACCACTGGAGACATCACCACAGTCTAGACTCCAAGGATACCAGACGCTTGAGTTACACAAGAATTATGCAAGATAAATACCAATACAAACAATAAAGAAAACTGACCCTGAGGGGGAAACAAAAATAATAAAAACATACAAATTTTTCTTTAGAGAAATAAGGAAAGAACTTTAAACAGTTCTAATCCCTTAAGGAATTTGAAAACATGTATAACTAAACTATAAAATAAGAAGAGGCTGCTATGAGCAAAGAGCCTTCAGAGAACAAGAAATGGTTCTTAGAAATTAAGACTAAGGTTTGCCAGGTAATTATTGCCTGAGCAAAAGATCATTATTAATTAGCTGAAAATAAAAAGTACAGGAAATTTCCCAGAACATAAAAAAGAAAAGTGACAATATAAGAGAAAAATCATGAGAAATCAAGGCTAGATACATATGGTTCTATAAACATCTAATAAAAGGTTTTGAAGGAGAGGTCTGTGACTATTGGGAGAAGTGTTTCTTTTCCAATAGTTAAAAGTCCTGGAATTGCATCTTAGTGGACTAACCCAATTGTAAGTCTGTCCTTGAAGCAATTACTGTACCAGGGATATAGAGAGAAAGGAAAGGCCATATTATCTATTTTCAGATCTTGAAACTAGCTAAATAAAGATTTAGTATATGTACTAATCTGAATGCAAATATCAGTTTTGCCTATATCAAGATACAGCTAACAGGATGAAAAAAAGAATTAAGGAAGAGATATGTAGGGGGAAAAAGATATTTAGCACGTTGGGGCATCAAGAGATATTTAAAGTTGCTAAGAAAAGAAAAACTAAACATTTATATAGATTATTTAAAAGTATTTAATGATATCAATAGAAAAACTAAAATAACAATTTCCCTTAAGAAGAGAGAAGGAGAGAGGAGGCAATGGAGGAGGTAAATAAGCTGAAACCTCCCCTCTTATACGGAAGGGAATTAAGAGGTAATATCTAAAATTGATAAAATGTAAAGAATGTAGTTTAGGAATATGGCAGTAACCACCAGCAGAATTGAGAAAAGAAATGCTGCAAAGTTTTCTCTAGTGACTAGGACTGTCTTCAGAAAGACATTAAAGGGAATCGTCTAGCTTTAATTTGATACTCTCCACTATTAAAAAAAATTGTCATGTTATTTCATGATACAAATGTGTACATAAATACATGAAAATGCAATGCGTAATGAAAAATGCATTAAATTTAGAAAACTTAATTTGAGGTTTTTTTACAATAAAATCTGAACTTGAATTGTATTACTATGTCTCTAAGTAAAACATTTATGTATGAGTTTGAAGAATATACAATTTTTGTATCGTAAGAACTCTTATGAGTTGAAAAACATATCTTTATTTCAGTGGTGGATACTCTCTTTCAAGGGTCAGATTGTAAATATTTTAGGAATTCTGAGCCAAGGGGAAAAAAAAAATCAAGCCATCATTTATGTACATATATAATGAGAGAAAAATTTCACAAATTTGTGTTGCTGAAATTCAGAATTTAATAAAAATCAAGTATATTTTTTAATAATATAAATGTACCAATGAGAAGAAGGGAATTTTGGGGGGTGGGTAATAACATTTTACTTAGTTGGCATTTAAGGTTAGTATTTCTGATTATCAAATCAGTTGTAAACATCCACATGTAAAAACAGATTTGTTCGTGGGCTTCCCCCCAAAATCCCAGACCCCAGGTGGATCAGGCCTACAGTTTGTAGTTTGCTGACCCCCTGCTTTATCCAGTGTGCGACTATTTCTTTGGAATCTAACTTAGATTTCTCAACTATTTATGGTAAAGAATTGAGTTTAGTTTTTGTTTTTTAATCCTGTTGCAGAATCGATACTGCATTAAATAAAGTGAGTTGGACTACTAGAAAAACTAAATTAAAAAAAAAAGACATATAAAACACAACCCCTTTTTTATTATTAGAATCAATAACCATAAAATTAACCTGTTAAATATCTATAAAATTTTCTAAACTCTTACTTTCAAGTTCTGTGTTTATCTAGGGGCCAAACAGTACTGAAGAGTTTGCAGTCTGGTATTAAAGAGTTCAGTCACTCTTCTGAATTTAAAAATACACATATTCCAAATGGACTGTAGTATAATTACTAACAGAGACAGCACTGACAAAATGTGGAACATGTTTTTCTATGCCATCAGTTCAGTTCAGTTCAGTCGCTCAGTCGTGTCCAACTCTGCGACCTCATGGGCTGCAGCACGCCAGGCCTCCCTGTCCATCACCAACTCCCAGAGGTTACTTAAACTCATGTCCATTGAGTCGGTGACACCATCCCACCATCTCATCCTCTGCCGTCCCCTTCTCCTCCTGTCTTCGATCTTTCCCAGCATCAGGGTCTTTTCCAATGCCATCAGTGCTTTCTTACTCCTCCAGTTGGACCACACCTATATTTGTTTCCTTTGTAGACCTAACTGGTAAGACTTTACAGATAATCTAGAGGGAGTGAGGAAAATAACAGACAAACCAATTGGTTGTTCTGTCCAGGCCCCTTTGTTGTGCTTCCTTTGTGAAGTAGATACCCTTAGAGTAACCACTAAGAATCAGATTGAGCCCATCAACTCCTTTCAGAGAAACAAACCACAACTTCCTGAATTCATTACCTAATATTTTAATAGCAATTGTCTTGTAGTATTTTGTTGTTGCAAAATGCATTTATTACTGATGCCATTTATCTACTAATTGTATTCTATTCCATCTTTATCACAACTTCCACTTCATATTCCACCACCTCGGAGTCCAATAGAAGAGAAATACTATACTTCATACTCTATCTAAATGACTCAATTACTATATTCAGAAGTTTCCACAAAGGCAGCAGGTACCAACAGAATATTTATTTAAATTCACATTCTCCAGGCATACTTATCTGGCTATGTGGATTTAAAATGCCATAGTTAAAATTTTCATTTTGCAGTGATCCTATCCTATTCCCAAATGTATTATGTTAATTTCTTTGAAGAAGCATCTATTACATTTTTAAACACTTTCCATCATCTTCTTTCTTTGTAAGAATAAGAACACTTTAAAGATACAGCAGACTCTTAATTAACTCTAGGAGAAAAAAATCTTGCTTCCTTTCTCTGTCCCTGTCAGGATACAGGAGGACTACATTCTTGAGTTAAAAATCAAAGATTTACAGCAGATTCAAGACTACTGTTTTTAATGAGATGCACATTCCTTTTCTGATGTAAGCTTAGCCTCAGGCGGTCAGGAGCAGAAAGAGAAACAGTCTCTCTACATCTGTTCCAGGTCTCACCTGATTCATTCTTATGGAGCATTTTCTAGCTTAAGAATTTTTTATCTCCTTTTACTGTTTCCATCATTAAACATATCTCACATGGCTTATTTCTTTAGTCCCATCATACAAGATGAAGTAACTAAGGCCTATAATGTTTACCTATCTAGACTATTTTCTCCAAATTACTTGTAAACTTTTTTTTTTTGGCTGTGCTGGGTCTTCTATGCAGGGACAGGCTTCTCTAGTTGTGGGACACAGGCTTAGTTGGCCTGCGGCATATGGGATCTTACTTCCTCAACCAGGGATCGAACCTATGTCCCCTGAATTAGAAGGAAGATTCCTAACCACTGGACCATCAAGGAAGTCCCTGTAAACTTTTATTTGTTAAATACTAGATTACAAGTTAATTATAAAATAGTATTCTGGGTCATAACTTCTGAAATCCCAAAGTCTCTCATACATATTGTTACTAATAACCTGAAATAAAATATAGTTCATGTGTTACTATCTGCTGCAGTCACATTCGATGAGTCAGATGCATCAAAGATTTGGACACAACTTGGCAACTGAACAACAGTTTCCATTTTACTGTCAGAAAAACAGAAAGATACTTTTAAAATTAAAGAGAAGTACAAACCCAGGGTAAACAATCATGATTTGAAAATACAGTTCTAGAAATGTAAATTTTGATCTTACAAAATCAATGAAGGAAAGAATTTGTCTACTAGACTCTGCCACAAACAAGTTAAATATGTCTTATGTGTATAAATGAGTATACTTTTATGTGCAATGCTGAATATAATCATATGAGCCCTAGTGAATGAACATTAGGTTGTGTCAAAAATACACCATCTCATTTTGGTTAACTGTCTCATAATGCTGTTTCAATCTTCCTCTCAGGGAGAAATGTATCAATGTCAGAGAAGTTGATGCTTCTACAACTAATGTAATTTGAAACTATGTAACCTAACAGAGCAACCTTGAGGTTTGAAGATATTTTTCTTACAGAATATGAGGACTCACAAATACATTTCTAAACTTACTTTATAGTACCCTGAGTCCTTATCAACACTGACACTGTGTTATCCCAGGTACCGATACTGTAAATAACCAGATAATACTCATCCCACAGTCTCTGCAATAAAAGGATCCTATGCAATTTATGCTTCATAGGATTTTCAAAAATAGAAATTTTTGGCTCCACAGCCTTCATTTCAAGCACCTTCCAAATGTGTGCCATTTCTACAATCAGGGTGCTCAGCAACCTAAGGCTCCTGATAGAAGTGTTCAAGGGTGAATCCAATCAGACCAGGTAGGGGTGGGGACCTCATCGGTTCCAGCGAGGTCCACATTGAATGGAGAATAGTGAGTAATCAAAATTTCAAAGCAGTCATCATTGGCACTGAAAACCTATAAACATTCTACAACATCAATGCTGTAGTAATGTAGTCATCTAAAATGCCTTTTTAATATTTTAATAATAATAGCTAATTAAGATTTCATGCTTACCATGGGCCAGACACTATTCAAAAGATATAGACATACAGAAATTCATTTTATTCTCACAGTGATTTTATAACACAAGTATACTATTACTTCATTTTAAGATGGTAATACAAGCACAGAGATATTAGTAGCTTGTTGAAGATTGCACAGTAGTTAAATTGTGTAGCTAGGATTCATTCAGTTCTGGTAGGTTACTGTAGAGCTGAGACTCTTATAAGGTGTTATGATAAATATATTGTGAAATAATCTGTCCTTGTTTATAGCTATGGAAATTAATCTTCACATCATCATCACTATTATTTAAATATCGAGCAGAATTGGATTCAAATCACAGTTCTGCTACTTACAAGCTCTGTCACCATCATCAAATTTCTTGACCTCATTTAGCCTCAAAATCTCTAAATCTGTAAAAAGGATACCATATCTACTTGGCACGGTTATTGTGAGGAGGTAATAATATATATTAATAACATTTAAACTACCAACACAGTTTCCTGGGACACACATAGCAGGTACTCAACACAAGTTGTCTTTATAAAATATGACAATGAGAACAATAAATGCATGCTAACATGCATTATATTAAAAGTTAACCAAGTGATTAAGCAGATACAAGTTTGCGCACAAACAAATGATATAAATCCCAAAGAAGCAAACAGGTCAAGGAAATATTTCAAGCAGCACATTAGGTCATTAAAAAAGAGCGTCTCACAGGGTTTTGCTGTTGCAGAGCCCCTGAGTTCAGGGAACAGTGACTGGTATCCCGGGATATCTGTATCCAGACTTCCACCCGTAGTTTGAAAACAGGAAGTTCAGAAAAGATGTTCTGTACGTGCTTTGTGCTAACATTTATGCTGAGTGTCAGTGATCCTTCTCCTACATTGAACAGTTTGACTGAAAATATCTATAAGCAAATAGCAGTTGTGTGCAGCATCTCAAAATTATGTTTATATTGAGTGCATATAATCTGTGTAAGATTGGGGACTTTGATGTTAATACTTCAAATGAAGCCACTTTACCGTAAAGCGGTGGTTCCCAATCTGCCAGTCCATAAAACCCTTCAAGATGTCCCCCATTCTACAATGTACCACACACTGTTTTCAAACTAATCTCAAGCTGCCATTCTGATTGTTGTTGTTTAGTTATTAAGTCATGTCCAAGTCTTTTGCAGCCCCATGGACTGTGGCCCACCAGGCTCCTGTGTCCATGGGATGTCCCAGGCAAGAATACTGGAGTGGGTTGCCATTTCCTTCTCCGGGGGATCTTTGCGACCCAGGGATAAAACTGTGTCTCTGGCATTGGCAGGCGGATTCTTTATCACTGAGCCACCCGGGAAGGCAACTACTCTGATTCAGTTCAGTTACTCTGATTAATAGTCTCCAATAACTTAGATGGATTGCTAAGGTCAGAGTAGCCTCTCCTTGTGTGTGCATGTGTATGGTGTACATAGGTTTCTCTGGAATAAATGCCCAAGAATGTGACTGCTGGATCATATGGTAAGTGTATTTTTTAGTATTTTCTAAAGATTTCATTTTTAATAGACTTTTTTTGCAGTTATCTTAGATTCACTGCAGAGAGTTCCCATGTATCTTCTGCATCCACACACACAGCTTCCCCTTCTATCAACATCCTGTACCAGAGTTATAATAGATGGATCAATACCTCATTATCACCCAAAGTCCATAATTTCCATTAGAATTCAGTCTTGGTGTTATGCACTCTCTGATTTTGGATAAATGTATAATGACACGTATCTACCATTTGTAGTATCATCCAGAATAGTTTCACTGCCCTAAAAATTCTCTGTGTGCCATCTATTCAACCCTACCTCCCCCTGAGTATCTGGCAACCATTGATCTTTTTACTATCTCCATTATGTTGTATTTCCCAGAATGTCATATAGTTGGAATCATAGAGTGTGTAGCCTTTTCAGGTAGGTTTCTTTCACTTAGTAATGTGCAAAAATTTCATGGCTTAACAGTTCTTTTTATTACTGAGTAATATTCCACTGTCTGGATATACCACAGTTGATTTATCCATTCACTTAATGAAGGACATCTTGATTTCGGGAATTGTGAATAAAGCTACTATAAACATGCATGTGCTGGTTTTGGGGTAGATAAATGTTTTCAACTCACTTGGGTGTATATAAAGGAGCACAATTACTAGACCATATAGTAAGAATCTGTTTAACTTTGCAAGAAACTTTAATTTTATAACTACTTCCAAAGTGGTTATACCATTTTGCATTCTCACCACCAAACAGATTTGAGTTCCTGTTGCTCCACATCCTCACCAACATTTGATGTCGTCACTGTTCTAGATTTTAGCCATTCTTATAGACATGTAGTTGCATCTCTTTGTTTTATCATAGTAGCTTTTATTGCCATATATTTTCTCAATGAAAGAAAAAGTTAGTTGCACAGTCGTGTCCGACTCTTGGCGATTCCACGGACTGCAGCCTGTCCCACTCCTCTGTCCATGGAATTCTCCAGGCAAGAGTACTGGAATGGGTGGCCATTTCCTTTTCTAGGGGATCTTCCCATCCTGGGGATTGAACCCAGGTCTCCCACATTGCAGGCAGATTCTTTACCAGCTGAACCACAGGGAAGTCCAACTTACATGGAAAAAAATGTACAATAATTAAACATGAGGGAAAACTCAAAATTCTGATGTGAAAGAGGGACCTTCATGTTCACACATGTTGGGAACCACTAAGTAAGATCATCCTGATAAGCATGTTGTCCATTTCAAAGTATGTGTGTAAAAATGTCCCATTTTACCTTGGACCACATCCTATTCTTTATCTGAAACTCAAAGGGAACCCACCAAGTCAGAGGGCAATTAAAGTACATGAGAATGAAGAAAAACTAGCTGGGATTATGGAATTTTAGAATTGAAAAGGGCCTTAAAAGACCATCTAATTCAATCCTATAGAAGTATGTTATTTAACCAAGGTCACTGAATTGAGTCAGTTGACCATTCTTTCCCTTTTAAAATGTCATTTGGACAAATAATTGAGAAAATAAAGAAAATCTGAAAGTATAAAGAAACTTATCTCTGAAGAAAGTCAACTAATAAATTTCCAAGAAAAATTCTAATCTTTAAGATGCACACAAATTGAATCTCTGATCTTTTTAAAAAGTTTTTTTTTTACTCTTAATTAGAAGAAAGTTTTGTTTGAAATATTGGCATTACTTCAGAAATCGTGACCTAAGCATGTGTGGTAATCTGAATCATGAATCTGAATCTTTGACCAGCAAATTGCAGCATAAGTAAACATTTTCTAATTTCAAGGTTCCTGTTCTTTTAGTCATTTAGAATTCAGACTTCAAGCCAATCTATATGAATGCCAGATTTCTGTTCATTACAAACAATTCATCTTAATTAGCCTGAAAAACTGTTCTAACAAGAAATAAATTATTGAGTACAGAAAGCAAGTTTTGTGAAATGTTGAATGTTCATTTAAAATCCCTCTCAAAGCAAATGACAGTTGAGAACGTGAAAGGTTAGAAACAGAATGTTAGCTGCTGGATTGATTTCACATCTTCCTCTGGCTGCTTGCAGGTGTAGCAGTGTTTACTTAAAAATTTACTGTAACAGATCACATCATTATAATTGTGACGGTAATCGATGTTCATTAAGGATACAACAAAAATTCTATGATTAAAGGCTATTTATCACAATAGGATCATTTATTTATTAGTGGCTAAATTGTTACAAATTGCTCTTCTTTGGAGCAGGAGTACAAAACACGAACTTGGAAATTGAAGCCCAATAGTCCTTTACTGGGTGAAATTCTAGCAATTCAAGGAGAAGGTTGAGTGTGGCAGAGGTAAGAAAGAGTGGTTATTTTTACACGCTGCATAGTCCTACTGTATGGTGTGATGGTACCAGTTCTGGGCATTACTTCAACTGAACTGACTCGGTTCTTCCCTTTTCTTAAACATGTCAGGGCGCCTCTGTGCTCTATCACAAACTGTTCAAGCAGCATGGAAACTGCTGATGTCTTCCTGTAACTGCACCGCTACTGTGCTGTATCGCAGGAAGGTGGTGGGAGCGATGATAATGGCTTCGTCTGCTGGTTTGTTTTTGGTTTTGTTTCTAAACCAAAACCAAAGTGTCAAATCTATTCTCAAGGAAAGCAGGAGAGTCACGCAGAGATTGAAAGTGTGGACATTTCCAATGAAAAGAACTTCTTTCCCGGAATCGATATGACTCCCTTTTTTACCATCTAATTCAAATAAACACTGTCACACTTCACAGACACCCGGCGGATCCTCCTACTCCCCATTCAAATTCCAGTCAGCACAAACAAATATTTTTCTGAGACAAACTCAACTGCTCTAGTGTAAAACTGTTTCGGGCTCATCTCCAGGCCAAACACATTGCCTCAGGAAAACCTCTTTGCTGTCAGACAAAGGCTGTTACTGTAATTCTCATTCAGAGTTGTTCTTAGAGGATTTTGCCTCAGCTGATCAGATAGGGTGAGTCAGACCATCTTAAAGAAAGAGAAAGGAAATACCGCCCACCCACTCCTTGCAAGTTCCATTTGAAAGGTCACATTTGATCCGCTCTCAAATCAGGGTTGTAGCTATAGTAATACTTTGTCTTTTACAATTCACTGAGCAGGAAATATTACTCCTGGTTCCTTGTGGACAGATTGCACGTTTCCAAAAACTCTTCTATTTGGAAGAAGGAAAGTTGTCCAGGAATACCAAATAGGGCCAGATACTCTTGTCTCCAAGAAACATAATCTGGTGATCCCTTAGGCCAGAGAAGCATGGGATCCAGGTTTAGCATTGACTGGCAAAACTAATCAAGAGGAAACATGCCAAGAACTTTTGCCTGCTCTGACCTCCAATCCCCCCACGTCCAATTTCATGTTGCCTAATGTTCCAACTACAAGTGAAAAATTCAGACACAGCAAACTTGTGTTTATGCAAAACCAAAATCCAAAAGATACTTCTTTTACCCTTACATAGTTAATCTGAAAGGTCTCAAGTTTATCACCTAATTCCCAGTTCTAGTTTTAAGGTTGGACAAGAACACTGATTAAGAGGTTATACCCTGGTGGGAATTGACCAGGATTAGGATTTCAGTCAATGCTGTACTTAACTCCTTACTGAACATTACTTAATGTAATGAACTCTCCAAGCTATTATTTCCCACTCAAAATGAAGATACTGTGAAACAGTGATCAAGTTAAATAACATGATATATGTTAACTTTGTATACACACATCCTTAAAGATGTATATGGATACATCTTATCTCTCTATATATGTATACTTAAGTATACACTTATCCCTAAAGAAAAGAAGCCTAAAGATTTATTTTTACTAAAAGTTTAAGGATTAGTTTCATTATTTTTTTTGTTTTCCTCGATAACTGCATAACCACACACAGAAACTGGAAAACAGAAGAGAGACAGGGTCCTTCATCACAGAAGCCTGATTCTGTTAGTATTACTGTACAATTTCCCAGGATTTTTCTCTCCATGCATTAAAAATAAATAAACTTATTTAAATGCATGTAAGACTTTGCATCAACTTTGTGTACAACTTTATCACGAGCATTTTCCTGTGTGCTCGTGCTAATGCTCAGTCATGTCTGACTCTGCAACCCCGGGGGCTGCAGCCCACCAGGCTCCTCTGTCCATGGGATTCTCCAGGCAAGAATACTGGAGTGGGCTGCCATTTCCTTCTCTAGGTCCTGTGTTCTACGTAAGTGTAATCATCAGTATTATGTTTTTTATTATAATATTTTTCCTTTTTTAAATTGAAGTTTAGTCAATTTACAAGGTATTAATTTCTGCAGTGAAGCAGAAATTGTATTCTCTTCCATTATTGTTTATCACAGGTTATTATAACCACCAGCATTATTAACGGCTATCTTATACGCCACTAAGTGAGTCATCTGATATATATATAACCACCCCCTGTGCCCTGCTGTGTGCAGTCGTTCAGTCATGTCTGACTCTATGCAGCCGCATGGATTGTAGCCTGCCAGGCTCCTCTGTTCACGGGCATTCCCCAGGCAAGAATACTGGAGTTGAGTTGCCATGCCCTCCTTCAGGGGATCTTCCCAACCCAAGGATCAAACCCAGATCTCCTGTGCTGCAGGACTACTGTCTAATAAGCTGCCAAAAAATGGAAAGAAGAGACTATGATTAATATTTTTCTGCAGAACACTTTTCTGATAGTATTTCCGTGTTTCTTACATTTATCTTTAAGTTCTCAGGGTAAAGCTCAAGAAGAGGGATTACCTCATCAACAAACACAAGCATTTTTAAGGTTTTTGATGGTTGTTGCCAAGCTGCTTCTCGAGCAAATGCCGATGCAGGGTATGAAAATATCAGTCATGCATTGTCTTTCTACCACTGGATTTATGCTAACTTTAATTAAGAAATATGTCCATGTCATAATCAATCAACATCTTTGCCTTAATTATTTACCTGCCTTTGTTTGTCTGTCTTCATTCAAGGTCTGTTAGAGAAAGAAATAGAGAAAATCATTAAGTATTCATTAATTTAAAGCTCCTTTAACTTAATATATTTTTTTATATTTGAGGGGCTTCTCTGGTAGCTGGTAAAGCATCCACCTGCAATGCAGGAGACCTGGGTTCAATCCCTGGGTTGGGAAGATCCCCTGGAGAAGGAAAAGGCTACCCACTCCAGTATTCTGGCCTGGAGAATTCCAAGGACTGTACGGTCCATGGAGTTGCAAAGAGTCAGACACGTCTGAGCAACTTTCACTTTTCTGGTGGTTCAGTTGTAAAGAATCCACGTGTCAATGTAGGAGATACGGGCTCGATCCCTGGTCTGGGAAGATCCCACATACCACAAGCCCCTGTGCCACAGCTATAGAGTCTGCTCTACAACCTGGGAGCCTTAACTGAGCTCACATGTCACATCTGCTGAGGCCCGCAAGCTCTACAGCCCAGGCTCCACGACAAGAGAAGACACCACGACGAGAAGCCCAAGCACCATGATGGTGAGCCCGCGCTCAACTGCCTGCACAGCAACAGAGACCCAGCACAGCCTAAACAAATAAACAGATAAAACTACCTTTAAAACATTCTGAAAAGCCATTAGGATCTAAACCCGCACTCTTAGCTGACATGAAAAATGATGATTTTTATCTAGATACTATTTTGTTTCATTTAATACAGCACACACATGGGTAATGTACCTTTTTTCCCCTCTTAAAATGTTTGCCATACCCTAAGTTCCATATCACTGGACCATCTTTTTTTAATGTTTTTTAATTTTTTTTTACTGAAAGATAATTGCTTTACAGAATTTTGTTTTCTTCTATCAAACCTCAACATGAATCAGCCATAGGTGTCCATACATCCCCTCCCTTCTGAACCTCCCTCCCGTTTCCCTCCCCACCCCACCCCTCTAGGTTGACACAGAGCCCCTGTTTGAGTTTCCTGAGCCATAGAGCAAATTCCTGTTGGCTATCTGTTTACATATGGTAATGTAAGTTTCCACGTTACTCTTTTCATACATCCCACCTCTCCTCCACTCTCCCCATAAGTCTATTCTCTATGTCTGTTTCTCACTAGATCATCTTTAACTTGGATTTTTCTGTGAGACCAAGTACATTGACTACGTGCAATAAAAGTACCCCTACAGATTTAATTTGGCCTTGAGAGGAAATTCATAGTGGTAAATTTAAAGTACCAGAGGGAGCTTACCTTGCTAGTATGGATTTAGAGTTTCAGCAATCATGCTCTATCCGTTCTAACCAATAGAAGCACCGTGGTGTGGTGCTTCTATTGGTTATATACTCACTGTGATCTGACTCTAATACCTCTGAGAATATCTCTGAAAGTGCATATTTATTCGTTGCCACATTTGATTAACCAAAATACACATCATGCCCCTATTCCTATCTGGTCATCAGGGATATAATAAGAAATAGGACTTGGCCATGCTTTGGAAGAACCCATCGGCCTAGTTTCAGGATGGTCATGAGCTAAGCTTGAGTTACAATCAGCCTGGGATAGTATCCGTCACGGTATTTATATCAGATGCCACTCTGATTCCTCATCTTTTAAAATGCACTACATTTCCAGCATAAATGGGTCACCCAAGAATGAAATATGCTTCTTCGCTCATCTTCTCCAGTTAAATCAGACATTATTTTAGAGTTGTTCATAAATTATTTTGACTTCTATTATCAACAAATTTTGAAACTTTCTTGTTCTCACTTAGACCATGGTGGTCTTTCCCCTTGAGGTATTAGGCATACTTGTTAAATACTAGGCTACTACTGTTCGAGCAACTTAAATGACGAACAGAGTGAAAGCCAAGATTTACATGGGAATAATAGTGTTGCAGCCTCCTACCAAGTGGAATTTTTGTGAAAACTGAATGGAAAAAACTATATATATAAACTGACATAACACTAGTCCAGAGATAAAATAAACACCTGGTAGAATCAGTAACCAGTAGATACTGTCTTCATATCAACATCCAAATAAAAGAACCATGGCAGCCACTTTGAAAAACAATTTGGCAATTTGCCAAAATGTTAAAACATAAAACTACCCTATCATCCAGGATTCCATTCCCAGGTACCTAATCAAAGGAAATAACATATATACCCACACAAAGATCTGCACATAAATGTTCATAGTAGCATCATTCATAATAGTGAAAACCCAGGAACAATATAAACATCCATCAATTGGTGAAAGAATAAACAAAATATAGTATATTCATATGATGGAATACTAGTTGAGACTGCTAACAGATGCCACATCACACGTGAACCTCAAAAACATCATGCTAAATGAAAGAAGTTAGCATCTTCAAGGGATCACATACAGTATGATTCCATAAATATGAAATATCCAGAAAAAGCAAGTCAGTTAGTGGTCGCCTGGGGCTGAAGGTGAAGAAAGGGATTAAATATGCAGAAGGGATCAATGTAAATATGCAGAAGGGATCTTAGCTGGGGCATGAAAATGTCCTGAAACTGAGTTATGGTGATATTCACACTACTTGTCAAAAGTGACCAAAAATCATTGACTTATACACTTGAAATGGGTGAACTGTATGACATGTAAAGTACACCACAATAAAACTCATAACAAAACAAAATATAATACAACCAAGACCAAATTATACTAATTTTCTGGTTGTCTCCTTTATATACTTAGATAACCTATGTCTTGCTATAATTGTATTTCCTCAGTTAAAGGTAAGACTAAAAAAAATCATACTATTTAGTTGATTGCCTCAACATAAACATTACTGGTAATTTAAAGCTTAAGGTGATTTTTAGATTCTGAATATACATTTGTTGTTTTCAAGATCAAATAAAGCTTTATTCCATACATAAATATAGTAGTAATCATGTAACCTGTAGCACAAACAATCCAGTTCTTCAGATACACACACAAATACACAAATATACCGCAAATAAAACAGCCATCAGTACTAGCAAAATTGGGCATAACCTTTTCCTGCTCACATAGCATCTCCTCTATGTGATCCTCTTGCAGAATAAAGGAGACAGCCCAAACCAACCACCTCAAATCCCATGTTTTACAAACCTTGTTCAGTATTTCTCTGGCATCAGTCTTTACTTGTTCCCAAACTGCTCTCATTCTGACCCTCCCACCTCTGAACTCCCAGCTCTGTGACTCTGATCTTGATTCCTCACTCTGTATTTACGACTAGAATCGATTTCTCTCACTTTGGATTGCTTGTCTCCTGCGTGTCTCTGGTAGAAACCCTCAGCTAAGGTCACATCACACCCAGTTCTGACCCAGGTCTTCTGACTTTGCCCCCTTTTCTCTTTCACCATCTCTCAGGCCCTTCAAAAAGAAGACCTTATCCTCTCTTCCACAAAGCATTTTATCTGTGCATCTACTATTAAACTTGGGTTCAATCCCTTAGCTGGGAAGATCCCCTGGAGAAGGGAAAGGCTACCCACTCCAGTATTCTGGTCTGGAGAATTCCATGGACTCTATAGTCCATGGGGTCGCAAAGAGTCGGACACAATTGAGCAACTTTCACTTTCACTGATAAACTCAATACATCCTACTGTATATTAAATATAGTTATTTATACAGCTGTCCTAACCCCAACGGTTTCATCTTTGCTACATGTCCCCACAATATCCAACACAAAGCTTTGCTCATAAAAAAAAAAAAAAAGAAATATAGTTTCTGATGTGTACTGATTGATCAAAATATCTATTAAGGTTATATGAATGAGTTGGCCCTACAATCCTTCATTTCAGTCATCAGTATAGTACGTACCGATGCCTTGCTTATGGCCAGAAAATATGAACTTTCTAGTCTTCTTAAAATATTTCAGAAGGTGTGATAAAAGGCTGACTTTGTCCTGAGTTTTAAACAAACCAGAGAAACATTAAAACACTTGAATGGCTTATCAATATGAACCTGTTTATATGCATATATTTTTTAGATCTTGAGTAAACAGATTTGGGGTGGGGGGTTTGCGAAAGGACTGCCTGGTTACTTTAAAACAGGATTGAGAAGTCAGGCTCATGTGGCAGTTTGTAGAGATACAGAATTCCACAACTAGAACAAAAAAATTTCCACATCCCCCTCTATCTTCACTGTGTTCCTTCTTAATGCTGTACTTGGCACGACAAAGAAGTCTGATGTTTCAGAGGTGAGCTGCAAAGTGGCCAAAACCGCTCTTTGGTGCACTATAGCTTGACATAATATTTGCTGCCAGCTTTTTGTTTAAAAATGCCATCAGTTTAACATTAACTGAAAAAGTAATTATTCTCCAGTTTCACTGAGCTATTAAGGGGGGGAAAAAAAAGTTCATTGGAACTCCAGGAGATGAAATATTCTGCTTTCAGGTTTTGTTGGAAGCCTTTTACCATTCAGAGCAGAAAAACATAAATTTATTAAGAAGGGGATTTAGGAACTTTATTAAATGAAAAGCAAGAAAATTAAGCTTCAGGAGAGATAGTCTGGATCAAAAGAATTCAGCTAACTCTGCTTAGATCAGACACTTTTCACATATTCTAGAAACAAGGCCATTTACTTCTATAGAGTCCTCGAGACATGACCACACGCACTTCAGCCCTGTGTACTAAACCAGAAAAACATCCAGCTAGTTTGAATTATGAAATGCTGTTAGTTACATCAATGACCAAATGTTTCTTTACATTCAGTCACCAAATGGTATTGAGCGTGGATGAGTATGAAGAGATGAAGGGCGTATGATGGGAACAGGAGACAGCTTTTCAGAAACATCCAGCGCAAGAGATCTCTCCCTGTAATAACATTCTCAATTCAGCTGTGAAGATAGAAGATGACATTCAGACTACAACTGAGGGAAACCCTGCTGATGCATGTAGGATAAACCGAGTTTACATAAACTGCAGAAAACATAAGGAGTGGATAAGGAGGGTAGGATCAGGAGTGGAGAGGTTTTACAAGATTATGCAGATGGCAGAATGTCTGTAGAGATACAAAGTTTAGAAATCCAAGATGTGGATGTGGGCTGTGCATCTTATTTGCTAATTAACTTTGAACAAGCACCTCCTTGAACCACAGATACATAGGGCTGGAAGTGCTTTGCAAACCAAGATGGCTCAAATATTGGTTATTATTCAGAAATGACCTCCTGAAGCTTTAGGCAGAAAAGACTACTTTTTGAGCAAATTACAATTATGTATCTTTAAAGTCAACATTTTCTTGATATCTTCATGAAAAATTTTAATTTACATGTTTTTTACTACTATGTATTACTCAGTAATTTTAAGATGTATGGTCAAAAAAGAAAAGGACCTAACTGGAGGAATGTTGCTAAACGTTATAAACTCATTTTTATCACTGAAAAAATAAGACCTTAACTCTCATTTCTGGATTCTTGAAAACTAATCAAATATACAACTGTTTAGCTATCACAGAAGATAATATTCTAATTTACTGAAACACATTACAGTGGAGAGTGTTTAATTTAAAAGTCTAGAAAACAGCAGTCAGCACCAAAACAGTTATTTTATTTGTTGTTTTAGTTTTAGATTTCATTTGTTGAAAAAAAAATGAAAAAAGATAGTAAAAAAAAGAGAATATATTTCATAAGGTGATTTATCTTACATTGTTTTATGGTCACAATTAGAGCAGAGTTAAAGAGTAAGAGTTAAGTTAAAGAATTAAAGAGTTAAGTTAAAGACTACGCCGATGGCTTTGCAGTTAAGATTTTTTTTTTTTTAACAACTGCTGTTTATTCTGGGACATCCGAACATCACATGGACAAACAAGCAGTTTTAACCTGCATGTGTTACAAGATAAATATGGGAAAAATCTCCCCAAAGCGTGACTTTTCTTTGACATAGTAAAATAGGAGGGAAATGGAGTAAAATAGGATGGGATGATCATAAAAGAAAATTTGTTCTTTAAAAGGATTATTTTTTGTACTCTGTATTTTCCCCAAAATTGTTAGGAAGACTTAATAAAGTATTATAGTAATGAAGCTAGTATGACCACTGAACACAAGACGTATGGATCAGAGATGCAACGTCCTGACAGCATCTCTAAATACCACATGTGCTGCGATCCTATCCAATCTGGTGACCAGTCCACTTATACGGCTTGCTGGTATTCCTGAAGATGGCACAAAAATAACAGACAACAAGCAAAGACATGCTCAGTGAAGGCCTTGAGTGTTGGGATCAAGTTACAGAGGTTTGAGAACTAGATCCTCTCGATATCAATGGGCTATTCATGGCTGGCACATTCTTAAACGGGTCTTACAGTAGCAGAGGCAAGATCAGTTCAGTTCAGTTCAATTCTATTAATTACGTCAATTATTCACCCTCCCCTGTCATCCACCTCTTTGCCCTGTGACGTGGCAATCTCTTTCACAACAGACGACTCTGGCATCAGCAGTCTGATGCGCTCTAGCCACTAGAATGAGATGGGACTGGCAGTGTGCCTGGCCCTTCAGGCCCTGCGTGTCTCTGCGTCCTCTTTTGTGCTTCCACTGCAGACAATCCTTGGATGCCAGGAGGAGTGTAACCGACAATGGAAAGGAGCCCACTCAGAGACCCCAACCCAACACAGCCAGCCAATCCTCAGCTGGCTGTATGTGTGTTAGCTGGACTAGAATGTCCTTTCCTTGTCTTATCTAATTTCACCAACCCTGAAAACTTGCAAGAAATATTGAATGACTGTTGTTAGAAGCTGTTGAGTTTGAGTGCTTGGTACACAGCATTATTGTTTTGTGACAATAATTAACTGATAGGACTTCCCTAGAGGCCCAGTGGTAACGAATCCACTGCCAATGCAGGGGACAGGGGTGATTCCTGGCCCAGGAAGCTCTCACATACCTCGGGGCAACTAAGCCCTTGTGCCACAACTACTGAAGCTGAGCTCTAGAGCCTGCAAGCCACACCTACTGAAGTCTGCACGCCTACAGCCCACTGTCTGCCGCAAGAGAAGCCACCGCTAAGAGAATCCTGTGCACTGCGACTAGAGAAAGCCCAAGTGTAGCAACAAAGCGTAGCAACCAGCACAGCCAAAAACAGACAGAATTTTTAAAAAACTGATAAAGTAGCCAATCTCAAAATTGTGATCTTTTTCTATTTATTGCACTTCTTTTAGGAAAAAAATCACTGCTTTAGCATATATATGATTACATGCTGGGCTTTGTCTTCAGGAAATATATATGTGAATCATGCTCAATCTCAAGATATAGGTCAAATGTAGCTGAATGAATTGATTAGTGAAATTCATAATGGGAAAACTTTTAATTCTCTGTTTCACACTAATGAACATATGGGAAGCTCTTCAATTTCTATACTTGCTAAAACAATATAATTTCTGTTCGTATCACTTTGCAAACAATATATTTATATGCTTATTCTGCTCATTAGATTTTTTCCTTTAAGAAAATATATTTGGAATCAAATAAATTTCTCTATTCAATATCTTCAGCACATTTTCATGCATATAAACAAGCACATAATTTTTATTTCATGTTTGAAATATCAACCACAGCCATCTGAAAATTATCAAAAGCTTTAAAACTAACCAACAGTTATTTTTTCTCTTAATAATATAATGTAAATTTATCTTTTGTTTGATGGATGGGATAAAAGAAGAAGCAAGTTCTGTGACAATATGTCAGATGGAAGTCAAAACTATATCTTGTACTGTACATTAAACACTGAAATTTGAAATTAATCAAATACTTAAATAAAATGAAATCTATCCAACCAAAGAATATCTAAATATTGTACCTACACAGTCATGGATTCATCAGAGACCTTCAATAAAGCCAACAGATGTGGTGTCAACAGCTGAGTATCATGTAAGAAATAAGAGAATCCCAAGGTTATAATGTAATTGAAGAAACACATTCATGAACAGAGCTGAAATAGTCAAGTGACCAATATTCTTTGAGGAAGTGGAAGTAAATGACCTAAGGGTATTGGAGTTGCTTCAATTTTTACCTGTTATTTCCTCCAGTTTTTCTTCTCGGTTGGAATTAGAAACGTATATACTTTATGGGGCTTCCCTGATAGCTCAGTTGGTAAAGAATCTACCTGCAATGCAGAAGACTGCAGTTTGATTCCTGGGTCAGGAAGATCCCCTGGAGAAGGGATAGGCTACCCTTTCTAGCATTCTTGGGCTTCCCTGGTGGCTCAGCTGGTAAAGAATCTGCCCGCAATGCGGGAGACCTGGGTTGAATCCCTGGGTTCGGAAGATCCCCTGGAGAAAGGAAACGTTACCTGCTCCAGTATTCTGGCCTGGAGAATTCCATGGACTGTATAGCCCATGGGGTCACAAAGATATGAGTTTATGTTTGAATTATGGAAGATTCAAGAATAAAACGTTAAAAAAAAACCTAAGTAGGTATACTTTTGGCTAATAAAATAGATTTGTTGCTGAGATAGTATTCATAGAATCATAAAGGTTTTAAAATTGCTGTTATTAGCTGTAACACTTTATTTTACTTTTTAGTGTTTCACAATATGCCTCTTTAGCTTATTAAAGTCCAACTTCAAATAATATTGAACACCCCAACCTTATACTTGCAACCACCCGTGCACACTCAGTCCATCATTTGTTTTTGTGCCTTTCATTTCACTTTAATTTCTATATATTTTATAAAACCTAAAATAACTTATTTTTCTTTAAAAACCCATTCCTATAAAGACAATTTTAAAACACAAATAAGAATATTTTATATTTATATATATATACACATATAATTTCTGTTGTTCATGATTACTTTGTAAAGATTCAAGTTTTCATATGGTATAATTTTCCTTTGCCCTGAAGAACTTCTTTTAACTTTTCTTGTAGGGCTAATTATCTGGTGGCTGATTCTCTTAGCTCTTTCTTGAAAATGTATTTATTTTTGCTTCAATTTGGAAGGATATTTTTGCCAGATGTAGAAGTCTAGGTAGAAAGGGACTTTTGCTTTTTGTTTTCCTCACTTTAAATACTCTGTGTTATCTTGCATCCATTATTTCTGGTAAAAAGTCAGCGTATGTCCTGTCTTTGGCTTTCTTTCATCTCTTTCAAAAACTTCTCTTTTTAACTTATTGTCAACAATTTGATTCCAATGCATGCTGGTGTATTTTTCTTAGTTGTTTATCTTGCTTGGGGTTTGTAGATTGTTTGGATTGATGTGCCGTACTTTTCATTAAAAGGGGGGAACGTGATGCACTGAGGTACCAGCGATGATGGGAAGCGGTTATGACTCCCTGGATGTAGAGACAGGAAGGCAGCAGCATTTCCAGGTGTAAAACCATGGCAGGGTCGCCTATGAAGAGCAGAATTCACTAAAGGAAGAATGCTTTGATTTTTCCATGCCTTCTACTCTCTCTAATCTTCTGCCAATACCTCCCATAGGCTGAAATACCAAGAAGTCAGAAGCGAAGAGACCCTAAGGGAATGCTAGTTCCTACCACAACTGCAGAGCATGAGAAGGTTAGAATTGCTGACAGCATGTCAGCAGCGACCTTCAGAGCAGGACTGTATTCCTTCTCTTTCCCTATGGAATCTGTATCACATAGAAGGCACATATTTGAGGAATGCATGAATGAATGGGTGAAAGAATGAATGAATAAAGATAATTTCTACTCTCATGGTTTATTACTGAGGAAACTGAAGCTCCTGTAGGCTTCACAATTTACTCAAGCAGTTAGTGGAAGAACTGACTTAAATTTACATTCTCTGATTCATATTTCAACAAGCAACTGCCTCTCATTTCTGTAAATCAAATCATGTTTTATTTTATTTGTTTTTTCAAATCATGTTTTAAATGCCTACCAGAACTCTCTTTCTGGAGGCTCTCTATATTGAATCTTTTCGTAAAAATAAAAATCCTTTAATTAGGTGGACTTTTTCTAAACCTTTTGCTTGGTAGTTTTTTCAATTTTCAATTTCTCTCTAAGCTCTGGACTATTTCTCATGCTAGGATTTTTTATATAACAACTCTATTTTAAAAAGTACAGAGCATTCCAAAAGGGTAGCCTTTTTTTTTTTTTTTTCATTTTGGTGGAAGAGTCAGTACAATGGGAAAGAAAGAACTTGGCTTTTGATTTCAGATAAAATTAAATTCTGATCCAGGAGCTGCAACATAATAGCTGTTTGACCTTAGACAAAACATTTAACTTTCCTGGTCCCTGGTTGCTTCTACTGTAAATTGGGGATAACAACACCGCTCATCACTTTGCTGAACTCAGAGAGCAAAATTAGATGATACAAATATGTAAATATACATGCTGTTATTGCTTAGCTGTGAACTACCTTTTCTCCAGATCTCTGTTTATTGCTAGGATAAAGTCCAATTCTATGATTATGACAGGTAGGAGTGGTTGCAGAAAACAAGTATAGGTTGAAACATAAGAGGCCACAACAACAAAAACTTCATTGTTTAATGAGAGTAAGCAGAAACAATTACACTCGTAGGTAAGGGCACAGCAAAATGTTGATAAGATCAGTAAGAAAATATCTGAGGTAAACACGTCCCTATCTTGTACTTTCCACCCTAATGAGCATTATCATTAGTGAGGAGGAACAAGAAATCTTTAGCCAGAGGCTGACGTCCCAGTAAGAGACAACCATTGTGGTACTTTCAATGTCTGTCCCTGGCACCACTAAAGCCGTTTTAAAACAGTTTTATTGAGATATAATGAATATGCTACACAATTCACCCACTTAAGCACAAAATTTAGTGGTTGACCTTTAATAACTACAGAGTTGCACATCCATCTATCATCTATAATCAATTTTAGAATATTTTCATTACTCCCCAAAGAAACCCTGGATCCTGAAACCATCACTCTCGAGTCCCCGGCTCCCTATTCCCAGCCCTGGGAACTCACTGATCTACTTCCTGTCTCTATGGATTTGCCTGTTCTGGACATTTCACAGGAATGGAACTGCATGGCAATGGAATATTTTGTGTCTGGCTTCTTTCATCAGCACAGAGCATTTGAGGTTCTCCATGTTGTAGCATGTATCAGTACTTCATTTCTTTTTATGGCTGACTTTGCTATGGTTTTTTGAAGCATTTCACTTCATTGCTATTTGCACTTCCAATGATTTACTTGTTCTAGCATCTGAATATTAAAAATGAAAAGAATTCTTAGAGATCATTAACTCATGCACGCTAAAGCTGCTTCAGTCATGTCCAACTCTGTGTGACCCTATGGACTGTAGCCCGCCAGGCTCCTCTGTCCATGGGATTCTCCAGGCAAGAATACTGCAGTGGGTTGCCATGCCTCTCTCTAGGGGATCTTCTGGACCCTGGGATAGAATCCTCATCTCTTACATCTCCTGCATTGGCAGTTAAGTTCTTTACCACTAGCGCCACCTGGGCAGCCCATCTTTTAATTTAATTCAACTACCTTTTAATTTTGAAGAAAGGGAAATCTAGATTAGATTGCTTTGAGTATCCAGTGTTACACTTCTACCTGTGTACAAGAGTACATGGGTCCAGTTTCTGTCCTCTCATTGTGCAAGACTTAACTTCTTCAGTATCTACTCAAAAATGACAGTAATTCACGCTCAGATAGAATCTAGTTTATAAAATGCTTTCATATACATGGGTCATCATCTGCATACAAAACTTGTTTTACAAATAGGCAAGAGAGAGGTAGATACTAGAATTACAAAGTATAATTACTGATCAAATTATCAGATAAAAAATAGATATATCCTAAAAGGACTTCCCAAATAGACTTTAGAAATGACAAATCCATATATACACTATTGATACTACACATAAAATAGGTAACTAAATGAGAACTTACTCTATAGCACAGAGAACTCTACTCAATGCTCCATGGTTGGGAAGGAACCCTAAATTAGGGAACCCAATGCTCCCTAAATGGGAAGGAAACCCAAAAAAGAGGAATATATGAAAAAAGGGGGATATATGAAAATATACAGTTGATTCACTCTGCTGTACAACAGAAAGTGACACATTAAAAAGCAATTACACATCTCATTAGAACTGATTCAAATGAATTCTTTTTAATGGCTGAGTAATATTCCATAGTGTATATGTACCACAGCTTTCTTATCCATTCATCTGCTGATGGGCATCTAGGTTGCATGAGACGGGTGCTCAGGGCTGGTGCACTGGGAAGACCCAGAGGGATAGGATGGAGAGGGAAGTGGGAGGGGGGATCGGGATGGGGAACACATGTAAATCCATGGCTGATTCATGTCAATGTATGGCAAAAACCACTACAATATTGTAAAGTAATCAGCCTCCAACGAATAAAAATAAATGGAAAAAAAAAGTCATTGTACCATAAAAAGAAGCAATTATACTATATAAAAAATTTTTTAAAAGAAATGACAAATGTAAATGCCTGTCCAATCTCATTGACTACTTCTTAAATTCCAAATATTATGACTTTCTTTTCTTACAATCCATAAAAATACAGGCATAAAAAACTATGATAGTCCTGATGTCCACGAAGAAGCATTTCTGTGTTGGAAAAAAAAAAAAAGGTTCTGATTTAGATCTGTTAGAATACGGATGTTCTAAACCCAAACGTGACTGCTCCTTTCCTCTCCATAATATGTCATAAATTTTCTGAAACCTTTTATACCAAAGTGACCCAGAGCATGTATTTATATGCCATTTCTGAAGTTTGAAATGCAGTAATTCAATATCAGTACTGATGGAATATAAGCTGCAGAATCAAATGCTATTGGTCCTGCTACTTGGTCAAAAATGAGTAACACTATTGTAAGTAATGGTGAAGTCCTTTCAAATGATTTAACCCAAAGGTTAAAATCTTATTTCCCTTCTTAAATACCTTTTCATCTTTTCTCCTGTGCAGTATTTGCATGACTTATTATGCCATCAATGAACTGCTCTCTGGCCTCATTAACATTCTTATCTCCCTGAAAAAAATGTTTAAGAGACCTGTCTGGTTATTATCTCTACCACCCAGGACTTAAAGTTTGGCTATCTTTTTCAAACACATTTACCTTGAAATATATCTAAGGCTACCTTCCCAAACGTGCTGGGTTCTAACATTAGAGATCCACTCAGTCTGTTTTCTGTTTCACACTTCGTGATTCCTCGTGCAGAAAATGGCCGAAAGCAGTAACTGCGTTTGGAAAACAACAATAACAACAACAACTAAGCCATAGAACTCGAGGACCGCTGCACTCAGCTACAGAAAAGAGGCCCTGGTTCACCCCATGGTTTTGGTATGTATGAAACTGACTTTTGCAAAAACGAAAATGGAGAGACTGCTATTATATTTGTGGAATGTATAGTATACTAATTACAGGTTTGAAAATTAACCTGCTGCATTTTCAAATAAGAGTAGGATGGAAGCTGTGAAATGATAGGGAAAAAAAGGCATATATAGCGAAATTTGAGATCTATCAAGAAACAATATTCTCAAAAATGACTGAAATAATATTACTTATTATTTCAGGTTTTATGAACACTTCATATTTATAGTAATGCCCCAGTAGCTCTGTTCTCTCTCCCAGGTTCCTCCATTTCTACTTTCACTTAAAGGAAATAATGTGATATCTTAAATCAAAGAGAATTTAAAACACAATTTGGTTTGAGGATTTATCTTTCTCATGGGGTACTTATAACTCAGTCTAAATGGTTTGTTCCTTTTTTAGCTTCCTATAAAAGCATGATTTAAATCAATGTATAGGTAGGGTGTACAGTGGTTCGCCCATAAATTACTGCCCACAACACACATACCTACATATATATACCTGTGTATATGAGTAAAATGTGTCTGTGTTTATATCTTTACCAACTTCTCTACCACTGGGTCAAGAAAACAAAGAAAGCATTCGTTTCATTTCATCCTTCTACTCCTGAGTGGCTGGGAGTGGGAGATACCTCTTTCTTTTTACAACTGGGAGTTGTTTTCCATTTCTTTTTATTCTTTTTTAAATTTTTTTAATTATCAAAGTATGATAACACATTTACAGGAGACTTGGAAGATACAGTACAAAGTTACATATAGCTTCACTATATAGTACAATGATTTTTTAAGGAGATAAATTAAGATTTTTAGTTGGAGTCCCAATATCAAACTCTCATGAATTAACAGAATATACAGAGAGGTAGAAGAATACAGTAGACCTGAAACACGTATGAATAAATTCAACATCATTAAGATTTATATAATTTTCACACAATAGTAGGATACAAATTCTATTCAAGTTCCTATAGACTATATAAACTAGGAGACAATGAACCATATCCAGGGACATAAAACAATGTACAAATATTTCATGGTCTCAAGGTATTGAAATCATACAGAATCTATTCTCTTATCACTGTGGAATTATGTTAGAAATCAATATCAAAAGATATTTGAAAATAAACCACATATTTTCATGTGAAATGTGACATTTACCAAGAGATCTTTAACTCAGCCATTGAAAGCCTTAGTAAAGTTAGAAGACTAAAAAACAGAATGGTTATAGATAAGAAAGCATTTAAATGAGAAATTAATATCAAAGATACTTTAAAAATCCTATGTACTTGGAAATTAAATGTCCACTTTTAAATATCTAAGAGGCCATAATAAGGAACATTTTAAAATATTTGTAATAGAAATGAAAAGAGAATTTACCAGAATGTGTTGCAAGCAGCTGAAGTGACTCAATGCAATTAAATAAAATGTGGAGTCTTGAACAAGGAACGGAAACAAATAACAGGCAGTAGCATAAAATCAGTTAATAATACAGTATCACATGTTAATTTCCTGTTTTTTTTTTTTCTACATCTGTTTTCTGTTTGTTACTCTTAATGAAATCCTGGATTTCAGATGGGCATGTGGCCACTCAGAATAAAGATTGTATCTATTTTCTCCCCATGGAGTCAACAGCAGTAATGTGAACAACTGTCAGAACCTGTTTCGTTTTGCTTTTTAAGGAGCACACTGGCTCTTTCTCTTTTTCTTTCTTTCTGGCAGGAAGGCACAGCTTCCTCCTGCACTACAGGGCTGTCGCTAAAAGAGCAAAGCAACGCGAGTCGAGGATACTCACACTGGACTAACTAGGGTTGTGCCATAAACAAACAGTCTTCCTTCACATCTAATTATTCACCAGGTTTATGTAGTCTTCTCCTTTTATGATCCCTTATGGGATCAATCTCCTTTTTACTTCTCATGTCTAAATTCAATTCTGTACTCAATCTCTCACCTAGGGTTTTGAAATGACCTCAGAATTGCTTCTTCAGCCTCCTTCCTTTCACATGTTGCCTCCAAAATAAACTATGTAACGTACAAGCCTAGTCATAGAAAAGTAGTGGTGTCAGAATTGTAAATCACCATCTTAATACAGAGCTGAAATCCTCAAGATACAGTGGATAGCCAGGAAGAGAAAAAGTAGACCTACTCAAAAGACGGGCATACTAAAAGTGAACAGATCTGAAGCATGCCAGGGAGCATTGAGTAAGACAACGGACATGCCCCGTGTCTAGGCTGTTTCAGACATGCTGGCCTGCATGTCATCTGCACCTTCACAAGCAGCCTCATATCTGAACTCGTGTTTTAGAAACTCAACATCACCTGGGATTACTATGAATAACCAGCTGCTAAAAATGAGCATAGGACACAGGAAATAATCTTTTTCAGCATTCAAAACTACTTCCTACATGCATTAAGCCCTAACATTCACCTACAAGAATCATTCTCTTGCTGTACATTCTCTATGAGTTACGGTTGTTCAGTTACTACTTGAATTGTTCATTAGTCTATTCACATGCACTGATTTTGTCTATTTCACCTACTTGAAAAATTCTATACTTCTCCATTTCAATCCACAATGTAGTAGTACATTAAAAGAAAAACACTAAATATGAATATGTTTAATTGAACTGAAAATCTTATCACTGTTGGAGAATTAAATATTTTTCTTAAGAGAAACTTCTTGATGTGAAATATTAAATAACTCGTGAGTCCAGTACAGTGATGGGGCAAGATAACATAGGATTCTGATTCTTAGACCTTAAAATCACTTGACTTACAGCCTGAAACATACAGAAATATTTTATGATCATAAATGATTTAATCTTAGTTCTTCCCAAACATTTTACATCCAAAGTCCAAGTGAAGCAAAATCAGATGAAGCAAAATGGTGGCTTTCAGAGCGAAAAGAGACAAATGTACTTCCATTATATAATTAAAATACTATCTGCATGAAACATATGACCTACAATGAGATGGCATTTAATTAGAAAAGCTGTGTGCTTCCTAATGCTTACTTAGTCTAGTCACTATAACTATGTTTTAAAATAGAATTTTACTATCAAGATATTTGCTTAAGTACCATCTTTACAATCTGTTGTCTGCAAATAATTTCTTTAACTAATTGGTGGCCTTTTATTCTGTGAGATATTTAACATTTAAGTCTTATCTACTTGCTTTTAATGTGCTCCAATGCTATGACTGCCTAATACTTCTGAACTAGGACAATGGCATCCTCCTTGGAAAGACCAAGCTACCATTAGAAATGGGTCATGAAACAAATGTCATTAACTTATTTTAAAAAGGGCAGAGCCCAACAAAGCATTACTGACAAACCTGCTTCCTTGCATCCATTTGTCTTTATGAAATATCACATTTAATATCTATCTCCATGCATGAGATGGCATTCTGAAACATCTATAAAAACCTTAAAACCACTCTAAATTAAATTTACTTTCAGGTATTCACTTTGAAAAAATAACCTAATTCTTTTATGAAAGATTAAATATTTAGTATTAATAATCCCCACTGATAAAAATCATGATTTCAGAGTTACTACCTTGAAAACATCCAAGGGCTCTTAAAAAAGGAAAATTCAATGAGTAGAGGCAATGATGGAAAAGAGGCAGATCAATGTAGGTTCTTTTCTTTTTTCCTTGATTTTGGTTGCAAAAAGACAACTTGAGACAGGTATCTGTATATCCTCCACATACTAAATGAGAAGTTTATTTAAAAAATAATGTTAAAGTAATAACAAAAGTGATACGGAATGATATTTCTATCTCTATGCAGGTAGACTTTCTGTGCTAACTTTTCACATTTTATTTTAGAATGAGCTTCTGCCTTCAGCATTCAAACGGAAATTTCTTATAATAAGGAAAGATAATCTATGTTCCGAAAATCCCCTTCTTGGAGGGAAAGCTTGGTAGAGTCAATCTTTATATCTGTTTTCCTCCATGGTATTCATAATGTAAAAATTTTATGAATTTTCTTCCCTTTGGGTGTCATTACAGATGACATTGCCAAATAAGGCCAGAGGCAATTCTTGTGAGGAGTATCCAGTCAGACAAAACACTTTGGAACTTTCAGGACAGGTCAGGACAGCTAGGAGAAAGGTTATACGGAGTAAAGGTCTGTGTTACTGCTCCACAGTAGACCCCAGGAGAGGAAGGCAGGTGTTGGCAGCTTTGGTTATCTCATCAAAACAAGTTCTCTTTTGTTTTGTTTTATTTTACTTATAAGGAAGTCTGATTATCTCAGATATACCTATAAACAAATAATAAAAATTCAAATACTCAAATTTTTCGGACTACATGCAAGACAATCTGTTGTCATCTAAAGCAGAAATAATGCTATTTTATAGGCAAACTAAAACCGACAATTTTATCAGTTAGAAAAACCCTGGGGTTTTGCCGTTTAGTTTTGCCATAATTTTTTTTTTTTAATTTTTTAAAATTAATTTCTTATTGAAGGATAATTGCTTTACAGAATTTTGTTGTTTTCTGTCAAACCTCAACAAGAATCTACTTACAGGGCAACAATGGAGAAACAGACATAGTTTATTTGTGATGCTTCCCAGGTGGTACTAGCAATAAAGAGCCTGCCTGCCAATGCAGGAAAGGTAAAGGGTGAAGGTTCAATCCATGGGTCAGGAAGACGCCCTGGAGGAGGAAATGGCAACCCACTCCAGTATTCTTGCCTGGAGAATCCCATGGACAGAGAAGCCTGGCAGTTTACAGTCCATAGGGTCACAAACAGTCAGACACAATTGAAGCGACTTCATGCACACACACATTCTTGATTCTAACCTATTCTTTATTTCCTTCCTCCATCCTCCTTTTTTCGCTCACTTCCTTTCTTCTTCTGCCTATTATACCATTTTATTTTCATTTTTTTCACCTTCTTTTCTGTCTTTTGTTCTTTAGGAATATATAGTCTTGTATTTTAAAATTCTTACTCCCCAGTTACAACAGGTATTAGATATTCCATAGCAGATCATCTCAGGGCAACCAAGAGCCTCCACATACTCCATTATAATCACTCCATGAACAGATCTCAATGTCTCCTTCTCAAAGCTGCTCCATCAAGGCCATCTCGTTTCTACCAGTGGCCACCTTCTCAAGCCAGCGGTCTAACACAAACTGCAACCCCGTTCTTGCAATGCTCCCAGGTCCTAGATCTGAATTCATTCATGTCTCCCTTGGTTGTTGCTAAATTCTTTCCTATCTCTACTGTGGATGACTCTTCATTTGGTCTCGTTGTAGGGTTGACTCCTGTCATTCAGCACTATGTAAATTGCATAAGAAAATGTCTAACTTCTTTGATTTATATTTGCTTGGTATATGTTTTCCATTCTCTTATTTTCAGTCTGAGTATGTTTGCTTCCAGTTTGTCTCTCCTGCAGACAACATATTTCTTCACCCAATTAGGGAGTCTTGGTCTTTTAATTAGTTAGTTTATGCTGAGCACTAATTGGTGTAATTAGTATGAAATTAGATCTTATTTCTGGCATCTTAATTCACAATTTCAATTTAAATGTAAATTATAATTGTTGTTAAATTAAGACCTATCTCTGCCATCTAATATTTTTATTTATTCTCTTTTTATACTTTCCCTGCTCCTTTCCTACTTTCAATAAAATAGATTTTTCTCCTTCTGCTTTAAAAGTTACACATTCTATTATCTTAATTGTTGTATTTATCAAAAGACTCATACTCTTTTGTCTTTATTGATGTCCTAAATGTGTAAATATATCTTCTTTCTAACATTAAAAACTTGATTAGTTCTAATAATTCCTTTGTCTTATCTCTAATTATTATGCTATAATATTATTAAGTAGAATTTTAGTTCTGAATTACTGTCAATATACTTTTTTGCAATCTAAATTTTATTTTTATAAGTGTAACCATTAGTTAATAGTTAACTGTTTTTACAAGTTTAGTATTTGTTCATCCGTACTTTCTGTTTCTCTTTCAGCATTTCCTAGTTCTGTTCTTCAAAAGGTGTTTTAAAAGAGGGCCATTTCATGGTAAATGTTTTTGGAGGCCTTTTATGTGTAAGAATAATTTTATTAAATGGTTATCTTTGTATACCAACTTCTTTAGCTATACTATTTTAGATTCACTGTTCTTATGCTTGAATACTTTTAAAATAACATTACATTGTCTTATTCTCACTTTGCTATTGAGAAGTCTATTGCTATCCTCATTCCTTCTCTCTCCCCCAGTTAGCTCTAAGTCCTATCTATTTGAAGTCTTTCAACTTTCTTTGATTTTGAAAAGTGTCTATTAATTCTTCACATTTTCTTTTTGCATTTTCTCTTCTTCTGGACTCTTTTTCAAAATTTATTTATTCTACTTTTATGTCTTATAGCTTTTCTTTTATATTTTCTATCTCATCATTCTTCACTGTTATCCTTTATAAATTGATCTTTAGGCTCACTTATTTGTTCTTCAGTTGTGCCCATTAAGATTCCTAGAATCCTCTTGATTTTAATATTCAGTGAAATATTTTTGAATAAGACCACTAGAGCTAGTTTCATAGTAATGTCAGGAATCCAAATCATGAAACTTGTTTGGTGTCCAGTATTTATTTTGGTAAGTGTTAATGTTTCATGTTAAATGGCTCTTGTTGAAAGCAACTAGAAATTACAGCATGTAGAAGCATGAGATAAGTTCTGGATTGCACTAATTTTTACAGAAGAACTAAGCATATGTTCTCTTTGTCCAGAAATCCTAATTTAAAATTAAATAATCCACAGGATAAATAATTCATAAGTAATTTTTGGTTTTGAAACTTCCCTGGTCCCTAATTATATCTCCTGTCTGTCTTTTAACCAGCTGTGCCCTCTAACTGTAACCCTCCACCATACTCTCCAACTGTTGCTGTTGTTTGTTCACTAAGTCGTGGCAGACTCTGCAAAGATGTGGACTGTAGCCCACCAGGTTCCTCTGTCCATGGGATTTCCCAGACAAGAATGCCGAAGTGGGTTGCCATTTCTTCTCCAGGGGATATTCCTGACCCAGGGATCAAACCCACGTCTCCTGCACGGGCAGGTGGGCTCTTTAACAGTGAGCTGTCGGGGGAGCCCAGAAAGGGAGAGCAGTGCACTGGCTGGAGCTGAACCCAGGCCTCCACATAGCAGGTGAACCACCTAATCTACCACAGAACTACCTCATCTCCAACTAGGCTCCCAAAATAGCCAATATTTTTATTTGCTTCAAGTCTTTATCTATTCTTCCTCAGCATGGGACACTCCATTCCTCCCAACGTTATTTCCTTTTTTGCCAATCCCCTGCTTATGCACTAGAGACTTTCTGGTGCCTTTTATGTGGCCTCCTCCAGGAAGCCTGCTGTCACTCATCTCTCCTAGGTAGGTTTCAGAGTCAGGTCTCCTTGTACGTTACCGTTATACTCTGTGCTTAGATTTCTTAAATTCTACTTGACTTTTCTTTCACTATAATATAGGGTCTGTGTACTTAGGGACTTTGTATTTTGTACACTTTAGGTCCAAATAGTTCTCGGGGAATTACTGAAAAAAAAGTAAGTATTCTTTGGGTTTTAGTAGAAGTATGCTCTGAAATGCACTTGAATTGAATGACCAAGAGCTGGACCCAATTTTGTTTCAAACTGTCCCTCCACTGGTTACTACTTGCATAACTCTATACTTACGTCATTTAACCTTCACCAACTTACCAAGTCTGTGTTTTCACAAGAGTAAAGTGAGGCTAAGAGTGGTCGTGCTGTGTGCGCTTAGTCGCTGAGTCGTGTCTGACTCCTTATGAGCCCATGGACTGAAGCCCACCAGACTACTCTGTCCATGGAGTGGATTGCCATGTCCTCCTCCAGGGATCGAACCCAAGTCTCCCACATTGCAGGCAGATTCTTTACTGACTGAGCCTCAGGGAAGCCCTGATGGGTTCCCTGGTTATGTTATGTTAACAGTAGTTAACATGAGCAACTTATAAGGATTACAAAGATAATTCATGTACAGGATTTAGCATTTCTAGTTAATACACAGTAAGCTATCAATAAAGATTAACATCATTTTATAACTCAGATTCCTTTCATGAATAAAAGGCTAAGTGAATTAGATGATCCATTGGTATTCTCAGAGTCCCTTCCCATCTTTTCAGTAACAACTTCTCCGTGTCTTCATGTGACACTAGACCCTTTCCCCAGAGAAGAAATCTGATGAAGAGATTTACATAAAGATATAAGTAAGAATGATTCAATGAATTATCTTAGTTTAGTGAATGCTAATCCAAGGGGGGGGGGTGTCTAATGCTGAAATTTAGGCACCAATATCAAAAAGCTACTGGAAATAATTTGGGGCAAGATGGCCTTTTGGGACAAATAATAGAAATCTTACTATGTAAGGAATCTGCTTATTTATTCACTCAATTGAAAATACATAATGAATTCTCACTATGTGAAATATCCTACCTAGGGGGGTGCAGGAATATAAAGATTTATCTTACTCAATTTTTTCTTCAAGTATGCTTGTAACCTAATGAAGCAGTTAATAACATCTTATATTGATAATGCTTTAACATACATTATCTCACTTAGCTATAACAACTATCCTGTGATAAAGGCTTGGATGCTTACTGCAATGTCCCTGTTTGGATAATTTACTGGGTTTTCTTAAGGTCACACAGTTAGAAAGAGGTAGCATTTGGATTCAGACACAGTTCTCCTGAATATAAATTTTTTTTCTTTATATCATAAAGCTTATACAAATAGAATTTAAATAAACTTAAATTTAAATGAAAATGATATCATAAGTATCATAAAATATTTTAGACATTTAGATGACAGCAAAATTAAAATTTGCAATTCATTGCAATTTCATAATGAGAGGTATTACTCTGTATATAGACACCTGAAGAATGGATTGGATTCTGATAGTAGAGATGGTGGAAGAGGACATTCCAGATGGAACAAAAGGCAGGGAGTAGACAGCAGACATAAAGAAGAGCAGATCATATGACGGAAACATAAAAAATCCTCCCTGACTGAAATTTGGGATATATGAAGGAAGTGATTTGACAATATTTAAAAGACAGATTGGGATCCAGTTATAGAGAATTTAAAGTTTGCACTTTTCTCCATAAGCCAGTAGTTTTCAGCCCTGGCTGAGTATCATAATCAATTTTCTAAAATGCCCATGCCCTGGCACACACCCAGAGATCCTATTATACTACCTCTTAGGGGTATGGCCATCTGCATACTTTAAATATCCTCTATTGATTCTGCTCTGTAGGCACAGTGGAAAATCAGTGTCATGGTGACTGAAGTGTGGTCTATTCCATGTGTGATATGTAGACTGTGCCAGTCTATAAACTGTTACCATCCTTGATGAGAAATTGAGAGTATGTGCATAAAAATTGTACAGCAATTTAATGATGTAATTTTATATCTGTTAAAACATATAACTTAGGAAGTGGCACTGTATTTTGTATGCCATTTTTTTAATCTATGTGATTCATTTTATTGTATTTTACAAAGGTATTCTTTCTTGTGAAATGGAAATCAAAAGCAAAAACAAAACTGGGCTTTCAATACAGATAATTAAGAAGTATTCTCTAAGCCACAGTGCCTTCTGTGAATATGAAACAATGTCATAATCGTGGTACTTTTCTAACATTGATAAGGCTCTGGCACATCAGCTAGATGAGAACAGAATCCAGGTAGACGCCCACATGTTGAGACATGCTTGGATACAAGTACATCAATGGTAAAGGAAAGAAAGGTTAAATGAATCAGAAAAATACACAAAGAAGAAAAAGTAAAAATTGTCCATACGTCAAATTTAGAATTAAAAAAAAGGATAAAATCTAAAATTCAGTGCTATTATTAAGAGATATGTGAACATCAGTAAGAAAATGTGGAGAGAGAAGTGGGAAATGAGTGGGGGTTGAGATAAAGATTTTTAGCTTTAGGCAAATTGAGTTTAACATGTTGGAAATACATCAAATGGAAATCACCCCAAGGTCATGGAAAATATGGGATGAGGACTTGTTAGAGAGGTGACAGTTCAGTTCGGTTCAATTACTCAGTCGTGTCCAACTCTTCGCTGCCCCATGGACTGCAGCACACCAGGCTTCCCTGTCCACCACCAGCTCCCAGAGCTTGCTCAAATTCATGTCCATCAAGTTGATGATGCCATCCAACCATCTCATCCTCTGAGAGATGCCAGTTGGGAATAACAATCATGGGTGATATTCAAAATATACGACAGCCAATGCAGCAGCACACTCACGAGCCTGAATGCACCGTGGCCACAAGCACACAGCACTGCCTGGCAAGTGCCCACCGCTGACTATGGGCTCTAGATGCAGGCGAGACAGCGATGGGTGGGGGGTGAACAGGCAACAGGATCTCTGCGTGGGAAATGACTGAAGAAAAAACAAGAATTTGATGACAAACTCTTCCAGATCATCCAAACTTTGTATGTTTGAAGTGAAGGAGAGACAGAGGGTATTAAAAAGACAGGACTGTGTCATGAAATTAATTTTCTCTTGAAGTCAGGATGAGGAGAAATTTTAAGAGGAAAGACAAAGACTGTAAATAGTGATCAATTCAACAGAGAAATTGAGGAGAATGAGAAGCAAGGTAAAGCATATGGATTTAGTGAACAGGAATAAACAGGAAAACTTGAAGAAATCAGGTTTGATATTATAGGGAAATTTTAAGATACACAGCAATAAATAACAATATTTGGTAATAATGATGCAGAGCCAGAAAATATAAATTCTTCTTAACAAAGGTATCAGAAGACTAAACAGAAATGACAAGGTTATAGTTTAAGAAGGTGAGAAAAAACAAAGACCATCAATATTTGAAGAGTGAATAGATGAGAATTTTCCAGATTTGATGAAATACCTCAATTCATAGATACTAAATCCCAAGAAATCTTAAACAAGTAATCTCAATATATTTTAACAAAGTTTTCCCACATTAAATACATGGAAATCTTAAAACTGTTAGACTTCAAATACGTGGAAATCTTAAAAGCTGGCAAAGATGAAAGACCACAAGAAAAAGTGCTGCATAAACCAAAAACACAGATTTCTTGGTAGAAACAATGGAAGCTGGAAAATAGTGGAATCATAATTTCAAAGTGCTAAAAGAAAACTCAGAAATCCATACCCAGCAGAAATCCTTCAATGGAAATGGAGGCAAGCTAAAGACATTTTCAGATAAACAACTGAAACAGCATGCCTCTGAAGAAAATTTCCCTGACTGAAGGAAAATGATTTGAGCTGGAAAGCTATAGATACAGAAAGGAACCAAAAACAGCAAGACGAGTAAATACATAGAAATTTCACGTAAACATCAACTGTACAAAATTTTAATTATGCGTTGTGAAGTTTAAAATACAAAGAGACAAATTAAAGTAAATATCAGCAGCGTGCAAATCATGAAGGGGTAAAGGTCCATTTTACAGAACTTGAAAAAGGGAGAATGTGCAAGAGGCTAGACCCTCTTGATGTTCTAGAAAGACTGTTATTACCATAGGATGAGGAGCAGGTAAAGCTGTTAGGAAATTAATGCCTCAAAGAAGAAGTATCAATGCCACTTTGAAAGTGAAGAGATGAGCTGTTGTTATTAAAAGAAGTGTTATGAAGAAGATACATATGCTGACACTCTAAAATGGTCAAGGGGGATGGGTTTACATATATTGTCTTAACCTCTGTGATTTAATTCTGGGCTCCTATTAAGCCTTTATTATTTTCTCCACTTTACCAGTGAGGAAACTGTCTATGGGGTGCCACCCTGTCTTGAGTCACAGTAAGTGGCAAAGCAGGAATTGGTGAGCCCAGGCACCATCACCTCCCCTAGAAGAAAGGTGTACTGGAGCTGGGGAATATCTGTGTTTGCCATTCTATGGGTGTCAGGAGGCTCAGAGGCCCAGGTGCGGCTGCCCCTGTTTCTGCCAGGTTGCAGGGAAAGCAATGCCACATGTATGAGGACAGGCCTCTTTCAAGGTTTCAGTCAGTTAAGAGAAAGTCTCAGTTTCTGTAATCCATTAATTGTCTGGATGAATCATTCTCCTCCAGGATGAAACTCACTTCTGTCAACTGCTCTTCTATAGACTGCACTGCTGTTTTCCCCCCATCTGATTTCACAAGTGTCCATAATCTTACTCACTCTTCACTGTCATTTTCTCTTACAATGTTAAATAGCTTTGGTGTTTTATGTCATAGTCACCTGCTTCATGTTCATCCCCTTTTTGCCCCTCTTCTCTTTTTTCTTTTCCCAAGCAGATAAATCTTTGCTGCTTTTTGTAAGAACTGATAACTAATGATAAGTCTAGGTTGCCACTTTACAACATCTACAAGTTTCTAGGAATTTACTAGGAATTCTGTTTCTTGCTGTTCAGCTGCTAAGTCATGTCCAACTCTTAGTGACCCCATGGACTGCAGCACACCAGGCTCCTCTGTCCTCCACTGTTTCCATGAGTTTGCTCAAATTCATGTTTATTGAGTCGGTGATGCTATTTAACTATCTCATCCTCTGCCAACAGTTAAATGACACTTCACTGCCTGGCACAAGTAGGGGTTCCTGGTGCCCACGTTCAGCCTGGCAGACAGAGGCAGGATTTTAAACGACCACTGCCAGCCTCTGTCTCTGATGGACACAGCTCCCTCAATATACCAAAAACATCTTCGCATCATCATCCAAATTATAAACCATTTCTTATAACAGCAGACCATCAACTGTTTTTTCCACACTGTTTTTTCATAAGAAAGGAAAAAAAATCATATAGTCATACAACAGGTAAGACACGAAAATATAGCCACAAAAATATTTCCTGAGTGTAAGGTTCAGAAAATATGGTTAATCAGCCAGTGTTTTAATTACCCTGAGGTTGGACATTCAAACCAAAAATTCATAATCTAATTAAAGAAGTCCATCATATAGACAGAGCATAAAGCAACATGCAATTAACATTTCCTAAAAATGAAACTGATGCAAGAACATTTTGATTTATTCTAATTATAGTGTTAATTCTGTACCTAATGCAGCAATGGTTTTGCATTAAGAAAAAGTCCTTGAAAGGTCTTTCTTCAAACTGTAATAAGTTTATATTTCTCCCACTGTAGTTGCGTGTAACATACATAAAAGAAATAAAAAGAATTCTCAATCTGTGGATATTATAAAATATAGATGACAGAAACCTGGCCCTGAATGCTCCCATAAAAACAGTTTGCTACAATCATACTACAAAGTGTCTTAAGGATAGTACTTTGATCAATCTGCTTCATTCATCTCCATGTACTTGAAAGAATGTCTTAGGAAGGGCTAAGAGCCAATATATCTGAATTCTTAAATATAGACTTGCACTTGGTACTCTGTATTGCTCCCACTACAGTGCCATGAACCCACTAAACCTTCTGAAAGCATTGCTTCCAGCATGGTGGTGGGTACTTTCTCTAATAGAACATGCTATGGTATACAACTGATCATAGGGAAAGCCGATGAATTGCATGTGACTCCTGGTATTTAAAGGTTTCAAAAGTGAAGGTACTATATTCCAAAGTGTGATATTAAACATGAATGAAGTAGAAGGCAACTTGAGGAATCTCCTAGTCCCTTTATTTTACAGATCAGGAATCTAACAATCAGAGAAGTAAACAGTTCTGCCTATTTGTACACCAAGTCCTGTGAAAGTTCAGTTCAGTTCAGTCACTCAGTCGCTTCTGACTCTTTGTGACCCTGTGGACTGCAGCAGGGCAGGCCTCCCTGTCCATCACCAACTCCCAGAGTTTACTCAAACTCATGTCCATTGAGTCAGTGATGCCATCCAACCATCTCATCTTCTGTTATCCCCTTCCCCTGCCTTCAGTCATTCCCAGCATCAGGGTCTTTTCAAATGAGTGAGTTTTTCGCATCAGGTGGCCAAAGTACTGGAGTTTCAGCTTCAACATCAGTCCCTCCAATCAATATTCAGGACTGATTTCCTTTGGATGGACTGGTTGGATCTCCCTGCTGTCCAAAGGACTCTTGGGAGTCTTCTCTTACACCACAGTTCAAAAGCATCAGTTCTCTGACACTCAGCTTTCTTTATAGTCCAACTCTCACATCCATACATGACTACGGGAAAAACCACAGCTTTGACTAGACAGATCTTTGTTGGCAAAGTAATGTCTTTGCCTTTTAATATGCTGTCTAGGTTGGTCACAACTTTTCTTCCAAGGAGTAAGCGTCTTTTAATTTCATGGCTGCAGTCACCATCTGCAGTGATTTTGGAGCCCACAAAAATAAAGTATGTCACTGTTTCCACTGTTTCCTCATCTATTTGCCATGAAGTGATGGGACCAGATGCTATGATCTTAGTTTTCTGAATGTTGAATTTTAAGTCAACTTTTTCACTCTCCTCTTTCACTTTCATCAAGAGGCTCTTTAGTTCTTCTCTTTCTGCCATAAGGGTGGTGTCATCTGCATAGCTGAGGTTATTGATATTTCTCTCGGCAATCTTGATTCCAGCTTGTGCTTCATCCAGTCCAGCATTTCTCATGATGTACTCTGCATATAAGTTAAATAAGCAGGGTGACAATATACAGCCTTGACATACTGCTTTCCCAATTTGGAACCATCTATTGTTCCAATTCCAGTTCTAACTGTTGCTTCTTGACCTGCATACAGGTTTTTCAGGAGTCCTATGCAAAGTGGAGCCAAATGAGCTCTACTGACTCCTAGATCTTTGGAGTCAGAAAGATCTGGTTTTAGATCCAACTTTTGCACATAAACATGTGAACATGCAAGGTACTTCCCTAACTCTTGCTTTCCTCATCTTTAGAACAGAAACAGTAATGCAGACCCAGCAGGATGTGAAGATTAAATGAAATAATGATAAGATACCTTTAATGTGGCTGCTCCTTTAAGCTGCAGAACTCAAGGTGATAGTTTTCCTTCTAAGGATATGTGAGGATTATCTTAAATACCCTCTAGAGAATGTCAAAAAAGAGAAAGACTTCCATATGCATCAGAGGTTAGCAAAATTATCAGCACCAATTATTAAAGATTCTTCACCAACATCAAGAGAATTATAAATGAGATCTTTGGAAGTAAGAGGGTAAGAGGTTCTTCAAAGAAGCCATATAAGCCTTCTATGATGGATGAGCCCAAGGAGTATCTATGCCTTCAAATCAGTCCAGGAAGACATTTTGTATTCTTTTTTTTTTCAATAACTCCTAATATTTATCGTGCTAAATCTATCTTGCTGTAGCCACACAAGCCATATTTTGTGTCCTTTTATTAATTAAAAGGTGGTGTGTGAAGGATGGGGAGGAAAGATAGATGTGTAAAGGTGGAAAAGAGAAGAAATCTTTTTTGAATATTTCTGTTGTCTTTTTTTTTTTTTTTTTACTGGAGTATAATTCCTTTACAAAGCCCAGGTGGCACAGTGGTAAAGAATCTGCAGGTTCGACCCCTGAGTTGGGAAGATCCCCTGGAGTAGGAAATGGCAACCCACTTCAGTATTCTAGCCTGGAAATTCCATGGACAGCAGAGCTTAGTGGGTCCATGGGGTCACAAAAAGTTGGACACAACTGAGCACTATCCATACAATTGCTTTACAATATTGTGTAGTTATATATCACTATACAACATAAACTATGGTTTTGCATGCTGTTAAAATTCTGTAAGTACTATAATTTTGAATAAAAAAAAAGAGGAGTCTAACAGGGCTCTCTTTCCCCATTTCAGAATGGAAATTAGGGTAAAAAAGAAATAATAACTTTGAAAAAGTATAAAGTTGCAATTACTCTAATAAAATAAAAAAATTAATTTCTAAACTTAAATTTACAGACTGTTTTTATGTTTTGTAAAGTATTGGTAGTACTTTTTATTTATCTAAGAATGCCTAGAGAATGACAGAATTTGAGCTAACTGCCATCCAAGAAGATAGGAAGAATTAGTCCCACAGAACTGCTCTAACAAGAAGTGAACAGACCATTGACAGATGAATGGATAAAGATGTGGTACATATATACAACAGAGTATTACTCAGCCATAAAAAGAACAAAATAATGCGAGTTGCAACAACGTAGATGGACCTAGAGATTATTCACACTAAGAGAAGTAAGCAAGACAGATAAAGACATATATGATATCACTTACATGGGGAATCTAAAAAAAATGACAAAAATAAACTTATTTACAAAACAGAAATAGACTCACAGACTTAGAAGACAAATGTATGGTAACTAAAGATGAAAGATGTGTGGAGGCATATCAGGAGCTTGGGGTTAACATATACACACCACTATACATAAAAAAGATATCAACATGTACCAATTGTATAGCACAGAGAACTCTACTCAACACTCTGGAACAAACTAAATAGTAAAAGAATCTGAAAAAGAATAGATATATGTAAAAAAAAATCTTAAGAGAATATTGAATTAAATTGGAAACGTAAATTTAAAAAAAGACGTGACCAGACGTTAAGTTGATATCTGACTATATCCCATGAGTCTTGCCTCTCCAATATAGCAGTTAGACCACAATAAAGATTATTTTACAATTAACCTATTTTTAGTAGAGTTCCTGTGAGTAAATTCTCACAAATAAGATTGTGGAGGATTTCATGTAGGTGCCATAATTTACTTAACCAAATCTCATTTGTTAAATCATTTTTAAAATCATGATTGACAATATTTAAATGAATGTAATTTTATATAACAAGTTTTTCATACTTTTGAATTATTTACTTAAAATAAATACCCATAAATGAGGCTTATGAACTTGTGTATGCATTATTTTCGCTCTTCACATATGTTACCAAATTGCTCTCTAAAGAGACTTCACGACCTTTATTGCTACCAGGAGTATATGAATATTTCTGTTTTACTAGAATTAGATATTATTAGTTTAAATGCAAAATTAATACCTATAAAATAATACCTAGCTTTTAAACCTGAATCTCTTTACTACAAAACATTCTTCCATACATTTACCATTTATATTTTTATCTCTGAGGAATGGTTTACATTTATGCAAATTCATCCCAAAGGTATGTTCTGATTAAAGGATACTTGGTGTCACATCAGGCTCTCTGGCTGAATTTACAGCAGCAGGAAGGAAAGGAACATCATAGAGGGTACAACAGTCATAAATATTTGTAGAAATTCCACTCTCCAGGTTCCTATTTCCAGGCATTAGCAATCAGTACTGAGTCAAAAGACAATGGAATTCTTAGAGAGATCTTCTTGGGAAAGGAACTAATTTCCTTGTTTTGTAAAATATATACTATTAAGGATATGATTGAGTCAAAGATGGAAAAAAATCAAGGGAATTTTATTTCTTGTATAGTGCTTCTAATAAATTTTAGCAATCAGGATAATCAGCTTCTTTTCACATTAAGTCTAAAATAGGACACTGAATACCTTCTTACCCAAAGTAAAGTAAAATTTTACTGTTAAGCAACACTAAAACAGAATAAGAAAATTCTTCTGTAGTAATTACAAATTCTACTTTCTTAAAGATTGTTTTGGGTTTGACTAAAACATAAAGATACATATTACTTTTAAATAAGAGGAATCTTCAGAGAAACATTCGTGTATTGAAATACTGCAAATATCAAAATACATGAGTTTCACAGAAAAATGCAAAAGATGGATAATGATTGTCACAAAGAAATGGTTAGAAAGATATTTCACAACAACATCCAAACAGCAAAGGTATTTAGTTGTAGAAATCATAAAGCAGAAAATATATTTTCAAAATCAGTGATCTTTACCAAACATTTGAATTTTGGATAATAATATATTTCTACCCAAATGAACCCTGCTATTATATCTACATGACAGCTGCCAAGTTGTTCCGGAAGGAAATTTGGCTCATGTGCTTTACAGCAGTTCATCCATTTAGTTAAACAGCTGGCAAGGTTCAGAAATACCAGAATTAGGACATATTAATATGCAAAGAGCAGTTCAGAATGATGGATATTTTCTTCTGCTCAGACTTGCTCACAGTTCTGTACTTTAAACAAAGATACAATCATAGAAGCTTTGACTTTAACTGGCATTAAGTTTGGGTTCTAAGATGACAGTTCCTTTAAGGACAGTTTCCATCATTCTTCTCAGGAACATGAGAGAAAGGACAGAAGGCAGAGAAAACACAATTTCCTCTCCTTGGTTTCCTTTGGGTCCTAAGAACTTTCCCTTTTACTCTAGTATTCCTGAGGCTGGTTCTACATTTCTACCTAATCTCTTCAAATCTCACTTCATACTCTGACCTGCCATAGTTATTATGAGTTTTAGAGATGAGTGATTCTACAGAATTATTTGATAAAATCCACCCTCTTGAACACATGTACACTGTTGGTGGGGATAAACTGGTACAGCCACTACAGAAAAAAATATAGAGTTTCCTTCAAAAATTAAAAAGTGAACTACCATATGATCCAGAAATTCCACTTCTGGGTATGTATATATCCAAAGCTAATAAAACCGCTACCTCGAAGAGATACCTGCACTCTCCTGTTCACTGCAGCATTATTCACAAGAGTGAAGACATGGCAACATCCTTAGTGTTCAGGAGAATGGGTAAAGAAAAGAATGGGCAATAGAAGAATGGGTAAAGAAAATGGAATATTATTCAACTATGAGAAAGAACTCCTGCCACTGCAACAACATGGATAAAACGTGAAGGCACAGTGCTAAGTGAAGTGAGTCAGACACAGAAAGGCAAGTACTTCATGATGTCACCTACATGTGAAATTAAACAACACAAGAAATTACAGGTATGGAAAACAAGCTGGTGGTTACCACAGGTAGGGGGTGTTGGGTGGGAGAACTGGGTGAAGGTGGTCAAAAGGTGCAAACTTCCAGCTATAAGATGAATAAGCTTTGAGGATATAATGTACATCATGGTGACTAAAGTTAGCAAAACTGTATTGCTTATGTGAAGCTGCTAAGAGAATGGATCCTAAAAGTTCTAATTATAAGAAAAAAAAATTGTAACTGTGTGGTGATGGATGTTAACTAGCTTTATTGCACCAATCATTTTGCAATATATATACATGCACTGAATCACTATTTTATGCACCTAAAACAGATACAATGTTATGTCAATTATATTGAAATAAAACTGGGGGTAGGGGAGAATTCACCCTCTTTCCTAAATAAAACAAACAAATAAACCAGCAAACAAATAAAACAATTATTTAGCAAACAAAAAGAAGAGGAAACCTGTTGACGAACGTAGGTACCAGTAATATTCAGTCTGCATAATATTTGTTAGGAAACATTAGAAACATTCATAAAATATTCCAGCAATAAGACATAACTACCCTCTATCATCAGTAGTACTGTTCAACACTATATCAGAAGTTCTGCCAGGTAAAATACAAGATAAATACATAAGTGATAGAATAATGAGAAACAAAGAAAAAAATTCTACTTGGAAAAGCCAAGAAAATCAATCGACAAACTGATAAGTGATTTCAGCCAACCCATGATAAAAAATAAAAGTAGACCAAAATCAACAGCATCAGCAATAGCCAATTTGAAAGCATAAGTAAAAATACCCAATTACACTGGCAACACACATATTAAAATAGTTAGGAATAAATCTAATGAGAAAATTGTGAGTTCTCTACAAAGAAAGCCATACAATTATATTTAAGAACATAAAGGAAGGTATAAAGAAATGAACACACACCTCATGCCAGGTTAAGAGAGTTCAATGTCAATGTATGGCAAAAACCACTACAATATTGTAAAGTAATTAGCCTCCAACTAATAAAAATAAATGGAAAAAAAAAAGAGAGAGTTCAATGTAATGGAGATGTCCATTATCCAAATTTTAATCAATTCAGTTAAAATTTAGCATGTTTTCCAAGAAACTCATCAAACAGATTAAGCTTCATTTGGAAAACTGAGTTTAGAAGACACAGATGAAGGAATAAACATATCTATACACTGTATGGTAGGCAAGTTTAAAATTTTTTTAAGAAAGGACTGGAAAGTAAAGGTAAAAAACTAGCCATTAAAGATATTTTTTAAAAAATCATAAGCTTGTGGTGGTGATTAACATTTAATTACTGTTCTATGCAAAGATTTGTTATAAGAAAGGGAAAAACAATCAGTGCCACCGAATAGAAAATGCAAAAGCAGATTTATGTGTTCAAACTCAAAGGATGATAAGGGTAACCTTCCAAAATAGCAGGGAAAGGATGGATGGGAAAACTCAGTAAATAGGGTTTACAAACTGGTTATCAACTTGTGGGGTAAAAATAAACTTACAGATTATATATCATATATTCTAAATGTAATGAAACAATAATAATATTAGAAAAAATATACAATGGATCTTTAGACTATTGAAGAGCTTAAACCAATACAGGGGGAGAGCAACAAAGGCAAAGACTAAAAAACTTGGGGATGTAAAATACAGGCTTCTATGTAATAAAGTACCAAGAAGAGTACCAGTGTACTTTTGATATTAAAATTCTCCTTCTGTTTAAACTCTTCTGTTTAGAAACAGAAGACAGAGAGGAAAAAGTTCTACTACATGAAACAAATATAATATCAGATATCTTATCTGATATTATATGTTGGTTAATAAAATTGACTCCAGGTTTGTTTGATTATCTGAATTTGTACCCAACTCTGCCAGGTACTGTGACCTTGGCCAGGGTTTCTCAGCTGTCTGGTCTCAGTTTCCTCATTTGTAAAATGGAGACAATCCCACCAAGTTTGTTGTGCAGAAAGAAGTAAATTAGTTAATCCACATAAAGTGCTTAGAATGGTGTGTGGGCTCATTAGCCATAAGTGTCATTATTACCATACACAACAAAAAATAATATTCAGGATATTTAAATATGTAAATAATTTTTAAAATTAATTTTTAAAGTACAAAGAATGTAATCTACAAGTGAATAAAATTTAGGGACAAGTAATTCATAGAAGAAGAAATATAAATGACCAATAAACATTAAAAAAAATCCTCAATGGTAATACTCTAAGAAATGTGGATCCAGACTCCAATAAAATAACAATTTGTAACCATCAGATTAAAAAAAAATAATCAACAGAATGATTATAGTGCCAGTGGAGTTATAGAGAAACAGCCCCTCAAATTCAATGTTGGTGAATATAAGTTTATGCCTACTTTTGAAGAAGAAATATGGGAGAACATTATAAAATATAAAATATATATACTATCACCAAAGCCTTCGACTGTGTGGATCACAATAAACTGTGGAAAATTCTGAAGGAGATGCGAATACCAGACCACCTGACCTGCCTCTTGAGAAACCTGTATGCAGGTCAGGAAGCAACAGTTAGAACTGGACATGGAGCAACAGACTGGTTCCAAATAGGAAAAGGAGTACGTCAAGGCTGTATATTGTCACCCTCATTATTTAACTTATATGCAGAGTATATCATGAGAAATGCTGGGCTGGAAGAAGCACAAGCTGGAATCAAAACAGCCAGGAGAAATATCAATAATGTTAGATATGCAGATGACACCACCCTTATGGCAGAAAGTGAAGAGGAACTAAAAAGCCTCTTGATGAAAGTGAAAGAGGAGAGTGAAAAAGTTGGCTTAAAACTCAGCATTCTGAAAACTAAGATCATGGCATCTGGTCCCATCACCTCATGGGAAACAGATGGGGAGACAGTGGAAACAGTGTCAGACTTTATTTTTGGGGGGGCTCCAAAATCACTGCAGATGGTGATTGCAGCCATGAAATTAAAAGACGCTTACTCCTTGGAAGGAAAGTTATGCCCAACCTAGATAGCATATTAAAAAGCAGAGACATTGCCAACAAAGGTCCATCTGGTCAAGGCTATGGTTTTTCCAGTGGTCATGTATGGATGTGAGAGTTGGACTGTGAAGAAAGCTGAGTGCCGAAAAAAAGATGCTTTTGAACTGTGGTGTTGGAGAAGAGTCTTGAGAGTCCTTTGGACTGCAAGGAGATCCAACCAGTCCATCCTAAAGGAGATCAGTCCTGGGTGTTCATTGGAAGGACTGATGTTGAAGCTGAAACTCCAATACTTTGGCCACCTCATGCGAAGAGTTGACTCACTGGAAAAGACCTGATGCTGGGAGGGATTGGGGGCAGGAGGAGAAAGGGACGACAGAGGATGAGATGGCTGGATGGCATCACCGACTCGATGGGCATGAGTTTGAGTAAACTCCGGGAGTTGGTGATGGACAGGGAGGCCTGGCGTGCTGCGATTCATGGGGTCATGGAGAGTTGGACACGACTGAGCGACTGAACTGAACTGAACTGATCATCTAACAATTCCACTTCCTAAAATCTGCCCTGCATAAATACTCTAGTCCTGCAAAAATACATTGTTTATAATTAGGGATATGAGGAAATCCCTGAATGTCCATCAGTGTAGCTAGGTAAACAATGATTCATGGTTTAATGCAACTGTTTAAAATAATAAGCTATATCTACATATACTGTCAAAGAATTTTCAAAGCCATACTGTCAAATTGAAAAAGAAATTGAAGAAAAATACATAATAATTGATCCCATGTACTTTTTAAAGTCCACAAAACAGTATAATATATAATTCATACATAAACATGTGTACTATACAAAGCATATTTGTAGAAAAATATATATGCTTTACTTGTATATGTATATATGTAAACCACATAAAGACAATGGTCAATTTGGGGACCAGGCAAAGGAGGGAGTGGGGCCTGCAGGAAAACAATTTTATCAAGGTTGAATTTTATTTTATGTGTACTGACTAAATCCTTTACAATGAAGTGTATTCACTTATTTATTGTGAAATTTTAAAATTCAACAAAAGCAATGAGACCTAGCACACAGAAGCACTCAAATAATTGCTGTTACTGTAAATATGAATATAATGATTAATTCTGAAATTATATGCTAGTCTCTTGCTCTCAAGGCACTAAGAGTCTAGTTTTCTGAGAACGAGGATGAATACCACTCTCAGCTCTAAATGCATTACAATTTTTCAAACCAGATTTCTAAAACCAACGTAAAGTGAAAGCTTGCATAGCTTTCAAATGATCCGGAATCCCTGCTGGATTGATTCAAAATGAAAGAGAAGCCTCAGTCCTCCTCTTCAGTAGACGTGGCCTAACTAACACAGAGCTTGGTCTTGCAGAGGCCAGCATACTTTCAAAGAGAAGAAGAAAATTCACATTCTGAGGGTTGTGTCTTTTTTGTTTGCTTTATTCATATTTTCATTTTTTAAAATTACTCGCATTAATATCCTATGTCTGTGCAGCTGACAGAAATGCAATTTATTTGAGAAAGAGAAACATGAATTGCCCCAGGTTTTTAATTTTGATTGTTAAAAATATGATACAGTGAATGCTGATTTGAAACCTCTAAAAACAAGCTTTGCAAAATTCAAGTCATTTCTAGATAAAATGTTAAATTTTCTATAGCAAGTTTATATCAGGGAAGCATCAATTATTTTAGGTCTGCCCTTCAGTTCATACCATAGAAATCTCAGTCTTTTCTCGGTCTGTCCTTCAATTATAGATATAAGGTCAACAGTTTGGTATATTATACTTAATGTAATGGTTGTATCCAATTTATCCCTTTCTCATCCAATGATAATTCTTATTAATGTAAGTTATGTGGAATAGATGGAGTCAGGCCAATCATAAAGTCCCCTGACTGCAGTTATGAAATTCACTCAACTTCATAATGATGGAAAGTCATATCTGGAAATTCCGAGGGTACCTTCAACTTGGAAGTTAACTTCTTTGAGTAAATTAGGACTGTCCTTGGCAAATGGTAAAGGACCTCACTAAATAAAATGCATGATTAGATTTACACTGACATAAATGTATTTCCCTATGCCTCAATTTATTCATTTTAAAAATGAGATTGGATTAGATGATTTAATCCTAATTTTCAGTCCAAAAAAAAAGTGGTGGGGGGGGGGGAATATTAAGTATGTGCTTTCTTATAGAAATCATTCCAGAGAAAATTAGGTCAATTTTAAGTAAGAAGTAAAAAAGAAAATAAAATATAGATATATCTCTGGTGAAATTCTAGAACAGATTATCAAAGATGTATGTGGTCCATCAGTACTTGACAAATAAAAGTTAATAGTAATAATGATCATAATAATTTAGCAAAGGTTGCATAAGAAATTTCATCAAATAAGAGGTTTTTTTTTTTCTTTTTAAAGCAGGATAACTGGACTAAACAATGAAAAAAATGCTGGAAAGATTACATTCATTCAGGTTGTTATCAAGATATTTGAAGATTTTTTCATGTGAAGATTCAAAAATGTGGATAGTGAGGTCTTCTTGCGGCTTGGGAGATAAAAAGGACGGATATCTGTTTCATTACCAAGATAAAATTCATGATCAAGTTGAAGGATTAATTATTTATTAAAAACTGGAGAAGGAAATGGCAACCCACTCCAGTATTCCTGCCTGGAAAATCCCGTGGACAGAGGAGCCTGGTAGGGCTACAGTCCATGGGGTTGCAAAGAATTGGACACGACTGAGTGACTTCACTTTCCTTTTCTTTTTCCTTTATAATGGTTTATTATCTCTTTTGAAGGTTTTGCCCACAGTCTTGACTCCATTACTTTTTAAAAAATCAATAACTAAAGATATAAAGAGAATCACATTTAGAAATCATTTAAGTCAAGGAAGCATGGGTAACTGTATATCTAATCACAAAACCTTAATTCCAAATGTTTAACAGGCTAAAGTGACAAGAATAAAACTATGAGAGGAAATGTTAATAAAGAAAAATCCTGCCTACCAGTAAAAAGGAATAAATAATAAAAATTCTGGCTATTCAATACTCCATCAGTACTATGAATATGACACAGTACTTACATGTCTAAAACAAGCTTGACATGAACCAGTCATGTGCATGACTTCATCTTCTCCCTCCCTCAAAACAACTGCAGTTTAAAGTTGACTACTAGTGTTCAGGAAAACTATGTTTCGGTGTTCAGAAATCTATGTTTACTTCTGGCTACCCTATTTAAAAGATAATGGTTACCTTTTTAGTTCTGGCTACCATACTTAAAAATACATTAGAGACAATTTTAGACAAAAGGCAGTTTTAAATATGGTAACTCTACTCGGAACTGTGTCACATGAAGAAATTAAAGATATTTTTAGCTTAGAAATACAAGGTCTGTGCACTTGGCTTTGTAGGTACAATTTTTAGAAAGGAAGTAAAGGGAAGTAGGCAGTCCATCCTAAAGGAGATCAGTCCTGAATATTCATCGGAAGGACTGATGCGGAAGCTGAAACTCCAATACTTTGGCCACCTGATGCAAAGAGCTGACTCATTTGAAGAGACCTTGATGCTGGGAAAGATTGAAGGCGGGAGGAGGAGGGGATGACAGAGGATGAGATGGTTGGATGAAATCACCGACTCAATGGACATGAGTTTGAGAAGACTCCAGGAGTTGGTGATGGACAGGGAGGCCTGGCATGCTGCAGTCCATGGGGTTGCAGAGAGTCAGACACGACTGAGTAACTGAACTGAACTGAAAGGGAAGCAAAATGAAAATCCTAATATTTGTAGAATTATGTCTTGGAAAACAAATTTGTTTCACATTTAATTCTTTTTATCCTGTCTTATTTTTGTAAATAGATGTTTAACCAAAAACAACAGAATTATTCTTCACAGCCACCATTTTTATAATCAGGAAAAGAGAAAAGTGGAAAGAAGAGATATATAAGCTTAGTTAAAGCAAACATCCTAGTTGCACTCATGTTTCTCCAGGTTTATTCATCTTGTGTATTCAATGTCAAGCATATTGGCAGGTAAAGAGCAGATATTCAATAAGTTTAAATAAATGAATGTTTAAATAAATGAATAATGGAAGAATGAATAAGTAATTATGGAGTGAATGATTGGAGAGGTCCCAGACACTAGAAATGTTCCAGTCAAGGCTGGATGACTATTTATCAGGAATCTCTTGAAAGGATTTCTAAAAGAAGATAATGAGACTAGGAGACTTGAAGATGCCTTTTAAATGTCAGATTATTTAAGGGATCAATTATTTCCTATAGTTTTGATCACTATTATCATTTAAGTATGAGAACTTGTTCAAAGATACAAGTTTATTATTAAAGGGAGAGACAGTGATACATAAATGTAAAGTTTAAGATTTCTGGTATGGAAAAGCTTGGTAACACATTTTTCCATATGTAAGTAAATTATGTCAATTTAAGTGGAATGCCCTTCAGAAAGGAAATAAAATATATAATTTGAATGGCAATGTACAAGTTCACTTTTGTCATGAACTACTAAATCCTTCTTACAGTTTTGACAAAAACAGCAATTAAATTACATTCTAAAACAATATCTGTGTATTTCATTTGGGATCCTAACTTACCTATGTAGCTTTAATGCATTTTACATTGAAATTAAGTACAGTTTCCAAAGATTAGTAGTAACTCCTGTGAATAAGTAGCTACATATGTTTCATGCTTAAGTTTTTTATTATAAATATTTTATAATACAACTCAAATGTTATGTTCTATTACGCTTATTTTTTAAGAGAATTTTTTTAAAGTATTTAAAATAAAATATATTACAGACAGTGTTAGAAAAATAAGGATGGTGTACATAGATAAACAAAGGCATTAACCATATCCCATAGGATATTGAAATGATCTATTTTTTTAAAAATTATTGAAATGTTGTAAGGTTTTAGATATACAAAGAATAATAATTTTAAACTAATAATAAAACATTAAGTAATCTGAAGAATTTTAGAAGAATATAATTATGTCAAAAACCTGTAATGAAACACATAAATTTTAATGGTGTTTGTCTTTTGCTAGTGGGACTGTGGGTGATTCCCCCCCCATTCTTTCTACATTTTTATAATCAGCATAGACTATTTTCAAAAAAGTTTTCATAAAATAAGAGTAAACTAACACATGTTACATATTTCAAAAGCAAAATATTTATGCTAATTTAAAAACTATTATTTAACTTGAATGTCTTTATGTCACACAAATGAAAAGCTCTCCTATAACACATCTTAAGGGTACCTGGGGCAAAGCCCCTTAATACAGCACTAGGAAAGGAATTATTTCACTGAACTGAATACTCATTAGGCAGTTAAAGTAGGGAAAAGGGGCACCCAAAATGTTGGTCAGAAGAAGTGGTGGCTAAACCAAGGACCTGAGTGAAGACTCCCGGCAGGAAAATGAGTCTGGCACAGCCCCTTCCCCGATTGGTCTCGGGCTCATGCCTTATTTGCATAGGGTACAAACAATCAGGCCCCAGGACTGCCCAGAGGAGGGAACAAAGGATTTAAACAGGAAGTCAAAAAGGGGGCAGGACCACTCCTGCAGGAGTTGGTCTGCTCTCACATTTCCAGAGCGTACAGCTGAATAAATCTTGCCTGTTTGAGCTATCCTGGTCTGTCCTTTCAATTCTTTGCTATGATGAGATAAGGACCAAGGGAGAGAAGAACCAACCTAATACTCCAAATAAGCAAAGTCACTTTTTAAGCAGTAAAATCATTGGAAAATTAGACCAACTTATAAATTTTATTTTTTCCTGAATCATTTTAAGCTCCTTTCTTGCTTTCATGATGCGATCAATATTTTTTAACCTTCTCTAAATGGCTCTAAAGGAGATCAGTCCTGAGTGTTCATTGGAAAGACTGATGCTGAAGCTGAAACTCCAATACTTTGGCCACCTCATGCGAAGAGTTGACTCATTGGAAAAGACTCTGATGCTGGGAGGGATTGGGGGCAGGAGGAGAAGGGGACGACAGAGGATGAGATGGCTGGATGGCATCACCGACTCGATGGGCATGAGTTAGAGTAGTCTCCGGGAGTTGGTGATGGACAGGGAGGCCTGTCGTGCTGTGATTCATGGGGTCGCAAAGAGTCGATCACGACTGAGCAACTGAACTAAATGGCTCAGAGATATTTTGTGACTGTCAGGGATTTAACAGTGGAGCACTCAGTGCCTGCCAAGGTGCAGAAGGGCATTGGTGCCAATAAAAGTTTTAGCTTTTGAGTTATAGTGCTTATTCCTCACACAATTTCTGTGCTAGATATTAATACTTATTAGACATTTTATTATACATTACTACTGTTATTATGTCTTTCTTTACCTTTTACTCTTCTTCCCTTGACTTCCCCTAGTTTATGGCTTCAAATACCACATGGTATACAAATAAATTAATACTGCTTATGGTTATATTTAATAAACAATCTCTTAAATTTATTCATCAACAAATATGTTCCATGGTCAGGCATACATCAAGGTAATTGAAGAGCTGGGAGCTGGGAGCAGAGTGTGTTTGAGAGGGTCCAAGTGGCCAAAACAAAGTGAAGAAAGACTGGCAGTGTAATAGAACATGCTCGGAGATGAAGTAAAACCCCAAGTTATGCAGCACACTACAGGCAACATACAGATTTTGGTTTTAACTCCGGGTAGGGAGTTGCTGAGTGGTGTTAGACCAGGAAGTCAGTATGTTCAACTTTCAATTTTTAAATATTCAGTCCACTGCAAAATTATGGTGGTTCTAACACTGAAAATATACTTAAAAGCTATTCACTTTACATCTCTGATGCTACCACCCGTACGTGAACCATACCCCCTTTTGCAGGAACCATTTTAGTTGCTATTTAATCTAAAGCATTCTTCCTTTACACTCTTGGCCCTAATCATGAAGTGTTAGAGAAAAAGAGAAAACAAAGATGACTCTAAGATTTCAGTCTGAGAACTGCAAGAATGGTATGGCCACTGAGACACAGAGCTCTGAAGACGGTTAATTTGGTGAGGCCATGGGTCAACATGATTTTGAAAAATAAAAACATGGTTAGAGAACTTACACTTACTGAATTCAACACTTTTGTAAAGCACTTCTAATCAAGAATATGTAGTACTGAAAGAAGTATAAAAATAAAGATTAATAAAATAGTCTTGAAAGCCCAAAAATAAACTCTTACATATAAGATCAATTAACTTTGACAAAGGCACCAATTCAGAGAGAAAAATGTTAGGTAGTTAACAAAAAGATGATCTTTGCAATGAAAAGCTTTGGAACAACTGGATAACACCAGACAAAAAGAGGAATTGAGACACTTTACTCACACAATACTCAAACACTAACTGAAAACGGAGCGCAGACCTAAATGTAAAAGCTGAGATGATAACATTTCTAGAAGAAAACACATAAGAAATTTCTTATGAGCTTGGGTTTGGCAAAGAGTTCTTAGATGTAACTCTAAAAGTAGAATCCATAAAAGGAAAAAAAATGATAAATTGATCTTTGTCAAAATTAAAAATATTTATGCTTTCAAAATTCACCTTCAGGAAATGAAGACAAGCTACATACAGGAAGAAAAAGTTTGCAAATCGCACGTATCTGATGAAGGACTGGTTTCCAAGATATATAAAAGGCTCTTACATATCTAAAAGAAGAAGATAAAAAATGACTTAGTTAAAACTGAATAAACAATTACAAGACATTCACTAAATAAAACATGTGAAAGACTGATAAACATATAAAAAGAAGCTTCCCTCAATGTCATTAGTCAATCAGGAAGTTCAAATTAAAGCCACAACTACTTCACGTCTATTAGAATGACAATGATCAAAAAGCAAGCGATAACAATATAATCTATATCATATGAACCAGCCATTCTACTCTTAGGAATTTACCCGGAGAAATTAAACAAATTTCTAAACACAAAAACCTGTATGGAAATAGTCATACTAGCAAGAAACAGCAAACATAGAGACAGAAGGCAGATTAGGTTAGTGGTTCCCTAGGGTTGGAGTAAGGGTGAGCATTACCTGAAAATGGGCACAGGACATCCTTTTAAAATGAAAGAAAAGTTCTAAAACTGATAATAGTAACTGTTGCATAAGCCTATAAATTTATAAAATTTGTTAAATTGTACACTTAACTCCAGAGGACTTTATGAGATGAAATTATAGCTCAATAATATTGTTTAACTTGTATGCAAATACAAAAAAATGATTACTGAAAAAAGAACAAAAGCAATTCAATAGAGGAAAAATAGTCTTTCAACAAATGGTGCTGGAATAATTGAACAACCACATGCAAAATACAAATCTAGACACTCATCTTACACTTTTCACAAAAGATAACTCAAAATGGACGTTCAACTCAAATGTAAAACAAAATGCTAGAAAACTTCTAGAAGAAAATGTAAGAGAACAATCTACGTGACTCAAGAGCATAAAAAAATAAACAAGGAGAAAAATAAATACCAGGAGAAAGTATTTGCCAAAAACATATCTGATAAAGGACTGTAATCCAAAATATACAAAGAATTCTCAAATTTTAACAATACGAAAACAAAAGACTGGATTAAAAATGAGGTCAAAGGTCTTAGCAGACACGTCACCAAAATATACAGACAACAAATAAGTATATAAAAAGAGGCTCCACATCGTATGTCAACAGGGAAATGCAAATCGAGACAACAAAGAGACTTCATTATACACCTATGAGGATGGTCAGAATTCAGAAGGTGGACCAAAGGTTGGCAAGGATGTGGAGCAACAGGAACTCTCACTTATAATGGTGGGAATACAAATGGTATGACCACTTTGGAAGACAGTCTGGTGGCTTCTTACAAAGCTAAGCATATTCTTAGCCTAACAGCCAAGGATCATGCTCCTTGGGATTTATCCAAAAGAACTGAAAACTTATGTCTACACTAAAACCTGCAGCCAGATGTTTACAGCAGCTTTAGTCATAACTGTCAGAACTTGGGAACAGCCAGGAAGTCCTTCAGCAGGCAATGAGCGCGTGTGTGTGTGCACGCACACGCTCAGTCGTGTTTAACTCTGAGTCCCCACTCACTGCAGCCCGCCAGGCTCCTCTGCCCACAGGATTTCCCAAGCAAGATTACTGAAGTGGCCTGCCATGTGTAGGCAAATGGATACATAAATTGCAGTATATTCAAACTACAGAATATTATTCAATGTTAAAAAGGGAATGAGCTATTGAGCCAGGAAAAGATATGAGTAACCTTAAATGCATATTCCTAAGTGAAAAAGCCAACTGAGTCAGTTGTACTGAGGTAGATGAACCCAGAGTATCATACTGAGTGAAGTAAGTCAGAAAGAGAGACACAAATGTCATATATTAATGCATATATTACATATATATGGATTGCAAAAAAATGGTACTGATGAACCTATTTGCAGAGCAGGAAGAGGGATGCAGATGTAGCGAACCGACCTGTGGACACGGCAGGGGAAGCAGATGGTGGGACAAACTGGGAGAGCAGCACTGACATACATACACTAGCACGTGTGAACAGACAGCTAGTGGGAAGCGGCTAGACAACACAGGGAGCTTAGCTGGAAGTTCGGCGGTGACACAGAAGGGTGGGAGGCTCAAGACGGATGAGATACATGTAAACATACAGCTGGTTCATCTTGATATACAGAAGCCAACACAACATTGTAAAGCAATTATTCTCCAATTAAAAAATTTAAACAGCCCATCTGAAAGGTTATATATTGAATGATTCTAACTATATGACATCCTGCAAAAGCAAAACTATGGAGACAGTAAAAAGATCTGTGGTTGCCAGGCCTTAAAGAGGATGGAGAGATGAATAGGTAGAATACAGAGGACTTTTAGGGTAGTAAAACTTCTGTATGATACTATAATGTGGAATACATGTCGCTACACATTTGTCCACCTCCAGAGAATGTACACTAAGAGTGAATCCTAATGTAAACTATGAGCTTCGGATGATAAGGATGTGTCAGTGTAGGTTTATCAGTTGTAACAAACGTCCCAGTGGGGGCGGCGGGTACTGATAATAGGGGAGTCTATGTGGGTGTCGGGGCAGGGAGTGTATGGGCAATCTCTATATCTTGCTGTGAACCTAAAATTACTCTAGAAAATAAGTTCATTTTTGTTTTAAACTTATGTTACCTTGACCTTAGCAAGGAAATTTCAGATACAACAGCGATAGCATAATCAACTGAAGAAAAAACTGTTAAGCTGAATCTTATTAAAAGTTACAACCTCTGCTCTGCAAAAGACACTATCAGGAGAGTGAAAAGACAAGCCAGAGATCAGGAGTAAATACATGCCAAACAGGAATCAAATAAAGGACACGTATCCAAACTCTGCAAAGAACTCTTACAACTCAACAATAAGGAAAAAAAAAATTTTGAAAGCAGACAAAATGTCTGAAGTCTTCAAAAAGATGGCAAATAAAGATAGAAAAAGATGCTCAATACCTTGTCATTAGGAAATCAAAATTTTAAACAACAACATGATGCCATTACACATCTATTAGGATGGCTAAAATCTAAAATCAGCTCACATCACCAAATGACCATGAGGGCCACACAGCAACAGGGATACTCATTCATTTTGGGGTCAAATGAACAGAAATGTATAGAAGACAATTTGGCAAGTTCTTATAAAGCTAAGCATAGTCTTACAACACCATCCACTAATTGTGCCCCTAGGTATATACCGATTTTATCTGAAAACTTGCATCCACACGAAAACCTAAGTATGAATAACTATAACTGCTTTATTCATAATTGCCAAAAACTGGAAGCAAACAAAACGTCCTTCTTTAGGTAAATGGATAAACAAAGTGTGTTATCCATGCAATAGAATAACATTCAGTGAAAAAAGGAAATGAGTTATCAAGGCACAAAAAGCCATAGAGGAAAGTTAAATGCATATTGCTAAGTAGAATAAGCCAGTCTGAAAGGCTATCGACTGTATAATTTCAATTATGTGACATTTGTAAAAGGCAAAACTACAGCGATAGTAAAAAGATCAATGGTTGCCAGGAGGGAAGAAGAGAGGTGAATTAGCAAAGCACCATGGATTTTTAGGACAGTGAAACTATTCTGTATGATATTATGGTAGATAGATGGATAACATGGTAATGGTAGATGGATAACATCATACATTTGTTAAAATTGATAAAATTTAATAGCATGAAGAATAAACGTTAATGTATGCACATTTTTAGAAAATAGGAAACTGGAGGCCTCAGGAATAAATGCAGAATATGAGAAGAGAATCCAACTGTATTATAATACATGAAATTACTTCACTGGAGTGGTAACGTGGGGGTGGGGGAAGAAAGATGTTGACCTAAATAACTGGAATTAGGTAGAATCTCTCAGCTTAAATGGAGAAGGATACGGCAAGCCACTCCAGTACTCTTGCCTAGGAAATCCCATGGACAAAGGAGCCCGGCACCTACTGTCCAAGGGGTCACATGAGAGGTGAACACGAGTGAGCAACTAAACAACCAAAGCTTAAAGGGGACAAACTGTCGCACACAGGCATTCTACTCTAGTTGATAATATTACTTCCCATGAGGATACAGTTTAACAACTCCTATGCTGTTATACATGTACATCGGAATCGAACACCTCTGTAAATGGGTGGAGGCAGTCAGGTTTCTTAGCTGGAGTGAGAATTTACAGATGAGCAAGCAGAGGACATTAGAATGATGCATAAACTAATGGATCAGAGATGATGACATCACTATAACCTCCTGTTCAGCTGAAAATACACAGAGGTGATCACCTGTATAAATACTGATAGGTATGTATTCACATGCATTAGAATTTGCTGTTTGTTGTCGTTCAGTGGCTAAGTCATGTCCCATCTTTGCGACCCCATGAACTGCAGTATACCAGGCTTGCTTGTTCTTCACTATCTCCTGGAGTTGGCTCAAACTCGTGTCCACTGAGTCGGTGATGCCATCCAACCATCTCATCCTGTGTTGTCCCCTTCTCCCATTCATTAGAACACACACATATATTTCTTTCCACTGGCAGCTGAGAAGACCTAAAATAAATGGCAAACCAGGTGCCCAGATCTTGCTTTCTAGTACTTTCTCCCATAAAAGGAACCAGGGCTCTTCAGAGAAATGGTTGGTGCTCGCACTGGGGCAGGAATTTCACAGGATAAACCTCGAGTGTCTTGTGGTGACACAGAGTAAGGAAGTGCTGTCTCTCCCCAAAGTAAAACCCCACATGGTGGGGGCATGTCAAAGGGGCACAGAAGTCAGGGCTCCTGATGGTCAACACTGGACCAGTCTGAGAAAGAACATAGAGCTGGGCTGCAACCCAAAGTATAAAATAAATAGCCACAAGTCCTTGCGGATGTAAATGAATGACTGACTAAATAAACTAGTGGAGAACAGAAACAAATTTCTTAAGCAGAAGACTTTATGCAGCTACTCTGCTCTTAAGGAGGTAGAACTTTTACTCCTCAAGTCTAAGTTGCACATAGGGACATCCTGCATCCTTTCCATTTCAGAAAGAGGGAGCATGCAAAATAACTCTGCAGTGGAAAAAACTGCCAAAACTGCCCCAGTGAGGTACAAAGTCATAAATCATGATGAATGTACACCCATGACACGATGCGATGAAAATGGCACTTAGCTTTTGTAATCTCCCTCCCCCAAACCGTAACTCCAGTCTAAGCATAAGAGAAACATCAGAAAAATTACAGTAGATGGCAGTCTATAAAACACCTGAGTAGTCCTCTTCAAAACTGATAAGGTCGTCAAAGATAAGGAGGGTCTGCGAAACCATACATCCAAGAAGAATCTAAGGAAACAAGACAGAGTAACGTGGCTCCCTGGGTAGGATTCTGGAACACAAAATGGACAGTGTAAGAACTAAGGATGTCTGAACAAAGTATGAAGGTTAGTTAATGAATAATTAACTATATTCATTAGGTAGTCTAAACTCATGTAAGACGTCAATAGTGGGGATGGTTTGGCGCATAGGAAAACTACCTGGAATGTCTTTACAATTTTAAAAATAACTCTGTAACTAAATATATAGATGTGAGTCCTATTTATTCTACAGTCTCATCTTTGTATTATTCTTCCTCTTGGGACTTTTGAACAATTGTCCCTCTGCCTGGAACACTTTCTCCCTAGAATTCATCTAACTCACCCCTAATCATTCTTTGAATCTCACCTAAAATTACATATTTCGTATTACTTAAGTGTTATTCATTCATTAAAACTTATCATTTCTATAGACTACAAGCTCCATAAAAGCAAGTCATATATGTTCTCAGTATCGTGCCCAAGAATAATATTCAATATTACACAGTTTTAATTAATAGATGATAGAACAAGTTTATCTTGACCTCTCAAAGGTTATTTACAGACCTTTGCTTCTTCCTTGGCTACATACAAGATTATTTATATTCTAAATTATTGATAATTGACTTCTATATAACCAACAAGGTGATATAAAAGACATTTTAACTAATTATGTATGACTCAACACTCATATCAGGGATATATGGGCATAAATGTCTAGCAGTTTAAACTCCATAAAAGAGCAATATTTTGCTCCATAATTTATACTGCTATTGTGTAGGGACTTTATCAAAACAGAGTAAAATCTCTCCATTTTGAAAAAAGAGTAAAGCAACCAAAAACTTTGAAAACAAAAGGCTAACCAAGCAGCATAGTGATCTGCTATTAAAAAGCACAAAATAAAAAATTCCAACCAAGAGTGGACTGCTGACAATCTCATGAGGCATCAACATAGAAGATAAAATACACAAATAAGAACTTTAGTCAACACTACAGCTAGATAGTAACAAGAAAATTTTATTCTGCAATCAGCAGTTTATAGTAGACAGCTCTTAAAAGCAGGTAACAATATTAAATTAAATTGTGTTAAGAGTATCCCCTATCAAGAAAATATCACAAAACTACTGTTGTCTGTGTAAAGAAAGGATAGAGGTATCCACTTTTGGGGGGGGGGGGGCGGGAAAAGGTAGTTTATATTTCTCTTAGTTGAATATCCAGCTAATTTAAATAAATAGACCATGACATAAAACTACCAACTACTCCAGCATTAGTTCTAATTCTCAAACTAGAATTTCCAAAACTGTGTAACACCATAAGCTGCTTTTAATGCCTTGAACACTGTATCCTACCATTATGAAAACAAGATACGGAGTGAAAGGAGGAGAAAACTGTTGAAATTAATAGAAAATACAATATGGAAAATAATGATCATTTAAAGAATGTTGTAAATGTTGTTAAATGCCAGAAGGACTTTTATATACTAGCTACTGAAAGAAATGCTAAATTATTTTAGTATTTGCTATAATCATTTGACAGAACTTAAATCTGAATGCAAACGACTGTATGATTTAGCAAATATCAGGGTATGAATCAAGGTTGAAGACAGTTCAGTCAAACTATAATCATGTCTAGTTTTTTCATCAACTTGATGAGTCTTCATTTAAAGTCAGTCACGACCAGAAAGAGCCAAAAAATAAATCACCCCTCTTCACCAGTTTGCTTGGCAAGTGACACAGTGCTTAAGGTTTTCTTGTGAGAACAAAGAGGAGGAAATAATGTCACACCACAAGAATTTATAGTGATTAATGTTATTCTAATAAGCACCAAAGGAAGTGATCACAATTTGCTACTTGTAAAAGCATTGCCCTGTTTTCCAATGAGAACCCATCACTATCTGCTTCTGCACAGCAAGGATTTCTGACAGAAGAGAGAGGATGTTGTTGCTCTTTTCCTGAGCAGGCTCTGCACCAGTGATGAACGCATCATAGGATTAAGCCAATGCTTGTGCAAGGTCTCCCCCGTTTTGCCTCTTGACCTTTCTCTCTGGACTTGTTAGGAACTTGACTGTCTGCCAATTCTCAGACTGCATTCCTGGAGAGTCCTGTTCCTACCTGCTACCCTTTGGGCTAAATAACTTCTCTGCTCTTCTGTCACAGAACAGTTCCTTCCACAAAAATTACCACCTTGCTGTCCATGGTGTGTTTGCCAGCAAACCATGCCTCAGGCTTCTGGTGTGCTTGTAGATAAACTTTAGAAAATACTCACGGATGAAAAGGGAGACTTTGGATCTCTTGCCGCTAAACTCAGCACTGAACAACTTTACCAAAACGATTTGAAACTTGCCTGCTCTTCAACTGCCTGCTCTCTGATGCTATATGATTGTAATGAGTTAAGATTCCAAGGTTAGAAAAGAACTTACTTTTCCTAGAAAATTCTGGTGAAAAGGAGTATTAGCTGTTCCTTGACTCTTGCCCATTAAGTCATATTTGGATTGTTCTTGTCTTGTGTAATGTGGACGTCTAAAAATGCCAACGAGGCATCCACTTATTTCCAGAATTTGCAAAAACCACAAACTTGACTGCCGTAAGGTGGGATCCCACAGGAATTCACGTAATTCTGTGGTATACCATTGAATTTAAGTGGCTCCAAATACTTTCTTAAAATGTCCTGATGTGGTCTATATTTGTGGTGACCTTCACCATAAAGTACAGTGAGAAAAATAAACACACGCTTAGTAATAACTTGCTAGCTTGAAAATAAGTGCTTTGCCCATATGGCATTGGATATACCAAGAAGCTCTCTTGCTTAAGCAAAAACCAAACTTGAAAGGTGAATGCATTCTTTCAGGTAGCAAGAAAATGTCAGCTTTTCGCATCATAAATTTCAGGTTTAGACCTAAGATAAATCACATCGCATTCAGGCTTTGTAGTTCATTAGTTAGGCAAGAGAGAGGAGGTTTTGATTGTAGGATCAAAGTGTGTCTAAAGGGCGTCAGGAAAGGAGTTCCCCCAGGAAATGATTTCAATAGCCATTAGTAATGGCACTACATATGTGATTCATAAGGTATGAAAAAAGTTTATAGCAAGAACAAATTCTTGTTCTGTATTATACGATTTCTCCAGCTTGGAATCCCATAGCCTGTAGTTTTTAGATTATTTCCTGTAATATGACATCTGAAAACTTCCCCACAGTTAATTTTTAATGTATATCATTTCATGACCTCCTTCTTGTTGAACTACAGAGTATACAATGTCAGTTTTTGGTTAAAGACTGGCATGTTGGTTTCAAGAGAAAAAAAAAGAAAAATGCTATAATCATGAAAGAAAGCTTGATTCTTTTTCAGGGAAGGAGGAATAACTATTATAATAAACATAATGACTCTTTAGTTAAAAAATAAATTTCATTTTTTTCAAAATTAGAATAGTTTTATCAAATACATTATCTCTTTATTCTCAGATTTCTATTTATTTTGAAAACTGTATTTTGTTTCTTTCAATAGCAATGACTGGGCAAAACGTCTTGAATGCCTGTGCTTTCCTGTTTGTTCTGCATTTTTCACCCTGCTCCTCGGGACAGAGGACTGTGAGCTGTTCTCTACTTGTCTATTCTGTGTGTGTGTGTGTGAGTGTGCTGTGATCACTTACCTCAGTCATGTCCGGCTCTCTGCAACTCCACGGACTGTAGCCCACCAGGCCCCTCTGTGCATAAGATTTTCCTGGCAAGAATACTAGACTGAGTTGTTATGCCCTCCTCCAGGGGATCTTCCTGACCCAGGGATCGAACTCATGTCTCCAGCATCTCCTGCACTGCACCATCCTGGATTCTTTACTGCTGAGACATCAGGGAAGTGTGTGTGTGTGTGTGTGTGTGTGTGTGTGTGTGTGTGTGTGTGTGTGTGTGTGTGTGTGTGTGTGTGTATTCTGGCCCTTTATTAATACAAAGACAACACAAACTGCAACTATTTGGGATCGTTTTACCAATGCAGAACCCTCTCTTTTCTCTGCACATCAGCAGTAAAATTAGGGGACTCAATCAATCATGGCAAAACCTCCAGAGTTCTTACTCTGGGCTAGTCTGGTTTTTAAATTTATTCTACTCTGCATGCAATCACAGGGTCTATGCTAACCTGAGTTGCAGTTTGAGATACATGCCAGTAGGTGGCAGTGCTACTCACACACTTTTCCTGAGGAAAGACTTTCCCACGGAAGAACGCCATTAATTACAGATGGTTCAGGAATATGTCTAACAAACATCTTGTTTGTCAACACAAAGAGATCAGTCAAGTAAACAGACATAAAGAAAACTAACTTGGAATTTACAAGACAGTATTAAAAGATAACATGCTTCTTTAAAGTTCTGTTTCTTTCCTCACAGTTTATGAGTTCAAATTGCTGCTTCACTTATGGACTCCTCATTTGCTTCACAGACTCAAGCTGAGGCTTCCTGGAGCCCCGCCATAGACACCTAAGGTTTCATTAGTGTCTAGATACATGGAAATAATCTTTTAAAATCTGTCCTAAGACCACTTAATTCATGGCTCTTATTAAAGAGTGGTTCTGCTAAAGGAAAAGTAAATAGATTTAGATTCTCTCCACAGAGGCTCAACAATATCCCCTTTCTCCTTAGGTCCCTCCTCTCTCACAATCTCTAAAGCAGACAGTATCCCTTTCTGCCTCCAACCCCAGATGTGAACAATAAACAGAGAAGCAACTGGTTCGCAGGTGGTCCAGATGGCTCCGGGAGCCCCTTCTCCTTCCAGGTAGCCTATTGCCACTCTAGTCTGGCAGCACTGTCCTTCTCTGATGTGGTCAAACTGATAAAAGATGAGCAAAGATTCAGGAATGCTTGCGCTTGTGTTACTTAGCTTTATGAATTTATATGGGTTATGTAATCCTTTCTATGGGTAATATCATCTCATGATGTTTGTCTGTCTGTAACTTCTGTGCCTACTCTGAGCCTGTGGCAGCACAAACTTATCAATCAGGGGTCACTCACTCCCTGAAGAGCACACCAGGGTCCTTGCTCCTGGTGGTCTAGCTGTATCCGCAATGCTATTTCTGCACTAAACAAGCTTGCTTTGCTCAAGGAACTCAACCCGTTTCTTTCCTAGCCGAACGCATTTTAACTTAACCTGGACATAAAATATTTTAAATGATTAATTAGCAACTGTCCCATAGACTTGGATGAAATTTATTCAAGTTAGGCACTCTATGGGAATTTCATAAAATGGGTAGTTCAAAATCAAAAGACAGAAATCACATGCATAGCTTATGTGTTTCAAGAGTTATGAATTAACCTAGATCTTAAAGAAGTTTCTGTTATAATGATAAGTACTGAACTCTTATTTGCATTTTTTGTGGAACCTCTAATATCTGTATGTTCCAAGTTTATATTTTATAGTATCTCCATTTCTTAAGTTGAGGAATCTTAGGAAGAATGTTTAAATATCTCGCCCAAGGACACACAGTTAGTCCTTTCGCAAAAGCCAGGAAAACTGCCAACAAAGCTGACTTGCTGCAGTGTATTAACCTGAATCATGCTTTCTTGGAAGTCTAATTCTGGACTGTGATATTTCTACTCTAACAGCTCACAGTGAAGAAGAAGAAGAAAAAAAAAAAAAAAGGCAAAAACCTGATGTTATATACACACACCTTGAAATCCTTTAAAGTATGTGAAATATTTTTGCAAATATTCAGACTGAGTTTAAATGAAGGAAAGCATTCTGTTAGCGGTTTGCACATCCGTTAGAGTAAATGAGCTGACGGCCAATCAGCCAGTGGCCACACAAGATGCTAAAAGTTAAGGTACAGCTGGATGGATTCTCACCTGGGCTGGCAGCAAGAGACAGCTGGTATAGAAGTGACAGGTGGAAGAGCGGGAGACGGACTCTTGTTTGGGGTTTAACACTCCTATCAGCTGAAGCACTGACTCTGCTCTAAAAGCAGCTGCTCACCTTCTCTCCTCTTGGCTGGAAAACAGTCTACTGTAAGGCTTACGGGACTGCATGACCACCATGAGGTGGTCAAGAGCAGAGTTAGAGACAGGCAACAGATTTCATGTGGAAAACAAGAATGAAAATTCTTCTTGAAAACAAATATGGGAATATAACTATACTTTTTAAATGTGTGTATATTTTTATTCTATCTTAAATAATTTTCTCTCTCTACAAGAATATAGTTTGAAAGTGTTAGTCGCTCAGTCATGTCCGACTCTTTGAGACCTCATGGACTGTAGCCTACCAGGCTCCTCTGTCCATGGAATTCTCCAAGCGAAGAATACTGGAGTGGGTAGCCATTCCCTTCTCTTCTCATTAGGGGATCTTCCTGATGCAGAGATCAAACTTGGGACTCCTGCACTGCAGGCAGATTCTTTATCATCTGAGCCACCAGGGAAGCCCCCCTCTGCAAGAATACTCAATAAATACTGCATTCTCTATATTAAAGCCTTCTTAATTGTTCTTGAAAGAAGTCATCATCTCTGAGAATTTTATTTTTCTGAGGTCTCCATATTTTAATCAAACACTTCTTCAAGCATTTGACTATAAAATATCAGCTTAACTCAGTTATAAAATTATTTTAAGTCATTCATGGGACTTCCCTAGTAGTCCAGTGGTTAAGATTCTGTGCTTCCAATGCAGGGGGCATGGGTTCAATCCTTGGTCAGGGAACTAAGATTTCACATGCCACACAGCCAAAAAAAATAAATAAGTCATTTTCAGTCATTCAGTTACCAAATCATGTATACAATGATGATGTATTAAATTTTAAATGTGATATATAAAAGGTTGAACACTATACATATTTTTTGTTGCAAACCCATATCAAAACTACCAAATTTAGATTTGTAATTTCTTTGCTTTTTAAGTTTGCAAAACCCCACAAAAATGCATCCCACAGTTTTATTTTGGGTTTTGCTTCATAATAGCTTTTTATTTATTGATTTTATATTAGTAAATTAGCAGAAACAAATGTACTATTTATTTTGCTAGGAATTACATTTTGTGAGCTGGAACAACTGAAAACCTACTGATGGCTACATTAAGAAGCAAGTTTTGCAAATAAAAAACTTTTTAACACCCTATCAAAATATTATTCCTTTCATTTATGTAAAAGTTTTTTTTGAATATTTTATATCTATTGTTTTAGATGGGAAGATCATTATTTATCTTAAAACTTCTGATTTTGTTATTTTAAAAAAGGAAAGAAAAAGATTGCCGTACAGATAATTGTTGAATTGTTCTCTCAATTTTCTATTGAATATAACCTGAGGGAAGAATTTCTAGAGGTCTGAAGGAAGCAGAAGGAGTTGCTCTAACAAAGTCCTTGTATTAATAACTAAGAAATCTGTTAACACTGCTGTCAAACTTCTTAATTGATATGGAAATCTGATTGGGTCCTGTGGGGGGAGTCATTTTCCTGCGAAGCTCTCTTAAAAAGAATGGTGCCAAATCAGAAGTTGAAGAAAAGCATGTAGAAGTAATCAGGCTCTGTCTTTAATTCAGAGTATATCAGATAACTAAGAATTTCATTAGTAAGAGAATCAGCACAGGTGGAGTGAAAGTAAAACATCTATCCAACCTAAAGGCTACTTTTTAAAATATTTGAACTTCAACAACAACACTGAACCAAGTATAGATTGTTTAAGAGTAATTCACGGAGCAAAACCATAGCTGAGGTCACCTTGTCTTTCAGATTTCTTACCTACTTTTGCTGGGCACTCTTGAGTCTGGGTGCCAGCTGGTAATTCTCTAACAGAAAACTGGTTTCTTCCTTTCTTAATCATTTTCAGGGTTCATTCTCCACAGCCCTGACGTACCTCAGACATTGTGTGTTCAGACCCACTCTATTCACTTTCTCTCAAACAAACCTGAGCTAATGAAATAAGACATGGTTTGGGTAATCTTACAAAGCATATCAATGTTGTAGGCTGGTTCAGTTTAATTCCTTTTAGGAGAACAATAACATTCTAGATTCAAAGGATAAGGATAATTTGGGAGTATATTAAGGAATATGGGATACAGAGAAGCAAGGAAAAAGAGTATATTGTGAAAATAGAAGAATGAATCAGTGAATGGGAAGATAAAATGGTGGAAATAACTTCCGAAGAGAATAAAGTAAAAAGAATGAAAGAGCTGAGAACAGTCTCAGAGACCTCTGGGACCATATCAAACACACCAACATTTGAATCATAGGGGTCCCAGAAGAAGGAGAGAAAAAGAAATGGTATGAGAAAATTTTTGAAAAGATTATACTTGAAAATTTCCCGTGTGGAAAAGGAAATGTCAATCAAGACCAAGAGGCACAAAGAATCCCATACAGGATAAACCCAAGGAGAAACACGCCAAGACACATACTAATCAAACTAACAAAGACTAAACACGAAGAAAGAATATTAAAAGCAGCAAGGGAGAAGCAACAAGCAACATACAAGGGAAACCCCATACGCTTAACAGCTGATCTTTCAGCAGAAACTCTGCAGGCCAGAAGGGAATGGCAGGATATATTTTAAGTACTGAAAGGGAAAAATCTACAACCATGATTACTGTACCCGGCAAGGATCTCATTTGAAACTGATGGAGAAATAAAAAACTTTTCAGACAAGCAAAAGTTAGGAGAATTCAGTATCACCAAACCAGCTTTACAACAAATGTTAAATGGACTTATATAGTCAAGAAATACAACAGAAGAAAAAAGATCTACAAAATCAACCCCAAGCAATTAAGAAAATGGCAATAGGAACTTATATATCAGTAATTACTTTAAATGTAAATGGATTAAATGCTCCAACCAAAAGACACAGACTGGCTGAATGGATACAAAAACAAGACCCATATATATATGCTGTCTACAAGAAACCCACTTCAGAAGTAAAGTCATATATAGATTGAAAGTGAGAGGATGGAAAAACATATTCCATGCAAATGGGAAGCAAAAGAAAGCTGGAGTAGCAATCCTCATATCAGACAAAATAGACGTTAAAATAAAGAAGATTACAAGAGATAAGGAAGGACACTTCATAATGATCAAGGGATCAATCCAAGAGTAAGATGTAACAATTGTAAATATCAATGCACCCAACATAGTAGCACCTCAATACATAAGACAAACACTAACAGACATAAAAGGAGAAATTGACAGTAACACAATAATAGTAGGAGATTTTAACACCCCACTCACACCAATGGACAGGTCATCAAAACAGAAAATTAATAAGGAAACACAAATCTTAAATGATACATTAGATGAGATGGATCTCACTGATATCTTCAGGACATTCCATCCAAATTCAGAAGAATACACCTTCTTTGCAAGTGCACATGGAACATTCTCAAGGATAGACCACATCTTGGTTCACAAATCAAACCTCAGTATATTTAAGAAAATTGAAACCGTATCAGGCATCTTCTCTGACCACAATGCTATGAGACTAGATATCAATCACAAGAAAAAAAGTGTAAGAAACACAAACACATGCACGTTAAACAACACGTTTCTAAATAACCAACAGGTTACTGAAAAAATCAAAAGGGAAATTAAAGCATTTCTAGAAACAAATGAAAATGAAAACACGACAACTCAAAACCTATGGGATGCAGCAAAAGCAGTTCTAGGAGGCAAGTTTGAAGGAATACAATCCTACCTCAAGAAACAAGAGAAACATTAAATAGACAACCTAACTTTATACCTAAAACAACTGGAAAAAGAAGAACAAACATATCCCAAAATTAGTAGTAGGAAAGAAATCATAAAGATTCAAGCAGAAATACATGAAAAAGAAATGAAAGAAACAACAGTAAAGAGTAATAAAACTAAAAGCTGGTTCTTTGGAAAGAAACAAAATTGACAAACCTTTAGCCAGACTAATCAAGAAAAAAAGAGAGAAGAATCAAATCACACAATTAGAAATGAAAAAGGAGAAGTCACAGCAAACAATGCAGAAATACAAAAGATTATAAGAGACTATTATGAACAACTGTATAGCAATAAAATAGATAACCTGGAAGAAATGGACAGATTCTTAGAAAAATTCAATCTTCCAAGACTGAACCAGGAAGACATAGAAATTATGAACAACCCAATTACAAGCACTGAAATTGAAGCTGTGATCAAAAAATCTCCCACAAAACAAAAGCCCAGGACCAGATGACTTCACAGAAGAATTCTATCAAACATTTAGAGAAGAGCTAATGCCTATCCTTCAAAAACTCTTTCCAAAAAATGCAGAGGAAGGAACACTTCCAAACTCATTCTAGGAGGCCACCGTCACCCTGATACCAAAACCAGACAAAGACAACACAAAAAAAGAAAACTACAGGCCAATATCACTGACGAACATAGATGCAAAAATCCTCAATAAAATGTTAGCAAACAGAATTCAGCAACACATCAGAAAGTCATACACCATTATCAAGTTGGGTTTATTCCAGGGATGCAAGGATTCTTCAATAAACACTAATCAATCACTGTGATACACCGTAATAACAAGTTGAAAGATAAAAACCATATGATAATCTCAACAGATGCAGAAAAGCCTTTGACAAAATTCAGCACCCATGTATGATTACAACTCTTCAAAAAAAGGGCATAGAAGAAACTTACCTCAACATAGTAAGGCCATATATGATAAGCCTATAGCAAACATTATTCTCAACAGTGAAAAACTGGAAGCATTCCCCCTAAGATCAGGAACAAGGCAAAAGTGTCCACTTTCACCACTGTTATTCAACACAGCTCTGGAAGTCCTAGCTATAGCAATCAGAGAACAAAAGTAAATAAAAGGAATCCAGATTGGAAAAGAAGAAGTAAAGCTCTCACTGTTTGCAGATGACATGATACTGTACATAGAAACCCTAAAGATAGTATCAGAAAATTACTAGAGCTAATCAGTAAATTTAGCAAAATTTTAGGATACAAAATCAATACACAGAAATCACTTGCATTTCTATTTACTAACAATGAAAAATCAGAAAGAGAAATTAAGGAATCAATCCCATTCACCACTGCAACAAAAAGAATTAAATATCTAGAAATAAACTTACCTAAGGGGACAAAAGAACTGTACACAGAAAATTATAAGACACTAATGAAGGAAATCAAAGATGACATAAACCAATGGAGAGATATTGCACTTTCCAGGGTAGGAAGAATCAATATTGTGAAAATGACTATACTACCAAACACAATCTGCAGACTTAATGTGATTCCTATCAAATTATCAATGGCATTTTTCACAGAACTAGAACAAAAAATTTCACAATTCATATGTAAATACCAAAATCCCGAATAGCCAAAGCACTCTTGAGAAAGAAGAATGGAACTGGAGGAATCAACCTGCCTGACTTCAGATTATACTACAAAGCTACAGTCATCACGATAGTATGGTGCTGGCACGAAAACAGATTATAGACCAATGGAACAAGATAGAAAGCCCAGAAATAAACCCATACACCTATGGGTACCTTATTTTTGACCAGGAGACAAGAATATAGAATTGGGCAAAGACAGTCTCTTCAATAAATGGTGCTTTGAAAACTGGACAGCTGCATGTAAAAGAATGAAATTAGAACACTTTCTAACACAATACACAATAACAAACTCAAAATGGATTAAAAACCTAAATGTAAGACCAGAAACTATAAAGGTGAAAAGACAACCCTCAGAATGGGAGAAAATAATAGCAAATGAAACTGACAAAGAATTAGATCACCAGCCCAGGTGGGATGCACGAGACAAGTGCTCCGGCCTGGTGCACTGGGAAGACCCAGAGGAATCGGGTGGAGAGGGAGGTGGGAGGGGGGATCGGGATTGGGAATACATGTAAATCCATGGCTGATTCATATCAATGTATGACAAAACCCACTGGAAAAAAATAATAATAATAAAAAAAAAATTAAAAAATAAATAAATAAATAAATTCCAAAGTATAAAAGCAGCTCATGCAACTCAATACCAGAAAAAGAAACAACCCAACCAGAAAGTGGGAAAAAGACCTAAACGGACATTTCTCCAAAAAAGACATACAGATGGCTAACAAAAACATGAAAAGATGCACAACATCGCTCATATTAGAGAAATGCAAATCAAAATTGCAATGAGATATCACCTCACACTGGTCAGAATGACCCTCATCAAAAAGTCTACAAACAATAAATGCTGGAGAGTGTGTGGAGAAAAGGGAACGCTCTTGCACTGTTGGTGGGAATGGAAATTGATATAAACACTATGGAAGACAGTATGGAGATTCCTTAAAAAACTAAGAGTAAAACCACCATATGACCTAGCAATCCCACTCCTAGGCATATACCCTACGGAAACCAAAATTGAAAGAGACACATGTATCCCACTATTCATTACAGCACTGTTTACAACAGGTAGAACATGGAAGCAACCTAGATGTCCATCAACAGATGAGTGGATAAAGAAGTAGTGGTATATATACACAATGGAACATTACTCAGCCATAAAAAGCAACCCATTTGAGTCCATTCTAATGAGGTAGATGTACCTAGAACCTATTATACAGAATGTAGTGAGTCAGATAACAGAAAGATAAATACCATATTCTAACACATATATATGGACTATAGAAAAATAGTATCGAAGACTTTATTTACAGGGTAGCAATGGAGAAAGAGACATAGAGAATGGACTTATGGACATGGGGAGAGGGGAGGAGAGGGTGAGATGTATGGAAAGAGTAATAGGGAAACTTACATTAACATATGTTAAATAGATAGCCAATGGGAATTTGCTGTATGGCTCAGAAAACTCAAACAGGGGTTCTGTATCAACCTAGAGGGGTGGGGTGGGGAGGGAGACGGGAGGGAAATTCAAAAGGGAGGGGATAAATGTATATGTATCGCTGATTCATGTTGTGCTTTGACAGAAAACAGCAAAATTCTGTAAAGCTATTATCCTTCAATAAAAAATAAATTTAAAAATAAATAAATAAGCTACAAGGATATACAACACAAGTCAATATTTTACAACAATTATACATAAAGTATAGCTTTTAACATTACATCTCAAATTTCCATAATATTGTACATTATCTATGGGCTTTCCAGGTGGCATTAGTGGTAAAGAACCCACCTACCAATGCAGAAGCATAAGAGACATAGGTTCAATCCCTGGGTCGATAAGATCCCCTGGAGGAGGGCATGGTAACTCACTCCAATATTCTTGCCTGGAGAATCCCAAGGACAGAGGAGCCTGGTGGGCTACAGTCCATAAGGATGCAAAGAGTCAGACATGACTGAAGCAACTTAGCATGTACACACACACCTACAATAATTATAACTCAATTTAAAAGAGCACAACTCACAAGAGAAACAGTGATACACTGTACTTCATCAACATTAAAAATTTTAAGCTTCAAAACACAGAGAAAGAAGGAAAAAGAGAGAAAAAAAAGAAAAGACAATACACTGGCAGAAAATGTCTGCAAATCATATCTCTTGATAAAAGTTTGCATCCAAAATGTAGAACTCATAGAGTTCATTAAGACAAATATCCCAAATAAAAACTGGGCAAATATCTGAATAGATATTTCACAAAAGAAGATAGACATATGGCTGATAAGCACATGCCAAGATGTTTAACATTTTATGTACTTAGAAAAGTGTAAGCTAAAACTACACTATTTTATACCAACTAGACAGGCAATAATCAAAAAACAGACAATAACTAGTGGAAAAACTCTTACACATCCCTAGAGGAAATTTAAAATAATGTTAACCACTTTGGGGGGAAAAAAATGCCACTTTCCTGAAAATTAAATGTAAAATTACCTTATTATCTACTTCGAGGAATTTACCTAAGAGAAGTGAAAATATATTTGCATACAAGGACATATGTGGCATATTTACTGCAGGCTTATTCATCATAGTCAACAACTGTTAGATAGCAATTCAAATGTCTAATAATTGACAAATGAACAAACAAGACACAGTATATACAATCCATGGAATATAGTCAGCAATAAAAAGAACAAACTACAGATAAATGCTAAACATGGATATAAAAACAAACATGCTACATGAAAATAGCCAGAATAAAAAGACCAAATATTTTCAGATTTTATTTATATGAAATGTCCTCAAAAGGCAAATTTATAAATACAGAAAGCAAATCAGTGGCTGCCTGGAGTTGGGATCAGAACCAAACCTACAGGCTGGCACAGGCAAACTTGGAGGGAGTGGTGAAATGTATTCTATAATTGGCTTGGGCGATGGCTGCCCAACTTTTCACATTTATTAATAACCACTGAATTGTACATACACTTACAATGTGTGATAGGCGGAATAATGACCTCCCTAAAAAAAATCTACATCCCAATCCCCCAAGCCTGTGAATATGCTACCTTACACAGGAAAAAAGGATTATCTAGATGTGAGTAAGGGTTCAGACCCTGAGATGGGGAGATTATCCTAAATTATCTATGTGAGTCCACAGAATTACATATGTCCACCAAAGTGGAAAAGGAAAGCAGAAGATTTGGTCAGAAAGATGCAACATGTTTGATCCTCCATTTAAGCTTTGAAGATGAAGAGAAGGAACAAGGACTTCTAAAAGCTGAGGGCAAGAGCCCTCAGCTGACAGTAAGAAATGGAAGCCTTATTCCCATAACCACAATGAATTCAACCATGCCAAGAAACTGAATGAATTTGGCCCCTACAGCCTCCAGAAAGGAATAGAACTTGGAGACATTTTAGTTTTAGTTTGGTGAGACCTATACCAGACTGTTCGTCTGCATAACTGTGAGATAATAAATTTGTGTTATTTTAAGCCCCTGCGTTTGTGGTAAACTTGTTAAGGTGGCAATAGAAATGCAATGCATGATGGGATAAAAAGAATTATAAGAGGACTTTCATGAATCACATCAAGGAAAAGTGTTTAAAACTGGGAAAAAAAGATTCCATGTTCTTTCAATGTCATACAGAACATAAGTTCAAACAGGGATTATTTAATTTTCTAGAGGACTGCACCTGTTTTCATTTTGCTAATTTTACTTAATTAAGAGTTGAGCTTAAAAAAAAAAAAAAAAGAGTTGAGCTTCTGTGAAGTAATATGTTAACTTAATGGATTTCTTTTTGGTAGAAAACAATTATCTCCAAAGGTTATGGCTTCGTAGCTCTGTAAGGAATCTTGACTAACCTAGCAACATTATGACAAAGAAACTTGTTTTTTAATACCTAAGTACTCTGTCATTCAAATGCCCTCAGAAAACCTTCAAAATATCTCTCCTATTCCTCCACCCACAGACCCTGGCAAGCCCTGTTTTACTCTCTGTGTTCACTAGTTTGACTTTGATTCCACATGTAAGTGATATTGCACAGTATTTTTCTTTTCAGTTCAGTTTAATTCAGTCACTCAGTCGTGTCTGACTCTGTGACCCCAAGGACTGCAGTAAGCCACGCTTCCCTGTCCATCACCAACTTCCAGAACTTACTCAAACCCATGTCCACTGAGTCAGTGATGCCATCCAACGATCTCAACCTCTGCTGTCCCCTTCTCGTCCTGCCTTCAATCTTTTCCAGCATCGAGGTTTTTTTCCAATGAGTCAGTTCTTCGCATCAGGTAGCCAAAGTATTGGAGTTTTTTAGCCTCAACATCAGTCCTCCCAGTGAATATCCAGGACTGATTTCCTTTAGGATGGACTGGTTGGGTCTCCTTGCAGTCCAAGGGACTCTCAAGAGTCTTCAAAACCACACAGTTCAAAAGCATCAATTCTTTGGCACTCAGTTTTCCTTATAGCACAACTCGCACATCTATACATGACTACTGGAAAAACCATAGCCTTGACTATATGAATCTTTGTTGGCAAAGTAATGTCTCTGCTTTTTAATATGCTGTCTAGGTTAGTCATGGCTTTTCTTATAAGAAGCAAGTGTCTTTTAATTTCATGGCTGCAGTCACCATCTGCAGTGATTTTGGAGGCCCCCCCAAAAAAAGTCTGTCACTGTTTCCCCAACTATTTGCCATGAAGTGATGGGAGCAGATGCCATGATCTCAGTTTTCTGAATGTTGAGTTTTAAGCCAACTTTTTCACTCTCCTCTTTCACTTTCATCAAGAAGCTCTTTAGTTCTTCTTCGCTTTCTGCCATAAAAGTGGTGTCATCTGCATATCTGAGGTTATTGATATTTCTCCCGGCAATCTTCATTCCAGCTTGGGCTTTATCCAGTCCAGCATTTCTCATGATGTACTCTGCATATAAGTTAAATAAGCAGGGTGACAATATACAGCCTTGACATACTCCTTTCCCAATTTGGAACCAGTCTGTTGTTTCATGTCCAGTTCTAACTGTTGCTTCCTGACCTGCATACAGATTTCTCAGGAGGCAGGTCAGGTGGTCTGGTATTCCCATCTCTTGAAGAATTTTCCACAGTTTGTTGTGATCCACACAGTCAAAGGCTTTGGTGTAGAAAATAAAGCAGTAGATGTTTTTCTGGAAATCTCTTGCTTTTTCAATGATCCAACGGATGTTGGCAATTTGATCTCTGGTTTCTCTGCCTTTTCTAAATCCAGCTTGAACATCTGGAAGTTTTTCTTTTACTGACTTACTTCTCTTAATATAATACCCTCTAGGTCCATCTACATTGTCACAAATGTCACAATTTCTTTCTTTCTTAAGGATGAGTTGTACATATTTCATTGTGCTATGTGTGTGTATATTTATATATATAACACAATTTCTGTATCCATTCATATATCAAAGGACAAATTTAGGTTGTTTCAACACCTTGGTTATATAAATACTTCTGCAATGAACACAGGGATGTTCATATCTGCTAGCGCTAGTCATTTTTTATTTTCTCTGAATAAATACCCATAAGTAAAATTGCTGGATCAGATGGTAGTTCTAGTTTTAATTTTTCAATGAACTTCCATACTGTATCCATAGTGGCTGCACCAATTTACATTCTCACCAACGGCACACAAGAGTTTCCTTTACTCTGCATCCTTACTAACACCTGTTTCACACCTTTTTGACAACAGCCCTTCCAACCGGTGAGGTGATACCTCATTGTGGTTTTGATTTGCATTTCCCTGATGAAGTGATTCTGAGTACCTTTTAGAGAAACTATTTAGTTCCTCTGCCCATTTTTAAAATGGATTTTTTTTTGTTTTGTGGTTTTCCATTATTGAGTTGCATGAGTTCTTTATACATTTTGAATACCAGACCCTTATTTGATACATGGTTTGCAAAAATCTTCTTCCACGCTATAGGCTTCCTTTTTATCTTGCTGATTATTTATTTTGCTATGCAGTAGAACTGTTCATATTTCCATGGCTACTTCTCTTTTTAAAGATCTCCTAGGTAGAATTTTGAATTTTAACACATTTCTATAGCCAAGGCTTTATTCTTCTCCCTCAGACTAGATTCCTGTGCCTAAAACAGAAGCCCTGGTAAACAATTATGTGTCATATTAATTGTATATTATTACAAAGTCCCTCAAATGATGGGCAGTGCCCTATATTTGGCATTTTATGTACATTTCTCATCCTCACATCAAACTTAAAATACAGGAATTATTATCTAAAATATTTTTAATCATCGATGAAGAAACTTTGGCCAAGAGAAGTCATGCAACTTATGTCTAAGGTCACACAGTTAACATCCACATCCACCTCTGTTTAAAGCTTCAGGCTCTGTTCTTTCCATTAAAATGCAAGAACTGGGAGGCCTGAGTTCTGGAGCAGCTTTGTGACCTGGAGTTTAATCATTTTACCTCTCAAAACCTTTGTTTCTTCAACAGTAAGAGAACATGGTCAGGCTAAGTTATATTGAGTACCTTTTTCAACCTGAAGTGCAGACACAATGCATATTACCTTATTTACAATGTATCATTTTGCTCTCATCACTAGAGCCTTTGATGCAAAATAAAGGAAACTTGGGATGCAAACTTCCTCTCAACTTTTTAACCAGGGCATCTTGCCTTCCTCTCTAGAGAGTGTATATCACATAGCCATATTAAAACAGGCCTAGGGATGGAGTGGGAGGTAGGAAAGAGGTTCTAGAGGGAGGGGGTATATGTATACATATGACTGACTCATGTTGCTGTCCAGCAGAAACTAACGAAACACTGTAAAGCAATTCTATTCCAACAGAAAATAAAATAACCCTAGGATTTTACTACTGACCCCCACAGATGTGCATTTTGTGGTATGAACAGATAATGTTAGATAAAATGTTTGGATTAAAATAATATTTGCTTTAAAATCCACATTCATGATGTTTCAAAATCCACGTTCATGTTTTATATTTCAAACGATATGATGTTTCAGAATATATATATAATCAGCTTTCAAAATATTTTTTCATTTAATTTGAGAATCAATGTGTTTAATAGGTCTTAAATGAAGAACAATTTTTTTTTCTTAAGCATGAAAGCATGTTAGGTAACTGATAACTCCAAAATTAAAGTATTAGGAAAGAGATTGCAATAAAAATTAAAAAGCAGTTAAGACTGGACTTAAAATAAGTTAGATGTACCCACTCGAAGCTGAGTTTAACAAAATATGATTTATGTGCACAGAATTTTTGCTACATAATTTATGAAGCAAAAAAGTGGAATGTAGTCAGCATATGGTGACTTGGTTTGGAAGAGAATTTAAGAATAATTCAGCCTCTAGTTTATGCCATATTTGAATAAAGTATCTGTCTTCTCTCTGCCTGCTCCCATCCTCAGGACTCAACCCCGTACAAAAACAGACTATCACATCTTATGTATTTTCTGCATTGCTTTCATTATTTATTGTTTTTGACCTTAGAAAAGCAAAGGCTTCTTATTGTGCACTTTTCTTTCACATGACTCAAGTAATGTGCAGTATGCCTCACCTAAAATAAATAACTAGCAAGGTTGGTTTGTTTTTGTTTATTTATTTCCAAATCCCAGCTTTCTCAGGGTCCTTTGTGAAATAGAAAGAATAGAGAAAAACTGGTTCTGGCAACTATGTTTCATTATTTCAGACATGCATGGCCTCCTATACAATTTGCTTATTGATCTCAATAATGAAGACCAGAAAATTACATACTCTCCCGTGTATGGAGCCTATGAATCACAGACTGCTCAACCACTGTCAAATTAAACAACCTTTCCTGTGACTGACAAAGGTTTCACATCGAAACTAAAATGATCATCAGCCTTCTGTTGAACCCAGTATATCACTTATGTTAAATATAGTTAACATCACTCTAGACAGCTGTGCCACCTCCCTCAAGTCAATTCAAGAAACTGTCCTCCTTTTCAACCACTACTATTTCTGTAAGGTTTGAATACTGTTGTTTATGAAGAAGATTATGCTGGATATCTTTCTTTCCTGGAGAATAGATGCTCAAAAACAATTAAAATTAAAGTCAAGTCAAACAAAGGGCATTGGAAGACGGTGGTTTCTGGTGGTATAAAAGCTCCCAGTTGACACTGAAACTATTGTTTTCTAACACTAATATGTGAACATTCAAGGTCTAAAGAATAAATAGAATTATTGCATCATATACCTACAATTAAATTCAGACTGAGGTCAATCTTCAGAAGTAGCTCTCACTCTAAATCACACAATTGTACCAAAAAGCTGAATGGTTGAAGGGACAGAACAGTAGAATCTGGACTCCCAGCACTGCAGTACCCAGAAGTGTGTAGCTCATTCAGAATTCCACAAAGGAAAGCAGTATTTATGAAACTGACTCAAGGGTTAAAAGCTAAAAATTTATCTAGGTCCACTCTTCTCATCATATGCAGAATAATGATATAAGTTATAATGAACAATTTTAAAGGGAATTGTTCTTAAAACCACATAAATTATTTTGGACAAGTTTCTTCTATTTCCTTGAACTTCAATTTCCTTACCTAAACCTGAGGGGCTTATGATGTAGATGTTTTTAATAATCCTAACTTTCTATATTTTAGTGCCTCCATAATGTTTAAAGCCCATCTTAATTCTAAAATTTAAAAATAATTCTTAAAGATTTCAATGAGCTTGGATAAGCTTCAAATTTACATTTACATATGTTTATGTAATTTTTCATGCAAATTTAAATGTATTACTTCTGCCCGTGAGATTTTAAATTGGAAGACTCCTCTATGCTAGGAAAATACTTAACCTATTAACATACATCTCCTGAGATCCAAATCAATTTCAGTATATATCCTCTTGGTCAGGAAATTCTCCCTTTTGTTGATTTAATTAAGTGTCTATTTAAACACTCTTCACTAAAGATGAAGAGCGTTAGCTCCCATCCTTTTGAAAATAATCTATCTCAAGTTTAAATTTCATCAATAACTAATTTCTATAACCTTCTTTTATCAAAATAATATGACACCATTTCTTTAACTATAAAATCATTTGAATTATTTATGTCTTTCAAAAACGCAAAAGCTATGACAGATAATATAGATGTCACAGTATATAAAGAACAATGCAGATGAACTGGATAGCCTCTTCTTATATAAATTAAACAAAGAGGAAAGCTGGAATACATTTTAGGAAAATATAAAGTGAAGTGGATACATTTAAAGAAGAAATAAAATCAATTCTATACAAATTACTCCAGAAAAGAGAAGAGGAAACACTACTTCTCAATTCATTCTCTGATTCAAAAACATATAAAAACATTACAAGAAAAGTACAGGCACTGACACAAAAATCCTCAACAAGCTTTTAGGAAACTGAACCAAGTAAATATAAAAATGGTAATACATTACAACCAAGTGAGGTTCATTTCAGGAACACAAGACCATTTCAACATTTGAAAATCAACCAATGTAATACATCACATTAACAGACCTTAGAAGAAAAACCATATGATCATCTCAATAGTTGCAAGAAAGACATTCAACAAAATTCAACACCTATTTCTGATTTAAAATGAAATGAAACAAACATACAAAAATTCTCAGCAAACAAATGAGGGATATCTACCATCAAAGAAGTCTTCAGCTAGTAGCACATTTAATGCTGAAAAATTGGAAGTTTTCTCCTTTAATTGGGAACCAAAGATGTATATTCTCATCACTCCTAGGAAACATCTTGGTGATGCTGCACACTATGCAAGAAAAAGAAATAAAAGGTACACAGACTGGAAGAGGAGGTATAAAATGGTCTTTATTCTCAGACAACCTGACTGTCTACAGGGGAAATAAAAAAATACCTACAAAAAAAAAAGCTTTTAGAATTAGTACATGAATTTAGCAAGATTCCAGTATATAAGAAGCCAAATATCAAAAGTATTTCTATGTGTTAACAATAATTTAAAATTAACTTTAAATGATGCTATTTACAAAGGCATCAATAAATCAAATACTTAGGGATAAAACTAACAGCAAAATATGTGTAAGATTTGCCTATTCCAAATTACCAAACAGTGATGAAATATGTATAAGAATGAAATAAATGAGGAGATATACTACTGCATTTGTGTATCAGAGACTCAATATTGCTTATATATCAACTCAACACTAAACAGACCTCTAGATTCAGTTCATAGAAGGCTTTTTTTTTTTTTAAAGAAACTGACAACTGATTCTAAAATTCATGAAGAAGAAAATCACCTAGAATATTCAAAACAACTTTGAAAAAAACCAAAGTTGTATGAGACAAAGCAAAGAGTTACAGGTAGAAAGACGAGCAAAGCAAAGGTCTTAACAACATCCTAAGCATGACTTGGACCGAACAAAGCTTCGTTTATACACAGCTTTGTGTGTTGAAAAGCACAGCCCTCCCAGCATCTTAATTAGCAGTCACTGCCACATATGTTGACTGAAACAAAAGAAAAGCACAACATGAGTAGTGAGTTAAGCTTTATTTGAGGCAAAATGAGGACTATGGCCAGGAGGCAGCCTCTCAGATAGCTCTGAGGAACTGCTTTGGAGAGGTGAAGGTCGGGGAGTCATGCATATGTGATTTTGGTGAAAGCGGTATGTGTAATCAAGCACACATTTTGGCAGAAGGCTGTTGCTAGTCACAATAAGGTTGCTGCTATGAGAAGTAGATCTCTCCATTAAAGATTTAAAATCGCCATTAACGATTTTAGTGTTTTTCTAGATATGGGAGAATGCAAGAAACTGGGCTCATAAAATCTCTCGCAATAATACCTAACTATCTGAAGAACTGTTCTGCCAGTTTTTCCCAGAGCACAGAGTGCCTCATTCCTAATTTCTGTCCTGAACTCCTGGGCTGTGGTGAAAGTCAGCGACTACAGTCGTTAGTGAATTCATTCTTGTAGTGCCAGATAGTGAGTGACAATTTTTAGCTGGCACATACATAACTAAGCTATTGGATTACTGGTTCAGTGACATATTCTGGTGTAAGAGATTCTGCATCTTGAGAAGAGGATTTATTTCACTATCTTGTAAAAGATGCTGAGACAAACATCCATATGGTGATGGACTATGAATTTAGTCACCGCTCTCAGGTTTCCTTAAAATTTATGAAGGCAGAAATCAACAACTTATCAGAAGAAAGGAAAAGAGATAGGCACAAATGAAAGAGAAAGATTAGACAGGATTATAAAGGGTGGACTTCCCTGGTGGCTCAGCTGGTAAAGAACCTGCCCGCAATGAGGGAGACCGGGGTTCCATCCCTGGGTTGGGACGATCCCCGGGACATGGCAACCCACTCCAGTATTCTTGCCTGGAGAATCCCATGGACAGAGGAGCCTGGCGGGCTGCAGTCCATGGAGTCACAAAGAGTCGGACATGACCGAGTGACTGAGCACACACAAGATTTGGCATGGGTCTTACTCTGCTGAAGAAAACTAACATTTTGATATTTTAGGTAGATTTTTAGAATAGACAAGCAACACACTGCTGAATGGTGGAGTCAAGGAGAAAAAGAACAACTAAAAAAAAGAGAGCAAACAGAAATTTAAATAGTCAAATTTAAATTTCAAAATGATCAAAATTAATTTTGGATGTCAATTATTTTCAGTCAGTGTGTGAAGAGAAAATCTTTTACTAGCTCTGTTTTAGGGCTATAATGGATAGCATGTCAAAGTCAATTGTTAATAACACCCTTTATCATTTTTTGGAAGGACAGTACATATTTACTGCTTTATTCACAGGAAATAACTTTCTATTTTAAGTCCTCACTGTCCAGTTTTGGACTGTCTAGGAGATTTGTTAACCACTAATAAACAAATTAATCAATTCTTCTGTTTCTCCACCTAGAGAAACCCTGGGAGCTGACTACCAGCCTCTGCTCAGAGGTCCCTTCCCCACACAAACTTGCTCTCTGCCATGTAGTTTATATTTTAAATCAAATGATTCCAGACACATCCTCTAACATTTGAAGAAAATCTGGCTAGTTCTTTTTTGTGACACAGATTTACCACACAGAAGCACTGCTACATTTATGCAAGCAGAATCTACCCTCTTGAGGCTTTTCCTAAATTTATAGTTACCCAAATGCCAAGTTGGTTACTGTTCATGACTCAGCTTCTTTACTGTTTATGACTCAGATCATTTACACCCTCATGGAACTTGCTTACTGAATATTTGCATACCTGATTTGGACCCAATTAGCTATTCTCACTTGTTTACATATTCCCTTTTGGCCAAGCATGTCAAAGACTATAAACGTTCCATAACTTGCTTTTAATTTTATTAGCTGGAGAAGGTTCTTTATGTGTAAAAGAGTTAAGTACAGTTAAGGAACAAGGTAACTTTGTATCTTAAATTTTAGCTGTTTGATAGGCCAGCCAGTTTAGAAAATAAATTCATTGGAATTTCTGACTTTATCCATAAACCTGGTCAGTTGGATATGTTAATATATTCCTCCCTTGATTTATCTGACCTGCACTCTTCCTGTTTTTTCCTGTAATCTTCTGTCCTTTTATATTAATGTATCAATATCTTTTAAGGTTCTAATCTAAACCCAATTATTTTCCCATCTTTACATTCTCTCTGGCTAATTATTAATATCTACTCAGTTGACTTTAATTACGATGCTCATTATTAACTACAATGTCTCAATCTTTTAAAAATAAATCTTTTTTTCTAAACCCCTACTCATTTGTTTGCTCAAGCATTCTATTGAGACTGTGGGTCTATTCTGTAGAGTTCTTTCTTCTGACCCTAAGGTCTGACTGCTTCTGTAGCTAAAAGTGGACTTCCCAGACCACTAACTTGCAGATTTGCAGATTTCAGTTTTCTGTCTTCCAAGGAAACAACAGAATAGTGTAGAGTTCTTAGAGCAGCAATGCCCAAAAGAAATATAGTGCACTACACATGTATAATTTACAAGTTTCCAATATTCACATTAATAAAGTTTAAAGAAACATGTGACATTTTAATAATATTTTATTTAACCAAATATATTTTAACATGTACTCATTATTTTTTAAAAAAATAATAATCTATTTTACACTCTTTTTGGTACTTAGTTTTCTATTCTGTTATGTTTTCACTCTCAGAGTACATCTGCATTCTGGGTAGCCATACGTAAGTGTCAATAGGCTTGTGGCTGCCCACTAGACAGTGCTTATTTTAGGGTCTTAGCAGAATCAATCATCTATTTCTGATAAACAAAAGACTCACTATTCACATACCAAGGATTATAGAGTCAAAGCCCCAAGTCAGATTCAGAGTGTCAAAGTTTGCTTTAAAGAGGTAATCTTTTCTTTCACCAGGGAACTAACTCTAGATATGAGTCTAGAATTTGATTCAGAGTGCACTTCAAGGGCCTAAAGTTTACGGTGTAGGCTTGACCTACAGTGATTAATACACTAAAGGAGAGGTTGAAAGATCTTGCAACTGAGTCATGACAGACGCCCTGAATTACAACACAGTGGAGCACTGACACCACTGGGCTTTTAGATAATGTATCTGTTAGAGTCATGAAGTTACCTGTCTTTAGAACCACCGAGAGTCAGCTCTGAGATAATTTAACTGACTCCAACACTAAAGTAATTATGATATGCGACCTATGGGAATAGATATCAAATACTCTGTTGGAAAACAAATTACATCATTTCATGAAGTTATCCTATTAAGGATGACTACAAAAGCCATGAAATCACCCTGTTTTCTATATTCCTGTTTTCTAATTTATTGTTATTCACAAACTATTTAAATATTTTGTTATTCACAAAATATTTAAAAAGGTAATTTAATTTTTGGTATGAAAGTAATAATTCTACTTTAAAATATACTAGCTTTTGTATTATAACTCTAAGCTTATATCTAAGGTAGTAATAGCATTAAGCTTAAAACAACTGCCTGGGTTCATATCCTAGACTCACTACTTAGTAGCTGTGTGACCTTAAGCAAGTCACTGAACCTTTTTGACTTTTGGTGCCTTGTTTGCAAAACAAAACAATTCTATACCTTCTTCTTAGGGTTGATGTGAAGATTTTCTGAGTCAATAGATATAAAGTACTGCAAAAGTCCTTGCTACAGAGTAAATTATTGCTTTTGATTGCTTACTATATGCTAGAGACAAGGAGAATGCTGCACTTGAGTAATTAAATAGGATAATGCTTGTACACACGTTATCCCATTCAATCCACATAATAACTCTGGGATGTAGCTGCCTCCATCTTGCTTGGAGAAATCTGCTTAAGGTCACTTCATCAGATAGTGGTCAAGTCAACACAGCGAAGGTCAAAGCCAGTGAAAACAAATCTGCAGTGATCTTAATACTTCTTCATAACCTTTCTTTTCTCAGATTTCTCAGAATCTTTTAGTCGGTTCATGTCATCTACTTAGTCCACTCTCCAGAAATCATGAGATTAGATCTGAATCTCAGTCAGTCTTGTCCTTGATGCCACTGGGAACTGAAATCCTTTCACAGAAAATATGTCAATATAAAGCTTGATTCTTCCAGAGTTCTGTGAGCCATCTCGATTTTGCTGATGAATATCTGGTTCCAGCTTACCCTGCAGATACTACTTCCCTCAATTTTATTTTCTGTTTTATTCAAAAGAGTTTGCACACTTTTATCCTTTTGAGAACAAAATTCTCTGCAAATCCATCTGAGACCTACAATATATGCATGTGGATTTTGTTCTGAAAGTAAATGCACCACTCTGCCCTTCAGCTTTTCCACAAAGTCTCAAGTGTATCAAAGTTTGTTACCTCAGGGGTTGAATGCCACTTTTATATTATCAACTATTTATCCACATACTTTTCAAAGTACTGTCACAGAAGTATTTTCTCTGCAGCAAGATTTAACTTTCAATATTCAATTAGATGGTTAGTCATGTTGTATTTATTTCACATCATATCACCATTGCTTCCTATCAGACGTCCTGCTCTGAGTTGAGTCAGATATTAACAGTAAAATCTCTGCAGTAAAATTACTGCAGCCAGATGACCCCTGAGATGACAATATCATGGTTCAGGAAGGACTTACAGCCACTTGAGGGAGATGACCACATCACATCATACTGTCTTTGAACCCCAACTGCCTAACTAAGAGGTTGACCATTAGTACACACTCAGTAGTGTTTCATGAATGAATGAATGTCTTAAATGTTTGCCCCCAAGAAATTTGCTTACTAAAAATAAAGCAAAACTAGACAACATTTAAAAATTATTGATCTTATTTTTCCCCAAGAGAAGTTTCCATATGTAAGGAGAGAAGACTAAGACACGGTTGATTTTGGTTTTTACTTCTAATGTATACAAGTAGATTCACTATTCATCAAGTGCTTACTGAGACCTAACTAAATACCAGGAGTTTTGCTGGATACTGCTCACCTGGCCAAGCAAAACCAGAAATGTCTTCCTGGCCTATATCCTGCTTATCGTCTTGAGTGCATGTGTGTGAAACCCCACATGCATAACCCTAAACTAAAACCCTAAACTGCCCTTCAATGAAAGCCCAAAATGGTCCAGGTGATGATGGGCATAATGGGATACTAAAGATTGCAACTAGTGTGACTGCAACTTATTCACTGTAAAACAGTGCAATCCATTGGAAGAGACCCTGAAGCTGGGAAAGATTGAGGGCGGGAGGAGAAGGGGACAACAGAGGATGAGATGGTTGGATGGCATCACTGACTCAATGGACACGAGTTTGAGTAAACTTTGGGAGCTGGTGATAGACAGGGAGGCCTGGCGTGCTGCAGTCCATGGGGTCTCAAAGAGTCAGACATGACTGAGCGACTGAACTGAACTGATAGTACTTTATATATTAAAAGAAAAAGATACAAGTCTATGTTTTTGGTTTACCACTGTACTTTGGATAACATAACATTCTTAAAAGTGAAAAAGAATCTTTTAAAGATAAAAATCTTAATTAAAAGCTTAAAACACAAAAAAACTATGATAAATCTAAGTTCTTAATCTGTTAAAATCAGTTTTTCAAAAATACATACTTTTATCAATTTTCTTATAAGAGAATACAGTACTTCTTCATTAAAAAAATGTTTCCAAACCTTAATTACTGATGCTTGACTAAACTATTAATAATATATTCTTGGAAACCACAGACAGTAAATGATTAATATCTATATTTATAATAGAGTAGGATAACAATTACAGCAAATCTATTCAAAACACGTACAAATTTTATATAACTACAACAACTATAGGCCCTGAGGTAAAGTTGGGTTATTTAAAAAATGAATTTTAAAAGAAAATAAATTTAATTATCAACATAAACACTGTGAAACAGAGTTGGTATCTTTTGAAAACAGAGTCTGGCATTTTCTTGTGTGGTTAAACACAGAGTTAAAATACAATAAACAATTTCACTCTCACACTTACACCCCAGAGAAATAAAAACAATGTCCACTCAAAAATAAGGACAAAAATGTTCATAGAAGCATTACTCATAGTATATAAAAGTGGAAACAATTCACATGTCTATCTGATGTATGGATCAATGAGGTATATCCATACAGTGGAGTATTATTCAGTAAAAAATAAAAGGAACAAATTACTGACACATATTACTACAGAAATGAACCTTTAAAATGGTATGCTAAGTGAAAGAAGTCAATCACCAAGGGCCACATATTGTGTGATTCCATTTATATCAAGTGTCAAGAATAAGCAAACCTACAGTGTCAAAAAGTAACCAAAAAGTGGTTACCTAGGCCTGGGAATAAGAGAGGACCAGGGTAGAGTCTAGGGGTGCAGGGTTTCTTTTATGAGTAACAAAATTTTTCTAAAATGGTGGTGATAGTTGCACAACTATGACCATACTAACAACTGACTTATACTCTTTAAGTGGGTGAACTGTATGGTATATGAATTATATTACAACAAAGCTATTTTTAAAAAAGAAGAGACACAGAAAAGTGGGTCACTCTTAGATGAGAGAAATTTTCATTTCCCTCCAGATTTGTTTAAAGATCTTGCCACAGTGTATTGTATGTAACACATTAAATTAATATAAAGGATTTGAATAATACCAGTTCTTAACCATACTTTACTAATTCTTAATAAGAAATATATGCTAGATGAATGCTGTTCAATATATAATTACTCTTTGCATGGGTTACAATGTTTTTAAATAGCATTCAAATACTGTAGTTATGAGAAGTCTTTGAAATGAATATTCCCCTTACAGAAATACATCCTTTGGAAATAATTAAACATATTATAATTATTTCATTTCAAAATGTTCGTTAATATTGTCTACAATAGTAAAATTTAAGACAACCAAAATGTTCAGCAATAAGCATTAGGTTAGACAATTTCACATCATTCATTGATGTAATATGTACTCATTTAAAAAATATTATGGGAATAATTATTGAAATAAAAGTGCATATAATACAGAGTTGGGGACAAATATAGGTTTTAAGTGAGTATATACAGTATGAACCTTTTTTTTAAAGATATGCACAGAAAATTATCTGATATTGGGGTGGCATAATCATGTGATTATGGATATATATCTTTTCTTTTGCTTCTCTATACTTAAAAGTCTTTCCTATAATGGGTTTCTGTTGATTTGTTAATCCACAAGATATTTTTCATTGTCTTTTAAATAACTAAATAGTATAATTAGTTTTTACAGCAACCAGCACGAGGCATTGTGTCACTTCACAGTATTTCAGCCAAGAGCTTAACTCAGGTTACTCTGAAGGAAGATAAGAAATGGTGAGCCTGATGGAATATATACAAAGTCAGAGGGACATTCTTACCTACCTGTCTTTCCATGAGAGATGAATATTCATCATGAACTGATGAATGGTACTTACCATTGCTCAGGCTGTTTTCATCCATCATTGTCCAGTCAATCCCGACCTCATACCATCCTAATCCTGTGGGGAAAAAATGACAGACTGTGTATATCAAACAAGATTTCCAGTTGTAAGCAACAGAAAATGAGTTTGGCCCTTCTAAGCCTGTGGAAGAGTCTGGAAGTACACAGGGGACTCACGGAGGTAAGAAGACCTGCTTAGAAAACCAGCAAGAACCAAAGGGCTTCTAGACACCAGCAAGAACCAAAGGGCTTCTAGACACAACAAATTCCAGGATGGGATACCACCATACACTACTGCCTTCATATCCAGGTGGGAAGGTTAAAAAGCCTATCTTGCTCCTTTTCAGAATATGACCTTCCTGAAGCAGAAGTCTGTGAAGTTCAGGAAACATGCCTGCCCAGAGTCCATCCCTGCCTTCTTGAGCAAGCTCTGGCTGGATACACAGGACCCTGGAACTGCCTGCACAAATACCCTGAGCCCGTGAGATCTCTTCACAGCCTCGACCCACTCAAGAGCGGACCACACACGGGAGTGGCCAACATACAGCTTTATGTTGGGAAATATGAATTTCCCAAGGAGGGTTAATTAAATTGACCCCACGGTTATTAGCTGAGTAAGGATGGTCCTCTTCCTCCTGATGGAATGCGTATTTGCATCTGCAGGCCAGGGTGTCCACGTGCCTGGGCACGAAGCTCCTAACAAAGCAGGACAGAGCCTGGAGCAGGAAGAGAAAGAGGGGTCAGCAGACCAGGGCCAAGCATCAGGGTCCGCGCTCCCTGAGCGTTCAACATCCAGCCCGCAACTCCGAGGGCTCTCAGAATTCTAATTCAATCCTGGCCAGCTGGGTTTTAATGAAAATTACATTTGTCAAGGTATAAGAATAGAAATACATTATTAAGCAGTTCCTTAGATGGATTTACAACGTTTAAATATTTAGCTGTACAGGATGTGGGCCTCTGTGTACCGCTGGGCCTAGCAAATGCTGCCGGCAGCAGACACAGCTCACAGAACTATAGTCTCATCATTCCTTTATCTTTGTATATTTATTTTTCAAGATTCATTTTTCCTCAGATTCAATTAAACGGACTGAGCCCAGGTAATGAGCTGCACCCTTGCTGCCAGGCACTAGGAAGAAGGGGACCAGGCCCTTGATGGTTTCCATGGTGGGGGGGGCGAGGTCCTGTGACCCACAGGGCCACAAATGACAGTGACAGGCAGCTAAAGGAACCAAACATAAATATGCGTTCTATCAGGAGGAAGAAGACCATCCTTACTCAGCTAATAACCCTGGGTCAATTTAATTAATCCTCCTTTCCTCATATATAAAATAACCATAATAATTCTTGTGTCTTGGTATTGCTGAAAACATTAAAAAGATGATTCACTGAAAAATGCTCTGGGACTTCCCTGGTAGTCCAGGGGCTAAGACTCCAAGCCCCCAATGCAGAGGACTAGGGTTCAATCCCTGGTCAGGGAACTAGATCCCACATGCTGCAACAAATATCAAATATCCTGAGTGCCCCAACAAAGACCTGGTTCAGCCAAATAAAGTTTTAAAAATTTTAAAAAAAGAAAAATGCTCTGCAAACTGCAGACTGCTATCAGAACGATGACAGTAGTGTTATCACATTCTAGAGAGAGCTCTGACAGCTGCTAATCAAGAATTAAGAGAAGCAGACTCAACAAGGGAGACTTGACAATGATGAGTGTAACAAGCAGCGTGACTGTACCTGCTGAAACGCTCTTCTACTGAAACCTTTACATTTCTGTGCTACGGTTCAACCTTTCATCAGAAGGACTCTCTCTCATATAATCTGCTCAATTTCCTCACACTAAATTTGCTGGCTTCATTTGGTCATCCCCATCAATCCAATACACTGTAAGCAAGCTGTTAAATACATCCAAGGATTTCACAATGAACAGCAGAGATCCAGTTATCATTAAAATGAAGTGCTGACACTGGAATAAGGCCACAAGGAAGTATTTACTGCTACTGTCCTGGAATTATAATGACTTCCCTGCTTGGCCTTTAAAGGACTGAATCATCTGATGCATATCTGTCTTGTTTACTAATAAGATGCTTGAAATAAAAATATTAACACGCCCGGGTATACATGATTATCAAAACTAGAAACGATCTTAGCACTGAGTTTACAAAAAGATAGCTTCTTTGTCGGTTGTGGGGGTGAAGGGGGCGGTGGGGAAGGGTTGAGGAAGGGAAAGTTAGGGAGTTTGAGATCAGATCAATACATACACCCTGCTGTATTTAAAACGGATAATCAACAAGGACCTATGTGGAGCACAGGGGACGTGTGGCGCCCGGACGGGAGGGGAGCTGGGGAGAGTGGACCCATGGACATGCATGGCTGAGTCCCTTTGCGGCGCGCCTGAAACTGCGACAACACTGCTAACCGGGTATATAATACTTCAATACAGAGTAACAAGTTTTAAAAAGACAGCTTCTTTGTTAATTGCCTACATTCCTTATCTATGCCGGATGCATAAAATTTTATGAGATGATAGTCATTTTCCAACTTTACAGAATATAAGCTAAGAAGTACTGGAGAGTTTGAGAGGAAACTTGACATCGAGTAGGAGGTAAAAGATAAAAAGTGAAGGCTTTTGTTTTAGAAGATGCACATTCAAAGAGATTTCTGTCATAGGAGACAGAGAATTTTCCTGAGAAGCTCACCTCCATGCAAGAGACTAAAGACAAGCATCCCAGCACTTAGAGATTACATATTCGAAAGAATATTTGAATCAGGATGGATTTAAGACACTTAGAAAAAGTCGGGAAAATGAACACTGCACTTTGCTAGTTTCCTCTTTTTCTTTTCCCCTCTTTGACCTCAAAATACAGTTCTTTTCTGAAACAAATAAGTCTATGGGCTCCTGACAAAATCTTATAAAATAAATGTCAGAATAAGAGTAAGCAAAGGCATGTCAATTTACTGTCAGAGTTTTGGATTAAATTCCCACTTCTTTTCCTGAATTTTCACTTCTATGGTTTGGAGAAGTAATTTCATGAGTTGTTACTAATGGTAATTAATGTCTGATAGTGTATTTTAAGTATGAGCTTTTAAATACCACTTTGTAGGGAGCAAAAAGAGCTTCTGAAACTCATAATTCTCAAAAGAGTAAGGGCCTAAATGAAACAGAATGCTACAGGGGCTAGCTGACAAATGGATGTGTGTGTGTGTGTGTGTGTGTGCGCGTGCGCACACGCGCGCTCAATTATGTCCAACTCCTTGCCACCTTCTCCAGGAGATCTTCTCAATTCAGGAATTAAACCCACCTCTTTTACACCTCCTGCACTGGCACCCACCAGTGCCACCTGGTAAGACTGACAAACAGTTATGGGGCAACTAAAATAACTTGATCAAACCTATGCATTTTACTTGCTATGGAGCATTTTATTGATTTTACTCAAATCACTTCAACCTCATTCTTTCTTATATCTTGGCTTTTTTCTAGGGATCTCAAACTCAGCATTTCTCAAGAACAACTTGCAGACTCTCCAACAGCAAGGGCAATGTGATGTTTATTATCTATTCCAGAAAGCAACATTTTATTGAGTGAGATATAACATTCAGTACCAAAGAGATCTCTTCGGTTGAGAACAAATCCTCCAATGAAAGTCAACGTTCTCAATGAGGGAGGCCTCCGTGTTTCACTTCCGTCTTTTTGTGTTTCCCTACCCGACTCTCTTGGCCATCTGTGAAAATAGTCTTTCATTTCTTATGTTTTCTTGATTTCATTCTTGCCTTTTCTTCACCTTAAACATCCAGCCCTTACCCCAACACACATACTAGGCACCGCTCAACACTTCTGTCCGCATTTTAACATTTTCTAAGACATTACTGCTCAAATTGGGGTTGATGGATCATCTGCTTCCCAATCACCTGGAGTCCTTGTTAACAATTCAGATGTTTGAGCCCAATGCCAAGCTCCTGAATCAGATCAACTGAGGGAAGGGCCCAGAAATCTGCATTTTAAACAAGATGCCTTACTGATTCTGATGCACAGCTAAATTTGAGAGTTGTTCTATAATTTCTGTAAATCCCTTCTTGTTCACTCAGTTCCCCAGTGATTCACTAATAATACCCCTAGCTTAGAACCCTTATTTCCTACATCACTTACAGAGGAAATGTATGGCATCCTGCCTGGTGATATGTCTTACTTTGCTTAGTGGTTTTGTGAATTTTTATAATAATTTTAACTGTGTGTATGTGACTTTCTGCCCGACATCACTTCTGTAATTTTGGGGGGAAATCCTGACGTCACACTAGTTTCCTGCATCAACTACAGGGCCCAAGGAAGTACCTTGTGTACGTAAAAGCATAATTAACAATGATAGGCTGACTTTACACCAGACTCAACTTAGATCCCATTCTGATTTCATTCATGGGCTTCTCTTCTGCTTAATTCTATTTCCCAGTGTTTTATCTTGACTCGCCAGTCTTTTCACTTTATATTTCTTTGTGAGTGGGTAACCATTTATGTGATTTTCTGTCATTGGCCTGTAGATGGTTACACTGCCCAGACCCTCTCAAGCTCCAGATAAGTATATATACCTGCTCAAGGGACATCTCTCTTTAGATGTCTAACAGGCACCTCACATTTAACATTATCCACATAAACCTCATTATTTTTTCTCCCAAACTCTGTGTCTGCACTTGAATTTTTTCTGGTGAATGGTAGAACTGGGCCTTAAGATCCTCTCGCCATTGTGCTTGGAAGTATTATCTGATGCCTCCTGGTACATATATTCTAAAGTCAGATAAATCTGTTTCTGTTTGTCCAAATTCTGGCTTACCAATATCTATGCAATCTCAACCAAGGTTTCCAAATTCCCTGAATCTCAGCTCCTTTATCTTTAAAATAGGTATCTGGTACTTATTCTGTAGGTGTGTTATCAGGATTAAATGAGATGTGTTTACAAAATACTTAGCATCCTACTGGTTTATGACATATTTAAAGTTAATGATTACTGTTCAGGCTGTAATTACTTCTTGCATTGATTCCATGTTTTCTAAAGTCTTCTTATACTGTTGTAGGAATGTAAATCGGTACAGTCACTATGGACAACAGTATAGAGGATTCTTTTAAAAAAATAAAAAGAGACCTACCATACGACCCAAAAATCCCACTACTGGGCACATACCAAGAGGAAACCATAATTTCAAAAGACACATGCACGCCAATGTTCCTTGCAGCACTATTCACAATAGCCAGGACATGGAAACAACCTAAATGTCCATCAACAGAGGAATGGATAAAGAAGATGTGGTATAAAGATACACACACACATACACACACACACAAAAACACACAATGGAATATTACTTAGCCAGAGAAAAACAAATATATATTAACACATATATGTGGAATCTAGAAAAATGGTATAGATGAACTTATTTGCAAAGGAGAAACAGATACTCAGATGGAAGAACAAATGCATGGACTCTAAGGGGGAAGGGAGTGGGATGGACTGGGAAATTGGAATTGACACGTACCCTACCATGCGTAAAACAGGCAGCGAAGACCAACCGCACAGGACAAGGGAGCTCTACTCACTGGTCGGTGGTAACCTAGACGGGAAGGAATCCAAGGGGAGACGGCAGAGGTGGACCTGTGGCTGATTCACCTTGCTGTGCGGCAGAAGCGAACCCAACACTGTAAAGCAGCCATGCGCCAATGAAAAATAATATACACAAATATCCTTCCTGCTCCGGGCTTGGCTCCCCACATGTGACTTCCCCACAGCCACCAGAGGCTAGATTTAAATCACATACACGGTCATGGCAATCTTCTGCTTAACATCCTTCAGTGACCCCACAGGGCTTTGCTGATGAACTGAACTCCGCGATTAGCACACAGGTCCTCTCGCTGACCAGGCGTCCTCTGTTCCTCTAACCCCTTCTCTGTTACCCTCAACATTTGCGATTTTTGCTTTAGATCCTGCTTTGTGTCTGCCCAATGAGTCACGCAGATCAAGCATCCATATATTCCTCCTGGATGTAAAAGGCATGATGTATTATTCTCGTCACTCAGGTCTTGGGGAAATCTTTCTTTATCACTTAGATTCTCTTGTGTTATCTCTTAGCATTGTGGCTGCATGTTGGTCATAGAGCTGACTGTATTTTGGTGTGGATGTGATTTGCTTGTTTACTTCTCCCAAGTAATTAAACTGTGTCCAATTCACCTTTTGATCCGACAATGTCAGACACTGTGCCTGGCGCATGATAGGTGCACAATGGGTATGTGTTAAGTATGCTGGTAACATTAAAATGAAATCTCTTCTCTTTCGCAGTTCACTGTGATCCTCCTCTCCTTGCTTACTATGCTGACTCTGCTAGGATCCAACTTAGCATTTTAATTCTGGCTGAGGTGTTAGTAAAGTGGTCCACCTCTCCTTGGAACCAAGAATCTCTACCACAACCTAGACTCAACTTAATTTCAGAAATGAGTGAAAAGGAAAAGTCCTAGTTAAGACTATCTGTATTCCTGTCGCTTACCAGCAAGATAGAGTCCACAGCACTTCATTTAGCACATGGCAGGAATCTGCTTCTAGGTGGAAGATTCAACTGCTATTTTATACATGCGGTGCTGATAAAACTCAAAATGGGTCATGAGGCCAACTATCATGATGATGATATCAGATTGAGGAGACCCAGGTACTTCTCTCTACACAGGTATATTCCTTGGATGAAAACCAGGCTTAGACTCCCTTTCTTTTATCAGTAGGGATCAGAGGGATTTGGGGGAGTGAATCAATAGACTGCCCCCCTTCTCCTACTACATCAATTTACCCTCCAATGGAAAATAGACAATTCAGTTAAGCTCTGCATTTCCTGAACTTCTTTCGGATCAATAGTTCATTACCTGCTATTTGCCGATACGTAAAGCCTTCACGAGAGTTTTTACAATTAAATGAAAAACCTACATTTACAGACTATGAGATGATTTGAAATTCAAAAGGTCTTCTTCCTATTTTTATTTTTTTAGAGTATTAGCTTTGACTCTCATTCTGCTTGTCAGTTTTTCTTTAAGGAATATGCAGTTCTAAGTGCTTCTCCTTTAGACAGTAGCCTTGACATATAACACAGGTGGACCTCTCACCTTTTACAAAACAAAAGCTACTTATCAGATTTCCTGGCTTCTCAAACCACTGTTTGCTGTCAGGTGGGAAGGACTATCCTTGTGGGAGATCAAGGGCCATTAGATATAATTAACTAACTCCATTCCTTTCCTCTTAAGAGATGGATTTTAAACAACCACTACGCATCCCACCCTGGTTTGTGATTACATTCCATTAGAGGTGATGAAGCATCTTCAGAGAAAAGAGCCATCATTATGACGTGAGTTTAAAAACAAATTCCCATGAGATCTGATAATTATCTCGTGGAGTAGAGATTATCTGCCTACAGTAAGAGGATTTATCTTGTTCATTACTGTACTCATAATAATAGCTTGCAGCATGATACCAAAAAACGAGAGGGCAAAGCATGAGTCTCAGGAGAACAGAGATCTCACTTCAGTCCAGTGAAGGAAATCAGCCACAAGAAGACAAAAACTAAGTGTAAACAACCATCGTTCTCAGGAAGATAACTTGGTCAACTTTCGGTTATCTTTCATGGTTCGTACGGATATAATTAAACAGAGTAGCTCACAGTTAATATGATTTAGTATCTCTGGTTTTCATTTCTACATGCCATCTACACATCAGCAACCAAAGCACTTCATTATCTCCCCTAAATGAGAAAAGTAGTGATGAGAAAATCCACTGAGGAAGGGAAAGCAGGAAAGAGAAATAGGGTACAGAAAAGGCCAGCTTAACCCAATAACTGTCATCAGGGAGAGAGACGATTGTGATTTAGGCATTCCTCAGGGGATAGGAAGCCAGGGACAGCTTTGAGCAGAAGGCAGGAAGAAAAGCTGAGAGTGGCACTTCAGCACTTTGATTAAAGCGCATTTCCAAACACTCATTTCATACATATGTTAAAGTACAAAATGACATCCCCAAGCCAAACATAAATGCATTGCATACCGTGTACAACTTCAAATGAAAAAAAAAAAAAAAAAGAAGAGTGGATTCTAAGACCTGTGAACAATATACAAGCATTCCCCTAAAGGAATCAGGATCTGAATACATCACAGAAATGAGCATTTTATGCCACTTAACAAGAGCATTTGCTTCCATTCTCTCCCTTTGCTGATTAAGACTCTAAGCCAGAGAAGTGACTCATCACATTGTCAGAGCCAGACTGGAGGCTCCTTCCTCGTAAAGTTGTGTCAAGGTTATGTTTATATTACATGCAAGTCAGTAGTATGTGCTTGTGTATATATGTCTGTTGTTTTAACCTTTTTTGAAGTGCTTCAGTGGTCCAGGTTTAAGCATCATATGTCCTCAAGCATGAACATGTTTGGAATTCTAGTGAATGGAAATAATAGAATGTTTATTGCACAGCTATGTTGAAAACTAGGTCTGTGACTTAACCGCATTTAATCCTCAAAACAACCCAGGGGAAACATCCCGTTTTCCAGCCAAGGCACCCAAACTCAAAGGACTTAGGTACCCGTCGCCACACTGAAGAGCAAACGGCAGAATCTGAGTTTAAACCTGGGTCATTCGGAACCTTCATGAAGTCTTTCTGACCTCATTAGCTTGGCCTTGGAAAATTCTATTTGTGAAGTTCCTGCTTGTGTTTTTGCAAGTAAACGAGTGGTTGGAAATAAGAGTACTGTGACTCAACTCGTGACTTTTCATGAAATGACCCGTTGGCAGCAGTAAACAAGACAGAAAGTACTGCGGGCTGTCTGAAGAGTGCAGAGCACTCAGTCACAACTTCAAACGTCAGGCTTCTTTAGTGTCTCTCTGAACATCACTCACACTTAGACGGCAGCTCGAGTTTTCTCAAGAGAAGCCATCATGTCCCTCAAGGATTTCAAGGCTATAATCCTACAAGGACAGGAAAGATGGAAGCTGCCTTTGAAGCCTGTTCACACATGCCTGATGCTGAACTGAAGTTTGGAGTCTGTCAGAACTCTCAGCACAGGAGTCTGCTAAAGCAGCTGATGAGGTTTTACTTCTGAATAATGAAAGAAACACATCGGTCTTTGTCGTTGTTTTTCTGAGGAAGAAAATAAACAGACTGGCCTGTCTGATTTTGGAAAGAATAACTTATCAGGTGATCTCATGGTTGGAGCACAAAGATAAGAATTAAGAACTCTGAAACTTGGTCAGCATTACTTTCCTACCAGCAAACATCCTTAGGTGTCCTCCGAAAGGCCAGACGAGGCATTGAATGGGATTCAGTCACGGAAAACAGGTTCCAGACATAAGCTCTTTCACTGTTTTTGTCCCACACACGTGGATACTGGAAAAATCATCTTTCCAAATGAGCTGTATTTATGTTAAGATTATGAAACATAAAAAGAATGATCCAATCTAAAATCACTTAATCCCTCTAGAGCAGGGGTTTGGCAAACTTTTTCTGTAAAGATCCAGATAAAATTTCAGGCCAAGTTTGATAAATCTGTGTCTATTTTTTCATAGTTATTGGCAGCAAAACTGTGGATATGACAGAGTCTTATTTATATTTAAGGGAAAAGTAGAAAGGGAATTTGGGGGGAGATTCTTTGCCTGGGCAGGACTGTGGATATGGCAGTACAACATTCCAGTACTATTGTCTCCTTGTTGGGGGAGGAGAGGATATTTCTTTTATGCTTTCTTCTTGGAATAGATATTTAATGAGTCTAAAAGTCTAAAAGATATTTAATGAGTCTAAAAATCACCTGTAATACAGGTGATTTGCTAGAGAATTCAAGGGTGGGAAGGGTTCAGGGACATTCTACCCGGATGACCTCGGTCTGCTCAGGGTGCCCCAGCTACATCTCAATGCAGTGCTTTTTGGAGACACCGGCACCTCTTCCAACATTTGACTTCATCTCAAAATGCATCTTTCAGTGCATCAGACAGCAAAACCCTACAAGAGAATGAGCAGCAAGAGACGAAAGATGGTGGCCTTCAGGGCCCAGCACTTCCACCATCGTTCCTCTCTGAAGCCCCGTTGCCTCAAGGATGAAATGGGTCGGCAGGTTCTAACCTCTAAAGTTACTATGGAAATTCAAATTAACAGAGGTCAGTGCTTGGCATAAGGCCTAGCTCACCATGGACGCTCAGCAGTAGCTGTCACTATTCTGTTTTTTAACTTTGGCTGCACTGGGTCTTCATGGCTGCGTGCAGGCTTTCTCTAGTTACAAAGAGCTAGGGCTCCCCTTCCTTGCTGTGCAGAGAGGCCTCTCACCGTGGCGGCTTCTCATGTTGCAGAACAGACTCTAGCCATGAGGGCTCAGTAGCTGGTGCACGAGCACAGTTGCTCCATGGCATGTGGAATCTTCCAGAACCAGGAATCAAATCTACGTCCCTTTCATTGGCAGGCAAACTCTTACCCACTGTACCACCAGGGAAGTCCTGTTACTGTGGAGCAGCAAGGTGCTATTTTCAAAACAGTATCAGGTTTATTTCCATCATTTTGGAAGGCAGTTGAATATCATAACAACTTACATATGTAGTCTCCTTTTTCTCTGAAGTAATAAAACTCTAAAATAATTGAAATTATGAATCTTTCAGATGGAAGACTGGAATCTTTCAGATGGAAGTCACTGTCCATGACTTATATTTCTCTTTAACCTCACATTTCTCTCTTTTGACTTGTTATACTTAATAAACTAGCTGATGCTAAAGCTGAAGCTCCAATACTTTGGCCACCTGATTCGAAGAGCCGACTCATTGGAAAAGACCCTGATGCTGAGAAAGATTGAGGGCAGAAGGAGAAGGAGGTGATAGAGGATGAGATGATTGGATGTCATCATCAACTCAAGGGACATGAGTTTGAGCAAACTCTGGGAAACAGGAGAGGACAGAGAAGCCTGGTGTGCTGCAGTCCATGGGGTTGCAAAGAGTCAGAAACAACTAAGCAACTGAACAAAGACAAAACTTAGAGTAATAGTTTAGGAGGCAGTGGACTTTTCTCATACCTATGCAATGTTGAGACGTCAAAAGGCTTCATTTTATGTGACCATATTTTATTTTTTTAAAACTCTACTTTTGCCAAGTTGAAACTGACAGTACAGAAGTTTCTTTGAATTTATATATAGTAAATGTTTATGAACATAGATAAAATATAAATAGGAATCCCTCTTAAAGTGCAGTCCTCCTATACAATTAAAATCAACAACCCCACCAGGTTAAAAGCATTTTTCATTTTACGAAGGTTGAGCTACGAGGCCCACTGACCTCACTGCCACTCATCTGCCTCATGTCAAAGTTATTTCAGAGGAAGAAAGGCACTTTATAAGATTCACACATTCAAAATGCTGTAGAAAAATTTCCCTGGGAAAAAGACCAAAGACAACTGGCTATGTGCTAGCTTCTGTGTGACTGTATCAAATGTACTCAGACAGGAGGACACTGTCATCTTTGGGAATGAGCATTCCTGTCCCGTGCACTCTGACCTCTGAGCCGAGGCAGGAGCAGCCCTAAAGAAAACCTCAGTGCATGCTCCCCGCCTTCTCCCAAGAATGGTGTCTACAGGCAAAACCAGGAGATACTGTGAGCATTAACAGCAGCCTGGGAACGGGAAAAATTTACTAGAGAGGAATCTGAGATGTATGTACAAGTAGAAAGATATAGTCCCCATGGTGTTTTGCAGAAAGGGATGGGAGAGTTATGAGCTAACTGTGTGCGTGGGAGCCCCAGGCATCCCTTTTAGGCTGTAGCACAGCATAATGAGCCTCCCTGACGTGAGGCACTGCTCGGTGCGGAGCTCTGCCTGGTATCCTAAAACCAAAGGCTTGGGGAAAACAGCCCTGATTTCAGTACCCTTCTAAAGACCCCACCTATTAGTAACAGCATGCATTTTTAGCTATAGAAAGCTAGCTGAGGCATCTGGACACCATCCAAAATGCGGCCTCCCAGGGAAGAGGCATCAGCGCTCCTGCATTGGCTCACCTGCTACTTGGGCCCAGGGTGACACGTCCTCCCCAAGCCAGAGGTGCCCTGCTGCTCTACCCACCTCGTGGGTTCCTGTTCAGTATCTTCAGTTTCTCTTTGTCCTTTCTTTCTGTAAAATAACACCCCAAATTCTCCCCAAATTTGCACACACATACCAAACCCCGCCCCTGCCAAGATCCTACTGCATCTTTCAGTCTTTTTCACTTGTCTTACTGCTAAAATCTAAGTCAGCAGCCTATGAGTATTAACTATTTTCTTCCATCTTCTCAACTTCCTACAATCAGGGTAACTTGCTCACCATGCTCCAAAAGGTGCTCTCTCGAAGTCACTGAAGTGTTACCTTCTTTATGATCTAGAACATTCCACTTGCTCTGATTTTCCTTCTCATGCTTTGATGCAACAAGGAGTTACTGTCAGCTCTTTGGAGCTCTTATCTATTCTGTGACAACAGAAACAGCAAGTCGTTCAAAGTTTTTAATCCTGGACTTACATCTGCTTTGTACATACCTATGCTGCCAGTTAGCTTTGGAAATGAATCAAGTAAAAGATGTGGCAAGTGATCTCTTCTGGAAACCAGTGAGATTAACCAAGAGCCACGCCCACTTGGGTGGCCTCTGATGCCTCTGGAAAGACAGGGGGCCATGGTTCACAGCACAGTGTGACGCCTGCCCTGTGGAGGTGGGCGTTGCAAACAGCATGGCCATATGTGTGCCCTATGCAGAGGGGTGAACTCAGATAGCACCTATGAAAGGAAAAGCCAAAATCGACTTCAAAAGCAGTTCTGAATCTGCCATAATATACACCTTACCTGGTGACCAAGGCCGCTTAGAACTATGTAAGTACAGCACATGGTCACTGAGCAAGCATGAATCACACAGAGAGAGGGGGGAGGAAGGGGAGGTGAATGCACAAGCAGCTTGATATCAAGATGCAGCTACAATCTCACTCTTTACAGAGTTAGACTCAAATAACAGATTTTAAGCATAGGCCATTTTTTGCTTGATTTCTTCTTTGAAATGATCCCTTTCAGTTCAGTTCAGTCACTCAGTCCTGTCTGACTCTTTGTGATCCCATGGAAGGCAGTACGCCAGGCCTCCCTGTCCATCACCAATTCCCAGAGCTTGCTCAAACTCATGTCCAATGAGTCGGGGATGCCATCCAACCATCTCATCCTCTGTCGTCCCCTTCTCCTCCTGCCTTCAATCTTTCCCAGCATCAGGGTCTTTTCAAATGAGTCAGCTCTTAGCATCAGGTGGCCAAAGTATTGGAGTTTCAGCTTCAGCATCAGTCCTTCCAATGAACACCCAGGACTGATCGATCTCCTTTAGGATGGACTGGTTGATCTCCTTGCAGTCCAAGGGACTCTGAAGAGTCTTCTCCAACACCACAGTTCAAAAGCATCAATTCTTCAGTGCTCAGCTTTGTTTGTAGTCCACCTCTCACATCCATACATGACTACTGGAAAAACCATAGCTTTGACCAGACGGACTTTTGTTGGCAAAGTAATGTCTCTGCCTTTTAATATGCTGTCTATGTTGGTCACAGCTTTTCTTCCAAGGAGCAAGCATCTTTTAATTTCATGGCTGCAGTCACCATCTGCAGTGATTTTGGAGCCCAAAAAAATAAAGGCTGTCACTGTTTCCATTGTTTCCCTATCTATTTGCCATGAAGTGATGGGACCAGATGCTACGATCTTAGCTTTCTGAATGTTGAGTTTTAAGCCAACTTTTTCACTCTCCTCTTTCACTTTCATCAAGAGGCTTTTTAGTTCTTCTTTGCTTTCTGTGATAGGGGTGGTGTCATCTGCATATCTGAGGTTATTGATATTTCTCTGGGCGATCTTGATCACTTTAGGAAATGGTTGATGCCACTGGTGTTTTCTATGAATTAATCCTACCTTCAAAGCATTCATATATGTGAGGATTAAAACTATTACACATATTTGGTTATACTGCACAAAAGAGTATTTTTCACAACTCACATGTTTTCCAATTAAAATTACATGCTATTCTTTTCTCTAAGGATGCAGAAGCCTAAAACTCAGAATTATTCTTCAAGGGCATCTATGCAAAATTCTTATAAAAGGACTACAGACTTCAATTTCCAGATCTTTTCTTCATCCTAAAAATGTTACAAATTCCTTGGAGATTTTCTCTAATATTGAACTCTGGGGCAAGAACTTTTGATTTTAAAAGTGGAAACATTATATGGAAGATATCAGACAGTTCTATTAGAAGATTGCAAGGGAGTCCCTTCCTGCTAATTAATGGTGCTATGTTTGCCCATTCGCCTTTATTTCTATTAAGTAAAATTTATGTTTGTAACAGAATCCTTCACCTAAGTTCTAGCAATTCTCTATTTGTCAGATACACTTCTAATTTTGAACTTATTTTCAATGACCTGATCCTTTCAGAAAAAGAGAGAGATTCTGAACTTTTGAAGTAAATATCTCATTGAATTTGTTTTATGTTCTTCCATTATTCTTTCCCTCCAACACACACACACACACACACACACAGGGTTAGCATGTGAGTGATCTCTTCCTCTCTTACCTTTGTGTGTGTGTTTATGTCATCAATGCTGTAAATTCATTCAGAATCCACTTTCTTTCTCAGTGGCCCTTGAAGTATGTGTCAGAAGCTGTAATCAGTATGTATTATGCCCACCCTCTCTGCAGGATGCTTTCATTTCCATGGTTTCTGTTTATGCATCTCAGCTCGTTACTGCATTTTTCCTTGTAACTTCCAATTCCTTAGAGATCCTTACATGCTTGGCATATTTCTATACATATTTTCCTTTAATTCCCAAATGGAAAGAAAACAAATGCTGACAATGTTTTCTTTCTTTGATCTGCATCCCTCTGTTCTTGCATCAAGAAGATCTTAAGATTCAAAAGACAAACGAAAGATAATGAAAAAATATATTTTAAAAAAGCACTGAGAGCTGTAAGTGAAAAAGCCTCTAGTGTTGTGGGGGAAAATGAGGGATCTGATGGACACATGGTCTATGTGTATGTAACACTTGGTTATATGTGACCTGGGGTTTTCTTTAGGAGAGAAGTCTTGATTTTCACTCACTAAACTCAAGAATCGCTATGTACAGAATGAGAGGTGGAAAGAGGAAGTCAACATTCTCATGCGTGGTTGGTAATAATACCAATTAGTAAAGCATTTTTTTAGTACAATTGGGCAATCTGTGCTGAAAACATTCAAATATAAATGTAAAGTTACTCAACAAATCCCAAGAAGACAATAAAGAAAGCACACAAAGATTCAGCTATAAGGATAGTCATCAAGTGTTGCTTATAAAAGCACAAAACTGGAAAACATTTCCATGCTCAACAACAGAGGATTAGTTAAATTTAAGATGATATATAAAATGGAATATGAACCAATCATTTAAAATAGGAGGCTTTAACCTTCGGGATCTAATGTCTGATATCTGAGGTGGAGCTGATGCAATAATAACGACAGAAATAAAGTACACAATGAATGTAATGCACTTGAATCATCCAGAAACCACTCCCCTCTCCCCTATCTGTGGAAAAACTGGCTTCCATGAAACCAGTCCCTGGTGCCAGAAAGTTGGGGAACCACTGATTCAAAGTGATGCTGTATAAAACTAATGATATACTGTAGGATTATTTGGAAAAGTCAGACTTTAAATTATCTATTTACAATATGATTCTACTTAGTAAATACACATAAGCATATAAATAATAAATAGAGCATATTCTTCAAAATCTTAATAATGTTTATTTCAGAGTAAACACAATTTATATTTTCTACCTTTTGACTTTCTGAATTTTCACAAATGAATAGCAATATACATCTTAGAAATAAGACTATAAAGGATGAACATGAAAAAAAGATAATTCAATGGAAGGACAGAGATGGGACTCAAAGTCATGCCTGACCAATCTCAAAATTCAACTTACTTCCAGTTCTCCTTCTGTTATAGACTTAATGTTTGCATCCCACCCTCCAAATTCATATGTTGAAACCCTACCCATCAATGTGATGGAATTAGGAAGTGGGGCCTTTGGGAGACAATTGGGATTAAGATGAGGTCATGAGGATGGGGTCCTTATGAATGGAATTAGTGTCCTTTTAAGAATCATAAGGACCTTACTTCCTCATTCTATTTGCCTGTGTGAGGATATAACAAGAAACAGCAGTTTGTGTCCTAGAAGAGGGCTTTCATCAGAACTAGATCATACCGGCACCGTGATCTTGAACTTTCAGCCTCCAGACCATGAAAAATATGTTTCTGTTGTTGATAAGCCGCTCAGTCTATACCACACTGTTATAGCAGCTATACTAAGACACCTTAAAACAACTTATGTGGCCATGGGTTTACAAAACTGACAAGCCTTTGTGGACACAACTAGTGGTCATTGTAATATCTTGAAGTCCTTCAAACCAGAGCAGTAATTGCATGTGTGAATCTCATCTGAGTTTCAGATAGGTGAGGAAGCTATTTTTCTCCATGTCTGTCAATGTTTTGGGCAAAGGTTGCTGTAGCAGTAAATACAGACTTCCAAATACATTCTTTCTAAAAAGAATGAAGCCCAATACATGCACCTAAAAGATGATAATAGCTAACAAATAGAGAAGAGTAGTGATCCTGTGTGTCAACATCCTGAATGTATAAAAAAAGCTGAATTCTTATAATTAAGGACATTCTATACATTTTGTCAAAATAGAAGAGACAAAAAGGACTAAAACTTTTTAAATTTAATATCACCTACATTTTTACCTGGGATGACTAAGTAGAAAATTGCTCCATGACTCATGTGGAATATTTGGAATGGGAAAGTGAAAAAATGGAACAAGTCCCATATTTGAAATGAGAAGATTGAGTCTGATCCCTGAGTTTAGCCCAAGAGCTGTGTGCTATTTGGAAGGGATTTCTGGCTTCTCCTTACTCCAGTTTACTTGGCTAAAATATAGATGATAATACTTTATAGGGTGAGCAATATATGTGCAAGGTTTATTTGTAAAATATAAAGCATCACTCTACAATTATTGTCCTTAACTCACATTTCCACAGTGTTACACCTAAAATGCTTTTATAAGTAGAATTTCATATAACCACACAATATTATAAGATGTTTAAGGCTGTGGTCCCATCATATAAAGTTTCTAATTTTAACGTTTGAAAACAAGAACTATAATTTAAAACCACAGCATTATAAGAACAATAACATTTCTTTAAGGCAGCTTGTGCCAATTTATTTTTAAGCACATTTTTACTGCTAGGTTCTAATTCACCCCACTGTATAATGAAAGAATGATTTTAGTAAACTTTTAACTGTCAGCAGTTCTTTCTTCATTCATTCGTAGAAGATAGGTACTGTTATGTTCTTAACTGTTCATATTTTTCTACACATAATTATTGTGACAGATTGTGTTTTTCAAGAAACAGTAACTATCGCACTGCTTACCACAAATCCTAATAATTAGACACTGAAATGAGACCCACCTAAGATGATTAAAGAGTTTTAGAAAATATGGCCTAAGTAGAAAGGTTAACAAAATTATACTGGATAATTTTAATCTTTTTAAATAACTAGCTGTCTCAGGTGTCTGCCAGTAAGGCTCTCTAGCTTCATTTTTTTTTACAAATCAAGAAAAACTGAATCTTTAGTACAGTATGAGAGATCCAGTTTAGGAGGGAAAAAGTGCTTTTTGACAGTACTTGTCTAGAGTCAACATGATTTCACTGCAAGAACTGGGAACTGGAAGACCTGTATTAATGACCCAACTCTAGTCTTTCATCAACAACTTGACTTTGACCACCTTAGCTAATGAGCCTCCTCTTGCTTACCTGTAACAAGAATAAACTATGTGCTTCCTGTATCACCGGTGGTAAAAATCTAAATGAGGCAATCTATGAAAAGCACTTGGTAACCTGTAAGGGCTACACGAATAAAGCTGTTACTGAATGTGTGTATTGGTGGAAAAATCCTTTTTTTCTAAAAATCTTCAGAAGTAGATCAGAGTCTCATCATGATAGGGTGGTTACTGTCAGTCTTCTGCAAAAAGCAGCAAGGAAGATTAGGTCAACACTTAATAAACACTTTGTCAAGAAGGATATTATGCTATTTACATATGTATCATAGAACTTAGAGACTCTCTATGCATTTACTTGATGACAAGATATTTTATTTCTAATGTCTGATTATCTGGTATAAAAGCCTTATATGAATAGTTGTCTGGTGTCCTAACTCTTTTCTTTTTCAGTCCTTCTCTCTTACAAGCATATACTTCTTTCATGGACCATACTATAACACCTTAGTATGCGGTATTCACCAGCTTTTCATCTGACATACCTTTGCTCATTCACTCAATAAAAGACTTGTCAGTAGAGACTGTGTGCCTGCTGTGCCTCCCAGCTGCTCTCTGCCCTGCTCTGCTGAAGTTACCTGCCTTTTGTCTTCAATCAGCTCTTTGCATCACGTGGCCAAAGTATTGGAGATTCAGCTTCAGCACCAATCATTCCAATGAATATTCAGGGTTGATTTCCTTAAGGATTGATTGATTTGATCTCTGTGCAGTGCAAGGGACTCTCAAGAGTCTTCTCCAGCACCACAATTCAAAAGCATCAATTCTTTGTTGCTTGGTCTTCTTTATAGTCCAACTCTCACATCTGTACATGACCACTGGAAAAACCATAGCTTTTATAAATCAGACTTTGTCTGGAAAATGACATCTTTGCTTTGCTAATAGGCTGATTACGTTCCCTTAAATCCATGCTACAATTCCTACTGGGCTTCCCAGGTTGGCAAAGAATCCACCTGCCAATGCAAGAGACACTGACTCAATCCCTGAATTGGGAAGATCCCCTGGAGAAGGAAATGGCAACTCACTCTAGTATTCTTGCCTGGGGAATCCCATGGACAGAGGAACCAGGTGGGCTACATGGGATCACAACAGACTTGGACACAACTAAGCAACTGAGCAACAGCAATAATCATTCCTGTTATCAACTACACCTGAAATTATTGTTTTTATTTCCAGCACCAAAGACATTGAATTCTGAAACATTTTATTCATTAAACTGCATTTTATTAAGCAATATTTTTGTTTTATTAATCATAAATATGAATCTAAAAGCACAATCAGTGTGAGACAACTATTGGTAATAGCACAGAGCTGATAAAATTATAGCAAAGAATTTTGTGGTTTTTATTACCCTGAGCTGTTTTACAGAGGGTAAATTTATGAATCTCACTTCACAGTTTGGACATGTTTAAAACAGCTCTGGTATGAACTAAGTATTATGTTCTCCCCTTAATTCATTTATTGAAGCTAAACCCCCAATGTGATGGTACTGGGGGTGGGACTTTTGAGAGGTGGTTAGATTCCGATTAGGTCAAGAGGGTGAGAAATTCAAGATGGAATAACAAATAAGATTAGAAGAACAGGAAGATAAAATGTCCTTATAACAAGGAGAAAGAGTTCACTTTTCTTTTCATGAGCATGCACCAAGAGAAGGGCCCATTTACAATCAGGAAGAAAACTCTCACCAGAACCAGACATGCCAGCACCTTGACTTCTCACTTCCAGCCTCCAGAATTGTGGGAAAATAAATGTCTGTTCTTTAAATCATCCAGCCTATGGCATTTTTGTTTTGTTTTGCTTTTCCAATGTTCTCAATGCACTATAAAGGTTCTCAAACGTGGCTCTGTGGCAGAATCACTAGAAAAGCTTGTTTGCATGTGTGTGTGTGTGTGTGTGTGTGTGTGTGTGTGTATGTGTAGTTTATTTATTAAATAGTGATCATATTTTTAAAGTAACATGCAAATAAAAAAATACGCTAGTGACTCTACAATTATAGATTTCTGTGAGTACTATATACTAAGTCAATGCTAGTTTAAAATGTAAAATATATACCAGGATGTTGTCTATTGTAAGCAACATGGCATAATTTACACAAAATGATAATCTACTGAGAGTCTCTCCATAGCTTTAAATTGTTGTTTCTCTATTTTGTACTGTTATTAATTTTTGTCAGTGTACCATGATGCCATCAGAGAAATGCATTGTTATTCATTCTTCATTACTGATAACTCCTTACATATGGGGTTTCTATTCATTATTTCCTTAATTTTGTTCAGATCTATTTTTTTTTAATTGAATGATAATTGCTTTACAATATTGTGTTGGTTTCTGCCATATACGTCAACATGAGTCAACCATAGGTATACATACGTCCCCTCCTTCTGGAGTCTCTTCCACACCTTCCACCCCATCCCATCTCAGCCTGTGGTATTTTATTACTGCAGTCCAAGCTAAGACAAGCTCTCTCAACCCCACTGGCCTCTTGTATCCATATAATTGAGGAATTTCAGGACAGAACTATTTTGTGAAAACAAGACCTCTGAAGCAAAATTCATGTGTTCACAGTCAGTCAGCAAGTTCACGGCAGAGCTGAAACTTGCTCCCTAGGTTCTCTGATTCTGATGTCCCCAAATTTTCAACTAGACTTGGCAGTCATTTTAATTAACAGTCTGAATGGCATTCTGCTAAACATGAGATTTAGTCTTTGGGAGTCAACTGGAGTCTTAAGGAAGTCATTCAGATTTCATGCTCCAGACTCAGATGAATGAATTTCTAATGAAATTGAGACCCTGTATCACAGAGGTGATGGCCTTTGAGTCAGCCTATCCATTCTGCTCACACCTAAGGTGAATGAGCCATCATCCAAGGAGACCAGAGGAGTAAGAAAGGTCCTTGTACTAATCCGTGAAGAACTGGGGCAGTTTTGTCTGAGAGGAGAAAAATGGCCCCTACCTTTAATCATGAATCAAACTTGATCTTTTCATCTGACTCTTAAATAACATTTCCGTTAAGATTTGGCAATGGATTTTACTGACTATAACCTTTAACCGCACACACACACACACACACACACAAACACACGATGGGTATTCCTGACACTGCTACGTCATAGCTGTGTGACCTCTATCTTGGTTTTCTTATCTGTATACTGGAGCTTAATAATAGTACTTAGCAATATTTTATTTAGTATTATTATGGAGAGTATACTCCTTAATACAAATAATCTCCTAGAAAGTTTCATGACACAATGAATGTTAAATATTATGATGGCAATTATTATTTTTAGAATGCATGTTGTGATTTTTCACAATAAATACACCAATAGAAAGATATTATACTGACTTTGAACTGATTTAAATTGCAGTATATTATGTTTATGTATTGCTCCATTCTTTCTATAATCACCACTTCTTACAAGAATGATCCTCCCTTATTTGAGGCTTCTGAGAAAAAGAACTGAAAGAGGGTTTGAAATCACAACCAACAAATCCTCATAGACATAGGTTAAACACTTATAGGTAAGTTAAGAAAATAGGGACTACTCAAGTTGATGAAGGTATCAAAGACAGATGAAAAGGTCAAATTAACATTAAGAAGTGTTGCTAAGATATGAAATATCAGCCAAAACAAAAACAACTTTGAAAAATGCAAACTAGAAATTCTGAAGTGAAAGAAAGAAGTGCTGAAGTACAAACTAGAGATATACTTCAAATAATTCACCAAGGATGAGAATACAAAATAAGCTTGTACTAAAGCAAAAAGAGTCTTATTCTTTGCAGCTATAATAAAGGAGATGTGAAAGCTTTATCTTAGAAGCTTCTTAAACATATTGAATTTTCTTGGTCTTTAAATACATTTATCAATGTTATAAAATGCTATATACATTTTTTTTAGCTTCCCAGGGGCTGAGTAGTAAAGAATCTGCCTGCTAATGCAGGAGATACTGGAGATGCGGGTTTGATCCCTGGGTTGGGAAGATCACATGGAGCTTGAAATGGCAGCCCACTCCAGTGTTCTTGCCTGGGAAATGCCATGCACAGAGGAGTCTGGCGGCCTACAGTCCGTGGTGTCACAAAAGAGTTGGACGTGACAGAGTGACTGAGCACACATGTGTTTTTCTTAACTATCTGGCTGAGGTATGATATTAAGAATTGATTTTATAGCCACAAATCTGTCTTTAATTTTGTTTCCAAATACCATGCTGCTGTGTGCCTGTTAGGGAATGGTTGTGTGTGTTAGTTGGTTAGTCGTGTCCGACTCTTTGCAATCCCATGGACTGGAGCCTGCCAGGCTCCTCTATCCATGAAACTGTCCAGGCAAGAATACTGGAGTGGGTTGGGTACTGGTATATTAACCATATCATTCTGTCCTAAACATTTTGATCCAGATGAAAAATAGCTGGGGACTCAGACTCCAAAATATCAATTAGGGAACTGAATTTTGGTCGGTAGACCATTCATTCCTCTTTTAAATTAGATTCACTCTCCCAGTCTGAGGCACAAATGTCCATGTACTGTTTCTGCACATGACTTCCACTGAATGATCTGAGGCTATTGCTCTAATTCTATTGCTATAATTCCAGGCTATAGAAAAATGCAGTGAGTGAGTTGTGATCCCCCCTGGCGTACACAGACTGAAGTGTGAATAGACTGAGGTATACACAGCCTGACTCTGTTGTTTACTGGTCCTTTATGATCTTAAGAAAGTTATTCAAACTCTCTGAACTTCAAACTGCCGCTGCTCCTATTTAGTCACTAAGTCATTTCCAACTCCTTGGAAACTCATGGACTGTAGCCCACCCAGCTTCTCCGTCCATGGACTCTCCAGGAAAGAATCCTGGAGTGGGCTGCCATGCCCTCCTCTAGGGGATCTTCCCGACTCAGGGGAAGATCCCACTTCTCTTACATCTCTTGCATTGGCAGGCGGGTTCCTTACCATTAGCACCACCTGGGAAGCCCTGTGCCTTGTATATAGGATATTAATAATACAAGATACATTTTATTGAAAATAGTACACATAAGTGGTGAATTTTTTATGCTGAATAAGATGGAAATCATTAGAGTAAAAAGAGAAGACTTCAGACCTGAAAATGTGTTTATGTGTGTGTGCACTATTTGTGTCTAAATATAAGTTTAGAATATTTAAAACAAATTCAACTTAATATTAGCTTACTGACTCCCATACACTGTTTGCTATATACCTGATACTATACTAGTATGATGATGAAAGGTATGGAATATGTTTAAGATATATAAAATATAAAAATATTTTTAGAACAAATGTAAGGAACAAATATTGAATTATTTGTCAGAGCAGCTTTGATTTCAGCCTTCAGAAAATTCTCTCTGAAGGCTTGACACTTTTGTCAAATAGATTCACAATCATACTAACATGAACTTGCATTGACAAACAGCCCAAAATAAGAAAATCATTCTAAACCTCCCTGAGTCTCTAGTCGAATTTCCTCACAGGTAACTGGCTACTCCAAAAAGACTTCAAAGAACTCTCAACATGTCTAAGAATAAAGGGAATGTTCACTCATAGAAGGAGAAGTTTTGTGAGGAGGACATTTTTCTATTGTGACTCAACATTCTATTTAGAGAACTATGGCAAAAAATGAAAACATCAATTGTTTGCGTTCATTTGTCCTCTGAGTATTTTCTCTTTTTACTAAGGCAACATATAAATACATATACATATATATATGTAATCATTATTATATACAATCAATATATATAATCATTACTGTATATGTACAATTACTATTTATATATATTACTCCATATAAATTAATATATTTGTGACCCCATGGACTGTAGCCTGCCAGGCTTCTCTGTCCATGGGATTTTCCAGGCAAGAACACCAGTGTGGGCTGCCATTTCCTTCTCCAGGGTATCTTCCCCACTCAGGGATTGAACCCAGGTCACCTGCACTGCAGGCAGATTCTTTATCATTTGAGCCACAAGGGAAGCCATATGTATGTATGTATGTATGTATGTGTGTGTGTGTGTGTGTGTGTAAGTGTGTAACCATTTGTACCTGGGACACTTTATTAGAAGAACAAAATCTTGGCCTCAACACCGATCTACAGAATGAGAAAATTTATAGATTAGGATCCATCAAATACCCACTCCATGGTTCTTGTGCATTTAATTCTCACTTGAGATTTCATGATGAGCTTTGATCCTCCCTATCCGAGGGGTGCTTCTTCATTTCATACAACAGTTACTAAGGTAATGAGTTTACATAATTGGAGATTACTATAATCTCTCAGTATAATTCTATGGCAGTGATGCCTGTAAGATACAGTTCTGCACAGAGAAAAAAAATTGTTGGTTCACTAAGGTCAAGCAAACCAATAGTAACAGGTATTGGAAATTATTTTGGGTGCCAGGCACTGACCTAATTAGCTTATCTGTATTAACTAAATTACCCTTCAAAACTATAATCAACTATAATATAATCAACTCTCTGTTTTTCAGATGAGGAAACTCAGACACCACAATAGTAAGAAACAGACTCAAGGTCATAAACAGACAGGTGTCAGAACTACGCTTTAAACTGAGGCGGTCACTCTGTAGACTATAACCCTAAGGGCCACACTGCAGCATAGGAAAGTGTAAGATGCTCATACCAAGGGTCTCAACTGTGGTTTATAAGATTTGGTCATAAAACTCTCTGAGACTCAAATGCAATCTGTGGTCCCTCTCTGAGGCAGAGAGAGAGAGAATAGCAGACAACCCTTACGTACCCATTAGAGGTAAAAACAAAACAAAACAAAACAAAAAAACACAAGTTCAGCATCTATAGAAAGAACAACTAAAGGAACATTTGGCCAAATAGAAATTTTTAAAAGATAACAAATACTAGATGACAATCTAGGAAAAAGTCATTTTTCTCAAAAGGTGAATAGAAGAAGGAAAGAAGATGACTACCTAACCCATAGATTTCACATAAATTGCACATTTCAAGAGATCCCCACATAAAAAGTTTTATATTATTCCAAATTAGCTGCTCACAAAAATCAAAACCAAGTTTCATTTTTATAAACTTCTGCCCTCCTGTCCAAGTTCTTTTGTGCTGTAAGATTCTACAGTAGTTTCTTTTAAAAAGAAAAATTGTCTAATGGATTAAAGCTGTAACTTGGGGTTTAATCATCTTATTATAGAGAACTTCCCTTGTAAATATTTTGTGAATCTTCTTTCTTATTTTACTTGTGTCATATTTCAGAAATTCTGAATGCAGATAGCAAATGTTGGTCATCTCTTTCCCAAATGTTTTCTCACAGTCAACACCTAGTTTGTGTTGCCACTAGCTTTCAGACTTTGTACTCATCCAAGAAACTCCGAGGGGAGAATCAGAGTTTTCAACTGGGAATCTCTTTGGGGGCATCCATCTCGCATATATTCACATATAATCCAGGTCTTGCTTGTAACCAGATGTGGAGAAAGCAAACTGCGAAAATTCAGGAAACATTACGATCACAATGCTCAGGGGCATTTTATTCTCATCCGTGGACAGAGGCTCACTCCATCCTCACCGTGAAAACACCTGCAGATGGTTTCCTGGTATAGATTTAACAGAGCTCATTTCTAAGCCTTAGGGTGAAGAATAAAGTCCTTTGTTACAAACCTTAAATGCAGTGTCAACATGCTTAGACCATGTCCCTGAGCTCATGTTCCCTACAGCACTGGAGAAAATGACTCTTTAATGTGTACCCAGTCGAAAAAAATATTTGTATTAAGAAAATTTCTCTGAGACTCCTGTGCTGGGAATTAAAGCTATGTCCATATACACGAAATAAACAAACTGTCCTATGGCTGATACGCTCATATCAGCTGTCTTAATGATTAATGGGGATTGCTGCACAATCAATTCAACTACCTCAATCAATATTATTCATGAACTCCAGGAAATCTGGTGCAAATAAAATGGCTGGCACATTGGAAATTGTTCTCACTTATCAGGTAGTTGACTTAAGGATCTTCAATATACTAAAAATCATCAACTTTTACTTTTTCTACAACTTGCAATTAACCTTTTCTGAGTCAAAATTTTGGGTCTCTCTATCATTTGAACTTGAAGATAACCTCTTCAAGATCTGGTAACTGATGATTTCTCTAAAATATAGTCAATAAATTATTATGATTCTTGTCATGTTAAATGTATGTTTAATATCAGAGAAAGAATTCCATTGTAATTTGTAAGAGGTGAAAGACTAAATGTCTGAAAACAGTGTTTGGTTCACAAAAACTTGGATCAAAGTCCTGTATCTTAGGAAAAAAATTCCTTGGTAAAATTTTCTCTAGTGTGTATCACACACAAACATGTCAAATTTGGCAGCTTTTTCAGATAGTCTCCCAATAATCAGAATCAGACAGTAACCTAAAAGGATTTAATATTCTTATAATCCAAGGTTTTTCAGACTGCCTGCAAGAATTTTTTTCCTATATTATGAATATCAAAGAGATTATCTTCCAAAGAAGCCTTTGGTTGGTCATAGTAAACTACCAACAAAAGACCTCAAAGAAACCAAGTCTTCATAGTATCAAACGTTCCAAATATAACTGAATTCAAGGCGGATTTCTGTGATAATACTGAGTGCAAAAGAGGAAGGAGAGATCTGTAGGTCTTCCTGAAAAATTGTTTACTAACTAAAGTAAACATAATTAGGGTTTTTCTGTGGGACAAATTGTTCTCTATTGGATGCATGAAAGTCTGTCCTCCAGGAAAGTTATATTTCTCTATGAAAACAGGGAAGATTCTGGCATCCAAAAATATGCCATGCCAGGGAGGCCTGATATACTAAGAAGATCAGAGAATATTTGTATTGCCAATTCATTTCTACTGAAAATATCGATTGTGTTCTTTGTGGAAGATAAGGAATTTATTTCTTAAGGCAGTTCTCAAATTCTTTGGTCTCAGAATCCTCTACACTTCTAAAAATTATTGAGGAACTCTGAAGGGCTTTTGTATATGTGAGCTGTATCTACCGATATTTTCCTTTCCCTACTAAAAGTTAATACTAAGAAGTCTTTAAAATACAAGAATGCGCAAGGACATATTTTATTTTCTGTAAGAGTGATGACATAATCACTTACTAAGCAATCTTTGGAAAAACCATGATATATTTGTGGAAGAATGAGAGTGCAAATGGAAAAAAACTGTCCCATTATTAAAACAGGATGACCTCAAGAATCCCTTGAAGAGGTCTTGGCAACTCCTAAAAAGGTCTTGGGGACCCCCAGGGTTTCACAGATCACAGTCATGAGAAACACTCCTCCAAACAGAATATGAGACAACACAGAATATGGAGCCAGACAGTCTGATATCTTCAATACTGCACATTAACAGTGTTAGAATGCATGAGATTTCTTTATAGAAAGAATATATATGTATATATATTTATATTTACATAAAAAATACATAGTATTTACTAACCCTTTCACCATTCAGGAAAATTACAAAGAATGACTGTCTTATACCCTTTGCCCCAGTAAGAAATAGCCCTCGACTCTTGAATGCACAGTGTATGAAAAGACCCTAATGGCCTAACATGTCTAAGTAGATTTAGTTGTTCACACTAAGTTATAAACACTCAATAAATGCAAAATTAACATATGCTAAATTCACAAGCACAACAAAAACCCTCTTTTCCCTCTTGCCCAAATAGGGATTCATAGTCCTTTTGATCTACTTTGGGTCTATTTCCAAATCTCTGAAGACTGGATAACATGACAAATAATTATTTAAATAACTATGAAGAATTACGATGAGAGGTAAACATAAAACATAATAAACACCTGATAACCAATTTATTTTGATAGCAGTTTCTCTGCCTAGACAGCAGAATTTTCTAGACATCATCCCCTCCCATATTCTGCAAGACATCATGGGAACTGCCTTTAAATGGGCCCACTTGTCACCCCCTGCACAGTCATGAAAAGCCCACTACTAGACCATTTATATAGTATGGCTAAAAGAAAAGCTACGTTTCTTCAATTCTATTTATGTAGCCTGGCTAAATGAAAAGTTACGATTCTTCAACTCTTTAGAGCACAAAGGAGCTGGCTTTTTACTAAATATGATATCCTAATCACGTGTTTCATTAAAACTATCAGCAAGGCACAAAGAAAATATGAATTGACATCAAGGATGATCAGACAACACTGCCCAATAGGAGAGCTTTTATTCACGAATGTTTGAAGGTTTTAGATACTTGTCTCTTTCCTTGGCAGAATGTCATCCTTTGAGCAAAAATAGTGGCAGGAGCAAGTGTAGCATTACGGTAAATTGATCTCAAATCATTCCTCAAAAACAGTGTCAGAACAAATTGATTTTCCACCAATAACTTAAGTCGTTTTAGATTCCTAGGCTCCTGGGTCTAAGGTTTTTTCTGCTGCAGTACTTTATTTTTCCCCAGAGAGGTTTCAGAGGGGAGGGGAATTGAAGTGGCATAGGAGAAGGCAAAGCTTAGTGAATGATTAGTCATGACTGCTGCTGCTGCTGCTAAGTCGCTTCAGTCCTGTCCGACTCTGTGCGACCCCATAGACGGCAGCCCACCAGGCTCCCCCGTCCCTGGGATTCTCCAGGCAAGAACACTGGAGTGGGTTGCCATTTCCTTCTCCAATGCATGCACGCATGCTAAGTCGCTTCAGTCGTCTCCGACTCTGGGCGACCCTATTAGGGACAGCAGCCCACTAGGCTTCTCTGTCCACGGGATTCTCTAGGCAAGAATACTGGAGTAGGTTGCCATTTCCTTCTCCAGTGAGTCTTGACTACTCTTGGCCTAAAAATTCATTTGCAGGAAAGGAGTGGAAGACTTCTGCCTTGGGAGGGTTAATACAACATGTATGTTGTATACATGTTTGTGTGCATGTGAATGGGTGTATAGCCTTCAATCACCCTTCAAATACTCATCTTTCACAATTTTATACATCTCTATCATGACCAAAAAATCTAATAACACATGTGAACAGGTAATTGGAGAACTTGGAGAACACAGATCCTGAAGAAACTTTCCTATACTTGTACAGAGAGACTGGACAAATTCTATCTTGCTAAGAATCAAGTTAGAACTGAACACCAATAAGTTATTATGAGTTTTACTAAAAAATGTACTCTATAAAAATTATAGTCAAATTACTTAATCTAAGGAAATAATATTTCAAGAAAGATCTTTTCTCCAACCCTTGCCTGCACAAAACACTACAAAAGTAATATATGTTAACAAAAAAATAAAAGAATGATAACAAAATGGACTCAAATAGATTAAGTACAATTGGGTGAAAGGAAAAGTTTGTAGCAACAATATACATGCCCACTTCATTTCTTCCATAGGTGGACTTCAATTTACTAATATCATGTTCTAAATAACATCCTCAGAATCATCGTTAATTTTTAGCATCTAGAATAGTAATAGTTCTAATTACTTTTTGTCTGATTTCATGATGACTTTTGAAAACATGAAAACTATTGTAGAAAGGAAGTGGCTACCTGTAATTTGTGACTGATAAAATCTGATGGAAACAATGGGCCAGAGTTTCTAACAAGACCTCTTGTGAGCACTGACTGTATTACTAAGTCAAGTCTTCTTCCTTATTGTTAATTATCTGTACAACACTGCCACAGGACTTCTACTGAGAATGAATGACTACATACCACACACACACACACATACACATTCTTTTGGGGTAACTAAATGTTTTAGAAAGTCTAGACTTTTCCAAGACAGTTTTGATTTCAGATATCCTCTCATTTGTTAGATTATATTTGACCATGTGTCCAAATATAGCTACTTTATATTTTATGTGTTCTTATCACTAGAGATAGAGCCCATTGCTGTTTACTTGAACTCAATATTCACAGATTGATAAATTATAAGAAAATCTTTATAATATTTCAAACAAATATAACAAATAATAATGACTTAAAGTTCATAATTCTTAGCTACTCTTCTCCTATACTTCCTAACATTCTCCTGCAAGTCAGTAGTTATGAAACAACGGCTAAATATAAATAGGATGTTTTAGAAGATGATTTCAAAATAACCTGCATTTGGGGTTTGTAGAAACCCCTCCCATGTCACATTATTTTAAAGAAATGCTTGAATGCAAATGAGTTGACCTATACTTGATGATCCATTTTTATTTCATTATCCAATGTCTTAATGTGGAAGATCTTGACAGTCTAACAATTTGTCTTCTGTTCTCTTTTGAAATTTCTTTTATTTTTAATTTGGAGAAAGGAAATGACATTTTATTTTCTGCTTTCTATGGACTCAAAAGTCATAAAATTGTAAAGAGGAGGAAAATTGTCAATTTTTTAAAGGTTAAATGCAGGAAAATTAGAGTTTCTGAAAGGGTAGACTCTGATGGATCCAACACAGAAAGGTAGATAGCACTGGAGGGCAAGCTCAAAAATGAGTTTTGAACAAAAAGATTGAGCAGAAGTAAGTATGTAAAAAGAGCCTCCCATGTCAGTGACATCCATCCTTCCAATTATTTCTTTTAGCTTTATGGTTGCCTTGAGTCACACGGAATATAAGCATCCATTTGATCACATAATGGAAGAACACAACTGTGTTTTGAAGTGAACCTCTAACTCTAGGGGCAAATCTCCAGAAAGGTAAAATTTCCCTTCTCTTCTGTCCCAAATCTTTCCTTCTGAAGTACAGGATGACAGCTTTGCAAGTGGAAGAAAATCTCAGAAGTTCAGGCAGAAAACTAGCTTCTCATGACTGAATGTAGCAGTGTTGGTACACTTTTTGAAATTCACACAGTAGAATTATCTAAAATTTTATCTTTGCAGATGATAAGTTTCTGTGTGGGGAATGGTTCTGGCAGACAAGTAGTATATTTTTTGTTCTCGCCATTCTTTGAGACACTGGGATGATTCCTCCTTGTAGAACACTTCAATCACAGACTATTTTTTCCCTTCCCTATGAAAATACAGGCTCAGAAAGACTTTTCATGAGCAGGTTTCCACCTGTAGGTTTCTCTCAAAAAAACAATGATCAGGATGCTTGGGAGTTCAGTTTATCCTGGCAATGTTCGCATATCCACCTGTACTCTGCTGTTAGTCCTGTTCCTTTTCTCAAATCAGTATTGAAAGCATCCTTTGATTTTAAAACTATAAAAAAAAAAAGATTTTTTTCCTTCAGCTTTAACGATGCTGGAAGCCACTAAAGTATAATTTGGTGCAAAGTTGTCACTCCATGAATCCTTAAGCAAATTCATGTGGAAATGTGTAAACACTCATTTAATGAACCAGATGTTTCTGGAGTCCAAACTATTCCTTGAGAATAAAAGGAAGCTCAGCTGGTAAAGAGTCCGACTGCAATGCAATGCAGGAGACCTGGGTTCGATCCCTGATTTGGGAAGATCCCCTGGAGAAGGAAACAGCTACTCACTCCAGTATTCTGCTGTAGAGTCCATGGAGTCGCAAAAAGTCAGACATGACTGAGTGACTTTCACTTAGGATATTTAGAACTCCTGCATATTCCTTACTCCCTAGGAATAATAATAAACATCCATGTAAGCTGAATTACTAAATACTGACAAGGTAGGGGGAAAGATTTTCAAATACATTTATCAGCATGATCAACAGAAACAAGATTTAGAAAATCATATATGTACAGAAGATTATGTTCCATTTACTCATAGTACAAGGGAAAATTGTAATAACTTGACACAGTGCCTGCCTTCAATAAAGTTACTAACTAAGTGAAGATAAGACAAACATCTGAAAAGATAAATAACAAGTGAATGCCATAAATGTTACAGGCAAAATAAGCAGAACTGGGATGTGGTGATTCATATATAAGAAATATGTATTTGGTCCTGGTCCCTGCTTCTGGCACAGAGCTCCTAAAACCCTTAGGATTTCCTAAGTGCTAAGAACAATAAAGGTCTCTTTTGTTATATTAATGAGGTGACTTCTGGATAGATCCTATGGAGGGGTGCTGATTACGAGGAAAAACAACCAGAAATGGGGGGGTTGAACTTTTAACCCTACCTACCCCCCAACCTCCAGGGAGGGGAGAGGGGCTGGAAGTCAGGTCAACTGTCAATGGCCACTCATTTAATCAATCGATTAAATCATGATATACCTGAAGGAAAACATGGTCCAAAAGGATACACGCATGCCACTGTTCACTGCAGTACTGTATACAATAGCCAAGACATGGAAATGACCTAAATATTCATTAAGAGAGGAACAGATAAAGAAGCTGTGGTACATGTATACAAGGGAATATTATAAATCCATTAAAAAGAATGAAATAATGGCATTTGCGGCAACATGGATGGACTTACAAATTGTCACACTGAGTGACTGCAGACAGAAAAGAAAAATATCATATGAAGTTTGGAATTTTTAATCCCATCCCCTGACCTCCAGGGAGAGGAGAGGCTAGAGGCTCAGTCAACTGCCAACAACCAATGATTTAACCAATCGTACCTATGTAATAATAACCTCAATAACAGCCCCAAAGAACAGAGTCTGAATACATTCCAGGCTGGCAAGCTAGAACACTTCCACATGCCTCCATGTCCCAAAGTTCACCAGAATAGAAACGTTTCTCCTCAGGACGCTGACCTGTATATTTCTTAATCTAGTAGCTGCTTCATATCCTTTAATATCATTTATAATGAACCAGTAATCTAGTGAGTAAACTAGTTTCCCGAGTTCTGTGAGCCACCCTAGGAAATGAATGGAATCCAAGGAGAGGGTAGGGGGACCTCTGATTACAGCCAATAGGTCAAAACACGATAAACTGGATTCACAATTGGCATCTGAAGCAGAAAGCAGTCTTGCTGAACTACGCCTTTAATCTATGGCATCTGATGCTGTCCCTAGGTAGATGTGCCAGAGCTGGAGTGAGTTATAGGACACCCTGGGGTCAGATAATTACTTGGTGCTGTGGGGAAACCCCCCACACACTGAAACTGGATGCAGAATCTTAAGTACAGACAAGTAATTTAAGAAAAAAAAAAAAAAGAGTATTATATAATCCCTAGATTGGAAAGTCTTCAATGTTCTAGGTCAATAACTTACTGATGCTGGAGTTCCTTTTAAAAATGAGAGTTCACATTTATTAAATGTGTATTATCATACCAGCCCTGTGCAAAGCATTTTGATAATAAATGTTGAAAATATATATTCACTGTTCTGCATAACAACTTCACTAGGTGAGTTTTTGTTTGTTTTGTTTTCAAATGAGGAAACCAAAATTCAGAAAGATTGTCTAAATATCTTGATTTCACTTCTAGCAAGAGACAGAGCAGTGATCCAAACTCCAGTCTTTCTTACCTAAGGTCTGTGCTCTCCACTGGGGTTAACAGACTCGTCAACATGAATGGTAACATCCTTGGGTCCTTTCCCCAGTTAAGGAGACTCAACACATTACCAGTAACTTGTTCCACTGATGGTTCCTGGGGAGCCTAGTAAAGGTTTCATAGATGTGAATATTCCAGAAAGAAGGAAACCAAAAGTTAATTAAATAGATGGAAATTAAAATTTAGAAAAGTAAATTCCAAACCATGCTTGTAATTTGTAGACTGCAAATTTGTACTGCACCTGGAATAGCCTTTGACTCCTATTCCACTCTTAACTATCAGAGTCAGTTCTATGTGACTAAGAACTGCACTTTTAAAAACTTGGTTTTTATGACATTTAAAAGATAACTGAAGTATAGAGGAAACTATCAGGAGATGAATGCAATATAATCCATAGAGTTACAAATGCAAATTCAGAGAATTTAAATTCATGATTGACAAGGTATACAATGGTTATTACAGACCATTTGACAAAAATCCTTTACTTTTGTGATCTATTTTCCACTCAAGAACAACTTTGTCTAAATCCATTGTTCTCCCTTGAGTTTTATCTTTTATCTTGTTCAACAGTTTATTTAATTTCAAAGACAATTAGATAAGCCAAAGTAATGGCTCTACAGATGTATAAATGTATCCTGAGATGAATAAATTATAGACATTTCACTAAGTACCAAATGGAAACTGGGTAGCCTATCCCATCTCCAGCAGATCTCCCCGACCCAGGAATTGAACTGGGGTCTCCAGCATTGCAGGCGGATTCTTTACCAACTGAGCTATCAGGGAAGCCTATGAAATGAAAAAGGAGCAGCTATTTGCTTGAACACAAATGGGTTTGTTGTTTGGAATAATCTTCATCTTTTTTTTATTTTTTTAACCAAGCACTTTGGCCCCTTTTGTTACTTAGTGAACAATTAAAGTGAGTAATTCTTTTTTTTTAATTAATTGATTTTAATTGGAAGCTAATTACTTTACAATATTGTAGTGGTTTTTGAAGTGAGTAATTCTTAATGTACTGGTCTTTAATGTCCATTACTAAATCTAATGATTTTTCTTTCTCAAGGTTTCTCATTGTCTTTTTTCTTTCTCAGTGGCATAGGTATGTGGGATGAATTCATATATGTGAGGCTTAAAACCTGAGAAAAAATATGACCTCATGGAAAAAAAAATACATATATGGCAAGTTTTTCTGGAAATGAAAGAAATATTTTTCAACACAATCTTTCCTCACTTTGCTAGGCCCTTTCCTCTATAGATACATTAGTTTGACTATGGTGGAGCTTTTTAAAAATACTTGTGGTAAGTAAGAAAGACAGGATTGGTTAAAATACCTTAAAAAAAAATTAGACCACTTCACTGCTCCAAACAGCAATGGATTCACCATTCTACACGAGAGAAAAAAACTATTATGACATTGTGTTAAATACTTTGCATGATCTGACCACAGTCACACTGATTTGGGTTAGTTATTGAGGACCTTAAAAGGTATGATATATACAAAGATCATTTAAAGGGAAACCAAACAGTGGAGGTTAAGAGTTGGGACCTAGAGTCCATTAGGTAAGGGTTAAAATGTAGCCCAGCACTTGCTAGTTTAGCAACTGCAAACAAATTAATTAAAATGCCTGAGCTTTGTTTTCCTCTCTAAATGAGGATAATGATTTTACCTTTTCTATAAGGTCATAAAGAAGATTAAATGAGATAATAAATTTAAGTGCTTAGCTGAGTGCTTGGGTTTATGTTCAGTACGTGTCCTACTCTGCTCTTGTGGCTATGTTATTGTTGCTGCTGGAATTTTTATCATCTTATTCTCATACATTTGCCCTTGAAGTTCCATCTATCTAGAGTGAGTGCTCTTTCATCATCTCTCTGAACGGTCAAATTCTATGAATCACCCAAGACTCAGCTCATCTACCATCTACATCACTGCATTTTGCCAGTCTAGAGAAGTTAATTCTCATTCCTCAAAAATAGTGCAATTCTTATCAACAATGACAGACATCTGTACTGAATTCTTAGAGGCTTATTTAGGTATTTATCCTTTCATGTATTTCTCAGCTATATTATAGTGAGCTTCTTGAAGGCAGGTACTGTAGCTATTTCTACATATCTGATACAGTTTCAGCATCTGATACAGAGTCGTTAGCAATGAATATTTGTTGTTCATCTCAAGCTCCTTCATCATTGGATGAAATGGCCAGAGTTAAATGGCTGCATAATCTACTGTGCTGGCATTTATTATATGTTGCTGTTAATGCTTATTATATCCCAGGCATTTGTTCTAAACACTTTAATGTTTTATTTCCTTTAATCTTCACACTGAATCTATGAAGCAGGTATTTGCAATTCATTTAGATCTGAAGATACTGAGGCACTGAAGGTTAAAAAAAAAAACTTTTCCTAGTGTGAAATAATAGAAATTATATATATATTGGTCTCTGCTGGCAGTTCCTGACACAGACATCCTAAAACCCTTGTAATTTTCTGAGTGATAAGAGCACTAAGAGGATCTTTTGTTCTAATACTTGGTCTTTGATCCCAGTTCCTGACCCAGCTCTTAAATCCTTTGGAATTTCCTGGGTGATAGAAGTGTCTTTTGCTCTAACGAGGTGACTTCCTGGGCTCCAAGCTACCTTCAGGATCAAGCTTGGTTATCAAGCCATAATTAGAAGCTAGAAACTTTCCACCTTACCCTCCTACCCCCCATTCTCCTGGAAGTGGGAAAGCAGTGGAAACTGAGTTAACAATGGATCATGACTACATGATGAAACCTGCATAAAAGTCCCCAAAATACAGAGTCTGGAATGTTCTGGGTTGCTGAATATATGCAGGTGCTGGGAGAGTGGGATACCCAGACGCGACGTGGAAGTTCCATGCCCCTCACCCCACACCTTGCACTATGCACCTCTTCCATCTGGATGTTCACCTATATCTTTTTACAAGCAACAGGTTAATGTTAAGTGTTTCCCTAAGTTCTGTGAGACATTCTACCAAATAATCAAAGCCAAGAAGGAGGTCATGGGAATCCCAATTTATCTATAGCTGACCGGTCAGAAATACAGCTGACAAGCTGGGACTTAAATTGGCATCTGAGGGAGCAAGGGAGACAATCCTGTGGAATAAGGATCTGACCCTAGTGTCAGAATAGAGTTCAACTTCAGGACACCCAGCTGGTGTCAGAGAATTGCTTAGTATGTGGAAAATCTACATATCCAAAGTCAGAATTATAGAGTGTGAAGCAGCACAGAGGTGTGTTTTCCTCACACAAAGATTATACAGTCAGTACAAGACTGAGGGGGCATTCAAACCCAGGCAGACTACCTCTAGACAGAGAACATGCTCTTGACCTCTGTTCAATACTATCCACCTACTAAAATATCCAGAGATTACCCGTAACTCACATTACTTACAAGAATAACATTTAAATTTTGTCTAAAAGCACTATAAGACCTGATATTATCATCCTCTCAACTTCTTTGAAGTTGGACTAGAAACCAGGAAGCAGAGAAGTCACAGTGGTAGATGTCATTGTCCTACCTGAGGGCTCCTTTTTCGGATAGAGGAAATATGTCCCTATTTTCCAAATCAGAAATCAAGTCTAAACATAACAAGACAGAATATCTCAAATAGGACTGTCATAGGAAAAAATCTGGCATCCATGATGAAAATAATAATACGGAACATATTTTGAAGTAACAGGCACCATCCCAGGCTGTTAAAGTGGGTTCTCTCTTTAATTAAAATATACTATGGTTACCACTATGGAGAAAGAGAAGAGCAGCCGAACAGCGGGAAGCTGGCCCTTGATGTTCTCCTGGTGCACATAAACTGTCTCACAGAGCGCCATCCGGTGGGATCACACTGTGATGCAGATGGACCAGGACAAAAGTATCACGGCTCCATAATCAGGCCTGAACCCAGATAAAAACAACAGCATTCTCCAAACCACGGAAGTAAGCCAAAGTCATCTTAGCCTGGCTATAACGAGGGGCTGCCACTCCTTCACCAGTTACTGAGCCTCCTCCACTCGTCTGTCATGATGAATCTGAAAACACCCCACTCCCTAACAGCCTCCAATCCAGAACAAAATTTTGCTTCTTAGAGCCTTCTCCAAAATTGCTCGACAAAAGCCCAAATCCTATCATTTCTTTCTAACACTTCCCTGCTGATATGTTCCAGGGTCCCCAGGATGTGTGTTCTTTCTCACTGTAACATGTCAATGAGCCAGCTTTGTTCAATCACAAGTTTCTGGTGCTCTGGAGCTGACAGCATTGACACTATTACATCACTAAGTTATTGATGAAGAAACTGGCCTCAGAGAAAATAAATCACTAATTATTTGACTCTAGACTTAAAACTCAGTTTGCTTTTTTCCTTTTGTTATTTTTGTTTCTATTTGGGTATGTTTTTGTTATACAGACTCCAGAGACTTCCCTCTGAGCCACTCACTGCATTATACAGTTTCCCAAAGATTACTGTAAATATACATTAATAATAGGAGGACTGGAGAGAACACTAGTGTCCTTTGCATTCTTATTATGTACTGGCTACTTTATCTGTATCTCCTATTCAAATCTCACAAGTATTGAGTTGGCCAAGACGTTCTTTTGATATTTCTAAGTGATGTTGCAGGAAAACCCAGACAAATTTTTTTTACCAATCTGATATGTACCACAATCCTTTGAAGAAGCTCAATTCAACAACTGAAAAAAATCTGTATATGAATGGTAAGTAACTTCTCCAGACTAGCAAGTTTTAAAATTTTAACCTACCTGTGCAAGTGCTTAGTTGCCCAGTCAGGTTCAACTCTGCAGCCCCATGGACTGCAGCCTGTCAGGCTACTTGGTCCATGGAATTCTCCGGCAAGAACACTGGAGAAAGTTGCCATTTCTTACTCCAGGGGATCTTCCCAACCCAAGGATCTAACTTGTGTCTCCTGCATCTCCTGCATGGGAAGACAGATTCCTTACCACTACAGCCACTTGGGAAGCCCTAACTTAGCTATACCAGATACCTTATTCTCACATGCCCACACCATACTGGAATAGACCATGTCTGGAAAAGAGTTAGGCAAACTTTCTCCTTCAGCACCATCTGGTCTGGCCTCATGCTTAATTCTGGATAAAGTTCAGCAGCAAACATATACTCTGCATGCACTCGCTTTGTATTCCAGTTGCTGTTCAGTTTTTCACACTAGTTTTAGAACTGAACCCTCTCTATTTCTGCCTCTATTAAGTAAACTACTAAAATCAACCTGATTTTGAGAGCATGTTGAGAGTATGTTGGTTATCATGGCAGAACATTTACTGTAACACAAATAATGGCACAGGCTTGAAAGTTTCTAGCCAAGATGGGAACTAGGAAAATAAAATATGCTATTTCAAGGAATGGAATATGTGTAATATATACTATCAACAACTACTATATTAAATTATCCTTGTCCTAAAGAGACACTTTCATTCTCCTGAACCGCAATTGGAGGATCTTAGGTTACTGGGATGCTTCTGTCCCAAAAGCATACAAAGTCCTGGTTTCATTTACCTTCCTGCTTTTCTTTAAAAAAATCATTTTCTGTAAGAAACAGCACAAGAAGAAAGGAAAACAGAAATAAAATATATCTCATATGCCTCATCCTCTATGATATCAATTTTCAAAAGTTGATTCTTTGTTGAAGAACTACTCAAACCTGCATTTGAACAGGAAATTATTGCAGACAACAATAAAAACTGCAGACATTATTAAGTTAACTCCTGATTTCTTAGACTCTTGATAATCTGCACATCAGCATAGCTAAAGTAAATGCTGAAGTTGTAGGCAAAAAGAAAGCATTTGACTTTTCATAGAATTGGTTAAGATGAAATCACAGTACAACATTTTTGAACTATAACTAAAATTCAAGTTCTACATATTTTCAAGAAGACAACAACACTAGTAATGCCACCATTTCTACACTGATTTTTCAAATTTACTGATGTAGATAAAGGGTATAAATATGTACTAAGATGATATTTTCCTGAAAATAGAAACACTACATAAATTACATGAGGTAGCAAACCTTCATGTCATATATACAGCCATTTATACTGTCTATCGATGAACACTCATATATATATATATATTCAATAATGTAACTCAATGAAATCATAATTGATTTCTAAGTGTCACTAAGTCATAAAGTCTTGAGTCATGATTTCGCTTTAAATTTGACAGTACAATGCAAAAGAAGCACTGAAGCCAAGAGGTCTCACAATTTACGAAGCATTCCAGGCAGCTACGTGGTATTCCTTCCAATAATGAGCACTCAAGATCAAGCCTTACGACTGACATTTTTACACATTTAATAAAGATATAGAAGTGTCGAATAGTAAGTTTTTTATTTGTACTTTCATTAATATTTTTCTCACTTTTGTTCACTAGTGAATATAGAAAAACTCAATATGAAGGTAGTGACCACTCAGAGACTTGGCAAGGTTCACTGCAATGAGCCCCCGGTACTAACATCAAGTGGATGGCTCACAGGAGCAGCTATAGAGGAACTGAATTTAATATTCTGGGACTCAAGTCTGGGACTGCAGATCCATAGACTCAAAACTAAGAATCATTTCATTTCTTAAAAGCAATAAAGGATAAAGAAATAGGAAAGGACTCCATTAAAAGGCCAACATATTACTGGATTCAGTGTAAGAGCCCTATAGAAATTAGACATTTTGATTAATGAACACTAGTAACACTATGAGGACTAGAAAGCCTGGAAAGTAGGGTCTGATATAACATGGACATATTTATAATGATTGGACATTTTGGGATGAAACTTGCTTCAACAACTGAAGAGGACTTAATATTTGGAATTTTGTTATTTGCAGTGTTACCACTGATATATTTTTCATATATCAGTAAACTCACAGAAATTTTTTATTCTGGATATAGAGCTCAATTTACATTCCCACCAACAGTGCATTGGGGCTCTTTTTTCTTTACACCCACACACACCAACACCTCTTAATCCATGTGTTTTGAGGACACCCATTCTAACAAGTGTAATGTGATATCTCAGTATACCTTTGATTTGCATTTCCCTGATGATTAGTGATGTGGAGCATCTTTTCACGTGTCTCTTGGTCATTTACATGTCTTCTTTGGAAACATGTCTATTCAGATTCTCTGTCCATTTCCTTATCAGACTATTTGTTTTTCTTGCTATTAAGTTGTATGAGTTACTTATATATTTTGAATATTAACCTTTTATCTGATACATAGTTATGATGGTTCTTCCAGTCCATTCAGAGACCACAGTGATAAATGGTAAAAGAAAAATAAAAGGGGGTGATTGATAAGGAATGATGGGGAGTAATATAGTAATGCAATGTGATAAGTGCTATGACAGAGTTAAAGCAAGACAAGGAGTAATTGGGAGGGGTATTATTCTAGTTTCGGCAGTTAGATAAAGCTCCCAAAAGATCATATTCAGCTGAAATGAACTGACAAAAATAAAGCAAGTTGTGGAAAATTCTAGAGGAAGAGACCTGTAGGAAGAGAAAGGAGTTAGTGCCATGAATCTCAGGAAGGAAGAAGTTCAGCATATTTGAGAAGCAGAGGCCAGCCAAGCTCCCAAAAAGAGAATGGGGGGCTGGGGGCGATGTGAGATGAAATCAGGGAGGCAAGAAAGTGTAGGTAGGAGTAAGGGTCAAACTCAGGATTTTAGATTCAAGTATAAAGGGAAATCAATAGAGGGTTTTCCCAGGCTGTAGTTGGATCTTATTTATGTTTCTGATGGAACTGAAGCAGGGAAAAGAGCCTTATCAGGGAGACCAGACAGTAGAAATTACAGGCATATTAGAGGGGGATGTAATGTCTTGAGCCAAGGAGTGGAAACAGTGCAAATGTGGAGCTGGATAGATCTGGGGTGTGTTCTCCAGGTGGAGGTAACAGGCACTGCTGATAACCTACACCAGAAACATTTATTCCTTTTAATTATTTCTGTGTCTCCTAAGAATTAATTTGCAGTGTTTATGATTTGGGGGAAAAAAAAAAAAAAAAACAGTGCTTCTTTCAGATGTTTTAAATCTGTTTGAAAGCTGGTTAATCCTACTGTGTACCTATGGCCAAACTATAAATTATACTCCATGGATATTCCAGACATTGCAAAGTTACCAATTAAAATATGACTAGCTAAACAAACATTACTTTGATAATAGTTATGTCTGCATTTTTTTTTCTTTGTTAAAAAATTAAAATTCTGGTGATTAGTTTGAGGATGTTTAATAGTTTAATAACATACTTATTAACTTATGTTAGGGAAAAAATAGTAAATTTCACTCCACCAAAAACAATATGTACTGACAATAAATTTTGAAAGATTCATAAAGAATAACTAACCGAAACTCTGTTAACGATGAATCCTCAATATGTAGATATGAGAGACGGTTTTTGTTTTGTTCTGTTTTGATTTAGTTTTAGGCAACATAGAAAAAAATGAATGGCTAGTAAAACTGCCCAAACAATCTGGTTTTATTTTATTATAAATTACAAAGGAAAAGAAAAAACATTTTCTTTCTTGAGTTCTCCTATCTACACACTAAAAATAGCGAGTCTGTTTGATAGCATGCCATTCCCATCTAACGTAAGTTTAAAGGCGTCCAATAACAGTAATCATTTAGAAGGCATCCATCAGAAAATTCCCCATTGCTATTCATTTTATTAGTTCAGTTGAGTAGAAACAATAGCAGCCTTGCATTTAAGAAAGTTAATGATGGGTTTGTTTTCCTTTTAACAAGGAAGAAAGAAAGAAAACTGAAATGCACACTGTTGTTGGAGTGAAAACAGAGAAATCTCATCAAAGCAACCAGGAAGGCCACCCTGGAAACAAAGGATTCACAGCCTAGATATTGGTCACAACAGGATGCCTTCGAATTCTCGGGGAAAGTCGAGAACACAGAACAGTGAATTTGGCTAACTGTTCAGCACTCCACACACTGATGTCAAGAGCACATTTCTGACCCAAATTCTGATTAGTTAGGATCTAGTTTAGACTTCGAGATAGATCATCAAATTCATTCTTGCCAAAATCTCCCAGGCATGGTTATGATACTCTGTTTGACCTCAGACAGTAACTATTCTTGAAATCATCAATCTGATTTCCTTTTTTCTATCTTCAGTGCTCTTCAAGTCAGAGAGTGTCCCTTTGTTGTGTCATGACTGAACAATAATAAACAACTGGATTCTTGACTTTAAACAGAGGCTTGCTTTTCACTTGAGTATAGAATTTCATCTTTAAGAATCCTGGAGAAGTTCCTACCATCTGGGCAGTAGATGCAGAGTCATGTATTTAGAGTATGGACAGGCTGCCTATTGCAATCAGAAAGCCATGTGACACTGTAACTGAGATACAGGGCAAAATGTAATAATTCTACATTTAGTAGCACTCTTACCATGTATTAGAAATCACAGGCAAGGAGAGACTGATTTCATAAGTGCAACTTGGCCAGGAGGAAAAATGGAATTTTAAAATAGCATTATAAGAACTTTTTTCCTCTGAGTATTCAATTTATCCTAATAATCTGAGCAATAAGTCTTAGCAAGCTGAGAGAAGAGTATGAGTACATTTGCTGAATGTGTCAGTGCTGCAGATATTCACATCAAATAATCAAATGAAGAGCCGACAATTAAATATACTAATCAAGCCAGTCAATCCTAAAGGAAATCAGTCCTGAATATTCACTGGAAGGACTGATGCTGAAGCTGAAACTCCAATATTTTGGCCACCTGATGTGAAGAACTGACTCATTGGAAAAGACCCTGATGCTGGGAAAGACTGAAGGCCGGAGGAGAAGGGGATGAGATAGTTGGATGGCATCACTGACTTGATGAACGTGAGTTTGAGTTAAGCTCCAGGAGTTGGTGATGGACAGGGAAGCCTGGCGTGCTGTAGTCTATGGGGTCACAGAGTCGAACATGATTGAGCAAAGGAACAGAACTGAAGAATTCATAAGCAAAAGTAAAGAGATGATTTAGTGTTCATCATGGGGCTTCCCCAGCGGCTCAGACGGTTAACAATCTGCCTGTAATGAAGGAGATGTGGGTTCAATCCCTGTGTCGGGAATATCCCATGGAGGAGGAAATGGCAACCCACTCGGTATTCTTGCCTGGCGAATCCCACAGACAGAGGAGCCTGGCGGGCTACAGTCCATAGGGTCATGAAGAGTCAGACATGACTGACACTCTCACTTTCATGAAGTTTCCCTATACTGATGGACATTAAACATGCATGCACTAGACTTCTTAGATGACTCAACATAACTGCCTTCGAAAATAATGACGAAAACACTAATAATGATGGTTTTTTTCTCTATCTCACCAACTTGCTGCAACATTTCCTGTCCCTTCTAGAATCTTTCTGTTCCAGTCATTTCTCAAGTTCAGAAAATACAGCATCACTGTGACTTCAGACGGAACGACCTTCGTTTCCTTCACTTAGATTGACTGTATTTGTTTATTTCCTAAAATGACCATTTCGCTTAGGAAGAGACACAAGTTGATGACATGTGAAATTACAGTTTCCTTGTGCCATCTAACAATTTATTCTAGGTCTGCTAATTCTCATGATGCCCTACTAGAGAAATAATTAAAAGACAGTGCAATTTTTAGAAATGCTAATCAAATCAAATATACTATATCACTGTCAGATTCAACATATATTAGTTCTTATTTTTCACAAGATTTAAGAGGCTCTCTTTCTGTAGAGTTTAGTAATAAGAAAAGCTGCAAAGAATAACAGCCAAGAATGAGAATTAGCAGCCATAAAATTAAATTAGGTTAAAAATTAAAAACTCTAAATGCTAACTAGACTACTCTGCGTAGACATTTTGAAGGGATAAAAGAAAAGGTCTCAGCAGACTGGTAAACTCACAAAGGCAAGTCAGTGACTAAGGATCAGTAATCAGCTCATTGGAATGCTACCCTCTGGGAAACTTCACCCAAAAGAAAACCTGCCTGGCCACGTGGTTAGGAAGGAAACTGGCGTTCTGAAAATGCTACTGAACGAAGACCAGTAGATGCAAACCATATGGCATATTTACAGATGTTTTCCATTCATATTCATGTATTAAAGGTTCTGAGACTTTCTGCGAAGGAATCTGCTTACCTTTACTTAACCCAATATTTTCCATGCTTATTTCAGCAAGGAAATACTCTAATATTTGGTAAAACACAGTTTGGAAAAGTTTGTTGATAAGTCAGAGTTTTGCCCATAGTCCCACTTGGTTCTCTCTGAAATTAATCTGTGTCCTGACATATGTCAGTTGTCTGCCAGACTTTGTAAAAGTCTAAGTGGATCTATGAATTGTCACAAAGGTAGTGCAAGATAACAAATCATTTTTATCTCATTTCTGATATTAAATGTTCCTTATCTGTTACCTTGGCAGAAAAGGAATTAAAAGAGTTATTAAAGTGTGTGAAGATCATTGCCAACCATTATCTTTGAGAACTATTTAAGCTTCTCTTAAAGGTGTGTCCCAAATAACAGATGTTATCTAGCAAGAGATTGATCAAGGAAGCCCATAATGGACTGTTAACAAATAAAAACATGTGCTATGGAAAAAAATTAACTGGTTTTTCTCTGAAGTCACAAACCTGCTACTAAGCATCATCACTTTCACAATCAGCCCACCAGGCATTTGTTAATTGTGCCCTGAGCTGAGCACTGAATTTTATCAAAAATGTATATATCCTGCCATCCAGCTAGAGAAGCACTGGATAACTTTAACCATGCCAAGTCCCCTCTGTTTGAAAAAGAATATTAAAATGATTTACTTTAGAATGTAATAGATTCTCTTATCATTCTCTAGTTGGTTAAACCTAGAGAATTCCTGGTTCAATTAGGAACAATCACAAAAAGTGTCATCAAATATCAACCAGTGCTACCTGGCTTGAAACTGCTGCTTCTTTTTTTTTTCTTTTAATGGCTTCTTACTGATAAATTTTTTAGTTATTCAAGCCCCAGGAAAGCAAATTGGAAGTTGAAAATCTTTAATAAGTATTTTTTACAACAATAAATCTTCAATTTTACTAGACTTGCCAAAAGCAGGCAAGAAGGAAAACTTCCTGCCATGAGCCTTTACTCTCATAACAAGCGTGTGTTGCAGGAAGTTAGAGCTAATTAGTTTGTAAAGTACAGAGCTTCAGAAATTGTATGCTTCTTCAGACTGTATCCAACGAGAAGACATACTACCTACTATTTTCAAACAGTAAAAACAATAAAGAGCAAATTTTGAGGAAAAAGCAGCCATACCTAAAATAATAATAAAACAACAACAACAAAAATGTATTCCTGGTCAAATACAAAAAACATTTTTTTCTTTAAACTTGTAAGTTGGAAAATTAAAGTTAATTATTGCTGAGGAATAAGTTCTGGAGAGTTACTGCACAGCATTTTGCCTATAATCACAATGTTGTATTGTGCACTTAAAAGGTTGTTAAGGAAAGACCTCATGTTTAAATGCTCTTACCACAATAAAATATACATATATATGTAATAATAACTTTTAAGACTTAGCTTCGACAAAATGTAGCTGGGTTTTTTAAATAAAGACTTTTTGATACTTAAAATGCACTGATTAAATATTTAGTTACCTTGGCTGGTGTCCACATACAACATAGGTAATATTAGTTTATTTGCTAAATGTCTCACCAACAAAAACTTTAATTAATACAGTCACTTCAGCTTTATCCTTTCCAAAAAATGTTTGCAAAAGAAATAATATCTCAAAAGAGAAGTCACTGCTTATTCTGGACTGTACATGAAGCATTCTGGCATTGATATATATACAAGAATAGATGTATAAACTATTTGGTGCTTGTTATTTTATTCAAGATACAAGAGAAATAAATGTCTTCCAATAGCTATTGTAGAGATTTTTATGTTTCAGAATCTCTCTCTTTCCTAGAAAACCTCATGCACACACACACATATATACACACACAAAGGCAAAATAAAACTCCAAATATATTTTAATCCAAACATGTTAAGTCAAACAACAAGATGCTAGTGCAGTTTTGCAGGCTTGGTCATGTTTGGCATATAAAAAAATGTTTGAATACTCAAAATTATTTTGGCATCATGTCTATGATACCAATTCCTAATTGGATCTCTGTAAATATACCAGTAAATATTTATCAGCTGCTGACTATGTGCCTTTGTTACGCTAAGATCTGTGAAGAATAAGAAAGTTTTCTTAGGGGGCATATTAAATGTTAGAAAGGTTTTCTAATACTAATCTCTAAAGCTTGTCAGAGCTGTCCACAGTTATGAAAATGATGGTAAAATCTACCTCTGTATCTGTCTATCACACCACATACTATGCCACTCCGCACTCCAGGTTAGAAAAATTAATGACTGAAACTGACGTCATGAAATTCCACTGTGAATTCCATAATCGGCTTCAAGGACTTGTGCTGGGTTACTGACGAGCTGAAAGAACGAATACAATATCCTTTGTTTAATGACCCAAATACTCCGAACATATTTTAGCCAAGAAAAAACTACTACATTACTGTGTTTTACAAATAAACTCTCTTCAAGCTTTGTGACTTTCCAGAACCTTCCAGAACATATGTTTGTTTCAATGAAAGGTACATGAACTCTTTATGGTGTTTAAATATAGGTTGTGCAGACCTGCATATTAAGATAAGCATAGCATCCTTTCAAAATTAAATGTTATTTCCAGCGGAATTTTCACTCAATGTGAATAATGAGGTAAGCTCAGCATTATAGGAATTATAGTGCCCCTGATTTTAATAAGTGCAAGCAGGTATCTTTAATTATGTATTTGAAATGGGTCAGGGAACTTTTCATTGTTGAACAGCAAAGCAATAAAGGTGGACTATTTGTGCCATGTACTGCTTCCTCCCTAACATAATTCTGAAATATAAACTTTACAAGGTTGTTTTCTGTGGTGTGGAAAACCAGTGTTTCTGTGAGATAAAAACATGGAACTAATTGTTTATGTTAGAGCCTTTAGGACTGGTGCTATTTTACATGCAAATTTACTAGAGTAATTTGTTTTACATGTGTATTAAGCCAAAAGGATCAAATTATCTGAGTGGGTTGAACTAAGATGATAGACCGCTTCATTCTATTTTGAAAAGAATTTGCGATTCAGCATTTTATACAAATCTAATTGAAATGTATTCATGCCTCTGTAAAGCAGTGATAAACTTAATAAATGAGGACAGTTATTATGCACCCATAAAATATCAAAACCCAGGAAATTATAAAACCATTATCAGCATGACTGTTTAAAATAACATAACTCGCTCTAAAGCTGGGTCATAATAATTATTCCATCTGTCAGAAGGGCACTCTAGTAGAATGAACCACATTTTTCTGTCAACAGAATAAGTTTCTTTATAGGATGACAATAGTAGATGTCATCAGGATTTGAACTGTGTATCATGGATTACAGTTCAAGAGGGTCACTAGCACCTGAACCAGGGCGAGCATCAATTCTCAGGCCCACACACAGGACTCCTAGTTTATAAGCTGCAGCAAACAGGTCCGTGGTCCTTATGAAGTGAAGCGCTTTGCTGTCACTGCAGTGAAAGAGGCAAAATAGCCCTTTCTGATCATGAAGTCATCAGTCACTTAACATTGTTTATGAGTAGTTATTTTCAACTGTTTTCCTTTTCTCCCTTCTTTCTGGTCAGTGCTAAACTGAGCTTTTTCCTGAAGAACCCGCCCGCAGTACAAGAGTGGTTTCTGGGGGCAACTAAGCAGGACCTGGATCCTAGGCATCTTTTGCTGTTACATAAGAGGATGTAGCAAATTTTTTTTAAAAAAGATTTTAACACCCTAGATGACATTTCATGTCATTATTGTACCAGGGTATTTTTTTAAGAGCCTCCTAATGCTCTTTGGTTTTCTTACAATAATCCCCTTTTTAAAAAATGTTGACTCTAACTCAACAGCTCTACAAGAAACTTTGACTTGCTAACAAGATAAATAAAGGGTGCTTCACATTGAAGACCTCACTGAACAAAGTGCAGTTTGCAAATGTTTCTAAGCTTTCAGCAAGCTTAGAAATATTTTCAAGTGAAAGAGCTTTTGGTAATAGTTTTGTAATGTAGGGGCAAATATAAAACTCAGTTCACAATAAATTTCTATTTTCTTTCTATTCGTTCATCCAAGTACAGAATTCTAATGGCCAGTCTGTGACCTTTTTGTCTTGAATAGGAAACAACTTCCCTGTTAAGAGCAGAACACTGCAGTTGAGGTCTAGATAACCACCATTTTAAAGGGTGAACTACTTATTTTATGTGAATGATGTACTAAAATACTCATACACATCAATTTTGGGCATAGGTCCACCTCAAAGTGTTGGAAGAACACTTGAGCAGAACCTACTTGCTAGAATCTCCTATTTTAATTCTTTTTTTTTTAATCCTGGGACAAAAAATGAAAGCCTCAAAGCATATACACGTATGAGACTTGGAAATAAATACTAAATGCAACCAAAAATGGGTCAGATTATCATTCTTACAGTGCTCCAGGCAGCATCTAATTATAAAGGGTTTTTTGATGAGTTTTCTTTTCTTTTCTTTTCAGGCATATTGATATATTCTTGCCCAGGAAAAAGGAACTCATGAAAGAAGTCTTTAATTCTAATGCATAACAGATGGAAGGAATTTTGGGTTCCATACATGTCTATAAAAGACAAAGTGACCTCCAAAGTTACACTCTAGCTCTGTTTTGGTGAGTCTGTGAGTTCCGATTAATGAAAACAGGCAGGAGAGGGCCATGTACGCAACCTCAGTGTCAGTTAACAATGTATTCTGCTCTCTGTATGTGAGGACATGCTTGCAGGCCTTGCACCCAGCACACATCTCCATGATTCCAGGACTGTGAGGTGTTACTGACAACAATAAAGAGCAGTGAAAACCAAGAAAAGGACTCAGACCTTTGTGATGTCAACACTGTCTAAACAAATTCCTGTTTAAATAATCATGAGCAGAAAACACCAATCCTCGGATGACAAAAACTGTTTGAAAAATAGAAAACTGAGCTTTGTGTTTTTATAATTTCTTTTCATGGCAGTGCCTAAATTAATGTACTATTCTACACTTGCTCACATGATCTCAGATAAATATATTTATCCAGCATTTTCACCTGTGTCCTCCACTTTAATCGTGAGTAACATCTAAGAGGTTTTGATAAACTTCTACAGACAAAAGCAAGCAGAACAGCCAAAGTGCTCTTAAAGTTGTAAACGATGAAACTTCCTTTCATAGTTATATCAATAAAAACAAGATATTCTTATAATCCAATCATGCCAAGTCTAGACTGAAACTCCAAACAGGATAGCCAATGTGGAAATGTATAGCCAAGTGTTGGTTTCAAAGCACAGTAGAGATGTTTCAGACATATTTTTAAAACAGATTTGTAGGGACTTCCCTGGTGGTCTAGTGGTTAAGACACTGCTCCCAATACAGGAGGCACAGGTTCTACTCAGGGTCAGGAAACTAAGATTCAGCAAGCCATGTGGTGCAGCCAAAAAAAAAAAAAAACGAAGATTTGTAAAAATGGGAGAGTAACTTGAAGAAGCAAACGCTCTATTGAAAACTTCATCCGTATACATGAAGAGAAACAGAGAACAAAAAGCAGATGGAAAGACAAAGGCTGAAAACAGCAGGAAAAAACTTGACTGTTAAGATAATAGTAAGGTTTTGAATGAAGCAAGAAGACAAACACCCAAAGCTGTTATTACAGTCAAGATCCCTCTTCTCTAGGCTGTTGGTTTTATTCTTGGCTCCTCAGGCCATACCCATCTGATTAGTTATAAAGGTTACAATCTCTAAACCAAAATTGGTCTCAAAGTTCTCATCCAGTAACCCACTAGAAACTGTGAAGACCCCCAAGACCTAGAGATAGATATCAAAGCTTTAGAAATATATCATAAGAAATCTTTTCTCATTTTATCCATGTGAGAAAAGAATAATTATATTTTTGCCTTTAGCATTGTTTTTAATTCTCAGAACTTTTAGATAACATATGGAGTTTGTTTCAGTTATGAAAATTACCCATGTTTATTTTAATTGCCAGATGATATAAAATTCAATGAGTATTTTTTTCCCCATAGAATGTGAAATTATGCTGTCTAACCATGTGAAATACAAACTATTCCTTTGGCTATTCATCTACTGGCTTGGGCATGACTTTTATTTTAAATGCTAATTTTCAGAATCCTTTCGGAGGGCGTTGTTACTTCATCCCATAGTCCTGTGAGATTTGTACAGTGTCTGTAAAATTCTGAAGTGTGTGTAGGTTTTTTTAAGTATCACATATAATTAAGATTAAATTTTCACATTATCATGAGCCTGTTCTTACAGATATAAAGCAAAGAAAATTCCCAATGGACAATACTTCAGAAAATATTTGCATCCTTAACTTTTATAGCATTAAATCTGTCTTACTGAGTTAAAGCTAAAATTGGTTTAGTGACCAACTTTGAATACTAAAACATAAATAAATAAATCAAAAACATGATCTAAAAGACAACTAATTGAGCAAGAGAAAGAGATAAACAACATAAATTATGTTATTGATTTCATTTTCATATTTTAACTAGTTATTCTGCCAGTAGTAAGTGTAGTTTATGTATGTGTACACATACATATTGCCACTGTTTAAAAACAGCATGGTTCAAAGATCTTTAAGGAAATGTAATACTTTATGGGCTTAAAATTATGAAATCTTTACCCCAGAAAAACTGGAAAACAAAAACTCAGAACACTTTGTCTTTTCTCATGCTATAAATCTGTATTATTTGGTTAACTCTTTCGTCTTCATGTTGTCCTCAAATTTTTAATTGCTGGCGTGTGTTACTCGCTCAGTCGTGCACAACTCTTTGTGACCCCATGGACTGAAGCCCGCCAGGCTCCTCTGTCCATGAAATTCTCTAGGCAAGAATACTGCAGAGGGTTGCCACTTCCTTCTCCAGGGGATATTCCTGAACCAGGGTTCGAATCTGGGTCTCCTGCATTGCAGGCAGATGCTTTACTGTCAAAGCTACTAGGGAAGCCCTTTAATTGCTAGAGATAACAATAAACATTGACTCAATCTATAACTTACATAATCCTGGAAAAAATTGCGCAGAATAGCTAATCTATAACTTGGCAGTGGAAACACTTGAAGAAGGTGCACTAATCTAACAAATTAAGATTTTAATCTATAGAGTATGTTCATTATATAGATCTCAATTCAACAAATACAGTCTGAACATCATCTCCAATAAAGCACAGTACTCAGTCCTGTTAAGATGCACAGCAAATAGAATCCTTGCCCTCAAGGAGCTTAGGTTATGTGTGTACATTAGAAGGGAGATCTGTGCTTCTATTAAAGTTGTTTTGCCTCAGACAACTTTATACAGGAGCATTAAACCTCATAAATGTAATGTTTTTTTCCCTTTAAGAACAGTAAAACTAAAGACATCTATAGGGAAACACTGCAATTGTATTTAAAGACAACTGAAATTACTTAAAAGTGACGACACCATAAAATACTATTAACATGAAACTATACTATTAGAGTCCTCAAAGAGATATGTCCACATTGTTAACTGCAATTCAGGAGGAAAATAACACTTTTAAGAAGCCAAATTTTTTCAGTTAAAAATGTTTTTAAAATAATTCTAAAGAATTTCTTTTAAACAAAAAGTTAACAAAACATGTATCAATCTGAATGTTTTCTGAGGCTACTTAAATTTATTTTTTAATCTGGTAACTTAATATGAGAAATGCTATTAAATACATCCCACCTTCACCATAGGGTCTCAAATGACTTAAAGGAAGAATGGTACTTTATTCATCTTCTTTTGGTCAGTCCTTAGCATGGAGACTTGTACACAGTAGGAAAGAAACAAAAGTTGCTCAATGTTAGAACTACTTCTAATATTATCTATTTGGTCACCTGCAAAAATATTTTCACATGCTCAGCGTCCCTTCCACTCTCTACCATCCCTAACAGCAATTCTCGGATGTTGCTACTGTCATACAGAAGAATGAGGGAGAAGCAGAGCAAACTTGTGGGAGCACGAACAAAAAAGAAAATTGGTCAGGTTTTACAAATGATCAACAGAGTGATGGCAAGCCTCTGGCAGCTACTGTGATATCAGATGGGTGGAAAATATTCATCACCATTTCTAACTATTTTCTGGATGATGCTATTCATTGAACTCTCAAATTTAAATCAGCACATACCAGCTAAAGATATGAGCAGCTCATCCAACAGGGCAGTGAAAGTAGAAAGTGAAGTCGCTCTGTCATGTCCAACTCTTTGTGACCCCGTGGACTGTAGCTCACCAGGCTCCGCCCTCCATGGGATTCTCCAGGCAAGAATACTGGTGTGGGTTGCCATTTCCTTCTCCAGGGGATCTTCCCAACCCAGGGATCAAACCCAGGTCTCCCGCATTGCAGACAGACACTTTAACCTCTGAGCCACCAAGGAAGCCTAGGTAGTAGGGCAGTACTAGGTGTAATTAATATACATTAATAAATGTAATATATAATAATATTACATTAATAAATGTTATATACATTTTAATAAATATTTTAATGAATAATTAGGTGAATAAATAAGAAAAGAGATACAAAATGAAATTAAATGAGGCATAAAATTAGTATAGAGTGGCACAGAAAAAGAAGTCAGGTGGTAGAGGGCCAGAGGTAAGATATAGGGCCATCAAAAATCACATATGGATACAACTGGATTTCAGCTACACTACTGGCTAGCTGACTTGGTACACTGCCTATAAAAATGTAGACAGTAGCTCTGTGCCTTTACACACCTGCCACCTTTCTTCCAGAAAGGACCAAACATTCATGTCTTATATCTTTATCTCATGCATTATCTTCTAGAAATTTCCTGTAATGACCTGACTCCTTCTCTTGCTTAAGCACGTATATGTTCTATTAGGAATTCTTATTCTCTTTGTAGCCTTATTTTTTTAGTGCTCTATTTATTGGGTATCTTCTATATCATAGCCACTAGGCACTGGGTATAGAAAAGTGAACCAAAAACTGACTGTCCAGCACAGCAATACACTATAATGTAAGCCCTTGTTTCCTATGTTATTTTCTTTGTTTCACAAGAATAGTCCTAACACTTAAATGTGTTTTACAAGTATTGTTGCCTTAGTAACTATTTAAATGATAGGTATGTGATAGAGGTTAGAATTATTTAGCAATTTCCTAAATAGCACATGGAACATTAGGAGAAATTTTGTTTGTTTCTAATGAGGGGGATAAAAATGGACTAGTTTTCTCCATTATGTATTAAATGTGAGGGATCTTCATGCACATGTTAGATTGTAACTCCTCTCTACATCTCCTAACATAAGATCTCAATTCACTTACTGAAACAATTAACTAATTGTAAATGAAATTAATAATCTAAATAAATTCCATGTAATAGCTATAATATCCTTATACAACTACCTTATAAAATCCAAATGCTATTTTTAGTGCATGAATGAAATCCTTTCTGAGAAAATTAGGAGATATGATTTTTAAATTAAAAAATAATAAACACATTCCTTTTTCTCAAGAAATATACCTGGTTTAGTGTTTTGCCTCTATGGTATGAAAAGAAAACTTTTTATACTTAAAAGATGGTTGGGAAAATATTTTAGGATTCTCAATGAAAGGCAAACAGCAAAAACACACCTACCCTCAAATTAAGCAATATATAATACTGGTTAATTAAACGAGCTTCAGAATCCAGCAGCCTGAGTCTGAACCTCATGTCATTACTCACCACCTGGGAAACTTGGACACTTCCCTTGACTTTACTAAGCCTTGGCTTTCCTGTCTGTTGTCTGTGGTGAAAGTGCAACAGTGAATTAAGCATTTTTCTCAGTCTCTAACACAGAGTAAGGGCTTAATAAATGTTACACATCATTATTACATGTTTGTTCAACTGAAAATATTCCCACTGAGTGGTGCCAACTTTGAAAAAAAGTATTATAGGGTAGTTCACATATGACTCCTAAAATCTCCCCACTGATTAACATTAAAATTTCATTTTCCATTAATAATTTCAGCTTCAAAATGTAAGTTTTTTTTTCCTTTGTCTCTCACATAAAGAAATAATCAAGCTTAATGTAAGAAATGCTTTGAGGATGCATTAAGCAGACCTTTATACCCATGTCTGGAAAAATAACCTTTTAATTAAGGTTATTATTGCATACTTTTTTTTCCTGATTTCAATTATAATTAATAGTGTTAAATAATTCAAGAAAATTAACTATGAAAAGAGTAGTGAAATTATAAGCAATGGGGTAGGTGAACAAGAATAGGCTTGGAATGCATCAAAGTAAATAAACTTCTCAACTCAGGTGAAATAAAATCACAATGTACATATTAAGTCCAGTTAAATTTTGAGACCAACAAGCCTTGTGTACTCTGCAGTGACACCTGACTCCCACCATCACAGAAACATGCAAACTAGAACCAGTTCTCATTTGCCTTTATTTCTCTGCTCCATGACCCTCTCTGACTTCTCCTTGAAACATCCATTGAGCATAACCTGATTCTCACCCAATTCTCTTTCCTTCAGCCTCCCTGTATTCTCTGAATCTTTTTTAGATTCTGTTTTATTCCCACCTTTTGCAGATCTACTTTCAGCCTCTTCTTTTGTCCCTCTACATTTTTTTGATTACAGTTACTAACTTTACATACATAACTTCCATTTATTTCAGAAAGACTTCAGCCACCTCATCACTTCTGTCTGTTTCTGTTTAGATATTTGATGACACCCAGAGTCAAGGAATGCTGGGAAATACCTCTAGCTGAAAGGTCAAGAGCCCAAAAAAGACTTGGGAGAATATACATATATATATATTTTTTTTTTTGAGGAAGAATCAATGCAAGGACTAGTCTTTATTGGGAAGAATGAATTTCACAGCACATTTTCAGAGAGTTAATGCAGGGGTTCAGTAGGCCAACTGGGAGGCACCAGCTTGTGGTTCTGTATTTAGGGCATCTTTGAGTTTTGACATTGTGCAGCTAGAACCAGATGACAGCACTGTTTTCTTCACAGTTGCATCCCATTATTTACTTGCTAATGATGGAGGAGACTAAATTAGGATCTGCTCTGGTACCCAAAGCTGCCTTTGGGGCAAGCACACTGAATGAGTCTCATCCCTTCTGTGACCTTCCTCTCCAGGTCAGTTGTCTGCTCACCATTAGCAGGAATGCCACCTCCGTAGGCCTTCAAGGGGATCACAGTAAGTCCACCTGGCCCATGGGGCCTTAGGGCCTTCACCAGCCAGTGTTCCAGCTCTGCAAAGGAACCCTGACTGGATTTCTTTCTAAGGAAAAGATTGAATGAAGTCTGCGGACCTCTAACCTTCACCTTGGTTCTCAGTTTCCCTTCTGCTGAGGCTGAAGCCCTACTCACCCTCCCCGTTTTTTCCAGAACAAATTACTACACAGAACCCTTGACTGGGTTCCTGCTACCTGTTCTTGGCCTCTTTTGTTATTTACTTATCATTTAAAATATCTTCAGGAGGACTTTACCATAATTTGTCACAAAAAATTGACAAACAAAAAGTTATTATGTTCACAGGAAAATAATGGAATAAAGCGATGGGGATAAACTTGATATGAGTAAGGGAAAAAAAAAACTTAAACATTGGAAGAATAACCAGAATTCCATATTTTCTTGCAAGTCAACAACAAAGAGCTTTAAAGAAGATATCCACAGATAAGGAAAGATGTGTTATATTTTAGTATTGATGTATAAGCAAAACTAATAATTATAACAGGCAAAAAAATGCAATTGAGAGAAGACATTACTAAACCTCAGTGGTGATAATACGAAAGAGGAAGAATTAGAAGTTATAGATGCAAGACAAATTATTATTGAAAATGAGAGAAGGGTCATTACTACAGATCTCATGGACATGAAAAAGGTAATACAAGAATATTATGAACAACTCTATAACCACAAACGTAATAATTCAGGTGAAATGGAACAATTCTTTGAAAGACACAGTGTACGAAAACTCACACAAAGCGATTAACAGGCCTGCATCAAATAACTAAATTGAATCAACAATGAGTAACCTTCCAAAACAGAAAGCATCCAGCCCAGGAGGTCTCAATGGTTAATTCTACCAAACATTTAAAGAAGAAATGATCCAGTTCTCTGCAATTCGCTCCAAAAAAAATAGAAGCTGAAGGGACCCCTCATAACTTATTCAATATGAGGCCAGCATTATCATAATACCAGAGAGACATTATAAGAAATAAAAACTAAGAACAATATTCCTCATGAATATACATGCAAAATCCCCAATTAAATATTAGAAATTGAGTCCAAAAATGTATAAAAATAATTCTACACAACGATCATACCCGGAATCTATTGCAGGTATGCAAGATTGGATTGATACTAGCAAATCAATTAGTGTAATCCATTACATCAACAGTGTAAAGAAATTATAGATGTAGTAAACAACTTTATCAACAAAGGTTCGTCTAGTCAAGGATATGGTTTTTCCAGTAGTCATGTATGGATGTGAGAGTTGGACTATAAAGAAAGCTGAGCACCGAAGAATTGATGCTTTTGAACTGTGGTGTTGGAGAAGACTGTTGAGAGTCCCTTGGACTACAAGGAGATCCAACCAATCCATCCTAAAGGAGATCAGTCCTGGGTGTTCACTGGAAGGACTGATGCTAGAGCTGAAACTCTAATACTTTGGCCACCTGATGCGAAGAGCTGACTCATTTGAAAAGACCATGATGCTGGGAAAGATTGAGGGCAGGAAGAAAGAGAAGGGGATGACAGAGGATGAGATGGTTGGATGGCATTACCGACTCAATGGGCATGAGTTTGAGTAAACTCCGGGAGTTGGTGATGGACAGGGAGGCCTGGCGTGCTGTGATTTATGGGGTCGCAAAGAGTCAGACACGACTGAGTGACAGAACTGAGCTGAAACAACATGATAATGATGATTTGGGGAGGGGGGAACTTTGGGATTATCTCAAAAGAATACACCCCTAGAGAATGCCACAGATCACTAAGTTTGGCCAGCTCATGGAAAAGAAGAAAAATACCCACTGATTCAAAAGACTTAGAGGTAAGTTTGAGAGTCCAGACTTTATTCTTAATGTCACAATATTTTACAAAACCTTACTTTACAAAACCTTAATCTTACTTTGTAATGGTAAATAGCTAAATACAATAGTCATGTGCACTCCACAGAATTGTATAAGCAAAATGATTGTACTATGAAATCATCTTGAAAAATCAAAATGTAAGCCAATATGTTTTAACATAAAATATTCAGATTTTGGTTTCAGGAGGTACAACATTAGCAATTATGAGTTTTCTATTAAAAATGTGACCAAGTAATCTCTAAAGAAAGCTAAGTATAGGGTATGTGAGGTAGGGCTAAATTTACAAAGCTAACATTTGTAACATGAAATAAAATTTCAAATTCAATGGGTTGAAATATATTCAATATCACATGACTAGAGGGGAAGAAAATGAAAAGGATATGTGAAATTTGAAAAATATTCCTCTCATTTTAAGAATGATTCCAGTAAAACGAATGAATTATAATATTCTAAATGTAAACCCAAGTCCCTCAAATATCAAACCTGAACTAAAATGAAATCTCCATCTTTATCAGTGGGTAGACAGAGTTTCTGCTTTAAGGTTCATTTTTTTAATCTTGCGCAAAAGCAAAATATTTATACACCACTATACATTTCCCATAGCCCTCTACTTTTCTGTATTTATCTCCTTTTTTGAGCACATAATGTATTTCCATCTACTGAAAAAAAAAAAAAAACTGTCTCAAATATTACTACTGATTGAACTAAATTTGGCTTTTATACAAAGCCACATGGGAAAAGAATACTAATAAAGTCATCAACGGTGGAGAAACTACAGCCATTTGTCATTTGCCAAGTTATGTTTACACTCTGGCAGAGAAGGACTATAAGGTAACTTTTTCCTAAAGTTGCTTTGAGGGCTTATCATTGCCAGCACAAGGAGCTTTCTCCAGATCCTTAATAAGTTATATACAAGCTGAAACGATGTCCTTTTTCAAACCTTAACCCTGCTTCATATCATTATTTACTCAAGCACTAGCTCCATTCAGAGTTAGAAGGAAGAAGGCAAAGCAGCAAATGACATCATTTCAGCTTTCTACAATAAATTATACACCTGTCAAACCTCCACATTCTATAAAACCGCCTCATTTTGGAAGTACATGAGAGTTTTCAATTTTTTCCATTATTCTTCCATTTAACTTATAAAATATAGATGAAATTTTTTTTTTTGCATTTAGGGAATCCCTGTTATGATTTCTTGGTTAAAAATACAAAATTTAGAAACTCTTAATGAATTAAGGGAAAAGTATATGCCCACTAAAATATTACAGTAATAATGTAGTTTTTTTCTATGAAGTAACTGTTAAAGTGAAACAACCACATTCCAAAATATTCATCACAGATCCAATAAGCATTAGAAACAGTATAGAAAGACATATCAAAACTGTACCCAGGTCCCTGGGAACTTACCACCCAGTTAAGGTAAGTTATATAGTAGTAATAATAACAACAACAAAGCAAATGTATGTAATACAATCTAGTACATGAATATATAATGATTACTATATGTCAGGTATATGTCTAAGTACCTTACCTATTCTAACTCATTTAATACTTACAACAACCCTACAGAATGGGTAAAATTATTATGAATCTGCATCTCTTGCACTGGCAGGTAGGTTCTTTACCACTGGGAAGCCATTTGGGTGTATTATCCACATAAATATACTACAGGCACCTCAAATTCAACATGCCACCTTGACATTTTATAAAAACATTTTTCATGTGTTCACTTGCTTTCTCTCTCCCTGACTAGTATGTAAGCTCCATAGAACAAGATCTTGCCTGTTAGTTTACGGTTATATCCCTAGTGACCAGGCATGGTGCCAGGCATGTAACAGGGGCTGATTTATTTGCTAAATGCTGAATACTTATGTATATAAAGGAGTGAAAGGATAAATTTGGCTCAACTTCTTTCCCCCAACAAACAAACAACAAAAACAACAATGGCTTGACGGTCTTGATACATGCTTCCTATTTCTTGCGTTACACACGTTTTCAGGCAAAAAACCAAGAAATCACCTTTGCTCCCTTCTTTTCATCACCTCTCTCCATACATACAATCATGCAATTGTCTTGCTCCTTCCTTCTAATTATCTAATTCTTCCACTTCTGTTTTCACTGCCATTATTATATTTCTGACTACCACATATTAACAGTTTCCTTGGAATAATGCTATAGCCTCTTTACACATCTGCCCCTGACTCTTCTTCCAGTCCACTATCCCCACTGGCGTTCAATTAATGTTTCTATAATATAAATCTAATTACATCGTTCTCTTATTCAGAATATTTGATAGGTTCCCAGTGTCCTCAGGATGAAGTACAAGCTCCTTAACACCACACAGAATGTCTTTCATGGTCTAGTCATTGCATAAGGCTATAATCTCAGCCTCACAACAAACCCTTCTACTGAACTTCTTGGCAGCCTAAATTTTACATCAATGACACCCTTTGAGTTTATCAAATAAATTTTGTCTCTTGTTTCCTTGGGTTTTTTCAAATAATCATACAACTGAAATTCCTCCTTTCCCCTTTTACCTTCTTCCATAATATTTATCACTCAGGTCTTGGCTTTAACATCTCCTCTTTTAGAAGGTTTCCCATAATTCCCAAATTGATGTTATCTGCTTGATTATGTTCTCTATTCCTACTGCTGCTGCATTCTGTATCACCTTCTTCCGTGAACTACTACAGATGATTTAGGGCTTCCCAGGTGGCTTGGTGGGTAAAGAAGCCACCTGCCAATGCAGGAGATGTAAGAGACGCAAGTTCAATCCCTGGGTCAGGAAGACCACGTGGAGGAGGACGTGGCAACCAACTCCAGTATTCTCACCTGGAGAATCCCCATGGACAGAAGAGCCTGGTGGGCTACAGTCCATAGGGTTGCAAAGGACACAACTGAGTGACTAACACACACACAGATGACTTAAGATACCTAAGTAAATCATGCTCATCACCATATTATAATAAAGAAGTCTCCGAGCTGGCTCAACCACCCCAGGGCACTGTTTCAACTCACTCTGTCCTCTAGCATCTACCCACCCATGTGCACGCTTGTTGAACAACCAGATTTTAAAGGAAAGACGTGACTGATGAAGCTTATTCATGGATTCTCTCCTCCTTCCTCAGAACCAAGCACCTGTGAATTTATGTTGCTCACTGACGCAGGGAGATGTGAGGAGCTGCTGAGTTTGAGTCACAGATGTGTACATGCCCAAGTATATACAAATCTTTTCATCAACTTACACAATTCTCAAACTCCAGGATAAAGTCACAGAATTTATCCCCCAACTGTGTCCTTTAACAAAAAATTATTGAAAGAAGGACATCCAAACAATAAACTATACTCCCCCTCCAGAACTCATAGTTGGGTCCTTATTTAGACATCAGTACAAATATTCCTCTTCAGTGATATAAAACAGCTGCATAACCCCTAGGAACTCTCTGGAATATCATTTATTTAATCATTTTCACTATACTTATCACCACCTGAAATTATCCTGTTCATGTATTTGGTTGCATGTCCATTGCCTCTCCCCTCCCTGTCATTGTCATGTAAACTTTTTGATAGCAGGGACCTCATATGACTTTCTCACTGTTCTACTGCTAGTCTCTGCAAAAATAGTTGGTACATAATAGGTGACCATTAAATATTTACTGAATTAGGGAAGGGATAAATGAATAGATTCAATGGATATTTTGAAAACCCTATATTCTCTATTCGGAGAGGTTCTTAAAGTACAAACTACGACACAACAAGGATACCTTATATCCAGAAGGAGGTAACTTGAATTAACAAATTGGTATTCCTTCTTGAATTCTAATAATTTTTTTAAGTTTTAGAAGTAATTAGCTTGCATAAAAATTGTGAAAGGTAGAATTATCATCTCAAAGATAGATTTAAATCTATAAAGTATCAACATACTTTTAAAGGTAAAAAATTAGAAACTAAATTATATCTTGATTTGAAAGAATGCCAGCTAAGGGTTTACATCTCTTCATTAGTAAGGAAGCAGGTACCACTCCTCTGGATTTGTATCTTATTCATACACACAAAAACAAGCTAACTGGAAAGAACTCTTCTAACTTATCTATCAGTCCCTAAAGAAATCAAAGTCTTCTGGCTTGTGTGCAGAAAACCTCATCAAGATCCTACTCAGGATCTACACAACGTCTATAAAAGACCTACGCTGAATGAGCTAAACTCAGAGTCACAGACAACACCATCTGGTCTCCAGCCATCGTCTCCACCTTAGTATTGACCAAGGCTCCTGAAATAAGTTACCACTCATAGAGTCTTTCAGAAATCTCCTTTGCCCTGCCATGTCTCATCCCATGCCTGCCTGAACCTTAGCTAGCACTGGATCTATTCTAACTGAATGGTTCTTAAAATGATGAAGTAGAACACCAGCTAATAATAATGTCCTTCACCATGAATACTTCCATTTGCAGAGAACAGAAGACTAACTGAGCTGACCAATATTATAGTCTCAACTGCACTACACCTGGACAGTATGATGCTGCTAACTGGCATACAGAAGCATCACTCTAGGTGCTAAGTAATCGGAAGAATATGTCCGTCATTAACTATGAGTTGGAATTCACACTGTGCAGGGTGCTATTCAAAGCCACTACATTCTTATGCAACTGTAAATCACAGTTTATTACAGAACAGGCCTCCGCTTTCTGACGAGCTTTAGAAAGAACATGACACAGTGTGAAAGTGGACGTTTACTACCCATGCTGTCTGCCCCTGCACACAGGAGCAGGTAACAAACGCTGCCATCTGACTTGATGATGGTGATGCCTGGCACGGCGGAGATACAATTAATGAATGCTCTTTGATTGATGAGGAGACAAGCCGTACAAACATGTATTTTTCTCCTTTGTCAGTTTTCCCCAAATAGTTCTGAACAAAAGCAAAATGTGCTTCAGCCGCAGCAGAAAGCTAAGACAACAGAATCTTTCTTGTTTTGTCCTAATAATATTTACATATCAGTTACTATATATCAGGCACTGTTTAACTGTCAAAGCCACCCTAATAAATAATAATGATGATAATAACGTGCTATTATGATTTCTGCTTTTACAGATGAACAGAAAACATAGGAGAGTATCTTGTCCAAGGTCACGTTCCGATTCCAGCAGCTGTCGCTTTTGGCCTCTCATGTACAGTGCTGCAGGACTTCCCTGGTGGCTCAGAGGGTAAAGAATCTGCCTGCAATGCAGGAGATCAAGGTTTGATCCCTGGGTAAGGAAGATCCCCTGGAAAAAGGAATGGCTAATCCCTCCAGTAGTAAAGTAATGCTCAAAACTCTCCAAGCAAGGCTTCAGCAATACGTGAACCACGAACTTCCAGCTGGTTTTAGAAAAGGCAGAGGAACCAGAAATCATATTGCCAACATCCGTTGAATCATCAAAAAAGCAAGAGAGTTCCAGAAAAACGTCTATTTCTGCTTTATTGACTATGCCAAAGCCCTTGACTGTGTGGATCACAATAAACTGCGGAAAATTCTGAAACAGATGGGAATACCAGACCACCTGATCTGCCTCTTGAGAAACCTGTATGCAGGTCAGGAAACAACAGTTAGAACTGGACGTGGACAAACAGACTGGTACCAAGTAGGAAAAGGAGTACGTCAAGGCTGTATATTGTCACCCTGATTATTTAACTTACATGCAGAATACATCCTGAGAAATGCTGGGCTGGAAGAAGCATAAGCTGGAATCAAGATTGCTGGAAGAAATATCAATAACCTCAGATATGCAGATGACATCACCCTTATGGCAGAAAGTGAAGAGGGACTAAAAAACCTCTTGATGAAAGTGAAAGAGGAGAGTAAAAAAGGTGGCTTAAGGCTCAACATTCTGAAAACTAAGATCATGGCATCTGGTCCCATCACTTTATGGGAAATAGATGGGGAAACAGTGGAAGCAGTGTCAGACTTTATTTTTTTGGGCTCCAAAATACGGCAGATGGTGATTGCAGCCATGAAATTAAAAGATGCTTACTCCCTGGAAGGAAAGTTATGACCTAGATAGCATATTAAAAAGCAGAGACATTACTTTGTCAACAAAGGTCCTTCTAGTCAAGGCTATGTTTTTTCCAGTGGTCATGTATGGATGTGAGAGTTGCTGGACTGTGAGGAAAGTTGAGCACTGAAAAATTGATGCTTTTGAACTGTGGTATTGGAGAAGACTCTTGAGAGTCCCTTGGACTGCAAGGAGATCCAACCAGTCCAACCTAAAGGAGACCAGCCCTAGGTGTTCATTGGAGGGACTGATGTTGAAGCTGAAACTCCAATACTTTGGCCACCTCATGCAAAGAGTTGACTCATTGGAAAAGACCCTGATGCTGGGAGGGATTGGGGGCAGGAGGAGAAGGGGATGACGGAGGATGAGATGGTTGGATGGCATCACCGACTTGATGGACTTGAGTTTGAGTAAACTCCGGGAGTTGATGACAGACAGGGAGGCCTGGCGTGCTGCGATTCATCGGGTCGCAAAGAGGCGGACATGACTGAGCGACTGAACTGAACTGAATGTGCTTTTAAATAAGAATTCTTCCAACACATTTACTGAAGTTTAGGAGTCTGCAAAACAAAGGGAGTCATCCCTGAGAAACTTCATCGATTGAAAGAAGCTTCTCTTTGAGTTGTGAGACTTTTAAGTTTAAACTTACAAGCTGCAGTCCTTGCGTTAATTTTGACAATGGTGCTACTTTCAATTAAGTAACCACTAATACCCTAAGCACTGCTTCATGCTTCATTGCTTTTAACCTTTTTTCAAAAAATGAACTTTAAATAGATAAGAGTCACATCAGCTTTGTGATGTAATATCTTCCCAGATGTTTGCAGGAAAAATGATATAAAGATGGATCCTCAGATGAGAAAGAATTTTCATGGCAGTCAGGGAAGAAATTCAAACTGGACCCCTAAGCAGCAGAGAGCTAAATTCTTTGGACTTCTTCTCTCTACTCCGAGCTATTTACCTATTTTGTTTGATTTTTTTTTTTTCAAATGTTGAGAAATATTATTTTGGAAAATAACTTTGTCATCTTTATATGAAGATGACTTTCTGAAACATATACAAATGTTTGTCCTTTATTGAATGAGACATTTTATTGAGTATTTATAGCAGCCACTCTACTTGCCTGTATGGTGTATGGTTGTTAAACCTGTGCTGTATATAAATATGTATTTTGTAATTTCAGCCATAGATTTTTATTTATGTAAATAGGGAAGAAAACTTAATTTTTTTTTAACCTTTTGACCTCCTTCACCCGTTTTGTCTTAACCTCAAACCTTGTGTCTCTGGCAACCACCAGTCTGGTCCCTGTATCAATGAGCTTGGGGTTTTGTTTCTTTAGAGTCCACAAAAAATAAAAATCATAAAGTATTTGTTTTTCTTTATGACTTATCTCAGTAACCATATTGCCCTTGTGATCCATCCATGTTGTTACAAATGGCAAGATTTCTATCTTTTTTATGTCTGAATAATATCCCATTGTGTGTATGTATGTGTATGTATATATTTAATATATGTATATATACATATACATACTAAAATTTCATTATTCATTCATCCACTGATGAACACTCAGGCTGTTTCCATGTCTTGGTTATGATAAATAATGCTACAATAACATGGGGGTGCAAATATCTTTTCGCATTAATGTTTTTGTTTGCTTTAGATAAACACACAAAAGTGCAATTGCTAAATCATATGGTAGTCCATTTTTAATTTTTTGAGGAACCCTCATCCTGTCTTCCATAATGTCTGCATGAATTTACATTCCCACCAGTGCACTGGGGTTCCTCTTCTCCACATCTTCACCAACATTTCTTACTTCTTGTCTTTTCGATACTAGCCATTCTCAGACGTGAGGTGACAGCTCACTGTTGTTTTTGATCTGCATTCCTCTGATGATTAATGATGTTGAGAGTCTTTTCATATGACTATTCGGCATCTGTATGTCTTCTCTGGAAAAATGTTTATTCAGATCATCTGCCCATTTTTAAATCAGACTGTCTGATTTTTGGCCACTGAGTTGCATGAGTTTTTTATATTTTTTGTATATTAGCCATTTATCAGCATATGATTTGCAAACATCTGCTCTCATTCAGCAGGCTGAATGGTTGATGGTTTCCTTTTCTGTGCAGAAAAGTATGATATAGTCCCACTTGTTTTTGTTTTTGTTGCTTTTACTTCTGGTATTAGATTCAAAACATCATCACTGAGACCTATGTGTGGAAGATTGCCTCTATATTTTCTTCTAGGAATTTTAGGGATTTGGGTCTTACATTCAAGTCTGTAATTCATTTTGAGTTAATTTTTGTGTATGATATGAGACAGGGGCCACATATTTTAAACTGAATAACAAATTTAGAGATATTTTTCCATAGAGCAAAGTAAGATATATCTGGGTTTATAGTGTGATGCCAGTTACATGTTGAACATGTGAGAGAAATACAACAGTATAGTGAAGTAATGAACTAGCTATTTTCAAATCCTGGCTCCATATTTACTTTACTGCAGATTTTAACAACTTGAACAAAACGAAAGAGATGAGAGAAAACAGAAAAATCTAAAATGAAGAAACTCAGTAGCCACTTGATTATAAATGATCTAAGTGGCCAGTACAACATCTGGCACAGTAGCAGGACAGTAGTTTAATAATGGTGATGAAAAAAAAGTGGAAGTGTTAGTTGCTCAGTCATGTACAATTCTCTGCGACCCCATGGACTGTAGGCTCACCTGGCTCCTTTGTCCATGGAATTCTCCAGGCAAGAACACTGGAGTGGGCGGCCTTCCCCATCTCCAGGGGGTCTTCCCAACCGAAGGGTCGAACCTAAGTCTCCTGAGCTGCAGGCAGGTTCTTTACCTCCGGAGCCACACCAGAGAAGCCCAAAGATGCCGATAAGATGATGCTATTTTAAGTCAAGTCAACCTGCTTTATAAGGCACCTATACAGGCTACATAACTCTCCTAGGTACTGACAACATGGGAGTATATAAAATAGACCTCTTTCCAGCCCTGAGAGAATTTACTGCTAACTTGGTGCCGAAGCTTCGTAAGATTAGGTAATGAAAGTTAGGGATTTGGGGGCTGGATTTTATCAGAAAACAAAAATTAAAGGAAGATTCTGAAGATGAAAACAGGAATGACTACCAAAAACTTTTTATGTTTTATCATATTCACCATATGCTCCATGCAAATGTATGTGGGCCTTGGAGTAAATTTAACCTAACCCTAAGGAGCATTTGTCCTTTTTAGTTTCAATGTGTTTTTATGTAGTTTATCCAATTAACATGAGAATAAAAAATAGAAAATAAACAATAAATATAATTTAAGGAAATCATTTCCAAAATACTGGGAATCATTTCCAAAAAGCTACTTGATATCAAGGCAGAAAATGGAAAATAAAACGTAATGTTAACTTTAGTTGCTATAACATATCATGTAACTGTGCTGCATTTTTTCTACTTTGAATTAAGATTAGTTATATCTTAATGAATGATTTTTTTACACTATGAAACAATGATTATAAATGATTTTTGAGATTATTCCAGTAGTTTTTACTACATGAAATCTGATTACTACATTGCCTTAGGCACTTTTTATGCTTTGTTTATAAAGCTCATAAAATGACTAAATGAAAAAGATAAACAGAATGAAAAGCTTGAAGGGCTGACAGAAGAGCTATGGTTCCTACTCTATTAAATCTATATTGCATATCTAAAAAAATAATTTATGACAATCTCTTTGTATGGAAGAAAAATTTTATAATGTTTAGATCTATTAAGAGAAAGGATGATTTCCTAGGGTTTGAAGCCATAAGAATAATGAAGAAGAGATATATCATCCCTCTGTCTTCTATCATGTGTAAAGTCAATTTTTAAAATGGCAAGATATTCAATCTAAAACCATTAAAGACTATTTCCAAAATCTCACACTAACTTTAGATATATTACCTATTATACAGTGATTTTACAAAAAAAAAAAGTAAAGGGAGATTTATCCTTTTACTAGATCAGGTAGCTGCATAGCTGTCTTCATTAGGGTTTAAGTGTAATCTTGCCTGAGGTAGATAAAAAAACTAAGTCACCTCTTATGATATCTCTATGACAACTTCCAACACTTGGAAAGTAAGCACACTCTTAATGCAACAACCAGCATTTATAACTGGAAGGAACTATAGAAACCATCCAGTTCAGGGGTTACCAAACCACTGACCATTTCCTGGTTTTAACAAATTGCATTTATTAAAAATTTAATAAATTTCATTATAAGACAGATGCTTTCATGCTCATGCACTTGTTTCTTTAAATATTGTCTCAGCTGCCTTTGCATTACAACAGCAGAGCTGAGTAGCTGCAGCTGAGACCACAGGGGCCACAAAGCAAAAAAAAAAAAAAACCACTATCTGGCCCTTACCAAAAAGAGCTGTTGACTCCTGACCTCATCCATCTACCTCATTTACAATGAAGTGGCTGAAGCCCTGAAAAAAAAAGTAAGTTGCCCACACTTACCCAGACAGTAAAGAATGGAGGTCTTCTGTTTCCAGAGTCACTGAATGCATCATTATACTGTCCTGTCCCTTGTAATATAAAATAATGTTTGATATCCTCCAGAATGGCTTCCCAGGCGGCACAGTGGTAAAAAAAAAAAAACCCGCCTGCAATGCAGGAGATGTGAGTTCAAATCCTGGGCTGAGAAGATCCCCTAGAGGAGGAAATGGCAACCCACCCTGGTATTCTTGCTCAGGAAATCCCATGGTCAAAGGAGCCTGGCAGAAAATGGTCCACGAGTTACAAAGAGTCAGACATGACAGAGCCACTGAGCACTCAAACTCAGCATTACTGATGCAATGACACAATCCTTTCTAAGAAATTTCTATCCTGGTAAATGTACTCCTTCGTCCGTCTTATTCTTTTCCTTGAAAATAAGGGAAGGTTTAAAAAGACTAGTAACTAAAACAACACCCATATCTTTTGGTCTATAAGTTGTATTTGTATTGGATTGACCAGAAAGTTCATTCGGGTTTTTCTGTAAGATAGCATGGAAAAACCCAAACAAAACTGTTGGCCAACCCAATACATAAGGAAAACAATGGGATATGAACACGTAATACATTATATATTACTGGCTTCTCATTGTCAATCACATTTTCACTTTCCCTGATTGACTCCAAATTTCTACCCATTACTGATATCCAAGTATTACACCATGTGAAGACACAATCAAGCAGAATGCCAGCCAGTATCTTCAGAAATACTTAAGTCCCATCACTTCATGGCAAATAGAAGGGGAAAAAGTAGAAGTAGTGACAGATTTTCTTTTCCTGGGCCCCAAAATCACTGCAGATGGTGACTGCATCCATGAGATCAGAAGACACTTGCTTCTTGGAAGTAAAGCAATGAGAAACCTAGACAGCATATTAAAAAACAGAGACGTCACTCTGCCGACAAAGGTCTGTATAGTTGATGCTATGGTTTTTCCAGTGGTCAGATGTGGATGTGAGAGTTGGACCATAAAAAAGGCTGAGCACAGAAAAACTGATGGTTTCGAAGACTCTTCAGAATCCCTTGGATTGCAAGATCAAACCAGTCAACCCTAAAGGAAATAAACCATCAATATTCATTGGAGGAATCGATGCTAAAGTTGAAGCTGCAACCCTTTGGCCACCTGATACAAAGAGCCAGCTCACTGGAAAGCTGGGAACGATTGCAGGCAGGAGGAGGAGAGGGTTGCAGACGATGAGATGGTTAGACAGCATCACTGACTCAATGGACATGAACTTGAGCAAACGCTGGGAGACAGTGGAGGACAGGCAAGCCTGGCATGCCACAGCGCATCGTGTCACAGAGAGTCAGAATCAACAACTGAACAACAAAAACAAAGCTTCAAAAAACAGACAGATGGTCTGTTCTTTAAAGATTCACGGAGGAGACGGTGTGAGCTTAGGGTTAAGAGTGAAAAGATGGCAAGCAGGTTACCCTCGATCAAATTTTACTCCACACCACCTGCCAACTCACAACGTGTATACACACACACACGCGCGCACACATATATCTTAAGGCACCCTATTGAAATGTTACATATCTTTTCAATCTTCAGAAATATGAGATGATACATTAATTCTCTTTATCATGATGATTATATATACGGTATACCTCAATTTAAAAAAACAAAGAAACAAAAACCATGGGATTAATATTCGTTTAGCAAGAGAAGAAAGGAAAACATAAACTAGCCATTTCTTGTCAAATTAAACCTTTGGTTATTATGTTCCTGAACTCAGAATAAACAAAATGACCTTTATTTCCTACTTTGCAGTGGTAAGTATTTGGATGTTTATGATTTCAGGGGTTTGCAAAAACAAGTTACCAACCAGTGCTGTCATCCAAGCACTGTGTAACCATTGAAACTGATGCATCGGTGATTCTAGTCCAGCACAGAAAATTTCAGTTCCAACAGGTACTTATGAAAACAAATTCTGTGTACAAATGTAAAAACGTAGAAATATCAACAGTACAATAAAAGAGCTGCGTAGATTGAGCCTAGAGTATATTTTTTCCAGTTTGGAGTTCAATGAAACTATTTTTCTTTCAAGAATCCAAAATCTGCTTTAATTAGGACATCAAAGAGACCAGACTTACCAAAATTTTAACCTCAAAAAAATGCTAGAATTAATGTCCTTTATGTTTCTAAAATAATGAAGAGTTTCCTATGGAAGGAAATAACACTTAGGGTGTATGTTGCATGCCTACTGAAAAGATTAAAGGCTCCTTGGTAATTTCCTAATTTCCCAGCTCCTTTCTTTCACTATCTGCTCTCAAGAGATTAGTGTTGACTTCTGAGAAGTGCAAGCTGCTCTTTAAAATCATCTTTTATATCCCACAATCACTGTTGATAAAATAGGACAATGTCAAGGGATTTTATGACATGTAATTCTTCAACATGCACAATAAATGAAAAGAATAATTTATACATCTCTAATTATAGTATGGTAAAAGGAAGAAGGAAGATCATATCATTGAAGTTACGAATTATGTATAAGACTCATCCAAAGCCAGCACTTACTTTTGTTCAGGATAACTTTATGGCTCATTAACTCTGTTGTGTGTAGAGTTAAGACTTTCATGGTCTTACTATTCATACATTTTCAATTATAATTAAATTGATTATATACATTTCTAAATAACTAGTTTTTAAAAACAAAGGCATGAATGACCCAATATATCATGGGATAAATACATGAGCCACAATTAGTTTCTTCTTAGCCTTATGGAGAGCTACTTTTAAAAAAAAATTCTTAAATAGAAGTTATTTAATATAATTATAAAAATCAGTTATATTTTTAAATATTCAAAAATTTCAGCAATTATTAGGCTACATACATTCAATTTTATCTCCTTTTCTGTTTTAAAATCTGAAATAATATTTTATGTATATGTACATTCAATAATACAAATTTGAAACTCTTCTCAGGTCACTTATTCCTCTATAATTCGGCTGAGGAAACATCACTCATTATCAGAGAGATGCAAATCAAAACCACAACGAGGTACCATTTCACGCCAGTCAGAATGGCTGCTATCCAAAAGTCTACAAACAATAAATGCTGGAGAGGGTGTGGAGAAAAGGGAACCCTCTTACACCGTTGGTGGGAATGCAAACTAGTACAGCCGCTATGGAGAACAGTGTGGAGATTCCTTAAAAAACTGGAAATAGAAGTGACATATGACCCAGTAATCCCACTGCTGGGCATACACACTGAGGAAACCAGATCGAAAGAGACACGTGCACCCCAATGTTCATTGCAGCACTGTTTATAATAGCCAGGACATGGAAGCAACCTAGATGCCCATCAGCAGAGGAATGGATAAGGAAGCTGTGGTAAATATACACCATGGAATATTACTCAGCCATTAAAAAGAAGACATTTGAATCAGTTCTAATGAGGTGGATGAAACTGGAGCCTATTATACAGAGTGAAGTAAGTCAGGAAGAAAAACACCAATACAGTATACTAATACATACATATGGAATTTAGAAAGATGGTAACAATAAGCCTGTATGCGAGACAGCAAAAGAGACACAGATGTATATAACAGTCTTTTGGACTCTGTGGGAGGGGGTGAGGGCAGGATGATAGGGGAGAATGGCACTGAAACATGTAAAATATCATATGTGAAACGAATCTCCAGTCCAGGTTCGATGCATGAGACAGGGTGCTTGGGACTGGTGCACTGGGATGACCCAGAGCGGTGGGATGGGAAGGGAGGTGGGAGGGGGGTTCAGGATGGAGAACACACGTACACTCATGGTGGATTCAAGTCAGTGTATGGCAAAACCAATACAATATTGCAAAGTAAAATAAATAATTAAAAAAATGAAAAATAGAAGAATAATTTCATACTTCTCCAATCATTCTTCAAAGGTACCCCTGAATCAACATTAGTTGGCCTGAAGTACATTCAAGTCTTTAAACAAATATGACTGTGTCTATGTCAGGGTCTGCAGAATTTGATTTGATTTGATTATAAAATAGATAGTGAAGTTGCTCAATCGTGTCCGACTCTTTGCGAGCCCGTGAACTGTAGCCCACCAGGCTCCTCAGTCCATGGAATTTTCCGGGCAAGAATACTGGAGTGGGTTGCCATTTCCTTCTCCAAAATAGATAGTATAATATTGTAAATTGTGCAGAGCATACAGGGAAAAGTTTCAGTTTCCCACTGTACACCTCCAACAAATCTTCCTCTCCAGAAGTAACCACAGTTTAGGAATTTTTTGTGTATCATTTTGAGTTATATTCTGTACATACGTATGTGGGTTTTGAAATGTTAACACCTGTAGAGGAGAACAGGTAAGAACTAGGGATCAATGTAGAATATTTTAGATAAACAGAGGGTGATGACAGTCCATTCAATAAAGTACACTCTGGATAGCTCCTGTATGCAAACTGTCATAATAAATTTTATAGAAAACATCCGTTCAGTTCAGTTGCTCAGTCATGTCCGACTCTTTGTGACCCAATGAACTGCAGCACACCAGGCCTCCCTGTCCATCATCAGCTCCCGGAGTCCACCCAAACCCAAGTCCATTCAGTCAGTGATGCCATCCAACCATCTCATCCTCTGTCATCCCCTTCTCCTTCTGCCTTCAATCTTTCCCAGCATCGGGTCTTTTCAAATGAGTCAGCTATTCACATCAGATGACCAAAGTATTGGAGTTTCAGCTTCAGCATCAGTCTTTCCAATGAACACCCAGGACTGATCTCCCCTAGGATGGACTGGTTGGATCTCCTTGCAATCCAAGGGACTCTTAAGAGTCTTCTCCAACACCACAGTTCAAAAGCATCAATTCTTCGGCGCTCAATTTTCTTCACAGTCCAACTCTCACATCCATACATGACTACTGGAAAAACCATAGCCTTGACTAGATGGACCTTTGTTGACATGGGAGGGTGCAAAAGTGGAGAGATCACACTGGCTGCCTTCCATGAGTGTGTATTTCTGTAATGTACAAAAATAAACACCACTGGGGCTTCCCTGGTAGTCCAGTGGTTAAGACTTCTTGCTTCCAGTGAAGGGGGCATGGGTTCAATCCCGGGTCCAGGAACTAAGATCCCACACACCACTTAGCGCAGCCAGAAAAACAACAACAAAAAAGATAAATACCACTATTGTAAAAACAATGCTGAATGTTACATGGTATATAAGAATCGGTTATGGGAGAACAGAAGTGAGTGGCTTAAATCTACTTGGATGAGTCTGTCTGAGTTAATCATATGGTCAGGAAGACAGATACTGCTTAACATATTTAGAGGGAAAAAAGAAAAACCAGCCTGGCATGACTCAGGGTTAGAGTGCACAAACAGGTACAGTAACTAATAAAGTAACTAATAAAGTGGAGGCCAATGTTGGATTTTATACGGTAGACAAAACACTGACATTACTGGTTATTTAAAAATAAGCTATCAATATCAGATATGTATTATAGAAAAAAATATCCAATGGAAAAAAGAGTGGATCAAAGATGGAAAAGATTAAGATGAGTAAAATAAGAACTTATGGTGATCCTCCAGGCAAGACTTTAAAAAGGGCTTATAAAAATGGTAAGACTGAACTGAGAGACAATTCAAAGAGGAGGGTCAACTTGAATATGGGGTTTAAACATTTGAATCTGAGGTATGAAACAGCAGGAAACTGGGGAAGCTTCAATATTTTTTGCTTGACTGATGGTGTGGCTGTTGAAGTTATTAATTACGAAAAGGGAATATAGTAGTCGCTGGGGAAGAATGGTGAAGAATAATGAACTCGGCTTTGAAAATATTAAACCTGAGTCGCCTATGGGGCCCTCACAAAAATTATCCCAGAAGCAATGTCTGGGACATTTAAGTTAATTGAATAGCAAAACTCAGAGCCATAAATTTGAGGATGATTTTCATCTAGTTGATATCACCCAGCGAGATATTTAAACTGAAGAAAGGTCCAAGAGATAAACATCCACCAGGCAAGAAATGCTGAAGAAGAAAGAAAAGAAGGACCCAGAAGGACGCATAAGTGAAGAGAAACACCAAACAGCTCCTAACATACACCTAGGCCTCCCGGAAGCTCACGTCTTCTCAGCACCACTTCTGCTCCTGGGATAGTTCCAAAGCTTTCTCTTGTCATTTTTCTTTGGGCTTTGATGACTGCTCTACCTCGCCCCTTCTTTGTTATCAGCACTCAGACTTTGATCTTTCAGATACACAAAGAGTACACTACTTGCTTCTGTCCTTAAGAGTTAGAAGTTACTTTGAGCTGAAAACAATTTTTACTAACAGATACTGCATGAAAAAAAGAAAGAGGTTTTTAAAAATAAAAACAATAAGAAAGCTATAAAGATTAAATGGAATCTTAAATTGCTTTACCTTACTGTTCACGTTCTTTTGACGTACAAAGAAACTGAAACTGATGGTTCTTAGCATCCTCACTGATTCCATTTTTACATGTTTCTTCTTTGCATCAGCCTTTTCTAAAACTCCAATTATCTTTTTGTTCCAGGGCCGTGGCTCTGAATCTTTTCCAAATCCTTCCCTATTCAGTACACTTTAAACTCCCTAAGTAAGTCTCAATGTTCAGCAAGTGGACCCACCTGTGAGATTCATTTATATCTCAGAGATTATCACATAATCAGTGTTTTGTTCCTTAATGTAGGAAAATGCCTGTGTTACTGCTGACTTAAGTGAGAGGAACAGGTACAGGGTACAGGATGGAGTAGCAGAGATTTTTTCCCTTCTCTGTGTTTTATTACAGTGTCAACAACAATAAACATTTACTGATTGTCTCCCAAGCAGAATACTGAGGAATGAAGAGAAGTGCTGCTTCTATTTTCTCTTCTCAAAAACCTCATTAAAGAACAGATATGCAAACAAGTGGGAGAGTTAACCTAAGAAGAGAAAATGTCCTACATAACAACTTAGTGTATACTAAAAAAGACATCACAAAACTATGAAGAATGGAAAGGGCAGTTAGTAAGTATTATTTGAATTAAGTGCTTTGCAACTGGGGTGGTGAGCAGGGAATTCATTTAGAACCATACTTCATACCATAAACCAAAATAATTCTATTTAAAGTGCTTTTAAAATACATAAAAATAGACTATGATTGTCTCCCCAAACCTATACCTGAATTTTTCTTTCATCAACTAATAAAAGCATCAATAGATCTGAGGATAGCAACAAAAGAGAGACTTTTTATGTTTTAAAAAACCACACAAACTAGAAAAATAACAGGAAAAATTCATTAGTTAAATGGAAAAGAGATATGAACATGCAATTCAAAAAACAGCACATTTTAACTAGACACTGGCTTTAAAATACAGGAGTGCTGAAACTTGATAAACAGGAAAAGTTTTACATTAAAACAGCAGCAGAATGACTTTCACATATTGCTGGGACCATCCGAAATTTCTTCAAACACATGGAAAGCAATTTGGCAACTTGAACTGAAAGACTTTACACTCTTTAAATCAGTAATTCTACCTCAGAGCATGCATGGAATACATTCTCAGGAAGTAAATTGTAAATTATGATTAATTCACTTAATGTAGCATCCATTAAAAACTATAAGAACTGTAGAAATAGGGTAAAAGTCTTTATAATTACAAGTGGAAAAGCATGATATAAAATTTCACATACAACGTAACTGCTTCTAGGTAAAATTTATGAGTTCATTTGCCACATGATGTATAAAATGCACAAAGGTGTGTTAGTCGTATCTCAAAAGCGAGCTCTGCCAGCCGGCCTACAGGTTCGCAGGACTAGACTCCAGCTTTGGTTCTGCTCCCTTTCTCTCTTTCAGGGTCAAGGCAAAAGGGAAGGTGCCACTATGGCATGCTCTACGCGCAGTACTACTAAAACTGTGTCGGCTGAATGAAGTCACGGGGTCAAGTCCAATATCAGAGACAAGGACAAATAAACTTTTACTTTAAATTATATATCCTTGTATGGTTAAGTCATAAAGAGGTATCAAAATTGAAAGCAAAAATTATAGAGTAAGACGTAACATAACTACTAAGATGCCAAAGGAAGCGAAAATGGGACTGGGAGCGGGACAATATGAACTAACGAACAAGAGAAGGATGAGGCTTGGGGAGAGCAGGGAGCATGTGCTGAAGATACCAGGAGAGAGGCCCCAGTGAAAATTTTAATCTTAGACAAGTACCCAGGTAACGTGATATCTGGACAAGATTTCAAAACCCCATTATGTGCTCAAGAGCCATCCTCACCATGGAAGCCATCTCTGCCATCCTCTCCTTCCTCAGCCTCTTTTTCATCATCAGTGATCACCTCCAGACGATCATCCCTCTGATCTTCATTCTGCAAATGCACATGACAAACAGTGCAGAATTAACAACAATCCAATCCACCACAGGGAGATGAGTGGTCACCTGTTGGCTTCAGAGTCCTCATTTAGGAAATGAGGATGCTGCGTTATATAGTCTCAGCGACAAGTTATTTAATCTGTCTAAACTTCAATTTCTTCATTAAATATAAATGATAACAGTATCTCAAATGAACGTGCTAAATAGGAACAGACTCACAGATTTGAGAGAATGAACTTATAGTTGCTTTAGGGGAAGGACTGGGGTGAAGGGACAGTTAGGGAGTTTGGGATAGACATGTACACACTGCTATATTCAAAATGGATAACCAACAAGGACTGACTGTAAAACATAAGGAGCTCTGCTCAATGTGATGTGGCAGCCTGGATGGGAGGGGACTCTGGGGGAGAATGGATACAGGCATATGCATGGCTGAGTCCCTCCTCTGTTCACCTCTAACTATTAAAACAATGTTAATTGGCTACACCCTGATACAAAATAAAAAGTTTTTTTAAAATGATAATAGTATCTATAGTTACAATAGTACCTACTTCATGCGATGTTGTGGGATTTAATTAGATAGCACTTGTAGAACACTGAACACAAGTGTTAAACAGTTTGGCAGTAAGTCCAGCTATTTGAGACATCTATGACATTTTAGTTTATGAGAAGCCACTGTATCCAAAAGAAGGACAGGAAACAACCATTTCTCTCCAAGAATCATCCCGTCTCCATTATTATCATCTCCTCTCCAGATTTACTCTCAAACACTGGCTAATTCTAAGGTTTACTTAATGCTTCCCAGTCCAAATATATAATTCAGTCAACTACTCTAATTTGAAAATAAGTTTAAAATACACACACCCAATCTAAGTGTGCCCATTTCTCATTAGATGTCATAAAGCTCCTTAACTCATCTCACGCATTCTATCCCAACTGATTCCCCCCATCAGGCAAGCTTGAAACTCTCATTGCATGTGAAATAAACTCTAATCCAGACTCATTAACTTGGCCTTTATGATCCTAAATGACCCCTGTCCTCTGCTTACTTTTCCACTGCCATTTCAGTCACCCTTTCCGTTCATCTTCTCTTACCATGCTAAATCTCTCTCCCTATTTCCTCCATTGTGCCTTGTCCCACTCTTTGAAGGATTTTTCAAAGGATGTACATTCAGTATGTTCTTTTTCTCTCAATCTCTCTTCTTCCCTCATTAGTACCTCATTTCAGTTGACCCCTTATTAACATTTAAAGTGCTGCTCAAGGGACTACCCTAGAGGTTCAGTGGTTCAGAACCCGTCTTCCAATAAAGGGGATATGGGTCTGCGCTTTGGTTGGGGAACGAAGATCCCACATGCCACGGGGCAACTAAGCCCATGTGCCACGACTGGAGAAAGCATACACACTGCAACAAAGACCCAACACAGCCAAAATAAATGAGGTGCTGCTCAACTATTACTCCCTAACAGGAGACTCGCCCAAATTCTCAGACCAAGTCAGAAACTTCTGCTGCTGCTTCTCATCAGGCTATATGTAGATCATTCTCTTATAACCCTTTTCCAAGAGTTACATTCTGTAAGTTTATCCCTTTGGTTGTTTGCATGCATTTGTTGACTGTTCCTTGCTAGACCAAACGTCTGCTTAGGACAGAGTCCTGCTGGGAAGTAGCAATAAACAATGCAGAAAGAACCCTGTGTGTCAGCCAGTCATTGAAAATATTTTCCTGAATATGTTTGTGGAATGACTAAAATGTCTCTGTCCTTCACTAGACAGTTGATTCCACAGGATTATAGGAGCTTATGTATCAGTGGATTGCTTTAGGTGGAGCCTCTACATACTGCACAGTAAAATGATTGGGGCTCAGTTAATACTTAATAGATGTATACCTCTTCTCAGAATGACCTCCTTCTTGTTGTTGTTCAGCTGCTAAGTCCTATCCAACTCTTGCAACCCCATGGACTGTAGCACACCAGGCTTCCTTGTCCTTCACTATCTTCTGGAGTTTGTTCAAACGCATGTCCATTGAGTTGGTGATGCCATCCAACCATCTCATCCTCCAGTGCTCTTCTCCTACTGTCCTCAGTCTTTGCCAACATCAGGCTCTTTTCCAATGAGTCAGCTCTTTTCATCAGGTGGTCAAAGTATTGGAGCTTCAGTTTTAGCATCCATTTTTCCAGAGAATATTCAGGGTTGATTTCCTTTAGGATTGACTGGTTTGATATCCTGGCTATCCAGGGGACTCTCAAGAGCCTTCTCTAGCACCAAAGCTTGAACACATCAATTCTTTATCACTCAGCCTTCTATATGGTCCAAATGGCACATCCATACATGACTAATGGAAAAACCATAGCTTTGACTAGATGGACCTTTTTCTGCAAAGTGATGTGTATGCTTTTTAATATGCTGTCTAGGTTTGTCATAGCTTTTCTTCCAAGGAGGAAGCATCTTCTGATTTCATGGCTGCAGTCACCATTCGCAATAATTCTGGAGCCCACGAAAAGAAAATCTGTCATTGTTTCCATTTTTTCCTCACCTGTCTGATATGAGTGACGGGACCAGATGCCACGATCTTAGTTTTTTGAATGTTGAGTTTTAAGCCAGCTTGTTCACTCTTCTCTTTCAACTCTCATCAAGAAGCTATCTAGTTCCTATTCTGCCATTAGAGTGCTATCATCTGTGTATTTGTTGATAATTCTCCCAGCAATCTTGATTCGAGCTTGCTATTCATCTAGCCCAGCCTTTTGCATGATATGCTGTAATTTGAACATTCTTTGGCCCTGCCTTTCTTTGGAATTGGAATGAAACACTTTTTTCAGTCCTGTGGCCACTGCTGAGTTTTCCAAATTTGCTGGCATTTTGAGTGCAGCACTTTCACAGCAGCATTTTTAAGATTCGAAATAGTTCGGCTGGAATTCCATCACCTCCACAAGTTTTGTTTGAAGTGATTCTTCCTAAGGTCCATTTGATTTCACACTCCAGGATATCTGGCTCTAGGTGACTGACCACACCACCGCGATTATCCAGGTCATTAAGATCTTTTTTGTATAGTTCTTCTGTGTATTCTTGCCACCTCTTATTAATACCTTCTGCTTCTGTTAAATCCATACCATTTATGCCCTTTATTGTTCCCATCTTTGCATGAAATGTTCCCCTGCTATCTTCAATTTTCTTGAAGAGATCTCTAGTCTTTCCCATTCTATCATTTTCCTCCATTTCTTTGCATTGTTCACTGAAGAAGGCTTTCTTATCCCTTCTTGCTATTCCTCTTCAGCTTCCTTCCTTCCTTCATCTCAGGGAAACACCTTGAGGAGTAGGTACATAAGACTTCCAGTGGGAAGACTCTTCATCTCTAAAGGTTTTCACTGTGCAAATTTTGTCTTTTCTAAATTCAAAAATAGAAGAGTGAAATGAAGCTAAGTGATCTGGATGCAGAGAGAGATGGTGCGAATGCTAACAAGTTAATCAGTTTACTTCTTCACACAAATATTAAAGCAGAATGTAACAAAAGGAGGATTTATAGCTACATAGCTACAATATCAGTGTAACAAACTATAACAAAAATTAAGGAGATTTTCAGGGTCCGCAAGTAATTGTATGAGAAGACTCAGAACATTCATTACAGTGAAAGGCTTTTGCTAATATTCCTTCTGGAATATCATATAACCAAAGAAATTTACTTGCCAAAAAGCCTTCTGAATTTCGGATTAGAATGCCAGGCAGGTTTACATTTTTAAATTTAGAAACTCGTCTTATAAATTTTTTCTAAATTCCATTAAGACTCAGTTATAGAGGCTGTGCTCTGTATCAACTACTAGGAGAAACAACTAATACTGCAAGGATTGCTTATTAAGTCCAGGGAAAAAATGTTTTAAAGGCAGTAAAATTCTGACTCTTTCTTAAATAGAAATTCTACTATTCTATATTACATTTTCATACAACACGTTACTTGATGCCCTTGGGCCATTTTGTAGAATAGAAGCCTATCTTAGTAAATGTCATGATGAAATGAGATCAAGGATTATGGAAGTTGTGAAACTTTCATTAAACATGAAGTCCTATATTCACTACCCTAGAATTGATGTCTTTAATACTTGCTTTTCAAAGTTTGGTGTCAGTATCAGCTATGTCCCCAAATTAACAAAATGTACTGAGAATTTAAGGCAATGACATTTAATAAAATAAAAAGTCAATTCATATTTTAAATATATCACTTTGTGTGCCCAAATGTAAAATGACCTCAAATGTAATTTCCCATTTCATTCCAAAACTTTTTTCATCAACTTGAAATGTTGATATATAAATGAAACAGTCAAATGTCTATTTACAATATTAATTATTTTCATTACCCAAATATTTAAAGTTATACTCTGTTATAGCATCATACAGCAAAACTTTTTGCAATAATAAAAGTGTTCTATATCTACTCTGTCTAACGTGGTAGCTACTAGCCATGTGTAGTATTGGGCCCCTGAAATGGGACTAAAGCAACTGAAAAACTGAATTTTTACATTTCTTTCATTTTAAATAATTTAAATTTAAATTGCCTCACATGACTCGTGGCTACCACAATGGACAACATGGCAATATAAAATTAAAGACTCCTGTGGGAACATTATTCTTTTTCACTCATTCAAACTGTCCACTTACACCCTGAGTGAGTGATTTAGTGGTAGTTGCTCAGTCATGTCTGACTCTTTGCAGCCTCATAGACTGTAGCCTGACAGACTCCTCTGTCCATGGAATTCAGAAGGCGAGAATACTGGAGTGGGTTGCCATCTCCTTCTCTACGGGATCTTTCCAACCCAGGGATCGAACCCAGTTCTCCCACATTGCAGGTGGATTCTTTACCATCTGAGCTACCAGGGAAGCCACATCCATCTTAGACAATATTATCTTTACCATCTTTAACAAGTCTAACAATAGCATTAAATGTGTTAATTTTTCCTTTCCACAGCATGTAATTTTGTGACTTCTAAGTTGCTTTAAAACACAAAGAAGATTGAAAAATTGTATGTGTAAAGATAGGGGCATAAGAACAAGAAAAGTCCATGATTCTTATGTCTCAAATGAGATTGAGGAGAGGAGATGCACAATAAGAAATTCAGAAACTTAAAAAAAAAAAAAAAAACCAGGGACTTCCCTGGGGATCCAGTGGTTAAGGGTATGCAGGGTAAGCAAGTTTGATCCCTATTCCAGAAACTAAGATTCCATATACTACAGAGCAACTAAGTCCATGCCCGAGGGCTACAAGAGAGTTCATGCATCACAACTAAAGATCCCACATGCTGCAACTAAGACCTGATGCAGCAAATAAATAATAAACTTTTTTCTAAAAGTTCAGAAGTAGAATCACAGATGTAGAAAACAAATTTATGGCTAGCAGGGAATACTGTGGCGGGGAGGGGTGAATTAGGAGACTGGAACTGACACAGACACACTGCTAGACAGAAGACAGGTAGCTAAGTACCGACTGTGTGGCACAGGGACTCTACTTGGTGCTTTTAAAGGGCCTGTCTAGGAAAAGAATCTTAAACAAAAGACAGAAGTGGATACACGTGTATATAAAACTGAGTCACTTCACTGTGCCCCTGAAATTAACACAACATTGTCAATAAACTTGGTAAAGAAGCCGCCTGCAATGCAGGAGACCCCAGTTTGATTCCTGGGGCAGGAAGATCCGCTGGAGAAGGGACAGGCTACCCACCCAGTGTTCTAGGACTGCCCTTGTGGCTCAGCTAGTAAAGAATCCTCCTGCAATGTGGGAGACCTGGGTTTGATCCCTGGGTTGGGAAGATCCCCTGGAGAAGGGAAAGGCCACCCACTCCAGTATTCTAGCCTGGAGAATTCCATGGACTGTATAGTCCATGGGGTCGCAAATAGTCAGACATGACTGAGTGACTTTCACTTTCACTTGTCAATAAACTACTCTAGAATGAAGAGGCTGGGCCAAAGTGGAAATAGTGCTCAGCTGTGCATGTGTATGGTGGTGAAAGTGAAGTCTGATACTGTAAGCAACAATACTGCATAAGAACCTGGAAGATTAGGTCCATGGATCAAGGTAAATTGGACCTGGTCAAACAGGAGATGGTGAGTGAACATCAACATTTTAGAAATCAGTGAACTAAAGTGGATGGGAATGGGTAAATTTAATTAAGATGACCATTAAGTCTACTACATGGTTAAGAATCCCTTAGGAGAAAGAGAGTAGCCATCATAGTCAACTAAAGAGTATTAAATACAGAATTTGGGTGAATCTCAAAAATGACAGAATGATCACAGTTTGTTTTCAAGGAAAAACATTCAACACCACAGTAATCCAAGTCTATGCCCTAACCACTAATGCTGAAGAAGCTGAAGTCGAATGGTTCTATGAAGACCTACAAGGCCTTCTAGAATTAACACCAAGAAAAGATGTCCTTTTCATCACAGAGGATTGGAATGCAAAAGCAGGAAGTCAAGAGACACCTGGAAAAACAGAGAAGTTTGGCCTCGGAGTACAAAATGAAGAAGAGCAAAGGTTACCAGAGTTTTGTCAATGGAACATACTGGTCATAGCGAATACTCTCTTCCAACAACATAAGAGACAATTTTACACATGGACATCACCAGATAGTCAATACCAAAATCAGACATTATATTCTTTGCAGCTGAAAACAGAGAAGCTCTATACAGTCAGCAAAAACAAGAACAGGAACTGACTGTGGGTCAGATCATGAGTTACTTATTACAAAATTAATGCTTGAATTGAAAAAGCAGGGAAAACCACTAGGCCATTCAGCTATGACCTATATCAAATTCCTTTATACAGTGGAGGTGATGAATAGATTCAAGGGATTAGAACCGAGTAAACAAGAGTATCTGAAGAACTATGGATTGAGGTTCATAACACTGTACAGGGGGCAGTGACCAAAACCATCCCAAAGAAAAATAAATGCAAGAAAGCAAAGTAGTTGTCTCAGGAGGCTTTACAAACAGCCGTGAAAAGAAGAGAAGCGAAAGGCAAGAGAGAAGGGGAAAGATATACCCAACTGATGATGTTGTCAAAGTGCTGCACTCAATATGTCAGCAAATTTGGAAAACTCTGCAGTGACCACAGAACTGGAAAAGGTCAGTTTTCATTCCAAACCCAACGAAAAGAAATGCCAAAGAATGCTCAAACTACCGCACAATTGTACTCATCTCACAGGACAGCCAAGTAATGCTCAACATTCTCCAAGCCAGGCTTCAACAATATGTGAACTGTGAACTTCCAGATATTCAGCTGGATTTAGAAAGGACAGAGGAACCAGAAATCAAACTGCCAACATCCACTGGATCATAGAAAAAGCAACGGAATTCCAGAAAAACATACACTTCTGCTTCATTGACTATGCTAAAGTCTTTGACTGTGTGGATGACAACAAACTGTAGACGATCCACAAAGAGAAGAGAGTAATAGATCACTTTTCTAGCCTCCTGAGAAACCTGTTTTCAGGTCAAGAAGCAACAGTTAGGACTGAACATGGAACAAGGGACTGGCTCAAAATTGGGAAAGGAGTATGTCAAGGTTTTATATTGTCACCCTGCTTATTTAACTTCTTGGCAGAGTACTTCATGTGAAATGCTGGGCTAGATAAATCACAAGCTGGAATCAAGACTGCTGGGAGAAGTATCAACAACCTCAGAAATGCAAAGGATACCACTAGTGGCAGAAAGTAAGGAAGAACTAAACAGCTTCTTGATGAAGGTGAAAGAGGAGAGTGAACAAACTGGCTTAAAACTTAACATTCAACAAACTAAAACCATGACATCTGGTCCCATCACTTCATGACAAATAGAAGGGGAAAGTGGAAGCAGTGTCAGATTTTATTTTACTGGGCTCCAAAATCACTGCAGACTGTGAATGTAGCCATGAAATTAGGATGCTTGCTCCTTGGAAGGAAAGCTGTTTCAAACCTAGACAGCATATTAAAAAGCAGAGATGTCACTTTGCCAACAAAGGTCCAGATAATCAAAGCTATGGCTTTTTTCAGAGGTCATGTATGGATATTGAACATTGGACCATAAAGAAGTCTAACCATCAAAGAAACTATACTTTTGAACACGCAAGCTGGCAAAGACTCTTAAGAGTTCCTTGGACAGCAAGGAGATCAAACCACCCAATCCTAAAGGAAATCAATCCTGAATATTCATTGGAAGGACTAATGCTGAGGCTGTAACTCCAACACTTTGGCCACTGATGCAAAAAGCCAACTTATTGGAAAAGACCCTGATATGGGCAAAGACTGAGGGCAGGAGGAGAAGGGTACAACAGAGGATGAGATGGCTGGATGGCATTATCATCACAACCCAATAGATAGGAGTTTGTGCAAACTTCTGGAGATAGAAAAGGACCGGGAAGCCTGGCATGCTGCAGTCCACAGCGTTGTAAAGAGTCAGACGTGACTTAGTGACTAACCAACAACAAAAATTGACTAAACAAAAATTTTTTGAAAATTTTTTCAAAAAAAGAAATTTTGGCTTCATTTTCTTTGAAGATAATCCTACTCTTACATTCTGTTCTTCCAAATTCTCAGGAACCAAAGGATCCATATGGTAATTACAAAGCCTTTCATTCTGCAAATTTTCAAGTAAGTGATTGTAAAAAGACTAGTGTACAACCACATCCACATTCGCAATTGTGAGACTTTGCCCCTAGGAATAATCACTAAATCACTAAATCTGTTTTTTAAATATATATTTCCTTCTCTTTTCACCCACTAGCTAAGGTGACTCTTAAAACAACAAAATCTAGCAAACTTGAAATCATTTCAGTCAAACCTGAACTTTGTTGTTTAAAATGAAATGATAGAGGCCTATTACATGAGAGCCTTCTTAAGGACACAGATAGTGCTGTCTTCTGAAAAATAATTTTGCCAAAAAACAACTGCCTTATACTTGGGACATACAGTAACTAAGAAAAAGTATAGAAATGAGAAGTGAGGATTACTACTTTAAAAGCTGTGTATTTTCTTTATAATCATATGAATTATTTTCCCATCACCAGCCATCTTTAGAAGTGGGTCCTTCCTTAACTGTCAAAATTCATGCAGAACAATTTGGCTTTAGCTGGAAGTGGCTGGTCATTCTAAGAATCACCACACTGTTGGCGGAAATGCAAACTAGTACAGCCGCTATGGAGAACAGTGTGGAGATTCCTTAAAAAATTGGAAATAGAACTGCCATATGACCCAGCAATCCCACTCCTGGGCATACACACCAAGGAAACCAGATCTGAAAGAGACACATGTACCCCAATGTTCATCGCACCACTGTTTATAATAGCCAGGACATGGAAGCAACCTAGATGCCCATCAGCAGACGAATGGATAAGAAAGCTGTGGTACATAAACACAATGGAATATTACTCTGCCATTAAAAAGAATTCATTTGAATCAGTTCTAATGAGATAGATGAAACTGGAGCCCATTATACAGAGTGAAGTAAGCCAGAAAAATAAACAACAATACAGGATACTAACGTGTTTATTTGGAATTTAAAAAGATGGTAACGATAACCCTATATGCAGGACAGAAAAAGAGACACAGATGCATAGAACAGACTTTTGGATTCTGTGCGAGAAGGCGAGGGTGGGATGATCTGAGAGAATAGCACTGAAACATGTATATTATCAAGTGTGAAACAGATTGCCAGCCCAGGTTGGATGCATGAGACAAGGGCTCAGGGCTGGTGCACTGGGAAGACCCAGAGGGATGGGGTGGGGAGGGAGGTGGGAGGGGGGATCAGGATGGGGAACACATGTAAATCCAGGGCTGATTCATGTCATGTATGGCAAAAACCACTACAATATTGTAAAGTAATTATCCTCCAACTAATAAAAATAAAGGGAAAAAATAAATAAATAAAATGCTTTCAATTAAAAAAAAAAAAAAAAAGAATCACCAAATGGCAACACTCCTGAAGCCAGGACACTCCGTAGGTGAGCAAGAGGCTCATGTGCCAATCTCAAGAGTTTCTAGCATATAATAATGATGAGTAATTAATTATGTGATCATTTTTTACCTCTTGATATGTATTAGTAACGTATATAGCTATGTATTTACTGGCAAATAAAATGAAATATCCAACAATGAGATTGAAGAACTACTCTTAACTCACTCTTCAAACTTTCCTTGTAACTAACTCCCCCCAAGATTAAATGATGTTTAATGTGTGCCATTTAGTTTTGCTTTATTACTAAGAATTCCTAGAATGGGGTGAATGAAAACGAATGTTAATATACTGCAATCCAGAAAAAAAAAATCTCATATCCATAAAAAGAAATTAATGATTTCCAGAAGCAAATAATTTTAGTGTGATGATGATCTCTGAAGAAGAATTAAGGTGCTTTCAGGTGCTCTTCTTGGATCTTTAGCTTAATGGGCAAGATTAATCAAGAGGATAATGACTAGATGAATATTTTTGTTGTTCTATTTTTAATGAATAAGAGACACTTGTATTCATTAAAATTATAAAAAAGATAAATAATGAATCACCTCAAATTACAGAATTTTCATATTTCTTTAGAAACTGACACTGTGTCTGCCAATAATAGCCGCATATAATATTTATGAAGGGCTGGCTTTCTGTAATGAGAAATCCAACAATTACCATCGTAATAACTTGGGAGGCACAGATGAAATATTTGGTAATAAAAGCAGGTTTCAAGTGGAGATGGTGTGTGTAGCATTAGAGCTCTCGGATGCAGGAACGCTTCCGAGGTCTGAAGGGTGAGGCATGAGTTCTCTTGCAACCATTCAAATGAACATGAAACTCACTGTTTATAAAGCGATTTCCATGGTTCTTCCTTATACATTCCTCACCGCATTTTACTAAGAACTTCTCAGACCCAAAGTTTACATTTTTCTCTGAACATCTTCCCGTCACTTTTTTACCTTTTTTTTTTTTCCAACTCCACTGTCCCTTTCTTCTCCATTCAGATTTTACTGAGTAAACCTTCCTTTTATCAAATCCCCTGAGTTATGTTTCAGTGATTCTATTCCTCTTCCTCCACCTTCCTTTGAAACATCTGGATACAAAAATACTCCCCACAAATGATTTCTAACACTACTGGGTAAGAGATCAACTTGTTTTTCCTGCTTTCTTTGGAAAATATGACCTCTGTCAGAAACCGAAACAATGTAAAATATTCAAACTCCAGTGCTGGAATTAAAAATTCTATTTGTCTCAATAATTATTTCTTAAGATCTTTAAGATCTTAACCTACATTTATTGGTAAAGGACAAGTTATAAATTTAAGCACAAAATATTTACCAAAAACTCTTAAAGCAGCAGAGCATTGAGATGTTATGACTAAAAAGAAAATATTAAGATGTTTTTTCTATGAATATACATGCAATTCAATTGGGTGCAGACTTTTATCAAAAAGTACTTTAAATGAAATTAACTGTTTTTCACATTCTGTAAAAAGTTTTCTATCCATGAGACAAGACCATGACAAATTGCCACAAAGGGAAACAAAACTACAGAATGATTATAAAATACTATTTAGAACTAATATTTTAAATATATTTAAGCTGTCATTCGAATATTTCACAGCAAATTACTTCAATGATATTTCTTAGCTATCATAAAGAACTATATCAAGAAGCATAGCAATTTAACATGCATAGTTTTAAGATCTTCAAATGCAAATAAATAAAGCATTTTAAAAGCATTACAATTCATCCTGTTGTTACTTAAAACTCATGATTGTGTACACTTAAGAATAGTAAAGATATAATAGGAAACAGACTGGAAACAAGCTGAACAAATACATAGTGTTCATAAATGCATCTAATTTGATACTGAAGTCAAATGGTTCTATCAAAATGATTCAGGAACTTGAGAGATAAACTAATACCAAGACCTGCAGGGAGTCTTATCTTGTTCTGTACATATGAGTTCAGAGCTCTCCATCGAATTCTACTCTTTATCACCTCTGATTATTTCACATAGACCATTGGGAGTAGGCCAAATTGGGGCCACTGATCCTAATTTATGTCCTTTCTGACCCCTTTCCAAGTCTTACCAGAGTGTTTGAAGATGTTTGTATCCAAATAAAGTTTGGATAAAAAGTGTCGATAATTCAGAATAAAACTTTGTTTCATTATTATACTAACTAAATATTTTATCTTCTGATGTGGCTCTCCTCTGTTCCTCTTAATATGAAATATGATGTTTGTCAGATGTAATAAAGTACATTATATCACACTTTACAAAGGCAATGAACTTTTGAGTTTTAATAGAATAATTTTTTAAACTACAAAAAATAAATTTTATAGTAAATACTTACAGGTATATGCAATAGATTTTTTACATATATACGCAACATATATATTAGAGAGAGAGAAATTTCTAGTTAAACATAATCTTGAGAAATTTTTCTATATGTTGAAAAATCCTCAGTTCATCTGACATATAAAGATAGATACACACAGGGAGGTATATATAAATTTATGCCACAGACATTTACTTCAACATCATATAAGTTATTGTTTTTCTTTCCTAAGAAAAAGAACAGCCCCCTATAGAACTCATTTTCTAGGGGCAGTGGAGCCAGGTAGCAAATTAGACCTATCATCTGTTGGTTAGAATTCCTAAGACTGCACTCTGGCTCATCTATTTGACCTCTCAGTATATACCAAGAGACAGAGGCAGAGACAGAGCTAGAGATAAATATAAACTATGTATCATAACAAATAATCATTTATACTTTTCATTCATGCGAACCCATAAAACCACCCCCACCTGTGTATCTCTGTGTGTGGTTTCTGTATGTTAAGAGGGTTTTGACAGTTATGTCCGTGAATGTCTCTGAACTTATCTGGTAGTTGAACACCTATCTTTTTGTTTAAATTATAAATTAAAGAATTAGTACTGGGGTAATCAGCACTAATTTTATTCATCCACCATATCATTCATTCCCCTCAATTTACAGATGTGATAAATAATATACTGAAAGCACTTCTCTTCCAAGGGCCAAAAATACCCAGTGAATAATGAAGATGGGAAGAGAACCTAAATTGCTTCATCTTCAGTGGAGTCTATTTCTAACCATACCGCACTGCCTCACAAATGGCATCTTATTATCCTATTCATTGTGTTGTTGTTCATCTGGCTCTTTGAAGAACTGATAAAAATTAACTAGCAAAATGAATCATTTTCATGAACATTTGATCCTAGAAATGTATTCTGAAACCCTTACAGAATAGCAATATTAAAGCAGATTAAACACTAGGATGGGTGTGTGTATCTCAAATTGTTTTAATATAAACTGGTTTCTCTAACTTTAATCAAGAATACTTAAACCCAGTCTAGACAACAAAACAGTCTAGTTTAAAAACATTTTTAGGAAAGGACATTCCATAGGTTCATTCGTCAACTGTTAACACAGCGGTCTGGAGCCCTGCCTGTCCTTGCCCCTCAGTTACCCCTCAAACGCGCACACACTCTCCAAAATCACGGGCAAAACAAAAACCTCCCAGATGATTCAGACATGCTCTGTTTTGCTTACTTCAACCCTCAAACTGAGAACAAGACATAAAAGTAGAGAAACTGAACATAAATAAAAGTTTGGTTCAATCATTTCTTTAAAAACTATAAATGACTGTAAAAGTCAATGACTGTAAAAGTCGAGGAGGAATGTCTCATATTTATGTAACCTTAAGAGTTCATGGAGCAGATAATCAAATGACGTTACATGATGAGAAAGAAGACTTCACTGGTTTCCAATAAATGTATCTGACCTTCAGAAGGGTACCTAAAATATCACTGTTCCTTTATTTGTAAAATGTGTATAATCCTACAAGTTTGTCATGAGTACTGAGGCTCATAATATATATTTCTGTAAACTTAAAAAAAAAATTAAAAGTGCCAAAATTCAAACTGTTGTCTGTATGATGCAGTTTATCCATTTGTATGAAAAACTATGGAGGAGGACTGTCAAGAATGATAAGATCAAACGTGAAAGAGAATTGGAGCACTGGTTTATTTCAGTGAATTGCACCAAAGAATTATTTGAAATAAATCTAGCAAGGTGTAAAGATAAACTAACCAACAAACATCATGGTTTATACTTGCTAACTTGATGCTGGACAGAGACTAAAGGCTTGAAAAATACAAATAAATGCCTGACAGAGAGAAGAAGGATATGAACTGAAAGAATTTATTTAAATAGAAAACAGAAGAAGACAGTGTGAAGCAAATTAAGTGGTAGACAGGAACTATCACATATGTGAATGAGCCTTCACTACATAGATTACTTTAGAATTCAATTTCAGTGCTAAGTTTTCCAAAATTTAAGACAGTAATCCTTTTGAATATCTAGTATTAATGACAATAAAACAAACTATTAAGTCCTTAAAAGAAAACATCACATACACACACACACAGAGAATATAAATTTATGACTTTTTATCAACCTGAACACACGCATTCACTTTTAATTTAGTCTACTTTTCTTCACTTCTAACATGTTAAATACAACTTATTGTATACTTATACATGCCAGACACTGTTCTAAGTTTTTGAGATCTACTCTTTTATTCACTGTTGATATCTGTCCAAGAAAAGAAGCATTTCCCCTATTTTAGCTGTGTGGAAACAGATATTTCAAAACGTCAGGGTCACACCATACCAAGTAACTGGCCCACGATTGACTTGGTCCATCCAACTTCAAAGCCTGCAGTTTAAAACACTGTACTGTCTTTTCTCTTGTATAACAGTCAAGTGGTGCTGTCATTATTCACATGTTTAATGTCTTATGAACTTATTGCATGTTCATTTTCAGGAGCGTTTCAGTCAGAGCAGCCTCATGAAAAGAGAAAGCATGCCAGCATTTTAACAGGGGAAATTCCTGGAGGCCTGGAAAGACCACAAGCAGGGGTAAGGGGATCCCTAGGTGACAGCCTGGGCTGGGATAAAAGGAAGAGCATGGGCTTATCATAACCTGGACTCTTGGAAAACCTGTGAGAGAAGGGCAGTTACTGTTGATGGAGGCCACCTCACAGGTCTCAGGAGGGATCCCAGAGACCTGGAACTTCTCTCTCCGGGCTGGGGTTCGGGGGAGGGGGTGTCTCATGGGGAGGAGGAGGGGTGTTGCTGCCTGGCTGGTCTTAGTATTTGACTCTCAACAACTATGAGCATGGCCTGGGGTGTGGAACAAAGGCTGAAGCAAATGCTGCTCCTGAATGATGCTGACAGGAAGAAGCATGTTCATCTTACCTCCTCCCACCTCCCTCTAGCGCCTTTTGTAAGCAGAAACCTAATGGCAAGACCTGATATTGGTCTTTCCATCCTAGCACCACAGAGCAGAGTTTAGAAAGGTCGGTTTGAGGCACAGAATACACACAAGACAATAAACTTCATGCTAATGATCTAAGTATACTAAGGCTTATAATAGGACTCTACAGAATGTATCTAGTGTAGCAGGTAAGACTTATACTGAATCTCTAGTAGGTAAAGAAAAGGAGAAAAAACATTGTATCAATAGTATAGATAAACGTTGTGTGTTATAACATAAGCAATGGTGTGAGGCAGGAACTGGATGTGTATGTTAAGTGTCAGAGGTAAGAGGCTAGCATGATTGAAAGGAAAGGAGAGGCATGTATAGGAAAGTCAGATTGTGCAGTAACTTGAACCCATATTTCTGACTTGACAGAGAAGACAACTGTAGGTTTGGGATCACTGAAGATGTAAAAGCAATGTTTCTTTAGTATAGTCATACCTCTTCTCAGGCTGGTGACTGCTGTTATATTTTTTCAAGCACATTCAGATTTAAACAAGAACATATTTTTAATACATCTGAGCATAGTGTGCAAGAAAATCAACTAGCTCCTAGATTATGAAAATTGTCACTTTTGAAGCAAAATGATTTAAAAGGGCTAAAAATCAAGCCATAATGGAATAGTTCTAGATGTGCTATCTTAATTTTCTTCTTTATAACATGTGAATTTTATGATTCTCTTATTTTAAGGATTATGGATTGCTACTAATAAGCCTTGGAACTCTCAGTTCAAGCAGTGGGTATGCTTTACGATCTGAAAAACCAGTCAGAAAAGGGCAGGCAGACTGATTTAGTATTAGAGACACACCACCTTCCCAATACTTGGCTCATTTAGATTTTGCTTTTTTAAAAAACTAAAATCACTTAGATTTTGCTTTTTTTTAGAACAGCTGCTTTCAATAAAAGAGGGTGAGAATTTTTTTAATCTATTTTACTATCTATTAAATATGTTTCATCAGCCTGGATGAACACAAGCTGGAATCAAGATCTTGACAGTCCCGTGGACTGCCAGGAGATCAAACCAGTCAATCCTAAAGGAAACCAACTCTGAATATTCATTGGAAGGACTGATACTGAGGCTCCAGTAGTTTGGCCACCTGATGTGAAGAGCCAGCTCATTGGAAAAGACCCTAATGCTGGAAAAGATTGAAGGCAAAAGAAGAAGGCCACAGAGGATCAGACGGTTGGATGGCATCACTGACTCAATGGACATGAATTTGAGCAAACTCTGGGAAATACTGAAGGACAGAGAAGCCTGGCATGCTGCAGTCCATGGGGTCCCAAAGAGTTGGACACAACTTAGCAACTGAACAACAAAATATATTTCTGGAAGAATACTAAAATTTATATGTAGAATTGTGTCTTTACATAGATAAATTACATGTATATTAACCATATCTCTATTTCTATCTTAATGGTTTGGGCTTGTTTTTCTTACATGCATGATTTGTTCTTTTTTAATTATTGCCTATTGTTTGTCTCAGGAGGGTAAACAGAAGTGAATGTCCAGATATTTGGCATCAGGCAGGTCTAGTTTGAATCTTATTAACTCTATGGCTTTGTTCAGGTTATTTCTGTGAATTTCAGATTTTTTATCTGGACATAATTATAATTACACTGCCCACCTCATAGAATTTTTCTCCTATCAATTAAATAAAATGATAAAAGTGCTTAGCAAAGGGACTGGCATACATCAAGGAAATGATATATGATACCTATTATTGTTATTGTTGTTGACTATTACACCATGACTGGGGGGAAAAAAAAAAAGAATGACCATCAGTTAAAGTCTAAACTACCCAAAAATACACTGAATGCTAGTTATTCTGTCTCAATACAAAGGGACTTACAAATGGAATCACACCTTTGACTCTGATTTTGAAGAAAGACATAATGTGGGATCACTATTTTATCTTTCATCCTCCCCAGCACTAGTTACTCTGTAACTACTCTGGCTATTTCTTTCTCTGGGCTCAGATTTCAGCAGGTTTCCACATCTAGGACATTTATAAAAGGTAAACACTGTATCTTTTTAATATGGCTAGTGAGGAAAAGCTTTTAAATATGTATTTCAAGCTCAAAGTGTGGATACTTGGGAAACCATGAATAGGTTTCTAAGAAGGTATTGAGAAAAGAAAACTTTGAAAATTACAATTTGGAGGTAACTTTTAAAAATTATAATTTCCAGTGAAGGATGGGATGTGCAGCATTCATGCAAATATATGCAAATAAATACAGCTGCTTTTCTTTTTTATTCCTAAATCTGGTCCTTTGAAATACCTCAGCAAAAATTATTTGCATGGAGGCTGTAATAAACTGTAGTACATATCCCTGTTACATAAAACAAAACATTCTCTGTATATATACTGCCACATTTATTATGATGTAGTTTAGAATCACATTACATGATGACTATTATTCACTGGATCCTGGTGATGGTTTTCATTTAACTGATGTTGGCAAGGACTAGAGTTCTCCTTCGGAAGAAAGTAGCATCTCATATGCAAGCACCAAGAACGTGGAGACTGTGTTCTGTTTTGTTTAAAACTGTGTTGCCAATGTCAAATATAGTACTCAAAATAAAATATTTGCTTTATCAGTAGCTGCTGAATAAATTAATAATTAATACTAGTTGAAAGATTTCTGGTGTTTTCATAATTTTTTTTTTAACTGCTGAAGCATCTACACCAGTTTGCCTAAAAATCTGTAAGTATCTCTTGCAATCTGAGTGTGAGTTTTGTACACTAGATTGAGTTTTCTATAATAATGAGACCAAATCATAGTTTCCAATTTAAAAAAAAAAATCTAGAGTTCAGTTTACCTTGTTCTGTGATAAGAAAACATATCTGCCTCAGTCATAAATTAAGTTCATAGGTTGGAAGCATCTAGACTTTTCCACGAGAGAGCAGAAACTCACCAAGCAGAGGGGGTAAATGGCCTATTCACCCCATTCTGTCCAATGTGGGGACCCTGTCCACTCTTTCACTTTCAGAAGGGCCAGTGCCACCACCTCGATCTGCACCTGACTTCCACCCATCACTGTTCACCACCGATGACACACAGGTAGGACCAGAGCAACGTCATGAAGAGTCCTGTAACTGCCTTCCCAGTCACTTGAGGAGGTTATTTTAAATCTGTGGAAGAACAAAAATATCATGTTCTGTCACTAAGGCAAGCTCAGGTATTTACAGCCATTATAAAGGATAGAAGCTGGAGTAAAGGAAAGTTATTTGACAAATTCAAAGCTGTCAGTTATAACACTGGAATGAGAACACATAGCCGCTGATTTTTCTATTATTTGACCCTAGGAGTACAAGCTTTCTCATCTCCAAGAAGTGAATAAATAATGTGTCTTTGACTTAAATTGTGAACTCTGATATCTCAAAAATCTTGACAATTCCTTATAGCCCCAGAAATTTTCTACTTTTTCATGTTCTTAATAAACTGATTTCAACCTAACTCTCTCAATGAGTTTGTTCCCCTGTATACAAATCGAAATAGAATCATACCCCCCAAAAATGCCATATTGTTTGGTGAAAGCAAGCAACTTATAAATAATTGATGACCCATCAAAGTGAAGCCAGTTTTCCTAAGACTTGGTAAAGAAAAGTTAGGTCAACTTTTGAGCACTTTAAATAAAGTATGCTAACTAAACTTTGTAGATTGATTAGTGTCTCAAAATAGAACATTTAGTCAATCTTACCAAGGAATAGTCCTTTTAGTCTGAATTAAATATCCCAATATCTTTCCTAGGATGTTAAGAAATAATATCATATTAGTCTAATCTGACATGCTGGTCAGCAATTTAATTTTCTAGGATATGAAATCTTTATTTGCTTAGAGAAATCATTTCCAAAACATTCAAGTTTCAAAATGCACACCTACCCATTGAAGACACACCAACTCCATCGGTCCTCCATTGAAGACACATTTTTACAATGTATTTCTCAGAATTATCTATGGTTATGGTTTAAAATAGAAGATAAATATACTACCATCATTTTTCCCCCTTCCTCACCTTATTCTAGATAGAACAAATGGATGCAATTGATTCTACTTCATTTAACTCACTTTTTCTAACTATAAAGGTAAAAATGAGATCTAAATGTCAATCTGTGTTTTTCTCTTTCTTGGCATTTAAACCAAAGTTCAGAATATTACATATTAATTGTAATTGTTTAAAACTTTCCCTATGCAGCTTTTTTAAGTAAATGGGCATTCCAAGAAAAATTATAAGGTGACTTGAGAAACAAAGATACAAAAACATATCTCTAAATAAATGTTATCCTTCAAGAAAGTTACACCAAATAAATAGCAATGATATTACAGCTTCTGGCCTAAAGTCACAGAGTACTATACAGATTTGTAAAACCATCTGCTACTTACAGATGGGATGATCTAAGGCAAATTACTCAACATTCCATGTCTCAGTTTAGCTGTCTGTATATGGTAGACTATTACAAAACAACACTGGATAAAATACACCTTTCTAAATGCATGTCCTTATGGAGTCTTCTCCCACGCTGAATCTGGGCTAGCATTATGAACTGCTTAGTCCAACAGACTATAATGCAAGTATGTGACATTATCCAAGACCTGGGTCTAGGAATTAAGAGACTTCGCAGTTTTCATTTTTACCTCCTTGAAATCAGATCATCATGCTATGAAGATGCCTCATCTAGCCTATTGAAGGATGAGAGATCTTGTGGAGAAGACATGTGGTACCCTAGGCAGACACAAAATTCAGGCCATCTTGGTCACTCCAGCCTCAGTTGAGCCATCCAGATGATGGCAGGAACATGAATGTTCCCAGGTGGTATCAGAAGAACTATCCAGACTGCCAATCTTAGAATCATTAGAACTGACAAATTGTTGTTTTAAATCTTAAGTTGGGGGTAGTTTGTTAAAGAGCAAGGATCAAGTGAAACATTGTGCAATGGGATAATATTAACATTTATCTAATGAGGTTTTGTAAAGATAAGATGAAAATTATACACACACACACACACACACACACACACTTAGAACAAAATCTGGAACAAATAAATGCTCAGCAGACATTAATCATAATTATTACTACAAGATAACTAACTGGAAGAAGACAACACTAATATATACATGCAAATTCTAGAATATTTGTTTAAAATCTGCATATTACTCCATAATATAAGAAAAGAGCAATAAATGGCAAGAAACTCCAGTGATTTGAAACCTGGGGTTAAAAAAAAAAAAAAAGCTTATAGATGTATAATGATGCTTTTATCAAAGGCAAACTCAAGGTCTAAAGACCACATCTACAAGGTGGAATTTTTCTCCAGTTTTTAAAATTATTTTATTAATTATTCTCATCTAATAATCAGAAGATTTCATGTAATAATATATATTTTCAGCTTCTGTAAATATTTGGCTGACTTCTCAGGATCTAGCTACAAAGGCCCTCATCATAACCACTGTCTGGAGCTGGTGAGTCACCTCCCAGTCTGAAACTGCATGTGTTCTCCAAGCCATGGTGGACTCCATTTGGCTTATCACTTGTTTAGTACCAAACTAACCCCTGCAGGCATTTGAGTTTGGGGACGCCAGCTTTAAATCGAGGATAAATACAGGTCTGTATTTCTTAATTTTAAAGCTATGAACTTCTAAAGTTGCAAAAATCCTTAGAAAGCATCTATTTCAACTAATTTAATTTAGAATCCAGCCATGTAGCAAATTAAGCAAAGAAAAAGCTAGAATGCAGAGATTCTAAGTCTAGCTCCAGGTTACTTCCACCTCTCTGAAGGTCAACAATCTGGTGGTTAGAAGTTCATGACAGAAATTCAGCATTTGGATAGGGACTCAGCCAGGGCTGGTGGGTGTTGGTGGTAAAAACAGAAACATGTAGTTCTAATAGCACCATCCATTTCTTAACAGGAAAAAATAAGTCACCAGAAACAACTTCCAGATCAGTTAGAAGTGTTTGCTTTTGTAATCAGTGTTGCTTAAGATCAGTATTTGCTGTTCATAGGACTTCAGAAGCTTCCCAGTTACACAAACCCTGGGAAGGGAGATTTGGAAACTTGGTCAGATGAGGTGAACTGACTTTACTTATTCACTTCCAGTTGTGTGCTGTTTTTGAGAACATTACCTTACCAAGAGTAGATTTGGTGAGAAAAATCAGTCTGAGGTTGGGAAGATCCCTTGGAGAAGGGAAAGGCTACCCACTCCAGGATTCTGGCCTGCAGAATTCCAAGGACTGTGTAGTCCATGGGGTCACAAAGAGTCGGACATGACTGAGCAAATTTCACTTTCACGTTGGACTGGAGGACAGCAGATTATCTTTGAGCAGGCTGTGGGTACTTTTCTAGCAAGGGGGCAAAAAATCAAGGGCTGGGTCACCCAAGTTAGTTTACACCTGCCTCTGTGTGCATAAAGCATGTTGCTTCACTTCTACTGCATCTCCAACAGGTAATACATACACACTGACTGCCTCAATACACTAAGTTTCTCCAAGATTACAACTTTTATCTTTGAAACAAGGTTGCCAGATAAACTCAGGATGCTCAATTAAATGAGAATTTCAGGTAAACAAATCATTTTAATTTACATATGTCCACGCAGTATTTGAATAATGCTGGAATCAGAATATGATTATAAACTAATTCACTGCTCATCTCAAATTCACATTTAAATTTAACTGGGCAGCCTGTTCTGGTTGTTGGTTTGCTTCATTTTGATTTGCTTTCTGCCAAACTGGTAACCCTACTTAGAGATAAATGCCAAATACGGTCATGTCATAAAAGAAATGTTTAATAAAGGCTATTTGAATACTGAATGTCACTTTCTGCAATTCCACTTAATGGTGTGATATCAAGTCTTCACTAACCTTTGGATGTCATCAGATTCTAATCTGATTCTAGACACAATCTCATCTCCAGTAATAATAATTAAAAACCAAAATAACAATACTGACAATATTTCTGTGGTGTCCTATGGTTTTCAAAGGTCAGAGGCAGTGCTTTCTCTTTTTAAAATAAATTCAGAATAATCACATTATTCAACTGTGACTTTAATAAAAAGAACATGTAGAGAGTAAAGAATTTAACGTGGTTCCTGGAAAGATCTTCATACTTATATAAAGTACTATATTTCTGGTTCATACATTTCTCTCACATTTTTAAATCAGATCATTCTTTTTCTAGCATGACTGTGTCAGTTTCAGAAGAGAAAATAACTTAATTTAGAACACTACTGGCTGCAGGTGAACATGCATTTATTTTTCTGTGTCACCCCATTTTTATGCCTTGCAATCTTTAAACTGCTAATTAAGAAAAAGAGCAAAATTATATCCTTGAGCAAACAGTCTAGTACCCTTTCCCAGTCTGGGATGTGCCAGACACTACACTTGAAGTGTGCTTTTTTTCAGAGTCTTTATATAGCATAATAGACTAACCAAGTACAAGTTGAGCAGACTGAAAGGAAGAATTACGTCACACTCCTGCTGATGTTGCTTGGAAGTACAGAAATCCTTCTGTTAATTTTTTACTCTTCAGAATGGCACACAGACGGCACACTAGCAAGTACCAGAACCCACAATGCCATCTGTCTGTTAAAGATACAGCCTAATTCATTAGACACTAAGGTATACATTTTTTTTGTTTAGTTTACTGGTTATTTTTATTGCTTTCTGTTGATCTGGAAGTAATTAAGCAGTAAGAAAATGAGAACCAGTTTCTGTTCCAGTCAAGGAAATGTGCTGCTTTCCTAGGACTTTGGAAAGTCTCCGATGGCCAGAAAGTACCATAGAATGCTTGAATGAAAAAATAGTTATATAGTAATGAGGCAAGGAGGTGGAAGCCAGAGTTTATCAATAGGCAAAACTAATTAGATGACTCCTGTCACTCTTAGAGGATATGGATGTCTTCAGAGTCTGGCATATCCTTCTACCATTTCAGAGAAAATTGTCTCAGATCAAAACTAGAAAATTCAATCAACTAAAGACAGTTTTTTGGTAGAACAGGATCATCTGTGAGAATTTCATGACAATATCATCTCTTTATACTATGCTCCAGAGTTTGTTTCACCTTTCAAAGATCAAATGTTTATCCTCCAGTTAAGCAGTGTACTCTAAACATTTAGACCAAAATACCTGGTTCTGATTCTGAGGAAAATGTGTAAGCACTTGACTCAATCACTCAATGTATACTAGCTCACTCTACCTCTGGGAAGACAACAAAGAAGGGTTTATACACATATCAAAGAGGAGAATGCATTATATAAATTTAGAAGCACCTATAAATATATAAATCAGTATATAAACTTGTGCATTTATATATGTCACTGTAATATATATTATATATAACATGTACTCAAAAGGAAACTTTTGAGATTTAAAAAAACTATTTAATATTTATTTGACAGTGTCAGGTCTTTGTTATGGGAGTTTCTTAGTTGCAACATGTGGGACCTTTCGTTGCAGTGCACGGACTCTAGTTGTGGCTGGGGCTTAGCTGTTCCGAGGCACGTGGGATCTCATTTCCTCAATCAGGGAATGAACCCACTTCTCCCACATTTGCACAGAGGATTCTTAACCACTGAGAAGTTCCAATTCTCAGGTTTTTGACCTGTCTCTCTAACAAACAGGAAATACAATTCTTAGAGAATAACAACTGGAGGATAAATATTTAATCTTTCAAAGATGAGACAAACTCTGGACTTAAAACTAAGGTCATTAGATTAGAAACCCTTAGCTTCTTATGATTTGTATTCCTTTATCCAGTCCTACAGAAAAATAAAAGCCTTAGTCTAAAGAATATGCATAAAGAAGCTTCAATTTACACTCTAACTGCAAAATTTGTTACCAATAGTCTTTTAATCCCTTCCTTCCTCAGTTCTCTTCTACATGAGTTTATCATTTGAAAGCAAACATTTATCTTTACACTGACTTGGGAAAATTTGTTCAGAGACTCTAAGCATTTATTAAGAAAGAGGAGCTCAGGCTTAATTTCCCCGTCTTTTTTCCCTACACTTCAATATTGATAATATGGTTAAGAGGAGACCTCCAATACCTACTTGAGCTCTTTAGATGTAATTGGTATGCTTGTGAAAAGTCCTAGTTTACTTATCCCTTAGAGCAAGGTGTTGGTCACATTCCTCCAGTATCCACTGCTGCATTTGGTTCTACACCATTCCAAAGCAACCCCTCATTAGTCAGGCCAGGCAGAAGCCTGCAGCAATCCGCTGACAACCAGCAGCTGGAGATGCAGGCAGTCACAATCACCGGTGTGACCCAGCCCATCCAACAGGCTGGATCAGGGAGAGCAATTGCCTTCAGCTCTAAATTCCTAGCTCTTCACAATGTTCACTCCCAGAGAGAGTAAAGGGACAGAGATTCAGTTGCTCCAGCACATCGGGGGATTTATAATGAGTCAGGCAGCAAAATAACAGATGGTGCACTGAGTGTAAACATGAAAATACCCTTGGAGCCAAAACAGAAGGCTGGCGCTCTCAGGGGAGTCAAGCAAACATCGAGAGGGCGTCCGCGCTCTCTCAGCTCTTCCCAGTTCTCACTTCTCAAGGCACAGGCTTTGTGGACCCAAATGCAGCAGTGGACATCTTCACTTTCACATAGTAACTGATAAGAACACAATTGTCCCAAATTGCGTTCCACCAGGAGGTCCTCAGCCTCTGATCCCTAGGCTCACTCACCTCCTTATCTGCTCAGATAGGTTTCCTCGTGATCCTCTCTTTCATGGTTGGATCCCCTGAGGAAGGCACGGGCAGCCACTCCGGTATTCTTGCCTGCACAATTCCCATGGACAGAGGAGCCTGGCGGGCTACAGTCCATGGGGTACAAAGACTCAGACACAACTGACTAATGGTTGTGTTAGTAAGTCACTAACACTTTTGCTGTAGAGTCTTAAGCCTCCTTCCTCCCTTCTTTCTGAATTTGATACGTCTGTTGGAATGATCCACCTCGAGAACTGTAACACTGACCATATCTCACCACTCTCATTTCTTCTTTTTCATTTTTTGTGTATAATTGAGCAGTCACTCCACTACCACCACCTTCTTCCTTTTTTTTCATAGTCTTCTTTATCTTTCCATTAACTGTATTAGAATTTTCATTTTTCTCATTAAAAGCCAGCAGGAAATTTTGTTAACATTTGCTGTGAACTTGACATAATGACTTTGGTACAATTACCCAAAGGAACACTACATCAGGGAAGATGTGTGGCGCACTGCTTTTCCTTTCATACTGCTATGCATTCCCTTAGGCAGTAAAAATGTGCAGCTTTCAGTGGACTGGATTTAGCTACTCTGCAATTAAAATTGTGAAAGAGTATGTCAGTGTTCTACAGAGAAACAGAAAATATGGAATATGGATATACAGCATTCTAAGACAGCTGAGAAAACCAAATAGGAAAAGGCAGAATACATAATATAAGAAATTCTTTTAAAAATTTTAAAACCCACAATGGGATTATTTTAAAACTTTAAATGAGTATTTCAAATTAAACTGAATAATTTTCTAGAAAATACATTAAATTGGATCCAAGAAAAATATATAAATAATATAATAAATAATAAAGAAATTTAGTCTGTGAAGATGTAAATAATTTCTATTTTACACAAAATTTTCAGAGGATGAAAAAAATGGGAGAAAACTACCTATCCCATTTTGTGGGGTAAAATTAATCTTGGTTTATAAGGATATGCAACTGATAAGAACAGTAAAAGAAAAAATAAAGATACATATGTGATGTGATAAATCTCAATTGTGGGGATCTTTCAACAATGTGTAGGTATATGAAATCATCATGCAAATATGTTATTAAAAGAACTGCATTTGTCAAATACATCTCAAAAAAACTGAAAAATGTTTAACAAGATATAAAAGGACAGCAAAAGAAATTTTTCACCAGCTAGAACATAAATTTTAAGAACTCTAAACAAAATATTTTTAAAGTAAATACAGAAGTGCATTAAAAAATGACAATATATGATACCCAAGTATCATATATCAGAGACAGCATTCAGAATAGTAATTTTCTCTAGATGATCGAATTGGTGAAGAGGCAAAAGATAAACTTCTGTGGTCTTGTAAATTTATTTTAATATGTGCTGGGGCTACATGGATATATAAAATATATCTAATATACTTTATTGTAAAATATAATTAAAGTTTATAAAAGTCATTGAGGTGCTTAATTAAGATTTTATATTTTGTTATGTTTATTCTCCTACAATTTCTTTTAAATCATGACATATTTCTCTTTAAATCTACACATATTGGTCCTCTAGGTCCTTATTTTATTGTCGAAAAACAGAATATACTGATGTGTTTATACCCGAATTCATTATTGCTATATGTCCAATCACCTGATGCAGGAATCAGTCAAGAGGAGTATGAAAGTGTTTATTGCTTTTATTGGCATTACTAACCTTTACCTCTTTGAGAAGGAACCAGCTATGGATCAAATGTCTTATATTTCACTGCAGATGCCTAAGAACAGGGCCTGTAGAAAATATGAACTTTTATTACAACTGCACAAATGTAAATAAGTAGGAACAGGTGAGTTAAATATGGAATAATAAGCTTAAATGATGTTAATTATGGCAGGCTTTAACCTACCTCTTCAAAAAATACATATCTAAGTTTATTTCATATCTGAAAAATTAAAAGAAATAATCAGCAAATACTGCAATACAAGTAGATCCAAATTATATTGGCAACAAAGAAAATTTAATTGTTAAAAAATACCATTTACATTTATAATTATAAAACATAACAAAAATAACTGATAAAAAACATATTCTAAGGCAAGGGAAGTTAAAAATTCTATTTATGGAAGAATAAAAGTTAGGAATAAATTTAACAATTTACATGTAGAACTTCTACATGAATGCTAAAATGTTACTGAAACAAGTTAAAGAAAGCCTAAATAAACAAAGGCATACAACATATTTATAGATTAAAAGATTCAGCGAAGTATAGATGTCATTTCTTTCAAATTTATCTATTGATTGAATGAACTCTATCAAATATCCCAGCTATTTTTTAATTGACAGATACTTTATACATGACAAAGTTAAGATACAGATAAAATCACAGATAATTTATACATGAATGCAAAGAAACAAGAACAGTCAAGGCACTCCTGAAAACAAACAAGAGGGGAGAACTTACTGTACTCTATATCAAGACTCAAAAGAAAGCTATAATGAATACAGTGTGTTCTAACACTGGCACTAGAATTTTTAAAAAGAAATCAATTAAATATGGTAGAAAGTACACAGACAGTCCCATGTTTATATGTACACTTAGTGTATGACAAAACCAGCAGTATAGGAAAAAAATGGTCTTTTCAATAAATGTGGGTGGGTCAACTGGATATCTGTATGGCAAAGTATTTTAAGCTTGACTCCTGCTTCATAAATACACAATAATTTCAAGTATAGGAAAAGCTTAAAATGAAACAAATTGATGAAGCCTCTAGAAGATAATATAAGGCCATAGGACTTTAGAATAGGAGATGATTTCCTAAATATGACCCAAAAAACATGAATTTTAAAATTAAATATTGCTCAGTTCAGCTGTGTTTACTTAAGATTTTTGTGTATTCAGAGAAATACAGTGAGACAGTCAGCCGCAGGTGGGAGAAAATATTTACAAAACATATACACTTGCAGATGACATGATCCTCTACATAGAAAACCCTAAAGACTCTACCAGAAAATTACTAGAGCTAATCAATGAATATAGTAAAGTTGCAGGATATAAAATTAACACACAGAAATCCCTTGCATTCCTATATACTAACAATGAAAAAACAGACAGAGAAATTAAGGAAACAATACCATTCACCATTGCAACAAAAAGAATAAAATACTTAGGAGTATATCTACCTAAAGAAACAAAGGACCTATACATAGAAAACTATAAAACACTGATGAAAGAAATCAAAGAGGACACAAACAGATGGAGAAACATACCCGGTTCATGGATTGGAAGAATTAATATTGTCAAAATGGCTATTCTACCCAAAGCAGTCTATAGATTCAATGCAATCCCTATCAAGCTACCAACGGTATTTTTCACAGAACTAGACCAAAGAATTTCACAATTTGTATGGAAATACAAAAAACCTCGAATAGCCAAAGTAATCTTGAGAAAGAAGAATGGAGCTGGAGGAATCAACCTGCCTGACTTCAGACTCTACTACAAAGCCACAGTCATCAAGACAGTATGGTACTGGCACAAAGACAGAAATATAGATCAATGAAACAGAATAGAAAGCCCAGAGATACATCCACGAACCTATGGACACCTTATCTTTGACAAAGGAGGCAAGGATATACAATGGAAAAAAGACAACCTCTTTAACAAGTGGTGCTGGGAAAACTGGTCAACCACTTGTAAAAGAATGAAACTAGAACACTTTCTAACACCATACACAAAAATAAACTCAAAATGGATTAAAGATCTAAATGTAAGACCAGAAACTATAAAACTCCTAGAGGAGAACATAGGCAAAACACTCTCCGACATAAATCAAAGCAAGATCCTCTATGACCCACCTCCCAGAATATTGGAAATAAAAGCAAAACTAAACAAATGGGACCTAATGAAACTTAAAAGCTTTTGCACTACAAAGGAAACTATAAGTAAGGTGAAAAGACAGCCCTCAGATTGGGAGAAAATAATAGCAAATGAAGAAACAGACAAAGGATTAATCTCAAAAATATACAAGCAACTCCTGCAGCTCAATTCCAGAAAAATAAATGACCCAATCAAAAAATGGGCCAAAGAACTAAACAGACATTTCTCCAAAGAAGACATACAGATGGCTGACAAACACATGGAAAGATGCTCAACATCACTCATTATTAGAGAAATGCAAATCAAAACCACAATGAGGTACCATTACACACCAGTCAGGATGGCTGCTATCCAAAAGTCTACAAGCAATAAATGCTGGAGAGGGTGTGGAGAAAAGGGAACCCTCTTACACTGTTGGTGGGAATGCAAACTAGTACAGCCGCTATGGAAAACAGTGTGGAGATTTCTTAAAAAACTGGAAATAGAACTGCCATATGACCCAGCAATCCCACTTCTGGGCATACACACTGAGGAAACCAGATCTGAAAGAGACACGTGCACCCCAATGTTCATCGCACCACTGTTTATAATAGCCAGGACATGGAAGCAACCTAGATGCCCATCAGCAGATGAATGGATAAGGAAGCTGTGGTACATATACACCATGGAATATTACTCAGCCATTAAAAAGAATTCATTTGAACCAGTCCTAATGAGATGGATGAAGCTGGAGCCCCTTGTACAGAGTGAAGTAAGCCAGAAAGATAAAGAACATTACAGCATACTGACACATGTATATGGAATTTAGAAAGGTGATAACGATAACCTTATATGCAGAACAGAAAAAGAGACACAGAAATACAGAACAGACTTTTGAACTTTGTGGGAGAATGTGAGGGTGGGATATTTCAAAAGAACAGCATGTATACTATCTATGGTGAAACAGATCACCAGCCCAGGTGGGATGCACGAGACAAGTGCTTGGGCCTGGTGCACTGGGAAGACCCAGAGGAATCGGGTGGAGAGGGAGGTGGGAGGGGGGATCGGGATTGGGAATACGTGTAAATCCATGGCTGATTCATATCAATGTATGACAAAACCCACTGGAAAAAAAAAATAATAATAATTAAAAAAAAAAAAGAGAAAAAAAAAAAAAAACATATACGCAAAATAGCTTTTACAAAGCAGTAAGACAACGACCAACACACTGACAGAAAACTTGAACAAAGTCTTACAGAAGAGGATGGGTGTTATAACTGACTGATAAGCATATTTTACAGTGTTTAACTGCAGTAATAAGCAAATTAAAACCATGGCAGATGCCGTTTATATAACCTGACTTTCTAAAATTAAAAATAGACAATAGTAAGTGTTATTAAGATTACATAGCAACGGGAACTCTTATACCCAGAAGTTGTGTCAATAAAATGATTTAACCACTTTGAAAAAGAGCTTAATACTATATAAAGTTGCAAAAAAAAAAATATATATATATATATATATAAAATCCTCATACCTTATAGGTCAAATATTTCCACTCACAGGTAAACACCAAACTAAAATGGTATTCTAGTATATGTACTAGAACGTTTATTGCAACATTATTGGTAGGAGCTAATGACAACCCAAACACCCATCAAGAGTCCAAAAAGACTTAGTGATAATCCTTACAGTGGAATACTATCCAGCAAAGAAAACAAATGTATACAATAATATGGATAAATCTCACAAAGGATAATTTTGAGCAGAGAAACCAGGCACATAAGATGCCATCCTGTGATTTTATTTCTTTAATACCATTCATTTAAAAGTTCAAGAGATTTAGAAAGATGGTAACGATAACCCTATATGCAAAACAGAAAGAGAGACACAGATGTACAGAACAGAATTTTGGACTCTGTGGGAGAAGGTGAGGGTGGGATGTTTTGAGAGAACAGCATCGAAACATGTATATTATCTAGGGTGAAACAGATCATCAGCCCAGGCTGGATGCATGAGACAAGTGCTCAGGCCTGGTGCACTGGGAAGACCCAGAGGAATCAGGTGGAGAGGAAGGTGGGAGGGGGGATCGGGATGGGGAATACATGTAAATCCATGGCTGATTCATGTCAATGTATGACAAAAACCACTACAATACTGTAAAGTAAATAGCCTCCAACTAATAAAAATAAATGAAAAAAAAAGTTCAAGAGAACAAGCAAAACTAAATTACAGTCTCCTGCATTGCAGGCAGATCCTTTAACATCTGAGCCACAGGGAAGCCGGCAGGGATGAATACTTACATGAAAACAGTAACAAAGAGAGTGGTAGGCAGAAGAGTTATAACTAGAGAAATCAGGGTAGAAGATACCACTGTAAGGAAGAAAAGGGTAGTCATGTGTAGAGGTTATGAGGGTGCTTCAGGGAAACCTACCATGAGAAACACTTTAGGGTACTATGGGAAAGCACTTAACTGGAGCAGAAACCCTTAAGAAGCAGATGGAGTAGCCAAGGCTCAGACTGGCTAGCGATATAGCAGCAGCAGCAGTACTTAACAGCATGAAAGAAACAGAACTTCAGGCACCACCCCAAACCTACCGAGCTAGAATCTATCAGTTTAACGAGATTGCCAAGTGATTGACATACTTTAATTCTAGAGAAGCCCTGATCTAGACAAACAAGAGAATAAATGTCTCAACAGAGTAGATAATAACAATAGAGAAGACCAGAAATTTGAAAGAAAATTATAAATATAAGCCACATAGGCCAGAAGAAGATGCAAGTCCAACCTGGGCCCACAAAAGCATTTGCATTGCCAGGTCCTTTTTAAGAGTCTGAGTTGGAGCTGTAACCTGTACAAGACAGGAGAGCAGGAAGGATTTTAGTGCTCATCTCCACTGCCCTGAGTTCTGTACTGCAGAAGCACTTAATAGACGTTCACCAGATCACCATCTATAAAACTCTGACTAATGGAAATGTGCTGGGAGTCTGCAGTTAGCACAGTCACCAGCATCCCTGGCTATTTCTCAGATCAGCAGAGAATCGTTTCTAGGATATATCTTCACTCTAGCTGCCTGGTGCACTCCATGCAAATAAAATATCAACTACTAATTATATCTTTTTCAGGCTTGGTCTCATTTTGAATAAAAAGACCTCTTCTTGAAGGCATATACATTAGCTTGACTTCTAATGCAAACATCATCTCAAAATTGTGCTTCTCCAGTTATTAGTCTGCAAGAATTTTTCTCTGCAATGCTTCATAAAAGTCCTTACCAAAAACCAAGTCACAGGAGCACTTCACATAAAGTTGTTTACAACCAACTTCCCAAAACAATGAATGCCAATTGTACTATACTTTGAAAAGAAGCTATTTGTCACTATAGATTTCTTATCAGATTTTGTTTATTTTGCAGAGGAAAGGCCTTTTAGTTTATGTGAAAAATGACTTCTGATTTGATTTAGTAGCAATTTTTAATTTAGGTTTTCCAGTTTCCATTTCTTTTTCCTCTTCTCTAACCATATAAAAATGTTTCAATACTACAAAATATGTGTCCTTGATATAAACAAAAGTGAGCTCTAATACAGTAAATATTTACAAACATACTAAAATAATTAGGACACAATTTTTCAACTGAAAGATTTTTATATAGATAGATAAGACAAGAAAAATTTATTAATATTAGACATTCCTAAATATTCACAATTGTACATTGCATGAATTTAATTACCTATTTTTCAAGAGATATTCCACTCCCGTGACTAAATTTTATACAAAAGAAATTACCTTTAAATCTAGGACACCTAGAATCCTGGAGTGGGTAGCCTATCCCTTCTCCAATTGATCTTCCTGACCCAGAAATCAAGCCAGGGTCTCCTGCATGGCAGAAGGATTCTTTTTACCAGCTGAGCTACCAGGGAATTCCAGTTACTAAAATAGAAAAACATAAAAAAGGTCTATAACAAGGAACTAATATGATATATATGGTTGTCATTGCTCTCACCTTAGAACTTATGATCTAACTTTCTCTAAATAGTCAAACACGGCATAATATACTGAAAAGATCTTCAAAAATCTTTTAGATTTATATAGTGTTTCATTTCTGAAAGTGTCATGGAAAACACACACACACACACACACACACACACACACACACACACACAAGGCTGAGAAGTTTACCAAGGTTACAAAATGAATCAGTGGTAGAACAAGAAACCTAATTCAGATTTGATCACTCATGCCTGTAACAAATAAACCCTTAATCTGCTCATTTCCTAAAATATAGTGTTGTTTCACAGGAAAGAAAAGTGCATTTTACTTCTTTCACTCCAGTAAGCTATTAGAATATAATATTGTTTGGGGATCAAGACTTTTCACACTGCCCTTCTAAGGGTCTAAATGAAAAACCATTGATTCCATTAAAGATTAGAGGAGAAAAAAGAAAACTGGAATCAAGAATTTGAGGACTTGAAAACATCACACAAAAAGCTTATTTTTAAATTCACTAAGAACACTGAACATATTTTTGAACATCACTGAAATACTCTTTGTGTTTCAGTTATTAAAATTGGATTCTGCAAAACTGAATTTTACCCAAAACTCTGTTTCTATGCAACAGCAGTGAAACTGGACCTGATATTTGTTTAAAAGAGAGGTAGATCTTTGTACATTGCCCATTCACTGGGTTACAGCCTTGCAACCAGGAAGTCTATACAGCAAAATGGTATCATTCCTGCAAGAAAAGGAGAGGAGGTTGTAGAAAACTGTCCTGCCCTGTCCCTGTATTGCTGACAGTGACTGATCACATATATAGATGACCTTGTCCTCAGTCCCAGTTTGCCTCAGAAGCCATCAACACAATATTCACTAAGCCTCATCACCAACTCAGTGTCTGTGAGTTATCCACTGCTGCCTAACACAGAAAAGGCAAAGGAAGTGACAAGTAGATTCAAGGGATCAGATCTGATAGACTCTGTCTAAAGAACTATGGACGGAGGTTCGTGATACTGTACAGGAAGCGGTGATCAAGACCATCCACAAGAAAAAGAAATGAAAAAAAGGCAAAATGGTTGTCTGAGGAGGCCTTACAATAGCTGAGAAAAGAAGAGAAGTCAAAGGAGGAAAGGAAAGATATACCCATTTGAATGCAGAGTTCCAAAGAATAGCAAGGAGAGATAAGAAAGCCTTCCTCAGTGACCAATGCAACAAAACAGAGGAAACAACAGAATGGGAAAGACCAGCGATCTCTTCAAGAAAATCAGAGTTACCAAGGAAATATTTCATGCTAACATGGGAACAATAAAGGACAGAAATTGTATGGACCTAATAGAAGCAGAAGATATTAAGAACAGGTGGCAAGAATACACAGAACTATACAAAAAAAGATCTTTATGACCGAGATAATCACACCAAGACATCCTAGAATTTGAAGTCAAGTGGGCCTTAGGAAGCATCACTATGAACAAAACTCTAGTGGAGGTGATGGAATTCCAGTTGAGTTATTTCAAATCCTAAAAGATGATGCTGTGAAAGTGCTGCACTCAATATGCCAGCAAATTTGGAAAACTCAGCAGTGGCCACAGGACTGGAAAAGGTCAGTTTTCGTTCCAATCCCAAAGAATGCTCAAACTACTGCACAATTGCACTCATCTCACACGCTAGTAAAGTAATGCTCAAAATTCTCCAAGCCAGGCTTCATCACTACGTGAACCATGAACTTCCAGATGTTCAAGCTGGATTTAGAAAAGGCAGAGGAACCAGAGATCAAGTTGCCAATATCCGCTGAATCATCAAAAAAGCAAGAGAGTTCCAGAAAAACATCTATTTCTGCTTTATTGACTATGCCAAAGCCTTTGACTGTGTGGATCACAACAAACTGTGGAAAATTCTGAAAGAGATGGGAATACCAGACCATCTGACTTGCCTCTTGAAAAACCTGTATGCAGGTCAGGAAGCAACAGTTAGAACTGGACATGGAACAATAGACTGGTTCCAAATAGGAAAAGGAGTACGTCAAGGCTGTATATTGTCACCCTGCTTATTTAACTTATATGCAGAGTACATCATGCGAAATGCTGGGCTGGATAAAGCACAAGCTGGAATTAAGATTGCCGGCAGAAATATCAATAACCTCAGATATGCAGATGACAACACCCTTATGGCAGAAAGTGAAGAGGAAGAACTATAGAGCCTCTTGATGAAAGTGAAAGAGGAGAGTGGAAAAAGCTGGCTTAAAACTCAACATTAAAAAAATGAAGATCATGGCATCTGGTCCCATCGTTTCATGACAAATAGATGGGGAAACAATGGAAACAGTGACAGACTCTATGTTCTTGGGCTCCAAAATCAGTGCAGATGGTGACTGCAGCCATGAAATTAAAAGACACTTGCACCTTGGAAGAAAAGCTATGACAAACCTAGACAGCATATTAAAAAGCAGAGACATTACTTTGCCAACAAAGTTCCGTCTAGTCAAACCTATGGTTTTTCCAGTAGTCATGTATGGAAATGAGAGTTGGACCATAAAGAAAGCTGAGCGCCAAAGAACTGAAGCTTTTGAACTGTGGTGTTAAAAAAGACTCTTGAGAGTCCCTTGGACTGCAAGGAGATCAAACCAGTCAATCCAAAAGGAAATCAGTCCTGAATATTCATTGGAAGGACTGACGCTGAAGCTCATGTGGCCACCTGATGTGAAGAACTGACTCATTGGAAAAGATCCCCCTGATGCTGTGAAAGATTGAAGGTAGGAAGAGAACGGGAAAACAGAGGATGGGATGCATGAATGGCATCACCGATTCGATGGACATGAGTTTGAGCAAGCTCTAGGAGCTGGTGATGGACAAGGAAGCCTGGTGTGCTGCAGTTCATAGGGTGGCAAAGAGCTGGACACAACTGAGTGACTGAACTGAACTGAATGTATTACCATGACTTAGCCTCAGAACAACATCCATTTTTTACCCCTCTGTTTCTACGGTAAGGAATCTGGACGCCAGTTAGCTATGTCCTCTGCTTCAGCACTTTTTACAAGGCTGCAATTGCACTGCCCACCAGTGTTGGCATCTCATCTCAAGCTCTACCAATTCCAAGTGTGCATAGGTATTGGAAGGATTCAGTTCCTTGGAGGCTGTCAAACTGAGACCCTACAGTTATTGCTGACTCTCGGTTTCTCGCCACATGGGTCTCTTCATGAGGCAGTTTACTTTATCAGGGTCAGCAAGGCACAGACCCAGAAACAGAGTATGACAGCAAGACTGAAGTCAAAATCTCAAGGAGTGATATTCAACCACCTTTGCTGTATTTTATGGTTAGAAACAAGTCACTTGTTCCCACCCACACTTAGGAGAAGAGGATCACAGCAGGACATGAACAACAGAAGGAAGAGACTGGAGCCTCTCAGAGCCTACCTGCCACAGCGCTTTTCTAGATCACTCATTCACTATCTGCTGTTTCAGCCTGAAATCAAATGAGATGCCTGGAACTTCATTCTGCTGATAAACCACTTTATTCTCCCATTTTCTCTCTCTCTCCCGCCCCCTCTTGGTTTTTCTTTGTTTCTCTTTTGCTAGATAGCTTGGTTCTTTGAGTATTATGTTCTAGGCTTCTTCTGTATATCTGAATATTTTCCTGCTAAGTTGGCCCTTTATTTCCTATACAAACTCCCTTCACCCCTACCAACCAAAGTTTCTCCTTATTGATTCGTGAAGGACAGAGTTCTCAGTATGAACACTCCTTGTATACACTTACTGACTTCCTGCTGCTACATCTTCATCTACTAGCCTTCAACAGCAGGTTAGACTGCTACTCTGGAATTTAGACTTGGTCTGTATCTTCGGCCAATGAAGTTTGTACCACATCTATATTTACCTCGTAAACTGATAACTGCTTTTCAGACTAAGGTTTAGAACACATCTCTCTTCTTTAATTTTTTTTTTTAATTGAAGCATAATTGACTTTGGAACATATCTCTTTGTATTGATTTCCTGAATAACCAATCCCAAGTCTCACTCCAATACTGTAACATCTGCAATTCTCCTGATCCTTTTGGTATCTTCCTGGGTTCCTGACTGTAACCTATTCTGATCTGGTTCATCCTGAAAATGTCTGAGCCTAGTTCTGATAGGAATTTACTTGCCAACAAAAAGTTAACCTCTCATGAATTCTTCCCCAGTGGATGTTCCATATCTAATCAAAAACATTTAAATACTCATTGTAGTACTGCCTTATAAAAATGAAGAAAAAAGGTTTTTAATCCAAAGAAATACTGCTTTTTCATGGTAGATATTTAAAACTGTCAAACTATCTATTCCAGAGTTTTCATTTTATTAAACAGATAGGTCAAGTGAAAAAAAAAAAAGACAACTCTCTATAAAGCCAATATGAGTCCCCAAAATACATATCATTGTTTAAATAAAATGCTTATGCTTTTTCTTCTGCCTGAGATAACCTCATACATCATTCATTTTTATATGTCAAAATCCTGTCTATACTTGCATTCTCTCTGATCACCTTAATTCAACATAACAGTGAGCCTTCTTTCAAATCTTCAGAGACAAGACTCATATTGCTTCTGAGGTGTATCGTGTGTGTGTTAGTTGCTCAGTCGTTTCCGATTCTTTGTGACTCCACAGATTATAGCCTGCCAGATTCTTCTGTCCATGGAATTCTCCAGGCAGTGGGGAGTGGGGAGCCATATCCTTCTCCTGAGGATCTTCCCAACCCAGGAATCGAACTCAGGTCTCCTGCATTGCAGGCAGATTCCTTAGCATCTGAGCCACCAAGGAAGCCCTTGGTATATCATATTTATTATTTTTTAAGTATCCCTTTTATGATGCTGCTGGGTTATGAATACTCCTCTACCAAAAACAATATCTTTCTTACTCACTGAGATATATTTACTGTTACTCCGAGCATTTTAGCTTTTCAGGAAATATTTAACTGACTTGCACTGTATTGTTTTACTGTATTATTTTATATATTTCCCTTGTTAATGAAGTCTTTCCCAACATATGTTTAGTGTTTATATTAGCAACACATTAATAGCTAAAGTTTTATTATGAATAGATGACATTTGCTTCCAGAAAGCAGAGTTGGTATCTTTGACATCATATGTGATTTAATTGCTGACTTAAGTTTAAAATATGGTGACACTCAGTTCATTTCACTCAGTTCTGACACTCACAGAACTCACACTGAATTCAGTCGCTCAGTCGTGTCCGACTCTTTGCGACCCTGTGAATCACAGCACGCCAGGCCTCCCTGTCCATCACCAACTCCCGGAGTTTACTCAAACTCAAGTCCATCGAGTCGGTGATGCCATCCAGCCATCTCATCCTCTGTCGTCCCCTTCTCCTCCTGCCCCCAATCTCTCCCAGCATCAGGGTCTTTTCCAACGAGTCAACTCTTTGCATGAGGTGGCCAAAGTATTGGAGTTTCAGCTTCAACATCAGTCCTTCCAATGAACATGCAGGACTGATTTCCTTTAGGATGGACTGGTTGGATCTCCTCGCAGTCCAAGGGACTCTCAAGAGTCTTCTCCAACACCATAGTTCAAAAGCACCAATTTTTCAGTGCTCAGCTTTCTTCACAGTCCAACTTTCACATCCATACATGACCACTGGAAAACCATAGCCTTGACTAGATGGACCTTTGTTGGCAAAGTAATGTCTCTGCTTTTTAATATGCTGTCTAGGTTGGTCATAACTTTCCTTCCAAGGAGTAAGCGTCTTTTAATTTCATGGCTGCAATCACCATCTGCAGTGACTTTGGAGCCCAAAAAAATAAAGTCTGACACTGTTTCCACTGTTTCCCCATCTATTTCCTATGAAGTGATGGGACCAGAGGCCATGATCTTAGTTTTCAGAATGTTGAGCTTTAAGCCAACTTTTTCACTCTCCTCTTTCACTTTCATCAAAAGGCTTTTTAGTTCCTCTTCACTTTCTGCTATAAGGGTGGTGTCATCTTAGTACTTACTAATTAATAATATTGGAAATAAACTGCAAAATTTATTCTTCAAAATATCTACCACAGTTTTACATAGAGTAGAAAATAATTTTTCATTTTCTTTGCCTTGTGTCTATTCTGCTTCTTAATTATCAGTTTAATTTTGGCATACCTATATTCTTCAAAACAAGTGTTGCTCTTTGCATATGATCACATTACTTAAAAGTATAATGGCATTTGAAATACCTTGACTGTCTCAAAAGATCAAAACACTGAACCTCAGATTCAGGATCTTTAAAGATCATCTCTCTCTAGAGCAGTACAGGCTGCAAGCTTCTCTATCGAGTTTTGTAGAAAATCAGTGGACTCCAGGATTCCCCACCTGAATTTCCATTTCAGGAGACCCTATTTCCCCAGTGGCTGGAAGTGCTGTTGGAAAGATGGCCTTCAGCTGTCAAGTCTCGCTAGGGAACGTTTCACTTAAAGAATGCTGCTTCACTCAAGCCGTGGCTTCACCCAGGAGAGCCCATGCCTCATGACTAAACAGCAGGCTGGGTATCGAGGACCAGCCTGCTCAGCACTTAGAGCCCTGGGCAGTTGACCCCGATTTCCTAGTTCTTGGTGGATTTGGTTCATGCTCTCACTGGAACTTCATTTCAGCTCAACTTTTTCTGCCCAATCGTGCTTTCTGGGTAAGAAAAGAAGGAAGGTATCCTTCCATGGGTGCTAATCCCTACATTATTCCCTAAAAAATACCCTGTTGGCTCATTTCCATCTTAGCGTCTACTTCAGGAGGAACTCAAGTTGCAACAAACATAAAAATGCTCCTGGCAGGAGACAGAATTTCCACAAAGTGACAGGATTATGATTCTTCGCTTTCTCTGGAAGTTTTTTCCAACCATCAGTACTACTGACATCATGGGTCAGAGAGATAACTGGGGGGCTGTCCTGTACACCGTAGAATGTTGAGAAGAATCTTTGGTCTCTACCAGTAGATGCCAGCAGCCCTCACACAAACACCCATACTGTCTGAAAGCCAAAAGTGTCTCCAGACATTCACCAAAGTCCCCTGGGATGGGAGGAACTACCCCATTGAGAACCACTGTCCTAGAGCTAATTTTCTAATGAAGGGCAATAGGAAAATAAAAGGGAAGGGAAGGAAATCGGTGTCACTTAGACAGCAGGTAGTCAGCGGGTAGCAGCTGACAGTATGCCAGGTAATAAAGACACTAGTTGCCTGGCACAGACTTTGATGAACACCTCCCCCCAATCATATCTCTATTCTACTCCCACCACTGGATTAGCAAGTAAGAGTCAGGATTCTACAATTTGAAACTAAAGGTTGACAAGTATTTTTCCTTATAATATCTTATAATGTCTATGGAGTCTTTAATCATACTGAATGTTTATAATATTCATTACTTATTAGCTTCTAAAAGGTGTCAAATTCTCTACAGTCCTTTATGAAACATGGGATTCTTCAATTCTACAGAGAAACTTTAAGTTTTAGTGTCTTTTTTTTTTTTCCTCCAAATTCTTGAAGTACCGATGTTCTTGAAGGATTTTCTGATCTGCTTTAAATGTCCCGGGCATCTATTTAAGTAATAGAGACACTTTCACCACCTACAATCCCTTCAATTGCATGGAAAAACACGATATGAAAATTCTGGAAAATTTTTCTAACTCTTGAATTCTTCAGTATATATGAAAGCTCAACTTGGCTGGAAAGGAAACTACAGTTGAATCTGGCAAAGGATCAGAAGCATACAGGGACTAGCATGGAAAGAATATACAACTTTAAAAGGAAATACATATCTTTGTCTTTTGTAGGTATGGTGTGTTTTTCTCTAATAAGCAAAAATATATTTAAATAACTTCCCATCACCAGGTTTTTCAATAATCCCCAGTACTTCTCCTGTTATATGTTGTTCCTAACCACAAAATTTTTAAAAGCACTTTAAACAAATAGTTATTCTTCTTATATATGTGTGTGTGTGCCATAAAAAGATTATATGTAAACCAATGGTAGAAGAAATCACTGCTTCTGAGCACTATCTTTAACCATTGTCTTTACTTTTGGATCTAAGATTTTTATATTTTAAATTTATTTTCTGCTAGCCAATTTCATTTTTACATGTTTATTAATGTACCTTTGTATCACAAAGTTTAGCATTAGCAACTTTGTGGGATGAAAAGTAGAAAGAATATCCATGAAATAGAGGTAATTTTTAATTTTATCAGATAATTTCTTCCCATGAAGAATTTATAACTTTCTCATCTCTAATCAAATTCCCTGCCATAGGAGCACGTTCTAATTACAGCCGTCTGCTCCTAGCAGGATATTCATCCCCGTCCAATGTGTGTGAAATATTCTAATCCATTTTAAGCATATAATTTGTTTCTGCACTCAAATTCTAGGCAAAGAGCAACTGAGTGTCATTGGAGACATTTCTTACACAATAAGGGCAAGAAAAGTTAAAATAGGAAGTCACTCAGTGGAGACCAAAGAATTACCACTAATTAGGAAATATTAATCTGGGACATGAGTGGGCAAAATGAATTGATCACTGCATTTACTGAAGTAGTTGGCCATAAGAAAACTACTACCATCCCATTTGTTCACAGGCTGTAAGACTCCCTTTTCCTAAGATTCAGAGGCATTAATTCATTGACCTCCCCACCCAATCATATATTTATGCATACTACAAAGACTATTTTTGAGCAAGGCACTATGCTTTGTGCTAAAGAAAATACCAAGAAATATAAGCCACTGAGTTTGTTTTCAAAAGTTCATAGACATTGCAAAATAATTTCTAGAGTTTTTTAAGGTCATTTCTTCCTTATATCTCAGTGGCGGGGGACAAACAGTTTATAGAATAGTTTATTTTTGTCCCACCATAAATATAGAGATAAAATATATGTACTAAATTGTTCCTTTCACAGTTTGTATACTATTACATAATCATAAGAATTCAGAAATCTCAGATTCTAAGATACAAGGATGATACATTCTATGACAGTTTTTTGTATTTAAAAGCCAGAATAAAAGACCACAGAATGGACCTATGGACTGTTAAAGGAGAAAAGAAGGCACTATTCAAATTTCCATAGTTGGATGTGACTTTAAGTGAAAATGTAAAGTACTAATTCACATGTTAACAAGTGACCCCAGAAGACAAGTGCACACACAGACACATAAACACCAGGCTGGAGAGCAGCCCCTGGTAGGGTCCATGTCCTACTGCCTTGTGCAACTTCCCCATCCAGCTATAATCACATGCAAAACATGAATGAAGGAAGGAAGGAAGGAAGCTATGTACATGTAGATACCCATGGACACACAAACACACATAACAGCATTTATTTATTTCAGCAGAGAATGAGAACAAATTTCTAACCAAAAGACAATGTATAGTTTTACAATGATTCTGTTAAATGCAGGACCAAGATGAAGCTCTGGTGACCAAGAAAAAAACAGAGCCAGAACCAGAGCAGCTACTGGCTATCCGTAACCTCACTGAAGTGGTTCAGCTATGGCAGAACCTCGCGTATGGATATGGACTGCTAAGCAGAAACATTCGTTTGGATACAGAAACTTTCTCTCTGGTCCCCATATAGGCCTACTCCACCAATTTCAAAAGTGAATTTTTCTTGGAAACAAGTTCATCCTCAGAACTGAATCAATGCCACAAACGATGCACATAGTAAGAGTGGATGATCAGCATTAAAAATGCTCTTCCTAAAAATGCCATCATCAAAGCTTATCACCAATTATTGCCTAGTAATACCTTGTCAGTCTTATTTCATGCCATTATAAGAGCATATATTAAGAGATTTAGCCTGTAAACAGTTGACTCTGAGCTCATTTCACATCAGCAAGGCACAGGAGAGAGATATAAATAATGCACGTAGTGATGCTGCAAAATAGTTTGAGTGCATGCAAAATGAATGACCATATTACATACGGTTTACCAAAGGTTCATTTACGCTTGTTTATAACTGGGCGGCTGCTAAGCATAGACATCTGTATAAATATTAACTGAGACTAGGGTTTTCAGCAGATCATACTAATTAAGATGCTGTAAAATAATTGCAAGCTGGAAGCCCGCTCCATGGTTTGCAGACAGGGCATGTGCAGACTCTGAAGACAATGTACATTATTTAGCATATATATCACACATTTATAACTAGTACAGACCCAGTATTTTCACTGCCTGAAATCATTAAAATATCTCCTTAAATAAGATATTTTAATTACTTTATGAGAATAAGTGGTTTATATTTCTAAAAATCCAGTAAAACACTTCACCTTTCTCCTTATTAACATATTTTGTTGTTGACTAAAATAACCATGGAAAAAGAAATAAAGAAAACACAAATAATAAATATCTTTAAGTTGTCTTCCAATATTCACAAACGAGCTATGTAAAGAAAACTATGTTTTGGCCTAGTGTTTTTGTTTTAAATAGCCCCGCTTGAATTTTCTATATAGCTTGTTGAATTAATTTCAAATTTGTTATATCTGGCAGAGTTGGGTAGTACTAAAAAGGTGTGCTCAGGGAAGGTTAAGCCTGGGCATGTGCCCTGGCAGCTTTCTTTTTGGCAATTTCCACTATGGGTACACGCTATTGATAATATCGATCAGCAATGTAGCAAAAGGGCTGGAGGATTTAACATAATGCTTTCTGTATAGTCCCATACTGAAGCCAGATAATTAAAGAAATATCTCATCATGAGATAGCATGTATTTATTAAAGCAAAAAAAAAACCAACATAAATATGGCTCAGACAGTGAAGAAACCACCAGCAATGCAGGAGACCTGAGTTCGATCCCTGGGTTGGGAAGATCCCCTGGAGGAGGGCATGGCAACCCACTCCATGGAGGAATCCCCATGGACAGAGGAGTCTGGCAGGCTGCAGGCTATGGGGTTGCAGAGTCAGACATGACTGAGCGACTAAGCATACTTACAAATAATTTAAAAACCAGTCTGGTTTCCTAGAAACTCTGCCTCTGGCAGATTCCTTTAATTTAGCAGAGCAAAACAATGAATTTATATCCCTTTTCTCTGAAATCCTTGGTTTTCACTGCACTGGGAAAAAAGATAAATCTCTTCCATTAAGAATCCCTGTTATTAATAATAATTGTTATTATTAAACATTCATTCCAATCTTTACCTATGTACTTGTTTTTTTTCCCCTGTAGCATGCCTGAAGAGAATAATCATAAAGTTGATTATATCAAGCTACTCCTCTTAAGTTATGAACGAAATATGCATTGACCTCTTTGTAAACAGCACAATGTTATACGAAGACAAAATTTTAAAACCTCAGAGGGAAAAAACATCTCCTCCCACAAAAAGCCTTCAAATTGGCTGGGTTTAAAAAAAGTCATGAAATAATTAAAAAACAAAACAGCATTTGGATGTGCTCTACTGCAGTTCTTTTTGTACTATGTACTAAAAGCATCAGAGGAACTTTACACCAAAACTAGAACTTGAGTTGGGCCCAGTAGATTTCACAAAAGATGGATAGATAGAAAGAGAAAGGCAGACTTGATATAGACCCAAACACGGAGATGTGAAAATATGATTTGGAATAAAGGAAAGTATAATCTATTTGAAGATACAGTACATATATTTAAATACTTCAAATTGGTTCAATAGGTTGGAGACAGGACTTTGCTTAAAGCAGATAGTAATATTCATATGGCCTGGCCTTTAATATCTTATAGCATTCAAGTATTGCAACATTTGATTACACACTGATAGCACTTAAAAAGAAAGGAAAAGGGACTTCCCTGGTGGTCCAGTAGCTAAGACTCCATGCTCCCAATGCAGGGGGTCCAGGTTTGATCCCTGGTCTAGGAACTAGAACCCACATGCTGCAAATGAGAATCTGCATGCTGCAACTAAAACCCAATACAGTCAAATAAATAAATAATATATTTTTTAAAAAAGAAAGGAAAGAACATATACTGATTCCCACTGAAAGCAACCACTGCATTTTTTTACTCTTTGGGAGTAACTTTTTCACAAATTAATACTTATTGGTGCCTCTTATGCAAGGTATGATATGTATCATTAAATATAAGAATGGCAGTGGATTATATATTTAAAAGTATAAATGAATTATACATCATGATGACCAACCACTTATTTGATTAAACATCAATTATCTTGTGATAAGTTTCACAAGAGGAAGAATTATGTCTTTGTTACTTGCCTCCTGTATGTCCATCCCTGTTCAGAGGGATGGTCAGGAATAAATGCTATAACAGGTACTCTGTAACCGCTGAATGAGGAACTAAATCAAGTAATTACAAAAACTGTTGCTGTTGTTTAGTCGCTAAATTATGTCCAACTCTTTCATGACCCCATGGACTGTAGTCCTCCAGGCTCCTCTGTCCATGGGATTTCCCAGACAAGAATACTGCAGTGGGTTGCCACTTCCTTCTCCAGGGGATCTCTCTGACCCAGGGGTCGAACCTATTTCTCCTGCATTGGCAGGCAGATCCTTTACCACTGGGCCATCTGGGAAGCCCAATTATAGAAACAGCTTCAGATAGTAAGGAAACCAAAGCTACCGCATATCTGCTACCCAAATGGGACTGTGTCAAAAGAAAATAAATAGTAGTTTCATTAAGATGCCCTCCCAGGGCTTCCCTGGTGGCTCAGGGGTAAAGCATCCACCTGCCAGTGCAAGAGACCTGGGTTCCATCAGCTGATCCGGGAAGACCCCACATGCCACACGGCAACTAAGCCTGTGTGCCACAGCTACTGAGTCTGTGCTCTGGAGCCTGGGGGCCCTGAGCCTGTGCTCAGCAACAAGTGAAGTCACGGCCACGAGAAGCCCACACACCACAACTAGAGAGGAGCCCCTGCTTGCCGCAGTGAGGGAAAAGCCCGCACAGCAACAAAAACCAACACAGCCAAAAATAAACAAATTACAAGAAAAAGACCCTCTCCCATTCTCAGAGGTCATATGAAAAGGTACAGGAGATAGGAAGTCCAGAGTAATAAAAGGAAATTTTTATTTGCTTGTCATTGATGCTAGAAATGAAAGTTCTTTCTCCCATTTCTGGCTGACTAAATTTGCAGTGTACAATGTCAGAGAATCTTGACACTTACTATAGTTGTGAAACTTAGGGTTTGGATTTTAGTCTGTGAATCCGAAAGTCAAAATTTAGAAAACACTGATCTCTACCTGTTCATGTACCAGTAAAAAGAGAAATTTTGAAAGTGCTCCAAATTTGGCCTACCTTAGAAGAGCTAATTTCATTTACCACTCAATTAATGCATGAAGTATTTAATTAAGTACTTACTATGTACAGAGTTCAAGTAAACATTTCTTAATATTCATATAAATGATTACTGATATTCAGTACTTATCTTGGAGGAAATTAAACAAAGACAGGATAGGCAAATATTAAAAAGTTAATAAGACAGAATAATATGTATAAATGCCATATAAGTTAATTAAATAGCATTGTAGGTCATCCCCTGGCGGTCCAGTGGTTAGAACTCTGCATTTCCAATGCAGGGGGCACAGGTTTGATCCCTGGTTAGGGACCTAAGAAATCACATATCACACAGCACGACCAAAAGAAATAAACCAAAACAGCAAAAATTAAATAGCATTGTAGGACTTCAGGGAAGTAAGATTCACTAAAATCGGCATAACCTTGGGTAAGTTCATGGAAAGACTTGTACCTTCAAAAGTGGATATGATTTAGCATGATGAAGAAGACATAAGAGTGCATTTCAGGAATGCATTCATAGCATGAAAAAAAATCACCAGGTCTGGAAAGAGTCTGACATATTTAGAGAAAAATATACATTAGCCTTCCTAAGGAAGATAACTCCTGTAAGAGTGGAGATGTGAAAGGAAAATCACAGTTTTGTTCAGCATACTGAGAGCCTTAAATGACAGCTTAGGCTTTTAAGACAATTTTATAAGCTGCAGTTGATGATAGGACGAAGAGAGTCATTTTAAGATCATTCTAGGATGTGCATTTCAGGACGCAGGGTAAATGTGAGGTGGGGTGGACTAGAAGCAAGGTGTGTTAGGAAGCCCTTGGAGAAAACCAAGCAGGAGAAAGAATCACAACCACAGTGGAAGCACGAGACTGGAAAAGGAAGGATGGACAGAAGTAACATTTCAAAAGAGAAGTCAATGGCACTTTTTGACTGGACATGAATGGAGACTTTAAAGGTCATTTTTAAACTAAAACAGCTGCAAGAATGACCACGGAACTACAGGAAGCTTGTGTTCAACTTAAGAGCGTTGGATAGATAACTCCTAAGACTTTATCCAAATTAAATCCCACTCCCTGTGCCTGGACAAACTGTTTCCTTCTCTCTCCCCTCCTCCTATCCAAATATGTTCATCTATTAAGATCTAGTTCAATGTTTACCACTCCTTAGAAAACCTTGACGACTACTCTTTGCCTTGTATGGGGTCTTTTCCTTTAAGCTCTTGATGCATTCACTTCTCTTCCACATAAATCAGATGTTTAATTGCATCCTCCTGCATGTTACAGTAATTCTTTTTTGTATGAATCTTTCCTCCTCCTCCACCAGTTTTCACTATTCATAGATCACAAAAGGTAGCACTGAATTAAATATTAACTAGTATGAAATATAAAGTTATAGGTTGAAGTATTACATTTAAATAAATGTATGCCTTTTCACTAGGTCACTGAAAATTTTAATACTCAAAGGATACAGGGAAGCCTATTTCACTGCATCTTCAAAAATTAAAATAACGTCTTCAGTTATACAGAGCTACAAGTGTTGTTAGATACTCAAGTGTTATCTATTAAAATAAAGCAAAGAGGCACTAGAAAGTGTGCCAACTACCTTCCATTGCCGACTAAACAATCAGAGAGGCTGGTGTAAGAGTTACAGTGGAGCTAACATTCCTTACACTGTACAAAGAGAAACAATTCAATGATGCCTTTGTGCTGCTCAGAAAATCACACAAAGTCACTTTCTGCTTTTTAGTTCGCTCTTTGGCCCTATGTAAAATGTTGCCACAGAAATTGCTTTGTGCTCAGCAAAAACCCAACCTGTTAATTCCGGTGACTGGAATCATTGAAGGTCACAAAGGTAAAAACCACCTGCTGTGTCACATTTTCACAATTCAGAGATTTCCTCTGTACTCAGCATTTATGTGGAGCTTTCTTTCGGTAGAACATTTATTTCATTTTTAAAAGTCCTACTCTTGACTAACTTGCACTTGGTAAACAGCCATTTATTGAGAGTCATTTTGATTCCAAGCACAATATTAAGGAATCTAGAGAAGAGATGGTATAAAAATAATTACATACAGAGACATCAATTTAGTGTTGATGCCTCGTAACATATACACTAGTATATATTACTATAAATAGTAACATATATACTAACATTGACACTATTTTATCAATATATTTTTTTTTTAAATAGACACTGCATGGAGAAAAACAGAAATGATAATCTATAAAACAACATACAATTTATGGTTAACCAAACTAGAGCATTATAAAAATGTATTGTATAAGTTTTAATCTAAATAGAGAAATACAATCAGCACTGAGAAACAGTCAAAAGGAATACAAAAATTTAAGGGATTCATGAGACATTTCAAAGCACAGAAGGAGGAAATTCTCTGATAATTTCAACAAATTTCAGGGACTTCCCTGGTGGTTCAGTGTTTAAGAATCCACCTTTCAATGTAGGGAACTAGAGTTAGATTCCTGGTTTAGGAACTAAGATCCTGGCCTGTGCACCGTAACTAGAGAAGCCCGCAGGCTGCAAATACTGAGCCCACAAACTCTGGAGCCCAAGCACCACAACAAAGAGCCAGAACAGCCAAAAAAGATTTTTTAATTTTTAAAAAAAATGAAAAATTTCATAAAATTTGAGATGTGAATGATTAAAATATTCAATGGTGACATTTTATAATACTTTGTATTAGAACTTTATATTTTTAAGCAACAGAATGACAAAAACGTTTTTCTAAAATTTATAATAAGTAATGGTCAAATGAATGTTGCCACTATATTGAGTAGCCCCAAGCTACTGGGCTTTTTATACATCAATTTTTAGCATTTTGTTCACTTCTAATACTCCACATTTAATTTACCATTCATTGTAGCCTATGAAAAACTAAATAGCACCAAGGGAAATCATGTTGTCAAACCAATTACATGAATTTTTTTTTTAAAATTCAAAGTCAATAGGCTCCTTTTGAAAACCTGTGGTAAGTTCTATTTGCTCATTACTGTGTCCCTGAGACCTGATATGCCACTGGCAATCAATTTAACTTAGAAAAGTGACAAAGAAACAAATGCATGAATTAATAAATAATTAAAGTGCAAATACTTGTAAAATATGTTTTACTTATTCTTTGAAATCCTCCTCTATTTATGTCTAGGCTTATGTCTTCGTCTAAATAGGCACAACTGCTAGACGTTTGTATGTCAAGTAACTGAAGTGTAGTGCATATTTAATATTTCACATTAAAGCTACATCTATCTTATTTGCAGATTTTTTTAAATGAAAGAAAGAAGTGATAAGAGATACTGAAGATGTTTTATTTCAATATCAAATTCCCCCTGTCTTTTTTTTTAACTGTGGGTGTGTATAGCAGATTCAATTTTTAATGAAAACTTTCAATGAGGTTCTTTTTGCCTCACTAAATGTAAGTAGCAAATTGTTAACTCAAGAGTTAATATTTTAACTCATCAAACATAAATGTTTGATGAATTAAACATTTCGTATATATGGAAATATACTGGGTTTGATGTTTATCCAAGTTTGAAAAGACCATTCTGTATTTTAAAACACTGTTTAGATTTAAGTCAGAGGTGATGAAGAAGTGAAGGAGGGCTAGGAAATAAATTTCAGTAAACTATGAGATCCCTTAATTTGCAAAAACAAAAAAGACTAAAGATTTACTTAATACTAAAGTATTAAGTTTTAATCATTCCTTTGAAGTGTTTCTATGCTACCTTGGATGGTAAAATGGGCCAGGGTATTTCAGAGCAATTCTCCTTAATGTGAATGGAAGTCCTCATCTGTATGTACAGTGGATGTGTTTCTGAAGAATCAGTCTTGTGGGGAGACACTAAATACAAACACACACACATATACCTATGTATGTGGAAAAAAATATATATATATATATATATATATTAGTGTTTATTCAGGTCTTCTGCCTTTTTCCTCCCCTGGGCCACATGGTTTGTGTAATCTTAGTTCCTCAACCAGGGACTGAACCTGTGCCTTCGTCAGTGAAAGCTGACAGTCCTAACCATTGGACCACTAGGTAATTCCCTTCTGTCCAACGTAACATACATTTTTAAATGTCCTACAGAAGCTGACTTAAAAGAAAAAAAAAGCTCGTAATGAATTCACTTAGAAAATAATACCAACCTCCCCTAATGTGTCCCTTTATATGACAGAATTTTATATAAATTCTCACAGGATGTCACTTGAAAGGAAAAAAAAATGTTTTATGGAATCAAGACCTCAAGAATAAAGTGCACAGTCTTCATTAAAGACTGCTTTAGTGATATTTCTTCAAAATGACCAGCTATGCCATTTTGTAACATCGCTCTGAGGTTAAGCTTTTAGAGGATTTCCTGAAGAATCATTAAATGTTACCTACTTCATGCAGGATATAAATAGCTTAACACTTCAATCACTCTTATACACCTTTTTATTAACAACTCATAATTCTAATTTTTTCATCACTGATTCATATCATAACTTGATAAATGAAGAAACTGAATGTATCTTCCCTGGAGTCAAGAATATCAGAAAAAAGGGATTTTTCCGGGCATCCAGTGGTTAAGACTCTGCACTTTTACTGCAGGGGGCACAAGTTCAATCCCTGGTCAGGGAACTAAGATCCCATGTGCCACATGGAATGGCAAAAAAGTGGAAAAAAGAAAAAAAAAAAAGCTTTCATTATATCAAAAAATAAAAGCATTAAATACATGTGTATGTTTATATGTGTGTATAAATATATACGTGTGTGTGTGTATGTGTACATATATACATTCTGATATATATAAACAAATGAGCACTTTTACTCCCTTATAGGATTGTTAAACACACTCAGTGACTTGTGCCCCAGATGTGTGCTCTCAGGAACAGTTCTTCATTGCTGAAAGAACTGTCAATTTGGCAGGAGCCAAAGGTGCTTTTCGAATTCTACATAATGTAACTATTTTGATACCAAAACCAATTTTTAAAATTGAGATATAGTTTACATACCACTAAGTTCACTATTTTAAACTGCATACTTCAATGTTTTTTAGTATATGTACAAAGTGGTGCAATCATCAACACTATCTAATTTCAGAATATTTCCATTGCCCCTAAAAGAAACCTTATACTTGCTTTTTTTTTCCATATTTATTTGGCTGTGCCAAGTCTTAGTTGTGGCATGTGAACTCCTAGTAGCACTACGCAGGATCTAGTTCCCTGACCTGGTACTGAACCCAGGATCCCTGCATTGGGAGCATGGAGTCTTAGACACTGGGCCACTAGGGAAGTCCCAAACCCCGTATTTATTAGCAGTGATGTCCTGTCCCACCTCCCTCAATCTCTGACAATCGCTGATCGACTTTCTGGTCTGTCTGGATTTGCCTATTCTGGATACCAACACTAAATCTGAAAGAGAAACATTTCATTGGTTTCCTGGGATAATTGACATTCCTCTGATTTTTTTTTTTTATGTTGTTTTTTACTTTTAAAAAATAGAAAAACAAACCAAGAAAACAAAACTTTGCAGATTTTTGTCAACTATTTTTCACCATAAGAATTATTTTCTTAGGAAACATAAAAAGAAATTCCCCTTCCTGGGTTCACTTTCCTAGAATTCATTATTTCATTTATTCATGCTACCAAAGAAACCTTCTTAAATGAATTATATTGTTTTTTTCATGGAAACCACATTAATTATGCTTTACAGTTAAAACAAATAACACTAAACATAGCTTAAACATAAACAAATTCTTTACTTAAGCACTGAATGAAATAATCTTCTGGAAAATATTGAAATGTTAGTTATTTCAGCATAATTGCTTGATTATGTGAAAAAGAATCAAATGCAAATTTGTTCCTTGTAAAATGAATAGAAATTAAGTTTCCCAAATCATCTCTATTTAAATTAAAAGAAATTTACTGCCTTTGTAATAAAATAATAATGTTGTATTAAAATAAAAATATTCTCAATAGTAAATTGTTTTGCAGATGAGTTTTGTTGATAAACCTATGATTTGAACATCTGGATTCATTCTAGCATCAGTATTTATTTTTAACAACAGGAGCAGGAATAACAGACTATTATCCCATAGTCTTAGTGAGAACATAAAGGTCTGGTTTAAGATGGTGAGAAAATAAGGAAATAAGATATTTCAATGACGCAGAACCAACAAAGCTTGGTAACTAATTAGATGTAAAGGATGAGAAAAACTTTAGGATGGCTCCATAATCTCTTGCTTGAATGACTGGCTATTTAACACAAAACCTCCAATGTAGGAGATGGGCGGGGAGTTAAGAGGCAATGAAGGAAAGATAATGAGTCTTGAACGTTTTTGCTCTGTAGATACTAAACTGTCTAAAACTAAAACTCAAATACTGGATATTTGAGTTTATTGCTCAGAGGAAAGATGGAGGCTAAAGAGATATTTGGAAACAATCGGTATAAAAATGGTGAAAAGTACAAGTTTCAGTTAAGATGACCCAAAATTTTTAAAGAGAAAAGAAAATAGCTAAGGACAAAACAGAAAAGTAGCTAACTAACAAAACTGAAGCTGGGGAGAGGGGAAGTCAAAAGAAGACTTGAAAGCTACTAAGCAAAAGAATTATAGAAGAGGAAAACAGAGTACAGAGCAAACCAAGGAACTGAGGTTTTAAACCAGAAGCACTGGTCAGCAGAAACAAGTGCAGCATAAAGATCAGGGAGAGGAGGACTGAAAAAATATTGCAATTGGCCACTGAATATCACTGATACTTTAGAAGAGAGCTCAGCACCAATGAAGATGTCAAGTAGACAGTTAGATACTTGAGTTTGACGTTTGTGAAAATTTTCTAGGGCAGAAATATGCATTTGGAAGTGATTAGTACTTCCAGTACTTGCCTATGGATGTGAGAGTTGGACCATAAAGAAAGCTGAGCATCAAATAATTGATGCTTTAGAACTGTGCTGGAGAAGACTCTTGAGAGTCATTCAGACAGCAAGGAGATCAAACCAGTCAATCCTAAAGGAAATCAGTCCTGGATATTCATTGGAAGGACTGATGCTGAAGCTCCAATACTTAGGCCACCAGATTCAAATGAACTCATTGGACAAGACCCTGATGCTGGGAAAGATTGAAGGCAGGAGGAGAACAAGGCAACAGAGGATGAGATGGTTGAATGGCATCATCGACTCAATGGACATGAGTTTGAGCAAACTTTGGGAGATAATGAAGGACAAGGAAGCCTGGTGTGCTGCAGTCCATTGGGTCTCAAAGAGTCAGACACAACTTTAGCAACTGAACAACAAGCATGTAGATGGAATATAAAGCCACTGACATGGGATAGGCTCCATTAGGGAGTGAGTGTAGGTAAAGGAGAAGATGCCCTAGAACTGAGCCTTTGGGGCTAGCCAACTGCAAGAGGTGGCAGAGCAGAAAAGAAACCAACAATAAAAACTGAGAATAGGAGGTAAGGGAGGCAGGAAAAACATCAAAAGACAGTGGGGTCCTGAAAGATTTTATTAACTTGAATCAAGGAAGACAGAGTGACCAGTTTTGTCAAATGCTATTGTCAGGTGAGATGGCAAATTGCCCATTAGAATTAACACTGTGGATGGAAAAGGAAATGGCAATCCACTCCAGTATTCCTGTCTGGGAAATCCCATGGACAGAGGAGCCTGGAAGGCTACAGTCCATGGGGCCATGGAAGAGTCAGACATGACTGAGTGACTAAACAATGAATCAATGAATATATGCATATAATGGTGATAAACAGGAAAAAGAAAGAATTAACTGTGTGGATATTACTATTCACAAAGGAGAGCTATTTCAATAGAGGGGCAGAGAAAACACTCCTGAAAGGAGCACATTCAGGAATGATGACAAAGTCAACAAAGCTAAAGGAAGCCTTGGGAATGGCTGCAGATTCTCAAATGACTAAGAAAAAAGAAGCTATGAGGGTCTGTATGTGTGTGGATGAGTATGTAGATAGATAGACAGATAAAGAGAATAAAGCAAACCAAGCAAAAATGTAAACAAATGGAGAGTTCATATGTAAGATATGTAGGAGCTTGTCATACTATTCATTTAACTTTTACTTATGGTAGAATGTAGATTAAAAAAAAAAAAAGTTTCCAAAAGAAAGAGTGAGGAGGACAGAAAGAAAGGAGAACAACCAAAAAAAGTGGAATATAGCAACTCATGGATACTTTCACTAAAAAGGAGAATACAGAAATGGGGTGGTATTAACAGCTGGTGGGAGAAGGAATTTTTAAAAAGAGTTTAAATATTCATATTCATATTTTGGAGCATTACTTTACATTTTACAGGACACATCTGTATCTGAACCAGTAAGTATTTCTGTTCTTTCCTCCCTGAGATTATTTACATTGCTGTAGCTTCATTTTTTTTTTCCTAACAAAATAAAGCATTTCTCAGAAAACATTTAGATAAAATATCATACATTTGGAGAATGAAACTCTAGATTGCAGATTAAAAACTATGCCATATTAAGCATACGCGGTGGTAGAGAGAGTACACTTTACAATGTCAAAATTTAATATTGCAAAGAATGTTCATAGGATAGAATGCAGATTGAATTCGTGGAGACATTTTCTTCAATTTACGGAAAGAATGTCATTTTATTCAGTGAGATTTAATCAGGTTACTTGAGACTGAGATATAAGTTTAGAGCTGATCTTAACTTTTTCCCATATACTTTGAATATAAAATTGCTTAGGAAATTTTACACTGAATCTACATAGTAAAAGACATTCTATTCTTTATATTTCTTTTTAAAATGAAATAAATTTTATTCTAATAAAATGATATTTGAAATGCAAATAAAATGTTAGAGAGATAAAATATTATTCCTGTGAAACAGAAAATTGACATTGAAAAGTACTTGTTTGAAATATCAGTTGTATCAAATTTGAGTGAAAAAATAATAAAAATGTGAATTAAAAAATTAAGAAATGATACATACAGAAGTCCTATGTTTGTGAATATATTTTATTCTCAATACATTACATTGTTATGCAATAATTCTATAATACTCTATACTTAAAATTTAAGTGCTAGATTTTGGTAGACTACTTTATCATTTATTAATTCCTACTCCCTTTTATAAAGAGTCACTCTCTACTACTAAAAATAGATGGATATTTCAACAGTTAATTTAATCTAAGACAGCATCTGTAAAAAGGGAAAATTGCTATTGTGAGTTTCTTTATATAAAATAACATAATGGTATGATTTTATTAGAAGGTAAAGTGTTTAAAGTTAAAACTATCTTATAAACTTATAAAATACAAACTTATAAAAATACAGAAGTATTGCTAATAAGGTGACATGGGTGTGAAACTAGGCATTAAAAGATAATCAAACCTAGAGCAGAAAATAGAGGGAAAGAGAACAAAGAGAATAAAGCACATGTAGAAAACAAACAGCAAGACAGTGAACTTACATTCAACCACATAAATAATTAAATGTAAAAGAACTAATATTTCACCTGAAAGTAAGAGACTGGCTTACAGCTTCCAGTAGAGCATGTAATGAATCTGAAGATCATCACCCTTTCTTAACAAGTAAAAAGCTGAAGAAAACTGAAAATCAACCACTCTTTTTAACCCCATCAAGGAATTTAAGTCACAGGGCAAACTGCTGCCCTCGAAACTGGAAAGATAGCCCAGTAGATACGGAGAATTACCAAAGCAGAAAGTGCCACAGAACCAGTTCTGGGCAAGAAAATAAATTGAATAAACTGTAGTCTACAAATTGCTGGAGTCTCAGTTTGGGTAAGGCTGAGAGTTAAAAACTCCAAGGGGGTCTGGTATTAGGGATACCTTTGTACTTTTGTATTTTACCTTCAGGAGCACTATGAGATTCTCATAGTGAAGACTGGAGGGGAAAAATCTCATACTTTTCACAGGATGAGGGAGAAAATAGCTCTTCTGAAATATGCCCAGAGCATTCTGTTCTTAACAAGGTCTTCCCTCAAGAGAAAATATTTTACCAGAACAGAATCTATTGGGGTTTTATCAGACCTTAAATAACCTTGGGAAAAGAAAATACCCAACTCCAGCCCCTGAGACTTTGTTTCACCAATGGAAAGGTCAGTAAGAAGCACTTGTGAAGGTCACAGCCCAGGGACACAGCTCAGCAAAAGACTTAAACACAATCATAAGACTACACGATGTTTCCTTTCTATTCATCCCTTACCAGCCTATCACTAATGGTATATTTACTACAATTTCTTTTACCCAGTTCATTATGTCTGGCTTTCAACAAAAAATTACAAGGCAAAACAGACGAAAACACAGCTTAAAGAGACAAAGAAAGCATCAGAACCAGGCTCAGATATGGCAGAGATGTTGGAGAGAGAGATTGCCATTTAAAAAACAAATCCCAACTACATGCTGTCTACAATAAACTCATTTCAATATACTGATACAGGTCAGTTAAAAAACAAAGGATGGGAAAAGATATACCATGCAAATACCAATCAAAAGAACTGTAAGGGCTATATTAACATCAAAGTAGACTTCAAGACAAAGACTATTACCAGAGTGAAGAGGAATATTTCATAATAATAAATAAGTCAATAAGTCAAGAAGATATAATAATCCTTGGGAATTCCCTAGTGGTCCAGTAGTTAGGACTCCACACTTCCACCGCAAGGGGCACAGGTTTAATCCCCAGTCAGGGAACTAAGATCACTCATGGCCAAAAAAAACAGAAAGAAATAAAGAAAAAAGCCTTCATCAGAAAATATACAGGAAACCAGATCTGAAAGAGACACATGTACCCCAATGTTCATCACAGCACTGTTTATAATAGCCAGGACATGGAAGCAACCTAGATGCCCATCAGCAGACGAATGGATAAGAAAGCTACACCATGGAATATTACTCAGCCATTAAAAAGAATACATTTGAATCAGTTCTAATGAGATGGATGAAACTGGAGCCCATTATACAGAGTGAAGTAAGCCAGAAAGATAAACACCAATACAGTATACTAACGCATATATATGGAATTTTAAAAGATGGTAATGATAACCCTATATGCAAAACAGAAAAAGAGACACAGATGTACAGAACAGGCTTTTAGACTCTGTGGGAGAAGGTGAGGGTGGGGTGTTCTGAGAGAATAGCATTGAAACAAGTATACTATCAAGGGTGAAACAGATCACCAGCCCAGGTTGGATGCATGAGACAAGTGCTCAGGGCTGGTGCACTGGGAAGACCCAGAGGGATGGGATGGAGAGGGAGGCAGGAGGGGGGATCGGGAAGGGGAACACATGTAAATCCATGGCTGATTCATGTCAATGTATGGCAAAAACCACTACAATACTGTAAAGTAATTAGCCTCCAACTAATAAAAATAAATGGGGAAAAAAAATAAATATACAAATGGTTGCTTTAAAAAAAAAAAAAGGATATAACCATCCTAAATGCATATATGTCTAAAAAGAATCTCAAAATATATGAATAGACAGAATTGAAAGGAAAAATTAACAGAAACCCATAATTATGGTTGGATATTTTAACGCCCCTCTCTTAGCAACTGATAGAAGTAATGAGAAAATCAGTAAAGATGATATGAATAACTCAATCAATATAACTCAATCGAAATTTATAGAATACAACAGAGCAAAATCTTTACATATTTTTAAAGAGTACATGCTGGTCCATGAAATAAAACTTGAGAAGTCTGCTGTTCAGTCACTCAATTGTGTCCAACTCTGCAACCTCATGGACTCCAGCAGGCCAGGCTCAAACTCATGTCCATTGAGTTGGAGATGTCATCCTACCATTTCATCATGAGAAGTTTAAATTAATTGAAATTATGACAGTACTCATGATTCTCTCAACACAAATGAACTAAATTAGAAATAATTTTAAAATATGTGGAAAATCCCCAAATATTTGGAAACTCAGCAACATATTTAAAATTATTCAAAGTCAAACGAGGTAAGGAAATGCAGGGAAATAAAAAATACTTTGAACATGATACTAAAAATTTAACATCAAAATTTATGGGATACAGGGAAAACAATGCCATGCTTAGAGGGAAGTTTCATCTCTATAGGGTTCTACTAGACATTGTGAAACCAAATAATCACATTAAAACAGTATTTACCACTACTGGGAGAACATTTAAACCTACGTCACGTGGAAGCTGCAGGGGGTAAGGGGTAGTTGTGAAGGCACAGAGTAGCACAACTGGCGGGGAAGGGTCAGTATTTGGACTGGACGTTGAAAAACAGGCAAGGCAAGCGATTTCTGGAGAGGGAGAAGCTTGAAGAATGGCAGGGGGACGCTATTATTTGAGAGGATGATAGGAATATACTCTGGTTTGCCTGAACCATAAGATTTATATGGACAAAAACTGGAGTAGAGAACACACAGGTAGTTGTACATGTATCAGAGGTGAAAAGCCTTGTACACTCTACATTTTCATGTAAGTAAATGTGCAAGTCAGAATTCCTTCTGTTAACACCTTCGACGATATCCTTGTTTCACCTTTCTGATGGAAAAGTGACCAAAACTAACGCAATAATAATAATTTGGAGTAAGAAATGACAACCCACTCCAGTATTCTTGCCCAGAAAATCCCACGGGCAGAGGAGCCTGGTGGGCCGCAGTCCACGGGGTCGCAAAGAAAAGGACAGACTGAGTGACTAAGCACAGTGCAATAATCAGCCCAACATACAATTAATGCAAAAGAGAAGGAAGCTGGGTGAATATTAAAATTAATACAGGCTTTCTCTTTGTACCAGATCCGAGTAGCTTATTGGCCCAAAGGAAGAATCACTACAGCCACATGGCAAGTCCACCGAAGGGAGCCCCAGTCCCACCTCTTCATAACACCCAGTCAGGTTGTCACAGAGCACTCGTTTGAGCTGAGTCATAGAGCAAATTCCCACTGGCTTCGGTGGTGGCTCAGATGGTAAAGAATCCTCCTATAATGCGGGAGACCTTGGTTCGATTCCTGGGTTGGGAAGATGCCCTGGAGGAGAGCATGGCCATGCCAGTAATTTTGCCTGGAGGATCCCCATGTGTCGGGAGCCACCGGGGTGCTCCCAGTCCGTGACAAGGTCATGGGACGAGAGAGGAACCTGCAAGGCAGCTCTTCCTCACACGGGGCTGCCCTGGGGGCCCAATATGTCCCCTCCGGAGCCGCCAGGACGAGAAAGGAACCTGCAAGGCAGCTCTTCCCCTCGAGGTTGTCCCGGGGGCCCGGTATGTCCCTTTCTTCCTTCTGTCTTACTGTTGTTGGGCTTTCTATTAATTTTTGGAAACATAATATATAGTAATAAGGCCTCGCTGGAAAAGTCCAAGCCTTTTTGGAAATGCTCATGATTGCTCTGGCTCAGGACACGACCATAAACATCAAGTCAAAAAAGAAAAGGCCACAGGTATAATTTGGCTGCTTGCTTAAAAGATTATAATGTTCTAGAATAGAAAAGAGTAGAGGCATTTAGATTTAGAAGTAGATGTACTGCTTCAGTTTACTTGCTCCTTGGTTGAAAGGGTTTTCACGATTGCTATTTCCTTGCTGCTATTTGTTCATTGTTTCCCGTTCTTTAAACAACATGGGATATTATGGGTATTTTTGTAAAATTAGAAAATGGGATACATAGGATTTCAATAGAAGATTTATATTAACCAGCTTCACTGCCATTATCTCACTATTAATAGAGGTGTTTTATACTCCAACTAATAAAAATAAATGAAAAAAAAATAGAGGTGTTTTGCTGCTTTAGAGGTGTTTTTGCTGCTTAATAGTTAATCATTGTAAATTGGGATTTTGTGGTTTCAGGTAAAGAAAAATATCAGGTTTTTCTCATGGTACTATTCTCAGAAATGTCAAACATGTTACTGTGACCCTTCCCATGTATTGTTTTATTGTCCAAAGAATTTACACTATACCTGAGATTTGTGGAACATTGTTTTTGTTAAGAGTGAGAATGTTAGGCCAGTGAGGCAAGAAGACTATGTACGGGACATTTAAGAATAAACCCTGTAATCAGAAACATTCTAGATGAATGCATAGGGGAAAAACATGGGGGGAAAATATCGACAGAAGCACAAACCAATATCTGATGTAATATGTGGTGACTTAAGGGGGAGGTAACGTTCATTCTATAAAAACTGAGCTATCCTAAAAATTAAAAAAAAGCTACCTCTTCTACGCAACCTTCTCTGTGTCTGTCTGTCTGTCTTCCTCGCCGACGCCACTCATCCCTTGGGTATTCCTGGTCCTGCCGGGGCTGGACCTCGGCACCCATGGACAGAGGTGACTGGTGGGCTACAGTCCATGGGATCACAAAGATCAGACACGACTGAGTGACTAAGCGCAGCACATCTGTTTTACAAGAGGTGGAATGGGGTGGGAGGTGGAAGGCAGGTTCAACAGGCAGAGGACATATGTACCCTTATGGCTGATTCACATTAATGTATGGTCGAAACCAACACAATATTGTAAAGCAATTATCCTTCAGTTAAAAATAAATTTTAACAAGGCAAAGAAAAACTCAGTGGCATGCAAAGTGTGAGAAAACAGACCAACTAAAATACACTACTGAGAAGTGCTGAATTTATAAACAAGAGACTGCTGCAAAACAAACAAAACACTGCACCATGTTGTCACGCTGAGGAACAGTTTTGTACCAGAATATGTAAAAGTGACTGAATCAGTGTTGATGTATACTGGTTCAGTGGGTCAAGGTGTCTCAATGAAAATGAACACCTGAGACAGTCCATATTATTGACTTACTGGTAACAATAAAACACTTCCATTTAGCAGAATTTAACATGGTCAGAAGTCATAAAGCAGTTTTATTTTACCTAATTCACAATTAAGTTATAATAGCAGCAAATGGTATTTGGGGTTGTTAAAGTTACTCAGTTGCAGAGCTAGAGGATTTGATGAGGTATACAATTTTTCCCTCAAGGCTAAAAATGTAATTATGAAAACGTCCTGAGCTGAAAAACAGTGTTGTCAGCTGTCTCCAGGAAAGATAAAAGATCACTTAAAGGTAAAGAGATTATGGACAAAAGAGACACCAAATTAAGTGCAAACCATCAGTGTAAAGAGAGCAAGTTATAAACAAGAACTAAACATTAAAACATTTTACTATAAAGGCAGAATAGGGCTTTCATGTTTCTGAAAGAACAGCACTGAATTATGTCATTTGTGTCTCTGATTAGTTCATCAAGATGTTTAAAGACGAGTAGAAATCAAATGATTATTTAGCTCTGAATTGTGAAGAATGTGTCTCCATTTCTCAAAATGGCACAGTCCCACATCCAATAACCAAGGGACTTCTCTTCATAAATTCATATAAACTGCAAAGGATACTTACTCATTTTTTTCATTTCTTACCCCAAAACCTATCTTACTCTAAGTCTTCTCTGCAAAATAAAGATATTAACATCTGCCTTCACAGGATCACCGGGAAGATCAAATACAAGTAAATGAATAATACATGTGAAAGAACTTTGTACAATGCAAAGCCCTACACAGAAGACAATATTACAAAGTACCTTATATTTCTAAAGCCCTTCTCAAAGCATTCCCCACTTGACTCAATTCGCAATCATTAAGTAAGACCTATTGCATGTCAGGTACTCTATTAGATGGCAGGACTTAAGACACAAAATCCTCAACCTCTGGGAGCTCAACATACAGATTTTAGAGGGAAAAAAACAAACATTATCATCAGATAATCTTGTCTGTACTTGACAAAAATGCTGTGGAAGCATAGAGGAGAGGTATTTGTTATAAAGGAACTGGCATTTAAGGTAGAGAAATGACGAGAAAACTTCTATTTTCAGGACTCAGATCTTCTGCAATGTCCATTAAATACTTATGAATAACTTGAAATCATCTCATCTGACCTTGTTATCAGTCTTCTGATGGAAAAGAGGGGAAATATATTTTAATTTTTACAAGAGGCAAGTGAAGCTTAGAAAAGATTAGCAACTTCATTCATGCTAAATGATCTCACCTTCACAGTTTCAATAATACCTCAGTGGCAGAACTGGTCTTCAGACTCAAGAAGGGGTCACAGTTATGCGATACAGTTTACTTGGCATTTGCAAGAATGGGAAAGAGTATCGGGTCTTGTTGGAAGTTAAAGTTTTCATACTAGACACGTGTTCTGAAAAACTGAATCATGATTCTCAGAAAATCAGATGCTGCCATTGTACATTCAGAATAGAATCAAAACCTGGGAAATAAAGTCAGTATGCATGTACACGATTTACAGTCATGGACAGTCCAATCTCAAACCCAGAGCTGTTCTGGGAGGATAAAAAGAGACACAGACGTAGAGAACAAATGTACAGATACCAAGGCGGGGAGTGAAGTGGGAGGTAGGATTAACATACAGACACTACTATGTACAAAGCAGATAACCAATGAGAACCTACTGTTCAGCACAGGGTCACACGCACGCTCTGCGGTGACCCAAATGGAAGGAAATCCAAAAAGGAGGGGGCGTACGCATATGTATCGCTGATTCACTTTGATGTACAACAGCAACTAACACAACACTGTCAAGCAACCATACTCCAATAAAAAATTTTTAAATAAATAAATGTTAATTTGTATGCCATAGGAATGTCAAAGGAAGCGGTATTCATAAAACCATTAGCTTGGCCACACTACCCCATGGCAAGTATAAAAGTCCATGCATGCTCGGTGGCCCATGTGCGTTTAAAAAAAGAAGGGATTTTTACTGCCCTCTCCCCAGCCATAAAACACGCACTAACACATACAAATATACACACACAGGCAGGCACACAATACAGCGGTAGCAACAGTCCACACAGTGAGAGATTCCAGTAACTGTTGCTCTGCTCCTCAAGCAAGATTTTCTTGAGTATTTCTGAAGGATTTTCCAGGACTAATTTAGCAATACTCCTCTGTCAATAAACAGAGGTCAAGGAACTCCACATCATGGGAGTCTGATGAAGGTTAAGTGTACCGCTTGTGGAGAAGAGAGACGGGAACAGGACGCTCATCAAAAACAAGCTCAACTCCAAAAAACAATCTTAGTGACTAACAGTAAACACTTTGAAGAAATTGTATTCATTGACAATATCAAATATTGTGAGGCCATTAAAACTCATGTTCCAATTATCATTTTATGAGTCAATGCTCATGATACAATAATAAATTTTAAAAAGCAAGCTACATACAAAATTGATGGTAGTTTACTTAAATACACATGTATTAAGCATTTATATGTTATTTAATATCTTTTATATTTATATAATATGTAATTATACATTATAAATGTAAATATTAAACATTTAAATTGGCATTAAATATATGTGCAGGGAATATAGATTCAAAAGAAATACAATAATGTTAACCATCAGTTTTTAAATGTTTCATCATTTAGTACAATATTTGTTATAGTTATAATAAATATTTGGAATGAAAGTGTAATTTCCTGGCTAAAGATAGATTGAAAATATGCACTAGCCACTGCTTCCTCTCAAGTGTGCACAAAAACAAGCTTGCTTTATTGTGTTGTGTTTTAAGGCATAAACCCATAAGGGCAAAAATATCAAAACAGAAGACAATAACAACAACATATTGGAAGTAGAAACCAAATGAAAGAGTCATAACAGAATAACAGAACTGTAAAAGCTCAAATCAAGACTGCTAACGAGGACAGCAAGGAGGCAACATGATTTATAGCAGAAAACCCACAAAGCCCCAGAAACTAGTAGTGAAAGAATGAAAAGCTGTTTAAGAACCAGGCAGAAACTCTCACAGGACAATCCTCACTCCCTCACCAGCCAGCCAGCCCAGCAACCAACTGTTCTCCACCGTGGGAGAAGACTGGAGTTAATTCTCTGGCACACAAGAAATAGAACTCTGCAGTGGGAGACAGCAGAAGAGATGGGCAGCATCTTGGAAAAACAGAGAAGTACAGCCCCAAAGAAACAGCCTAGCCTATTTTAAACTAGAGGGAAGCCCCAGTTGATGTGAAACTTGTGCCTCTAACTTCCAATCAATTTTTCAGGGTTCCACTCTTCAATAAAGGCAGATAGCGAAGGATCATCATGCTTTTGCAGAATTTAGCCTAAGCAAATAATGGAAAGATTCTGGAATACAACCAGCTTCTTGAAACAGAGTAGGTAGAATATAATAGAAGACCCAAATTAAACCTCGTAGAAATTACACAGGCAGTCAGTGATACTGCTAAAGATAGAATGAATATATATATATATATATATATATATATATATATATATATATTTTAAAATGCTTTAAGTTCAAGGAGAAACAAGGTTTTCAAAAAGACCAAGTGAAGCAAGAACAAGGCCTGTCACAGGTTATGGCACAAGGGTGGTTAATCAGCTTGGAACTGGCTCAGTGGAATATAACAGAAAGCGCAATGTAGTGTCTTGAGTAATAGTTTTATTTTCTCATACAACATTTCTAATGATGATGTCAAATGCATCATCACGTTTTTGATGATGCATGTTTCTCTCTTTTTTCTGTCTTCCTACTGAGTGAGAATTATCATGTGTTTTTTGTCCTCATGATTTTTTACCTCCTTGTTGAAATGTGGCCATTTACCTTCAGGTTACGGAGAGGAGAGTAAGAGCAGGACTTCCTTGGTGGTACAGTGGATAAGAATCCACCTGCCAATGCAGGGGACACTGGTCAGTCCCTGGTCCAGGAAGATTCCACATGCTGCAGAGCAACTAAGCCAGTGCGCCACAGCTACCGAAATGCATGCTCTGGGGCCTGTGAGCCGCTACTAATGAGCCGCTGGGCCACAACTACTGAAGGTCGCATGCCTAGAGCCTGTGTTCCTCAACAAGAGAAGCCCCTGCACCACAATGAAGAGCAGCCCCCCTCTCTGCAACGAGGGAAAGCCCGCCTGCAGCAACAAAGACCCAATGTAACCAAAAATTAATAAATTTTTAAAAAACAGTAAGAGCAAAGATTAAAAAAAAAAAAAAGCACATACCAGTTTAAGTATGAAGAGCTCACCTAGAAATCCTCCTGGGTAACTTTTGCTCCTACGTTATTGATCAGAGTTGTGCCACATGGTCACTTATGGATACAAAAGATATGTAGAATTTTTTTGTTTGCTTTTTTACCTTAAACTGAACTCATTACCACTCTAAAAAAAATCAAGTTCTGGGCATAAGAAAGAAAGAATACATGTTGACAGGAAACAGGCAGCATATAGCACAGAAGATTTTTTTAAGTTGAAATGTTTCAATAATAGGCCTAAAACTCAATTCCAGTTGTCAATAAATTAGATGTGTACAATGAAGGGGACCCTTAATTTAATCCAGGTTGTTCTGTGCATTTATGGCAATGACCCCTAAGGAATAGATGCAAACAAAGGAAATACTGAAGAAACAGAAAATTGGAAAATCAGTAGTTATCTTACTTCACCTTTCAGGTAACTGCTTTCAGATGCTTCAGAATTTTTATGGAAGCAAATTTACATTATACTATCAGTTGTAGTTGGTGACAGTAAATCAAAATATATTTCTTTTTACTTGGTAAATCTAAGAAAACACATAGAAGCCTGACAATAAACTATCCCAGAATCCATAAAAAAACTAAAATTTAAATATAAAAATTACCTTTCTATTGCATAAAAATGTAATTTTACCAGTCCAATGTATATATCACTTGAAAAAATGTAGCTACAAAATACAATCTTTTTTATGCTTTATATTGCTGAATTTTGCAATTCAAAATAAAAGAGGCACATATAAACTGATTCCTTCTTTTATTTCTGAAGAAGTCACTATTTCTTTTTCATTGCCATCTGCTGTGATTAAGATTTTTACCCCCAAAAGGTGAATATAACAATGCAAAAAAGGAATAATTAACAACATTTTTCTCTCATTATATTTCTCACAGAAGCTAAAAGAACAAAAAATAACTGCAACTGCAGATATGTTTCAAAACAAAGACCTTAATAAATGTATTGTAGATTAAATGTATTGTAGATTATCTGAAAGTGTTAGTCGCTCAGTCGTTCACAACCCCATGGACTGAAGCCTACCAGACCCAGACCCCTCTGTCCATGGAATTCTCCAGGCAAGAAGACTGGAAGTGTTTGCCATTTCCTTTTCCAAGGGATCTTCCTGACCCAGGAATCAAACCTAGGTCTCCTGCATTGCAGGCATAGTCTTTACCGTCTGAGCCACCGAAGCCACAAACTGCTGAAACTGAATTGAACACGGTTTTCAGATAATAAATTAATAGGATAAAACCTGTATCTACATTTTTTAAAGGGGAAGCACTTTCTATCTACACACAGATGTGCAGTATGATCTGATAGTCAGTTTGAATTATTTCCAAACTAAAAATTGTGACACCTAACAAGCAGTCACTCTCAGACTAAGCTGCCCACTGGAATGACCTGAAAGCCTTTCACATTCACAGATTCCTCAGGCCTATCCCATAGGCTTGGATTCAGTAGGGTATGGGTTGACTGTAGGAATCTCTATTCCTTTGAAGCTTTCCAAGTGATTTTGATATGCAGCAAGGAGGCAACTGAATAAATCTTTAACAGCTCAAGTATTTGCTATGGGTAAAACTCTGCTAAACTTGGGAAGAGGGAAAGTTGATACATTTATTCTCATGTAGCTTATTATCTAGCTTACTGGGTTTTTTAATTGAGAACAAACTTGCTTCTCAGCAACATCTGGAAATGCCTAGAGACATTTCTGGCTGTCACCACTATGGGGAGGCAGGACGCAGTTGGGGAGGCAGTAGGACTACTGGCATCAAGTGTGCAGAGGCCAAAGGATGCTGCTAAACACTTCACAATGCACAGGACAGCCCTTCACAACCAAGAATTCTCCGGCCCAAATGCCACTTCTGTCAAGACTGAGAAACTCTGGTTCTAGCAGGAGGAATAAGAAATGTACATCAAAATATGTAACTCATGGCATAAGTATTTAAATGTCAATGCAAAAATATAGATAAACATCACCGTTTTTCAGAGTAGGGTAAGTTAATACCAACAGATAAAAAAATCTTAGACCTTGGAATGAAGTCTGCCCTTTTTTCCTACAGCCCTACCATGCAAGCATTTGTTCATTCAACATTAGTTGAAACACATTGCTTCAAGCATTTGTGGAAATGATAATTAACTAAATACTAATAGATAAAACCCCTGCTGTCATAAAAGTCAAATTTTAGTAGGAAGAATCAGGTAGAGTGACTAAAGCCTGAAAATTGAGAATATTAAGTGCTGACAAGTATGTAGGACAACTGAAATACCTACACATTTCTAGTGAGAGTGGAAATGCATACAATTACTTTGGAAAACTGGTTGGCATATCTACCAAAAGTGATTTGCATACCCTCTAATTTAACACTCCCATCTCTAGGCATACAATCATTAGAACTGCATATGTCTGTGCACCAGAAGACATGCACCAGAATGTTCATAGGAGGACTATGTTTAATAGTTCAAAACCAGATATAATAAAAATGTCTGTAAAAGTAAAATGAATATTTTTAAAACTGGGGTTTATTTATACAATAGAATAAATAAATTGAATGAGCTATAGTACACAAAATATAAAGATAAATCTCTTTATAGAGAGATTTATGTAACCATTGTAACCATTATGTAACCATTATGTAACCATTACATGGTTACACTCATGTAACCATGAGTGAAAAATGCCAAACACAAAAATTATATATGGTATGATCTCACTTATATAAAGATGTTAAAGAGACAAAATTAATCTACGGTGTTACAAGACAGAGAGTTGTTACTTTGGGAGGAGAGGATGAAGGGATTTCTGCAAGTCTTCTGGAGGCTGTAACATTCTAGGCCTTAGTCTGGGTAGTAGAGCCGATAACCCATATATTCTTTTCATTTTTCTATATACTATATTGTAGTTAAAACATTTACTTAATACCAAGGTGATTAATGCTATGAAGAAATGCAAAGTAGGAAAAAGAGTGAGAGGGAGACAGGTTGGTGTGGGGGGTATAATAATATATAGAGCAGGGGTCAGGAATTACTTTCTGTAAAGAGCCAAATAATAAAAATATAGTATGAGACTGCTACCATATGGTCTGTGTCAATTCTGTCACCAGAGCACGAAAGTAACCACAGACAATAAGTAAAGGAATGAGTGTGATTATGCTCCAATAAAAATTTACTTATGAATGCTGAAATCTGAATCTCACACAATGTCCTTGTGTCACAAATTATTCTGATTTTTGGTTTTTTCTAACCAACTAAAAGTATCATGCCATTCTCAGCTCAGGAACCATTCAGAAAGAGGCAGAAAGCAAACTCTGCTATGGGCCATAGTTGACAACTTCCGATGTACAAAGTGGTCAGGAAAGACCTCTCCACTGAAACAACTTTGCATAGAGCCTTAAAAAACTAGATAGCAAGTCACATGTTTATCTGAGAACAGAGTTTCTCTGGAGACAGACTAGCAAGTGACAAGCCCCTGAGATGGGAGCTCAGTTGGTGTGTTTGGGGAGTAGCTTATGTGGCTAGACAAAGTGAGCAAAGGGGAACAGTTACAACCCACCACCACACAAAGCTTTTTCTTTTTCCCTTGGCCACACCACACAACCCAAGGGATCTTAGCTTTTGACCAGGTAATTGAACCTCTGCCCAATGCAATGGAAGCATGGAATCTTAACCGCTGGACCACCAGGGAAGTATGCCTTACAGAGACAGGCTTTTAGCAAAATAACTCTCACAGCAATGGGGAACATGGATTGGAGGGAAGAATTTTCCAAAAGGAAGATGAGAGACTGAACTAGCATGAGAATGATGTGGAGAGAATGAAGGAGGCAGGTATTCAAGTGTTTTTAACTGTTCAAACCCACCACTGTAAAGACACACACTGAGTTCATTTTAAGCCTCATAAAATCAGACTATAATAAACGGCCTCTTTCCTTCATCCGTCCTTCCTTCTGTCTTTTCTTCATTGATTTTTTGTTTATTCTACCAGAAACTCCAAACCAAATAAGGTTACAATGATGCTGTTCTAGATAAATTCAGAATTTCCAAGTTAAGAAGAATGGCAATTAACAGTGACAGTCATTTTTAAAATGCGACATGTCTTGGTATGTACCTAATCTTGGCAGAAAGATTGCTTTAAAATTTCAACATGAAATGAGGTGATGATGCCTGGCATAGGCGAACAAATGGCTTGCTTACCGGTTTTTTTTTTTACTTAGCAAAATCAGTTTTTTATTGAACTTCAGATATCCAATGTTTATTCTCTTACTTCTTACCTCTTTTATAACAACCATTTGATATTAATAACTAAAAGGCATGGAAATAGATACTGATTGGTTACAATGGGGTGAAAAGTAAGGTGACAAGAAAGAATATTACTGAAAGCTTTCATAAAATGTCCTGTTATTTTTTCGTATCTTTTATATAGAGGATATATCTTGGGTAATGGACTATGCCCTTTTGATCTACAGACTAGGAACATAAGAATTCTACTAGCTAGATAGGGTTGTGTCAGGTATACTTAATATGATCTTTTACCCAATTTATTGTATACCTCGCTTCACAAGTTGGTGAAAAGGAAAACACATTTAGAATAATCATTAGCTAAGACAGATGCCAATTAAAAGTGGATGAATTTAGGTAAACAAAATTAAACTCTTAATTAGTACTTACAGGAAGTGCCTGCCATTTGTCAAACACTTCCTAGATTCTAAATAATATAGATAAATAAGATACTGGTACTTTAAATCCTATAAAAGCTCATTATCTTCTAGAAAAAAAGACTTAAAAGTAAATATTTGCAAGAGTTTGAATTGGGAGTGATTGAATCTGACTATTAACTAGTACTGATACACCAATTTATATATGCATAAACCAAAACTCCAACAAGTTAGTTCATATTTGTAATGTGACATAGCTGACAAATAAGTGATAGAGTGAAACTTGGGTGCAAAGCTTTTGCCCTATATAAAAATTTAACTTATTTTTCATCCTCATTCTACAGTCAGCAAATATTTACGTAGGAGTTACTATAAGCAGGGCATAAGCAGGTTATGATACTAGAAGTATTAGCATATTTTAGTGATCACTTGAAGTAGGTATAGTCTAGTGTTTAAGCCTGTTGATAGTCTGATTTCAAATTTCAACATCTCCCTATGTATACATAAGACCCAAGACAAAGTTAACTTAACCTCCCTTTGGTCATTAAATGGAACACAGAGGGGGTACTCTTTTGCCCCCTTCTGATGCCTATGTCAGAAGCTTTCTCTATCTCCTTTATACTTTAATAAAACTTTATTACACAAAAGCTCTGAGCGATCCAGCCTCGTCTCTGGCCCCGGATTGAATTCATCTCCTCCGGAGGCCAAGAATCCCGCGTCTTATCATTCAGCAACAACCTTTCATCTTGGGGGCTCGTCCGGGATCCTTCAGGACAAGATGGGCCTGACAATCTATGTGAGCCTACTTCTGCTGACTCCAGAAATCCTGAGTCTGCCGTTTGATCCTCAAGACAATGCCTTCCTGTCCTGGGCTCACTCCTATGCTGCATTCCACAATTGGTCTAACTGCTGGGTCTGAGGAGCACTCCCCTCTTCATCAGTGGAAGGCTTCCTGTGGTGGACATCTCCACTTCAAGGAAAAGACTTTCTCCAAGTCTGCGAATACCTTCGACAACAATCACATGTGATGCCTCTTCTTCGTCTGATGACATCTAACAACCTTAAGATGGACTGATGTAACTATGGACATAATGTGACTTTCATTTTGATTTTAACTTGGTTTAATGACTATTTTGCCTTACATCTGTAACTGTATAATGCTGTATAATGGGGTTTTCTAACCGTCTAAAAGCTTTTAATTTACAAATAGTTGTCCAAGCTCCTGTGAGTGCCACAGCCTCCTCCAACTATTACTTGGAGCCCCTGGATCAGACATCCTCACTATGAGGATTAGGAGAATATGTTGCCTCACCAATTTAGGGACAATGCCCGTTGTCAGCTCGGAAGCAGTTATGGAATGAGAACGACGCCCCTTTTCCCTAGGCAACATAATTCTCCTAAAAGAAAAGGGGGGAATGAGAGAGTCATTTCCTAGGCAGGTTGATAAGAAGTCTAGGGGTCCCCAAGGAGAGAGAGGTCTGGGATATTCAAGGAGGAAGAAAGGACAAACTTTACTTTTTTTCCTCTACATTCCTTAGGATTATATAACAATAATGTATCCTGCCTGAGGACAGTCTTTGGATTAAACCCTCTGGCTAATTCTGTTATCTTAAAACATAAATTATAGGAGTAGGTCTGGTTTTTACAAGGATGTATCCTGCCTGAGGACGATCTTTGGATTAAACCTTCTGGCCAACTTTGTTATCTTAAAATGTAAATTATTGGAGTAGGTCTGGTGAGGTCTTTACAACCTCCAGACATTCTTTGGATTCATTGGAGAGTATATAACTCCACTGCTAACACTAGCAAAGGGGGTACTCTTTTGCCCCCTTCTGATGCCTATGTCAGAAGCTTTCTCTATCTCCTTTATACTTTAATAAAACTTTATTACACACACACAAAAAAAAATGGAACACAGGTATTCCTATCACAGAATGATTAAAAGAAGTAAGTCAAATTACATAGTGCTCAAAATGCTGACAATAACTATTGCTATAAAACTGCCTTATACTTGTATACAGGATCTTAGTATCTTGATATGATTATGTTAACTACACTTATAGAAAGAAGATTTATCAAAACAGATGGCAAATTAAGAACTTGGAGTATTTATCATCTCACGATGATAAATATAAGCGACTGAACTGAAAATGGTTTTCACCCCAAAAGATACTCCACAATGTTGAGTAAATAAGTATCAACAATAAAAGGAATTTCTAAAATCTAATGAGTCTCATGTCACCTGGTTCTATGAATACCAGTCTCACGAGTATTCTAATTGATTTTTTCAAGGACCTTTTTTAAAGGATGGTTGACACCATGCTTTTCCCAAAAGCTTTAGAAGGATTACGAACACTGGAACAACTACAATTTGTTCTTATGATTAAGACTGGCAAGAAAAGGAAAGAGAAAAACACAAAAGAGTAACAAATACAGTCTGCTCTCATTATATTGTTTATGGTAGTACACTGCGTCATTAAGTTTACATGCAGTTTTCTCTTCCAACCCGTTTTCACTTACTCATAAAAGATTGTTTGAAGTTGACATTTCTTATCTCTCATTTATAAACAAAGGTTAACATGTATGTTCAAATGTAGAGAAAATTTACACATTTGCTCCTAGAATTTACTTTAAATAAAAAATTATATTCACGTCTCATATTAGTGTTTGGAAGCGAATTATGGGTAGTCACAAGCAAAGTATATTGTCAAATAAATATTTTCAGATAATGTAAATGCTGAAAAGCCTAAATGTTTCCAAATGCAAAATGTTAAACATATTTAGAATATAATCGGTTAGATACTGATCAGACTGAAAATTTAGCAGCACAGGGAAGATTCTATGCTACAAAAGGTGAAGGGATATTTTGAATTTAGTCATCAAAACCGTCTGTAGTACAGTTTCTTAGAAAAATTTCCTACCATTGAACTTAAATAGGAAGAAAGTCATTTTAACTAAGGGAAGTGTGAACCAAAAACTGGAAGACTATTACTGTAAACTGAAATACTGAATATTTCTTTTTCTTCTATTTAAGTTAAATGAAAACACAATAAGCTGATACATAAGAACAAATACAACAGAGATTCCTCACGCAGCAATGTCAGGGTGCAATTACATTAGACCCATGCAAATCTTCATTTGCCCGACTTTCACACATTTTAACAAAATTTCCATAAGTTTATAAAATTTTTATGTTTATAAAGTATACTAAGATATACTTTTTCCTTTTTTTAAAATTTGTTTATTGGCTTGGGTTTGTGTGTCTGTGTGTATGTGTGTTTATAGTGAGTAGAACATAGCCAGAAGCAGTAAACTATTTTCGGAGAAAAAATCATTTTTAATTTAAATGTGGGCTTTATAGAGAAGAGTAAGAAGCCCTGATTGAAGTTAATTTCAACAAATTAAAAAGAGACTACAGGGAAAACTTACTGGTACGAAGAAATGCAATCAAGTGTGCAACCATATTGATCTTCAAACACAATGCCGAATAGATAATAAAATACAATTTCAAAAACCCATTCATTTCTGTTATGAGGATACAGCAGATGCTGGTTTAAGTACGAGAATAAAACAAAAAGCCCATTGATTATTACAGCTGATACTGACAACACTGGATATACATAACTCTCCATAGTTTGTAATTGTTTGTGTCCTCAGGCGAAGTACTAACCCAGAGCTGGCACTGAGCCACTTTTATCTGAACAGACTCTCACACATTAAATATTTAGGCTTCAGCGAGGGAGGAAAAGGGAGGGAAATCAAACAGAGTCAGGGGATGTGTGCAGGAGCATTTGTCAGACTGTAAACACAGCATGTTCAAAGCCCCTCTTTTGCTCCCCTTAAAACTTCTCTTGTCTTTCTTTGATCGACAGAAGTCTCCTGAGCAGAGTTTATAAATTAGGCCAAAACAATGACTTGAGATAAATGCTGTCTTAACTCCTAAACAGAAATATTATTTTTAGGATTAATTCTTACAGCAGAACACTGCCTTGTTTGGTATAGAAGGATGTTGTCAGCTTTCTCTGTAGATCCTCATGGTATTAGAAGCACTACTTCCTCATTCAGACACAGGAAGCATAGAGGGTTCTAGAATGATTGAGAATGGGGTGATGATTTCAAGAGGAAAGGATTGAACTTACTGCCCTGAGAACTGTTCTCCCTCCCTCCTTCCTCCCTTTCTTCTTTCCTTTCCTCATTCATTCAGTCAACAAAAGTAAGAGCTTGTTGTTGTTTAGTTGCTCAGATGTGTCTGACTTTTTTTGCAACCCCATGGACTGTAGCCCACCAGTCTCCTCTGCCCATGGGATTCTCCAGGCAAGAATACTGGTGTGGGTTGCCATTTCTTCTCCAGGGGATCTTCCCCACCCACAGATCGAACCCTAGTCTCCAGCTTGGGAGATGACTCTTTACCACTGACACACCTGGGAAGCCCCCCAAGACACCATAACCAGGCTCTAATCAGAGCGGTTAAGCATAGCAGGGCCTGAGTCACTGTTGGTGAGGAACCACTCGTTTATCTTCCTGGTCTATTTCCTGTCTCATTTTCTCTGTGCTATCATCAAAATCTTAAATATTATGCTAGCATCATACCTTAAATGTGCTGAAGAGGTACATGTTTTGAAAAATGTGCTCCTCTACCTAATTATATTTCCAGAGGCTGGCTGTCACATGGAACGACCATACTGTTGGGGGGGAGAGAGAGAGAGAATAGATAACTAATTTTTTAAAACTAGATGATTTCAGAAACTGAAACTGCTGCAAAACCAATAAAACGCAATACGACAGGAGTGGATTTTGGCATAGACTGCTAAACTGTCAGGAATGCCCACTGAAATGATGAGCAGAAAGTTACCTTATCCAAGCTCTGGGTGAACAGCTTTGTGCATAGAAAAAGCACCAACAGCAAAGGCCCTGTGGCCAGAACAAGCTTGGCATATTAGAGGAATAGAAAGAAAGTAAGTGTGGCTAGAAAGAAGCAAGCTAGTAGAGAGTGGAAGGACTCTGATAGGATATTAGGTTGCAGATGGAGATAAGAATCAGAAAGGGGGAACTTACAAGCCACAACAAGCCGCTGAGATTTTACGCCTTGTTCCATGAGAAGCCACTGAAAGCCTGGGATGCTTAAATAATTACTTGGAACTTTTTAAAAATGAATATATTGTGTCCAAATCTTGTGAAGCAAGAAGCCACATCTTTTATATCCACAATTCCTTGTTTACAGAAATAAATTCATGTTCTCATGTATTTTTCTAAAATGGAAACAGCTCTAGTTTTATTTTCAAATGAAAATACCAGAGATACTTTGGTTTCCAATCCTTCAAAAGCACATATATTTTTATGACTGATTTTCTTTACCACATCAGTTATAGTTGTAGCAAATAATTTGAATAACTATGTTTATTTTTTGCCTTATGGACTATAAGCTTAGATTGAGTGACTGAACCTCCAGTGCATACCTGAGAGGCCAGCAAATATTCTAAGTGATTAAACTAATACAATCAAATAACCATTATTCATTTAACATGAATATTTTCCATATCATTAAGTCTTCTCAGCTGTATATTTTTTGCATAGCTGCAACATCCTATTGTTGACTAATTAAGGTGTTCCAAGTTTCATGAACATATTTTAACTCTATATAAAAATGTTCCTATTTGCTTAAATCTTTTAACTTACATGGACATGTTTAGGTCTCTGGACTTCTATCTTGCCTCAGTGTGTAAACAATATTGAAATTGAGTTTTTACACAATATTTTTTAATCTGTCATGGGTGGAACTATGTCCCTTTAAACGATGAGTTGAAGTTTTAACCCCTAAGATCTCAGAATGTGATCTGTTTTGGAAATAGGATCATTGCTGATATAATTAGTTAAGACAAGGTTATTATTTTAGGAGGGTGGATCCCCAATCCAACATAACCAGTGTCCTTTTTTCAAAAAAGCATGTCATATGAGGAGACGGGCATGCACACTTCATGAAAAGACAAAAAAACACCAGAAGCTGGGAAAGTCCTGGAACATATCCTTCTCAAAGACCATAATAGGGAACATGGCCCTTCAGACACCTAGATCTTGATTCTGGCTTCCAGAACCAAGAGATTAAAAATTTTCCGCTGTTCTGAGCTACCTTGCTTGTGGTACTTTGTTATGCCTGCACCATGAAACTAATACACAATCAGAGAGTCTTCAATGCTAAATTACCCTTAGATCATCTGAGAAGAAAATGCTTCACAACCCAAAGACATTATTGTGAAGTCCACCACACAACAGATCTTGAGTTCCTAACTTGGAACTCAAATATTAGAGAAGGAAAATGCAGGCATAGGATTCCTGGTTAAATTTTAATTTCAGATAATATATAACATGTAAAACACACTAGAAAACTGTCATTTATCTGAACTTCAAATTTATCCAGGCATCCAATGTTTCCATTTGCTAAATTTGGCCACCCTAAGAAGGTGACCACCAGGAAGTAAACATTCACTTGGTGGAGGGCACATTCACTTTCTTCTGAGGTTTATCCTGATGGTTGATGCTTACCAACAGTTGGCCAAGTGAAATGGAAGCAATAAATGCTAACCCTTGGTCAAGTTCAGTGATGTAGATTAGGAAAAGTCAAAAAAGATAAATGAGAGAACCAGAGGAGCAAAAAGATCACTAGAAGATTGTTGTAAATGCGTGGCAAGGGACTTCCCTGGTGGGTCCGGTAGTTAAGAGTCCACTTCCTAATGTAGTGGATGTGGGTTTGATCCCTGATTGGGGAACGAAGATCCTGCCACGGGGCAACCAGGCCTGTGCACCACAGCTATAGGGAAAGCCCGTATGCTGCCATGAAGACCCAGTGCAGCCAAAATTAAAATAAATAAAGTTAAACATGTGGTTAAGTGCCCCTTGGAAATGGAAGATGAAGAAAAACAAACCCTCCTATTGACAATGCATGTCCTTTGTGACATGGTTTATTAATCCAGTACTGATACTACTTTAAAGCCCCAGAGAGTATAGTCAAGAAAGTGGAAAAAGAATGATAAAAAAAAAATAGTATTTAGCTTCCATTTACTAGTGGAAGAGGCTCATGAAAGTTCTGAAGTGTGGCACAGACATGAAAAATTATTTTGAAAGTGCTAAACAAGTTACAACAAAATTTCCTGGCATTAATGTAACAGCAGATGAATATGTCTACTCTCATCTGATATTTGTGATAGAAAGAAGGATGATGGTAGGGCTCAAATTCAGATAAATTCACGAACGCTGCAGAAGTACATGCAAAAAATGGATCTGGCAAATTGAAAGCCCAGAAGTTCCCTGATAAATTAACTTAGGAAAATTACCCCCTAAAATGGTGAGACAGGAAAATGAAGTTTTCATTAGGAAAAGGGCCAAAAACAGGAAAGATGACAAAGCAAGTAAGTTTGATAATGATTTGGAAAAGGCCTGAACAGAATTCTGACTCAAGAGATGGAATTACTTTCTTAACCGGCAGGATTCAATATCTAGGGGTTAATTGTCAAAGTTAGGTTGAAATTTTGGTTAGGGGAATCCTAAATAATAATGAGAGAGAAAACTACCCAACAGAACAGAAAACATGTATATATTAAAAAATGAGCATACAAATGATCATAGCAGCATTATTGATAATAAATCAAGAAATGGCAACAACCCATTCCTCCAGACTCCCAGAGGAGGCAGATGGGCCCAAGGGACCACTGCTGTTACCAAAGCTCCAGTTCCTCATGGAGTTCAGGTGAAGAAGGGAAGTTAAGGGTCACTTTGATGGTCGCCATAACTGTCGACTAAAATGATGCACAGCATGAGAGTTGCGAGTTAAGCTTTATTTGGGGGCAAAATGAGGACTGTAGACTGGGAGATAGCATCTCAGATAGCTGGGAAACTACTGCAAAGAGATAATGGGGCAAGGTCAATACGTTAAGATTAGGTGAAGGGGGAGTTCAAAGCCATCAAGCTCTCATTTTACAAAAGGTTTTCTGCTAGCACGAGGAGCTGATGTGACCATGAAGGGGTTTAGTGCTTTTCTAGATAAAAGGAGATTCAAGGACTGGGACCATGAAATCAGTTCCTGAAAATAGCCAGTTTCCATGGAGCAGAGAGTACCTCACTCTCCACTGCAAACTCCCTTCAAGGCGTATCAAAGGTCAGCAGCTGTAGCAGCACACAGCTCCATCTCGGCAGAGGCTAGTAACTCAATTAACTTGCCTCCTCTTCAAGACAGGCTAGTCAGTTTTGATCTCCCAGCCCTCTGGGTGTGGAGGGAGTGGGAGGAGCAGTGGAGGGATTCCTGCAGGTGAGTAGAGCTGGTGTCCATCAGCCAGAACCTCTCTCCTTTCCTCACACCAGCTGATTCACAAGAAACCTCAATGACACAGCTGTAGGCCACCACCATGCTGAGCCTGCGGCCATCTTGCGGCCCACAGTAGTAACAGGGCAGACAGTGGTCCTGGAAACCTTCCTCATTCTCTCTTGTCTATAATCCATTAGAAGCTGCCATTTACCACAAGCCAAGAAAACTTACTTTGCCGAGTGGGGTTTCCATAATTGTTATATAAGTTTGATATATTAATCTCCCTTCCTCTGGTTTCTAGAGCATCTTTAGGGCCAAGATGGAAGAAGGACAAGCATATGTTATTAGGCTACTTTGTCAGTAATCAAAGCCCACTGCACTGCAATTAATGCCTGTTTGATGGGACCATCTAGAGGACTGATGACATATATAGAGAGGCAAAGGGCATCCCTGGTAGCTCAGTTGGTAAAGAATCTGCCGGCAATGCAGGAAATCCCGGTTTGATTCCTGGGTCAGGAAATCTGCTGGAGAAGGGATAGGCTACCCAGTCAAGTATTCTTGGGCTTCCCTGGTGGCTCAGCTCGTAAAGAATCCACCCAGAATGCAAGAGTCCTGGGTTCGATCCCTGGGTTGGGAAGGTCTCCTGAAGAAGGGAACGGTTACCCACACCAGTATTCTGGCCTGGAGAATTCCATGGACTGTAGAGTCCATGGGGTCGCAAAGAGTGGGACACAACTGAACAGCTTCACTTTCTTCATAGAGAGGCAAACAGGAGAATGTTCAGGACAGTGATTATTTTTGTATTTTTATTTTCAAGATCGTAGAGCTAATTAATGTCAGAATCAGGACTGTGACACAATACCTTAGCTCCATAGTTTCCACTCGAATGCTGAACTTCTGATATAGAGTTGACCAAAAAACCCATTCAGGTTTTTCCAAAACATCAGAAAAAACGGATGAACTTTTTGGCCAACCAAATATATAAAATGTGTTCCAAGATGATTATTAAAGGGGGTATTTTAAACCAACCTTAGTATAATAATTTTATTAGATGAAGAGAGTAAGGAAGAATCATTGGTGCACCTTTGGACATTTGTTTTTACTAGCTAATGTTCCATCTTAGCATATTTATTTTGTCAGCAGTATCCATATTTAATAAAATTAAGTGCTGTCTACACTGCTACTTCATACTTCTCATTTCATGTAAGATCTTTTTTTTTTTCAAGTATGATAAACTAGCTTAGGTTTTTAGATAAGATTACAACTATAACTTTTAAAAACCTAAATTTTTGTTGAGTCCAAGCCATAAAAATACATCAGAAGAATGGAGAACCTAGCCACTTAATCATACAGATTATCAGGACTTCTATAAAAAAACTTTTAAATGGCAAGAAGCTAAAATGTTAAGTGTGGATGGTAATTACTTGCCTTTATCTCTTGTGCCAGGTTTCAAACCTCACCATATGGGTGTTTGTGCAATATTAAATAGCTATTCAAGTGTGTAATGAGGTATAGATACTAAACGGGACCAAAGATAGAGCATGGAATAGGTCAGAACAGACCAATTCTGCAGAAATAAAAGAGGGAAAAAGTTACTGATAGATCTTCATTATTCCAGCAGTACATGTACTTTGAGAGCCATTTAACAAAATGCAGAAAATTCTACTTTTTGTTATTTTTTTATAGGTAACAAAATACTATGGAGGGAAGCAGGAAAGAGATTGAGACTAAAACAACAGACTTGCCAGAAACACCCTCTAGAAGTGGGATGCCTGAATAACTTGACTTGCTCAGGACAACTCAGTTCAGGACCTGATATGACCCAGCAGTCCCACTCCTGGGCATATACCCAGAGAAAACCATAATTCAAAAAGATACATACACCTCAATGTTCACTGCAGCACTATTTACAATGTTCACTGCAGCACTATTTACAATAGCCAGGACATGGGAGCAATTTAAATATCCATCAACAGAGGAACAGATAAAGAAGATATGGTCCATAACTATAATGGAATATTACTCAGCCATAAAAAAGAACAAATTGTGTCATCTGCAGAGTTATAGATGGACCTTGAGAGTGTCATACACAGTGAAGTAAGTCAAAGAGAAAAACAAACATTGTACATTAATGCATGTATGTGGAATCTAGAAAAATGACCAAGATGATCTTATTAGCAAAGGAGAAATAGATGTAGAGAATAAACACATGGACACAAGGGAAAAGGGGAGGGGCAGGATGAATTGGGAGATTGGGATTGACATTTATACACTATTATGTACAAAACAGGTAACTAATAAGAACCTACAGTATGGCACAGGGAACTCTATTCAGTGCTCTGTGTTGACCTAAGTGGGAAGGAAATCCAAAAAAAGGAGGGACACGTGTATACATATAGCTGATCCACTTTGTTGTACAGCAGAAACTGACAGCAGTGTAAACAACTATCCTCCACTAAGTAATAATATTTAATTACTCCCAGGCCCTGTTTTTTACCCAAAAATATATTCCAGTTTGGTTGATAAATTATATGACCATGTTATCCACCATGATTTTCAATAGCTGTCATGAGAGCCCACCTCAAAAAATTTTAAGCATGAACTTGCCTCCAAGCTCTATCTCTAAAGGTGGCAGCCAGAAAAGATACTTGAGAAGAAAGAGGGTTATCTGGTTGATATTTTAATCTCAGGCTATGATAGGTGAGAACAAAGGTTTAGATGATCTGAGCTATACTCGAGGAGATGTGATGCGGTGTATATGTGTGTATGTCAGAGTCAGTGACCAAACGAAGCCAATGGTTTTGATCATGAGACATGGTGTGTTGCCCCTTCACTCTGATACTCAAAATATATGGAATAGCAAATATATCAAGCCTAATGCTCAAGTGTAATAAAATCAATATTTTTTTCTGAGCAAAATTTGTATTTTTTAGGAAACAGAAAAACAGAAACGGTGAATGTTTTAATTTGTAAAATCCCCAAGATACACTACTAAATGGCAAAAGCAAACAGGAAAACATATAGTATCTTCTATTTTGGGAAAATGTGTCAAATATTTGGACATGTTTGTGGAAAAGTGTCTGAAGGATTCTCTGTCTCTCTCAGATGCAAACTAGTACATACAAAATGGATCAACAAGGTCCTACGTTATAGCACAGTAACTAATCCAATATCCTATGATAAACTATAAGGAAAAAGAGTATATATAAATATGTATAACTGAAACACTTTGCTATACATCAGAAACTAACACAACACTGTAAATCAACTATACTTTGAAAAAATAAATGAAAAAAAAACCAGAAGAATGGATGAACAACAAAAAAAATCAATGGAGACTTTAGCTACAACAAAAAAGTAACTAGTCATAGTTACTTTTACTAGTTACTTTACTAGTCATAGTTACAAAAAAGTAGTCATAGGTTAACAGTAGGATTGATAAAAAATTTTTCTTTTTATTTCTATAATGAAAGACTCTTACAACAGGTATTTCTGTAATAAAAAATGATAATGAAGCTGATAACAACAACAAAGCACAAACTTTTCATTTCTCCTCTGAACCTCCCTTAATCTCCAGCCCCAAAAACAAAACTACTAAGAGATCAATAACACCAAGTGATTTCCTGAGGTTTTCTCACCTGAGTTATGGTTGGTATTGTAAAAAAATAAATATATACTATCAGCCATGTGTGGCTCTTTGGTTTGTGTTGTAGATAGAGACAGTTGGTATGTGTGTTAGTCTACATTAGCATCTGAAGTTCTTTGAATCTAAATCTGAGTAAGTCAAAATGATTCTTCAGACCACATCAGAAAGTTTTAGTCCATCTTAAGTACTTAAAAAAAAAAAAGGTCCTAGTGGAATCAAGTCATTCAATATAAATCACTACATAACTAATTCAGTTGCAGTTCAACTGAAAAGATAAACCAATCAAGAAAACCAGTTAACTGGTATCTCTAAGGTACAGTTCACAGAAATATGCCACTTGATCAGTATCTATTACTGTTCCCAGAAATATGCCACTTTATCAGTAATTATTAGTTTAATTATAATTTTCACTAAAATCACAAAATATGCATAGTATCCTATAGTAGCACATGAATAATATTCCAAGAATATATGAATTTTTCATATCTCAGATCAGACCATTGCTAACTTGAAATTTTTAAGATAATGTGTTATTGTTTGCCTCATTGACCAATCTCTTCAAAACATAGTCAAACAACAAATTGATGTTACTGTCAGTATACTGAGCTTTGACAGCTTATTTGAATCAAACTGTATATTCTACTATAATTTTAGAAGTCACATTGAGGTAAAAGCAGATTCTTTATATCTCCAATTTGTTTTCTCCACTACAGTTAGTGCAGCCTTTCAAAGGTAACCTCTGAACACATCACACCTTTTTTAAAAGTTTTATTTATTTTGATTGGAGGCTAATTACAATACTGTAGTGGTTTTTGCCAGACATTGACATGAAACAGCCATGGGTGTACATGAGTCCCCCATCCTGAACCCCCCTCTCCCCATCCCATCCCTCAGGGTTGTCCCAGTGCACTGGCTTTGAGTGCCCTGTTTCATGCAACAAACTTGGACTGGCGATCTATTTCACATATGGTAATATACATGTTTCAATGCTATTCTCTCAAATCATCCCACCCTCGCCTTCCCCCACAGAGTCCAAAAGTCTCTTCTTTATATCTGTGTCTCTTTTGCTGTCTCGCATATAGGGTCATAATTACCATCTTTCTAAATTCCATATATATGAGTTAATGTCACCCTGATTATTTAACTTATATGCAGAGTACATCATAAGACACACTGGGCTGGAAGAAGCACAAGTTGGAATCAAGATTGCTGGGAGAAATATCAATAAGCTCAGATATGCAGATGACACCACCCTTATGGCAGAGAGTGAAGAGGAACTGAAAAGCCTCTTGATGAAAGTGAAAGAGGAGAGTGAAAAAGTTGGCTTAAAGCTTAACATTCAGAAAACTAAGATCACGGCATCTGGTCCCATCACCTCATGGGAAATAGATGGCAAAACAGTAGAAACAGTGTCAGACTTTACTTTTTTGGGCTCCAAAATCACTGCGGATGGTGACTGCAGCCATGAATTAATTAATTCATTCATTAATTAATTAAAAGACACTTACTCCTTGAAAGGAAAGTTATGACCAACCTAGACAGCATATTAAAAAGCAGAGACATTACTTTGCCAACAAAGGTCCGGCTGGTCAAGACTATGGTTTTCCTAGTGGTCATGTATGGATGTGAGATTTGGACTGTGAAGAAAGTTGAGCACTGAAAAATTGATGCTTTTGAACTGTAGTGTTGGAGAAGACTCTTGAGAGTCCCTTGGACCGCAAGGAGATCCAACCAGTCCATCCTAAAGGAGATCAGTCCTGGGTGTTCACTGGAAGGACTGATGCTGAAGCTGAAACTCCAATACTTTGGCCACCTCATGTGAAGAGTTGACTCGTTGGAAAAGACCCTGATGCTGAGAGGGATTGGGGGCAGGAGGAGAAGGGGACGACAGAGGATGAGATGGCTGGATGGCGTCACCGACTCGATGGGCATGAGTTTGAGTAAACTCCGGGAGTTGGTGATGGACAGGGAGGCCTGGCATGCTACGATTCATGGGATTGCAAAGAGTCAGACACGACTGAGAGACTGAACTAAACTGAACTGTACTGACGTTTTTCTTTCTGACTTACTTCACTCTGTATTATAGGCTCCAGTTTCATCCACCTCATTAAAACTGATTCAAATGTGTTCTTTTTAATAGCTGAGTAACATTCCATTGTGTATATGTACCACAGCCTTCTTATCCATTTGTCTGCCGATGGACATCTAGGTTGCTTCTAGGTCCTATCTATTATAAACAGTGCTGCAATGAACATTGGGGTGCATGTGTCTCTTTCAATTCTGGTTTCCTCGGTGTGTATGCCCAGCAGTGTGATTGCTGGGTTTTTTGGCAGTTCTATTTCCAGTTTTTTAAGGAATCTCCACACTGTTCTCCATAGTGGCTGTATTAGTTTGCATTCCCACCAACAGTGTAAGAGGGTTCCCTTTTCTCCACACCCTCTCCAGCATTTATTCTTTGTAGACCTTTGGATAGCAGACATTCTGACTAGCGTGTAATAGCACCTCATTGTGGTTTTGATTTGCATCTCTCTGATAATGAGTGATGTTGAACATCTTTTCGTGTTTCTTTTAGCCATCTGTATGTCTTCTTCAGAGAAATGTCTGTTTAGTTCTTTGGCTCATTTTTTTTATTGGGTCATTTACTTTTCTGGTATTGAGCTGCATGAGCTGCTTGTGTATTTTTGAGATTAATTCTTTGTCATTTGCTTCATTTGCTATTATTTTCTCCCATTCTGAAGGCTGTCTTTTCACCTTGCTTATAATTTCCTTCATTGTGCAGAAACTTTTTAGTTTCATTAGGTCCCATTTGTTTATTTTTGCTTTTATTTCCATTACTCTGGGAAGTGGGTCATGCAGGATCCTGCTGTGATTTATGTCAGAGAGTGTTTTGCCTATGTTTTCCTCTAGGAGTTTTATAGTTTCTGGTCTGATATTTAGATCTTTAAGCCATTTTGAGTTTATTTTTGTGTATGGTATTAGAAAGTGTTCTATTTTCATTCTTTTACAGGTGGTTGACCAGTTTTCCCAGCACCACTTGTTAAAAAGATTGTTTTTTCTCCATTGTATATTCTTGCCTCCTTTGTCAAAGACAAGGTGTCCACAGGTGCATGGATTTATCTCCAGGCTTTCTATTTTGTTGCATTGACCTATATTTCTTCCTTTGTGCCAGTATCATACTGTTTTGATGACTTTGTAGTATAGTCTGAAGTCAGGCAGGTCGATTCCTCCCGCTCTATTCTTCTTTCTCAAGAATGCTTTGACTATTCAAGGTTTTTTGTATTTCCATACAAATTGTGACATTATTTGTTCTAGTTCTCTGAAAAATACCTAAGCAGAGGTCATATTCTGTTGGTAGCTTGATAGGGATTGCATTGAATCTATAGACGGCTTTGGGGGTATATAATCATTTTCACTATATTGATTCTTCCGATCCATGAACATGGTATATTTCTCCACCTATTTGTGTCATCTTTGATTTCTTTCATCAGTGTTTTATAGTTTTCATGCACTTTTGAAAGCTTAAAATTTATCTTGGCTCCTTCCTGCCTCAGCATGAAATCAGTACTCCTTATGGTGGCTAACAAAGTCCTCATAAGCACATTTCTGCCTATTATCTAGGCTCCTCTTTTGACATAGTTCCTCTCACGAGACATAAGCTATGCCTGAATTTGCCATTATTTTTTTTTTTTTTTTTGCCATGCTATGCAGTACGTAGGATCTTAGCTCCCCAACTAGAGATCGAACCTGTGCCCCCTGCAGTGGACACAAGGAGTCTTAACCACTGGATCATCAGGGAAGTCCCTCAATTTCCCATTCTTTGTCTTTTCTTGGGGCTTTTAAATATGCTACATCCTTTGACTAAATCATTTCCCTCTTCTAGTGTCTATTCAACCATTTGATTATATTCTAAGATTTTACTCTATTTTCTTCCAAAACACTTCTTTAATCAAGTACTGAGTTCTCTGTATTCTCATAACTCCTTATGTTTACCCCATCCTAGCACTAGGCTCTCCAAGTAACCTATATAACCAAGTTATCTAACCCAGTGCTAAGACATAGGAAGCTCTTTTTTTTTTTTTTTTTTTTTTAGGAAGCTCTTTTTATTTTTATGTTTATGTTTATTTATTTATTTGGCTGCACTGGGTCTTAGCTGTGGCATGTGAGATCTAGGTCCCTGACCAGGGATCAAACCCAGAAACCCTGCATCGGTTGGAGAGTCTTAGCCACTGGATCAACAGAGAAGTCCTCACAGGAAGTTCTAAACAAACATTTACTGAATAAGTAAATTAATTACTCAAAAAAGAAGCCAGTGAAAAGGAAAAAAAAAAAGAAGAAGCCAATGAATCTGACCTGTAATTTCTCTCTTTCAACACTTCTTTTTGCTGTGGCATTTACTGGGCTAAAATGTCATTGTGTCAGAATGATATCTAAATATCCTTCTGTGCCCATAACAGAATTAATTCTCGAAATAGACATGCCCTGATATGTAACTAGATGTTTTTATTATTGCTTTGGGAAGTGCTTCAGCAAATACATTTCTTATTTTTGTAGGACAACTGACATCTCATAAAATTCTTCCACAAATAATCAACTCAGAAATGATTTCATTCTATGTAATAGATTTTCTGATTCTTCATACCCCACATTTTATTTTGTATGAACTTATGTTGCTTCATTTTTAGTCCTCAAATTCAATGACCAAGATAATATAATGTCACAGAATATGACCTCTGCTCAGAAAAATTCCATTTCCACACCATGTATTTACAGGGCTTGGTGAAGGATGAAACAGCTCTTCAATTCCTTCCCCTTATCAACTAACACAGCAATTTCTGACACTCCCCCCCACCCCCCGAGTGGTTTTTTCTTTCATTTCCAATTATGCCCTCTGACCTAATTAGTATAACTAGCCTTGGACACACAATAAACAAAAGCAACAAACAAAAAAGCCCACAAAATTCTGATTCATAGCCTGACTTTCATAGATTTTGCAGATCTAAGTTTTCAGCTGTCTTCATAACTCATAACCTTTAATCCCAACATCAATCTCAGCATTCTATTCAATGACAGCTGCTGTCTATTGAGCAGTAGCAAAGGTTTTGGAAAGTTTGTGGGAACACAAAAGTTGCCCCATTCGTTTTCATTAGTAAACTCAGGGGACACAAGTTTCATGAAAATTGCCAAGAGCACTCCTGGCTGTGTCTGGATGATTTATTATTAGACATCATATTTCTTTTCAAAATATGGTTAAAAGAACTCAAGAAAATCATGCAATTGTTTTACCTGAAATATTTTGTAATTTTATCACCTGAGCACTGAAGCTGCTGACTAGAATATTGATAGAATAACACAAAAGGTTTTGCATGGCTGGAGACAGATAGCAAGACCCATAAGTAGCAGAGTATAACATGGTTAGTTCCTATGGAGGTGACCAGAGAGGAGAGAGTGTACATTGTAAAAGGACAACTTGCCATACCTTTAAAAAAAATGGAAAAACTGTTGTTACTAAAAAACGAAGTCATAAAACATTAAGGCAATATACCAGCACTAGAGGGCAAATATTATAATTTATAAAAGCAATTAACAAAACCGTTAGGCTGTGGTTTTAGGCTAAATGGCCCATGCTTGCCCTTGAGGAGCCTTGAGGAGCTAATTTCCTAGGAATAATATTCAAGACCTTCCACACACGACCCGATTTACCTTTCACAGCTCATAACCTGCAGTGCCAGCACTGCCGGTCCAGGATCTACACTTAAGCAACAGGGTGTTAGTTTGTGTTCCCATTCCCCACTGCACTGGAGGATCCCCTGGGGGAGCCTTGGAAACTGTGTCCAGGACCCAGTCCAGACTGATGAAATCAGAATCTCTAGGTGTGGAGTTTTCCAGGTGATTGATTATATATATTTATACATATATATATTTGGCCTCAAAGCTTGCAGAATCTTAGATCCCTGACTAAGGATCGAACCTGGACCCTCAGGAATGAAAGCACTGAGTCCTAACCTCTGGGTCACCAGCAAAGTCTCTCCAGGTGGTTAGAATGTATAGTCTGTGCTGAGACTCACTGCTCTCCTTACGTTTGACTAGGCACCTTTCCCCATCAAAGAACTATTTTCTCTCCTTTGCACCAGCAAAGTCTCTCCAGGTGGTTAGAATGTATAGTCTGTGCTGAGACTCACTGCTCTCCTTACGTTTGACTAGGCACCTTTCCCCATCAAAGAACTATTTTCTCTCCTTTGCTCATATGACTCCCTCAATCTGCTTTTTACCATGGTACTAATTTTTCTTCTCTCCAGATTTAACTGAAATGCCACTCTCATCAGCAGTCCAACTTTTTCTACAATCCACTCTTAGACTCAGCTAGATTAGCTGAGCATGGGTAATCTGAATTCAGCTGTACTAGCCTTCTGCTAAACTACCTGTGATGTGTCACCATCTAGGGTTTGGCATGTCACCATCAGCATTTATTCAACTTATCCATCAACAATATGCTGCACACCAATTAAATTTTTTAAAAAAGACTCCCTTTAAGCTGAACCTGACATTTGTATCAACATTTTCCCCTAAACTTCCTGGATCTAATGCCTGATAATTTGAGGTGGAGCTGATGTAATAACAAAGGAAATAAAGTGCACAATAAATGCAATGTACTTGAATCATCTCCAAACCATCCCTCCCACCTCCATTCATGGAAAAAATTCTTTCACGAAATCAGTCCCTGGTGCCAAAGATTGGGGACCGCTGCCCTAAACTCCGTTTCCATAGTATTTTTCTTCTTCCCCAGATTATAGCCTTAATTTTATTCTACTTTGCATCACAGAGTTAGCTGTATCTCCTTGAAGACAAGGAACATATCTTACTGACTTGGATAAAATCCATGACATTAACACATAGCAATTGGTTGATGACTATTTGTCACTGTTTGCTTTTAAGAGTACAGAACTAATAAAACTTGATTAGAGTTACAAATTTGTCATATACCAGCTGACATCTTAAGCAAGTCAGTTCATCAGTAAGGCCTCATTTGTCTAATTGTGAAATAGAGAAAATTGAGAATACTGCTTATATTGCAGGATTGTTAAGAATATAAAATAATACCTGTTAAATAACTTTTTTAAGTGGCAAATACAACCCAAATTTCAAACAAAGGAAAAGGTCTGGAAAAGCCTCATCTGTGATAATCATTATACATATCCATACTATGTGTACATGAATACACACACACACATTGAGAGTCTAGGACCCTTGGACAATGCCTGAGACCATGGCTGAAGGGGTAGATGGAAATGAGACCATTCATAGGTTTTATAGCCCAAACAGACGCTGCTCAATCATATTCTAAGAACAATGGGATACAACTGAAGCAGGGAATAATAAAGTTATATTTAAGATTTTAAAAGTGAACACTGGCTTTTGTGTTCTCGAAAGAAAGTGCTATGGGAAGGGGACAATGAAGGAAGCAAGGACAGCTGTTAAGAAGCTACTGTAATAGCAAACAAGAAAGCAATTTTAGGCGTCAGGCAATCTTATATCATCGTACAGCTCCACTGAGATAGAAAGCTATTTTCATTCACACTAAATTTATTATGTATATGACTCCATTTTTCTCTGCAGAAGCACTTTCTCTGTATAAGTAATTAAAATATTTTCAAGCAAAATATTTTATCCTTTCACAATATTAACCATATTAGCAGTCTTAGAAACTGAAAATGTTTCTCTACAGCTGAACTTCATCTCTTTAAGAAGAAAGCATGTTTAACTGCTAAAGCTACAAATCTAAAATTAAAGATTCAAAGAGCCTCAAAGTCTCCCTCAAAGAGAACATCTCTAAATGGTCCTTAATTTTTCCTTGCAGCAAGAAAATTCTGCATCAGCAAAAATTACCTGCTCTGAGCTAAGAGTAAAGGACCCCGGAGTATGTGGGTTTGAGAGCCAGGGGCACATAGGTGATGTGAGGTGTGACATCACGTCCACCACGAATCAGAGAACGAGAACGTAACAGTCCTTCTGTTTTTGTTCAGTCACTCAGTCGCGTCCAACTCTTGCAACCCCACGGATTATACCCCGCCAGGCTCCCCTGTCCACGGGATTTCCCAGGCAAGAACACTGGAGTGGGTTGTCATTTCCTCCTCCAGGGGATCTTCACCGACCAGGGATCAAACCCAAATCTCCTGCATGAGCAGGCAAATTCTTTATCCCTGAGCCACCATGGAAGCCCCATACAGGCAAATACCTGTTAGCCATGGCAAAGGGCTCAGGGCATCTTTGGGGTAGGAAGGCCAGAATCACAGTGACTGGCACAGCAGTAATGGAAGCAAACAAAAATGCAAATCTGATGAAATAAAAAGAGTATCAGTTTGGGTGAATCAGGCAGACAAGGGATCATTCACAGCATTATCACGTTCCCACTGGATAACTTTGTGTAGTTAAAACTTGGAGCTTCAGTTTTTCACTTGCAGAATGAGAAATTCACCTGTGCCATGTTATTGTGAAAGTAAACAAAATGTTTATAAATCGGTGCAGTGCCTAGAACAGAGTTGTATTCATTATGGTTATAGATACCGACATTATCATGAGCTATACTTAAAGGCTGATAATGATCACCCTCAAAACTATATAACAAACTTGTTCTGTAAATGCTCTGTTATTTCCTGCCTTCAACCTAGATCATGATTCCTTTAAGGACTGTCTGTCTGTGGGCATATGGTTAACTGTAGCAACACAAAAAACTAAAGAATACCAAAATAGTTTTGAGAAGAAAGAAAAGAGGAAAAAAGAAAGAAAGAGGAAAGAGGGAAGAAAAAAATAAAAGAACAAAGAACATAATCTATTTTGAAAATAATCCCTTTTCACTACATACTCTAAATTTACTTCCTCATAATTCCTTTTCCTTTGGATATGAATTCATCTCAATAATATTTCCTTTATTTTTAGATAATGCACATATTATCCTATAACATTTGCCTTTGCTTTCATGGGATTTGTTCATATTAAGAAAAAGCACAAAATTTACATATTATTAATATTGATTAATCACATCCTACAAAGGCAAAACAAATACTTGTCACTTGATCACCACACTTGTACCAGGCAGCCATCTCTTTACCAACAAGGAAGTGGTGTCTCGGTGCTAATACTTCCACCCAGGCTTTTCTAACACCAAAAGCTTCTGTGTATTCCATCTGTGCGCCTGCCTCAATTCTCAGAAAGTGTTATTCAAGTCTCTTGCTTTTATACATTTGTTTGCAGATTTACTAACAAAGCAGTGTGGAGGGCATTTTTTCTATGTATCTGTCCTCTCTGCCTATTAAAGCCTTACCTCACATCTTCAAAGAAAGTTCAGCTCCTCCCTTAAGCTTGTCCTAAAATCTTATCACTTACACAGAAACCTGCTTATGTGAATGAATATCAAGTGTGGCTATTTCAAATTCCTCTAGGCTTTTGGGCTAATAGTTCCTAGGTTCCACGCTAAGTGGCTACATTCCAACCACAAGTACAGAAAAATCCTTGAGACATACTGATGTGGAAACTCAATCAACAAGACAAAGAAACTAACTGAAAACAGTCTAAGGTTAAAATTCTTGTCTCCTTGTGAGAATCTCCCTCACACAAAGATTAACTGTTGTTTTCCTTTCAGAATACCCCAGCAAATACAAAATTCTTGTTTTAGTAATAAGAAATAATGTTGACATCAGCTCCAGGGAGGAGACCACCCACCAAATCGCTGTCACTATAAGTTCCTGAGGGATACACACATGAAAAGTAGAGCCAAGTCCTACATGTGGTGGACTCAGAAAGCCATGAGCAAAGAAGGGACATCTTTTCTCCCTCAAGCCTAGGGCTTTGCTCCCTACCTTCCCCCTTTCCTTTCAGGCACACCTGGGTTTCTGCTTGGCCTCCTGAGAGGATAAGGAGATGAGCAACTAAGCATGAGGATATCCAGGTCTCTCATATATCACACAAAGGACATTCAAAAGACAAGAGAGCACAGCAAGCAGGACTAGGACTTCCCTGGTGGTCCAGTGGCTAAGACTCTGTACCCAATGCAGGTTCAATCCCTCATCAGGGAACTATATCCCACACACAGCAGTTAAGAGTTCACATGCCACAACTAAAGATCCTGCATGTTGAAACTAAGAACCAGCACAGCCAAATAAATAAATAAATACATGTATTTAGGAAAGAGGAAGAAAAAAAAAAGCCAATGAGAGATATTCCAAAGTAGAGAGCCCTACAAAGCCTTGACTCTCTTGGTTGGTTATACTGAGAGTTCCACCATAGCTCACAGGTCTGAATTCCTGGTTCAGACCCTTTCTTCATCTTGAGGACTCTAAATAAGGAGAGGCTTCACGCTATCCCTGGGAGCCTCTGAGAAACCTCTTTTTTGAGTCACTATTCAGCATGGTATAAACAGAGATTTGAACTGGCATTGGCTTGATAGCAAGATTACATGTTTAACAACTAGAAAGCCTGAAAAGAATAATAAATTATGCTATCTTTGTTTTTATTTTTGATGCATTTCTATTTAAAAAAAAAAAAAAAAAAACTTTAGTCAATGGTATCCTATGTACTTTGAAGAAAAATCAGACTGGAGAGACCAATGTGTAATAGAGATACCTAAGAATTAAGCTGGAATTAAGATTGTTGGGAGAAATATCAACAACCTCAGATGTGCAGATGATAGCACTCTAATGGCAGAAAGAGGAACTAAAGAACCTCTTGATGACAGTGAAAGAGTAGAGTCAAAAAGCTGGCTTAACCAGAAAGATAAAGACCATTACAGTATACTAACACATATATATGGAATTTAGAAAGATGGTAATGATAACCCTATATGCAAAATAGAAAAAGAGACACAGATGTACAGAACAGACTTTTGGACTCTGTGGGAGAAGGCGAGGGTGGGATGTTTCGAGAGAACAGCATTGAAACATGTATATTATCTAGGGTGAAACAGATCACCAGCCCAGGTTGGATGCATGAGACAAGTGCTCGGGCCTGGTGCACTGGGAAGACCCAGAGGGATCGGGTAGAAAGGGAGAGGGGAGGGGGGATTGGGATGGGGAATACATGTAAATCCATGGCTGATTCATGTCAATGTATGACAAAAACCACTACAATAATGTAAAGTAATTAGCCTCCAACTAATAAAAATAAATGAAAAAAAAAAAAAAGCTGGCTTAAAACTCAACATTCAAAAAACTAATATCACAGCAAACAGATGGGGAAAAGGTAGCAGCAGCGACAGACAACTAATATACTGAACAACTGACTGTGAAGCTTGGATCAGAGACTGGAAATAATAGACAGATTGCTAGTTGTTGTTTTTTGGTTTTTTTTGAGGTTTTCACATGTCTGATGATAAGCTAAAGGCCAACATATAAACACATAATTACATTACCGTGTAGTAAATGGTATAAAAGACATATACACAAGAAGTTATCGGAAGATATAACCATGTGAGAAGTATGGGAATCATTAAAAACTTGAAGGAAATGATGCCTAATCTACATCTTGAAGAGAAATACCAATTAGCTCACCCACAGGCAGTGAGACACAGTGCTATCACTAACTAGGCTATTTTGTTGTCAGGTGGGTAAAATCTTCTATAAGTAAGACCAGGGAGGAACGCATATTGTACAGGGAAACGGGAAGCAATATGTTAGGGCAGTTTAATAGCTATCATATCGCTTGTACACGTGTGATCAAAATATAAAACTGCATACAGAGGTTTTATCCATTGGTTTCTGCAGAAATCTTTCACTCAATATATTCTTTGACACTGTGTTCACCATTGGTTGTTGATTATTGCAACTGTCTCTTCAAAATGAATGCCAGTTGTGGGACTCTCCTGGTGGTTCAGTGGTTAAGATTCTGCACTCCTAGTGCAGGGGGCCAGAGTTCAATTCCCGGTCAGAGAACTAGATCCTACATGCCTCAACTCTGGTCACCTATGTGAACAGCCAATTCATTGGAAAAGACCCTGATGCTGGGAAAGATTGAAGGCAGAGGAGAAGAGGGAGACAATGAGATGACTGGATGGCATCACTGATGCAAAGGACATGAGTCTGAGCAAACATGAACTTGGGCACACTCCAAGAAGTGGTGAGGGACAGGAAGACCTGGCATGCTGCAGTGTGCTGCAGTCCACAGGGTCTCAAAGAGTCGGACCTGACTGGGCGAGTAAACGGCAACATGCCTCAACTAAAAGCTGGCATGCCACAGCCAAGACCTGGTGTGGCCAAAACAAGAAAAAGGCTACCTGTCTACGTTCTTTACACAAAGATAAATATCTCTGAACACTAGAAATGAAGCGCAAGGAATTTTACAGTTTATTGTCCCTTACGGCTCTTAATTGGAACAGAAAATGAGACCCTATTTTCATGCAGCACATTGCGTACCACACCGCAATGTAGAGCGCACATTCTTCAGGCAACAGTAACTCCGTAACACCAATGCCTGAACACTTCACGTCCAAGATCTGACGGGCTGTACTGAGAGTTAATGTAAAATCCCTTTTGTGGTTGTCCATTTGCTTGGTATTTTCAACTTCTCAATTAGCACTGTAATACAAAGCGCAGTGTTCGCCTTATGCTACAATCTCTCTTCTAAACTCAGGAATAATACACTTATCTATTGTGCTAAGATAATACTTCTCCCTCCCAGCGATAACCATTCTGTATCTTTTTATTCTTGAGATGACCTCTTGCAGTGCACTTATCAATTCCTCCCCACTCCCTGGGCCTGCAACAACCTGCTGGACTGCCTTACAAGAGATTTGACCTGAGATGCCTCATCAGCATTATAGATCTCTAGTCCACTACCAGCATCTAGCCCCCCACAGTTTATCTTGGCCATTCTATGACCTGGTAGCTGAACTTTCCCACTGTAGCTTCCCTTAACTGAGCTAAGCTCCTCAAAAACACATAAAGCAATTGATTTTTGTTTGTTTGTTTTTGTTTCTTAGTGAGTGTTGGCTTGAAATAAAGAGATCAAAGATATTTGTCTTCCCCTTTCCAAAGCTTACAATATCCACCTCAAGAATCTCATTTTAAACACACTTGTTACAACATATTTTTACATTTTGTGGGTTTTAATCTCTTTGTGTTGACTTCTACTAATAGATTAAAAAAACTCTAAGTGCTGAGATCAAAATTCCTTAGAGAAGAAGAAATAAATCAACAGCTGTTTACTTGTTAAGTCTAGATTTGCAAAGTAGAGAATGATGGTAATCTCTTTAAGGATTTGGAAGAAAAAGGCAATAATTATATTTTTGTTTTACTTTGACATGTAAAGTGAAAATGAAATGAAAATGTTGCTTTCATCCAAAATGAAAGCAAAGATGCTTTAACTAACAAGGGGGATACCAATTATTCTAGAAATAAAATATGATTATATTTGTCATAATTAGAGTTAATATTTCTTCTTTAATGACTTGCTTAGCATAGAAAGGAGGAGAGTTATGTGCTGACGCTTTACGGGTGCAGCTTTATAATGTCATGATTTTTTGTAGCACTGTAAACCTACCAAAAAAACATAGTAAATTGTATTGACAAGGTTTTCATGCTTAAGCCTACATTTTATTGTACCATTATCCCTGAACAAATTGAGGCACAATATTTCATTAGACTGGACAGATACATTATTGAACACATAAAAGAATATCAAAGGCCATTCAACAGTTTTAGCAAAGAAGATCGATACTAGGTTTTGTAGGTTTGTACACCAAAAAAATTCAATATCATAGCTATATCTTTTATAATAAGACTCATTTTTAAAATACTCCAAATGAGCAGATTATTTACTTTTAAGAGATGCATTTTAAGATACTGATTTTCATAGAGCTTTATTTTAATATTCAGAGTTATTACATTTAGAAGAGGGAGGTTCACATTCAGACTTACAAATCACATCTCAGAATTGCATTGTGAAACAGTTCTGAGGATAAGTGTGTTAAGTCATCTGTTACTTACTAGGTGATATGCAATTTAGTGGCACTAAAGCATCTGAGACTGAAATTTCCCCCACTTTCTACCATTAGCAGTGTTAATTTTTCACAGAACATCTAAAGCTTTATAAGGTTTTCACAAGAGGAAAACCCTGATATTCCATGTAAACATTATCATAACAAAGTAGAGTAGCTGCCTTAAAACAGACAAAGCAGACTTACAGCAAGCAGTATTACCAAGGATAAAAAGGGACATTACATAATTACAAAAAGGCCAATTCATCAAGACTAGGTAAGGAGCCTAAATGTGTGCAACTAATTATAGAGCTTCAAAACAGACAAAGTAAAAGCTAATAGAAAAAAAAAAAAAGAAATGCGCAAATGCAGTTATTACTTGAAACTTCAACATGTGTCTCAGAAATTGATAACACTGCAGAACATGTGGGTAAACAGAAAACTTGAACAGAAGTAGCTACCAACTTATCTTAACTGAAGACTCCAACAGCAAAATACACATTCTTTTCAAATTCAAATGTAACATCCATCAAAACAGATCAATAGAGTCTCTCCAACTTGGTTGGGTATATAAAATCTAAGTCGCTTCAGTCGTGTTAGACTCTTTATAACCTGCCAGGCTCCACTGTCCATGCGATTCCAGGCAAGAATACTGGAATGGGTTGCCATGCCCTACTCCAAGAGATCTTCCCAACCCAGGCGTCTAACTCATGTCTCTTATGTCTCCGGCATTGGGAGGTAGGCTCTTTACCACTAGCACCACCTGGGAAGCTATTTAAACCTATAATGTTCAATACTGAAATAAAAAATATTAATTCATTGGACAATTGGAAGAATCTGATCACGAAAATTGCTGGATTCTAGTTAGTTCTACCCAACTTGTAGTTTACCATCTAATTTCCAAGTGGTGTACTATAGGATGGGCTTCCCAGGGAGTGCTAGTGGTAAAGAACCTGAAGGCTAATGCAGGAGATGGAAGAGACATGAGTTCGATCTCTGGATTGGGAAGATCCCCTGGAGGAGGGCATGGCAATGCACTCCAGTATTCTTGTCTGGAGAATCCCTTGGACAGAGGAGCCTTGGGGGTTACAGTCCATAGCATTGCAAAGATTCAGACACAACTGAAGCGACTTAGCTCCCATACACACATGTACTATAGGATACCAAGTCCTGGACTTCATATCATCAATCCTACAAACATCTAATAGCAAGTAGGCAAGGGAGTTCCTTGGTGGCTTAGTGGTTAGGATTCCAGGTTTTCACCTATGGCCTGGGTTCAGCCCCTGGTCAGGAAACCGAGATCTTGCAAGCCAAAAAAAGAAAAAAAAAGTAGGCAGAAAAATAGCTAGACGACCTCTTGCCACTCTCAGTCCTTGGCTGCTGTAACAAGCAGGGTGCACAAAACATTGACTTCAGAGCAGATGCATTATTTTGCTGCTAGGATGGATCAGCATACTTTCTTGTATCAGATTCCATAGTCATTACCTGTGAAGGGGGGCAGTCAGTCATGGGGTTAAATGAAGACCTAATGACCTACTTTGACAAGATTAGGAATGCAAATCTTATGAGATATTCATACTTCTTTTATTCAAGGGCAGTACAGCTGATAAAATCCTTCTTGCCTATCACATATCTTGAATACTGTTCATTTCACCAATGAAATATAGCCCACCAGACTCCTCTGTCCATCCGATTTCCCAGTCAAGAATACTGGAGTGGGATGCCAATTTCCTTTCCAGGGGATCTTCCCCACCCAGGGATTGAACCCATAGCTCTTGTGTCTCCTGCACTGCAGGCAGATCCTTTACCACTGAGCCACGTGGGAAACCCACCCCTAAGTTGTAGATTGACATTAATTTACATTTAAGACAGGTACCACACTCCACATTAAATGCATAAATATATTTAAAGTTATGATCCAACCATATATAAATTGATATACTAAAAAATACTTAAATATTTTCAATATTTAAATAATCTAAATACTGAAATAACTGAACTGGGAGGTGGGAGGCTCAGGCAGTAAAATGAATTGATAATGTCAAAGGAAATCATGGAATTTTAGGTAAACAACACTGGGGAAAGAGTTAACCACTTTTTGATAGTTTTTCCTACCATCTCATAAGAACTGTTATTTAACTACCACTCTAGTTTTCCTGAGAACAATGAACAAACTGTCTGTCTGTTAGGTACATAGGACTTACCTTCTTGAGGCATCTATTAAAATGCTGCTTAATAAAGGTAACCATGACTTTTAAAATCAACATTTGACAGGAGAATTTAATTATCTTACTTTTAGTTGTATAGGAAAAGTATTCTCATTGTACCACATGTTTTTTTTAATCCTACTAACACAGGACATATGCTTAGCTGTAAGTGGTTCTATTGATGCTGTCTTATTTCAATCATGGATGGTTACACCATTAAATGGTGTTCATTTGATGGAACCACGGAAGAATCATTTACCTCCCACGTTCCAATTTTAACACCTACTCTTTGCTCTTCATTTTGTATATTCCAAGTTATTCAACTTCCACAGAGATTTTATCTATTTTGAATGCCTGTCAAACTCTTCCAAGAGCTTCCTCTAGTGTTAGACAAAAATATGCCTCCTCAGGCTTAATCTTTCTTTGAAGGCTTCAATTTTATCTTAGAAATCCATATGAATTTCGTATTTAAACACACAAAATATCAATGTTAAGTTTTACATAAATGTTAATATTGAAAACTCTGATTGCTTAAATCACACTTATCACACAGTTTCACAAAATTCTTCTAGTGGCTCTATGTGGACCCAACCTAATTTGGAATCAGGAATTTAGTGAACACAGCTATAAACAAATTTAGAGACCCTTATGAAGGGTGAGAAATGTCTCCTGAACGTACTATTTTTTCATAGTAGCCTTAAGAGGCTATATAAAGAGGAAGAAAATAAGTGTTAGCAAGTTCATGAATTCTATTTTTCCTAATTCTGTTTCAGAATGCCTATCCCAGTAAGAGGCAGAGTGACTTTAGAAGTGAACATCTGCTGCATCACAACGAGTAGGATTAATTCTATATGGAAGCAACCTGTGCACTCAAGGATCTCTGGAGTTTGCTTTCTTCCTAAAAAGTCAGATTACAGGAATCATCTCCCAAGTTTACATGTGGGAAGTCATGAAGAATGCCTTTTCATTAAATACCTACCTTGAAAAATAACTATTTAATGCAGCTCACAGTTATCTGGAGATGATGGATGACAAAAGCCACAGAAGACAAGGTCATGTAAATTAGTTTGGGGAAGAGAACAGGGGTGGCGAGAGGTCAGGAGTAGGAAAGACACTTCCTCTTCTGGTTCTCCCTGTTGCCTCTGTGTTCGTATTGTGCACATGTATTATCTCGTTTAGGAAATAAATTTCTAATAATTTTTAATAAATGATTTCAAGATAATCAGAAAAGCAGCAGCTAGTGGTTTTTCCTCTCATTCATCATAATTTTAGCCTTGGGGGAGGGGGGTCTCACCCAGACGGCTCTGGAGAAGTTCAGAGTCACATTAAATCAAGCATCCGTGCCTGCCACTGCTTCACAACTGAGCAGCTACACAGTTAATCCCTGAGGTTGAAACAACAGAGAAGGTATGCAAATGTGAAGGAATAGCTAAAGATACCAACAAATTGCGTATGTTCCCATTTATTTAAAAAATTAAAATTTTTAATTTATTTTAAAAACAGAGGGAAAAGAATATGTAAATATATTTACTCATTTATGAATCAACAATCTTTGGAAACTACATATGCCTAAGACTTGCAGTGTGCCATGCTATATTCATTGCACGAATTGCATCTAATAAATGGAAACTGAAAGTGTTAGTTGCTTAGTTATGTCTGACTCTTTGCGACCCCATGGACTATAGCCTGCAAGTCTCCTCTGTCCATGGAATTCTCCAGGCAAGAATACCAGAGTGGGTTGCCATTTTCTTCTCCAGGGGATCTTCCCAGCCGAGGAATCAAACCCAGATCTCCTGCATTGCAGGCAGAATTTTTACCATCTTAGCCATCAGGGAAGCCTTAATAAATGGAAAGCAACTATTAACATAATTTGCTTTTCTATTTACTTATACTTATGACTGTGTGGATCACAAAAAACTGTGGAAAATTCTTAAAGAGATGGGAATACCAGACTACCTTACCTGCCTCCTGAGAAACCTGTATGCAGGTCAAGAAGCAACAGTTAGAACTTTACATGGAACAATGAACTGGTTCCAAATTGGGACAGGAGTATATCAAGGCTACATACTGCCATCCTGCTTATTTAGCTTATATGCAGAGTACATCATGCAAAATGTCGGGGCTGGATGAAACACAAGCTGGAATCAAGATTGCCGGGAGATATATCAATAACCACAAAATATGCAGATGACTCCACCCTTATGGCAGAAAGCGAAGAGGAACTAAAGAGCCTATTGATGAAAGTGAAAGAAGAGAGTGAAAAAGCTGGCTTAAACCCAACATTCAAAAAACTAAAATCATGGCATCTGGTCCCATCACTTCATGGCAAATAGATAGGAAAACAACGGAAACAGTGATAGACTATTTTCTTAGGATCCAAAATCACTGTAGATGGTGACTGCAGCCATGAAATTAAAAGACACTTGCTTTTTGTAGGAAAAGCTATGACCAACCTAGACAGTGAGTTAAAAAGCAGAGACCTAACTTTGCCTACAAAGGTCTATATAGTCAAAGCTATGGTTTTTCCAGTAGTCATGTACAGATGTGAGAGTTGGACCATAAAGAAGGCTGAGGACCAAAGAATTGATGCTCTTTTAACTGTGGTGTTGGGGTTCAAGTCCCTTGGAATGCAAGGAGATCAAACCAGTCAATCTTAAAGGAAATCAATCCTGAATATTCTTTGAAAGGGCTGATGCTGAAGTTGAAGCTCCAATACTTGGCCACCTGATGTGAAGAGCTGACATACTGGAAAAGATCCTGATGCAGGAGGATCACGGAAGGCAGGAGGAGAAGGGTGACAGAGGATGAGACAGCTGGATGGCATAACTGACTCAATGAACATAAGGCTGAGCAAACTTCTGGAGACAGTGAAGGACAGGGAAGCCTGGCGTGCTGCAGTCCACCGGGTCACAAAGAGTAAGACACAAATAAGCAACTGAACAACAATAAATTATAGGGTTATTCATATCAGTAAAAAGAACATCCAATACTAAATGAATTAATCTAAACTAAATATTTCTACTAATGCATACCCCAAGTCAGGGGTGAGGCTTTGTTGAGATTATACGGAAAGGATGCAACACACCATAATACCCACCCAAATTCCTCTCCACTCCCCTAATCTTCCCCCTTCTCATCCAAAATGCACACATATTAAAGCAGTGGTGGATCTGAGTGAAAAGTTTCTACAGACATGGACTCTTAAAGATTGCTCTCCTGACTTCTGACTTTCCTTTTCTGATTCAACATCATCAGGATTCATGGACTATACTCACTTTGGGGCTGGACAGTAAAGAAAAGCTTCACTAAGTACCGAGCATTATACGAGGACCTGTGTCAGGCAGACTGTTAAAACCGAAGAAACAGCGGAGGTGGAATGTGAAACTCCATTTCTCCAAACTTTGCTTCAGAACAATCTTTTGACACGTAGAGAATGATTATCTCTTCTTGTTCAGTCTGAGATGTTTAGAGGGGATGGCATTATTCATTTTTTATGCCACAGCCATTTAAGACCACTGCTGCCAAGGAACGGAGGCACTGGCTAAACGACTGCTAATTAAAAATATAGGAAAGCTTAAAGTGACTTCATAAAGATGTCATGGCAATATAGTGCGTTAGTAAATCACCATAATTCCCCAGATCCAAGCAAATAAGCCTAGATCTATTTCTTTTTGAATTTTTATTTCAGGATATGAATCCACTGCCTACTCCAAAGGTCTTTGTGAACACAACGGCAGTTCTTTTCTTCTTTCCCAAATAACATCTGTGAAACAAATTACATTCTTCCTCACCAAGGGAAAAGCAAATCCCTTCTTATACAGAAATATATATAGGAATCTATTTCAACAATCTTTATTCCATACAGCCAAATTTCTTTTTTTCCATTTCTCCAAGCATTTTTCTTCTTTCTTTCTCCTTGGTGGTCAAAGTTGACCTAGGACACAGAACCAAACCTATCACCTTCTGACTCACCCTCTCCCCAAAGGTACTGAAAATCCTTGAGGAAATTCATAAACTGAGTTAAAACTCTCAATGGAAAAAAAAATGTGTTTCATTATAATCAAGTCAGAAAATAGACTTGCCCTCCATTCTCTGTGTAATGCCAAACACCTGTGCTATCTTAGACTAGTCACTAGACTTAATGACGTGTGTGTTCATCCAAGTTGCTTATTTTGACCACAAGGTGAAAATTAATAACTCTTAAGTGTCCTTTGCATAACCTGTTCCCTTAACTCACTGTTCAGACACCCCTCACCCCCTGCTTCAATCTTTGTTCTCAGTAGATCTGAAAACTAAAAATTTTCATTCCTTACAAGCTCCCCTATGATGCCAACACTGCTGATCTGAGATCACACATTGGTTTAAAATGTTCTACTACAACCCTTTATAAAATCTGGGAGCCCCAAACATGGGCTCTGGACAACAAATCATCTTAGCTCCATATGTACCATCTCTGCCAAAGAAATGGACAAATTAGTCCATCAGAGAGTATCTTCTGAATACTACACTTCAAAGTTCCTAGTAAAATATTTTCATCCTAGCATGGTAGTTACTTTCTAAAGCATTTGTCATCTCAAAACTCAAAAGCCTTCAATCCAAGTCTTTCAAAGGCCATCAGCAGCCCATCTGTTATTAACATTCTCCTTTTCCTTATTACCAAGTTATTATAACATAAGACATAATTGAATTCTCTGCAGGTGGAGTTCAGGACCAAAGAGGCTTTCCTATCCTTAAGATGTGTTTATTCACTCAGTCAACAAATACTCACTGATCACATGCTATGTGCCAGGCACTGTGTCTACTGATAATCACAGAACACGGATGAGCAAATTTCTGCAGTTATGGAGCTCACATTCCACAGGGGTAGGAGATGAACAATAAAATAATAAAAACATAAATAATTTCAGAGATTCATAAGTAAATGACTAAAATAAAACAATAGGATAAAGGGTGACTGAAGAGTACTCCTTTAGAAGGATGATTAGGAAAAGTCTTCATGTGCTGAACTCAGTGGAGCTGAGATGCAAATAATGAGAAAGAGCCAACCATGGGAAGATCTGAAAGAAGAACATTCTAATGGCCTAGTTTCCATAACTTATTCTGTGTCCCTCCAGTGAGAAAGTGATAAGTGAAGAGGAAGCTCTGGATAGAGGCACAGACAGTTCACGTTTTTTACCAAAGTAGGCTGCAAAGTTCCCGAGTACAGATGTAGATGAGTTGGGTGGTGGAATGCGTAGAGGATCTGGTCAAATTGCTTTTCTTTCTCAGTGCAGTAAGATAGCTGCTGGGACTGGGGGATGTTTGACGAAAGAGGGAACAATGTAAAATAATCGTGACATGGGGAAGGGAGCAATGAGCATTGGGGACTTTCAGAGCAGAGGAACTACACTATGTGATACTGTAAGAGCGAATACATATCATTATATAGTTTTCTGAAGCCACAGAATGTACAAGAGTGAAGTTCATTGTAAACTATGGACTTTGGGTAATTATGATGTGTCAGTATAGGTTCATCAATGTAGTTAACGAATGTACCACTCTGGTGAGGGATGTTGATAGGTAGAGGAGGGAGTTATGCATGAGTGGAAACAGGAGTATAAGGGAAACTTCTATACCTTCACTCAATTTTATTGTGGACCTAAAACTGCTTGAACAATAAAGTATATTATATAAATAAAAGTGAGAAGGTAAACTGATTTGTGCAGTTCTCAACCCTATCAGACCTAATGTCCTCTTTTATAACACATATTTTTAACACTTTTGGAACTATAATAAAAATAGTTTAAGCTATCTACATATATTTTTAAAATCAATATAATGCCCTCATCATAATATAAAGAAACAAATGGAAAGTTATTCATAATAAAATAACATGTATTCCCATATGTTAATGCTCAGTACTTAAACATATTAGACCATAGACAATATCACAAATTCTAAAAGAAATCAATCCTGAATACTCATTGGAAGGACTGATGCTGAAGCTCCAATACTTTGGCCACCTGATGCAAAGAGCCGACTTACTGGAAAAAACCCTGATGCTAGGAAAGATTGAGGGCAGGAGGAGAAGGGGACATTAGAGGATGAGATGGTTGGATGACATCATTGACTCAACAGACATGAGTTTGAGCAAGCTCTGGGAGATGGTGAAGGACAGGAAAGCCTGGTGTGCTGCAGTCCATGGGATCCCAAGGAGTCAGACACAACTTAGTGACTGAACAACACCACAAAATACTTACGCCCTCTAGGGGGCGATACAACTTCTGATGAGGAACACTGTTACTGGACAAGAGGAGGAGCCGACGCCATTAGGAATTATACTTTCCCAGGAGACCTACTGGTACCCGGGAGACCTGGGTTCAATCCCTGGGTTGGGAAGATCCCCTGGACAAGGGAAAGGATACCCACTCCAATATTCTGGCTTAGAGAATTCCATAGACTGTGCAGGCTTCCCTGGTGGCTCAGCAGTAAAGAATCCACCCACCCACTCCTGTAATCTGCAGGAGTTACAGGAGACACAGGTTTGATCCCTGGGTCAGGAAGATCCCCTGGAGAAAGGCATGGCAATCCACCCCAATATTCTTGCCTGGAGAACTGCATGGACAGAGGAGCCTGGTGGGCTACAGTCCATGGGGTCACACAGAGTCGGACGCAACTGAAGCGACTAGGTACACATGCACCATCAGTACAGGTGTGCCTTTTGCTCAGTTGCCTGGATGCGACTCAGAGTAGGTTGAGTTGCTTTAACCAGGGTGGAAGCTTTACTGGAGAAGAAAATGAACTGAGAATGGAACAAGGAATTTAAGGCCCAGGTCACATCCCTTTCTGCAATTTAATAATCTAAAAAGAGCATGGAAAAAGGAATGTTTTATTTTGTTGTGCTTTCACAAGTTTGCTCACAACTCATCTAGTAGCAAAATTCAACTTGAATAGACACAAAACTAGTTAGAGCCCTTACTGATAACACTTCCTTGGGAATAACCATCAGTTTCACTGCAGATATCATGGTATATAGGAAATATATTATCATCTAATTTTTTTAAAATCTGAATCTGGAAATACATCAGACCTCAGGGTTTGGGATAAAGGATTATAACCTGTGTACATAAAGGAATTAATAAAATAATGGGCCATGTAATCTAAGGTGGACCAGACAGGAAGTGAGAACAAGAGCAGGAAGAGAGAGTGAAAAGATGGAGAGCTGCTGGATGGCAGATTGTTGGATTAGACAGGTGATCCAGGAAGACTGAAGTGATGATCATAGATCATGATGCTTTTAAATGAGAATATGGAGAGTTCCTGGTGGTCCAGTGGTTAGGGCTCCATGTTCTCACTGCAGAGGGCCCAGATTCAATATATGGTTGGGGAACTAAGATTCCCAAGCCAAGCAGCATGCCAAAATACATATATATATATATATAGTCGCTAACATATACATTAGCAACTAAACCACTACATCCCAACTTCCTTTGGGCCTTCCCTGGTAGCTCAGTTGGTAAAGAATCTGGCTGCATTGCAAGAGACCCAGGTTCAATCCCTGAGTGGGGAAGATCCCCTGGAAAAGGAAATGGCAACCCACTCCAGTATACTTGCCTGGAGAACCCCATGGACAGAGGAGCCTGGTGGGATACAGTCCATGGGGCCACAAAGAGTCGGATATGACCAAGCAACTGAGCACACACACATGGTAATGACAAGTTTGGACCATGAGGTGGCTGAGGTGAGGAACAATCATCCATCCTTGCAGATACTGAAGTCACTAACATTAGTACTGGGATACTTACATCCAACAGCATCAAAGGGTAGTGGTGATGACAACAGTCTGACATGGTAAGCTTCAACAAAGCTGGTCAGTGTGAGGCACTGGGAAAGAGAAAAGTCTGCAGGAAGCAATGAGGGAAAAGGTGAACATCTATCCCATGGTGTAGAGCAGGTGTGAAGAGAAAATCGAAAACTAAAATGTAGGGCATGTAGAAACATGTAGAGACAGGAAGAAAAAGAAGATTTAAAAACATTAAAGAGATTTAACTCAAAAGACTCAGGTGGTAAGACTACCACGCTGGTAAAGAAGTAGGTGAGTTGGTACACATAGGAGAAGAGTTCAGAAAAAGGCAGTCCAAGAATATGGTACAAGCTGGTACCAAAGCTAAAATTATTTTCTCTTAGAACTTAAGAATTCTTTTCTATGACTGCCGATGCTTAGTCGCACAGTCGTGTCTGATTCTTTGTGACCCATTGGATAGTAGCCCACTAGGCTCCTCTGTTTATGGGATTTCCCAGACAAGATACTGGAGTGGGTTCCCATTTCCTACTCCAGGAGATCTTCTCCACCCAGGGATCAAACCTGCATCTTCTGTGTCTCCTGCATTGCAGGCAGATTCTTTACCCACTAAGCCATCGCCAATGTCTTAAAATGTTTACCTCCCTTGAATTTTTGGCCACTGTATGGTTGAAACCCTAGGGGCAGGAAAAGGAGACTTCCCACACTAGAAGCTATAAGCAATTCTGACCTACCAACACACATCTGAGACCCATTTCCAAGCCCAAAGACTTCCCGGACTGGGTCAGCAAGAGACATCTTCAGTATCCTACCACAGCAGTGGTTTCTTGGCTCTCTCTGTAGGAAAGGAAACATACCCAGCAGCCTCTACATGAGCCTTTGTATTTATCCAAGCAAAGAATCTCAGCAAACTGAAGAAACTTGATGAGTACCCTGCAGAAAATCCATTCAGCTTCTTCTTTGCCCTCCGTTATTTACAGATTACACTTCAAGTGGGTAAACTGAAATTCAGTCCTGGGCTGCCTCTCTTCTACCTGTACTTTCCTCCCACACTGGGGCAGTTAATAATATCTTCTAGAGTGAGAAGAGCCATGAAGGAAATGGAGATATCCTAGCATCTGAGGAATCTCATTTACACTGGCCCCTCCCTACCACTGACTCTGAAATCAGAAAGGAGCAAAGAGCAGGCTTGTGATAACCCAGGGTGGAGAAACTCAGAGAGAAGACAGATAAGTACAAAAATCCTGCCAATAAACACGGCAGAGATATGGACATGGAAGAATGAAGATGATAGTTTGGCTTGAGAGGAAAAGGAGCAGAGTTGAGGCAGAAGGGTGGGTGGAGACCAGATCACTTGCTATCTTCTAAGAAAGGGAGGAATTGGGATTTTTTTTTTTCCTAAGGGAGACGGAAAACCATTGGAGGAAGTGGCATCTCATATACCTGTTTTAAAAATCACTAGGATATACCTTTCTATTCTTTCAGTGGTACCTCTTAAAGTTTATAATTTTAATCTCATCCAATTTATCTATTTTCTTCTATATTCAGTATTTTTGTGTATCAAATAAAAAGCTTTCTCAATTCCAAATTTAAGAAGCTGTTCTATTTCTTTCTCAAAGATGTTTTTACCTTCCACAATTGTATCTACAATCCATGGTTATATCGACAACCTGGAACTTATTTATGTGTGCAATGTGATTTATGGGTCAAGATTCATTTTTTGCCACACAGATAGCTAACTGTCCCAATTGTTTCTGAAAACACTAGCCTTTTTCCACTGTCACCTTTGTCATGAGTTAGTCAAGTCAGGCTGCTATAATAAAATGCCAAAGTATACCATACTGAGTGTTTTATCACCCTATGAGAAATTTACTTCTCATAGTTCTAGAGGCTGAAAGCCAAGATCATGACACCAGCATGGTCAGTTCTCGTCAAAGTCCTCTTCTGAGATGCAGACTGCCAACCTCTCATCATGTTCACAGTATTGCAAAGAGAAGCAGCCAGCTCTCTGGTTTCTTATAAGGACACTAATTCCAACCTCAAGGGCTCTACCTTCATGACCTAATTACTTCTCAAAGGTCTCACCTCCAAATGCCATCACATCAGGGATTAGCTTTCAACACAAAGTTTGGGGGGATGGAGATGAGTCACATTACCCCGTGTGTACAGGCCAGTTTCTGAGCTCTAATGTGTTACATCCTATAGCTTTTTAACATTTAATAAACAATTCAAAATATTACATACTGAAAGTTAAAAAGATGGATGTGGGAACTCTGTGGGAGAACTCTGTGGGAGAAGGCGAGGGTGGGATGTTTCGAGAGGAATCGGGTGGAGAGGGAGGTGGGAGCGGGGATTGGGATGGGGAAGACGTGTAAATCCATGGCTGATTCATATCAATGTATGACAAAACCCACTGGAAAAAAAAAAAAAAAAAAAAAGATGGATGTGGCTACAAAACTAATATATTCCATTCCCACTGCATCTTCTTGTGGACAGAACAGTTACATGTAGCTGGAGAAATGAGGACCTACACTATCTAATCAGATAAAGTAGCTCACCTGAGCCAACCTGACTTACAGCCCATTTGGGAGACTCAGTTTAAAAAAGAAAAGGTAACACAGCCGTGTCAGCCGCTCAGTCGAGTCTGACTCTGCGATCCCACGGACTGTAGCCCACCAGGCTCCTCTGTCCATGGGATTCTCCAGGCAGGAATACTAGGGTGGATTGCCATTCCCTTCTCCAGAGGATCTTCCCAACGCCGGGGTTGAACCTGGATCTCCTACAATGCAGGTAGATTCTTTACTTTTGAGCTACAGGGAAGACCTATTAAGAGATAACATATTTAACTTCTAAATCAATGGTTGTTTATGGGCTACTACTCAGCCAAAAACAAAGAATGAACTAATGTCATTTGCAGCCACATGGATGCAACTATAGATTATCATACTAAGTGAAGTAAGTTAGAAAGTGAAAGACAAATGCCATATGATATCACTTATATGTGAAATCTAAAATATGGCACGAATGATAATCTACAAAGCAGAAACAGACTCATAGAGCACAGACTTGAGGTTGCCAAAGCGGAGGCAGGAAGGCAGAGGAGTGGACTGGGACTTTGGGGTTGGTAGATGTAAACTATTACACTTAGAACGGATAAACAACAAGGTACTAATGTATAGCACAGGGAACTGTATTCAATATTCTGTGATAAATCATAATGGAAAAGAATATTGAAAAAGAATGTGCATATGTGAACAGCTAAGTCAGTTTGCTATATAGCAGAGACTGGCACATTGTAAATCAACTATACTTCAATAAATAAATAAAATAAAAGATTGTTTGAATCACTGATGTTTACACATTTATCCATACTGACCCACTTCTAACCATATAAGTAAACAAATTATTTAGAGTTGTATCTTTCAAATGTGTTTGGCAATGACAAAATGCTCACCCACTGATTCCAAGTCAGTTTGAACAATATAAATTTAGATCTTAAAATGCCAAAAAAAAAAAAAGAAAGACTATATATGACTATGTAGCCTGGGACTATTTTTTAATACATTTCTCTTTGCCCAAATAAGGACAGAACCAGCATTACTCACAGGCTGACATTCATCATTTATTCTCATCATTTTTAGCATAAAAACAGAAACCATTGTCCTGTTTTTATTCTACCATATTCCTTTTTAGAGTATACAGACCTTAAAAAGCCTGGAGCTTCCAACGTGTCACCATGATTTTCTCCCGTACAGATGTGTTTTACTGGTTTCCTACTTACCACATCATACATACGAAAAAACTTCTAAAGGTAATGCTAAATGGCTGATTATACCATACAGAATATACTCCTAAAAGCCAAGTCATGTATGACTCTTTGAAACCCCATGGACTGTAGCCTGCCAAACTCCTCTGTCCATGGGATTTCCCAGGCAAGAATACTGGAGTGGGTTTTCATGCTCTTCTCTGAGGGATCTTCCCAACCCAGGGATCGAACTTCGGTCTCCTGCATTGCAGGCAGATTCTTTACTCTTTGAGCCACCAAGGAATCCCAATTCTATATAAGGAGAGATGGAATTGAGTTTTCAAAAGAAAAGTTTCCTGAGAGGTGGTGAGTCTTGATTTGAGTCTTAAGAGAGATATATGTTGGAATCAAATTTGGGGTGAATTTTATGGGAGAGGTGATATTAGAGAGGATATTCCAAGTCAAAAAATACCTTTTCTGGGCTAGAACTGGGGTTACATTGTGGAGTTTATGTCTGTGAATTAACTATGTTCTAAATACAAAATGGCATCTGGATTTTGGATCAGAACAAAAAGCATTATTGGGGAATAAATGGCAAAGTCTGGAGTTTGGTTAATAGTATTACACCAATATTGATTTCTTCATTTTGTTAAATGTATACTGTTCATATAAGACGTTAATATTAAGGGAAACTGGGTGAAAAGATATATGAGAACACCCTGTATTATCTTTGCAACTCTTACATAAACCCCAAAATATCTCAAAATAAGAAAGCTAAAATAGAAAACATATCTGAGGCTGACTCCTAAATTTTTACGGGGAAAAATGAGAAATTAGATTAAGTCAGGTCAAGCAAGATCAAGTTATTCAAAGATCAAATTAGATCAAAATTTCAAGCTGTAAAATTCTCTCCAGGTGAACCCAATTTTAATTATTTACTAGAAAAGGAGTTATGTGGATAGTTCATTCTTAAGAGGAAATGATCTTATAAAACTGCCAAATAATAATATTCATGAGTCACTGTCAAGTACTGAGGAGAATCTGTGGTCTAAAAAACCGCCTTTAGCTACTGCATTGAGGCCCACTGTTACAGTCTCACAGAGAAAATAAAACATGACAATATTTATGCGGTTACAGTTTTCACCTAAAGAGCATAAAGACTGTTGAAAATGAACAAGATTTTGGTACAAGTCTCATTTTGCTCAGTGTGAAATATCAAACTGCATCCACTTAGATTTTCTTCTTAATGTAGAATTTTTCACCCATTTTGTGCCCCCCTGCTCCACTCACCCCTATACTCAGCCTGGTAAAGGTAATCAAATGGTACAACTTCTAATTATAAAATAAGTTCTAGAAATGTAATGGTGACTATACTTATTAATATTGCATTGTATGTGTATTTGAAAGTTGCTAAGAGAATAGATCTTAAAAGTTCTTATCACGAGAAACAAAATTTTGTAACTTTGTGTGTTGATGGAGGTTAACTCGAGTTATTATGCTGATCATTTTGCAATATATACATATATCGAATCATTATGCTGCGCACCTGCAACTAATGTTATATGTTAATCACATACATTTTTAATGTAGTCGAAGTGTGCCTGAATATGCCCTCATAAAAGTCATGATCTGCTAAGATATCGAATTTCAAGGAGAAACATATATTACTGACTGGCTTTTTTGGAATGGAAACTCAAAAAAGATATTTTAAAAGCTCTTAAACAACTGACTGAACTTGGAAAATTAACTTTACCTTTAAACTTTGTATCATGATAGCAGGAGTTAGGTTCTAAACTCTGGCCCATAAACTAATACCTCTGTGACTTTCAATAAGGCATTTGTCATTACTGACTTCCCATTTCCTTATCCATAAAATGGGTAATAACAATTCATAAGCTTTCTATCAAAATCAAATAAGTATGTAAAAGAGCATTATAAATTACTGAAAATAATAATGCAAGAGGCTTTTTATGAAAGCTATAACCATGCAGTTTGTAAAATACCATAATATAAAATGCTATATCTCAAAGAATTAAGCACATTCAAGTTCTGAGCTTAGCTACTTACCGGTGTGTAAACTTCCTTTGTGCCTCAGAATTCTTAAGATAAAATATTAGTAAGGTGATGATGATTATAGTAATCATTTTATAAATCTGATTTTGAGATAAAACGAGACAATGCATGTAAAACATTTAATTCGCTAAATCAAAGAGAGATAGACTGAAGCTCCAACAATGAAACAACGTTCTACAAATTTAAGGTTAATATGCATTGACTATATATGACGTCTTTTCTTAAAATATTCCGTTTCCGTTTCTCTTGGCATAAATATCTAACTTCTTTTCCATGACTTACAAGGCCTGGGGGTCTGGCACTGCACATCCCGTCTAGTTCTCCTTGCCTTCATAGGTATTCCGTCTATTCTGAGGGAGATCTCCACTCTTGGCTGACTACCTGATCACAGCACTCTAGGGAAATCTTCCTCAACTTCCACATTGTCAGTCTCCTACTCTGGCCTCTGGTGACATCAAATACCTATCCTTCATTGTCCTAACAATAACCTGAATTTCAATATTTACAAAGCATGATTATTTCGTTCTATTTATTTAAATTTTTGATATTGTGTTCATCATGAATTTTTGCACTAATTTTATTTGCTAAATACTGCATTAAAATATTATCAATCTTAAATACTGAATTTGGGGGCACCCCTGAAATATTTCTGCATAAACCAGTAAGTCACATGCCTCACCCTAGTTTTGGCCCTGCAGCTCCAGTCTGCAAATCCCAGGAGACTAGGGCCACAGATCCCCAGGACCCATAACAGCGGCTTAACTGAGGGAGAAACTTACATATGTGTAGAGTGAACTACAGAATATTTGCAGTTTGTGAATCCTAAGTTTTTCGGGGAAAATACTGGTTGGTAACAGAAATAAGCTGTCAAAGTAAAAACAAATTTTAAAAACCACCTAAAATGTTATTCGTAGAAGAATTACTATGACTAAAGCTGCAGCAATCCAAAAAGCCACTTGTTTCCATCCACCACCCTCTTTGTATCAATTTCAAAAGGCAGCCCAATTTTGTTTCAGGATTTAATTGGATCCCTAGCTCATTTTGAAGAAATTCAATTTTCCTTGAGCTGGATTCATATGACAACAGACGAGTTCCTTCTTTTTGATTTACTTCTCTAGGGCCATGGAAAGGAAAGCTAAAACAAAATGGGATCCAAATGATTTATATAAGAGGTATAGTGTGAAATGTAAACTTAGAATTTCTAAACATGTAGCCTCCAGTTTACATGCAGAGTTACATTAATACAAATCAAGTGACCAGACTGAATCAGCAGTGGGAAAGATTACAATTTAATCTAGTTGATGGTATGCACTGTCTCAAAGGTTAAGGGCGAGAAAACAAAAAAGGTGTAGTATGGCAAATAAGAAGCAAGAAGTAGGTGAAAAAAGAGAATCTTCAGTTTTACTTACATGTGTGTATTTCTTCTTCTATATATGTCATCCTATATACACTATATACATTACATCAATATGCAACGGAGACACAATATTGTGATATATCATTTATATATTTTGTTTCGCGTAAGTATCATTTAGATATGTAAACGGTGATAAATGACAGTTTATATAGAGAGCCTCCGGTGAGGAAAAGGACTTTCAACGACCAACGACACTGCCATTTAAAGGCTTCGAAAGAATGTTCTTCTAGGATTCTTTGGTTCCTTAAAGTTGTATTTTTTACTGAAACCCAAAACATTAACATTTTTATCACACACAGACATCTGATTCAAACCTGCTCGGAGAACTTGCCTGCAGTTTCTAGAGACCACAGCAGTGCATCCCAAAGAACGAGAGAGAAGTAGTTTCTCACAATCCCTGTCTTCAGAAATTCACCTGCAAATAAAAATATTCCAAGGTAAGGAGCTAAGAAAGTTTTAACATAATTTTGATATCAAACAGCTGGGGACCTGGTGTGGCCTATTGGGAAGATCAGGGAATAATCCATTTTTTTAAAAGTCCTTATTTCCCTGTTGGAAACGATCTCCAATTTTTCTCACTGGTTTTTATTCTAAAACAGACAAAAAAAAAAAGAAAAGTGGAGAACTGCTCCCAGATATACATGTGAAACTGCAGGCAAGTGAAAATGTTAAGAGGCTTTTAAACATTGACTTGGTTTTTGTTTTAATGTTCCGTGGACTTATACGAACTATTAAACTTCACTAGACCATAGCCAGTGGTGAGCGAGGACTGACCAATGCTTTCAGAGTGAGCTGTGTTATCCTTAGAGACAAGGACAGTCACAAAATGGCTGGAAAAGACTCATAGGCGATTTTCTGAGACCAAGGGTAGGGTGAGATCTGGGATGAAGTCTGGGGGAAGGTAAGAGCAAGCACAGGGAAAGGCATAGTGTATGTTTGGAGGGGTGAAACTGCCTCCTGGCAAATAGATTTTCTTTCATTGACACAGAATTACCTAAATTTGATTCTACTTACGTTCATTTGCTCAGCAGAGATTTACTGAGTGCCGACTTCTTGCTAAAACCGGGCGGCAGGGATTCAGAGGTTTTTCCCACGTGGCAGAGGGGTGAGGGGCACGGATGGGGTGGGGAGTCACCCCTGCCCGTGGGCTCCTGGTTGAAGGTGACTCAGCGGGCAGGTCAGGCGGCCAAACCCACCTGAACCGAGCTGAGTCACACCCATCTCCACGCCCTCGCTGCCTGATCCCTCAACCTTCCCGGTGGTAAGTGCGGCCTTCCCTTGGAAATTCGACTAATCAATGCAGAGTTGAAAAGTAGGTGTAACCTGTGACCACAGGACCATCAAAAGGAGGGTGGATCCAAACCTTGGAGCATAAAGCCAGGTTGATTTTAACCCTGTGTGGGGAGCTCTAGTAGCAGTTTCTTCTACATCTGACCTTCGAAAGGACTTGGAATAGGAGATAGAGTGCTTCGCATGGGTAAGTACTGTTCCGTGGAGCTGCTTTTTGAGTGTATTGAGTTCACTATTTAGTATTGAGTTGTGTGTGTATTGAGTTCACTATTTAGGATGGATTTTAAACTGTATCCCTATCAAAAAATTTTTTGAAAATCACGAATGGGAACCATTTTATCATCCTAGAACCAGGTGGGGAGTGGATCTTGGCAGGTAGACTAACAATGTTTAAACGGCCTTAATCTACAGCTGTTTCGGGCCAGCCACTGGCCTCAAACTTTCAAACCAAAGTAGAAAAGTAAATACACTCTCAAGAAAGCAAATGACTGGTTGCCATTTCCTTGAAATTGCATTTTTAAATTTTGTTTCAAAATTATATTGCCTTTCATTGCAAGAAACGGCTAGGTCTATTTTATGCTAACACGTTTAAATTATTATAAAGAGAGTAAACTTATTTTCTCTTTCTTTCCTCTTCAATTATCTCTGTAAATGGCACTGCCATCCAACCAATGGTTTGAGCAAAAATTAGGCTCCTCACTCATTCCTGATTCCTGTTCTCTCAACCCCTTCATCCAACCCGAGAGCAAACTGGAAGACCATCTCCATTTCCCCTCTCCCTCCATTTCTACTCTCTTGCCACCACAAGCTCCCAACCTCCAACCGGCTTTTCCTAGATTACTAAATAGCCTAAGGGATTTCTTTTTCCTGCTTTCACTCTTGCCTGCCTTAATCCATTCTTCACAAATCGGCCTGAGTAGCCTTTCAGCCTAAATCTGAGCGTGCTAATTTCCTTGTCTGAAAGAAACCCCTTAATGGCGCCCCTCGTTTGGGAACGACCTGCAGATGGTTCCCTCCTGCACGTCCCCGACCTTGTCTCTGACCTCTGTGGCCTCCGCCCGCCATTTTGTGTAACAAGCATGGCTTTCTTTCCATCCAGCAAGCTAATCCCTTTGTGCTTTCTGCTGCAGCTTGAAAAGAACACTCTCCTTCCACCTCTTTCAGCTGGCTAATACTTCTTTTTCAGATGCTTCTTCTAATGCTTCCTTGGAGGCCTCTACAGACATTCTTTTTAAAAGATAGCCTCCTCCATTTTTCCTCTTATTGGTTTCATTTCATAGCATTTTTCTCAACCAGAAACTATTTACCCTCTTATAAAAACTTTATTTACATTTCTATCACACACAGATGGAGGTTCCATGAAAACCAGAGACTGTGTATCTTTTTTGCTGCCTTAGAGTCAGCTCTGGGGGAATTCCCTGACAGCCGAGTGGTTAGGACTACATGCTTTCCCTTCCCTGCCATGAGGCCAGTTCGATCCCTGGTAGGAGAACTAAGATAACAGTAAGCCATGGGGTACAGCCAAAAAAAAAGTTTTTTTAAAGCGTCAGCACCTAACAATGTTTGCTACTAAATATCAAATGACTGAGTAAGTAAATGATGTACTTTGAAAGTACTTACATCACAATTTGAGAAATAGAAAATATAATATATAGTCTCATGCCATTAAGTAATACATGTAACAACCAGACTTTGTTTTCATACCACGCTTAACCAGTACATTTTCCATGTAGCTATTTATACCACCAGAGGATGTAGCTGAGTATCAACAGGAGTGTTCTCATAATAAATTACCATTTCAATTTATACATCATTCTCACAAGCTTGCATATTGTGAGAAATACATCATTATATAAAACTAGTGAGTGCTGGGGCATGTGGATAAGACACAGAGACCCTTGCTCTCTCAGAGCTTACAGACTGGTAGGAAAGACAGATCTGAAATAATCAGAACCAAGGGGCTCTGGTCAGTGTACAGTAAAGAGCTAGGAGAGCATTTAGCTTTGAGACTGAGAATCAAGGAAAGCGGGCCTGAGCAAATGCTGTTTAAGCAGAGATTTTTGATTCTTGGTAACAGCTTGGTATTTATCCAATTTTTTTTTGGGGGGGGGGTGGATACAGTTGATTACAGTAATATTATGTAAGTTACAGATGTACATATGAGGCTAGGTAGTATTTTGTTGAGAGGAAAGAGCTTAGCACTTTATTGAAAGGAGAGGTTAAAAAAAAAAAAAGAAAAAAGAAAGGAGAGTTTATTTGGCTGGAAATGAAATAGGAGAGCTGGAGATGGCAAGAGATAAGTTTGTAGAAAAAAGCTGGAGTCAAACAAATTGCAGCTACTTTAAATAAGCTGATTGAGGGAGTGGGCTATTGTCGTCTTTCCTACTTAAAAAACTTTAGGTCTGTCACTAGTGGTTTTGCTCCAAAAGTGCTATATTCACTAATACAAATGAAACAAGAATTATTGTTTAGCTATGAGATCAAGATTTTGTTAGGCAAATATTCCTGGATACAGTCTCCTTGACTGGAGAGAATAAATAATAATGCTTATACCATTAACTTTATTATTAGGAATATAACATATAAACAGCTTTATAATATTTTTTAAAAGGCATGTTTAAAAATAACCACCTCAAAAGAATCATGTCAATTTATTTCTGGAAAAAGAAAACATGCAATAAAAACAAAATGTGCACTGCAGTTGGTAAGGGAAGAGTTTTAAATAATATGAGTATATATATTGTATAGAAATATATATTTGTTACATTTAAACATCTTCCCTGAGCAATTTATATATAAATATGACATACTTATTTAAATATACAATATTCATATTAAAATACCTATTTTACTTGTATAATATGTATACATAAATGCTTAAGAAGACATTTAAAAATCTTCCCTTAGCAATTTTAAAATATCATAATATTTATATTTTGTGTGTGTGTGTGTGTGTGTGTATATATATGGCTAAGGCATGCAGGATCTTAGTTCCCCAGTCAAGGATCAAACCCTCACCCCCTGCATTGGAAGCATGGAGTCTTAGCTACTAGACTGTGACAGAAATCCCCATTTATATATTTTATACATATAAGTAAATTTATATAATATATGGTTTATATACTGTTATATTTATGTATTTTTTATTTATACCTATATAAGTAAATATACATTATACAAATTACTTATACTAAGGTATATATTAGTATATACTAAATATACATATTTAGTATATATATACTGGATATATATGTATACTAAATATATACATACTAAAGTATATTAGTGATTGATATGATGTGTATGTACTTTATATATAAATATGTGTGTGTATATATACAGTGTTTAAGAAGACATAAAAGCATTTTTGTTTTCATTCTGTGTATTATTTTACCAAAAGTAAATGACACAAAATTTTGAGGAGGTATTTTTAAATAGTTATTTAAAAAGCACTTAATTTTTGTTCCTAGAGCAGGACATCAGGCTAAAATTAAGAGATCTTATAAAAGATCTTTAGATCCTTTGCTTAACTGCTTAACAGTTGTAACGATTAAACAAAGGGCTCTTAGGAAGAATATAATCATGCTGTCTCATACTACTACTTTTAGATTTTTTTAAAAAAGATCAAAAGCCATGTGTGGCCAAATTCCCCTGTGCCTTTATTTTGACTTGCACTGATAGGAGATGGGAATGCGTGGATTTCATGTGGTTTATTCTCTGGATCCCCATCTCCTAGAACAAGGGTGGGCAAGCTACAGCCATGCACCGAATCAGTCTCTGCTGTAAACTGTCCATCCTCCAAGTGCTGTCTATGGCTGCTTCCATGCCACAGTGAGAGAGTTGAATGGCTATGACACAGGCCCTCAGGACCCACAAAGCTTAATTCTATCTCATTACAGAAAAGGTTTGCTGCCCTTGGTCTAGAAGAGTACCTGGCACTTAGCAAGATCCTATATTTACTTACAGAATGAATACAAAGGTAAACTAACAGTAGCTCACATGAGCAGTCAGCATTTGCTCGATGCCACGAAGTGTGCTGAGCACTTTAAATGCAGTATTTGAATTTCACAGAAGAGTTACATAAGAATGTAGGCCTATCTTGCTCCCTCACCTCCTTCAAGTTTTTAATCTGCTACCACTCCCTCAGTCCAGGTTTACCTGGAGCTCCTTATTTAAAATTGCAAACTTCTGCTTTCTACTAGTCCCTTGGCTTATTCCATATAACATACAATGTATGTTACTTATTTTTTGTGCCCAGGAGAGCATATACTCTATGAGGCATACGTTTTTTTTTTTTTTTTTTTTTTTTTGGTGTATCTATTCATTGGTCTCTCAACCCACAAGTAGCCTAGAATAGCACTAGTACATCATGAGTGACCAGTAGACATTAGCTGATCAATTAGAAAGGTCTGATAACATGTGGGGGGTACCCAGGAAAGAAATGGTTATGATCCAAGTCTTATGTACTTCACAACTAATTCTCTTCCTCTCTTGGAGAATTAGTCAAAGATGTAAATGTAGTGATTCTGTTATTAGAAAGTGAGTTCTAGGCCATTTTTTGAGGTCATTTTCCAATCATGGCTTGAATTGAGACTATATTAATTGGAATACATTTCACCTAATGACTGCTATCTCAAACAGGTGCTTGCTGAAGACAATTCAGGCTGATCACTCCTACCTGGAAGTGGTTGATCTATCCTGGTGTAAACCTTCAAAGAGGGAATTAACAGGACACCATGGACCAGCAACTGAAGAAAAGGGGAACGACACCTAGCCAGAAAGGCCTGGGTAGAAGAGCTGCCAGTAGGGACAAGTCGCTGCCAGCCCAGCAGGAACCTCCTGACACGACATGGATCTTATGTGATGACGATGTGTGCTATGAGACTAGCTTCCGGGTTGTCGAAGAGGATTCCTTCTCTGACTGTTACATAGAATGCATAATAAGAGGTGAGTTTTCTGAACCTATCGTGGAAGAGGACCCACTCCTTCAGTCCTTTGAATGTCTGAAAGAAGGACCAAAACAAGACCTTTCTCAACAGGTTCTTGCGGCAAGCTCACTTCTTGAATGTTCCTTGGAATACATGAAAAGAGATGCAAAACAAGAACTTCCTCAACAGATTGTTGGAGAGAATCCACTTCTTGAGTTTTCTGAGTACAAGCCAAGCAAGAAGCTTCCACCCGGAGGAATACCCAACGCGGACTTTTCAGAACCTAAACAGTTCATGGGATGTACAAGAAGGAAGCCAAGTACAAATAAAGAATATGGTGCTCCAGAAAAACATGTCTGTCCTCAAGATGGATGCATAAGAGAGTTCAAGAATAAAACATCCCTGAGAAAGCATCTTCGAGTTCATAATCCCCGAGATCATGTGTGTGCAGAATGTGGGAAAGCCTTCAAGGAAAGTGCAAAGCTAAAAAGACATTTTCTGGTTCATACTGGAGAGAAGCCATTTCCATGCACTTTTGAAGGGTGCGGAAAACGCTTTTCCCTGTCCTTCAACTTGCGTACACATGTGCGCATCCACACTGGGGAGAAACCTTTTGTGTGTCCTTTTGTAGGCTGTCGCAAGAAATTTATTCAGTCAAATAACATGAAAGCCCACCTCTTGACTCACGCAAAGGCCAACAGGAGTCTGTGAGAAAAGATTAAGAAATAATCATCAAACAGGATAGGCATATATTAACTAAAGAGTTACTGGGAACAAATATGCCTCATTGATAATTGGTTCAGAAAACAATTTTGAAATCAATATTGTGACCCTCAAGCCATTTTATTTTAATGTTACTAAGATGCTCCTCTAGTCTGAGATATTATTTTAGAATTTTGTGTAGAATTACAACATGCTTCTAACAGTAAGGTCGGTAATGAACTTACTTCAAAAGCATAATCCTTAGACTTAATATCTCATACTATAAATAAGAAATTGATTTTTATTTTTCATTTTGTAGTTTTCAATCATTTAGCTTTTTCCTTTTAGCAAAATATTTAATACAAGTGATAATTCTAGAGAATGAAAATTTTTTAGTAGATTCTCAATAAATTAATGCATAGTTAAAACTTTTCAAGTTAAGCATATTGTTTAATCATTTTATTTTTTATGATTGTGTCAAACCATGTTAATCATAGTAGATGTAAATAGTTAGCTGATGATGTCAATCCATTTGAATCCATTTTAGATATTTTAAAATAAAAGGAAATAAAACCCCAGAAATGTATTAAATCTGTATTAAAAAATCAAAGGAGTGTGTATTAAAAAGTCATTTAGTTGTCTTCCAAATTAGTGAAACATGGTAAAAATTGATTGTTTGGTGTCAGTGAGGTGTAGGGGGAAAGTTACTCTCTACATGGTCAGTTAAGGGATAAAAAGCCATTTGGGGAGGGGTGTGCTAGCCAGTTTTCTGGGAACTGCCATAACAATACCACCAACTGGGTGACTTAAACAATAGATATTTGTTGTCTCATAGTTCTGGAGCTAGAAGTTTAAAAAAAGGTATTGGCAGTATTGGTTCCTTCCTAGGGTTGTAAAGGTAGACTCTGTTCCAGATGTGTCTTATTGGCTTGAAGATGACTATCTTCAGGGTTACGTGGCATTTGCCTGTATCTTCACATCATCCCTCTGCATGCCTGTGTTCAGATTTCCTCTTAAAAGCACATCAGACAGACTAGTTTAGAACACACCCTGATGATGCCCTCATTGTAACTTGGTCTATAAAGATGACCATCTCCAAATGAGGTTACATTACAAGGTACTGGGGGTTAGGATTTCAACATGGATTTTTGAGGGTACACAGTTCAAACCATAATGAGTGTTTTTTTAGGCCAAATAATTTCTAGAATTCCATTTTACAGAATATGTGCACTAATGTAGGTAATTTGTTCAAAGATGTTGACTAAAACATGTTTTAATAGTAGTCTGATTCATAATACATATGTCCATTAAAAGGGAACAAGTTGCATAAATCTTTATTCAGTAGGAAATGTGCAAATATCCTTAAAGGGAGCTAGGCTGTAAAGGGAAAGAAGGAGGTCCACAGCCAGAGGGAAGCCACGGGAGGAAGTATGTACCATAAACAACTTTTCAGGGGGAAAGTCAACACACAATATAAACATCAAACTGAAAATTAATCTTCCTTTTAGAAACGCCAAAAGTAAAACTGATTTTTTTTTTTTTTTTTTTTTAAGAAAACAAATCAAGGGCTTACATTTTTACTTAAGAACTAATTACTACTGTGGTGGTGGTTTAGTTGCTAAATTGTGTCCAACTCTTGCAATCCCATGGACTGTAGCCTGCCAGGCTCCTCTGTCCATGGGATTCTCCAGGCAAGAATCCTGGAATGGGTTGCCATTTCCTTCTCCAGAGGACCTTCCTGACCCAGGAATCGAACCCATGTCTACTGCATTGCAGGCAGATTCTTTACTGACTGAGCTATGAAGGAAGCTTCGATAGGACTAAGTAAAAGGAAGGATTAAATAGAGAGCAGTCAAGGCTAGAGAAATTCAATGGCAAGGTTTAGGCTGTAAATTGAGAGCTGGGACTCAAGGCATCAGGAAGGATCCTGTGTGTGTGCAGGCTGGTCTCCTTCAGAGATGACTCTTTCTGGAGATGAAGGGGCCAAAGTCTCAGCATTTATAACCCTAACCTGTAAATGTACAAGGAGCATCAGCCTGAGAAAGTGCTTGTGTATCTGGATTCCAAGACTAAGTTAAATTCTGACCTGACAGTAGGAAGTTACTTGACTAGCCTCCTAACTGTTCTTGTCTGTCTTTTATGTCTCCAGATACTGGCATTTTACAAACTGCAAACCCTGGTCAATAACTAAGTATTTTTGTTTTCACACTGATATTTGGATTCATGGCATGTATCCTTTCTTTTTTAATTTATTTAATGGCCAAATACAGTTAAAGTTAACACTAAAGAAATACACTCTACAAAAAAACTTTGGTATCACTGTAATATATGGGGCATAATTAGTTAGCACTTATAAATTATGGAATGAATAAATGTATAAAAATGCAGCTTAATACGCTTTTTAAAAACTAATTACAGGGCTTCTCTTGTGGCTCAGTGGTAAAGAATCTACCTGCCAATGCAGGAGACTCAGGTTCAATGCCTGATCCAGGAGGATCCCACATGCTGTGGAGCAACTAAGCCTGTGCTCTACAACTACTGAGCGCATGCGTCCCAGGGTCTATGCTCTGCAACCAGAGAAGCCGCTGCAGTGAGGAGCCCGCGCACCACCCGGAGAGCGCGGTCCCTGCTCTCCACAGCTAGAGAGAGACTGCGTGCACCAGCAAAGACCCAGCACGGCCAAAAAGAAGTAAATAAGATTCTTTTCAATTAAAGGTCACCAAAATCATATGTATTTTAAAACAGCTAGTAAAATACTACTTGTTTTTACATAAAATCTGGTTACACCAAAATAAAGGTGGAAACTACAGAGAAGGGTTTAACTACCTATGCATAATGTCAACTCTTATTCCCAAGAGTAATCACTACACAAAAAAGCTTTTTTCTAATGGTCATTTTTGTTAATAGTCAAAATTATCTGAAATCCCGTATCTTTTTTTTTTCTTTTTGTCTTCCTCTAAAAGGGGCAGGAGATTGAGGGTCCGTTCAACTCCTAACATCTTAGATAATGAAGAACTATCTTGCCTTGAGAATTATATCAACCAAGGCTGTGATTAGATAGTTAACAACGTGTTAAACCACTTACATTCCTACTTTAGTTTATCGTACTCTGTGATATGTGCATATGTGATATGAGACTGTGTCTCCCAAACAGTCATATTTGATTTCTATATTTCACCTTAGCTACACTGTGCACTGGTGGACATAGGATTCCCCTTCTATTCTATCCAGAAAGAACTCTGCAAAAGAATTGTCAGATTCTTATATTACTTTCCTGCCAAATATGCATGTGCAGAAATCTGTGTGTGCTTATGTTTTAATTACCTAATGCACTAGCTCTGACTGAATAAATTGCATGATTACATCCTACATTGGACACAGAACACTGCAAGTTATATTAAAAAGCCATTATATTTGCAACTCTGAGCAAGAGACTATAATTAAAAGGCAATTGGATGAAATTAGCTCTGAGAGTACAAGAGTTTAAGTAGGATTTGGTAAATGAACATTTAACGGTTAACATGTGCTTTTTATTAGGTCTTTTGCTTCTTTTCTCTATGACCCAAGGGTTGAATTTCTTTCATGTCAGTGGATCAATGGATCAGACATGTGAAAACACCTGTACAAAGCTATGCTTTACAATGTGGCTAAAGTTATATCCATAAAAAAAGCCAAAATAACTTTTGTGACTTCAGTAAATCAAGGTATTAGGTGAGCCAGAATGATACCCTGGGCATTAATAAACTATTTTTAATACTCCTAAGATCTCAGGTATGTGTCATAAAAGGCAAACTACATGCTTCCTGCAACTGCATATGTTGATCATAAAATACACATGCAGAAATCAAAGAAATACAACTTCAGCGAATTTTGATTATCATGACCATTAAATATTTTAGAAGTTATTGAAGTAGTGAAGGACAGGGAAGCCTGGCATGCTGCAGTCCATGAGGTAACAAAGAGTTGGACAAGACCTAGAGACTGAACAACAACAATAACAAAGTTACACACAATAGATGTAATAGCACCTCATCTTTATCTAAGACAGCCAACACATTTGCAACCTGCTGAGGACTTAGCGTGGTACTTACTGATACTTGGCAGGGGGCAGTGGAAACCTCTATGCTTATCAAATATATATACCTAAAAGATTTTATAGCAGTTTAGGGATGACTGCAAATTCTTTGCTACTCTTCCAATTGAGAGTTGGGGTCTATGATCCTTTGTCTTGAGTCTCTGTTTGGTCTGCTTTGATCAACAGGATGTGGTATAATTGACGCCATAAGAGCTAAGCCTACTTCAGGCCTAGCCTCTAAGAGACCTGGCAGCTACTGCCTTGTTCTTGCCGAAACCAAATGTCATCTTAAGCAGCACGATTACCTGAAGACTACCACCCCAGGAAAACCAGCAGCTATTGCAACAGGAGCTGATGCAAGCCGTTTGCACAGGCCCAGAGGGACAAGACAAGGAGATACCAAGCCAAGGAGTCATGACGTGCCAGGGATTCAAATAAAAGAGCCATCTTGGAAGGATCATCCTGCCACACTCACCCCAGGTGACATCAAATCAACTGTAGGGCCTAGGTGGCCCTTTTCCAAATTTCTCACCCACAAAAGGATGAGAAAAGTAAGATGATTTGTTTTTTTACATAGTGACTATAGTTTATAATTTATAAAATTAAAATTTGCTAAGAGTAGAACTTAAAAATTCTTATCATATACATGTACACATACATATATGCAATCATCACAATGTAGAGTTGAAATATCTTACAATTTTGTCAATTACATAATTTTATTTGTCAATTACAGTGCAAACAAGCTGAAAAAATTAAATGGTTGTTTTAAGCCATTTGAATTTTGGGGTTAGTTCATTACACAGCAATAGATAACATACTTTCCACTTTGGAGATGTAATTTGAATTTCATAGTCTGCTTTGTATTTCTGTGTTGTATGTATATATACATATAGATTTTGCTGTTTTACTAGTTTAGTTTACTAGTTTAAAATTCTTTTTAAATTTATATAGACCTCTTTTTTTGGCCACAGGATTTTGGGGATATATGGGGTTTTTGTTCCCCAACCAGGGATCAAACCCGGGCCCTTGGCAGTGAGAGCGTGGGCTGGACTCCCAGGGAATTTCATAGATCTATTTTCAAAGTCATATAGTGAGGCAGTGATCCCTCAGTCCTTAAAGGGCTATGCTCCCCTTTAACCCCGATCCAAGCTCTAGCTCTTCCTTACTACTTAATAGTAACAGTGAGGTGAGGCTGGAACACCTGAAGATCCCACTAAGACAACAGGGTAACAGAACACAGCCTGTGTTCTCGGTCACAGACTTCAGAGAGACCTGCTGTTTGGGACCCAGAATTAAGAAGGTCCACTGATTCCTTTCATTCTCACCTGGGACCTGCTTCAGGTCTCTGAGGGGCAGTGTTAGTCACTCAGTCGTGTCTGACTCTTTACAACCCCATTGGAGTACAGCCCACCGGGCTCCTCTGTCCATGGGATTCTCCAGGCAAGAATTCTGGAGTGAACTGCCATTCTCTTCTCCAGAGGATCTTCCTGACCCAGGGATTGAATCTGGGTCTCCTGCATTGCAGGCGGATTCTTTACCACTGAGCCACCAGAAACCCACTTATTCCCCTAGTCTCTAACTTGAGTATATCTAGATGTTGCATTTAACTAGACTACACTAACGTTATCCCAGAGTGGGGTACAGGGTAGAGACAAGAGATAACCTTGACGAGGTTGGCAAGGAACAAATTTTGAAGGATTCATAAATCATTTCAAAGAACTAGAACTTTTTCTAGTAGTAAATAAAGGAAGCATTAAAGTCATTAGCATAAGTAATATGATCAAATTCACTTTTTAGAAAAATCATTTGGGATGCAGGGTAAAAGAGGATTGAGGAGTAGGAAATCAGGCAGCATAATCCACAGGAGAGGTGACGTCTTACTGGATACTTTATTTCCAACACAGACATAGAACATAATTTATTCACGGATGTTTAAATGCTTGACAGTGCGCGTGTGTGCTCAGTCCTGTGCATGGACTGTACCCCACCAGGGTCCTTGGTTCATGAAATTTTCCAGACAAGAATACTGGAGTGGGTTGCCATTTCCTCCTCCAGGGGATCTTTCCAACCTAGGGATCGAACCCACATCTCATGTCTCCTGCACTGGCAGGTTCATTCTTTATTGCCGGCATCACCTGGGAAGCCCAAATGCTTGACTGCTGCTAAGTCACTTCAGTCGTGTCCGACTCTGTGCGACCCCATCCCTGGGATTCTCCAGGCAAGAACACTGGAGTGGGTTGCCATTTCCTTCTCCAATGCATAAAAGTGAAAAGTGAAAGTGAAGTCGCTCAGTCATGTCTGACTCTTTGAGACCCCATGGACTGCAGCCTACCAGGCTCCTCCGTCCATGGGATCTTCCAGGCAAGAGTACTGGAGTGGGGTGCCATTGCCTTCTCCGAAATGCTTGACTAAACAAAGTTAAAAGCATTTCCAAGCAGTAGGAAAGACTATGAAAGTGACAGATGCACTAAACGTCACGTCACTGACATACAACAATCAAAAGACGAACAAACCAATTAAAACTTAGCAAAGATCTTGAATAGACATTTCTCCAAAGAAGATAAATAAATGACCCATAAAGTACACAATAAGATGATAAACATTGTAAGTCATTAGGAAAATCCAACTCAAAACCACAAACAAAACAAAACCACACTTGCTAGAATGGCCATAATTAAGAAAAAAAAAAGTCTTGGTCAGAAAGTGGAGCAATTTGAACCTTCCATCACTGCTAGTTGGAATGGAAGATGGTATAGCCACTTTGAAAAACAGTTTAGCACTTCTTTAACATGTTAAGCACCCTAATCAGATGACTCAGTAATTTCACCCCCAGATGTATAACCAAGAGATACCAAATTTGTATACAAATGTTCACAACAGCATGATTCGTAACAGCCAAAAAGTGAAACACCCCAAATGCCTCCAACTGATGAACGGATAAACAAAATTTGATATACCCATAAGTGGAATATTATGTCATCCATAAAAAATGATGAAGTATTAATGCATGTTACATCAACAATGAATCTTGAAGACATGCTAAGTTGAAGCAACCAGACACAAAATACCCTATCATACAATTCTATTTGAAATGCCCAGAGTAGACAAACTCACAGAAATTGCAAATAGACTAGTGATTTCCAGGAGCAAGAGCATGAAGAGAATAGGCAGTGTTATATCAAACACTGCTGTGTGGAGCTATGGATGTGAGTGTAACGGGAAGCAGGGGGAAAGAAAAGACTGGAGAGAACAGGTCAGTTTGGAAGTAAGAAATATTGAAAGCCCCCCAAAGGCAGCAATTAGAGGGATAAAGAAGAAACAGAAAAAGGACACATTTCGATAAAACTTTCAGACTGTCAGGATGCATGGGACCAAGAAGAAACACGTAGAATGTTCTTAAGATTTTCAGCTTGGTAGAGTGGATGGATTGATGTCATAAAGGGAAAGGGAAACTGAGAATGCAGAAATAGAAGCCAGGAGAGACTGACTACATGATGAGTTCAGTTTAAGCTAAGACTTACTCTGAAATGGCAATTGTGCATGTTGGGGGAAAAAAAAAAAATCGCTGTGAAAAGTGAACCTAATTAAATTTGACTGTGGAAGCTAAAAGTTTTGCAGCATTCCAAAATTTTATTGATTTCTCACAATAATTTAATCCTGTGTTACAAAACAAGTAAACCAAACAGAGAGGATAACTATTCTTTCAACAGGTTAAATGTAAAATAGTCTTATTATATTTTCAACCCTCCAAATTGACTAGTAAGTCTATGACAGAATCAGACCATGTAAAATCAAAATCAAAACATATCAGAACTATTTCTCTCTAGCAATCAAGTAATTATTTGCACAGAAGACAGATTTGATCAAGAATGTCCAGTCAAATCTTGAAAATAATGAGGAATTCAAAAGCCAGCTACCTAGAAATTTCTCTAGTCAAAGAAATAACCAGAGTTGTAAAATAGCTGACAAGCCATTTATTAAAACAGCAGTCGACTAATGCTACTTCTTGCTTCAAGGTTACATTATAAATCAACTGAGAGGGGCAAAAGCCTTGTAGGAGATCAGCAGGAGGATGAGCAGAACAATTTAAACTGTAAAAAGTCCTAAAGTATGCGTATCTGACTTACAGGAAGAATGAGGCTTAAAGGGTAGTAATTAACAGGTATTAACACGGCTGGCACCCTGCACGTTTCATTGCAAAGATCAGAGGGATTGATTTATAGTGTTCCCATGTGACTAATGAAACTAGACTGGTGACCATATTGTTCCAAATGACTGCATTAGAGAACATTATTACTTTAGAGAAGCCTATGATAATAACAAAATCATTATCGCCAAAGACTAAACAAAATAATTTATAGAATCAACATTTTACATTTGAATGCTCATATTTTACTGTTATTAACTATCTTTCAAAGTGATTAAAAACTCTAAAGAAATGTCAGTTCTGCTCTTCATTTTATTTTCCTCTTGGAAGAGAGATTCAAAACCTTCCTGATGTCAGCACTTAGAAAGGTTAATTATTCATAGAGAACAATGAATAGGAAGCACTAGGTTTAATTGGACACATGCTTCTCACATTTAAAGATAGGGGAGTGGATAATGATGTCCCTTTTGCGCCCTTCCAAAAGAAATATGAGGAATTGATAATGTCTCACATTAAGTCTTACAGGAAGAAAATGTAGCGCATGCATTTTTGTAAATCACTCAATTATTAAGGAAAAAGCTCATAAGAAATGTGATCTCAATAAAATGTTATCCTTTTAGGATGTTTAAATATGGCCAACGTTAAATATCTTATCTTAGAAGAAGTAAAAGATGACATTCTTTACCTCTAGAGACTAGAAGGAAAAAATTGTTTTTTCTAGTTGCACTGTGCAGCTTGCAGGATCTTAGTTCCCTGACCAGGTACTGAACCCAGGCCATCTTCAGTGAGAGTGCCAAGTCCTAACCACTAGACAGCCAAGGAATTCCCTAAGAGGAAATTTATCTATGTATTCCTGGTGGCTTGGTTGGTAAAGAATTCACCTGCAATGAGGGAGACCTGACTTCCATCCCTGGATTGGGAAGATCTCCTGGAGGAGGGCATGGCAATCCACTCCAGTATTCTTGCCTGGAGAATCCCCATGGACAGAGGAGCCTGGCAGGCTATAGTCCATGGGGTTGCAAAGAGTCTGACATGACTGAGCGGCTAAGCACAGAATATGAAGTTATACTCAGTTCAGTTCAGTCCTTCAGTCGTGTCCGACTCTTTGTGACCCCAGGGACTGCAGCACGCCAGGCTTCCCTGTCCATCACCAACTCCTGGAGCCTGCTCAAACTCATGTCCATTGAGTTGAAGTTATACTAGATACAGTATAGGTGCTCTGAGCCAGCTTGTATACAATAATTTTGAGGTGACAGAGCAGACCATTATAAAGAATTAGAGCTCTGTCTCAACAGGTCTTGTGACAGGATGATTATAATTTAACAGAACATTTTCATCAGTTGCAGCAGTGACTGCGACAGAAGGAATGACAGACAGGCACACCTTAAATGGATAATTCTAATAGTTCGATTCTGAGGGAAAATTGGATGAATGAGTGAAAACTGAACGAATTCTTCAGTGCAAGTCTATGGGTCAGGACAAAGGGACAACATCTGAGGCAGAGACCACCATGCACCTGTGAGCCCAGAGAAACACTACTTTTTTCTCCTTCACTCAAAAGTCCATTATACAAATGGGCTCCTGGTGGCTGGCAAGAATCAAACTACTTTGAATTCTAAAGAGAGGCTCCAGCTAGAACATCTATCTGACACTTTTTTAAAATTTGCTTTTATTTTTTGGCCATGCCACATGATATACAGGATCTTAGTCCCCCCACCAGGGATTGAACCTGGGCCCCCTGCAGTGGAAACACAGAGTCCTAACCACTGGACCACCAGGGAATTCCTGTCTGACACTTTTATATATTAGACTGCATCTAAACATTTACAAATGATGGTTCTGAATTCATACATACAACAGGTTAACTTTCATTCAAATTGAAATTCTTTTGACATTTATTTTATATGCTAATGTTCTTAAATTACCCTTTGATAAATACATTCAAATTTATCCAAATGAGTTTATTTTGGCTTTGTGGTAGACAGCCTCCCAATATGGCTGCCAACAATTCTTCCCATCTCTTTAAGCATAACCCACTCCTCTCATCAAGAATACATGAGGTGAACAAGGCTATTTACTTGCATAAACACTGTAGTTATCAAGTTTAAGTCTGATAAAACTATTGTTGTTGTTGTCCAGTCATGAGGTTGTGTCCTACTCTTTGTGATCCCATGGGCTGCTGCACGCCAGGCTCCTCTGTTCTCCTCCATCTCCCAGAGTTTGCGGAAATTCACGTCTGTAAGACTACTTGGCCTCCCTGGTGCCTCAGATAGTAGAGAATCTGCAATGCTGGAGACCCAAGCCCCTGGGTTGGCAAGATCCCCTGGAGAAGAGATCGGCTACCCACTACAGTATTCTCGCCTGGAGTGTTCCACAGACAGAAGAGCCTGGCAGGCTACAGTCCATGCGGTCACAAGAGTTGGACACAACTGAGCAACTAACACTTTCACTTTAAAACTATTAGCTGATCCACCCAGGTCTCCTGCACTGCAGACAGATTCTTTACCTTCTGAGCCACCAGGGAAGCCCATTATCTGATCTATAATCTCCAAGTCATATTCTGTCCATCTTCCCAGTAATGTTCTTTATCCCCTTGCCCCTGGGTCAGGGCTCCAATCCAGGATCATGTTTGTCATGACCTTTTGGTCTCCTTTAACATAGCAAAGTTTCTTATCCTTTCTTTGTGTTTCTTGACCTTGACATTTTTGAGAAGTACAGTTATTCTGTAAAATGTCTTTCAAACTGGGTTTGTCTGTTGTTTCCTTATAATTAGATTCATATTGTGTATCTTTAGTAGAAATATAATTATTGTGATGTTGTGGTCTTCACCTTGCATTATATCAAAAGGCCTAAAAAGCTGGTTTTTCCAGGGCAAGGTTATGTTTCAGAACACTTGGTTAAAAGGTGGTGTCTGCTACACTTCTCAACCGAGAAGTCAATGCTCATCCTTTGTCATTCATAAGTAATTTGTGGGAAAATACTTGGAGATGGATATATCTTGTTCATCAAACTTTCACTCAGTAGAGTTAGCATACACTCATGAGAAAAAACACTTTATACATATATAATAATGAACTATTAAGATACCTCTTGAAGCAGAATATTAATTATATTCCAACTGTAAACAAATCAGAAATGTATGGCTTTAATTTTCTGTAATATATTTTTACTTAATATATAGTGGAAAATGTGCTTCACAAAATCACTTACAGTTACCCAACTCTACTAAAAAAGGCATTTAATTTTTCAGCATATTTTCGAGTCCATTTAACCAAAAATAAAAAAACAAGACCATATAAAAAACAAAAGAATGTTAGTATATACAGTATATAGTTAGAACTGAATCTATGACAAAATTTAAAAGTTGACTTGGAGCTTTATAGTGACTCAGAGAAAATGAAGATTTCACAGTCAACTAACATTCATTGAATGTCTATTACCCGCTTAGCGTTGTGATATGTAAATATATTCATATCCAGCATCTTTTTTTTTAACCATCCTAATTCTAAAGGTTAGTTGCATTATACCTTTTTCACAAATGACAACATTTAAGAGGTTTACTTACTTAACAAATAATTACTACCATGTGCCAGGTACTGTATTAAGCACTGCAAATACAATATGGAATAAGACAGAAATGGTTTCTCTTACAATCTAGGCAAAACAGACAGGTAAATAGCCAACTATAAGATGTTGTGCCCAATGTATAGTAAATGGTATGATTCAGGTCTATGCAATGTGTGAAGAGAGGCATATAAACCAGCCTTGGGGCTTAGAGGAAACTGAGGATGAGAATTATAATTAGGTTGAGAAATGAAAGATGTACAGGTGATGTCAGTGGTGGTGGACAGAGGCCTCACATACCCCAGAGAGCATTTTCAAAGGTCCTGCGGCTATGCCAGCATTTTCATTAAAATTGGAAAGTTGAAAGCCAAGGGAAATGACCAGAAATGAGGCCAGCAGAGGTAAACAGGGTAAGTGAAGTAACTATATCTGGAAGGCCACATTCTTTCTACCCACAACTTGGTTAACATCACTCAAACATTGCTATCACTTGGAGAAGCTTGTGATATAGCTTACATTGATTTTAGTTTGTTCAATTTGGGATCAAAGGTGGCAAAGTTTCTGCATTCAGCATGGTATGACTCATTAAAATGCTGAAACTCCTTTTATCAGTTTATTCTGGCCCTGGCCAGAAGTCACTAATCCAGCTGAAACATCAAATATGATGGTAATTCGGTCTGAGAATAAACAATAGATTATGTTAATACAGACAGGGATGAGAAAACAAGAAGCAGCCTCCCTAGTTCTGCAAGATGTTAAGCAGTTTGTGAATCAAGATAAAGAAAGGAAATTGCTTTAAAAGAAAAAAATGGCTCTTCAAATCATTGTTTTAGGTGTTTGTAATATATTATAAATTAAGATAAATAATACAAGAACTCTATATTTAAAAGAGTTAAATCATTTTGTAATTCTGGCAGAGAACTGAATTCTGTAACTTTTTTTTTTTTTTTTAAAGAAAAGGGATTCAGGGTTAGAAGAGGAATAAAGTAGATGGGCAGAGAAGGGAGACTGGTGGAGGGTCACAGAGAACTATGTAAGATATTATAGCATTCAGATAGTCTCTCTGAATTTCAGAGTTTGTACGTCTATTTAAAATATTCTGGGGACTTCTCTGGTGGTAGATGGTTGAGACTCCATGCTCCCAATGCAAGGGGGCCCAGGATTCAATCCCTAGACAGAAAACTAGAGCCCACTTGTTGCAACTAAGACCTGGGGCAGCCAAATAAAATTAATAAAAATTGAAAAAATAAATAAAATATTCTGGCCCAGGGGTCAGTCAGATTTTTCTGTAAAGGACCAGATTATAAATATTTAAACTTTATTTTAAATTTTATGATCTCTGCTGCAACTGCTCAACTCAGCCCCTGTAGCATGAAAGCCATAGGTATGTGTAAATGAATGAGCATGATTGTATTCCAATAAACTTCATTTACAATAAAAGGCAGTAGGCCACATGTTGCCTACTGGCTTCTACTGCTGGGGATATGGGTTCCAACCCTCAGGGAACTAAGATTTCACATTCCACAACACAGCCTCCCCCCCCACAAAAAAACACTTATTTTTGATAAAGAAATTAATCCAGAGTACATAAAGAACTTTACAACAATAAAATAGCAACAAGTGTAATTTAAAAGCTGGTCAAAGTATCTGAATAGATAATTCATCAATATAAATAGGAAAGGCAAACACAGAAAAACATACACAACATCTTCAGTTACTGGGAAAATGTAAATTAAAATCAAGCGATACCATGGCACATCAACTACAATGAATGAATTTTTAAAAACTGAAAATAACAAGGGTATGAAGCAACTGGAACTCTCAAAAATTGCTAATGGGAATGCAAAATTATGCAACTGCTTTGAAAACTAGGTAGTTTCTTAAAAATTTTTACCATGTGTTTATGTAAGACCAAGCAAAATCACTGCACATATTTAACCAACTGGAAAAACAAACATATATACACACACAGACTTGCACTGGAACCTTCATCTAGCAATTTGTTCAAAGTAGCCAAATCAATGGCCAAAATCGCCAAAAACTAGAAACAACCCAAAAGTCCATCAACTGGTGAATGGATAAACGAAGTGTAGTGTGGAACACCATGGAATGTTTCTGAGCAATCAAAAGGAATGAGTTACTGATGCATGTAACAACAGAAACACGTGTCAAAAGCACTCACTAAGTGAAAGAAACCACATACAAAAGCCATACACACATACTGTATGATTTCATTTAGATATAACAGAGTTTAGAAAAGGCAGATCTCTAGTGACAGGCTGCTGATCAGTGGCTGACAGACATTTGCCAGTAGGTGGTGATGGCACTAATAAGAGGACTAACTGAAAGGTGAACAAGGACATTTGGGGAGTTGATGAAACGGTTTTATTTTGTGGTTCTTGTTGTTACATGACTGGTCTATTTGTCAAAATTCATTGAATCATCCCTACAGGGGGATGCATAGTCTTAACCACAGGACCATCAGGGAAGTCCCAAGTCAGGCAAGCTTTGATGGAGGCTCATCAACACGGCAGTGGAGGGAGTCAGGGTGAGAAGTGATCAGATTATTTACTTTGAAGATAAGAGTTGGTCACAGGGTTTCTTAATAGCTTGATGGTGAGAAGTGATCAGATTATTTACTTTGAAGATAAAGGTTGGTCACAGGGTTTCTTAATAGCTTAGAAGTAAAGTACAAAAAAAGAAAGAAAGGAAAATCAAATCTCCAATGATGTAAGACATCCTCAATTCATGTTGGAAATGACACTCTCCCTAGGAAAACCCACCTCGCAACAGTACAGTACAGGAGCCAAATACTGCACTGTCTCGTAGAGAATTCTACAAACCACCGAGAGTCAGCCTCCTTTGTCTTATTTGTAAAGTGGGGCTAACCCAATGCCTACCTCATGGGGCTGTTGGGAGAATGAAATGAGTTAATGTCTATGAAATACATAGAACAGGGCAGGGTACAGAGTAAGCTCTCAATCAATGCCAACTCTTCTTTCTCAAATCTGCTCAAGAAACATTGACTTAAAGAAGCTCTCATTTTTCTCCCCTAAAAGGAACATTCAGTCTACCACAGCTCTTTGTCTAAGGTAAAAAGAGTTCTCTGTGCTTGACCAACTTGTGGATCTGCCCATCTTGAACATTAGTCTGCAAGCACTATCAGCTCCTGATTCATGTCTAGCCTCCCTTCAACAGTGCACAGCCATGGCAAAAACTGGTGCCAGGTAAATCTTGTTCTTTTGCTACTTACCATTTGCCACAATTGTCCCCAGTTACCATTAGCAAACCAGAGGGTTCTTTAAAAATAGATAATTTTCTACAACATTTTTTGTTTGCTTGTTTTTGGCCGTGCCACACAGCTTGTGGGATCTTAGTTCCCTGAGCAGAGATTGACCCTGGGCCGTTAGCAGTGAGCACACAGGGTCCTAACCACTGGACTGCCAGGGAACCCCCCAGGACAGTTTTGGATTTGCAGAAAAATGGATAAAATAGTAGTGAACTCCCATATACTCCACACATAGTTACCCTTATTATTAACATCTTGCTTTAGCATGGTACATTTGTTACAATTAATGAACCCATAGAGCTGCAACATTTATTCAGACTGCCTTAGTTTTTATCTAATGCCCATTCTCTGTTCTAAGAACCCATCCAAGACACCACATTATATTTAGTTCTGAGGTTCTTCTTAGGCTCCTCTTGGTTGTGACAAGGGTCTCAGACTTCATTTTTGATGGCTTTTTTTAACTCTGATTTTTCAGAGTACTGATCTTATATTTTGTAGGATGCTCCTCTATTGGAATTTGCTGGTTTTCTTCATAATTAGGACGGGGTAATATACTTCTGAGAGGAAGACCACTGAGGAAAACTGTCCTTCTCATCACTTCATATCAAGCATAGATATTATATCTCACTAGTTGATGCTGGTCTCGATCATTTCGCTGAGGTGGTACCTGTCAGTTTTCTTCACTGTGAAATTACCTTTCTTCACATCACATTTTTTGAAGGGAAATCACTATGCAATGCCCATAATTAAGAAATGGGGAGTTGTGCTCTGTCTCCATCCAGCATTTTTTTTTAAACTGGAAATTTTTGGTATTTTAAAACAACTAAATATTCTGCTGTCTTACCTACTCTTATTCACTGGTTCCTCTTGAAGTCAGATGATGTCATAAATTCCCAGTCCCAGCCCAGAGATTCTGCTTCAATAAATCGTGGGTGGAGCTCAAGGGTTTAACCAATGCCCCTAGATGACTCAGATGCAAAAAGTCCATCAGCTCACTTTAAATAGTTCTACGCCAATCACTTATTAATGATAATTATTCTGAACTAAAGACCTCTTGACTAATTCCGGAACTATTTTACCTTTGGTTAAAGGTTTCTGTCATTAGTTTCCTGTCAGACTTGGGGATACACCTCTTTGCCCTTGTCTTACTGTTTAACATTCAAACTGGCTGCCCTAATTTGGCAACCACATAATTATTATTCATTGCCCATGAAGAAATTCAAATGCAGCACATAACCCCATGTCTCTTACTCCTCCCTACCAAAGAAGTCCCCAGTATATCTAAGTATGTAAACTATTAAGAACACACTTTAAATTAGTCCCACAACTTTTAGAAGTAGCCAAATCAAGTCTACTGTCAAGAATTCCTCTAAAAACATGATTTAAAAAAATGAAAAGAAGAGAAACAGAAGATGTCCAACAAGGACAACAGTTTCTTAGAGGAGAAAAATAAAAACCCTGAAGCTGTGAATTCAGAGAACTGAGCTCCTGACTGGCCTTTCCCTCTAACTGGCTGTGTGACCTTGTGACAATACAGATAATTTTTGTATTGCAATTTCCTCATGTGTAAAATACAAAAAAATAACACCTGTCTTATTTTACTGTGTTTGGATTTAGGATAAAATAGGATATTGTGTGAAGATCTGAGAATGAAAGTTGTTACACAAATGTAAAGTTTTCTCTAAAACACAATTTATTCACAAACACATTTATGAAATCAAAGAATTCAACCTTTAATGTTTAATGGCATCATTATTGTATGCCCAGATCTAGGTTAAAAAAGGACAGCTGAAGAAATAATGCTCCTGCTCAGTACATAATGCAACAGACTAAGATATAGAATATGCAATATGCAAAACTATGCATACTTAAAACCTAAAATAATGTCCATGGACTCTAGAAGTATTCATATTAAATTATATATGTTTCTTAAAAGAACTAGTTTGCATTTTTTTTAAAAAATCTGTAAAGAATACAGCATTTCTAAAAATTTAGCACTGGCCTTTTCAAAAGAGAGACCCAACAGCCATTTCAGTAAAGAAGCTGTAGAGCTACAAACAGGTGTTGATCCTAGACTGTGGTTTTAACTCGTGGCTCTGCCACTTACTGACTGCATTTATCTTAGGCAAGTTTCTCAACTATTAGGTCTTTTTTTTTTTTTTTTTTTTGGCTTCGTGGCATATAGGATCTTAGTTCCCTGACCAGGGATCAAACCCATGACTCCTGCATTGGAACTGCAGACTCTTAATCACTGGACTGACAGGGAATTCCTCTCAAATATTTGGTCTTATCAGCAAAATTAGAATAATAACAATACATACATCATAAATTATTTGTAAGTGATTAGTGTAAGCATGTGTGAAATTCTTTAAAACATCTGTGCTCATTATTAATATTTCTATTATCAGTTTGAGAGGATTAAGAAACTATAGAAACCAAAAGGTTAATATTTAAGCCAGGAAAAATGAAAAAAAACAGCAACAATGTTTTCAGTCAAACAGTCTGTCTCTACTTTTTTTAACAACTGAAAAGCATTTGAATTTAATCAAAATGGCAAATTTTAAAGTAAAAATACCAACATCTACTTCTTCAAGCCTCTCAGGCTCAGTATCAGATAGAAAATGGATATCTGATAGAAAGAGAATTAATTACCAAAGGACCACTGATGACCCCAATTACTTTTGTTTATTAATTATAGGAAAATCTGAACCATGAAATTAGATTTTCTTGTAATGAAAAATTTAGACAACTAGTGACACCATTCTACATTTTCATCTCAACTGACACAAAAGACCTTGCTCACAAATAATCTCCATGTACTATCCTATTGACTAATATTTAAAATTGCAAATCAGTTGTCAAAATCCACATTTTTAAAAATTAAGTTAAAATTCTGACTCCTTGATAAAGATTCCTCAACTACCTATGGAGAAGTGAATTCTTCCTTTTCATGTTCAGATGTAGATGAGGTTTCAGAATTCCAATATTGGTAAGCTTTTGTTATAACCATTAGCATAGCATCATATGGCACTTATAGAAAAGGATCTTGTCTGTTTTTACACATCCTCACTCCACAAAGCACACAGGCATACAGGTGGATGCTGGCATGCAATAAAACCCATCTCCTGACACTACTTCAAATAGGCTTTTCTTCACAATTTTCTCTCATATATATGCCACGGCTATTCTGAAATTCCATGGTTTGGTTCAAAATCCAACTGGCTTCCCCAATGGCTCAATGGTAAAGAATTCACCTGCAGTGCAGGAGACTTGCAGGAGATGTGGGTTCAATCCCTGAATTAAGAACATCCCTGGAATAGGAAATGGCAACCCAGTCCAATATTTCTGCCTGGAAAATCCCATGAACAGAGTACCCTCATGGGCTACACAGTCCATGGCATTGCAAAAGAGTCAGATATGACTTAGCAACTAAGCAACAACAATGGTTAATAGATCACCTTTTGATATGTTAATGTGTTAATCCCTCAGTCATGTTCAACTCTTTGCAACCTCATGAACCATAGCCCACCAGGCTCCTCTATCCATAAAATTCTCCAGGCAAGAATGGAGTGGGTTGCAATTTCCTTCTCCAGAGGATCTTCCCGACCAAGGGACTGAACTCGAGTCTCCTGCATTGCAAGAGGATGCTTTACTGTCTGAGCTACTATGGAAGCTCTTTATATGTTAATAGTTTGCCATTAAATATAGTCAGGTAAATACGCAATTACAGTAAGCTTATAAAATATTAACATATAAAAATCATTTTTCTATATATAAGTAAATAACATGTAGAATTTGGAATTAAAAACATAATATCTTTTATACTAGCACCCCTGAAATGAAATGCTTATTAGGCATAAATCTAACAAATGTATAAAAAATCTACATGAAAAAAAAAACTGTAAGGGACTTCCCTGATGATCCAGTGGTTAAGACTCTACAGTTCCATTGCATGGGGCACAGATTTGATCCCTGGTTGGGGAACTAAGATCCCACATGCCATGTGTCATGGCAAAAAAAAAAACAAACCCAAAAACCAAACAAAAAAATATATAAAACTCTGATGAAAAAAAATCAGAGAACAAAATAACAGACAAATACTTCATGTTCATGGATAGGAAGATTCAATATTATCAAAACTGTCGATTCTTCCCAACCTGATCTACAGATTCAATGCAATCCCAATCAAAATTCCAGCAAGTTACTTTGTGGATACTGGCACATTTATTCTAAAGTTCATATGAGAAGCAAAAGACCCAAAGCAGCTAACACAATATTGAAGGAGAAAAAGCTGGAAGACGGATGCTACTTAATTTCAGTATTTAGTATAAAGTTAAACTAATCAAGACTGTGGTATTTGTGAAAGAATAGACAAATAGGTCACTGGAACAGAATAGAGAGCTGACAAATAGACCTTCATTAATATAGTCCGTTGATATTTGACAAAGGAGCAAAAGCAACACAATGGAACAAAGATACTCTTTTCAGCAAATTGTGCAGGAATAATTGGACATCCACAAGTTAAAAAATGAATCCAGACACAGACCTTACACTCTCCACAAAAAGTAACTCAAAATGGATTACAGGCCTAAATGTAAAACCTAAAATAAAACACCTAGAAGATAACACAGGAGAAAATCTAGATGACCTTAAGTATGGCAATGACTTTTTAGATAAAACACCAAAGTTGTGAGCTGTTAAAAAAAATAATTGCAAAGCTGGATTTCACTAAAATCCAGAAAGTGCTCTGAGAAAAACAATGTGAAGACGGTGAGAAGGACAAACCACAGACTAGGAAAAGAGATTTGTAAAAGACACATCTAATAAAGCACTGTAATCCAAAATATACAAAGAACTCCTAAAACTCATCAGTTAAAAACGGGCCAAAGACTTTACTAGACACTTCACCAAAGAAGATGTACAGACAACAAATAGGCATATAAAAAGATATTTCACATGTCATTAAGGAAATGTGAAACAACTGAAAACAATGTGATGCCACTACGTATCTACTACAACGACCACAATCTGAAACACTGACAACACAAAATTTTGAAGATGTGAAGCAACAAGAAATGATGAAAATGATGCTACCTTAGGTTAGTATTTTTCTTAATCCTTTGTTATATGTTACATGTTAAATAATATTTATAAACCTAATGGCAGAATACCAATAAGCCTATTGTTACAATTTAAAAGCATGGATCTCATAGAAATATAAATTGGACATTTGTCAAAAATTTATTTAACTCATTAATGAGGGAATCGGTAAGATTGTTATGCTAGTTCCAAAAGCATCGGGGAAACTTGGTGTTGACAGGCATTTAGAAAAAAATACTAGAATAAGATTGGTAGGGCAGATTTTTGTAAAATCTGGTTAATGTCTTACAGAGCAATAAACCATAATCTTTGGACTTTCTTATTAGACAGAAATCATTTGCATCTCTACCAGAATAAAATATTTAAACTCTGTAAAAACTGAACTCTTTATAATGACTAGCAAAGGTAAAAATGATACATCCTCGTGAAAAATTAGCAACATGGCATGACACTAATTTTTATGAATTGCATATACTGGCCAACGGAGCTGCAGAAAAGCTGTGTCCGTGTGTTTTTCTACCAGCAATGGAGAGGTCTATCTTAAAAATATCTGAAATTATGTATTTTTCCTCTTTGGAAACCTTATTTTATCAACCAAGAAACAGAAAATTGAAAGTTATGAAGCATTCCAAAGCTATATTTCAAAGCCAAGATTAGAATTCATTCTAGTGCTATGTTCCACTCTGTGACTCTGGATGCCAAATTGGTTGCTGGTCACTGATATCTTTCATTCATCAATTTTGTTTTGTTTTTCTCCAACTCCTGCCATTCCTAAAGTCCCAAGAACAATCCTGCTGCCCTTTCACTACCTAGTATCACATCTTGCTAAAACATACCCTCACCTGGTGACATTTTGTTCCTTAATTTTAACTAAGCTCATCACCTGTTATACTTAAACTCATTTTGTGGAAACACTGTACCTCCTCCCTGACTTAATACATAGAAACTTTAAAGACTATAATCTTAAACAAAAAATAAAATATCAGTATGTAGGAGGTTTTAGCGATAGAGTGTGGAATTGAAGACTGAAGGACATCCTCCAAATTCTTCAATTATACCATAAACCAGAAGATTTTTTTTCCCACATGTGTATGCTCTACCTGAAACTCATTTCTCATTCAAGAAATTCAGGACAATAAGGTACTAAAAGGATAACTCTAACTTATGTGTAACATAATTTACAATTTTGGTACTTTATCATTAGTAGCAAAGTACCTACCCATCTCACAGTTGCTCAAGACAACTCCCTGTACTGCTACCCTGGACCTGAGAACTGCTGATAAAATGAAGGGCTCCTAAAATTACTTTGCTACTTGTCCTTACACTGTTAGAATTTTCACCAACCACCTTTGTTCCAACTCAATTTCTTGGCTGTATTTTTGGACCGAACCATTTCAGTATCTCTAGCACTATCTCTGGCACTCATTGTGAGTGAAACATACATAGACGCACTGAACCTAGAGCCTTTTAGTATTTATCAGTTCAGTTCAGTCTCTCAGTCGTGTCCAACTCTTCGTGACCCCATGGACTGCAGCACGCCAGGCTTCCCTGTCCACCACCAACTCTTGGAGCTTGTTCAAATTGATGTCCATCAAGTCGGTGATGCCATCCAACCATCTCATCCTCTGTCATCCCCTTCTCCTCCTGAATTTATAGCCACGTTTTATTAGTTCATCTTACTCAGAGTCCTCTGCTTGCTCCCTAGGACCTGAGCCTATGTAGATTCTTCTCCAAGTGGTTTTGAAAGTTCACAATCAAGTAATCAGATGATTTAAAAAAATGTTTTTAATTCTGACACATTTGAATACTATAACTTTCTAAGACATAACATGAAATACTTACCAATGATTCTCTGCACAATTTTATGCAATAGACTGAATGGTAAATATGATGTTTCATCATAACATAATACTTATTTGGGGAAGAAAAAAAATGCATATACCTAATATTTTTTAACTGAACAGAAAGTCCCCGTGGGTTTCTTTGTGTTCAAGAATAACACAGATCCATGTTCTCAAATGGTAGACAAGGGGGAAAAAAAGAAGCTAGGCTTTGGTTCCAAAAAAGTCATTAATTCTTCAATTTATTTAACCAGCCCCTGCTTGTTGACACATTGATGTTTCACCAGCCCAATCTTTTCAAATGACTCATTAAAATTATTACAAAGTTTTATTGAAAGGTTTAGAATCAGACAATGAACTGACGGAAATGAAATTTCAGAAAGTTAGATTGGATAAGAATGAACTGGACAAGGAGAAGCATAAAAACCACTTTTAAGGTTCTTACAGTACTTCAAATGAGAGATATTTAGGTAAAAATCAATATGGCTTAGTGATTAATTAAAAACTGTGAAGTCTAAAATTTGCATTTTGATGCTGAACACTGGACTAGATAGTATAGCACTTAATCTCAAAATTTTTAAAAGAGTTTAACTAGCTTCAGGGAATTTCCTGGTGGTCCTGTGGTTAGGACTCCACAACTTCACTGCTGAGGGCCTGGATTCAATTCCTGGTCAAGGAACTAAGATCCCAAAAGCCAGCTGGTATGGCCAAAACACACACACACACACACACACACACACACACACACACACACACACACAAAACTAGCTTAAAATTCTTCAATGCAAATCAATCAGCTTAACTGAGCTGGAAGTAGATCGTCAAAGAAAAAAATCTTATTTCTTTTATTTATTATTACTGGCTAGAAATAAGTAATTATTTTTATTTAAGCAAGTTAGCAAACTGCTAATACTTAGAAACAAAGTCCAAGTAACAATATTTGACAAATATCAAGTGAGTAATCACCTGAGTAATCAAATTCCTTTGTAAAAAAAATATGTATATTATTTATATATTTAATATTTTATATGCCTGTGCTATTATTAATATATTATTGTTATATATCATATATATATATTTATTCTTTCTTTTTTATATTGTAGTGGTTTTGCCATATACTGACATGAATCTGCATGTGTTCCCCATCCTGAACACCCCTCCCACCTCCCTCCCCATCCCATCCCTCTGGGTCCAGCCCCGAGCACCCTGTCTCATGCATCGGACCTGGACTGGCGATCCGTTTCACATATGATACATTTTATATATATATATATATATATATATATTTAAATATATATAAGCTTCTTGGCAGAAAATCAGTGGCCACAGAAAATATTAAAACAGTCTCAAAATATCTGCTGTCTCCTTGTATGAACTGGAGTGAATGAAAATGGACAGGATATATTTGTAAAGATAAAAAGCAACTCTTTTCTCAATTGTCTTCAATTCTAAATTGAATATAGCCATGTCTAATAATCTAAGAAATCAGGAAGACACTCCAAGTGACAAAATACACTTCTTCAGGAAGATGTGACAAAACAACTGGAAGACTGTGCAGATTTAACCCTCCTGCTTAGTCACCAGGAAAGAGAATTGCTTTGACTTGAAAAATACATATCCTAGTAGGTAAGCCACTGTGTCATAAAGAAATCTGAAACTAGTTCCCTTTCAAACCCTGCGAGATAATAAGCAAATAGAGAGGAATAGTACAAACAGAAACTGTGAAAATGTTAATGGCGTGCTGGAGGCCAAATTCATCTGTGATAAACAATGATGCGAAAACTAGATAGATAGACACTGATATAATAGCAAAAGTAAGTTCTCTAAAAACACTGGCAGTTTCTGGACTATTCCAAAAATATTTACTATGATACTATGAAATTAGGTTTCTTTTTGTCTTCCTTTATCTCTTATTCCTTTAAAGGTTCAGTAATCATTTTTTTATTTAAAAGATCACCTAATGGGCTTCCTGGGTGGTCCAGTGGTTGAGAATCCTCCTTCCAATGCAAGGGACACAGGTTTGATCCCTGGTCTGCTCCAATACTTTGGTCACCTGATGCGAAGAACTGACTCCTTGGAAAAGACCCTGACGCTGGGAAAGATTGAAGGTGGGAGGAGAAGGGGATGACAGAGAATGAGATGGTTGGATGGCATCACCGACTCAATGGACATGAGTTTGAGTAAACTCCCAGAGTTGGCGATGGACAGGGAGGCCTGGCGTGCTGCAGTCCATGGGGTTGCAAAGAGCAGGACACGACTAAGTGACTGAACTGAACTAAACTGGTAAGGATCCACATACCAACAACAAGTAAGCCTGTGCACCACAGCTACTGAAGCCTGCATGCTCTAGAGTCCGTGCTTCGCAACAAGAAAGCCACCACAGTGAGAAACCCATACACCACAACTAGAGAGTAGCCCCTATTTGCCACAACTAGAGAAAGCCTGCATGCAGCAACGAGACCCAGCACAGTCCATAAATAAACTTAAAAAAAAGATATCCTACTGACAAAATAAATTTGAGTAACTGTTTCTGAAGTGTGTCCTACTTTTTATTTCTCATTATATATATGACAAATCTTAGCAGAAGTTTTTATTTTTTGTTTGCAAAACTATATAATAATTTATTCATGTAGTTAAAAGCAGAAAGTATCCCTATTTTATGCAAATACAGTATATTATATACCCCTTGTTTTAGGCTGGGGGGCTTCCCCAGTGGCTCAGTGGGCAAACAATCTGCCTGCAATGCAGGAGATGCAGGTTCAATCCCTGAGTCGGGAAGATTCCCCTACAGGAGGAAACTGCAACCCACTCCAGTATTGGGCCTCCCTCATAGCTCAGTCAGTAAAGAAAGTGCCTGCAATGCAGGAAACCCTGGTTTAACACCTGGGTCAGGAAGATCTGCTGGAGAAGGGACAGGCTACCCACTCCAGTATTCTTGGGCTTCCCTTGTGGCTCAGCTGGTAAAGAATCCACCTGCAAGGCAGGAAACCTGGGTTTGATCCCTGGGTTAGGAAGATCCCTCTGGAGAAGGGAAAGGCCACCCACTCCAGTATTCTGACCTGGAGAATTCCATGGATTGCACAGTCTACGGGGTCGCAAAGAGTTGGACATGACAGAGCAACTTTCACTACACCTTACTTTTCTCATTTAATGATGTGTCTTAGAGTCCTTCCCTACTAGTATCTTGAGAGCATTCTTTGTGTAGCTGTCTCCTATATATTTTTACGGACATATTATAGTTTCTTAACAGATTCCTAACAATGGACATCTGAGTTTAAACATTACTTTCATCTAATAACCACAAAATTTTACATTTGACTTCTTTATTCAGATTACGAAGAAAAGAAATTCAGGCATTCAAAAATTCTTAGCTAATTTTACTGAACAGTTTTGTTCAGTAAAACTATCTTCTCAACTTAAAAATTTTATCATCCATTTATGATAGATTTATCACTTAAGTCCAGTATAGTACCTAAACTTTTTTATACTAAGATCAAGATAGAATCAAACAAAAATATATTTCTGTATGTGGAAATTTAAAAGGATTTTCAAAATAACTGTTAAAAGCTTAATTAGTTAGAATTGCCAATTGAAATTCTGTATTTTAATTGAAGGGTTTTTTCTCCTTCCTTCTAAAACCATGTTTTTTATGTGACTATTCATGTAGCAAAAAATAAAGTGAAACATTTGTCATTTAAGTTTGATTATCTACTAAGAGTAAACTTTGTATGTATTTCTCTTGGTTTCACAAAATTACAATTTTTACTCAAAAAGTGTATATCTTTCTTCAGAACTTCAAATGATATTTATTAACACATAAAATATATTTAACTTGATTCCTAAGCTCAATTACATGGCTGACAGATTGAAAGTTCATTGTATTCAACAAACATCAAAAGAAAACCACCAAAATACTATAAAGAAAAAAATTTTAATTGCTATAAATTACAATGTTTTTGGAAGCACATTTGAAAATTGAGGCATACATAGTGAAGTGTGAAGTCATTCAGTCATGTCCAACTCTTTGCGATCCCATGGACCCTACCAGGCTCCTCCATCCATGGAATTTTCTAGGCAAGAGTACTGGAGTGGGTTGCCATTTCCTTTTCCAGGGGATCTTCCCCACCCAGGAATCAAACCTGGGTCTCCTGCATTGCAGGCAGATGCTTTACCATCATACATATGACCTATATAATTTGTAGACTTTTAAATATTAATACTTAATTTCTCTATATGACTACCCAAATATGTAGATACACATAAAAATAATTTTAGCTTATTCTATATTAAAGATGGTAGCTTTTTTAAAGAAATGTGTTCATATACATACATTTTTATATAAGGATAGATATATAAAACTGTAATAATAGAGCTTCCCTGATAGCTCAGTTGGTAAAGAATCTGCCTGCAATGCAGGAAACCCCGGTTCGATTCCTAGGTCAGGAAGATCCCCTGGAGACGGGATAGGCTACCCACTCTAGTATTCTTGGGCTTCCCTTGTGGCTCAGCTGGTAAAGCATCTGCCTGCAATGCAGGAGACTTGGGTTCAATCCCTGGGTTGGGAAGATCCCCTGGAGGAGGGAAAGGCTACCCACTCCAGTATTCTGGCCTGGAGAATTCCATAGACTGTACGGGGAATCAGAAAGAGTCGGACACGACTGAGAGACTTTAATTTTCACTTTCTAAATAAAAAAACAAAATCCACCTAAGAGTTTACATAATATATACTTTCTTTCTTTTGTCTGTGGTCTCAATGTGAGCAGTCCAGATTACCACAGCACCTCTCCTCCCTGTGGTCATTCAGGGATGCAAGTATCTTCCATCCTTTAGTTCTGCCATTCCCTCGCTTATCATCTACTTGGTTAAGATTGGGTTGCCACCACTTCTCTGTTGAAGTCAGTGAGCCATGGGGAATGAGCTTGAAAACTCAGTCCCACAAAGGTCCCAGATTAGTTTCTCAGCCCACTGATCAGTACTGAGTTAAATGGCCTTACCTTACAAGGCAGCGGCTCTATCACCACAGAAGAAAGAGAAAATGGTGGATTCTCTGGTGCTCTAGTGGTTAGGATTTGGCACACTTTCACTGCCTGGCCCAGACCTGATCCCTGGCTGGGGAACTAAGACCCCAGAAGCCCCTTCCGCCCAAATCCCATGGTTTTTAATTTTTATTTAAAAATATTTTTTCTAATTTTTGTCCTCGCTGCGCAGCATGCCAGATCTTAAATCCCAGACAAGGGATCCAACCCGTGGCCCCTGCAGTGGACATGGGGAATCTTAACTACTAGACTGCCAGGGAAGTTCCTCCCACGTGGCTTTTATATTTTGTGCTATTACTATGCTCATATCTATACACAAACAATACGTAGGAAAACAGCAAACTGGTTTCTTTCCATAGCTAAACTCTAGAGATGCCAAAGAAATGAGGACAGAGAATAGTTTATTTTTGTTGCTAACTTTAACCTTGCATTTCAGCATAACTTTTGCTTTAAGTTTCATTTTACTATAGAGAAAATATATAGAAAAATAAAGAGCAGTGATCTCCCTGTACCTATTACCCAGTTTCATTAATGATCAATGTTCTGCTTTTATTTCATCTGTTGCACCAAAAATCTGTTTTATGAGTATTTTAAAACAAATTTCAGGTACATATCATCTGATAAATACTTTAATATGCAACTCTAACAGGAAAATTTTAAAATACAATCATAATACCATCATCCCATCCAATAAAATTATAATTGATGCCAAATGATCTTTCCTACACATTTTTTAATCATTAAAGCTTTTTTTTTTTTTCTTTGTAGCACTCTCATATATTCTTGGTTAGAAAACAAATTAGTAATTTTTCTGGAGATATAAACCTGTGAATTAGGCAAGTGAGAAGAGGAAGAAGTCATGAAAGACACTTTATCAGGAAGCTTTTTTGTGTGTTCCAGCCTTTAATGCTTTGAGCTGATAGCATTCCTGGCCCCTTCAATGCAACTTAGCTCTAAATTATGAATCATCTTTTAATACTTCACGGGGGTGGATTTGTTTTCCATCTATACTTACACTCACTGAAGCTAGGGTTATTTATAATGCCTTATTTACATGGTACTAAACTCAAGCTCTCAACCACTGTTACCTATTTCCAAAAATTCCCTGAAATCTCTCTTCTTTATTCATAACTATGTTTTCAGTTTCATTTCAGGACACATATAAAACTTAAAAAGATAAAATCAAGTCTCCATGTTTGTCAGGCTTCCCAGGTGGCTCAGTGATAAAGAATCTGGCTGCCATTGCAGAAGACTCAGAAGACAGGAGTTCAATCCCTGGGGTGAGAAGATCCCCTGGAGAAGGAAATGGCAACCCACTCCAGTATTCTTGCCTGGGAAATCCCATGGAGAGAGGAGCTTTAGTAGCATTTCAGGACACGTACAAAATTTTAAAAGATAAAGTCAAGTCTCAATTTTTAATAGCAAGATTTTTGTTTATCTTTATAAGTAGGAAAAAATAAAGTTTTTCCACTTGAGAGAAAAGTTTAACGTTTGTTTTTTAGTCTGAGTCAAAATGAAAATATAAAAACTGCAACATCAAAACCCTGACATCAGAATGTCAAGTGTCCACTGCAGGGTACTAGATTAGGGAATACTGAGAGATTGTGGGTTGCATTTCTCCTACTCTTGTTGAAGTAAAGAGCAAGGGCAATGAAAATATCTAGACAGTTCTTTCCCCTTAAAAAAAAATAAAGGAACTCCTAAGTAAATATGACAGGGGTCCTCTGTAATCATCTTTTTATTCAGAAACCACTACTGACATGTGTGTCTAATTAGTAGAATCAGTAGGATGCATAATTTGCATTTTTTGAATACAAAGTCCAAGGATAATTCTGCAAAATGGATCAAAATAGAAGCCATACAATTAAGGATGATTGTAGCAGCAAGACTACGTTGGAGAGAAGTGGCTTACAAATATTATTTATAATTACAGATAGTAAAGAATTGTTTCAGCTAAAGCTAATAAACATGATTCCAGGTATGGCAGTACACCAGGAAAATTGGGAATTGGTGAACAGATGTTCTTAAGAATAATTCTAATCCTGAGTATATCATTTGGTATTGCCTGCATTCTTATTAACATAGAGCTTTCCTTATTACCTAACATCCTTCCTGCCATTATGCCTATGTGTGTGCGTGCCTATGTGTGTGCGTGCGCACGTGTGCACTCCATCGCTTTGCAACCCCATGGACTGTAGCCTACCAGGCTCATCAATCCATGGAATTTTCCAAACAATACTGGAGTGGGTTGCCATTTTCTACTTCTAGGGATCTTCCTGACCCAGGGGTCTAATCCGCATCTTGTGTGTCTCCTGCATTGGCTGGCAGATTCTGTACCACTGTACCACCTGGGAAGCCTGCCATCATCCTTAGAATTGGCTACTGATGCTCTCAGCTCCAGCATTAGGCCCCTTTCCCTTATTCCCAAACTTGACTTCCTACACATAGGAGGCATGAACACAAACAGGAGGCATGGATAAAATTAGCTTGAATGAAGAAGTGTCTCCAAAGCAGTATCAGGTTTCCCTGGTATTCCAGTGGTTAAGAGTCCACCTTACAATTCAGGGGATACCGGTTTGATCCCTGGTCCAGGAGGATCCCACAAGCCGCTGACCAACTATACCCATGTGTCACAACTACTGAGCCAGCACTCTAGAGCCTGGGAAGCACAACTACTGAGCCCATGTGCTGCCACCACTGAAGTCCAAGGCCCTGGTGCATGTGCTCTGCAACAAGAGAAGCCACTGCAATGAGAAGCCCCGGCATCACAAGGAAAAGGAGCCCCGACCCCTGCAACTAGAGAAAACCCATCACAGCAATGAAGACCTGTTACAGCCAAAAAATAAATACATCAATCTTTAAAAAACAAACAAACAGTATCGTCCATGGTGAATGTTCAGATAGAGGTAATTCATTGGGAACTAAGACGCATATTGAGAATATACTAGCAGAAGAGAATTTGTCATGGAATTAAAGAGTAGAAGCCTGTTTTGTGAGATATTAATTGTCATCTTCTTTCTCCCTTGTTTAATTCCTTTTTTAAGGACTCAAAATTTCTCCCACAACTTCATTTGTACTGACTTAGTTTGCCTCTTGCGTAGCTCTTTTCTATCCCAGTAATTTTATAACAAGAGATATACTGGGAATATTGGTGAATGACACATATATTTAACCAGAGGAATATATATATGTTCCTTGCAGTGAAATCTGGGAAGAAATTTGGATTTTAGTTCTGTTCACAAATTATTTGCTTAGTGACCATGAACTGGTTATCTACCTTCCATGACTCAGATTTTTTTTAATCTGTGAAATAAAGAGATTTGAGTAAACTGATCCCTAAAATCTACTGACATCCTAAAATCCTACGAATCCTTGAAAACCTGGGTTTTTCTGTGGGGAAGCTGTCATATTTCCACAAGATTCTTAGTTTGTTCATGGGCCAATTTATTATCATCATCAAAAGAACTTGATAACCTATAGAGACAGAGTCACAGCATTAATTACTGCTCAAGAATAGAACTGAAACTCTATACATTAGTCGATTTTCTTCTGGGTCTTACAACACCTTTGTGTAAATAGGATCACACCTAGTATAATTTGGAAAATCTTCTAGTTCATAACTTTCCTTTATAACTTAAAATCTAATGAAAATTGCCAAACTCTATGATTATAAAACATATGAAGTCTGAATATATATTAATCTTCCATTCAAAGACCACCCTTGTTAGTGTGATATTTTTGGAAAGGTTCTGTCTTGCCAATATAAAACTACATTTTAAGAGTTTCACTTAATTGCTAAAGGTCTATGCTAATACCACCAAATTACCTTTTTATTCTACTAATACTTTTCATTCGTAGAAAATTTCCAGACTTTGGAATTTTGTTTTTTGTGTTGTTTTTTTTTTTTTTTTCAAACCCTGGCTGTATTATTTGGCATGAGTCTAATGTTGAGGTAGTGTCAATTCTGAAATTCTGCCAGGCACAAAAAGGCATTTTGCTCTTTGGCTTAATTTACCTGACCACCAACTGTATAGCTTATCGGCCTCAATCTTGTCATTTTTGGCTGAGACGCTGCTTTTTCCCCACATACAGGGTTTTAGCTATATTTATCATCTCCCAACAGAGCCGACTGTTAATCTTTTAAGAGTAGGCAATACACGTGAGCGTATGATACAAAATTCGAAAGACACAAAATGACTTAATGAAAAGTCAGTCTCTTTCTTATAATAATTCCCCAGCCAACCATTCTCCCACCGGGTCAAGCAATTTGGTAGAGATCAACTTAAAACTCTTAATTGCTGTTTAACCTCTTGGAAAAATCATAATAACTTGAAAATGTGGCAGCATTTTCAACTATGATCTGTTTTCTTAAATAGGTCATATTCTTAAATGTTTCTATGACTTTTATTAATTCAAGATAGGCTATATCTCACTTTAAAGAAAAGCTCAAGGGGCTTCTTTTAATCATTACTTTCACATCTTCAGAACATGAACTGTTTTAGAACTTAAAGTGAATATATTCTTTTTTTATTTGTGAACTGAGATATCTATAAGTAAATTTTTACTTTTAAAATAGTTTTAGATTTACAGAAACATACAGAAAGATCTCACACACCCTGCATTCACTTTTCTCTATTGCTAAGATCGTACATTATTTCAATACATTTGTCACAACTGAACATCAACATGGATACTGTGAATGTTTGTGTCCGCCTTAAGTTCATATATTGAAGCACTAGTTCCTAGTGTGATGGTATTAGGAGATGGGGGCCTTTGGGAGGTACCTGGGTCATGCTACATCTAAACGGAGGTATTTCTGTTATACCCTTAGATGAACAAAGTAAATGCTAACAGTTAACTGTTCATTCATTCAACCAATATTCATTGAACATCTTTATACAACCTCCTCTATTAGGCACTTGATAAACACAACATGACACACCGAACATTCATAATGGAGCCTATGATCTAACAGACAATTGCAAACTCTCACGATTGGTGATGGCCTGAAGTTTCGTATATACAGAAGAGCCAACGAGATTTTTATAGAGGAGGGGTTCAAGGTCAGCAAACATCTCTGAAGGAAGGGGATACTAGGTAATTTGTATTTGTGTAGATCTTTACATACTGCAAAAAATGTCAACTGCATATGCATACATATAGATACTTTTTAAATAGTAGTGGATGGGAACTTAACAGATCCCTCTTACTAGTTTAACTCTGTGGTTTGGAGCCATGAGCAAAACAAAACAAAAAAGAGACACAGTCTCCAGTGACTGACATAAACTGTCTGACACCAATGCCACCCTCGGGTATTGCTGTCTGATTTTAGATGAATGGCTATAATTTCCTGTGCTTTGCTTTTCTTATTTTCTCAAGGTTTTTGTGAGCATTCAACCTAAGTCATCAAGAATGGTTATATATATTTTCCCATTCTTCACACACATCTCTTTGCAATGTGTTCTGTATCTTCTCCCAGCAAAAGGTGAAGCCCATTGCTTTTTATCCTTGAATCTGGGCTTGCCCTCTTGTGACTTGCCTTTTGCTGATAAGAAATTTGCAAACATGATGCAGAGGCTTTAAAAGAACTTGTGTGTTTGGGATATGCTTTCTTACTACTTCTGAAATCCTTCTGGCATGTGAACTAATTCAGGTTTTCTACTACAGGGTGAGACCAGGGGAGAATTGAGGTACCTTTGCTTTCCACAGTGGCTGTATCAATTTACATTCCCAACAACAGTTTCCTTTTCGCTGCATACTTGTGAACACTTGTTATCTTTTGTCTTTTTTGATAATAGCCATTCTAACAGATGTTCGGTGATATCATTGTGGTTTTAGATAATACTATGTTTTTGCTTTACTTTTTTATTGTAATTTTTAAAATCTGAAAACAAATACACAACTTGGAAAAGATTTGATACAAATTGTGCCATAAGCAATTTTCCTTCAAGTGGCTAAGTAATTTAAAAAGCAGGTAATATGGGACTTCCCTGGCAGTCTAGGGGTTGAGTTCCACGCACCCAATGCAGGGAGCAAGTGTTGATCCCTGGTCAAGGAACTATGATCCCACAGCCTGCTCGGTGCAGCCAGAACAATAAAAAATAAATAAAACATATTAGTGGAAAGAGTAAAGCAATTATCTAAAATAAAAATAAAATATTTTTAATTAAAAAAAAAGAAAAAAGCAAGTAATAGTAAAAGCACATGTTTCTCGAATAGGACTTACAGTACAAAAAAAAAAATCAGCATATGAGAACCTGGGTTTTACCCCTTTATAATAGTGCATAAGCCCCTATTGTTGACTGTCCATAGTCAATACAGAGATACAACCCCGCAGTTCAATAACTCTGTGTGTGTGTGTGTGTGGGTGGGTGTGGGTGTGGGTGTGGGTGTGTGTTAAAAGAGAAGTTAGACTGTTAAATGTATCTATGTACATTTAAAATGAGAACAGTATTCCCAAAATGCCACTGACCTGTCCCCAGAAGCCTCTTCTCTGGTCATTTAGTCTCCTGTAGAACTCAGACTAGCGATTTTCACAGTCTGCTGATTACCCCATGTTACCTATTTTCCCATCACTGAAAAATTGTGTATGTGCATGACATTGGGTAGGGAGTGCTTTCACACTCTAAAAAACCCCTTTTCAATGGGAAAAATGTATCTGGTTGCTTTTTCCCCAGAGATAAAAATACGTTTTTGCTGACCCCAATCTAGAGGACAAATGACTCTGACCTTGAAAGCATCATGGTTGGTCACTATCATTATAACAAGAAAATGCTGTGATTTTTCTCTGAACTGCCTTGTACTACAAAATAAAGATCTTTCCAATGAGAGGAAAGAGAACAGTGGCTAATATCTGGCCTGAAAAATAATATGGATCCAGAAAATAAACTTTTCACTGGATGACTCAGCAAACATCATGGGTCCCCCGTTGGGAATACAGCCAAAAAGGGACCAATGCTGACTCCTCTAAATTGAGGCATCAGGATACGAACCCCATTAAAAATGGCAGCTGTGGTGGAGTGTGACATGATGAAGAATCTATGAACAGAATGGATGAGAACCCATACATCCAAAGAGGCTTCAAAGGCTCCCAAAAATGTGTCTTATGTTTCCATCATGGCTGCTACTGCTTAAGATGTTGCTGACCTCTTCATGAGAAGCATCATTAGGAAGTTGTCTTATGTTATAGACAGACCTCATCACAGGAAGTGCACTCAAAATGCAATGAGAAAGTCAGTTCTATAAACATCAGTGGCAGAGGAAAGAGATGGACTTTTTGTCCCCTTCCCCATAAAAGGATGGAAATAATAATTAGTTACCAGAGATTACTATAGTCTTCCTGTCAACTGCACTATTTATCAGTACATCATTACTCAAAGCATGTTCCGGGTCGTATTAATAGGTGTTCTTTGAACAAACCTTAAGGGAAGTAGTTCTGTCACCAGCAAAGTCCATTAACAATTCCCAGGAAATAAAAATAAAATAAAAATAGCTCACACCTCTCTATTTTTTGATCAGAGAATGAAGCTTTCCTTTGCTTCTAAATGGAAATGAGTTGAAGGGCAGAAGGACCCTTTTGGGGGACTGATTTAGGAAGGTCAGTAACAAAATTCTGGCAGCCACAAAGAAATGAACGGTGGCCTGATTGCCTGTACCCATCCACTAGGCTTCAGGCTCATGCAGGCTCCAGCAACATAGGCTTTCGGAGGCTGATGTGAGGATGACCAACTCTGATCTTTGAGGACACTGACGAGTAGAAGAAGGCAGCTGCTGGCTGAATTCAGAGCAATTCTACCCAATAACCAGGTGCGGTGTATACACAGCATAGTTCTCAGAGTCATCTGAACTTCACCCCCTTGAGAGAGAATCACACTGGGGCATTCATCCAATTATTCCATAATCTACACAAAGGACGAATTAGACAAAGCCTGAATATGATGTTTCAAAACAGACCTAGGAGACCATGGGTGCCTAATTAACAAATGTGAACAATACTGCTTTCCCCAAACTGCAGCTTGTCAAGCCAACAGGGAGGCTCATTAAGGAACTCCTTATTGGAGGGAATCCCTGTATGATTGGTTAACTGAGTTCTGATAACTCCAGGCATGAAAAGTATAGTCAGTCAGATAGTTGTGACATGCCCTATCTACATAATGAACAACCCCAACACCTGACGCCCCCAGAGACCCTCCCCCACCACCTCCCCAGATATGGCCCATTCAGACCAGGATAACATATCCTGGGGAAGACTGGCAGGTTGATTTCACAGGCATGCTGACAGTATTGTGCAATTTCAAGCATCTTTCGGTGCTAGTGAATAGGTGTTTTGGGTGGACAGAAGTATCCCCCGCTATAATTGAAAGAGCACCTGAAGTGGGTAAGGCATTACTAAAAGAAATAACCACCTTGTTTCTGCTCCCACGATCCCTACAAAGCAGTAATGGTCTAAGTGGTGAAGGGGGAAACAAGTACCCTGGGCGTAACAGACCTTGCACTCAGCCTGGAGACCACGGCTGTCGGGGGAAGGAAGAGAGATCCAATCAGACCTTGAACTGGGCCTTAGTCAAGCTATGTTAGGAAACTCAAGAAAAGTGGACTAAGCTTCTTCCCATTGCCCGAAGAGATAAATTAAAATCAAGTGCGTTTGAACTCACCTACCTAGGGCTTTCCCGGTGGCTGAGACGGTAAAGAATCCGCCAGCAAAGCGGGAGACCTGGCTTCAACCCCTGGGTTGGGAAGATCCCCTGGAGGAGGGCATGGCAACCTGCTCTAGTATTCTTGCCTGGAGAATCCCCATGGACAGAGGAGACTGGTGGGCTACAGGCCATGGGGTCTCAAAGAGTCGGACATGACTGAGCGACTAAGCACACATAAGCACAAACACCGCAGACACATTCCCCAAGCCCAAGAGAAGGTTCACCTTAGCTCCCTCAATGAAACAATGAAGCTCCCTCAATGAAACAATGAAGCTCCCTCAGTGAAACAATGAAGCTCCCTCAATGAAACAATGAAGCTCCCTCAATGAAACAATGAAGCTCCCTCAGTGAAACAATGCGAGAATTCCCAGGTGGTTCAGGATAAGCACGCAGTGCATCCACTGCCATGGCCAGGTGCAATCCTTGGTTGGGGAATTAAGATCCTACAAAGCAAGCAACTCAGTCAAAAAGAAAAAGAAAAAAATAAACGAAACAACTCAAGGGTGCCCGCCAGGTAGAAGAAACTGAGAAAGTTCTCACGGAATACGGTAACTGGTGCTGCCCGCACCCATCGCCCTTGGCCCTGCACCCTTTCCAGCCAAGAAACAGGTTGTACCCCCAAACCTGGAAAGACAGCCTCAAACTCTAGAGAGACAAGTTGGGGCAACAGTCCCCATGATAGCTTGTGGAAACCTCTCTCTGACCTGAAGTTTTTCTTCCAAAAAACAACAAAGTGTGAGCAGGAAGATTCAGACCCCACCTCAGGGCACACTTGCCTACAGACCAAAGACCAAGAAACTATCGTTTTTAGGAAAAATTTGATATGTGACCACTATTCTCTTGCTGATACATGGACCACACATCCTGAATTGTCTGAAGTCCCATCTCCAAAACGTTAGAAACATGAGGGTTGCTTAGGCTACAAAGAGTTAGGCCTGCGGCCTGGTAACAAGCAAACGAGTCTGAAGGTGGCTGGGGAAGTTCCTCTCCTCCTCCGGTGGTCAGGATGATACCCTTAGGCAATTACAGAAGCCGCACCTTAGCCCGTCTGCACCCCGCAAAAATGAGGAGCAGGACAGAAGGCAGACAGGCGTTTGTCACCGGCAAAGCCCGCTAGGAATTTCTAGGAAATAAAAGAGTCTGGGCATGAAACCCGCTGACTGCCCTGGGTATGAAACTAACCTGCAATTAACACAACATTATAAATCACATATACTTGAATTCCAAAACAGAAAACAAGAACCTGAGAATAAAATAAAGTCTAACCTGCTTTTTGTCCCTTGTGCTCAGTCCAGTTTCACTCCCTCTTAGGGCGCTACATGCAGAGGTCTCCCAGCGGGAAGTTCAGAAGAGAGTTTCTAGTGAAAACTAACTCTGCTTGAGCCCAGCGGCTGGGAAGAGAAATAAGCTCACGACCATTCCACTCAAGATGGCGGCAGCGGCGTCGGGCCGTGTGCACAGAGGCTGCGCCCGCGCCGAGATCCATAGCATGGGCAGCATACTAATCTCGCGAGAACTCCATCACTTCCCCGCTGTTGGGAGCCATTTAAAGCGGCCTGCCATGGTGTTTTAGGGAGAATGTGCGCTCTAGAGCAACTACTTTTCCGTTCTTTGATCAGAGAACAAAGCTTTCCTTTGCTTCTTTCTGAACCGAATTCTGTCTCACTCTATTGGCTTGAATGACTTCAGGCATAAGAACCCTTGCTGGGGACCCACTGGAGGATCAATAACAGTTCTACCTCAGAATAATTTCTTACGAATCCTCTCACCTCTGTCCCCACCATGACAAATACAAAATAACTCAACAACTGATCACAAATAAACGCTATTGAGTTATCAGTCCATAAAACTAAATGGATCAATAGAGTGGTAGCCATGAAATTAAAAGAAGCTTGCTCCTTGAAAGAAAAGCTAGGACAAACCTAGAGAGCATATTGAAAAGCAGAGACTTTGCCAACAATAGTCCATCTAGTGAAAGCTATGGTTTTTCCAGTAGTCATGTACGGCTGTGAGAGTTGGACCATAAAGAAGGCAGTGCCAAAGAATTGAGGCTTTCAATCTGTGGTGCTGGAGAAGACTTCTGAGAGTCCCCTGGACAGCAAGGAGATCAGTCCAGTCCATCCTAAAGGAAATCACCCCTGAACATTCATTGGAAGGACTGATGCTGAAGTTGAAGTTCCTATACTTTGGCCACCTGATGTGAAGAGCCAACTCACTGGAAAAGATTGAGGACAGGAGGAGAAGGGGGCAACAGAGGATGAGATGGCTGGATGGCATCATAACTCATGACTCAATGAACTCAATAATGTGACTCAATAAACATGAGTTTGAGCAAATTCCAGGATATAGCAAAGGACAGGGCAGCCTGGCACGTTGCAGTCCATGGGGTCACAAAGAATTGGACATGACTTAATGACTGAACAACAAAGGGTGATAGGATTTAAAACTTCACTTTGTTTCAAAGAGCTAGTTATTTAATGATTCCCATCCTCTTGTGTGTCTGTTTTGTGTGTTTATTAGCTAAAATAAAATTTATTTGAAAAGGAGAGGGATTTTTCTCCCAACCTCAGTAAAACTGATTGGAATTCATGATGTATCTAGGGAAAGTGATAAATTGGAGAGCTGACCAACCCTGGAAACCAATGAACTAGGACAGAGAGGGTACATCCGAGAGATACATCCGAGAGATGTATTAGGAAGAGCTACCTATGCTGACCCTCTGCTGGGTGGTGACTATACCAATAAACTAGACATTAAAGGCTGCTTGTTTCTCTCATAAAACCTCTCTGAATCTACTTTTATTAAAATATATAACCAAAATATTTGTTAGGTTTTGGGGATAAATCGGTATGATTTTCAAGGTGAACCTATATTTGGGGGAAAAAAACACCTTTAAAATGTTCAAAATACTAGATATAAAAAGAATTTTATACTCTGGAAAAACCATTAATTTTTTCAAGCATACACAGAATGTTACACCAAATTTGTAAGAAAGCCTCAATATATTTAATATCATATAGATTATGGTATGCTTATAATGAAATTAATTAAAAATCATTGGCAGTTGATTGATTTAAAACATTGTCTGGAAAGTTAACAATGGAAAACAACAAAATTCTGTAAAGCAATTCTCCTTCAATTAAAAAATAATTTAAAAACAAACAAAAAAAAGCTTCTAAGCAAAATGAGAATCATTTTGAAAAATTCAGAATTAAACAATAAAAACATCTCTTGTTAATATTTGTGTCGAGAAGTAATTTCTTGGTTATCCTGAGTCATACTCCACACAAGACAAAGGCAAGATTTTTTTTTTTAACTAGGCTTTAAAATAATACATTGGATAAATACTAACAATTCTTGTCACTGAAGGATGGGATTTGTTTATGAAATTTTCACTTCATTTATAATTTTATTTCTGGATTTTTTTATACAAAAAATATCTAACTTTATACTCAGGAAAAAAACAAAACCAGAATTTTCCTTTTGAAAGAGCAATCACATTTAAAGATACCTTTGCAACTCAATAAAGTTCCTCTCCTCTTCTGAAGTATTAAAAGTTTTGTACATATGTTTTAGAAAAATCTTAAGATTGCTCATGAAATCTGAAACTGAGGCAGTTTCTGGGTGTTTTTTATGAAAGAGCCTCATACTAAAGTTAAGACCTCTGTTTTATGTCATTTTCAAAAAGATAGCACCTCTTGTGCTGGGGCATTGGTTCAATACTCACTTGGAGGAATGAACAGCACTTCCTGAATCACCAATGCCTCTGTCTGCAGACCTAGATTTTCCCTAGAGGTCTCTGAATCCACACACAGGCAACACTGACAATACTCAGAGATTATAAAACCTGACAAATCATGACCCAAGGTGAAAAAAGCTTTAGGACTGAAAAATATCATGAAGAATTAGAAATGAAAGGTGAATGCAATTATATTCATTTATTTCATAGCTAAATGATAATAAGAGAAAACCCAAAATAGAAATATTTTTAAAATCTGAAGACTGTGGCTTAACAACTAGCAGTAACATGATGGTTACCTGGGTCACATTAAGAATATTCTCTGTCAGTGAGACATTAGATTTAATAGGTTATGAAGAAATAACTTTTTGGAAAATGTAATTCTTTTATTTTTTTGCTTTTCAAATCTGTGCTTCAGCTTCCAGGATGTTTTTATTTGGAGGAAGGGGTGCAGGAGTCTTGTTGGTATGACTAATTTTCTTTCACCAGACTGGGCTGACAACATGGGTTTCTTAAGTCTTTTATGACATTACTCTTTTCATTTATTTTTAACTTATTGTTTTTAGTTTTTAGCCACACTGTGCAGCATGCCAGATCTTCGTTACCCTACCGTGGATCGAACCCAAGCCCCCTGCAGTGGAATCGCAGAGTCTTAACCACTGGACTGCTGGAAGTCTTGACATTAATCTTTTTAAATAGCAGTTGTTTTACAGAATTTCTCTCAATTTGCATTTTTACAATGGTTTCTTCACAAATAGATTCACTTATGATAAAACATTTCTGGTAGGAATACCATACAGATGGTGTGTATGTCACATCAGAAAGTTTATGTCAACTTTTCCTATTACTGAGGATGTAAAATTTGGCTACTGAGGATGTTAAAATGGTGTCTTCCAGCCCTCACCTATAAAAAATACTTTTTATCTTTGTAATTAATAAGCTATCATTTGGCTGATAATTTGATACTGTGTGAAGATCATGCTCCCCAAGAATCTCAGGCAACAGTTTTAGTTCATTGATGATCCTTGTCAGAATTAATTATGGAAATGGTTATAATATAGTGATTTAAAAAAATTATTCGTTGGAATTTTTCTTCAAAAAATAACTTTCCGTCTTCCTCTTTCATTTTTTTCCTCCTAGTGTGAACTCATGAATGTATCTCGACCACTTTTTCTAATACTTCTCTATCACTGCTCATTTAAGATGCTCACATTGCTCCAAATTTCACAAGCAGGAGTGCTTTCAAGTTGATTTCTATGTCCTTGTGACATGTCCCTATTGGTTTCTGGTCATGTCTTTATTTTCTGGCACAAGACGTTTATTTAAGTCAAAATAAAATATATTTTATTTTATTTTAAAAATAAAAATAAAATACAATAAATGACAAATTTCTCATTTAGTTATGCCTCCACTGTGTATTTTAATCTAGAATAGCCCCTCTTTGTTTTAAAACTATATTGACATTGAAGAGACTGAGTCAGTGTAATGTTCCACCTTCTAGATTTGTCCTGTTCCTCATGATATCATTTAACTTTATCATCTGTATTTCCTGTAATGTGGAAGTGAGATGTAAAGATTTCATTAGTCGTGCATGTGTGCAAAGTCACTTCAGTCATGTCCGACTCTTTATGACCCTATGGACCACAGCCCACCAGGCTCCTCTGTCCGAGGGATTCTCCAGGCAAGAATACAGGAGTGGGTAGCCATTCCTTTCTCCAGGGGATCTTCCCAACCCAGGGATCGAACCTGGGTCTCTTGCATTGCTGGTGGATTTTTTACCATCTGAGCGACCAGGGAAGCCCCCTATATATCTTGGCTCCTCCCTCACCTCTTTGGAACAGTTCCTCAGTCTTCTTTAAAAGGCTGTATCCTGGGCTTACATCCTCAGTAAGTCAACCAAAAATAAAATATAATTCTCAACTTTTAGGCTGTACAGTTTTTTTTTTCCCGTCGACAATGTAATTCTTAGAGTTAGCAACAGAAAAAAAGTGTACCTGTCTTTTATGTTATATGAGCTCAACTGCATGGGCACCCAGGGCCCACAAGCTTTTCGAGGACTGTAATGTTTAAGGACATTAATGATTCAGGCCACCTCACAGCACTTCTCCAGTTTTGCTATTCCTCTCTCCTCTCAGATTTCAGCACACAGTTGGAAAGTTTCCTAACAAACATCCTCTCCATCCATATTTATGTGACTTCTCTGTGGTTTAGTTTAATAGAATTCACTTCCCCATCCAATCTAAATTATAATAAATATAAATACATTTCTTCTTCAACTAAAAGGAGGATAATATGCCTATACTTTTGCTTATCTCTGTGGGCTACTTCATTGTCTTCTATCATAAAGAAACTAGTCTTCGGGGAAATACACAGAAATTATAATGGAGCAATTAGACAGCTCAATAAAATAAAAAGGGATTTAATTCAATCAACCAAACAAGAACAATCACGGTAAATGCTAGTGTATCGTGTATGGAATACTATCTCAGCAATTGCAAGCCTCCTGATACACCACAAACCATATTCACATGAAGGTATTTTAATGACCTTGATTAGCTGATCTGAAAGAGATGTGTGAAATAAACAGCCTTGGTCATTTCTATTTTGACCTCATAATAATCTATTGTTGCTGCTGTTGTGGTTGTTGAGTCACTAAGTTGTGTCTGACTCTTGCAACCCCATGGACTGTAGCCTGCCAGGCTTCTCTCCATGGGATTCCCCAGGCAAGAATACTGGAGTGGGTTACCCAGGAATAGAACTGGAGTCTCCTGCAGGTGGATTCTTTACCACTAAGTCATAAATCTGTATAGTTTACGGAAGCCATATAGTTCTACTTTAATTTTTGTTTTCTCTTGTAGCTTACTATTTAATTTCTGTTAATAAAAAACAAGTCTTCTAGTCGCAGAACACTTCCAAAATTACTGAGCTCAACATTTTATTCTCCCTCATATTCTAGCGCATCCTATTATCAAAGACACATCTTCAGGATCTCCATGGAGACGTCCTTTAAACCTCCAAACCTGAAGTTTGAACCATTCTATTTGGCCCCCCTCTCTTTGCTGCTCTTGCCTCACCTATGCTGTCCCTTTTGTTCATTCAGGTTCATAAAACTTGTTTGAAAAAACTACTGTAATAATCTTTGACTTAATCTACCAAATGTGAGTTTTTCATTCTTAAACTTGTAAATCTAGTATCCAAGTTCTAGCACCCTTTATCTGATCCCCAACTTTTTAAGATTTGGCTTTCTATTAAATGTAAAAGTAAGTTGAAATATATAGTTTTACTTGTACTTAAAATTAAAGTAAAAATAATACATTTTAATGATTTTGTTTTATTCTAAAAACTACTTTTAGATTAGCAAGGGCTAAAAAAATTATTTTAGTATTTATGTACAGGGATGAAATTGAAAAAAATTTTATATTGGGATGAAATTTTTTTAAATTTGTATTTATTTTAGCTATATTACATTAATCATATTTGTCCTATGAGATTTCAAAATGTTTATAACATGTACATATGCAATGTAAATTCCGTGAGAGTAGATGGTTTATCTCCAGCAATTATGAAAGTACCTGGAGCTTAGTAAGTACTATTTTCTGAGCGTCCCAGGTGGCTCAGTTTTAAAGGATCTGCCTGCCAATGCAGGAGACCCACGAGATCCCTGAGTCAGGAAGATCCCCCTGGAGAAGGAAATGGCAACTCACTCTGGTACTATTGCCTGAAAAATCCCATCTGTCTCAAGGATTATAAAATGATTCAACAGCTACTATAAAGAGAAAGGAATGTTCTCTCCTATCTCTCCAGATACCCAGTTTCTATCCAGAGGCAATTACCACTTGAGCAATTTCTTTTGTATTTTTCTAGTATTATTATAAGCCCACCTAAGCATGTGTGCATGTATGGGATAGGCAGATGTGTGTGCACACACACACACACACACACACACCAAAATCATCATTTTTTCTCCCTTCAAGTGGGAACAACTTACACACATTTCTGTATCTTCTGCATCTATATTTTGGGGGTCATTTCACATTAATTTTTGGAAAACTCTCTTCTTCATAAACATGGCATAGGTATTCCTTGAATAATTATGACCTCCATTTACTTGACCAGTTATTAGTGTATTTAGGGTACTAGGATTTTGGGATTTTAAACACTGCTGCAATAAATGTTCTTGTATGGGTAGCATTGCTCATGTGTGCCATTGCTCACATGGAGAATAAAATCTTAGGAGTGAGACCGCTGGATCAAAGAGTAAATGTATTTAAAATTTTAATGATATTGGCAAATTTCCTTCTGAAGACATTATACCAATTTATACTTCCATTAACAGTGGATAAGGGCACCATTCTCCTTCATGCTAGCCAACACAAAAAATGATACCACACTGTAACCTTTATATTCTTTTTTTAAATATAAATGAAACATTTTGTTAATCATTCTCACATTTTAAAGACATCTGTATTTTCATTTCTATGAACTGTCAAGAAGTCTACATATTATCAACTTTATCAACTCATTTTTACTGTTTTCTACTCTACTGTAATTTCAGTCACTACATCTTCCTCACTTTCCCATCTCAGTGGCTTTGCACTTGCAATTCTTTTTCTGACATGACTTTTTCTAGTATTTCCTTAAAATCTTAAGATTGGCATTGATACACACATATTAATAATTCACATCTTTAACTTTTAAGATACAGCTTGAGTGTAACTTTGAATTGAAAGTAATTTATCTTTACTATTATTAACACTCATGAAAATTAACTGTATGTGCATAATATACATATAAAATATATATAATACATGCATTTTTATTTAAAAAAAGTACTTCTCCTTTAATTTGTTATCTTTTTAATTGGGAATCTGTGTCTGATTATTCTTTGAATTCTGCCAACATGCTGAGCACATTCCTTAATCAGTGTAGGTACTCAAAAGCTGTTTAATTCATTTAGCAAACATTTATTGAGCTGCTGTTCTGAGAAAGTATCTTGGTAATCACTGGCAATAGAATTTACAGTCACAATCCTTGCCCTTAGAGATCCCAGTTAATGATGAAGATAAACACAGAGATAAATAATTTTAATAGGTGCAATTGAGACATGCAAAGAAGAGAAATGATAAACATCAAGTGATTATCTCAGCATTTTCCAAAGATTGAGTCAAGCAGCACCTTCTCATGACGATTATCTGTGATTACCAGCAACATTTTTTATTAAATAATGATTTATTGCAGAAAATGTTACAAAAACTAATAATTTTGTGGATATTAATTTAGCATGAGATTATGGTAGACATTTAAGAAGTCAGTCATTGTAAAGAAAAATATTAAGGAAATAAGGGTTTAGGCAGAGCATAGCTATTGCGATAACAGTGAAGCAGACAAGGTGACTTTCCTTTTGTAATTGTTGATCTGTCATGAGCCAACGAGGTACACACTGCATTGGTAATGATAACCGTAATTAAATATTATAATAGCTTCCCCTTTTTTGAGGGTTTTCTCTGTATCACACACTATGTTACATAATACTTTATGGTACCCATCTAATAGGTGAAATATCCCAAAGAGATGTACATTTTCTTGAGGAAATTTAGGCTGAGAGATTTTAATTAAACACACACAACTAAAAGTATAGTTTTTAATTGTAATATAATTGGGACTTCCCTAGTAGCTCAGATGGTAAGAATCTGGCTGCAACGCAGGAAACCGGGGTTCGATCCCTGGGTCAGGAAGATCCCCTGGAGAAGGGAATGGCTACCCACTCCAGTACTCTTGCCTGGAGAATTCCATGGACAGAGGACCCGGTGGGCTACAGTTTTTGGGATCACAAAGAGTCAGACACATCTGTGCTGACTTTCCTTTCCTTTCCTTTTCCTTTCCTAACTTTCCTTTCCTTTTCTGTAGCTACTAGGTGCCAAGTATTAGAAGAAATGATAGTTAAGGCTACTGACCTCAGAAATTTTGAATTTGATTGGGAAAAATAATAGGTGAATAAATACCACTTAAGAGAGGTGTTAAAAAGCAGAGACATCATTTTGCAGGCAAAGGTCCCTATAGTTAAAGCTATGATTTTTCCAGTAGTCATGTACAGATGTGAGTTGGACCATAAAGAAAGATGAGCGCTGAAGAATTAATGCTTTCAAATTGTGGTACTGGAGAAGACTCTGAGAGTCCTTTGGAGTGCAAGGAGATCAAACCAGTCCATCCTAAAGGAAATCATTCCTGAACATTCATTGGAAGGGCTGATGCTGAAGCTGAAGCTCCGATACTTTGGCCACCTGATGTGAAAAGCTGACTCACTGGAAAAACACTCTGATGCTGGGAAAGACTGAAGGCAGGAGGAAAAGGGACAACAGAGGATGAGATGGTTGGATGGCATCACTGACTCAATGGGCATGAGTTTGCGCAAACTCCAGGAGATAGTGAAGGACAGGGAAGCCTGGTGTGCTGCAGTCCATGGAGTTACAAAGAGCCTGACACGACTTAGTGCCTGCACAACAAGAACAAGAGAGGTGCTATGGAAGTGTAATAAGAAGGCTGAGGGCAGGAGTCTTAGGGGTGGGAGGTAGGGTCAGAGAAGACTTCCTTCAGGAGGTGAGGTTAAACTGTGCCCTGACGAATGAATAGTAGCTGCTGGGCTCTGCACAAAGGAAGCTTCAAGTGGAAGTTCCTGAGGAAAGACATGAAAGAATCCCCATGTGGTTGGTATAAAGAACTTCACAGTCTTACAATAAGAGAGTCCCTGTTTCCACAGCCCTAACACAGTAGGCTGTCAAAACTCTGGATTTTTGCCAACCTCTCAGGTGAAAAATGGTATCTCAAGATAGATTTCTATCTTAGAAATAAGATAGACTTATTTCACAAAGCTTGGTTGTTACTGTACTCTGTACACTTAAGGCAAGTTTTAGGAAGATATATTTGTAATAAATGTTTTGATATCAGTATTCTAAAAATTAAATAAGAGGATCTATGTAAATTGTTTAGCCCAGAGTTTTCAATACAAACAAGTTTTTATGGAAGTTGCTTTCATCACTTTGCTCAAATATATATTTCAGTAATCTTTTCCATACTTCCATCCGTCTATCCATCCATCTTCTAGTGGTCCAGTGGTTAAGACTCTGCACTTCTACTGCAGGAGCATGGGTTTGATCCCTGGTTGGGGAACGAAGGGCTTACAAGCCAAATAGTGCGACCTCAAAAAAATCTATCCATCAAACCATCCCCTATTTAACAATCACATTACGTTTCATAATTTATTTAGGAATTCCCCTATTGACATTTTCCCTTCTTTTAACAATGTTAAAAAGAATGCCTTGTCATCCATATTTGTACACCCGTTCAACAATTTCTACGGGTTAAATCCTAGAAGTGAACTTGCCGGATCAAAACCAAAGCATTTAAATAAATTTTTCCAGGGTGCCCTATAAAGTTGTACTCACATACACCATCTCCAAGCAATTATGAGAGTATCTGTTTCCCCATAATCTTGGCACAAAGATGCTATATATATTTGCACATGTAAAAAAAAAATCATTCTCTTCTTAATGCCTGAATTTGTATTTCATGCATTATTAGTGAAGGTAAAAGCATATTTACTGTCTATTTGATGTCTGCCATTGTGAAGCACTTTTTTGTGTTCTTATTTTTCTATTGGACTCTGTCTTTTCTTTATTGATTTGTTGGGGCTCTTAAGACTATTAATACTTTGTCATAATATGTTGCAGAACAGTTTCCCTAGTTTGCCATTTGTCTTTAACTTTATGTCATTTTAAATAGTTCAACCTTTATTTTACAGTATCTAGGATTTATGTCTTGCTTAGAAAAGCCTTTCCTAGTTCAAAACTATAAAGCTACTATTTTCTGTAGTCTCTTTCACAGTGTTGGATTAATTTGTTTGCACTTACCCTTAATCCATCTGGAATGTATTATTGAGTTTGAGGCAAGGGTATATACTTTATTCTTAAAGGGAGAGCCAACTGTCCCAAACTGTTTATTGAATAATTTATTGTCTATACCTGGTTGAGAGTCCCCATCTCACTGTTTTTCTTTTGGATACTTTTTATTGGTTCTTTTTCACACATTTATTATTGCATATACATTTTAGAACCATTTGGTGTGTTCCAAGAAAATCCTAAAGGGATTACATTTTGAATCACTTTAGAAATTAGGTGAGAATTGGCATTTTTATGACACAAAGTGTCCCATCAAGAAGCACAGTATGTCTTCTCACTTTTAAGGTCATTAAGTAAACTTTATTATTAATGTTCCCACAAGTCTTTCACATTTTTTGTTAATGCCTAGTTATCATATAACTCTTGAGGGTTTTATCTCTCAATGAATAAAATTATTTTTGCCCTTTCATTATTTCACTCAGTTGTTGCTAATCTTACATTTACAAAATGTTAGGGATTTTTGTATTCATGCCTATGTACACACACAGTCATGCAACAAACAATAAAACTCAAAGATGGAAGATGGACATAAAATTTTGGATGCATTATTTTATTTGCACATGTCTCAAAACTCTATGGCCCAGCAACTGCACTTCTAAACATCTACCCAAGTGGCATCAATGCCTGTGTCTATGAAAAAAATGTACACAAGAACATTTATAGCCGTTTTGTTCACAAAAGCTAAAAACTGGAAATAATCCAAATGTCTGTGAGTGGGAGAATAGATAAAAACTATCATTTGTTTTTTCCATGGGGTACAAACAGCATGCCAACAATAATAAAACAACTACAGATACAAGAAATAGCATGGAATATCTCAAGACCAGTATTTTATCATCACATTCACATGAGATTCAGGAACAGGCAAAACTAATGTGCAGTAGAAGTCAGCATGGTGGTTACTTGGGGGAGGTTCGGTATTGTCTAAGAAGCTGCACTAAATGACCTTGGAGAATATCAGAAACCTGAATCAAAACCTTAAGCGGTAGAGTCACTGGTACACAAATATGTAAAAGTTAATGGAGCTGTACACTTAAGTATGGGTTACTCAAAATAGATTTTAACTAATTTTTTTTTAAAAATAGCTTCCTAATAGATTTGAGCATATGCAGTCACAAATAAAAGACAAAATGAAAAACAAACAAGTCCCTCAAATAAATAACCAAATAAATAAAAACAGACAAGAAAGACAAATTGTCCCAAAGAGCTCATGCTTCTAATGCTCATTCTATGCATCCCTGCTTTGATCTGCCTTATCTGGACAGTCCCCAGTATCCAGGGAGCATAATCCCAGAGCATCTTGCCCCCTCCACCTGCTGTCCCTTATGTGTTCCATGACATTTGTATCTCCCAGTTCCCCAAGTTAAAAAATGGAGCACCATGTTTAATACCCCATAACAACTGAACATCACCTCACATCAATCCTTTTTTTTCCTTATTATTAACGCTATCTTTGAATGGACTACAAAAATAGCTCTCTAGGATTCCCTGGTAGTCCAGTGGTTAAGAATCTGTTCTCCCAATGCAAACAGCACAAGTTCAATCCCTGCTCAAGGAAGTAAGATGGCCACACTCCGTAGCCAAAAGCAAAAAAAAAAAAAAAAAATGTATATTTTTTAAAAACCCTTCCAATAGGATCCTTCCTACCCATTCTCTGACCGCTGTGTATTTTGCAAAATGCTCTATTTAATTTTTTAGAACAGTGTTTTCTGCAGTGATAGAACTATTCTGTAGCTACATGGCTGTCCAATGTGGGGACCACTGGTCGCAAGAATTGGGTACTTGAAATGTGGCCAGTTTGGCTGAAGAACTGAATTTTTTATTTCACTTTCATTTTAATTAATCTAAATTTAAATAGCCACATTGAGTGGCTAGTGGCTAGTGTTGAACAATGCAGTTCAAGCAGCACAGCTCTAAGTTGTCTCTTGATGGATGGGTCTAACTTTACACACCACTGAATGAGGGCCTGTGTAGGTTCTGAACCCATATGCTGCCACTGGCTCCTCCTCATCAAACCCAAACAAACAGTTGTGCATCATGGACTTCTCCAAGCATGATTTCTTCTTTTAACATGAATCAAGTAACTAAACAGAAACACTTTTTTAAATGTAAGATCTTTTCTCACTACTGACCATAAATGCTACATTATTTTTACAAGGTCTGACGCTGTTCTACAGGTATACCAGAAGTCTCCAATCTCTATTTCCTTATCACTTCCACCTGAAAAGCGCTTTGCAGGAACTTCCACCCCAAACACAGAACTATGTGTGACTGAAACTAGGCCATACTGCCTGTCTTATGTACAGATAAACAAAATTATAAGTAACTTAACTGAATCCAACCAAAACATGGGGTAATTCATTTATGGTAAACTGACAGAATGGAGCTATACAGTCATTAAAATGATTTAGATTTGTATTGACACAGGAAAATATGTAGACATTATAAAATACTAAACATCTTAATCCTAATTTGTTTTTTTCTTCCTAATTTATTTTTAAGATTAAAAATATGTATATATTCATAAAGGAAATACATTAAAATGTTAACAACACTGGTGTACCTCCAGGTGGTAGAAATTGATGTCGTCAACCCAAATTTTCTATATTAATCAGTATTAACACTCTTTAAGAATGAAAACAGCACATTCAAATCCAGTAAGATTCTTCCAGGCTAGATATTCTTTACATTCTGCACTAGGAACTGTTATCTGCAAAATCCACAGCTACAGCATCAGGTAAACTGAAAATTCCAAGGTTAGATTGCTAATTATTCAACAAACAGCCTCTATTGATGAAGATTCTGAAAAAGGGTAAACATAAGATTTCACAGGTGGCCAGAAATAATATCAAGAAATATCTATGATGGGAGTGATATTCTAAGGAAGGATTGAATACCAATTCTAAAATTCAGAAAGGAGCATATGCAAAGATACCAGCCAACAAGAGTAAAAGAAAACTAATCATAAAAGGGGGATTGAAACAATGTCACATTGGGGAGGGTTTTTCTAAACATGGCACAAAACTGAGAAACTACAAAAACCATAAAAAGCAACATAAAACAACATTGGGAGAAGTCTACAACTAATATTAGAAAAGAGTAACTTCCTTAATACATAGACAACTTTTATAAATTAAAAAAAACCAAACAAACAACAGGGTGGTCCTGTGGTTAAGACTCTTCCCTTCCAGTGCAAGGGGGCACGGGTTTGATCCCTGGTCAAGGAACAAGAATTCCACATGCCGTGGGGGCATGGCCAAAAACAAAAACAAAGAAACAAGACAACAAAACATGTAAAAGATATAAATGCAAAATTTAAAATAATTATTTTGAGAAAGGAGGAAGAGAGAAACGATCAGAGAGGAGTCTGTAGAAAGCATCTAAGACGCTAGTAATATACACGTATATATACACACACATACACATATATTCTTTCTTCAAATTAAGTGATGGGTTCACAGATGTTTACTTATTCTTTAGTCACTCTCCCAATGTAGAATATGTAGAAGTACATACACACACACACACACACACACACATATTTATATGTGTGTGTGTGCATGAAGCAAGACCCACAGATCCACAATTGGCAACTGTGAGGATATCCTCTGCTAGTGATGGCATCCACTCAACACACACCCAGCCGTGGCCTCCAGCCGGGCCCCAGCCTCTTCTGAGAGTCCTTCAGTTTCTGAGCCCAGCAGTAAAGTACTCCATTTGTGAAGCACATCTGAAAATTCAGTTACTATTTACATGTTTAAAGGAACACATGGCTGTAGAATCTATTTATCATAAAGGTTATCAACTTGTAAAAGATATATACATACACACAAAATCTTATGCTTATATATATACACATATATATATATATGCTTATATATACACATATATTATACATGCACATTTCTAAAAAATGATTAAATGCATTAAGAATGCTTATAAGAAGGATCATACTGAGTCAAAGGGAAAGAAAGAATTGTAAGTTAAAATGCATGTTGGTATTTCTGTGGAGAACTATGACATATATAAAAATCATAAGGCATATGCTTTTTGATTCTACTAGGAATTTCTCTCTAAAATATAATTGAACATGCATTACATGAAATGTTATACAAGGCTGTCTGTTATAACATCACATATTTCAGTAAAATTTTGAAAACAGAGAGATAAACAATTCCATGATGTATCATTTTGTGAAGAAAAAATGTGGAAAAGTACTGTAATTAGTTTGTTAAAAAGGAACTATATACATGTTTGTATATTTACAGACTCTCCAGAGAAAAATACTTGGTTAGATGGTGAGTAGATGTAGAAAAGTTAGTATCTATTCAAAAAACACATTTCAAAAACAAGCTGCCTTATAATTTAGTCATCAAACAGAGTGCATTTTATAATTATACATAGTATGATTCCGGTTACATAAATTAAAACCTTAATAGTGGAAGGGGAATTGCAAGAAATACTCCATATCGAATTAATTACAGTTGTATTTGTGTGATGGAGCTGGAGGAAGTTGCTCATGACAGCTCAGACACTTAACAACACAAACTTCCAGTGTTTTCCATGAGCTGTCAAAAGGAGTTGTTCATGACTAAATCTGAAGGAAGATAATACATTAGTTCCTTTCTTAAGTGTAAGGAAAACATTTGGTCAGTCTCTTAGGACGTCCAACAAACCACCTAGCTCATAGGATATTAGTTGAATCATAGCGTGTTAGTTAAATCAACAAACCGGCTTACTTGAATCATACAATTTTGTCCCCAACCCTCTACGGGAAAACAGGATAGATGCAAACATCTCCAGTGAATTGCCTTCTTCCTTGGGGGTGTCAGAACTGTTCTTTCAGTCGACAGGGGGACCTAGACTACATTTCAACCCCACTTCCTGAGAATACCATCAATGTGGCCCTTCAGTTCAATTCAGTTCAGTCGTTCAGTTCTGTCTGACTCTTTGCAACCCCAGGCAACTCGTTGCAGCACACCAGGCCTCCCTGTCCATCGCCAACTCCTGGAGTTTGCTCAAACGTGTCCATTGAATTGGTGATGCTATCCAACCATCTCATCCTCTGTCGTCTCCTTCTGCTCCTGCCCTCAATCTTTCCCAGCACCTGGGTCTTTTAAAATGAGTCAGCTCTCCACATCAGGTGGCCAAAGTACTGGAGTTTCAGCTTCAGCATCAGTCCTTCCAATGAATATTCAGGACTGATTTCCTTTAGGATGGACTGATTTGATCTCCTTGCCTTCCAAGGGACTCTCAAGAGTCTTCAACACCGCAGTTCAAAAGCATCAATTCTTCGGTGTTCAGCTTTCTTTATAGTCCAACTCTCACATCCATACATGACTACTGGAAAAACCATAGCATTGACTAGATGGACCTTTGTTGGCAAAGTAATGTCTCTGCTTTTTAATATGCTGTCTAGGTTGGTCATAACTTCTCTTCCAAGGAGTAAACAAACGTCTTTTTAATTTCATGGCTGCAGTCACCATCTGCAGTGATTTAGGAACCCAAAAAAATAAAGTCTGTCACTGTTTTCACTGTTTCCCCATCTATTTGCCATGAAGTGATGGGATCAGATGCCATGATCTTAGTTTTCTTAATGTTGAGTTACAAGTCAACTTTTTCACTCTCCTCTTTCACTTTCATCAAGAGGCTCTTTAGTTCTTCTTCGCTTTCTGCCATTAGGGTGGTATCATCTGCATATCTGAGGTCATTGATATTTCTCCTGGCAATATTGATTCTAGCTTGTGTTTCATCCGGCCCAGCATTTCACATGATGTACTCTGCATATAAGTAAGCAGGGTGACAATATACACCCTTGACGTACTGTTTCCCAATTTGGAACCATTCTGTTGTTCCATGTCCGGTTCTGACTGCTGCTTCTTGACCTGCATACAAATTTCTCAGGAGGCAGGTCAGGTGGTCTGGTATTCCCATCTCTTGAAGAATTTTCCAGTTTGTTGTGGTCCACACAAAGGCTTTGGCACAGTCAATAAAGCAGAAATAGATATTTTTCTGGAACTCTCTCGTTTTTTCAATGATCCAACGGATGTTGGCAATTTGATCTCTGGTTCCTCTGCCTTTTCTTGAATATCTGCTTGATCATCTGGAAGTTCACAGTTCACGTATTGTTGAAGCCTGGCTTGGAGAATTTTGAGCATTACTTTACTAGCATGTGAGATGAGTGCAATTTTGAGGTAGTTTGATCATCCTTTGGAGAAGGAGATGGCAGCCCATTCCAGTATTCTTGCCTGGAGAATCCCATGGGTGGAGGATCCTGGTGGGCTATAGTCCATGGGGTCACAAGAAGTCGGACACGACTGAGCGACTTCACTTTACTTTGATCATCCTTTGGCATTGCTTTTCTTTGGGATTGGAATTAAAACTGACCTTTTCCAGTCCTGTGGCCACTGCTTATTTTTCCAAATTTGCTGGCATATTGAGTGCAGCACTTTCACAGCATGTTTCAGAAAGATGTTTTAGGATTTGAAATAGCTCAACTGGAATTCCATCACATCCACTAGCTTTGTTCGTAGTAATGCGTCCTAAGGCCCACTTGACTTCGCATTCCAGGATGTCTGGCTCTAGGTGAGTGATCACACCATCGTGATTATCTGGGTCATGAAGATCTTTTTTGTATAGTTCTGTGTATTCTTGCCACCTCTTCAAGGATGACATCCCTTCAAGGATGACACAAAGTTACTTGATCTTGCCAAATGAAAATTAGAGCCTGATTTTAAAAGGTTTACATTCAAGCCCTTCCATGGTGCTTCCCTACCAAGTTATGCCTTGAGAAAACTACCTTTTACCAAACACGAGCCATACTAAAATTCCAGATTCATTTTTCTATAGTCACAAGAGAAAATCAGGAAGTTTTTCTTGTTTTTTTTTTATACTAAATAATGTCCATAAGGTCATTCCATCTCTTCAGAATGAGCCATCATTTCCATCAACTAGAATTTGCTTCATGACACTTGCTAGTTCTGCCTTTTTGGTGGGATAATCACAGGTGTTTCAAAAGTAAGTAGAAGGTCTCATGTCTCAGGCCATCCTATCTCAGCTGTCTCCAGTAAAGTTGTATTCTATACTCAGTCATGTTTAACTCTTTGAGACCCCACAAACTGTAGCCAACCTGGCTCCTCTATCCTTGGGGTTTCCCAGGCAAGCAAACTGGAGTGGGTTGCCACTTTCTCCTCCAAGGGCTCTTCCCTGATGAGAAATCGAACCTGTGTCCTCCTGCCTTGGCAGCTGGATTCTTTACCACTGAGCCGGGGGGAAGCCCAGTAAGGTTATTTCTTTTATTTATTCATTTATATGTATTTATTTGGCTGCTCCAGGTCTTAGTTGCAGCACTGGGGATCTTTAGTTGTGGCATGTGGGATCTAGTCCCCTGACCAGGGATCAAATCCAGGGTCCCTGAATTGGGAGGGCTGAGTCTTAGCCACTGGACCACCAGGGAAATCCCAGGTTATTTCTTGACTATTCTTTCATTGCACTCTGCCACAGGGACACTCTTCTTAAAAGCATCTCAAAGGTCCTGCTGCTGCTGCTAAGTCGCTTCAGTCGTGTACAACTCTGTGCGACCCCACAGACGGCAGCCCACCAGGCTCCCCCGTCCCTGGGATTCTCCAGGCAAGAACACTGGAGTGGGTTGCCATTTCCTTCTCCAATGCTTGAATGTGAAAAGTGAAAGTGAAGCCGCTCAGTCATGTCCGACTCTTCGAGACCCCATGGACTGCAGCCTACCAGGCTCCTCCGTCCATGGGATTTTCCAGTCAAGAGTACTGGAGTGGGTTGCCATTGTCTTCTCCCAAAGGTCCTGACACAGGTCAAAAGTTAGAACTAGTTGACATAGGTCAAAAGTTAGAACTAGCTGATCAACTTTTTTTTCTTTCAGTTGCTAGAACAATTTCAGATAAAAACACTGATTCCCATTTCTCTTGGAAAATAATGGGAAGATCTGGCAGAAACAGATGTTTCCATCAAGCAACATTTTCTTAGAGTGGAAAGGCTCTCTGGATCACTCCAGTTAACTCTGACCTACTTCATTCATTTCCTCCTACACCTGCAGGATTTTGATCTACTCTGTGCGGCTCTGTAAGGTCTGGAGATACAGGGCGTCAGCATCTGCATTCAGAGATGCAGAATTGCAAGCACATTTCCTGTCTGCCTCACCAGAGTCAGCACTGGAACAAGGGCCCCAAATGATCTCACAGCACATCAAATCAGAGAGGCCCTCATCACTTCCTGTCTTACCTTTACTCACCACTACCCACGAGCAATTTTCCATTCCAGCAATACTGAACTCCTTGGAATTTTCCTACTCAAAACACCTACTTCTCTTTGACTTCATGCAACTATTCTTTTTGCCAAGATGACCTCCAAGTCACCAACACTGTCCTAGATCACAGGTCCCCAACCTCTGGGATCTAATGCCTGAGGATCTGAGATGGAGCAGATGTAACAGTAATAAAGTGCCCAATAAATGTAAAGCACTTGAATCATCCTGAAAGCATGTCCCCTTCCCCATCCCTCACCCAAGGAAAAACTGTCTTCTATGAAACCAATCCCTGGTGCCAAAAGGGTTGGGGGCTACTGTCCTAGATAACTTAAATTTATCTTTTAAACTTCTGCTTAGAAGCTGCTTGGCCCCCTCTAAGATTTTTTTAGAAATTCGCCTCACTCAGTATATACTATAAAGTACTCCTCCTCTGTGTTCTGCTAATACTTGGTATGACTCTTCAAGACTGTAGCTCTCTGGTTATGTGTTTGTCTAGACTGTAAACTTCTTGTGAGCTCAGTGTTTTGTTCATTTTTCTAGCACTAGAACCTATAACTGGGTTGAGTGGTGGCCCTCAGAAAGATATAAAGAGGACTTCCCTGGTGGTGCAGTGGGTAAGAATCCACTTGCCAATGGAGGGTTATGGGTTCGATCCCTAGTCCGGGAAGACCCTACATGCCATGGAGCAACTAAGCCCATGTGCCACAACTGCTGAGCCTGTGCTCCAGAGCCCACCAGCGGCAACTACTGAAACTGTCACACTTTAGAGCCCATGGGTGGAAACAAGAGAAGCCACCAAAATGAGAAGCCCATGTACCGCAACAGAGTACCCCGCCTGACACGACTAGAGAAAAACCACTCACAGCAACAAAGACCCAGTGCAACCAAAAAAAGAAAAAAACAAACAACCCCAAAACCAGGGTATATAGATGCTTTCATTCCCAGGACCTATGACTGTGACCATTTGGTCCTTGCTGCTGCTGCTGCTGCTGCTGCTGCTAAGTCGCTTCAGTCATGTCTGACTCTGTGCAACCCCATAGATGGCAGCCCACCAAGCTCCCCCGTCCCTGGGATTCTCCAGGCAAGAACACTGGAGTGGGTTGCCATTTCCTTCTCCAATGCTTGAAAGTGAAAAGTGAAAGTGAAGTCGCTCAGTCGTGTCCAACTCTTCTCGACCCCATGGGCTGCAGCCTACCAGGCTCCTCCCTGGGATTTTCCAGGCAAGAGTACTGGAGTGGGTTGCCATTGCCTTCTCCATTGGTCCTTGCAGATCTATGCAATTCCATGGGTAGTAGATCCCATGGCAAGTGTCCTTATCTGAGACACGGAGGAGGGGAAGGAAGCCATTTGAAGATGAGGCAGGGATGAAGCAATGCAGCTATAAGAAAGGACCACCTTAAAAAAAAAAAAAAGAAAGAAAGAAGAGAAAGCACTGCCTGGATCTATCAGAGGCTGGAAAAGGCTGGGACAGATTTTCCTTACAGCCTTGAGAAGGAACACATCCTACCAAAACACAGACTTCTGGTCTCCAGAACTGTGAGTGAATAAATCTGTTAAGTTGGTCAGTGTATAATAATCTATGACAGCAGGTCGTTCTAGGGAACTAAGAAACTGCCTCATATATAACTTGGCAGTTGTCTAACTGCATAACAAGTCACCAATACTAAGCACCTACTAGCTACCAGGCATTTTTTCAGGTGTTTGTCAGATGTTCTGAAAGCTAAACTGGAGGACAGGTAGAAAGGTGATTTTGGAAAAAGCATAAGCAGAAGTACGACACAGAATGAGCTCAGAGGATAAGAATGTTTTCATCTGAATTCTCATTTAAATGATCTGACTACAAATGAAGCTTTTACTACCCAGATGGGCAAGAAGATCTACCGTGGGAGTACATCAGCTTTTTTGTACCAGCCAGCCAGCTTACTCAAAGGCTCATGAAATCTTGAAGAAAAAGATGTAACTAAGGAATGGATAACCAACAAGGTCCTACTGTACAGCACAGGGAACTTCACCCAGTGTTACGTGGTAGCCTGGATGGGAGGAGTTTGGGAAAGAATGGATACATGTGCACGTGTGGCTGAGTCCCTTTGTTGTTCACATGAAACTATTACAACACTATTAATCAGCTATCCTCCAGTATAAAACAAAAAGTTTAAAAAAAATATAGCTAAAGAAAAAAAGGAACAAGTAGCGGTCAGATGAGTTAAAGTACAAGAGTCGAAAAATATCAAAATCTAACTGAGCACAGTTTCCAAACACATGGAAACTTAAAACTCTATGTTTTTCATAACTTTTTTTGGTCTCATAACCTTAGAGGGCTTATAAGAAATGGCATTCCTTATAGCAAATGAGTAGCTAAGTTCAATAATTCTTTTTTTTTTTTCCTGAAAAATTACTCATAAAATGAAATACTTTAAGAGTGGGATACACGGGCAGTGGTGTGCTGGTCAGTGTTTTGCAGCCAGCTGGGAGTGTGGAGACCTAAAGGGAGCACTCACTGACTTCTGTGGTGTGTGTACATCCAGTATGACTGATCTCAAGGTATGAACATGATGTCAACTGACTGTCACTATTCCTGAAAATGTAATAATCGGTTCGCAGGCTCCAGTAGAGCAATAAGTCAGGGGAACAAACACAAAAGAATTTCCAGAGATTTAGATGAAAGGAGATGCACACTGACATGAAGGCTCCCCAGGTGGCACAGTGGTAAAGAATCCACCTGCCAAGGCAGGAGCCACAGGAGAAGACGGTTCAGTACCTGGGTGGAGAAGATCCTCTGGAGGAGGAAGTGGTAGCCCACTCCAGTTTTCTTGCCTGGAGAATCTCATGGACAGCAGAGCCTTGTGGGCTACAGTCTACAGGGTTAAAAAGAGTCAGACACGACTGAGCATGCATGCACACACACTGACTTAATGTGGTGAGAAAACAGGAGACTGAATAATGGCTCTCAGAAAAATAAATTTTTTTAAATAATTAAAAACTAATTATTTGGATGATACAAAAAAAAAAAGTAGCATCTTTAAAATGATCCCTTTTTTTTATGTCCCTGTATCTCGCCACCTACCCACATATACAGAAAAATATTCACACCATGTTGCTCTATCTCTGTATATGAAATGTACAGAAATGTACTGGCTAAGGTAAGGGGAAGTCCCTTGGAAACTACTAGGAGAAATTTTCTTATCTTAAGAACTGAGAACTGATGGACTTCGCTGGCAGCTCAGTGGTTAGGATGCTGTGCTTCCAAGGCAGGGGATGCAGGTTCAAACCCTGGTCAGAGAACTAAGATCCCACATGCCCAGAAGCCGAAAGCAAAAAATAGGACTAAAAACAACCTAATGGCCTACACTTTTGTTAATACTTTAGACCAAACAAAGGTAATTTAACAACTGGTTTTAGGCAATTTACTCCTGAAAGACAAGCCTATGAATCACCTAACATAACCTGATGAGCAGAAACAGCATCACATCAAGACTCATTAGGTACCTTGCCTTCTGGGAGGAATATCCTGTGATCTGATGTCATAACCGTGGCCCAACCTCTATCAGTCCTCCACCTTGCAAAACATACCTTGAAAATTATCTGACTCGGGCCCTAAAACCATGTTAAGAGTCTTCATTAACTTCCCTATTTGAGACCCTATTTACAGCCTTTTGACCTCCATTTTCTACTATCAACATTGATGAGTACAAAGCCATTCTGAAAATTACATCTGCACCCTATTTCCTCTCCTTTTGGAAGTTGTTAGGGTCTTCTCTTTATCCCTGATGTTTTGCCTCAGTGTGTATGTCTTCACTCACCACACTGGCTTGTAAGAGGCCCCTTTAATGTAAAACCCATCCATTTAAAGTTTGTTTGAAATTTTCCTATCCTTCCCTTACTTTCTGTTCTCTCTTTGGAACTCCCACTGGTCAGGCGGCAAAGTTGCTGGATTAGAAAGATATAAATAGATTGATTTACCTTTGCTTTTTCAGCTATTTTTCATCTTCTTGTTCTCTCCTCTGGGAGGTTTTTTCCTTCAAACTCTTTATCTGAACTTCGTTACTATAGTTTTTCATATGGTTAAGTTCTTTAAAAAATTTTTAATAGAAACACACTATTTCTAGAATCTTTCCATCTCTCCAAGTATAATTAATGAGTTCTGAAGTTTTCCTTTAAACTCTACTTCTTACTGTTGGTCGTTGTCGTTCACTTTACAGGTATTTCTTAAATCACCATTTGTTGTCCATTAAAAAGTGATTGGGAAACTACGTGGGACACCAAATCCCAGGTCTTCTCCTTTAGGAGACCTTGCTCTTGGTTCAGTGCTCTGCCTTGGGGCAACAGATAAACCTGACTGCCAGCATTCTACAAGCTAAGTCGGGTAGGGGCCTGGGTCTCACTACTCAGTATGCAGGATTTAACTTATTTTCTCTTTCAAGTATGGAATCTCACCATCAACCAAACATAAAGAAAAAGGCCATTTATATTTTAACAAGAAATCGATTAACCAAATATTCAATGAGTGGTTACTGTGGGACATTCACAGTATTTAAGGAGAGAAACACTAGTAAATAAAGACATCTTTTCTAAAGGTAAAATGCATTCTTTAAGTATACCCTATGAAAGTATGGCTGCATTGCACTGTCAAACAAAAAGAAAAGCCACTAACCCCCCACTGGAGGGTGGGAAACCCATCGTCTTCCCACCCAGCCAATATATACATTTTTGACACTCAGTGGTATTAGGTAGCATCTTCTCCTGGACCTAGTTTCTTTAAATGACAGAAGAGTTCTGATCCTTGCATAAGAACTCTCATTTAGAGAAATGTACCCAATGAGAAAAACTGCAAGTGCTTCAAAGCTGAGAAACCATTAACTAAAACAGGGCTGTCAAGAATTTGGATTTTGACACTCAAGGGCAAGCCATGGAGAATTTTGGAAATGGCTCTTAGAATTTCTAATTTACACACAATTTCAACCTGTAATGGTCTATTTTTTAATCTAGTAGCTATAGCCTCCCGTTAGCAGAAACTTTATGTGACCTTTGCCCCTAAGGCCAGGATTACTATATTCCATCCATGCAAGAAAAAAATGCTGTACAAACAACAGCAACAAACAGAAAATGCCGAGTTCAGGTTCTAAAACCATGCACTGAGAGACACACTCAGTAAAGCTGGATGATGACATGACCCTGGGGGAGTTTATTTCACTAGGAGCTGCCATCTTTACAAAATATAAAAATGAGCAGTTATGTGTGTGCTAAGTTGCTTCAGTCATGTTTGACTCTTTGCGACCCTATGGACTGTAGCCCAGCAGGCTCCTTTGTCCACAGGATCCTCCAGGCAAGAATACTGGAGTGAGCTGCCATGCCCTTCTCTACGGGATCTTTCCAACCCAGGGATCGAACTCGCATCTCATGTCTCCTGCGTTGGCAGGTGGATTCTTTATCACAAGAGCCACCTGGGAAGCCCAATAAGCAAACTCACAGAAAGCAATTCTTAGTCCCTTAGACAAAACTTCTCCAAAGCTCTAAGGTCGGGCTTTCATCCACTAATGATGTCAGAGATCTGAGCTGTCTTCTCATGTCAAATACCTAGCATACAGAAATCACCTAATAAATATTTGTGGGTCATCTTGTTCACCATTCTTACAAAGTCCTTGCCATAATATAGTTTACATGCCACGGAGGGAAGAAAGATAAATTAAATAATATTACTTCAGGTAATGATCAATGCTATAAAGGAAATTATGGCGAGTAAGAGGTGAGAAAATGAGACAGGATGAGATAGAATATTCAGGAAAGGGCTTGCTTTGCGAAAGATAGATGGAGGAAGCCAAGAATGAAAGCCACACTTAGAAGGCGGCCACAGTAGTCTAGGTGAGAAAGAAGAGTTTAGACTCGTATGGCAAGAGGGAACCTGGTTAAAAGTTTGACCTGGGATACATACTGAAGGTACAGCTGACATATTGAACACAGAATGGGGGCAAACTAAAGGGGCCAGTGATTTTCAAAGTAAATTGAGACAAAGTGAACCTGTGAAGTTCACATAAAACATGAGGTTGGCACATTTGGGAATATAGCTGGCTCTGACTAGGAATGGCAAGACATCTGATGGATATTCACATGTACTTTTTAAAAGTGTTTGAGAAGAGGCTGGTATGTCATATACCTCCTCTAGTTTCCCAAATCGTCCAGGAAACTAGTATCCCCACCTCTACTTATACAAGTCATGAAATTCCATAATGAAAATAAAGACAGCATATTCTCAGAGGAAATTCACATTTATAGTCCCTGGAATAAATTCACATGTTTGAAGTTCTGACTCTCAACATCAAACAGAGAAATAGCTTTTAGCTTCAGAAATGTCACAGACTACAGAAATAAGGAGACTGACACCAAACTCACTGAAAGGACTGATGTCAATACTTTGGCCCCCTGATGTGAAGAGCCAACTCACTGGAAAAGACCCGGATGCCGGGAAACACTAGGGGCAGAAGGAGAAGGGGATGACAGAGGATGAGATGGTTGGATGGCATCACCAACTCAATGGACACAAGTCTGAGCAAACTCTGGGAGATAGTGAAGGACAAGGAAGCCTGGTGTGCTGCAGTTCATGGGATCGCAAAGAGATGGACACAACTTAGCGAGTGAACAACAATGCTTAGACCACTCCCTTTTTCAAAGAGAAAACCCACCAGCATCTGGAATCACCACAGTATTACTATCTGAAACAACACACACAAACACAGGCATTCTTTAGCAGGTTAGAATATTCATTAGGATGAACACAAAACTTGTAAGTACTCATTTGGGGGGAAAAAAAGCTTACATAACATTTCAAAATATTATACAAATACATAAATACTTTCCAGGAAAACAATTTTACATTAAATCTGCATCAACTGCTTCTTTAAAAAAAAAACTACTTATTCATTTGGTTGGGTTGGATCTTATGGGTCTTAACTGAGGCACGCAGGATCTTTTTCTTTCCTCACTGGCAACATGCGGGATCGCAGGATCTTTTTTTTTCCTCAGTGGCAACATGCGGGATCTAGTTCCCTGACCCAGACCAACAGGGAAGTCCCCTCAACTGCTTCTTTTGAGAAACATGGATTTCACTTTCATATCTTTACCAGGCCTCAACTTCCCCCACCTTCCCCCCAGTCACCCTCAGATCTCACTGAATACCTTTAGGGAGATACAATCTGGGTGGAAAGAAATGAATAGCCTGTTTTTTTTAAGAGTTTGTAACACTATCTCTAGGTTTTTAGCATATTTTTGACTCAATAAAACAAAAACACCTATCTCAAGAGTTAGAAGACTCAGATGAGGTAATGCATATAAAACATTTGGAACCTTACCTTGCAGAGAGTAGATATACAAACTTAAATTTTAACATGTTAATACTTCAATTCAACCTTTTTGTTATTATACCACATTCATCTATTGCACATAATTCCTCTCACTTGGGGTGAGTTTCTCATCTCACATTTGGTTCTCTTCAGGGCAAATGTCCCACTCCGTTGTATACTTTCCAATTTGTCAGGACAGATAAAATGCAACCTTCTCCAACTTTTTCCATTTCCCATCCATGTTCTTTTTAACTTCAGTGTACCAGTGATGGCATTTATCAGATTCTAATCAGGGACTCCAAGAAATCAAAGTTTCAAACCACTTGCCCATTCTCCATGAATTCATTATCTCCTCTATCCCAGTTCCTTTTCTTTATCCAAGATTAAGAGAATTACTGCAGTGAGGTCACTTACCTTTTCTTCTTTTAGCCCCAGATTATTTCAGGCAGACTCCCCTGACTCCCAGCGGAGGGTAGTAGGTCTAGACTGGTATAGGCTGTGAGCCTTCCTGGGCTCTTCCCAGAAATATGTTAGCAGTTCAGCTATAAACAGTCTTACAACTTAAGTGTTCTATATAGGGGCAGAGAAGTCATTTCAGTTATAACTGCAGAATGGAACTCCATTTTTTTTATTGAAGTTTTCTGCCCAATGTACATTTATCATACTCGAAATGTTCTAAGGGTAGAGATATATCCCTACTGTGGGGGGATAACCCAAGATGTTCCAAAGCAGTGGTCCCCAGCCTTTTTGGCATCAGAGACGGTTTCATGGAAGACAGTTTTTCCACGGACCCAGGTGGGGGAAGGCGGATGGTCTGGGGATGATTCAAACGCACTGCATTTATTGTACATTTTATTTCTATTATGATTACACTGTGATATATAATGAAATAATTATACAATTCATCATAATGCAGCATTAGTGGGAAGCCTTGGTCTCCCTCATTCTCTTTAGAATATAGGCATACATATATATATATATATATATATATATTTTCAGATAATAGATATGCATATATCCCTCCCCTGCTGCTCACCTCCTACTGTACGGCCTGGTTCTGGGGACCCCTGTTCTAAACCACCGGAAGCTTCTTCCAATGGCCAGAGAGTTCCTAGGTCTTACTGAGCCCAGTTATCCAAGACATATAGTTTCTTAGAGTGCCTTCCAATTACCCTTGAGCCGTCAACAATCTTCCTAAGAGATCAGGCTGACTGGCAGGCCCAGCCATGTGAACTACACATGCTTGTTACTAAAGAAGGCATCCAGGCTCACCTTGATCTCTGACCTAACAGCCTGCCCCCCCAGCACTAGCACCACACATCCGGTACCTCTGACAGATTAAAATTCCAAGCCATACAAAAGGCGATGTCGTCACTGACCAAATCAGCTGTTTCCTCTGTTTGCCTTTACTAAACTTACTTCTTAATCTTGGCTGAATGTTGCAAATCACCCACAGAACTTTGGAAAAGTGATGCCTAGATTCCGATTCCAGAGATCCTTTTTGTTTCGTTTTGGTTTTTTGGCCACAAGGGATGTGTGATCTTAGCTCCCTGACCAGGGACTGAACCTGCACCATCTGCATTCCCCCATTAGAAGGCCAAGTCTTAACCACTGGACTGCCAGAAAAAATATTAGTCACTCGGTCACATCCGACTCTTTCACAATCCCATGGACTATAGCCTGCTAGGCTCATCTGTCCATAGGATTCTCCAGGCAAGAATACTGGAGTGGGTTGCCATTCCCTTCTCCAGGGGATCTTCCTGACCCAGGGACAGAACCCAGGTCTCCTGCATTGCAAGCAGATTCTTTACCGTCTGAGCCATCAAGGACTGCCAGGGAAGTCCCTAATCTCAGAGATCTTGATGTAATTAATGTACATGTAGTGGGGGGAGGTGATGAATACTGGGATTAAAAAAAAAAAAAACACCTCAGGTGCTTATAGGATACACAGAATTTACAAACTCGCTGTTGTACATGAAAAACTATTTTTACATTAATGCTTATGCTGTGGGTTGAATTGTCATCCCCCACCATGGGCTTCCCAGGTGGCACTAGTGGTAAAGAACCCACCTGCCAATGCAGGTAGACATTAAGAGATGGGGGTCAGAAAGATCCCCTGGGTCAGAAAGCTCCCCTGGAGGAGGGCACGGCAACCCACTCCAGTATTCTTGTTGGGACAGAGGAGCTTGGCAGCCTGCAGTCCACAGGGTCACAAAGAGCTGGACACAACCAAAGTGACTTACTTAGCACACACAGAAGCTGCAACTGCTATACCACCACTCCAACCCCCAAGAAAAAGTTCCTAATCCCCTGTACCTTCTTTGGAAACAGGGTCACTATTAAAGTTAAAATGAGCCCATACAGTAGGGTGAGCCCCTGGTCCAATGGGACTAATGCCCTTATTTATTTTTTTTAAAGGCCAAAAACCAGACATAAGGAGAACATCAAGTGAAGACAGGCAGAAGACAGAGTGACATAACTGTCAGGAGACAAAGATTTCCAGCCAAGCACGAGAAGCCAGGAGAGAGGCAAGCAACCATCTTCACAAGGAACTGAACCTGCCAACACCTTCATTTCTAGTCTTCAGAACTACGAGTAAAGGCACTTCTGAGGTGTAAGCCACTCAGTCTGTGGTACTTCACTGCGGTTGCTCTAACAAACTCAACCACCAGTTCGCCTGAATCTGTTTATTGACCTTTCGGTTCTGACACAAGTGCAGCTCTCTTCCAGGACATTTAACTTCTAAGCATCACTCACCCAGCGCCATAATATACAACACTACTTAATGCTTTCTTCCTCACTTACAATACACATTTGAGAATTCATGGTCTAAGGACTGTTTAACATAAAAGAATGAACAGAAATAGGCATGGTACTTAAATCTCATGGAAAGACAATCAAAGAACTGTCCAAAATAAATATAAAGTTGCAGACTTCCCTGGTAGGTTCAGTGGTTAAGACTCTGTGCTTCCACTGCAGCAGGGGATATGGGTTCAATTCCTGGTGAGGGAAGTTTCACACACTGCAATGTGGCCAAAACATTAAAAAAAAAAGAAAAAGGACTTCCCTGATGGTCCAGTGGTTAAGAATCCACCAACCAAGCAACCAAGGCATGGGATGTAGGTTCAAGCCTTGGTCCAGGAAGATTCCACATGCCCAGGGGCAACTGAGCCTGTGCACGACTACTACTGAGTCCACACTCTAGAACCCACGCTCTGCAACAAGAGAAGCCAGCGCAATGAGAAGCCTGAGCACCACAACTAGAGAGTAGCCCCTGCTGACTGGAACTACAATAAAGAATAGCCCCCACTTGCTGCAACTACAGTAAAGAATAGCCTCTACTTGCTCCAACTAGAGAAAGCCTGCACTCAACAATAAAGACCCAGCATAGCCATAAAATAAAGATAAAAAAGTAAACAGAATTTTTAAAAATTGCAACTGTTGTTTGTATATAAGAAGCTATAACTGGTGCAGTGATGTTCCAGGATTTGCTCTTATTATATCAAATACAGCTGCTTTGCAGAGCAACACTTCAGCCAAGATCACCTTTGAGCCTCAGTTTCTACATTCAAGTAATAAGGATTAATACACACTTACAGGCTGTTAAAAATATGGAGATCCAGCATGATAAACCTTTCACTAAAAGTCCCTCTAATAAATATTTCATTGTCTTCTTAGCATTGTACGAAGCCCCAAGCAAGGCTACAGAAAAAAATTTTCAGTGGGTGATCAAATAGAGAAAGACGAAGGCAAACACAAAACACCACTACAAAGCAGCAAACCGTCTAATTTCTTTTAAGAAATTTAATTTTCTTATAAGAAAGAAATAGAATACTTGAAACAACTTGGAAATACTCACATTTTCTGCAATACCTCCTCCCCACCGAGATAATGTATCCGGGGAAATTAAGTTGTCCTCCATGTGGAATGATGATAGAACTCTTTGACAGCATCAGGAATAGGATGTCTCCATTCCACATGTCAGTTTGGTGACATTCTCAAATCTAGTCCTGATTATACCCAATTCTGTTTTCAGAAATCTCAAGAGTCCTTAACCCTGTCTTAAGTATCCCAGACTATTTTCTCCTCTAATTTCCCAATCTTATGCTGCATAGGCACTTGCTGTTCTAATTAGCATGGGGTCCTTTAGTTATTATCATTCACGATTCAGCTTAAATGCAACCACTTCCACGAAAAGGGTGTTGAAAGCCATGCTGTGCCTTCGTGCTAAGCTGCTTTAGTCGTGTCCAACTCTTGTGAGCCTACGGGCTGCATGAATGCAAAAGCTCTGGGGTGTTCAACTGGGTTCCAACTCAAGTGCTAAAAATCTTCTACTGGCTTACTTTGTAAAATTATTTATACAAAGTCATGCTTGTAACATTCTGGGCTCTCGTGGTTATTAGATTTCACACCTTGAAGAGGACTGAGGGCCAATAGTATCATTACAAGGAGAAACGTGAGGGAGGCAGATAGTCGGAGAGTCTGAATTCACGCCTCCACTGGAGATACTGAGAGAAAATATAGGCCTGAGAGCTCCCTGGAAGGCGAGATAAGAGAAATTATAGATGAGGGAGCCCTTTGCGGCATCATAGAACGATATCTGCTCATACTCATAGTCCAGGAAAACTCCAACTCTGTGCACTCGCTCTCTGAAGGAGACCCTTTTGAAAGGGGGAAAAGCCCAGAAGGTGTGATCAGTTCCCATGAGAGATCCTGTGAGTAAGACCTTATTTCCGGAACTGTTTCTGACGGCGGAGCTCCTATACACGCCCAGCTGCCACTGCGCCGCCTTGCCCACGTCCACCTCCCAGTAGTGCCGCCCTGAGGTGAAGCTCTGCACACCCAACACGGTGGCGCTGAAATCAAATCTCTCAGGGTGACCGGGTACACCACGCTGCACGTTTCCAAGTCTCACACTCCTTAGATCCTCGGACAAGACCAGATAGGGATGAGCTGTTTTAGGGTCGAAAGTTATAGGTCCTGCAGGGAGAAGGAAATTTAGTTACCCGAGGGGTTCGTCAGTGCCAGTGACTCATGACTTCTAACATCAGGGGCTTCCTAATGAGACGGCACCAGTCTCAGCCACAGATATTGGAGAGGCAATCTAAGAAAGTCCAGATGAAGGGACCTCAAACCAGAAAGGAATTCTGCCAGGCCATAAGAATGACCTGACACCCAGTCGTAGCCCAGTATCACCTGGGACCCAACTCTGAACTCCCTAAAGATCTTCCCCAAGCCTGGAACCAACAGAAGTACTGGAGTCTCCCATAGAGCAGTTGATTCATGACTCTGGCCTGTGACTGAACTTCCCTCCTTATTTTAAATATTACCAGGGCACAGCAGAGACATCTAGAAACTGTTGCCTACAGGCCCCTAACATTGAGTAAATCAAAAGTGAATATATTAGAGGCCTGAAAACTTGTGAGAATCCTCCAGAAAAATCAAGCTGAAGTCAAGAAGGCTCACTGTGATTTCTCATACTTGAATGAAAGTGGTAGGTGTCTTCACATCTCTAACTGGTCCTTCTCATCTCCTTCTGTTCAGCCTCTAAATATTGTGACTTCTCAGAGGTCGGCCCTCGATCTTCCTTTTCACTCCCTGTATATTCTTTTACCCTAAGTGACTTCATTTAGCCTCAGTTTTAAACATCTTCTATATGCTCATGAGATGGTTGGATGGCATCAGTGACTCGATAGACATGAGTCTAAGCAAGCTCCATGAGTTGGTGATGGACAGGGAGGCCTGGCGTGCTGCAGTCCATGCAGTCACCAAGAGTCAGAGTGACTAAACTAAACTGATATGTTCATGACTTACCCCTCTAAAAAGAAGACAAATACCAGCTGGACAAAACACAGGAATTTCAAACATTCTCCATCCAAAATGGAAATCCAAACCTATCCTTTCCCAGTTTCTACCTTTTAGTGGAACACATCACTTATAGTTGGTCAAGCCATAAAACTGTAGCAGTCATTGATTTCTTTCTTTAGCATCTAATCCACTAGAAACTTTTATGGGCAAGTGAAGATGAATCTCTGGACCTAATTCATATCAGTATTAAAGTGGTCTTAAAAACCAGAAGCCTTGAATTTTAAATTTCAGCTTGTCCCAAGATCCTAGGATTTTCAGAAGACCGGCAGAAATAAATGCAAATTGTCTCTAGAAGAATGTACACCTTTTATTCCTATCCGAAAAGAACTTCTAAAAATCACATCTAAGGAAAAAAGGAAAGCTCACTATTAAAAAAAAAAATCATTAACCACACACTCAAATTGAGACAAGCAGAAAAAAATCTGAAGAACTTTACATACTGGAATTGCCAGGCATAAACTCTACAATAAATTTTCCTTCTATGTTTAAAGAAAAAGAAATCTACTCCTATAGAATACAGGAAACTAAAAAAAGCAAGACTAAGTGGGTTTGACAAAGAACTAAATAAGATTACCTAGAAATAAAATGTATTAAAATGCTAATGGATGATTACAAGGAAAGAAAGCTACAGAAAATATGCATTAACATAAATGCAAAAATTATTTTAAAAACATTAGTACATACACTTTGGCAATATATAAAATGGATAAAACATTATTACCAAGAGTTTATCCTGGGAATGCAAAGTTGGCTCAACATATGAAGCAAACATAATTCACAATAATGAAGAAAAAATGTATATTTTGGTAGATATAGACAAAAACATCTCTTAAGTTCAACATCTGTTCATGATATGAAATTTTACTGAATCAAGAATAGATGGGGAACTTCCTCAACATGACAAAAGGCAACTGTGGAAAAACCTACAGCTAACATTAAAGGTCAAAGACAATGCTTTCTCCCTAAGATCAAGAAAAAGATTCTCACCACTCCTATTCACCATTACACTGAAGGTCCTAGTAAGTGCAATAAGTAAGAAAAATACAGAAAAGGCTTACAGAGTAGAAAGGAAGAAATAAACTGATATTTAATTTCATTAATAGAACTAAAAAACACTTAGGTATCTGTCTAATTAAATATGTACAATATTAGCTGAAAACTATATTACACTGCTGAGAGAAACCAAAGGTGACCTAAATAAATGGAGATATATCACCTTATCCCCAGACTGTTTTACGGACTCAGTGTAACACCAACCAAAATTCTAGAAGGCTTTTTGTAGAAGTCAACAAGCTCGTTTTAAAATTTATGCAGAGAAAGATCTAGAGTGGCCTAAATTATTTCTAAAGAAAAAATCTGGAGAACTCACTGTGCCCAATTTTAAGACTTCTATAGAATAATCAGTCAAGCCAGTATGATATTACCGAAAGGATAAATAACGATCAATGAACCTATTAGACTCGAAACAGGTCTATTCATTTTCAAGTGATTTTCAACAAATGATGTCAAGGGATTTTCAACAAATGATGTTACAACAACTAAATACACATATATACAAAAAAGGAGGAGAGTTGTACCATATCCTGAATAGTATATAAAGATTAAATGAATAATAAACCTAAGAGCTAAAACTAAAACTGTAAAACTTCTAGAAGGAAATCTTTGTTGCGGTAAATTTCTTAGGCCACAAAAAGCACAAACCATAGGAAAGAAAATGATAAACTGAACTTCAAAATCTAAAACTTCTGCTCTTCAAAAGATACTACTAGGTCAATGAAAATACAAACCATGGGAGAAATATCTGCAAATACAGAGTGTCTTTAAATCCTTCAGCTATCCGGAATTTATACAAATATAAAGTGTCCTGTGATTATGGACATGTGTCAACTTACTTTGCAGCACTTTGAGCATTTTGCTCATTCCTGTTATTTGGCACACACTCAGGTCTGTGATTTGGGCGGGCTGAAGAAACTGATGCAGTAGTGACTCACTCCTGTTAGAGAAATGATGATCTTAATTATCTATGCAGACTCCAGGCTCCTCCATCCATAGACGGTTATCATTGCATGGCCTTGCTACCCGCATCCCAACACCTCCACCCTTGTGTGCCCACATATCAGACTGTGAACCTGACCCAAATGTTTCCAAAATGATTAACTTACCTTTCCAAAGCATATTTTGCATTCTGTAGGATGAAAAAAGAGGAAAAAAATTACTAGGGGGTATTTGAGCCAAGCCTTTTGTGACTTGTGCTCATGAAAATATTTTCTCTCATAATAACAAAACTCAATTTCCAAGTAATTTCTTCAGCCTCATGGTGCTAATTCTCAGATATCAAATTTCAACACTGAACAGGAAATCAGAAAAATGCTTGAAATCACTGTTATATTCCCAAGGGAAATAATTCTCTCTACTTCACATAGAGGATGCTCCTCTTTCTAATTCTGCCCATCTACCTGATTTCTATACTGGGCAGGGGGGGGGAGGGCAGGAACTTAGCCTGCTATGCTGGGGGTGGTGGCTGGAACCAGGTCAGGAACTGAACATAACTAGGTCACACTTGTCTGCGCTATCTGGAATGAGGCTTGGCTCTAAGACAGAACCTAACTGTTTATGCCCAGGTGCATCTGGATAGTCTTTAAAATATAAAAATGTACTTATTGAAAATGGTAATCATGTTGTGCTATGCTGTGCTTCGTTGCTCAGTCCTGTCCGACTGTTTGCAACCCCACAGACTGTAGCCCGCCAGGCTCCTCTGTCTACAGGATTCTCTAGGCAAGAATACTGGAGTGGGTTGCCATGCCCTCCTCCAGGCGAGCTTCCCAACCCAGGGATCAAACCCAGATCTCCTGCATTGTAGGCAGATTCTTTACCATCTGAACCACCAGGGAAGTCCCAAGGCATGCTCTTGAACAAAATTTAAAATATACAATACTGGGAGTGCCCTGGCAGTCACTGGACTCTGCGTGTGTGTGTGTGTGTGTGTGTGTGTGTGTGTGTGCACGCGCACACACGCGCTGAGTCGGAATACCCTGGACTCTGCATTCTCACTGCTAGTGTGTGTGTATGTGTGTGTGTGTGTGTGTGTGTGCATGTGCGCACAAACTGAGTCGTGACCAACTCTTTGTGACCCTCTGGAGTGTACTCACTAGGCTACCCTGTCTATGGGATTTCCCAAGCAAGAATACTGGAGAGGGTTGCCATTTCTTCCTCCAGGGGATCTTCCCAAGCCAGGGCTGGAATCTGCACTGCAGGCAGATTCTTTACTGCTGAGTCACTGGGGAAGCCCACTTACCCTATTAAAGGGCATGTCAATTCAAACTTAACTATTGATCAGTGAAGCAGCTCTGTACATATTATGATTTTAGGATGAGTCAGAATGCTTTTGATAGTCTTCAAGTATGCCTGAAGATCACTGCGTACTGTATTCTAGCACTGACTCCTAATGAGTACTATCCATGTCTCAATTCTCAAATACTGTAGTGAAGGTTATTTCCAGAATCTTACCTGGAGCAACACTGAGGAGGGCTGCCTACACTTCTCCTCGAGCTCCACAGTGATCTGCTGGAGGCTGCAGATCTGTTCAGAAAGCCTGACTTCACTCTCCTTTAGTTTCTTCATGTTCTCTCTCCCCAGAAGGTTCAGTCTCTGCAAAGCATCTCTTTATTACTGTTCAACAACTGGCACTTTCTCTTACTCGCTAATTCAACCATCTCTTTAAAAACCCACTTTATCGCCTGCCAACCCACAAACAGATGTAATTACGTAAGGCCAAGATATTCTTCTTGTCAAGCAAGACACCTCAATAGACCCATGATTCTCTGACATACTGTATCTATGTTGATGTGGACTGTATCCTCCTACTTAATCAGTTCACAACCTGGACCTAAAACAGGTCACTTTTTTTTTTTTTTTTTGGCTATTCAGTTTTGTTCAGGAAGTTTCTTATTTCCTTCATTAAAACTAAGACTTACTATAATTAAAAATTAAATTCAACCAATAATAAAATACGTAATCAAACCACTGATACCAGGTTCCTTCCTACCCTTGTAAAGATGCTCCATCTAGGCACGTATGAGAATGTTCATGCTATTTTTTTCTTAACACAAGTGATGTCATATTCCACTGCTGATCTGCAACTTGCTTTTTTTCTTAATAGATATATGCTCTTGAAGAGCATTCCTTATCCATACATATAGAGCCATGTTATCTTTTCTAAACGCTAAAGAGCATTCCATTGTATGTCTATACAATGCATTTCATGAGTATAATATTGATGGATACAGGTCGAATCCACTCTCTTGCTATCAACAAATGTTGAAGTAATAACAACACCTAAACTTACATTTATATTACACAATAATGTACACATGTACAAACACTATTTAAAGAGTTTCATGTAGATTATCACACAATATTATGAACTCAAGGCCATTATCCTTTTACATCTAAGGAAACTAAGTCAGAGCTTAAGCAGAATGTCTAAGGCCACCTATTGTCATTCAGTCGCTCATTTGTGTCCAACATTTTGTGACCCATGGACTGTAGCCTACCAGACTCCTCTGTCTGTGGGATTTCCCAGGTAGGAACACTGGAGTGCATTGCCATTTCCTCCTCCAGAGGATCTTTCCAGACCAGGGACCAAACTTGTGTCTCCTGCATTGAAGGCGAATTCTTTACGACTGAGCCACCAGGGAAAGTGGCCAACTAGACTAGTAAATTAGAGAACCCAGTTAGGAATCATATCAGTTTGGCTTCAAAGACTATCTCCAAGTCATGTCTCTATACTGACATCATTTTACAACATCCCTTATGAATGTGTCTTTTTATATGCATGCAAATGTATCTGCAAAACAAATTATCAGGAATAGAACTGTGGGGTGACTATATATATATACACACACACATCATTTTAATAAAAGCATAGTTGTCAGTGGTTGTGCTATTTTATCTCTTCTTTCTTTCATTTCCCAAATATTGTGAGGACGTCACATTGCATATCTCACCTGTAGTGTTTCCTGGAACTTCTCCTTTAGCTTTGAGGAAAATTCCATCAGTTGGTTCTGACTGGTTTGTCTCAAATCCAGGTTGACTCTGCCTTGCAGGCTTCGCAAGTTCATCCTAATTTCTTCAGTCATCAACCGGATCCTTATGCTATACTCAGACTCAATCATTTCTTTAAAATTCTGCTCCTCTTTCTTCATCATAGACACAGAAATGACAGATTTCAGGTTAAATACTACAGATAATTATTTATGGTCCCTTTCCATCTATAATTCTAATACAAATCCAAGGAAATATAAAGTACTGGGGAGGAAATAATAGGCATAGATACAAAGGACAAAGGGAATTTCAGGGTCAACATCAGCCAAGATAGCAACACAATTTTAGAACATGAAATGCAGACAGAGACATGTTCATTGACAGAAAACTGAGGAATCTACACAACTTCAACCAAACAGCAGGAGATCAGGAAAACTGGAAGGCAGGACCAACGGCTTTTGCTGATGCTTTGGATAGTGGATGAGAGGAAAAGAGGAATCAATGGGTGACCCCAAGGTTTTTAGATAAAGAACAGAGTTGCCAAAACATAAAATGGAAACTATGGATGGGACAGATTCTAGACATGGGGGGTATATCAGCAACTCAGTTTAGGATATGACGATTTTGATAAGTCATCCATCCAAGCAGAGATACTAGGCAAAAAGTTGGACACGAAAGCCCACTACTTGGAAAGTCTGAACTAGAGACATATATTGTGAGTAGTTGGCTTATTTAGGGACTAAATACAACTGTATTTAGGGACTTCCCTGGAGATCCAGTGGTTAGGACTCTGCATTCCCACTGAAGGGGCACAGGTTTGACCCCTGGTTAGGGAACTGATTCCACATGCAGCACGGTGCAGCCAAAACAACAACAACAAAATGACCATATTTAACATCATGACACTACTGAGTCAAGATTTATCAAGAACCTGACTATTCTCACCACTTCTACTACCCCTTCCATCAAAGTTCACCATCATCTGTCCCTAATTATTGCAAACAGTCCCCTTCAGGTCCCCCCCCCCCCCGACCTGTGATCTCACCCTCTTACAGTCTATATATTATTTTCAGCTTCTGTTCCCTTAATAGACTTTTACAAGATATTGACTATGGTTCCCTGTGCTTTAGAGTAGATCCTTGTTAACTTTCTATTTTATATATAGTACTGTGAATATGTTAGGGCTTCCTGGGTGGCTCAGCAGTAAAGAATCAGCCTGCAATCAGCCTGCAATCCTCCTGCAATGCATGTCAATCCCAAACTCCTAATTGACACGCCCCAAATAGAAATTCTTAAATTGACCTTTGAATGGCTTCAGGATTTACACTGCCACACCCAAAGTACAAAAGATGATCCCTCTCCTATGGCACTGTTAACTGCACTATCAGTCTTTTTTATATTTATAAATAAGGTATAAAAATGCCATCTCTCTAACAAATACAGTTAATTTGTATTTCTCTTAACATGAGCTTATGAACCAATTCAGTCTACTCAAAAGATTATCTGCTTTTGCTTTTCTGTGAGCTCTCAGGTCTTTGATCACTTCTCTATGGTTTCTAGTCCTTTGCTACTGACATTTTTTTTCTTGCAGTATCTTAGTTCCCTGAACAGGAATTGAACCCATGTCCCTTGAAGGGGAACTGTGTCCAATCTTAACCACTAGAGCTCCAGGGAAGTCCCCTGCTTACTAACTTTTAAGAGCTCTTTATACATGAAGAAATTAATACCTTTCCTAACTATGGATTTTAAGTAGCTTTTCCTGCTGTGCCATTGGTCTTATGATGCTGTTTATGTTATTTGCTAGCCAACATTATAGGTAATTTCCACCCAAGAATCAAGATAAGCACTGACCTGCATCATCACCATTCTTTCTTGTTCATCAGCCAGTATGATTTTAGCTGCCTCAAGTTTCTCCTTCAATGTGTCCAACATCTCCTGGAATAACTTCTGCAGAGAAATATATCACAGTAATTGCTTTACAACAGCTAGATTCCTAACCTTAGACAACTGAAAGGCCAATAGCCCTGACTACACATGGAAGGTCTACGTATGGTACTTATCTAGTATTCCGTTGACCAACATCAACTAAGGGAATGGACTTGAAGGATCAGAATACCTGTTCCCCAAACAAATACGGTAATTACTGAAAAGAGGAGTCAGCCAGAACGGCAGGGTGGTCTGGGATCCGTACGAAGCTTACCCTGTAATTCTCGGCCGCCTCTGGCACTTCATTCACCACCACGGGACTCCCATGCTCCTGGGGCGGGAGGCTCTGGTCACAAACCGCCATTCGGTCACCACAGCGGAACATCTGCGGTGGCTGCGGGCGTGTCTCACGGCGGACACCTCCTGGGATGTCTTGCTCTAACTGGGAGCGGGGCCTTTTGGACATCCTGGAAGGTGGCCCTCGCTGGAGACGATCAGGCTGTTTCTAAGGCAGAATACACCTCCCCGCACGCCGAACGGGAACCGAGTGCGGTGTTCTAGGGCAGACGCACTCGTCAGCCTCCATCGTCCGCAGTCAAGGGTCCTGGACTCTTTGGATCCAGCAAACCTGCAGCCACGAGCCTGAGGAACAAGATACGATGAATTATACCAGTGGTCGAGTTCTCCGAGAATTTCAAGTTATTGAAAATAATTAGCAAGTGACAAAATAGCAAAGTGCTTCCCAGTAAGTCATTTTTAAAAAAGAAGAAGAAAAATGGTGCTCAAAGGAAAGCTGTGGCAAAGAGCAGGAAAGGAGCTTCTGGGACTAAGAGCAGACAGAGCCTAGCCTCAGGCACTCAGGTCGCAAGCCGAAGGAATCCCTCACTCACCCAGTTGCTTGCAGAGATCCTGAAAGTGAAGGCCTCTTGGGGCGGCTCCTTAAACCAGACGGAGGGGAGGCAGAGTGTGGCCACGTTCCAAGAAGGCGCTCCCTTTCAGGTCTGGCTCTGAGGTGCGCATGCCTGAGAGGAGCGCGCTCGGGGCTCCACAAGTGCGCATGCGCCTGACTGAGGCGCCATTTTTGTGCCTGAAGGGTAAGGCGTGTCTCTCGAGAGACTTGGCTGTTGAAGGATGTTTGCTGAAAAAAAATAAAGAAAGAAAAGAAAGTGAAATCGCTCAGTTGTCTCCGACTCTTTGCGACCCCATGGACTGTAACCTACCAGGCTCCTCTGTCCATGGGATTCTCCAGACAAGAATACTGGAATGGGTTGTCATTTTCTTCTTCAGGGGATCGTCCCCTCCAGGAGAAGCACCCCCCCTCAGGGATCGAACCTGGGTGGCCCGCATTGCGGGCAGACGCTTTACCGTCTGAGCCACAAACTCTCAAATAAATAAACCTTTTCGAAAATACTGAAGGGAAATTGCACATATTTATACGTACATATGGAATTTGGCCGTGGTGCTAGTGGTAAAGAACCTGCACACCGATGCAGGAAATGTAAGAAACATCGGTTAGATCCCTGGGTCAGGAACATTCCCTGGAGAAGGCCATGGCAACCCACTCAAGTTATTCTTGCTTGGAGAATCCCGTGGACAGAGCAGCCTGGCGGCCTACAGTCCATGGGATCGCAGAGTCAGAAACAAACGAAGAAGCGCCTTAGCGCAGCACAGCACAAATGCACATATATGGGCTTCCGGGGTGGCTCAGTGGTAAACAATCCGTCTGCATTGCAGGAGACACAGGTCCCATCCCTAGGTGAGGAAGACCCCCCTAGAGAAGGAAATGGCAATCAGCTCCAGTATTCTTGTCTGGGAAAGTCCCTGGACAGAGGAACTTGGCAGAGGTAGGGGACTGAGCTACTAAACAACAAAGTATGTGCATAAATACATGTAGGTAATACATATATAAATATGCACATATGTGCATATATACAAATATATTTTAAGAAAACAGAACAAGTGATCTATAATTCGTGCATCGCCATTTCCAGACAATTCTGATAACGTTTGAGCAACAATTCCACCTTTTCACTAGATATATTTTAATTATATTCTTAAAATGTATTACCTACTGAATTTGGAAATCTTTCCCAATGAGGAATCGCCTTAGTTTCCTTGTCTAACCCCATCTGCAGCCATTGCCGATGACACTGTAACACCAGATATTAATTTCTCAAAATTCTCTAATTTACGTTTGCCCATTCTGTCTCATTAGCCAGCTATTTTTAACAACATCTCTTGCAAAGAATCAACTTGAAAGAAAGCAGGACTCGGAAACTTCCATTTCTGGATTCATTAGCTTCTTTTTGCCTCTCATGCTTGCAATTCCACCCAAACTTGACCATCTACTGTGGAGCCCTATACCAAGGTCACAGGTGTGAAGCCCTGTACCAAGATCACAGGATAAAAATCTTTGGAACTGACCAAGCCCCATAACAACTGTTGCCATGAGCCTCCAGATCTAAACCGGCCAGGTTCCTGACACCTAATGACACCATTCCAGTAGGAATTTTCTGTCTTGAGGCTATGGACATTGGCTGCAAGCCTGCCAAAGTGTTCGGCTCTCCCTTGAACCAACCCACTGTTCTAACACTGTTTTGTCTCTCTCTCTCTAATAAACTTTATTCTCTTCTCATTCTGCCTGATGTCTGGAAATTCTTTTCCAGCCCATACATGGACCATGACATCACCTAGGGCTTTCACTCTTTTTTAATTTTTAAGGTACGTGAAACAATAAAAATTCTGAAGCTGTTATTCTTATATATTCAATATATGAAGAAATTGTTGTTTTGCTAGGGTACATGCTAAAGCAGCAGACTTGATTTGCCTTTTCAGTGTTGACATTTGCACTGATAGTAGATAAAATTGCTGGTGTCCTACCATCAAGGAAGTAGCACCAAACAGGACCACAGGCATTTATTGTATTTTTAAAATCTTTACCTATTTGTAGACTCCCAGTTTAAAAAAAAAAAAAATTAAAAAACCTGTTTTACTTAAAAACATTCATATTTCTTGATGCTTGGTAAAATATTAAATCTCAACATTGAGCACAGAATTTAAGGACTTCCCTGTCAACCCTGTGGTTAAAACTGCACTTCAAATTCATTCGGGGAACACAAGTTCGATCCCTAGTCAGGGATCTATGATCTCACATGCTGAGCCATGCTGCTAAAAAAAAAAAAAAAAAAAGTATAGGATTTAGCATACCGGGTGACAGGATAGAAATGTGTAAAACATTTATGTTGCATATGGAAAAACAATGGTTGTCTCACAAAAATGCATTTTTTCTGATTGAGTTGCAAGCCATACTAGTGCTATTTTTTTTCATAGGTCATTTTTAGTAGAAAGAACGAGTGAGATAGACTGTGGTTATCCGCATGTAGTGATTTGGAAAGACATTTTCTCAAACACTGTCATCTCAAGGAAACTAAGTGTATTAGTTCCCAGTGATAAAATCTGAGCTTTTAAGCAAAAATGAGAGTTTTAGAAAACTCGTATCTCCTATTCTAAGCTTGACAGCTTCCCGATACTTGGTCTTTTCTGATGAAATTAGTAGAGATATTAACAACTGATTGTTTTTGCTATTGTAAAATTAAATGTGTCAACATTTGGAAAACCTGCAAATTCAGTGAACCAATTAAAAGATGCTTGCTCCTTGGAAGAAAAGGTATGACAAACCTAGCCAGTGTATTAAAAACCAGAGGCGTTACTTTGCCGACAAAGGTCTGTATAGTCAAAGCAATGGTTTTTCTAGCAGTCTTGTATGGATGTGAGAGTGAGTGCCGAAGAATTGATGCTTTTGAACTGTGGTGTTGGAGAAAACGCTTGAGAGTCCCTTGGACTGCAAGGAGATCAAACTAGTCAATCCTAAATGAAATCAGTCCTGAATAGTCACTGGAAGGACTGATGCTGAAGCTGAAGCTCCAATACTTTGGCCACCTGATGTGAAGAAATGACTGATGGAAAAGACCCTGATGCTGGGAAAGTTAGAAGGCAGGAGGAGAAGGGGACAACAGAGGATGAGATAGCTGAATGGCATCACCAAGTCAATGGACATGAGTTTGAGCAAAATCTCAGAGATGGTGAAGGACAGGGAAGCCTGGTGTGGTACAGTCCATGGGGTCACAAAGAGTCAGACACAACTGAGTGACTGAACAAGTTATTTTCTAAAAGCTCAATGCACGATGTTACAGGATTATGAAAGGGTAAAATGGATTCAAAGTGTAAAATCAGTGAACTTTAGTGTTACCGAGGACAGAGCATTCATTAATATGATTTAAAAACAAACAATTATCTGAAAAGGTATAGAATGATTTCCCCTTTTCCAACTATGTCCTAGTGTGAGGAGAGATTTTCTTCATGGACTCCAACTAAAATAATATTGCAATGGATAGAATGCTAGAATAGATATAAATCAAAAATTAAAGAGATACGCAAATTTTTAAAACCATGCCACTTGTCTTGAGGAACTGTTCAGAAAAGGTTCTTCATAAAAATGTTATGTTTATTTTTAATATTTCTGTGAACCATGTTTAAGCCTTTCAGCTGTTTTTTATTTTATTTTTTAAATATTTGTTTTTATTTATTTAACTTATTTAGCTGCACAGGGTCTTAGTTGCGGCACATGAAATCTTTTAGCTGTGGCATGTGGGATCTAGTTCCCCGACCAGGGATCGAACCTGGGCCCCCTGCATTGAGAGCTCATAGTCTTAGCCACTGGACCAGCAGGGAAGTCCCTCAGCTGTTTTTTACCTGACAGGTTTTTGGTCTTTATTTCTTAATTTTAAGATATACATTGAATAGACTATCCCCTTATTATACAAATTGCAAATATTTACCCTCTACTTATCATCTGGATTTGAATTTACTCCAGTTATTTTTTACTGGGTCCTTTCAAATCCTTGTAGCTTCTCTTGTCTTGCCTCCCTGAACATATCCTAGACTGAAAAACCAAAACAGAACACTGATCCATTACAAAAATGAAGGCATTTAGAAAGTCAGTGGTCACTCCTGGCTTTATCTTGAGCTCTCAGCAGTCAACATAGTCGGCCAGGAATGGTTCCCTCTCTTTGCAGTCAGGATCCTGTAAATGATTTAATTTGCCTGTTTCTCAGCATTCTTTTTTTTTTTTTCTTTTGGCTTTGAATCCTCTTGAACTTCTAAATTTTCACAGGCTTCAAGGGTCAGTGTTGGTCCCTTCTCTTCTAGTTCTAATATCTCCCTAGATAATCCACATTTACTTCCAAACGTTTGTTTAATCATCTACCTAGACCCGGCACTCCCAACTCATCTGCAATTCAATGTCTAATAAGCATCCCACATTAACATACCTGTAACACTTCTGGATTTTAATCAATAATGCCTTCTCTTCCCCCAACTCCCTGGTGGCTCAGATGTTAAAGAATTTGCCAGCAAATACACATATGTCCCTTTGATCCCTGGGTCAGGAAGATCCCCTGGAGGAGGAAATGGCAACCCATTCCAGTATTCTTGAGTCAGACCCCAAACTCACTTTAAAATTTCATTTGGAAGTACCACGTAAGCCACCATCAATTCCTCACCTCTATTAGTTCATACTCAATCCTGCCCTACTCCTGTCTCCAAATCCTCAGCACAACAGCCAGAATACTATCTTTTTGGAGGTAAGGGCTTTTTTTAAAAGCAACAATAACAACTTTTTATTTTATATTGAAATATAGCAGATTAACAATGTTGTGACAGTTTCAGATGGAGAGCAAAGAACTCAGTCACACATATACACGTATCCATTCACCCCCAAACTGCCATCCAGGTTGCCACATAACAATGAGCGGAGTTCCACATGCTATACAGTAAGCCCTTGTGGGTTATCCATTTTAAATATATCAATGTAGACATGTCCATCCCTAACTCCCTAACTATCCTTCACCCGATCCTCCCACCCTGGCAACCATGTTTGTTCTTTAAGTCTGTGAATTCAACAACCAGAATACTATATTAAAATCTTAATCAAGTTTCTGTTGTTTTTTTTTTAATTTGGCTGTGTGGCTTGTAGTTCTCCAACCAGGGCTTGAACTGGCATCCTCAGCAGTGGAAATCTCAGAGTCCTACCACTGGAGGGAATTCCCTCTAATCATATCTAATAACTTCCCAGGGCACTTAGGATAAAATCCAAAGGCTAACACAGTTCTAGATGATCTGGCCTCCTGCCCAGAGAATCCGATAGATAGAGAAGACTGGTGGGCTACAGTCCTTGGGGTCACTGAGCAACTAACACGTTCGCTTTTTCTTTCAGCCCTCTTTCCTCCCTACAGTTCTCAGCTCAAATATCACTTCCTCTGAGAGTCCTTTCTCAAACTAACCAGCTTGAAATATCTTCCCACTATTTATAATCATATTCTCTGTATCTATTTTATCTAACACTGAGTAAATTGTTTTTTTGAGTAAATATTTTAAATCAAACCAGCACAAAGAGAAATCAGTGAAGGACAGAGAATTGAGATTAAATATTTTTACAGAAGCCAAGTAAAAGCAAAGTAGGAGATCATGAGTACATTATCTGTGCACCAAATTCATACCTATTCTTGTTTTTCTTATTTTTATTTATCGCCCTGGATTTTTCACTTATCCTTTTATACCATTGCATTGTATATATGTTTTTAAAGCTTCCCTAAATACTAAAATCAAGCTTAGGTATTTAAAGAAAACCATGATTAAGGAAGCTTCCTTGGTGACTCAGAGGGTGAAGAATCCGTCTGCAATGTGGGAAGCCTCGGTTCGATCCCTGGGTTGGGAAGATCCCCTGGAGAAAGGAATGGTTACCCACGCCAGTATTCTTGTCTGGAGAAACCCCATGGACAGAGAAGCCTGGCGGGCTACAGTCCATGGGGTCCCAGAGAGTCCGACACGACTGAGTGACTGAGCACACACATAATTAAGGAAACTATCTTCAGAGAAAAGCTTCCCTTTCTTTGTAATCCTGAGTATTTCCTTTTGGGGAAAGAGAGAGAAAAATGGAAACCCAGGAGCTTTGATCTACTCAGCTACTCCCTCAGTCCCTCCCTCTCATCATCAGGTAGGAAACCTGTGACGTTTCACGTCCTATCCATAAAATAAATCTAGGCCAGCGGTTATCAAACTTCACTGAACACGAGAATCATCCCAGCTCATTCAAATAGATTTCTGGGCCCCACCCTAACAGTCTTCTTGGGGTAGATCTGAGGTGGAGCCCTAATTTGCATTTTAATGAGTTCCTAGAAAATGCCCCAAGAGTCAGGGACCTTCTTCAGGCATTTCAGTCTCTGTGGCTGGGTGAATATTTTATTCTTTGCTATACCTCCAGGGTGTTCCCTTGTGCCTCAGCTTGTAAATCATCTGCCTGCAATGCAGGAGACCGGGGTTCAATCAGAGGGTTGGGAAGATCCACTGGAGAAGGAAATGGCATCCCACTCCAGTATTCTTGCCTAGAGAATCCCATGGACAGAGGAGCCTGGTGGGCTACAGTTCATGGGGTCGCAAGAGTTGGACACGACTTAAGTAACTACACCACCATCAAGGTCTAATTAAGGGGCTACTATCTGGTAGGCACTACGTAAGTGTTTTTGTTGGTGGTTTATTTTTGTTCTTCATGAACATCACGTATATAGTGACAATTTCACAAGAAGAAATTCTTCTACAAGCTTTACCTGAGACTCATTCGGTTCTTTCCTTAGCCATCCCATTTTATCTTAAACCATTGAATAGTTTTATTAGAGAACAATGCCCGAGTTCATTGTTTGCTGAAAGAAGTGATCATTGCTTTATTTGTAGGTAGAAAAGAGAGAAATAGCTTCCTGACTAAGGAATGTGTTCTAGAATGGGAGGTCAGGGGTAATCTCAGATATCTCATAGTTGACCTCACTGGAGGGCTTCCCAAGGTGGAGCTAGAACCCGCCTGCCAATGCAGGAAACATAAGAGACTCCGGTTCAATCCCTAGGTTGGGAGGATCCCCTGGAGAAGGAAATGGCAACCCACTAGAGTATTCTTGCTTGGAGAATAACCCTGGACAGAGGAGCCTGCTGGTCTACAGTCCGTATATCTGTCTGAGCTTGCTAAGCCGCTCTATCTCGTCAGACTCTGCAACCCATGGACTAGTAGCCTACCAGGCTCTCAAAGAGCCAGACAGACTGAAGTGACTCATCATGACCTCAGCGGACGGAAAATCTGCACAACTCCCCAAGTTTTACAATTCTGTCTCTGGAAATTTTGTGTTTTTTAAATTTAATTTAAACATTTTCTATCAATCAGTGTGCTGCTGATCAAACATCAGTGCCTGGTTTTTTTGTTGTGGTAGTTTTAAAACTACTGGACAGGACAATGAAAAAATTCTTCTGCTTGCTATCTGATCTTCCAAAACCTAGTCCCACCCTATGGAATCTTAAGTATACATCCTTTCTCTTTATTTCAACCGACACTCCCCACCCAAACCCTCTTCTCCTTCAAATCAATCGCATTCTTTCCTGTGTATCCCTCTCTCCTCAGCCTCCATTTCTTTCCTTTTTCTACTCAGTCCTCATTTTTCTTTTAAAATTTGATGCAGTCAAATTATGTGAATATTTTATCAGTTATTTGGTCATTTGTTCTTATGGTCCTGAACTTTTATAATTTATATGATTTTTATTCTGAGAGAGGAAAACATAACCTTTGAATTAAAAGGTAAAACATCAAGCAAAATTCTCATGTCTTGGAGGCATATAAGGCCTATCTTAAGACTCTAAAAGAGAAAGTAAAGTTGCTCGGTCATGTCCAGCTCTTTGTGACCCCGAGGACTATAGGCTACCAGGCTCCCCCATCCATGGGATTTTCCAGGCAAGAATACTGAAGTGGGTTGCCATTTCATTCTCCAGGGGACCTTCCTGAGTCAGGGATCAAACTTGGGTCTCCCACATTTTAGGCAGATGCTTTACCATCTGAGCCACCAGGGAAGTCTAGACTCTAAGTGAATAGTAAATTATTCTGGAAGACCACATATTTTAACTAAGATAATTCTAGAAAGTGCTATGCAACACAATGTGTTAAGTTCTTTTTATATCTATATATTTCCCATGATCCTGTGAGAAACACTTTGTCAATACATTTTACAGCTGATAAATCTGATCAGTAAAGAATCAGCCTGGAGTGTAGGAGACCTGGTTTGATCCCTGGGTCGAAGATCCCCTGCAGAAGGAAATGGCAGTCCACTCCAGTATTCTTGCCTAGGAAATCACGTGGATAGAGGAGCCTGGGGTCATGAAGAGTCAAACACAGCTTAGAGACTAAACCACCACCACCACCACTTCCCACAATCCTGTGAGAAACATTTTATCAATGCATTTTATGGTTGATAAAGCTAATGATTTTGAGGTTGAGTAAGTGACCCAGAGCACTCAGTACAGAAAATTACAGATATTGGATTTGTATCACAACAAACTTCACAACATTTCCTTACTTCTAGTAACTAAAAATTTTTGCCAACTTATAAAAGAAAATGCCTCAAATTTAAATTAAAATTAATCACAAAGTACTTTCATAGGCCCCCGATAGTATAGTCAATATCTTTAAGTATTTCAATCATTTCACTTAAAAATCCACTGCCCCGGCCCCCACCCACCTTCCTAAGAGGCCCAGTGGTAAAGAAGCCACCTGCCGAAGCAGGACACTCTGGTTCGATCCCTGGTCTGGAAAGATCCACATGCTGCAGAGCAACTAAGCCCATGTGTCACAACTACTGAGCCAGTGCTCTGGAGCCCAGGAACCACAACTACTGAACCAGTTTGCCACAACTACGGAAACCCACATGACCTAGAACCCCTGCTCAGCGATGACAGAAGCCCCCACAATGAGAAGCCCTTGCACTGCAATTGGACAGTAGCCCCCACTCGCCACAACTAGATAAAAGCTTGTGCAGCGAAAAAGACCCAGCACAGCCATAAATACATAAAATTATTTTTTAAAAAATAAAAATCTCCCCTAAGCATTAAATTCTTGGGATAAATTAAGTTTATCAAAATAGTAAACCTGGGTTCAGTTCAGTCACTCAATTGTGTCCAACTCTTTGCGACCCCATAGACTGCAGCATGCCAGGCTTCCCTGTCCATCCCCAACTCCCAGAGCTTGTTCAAACTCATGTCCATGAAGTCGGTGACGCCAACCAACCATCTCATCCTCTGTCATCCCCTTTTCCTCCTGCCTTCAACCTTTCCTAGCATCAGGGTCTTTTCCAATGAGTCAGTTCTTCACATCAGGTGGCCAAAGTATTGGAGCTTCAGCTTCAGCATCAGTCCTTCCAATGAATATTCAGGACTGATTTCCTTTAGGATGGACTGGTTGGATCTCCTTGCAGTCCAAGGGACTCTCAAGAGTCTTCTCCAACACCTCAGTTCAAAAAAATCAATTCACCGCTCAGTTTCCTTTCTAGTCCAACTCTCACATCCATAAATCCGTATGTATACATAAACCCATATGGTAAACCTGGAGTTTTTATGTATTACAGTGCGTTGTATATATTTGATGCCTGCTAAGTTGCTTCAGTCATGTCTGACTCTTTGCAACTCTATGGACTATAGCCCACTGGGCTCTTTTGTCCATGGGATTTTCCAGACAAGAATTATGGAATGGGTTACTGTGCCCTTCTCCAGGCGATCTTCCCGACCCAAGGATCAAACCCACATCTCTTGAGTCTTCTGCCTTGGCAGGTGGGTTCTTTACCACTAGCACCACATGGGAAGCCCAGTATATTTGGGTCTCTACCTAAATTCACAAATCTTAAATCAGTGTCTCAATTGTATATTTTAGATTACAGTTATGTGGCCATTACCATAAGCTATGTACTCCTAAACCTTAGGCATGACACTGAGTAGATGTTTACGTGTTTAATACCAAAATGTTAAAAGAGTGTGGTTATGATTGGTTAAAAGGTTAACCAACTAGGAGATAATTTGCTTCTTAGTTAAGTGAATTTATATTTTGCTGGAAACTTCCGCTGCGTTTCAGTGCTGGGGCTGCAGGTATCTAGGGTATTTATCAAGCAAACTGATGTCTTACTTTGATTTTAGTCAATCCTTTCCCACGTGATTATTTTGCAGTTCCTTTTCACCCTTCACAGAGTGACATAATGACCAGATATATCTGCCAGAATGATAACTAGGATCTTTTCAGAGACCCTGATAGGGCTTTGAACTTTATTGACTGTGTTTGCAGCCCTATAGCTTCCTATTCCTAAAACTGAAAACAGTTTGCCTCCCCTCTCAGCAACATATACACATAATTATAGGTTTTTACATGATTTTTTTCCTTGACTCAATAGAGTTATCTCTTCTGAGGAAGGGGCTCTCTTGTGAGACTCTAATGTCTTATACAGAAAATCTGGGATTTCCTGGATCTCATTCAGAAAAGGAGAGCTTGCTATTAAATCCTCTTGGAGGTTGCTATGCTAGATCTATATAATAGAGTTATAGCACAAACTCAGGCATGAGCTCTAAAGTGAAAATTAATTACTCCTTGTCAAAATGGGGTCTTTTTTTTTTTAGAAAACTTTTATTTTTGTGAAATGGTATACATATACTTAAGAATTATGAAAATGTACAGCTCAGTGATCTATCAAAAAATGGATATCCATATGACCATACCTCAAAACAATATTATTATAGAACATTATTAACCCCTCAAATGCCACCCTCAGCCTCACCTAGTCACTGTTCATTCCTCCCCACAATGATAACAACTGTTGTCACTTGCATTTTTTTTAAATAAATATGCATGCTTGAAATAGAATTTTTACAGTAAAACAAAAATGAGGTCTTTGGGGCTCGAAAATCTCCATATTTGACAGGTCGGGGATAGCAAAATGATTTCAATCTGTGTGATTTTGAAAACCCAAGGTATTTAAAGAGGAAAGAATGATGAGAATGAATCCCTGAAATTTTGAGACAATTTTACCTTGAAATCTTTCGTCTTCTCAGTGGTAAGCATCATGAGGTTTGTGTTCCTGAGACATAAAACAGATCTCACAAAAGAGCATCTGATCTCTCACACAGAACCTCTTCAGTTTGTCTTGGTAGATTTCACATATGCTAGTCTTTAAATCCATCATGTGAGGATTTTGCTGTCTCAGCCATCATCCTCAGCTGCAGGTTACACCTTGGATCACTTATCTTGTACATTTATTTTATTTTTTATTAAAAAAAAATTTGAATATGCCATGCAGTGTGCAGGATCTTAGTTCCCTGACCAGGGATCAAACCTGTGTCTCTACAATAGAAGGGCAGAGTCTTAACCCCTGGACCTCCAGGGAAGTCCCTCACCTGCAAATTTCTTTATACTTAAAGCAGGTGCTGTAATCAGAGATTCCTTTCCAATTTCATAAGAGGCAATTACAACAAGACTTGTGTCCACATTCAACTGCAAGTGGTTTCTTCAAATTGTGTAAGCAGATAGAACAAGTCACCTCTTCGAGGAGATCTGGTAGATCCAAGGCAGCCAGTGTCCTTTTCAGGAAGGCAGAGTGGGGTTAAGAAGAAAGAAATCTCACTTTAACCTGGTATTTTGCAGATCAGAGATTTGTCTCAAAGTCAGCTCACAATCACATTCTTATCTTCTCACTTAACGCTGTCTTTTGTCCCCACTTTTTTCCACGTTTTAAAATTGAAGTATACTGATGTACAAATAAGTTGAAGTGAAAGTGAAAGTTAGTCGCCCAATCGTGTCCAACTCTTTGCGGCCCCATGAACTGTAGCCCACCAGGCTCCTCTGTCCATGAAATTCTCCAGGCAAGAATACTGGAGTGCGTTGCCATTCCCTTCTCCAGGGGATCTTTCTGACCCAGGGGTCGAATCTGGGTCTCCTGCATTGCAGGCAGATTCTTTACCAACTGAGCTACTAGGGAAGCCCCACAATATAAGTTACAGGTGTACAATGTAAGAATTCATGATTTGTAAAGGTTATACTCAATTTTTAGTTATTATAAAATATTGGCTTTAATCGCCATTCTTTCCCCATTAAGTTGTGTGGGACTTCAATTCCTTTACCCAGAATGTTCTTCTCAGAATGTTATTCTCCATTCACATTCCTGCTGGAAACTCTTGTTTCTGAGACAAGGAGGAAGACATATGATTTTGGTAAAAAGCAGGGTGAAAACATAACCGAGGAACCAGTCTGCATTGCGGTGGAACCCAGTCTTAGGGAGTAGATTTTTTTTCACTAAAGTCCTGCTTCTCAAGTTTCATTGCTTATTAGAGTCTTCTGGAGAGCTCTAACAATTGTGATGCCTAAAGCTGTGGCTTCCAAACTTTACAACTCATCCAAGTCAAGAGGAGATCTTCTTAAAACAGATTGCTAGGCTCCACCCCAGAAGTTTTGATTCAGTAAGGCTGAGGTGGGGCTCAAGAATTTATATTTTCAACAAGTTCAACATGATGTTGAGAAGTACTGTGCCAGTTAGAGCACTGTTGTTGTTCAATTGCTAAGTCATGTCTGACTCTTTGTGACCCTCTTCTCTTTTTGCCTTCAATTTTTCCCAGCATCAGGGTCTCTGCTAATGAGTTGGCTCTTCGCATCAGGTGGCCAAAGTATTGGAGCTTCAGCTTCAAGTATCAGTCCTTCCAATGAATGTTCAGCGTTGGTTTCCTTTAGGATTGACTGGATGGATCTCTTTGCAGTCCAAGGGACTCTCAAGAGTCTTCTCCAGCACCACAATTGGAAAGCATCAGTTCTTCATTGCTCAGCCTTCTTTATGGTTCAACTCTCACATCCATGCATGGCTGCAGGAAAAACTATATAGGTTGACTGAATGAACCTTTGTCGGCAAAGTGATGTCTCTGGTTTTTAATACACTGTCTAGGTTTGTCATAACTTTCCTTCCAAGGAGCAAACGTCTTTTAATTTTATGACTAAACCTAGTCAAGCAGAACCTCTGGAGGTAATCCATGGGCTACAGGTTTTCTGCAACTCACCAGGTGAATATATACAATTAAGTTTGAGAAAGACAACTCTAATAAGAGACGGAAAGGATTTAAAAAGAAACATTTTGGAGCATCCAGACGATGGCATGTATGAAACCTCAATGACCTATCCTAACCTGTGACCATGAACCATGCTTTGTGTCCCTAGCTGCTTTGCCAAGAAAGATTCGATCTTTTGGGGATACTCTTCCCTAAGTATTTCTAAAAGTCTTTTTTTGTTTGTTTTTTAACCTTCCCTTTAACAGCTCCTTAAGGGTGCTTAGCACTTAGTTCTTATACTTTCAGCAATTTTCGTCAAGCACATGTAAACACAGTACCTGATTATTGTCATGAATTGCTATAATTCATGAATTCCCAGCTATGCCTAAGACCTCCAACTCTAGGATTCTCCCAGCTATAATTCATGCCCTAACCCAACGGGTATTTTCTTCGATCTTTGCACCTCAGTATCCAAGAAAGGGCGAGGGTGGTGAAGAAAAGCGTCATTTTGTTTTTCTCAAGAGATACCACTTGCTCTCTTAAGCTATGTCACAAACTCTCTTAAGAAACTTAACCTCTGTGCCTGCGAACAATACACACGGGAGGAGCGCCACCTGGCAGTATCTAGCGCCAGTTACCACTGGATAGTTGGAAGGCGAGACACCCCATTGACCTTCAGCACTTGATTTGACTGGATCTTTGCACAACCACAGTCGTAAACTCCTTGAGTTTAAAGTTTGTGGCTCATTTAATCCTGTGGAAATGGCAGTACAACTCTGTGGGTAGTAGCATGGACTCTGGAGTAAGGCACCTGGGACGCCCTGGTGGTGCAGTGGTCAGGAATCCACCTTGGGTTCGACCCCTACGTTGGGAAGATCCCCTGGAGAAGGAAATGGCAACACACTCCAGTATTCTTGCCTGGGAAATCCCATAGACAGAGGAGCCTGGCAGGCTACAGTCCATGAGGTCACAAGAGTCGGACACAACTTAGGGACTAAATGACCACCACCACCACAACTTTTGAAAGAATGACATAGCCCAAGGACACAACATAAACTGATTAGATTCAAATGGGACCAAGATGGCAGACAAGACTAGACCTCAATCCTCAATCAACAAGTGAAATGACATACCCAGAGATGCCCTGACAGTTGCAGGCACTGTTAAAAGACCAAGGAGTGGGCGGTGGCCCAAATCCTGGAAATCTCCACCCCTTCCCCCAAATAATTGGAAAAATCCTCCAACTCATTAGCATATGAAATTACCCAGCCTATAAAAACTAACCACACCAAATTTCACAGTGCATTCACCCTCTGCGATGGCCCACACTCTGTCTGTGGGGTGTGTTTCTCTCTGTATCTGAATAAATCCACTTCTTACCTATCATTTTGTCTCTCACTGAATTCTTTCTGCAATGAGACATCAAGAACCTGAGCTTCATTAGGTCCTGAAACTAGGTACTGTGGTTTTGGCTGGGTTCAAGTCCCAGCCACATGGGTTCAAGTCCCAAGAGGGTTTTGGCTGGGTTTGAGTCCCAAACTGAGGTAAACGGTTTCAGCTGTGTCTGACTCTTGGGAAACCCATGGACTGTAGCACACCAGGTTCCTCTGTTCATGGAATTCTCCAGGCAAGAACACTGGAGTGGGTTGCCATTCCCTTCTCCAGGGGATCTTCCTGACTCAGGAATCAAACCCCAGTCTCCCACATTACAGGCAGATATTTTTACTGTCTGAGCCACCAGGGAAGCCCCATTGTGGAAGAGTGGAATTTCATCCCTGGTTTGGGAACTACGATCCCGCAAGCTGTACATGTGGCCACAAAAAAAAAAAAAAAAGGATAGAGTGAGAATGGTGTTTGGCAAAGAGCCATAGTTCTCATTTTATACTAGCTACTCTCATGCTTTTTCCCCCTAAAGATAACTGTTTTTTGGTGTGAGAATCTTAGGAATAAATGTTAATAATTCCTTGAGAAAAGCAGACCTTCCCATTAAAAAGATGAGGAAGCAACATATACACACAAAAGCATCTGTTTCCTTACCTATAAAGTACATGTCTTCGTGAGATAATTATTTTTCTAATTTACTGGGTATAGTACACCTTGGACATAAAGATATTTAACAATTCCTGAAGGATTAAGTGATAGTCATCTCCTAAAGAGTGTCACATGACAAAAGCAAGACACAAAACCAGTGACCTTGGGGAAGGAGGTGGAAGGGATATAAAAGAGGGAGCGGACATATGTACAACTATGGCTGATTTATTGATGTTTGGCAGAAATCAACACAATACTGTAAAGCAATTATTCTTCCATTAAAAATAAATAAATTAAAAAAAACTAGTTACCTTTGCATTCTTTTTTTCAATCTAGCATTATCCTTTACCAATATTAAATCCTGTTTGCATGGTACTCAAAATTGTTTATCTGTAATAATCTCAAATCTCATCCTCTCCATTAAAAAAGGGGAAAGAGAGGGAATATATATGTATATTTATGGCTGATTCATGTTGTTGTACAGCAGAAATAGACACATCATTGTAAAGCAATTATCCTCCAATGAAAAATGAATTTTAAAAAATAATAAAAGACTAGAACTGAAAAAACAAATAAAATGGAGAGAAAAGTTAAACTATAACTCCTTTTTCTTAATAGTCCATCCTAAGTTTAGACCACGTCTTTTTATTCTTATTTTTCACTATTTGTTCGAACTGCTTTTTAAAAAAGTTTCCTGCTCAGGCTTCCTAACTCAGATATTTTTCTTCTTTTCTTTGGCTTCCCTTTTTATCTCTTTAGAAGATAAAGTACATAAAGCATCCAGCATGAAGCCCTGAACAAGTACATTTTCAACAGTTGACTTTTCTCAACGTAAAGGGATGAACAAATAAAGGGTTTAGTCTCCAGAAAAACAAACAAAACACCTTACCCTAAATTCTCACATAAGACACATAAATTGTCAGAGCTCTGGAAGGCAACTCAGCCACCGACCTTGGCAACTCAGCAGGAGCCGCTGGCTGACAACTTTGAACCGAGTATGAATTTTTAGCACTAGCTCCCTCCGCTCTGATCTGCCCACCAGGTGTAGTGGGCAGAAACAACAGGCTACCTAGAAAGAATAACAAAGGTGAATATTTACAAGCCTAACTGAGTCTTTTAACATGTCTTAGATAAAAAGAATGTTACAATCTAGATTTTTTGTTATGATAATACTTTGACCCCCTGTCAGATCATTTATTTTATTCTTCAAATATTCCCATAGCTTTCTCACTTCTAAATAGTAGCTTATTCCTTTATTTGAAATGTGCTTAAGCCGTTAGTTTAAAGATCCAGGTCAAATGAAGTTTTCCCTGGTTTTCCATCAAGAAGGAAATATTTCTTCTACAAAAATGCCAAAGCAGTAAAGAAATTTAAATTCTACCACTCTTTTTTTTAAGGGCTCTTCTATATGCCTTACAAGATCTCCCAGGATCAGGGACTGAATCTTCAACGTTGGCAGTGAAAAGCATGGAGTCCTAACCACTGGACCACCTGGGAACTCTTAGGCCTCACTGTGTCTTTGAGGTTCCTCTTTTTGTGTGTTCCACCCCTAGCTGCAGGTCGGTGATAGTTGTGACTGCGGACCTCTTGGGTCACCTCTTGGTCACCTCTGTAGGAGGAGACAGGCCAGAGAAGAAGCTGTTTGAATTCTTAATCTCAGAAATCTTGCCTGGCTGTACAGGGCCCGGAGGGCTGGTGTAAGGGATACTGGGAAGGCTGGCCCACTCTATAAACTTCATCTTGAATTAAATCTAATCAATGTGTTCAGACAGAAGGTAAAGAAGTCTGCTTTCCCAATAGATGTAACCATTGATTGCAGATGCTTGTCACAGGATCACACCATGGTGAGAGCTCTCTAATTTCCTTCTGAAAGCCACTTGAGCGTACTCATTTCACTAACATAGCTGGAAATTTTTACCCACTCACAAGACTGTAAGTGGGACTTCCCTAGCAGTCCGGTGGTTAAGACCCAGCACCGCCAATGCAGGTAGCTTGGGTTCGATCACTGGTCTGGGAACTAGGATTCCATGTGCTACAAGGCACGGCCAAAATAAATAGATAAAAAATTATTTTTTAAAAGAAGACAACAAGCAAGATGCAGCATAGTGTAGACAGAAGAGAATGACAGGCAGGAGGGAGACCTAGCTTCCTAGCCCAGGCTTGACTCCTACACTAAGTATTCAGGGAACTAACACAATTTATTACTATCAGTTTCTTCATCATCTTTAGAAGGTGGTTGGACTGTATGACCTCTTGGCTTCCAGTTAGACAGAAGACTGTGATTCTACAACAATATGGTTCCCCTACCTATTCATCTGAAGCTTATTTACAGAGAAACTGAGTCCTTGTTATGAGCAAAAGTTTCTTTTAGTCAGTGATGAATAAGATATGGTTATTGTGTTGAGTTACGGAAGGGGTTTATTTGGAAGAGGGAAGTGGGATGGAATAGATCAGTGTGAGTCAATTCAGAACACGAGAGTTCCCTCATTCCAAACGGAATGGGCTCTGTGATGAAGGGCTTATTCTAATGACTCTGGTCAATGTGAAAGACTCCTGAGTTTGTGTGGGAAATTAACACATTGACTGTATGCAGTAACTCATTAATCCTTTTTCCAGAGATGGCAATTCATGGCAGTGTAGTTTTTGTTTCGTGTGTGTGTGTGTGTGTGTGTGTGTGTGTGTGTGTGTGTGTGTGTGTTTGCAAGACCCTTACTCAAGACTAATTTCTAAGAATATTTTGAAGCTGTGCCCCTAATTTCTAGCCTATAAGAAATCTGAACAGTAGAGATTTCATGACCCCAAACTTTGGTATAACTCTTTGCTCTGGTGCTTCTTTTTTCTAGCATAAATTCTCCCTCCAGTCATTCCCATGTGACATATGATTAAAACATTAATGACTTTAGAAAAATGAGTTTTGACTAGGAGGATGGAAGGCGGAGGCAGAATCATTTCAGGCTTGAAAACGTCTTTTGACGAAAGTTCAGGATAAGGAAACATTCAACATCTTGTTAGAGATGAGTGGGAAAGAAGAATCAGTTGGGAGCATGAATGTCAGAAAGAAATTACTAGGATAACACAAGTAACGGAGAACTATGAAAGGTTGCCTAGCTGGAGAGTGAGAGGAGAAAAATAGAAATAAAGTATGATGAACATGATGGGAGTATAGAGCTGGTTAGACTCTGAGGAAGAGCTTTTCAGATTCCACTTCCTGGCCTGCAGGGAGTGGAGGATGTGCCATGACAAGACCTGACTCCTGAACAGATGACAGCAAATGTATAGGATTCAGCACTAATTTCAGAGGTGGTTGTACACAGTCTGCAAACAAAACGTTTAGTTTTTTCATCAGTATAAAAATAACATCTACATACTTAATTTCTGTCCAGTAAGAAGTGATAAGGTTTAAGAAGGCCTAGTTTAAAATTTTTCAAAGGGTGGAAAGAAATGGGCAAAATTATGTTTATCCTGAAATACAATTTCTTTCCATCCACTCCACAGTGTCATGGCTCCCTGTGGCAACTTCCAACAACAAAGATGTCCTCGGTGCTTTCTGTGGTGGCAGAGAGGTAAGTATCGTGGTCTGTAGGGCAGAGCAATACATATATCTCTAGTAATCCATTGTACATCAAAAGTCAGGGACTGCTTCAGTGGAATTAGTCTCATTTGGGGGAATGAATAAAATGAAATCAAAGGACACAGTACCTGATAAAGGAACAAAAAAGCTGGTAGGCTTTGCTCAGAGAAAGAAAAGGCCCTAATGAGAGAAGGAAAGTATTCTATAGTTTTCTTCCTTCCATATCTCAGCTAGATTCCATTAGTGGAAAGATTTGGATGAGACTCCCATTCAGATATTATCAGAGATCATTATAATTTAAATCTCTGTACTGGTTTATACCAAATTACCCAGCCCTCCAACCTAAAACCAATGCATCGCAATGGTTTGGTGGTACTATTTATACACAGTAACCAACTCTTGAAATGACAACTCTTAGGAGCAAGTATCCTCAGAATCCAGCATGTGGCTTGCATGATGAGATTCCTTAAAAGTTTGTGGTTGATGATGAACCCAGCATACAGGAGTTCCATATTAAGTCATAATTGGCTTTATGTCAATGGGTGAAATCAGTCACAGAGGAGAGTAAGAATTTTGTGTAATAACAACACAGCAACTGATTGCCTACTTGTTACTCAAAACAATAGACTCTGGGGGAGCATCTTTAAATCCCAGAATAGAGACTTGCTTAGATGTCCTTCTTTGAGAAAATGTCTACAGCAGATCTGATGGAGAATCTCAGGGAGGAACTGACCTGTTTCATCTGCTTGGACTATTTCACCAGCCCAGTGACCACCGAATGTGGGCACAGCTTTTGTCTGGTGTGTCTCCTGAGAAGCTGGGAGGAACATAACACCCCCTTGTCATGTCCTGAGTGCTGGAGGACCTTGGAGATCCCGCATTTCCAGCCCAACGAGCGTCTGGGGAGGCTGGCTGGCATCGGCAAGCAGCTCAGGTCCCAGGTGCTGCACAGTGAAGGCAACCAGGGCAGCTATGAGAGGATGCTGGCTGCCACTAGGATGCTGTCTGATGAGCAGCTGGGGGGCCACAACTTCTCAACCCAAGGCCCCGGAGTAAACAGAATGAATCTCTCCAGTGAGGCTGAGGAGCATCACAAAGTAAGATGGGAGGCTCGATATAAATTTTAGAACACACATCAGATTCTATCGCATAAGGTGATGTTAGTCGCTTAGTTATGTCCGGCTCTTTGCCCACCAGGTTCCTCTGTCCACCAGGACATGGAGAATAGCCCACCAGGTTCCTCTGTCCAGGGGATTCTCCAGGCAAGAATACTGGAGTGGGTTGCCAGGCCCTTCTCCAGGGGATCTTCCCGACCCAGGGATCAAACCCGGATCTCCCACCTTGCAGGCAGATTCTTTACCGTCTGAGACACCAGGGGAGCCCTAATTGCCATAATATTTTCTATGGTTGAAAGTCATGCGTGCTAATCTCCAGGCACCAGACCACAAATCTGGGCATGGATCCTTTTCCCCCTTTTGATCTTAAGTCTCGGCCATCTTGTTAGTGATCCTCAAGACCCCTTCATGACCTGGCGCTCTGCTCATTTACCACAGTTTGTTTCTATTGCAGGAGAAACTCCAGGAAATACTAGACATTTTGTGTAAAAAGAGAAAGGAAACAGAGGTTATATTAAACCATGAGAAGGAGAGAGTGATATTGTGTAAGGTCAGTATCTGTTTTATTTTTCCATTTTGTATGTGATTCTACAAGGGGGACTAGAGGGATGCTTCACGGAGTATCAGAAGAAAATGACAGAATTCACTATCTCCAGTGCTGCAGTGTGGAGTGTCCTTGCTTTGGGCTGCCTACCTCTGTTTGTCTATCTGAAGACTCAGCTCAATTCTCCCATCCCCTGGCTGGCCTATTTTTCCCTTCTATGTGTACCTATACCACATGGTGGCTACCTTTATTTCTGCTCTGATTATAATTATGAAATATATGTTATACACATAGATAATGTCACATAGAATGGAAATTGATTGAAAAAAAGAATATCTCAAATGATTTAGGGGAAAAAGGGCAGATAAAAAAGAAACAGAGAAAGGAAAATTGAAGCAAGATACAGTGTGGATTAGTACACCTGAACAAGAGCTCGAGGTTAGCTGCAGATTAGAATTTAAGCTGGATAGCAAAGAGCAGAACTACATGTCTAATTAGATTTTTTAAAAGCATCTTTTTGATGATCTCAGTAGCCTCTGACTTCTTACATGGGAGCCTTTGTGATGTTCATTTCTATTCCTAGTATGTGATCCATTGTCTACTTTCATTGTCTAAATGTTTGTTGAATGGAAGAATGCATGCTTCCCCCGCCTTAATTTTTTGTCCTAACTTTATTTTGCTTTACTTTTTAAAAATAATAGTATTCATCACCACCTATCATAATTTGTTTATTTTTGTTGCTTCCACTAGAATGACAACCTCCTAGGAGGAGAATTTTTTATTTATTTATTTATTTTTTTACTACTATAAGCTACAACATACAGCTCCTAAAATATCAGACTATCCACACAGCTAGTCAACAGAATGTATGTGTTATGTGTCAGGTTTCGAGAATTGTCACAGTGGAACTCTAGGACTTTGTAAGAGTTAAAAATCTATGTAAGTGATTCTGTGACTAACTTTATTATGTGTGTGTGTGTGTGTGTGTGCATGCCGGTGTGATGGCAGGAAGAGACAAAGACCTGTAAGCAGGTTGTCCTGTCAGAATATGCAAAAATGCACCAGTTCCTGAAGGAGGAGGAGCAGCTGCAGCTACAGCTGCTAGAAATGGAGGAACGAGAGAACCTGAAGAAACTGCGGGACAATGAGATCAGGCTGACCCAGCAGATGCGAAGCCTGAGCAAAATGATGGAACAGATAGAGTCCACGTGTCAGAACTCGATTATAGAGTCCTTCGAGGTAAGAACATTGGAGAAACTAATGAAAAAAAAAAAAAAAACCCGTATGTCATCTATCATATTTCAAGTTGCACAGAATAAACTTTTACTTACTTACTTGAAAAATTAAGTTCTGGCCCCCTAAGAAAACTTTCTTAAAGAATGACTGTTCTCTGTATAGTGTAAATACAATTTTGAAGAGGAAAAGGAAAGAAAAAAAAGGAATGTCCATCCAAACAAGTCAAATGATGACTCCAAATTTTTTGTGTGCCTGCCTCATTGCAATCTCAGCTTTGCCAAATATTTTATATTTAATGAACATTGTGTACTGGGCACTTTAAGTTACATCTTCAAAAAGACCCGATGAAGTTAAATACTATTATGATATTTTACTATAGGTGATTGGTAGCGATAAAATGGGTTAATAGAGGCAATTATTTTGTTTTCTTTTAACTTTTTATTTCATATTGGAGTATAGCCCATTAACAATGTTATGATAGTTTCAGGTGGAGAGCAAAGGGACTCAGCCATCCATATACATGTATCCATTCTCCCCAAAACTCGCCTTCCATCCAATCAATAGTGACAATTGTTTGCTAACTCAGATAATTTGCCTGTCAAATAGCTAGTAGGTGATAGAACCCAGGTATTTGTGTACTGAGCCCACATTCCTCACCATCTTTTCTCTGTTACCTTTCCAGGCTTCTATTGCATTCTTTGGGACCTTCTTAAACATAAGCTGTGTTCCAGTTTCCTATTTCCAGCTTCAAATAGCTTTCCTAGACTAGCTCCCCAGAATGCTGCCATTTAATTTATTGCCTTCCCAACAACCCAGTCCAGGCTTTCCAGGTGGCACTACTGGTAAAAAACCTGTCTGCCAATGCAGAAGACCTAAGAGACCTGGGTTCGATCCCTGGGTCAGGAAGATCCCCTGGAAGATGGTGCAGCAACCCACTCCAGTATTCTTGCCTGGAGAACCCCTTGGACAGAGGAGCCTGGTGGGCTACAGTCCATAGGGTCTCAAAGAGTCAGACACGACTGAAGCGAGACTTAGACGTGCAATAACCAAGTCTAACCGTACACAGGCTTAGTTTCACCTCTCACAGAGCTACTCCCCTTTGCTTATTTCTACCTCCCGGAGGCATCATTAGATAATAAGGCCAATAGTTTGACTCTTTTCTCAGCCACAGATTCTGTTGACAAAGGATGATATGAGAAAAATAAATCTTTAGTTACTGTGAGAAATACCTCATGTTCACAAGCAACTCACCCTAGAAGAAGTCCGAGATTTTTTTCTGCCATATGCTCTCCCATTCAAAGTATTCTAGAGCCATGGGAAGGGGACTCTATGAAATCTGCAAAGGATTGTATTCAAAATGGACTGTCTCTGCTAGCACTCAGAGTGCAGAAAAACTAACCTTCTTTCTTTTATACCCTTAGGATGTGAGAGGAATACTGGAAAGGTAGGTTTTTCTTCTGTGTTCGGTTGTGTAGGGAACAGGGTGGTGGTGCTGATGCAATAGGTTTTCAGAGAGGGATGAAAATGTCAGTCCCCTTTCAGAGGGGCAGAAAGGGCTGGATTCTCAAGTTGGAGCAGGTCATGCGGTCTGTGCGGAGGAGACCAAGTGACCGTCTCTGCCCTCCCATAGGAGCGAGCCCCTCTTGCTTCAGTGTCCGGAGGCCATCAGCACGGGACTGACTCTGTGCCACATCACAGGAATGAGGGAGATGCTAAGAAAATTCAGCAGTAAGTCAGCATGATTTGTTGACCCTCTAGGGACTTTCAGATGGGTGCAGGGTGGGCACAGACCATCTCTGCTGGAACGGACAGAAGCACTGAGACTTGATTGATGTTTGGTCTGACTTTGTTTTCTGTCTGAGTCCTGTTCCTTCCTTTGTTTGCATGGGTCTGTTTTGTTCATCCCATCGCCTTCCACATGCACACACACAGACCTCCTCAGGGGGTTCTGTGTTGCTACCTCTGTTCTTGTGAGGATAAAAGCTGATCTAAACTCTTAAATCTCACTGAGGGAACATTCAAAGAACTATCCTTTTAGAATGCTCCAAATATTTACACTGGCTAAGACTTAAAGAGGTGAGTATTAGGTTTCACCTTTTATCTTGTTGACAATCTGACCTTCAGAGACAGGCCTAATGGATGCTGAACTCAACAGATATTTGAGAAGTGCCTACTATGTGCTATAGTAGGGACTGTGCTATTTATTAGGCTCTGTGGTGCAAAGTAGTAAAGAACCCACCTGCCAATGCATAAGAGAGACATAAGAGGCACGGGTTCGATCCCTGGGTTAGGAAGATCCCCTGGAGGAGGGCATGGCAACCCAGTCCAGTATTCTTGCCTAGAGAATCCCATGGATAGAGGAGCCTGGCAGGCTACGGTCCATAGGGTTGCAAAGAGTCAGACACAACTGATGCAACTTAGCACACACGCAGCACGCATGCACATATTTACAATGATGAATGAGACACACTTACTTTTGCTTTTGTAGATCTTACAGTGAGATTGAGGAGACTGATACTAATCAAACAGATAGTGATGATTGGGATTTGATCTACAAAGAGAAGTATAAAATGATAGGATGGGGGTGCCTAATCTTGTCTGGATAATCAATGAAAGTTACTCCCAGGAGGCTGAGAGAGGGGGTCTCTCAGGGGTTCAAAACCTTTCATCAAATGGTCATTGGCAGTTGCACTAACTCCTGTATCTGTGCTCAGTCATGTCCGACTCTTTGTGACCCCATGGACTGTAGCCCGCCAGGCTCCTCTGTCCGTGGGATTCCTCAGGCAAGAATATTAAGGTGGGTTGCCATTGTGTACTCCAGGGGAATCTTCCAGATCCAGGGATCCAACCTGTGACTCTTGTGTCTCCTGCACGAGCAGGCAGATTCTTTACCACTAGCGCCATTTGGGGAGTCCTAACTCATAGGAAGTTATTAACACATTTAAGCTGAGATAATGAAAATGCTGATTAGGAACTGCTATTCAGACACTCGGCAACTTTGTAATTTTGGCCCAGTTTTCTAACCTCTACGAACCTCAGTTTGTTTTTTTTTTTTTCTTTTATAAAAATGGAAAGAAGATAATAATATTTGCCATGATTAAATGAGATAATGTACAGAAAATGCCTGGCACCTAAGTAGTTCAGTAACCAATAACTTTTTCTCCCACTCAAACTCAAGAACCATAACCAACCCTGGCTAAAGCAAATACAAATGACAAAAGATATGACCTGTATGGATAAACGGCTCTTAGTTCTACAAGTGTCTTTTAAACAGAACCACTTCCATTCCATTATCAGAGATCTAGTATCGTTCTCCACATGATTCATTGGTTTCCTTTTAGAGATCCACTCTCCGTGTTTTGTGATACAGTGAAAGAAGGGTCTCAGAGACACTGTTCCAGTCAGGACAAAAATCCCCACCACAGTCACCTAAATTAAGTTTTAAACAATAGGACTAGGGGCTTCCCTTGTGATCCAGTGGTTAAGACTCCATGCCTCTGCTTCAGGGGTTATGGGTTCTGTCCCTGGTAGGGGAACTAAGATCCTGCATGCTGAGTGGCTCAGTCAAAAAAAAAAAAAAAAAAAAGGACTAGATACTAAGACCTTAATTTAAATTGCACATACGTAAGAGAGTTTTCCAGAATGCAAATGGGGATTCATTCTTTTCTCCTTTTGCAGCGGATATAACCCTAGATCCAGCCACAGCCAATGCCTACCTAGTCTTGTCTGAGGATCTGAAAAGTGTGAAACATGGAGGAATCCGACAGCAGTTGCCTGACAACCCTGAAAGATTTGACCAGTCTGCCACGGTGCTGGGCACTCAGGTCTTCACCTGCGGGAGACACTACTGGGAGGTGGAAGTGGGCAACAAGACCGAGTGGGAGGTGGGCATCTGTAAGGACTCAGTGAGCAGGAAGGGGAATCACCCCAAGCCTCCTGGGGACCTCTTCTCACTTATAGGCTTAAAGATTGGCGATGATTATAGTCTTTGGGTCTCATCACCTTTGAAAGGCCAACACGTCAGAGAGCCAGTGCATAAGGTTGGCATTTTCTTAGACTATGAGTCTGGACATATAGCATTCTACAACGTGACAGACGAGTCCCTCATCTACAGCTTCCCTCCAGCCTCTTTCCAAGAGGCTCTCAGGCCCATCTTCTCCCCTTGTCTCCCAAACGAAGGGACCAACACAGGCCCTCTTGTCATCTGCTCACTGAATCACCATTGCCCTGCTCACTGATGCCCTCAGCCTTCTTGGAGAGTGAGGTCTAAGACCAACTGATAACTATTAATTAGGATGATTAATGCATTGATGGTATTAACATCAGGTGATCTGAAAGAAAGCACCCCTCCCCCCAACAACCCTCAGGAGTTTCCATTATTTTGAGCCCTCACTGAACAGCCAAATTGGACAATCAACTTCTAACATCAATAGGAGAAAGCTGACTTGATCCTGTGTCTTGAATCAAATTCATTATCTAGACTGCCCCCTATATGTGCTGATAACTGAAAATGTAAAGATAGAACTAGTCCCTAGTAACCTGAATCCCATTGTCATAGGCCGGTTTATAAATCTATGTCATTTTTTTCAAGTGTATTTATTTATTTGACTCTAAAAGGCTCCACTATTTGCATGTGTCTGTCTTATGTGTAAAGCTCCATGTGCCAGGGCAAACCTAACTCCTCCAGGGGGCTGGATGCATGGGTTCTCCTTATTCATGACTCGGCCTTCTCTGAAAAAGTGCTTTACTTCCCATCCTATGGGGCCTGAAGAGTTGGTCCTCAGGAAGAGTTATGTGTTCAGAATGGTACAAAGATATGTGTGAATATCATCGTGGCATTCACATTACCATATTCACAAGATCATGGAGTTTTCTGTTGTTTGTTAATATATTCAAAGGTGACAGAGCCAAGTATTTAGTGAATACACATATCAAGGCTGTGGGTGCAGAGTGAGTTTTCGAGTTTTGTGTGTTAGTTGCTCAGTCGTATCTGGCTGTTTGTGACCCCACAGACCCCACGGAGGAGCCCCTCCAAGCTTGTCTGTCCGTGGGATTCCCCAGGCAAAAATACTGGAATGGGTTGCCATTTCCTCCTCCAGGGGATCTTCCTGACCCAGGGATGGAACACAGTCTCCTGCATTGCAGGCTGATTCTTTATCTTTTGAGTAAAGATTTTCCGAGCTTTTGCTATTTTCTATAAGCAGAAGGTTTTTTCATATCTGAAAGACCAAGTCAAGCTTTCTCTTTATCCCAGCACTCCAGGGTATAGGAAGGGGGTACTGACTGAGCAGTCTCTTTTGTTCTGTCTCACTCATGCTCCACATTCTCAGTGCTCTCTCCCAGCAGGTTTTTTTTTTCTTTTTTTACTTCCTTGCTCCCATTGCAGGGTGTCACCTATCACAGAAGGCACCCCTTCGTCCACTCTTCCCACTCAGATAAGTCAGTGTCAGTATTTTTAGTCTTTGACAAATCTTTAGTCTATGGATCTAACCCATGAATGACTGCAAATTATTAAGAAAAAGTTTTTCACAGATTTTAATTTCTAAATTAGAGGATAAATGAGGAAAGTTTGAGAATGGGACCTCTTAATCAGCATAGAAAATCATAGAAGGAGGTCAGTAAGTAACTGGGCTTATTTTGGGGTCTCTGTTCACCCTTCTCTTTAATTTAGACCTCTTTGGTCATTCAACCTTATACATCTTAATCCTATGCCCTCAAAGGCAGGGAGCAGATATGAACTACACTTTGAATCCCAGATACTGTCCTCTTCTGCTCTTTGTGTTCCCTATTTGCATTTTCACCCTGATATCAGGTATACTCAGAGGATTGTGGAAAGGTGAACCAATGATCACATCCTTTTTAGATAATCTGTGGCTCTGTTTCTCTCTCTTTTTTTTTAAAGCTCAGAAATTTAATGTAACTTTTAGCATTTTCTCTTGCAAGAAATGGTGGATTTCTCCCTCCCCCAGGAAATGACACCTGTGAACAATTATCTCTTTTATCATTGCTCTTAAGATTATTTACATAACTTGTGCTCGTTCAGAATACACTTTTTTTTTTTCTTTTTCTTTCTTTTCTTCTTTTTTTGACTGCACCTTGAGGCAAGTGGAACTTCCCTGACAGGGATGAGGGATCGAACCTGTGCGTCCTGCTGTGGAGAGGCACAGAGTCTTAACCACTGGGCTGAGAGGGAAGTCTTTCTATTTGTTATTTTATTAAATTTTATTTCTTGATCTATTCTCTCAAAAAGCTAAAAAGCAAATTATAAACAGCAGACACCAAGCATATTTTGGAGTATGTCATCTTCAATTAGAAAAAATTGAATTTTTAAATATTTGGATAAATGAATGTAAAAGTAATACATTTTAATTTAGTGCACATTACACTTAATTGTAGTATAATCTTGGCAACAGCCCTTTTATTTATTTTTTCTCTATGTCCCAGAGGGATTGATATTGCCAAGGAAATGAGCCTTTTTTTTTTTTTTTCCTCCTCTGGGAAAGTTATCCTGAGTAGATCTTGGCTGCATCACTATCTACACTGGGACTGCCACTGATTCAGTGTGTGTGCAGGGGACGGATGGGGGAGATTAAATCTATATTTTTCTTATCCTTCTGGGTTTGTGTAAATAACGATATAAAAGTTGCAAGAAAACTTTCACCCAGCGTTTCTAGATATAAATTCCAAGCCAAGCAGATGTGGTAGGAAGGATGGGAGCAAGACTGGCCAGCGTGAAAAATGAAAAGACATGCTTCCTTGCTTGGCAAAGGCACCCCCTTGCACTGTTCAAGGACCTGGGTCTCCCTGTCTCAGGCAAAACATGTGATAAACATTTCCTTCAACATAAAGGGAGTCCCACAAAGAACCTGCTCCCATCACTCAAGCTGCCTTTTATCCATCCATTAACTTGCTCTCTCCTTCCTGAATCTCTCTCTTCCACCTCTTCCTGAATGGACAATTTCCCCAGGAGACAGCAAGGCACTGGTAGCCTCTCACAGTGAACATCACCAGATAGAATCCACAATCACAGCCATTTCCTTCCCTACATCCTACAGGGGTTTCCCTGGTGGCTCAGTTGGTAAAAAGAATCTGCTTGCAATGCAGGAGACCCAGGTTCTAATCCCTGGGTCGGGCAGATCCCCTGGAGAAGGGAATGGGAACCCATTCCAGTACTCTTGCCTGGAAAATCTCATGGACAGAGAGCTGGCAGGCTATAGTCCATGGGGTCACAAGAGTCGGATATGACTTGGCGAAGAAACCACGACGTATCCCCACAGCTGGCTGGAGGAGAGGGGACATTCTGTCCTAAGGTTGGAGGACATCACCCAAGATTCCACTCAGGACTGCAGTTTGATAACCTTTAAACCATTTTTTTTTGTTTGTTTGCCTTAGAGTAACTAAAAAATAAAATATTGTATAATATTTCTCTTGTCCTGAAATTTTCATTGAAGTTTCATAAAACTTCATTCTTCAAGTAAGGTTTTTATCTATTTTCCTACTTTAATTATCCCTCCCCTTACAACATAAATGTAACTTTGATCTATTGTTCTTTGTGTGTATTGGTACCTTATTTTACTTTGAATACAAGGTTCTCCTACGCTAATTTAACTCAATGATATGTCAGTCAACCTTTTCCTAGTCTTAGATTTCTCTCTGTGCATATACCTTGGAGAGGAGGGAGCAAAATAATAAGTCACAATAGGAAAATAGAAGTGTGCAAAAATAAAATGCACAAATGTGCAAAAAATAAAAGATTAATCTCACTACACAGAGATAACCAATGTTAAGTTTTGCTATGCGTCTTTCTAATTTTTTTCTATGTGTAAATATACATTTCAAGCAAAATGAAAATTAATTACCCTAAATTATATTGTGAACTGCCTTCTCATCATGAGATATTTCTTAAAAATACAGCTTTTTATCTTTAAATATATAAGTATGTATCTTCTAAGAATTAGTACATTTGTTAAATTTCGTTTATATAAAAATGTACATTCAGCAAGTATTATTTGATGATATTTAATAAACAGTCCATATTAAAAATTCCCCAATTAGTCTTATAATGTTTCTTACGACTCTTTTTTTGTCCTTCAGCATCCAGAAATAACATAGGATCATGTATTAAAAGTAATTGTTTTGGAAAACACAGTTCTTAATGGGAGTGATATTTTATCATTGAGTCTCCCTAATTTGTTTAATCATTTCCCTACTGTGGGACATTTAGATTGTTCTCCATTTGTAGCTATTATGACTGGCACTGTGATGAACGCACATATTCCTAAACCTTTGGGTACATTTCTAATTACTCCCCGGGAATCTCTCTGCAGGCGGGAAAGCGGCCTGAGGACCCGGTGGGCATGTGTTTGAAGGCTGTAACATCCCTCTACAAAATTTAATGTGCATGGCAGGGAGTCCAGAATGTCTTGCTCACTGACATTTCTGAAGATGCAGACACACAGCTTTAAGACAAGTGAAAGAACGTGGTTTTCTGTGCCCTATGGTCTTGCCAGAAGCACTGTATTTATGCCCCAGAAAAATCTATCCTGGGAGGAATTGGGGAGCAGCAGTTGGGCTCTGAAGCCAGATAGTCCTTGGTTGGAGCTCCTAACTTCGCCACAAAGTCATGCTTCAACTTCCCCAAGTTATTTAACTCTCAGAGCCTGGCTGGGCTGTGCTGTGCCTCAGTCCTGTCTGCCGCTCTGTGACCCCGTGGACTGTAGCCCGCCAGGCTCCTCTGTCCATGGGATTCTCCAGGCAAGAATGCTGGTCCTCCTCCAGGGGATCTTCCCAACCGAGGGATCGAACCCAGGTCTCCCGCATTGTAGGTGATTCTTTACCAGCTGAGCCGCCACGGAAGCCCAGCACGACACTTCCTGAGCGCACCTGAACACGCTCAGATGTGCCCGCGTGTGCTCGGAATTCCTGTCCTCAGAGCTGCGGGAAGCCGCGCTCCCAGACCCGCGGAGCCGCGGGGTGGGCGGAGCGGAGGCCGGGGCCCCGCGTGGCCGGCGGAGGCGCGGGTGTCCCGGCGGCGCGTGGGCCCCAGGGGCCGGGGGCGCTCACTACGCGGGAACCGCGGCTGCGACTCCCGCAGGCCCGTGAGCTGATTCCCCGACGGCAGCACCTCCAACGCCCGGAGCGCGTCGCCAGGCACCATCTGATGAGGTAGGCGCTGAGGCTAGGAGCCCGCGACGCCGGCCGGGCCTGGGGTCCTGCGCCCCCGCCGAGCCTTTCCACCTCCCGGGCGGGTCTCCATCCTGGAGGCCGGGCGCCCCCTCGTCCCCGGACCCCTTGTGCCTCGCGGGTGGGGGCTTTGTCTGGGCTTCAGGGTCGCGGCCACCCTAGGCCCTTTGTCTCCCTCGTCCCACCTCGGGAAACCTCATTTCTTACTCAGGCCCGGTTTCCTTATCTGGCAGGAAATTAATCTACTTTTTCGGTTTCGGTGACTTAGTGAGCCAATAATTCATGTAAACAACGTGGCATACCATCTAAAGCCGAAGTCTGTCCAATACGTGGTAGCTGATGTGTGTCCGAGTGTTTTGAGGACCCTAAAAGCCCAGACTTGGCCTGCCTGAAATGAATTTTACTCATTCAGCAAATGTTGAGCGTCTACCCATCATCCTTGCTTGGCGTTGAGGATGTCATGGTGAAAGCAGCCCTGGTCTTTGTATGCTTGTTACCCCTTCAACTAAAAACACAAGAAATAAATTTATTTTCTGTCAGAGGAAAGACAGGGTTAGACGCTTGTTTGTGAGCCATGCTCCAAACAAGGAACGCCATTTTGAGTGCTACTTGAGGCCTTTGGTATGGCTTGCCTTTGCCTGTGGAACAACACGGGCATTATGCATACGGAGGAAAGGATGATAAAAATGAAATTTGTTGAAGTTGATGAAATGCTTGTACTTTTGCATTGTTGGAACAGTGGTGAACTCTTGGGCTCTTTCTTGCTACTCTTTGCAAGAGTTTATCTGCCTATATGTCAGAAGGGAGAAGAATGCTGTGACTCAGGTGGTGAACACTATCAGTTAATGGGGCTTAAAATGCTGGCTAGCACATGCTTCCTAAGTTGATTCAGAGTGAAGATAGATGCAGTGGAGTTTGGTTATGAATGTCTGTTTATGGCCCAAGTTTGGCCGCCCCTCTAGCACTCAACATCATACAGAGGCGTGTGTATAGCTGATAAAGAGCAAGCTCCACCCTCTGATAAACAATCCCAACAGGCAGGGAATTACTTTTGACCTCATCGCTGGTATTTAAATTGGCTTCTGCTGTCATCAGTGGGACGATTCCTTCGAGAAAATAATTGTGTTGAAATAGAATGATAATAGTAATAATGATGAAAGCAAATGCTTATAGCACTTATTCTTTGTATGGGATTATCCTAAGTCCTTGAACACATTTACTCATTCTCACAACAATCCAGAGATACAGTTACCATTGTTACGACCAGTTTCCAGGTGGGAAACTTGACTCAACCAGGAGGTTGCTTGACTTTGACCATGTTCACAGAGCCAGCAAGGAGTAGAAATAGAATTTGAACCCAAGTGGTCTAGCTCCAAGTCTGTGATTTTTAACCATTATCATAGTTGGAGAATAAAATGTATCCTTCACATACTAAATGCACAGCAGGGTTCTTCTGAACTCTTCAGGAGTTGAACAGATAATTTGATCTTCTTTCTTACTAGCTCCTTAATGAAGAGGCAAAGAATAAGTCTTTAAAAGGAGCGTGCTGTGGAGAGCTCATTATCGATACAGTTGTGTCTGCTAGAAATCACATTCTATTTTACATGCCTCTTAGTTGTACCACCTTTATCTTCCATTTATGGACAGTATCTTGGCTGTCTGGGTTCAGGTCCTTTTCCTTTTCCTGGAAGCGTGGTCCTCTCAGGACTGTACCCTAGGTTTCCACCCTGATGACTGATTATCACACCTTCGTGCTTAGGTAATTAAGCCATTGCTTTGAAGCTTTTTTTGGGCATTGATGAAACAGAGGCAGAGAGAACACCTGTGACTTGAAGGATTTTCTTTGGTATGTGTTTTCTCTCTACTGAGATTATATTCCGCTGGATAATGTATCCCAGATGGAAAATATTTTCTCACATTTATTAAGCATCTGTTGTAGGTGAAGTATTGTGTATAATGTTTATGCTACTGTGAAAAGGTTAAAGAGGTTGCCCAATGCCACACATTTGTCAAGTGGAAGAGCCCAGGTACAATATCCATCTAGGTGTACTGATTTCAGAGCTTGTTTTTTTAAACCACTGGGCTTTATTTTTCCTCAGTAGAAGTTAAGTGAAGAATCCAGTTTGTTTGATAAAACGTTTGCATTTGAGGGAGGTTGTGGCACATAATGGGAAAAGAACAGTGAATTCCTTGGCCTTTATTGATCTATTTTTAAAAATTAATTAATTAGGCTGTGCCGGGACCTAGTTGTGGCACATGGGATCATTGATCTTTGTTGAGGCATACAGGATCTTTAGTTGTGGCATTCAAACTCTTAGTTGGCAGCAGGTGGAGTCTAGTTCCCCAACCAGGGATGAAACCTGGGCCCCCTCTGTTGGAAGTGCGGAGTCGTGGCCACTGGATAACCAGGCAAGTCCCTTCCTTGGGTTTTAGAGACAGAAAATCAGTTCTTTGGACAGATTCGGGCTGCATGAAGGGTTTTTACAGTGATTGTCATATATATAAAATAATGGAAGTGTGAAATGACATCACTTTATATCTAGTAAAGACTGGAGATCAAGAAGAACAGGACCAAGTATTGAGCGTTGGAAGAAATCCTCAGTTTAGCTTAAAGCAGCAGCAGATCAGAAGGGTAGAAGAATATCAAATAAAAGTCTGTTGGAAAAAGTATTTGAATTAAGAGAGGTCATTGATGTACTGAGAACTATTGTACTATTTTAATGTACCAAATTCATTCATAAAGAATTTCTAAGAGAAAAATCACAGGTGGGAAGGAATAAGATGCTACGTTACACTCAATTTTTTTTTTTCCTTCCCATGTTTCAGTTTCCTTCTTCTTCATTCTGCATTTAATTGACTAAGTAAGTGGAAAAACATTTACTTTTTGGGGGCACAAAATTTAAGATCTTAAAATGATAGCAAAATGCTGTCATAAAACAGAGGATATCATATGATAAAACCATGTTCTTGGTTGTTAAGTGACCAGTATTTCAAACCAAATATTAATACTCTGGGTTCTCAAACAACCAGTAGCTTTCTCACTATGAAGATTTGCTGATTATCTCATTGTTTTTGGTTGTTAAGTAGCTAGAGGGTACCATTGATATTTCTAATCAAGTATCAGTACTCTGGATCCTCAGATAACCAGTAGTTTTCTCAGTATAGTTGAGGATTTGCTGACTGGCTCATCTAGAGGTCTATCAGTATGTTCCTGACAGTCTGGTTTGATTGGAGAGAGTTTCAGTGTCTTGGTTAGCATGTTTAGGATATTAATAAAAAACTACTGAATGGATCAAGGCTGGACTGATTAGAAATTCAAGAATCATAAAGAATCAATACAAAGAATTCCCAGAGTTTATAAGTGTATATTTTGTATATGTTTATCCCTTTAGTACCCTTTAGAAAGATCTTTTTAAGAAGAGACTCAAGATTCTTTTTGTCTTTTCCTTCTGTTGAAATCTACATAGGGACAGCCTTGAGGACTGCTCCTTCTGTACATTATCTGAGAGAAACAAACCCTGTGTGAGAAAGTTGGTAGTTAAGAAACTTATTATTAAATGACTAGAAACAAAGGGAAGGAAAACAGTTTAGTCGATTTGGGCCAGTGCTGACCAGCTAATTGTTTTGCATGCTAATTAAGATTCAATAAGAGGGAAAAAATCAGTGAGCTGAAATGGCATCTTAAATAAAGAAACCCACTCAAATATTTGTATACACATTTTAAATAGAAACAGTGAAACCAACATGCTAATTTCAAATTGGTGACCTCATGGGTTTAGGTTGTTGTGTAGCCGTTAAGTGTAACAGATAGGCCCAAGATACTGTAGATTAAATAGTGGAGGTTTCCTTTTTCTTTATGTAATAGCGCTTGCTGATTAAGTGGTCTCTGCTCCTCAGAGTCACGCACACTTGTGGCTAGCAAAGTGTCTCTGGCCCCGCAGGGACATGGTTTTCCAACTCAGTTTCAGGCTAGTCGGAACAAGGTGGGTAAGGCAAAGCTGAAGTCCAGAGTGGGAGATGTGATCTTAATCGCATGGTACAGCAGCATCACGTGTCTCTTCATCTCAGGTTCCTCTAGGCATCTGCTCACACCTATCTGCACAGAGTATTGGGAATTATGTGTAGCCAAGAGCTCAGAAAGAACACACCTGGCCTCAACCAGCAGTTTCTCCAGCAGCTGTATTAAAACCTAGCATTATGTTTCTGGATGACAGGAAAACTTTGAAAATCATGCAGGTTTCCAATTCCTTCTCACCCTTACACTAATAAATATGTTTTGGAGGTCAAGATTTTTGGTTTATAGAAAAGTAATAAATTATATATATCCTGTGTTGTGTAACATCCTAGTGGGATTGGAGGCAGCACCTTTTAAGCAGGTCAATTAATATTTGGCTGGAGTATTATTAATGCAGTAGTGAAATGTAAGGTTACTCATGCTAAGTGAGATAAATAAAGGCTAAAAATAAAAATATTCTCCTGGCACTGCAGGGTAGGTTTGCCTCCAAATAAGTTTTGCACCAAACTGAGGAAAGTGGTTTTACCATTGAAATTTGATAATGTGCATAAGGACTTACGGAATTAACACTATAACCATGTAATTTACGCATGAATAAGTAATTAAAAGCAAAATTTAAAAAGCAATTATAATGATATAAGGTGAAAGAATTCTTAACTTACATATTTTTTCATGTCTTTGTTTTTTATTTTATTTTTTAGAAACTTTTTATTGGAGTATAGTTGATTTACAATGTTGTGTTAGTTTCTGCTGAATAGCAAAGTGAATCAGCCGCACATATACATATATCCACTCTCTTCTAGACTCCATCCCCATATTGGTATTTACAGAGCACCAAATAAGAGTTCCCTGTGCTATACAGTAGGCTATATTAGTTATCTTTTATATATAGTACTGTGTATATATAAATCCCAGCCTCCCAATTTATGCCCCCTAAGTTATATACGTAGTTTTAAATTTATGATTCTGTAACTCTGCATCTATTTTTGTGACAACTACGCCTTAAATAATAACAGGATGGCTTAGAAGTCTAGGAATAAGTAGCTAAAACAGCTCCCATGTCCAGTAGCAGCAAGGTTAGGGTGTTGGAGTTCAACCCAGTACCCAGCTACCAGTTAGCTCCGGGAGGCAGTGGTGGACAGGGAGGCCTGGCGTGCTGCAGTCCATGGGGTCGCAAAGAGTCGGACATGACTGAGCGACTGAGCTGAACTAGGGATGTTGAAAGTGATGGCAGGGATGAAGAGGGGATGAGGGGGTGGGAAGAGGGGAGGCCCTGTGCTCTCTGGGAAAAATTAAGAGCAAGAGAATATGTTGCCATTGTGGTTGTTAAGACGATGAGACAAAGGCACTAGAGGCAATAGTGTGAGTTCTGCACTCAAAACACCACTTTCTGTCTCATCCAGGACCTACTCTCCTAGCCTAACCCCAGGGGCTTTCCCCTTTAGCTGTAACTAGATTAGGCCTCTGTTTCTAAGCCCTGCCCTGCCCTTTCTTTCTCACCTTACTTTTTGCAAAACAAATCCTCATCTGGACATGCTTTCTTCTGGGCTTGCTCACTGTAATCCCTTAGTGCACTTACCTGCCTCTCTGCAGTCAGCATTAAGTGAAAAGTGTTACTCAGTCATGCCCGACTCTTTGAGGCCCTATGGACGGTAGCCCTCCAGGCACCTCTGTCCATGGAATTCTCCGGGCAACAATACTGGAATGGGTTGCCATTCTCTTCTCCAGAGGATCTTCCCAACCCAGGAATGGAACCTGGGTTGCCTGCACTGCAGGTGGATTCTTTATTCTCCGAGTCACCAGGGAAGTCCTCGCAGTCAGCGTTATGCAGGATGCAAAACTATTGCTTCTTGTCTGTTCTCAGGATAAACTGGTTCAAACGTACAAGTCACATGCAACAGGGGCTTGTGCCTGATCAGTGTAAGAGATGTAAATCTGATTCCCTCTTTGGATGCTCACAACTTCTCTTCAGGGTACTATGACTGAGAAACAAGGGTTGGAAAAGCTCTATGGCAGGAACAGTATCGCTTGAGAAAGTCTTAAGGCTTTTCTGTTGACAACTGGTAGCTGGGTTGAACCCGTACTCCACACATATTTGTAATGTCTACATCTAAGTTCTTTTCAGAGGAGGGATTTTTTTTTTTTTAAAACAGACTTTATTCTTTAGAACTGTTTTAGGTTAACAGCATATTTAAGCAGAAAATAGAGATTTCCCAAATACCCCCCAACACCCTCACACGCAAAGCCTGCCCCCACCATCAGGATTCCCCACCAGAGTGGTACCTTTCCCATAACTCATGGACCTACGTTGACACGTTATTGTTACCCAAAGCTCATAGTTGACGTTAGGGTTCACTCTTGCTGTTGTACATTCTGTGGGTTTTGACAAATGTGTGATGACAGGTATCTACTGTTGTGGTGTCATGCAGAATAACTTCCCTGCCCTAAAAATTCTCTGTGCTCTGCTTACTCATCTCTCCTTACCTAAACCCTGGCAACCACTGACCTTCTTACTGTCATTGTTGTTCAGTCACCAAATCATGTCTGACTCTTGGCAACCCCATGGACTGTAGCCCGCCAGGCTCCTCTGCCCACAGGATTCTCCAGGCAAGAATACTGGAGTGCGTAGCCATTCATTTCTCCAAGGGGTCTTCCCAGCCCAGAGATTGAATCCATGCCTCCTGCTTGGCAGGCGGGTTCTTTACCACTGAGCCACCTGGGAGGCCCCCCTCCCCTTTACTGCCTACGTAGTTACTTATTTACTTATTTATTTCTTTGGCTGCACTGAGTCTTAATTGTGGCACATGGGATCCAGTTCCCCTACCAGGGATGGAACCCAGGCCCCCTGTGTTGGGCGCTCAGAGTCTTAGCCATTAGACCACTTGGGAAGTCCCACTGTCTCCATAGTTTTGCCTTTTCCAGAGTGTCAGATGGTTGGGCTCATACAGTGTGTAGGTAGAAGTTTGTGGACCAGGAATTCAGTGGACGTTTACTTCATATTGTGATAGACTGCTTCCTTGCTTCCATTTCCTCTTGTGTCCCCAGAGACAACTTCCCACTCTCTTCCCCATTTTGCCTTTAATGTAGGGGAATGATTCTTAGTTCTCACCATCTGTCCAGTAATACCCAGAGATGCCTGAAAAGAACTTATGTGTAATAGTTTAATAAGCTACTGTCCTTTGGCTTATCTCCCTCAGGAGGATCTTATCAGAGCACTCATACACAAATACGTTCAGTTTTGCTATAATGCTTATTTTGAAAGTGCAAATTTGTTCCAACACAATGGATGTATCAGAGAATAATTCGAGCATAACAGAAATCTCATGTTTGCTTATGCATGATTTCATCCACAAGAAACTCTGGGCAAACACAATAAACTGCATTCAGCTAAGCCTAGCCAGCAAGGAATGCATAGAGCAGGAACACACACACACACGCATACACACACACACCCACCTCAAACCTCTGCCAGCTGCCTGCTTTCACTGCACATGTTATAAGCACACTGTTAACCTTTGGAGTCCATCCTTCCATCTGAGTCTTCTCCTTTCCTCTCCATCCTGGTGACCCTCCTTTCACCACTTCACGGTAACTCACAAGTTGGAATCTTTCTGATGCCTGTGTCCACAAGCACACCTTAAGGCTTTTCAAGGTAAAGTGTTGTATTTATTGCAACCCATTTATGTATCTCCTAACCATTTAACAAGTGAAAAACTGTGCTCCTATATTCATTAGAGTCCTACTTTTTAAAATGTGTTGCTGAAAAAGTTTTTAAATATTATGTCCATAAACCCTTAAGCCCTGTGGTTTCTATGTGGTGGTTTTTAGGAACACATATGTAGCATCCTAGCAGAACTGACTGTATATTACAGAATGTTAAAATGGAACTCCTTTCCTTCAGGCACCCACTGAGGATCTAGATCATCTATGTGACAATTTCCTTATTTTTCCTTGTGTTAAACCTTCAAAGGAGTTGGGAAAAAAATAGCTTTTTCGTTCACTCTTGCTTTAGGTGGGCCAGTGTTTAAAGCTGATGTAGCTGGAGGTTTATTGGGAAATTGCAGACTTTCTTTGGAGAGAATAGCTTGTGTACTTACACAAATTATTCTTGTGACTGGTATTCTGTGGTGACTCAGATGGTAAAGAATCCACCTGCAGTGCAGGAGACCCGGGTTTAATCCCTGGATCGGGAAGATCCCCTGGAGAAGGGAATGCCAACCCGCTCCAGTATTCTTGCCTGGAGAAGCGCCATGGTCAGAGGAGCCTGGCAGGCTACAGTTCTATAGGGTCGCAAAGGGTTGAACACAACTGAGCAACTAACGCTACTCCTGCCGTACCCCTTTTGTGGGAGAAGGATAGCACTTACTTGCCCTCACTTTATGCCTGGTAAGAGGGATTTCAGGCACCAAGATGGATGACTGTGCATCCATAAAGCTTGTGATTGCAATTGGGATGATGTCAGCCCCATGCTTGAAGAAAGCCTACAGCCTAGCTGACGTGGTCTGAACCACACTGATCAACACTCCTCCCACCTTTTTTTCCCACCCTTTTTTTTAAAAAAAAGTTTTATTTATTTATTTATGGCAGTACTGGGGGTCTTCATTGCTGTGCGGGCTTTTTTCTAGTTGAGGCAAGTGGGGGCTACTCTCTACTTGTGGTGCACAGATTTCTCATTGCAGTGGCCTCTCTTGTTGCAGCAGAACACGGGGTATAGGGGGTGTGGGCTTCAATGGTTGAATGTTCCCTTTTGTATATCCTGCCACAGCTGTCTGAAGTAACCATTTAGCAGAAGACCTGGGTTTGATCTCTGGGTCGGGAAGATCCCCTGGAGGACGGCATGGCAACCCACTCCAGTATTCTTGCCTGGAAAATCCCATGGACAGAGGAACCTGGTGGGCTACAGTCCATGGGGTTGCAAAGAGTCAGACACGACTGAGCGACTAAGCACGTCATGAGAAGACAAGGAGATGATGGCCAGGGGAACTGTGGACAAGATGTCAGGATTAAGCAGAGGTCAGAAGGGAGAAATGATACTACTCTCTTGGCTTTGAAGATGAAGGAAAGGGCTACAAGCCAAGGAATGTATGTGGCTTCTAGGGGTGGGAAAAGTCAAAGAAACAGGCTTTCCTCTAGATTTTCCAGAAGGAATGCAGACTCACCTACACCGTGATTTTAATCTAGGAAAAAAGGGTTTCAGACTGTTGATCACCAGAACTGTGAAATGAGAAACTTGTGTCATTTTAAGCCCCCAGGTTTGTGGTTATTCATTACAGCAGAGAGAGAAAACGAATACTTAAGTGTATATGCAGCGGAGAAGGAGGAGGTGAGGGAAAGACCTTCACTGCTTACTGAAAGTGAGGATTATAGTTGCCAGCGTAGTGCTGAGGGCCAGCTTAGCTCCAGGAGCTGAGGCCGCTGGTCCTCGCTCAGGACCAGGACGGGCATCTGGATGCCTTGAGACCGTCTGGTGGAGTCCTAGCCAGTGGCCCAGGGGACTCATTCCAGGCAGACACTGTACTGACTCTGTTGATGACATATTCTAGTTGCTGTTGGCAAAATATTTTTCTTCTGGGAGTAAAATGATGTGTTTACAAGCAAAATTGGAAGCATAAAAGATTTTTAGTAAACTCCTTAGGGCTCATTAGAATTGGGGTCCAGCTTATGCACTCTGGTTTGGGTAGATCCCTCTATGATTGGAAGGCCAATTCCAAGCAGCACACTCTACCAGTAAGAGGCAAAGTTGCTGGGAACACTTGTGTGTGAAGAGATGTTAGAACCGTGCAAGCTGAGTGGCAGGACAGATTTGGAGAGCTCAGCGGGTTCGTGCAATTTTGTGCTGTGATGGAGTCAATAAGTGAAAAGTTAGGAAAGAGTGTCTTCTCCCCTGTCTCCTCCTTTTCGTTCTCTATTTCTTTTCCCACTTGACTCTGCATTTAGATTTCACTGACGTAATAGAAATATGGTTTATCTTCTGTTGGAATGCTAATCAGTTTTACTCCCTACCTCTCACCTTTCTTTACTTTTTAACTTATTGTGAAATGGAAATCCAGGAGAGCTGGACTGGATTCCAAGTCCTTCACGCTTAGCTGGGTGGCTAGGTCCAGGTCTGGCACATACTAAATGTAAACCAAATGTTGCTTTTTGTCTGGTTCTTCTTTCAAAATAATACCATAGTGATGGGCACACAATTAGAAGAACAGAATACAGTCCTGGAAAGTCCTGCTATAGGTTCAAGCCAAGAAAATGCATATGCATGTTAGCCCCACATGTGAGATGTCAGTGATGTCTGTGGTCTGGATGATCTAAGAGAGAACTGGCTCCAGAAAGGTCTAATGTAGCTCTATTCAGATAGGAAAAGGGAAGTAATATTACTGTATCCCAGCTGTGTCCCTGGTACTGATTAAAGCAGAGCACATACTTTTTTTTTTTACTTTTTTGTGATGTTTGAGTTATACCATGATGTAAGTTTTTCAAGTAGCACAATATTAGCACCTCATGTAATTTAGGCTTTTTTTCCCCTTTTTTTGGCTGGGTGGTATGCATGGGATCTTTGTTCCCCTATTTGGGATTGAACCGATGCCCCCTACAGTGGAAGCAAAGAGTCTTAACCACTGGACTGTCAGGGAAGTCTTTTTTTTTTTTTTTTTTCAGGAAAGTCTTAATTTTTGTGTGAGTGTGTGAAAGTCGCTCAGTTGTGTCTGACTCTTTACGACCCCATGGACTATACAGTCCATGGAATTCTCTGGACCAGAATACTGGGATGGGTAGCCTTTCCCTTCTCCAGGGCATCTTTCCAACCCAGGGATCGAACCCAGGTCTCCCCCATTGCAGGCGGATTCTTTACCAGCTGAGCCACAAGGGAAGCAAAGCATACTGGAGTGGGTAGCCTGTCCCTTCTCCAATGGATCTTCCCGACCCAGGAATTGAACTGGGATCTCCTGCATTGCAGGCAGATTCTTTACCAACTGAATTATCAGGGATGCACATTAATTCAGGTTCTTAATAAAGGTTGGGGCTTCCCTGGTGGCTCAGATTATAAAGCATCTGCCTCCAAAGATGGAGACCCGGGTTCAATCCCTGGGTTGGGAAGATTCCCCTGGAGAAGGAAATGGCAACCCACTCCAGTATTCTTGCCTGGAGAATTCCATGGACAGAGGAGCCTGGTGGCCTACAGTCCATGGGGTTGCAAAGAGTCAGAGACGACTGAGCAATTTTTAATAAAGGTTGGGAATTTGGAATCAGAATGGGGTTCGAATTTTTCCTTGGCTTCTTAGAAAGTTTTTGACCTCAGTTTTTTCTTTTTAGATTTTTCAAGTCTCATTTATTCAGCCGACATTTTCTTGAGTCCCTCTGTTGGGTCCACTGCTGGGCTGTCCTGAAGGAATAACAAAGGGCAGAATCCCTTCCCTGCAGAGGGAACCGGCAGCCTTTAGTGTTCCCAAGTGTCAAAATTAAGATAATGATACCCATCTTGCAGGGTGTTGTGAGGATTAAATGAGATAACTTTTTATGAGAGTGCTTCACATTTAGAAGAAACTCAATAAATGTTAATTTCTTTCTTTCCCTAGTGGCAGCTTAGTGGGAAGGAAATTTTTCAGCTGGGAAATCTTTATTTGTGCTTCTCAAATAATGCTAACACTGCCTTCAGGCTTTGAATAACAGCTATGGAAACAATATTAGAATGAAGGTAATACCTTAGATTGGTGAAAATTGTAGTGAGATTTTGGTCAATCCAACATTTGAAGATAATCTTATTTTAGTCAGTCAGTCAGTTCAGTTGCTCAGTCGTGTCTGACTCTTTGCGACCCCATGAACCACAGCACACCAGGCCTCCCTGTCCATTACCAACTCCCAGAGTCTACTCAAACTCATGTCCATAGAGTTGGTGATGCCATCCAACCATCTCATCCTCTGTCATCCCCTTCTCTTTCTTCCTGCCTTCAATCTTTCCCAGCATCAGGGTCTTTTCCAATGAGTCAGCTCTTTGCATCACATGGCTGAAGGATTGGAGCTTCAGCTTCAGCATCAGTTCTTCCAGTGAATATGCAGGGCTGATTTCCTTTAGGATAAAAATGACTCTATTGTATATGATTTTATCATATGGTCAGGTGTATTGGAAAATAACCCTTTGTCCACTGACAGGGACAGATGGCAAATAGGTAAGATTTTTAAATTGAACTAACAGAAGTAGATAATAGTGCTATTGGATTTCTAAGAGAGTCTGTTGCAGCCAGTGTAATAGCTACTTTAATGTTAAGGCATGCCAAGAAAAGAGTTAAATGTTCCTTAGTACAGTAGTCTGATAGTTGATTCATAAGGGGCAGGATCAGTGTTCTACCATCAGGGAGAATAGTCTTTCCTCCTATGCAACTAGACTGTTTCCTCCAAGAAGCATGCATATGTTAATCCCATCCCCTCACTTATTCTTACCCCCACCTTTCCCTTTTGGCAACCATAAATTTGTTTTCTATGTCTGTGGGTCTATTTTTGTTTTTCAAATAAGTTTATTTGTATCATTTTTTTGATTCCACATGTAAGCGATATCATATATTTGTCTTTCTCTGTCTGGCTTATGGGTTAACATATGCATACTACTATATCTGGGCTTCTCCTATGGCACATTGGGTAAAGAATCTGCCTGCCATGCAGGAGACACAGGAAACATGGGTTCAATTCCTGGGTTGGGAAGATCCCCTGGAGAATGTCATGGCGACCTTCTCCAGTGTTCTTGCTTGGAGAATCCCATGGACAAAGGAGCTGGCAAGCTACAGTCCAAAGAGTCCCAAAGAGTTGGACACAACACACACACACACACACACACACACACACACACACACTACTATATATAAAATAGATAACATAGGGATATAACATAGTGATATAACATAGGGATAACATAGAGAACTATACTCAATATTTTGTAATAACCTATAAAGGAAGAGAATCCAAAAAAAGTATATATGTTTAACTGAATCACTGTGCTACACACCTGAAACTAACATGACATTGTAAATCAACTATACTTCAATTACAGTTTTAAAAAAAATAAAAAAAAAAAAATAGAAGCTTACTTTAGAGGTATGCTTGCATCTGAGGTGAATTTGTAAGGAGGCCCCACAGACCTCAGGCTTCAAGCCATGAAAAGACATGGAGGAACCTTAAAAGCTGAGTTTTGTGTGGAAGAAGCCAATTTGAAAAGACTTCATACTATGTGATTCTAATTACATGACATTCTGGAAAAGTCAAAACTGTGAAGAATAGTAAAAAGATCAGTGTTCACCAAGAGTTAGGAGGAAGGGAGGGAGGGAGCACAGGGCATGTTCAGGGCAGTGGAACGATTTTGTGTGATATTGTTACGCTGGAGACGTGGCATCGTACTTTTCCCAAACCCTGTACAATACACAACAGGAAGAATATACCCTAATATGAACTATGTACTTTAGTTCATATTAATGCATCACATAGGCTCATTGATTGCAACATACATACCACACTAGTTGTTGTTTAGTTGTTAAGTCATGTCCGACTCTTTTGTGACCCCATGCACTGTAGCCTGCCAAGCTGTTTATCCATGGGATTTTCCCAGGCAAGAATACTGGAGTGGGTTGCCATTTCCTTCTTCAGGAAATCTTCCCAACCCAGGGATTGAACCCACATCTCCTGCATTGGCAGGTGGATTCTTTACCCACTGAGCCACCTTGGAAACCCATACCACATTAGTGCTAAATGTTAATACTAGGGGAAACTGGTTGGTCATGGTGATGGTGAGGGGTATGTTGCAATTCTTTGTACTTGCTGTTCAAGTTTTCTATAAACCTAAAACAGCTATAAAAGTAAAGTTAACAACAACAATAGTAATAATCATGGAAGAGTCCAGTTAAAAAGACAGATTACCTACAAAGGAACAATTAGACTTTCAGCTAGGTTCCATGGTGACAATGGAGATAGATGGTCAGCAGTAGAATTATATTAATATTTTGAAAGTGTTTAGGGAATATAACTGTAAATAATAAATTGTATATATCATAAAACTCTGAAGGACAAGCATGAAAACTTTTTTTTTCAAATATAAAAGTGAGTGCTTATTATAAAAAAGAAAGATCTCACTAAAGTATTGCCTAAAGGATGTACTTAAGGGAAAAAGAATCTTGAAATGAAGGTCTGAGATTCAAGAAAGAAGCAAAAGTAAAAGAAATTAAAAATGTGGATAAATTTTAGCAAATACTGATCGAATAAAAATAACAAAATGTCTAACATGTAAGATTAAAAATATAGAGAAAGCTAAAACATAGGGCAAAAATAGTTTTTCAACCAGGAGGGGACTGATGGAGTTAAAGCTTTTAAAGACTCTTTTATTGTTAAAGATTTTAGAGAATGGGGCTGGGCTCCTCCTGTGTTTGACTTTGTGGAGTTGTGCAACAAAGTGGCCCTGAGGTGGAGTGAGGCATAAAGATTTTATATTAAACTTTTCAGTAGCAACCATGAAAATAAATGCATATCTTTTAAATCAGTAGAGGGAAAAATTGTAGAATGAGAAAAGACTGAGTTATCTCAAGAGAAGATAAGGGAGAAAAAAGACATAGAAAGGTAAAACAAATAGAAAATAAAAATATCATTGTATACATGAGTAAAATTAATGCTAATAATTAATGTAAATTAATTGAACTCTTACAAAAAAGAATCAAGTTGTCACACACTTGATAACAAAACAAATCCAGCTCTGTGCAAGACAGACTTCAACTTTAAGGATAAAAAAAGGATGAAAACAAAGAAACAGAAAAGATATATTGTATAAATACTAACCAAGAGAAATTTATGTAGTTATAATAGTAGCAACTAAATGTATTTTATGGAAAAAGCATTAGAAGGGAAAAAGTTACACATAGTTAACAGGAAGATATAATAATTCTAAATGTGTACATAGCTGATGGAATAGCTTGAAAATATATAAAACAAAAATTGATGTAACAATAAGGAGATATTAGCAAATCCATCTTCACAGTGAGAAGCTTTAGCAAACTTACTCAGTAATTGAGAGATTAAGCAGGAAAAGAAATACCAGTAAAAGTGCAGAAACTGAAGGAAAAAACTCCTATATTTTTACAATGGATATGCATCAACTTCTGTAACATTGAGGTATACTGACTTTTTTCTCCCAAGTGCACATAGATGATTTACATATATTTGGCCATAAAGCAAATATCAACATATTAAAAAACTATCAGTATCACAGAGACAGCATTTCTGACTAATATCTAACAGAACTTACGAGGAAATAGGAAAAATTAATTGAAAAATTTACATGGAATCGCAAAGAGCCAAGAGTGACGGAAAATTCTTCAAGTGGAATGAAGTGGAAAGACAGGCTTTATTAAATATGAAGATTCATTATACTCTAGAGAATACGATACTGGCCTTGGCACAAGGACAGGCCAATAGACACCAGACATTTGATGGTCAAGGAATAGCAGGATGAAGGTGTGAATATTTGACCAGTGATGAGGTGGGCGCTGAGCATCAGTGGAGAAAACTTGTCTTATTCTGTAAACAACTCTCTCTGTCCATCTGTCTGTCTATATACCTGTCTGTGTGTGCATGAAGGAACTTAGTATGTGCTGGTAATTTAAATGTGAAAAGAAAACTTAGGAACTTAGAGGAAAATGTAGAGTAATTCCATTACAGTCTTCAGGTAGGAAAAGATTTCTTAAATAACACGTACAAAGTACAAAGCATATAAGAAAAGCTTGGTAAATTTGTCTCCATTAAAGTTATAAATTTCTTTTCATCAAAAGATATGATAAAGGAAAAAATGCAATCCACATGCCGGGAGAAGATTATTTGGTCATATTATACCTGAAATTGAAAACACGAGTGCTATTCAAAATAAATGAAATATTAAACCAATCAAAATAGGCAAAATTTGAAAAAACTTTCACAGTAGAGGAAATAATGGAAAAGTGGACAAAAGATACAAACTAGTATTTCATGGAAGAAATAGAAATGTTCAGTAAATATATAAAAATATTATGTTTAGTTGTATATTTTAATATATAAAAGATGCTTTAATTCATAACCAGTGAAAAGCATATTGATAGTCAATGAAATACCATAATATGTTCAATACATTGATAAATATTTGAAGTATGACAATAGCATATTTTGACAAGATGTAGAACAATGGGGACACTGAACCTATAGGGTATAAATTGGTACAATTGGTTTTATCTTATAAACTGAATATGAGCACATTCAATCCTAGCATATGTGCTAGAGAAATGTTTGCCCATTTATACAAAGAATATAAGGAATCCTTATACAAGGAATCCTGTGTAAGGAGCATTGTTAATAATAGGAAAAGCAAAAACCTGCAAGCAATGCAAACATTCATTGGTGAAAAATGGATAATGAAATTGTCCAGTGTCCATGAATTGGACATTACATTGCAGTGAAAATGATGCATTCAAACTATATATGTCAGAAAGGTTGAATCCTAGAAAGGATAAATAAAAGAAGCAAGTCACAAAAATATGCAGTATGATTCTATAATATAAAATTCAATAAGTATGTTAATAGAACGATAAAGAGAAGCAGAGGCCGGGAGATAGAATGGACAGGAGGCGACAGGGAGCCTGAAAGTTGTGGATGATATTTTATTTCTTAAGTTGGGTGATGAGATCAGGGGTGTTTGTTTCTCTATTTTGTTTCATAAAAATCTGTCTATATAATTATATCTGTCACAAAAATTATCTTCTGTGTCACAAATATTTCATAAAAAAACAGTCTGCTATTCTTCCTAGTCTTGCTGTCCCATAATTTCCCCTCCTTGCCTTGCTTTTTATTTTATTTTATTTTTTTCTTGCCTTGCTTTTTAAACATAATATGTGAATATTGTTCCTTCACAGTACATATAAAGCTGCCTGAAAATGGTAGGTTTTTTTTTTTTTTAAAGCAAGGAAACTAAATTAAACGTTGTTCTCTTCAAACATTGGAGAACATACAGCTGTTATAAAGGATGATAGCTATCTATATATATTGATATAGAAAGTTCTCCAGTACCCCTTGTAATGTGAAAAATAGGCAAAACAGAGGTATAATCCACTCCATGTTTATGTAAAAATATGTTTATCTTGCAAAGGCTATTCCAGAAACGGTTAACAGTGCTGTCTCCAAGTAGTGGGAGTAGGTGGCTAGGAAACAGAAAAGGAAATCAACTTTCCACTATATGCAATTCAGATTTTTTGAATTATGTACTGTGTGTAGATGTCATATCTACTAAAAAGGAAATAAAGGCTTTTATTTTTAGCTTTGGATTTTAAAACAAAGGCAAAGAAAAAGCAGAGACATTGAGGCAAGAATGTGAAGTAATTTGGGAGAGGGTGAGGTGGAGAAGTCTCGGTAGACCTTCATTATCTGAAATGATCTGTGACTAAAGAATAAACCAAATAAACTGGTCTGGACATTAAGCTGGAAGTAAGGACTTATAACTGAGCCAAGTGATTCAGAGGTTATTCCAAACTTTCCCTTATTTAGAGGTGAAATCTGTGAGATACTACTTGTTCACTACGAATGTAATTTTCACCTAACGCCTATACTGACAAAGACACTCGTGACTTTCTAGACTAGTCTACAGTGGTCTGAAATCCTGGCTGTCCTCCAGATTCTCCCATGAGGTATTGAAAATACAGAACTGTGTGGTCCCTCCCTGGAATTAAGAATTAGAATTTCCAGTGCCGAGGTCCAAAATACTACTGGATTGCAGTTTTTTTTTTTTTTTTTTAAAGGCAGGAGTAGGCAGGGAGAGAAGACTGGCTTAGTACCAGGAAAATTCAGTGAAGGAAGTGAGACACCTATTCTAAAATTGGATCTATTTTTTCCCCCACCACCTTTCAGCGAGGTCCTATGAGCACAGTCTCAGAAGAGATCTGTATGCTTCTTGCTAGAACATTATTTGGTGGGGGGGGGGGGTGCGGGTGGGGGGGCAGCAATAATAGAAGCCACCGTTTATCAAACACATATTTTATTCCATCTTTGTGCTAGGTGTTTCAGATCGGTTTACTTGGATCCTCACAACAACTCAGGGAGGAAGCTACATCTGTTTTACAGATGAGCATCGAAAGTGAGAGAAGTAACATAAACTGCCCAAAGCCAGCACAGTGGTAGATCCACGTCTTAATCACTCTGCTCCTCTGCCTGTAAGTCTGAGACCACTTGTGGGCTCAGAACCAATTTGAGACTCTGGGTAGTGACAAGATGCATTCAGAGGGTCAGTGCCACGAAGCCAAGGAGACTTTCTGGCTGCGTACCTCATCCTTGGGGACACTCTCACCCACAGGTTGAAATGTTGAATTCCAATTCATTAGCGTATCTCTTAGTCTCCAGGTCTGTGCTTGCTTCTGCAGATGACCTCTGTTTTCATAACCGTGGCTTTGCCTTACAGTGGTATGCTAGCTGAGAGATGAGGAAATGTATTTTGTAGAGAAGCATGTGATCACAGATTTGAGTTACCCCCCACCCAGCCCCTGCAGTCAGGATTAGGAAAATTTTAGGATCAATCAGTTTGAAAAATTGGGGCTACATATACTCACCATCTCTAAAACCCCTGCTTTTCTTACTAACCTCTCAAGACGTTAGCGCTTCTGGTCCTCTGGCTTCCTCTATTTTCTCATCCTGATCATCTCTGCTCATCTCCCGCATCACAGCTTTTCTACTGTGTCCAGAGATTGTCATTGTGACCCCAGACCTTCATTGGTCCTTAGATCTTTGATATATCTGCACAGAATAGTTTTTCCTATTTCTTTATTTTAACTTAATTTTAATCTACTTACTTTAACTAAAACTTGGGTTTCCACCAAGGACAACGTTTTGCCTTCAGTTCTTTAGATTGAGGTCGATCATTCTCCTGCAAACTAAAAACCTCAGAATGACCACTTGGGTACAATTGTTCTAATACCTTTTCATGAAACGCACTTTTTGAGGCTCATGACCTCCAGCTAGACATCCTATGACTTATCTCGTTGCTCTCATCATCGTGCTTCTTGTCACCCTACATTACTCACTGGAGATCGAAAAATCAGGATCCTGTTTTCTCCTTCCTGAATCCTCCTGTATCATCCAAAAAATGACTTCAGTGTTCATGTGGTTGACACGTTCATTACCTTAATTTCTAAATCCCCTAACTTCTGTATCATGAGAGACTATGGTTTTCCTTTCACTTTAGCCGTTACTTCCCACTGCACTTTGTCAAGAATTGCTGTACCACAAAATCTTAAATAACCCTCTTCGTGATGTATCGCTTTGAAGATTTTTTTAATATCTCCTAAGTCCATCATGTCCAAATCCCAGTGTGTCAGCATTTAGATGTTCGCCTTTTCCACCTGTTTAAATGGGAGAATCAGTCAATAGTTTACTTTAAGTAAATCAGAATTACTTAAAAAAATTCCACAACTTTAGAGATTTGAGCCACTCTGAATTCATGGTATCTGACCTCAGTAATTAGGAGTTTCTGCTTGTTTCTTGTCAGTTTCACTTCATGAGGTATTTCAGGCAGTTTCTGCTGTCCTCAAACCCCGACTCCCAAACTCTGCCCCACTTCACTTCCTGTAGCAAACCATGCAGAAACAGAGAAGGTTCCCCACAATGTCCTCACTCACAAAACCAGCACTGTGCAAGTGTCTATATCCAGGTCCATCCATCCTCTGCTTTTCCTCTGAAATAGTGTAGAAGACTATACTTTCTATCTAATTGTTTCTCTAATCTATGTTCTGTACCCTGTCTCTTTCCAGTAACTCAGGAACCATGGTCCTGCTACCCTTTTTTATTACATTCTCAGCCTTTATAATCTACTTCTTATCAGCAGTTAAACATGTGTTTCTTTTCCAACTTTAACAAAAACTAAAACCGAAATCAGAACTTGTCTTTCTTGATTTTTTATATCTCCTTCATGTGCTAATCTGTTCCAGAGTGAACACTGTCACCATCATACCATTAAAACTGCTTTCCCCAAGAACAGAAATATACTTGTCCTGAGCACAACCCTAAAAGCTTTGCTTTTACTTTAAAAGCTCACATTTTTTGAATTTCTAGACAACACTTGCTATCTTTTTTTCCACTCTCTGAGGCCATCCTTTGCAATGTTCTTTCTAGGACTCTTCCTTGGACTCTTCTTTAAAAGCTATTCTAGGTCTCTGTTTTAGTCACTCATCTTTTTCATTTACTGACTTAATTCTATGGTATCATGTTCATGACTCCTAAATTTATCAGCTCCAATTCAGCCCTCTCTCTCGAGATACAAACCTATGTACATCTAACAGTCCACTGCCCTTCCACTATAGGATCCTCCAACTAAATGTTTCAAAGCATAAATTGTAGTCATTCCCACTGCCCCCTCTAAACTCCTTTTTCCTTTTTATTTCCAACATGAGCAAATGACATCACCATCAAGTCAGTTTCTAAAGCCAGCAATCCTTTCTCTCTCATGTCACATTCAATTCTTTCCCAAGTTGAGGAAGCTGAGTTTCTGAAGTTTCTTTTTAAATAATTCCCTTTCTATCTATCTGCATAGCCACATGTATCTAACCACAATCATTTCTCAATAGGAACATTACACTAGTTTCAGATTGGTCTTCTAGCTTCCAACCTTACCAATTCATTCTCCAGATTTTTCCAAAATTACATTTTATAGATGAGTTTCTTTCCTCATATTTTCCTATGGCTTCCTAAATAGGTCACATATCCTTTATGCTCGATCAACCCCAGCCTTTTATTGTAGTATTTATTTATTTGGCTATGTTGGGTCTTAATTGCGGCATGTGGGATCTTTAGTTGTGACATGCAAACTCTTAGGTGCGTCATGTGGGATTTAGTTCCTGGACCAGGGATGGAACACTAGCCCCCTGTACTGGGAGTATAGAGTATTAGCCCCTGGACCACCAGCGAAGTCTCTGCTCTAGTCTTTAGGAAGTAAACCTCGTTTCCTTATCATAGATGCAGACACGTGTACACATTCACACACACAGACATGCTTATACTCCTTCTGTTTCATCCATATTGAACTACCTACTTCATGTTCTTTTTTGCTATCAGACATTTTGCTCAGGTGTTTTTTTTTTTTTTTTTAATGAAACTTCCCTATTTACCCCAAGGCCTTCTCTCTTGCCGCCCACACACTGCTTTGAATTGACTGTTGTCACCTCCTGTTCACCCATGAGTCTCACCTCAGGCATTTTTTGCCTGCAACCCTTCCAAAATCTGTATCAGTGATTCCATTTCAAATAAAATCCATCCTTTCTCATAGTCACTGCTCATGCAGTCATCATGGCCATTCCAAGAAATACTCCAGGGTGCAGTGGTGGAATGAGAAATGAGTTTAATTTGGAATGTGAGGTGTTTGAGATGCCCCCTTTTTTAAATGAAGAAATTTATAGTAGATACTTGGGAATAAACATCTGAAGCTTGAGGAAGAGGTCTGAGATTAAGATACAGATTTGAGAATTTTCAGAATATATTAATAGATGATAACTGAGGCCCTGGTGGCAGGGGTGGGGGATAGAATTTCCACAGAGTGTGTGTAGGATTAGAAGGTAAGCGAAGACAAGAGAAAAGGGAGGAGTGGGGAGCAGCGATGGGGACAGGACCACTGAGTGTGATGGAAGTTGGTTGGCTGGTCTTGGTTCTTTTGATAATCAACATCTTAATATCCTCTTGGGGAATGACCTCTTTGGCCATGGTGTTCCTTCTTGGTATGCTGAAAAGCAATTGCTCTTCCCTGCTCTAGCTCCAAGATGAGGTTGAAATCTTCTATGTCACTATGTCTTGAGTAGAATGGCACAGGGACAGGAAATTTAAAAGAAAATAGTTGGAGAGTATTTTAGATCACGCAGTCTGGTGAGACACTCAGTCCTCATAGCTCAGATCCCTAGGATTGCCTTGGCATCTCGTCCTTTTTATAAATAAATCTGGTTCTTAAGCCTTTACTTTGAGCCAGGATATGCTTCCAACAAATTCTGTTCCTGTTTAACATGGCCAGAGCCAGGTTTTTTGGTTTTTTTTTCTTCTTGCCTACCAAGAACTCAGTTACATTAAGGGAAAGAACATTCCTAGGGTGTGCATTTTTATTTAGGATGCTGAGAAGAAATTCTCAATGAGATAAAACAACATCTAAGAGGATCATTCAAGATGATGCAAAAGCCAGTCCATGCTGTTGCTTCAGTCAGGTCTGACTCTTTGTGACCCTGTGAACTGTAGCCCGCGAGGCTTCTCTGTCCACGGGATTCTCCAGGCAGAAACATTGGAGCGGGTTGCCATGCCCTCCTCCAGGGAATCTTCCCAACCCAGGGATCAACCCACATCTCATATGGCTCCTGCATTGCAGGGAGATTCTTTGCCACTGAGCCCCTGGGGAAGGCCCTAAAGTCAGGGAATTGTGTCAAACAGAAAAATGAGGATCTCACGCTGAAAGTCATTGTTAATATTAGGTAATTCAACAGTTTCATAGGTTTTTATTAACTGAGGGAATAAATGAAAAAATATGAATAAATAAATTTTGAAAAACCTGTTGCTGTATCAGTTTTACAATTTTAGTTGTTTACCAGTTTATGATTTTATTTTTCTTTTTTTGTTCTCAGTGGCTCTTTTTTTTTTTTTGAAGGATAATAGTTTTACAGAATTGTGTTGGTTTCTGCCAAACATCAACATGAATCAGCCACAGGTACACATATGTCCCCTCCCTCTTTATCCTCCGTCCCACCTCCCTCCACATCCCACACTCTAGGTTGTTAGCACCAGTTGGAGTTCTCTGAGTCATACAACAAATTCCCATTGGCTGTCTATTTTACATATGGTAATGTAAATTTTCATGTTACTCTCTCCGTTCATCCCTCCCTCTCCTTCCTCTCCCGACCCCGTGTCCATGGACTATTCTCTGTCTGTGTCTCCATGCCGCCCTGCAGATCATTTCATCAGTACTGTCTTTCTAGAGTCCATATATATGTGTGAGTATATGATATTTGTTTTTCTCTTTATGACTTACTTCACTCTGTATAATAGGCTTTAGGTTCATCCACCTCATTAGAACTGACTCAAATGCATTCTTTTTTATGGCTGAGTAATAATCCATTATATATATGTACCACAGTGTCTTTATCCATTCATCTGTCAATGGACATCTAGGTTGCATCCATGTTGTAGCTATTGTCAATACTGCTGCAATGAACATTGGGGTACATGTGTCTTTTTCAGTTTTGGTTTCCTCAAGGTATATGCCTAGAAGTGGGCTTGCTAGGTCATATGGTGGTTTTATTTCTAGTTTTTTAAGAATCTCCATACCATCTTCCATAGTGTCTATATCAATTTACATTCCCACCAACAGTGCAAGAGAATTCTGCTTTCTCCACACCCTCTCCAGCATTTATTGTTTGTAGACTTTTTGATGATGGTCATTCTGACTGGTGTGAGGTGATATCTCATTGAAGTTTTGATTTGCGTTTCTCTAATAATGAGCAATGTTGAGCATCTTTTCATGTCTTTGTTAGCCATCTGAATGTCTTCTTTGAAGAAATGTCTCCTTATGTCTTTTTCCCACTTTTTGATTGGGTTGTTTGTTTTTTTCATATTGACTTGTATGAGCTGCTGGTATATTTTGGAAGTGACCTATTTGTTATTTGTTTTCTTTGCTATTATTTTCTCCCATTCTGAAGGTTGTCTTTTCACCTTGTTTATTGTTTCCTTCACTGTGCAAAAGTTTCTAAGTTTAATTAGATCCCATTTGTTTATTTTTGTTTTTATTTCCATTACTTTAGTAGGTGGGTCGTAGAAGATCTTGCTGTGATTTATGTCACAGAGTGTTCTGTTTGCCTCTAACAGTTTTATAGTATTTTGTCTTACATTTAGGTCTTTAATCCATTTTAAGTTTATCCTTGTGTATGGTATTAGTTCAGTCGCTCAGTTGTGTCTGATTCTTTTTGACCCCGTGGACTACAGCACACCAGGCTTCCCTTTCCATCCCCAACTACCAGAGCTTGCTCAAACTCATGTCCATCGAGTTGATAATGCCATCCAACCATCTCATCCTCTGTCGTCCCCTTCTCCTCCTGCCTTCAATTTGGCCCAACATCAGGGTCTTTTCAATGAGTCTGTTCTTAGCATCAGGTGGCCAAAGTATTGGAGCTTCAGGTTTAGCATCATCTTCCAATGAGTATTCGGGAGTGATTTCCTTTAGGATGGACTGGTTGGATCTCTTTGCACTCCAAGGGACTCTCAAGAGTCTTCTCCAACACCACAGTTCAAAAGCACCAATTCTTTGGCACTCAGCTTTCTTTATAGTTCAACTCTCATATCCATACATGACCACTGGAAAAGCCATAACTTTGACTAGATGGACTTTTGTCGGCAAAGTAATGTCTCTGCTTTTTAATATGCTATCTAGGTTAGTCATGGTTTTTCTTCCAAGGAGCAAGTGTCTTTTAATTTCATGGCTGCAACCACCATCTGCAGTGATTTTGGAGCCCACCAAAATAAAGTCTCTCACTTTTCCCACTGTGTCCCTATCTATTTGCCATGAAATGATGGGACCGGATGCCATGATCTTAGTTTTCTGAATATTGAGCTTTAAGCCAACTTTTTCACTCTCCTCTTTCACTTTCATCAAGAGGCTCTTTAGTTCTTCTTCACTTTCTGCCATAAGTGTGGTGTCATCTGCATATCTGAGGTTATTGATATTTCTCCCAGCAATTTTGATTCCAGCTTGTGCTTCATCCAGCCTGGCATTTCACATGATGTAATCTGCATATAAGTTAGGTGACAATATACAATATAAGCAGGGTGACAGTATACAGCCTTGACATACTTCTTTCCCAATTTGGAACCAGTCTGTTGTTTCATGTCCAGTTCTAACTTTTGCTTCTTGACCTGCATGCAAATTTCTCAGGAGGCAGGTCAGGGGGTCTGGTATTCCCATCACTTTAAGAATTTTCCATAGTTTGTTGTGATCTACACAGTCGAAGACGTTGGCATAGTCAATAAAGCAGAAGTAGATGCTTTTCTGGAACTCTCTTGCTTTTTGATGATCCAGTGGATGTTGGCAATTTGATCTTTGGTTCCTCTGCCTTTTCTAAATCCAGCTTGAACATCTGGGAGTTCACGGTTCATGTTGAAGCCTGGCTTGGAGAATTTTGAGCATTACTTTGCTAGTGTGTGAGATGAGTGCAATTGTGTGGTAGTTTGAACATTCTTTGGCATTGCCTTTCTTTGGGATTGGAATGAAAACTGACCTTTTCTTTTTTTTTTTTTTTTTTAAGTTTTCCACTGATCTTTAATAAGTGACTTTTTTTTTTTTAATTTTGAAAATTGGGGTTAAGTAAGGGTGGTCCAGAAATCACTTTTATCAATACTCAAGGGCCATGAGGCCTCCACCTCGGGAATCTCAGTTCTGGCGAGAGCAGTGGTTCGGGGGACATCTCATGAGACTCTCCAGTTGGAGCAGAGTTCCTGAAGGCTTAGGTGGCCTGACACAGTCACCCCATCAACCAAGCACTGAGCAGCCAAAGCCTGTAAGCAGGATGGGGGCAGGGGAGGAGCCGACCAGCCTGCACCCTAGCGCTCTGGGCTCTGCGCCCCTGTGCTGTGTTCTGAGAGGCGGCTGATCTCCCACCGCCTCCCAGGAAAGCCAGCCCCAGTGGGGTCCCGCCGCGACCTCCCTGGGATCAGCAGAGGACTTCCATTGAAAATAATGGAAATTCACATTGGTGCACTTTCGATCCTTAAAAGGCAAGTGTCTTTCGATCCTTGAAGATATTCTCTCAAGCCAGAAGGACAGGTGGGGTGGGGAGGAGAAGTGTTTAAAAAGGAGGATGATCCATTTCATCGAGCCAAGAGGCCGGGCTAGTCGGAAAGTCGGGATAGCCTACACTGCTTCCTGTGGAGATGTCAGAGGTGGGTCCCCCAGCCATGGCTCTCAGCGTCTCGCTTACTCCCTGCCCTGCGTGCGCAATGATGCCCAAGTTACTGTCCACCGTGTAATCCAGCCCATTGAGCAAAGGAGCGTGGGATAGCAGGGACGAGATGGAGGATGGAGACTGGGGGATTCCATAGGGGCTCCCATCCCTCAAGTCCTGATAGGATTGTCCTGTCCCGTCCATGGAGAAGCTCCCATTCATTAACTGTCCGCCTGAAACGTCCCCCACGTTGCCATAAATCCTATTGGTGTGGCCAAGTTCTGAGAGAATCTGATCCTCTCGGAAGCTCAGCTCACTGTCACTAACCCCACAGTCCTCCGTGGAGCTCTCCTTCTCCTGCTTGCTGCCTCCCCGGCTCCTCTTGACGCTCTTGTAGAACTGCCCCCAGTGGTGCCGCCCCGCGTCCTTCTTCAGTCGCTTCTCCTTGGCCCTTCTGTTCTGAAACCAAACCTGTACAACCCTCATGTCCAGGCCTGTCTCCGAGGACAGCTGCTCCCTCACATGCCGGGCGGGCTTAGGGGAGTTCTTATAGGCGTTCTTCAACGTCTCCAGCTGCTTTGCTGTGATGGTGGTCCGGGGCCGCTTAGCTCCAGCCTCTGAGTCATCTGTGAGTTACCGCCAAGGCTGCAGAGGGGAAGGAGACAGAAGGAAGCCTTTGCCCCGGGCTGCCCCAGATGCCTGTCCTCCACTCTCCCAGGTCCCACCCATGACCTCACTGCCTTTCCACAGCCCTGGGCTCATAGCAAAGGGGACCTGTCGAAAACTGACCTTTTCCAGTCCTGTGGCCATTGCTGAGTTTTCCAAATCTGCTGGCCTATTGAGTGCAGCACTTTCACAGCATCATCTTTTAGGATTTGAAATAGCCCAACTGGAATTCCATCACCTCCACTAGGTTTGTTTGTAGTGATGCTTCCTAAGGCCCACTTGACTTCGCATTCCAGGATGTCTGGCTGTAGGTGAGTGATCACACCATTGTGATTATCTGGGTTGTGACAGTCTTTTTTGTGTGGTTCTTCTGTGTATTCTTGCCACCTCTTCTTAATATCTTCTGCTTCTGTTAGGTCCATACTGTTTCTGTCTTTAATTGAGCCCATCTTTGCATGAAATGTTCCCTTGGTGTTTCTGATTTTCTTGAGGAGATCTCTAGTCTTTCCCATTCTGTTCTTTTCCGCTATTTCTTTGCATTGATTACTGAGGAAGGTTTTATTATCTCTTCTTGCTATTCTTTGGAACTCTGGATTCAGTTGGGAATATCTTTCCTTTTCTCCTTGGCCTTTAGTTTCTCTTCTTTCTCAGCTATTTGTTAGGACTCCTCAGATAACCATTTTGCCTTTTGCATTTCTTTTTCTTGGGGATGGTCTTGATCACTGCTTCCAGTACAATGTCACGAACCTCCATCCATAGTTCTTCAGGCACTCTGTCTATCAGATCTAATCCCTTGAGTCTATTTGTCACTTCCAGTGTATAATAGTAAGGGATTTGATTTAGGTCATACCTGATTGTCTACTGGTTTTTCCTACTTTCATCCATTTAAGTCTGAATTTGGCAGTAAGGATCATGATCTAAGCCACAGTCAGCTTTCAGTCTTGTTTTTGCTGATTTTATAGGGCTTCTCCATCTTTGACTACAAAGAATATAGTCAATCTGATTTTGGTATTCACCATCTGGTGATGTCCATGTGTAGAGTCTTCTCTTGTGTGGTTTGAAGAGGGTGTTTGCTATGACCAGTGCATTCTCTTGGCAAAACTCTGTTAGCCTTTGCCTTGCTTCATTCTGTACTCCACGGCCAAATTTGCCTGTTACTCCAGGTATCTCTTGACTTCCTACTTTTGCAGTCCAGTCTCCTATAATGAAAAGGACATCTTTGTTGCATGTTAGTTCTAGAACATCTTGTCGGTCTTCATAGAACCGTTCAACTTCAGCTTCTTCAGAATTAGTGGTTGGGGCATAGACTTGGATTACTGTGATATTGAATGGTGTGCCTTGGAAACAAACAGAGATCATTCTGTCATTTTTGAGATTGTATCCGAGTACTGCAATTTGGACTCTTTTGTTGACCGTGATGGCTACTCCATTTCTTCTAAGGGATTCTTGCCCATTCTAGTAGATATAATGGTCATCTGAGTTAATTTCACCCAATCCAGTCCATTTTAGTTCACTGATTCTTAAAATGTTGATGTTTACTCTTGCCATCTCCTCTTTGACCACTTCCAATTTGCCTTGATTCCATGTTCCTATGCAGTATTGTTCTTTACAGGATCAGACTTTACTCTATCACCGGTCACATCCACAGCTGGGTGTTGTTTTGGCTTTGGTTCCGTCTCTTCATTCTTTCTGGAGTTATTTCTCTACTTATCTCCAGTAGTATATGGGGCACCTACTGACCTGTGGAGTTCATCTTTCATTGTTCTATCTTTTTGCCTTTTCACATTGTTCATGGGGTTCTCAAGGCAAGAATACTGAAGTGGTTTGCCATTCCCTTCTCCAGTGGACCACATTTTGTCACACTGGAGAAGGGAATAGCAAACCACTTCAGTACGGTGTTAGGAAGTGTTCTTATTTCATTCTTTTACATGAACATGTCCAGTTTTCCCAGCACCACTTATTGAATAGGTTATCTTTGCCCCATTGCATATTCTTGCCTCCTTTGTCAAAAATAAAGTACTCAAAGGTGTGTGGGTTTATCTCTGGGCTTTCTATCTTGTTCCATTGGTTTATGTTTCTGTTTTTGTGCCAGTACAATACTGTCTTGATGATTGTAACTTTGTAGTACAGTCTGAAGGCAGGCAGGTTGATTTCTCCAGCTTCATTCTTCTTTCTCAAGATTTCTTTGGCTATTTGGAGTCTTTTGTGTTTCCAAATGAATTTTAAAATTTTTTGTTATAGTTCTGTGAAAAATGCCACTGGTAATTTGATAGGGATCACATTGAATCTGTGGATTCCATTTGGTAGTTTAGTCATTTTCACAGTATTAATTCTTCCAACCCAGGAACATGGAATATCTCTCCATCTGTTTATATTGTTGTTGATTTCTTTCATCAGTGTCCTATAGTTTTTTGGATACAATTCTTTTGTCTCCTTAGGTAGGTTTATTTCTAGATTTATTCTTTTTGTTGCAGTGGTGAATGGGATTAATGCCTTAATTTCTTTTTCTGATTTTTCATCGTTAGTATGTAGAAATGCAAGTGATTTTTGAGTACTGATTTTGTATCCTGGGACTTTGCTAAATTCACTGATTAACTCTAGTAATTTTCTGATAGTATCTTTAGGGTTTTCTGTGTATAGTATCATGTCATTTGCAAATGGTGAGAGTTTTACTTCTTTTCTGATCTGGATTTCTTTTTCTTCTCTAATTGCTGTATCTAGGACTTCCAAACTGTGTTGAATAATAGTGGTGAGAGAGGGTACTCTTGTCTTTTTCCTGATCTTAGAGGGAATGCTTTCAGTTTTTCACCACTGAGAATAATGTTTGCTGTGGGTTTATAATATATTGCTAAGTTGAGGTAGGTTCCTTCTGTGCCCATTTTTTGAAGAGTTTTAATCGTAAATGGCTGCTGAATTTTGTCAAAGGTTTTTCTCTGCATCTGTTGAGATCGTCATATTTTATTTGGCTATGCCAGGTTTTAGTTGGGGCGCTTAAACTGTCTACTTGTGGCACGCATGGCTCGGTAATTGTGGCCCTTGGCCTTAGTTACTGTGTGCCATGTGGGATCATAGTTCCTCAACCAGGGATTGAACTTGCATCCCCTGCATTGTGAGGCAGACTCTTAACCACTGGAGTGCCAGGGAATGCCCTATCATATGGTTTTTATCTTTCAATTTGTTAATACTGTGTATCACATTGATTGATGAGTATATTGGAGAATCCTCGCATCCCTGGAATAAACCCAACTTGATCATGGTGTACAATATTTTTAATGTGTTGTTGAGTTCTATTCACTAGAATTTCGTTGAGGATTTTTGTATCTATGTTCGTGAATGATATTGGCCTGTAATTTTCTTTTTTTGTTGTTGTCTTTGATTTTGGTATCAGTTTGGAAGTATTCCTTCTTCTGCAGTTTTTGGAAAGAGTTTTAGAAGGATAGACATTAACTCTTCTCTAAATGTTTAATAGAATTCACCTGTGAAGCTATCTGGCCCTGGGAAATTATTTTTGTTATCAGTTGCTTTATTTTGTTTCTCTTTTTATAATCTTTTCTTTGAATGCATAATTATTTTATATTCACTTTTACTAGACTATCAAAGTTTAAGGTTTACATTTGTCTATGTATAAAGCTTTATTATCTCATAGTTTTAGTATTTTTGTTATTGCTACTTTAAAGATATTCTAGTGACATTATTTATAATTTTCTTTTTTATTTGAAAATCACTGAAGTCATGATTTTGGCATGGTATAAAATACATTTTCTTTTTGCCACAACTGCACAGCATGTTGGATCTAGTTCCCCAACCAGGGATCAAACCCATGCCCCCTGCATTGGAAGGGGGAAGTCTAATCCCTAGACCACCAGAGCAGTCCCTGAAATACGCTTTGCAATAAATGTTCCCTGTAAATGTTTTGAGCTTATAGAGTTTGATACATACAAATATAAAAAAATCTTCATTATAATATTCAGTCATTTGTATTCATGATTCCTGATTTCCTTGGTCTGTTGTGGAGCTGGGTGAGTAGGTGAAAAATCTGTCACTGTGATGGCACTTTCATTGGTTCTTGCAGTTTTCATTTATTTTGTGAAATTAAATGATAAAGATTTATGAGAGTTATATTCTCCACTGTGAATTATATCTGTATCCTCTCTCTTCCGCTTGCTGTGGATCATGTGGTCTGATGTTGATAGTCGAGTCTGTGTTTGTTTCTGTGTGTGACTGTCTGCTGTCTATCATTGTCTAATAATTTACATGCAGTCATGATCCGTCACTTCCTCTTAGCTTATCTTTGGAGGCAGTTTTTTATTTTTTAGCAATATGAACCAGATTTTCTTTTTTTAAATTTGATTTTTATTTATTTATTTGGCTGTGTGTGGTCTAGGTTGTGACACATGGGATCTTCCCTTGCAGCTCATGGACTCTGGTTGTAGTTTTTTCTATTAACAGGTGAATCTATCCATTTACCTTTATAGTTGTGTTTGAGTTTAATTTTGCTATATTAGATTATGATTTATTACTAACTTCTTTCTTGAAATGCCTAGTTCCCAGATTTCCATGGCATCACTGAAGTCATTCTTTAATCCTTCCCACTATCATTGATTATAATCATAACCATTGTTGTAAAAACTAAGCACATGGTAATCTTTCTCTGTATATATATATATATATATATATATATATATATATATATATGTATACAAAATACATATTGATATAATTGAATATGCTATATTTACATGCACATGTATATATGTTTTGTGTGTTTGTGTGTGGGTATCTGTGTGTATGTGTATTTTATCTTTACAGTAACTCAGTATGGCATATACTTTTCACTGTGGCACATTACTGATACAGTTTTAGAAATGAGAAATCTTAAGTTTCAGCAAAGAATCCCATGGACAGAGGATCCTGGCGGCTACAGTCCATGGGTCACAAAGAGTCTGACACAGCTGAATAACTGACGCTCTCACTTCGCTTTCAGGCAGCCTCCCCAAGTGAACTTGCAAAGTGGGAATCCTGGCGTTGTAACTCGTTGCACAGTGCTGCCTCTGTCGGTCTCTTAGCACTCTGATTTTTCCTTCTTGGTTTGTCATTTATTCTACCTCTCTTGATTGATTGGTTTCATTCAACAAATATATCTTAAGCAACTAACTAAATATATATTGTGGGCTCCGGGGACAGGCAGTGAACAGAATGGACAAAAATGTCTACCCTCATGAACTGTAATCAAAATGTTCATCTTGAGTGTGCGCATTGGGCTGTGTGGCATGTGGAATCTCAGTTCCCCAACCGGGGATTGAATTCATGCCCCCTGCAGTGAAAATGTGGATTCCTAACCACTGGACCACCAGGGAATTCCCGTCAATTACTTTAAGGAGACTCTGCCTGCCTGGAGTTATTTTTAGGATGCCTTCTGTTTGGAGCTTCCTTCTCTTATTCAGGGATTTGTTTCTCCTCATTTTTCACAAGAGAATATAAATTCAGTCCCTATATTAGATGACATTAAAGCACATATTTTTCCTATGGACATTTATAGTGCAATACTGATAATTAGTTACCTTTGCTTATACTAGCTTATAGAATGTATCCAGTCAACTTTAATCCTTCCCCTGCACCCCGACAAGCATATATTACCTCATTCCTTCATTCTTGCGTCTGTACATCCTGGTTTGTCAACTACAGTTCTAGTGTCACCTCTTCTTTGAGCATAATTATTGGCCTTTCTTACACTTTTAAAGTAACAAAGCTTATTAATTACTTAAAAAAATCTCAAAGATGTATGGCTACTTAGAAAAGGCAATATGCAGAACAGCATATGTGGTATGCAGGCATTTGTCTCGAAATAGAAGGAAGGAAAAACACATACATATCTTCTTGATGGACACATAAACTATCTCTGGCAGATACACAAAGAAGTAATAACAACTGGTTTCTGAGTCTGGGAGGTAGACTTTTTGGTGGGCATACTTTTCATACTTGAGGATTGTGTGATGGTATCACTTGGGCAAAAAATAAATACAATTTTAGCTTAAAAGAAGCAAAAGTAATGGTGGGTGAATTGAACACAACTGAAATTCTATAGAAATTATAAATGATAAAAGTCCAGTGATGCATACTTGGGAAAGATTATAAACATTCACTATGGAAGTCTGCTCTTGAAACCTTTCTGATCCTTCAGGGATTGATTTTGAATGTTTTCACCCTTTGCCTAGATGATTGCATCTTGCAGCTTTCAGTAATAAATTTTATTTTCAAAACACTTGTAGATTTACAGAAAAAATGGGAAGACAGTACAGAGAGTTCTCATATCCTCTGTATCCAGTTTCCACTATTATTAGCATCTTTTATTACTATGGTTGTTGTTGTTTAGTAGCTAAGTCATGTCTGACTCTTCTGTGACCCTCTGAACTGTAGCCCGCCAGGCTTCTCTGTCCATGGGATTTTCAAGGAAAGAATACTGGAGTGGGTTGTCATTTGCTTCTCTAGGGGATCTTCTTGACCCAGGGATTGAACCCACGTCACCTGCATTGGCAGGTGGATCTTTACCACTGAGTCACCAGGGAAGCCCTTTATACTAATAGGATCAGTTCACTTCAGTTCAACTAGTACCATACCTTTGTGCAATTAATAAGCCTATTTTGATACATTATTATTAAAGTCCATATTTGATTCAGATTTTCTACTTTTTTCTATACCCTTTTTCTGTTTCAAGATCTCATCCAAGAACTCATGTGAAATTCACTTGCCCTATCACCTTAGGGTCTTCTTGGCTGGGAGAGTTTGTCACACTTTCCTTGATTTCAATAACCTTGACAGCTTTGAGAATACTTAATTATTCTGCAGTATGTCCCACTATTGGAATTTACCTAGGGTTTTTCTCATGACTAGACTGGGATGATGGGTTTCAGGGAGGAAGAGAATAGATGGGCCATTGTCATCATATCATATCAAGGGTACATGCTGTCAAAATGATTTATTATTGTAGATCTTAACAGTGATCACTTGACTGAGGAAGTGTTGATTAGGTTTCTCCATTGAAAGTTGCTTTTCCTCCACTCTTTTCCACACTGTGCTCTTTGGAAGGAAGTCACTGTGTGCAACTCAATGGAATTGTGATTTATGCCCCCACATCAAGGATGGAGTATCTCCATAAATTACTTGAAATTCTTCTGCAAGAGAGATTTGCCTCTTTCCTCTCATTTATTTATTTGTCCAGTCATCTGTTTGTATTGGTATAGATTCACACCTTGTGCCTTTAAAACTGCTTCCTGTTTAGAGGATAAATGATGGGTTTATTGTCTTTGCCTATGAATCACAGCCCCAGCCCATCTCATGATTGTCTTGCATTGGCCACATCTCTGTCAGTTGTACATTTCAGTTGTCTTGCTCTGTGGCTTGTTCTGTACTGCCCATATAATTCTAGGCTATTGTGGGGAACAAATAATTTCACATGCCATGCAGAAGTACAGAGGAAAAACAGATACACTGAAAATGTTTCTGGTGGACTGCAGAGACATCGGCAACAAGCTGTGTTCCTGTGTATCAGAAAGAATTCATGGAATAGCATAAATCTGAACCACACACGTAGATTTATTTAAGAATCCATGTACTTGCTACTTTGCTATCAGTCATCTCACCCTTGAAAGGATAGCATAAGTTGCTCTGGGCAGGTTTGAGGAAGATTTAATTTTAGATTGATGTTTTCTACTCAGATAGTCCATTCTTCCATTCATTCAGTCAGTCTCACTGACATCACCCCAAACAAGCAAGCATCCTTGCTTACAACTTATCTACTAAGCAAAACCCATTCCGGGAACACAAAGTCAAGCTAAGGGCAAAAATTCAACACACGTGTGTAGTTTGTTCATACACTCGGTCAGTCACCCACCCTAGATAAGACCTATTTGTGTTTCCCAATTCCTACTACCTTAATATGGCTCTTACTCAAATATTAACTGGCTTAGAGTTAAAAAAAAAAGTTTTATGTAGAAAGTTATCACATTGACTTTTTTGGTCTTCCTTCCTTCTCTGCAAACAAAATTGCCGTTAAACATTTTTGTATCACTTTTTGTGCAGACATATGCTTTTATTTTCTTTGAACTTTCCGAAAACTTTCCTAAAATTGACCGAGTCATGTGGTATTACAACTTTTAACTTTGAAAGAAATTGGCACATGGTTTTCTAAAGTTCTACACAGTTGTACATTTGCAGCACCAGCATGTGAGAATTCCAGTTTCATCACATACTTGGCAACCCGCATAAGTCGATTATTTTAATTTCAGTCATTCTATGGTATCTGTAGTCATATCTCATAGTGGTTTTACCAGATGACTTTCACTGGTGGTGAGTAATATAATCTCAGAGAACACTCTCAGATTCCTTTTTTTAAAAGCTATTCTTACATTTAAGAATATTTTAACTGTAGTGTTTCAGAACATTTTGAAAAACACTTTAGAAATCCTTTCCAAAGTTTTATTTAGAATTTAATTTATAAGTTAGCATAAAATAGTTTTTGATTAATTCATTTATTTAACAAACATTAATAAAGTATCTGCTATATGCTGAGCTCTGTGCTAAGAAGGTGCTGGCTATTCAAAAGTAAATTGGATGCTTGCTGTCTAGAGGGTGTAGCAGATATGTTAGTCATGCTGCTGCTAAGTCACTTCAGTTGTGTCCGACTCTGTGCGACCCCATAGACGGCAGCCCACCAGGCTCCCCCGTCCCTGGGATTCTCCAGGCAAGAACACTGGAGTGGGTTGCCATTTCCTTCTCCAATGCATGAAAGTGAAAAGTGAAAGTGAAGTCGCTCAGTCGTATCTGACTCTTCGCGACCCCATGGACTGCAGCCTACCAGGCTCCTCTGTCCATGGGATTTGCCAGGCAAGAGTACTGGAGTGGGGTGCCATTTCCTTCTCCATATGTTAGTCATGGTAAAGGTCAAATTATAATACATAATCAGATATTTTAGTTTTGGTGGCAAGTGAGAATAAGGAAGGAAAAACACTGAGGGAGCTCAACATTTAAGATATTAATATCCAGAAAGGGGAAGTCAAAGCAGATGGGAAGCAGAAATTAGAGTTTAGAGGAAACTAGGAGAGAAAGAATTTTGAATAGTTCAGAAGAGGATAAGGTTTCCCAAACAGGGCCTGGCTGGCATGTACAAATCTTGAGAAGAGGTCCAATAGGATGAGAAGTGACGTGAAACCTTGGGTTTGGAAAAGAGTAAACTAGCAGTCTCAACGAATTTTTATTTTAGTACAGTGACACAAATGGAGAGCTATCTAGAAGTCAGGAAACCTTGTTAATTTTTAGAAAGTGTTTATAAAAAGGATTTTGAATTTCTCTTATATAGGATCATGTATTATACTTTTACTTTCATTCTCAAAATTTCTAATACAAATACATTTAATTTTCATTATTTTTAGCTGTGTGTTGTTGATAGTTGCACCCATTATTGAGATTTTCTTTTGTATCATTTTCATAAGGTCATTAAAAAATTCAAGTGACATTTTAATAAGTTTATTTTTTATAAGCAAACAATAATATTTTGCTAATTTCTTTTCCAATGTTTATTCCCAATATTTCTGGTTGGATTTTGTCATCCAAACTTCACAAATGGCAGTAGTTGCCATTCTGATTTTTGTCCCATTTTTAAAGGGAATGACTAGGATTTTGGATTGAATTTAATATGAACCTTAGATTAGAGGAATTTTGTTTTATTGAGGAAGAAACTGTTTCTTCCTGTTTCCAGATATTTAATTGGGAATAACTGTTGACCCTTGCTAAGTATTCTTCTGCCATTAGTTGAAATTATATATACACACATATATGTGTATGCCCGCTCGGTTGCACAGTTGTGTCTGACTTTTGCGACCCTGTAGACTGTAACCACCAGGCTCCTCTGTCCATGGGGTTTCTCAGGCAGGAATACTGGAGTGGGTTGCCATCTCCTTCTCCAAGAGATTTTCCTGACCCAGGGATTGAACCCATGTCTCCTGCGTTGCAGACTTTACCACTGAGACACCGGGGAAGCCTGATACCTCTCTATAAAATCTCTTTTAACCTGTGGTGATGGTGTTCAGCTGCAGCCTACACGGGTCCCATTCAGCTGCACATACTTAAGACTATATATCCTGGCGGCAGTAAATGAGTAGATCTCGACCACCTGTGGTGTCTGAAATTAATGTTACTACTCTCCTAAGCCTAGGGTTCGTCATGCCTGCACTGAGCTTTCAGTACGTATGTCTGTTCCCCAGTCCCTGCTCTTCTTGCTGACTCTGTATGCCTGTGTGTTGTGGATGCCCTGATTGTCCCGTCCTTCTGGTCAACTATGGTGGTCTCCTTCACCTTGTTGGACAGCTCCTCCTTCCCCGTCCACCTGCGTCTCTTAAGGAGGAGGATGTGGAGCTTCCTGAAATCTCCCTCCCAGTTGATGTAAAAAGCTCCCAAAGAAAGTTTGAATCCAATTTCTTGTCTTAAGAGTTTCCAGTTGATGAACACAAACTAATAATCTAGGCTCCTGTTTTGTTTTCCCAATCACTTATTGATTTGTCTGACAAGTACTTAAGTCCTGTATGAAATCACACTCATTTGGCTGTAGGTGGAATACTCTTTCATTCTTCTATATTGACCGTTGTTTCCATTTTTACTGTTCTCTACCTACCAGTGCCCCCCTTCCCGCCCCGCCCCACCCCACAGGAAAATAAAACCTACAAAGCTGGATCCTGTTTGCTGAAATCTTGCTCCAAAATGAATGGACTACTTTTTTATTTCACATCCTAGTCACCAGATCATAGTCCTTTGGATATGAGATACAGTTGAAATTTGCTACACTACATTCTATACTAATTTGTAATGTTGGATAGCTTCTAAGGAGGCTAAACATTTCAAACATTGAATTATAAAATCATATTTTTCTTTCTATCTGATCCTAGACTTAGGTAGCAATTTCTATAAATTTTGCCCAAAATGTAGTATAAATACATTAAATTGCATCTCTTGCTTTTCTTTCTCCCTCCTTCCTTCTTTCCTTTTACTTTGTGTGTTTAAAACATTCTTTAGTTGATAAAGTTTATTTTTCCCCTTTTTCTTAGAAAAAGTATTTAAATTTAGGACTCTAGCTTTGTTTTGATTAGATCCCATGGGAATTAATATGAAATGTATTGATTTTCACAGTTTTCTAAACAGTATATTGTTATGCATTCAATTTTTTCTTGACCTTGGTTTTCTTTAGGAAAAAACTCTCAAGTTTCCCAGTGTATGGCATTCTGTGTTCCTTTAAATTCATATAGTTAACTTAGGAATTCTTCAAAGTATATTTATTATTTAAAGAATACTATAATTGCATCAAAAATTGTGAAGAAAGATAAAAAGCAAAGCCATCATGCTAAAATAATTACTTAGATCTATTTTGTAATTTTTTATCATCTTTTCCCACATACATACTTGCTTTTATGGAATTGCATGAATTAGTTTTTTTGAAAAATATATTATTTGCCTTTATTTCTACCAATTGCTCCCAAATGATAGGAGGTTGTTATTTACCATTATGTCATAAGCATTTTCATATTGCTGCATAAGCATTTATAATTATTAAATGTATTAGGATGCGTTATGTTCTACCTATTGGAATTTGCTATAATTTGATTATTTCTTTATCTTTGGGAATTTAATTTATTTCTATGTGGGTGCTATAATAAATTGGAGAAGGCAATGGCAACCCACTCCAGTACTCTTGCTTGGCAAATCCCACGGATGGAGAAACCTGATAGGCTACAGTCCATGGGGTCCCGAAAAGTTAGACATGACTGAGTGACTTCGCTTTCACTTTTCACTTTCCTGCATTGGAGAAGGAAATGGCAACCCACTCCAGTGTTCTTGCCTGGAGAATCCCAGGGACGGGGGAGCCTGGTGGGCTGCAGTCTATTGGGTTGCACAGAGTCGGACACGACTGAAGTGACTTAGCAGCAGCAGCAGCTATAATAAATAATATTGAATCAGATTTATAACTTTTCTAGTGTTTCAGGTTATTTCCTTAAGACAGATTTACATAAAAGGGGGTTCTGGCACAGGAAGTATGAATATTTTTTATAGTTCCAACATAATGCCAATTTGCTTTCTGAAAGTGTTGGAGCATTTAAAAACACGATCAGATATGCATGAGCATCCCCATTTCTTTGTTCCCTTGACAGCATGAAATATAATTTAAAACAGTTTTTCCTAATTGAAGACATTTAAAAGGGAAATGTTTTTTATTTGCAGTTTCCTTTGATTTTTCATGAATGTGTTTATATGTTGCATTTCCTAGTTTTTGAACTCTCTGTTCATGTCACTGGACCATTTTTCATGTTCACCTGGCATAACATATCCTTCTAGTGGACCTTAATAGTTAGTAATAAAACATTAGTGCATTTTGTTAATCTGTATACTGTATTTTATTCTCCTTGGATACAACTCTTAATGAGCTCATTGATCAAAATGGTGAGAACAGTATTTGGTACTTGTTACTCCATACAGATTTTAGAAGATATATTAAATGTGCCTCACTCATGTTCTGTTCAAATAAATATATTCACATACTACATTTAAGTTCAGAATACACATTGTAAAAATCATAAGGTAAGTTTCCCCAAAAGCCAGAACATAAAGACTCATAAATAGCCACCATCCAACCATACAGCTGTCAGCTTTCAGTATAAACGTTTATGAATTAATCGGTGATTTTCACATGATTATCAATTAGTGTGCTAGGGTGCATAAAAATCATGCCTATCTGAATCTTGGAAAAATAGGTTAATTTAAAAAATTGACAGATAGCAAAGGAAAGATGGCCTGTTGGTGACTCTAAGCAGTCTGTACCCATACTTTTTTCTCCTGCGTGTGTAGTCAGGGTATAGAAGGGCTCTCCGGGTGAAGTGAGGAGAGCTGGAACCAGGGGTGATTTACCAAAGGTAGTTGGTTTGTCCAGCATAGTCATTTTGACCCCGACAATGAACAGATCCAGGATAAGGACCCCAGAAGATTCTGAGTCCAGCTGGGTCTGTTACCATCCATCAGGCCACTGTTCTTGGTCCCTGTCTGTGGAGCAGCCTCCGTTGCAGCTATCGAGGTGTCTGGGCAGACCCTCCCAAGCTGATTGAGTTTCTGCTGCTGCAGTTTCGCATTTCTTCTGTGTCTTCTTAATCCTAGGATTTGTGTGCTCTAAGTCACTTCAGTTGTGTCTGACTCTTTGCGACCCCATGGACTGTAGCCACCAGGCTCTTCTGTCCATGGGATTCTCCAGGCAATGGAGTGGGTTGCTACTTCCTCCTCCAGGGGATCTTCCCAATCCAGGGATTGAACCTGCTGTCCCTTTTGTCTCCTGTGTTGGCCTGCGGGTTCTTTACCACTAGTGCCTCTGAGAACCCAGGATGAGGTCCTGCTGATTTGACAGGGAGTAAGATCTAAGAATAGGTATAACCTGGTGGGGAGACTTACTGATTCTTTTTTTGGAATTTGGTCTCCTGTGATCTGATGAGTTTCACCCACTCTTTGCCTGCCCCCGCTACCCTCATAAGAACCACTCCTCTGTGGCTATTGAGTCCCGCAGAGAAACATAGAAACAAAAATGAAGCAACAGTGCTTTGGGAGGCAGACTCCCCCCAGCTCTCTGCTCCACATCCGATTTGCCCTGTGGACTGTTGTTGGGAGTGAAGCCAGGATTCCCTTGTGGAGTCTGGCCCAGCCTGGAGGAGACCTCTTGGAGTTTTGTGAATGAATTAGGTCCACAAAATGCTTAGAACAGTGGCTGGCACAAAGTCTGCACGTAATAAATGGAAGCTATTACCTTCTCCAGATAGGTTAGTTCTGTTTCCTGGGTTCTCCCTGGATAAAGTTTTCAGATGGTTACCAAGGATTTCTTATTAGAAATGGTGGCGATGAAATAAAAAGTATGCCCGATTGAACCATGTGTTTAATGCCTACAGTATTTTTTAAAAATGGTTTCTATGAATGCTTTTGAAACTTCTTGATTTTTTTTTCTTTCGTTCACTAAAAGAGGAGAGAAAAGCAATACTTTTCATCTATAGTTGTACATACTGTAGTTAAGAATTAGAATTCTATTAAAATGGAAGGCAGTCAACGTTTTAATTTTAGGTTCTGTACAATGTTCAGCGTATATTAGGTGCTTAATAAGCAATGAAGTCTTACACTTACGTAACCCTTGTGCCAAGTACATGCAGTTCTAAGTGTTTTACCTATGTTAACTCATTGGTCTTTTAACTCACTTCTATAAACTTGGCAGTGGTATTTTCGTCACTTTATAGGTGAGAAACTGAGACAGAAATTTGTTCAAGGTCCTTAAGCTGGAATAGCAAGCACATCTGGAATTCAAATCAAGTTTTATATATGTGTGTGTGTGTGTGTGTGTATGTCTTCAAGAGTCTGTAGTGTGAATCATTATATTCTATTATCTCTAAAAACATCTCATAAAACACCGGTGCACATCAGAAATGACTTTTATTGCTGATTTACACTGATGGGCAACACCATAGTCTTATAGTTATGGATGTAAAAAAAACAAAACAAGAAAAACTATCTGTATTCTATGGCCAAACTGCCTCTATCCCTACGTTTAAGCTGCATACACTTAGCTTGTACCTTTCCGTATTCTCACCGACCCTACAGATTTTCAGTCTGGTGGCTTCTTGACGTTTCACAAGTTGAGGGACAGACAGACTACCTCGCAATTTGTCTGCTGGACCAACGTGGTCTGCAGGGGTGGTAATTAGAATATGACTATCACTGTTAAGATGAGAAGAAGCTGGCATACCACAGCTGCTGATGTTGGAGAATATTTCATTGTAAAAGTTGGCTTTATTAAAATAAAATTGACAAAGCTGAAAAATATTTAAAGTGAACATTGTGGTGATTTGAAACACATGGTGAAAGGATTCTGTCATCTAGTTAATTAACACACGCATCACTTCACATCTTTTATTTGTGTGTGTGTGTGAGAACATTTAAGTTCTACAGTTTTAGCAAACTTCAGGTATATAATACAGTGCTGTCAACTCTAGTCATCGTGTTTTACATTGAATCCTCAGATGCTATTCATATTATACCTTGAAGTTTGTAGCCTTTTACCAGTCTCTCCCTATTTTCCTCACCCTTCCAGCCTCTAACAGTGACTTTTCTGCTGTTTCTGTGAGTTTGACTTTGTTTTTAGATTCTACCTTAAATAAGATCACACCGTATTCGTCTCTTTATTTTGCTTACTGGAATGCCCTCAAGGTTCATCCATGTTGTCACAAATGGCAGAATTTCCTCCTTTCTCATGGCTGAGTAAGTATACTCCATTGTATATATACCACATCTTCTTGATCCATTCATTCATTCATTAATGGATGCTTAGGTCATGCCCTTATCTTGGCTGTTTTGAATAATGCAGCAGTGAATGTGGGAATGTAGTTGTCTTTTTGATACCGTTTTCATTTCCTTTGGATGTATACTCCAATGTGGGATTGCTGAGAACATTCCATTTATCAGAGAGCCCACAAACTGTTCTTGGAAGGAAGGGATTAGTTATGGTGCATTTAGACAATATTGGGAAAAGAGTAGTGGGTTTCAGTTGCTCAGATATAACCACCCACTAAAGGGAGAACTCTGTTCACTGTACACGCGTCCCATACAGTCTCCATGAGACCCCTGTCAAAGCTGGATGTACAAAGAGAAAGTCTATCAAAAGCATTCTGACTTACTTTGCTGTAACTATTAATAATGATTCTTCATTAAAAATAAAATTTTCTAGGGTGAATGGTAAATCATGGGGGTCATTGTATAATAGTCTTAAACCAGGACTCTCTTGGGCAAAGACTTTTGTATAGTCACCCTAGTTCTGACCATTTATGAAAATAGCAGTTTCTCCATTTGGGCAGTTCTGCCATTGTTCCTGACTTTCAGCTTGAGAATGGCATTCCCTGCTCATTGCTTTTTCTGAATTAATTTCTAAAGTTACCTTTAATTTGCATCTTTTAAAAAAATCCCTGATTTTCATTATTCCTTGAAGAGCTTTGTCAGCCTTAAGGCTGTCCTGTTATTCAAACTTCATAGTAATAAGCAGACAGCCTGGTCACCCAGCCAACAAAGATCCAGACTTTGGATGCCTCCTGGGGCGAATAGGCACACGTACAGAAGACATCTCCACGTTCTAAAACACAATCCTGAAGGTCCAAATTTCATTAGCATGCTGCAAAACTTTCAGAATTTCATATGAAGTTGAAGCATTATTTACAACATAGACTTTGAAGCAGCTGAAAAAAAATGAAGATGTTCTTCTGAGCCAAATATTCAAGATACTTCTCTTTTGTACCCAAGAACATCATTCAGAGGGGCTTGAGAGTCTCTTAAGTTTCCTTAAGCCTCAGAAGTAGTGCAGGGACTACATTTACAAATTCATTATCCCATAGTGCCAGAGGACCACAACTGTCTTTGCACACAGCTCGTGATTGATTTCTGGATGCTGAAAGGGCATTTGGATAAAATGGCTCTGTGGGAGGCATTCATAAATTCTTCCCTCTTCTACTTCAAATATATAACACTGCGTTGGTCTATTACTGTTTAAAAATGGTAGTGATAAAAGATGGTAGGAATCCAGTCACATCGAAGGCATTTATTTAAACTTAATATGTTGATTTACCACCCTTGATACTGTACCTGTCAGGGCAGACCTCTGTCCCCGTCTCTCCACTAGGCGGGAACTGCAGAGGATCCTTATCCAAGGATTTAAGAGGATCCTTAACAACAGCAGTTTCAAAGACTGAAATACAGGTCCCTTACTTTGTGTTTCTGCTTTTGGATAAATAGTTTTGTCTTCCCTTCTTAAATTGTTTTCCTGGTTGGGGGTCTGGGTTTTTCATGACTGAATTTTTGTTCTATGTTTCCCTCCCCCCTTTACTCCCTGCCTCCCTCTCTCTTTTCCTTCCTTCCTTCCACTCATCCCTCCCTCCCTTCCTTATCCTCTTCCTCCTTTCCTCCCTCTTTTTCTTTTTCCTTCTTTCACTATCACTCATGATGCACCTACTTCTTTCCAGGCACAAGAATTTCTTTTTTTCTTTTTTTTAAAGTTAATGTATTTGGCTACATCAGATCCTAGTTGCGCCATGTGGGATCTTTCACTGGGGTGCACAGACCCTCTAGTTTTGACGTGCAGGCTTAGTTGCTCTGCAGCAGGTGGGATCTTATTCCCTGGCCAGGGATGGAACACATGTCCCCTGCATTGCAGGGCGGATTCTCAACCCCTGGACCACCGGGGAAGTCCCCACAAGACTTACTGAATCATATTCTCTGATCTCAGACTCAGTTTTGTGGAGAGCCAGGGCAAGGAGGTAAAAACTGAGATTGACCTAATAAAAATCGTAAGATTTGGATAGTTCTGGTTACCATTGTCCATGTCCAAAACTCATTTAGGATGCTCCTGTTAAATGAGTATGAGGACCAGTAACAGCACTTTTTTCTCTCAATTTCATAAAAGTCCTGTTAGACACTTGTTTGAAAATGGAATATATTTAAATACATGGAGTCCTCGGAGTTCTCATAGCATCTTTGGATTTAAAAAAAAAACACATTTTTTTAAAGTAGTTGTTTCACCCTTGCTCTTTAAGTGGTATCTATAATTCCTCTTGTAACTACCTATCATTCTCTATTGAGCATCTCTTTTCAATACTGAAGTTGCATACCCCTGTCTTAAATTATAGAGTGAATGAAAGCATATGGTTAATTCTCTGAAAACAGTTTTCAATAAATAAGCATATTGTCCAATTTAAGGAGACAGTGTAAGGACTGAATTCTTTTGTGTATTGAGTGTCATTTAGGTAAATTAACGCAGGATATGTCACAGGAAGAAATACTGCTTTGGCAACTTAGCCCTGGTTTAAATCCTCTATTTCCTAGAGCATTCCTCATGTCCCTGACCTCAGGGATTCAGCCTGTGGTCACTAACCTCAGCTGCGGTCGTCATTTTTATTTTCAAACCCTGAGTAGATAACCCAGACCAGCGGGCTGTTCCGAGTGCTGAGTGTGCCGGTATGCCATCCTGGTGTTCTTTTTCAGTATTTTCACTTATATATGTACTTTCCCTTTGAAAATTCTTCAAGGGCAGAGGCGATCACTTCAGCTTATTTTTTTTATATCACACAAAATAAGTTCTAAAGAGAGCATGAAAAACAGTACAAGGCATTCAGGATTCAGACAGCTGTCTCTCATTTAACTTGTGTTTCGGGCTGCAGTCCATGGAGAGCAAAGAGTTGGACACGACTGAGTCGCTGAGCACACTCGCTCCTTTGCTTACTTCTAGCGTCACCCTTCCCCCCAAACCTCAGGAATTTGTTCCTGTTTATTATTTAAGAGTTTAATTAAAAATTTTACCAGCTTAGAGATGGAAAAAATGCTGAGTAGCTAATTAAAAGTTTGAGTTTGGGGGGAGAATGGATACATGTGTACTTGTGGCTGAGTTCCTTTGCAGTTCGCCTGAAGCTGTCATGACATTGTTAGTTGGCTGTGTTGTTATCATTTAGTTGCCCAGTCGTGTCCACCTCTTTGTGACCCCTGGACTGCAGCATGCCAGGCCTCTCTGTCCCTCACCATCTCCTGGAGTTTGCCCAGGTTCATGTTCATTGCATCGGTGATGCCATCCAACCATCTCATTCTCTGATACCCTCTTCTGCCCTCAGTCTTTCCCAACATCAGGGACTTTTCCAATGAGTCACCTGGTTGCATCAGATGACCAAAATACTGGAGCTTCAGCATCAGTCCTTCAGGTGAATATTCAGGGTTGATCTCCCTGGGGTGATTGGCTGTGCCCCAATACAAAGTAAAAAGTTAAAAAAAAAAAGGAAACTATTTCAAAAGATCATAAAAGACACTACTCTGAATAGGGGCATGTTAAGATCACTCAGAAAACAGGAAGAGTTTGCATTTTTGACCAATTCTTTCTACTTGCTTGAAAGTGGTGTCAGACTTACTATAAAGCTTTAAAAAGTTGACAATAAGTGATATTTGATTAAAAAAAAACCTCTTGTAAGCAATCTTATTTTGCTCAGAAAATAATAATTGTCTTGAATTCAATTTCATGCTATAATTACACACAGTATGCTTTATTTGAAATTGTAGGCACAATAAAAATAAAGATTTCACTTTTATACACTCATTATTTCTTATTTTAAAAAATAAAAGAAAGACTCCCCCCAAATATAATGAAGCCATTACAAAAGAAATGGGGTAATCAATTTCTAATATATAGCACCATGGCAATGAAATGAGCCATAATTTAAATAAAGTCATCTTCTGTTAGGTCGGCAAAATGCAAAGAAAGCATTTTACTAGCATCTCATTTCTCTCTAGTCAGAAAGATGAGGCTAATGAAAGGACTATAAGGTTAATAACAATCTCATTTTGTTCTACCATTTCTTCTCTCAAAACATAAAGCAATGTTTTGACAAAGTCTTCTTGTCCCTTCAAACACAATTTCAAAGTAACTTTTAGAAATGAATTAATTTCCCCAGATGAGAATGTTGTATAAGTTGGTTAAAAATAAACACTCCAGAATTAGGAGTTTCCTTCAAGTTTCCTCCCAATTCCTCAGCATGTAGAACCTCAATTCCCCAACTGGGGATCAAACACATGCCTCCCGCATTAGAAATACAAAGTCTTAACCACTGGACTGCCAAGGAAGTCTCTCAAAAACTTGGGTTCTCTTTGGCTTGTACCACTGCATAGGATACGTCATTTGCTTTTTGTCATCTCTGAATCTTTAGAAAAGAAAGGAAAAGATGTATTAGGTATCAAATCAGTAGTGTTGTTGTTCAGTCAGTATGTCCTGTTGGACTCTGTGCAAACCCATGGACTGTAGCCCACCAGGCTCTTCTGTCCATGGGATTTCCCAGGCAAGAATACTGAAGTGGGTTGCCATATCCTTCTCCAGGAGATCCCCCAAACCCAGGGATCAAACCCATGTCTCCTGCATGATTCACCAGATTCCTTACTGGTGAAGCACCTGGGTAGCCCATCCAATTAATAATACATGTGACTAAAAATATGATGATTATTGAAGTGAGTGAGTCCCATATATGAATCCCAGAGCTCATTTATGACTCAGTCGAGAGCCACTTTTTATTTTTGTTTTTTGACAGAAATAAGAGATTATAATCTGTTTTTGAACATTTTGTGACTTCTCAACCAGATTTCCTACATTAATTTTTCCAAACCTCCTTTTCTTGTTAGGTTTCAATTTTATGTTTCTTCCACATTCTTGAAAAATTGCCTTGGCTTCTTTTTAGGAGAAATATAAATTGTTTTGTTAGGAGGTCACTAAATTACTTACATCTTAGTTTCAGTGTATTTTTTTCTTTGACATCTATTTGATTCATCTTCTTTCTTAGAAAAAGAACAAAAGCTTAGTGGAATATTGAGGGAAACAGACATTTTAGAACATGCTAAACTTGTGTGACTTTGAGTCAAGAATTTAACCACGGAAGCTTCAGTTTTCTCATCTTTAAAATGGGTGTAAGGACACCTACTTCACCAGATTGTTGTGAGGTGCGTTATATAAATACATAGTAAAAGGTGTAGCCTATAGGTAGTACAAAATATATAGTAGCTCTTATAAAAATAAAATGTTCATTCCTTTTTATTTAAAATTTTCTGGATTTTAAATCTTTCTCTTGCCCTGGTTTCTCCTCCTTGGTTTGCAGTTAAACATAGGTTTCTTTCTGCTCCCCTTCATTTGATCTTGCTGAGATACTCAGAAGCCATTATCCTGCTTTGCTGTCTTTCTTCCCTAGAATTTTAATAGTGATTGTCTCCTTTTCTTTCTTCTGTACTCCTTTAATTCCCTGTAATCTGTCCCCCCACACCCCAACAGAGCACCGTAGAGGCTGTACTTTGAAAGGTACCTAACAAGCTGTCCAACTAGATGACCTTTTCTGTGTCCCCTGTCCTTTTATTTATTTTTTTTCTTTTTTTTCTCTTTCGTCCCGTTCCCTGCCCCCCACCTCCCGCCACACACACACAAGGGCTGCCGACTGAAAACTGCAGGGAATAAAAATAGCAGTGCTGACGAGGCAGAATGGGGGCCAGAGCACATGAAAGGTCTGGGGCTGGGGTGGCAGAGGTGGAGAGACCCTGGGATTCCCCAGCCCCATGAGCACCTTCCAATGGAGCCGTGGGGGTGTCCGGGCCCGTTCCTGCCACTGCAGAATTGGGGACCCCCAGGGGTGCCCCCGGGGACCCACTGCCCCCAGGGTCTCGGGGGCGAGCTCTGCCCCAGGGAGTAGGGGCTGTGGCTACTGTGGACAGAGCCCTGGCCCCTCACGAGCCGTGTGCCCCAGGTAAGTGACAGGACCCTCTGAACCTGAGCCTTCCCTCTGAGAGGACTCGAGGGACAGAGGTTTGTGTAACATGGACTGGGGCTGCTGACGCCCCCTCCTCCTCCCCTGCATTCTCTCTCAGAGGCCCCTGGGCTCAGATCTTTCATGTCCCTTCTATGCATCTCTCCTATCACCTGGAGAGAGTGAGCCTTCCCACTGTGGTCTGGAGGGTCCAATCCCTTCTCTCCTCTCTGCCTTGCCTTCCTGGGAGCCTTCTCTAAACCCACCCCTTCCTGCCATCACCCACGCTTTTCTCTGTTCTGGTGGCCAGAGTTGCCCCCAAAGGCAGGGACTTCGTCAGGACCGCCTCCAGCATCTGGCCAGGAGTTCAATGCCTTCAGCATTAGCTTCAGGGCTTCCCCTCCCCTGGGCCTGGGTGGGTCAGGGCAGGGAAGCCGGCTGGGCAGACTTTGACACTCAGGCCAGCCTAGAGCTGGAGGCGACCCTGAATCCTGAGCCTCCACCCTATGCAGGTTCGGATGCAAAAATGACAAGGAAGCCCCTGTCCTTTTAATATCAGCAGAATCACCAGTGGGAACACGTTGCCTACTCGGAATGATCGTCTTTCTTGAAAATAAGTAACTCCCCTTAGAATTGTGGTTATTTCACACAACACAAAATGTGTGTTTATGTATAACATATATAATTCAGTTTTCATTCGAATCCCACAGAAGGGCAGTGCCAGAGAATATTCAAACTACCATACAATTACTCTCATTTTGCATGTTAGTAAGGTAATGCTCCAAATTCTTCAAGCTAGGCTTCAACAGTACATAACCAAGAACTTCCAGATGTACAAGCTGGGTTTAGAAAAGGCAGAGGAACCATAGATCAAATTGCCAACATTTGCTGGATCATAGAAAAAGCAAGAGAGTTCCAGAAAAGCATCTACTTCTGCTTTATTGATTATGCCAAAGCCTTTGACTGTGTGGATCATAACAAACTGTGGAAAATTCTATAAGAGATGGGCATACCAGACCCCGTTACCTGCCTCCTGAGAAATTTTGTATTCATCTCAAGAAGCAGCAGTTAGAATTGAACATGGAACAACAGACTTGTTCCAAATAGGGAAAGGAGTACATCAAGGTTGTATATTGTCACCCTGCTTTTTTAACTTATATGCAGAGTATATCATGTGAAATGCTGGGTTGGATGAAGCACAAGCTGGAATCAAGATTGTCAGGAAAAATAACAACCTCAGATATGCAGATGATATCACTCTAATGGCAGAAAGTGAAGAACTGAAGAGCCTCTTGATGAAGGTGAAAGAGGAGAGTGAAAAAGCTGGCTTAATTTAAAACTCAACATTAAAAAAACTAAGATCAAGACATCTGGTCCCATCACTTCATGGTGAATAGAAGGGGATAAAATGGAAACAGTGACAAACTTTATTTTCTTTGACTCAAAATCACTGCAGATGGTGACTGTAGCCATGAAATTAAAAGATGCTTGCTCCTTGAAGAAAAGCTATGACAAACCTAGACTACATATTAAAAAGCAGAGGCATCACTTTTGCCAACAACAGTCCATATATAGTCAAGGCTATGGTTTTCCAGTAGTCATGTACAGATGTGAGCGTTGGACCATAAAGAAGGCTGAGCACTGAAGAATTGATTCCCTTAAACTGTGGAGTTGGAGAAGCCTCTTGAGAGTCCCTTGGACAGCAAGGAGATCAAACCAGTCAATCCTAAAGGAGATCAAACCTGAATATTCATTGGAAGGCTGATGCTGAAGATGAAGCTGCAAAACTTTGGATGTGAAGAGCCAACTCATCAGAAATGACCCTGATGCTGGGAAAGATTGAAGGCAAAAGGAGAAGAGGGTGGCAGAGGATGAAATGCTTAGGTATCATCACCAACTCAATGCACATGAATTTGAGCAAACTCTGGGAGACAGTGAAGACTGCAGTCTGGTAAGCTGCAGTCCACGGAGTTGCAAAAAGACGGACAGGACTTGGCGACTGAACAACAGCGATATTTCATTATAATTACAGTTTCTGTTAGAAAAGTTTTTGGAGAGGAAGTGAATCTGTATTTTTCTATGGAGTATATAGTGGACTGGGATTGTCCTTTCTTAAATGATTCAACTCTTCTTAGTAATAAAAATAGTAGGTCCATATTGAGAAATCATACGATATAGCAGTGTGTAGATTCTGTTTTTTTACTTTCACTCTTTTCTTAGTCTTCCCATATGGTCTTGACTCATTTGATAGAATACTCAAGACATTTGAAATTCTGAACTTAGGTTAATAAGGAAGTTTCTCTTTCCTCCAGGTCAGGTGTGGTGGACTGGCAGCAGCTGAGCGAAAGGGGTCTCGCTTGGTGGCCCCGGCATTCCCTCACCTTGTTCTTCTCTTGTTCTCCCCATGAGCTCACTGGAGCTTCCCCTGGTGCAATGCAGAGAGGGGGCATGGTCATGCCTGACAACTCTACGTTAGCAGTACAGAAATCCTCTCCTGATCCTTCACCACTGGTCAGCCACTCTTTTATGTTCTAGACACTGCAAGCAGGAGCCAGACCCTCAGCCATCAGCCCCTGAGCTAAACCAACACAGCAAGCTCCTCTGGTTCCCTCTGAAGCCAGGAGGAGACAGAAGTCTCCTCCAGAGGGAATGAGTTAGGACCAAACTCAGTGATGACTCCCGCCAAAGAGATACTGTCTCTTGTCCTCTCTCCTCTCACTGCTCAGCCCTCTTCTCATATCCTTGACGTGAATGAGGAGCTCAGTGGTTGTGGAGATGGTCCTTAAACACTTTCATTGAAAATCTACGTATGTTGACCTGAGATCTCACTTTGAAACCTCAGCATAATTGCATCTTGGTCCCTAGCAAAGAATTCACTGTTTTGCACATTTACTCTATTTACTCTGTTGCACATGCTCAACATTCGTATACTATAGACATCTTTTAATGTTAGTACGTTCTTTCCTTTTTCTGCAACAGGACATTGAGGCTTAGAGATTTTAAAGTTCTTGCTCACGTATATACAACTGGAGTATGGAGTATGCTGTGAAACAGGTGTTTGACCCTAAGTTGCCTGATATTAAAGCCTGTGATTATACATGATGTATGTGTTTTGTCAGGGCAAACTGCTCCAGTGTCCCTGTCTGGAAAATCCCATGGATAGAGGAGTCTGGCATGCTATAGTCCATGGGTTTGCAAAGAGTTAGATACGACTGAGTGCATACGTGCACGTGTGTACACATGCCCTCCCCATATGTTTTGTATCTGAATCTATGTGTTATCTCCTAGCTTCTCAGAGAATACCCCAGACTCCTGGGAAGTAAAGTTTCATGTAAAGAGAAAAACATTTCCCAATTTTTGTTTAGATGTTACCACATCTCCAGGAGAGGACCATGGATATTGATGATTTTGCAAGAAATCTGTAAATACAGGTGGTTACAAAGTCACTTCGATTGGATACATAAGGAAGAAGGGTAAATAGATGTGGCTTCTGCCCACAAGAGGCTATGGGCCTTTAGATTGCTCGTTCATTGATTTATTCAATAATATTAATTGAGCAGTCTGTCACAGTAATTAACAAGAGAGACCAAGCCTCTCTGTCATGGAGCTTATTGTTCCTCTGGGAGAGATGGATACATATAAGAGGATTTCAGGTTGTAACAAAGGGTGGGGATCTGTCAGTCACACTAAGGGGATGATATGTGGCTGTGATGCTGAAGAAAGGCCTCTGTGAGGATTAGTTTGGCTTCATGCCTGAAGGCAGAGAAGAAGCCAACCACGGGACAAGTTAAAGGAAGAGTCTCAGGGGGTCCAGGGAGATCACTATCTGAGACTGGGTGCATATGGCTAGTCCCAGCGATTGTTGGATGGTGAGGTCAGGGCTCTGGGCTACAGACGGGCCACAGTGGACCCTTGGGCTTGAGCCCCATGGTTGGGTCCTCTGTTGGCTCTGGTTTATATTCCGTGTGGCCTCCAGTCCAAAGCACCTGAGAGTGTCCGGTGTCCTTGGCCTGTGCATCCCACCACTGGTTCCTTGTCCACTCCAAACACTCTACTATGAGGCCCTAAGTATACGTAGAATGTGCAGTCTTCTCCGTTTTACAATTTATAATCTTCACAACGGTTTTCAAGGCAGATTGTTATCATCCTCGTGTCTCAAAATTTTAATCTCATGCTCAAAAGGACAGAGTGACACTTTCCTTGATGGGATTTGCTTGTTACTTCAAAGGAAGCACCCAAAAAGAGATTTTTATGTATTGTAGAGGGCAGAATTCTCAGAGTCCTGACTTTTGGTGTAAATACAGCTTCTTCTAGTTAGTTGGTCAAGCGCTAATCTAGGTTTTTCTGGAGGGGAGTTGGCAGATGCAGTTAGGGTTCCAAATGAGTTGATCTGACGATAGGGAGGTGATCTGGGTGACCCTGACCTGTGAACCCTTTAAAATAAGAGAGTTTCTCTGGCTGGTCGTAAAGAGGAAGACAGAGAAACGTGCTCTAGCTGGCATGGAAGAAAACATGTGTTCATGGTGTGACCCACTGGAGAGCAAATCATGAGGCAAGGAGCAGCAGGCAGCCTCTAGGACGGAGGCACTGCCAGCTGGAAAATGGGACCGCCATCCCAGAGCTGGAAGGAAGTACATCCCGTGACTCACAGTGAACTTGGACGAGGAACAAAGCTCCAGGTGAGGACACCTGGCCAAACCTTGATTTCAGCCAGATGAGATCTGGAGCAGAAAATCTGGCCACAGTGTGCCCAGACTCTGACCTACAGAAATGCGAGGGAAGAACACTTGTATTGTTCGAAACACCGTTTGTGGTCATTTGTTAGACACTAAGAGGAAACTAGGACACACAGGCTGTTCACCGGTTTTAGGGGCTTAGATGATGCAAATAAGACTATGGTGGTTTTGAAGACGGGTTTAGGCAGCAAATTTCTGACTGAGAAATCAATCATAGTTACTTGAAATCACCAATAAAGGTCAATGTGATGCTCTGTGACCAGCACAATGGAACATTTTAGAGGCATTCTTCATCTTCTTATACTTCTTTTATTACCGCAAATATTTGAATTCAGATAAGATGATTGTACCTGTATTTGTTGTTCATGCTGTTCCCACAACAAATGCCCTTACTATTAGAAATGTATTTATGATTAGGAATGCACCTATGTGTTCTCAAGTTCCAGTCTTTCCTTAGACATGAACAGATTAGCACTTATGACCTTCACCAGAACACCTACATTCATCATATGAAAGGTAATATGGGTACCAAAAATGTAGATTGCTTGATAACTGCAGCATTATATTTTGAAAAGCAAATAAAAGTATTAAATGATTCTGAGTAGAGGAGAACAACATTTCCCAATCCCACATATTTTTATTATGCATACATAGAGAAATGCTGTTTAGCAAAGATAGTTTGTTTGCTAATTGAGGATGTCAGCCTCAGATGAAGAAACTGTGGATTTCATTGAACAGTCAAACACATTTAGAGCATCATCAGTGCTGACATGTGGAAGATATATCTCATCAGTTTTCATTTTTGAGGAATGACAGGGCACGTACCTGTGTCTCCATAGAACATTGAAAACATGCTGAGTATCACATCAGGAAATAGTGCCTTTTTGGAGGTGTTCCTAACTGGTTTCATAGCAGGGGAACATAGGAAAACATTGGCTCCTGTATTTGCCATCACAAATTGGTAAGCAGCTATGAAGATAAGAACATGACCTGGGTGATGGTCAGCTGGGTCATGTCTGTAGGAAAAGGAAGCATGTCTTTTGTAATCACCTTGCAAAGCTGACCAAAGAAGTGAGCCAAACCAGATCACACAAAATAACTTCTAGAGTTATTTGTACAACAGATTATTAAGTGCCTGATGGGAGCAGATATGCTTATTATGAAATGTAGATTTAAAACTTCTATATAAAAATATCCGAGGTTGTTTCTCTGATCACCCAGTACAGTCTTTAAGCTAATGAATGTTGAAAACTTCCAGAACCTGATCACATACTTATAATTTCCCTCTGTTCTTGAGTGGGATTAGAATACAAAATGCTAAATGTAAAGCTTTATTTAAACCTAAACTTTAACTCTATATATTTGAACCGGTTGATTTTCTCTGACAGTACTCTTGCACATTTTAGTGCTGTACTTTGCTGAAAAATGCCTTGGGATGTGTTTGCATCAAAGGTGCTATAGAAGTTTATTTGTATTGTGCTCAAAGTGAATGCATTCTCTCCAGATTGCAAGCACAATCAATAAGATGAATGAGTTTCTTGAACTCATTTAGTGCCTTGTCTATAACAGCCCCATTACCAAGCCACCATGTAACTTGGCAACTGTTCATCAGCGGTGGCCTCCGGACTGAATAAGCAAGAAGGAAATACAGCCACTGGCTTCAGCACTTCATGTTATACCTGATGCTCTTGGCAGGCTGTGATTGAAAGCAGGTCCTTGCCACATGGCCCTCTTAAGACGTCTTTTCTAGAAAACTTTCTGCTTTTAAGAAACACGTCTACATGATAGTTGAAAGGCTTGTGAGTTAGAAAAAGGCAAAGCCCAACTTGAAAAACGTACTCCCACTCAAACCTTTAGGATTGACTCTATTTCTAAGCCATTTAACTTTGTTCTCGTTTCTACCTGGTTGTTTATGTTCAGCATTTAAGTTGCCAAACAAAGAAACAAACCAGAAAAGGATTAATTTGATTCACTAAAATAATTTCCCCCTCCCCCCGATTTAAAAACTTTTCTTGTATAAAAATTCAAGCCCAGAGATTCTCCTGCAATAATGAAAGACAGTGTGGACTTTGCAGTAGGATTTGTGCCAAAGAGATGCATACCTTCTGGTCAAATGGGTCAGGCTGGACCAGCTGATCCTGAGTGTGCTACATTTCAATGGGAAAAGGCTCTTGACTCCAGCGGCCACATTTGGGCCAAAGCAATGCCATTTGATCTTTTCAGATGTCATATGGGTGAAATAAACTTGATTTCTCTGTGTCCCTGGTCCTCAATCCACACATTGAGATAGCCTTAATCTGGTATCCATGGATGAACTTTAGGGCATCTTTAATCTCCTTAAATCTACTAAACATTGTTATATCTGTGTGCAGATATGGGTGTTTTCTGGGAATTAGCGACTTTGCTCTTATCAAATTCTCAAAGTCAGCCATTAACCTTAAATACTTCATATTTTGGTAATTTTTTACGAATATAGACACAGACATAAATATACTATTTTAATTAATGAGATAACAGTTCTAGCTTTTGTTTTTTTCCTCTTACTTCACCCCCTGCAATCTTTCTACCTCCACCAGAGTGATCCTTCCCTAGGCGTAACCAGCCACTCTTTGGGGGTAACCCATGGTAACAACTTGGTGTGTATTACTCTTCCTTTTCTCAGTACTCATATTATCACATATGAAATTTGCATATTTGTATATATGAATGTATATGCATATATTTGTATTTATGGGGGGCTTTTGTTAAAAAGTGCATTATATTATGCACTATTTTTTAAATTCAATAATATATGATGGAAGTTCTTCTAAGTAAATGGGTATAGAAAACTTGCTCTTGTTACAGGTTACATGGTATTTAAGGAAAGGTGTGACCTCATTTACTTGATTATTCTCCTTAACTGGTGCATATTCACTTACCCCCTCATTCTGTCAGTATGAGCAATGCTTCAGTAAACATCCTTACACATGTATCTTTATCAGCTGTTGCTCTCACTGTTTTGGTGGAGATTCCTAGAAATAGCCTGGCTAGGAGAAAAGGTATGTTTTACATTTTAATAGGTGCTGCCAGACATGAAGTTAACCGCACATTTCTATCAGCATCAAACAAGAATTCCCTTTCACCTTTCTACAGTAGGTTTAATGCCCTTTTTTAAAAACGTGATTTTATTTATTCACTTTGTTTGTGTTGGTCTTCATTGCTCCACTGGCTTTTCCCTAGTTGTGGCGAGCAGGGGCTACTCTTCCTTGCGGTGTGCGGGCTTCTCAAGATTCGTCTCTTGTGGAGCATGGGTTCTCGGGCACTCAGGCTCCAGTAGCTGAGCACATGGGCTCGGGAGTCGCGGTTCCCAGACTCTTGAGCACAGGCTCAGGAGTCGTGACACACGGGCCTGTAGGATCCTTCTGGATCAGGGATCAAATCTGAGTCTCCTGCATTGGCAGGCAGATTTTTTGTAACTGAGCCATCAGGGAAGCCTGGGTTAATGCTCTTTTAAAAATTTTGTGTGCCTGAGGTCAATAAACTAATATTTCATTTTAAATTAAATTTGCATTTTCTGAAGACTAGTGGGTTTAAGCACCTTTTAAAATACCTACTGGCCAATTGGAATTGCCTTTTCAGGACTTTCCCATTCCTATCCTTGGCCATTTTTCTGTTGGTTTCCTTGACTTTTTGATACTAATTTTAGAGATTTTCTAATATAGTATAGCTCATTAACCTTTTAGTTGTCATCTGTGGAAAAAAGTGCCAATGTTTTCCCTTGAATCTTTATGGAATATTTTACTATAATTTAATTTTTAAAGTACAATTAAATATGGCCATGTTTATTGGAATTTTGAAGTTCAGAAGTCTTCCCTAGTCTGTAAGGTATTCTTATAGCAAATCCTGAGATAAAACTCTGCAATCGTTATAGCAAATACTTGGGGAGTAAAAGTTTGGACAAGGACACTTTCTGTTTATCATCAGGGCTTAGTCTCTTTATAGAGTTTTTCATTTTTTTATTGAAGTGTAGTTGGATTTACAATGTTGTGTTAGTTTCTGGTTCAGTTACACATGTATATACATATTTTTTTTCATATTCTTTTCCATTATGGTTTATTGCAAAAAGTGATTGCAGGTCCCTGTGCTATACAGTAGACCTTGTTGTTTACCTGTTTTATAGATAGTAGTTTGTATCTGCTAATCTCAAACTCCTAAGTTATCCCTCCCCCACCTCCTTCCCCCTCTGGTAACCATAAATTTGTCTTTTATGTCTGTGAGTCTGTTTCATAAATAAGTTCATTAGTATCATATTTTAGATTCCACACAGAAGTAATATCATATGGTATTTGTCTTTCTCTGACTTCACTTAGTCTGATAATCTCTAGGTCCATCCATGTTGCTGCTGATGGCATGATTTCATTCTTTTTTATGGCTGAGTAGTATTCCATTGTGTGCACATAACTACATCTTCTTTATTCATACTGATGTGTCTTTTAATAAAGTTTTAATGACTTGCAAAAGTTTTATCCCAAATTTATTACCAAACCACTGTCAAAATTTACTGTAAACAGTTTGTTTATGCACTGTGGTATTTCTGTTAGAATATTGTCTTGTACTGGCATGTTAAAAACCTGTTAAACATTATTATTCATCATCTCTCCTGCTCTTCCCCTGTGATTAGGCCTCTGTGGGTCTCAGTGTTTACCTCTGTTGATATAACTTAGAAAGTATATTTAATATCTTAGGAAATATATCTGTTGTGTAGACCAAAACATTTCTAGCCTGAGAGAAATTATTTGCTATTAATTGAGATTCTTTGCTCCTAATGAATGACAGTGTATGGAGTCCATAGTGCAAAACTTGTTAAAAAACAAACTTTGGTTAAAATTTTCTCTAAATGTTGAATGGGGAAAAAATAACTTACCATTGTCTCATCATTATCTTTCCTTATATAAGTACAGATATTGACAATTTCTCTTTTTTCTTTTTTATTTTCCTGCTTAAAACAGATAAGGGAAAGAGGAAGTTACTGAGGAACTGGAAGCATCTCAGGAATGTAGCCACATAGTAACTCAGTAGGAATGTGAAGGAGACTGATTACTAAAGCCTTGTCTGAGAAAGTCTAGGAAGGGCATTAAGGTATTTGATGCCCATTTTCTGTGAAGACTTAACTTCATAGTAAATAGGCTGGCTGGTTTCAGACCCTAATAAAGGGGAGGTTTAGGAAGTTGTGTAATTAGAGGGCTCAGACAGTGAATATGTGAGGCGCTAATACATAATGCTTGCATTACAATAATTCCAAGGCCCAGGGCAGTTTGATTTCTGGATGTCCCCGTGTCCATGTGAAATACTACTTTCTGAAATGTCTCTTAGATGTGTGGCGGTCACCCCTTTGTTGTTGTTCTGCTCAATTGTGTCTTGACTTTTTGTGACTCCATGGACTGCAGCTCACCAGGCTCCTCTCTTCATGGGATTTCCCAGGCAAGAATGCTGGAGTGGGTTGCCATTTCCTTCTCCAGGGAATCTTCCCAATCCAGGAATTCCACCCATCTCTCTTGAAACCCATCTCCTGAAGTGGCAGGCAGACACTTCAGTCTGTCTCCTTGCCGTGGTCACCACGTATAGAGTCACAGGTCTTCCTCCCCAGCCCTGGGTGCCCATAGACATTGTCTACTTGTCCCCAAAGCTGTCTGTGGGAACAACATGGCCACTGTCATGCCCCATGAGGGGACCAGAGACCATGCCGTGCTGTCCCCAGGTCCCCACTGCTCTGTACTTCTGGGGCTGCCCTTCCTTGACTGCAGGGCTGTGATGGTGTCCTTCCTACGGTGCCAGGCAGACAGACGCCATGCCCTGCTGGGTGCTGTGCTGTGACCTGGGTGCACCGTCAGGATCTTGTCATGGCTCTGATCACATGCACTGTCTTCTGCATAACCTTTAGCTTCAGATTTCCTATGGGCATCAGCTCAAAAAACATAAACTCTTCACGTGGACTCTCAATAGTTCTTAGGGAACAGTAATCTCAGTTCATGCTTAACATCCATTTCCCCTATCATAACAAGAACAACTGCAGCAGCAACTCATGTAGCTGCAACTCACCCCATTACACAGATGATTTCTCCCCCGTTCTTGTGCTAAGCAGTTTCTCTCCTTGAAGCCACAGTTATCAGCTGCTTTGCATTTGCAAGACTAAATAACTCATTCAAGTGGTTTCCAGAACAAAAAGAACAGTGTGTCTCAATTTTTTTTTTTCTTAACCTTTGGCAAACAGAGCATTGTTCTAATTTTTTTTTTTCTCCTAACTCCATTCACGTTTTGAAGAAGCTCAGAGTGCCTGAGACTCCTCTTTCTTCCACCTCAGAATCTCCCTCAGGAGGAAAGCTCTTTTAGGCTGTGACCTAAGATGACCCACGGAGAATATCTCCCTTTCAATGAGTTCAGTGTTGTTCAGTTGCTCAGTCATGCCCGACTCTTTGTGACCCCATGGTCTGCAGCATACCAGGCTTCCCTGTCTTTCACCATCTCCCGGAGTTTGCCCAAACTCATGTCCTTTGTGTTGATGATGCCACGTAAAGTTCTGAGTTCAGTGTAAAACACTTAGAGCAGTGCCGAATAAGTGGCAGTGTGCAGCCACCTTTAGCTTGTGTTAATGTTGGCTCTCTGTTCTTCTAGCCCTATTTTAGAAAGCTCAGCACTCTCTGCCACACCCTTGCTCTTCTATTCTCTCCACAATCATTAAGTAGAGAAATGGGATCCAGCTCTAGGGCTTGGCTCTGGTGATTCAACAAGGCAGCCAATTCTTGCATCCAGAGGTCACTGTGGTCTGTGCCTTGTTCCAGGAACTATTGGAAAGAGATATTCAGTCAGGAGGAAGCCTGTTCAGCTGCATACAGTCACGCAAGCCGGTTAGACTCCAGGGTCAGGCTGGCTGTGAAGACCTTCATGTTTATGGAATGAAGATACTGGATTGGAAGTTGGGTGAGGACCACAGGTTTAGACAGCAATGAGGCTCCTTGGAGAGTCCTGTGATGGGAGTCAGCAATGAGGATGAAGGGCAGAGGCCAGTGCCTCCCACCAGATCATTCCTGGATGGAAGGTCAACAGCGTGGAACTGAGTCCAGCTAGTTGACTGATTACAAGGCCAGCCCTGCCTCTTCCTTAATGAGTGACTTAAAAAAAATTATTTATTTGGCTGTGCTGGGTCTTAGTTGCAGCATGTGGGATCTTAGTTCCCTAACCAGGAATCGAAGCTGGGCCCCCTGCATTGGGAGCTTGGAGTTCCAGCCACTGGACCACCAGGGAAGTCCCTTGATGTGTGACCTTACTTGAGGTGTCTAATCTCAATTTCTACCTCTGTAAAGAGATAACTGTCCTACTTCAGAGGGCTGTTATAAGGACTAAGTATGTTGTTTATGCAATCAATATGTTTAGAACAGTGCCTGGAACATTGTAAGATATTAGCACTTGTTAACTATCGTGGGTTCTTGAGAAGAGAATGGTAGGAGAAGTATCCAGCACTGGTCATAGGGATGAAAGGCCCTGCATGGGAAAGGAGGCTGGAGGGATTGTGGAGCATGGTACTGGCTCTGCATTCAAGGAGTGTATGTCCATGGTGGGGACCCAGTTAGTGGTGTATTTCCTGCTTTAATCATATTTCCTTAAGGAAAGTCCTTCTGTATTAGCCAGAGTTCTCCAGAGGATGGAGACATATATGTAGACAGGTAGAAAGATTTATTACAGGAATTGGCTCTTGCATTTATGGAAGCCAGTCAGTCAGTACCGTGATTTGGCGGCTAGAACCTGGAGAACCAGGAAGCCCATTGGTGTGATTCATTCTGAGTCTGAGGCCTGAGAATTGACAGCCAGTGATTTAAGTCCTAATCCAAAAGCCCACGTGCCAGGAGCACTGAAGTCCAAGGGCAGGAGAAGGTGGATGGTGTCGCAGCTGCAGTAGGGAGAGTGAATTGTTTCCTTTACCTGTTTGTCTCATTTGGACACTCAGTGGAGAGACTGACCCCCATTCACCCTGGGGACCAGATCTACTCAGCTCCCCGAATCACATGCCAGTCTCCTCCAAAAACACCCTCACAGACACACCCCAAAGGTTTCTCCCCACACCTGGCCATCCCTTGACCCAGTCAAGAGGACACAACATTAGCCTTCAGGTCTTTTATTTCAAGTCTTTACTAACACAAATCACAGCCCTCTTGGTAGGATTGTCTCTTCTCTCTGTTTGAAATTCCAAGCCGCCCTGCCTCCCATTTGCTGTGGTTCACATTTCCTACCTCTGCTTTACTTTTTGTTCTTCTTGGCACCTAACATCCATACTAGATAGAATCACTCAAATACTGTGAGTGTTAGTCGCTCAGTCATGTCAGACTTTTTGTGACCCCGTGCACTGTATCCCACCAGTCTCCTCTGTCCCTGGGGTTTTCCAGGCAAGAATACTGGAGTAGGCAGCCATTCCCTTCTCCAAGGGATCTTCTTGATCAAGAGATTGAACCTGCATCTCTTGCATTGCAGGCAGATTCTTTACCATCTGAACCACCAGGGAAACTTCAAATACCATTTATTTTGCCTATTTGAGATGTTTATTCTCTGAATGTAAGCTCCTCAATAACAGGATTCTTCTTCTGCTTTGTTCAGCGTTTTGTCACTTTATTCTCAGCACCTGTAGACTCCACTAGACTCCAGTGCATAGTAAGTGCTCAGGATGTATTAGTTGAAACAATGACTGAATGAATTAGTGAATGATCACAGGACCGAGTCCTCACACGGATATACAGACATGGATCTAGCTGGGGGAGGATAAGATAAATGCACTCTTTTATGAGTGGGAGATATATATCACTTGAAGAGCTGAAGTTTTTACCACCTATTTTCAGTTCACCCAGAGTTAAACTGAATGGTCCTTACAGCCATAAGCCAAGAATTTGAGTATTAACTACTCAGTTGCTCAGTGATGATGAACATCACAGTGACTTATGTTATAAACAGGATATGCTGTAGAGGAGATTAAGTGTGTCTTGTTGACTGGTCGCAGAGATGCCACCAACATCTCCTTTAGAAAATGTGCCTTTGAGAAGGAAATGGCAACCCTCTCCAGTATCCTTGCCGGGAGAATCCCACAGACAGAGGAGACGGCTGGGCTACAGTCCAAGGTATCACAGAAGAACTGAGCATGACTGAGCGCCTAAAACAATAAGAAACAATAAGATGTATAACTCAGTCATTTTGCTATACAGCAGAAAGGGACATCACACTGTAAATCGACTATACTTCAATAAAATATATAAATAGAAATTAAAAAATAAAAGCTGATAAATTCCCCACACATCATCACCATGTCCAGGAAAATAATGTTTTTATCATCTTGGGGTGATAAATTGAGGCTGAAAAATCTGCACTGATGAGATGTCAAATTGAGAACAGTGACAAGAGTAACGATGTCATTATTCTCTGGTCCTAAGCACGGAGTAGGATAAACATGTAAACTTTAGCAATCCTTGTCTGCTTTCTGTAGTCATAACAAATGTATTTGCAATTTATTTCCAAAATAAGTTAATTTCCCTAGAGGAGAAAAAAAGAAAATGTACATGTTCCCTTCTGGACTCTAAGCCTTGGGAGGGCAAGATAGATACATAGTCCATTGTAACCACCACGCCTAGTAGAATTAAGTGTCTGTTAATCAGAGGTAACTGCATTTTTTTGATTAATATAGAGACATTAATGAGTAATTTGATTGAGACAGTACATTGAAGAGACAAAAGTATTGTATCATAGCAAGCTGTTAGTGATAAAAGCAGTGGATTAGCAACCAGAAAGAATGATTCTAGTTGAACAAATTGTGAGAAGTTGGCAAAATTCCTTAATCTCTTCAAAACTTTCATAAATACATATGTGCTTTAAATGAACCATAAAATTATGCTTTGTAATTTAGGATGAAAAACACTACTTATTTTTGTTCTTCAGATAAATCAGAGAGTAGGTGACCTGAAGCATTCCAAATTATTATTTTGTTATGTCAATGGTATTTTAAAGAAACCATTAGTTAATTTTATCTCTGTAAACTAGTAATAACTCAGAGTTTACCTTCAGAGTGCAAATAAAATGAGACACATTTTGCAGGCTGCGAAATGCTATTAAAAAGTATCCTATTAAATTGTATTTTAGCTTCATTTATTTCTCCAATAATAAGTACAATTATCAAAGTTTTGATTTAAAATCTCTTCAGTTTTCTTATTTTGGTTTTAATAGTATGACTTTATAGCTTTCAGGTTATTACTGAGTTAAAATTTTTTTCTTTCTGTAGAGTTCCTATAAAATTTTGATGAATTCTCTGTGTAACCTATGTTTTATTGTCTCTGGGGTTGTTATACTTAAATACTTTAGGTCAAGCATTTTATAGGATACACTTATTCCAAGTAAATAACTCAGTAGGAAGCTCATTTCTGCATTTTTCTTTCCTGCTTGTTTATCTACTGTGACAAATGCCCTTTCAAAAGATTAACAACATTAAATGTTTAAAATCTTAAGCAAAGTGATAGGAAATTAGCTTGAACCACAGATTTTGAATATTTAATAAAGCAGTAGTGTAGAAACCAATCAAATAAAAAACAGCCAATTTATTATTATTTTGACAGATCTCAAACCAAAAAACTCATTTAAAATGGCTGCAGGGCCTTGCGGCGCAGCTATGGGTGCCCCGGGTGGAAAGATCAACCGGCCGCGAACGGAGCTGAAGAAGAAGCTGTTCAAGCGACGACGTGTGTTGAACCGGGAGCGGCGACTGAAGCATCGGGTGGTCGGAGCTGTGATAGACGAAGGACTGATTACGCGGCACCACCTCAAGAAGCGGGCGTCCAGTGCACGTGCCAACATTACTCTGTCTGGGAAGAAGCGCAGAAAACTCCTCCAGCAGATCCGACTTGCCCAGAAAGAGAAAGCAGCCATGGAAGTGGAAGCCCCTCCCAAGCCAACCAGGACTAGTGACCTGCAGCCCAAATCAAAAAAGAAGGCAACCCCCCCCCCGCCCCCCCAAGATGTAGATATGGAGGACCTTGAAGATAAGAGCTAATTCTGAATCTCACACCCTTTCCACCAGAAGATTCTCAAGCTGGAGCCAAGAGGACTCGATGGTTATTTCAGATGATTTTGGAGAGAGCATTGCTCCTTTTCATTCTCCCTATATTCCTCTTTCCTAATGGCCTACTGACCTGCCCTGGAGGGATGTATTGAGAAAAAGAGAGTAGAAAAGAAAAATTGCAGAGGTGGTCCTAAGCAGTCAACTGCATTTGTAATAAAGCCCCCTCGTTCCCACTGAGATGTGTGTGATTAAATGTAGGAATTGGGATGGGAAAAGGAAAAGGGGCCGTGAGTGTGGAAACAAGACAACTGGAAAATGGGACTCAGTGCTTACTTGAGCAAAGGCAACAAGAAGTTAAGTTCCTTGGTGGCCCTGTCTCCCCAGTGACAAAATTTCTGACAAAACTGAGGATTATTGTAGAGATGTCGGAGGAGGCGAGGGTCCTGAAAACAGCCCTGCCACCTCCCCTGTGTGACGAGGGTGGACAAGTGACCATGATTGTCTTTGCTTCCATTGCTGGATTATATTTTTAATAAAGTGAACATTATTTTACCCTTAAAAAAAAAAAAAATAAAATGGCTGCAGTCTTTCCATTTGTGCCGTTTATGGTTAGAAGTCTGCCAGTGATTCCCTTATAAACCCAATTTTCAGAGAGTGTCTACTTGGTAATAAAAAATTAATTCTAGTTTTAAGAGTTTTTATTGTTGTTGTTGCCATAATATACTGTGAGATTATTGTTCCTAAATTCATATGACTAGAGAATACCACTAGCATTCTCATCTCTCTTCTGATGACCCCCTCCCCAACAACATGGTAGAAAAGTAAGGAAAGAAATTTTCATTTCTCTTTCTGGGTCTTTATAAAATATTTAACACACAATGGTATTGTTTGTTACACATATTAAAGTACTTGATATACTTTCTTAAAGGAAGTAACAATCTGATAATAATTGCTTTTCTGAGTAAATAGTATTCATATAAGCTAATTCAAATCATTAATATAATTCACAATAAGGGGTGATTTTGGATAGCTGGGAGGTATTATTTTTAGTTTATATATTTCTGATCCAGATCCCTCTGTAGTTGTGTGCATGCAATAGTACACACAGTAACAGTTTACTTACTGCTCATGGAGTGGTATTGGATGGGAACCAATCAACAGGGAGGCTGTCTTCCATATAGTTGTTTTTTTTTTTTTTTTCATTTATTTTTATTAGTTGGAGGCTAATTACTTTACAATATTGAAGTGGGTTTTGTCATAGTGACCCAGTTCAGAAGAGACTGTCATCTTCCCCACACAGCTTCTAAGATTGTTATAGTTGCCTTATTTCCTGGTATCTTGGAAGAGAAGAAGAACATGCAAGACTATAAATGAGAGTTGTGGGTCAAGCCTGCAGGTGCAACATGTCTCCTGCATGGAGATTTCACTGTCCAGAACTCCTATCAAGTAGGGTGGCTGGGAAAATGTCACCTATTGATGGCATAGGAAGAAACACAGAAACATGAAAACACAGATTTTTGAAGGTCACTTACTAATCTCTGCCACAACCTGTGTGATTGATTCATAGCACCAAGGACAAAGAAACATAGCTTCATTTAAACTCGATAAACTATGGTAGGCCTTTCTATTCTTTGTAAAGCGCTGATAGAACTTCTCTCTCTCTAAGCTTGTAAACGTATATTAGGATCTGCGGAGAAGAGTTCTCCACTGTTTTGAAGTTTTCTTATTGATCACCAGCACTAACCATAGTGGTCTGGCTGTGAAATATTTAGAGACCATTACTAAGTTGATAATGAGAGTAGCCTTATTGTTATCTATTTTATCTTTGGTATCTTAGGGTAATAAACAATCAGTGAAGGTTTCAGATGACCACTCCTCCTCTCTCCCTTCCTCTCCATATGGCGTTCTCTAGGTTGATTTTCCCCACCATGAACTCATATTGTAAAATTTCTTACACTATTTCATCTCATCAAAATTTATCTTTTCTGGAAATGATACAAATGAACTTCTTTGTAAAAGAAGTTCTTTACTCACAGACTTAGAGAACAAACTTCTGGTCACTGGTTGGGGAGAATGAGGGGAGAAAGGACAGTTAGGGAGTTTGGGATGGACACGTACACACTGTTCTATTCAAATGGATAACCCACAAGGACCTACTGTATAGCTCAGAGAACTCTGCTCAGTGTTATATGGCAGCCTGGGTGGGAGGGGAATTTGGGGAAGAATGGATGCATGTGTATGTACGTTTGAATAACTTGACATACAGATAATACATTACAGTACAACAGAATAGAGCAACATAGATGGAATGATATTTATGTAATTAGATTATAAAGTCTCTGGTTTCCAATTTACTGGAAGTCTGTCTCTGCTGCCTTCTTGGTGTTCATATTTTGATGAAGAAAGCTGCCATGTAGGAGAAGCTAAAGGCAAGGAACTGAGGCTGACTTCTGGCCAACAGCCAGTAGGGAACTGCATCCCCCAGCCCGACAGCCTACAGAAAACTCCCGAAACCGTGGTGGGATAAGATCCTTCACTAGTTGAGCCTTCAGATGGAACCACAAAGTCTGGGCCAACATTTAAAAAAAACTTTGTTAATTCTTTAATTGAAGGATAATTGCTTTACAGAATTTTGTTGCTTTCTGTTAAATCTCAACATGAATCAGCCATAGGTATACACATATATCCCCTGTGAGATGTATATAGAGAGTAACATGGAAACTCACATTACCATATGTAAAATAGATAGGCAGTGGGAATTTGCTGTATGTCTCAGGAGACTCAAACAGGGGCTCTGTATCAACCTAGAGGTGTGGGATGGGGAGGGAGATGGGAGGGAGGTTCAAGTGGTGCCAACATTTGACTGCAGCCTTGTGAGAGACCCAGAAGTAAGGGCACAGCTAAGCCAAGCCCATATTCCTGATAAACAGCAATAGTGAGATAATAAATTTGTGTTGTTTTAAGCTGCTAAATTGAGGGTAGTTGGTTATTTTCAGCAATAGAAGACTAATACATGCCTCAAATAGTGCCATTTACTGTTACTTGATAAATAGCAATAGTGAGTTAATAAATGTGTGTTGTTTTAAGCTGCTAAATTGAGGGTAGTTTGTTATTTTCAGCAATAGAAGACTAATACATGCCTCAAACAGTGCCCTTTACTGTTACTTGGAAGTGCCATTCTGTTACTTGGAAGTGACCTCCTAAAGGTAGGAACTGAATCTTTTTGATTTTTGGTGTAATTGATGCTCAACAGTCAGTATTTGTCTATTAAGTGCATGAGCTAATATATTTGTGTGTGTGAAACCTCTAGTCTTCAGTCCTCTGAGCTGTGCAGCTTGGGAAAAAAAGTGCATCCTTGGAGTCTTCTTTGGCTTGGCAGGGAAGGATATTGGTGATTCCATTACACTGGTAAAGATCAAGGGATAAGACCATGGGATCTTGTGTCTTTACACCAATTCCTGTCTCCCACAGTCCCTTCCTGTTCCCACAGACTTCCTGTTTATTTGTATCATTATGGAACTTTTCCACATATGGATGTTTTGTATCTTTTAGTTGTTAAAGATTTGGCTTTCTTTTAGAGATGACTATGTTTTAGATTTTGGAAGCACATTATATGGTTATATATCAGTGTATTATCTGTTTAATTATGTATTAATTATAAAACTTTATTATTCTGTAAGTGTATTCTGCTTTAGAGCAAAATAAGAATTACAATATACAAATGCACAATAAATTTGCAGATGTAAAACTCGGGGTATAGGCTTGTATTACTTTATGTTTATTATTAAGCAGTTAAATTATAAAGCCCACCGTGCTGATTTTGATAGAGTGTCCAAATTGATAGTAAAGAATAATAATGATGAAAATCAATTGCAGGGCTTTATGGCTTGCCAAGGGATGGAAGCTCTTGATATTTTGAAATGAGGGTATGTAGGAATAAAGCAAATTCAAACTGATGTGTTTGCTTTCAGCTGAAGAATATGAATTAGAAAAATCTAGAGGTGGAGAAGCAGTACTTGCTGCCTCTGTTGGAGATTAATATTTATTCAGCAATAAACTACTTTATTGTAAACCATATGTCTGGAGGAATTTAGAGATTCACTGATTTTCTATGCAGTGTTTTGATATATGGGTGTTGTAAGTTTCTGAGGGCTTTTGTTAGTCAGTAGCATTTTGCAGTTGTTTTGAAATACTTTATGAACAAAGAGTGAAAAAAAATAAGGTAGAACATATGAGTAAAACAGTCAGTACTTACTGACAGTCAAAAAATTGAAATATTTTCTAAAATAATTATAGTCTAGAATTGTCTATAATTTCATGGAGGTTTTAAAATGTTTAATTTTAGTGTATTTTTTAACCTATCCACCTAAGTCAGATACTTGTTTTAAACATAATGGTTTTTAAAGGCTTTTTTTTAATATCATAGAGTAATATTTGAGCCAGTGCAGTTATTATATATAATGATTATTAGCACAGTTACATTAATAGAAGAGAGGTCTGTATTGTTCTTTCTCCTATAGATTTAACTTTGATATAATTTTTGAAGACATGGATGATTGTCAACTTTTTTTCTCATTGAAATTAAATATTTTAAAGTTCTAGTACTTAATACAATGAAAGTTGCATAATGGTATAAGATCTGCATTATTCTCCTGAAAGAAGCGTAGAGCAGAATAATAGATTCCTTAAAAGGAATATTATTTAAACAGAATTAGTGACAACTTTGTCTCTTCCTTGGGGTAGTATTAGAACCTAATTCACGTGGATGAAGCACTAAGTGATTGTTGTTTAGTCGCTCAATTTTGTGACCCCATGGGCTGTACTGTAGCCCGCCTCTGTCCGTGGGGTCATCCTGTCAAGAATGCTGGAATGGGTCACTATTTCCTCCTCCAGGGGGTCTTTCCGACCCAGGGGTCGAACCCATGTCTCCGCATCTCCTGCACTGCACTTGGATTCTTTACCACTGAGCCACTGGGCAAGCCCCACGAGGTGATACTTGGTCTTAAATCAAATGATACTTATAAAGTGCTGGGAACAGTGTTAGGTAGAGAGTAAGGGCTGGACAAACTCTGGATTCTCTTCAGTGGCAGAAGAATCTCCATTTTGTCCAAGCTTAGCTCACACACACAAAGTTCTGTCTCGAGATCGCATCTGCTCTCCCTCGCGAGTCCCTGTGTTCGTTGCCTCGGACTTCTCTCTCGAAGAACCACAACCTGGGTGGCTTAAAAAAACAGGATTTTTTTGGTCCCAATGTTAGGAAGTCTAGAGATCCAAGGTGTCAGCAGGAGCGTGCTGCCTCAGAGCCTCTGGGTAGAATCCTTCCTTGTTTCTTCCCAACTTCTGCTGGTGTTCCTTGGCTTGTAGCTGTGTCATTCTTTTTTTTTTTTTAAATTTTCCACTTTTATTTATTGATTTTTTTTTATTGTAGTATAATTGCTTTACAATGTTGTGTTAATTTCTGCCGTACACAGCATGAATCAGCGTGTACATATATCCCCTCCCTCTTGAGCCTCTTTAGCTGCATCATTCTCATCTCCTCCCTGTCATCACATGGCCCCCTTGCTGTATGGCTTTGTCTTCCCGTAAGGACAGCAGTCAGTTTGGATTACAGTTCTTCCCTTCTCCAGTGTAACCTTTTCTTAACTAATTATGTCTGCAACAACTGTATTTCCAAATAAACATATTCTGCTGGACTGGAGGTTAAGGACTTCCAACATATTTTTTTGGAGGACATAGTTCAGCCCATTAACAGACCCCATTACCTGGGGAAAAAAAAATTAAAGTATACATAAAATGTGTAATGATTTTGTTATAATACAGAAAATGCAGCTTGTTTGCAGTTATAAAAGTCACCCCTTTTTAGGTAAAATCACATTCTCTTTGGATAATCACATGTTGTTGTTGTTTAGTCACTCAGTCGTGTTTGACTCTTTGTGACCCCATGGACTGCAGCATACCAAGCTTCCCTGACCCCATGCAGCATGCCAGGCTTCCCTGTCCTTCACCATCTCCCAGAACTTGCTCAAACTCATGTCCACTGAGTCGGAGATGCCATCCAACCATCTGTCCTCTGACGGCCCCTTCTCCTCCTGCCTTCAATCTTTCCCAGCATCAGGGTGTTTTCTAATTAGTTGGCTCTTTGCATCAGGTGGCCAAAGTATTGGAGCTTCAGCATCAGTCCTTCCAATGACTATTTAGCACTGATTTCCTTTAGGATGAACTGGTTGGATCTCCTTGCAGTCCAAGGGACTCTTAAGAGACTTCTCCAACACCACAGTTCAAAACAGTTCTTTGGCGCTCAGCTTTCTTTATGGTCCACCTCTCACATTCATACATGACTACTGGAAAAACAATAGCTTTGACTATATGGACATTTGTTGACAAAGTGATGTCTCTGCTTTTGAATATGCCATCTAGGTTTGTCATAGCTTTTCTTCCAAGGAGCAAGCATCTTTTAATTTCATAGTTGCAGTCACCATCTGCAGTGATTTTGAGCCCAAGAAAATGAAATCTGTCGCTGTTTCCATTGTTTCCCCATCAATTTGCCATGAAGTGATGGGAATGGATGCCATGCTCTTCATTTTTTGAATGTTGAGTTTTAAGGCAGCTTTTCCACTCTCCTCTTTCATCTTCATCAAGAGGCTCTTTAGTTCCTCTTCGCTTTCTGCTCTAAGGGGGGTGTCATTGGCGTATCTGAGGTTATTGATATTCATCCCAGCAGTCTTGATTCCAGCTTGTGCTTTATTTAGCCCGGCATTTTGCATGATACACTCTGCTGAACTGATCTCTGCATATAAGTTAAGCACATAATCTCTCAGAAATGGTGAGGGAGTCATATTAGAAAAAATGGGAAGAATGAGTAGATGACTGTGATCTCAATGTGATTATTCTTCTGACAGAAATTTCCTATCTTTTTTTTGTAACTACTCGACATTTTGCGTAACTAGTTAGCACCTACCCATGAGGATTGAAAACTCTTGGTTTAACACTGAAGGTCAGATTTATACATGGTTTACATCTCTACTCCAGGAAAGTTGGAAAGCATCCTAGGATTATTACTGGAGGTTCTGCTTGATGGATAAGAAATGCAGGCTGCAACTAGGCTGGAATATTGCCTTGTCTAGGAGAGTAATGGTTATTATCAGCATTAGCCTCATAAGCTATAGCTCCAATCCCACAGCTTAATTGGGAAGTTTAATTCAATTGGTTGTTACCTCCTTATTAAGCCAATATATGAGCATCATCTTTAACTGGAAGAATCACTGAAGAATATTGCAGTGTTTAGATTGAAGAGAAGTTTGCTTACGCTTGCGTCCTTAAGCTGATTTCCAGGCACATATTTAAGGTCAGTACCTGTCCGTTGATTGGATGAATTGACAAGATAATGCATAAATTCAATGTGAAGGCATGGATAGAAATAATTACAAAGATATTCCAATAAAATATCCCTTGCATGCCTGAAGTATGAGGCAAAAGTTACTGCATTTTAGATTGTATGTTATTTCTTCACTTGATTTATGTTACTTCTCCATTTGATTGTTCTGTGTGTGAAGACATAGGAGGAGGTTGTTGTCTGGTTCAATCTCAAGATTTCGTTCTTTTGTTTGCTTGTACCTTGTCTCATAGACGCATGCTGTTGATATCTATCCAGAGGCTTTCTGTACTACATTCCTATGAACGTCCATGTGATTCCCGAACTAAAGGAAATGTAGTGTGAAACCCATTTTATCTTTCTCATTTCTAGGACTACAAATTTCCAGCTCTTCATGTTTCTCTCAGAAAATGGTCATAGTGTTCCTATTTAGCTATTTTAAAAGGATATCACAGCCCCTAGAGTTTCAATCAATAGTTTTTCATTATAAAGTTTCCAAGAATGAAATCCTTCATTTCATAGAAAATGTTTTCAGGATATTATACTAAGTTACATGAGTGTAAATGTCATAGTTGAATCCTGGTAGTGGAAGGGACCTCACAGTATCCAACTCAACTCCCTCATGTTTCAGAGAAGGAAACTAAACCACAGTGATAGAAAGTATATTTCCTTAGGTCACACTGCCAGATAAAAAGCTAATGCATTTAAAATGAAAATCATAAAGTGATACTTTTTGGGGAGGCTTATTTAAAATTGTTATTTTTAACAATTTCCTGACTCATTTTTGCCTGTGTCTGCACAAGCATTTTGTAACAAGAACACATACAACAAAATATTAAGCCATAAAAGAGTAGAAACAGAAATAAATTTAAAGTATACTAAAAAATCAAAATTTTTAAAAATGCAGGCTATAAATGCTTACACTTTAGCCATCATTTCCATCTAATGTTCAAATTTACCATAATCCCTAAGTCTCAGGTCTCGCCAGCTTGTGATTAAAAAAATCCCCATTTACCTTTAATATCCAAGGTGGTGCTAGTGGTAAAGAACTCGCATGCCAATGCAGGAGACACAAGGGATGCAGGTTCCAATCCCTGGGTTGGGAAGATCCCCTGGAGAAGGAAACGGCAGCCCACTGCAGTATTCTTGCCTGGAGAATCCCGTGGACTGGGGACGGGTCACGAAGAGTCGGACATGACTGAAGCAACTCAGCACACTCGCACACACATGATAGTGTGAGGTGCCACTGGCCTCGTTTTTGGAAATTACATCATTTCAGAGTGACCCTCAGCATTTCCAAGAGGTCTCCAGAGTTTGCTTCACATTGCCTGAGAAGTTTCCCCAAGTTCTCCGTTCTTCTCACCACCCCCTGATGGCTGGCCTTGCAGCTGCTTCCGTGGGCATGGATGGCCTTCTCCTCTGCCGTAGGGGTCCTGGGTTCTCCATCTTCCCTCTAAAGAATGAGACGTGTTCACCTTAGTTGCTCACAGTACAATGAGGTCGAGAGGAAAGCATGAAGTAAAATTTTCTCAAGTTTTTTGATTAAAAGGGAATCACACACAAAGACTAAAAGACCGCTATCATGGAGGCTCAGGACAGTCACAAATTCCCTTGTAGACCAGCTCTCAGCCTCACTTCCGGTGGTCAGAGCAGCTCCTAGTCACCAATAGAAATGTCTCAGAAATTTCTATGCCTTAGATTCTAGAATTCAGGTCAGAAAGAGTCATGAGTCCTAAGGGAGAAGGACGCTTTTCTCATCTCAGTCTAAGGACTGCGTTCCAAATTCTCTTCTCCTCCCCGGTGTGGACGCCCCGTCTGTCCCACGCGTGGTCCCATCCTCCGGCCCAGGTGTCATCTGTCCTAATGGCGACAACATGACCCTCGCACGGTTGTCTTCATGAGTCTATTTTCCGAGTCTGGTTCACTGAGGCTCATTACCATGTGGGGGACATGACATGCCTGGACTTCTTAGGGTAATACCAAGCTTAGCACAATTTTGTTTTATACTCTTTATATAAATGATTCAAAATGTTATAATCTATTCTCACTCAGGGTATGTTCTCAGATTCCTTCTAGCCAAAACAAAATTATATTTACATAATTCATGTGATCAGAGGGAAAATATATTAGTTCTTTTACAGAAATGAATACAGCTGTCTCGTTAGTTGTATGTGTACTACTCTTAGGTTTAAAGTTCTGAGAGCAAAAACTTCCTACCAATACCAACTACAAAGAAAAATGAAGATAAGAATAGGTATCAGAAAAAAGCTTAATAAGTGAAATCTATAGGCAAGTGAGGAAAAATAATTTATGGCTTGAATTATCAGAATATTTTCTTGATATTCCAGGTTACTGTTGTCACAGCTTGTTCATGCATGAAAGCTTTCAATAAGAATTTCCTGGACCATATTTTGACTTCATAAGGAAGGCTGACCGGGCATGTATTGTGGATTTCTGTCTTTTATTGGAGATTGGGTTAGAAGTGCTCCAAAATAGCTTTTGATATAACAATGTGTGATTTGGGGATTTCACAATCAGTTCAACCAAAGTGACTTCTCACCTAATTGTGGGACTGGAAACTAGTATTCACTCAGCATACACAGGTCAAAGCATCTATGGCAAAATGACATTCAACAGTTAACTATGCTTTTCACTTTTATGTTAATATTTCTACTTGTAAATTTCTCTGTCGATCACTTTCTTCACAACCGCCAGCTCTGAGACAGCTCAGAAGTAAATACCATTATTACTTGGTATTTGTAATCAAACCCTGTGGTTTTGGTGGTGTTCTCATTTGTTTAATTTTGTTTTCTCAGTGATGCTTGTAGCAGACGAAGAATACAGGTTGCTTGCCTTTCCAGTGTTGACAGTCATAAATAAAACTGAAATGACAAGTGAGAGAGTGCTGATATTTACAATGACAAGGTCAAGTTTTACAGTTGATGATCCTTTCCCACTTCTCATACAAATAAAGGCACAGACAATTTTGGAATAATGGAGAATTTATACTTTTAAATAAACATATATTCCTGACAAGCATTTGTTTTATATTACACTGCTTCTTAGGCTTAGTCAACTGGAACAATAGCACTCTCATATTAAATTGTGCGTTTAATATCTTTTGGAGTTATTTTATGTCTGCATTTATGGATTTTTTTTTCCATGTGAAACCAGGACTCTGCATCTATAAGGAAACTGTTAGCAAGTTTCTAGGTAACTCAAGTTATTCAGGTTCCTGAGAAATTTTCCTACTTGAATTATTGTTTATATTGTGAGAATTCGTTGAACATTTAATCAATTTCATTTGTGTTTCTGTAGACACTATGCATAATTTTCTTTCATGTTACCCTGAGAGGAGTCTGGTGTAATTATTAAACATTAGAGTCTGTTTTGAACGTTTTTATTTTTTATCGGAGTGTAACTGTTTAACAGTATAGTCATGGTTTCAGATGCACAGTAAAGTGACTCAGCCACACACACACATGAATCCATTCGCCCCCAAACTCACCTCCCGTCTCGGCTGACACGTAATGTTGAGCAGAATGTCCCATGCTATACAGTAGGTCCTTGTTGCTTATCCATTTTAAACGTGGCAGTGTTTACATGGACGTGTGAGTCTTATCAAAGTGTGAAAATATAACAGAAGGGGCAAATCATGAAATTTGCAGTGTGCTGAATGATCAAAAATGACCACACAAGCAACCAGCAGCCAGATGAGGAAATGGAACATCAGCAGTCTCTTTGAAGTGGCCCTGAGCTGCCACTGTACTTCACTGCTCCCCACTGGCAACCACTGTCCTGATTTCTATCAGTGGAGATTGGTTTTTGCTGTTTCAGAACTTCAGGTCAGTGGGATATAACAATATGCTTCCTTTTTACACTGACTGCTTTTGCTTAATGCTGTGTTTTTGAGGTTAATCTTTGGCAGTGATTTGTTTTCATTGTTGAATAATAGTCTGTTGGGTATACAAAAACATATTTGTTGATACTACTGTTGATAGACATTGGGCTTTCTCCTCATTTTTAATTAGCATGAATAATGCTGTTAGGTACAATTTTTTGCATGTCTTTTGGTTCACATTAGTAGATAGTTCAGTTGAACATATCCCTAAGACTAGAACCAGTGAACCCTAAGAAATGCATTTTACCTTCTAAATAATGTCATACAGTTTTCCAAAGTATTATAAACAGTTTGCTCTTCTCTAGCTATATATATGAGATATAGATCCACGATGTTGTAGACAATACTTGATATAATTTGTTTGTGCTTATTTGTTTAGTTTTAGCCATGCTGGGCAATGGTGTTTCATTGTGGCCTTGGTTGATGTTTCAATGATTGTATTAGAGTTTTTCAGAGAAATAGAACCAATAGAATATATAGATATGTAAGAGCTTTATTATGAGAGTCAGCTCACATGATTATGGAGGCTGAGTCACACAGTCAGCTGTCTGCAAGCTGGAGAACTAGGGAATGTGGTGCTGTAATTGAGTCTGAGTCTGAAGAGTTGCCGACCAGGAGCTCTGATGTCCCAGGGTAGGAGGAGGTGGATGTCCCACCTCAAGAGAGAGAGTAAGTTCACCTCAAGGGATTGGGTGATGCCCGCCCACACTGATGAGGGCGGGTGCTAAGCTCTTCTAGAAACACTCTCAGGGACACCCTGGAAATAATGGTTTAATAGCTATCTGGGCATCTTTTAGCCTAGTCAGGTTGATACATACAATCAACCATCACCCTGATTCCTAGTGAAGCGGAGAATTCTTCCTATCTTTGTTGGCAGTTTCACCAAGGCGGTTCCAGTTTAAGTTACTTTGGTGAAATAAAGAATAGCTTTTCCTTTCACTTACAATAAAGTGTCCCTGATTGGATGTTGGATATCCTTACTTGTGATTAACCAGTTGATGTTTTTTGCTCAATTTTATACAACGTTGTCTGTTTTTCTTATAATTTGTGGAAACTATTTGTGTATTCTAGAAGTGAGTCCTTTATTGGTTAAGTTGATTGCATGTTCCTTTCTCTACTTTGGACTTCCCTGGTGGCTTAGACAGTAGCATCTGCCTACAACGCGGGAGAAGAAGAAGTGAAGTGAAGTCGCTTGGTCGTGGCCGACTCTTTGCGACCCCATGGACTGTAGCCTACCAGGCTCCTCCGTTCATGGAATTTTCCAGGCAAGAGTACTGGAGGGGGTTGCCATTTCCTTCTCCAGGGGATCTTCCTGACCCAGGGATCAAACCCGGGTCTCCCACATTGTGGGCAGACACTTTACTGTCTGAGCCACCAGGGAAGTCCTACAATAATAATAACTTTGTTATTCAAGGTTTTGTTGACTTTATACGTTACATATACTTGGTACTGTATATCATTTTCATATCCATTGACCTATTAAGGCCATGCATAAGTGTTTACCAGAAGGTAATGAACACACAACAATTTACATAAAGACTATCACAGAAAAAATTTTAATGCCAAAATAAAGAACCAATTTAGTAATCGAAGGGATCAGTTAAAATAAAAAGATAATTAATCTTAAATGATAGAGTTGTGTCATTATTAAAATAGTGTTTTATATGGGTTTGTAATTGCGTTAGCAAGAAATTATATCTAATATGACCTCTAAATTAATATACAAAATCGTTTGATCAATATGATCCCAATTTTATAATGTACTTTTTCTTTTTCTAACACATACATATATATCTTACATATACACTGTATATATGGCATATATTTGAATAACTATTAATAGAGGTTTATATGGTTGTGCTTTAGGACTTTGGGGAACACTAATTTCCTTCTTTAAACTTATATTTTTATATTCTCAGGGAAAAAAATCACTTCATTAGGAAAATTTTCTAAATCTAGGGTTGTCCTTTGCCTCTAGTTGTATAATTATTTAATAAATGTCTTCTTCTCAAGATTATTCTGCATGTGCAGGAACCGTATCTGTCTTACTCTCTGCTATTCCCCCACTCTACCCAACATCTGGAACAATGTGAAACAGAGTAGATACTTATCAAATATTTGTTCAGAAACATTGTTGAATAGACGAGTATTGCTAAATCAATGGAATGTTGGTCATCTGAGTCCTTACTCTATGCCCAACCTAGGGGAGAAGCCTTGTTTGATGCTCAGAAAAAGGTATCAGAGGGGTATGTTAGCATGAGTGCATTTAAGTCAAGTCTTGGGGGAATGAGGCTGAGTAGATGCATTTTGAAGGGAATGCAAGAAATGTAGTTGTCTCACAGGTCAGGGAAGGAGGCAGTCTGAGTGGGAGTTGCCTGGTGAGACCTCTGGCAGTCAGAGATGAGAGTGCCCGTCCTGAGAGCTGCGAGATAGGCACACAGGTGGAAGGATCGAAGACTAGCCACCTGTTTCAGCATTTTATATGTTTCAGGAGGTTTGTCTTACTCCTCAGGGCATTCATTTTCTGGCACATGTAACTCTTTATCATGAGAATCAATGACCAGAAGCTAATTCTCAGACTGAATCCTCTCATGACACACAGGTCTGCATCATCTTGGTTTGAATCATTATAGAAAAAATTATTATTTTCTGAAGACTATTTGAAATTAAACAGCATCTTCCATTAATTTATGTTTATTTTAAGTAGGTGAAATTTGACAGGATGCTTTATAACCAAAGCCTAGTACCTACCAGACTAGTTAGTAAGTTTCATGATCGTCACTCCAGGAGAGTCCATGAAGAAAAAAATCATCATTTTTTACAAAGACGTATATGAATTTTGAGACATTAAATCACAGTTTTCTAGTGTCATTAATCAATTGCTTAATTAATAAATAACCTATCAAATGGTTTGGCCTTCACTAGTTAGAATCACTTATGCAAATGGGAAATATTAATGTCAAATTAGAGCTGATGTATAAGTAGTTATGAATAACTTAATGGATTATAACAGTTCTTTTGTAATATTTTGAAGCACTCTGATTGCATTGAGCCGACTATAGTTGTCATATTTGCATATCACTTTTAGTTGATACTAGGGCTATTTTAAAAATGGAGTGTTTTGTTCTCATTGTCCTTCTGTTGGAACTGATGGATAACCTCTGGTTCGTTTGTCTTGCCTACTGTCATACGATTGTTTTTTTGTTTGTTTGTTTGTTTTACTTGATCATATATGACCTAAACAAAAATTGTGTTTCTTAATCTAACTGGTATAGGAGAAGAAAACATATTTAATGAAACTGGTTTACTTGTAATGTGCTTTTCAAGAAGCAGCAAATAAGGTTGATATAAGCTGTTTGCTAGAACTTGCAACCATGCCAGCCAGTATTCAAGGCAGTAAATGTCAGGGTGCCACTCAAAGCAATGAACTTAATAACTGCCTATCAAGGATGACATTAACTCTGATAATATTAACAGACAGAGTGCAGGCTACTATGAAACTGTGTCTTTCCTTTTTTTTTCCCCTAAAGTTAAAAATGGAAGACCTGCTAAAATCCATAGCTGAGTATATGATAGCCATTAACCCTATAAGATTCCTCTCTATTAACCCCATAAGGTTGTTATGGCATTTATAACTGCATGATGAAATGAAATTGATAGATTCATTACATTTTCAATAAAGGACAGGATGAAACATAAATTCATTATTAGAATTTAGTGTTTTTCTCAATAGCTAAAATGTTGCCACAATTATTTCATCTCTCAGGAAAAAAAATGTAGTGCTAACATTTCCATTAATTGCGAAGTTCTTTTATAAGACAAATGTAATTTCAGCTTGCATAAAAACAGGTATATGTTTCTGGGGACATCAGATCTCCCCTGTTTTAAAGTTGTGTGTGTTCTTTGTATCTTCTTATTTATAATTAGTTTTAGATAACTGTAATTATCTTTTTCAAGATTTGATACACTACAGCTATTTTAAAAATCATTCAATTTTTGTTGCCAGGTAATTTCCTTAAAATTAGGTAATACAGAAAATATAGGCTCAAGATTTTGACTAGAAAAATAAAATTATTCTAATTATGGTTACCAGATGTATAATGAGATGTTATATTGTTTCCTTGCTATTTATGGAGACTTCAAATGTGCTGTGTTCTACATACAGTGTATTAAGTAGCTCATGTCTTAAATTATATTCATAAGATTTCAATATATTTGTTTCTTTTTGGTCTGCTTGATGTATCATTTTCTGGGAAGGGTTTATAAAATCTCCAACTATAGTTGTTGACTTAACCATCTCTCTTCTGGGGTTTCATTGGTGATCCGGTGGTTAGGGCTCCGTGCTTTCACTGCTGAGGGCACGGGTTTGATCCCTGGTCGGGGAACTAAGATTCTGCATTCTGCCAACCACGTGGCCAGAAAAAATAAAAAAATCTTTCTTTAAAGTTTGGTTAATTATTTCTTGATACACTTTGAGCCTACATAGTTAGGAACTTCTGTGTTTGTTGTCCGAGTTAGAAGGAAGCTGCTGTATTGTTCTCTTTGTTATTATACGTGTACTTAGTCGCTCAGTCGTGTCTGACTCTTTGCGACCCCGTAGACTGCAGCCCGCCAGGCTCCTCTGTCCATGGGGATTCTCCAGGCAAGAATGCTGGAGTGGGTTGCCGTGCCCTCCTCCAGAGGATCTTCCCAACCCAGGGATCGAACCCAGGTCTCCCAAATTGCTGGCAGACTCTTTACCATCTGAACCATCAAGGAAGCCCCCATTACTATACATATATATCTAATATTCTTTTTCCCAAAATGTTATTTTTGCTTTAAAATCTATTTTGTCAGATACTAATATTTTTACCCTTGTTTTCTTTTGAATCAGGTTAGTTTATCATTTTTTGTTTGTTTTGGTCTTTTGGTTCTCAATTGTCTTATTATTAATATCAGTCACTTTTTAGTAAGAAATTACCTTAGAATTTTTTCATGTCCCTGTATTGCCTAGTCCCCACACCCATACCAGTATCATATTGATACTGACTTAATTTTTGTTCTGGGTTAATTTGGATACATTTTCTTTTATTTTTTAAATAAATACTGTCCTCACTTTATGTTTTAAGACAATAATGAAAAAAATATCCATTTCTCTTTAATTATTGGATATTTCTTTCCATTATTCTCTATACATTTTTCAGCTTCATTTCTATTTTCCTCTCTTTTGGGACTTTCATAAGCTAGATGTTGGCATATTTATTTCTAGTCTTTATTTCTCTTAGATTTTTTGTTGTATCCTCTCTTCATCCTTGACTGCTGCTCTCTGCAAAGTTTCTAAACTTAGCTTTCAGCTTACTAATTTATTCATCAGCTATGTCTGTCCTGTCATATGTTTATCTGAAACATTTTGTTCTTCATTTCAACTATTATATTTTTCATTTTTAATACTTTTATTGAGTTTAGGTTTCATAGAGCTTTGCTCTTGTTATTTATTTATTTTTGTTCTTATTCTTTTTTTTTCCCATTTATTTTTATTAGTTGGAGGCTATTTACTTTACAGTATTATAGTGGTTTTTGCCATACATTGACATGAATCAGCCATGGATTTATATGTGTTCGCCATCCTGAATCCCCCTCCCACCTCCCTCCCCATCCCATCCCTCTGGGTCATCCCAGTGCACCAGCCCTGAGCACTTGTCTTGTGCATCCAACCTGGACTGGCGATCTGTTTCACACTTGATAATATACATGTTTCGATGCTGTTCTCTCAGATCATCCCACCCTCGCCTTCTCCCATAGAGTTCAAACGTCTGTGTCTCTTTTTCTGTCTTGCATATAGGATTATCGTTATCATCTTTCTAAATTCCATATATATGCATTAGTATACTGTATTGGTGTTTATCTTTCTGGCTTACTTCACTCTGTATTTAAATTACCTCTTCCATTTCTGAAAATGTATTTATGGTGCTTAGATTCTTGGTGCCTCTCTTCTCATAATTATCTTTGTAATGCAGACATTGTCTCAAGGTTCAGCCTTTGGACCGCTTCTCTATCTCCATTCTTTGGTGATCTCATACTCTTTCATGGCTTTAAATATAACCTTTTTATTGTGATGACTCCGAAATGTGTGTATCTAGAAGGTCCCAGATCCACGCTGAGTCCCAGACTCAGACCCGCCCGCCTCCTTGAAGTCTCTACTTGTAACATCATAGGCACCGTCACCCCAGGTGTTCCGGACTAGTGCCCACACCTTTTCCACACTGGTTCCTTCTGGAAACTTCTGCATTTCAATTAAGATATTCCTGTATTTCAGTTGTTTAGATCAGGAATCTTTCTACCTATGTAGGCTTGAATCCTTTCTTACTTACTCATCCCATGTCTAGTTTGTAGAAATCTGTTGACTTTCCATTTATGATATATCCATGATGCAAGCAAGCTGTACCATTATCTATGGTCCAAGCCACCATCTTTTGCCTGGGTTATTGCAATAGCCGGTTTGCCAGTGTTCTTATGTGGACTCCTGTCGTCTTCTCCTCAACACAGTAGTTGGAGTGATCTCATTAGACTATAAGCTAAATCATGTCAGTCTTCTGCTCACAATATTCTGATAGCTTTCTGTCTTATGCATAGTAATAGTCAGAGACCTGTGACCTGTTGAGTTCTACTTGATGTTGAGTCCCTTGTACTTAACTCTGACTTCATCATCTGCTTCTCTGTCTTTAATTCACTGTTCTAACCACACTGATCTTCTTGTTCTTCCTTAACTATGCCAGACTTCTTACAGGAGATGATTTCAAAAATCCCATCCTTGCAGTGAGGTCTTCTGTTTCCTCACCCACCCACACTCAAATTTCACATTGTTAGGCATTTTGTATCTCTCCTCCCTAATTCATTTTTTCCTTAGCAACCATCACTACCTAATATATACTTATTTATCTTATTTTTTCAATTATGACATAACATATGTATTAAAATTCTCCCCTTTTAGAGGACAGTTCTTTTTTTTTTTTTTTGACTTTGTTTTTTTTTTTTTTTTATTATTATTTTTTTTTTTCCAGTGGGTTTTGTCATACATTGATATGAATCAGCCATGGATTTACATGTATTCCCAATCCCAATCCCCCCTCCCACCTCCCTCTCCACCCGATTCCTCTGGGTCTTCCCAGTGCACCAGGCCGGAGCACTTGTCTCGTGCATCCCACCTGGGCTGGTGATCTGTTTTATAGAGGACAGTTCTGTGAGTTTTGACAGATGTGTGCAGCAGTGGGACCACCATCACAGAAAAGATGTAAAACAGTTCCAGTGACTGAAAAATTCCTCCATGCCCTCTTGTGGTTATCTCTTCCAGCATCCTCCAGTCCTTGGCAACAACTGCTGTTCTTCTTCACTGTAATAGTGCCTTTTCCAGAGTGACATATATTTGGGATCGTAGTTGATTTACAGTGTTGTGTTAATTTCTTCTGTATAGCAAAGTGACTCAGTTATACATAACTGAGATACATATGTTCATATAGATACTTATGTTCTTTTTCATACCCGTTTCCATTATGGTGAGGTTATAGTTATTAACTTGGTCATCAATTGTTTACGGAGATTAGGGTAAGAGGTTTCTCCATAATCATAAATTGGAGAAATTATCCCAGTATCCATTTATTTTGGTCAGTACTAGTAACACTAAACTGATCCTTTCTAGCCAAAGGAGGAAAAGAGGAGGGGCGGAGGAGGAAGGAAAGGGTGGAAGTGGGGAGAGGAGGTAAGAAGAGGGAAGAGAAGAAAAAAAATTTTTGGATTTTGAAGGAGGTTTTACAGTCAGTGCTTGTGGTTGAAATGCAGTCATAAAGGAACCAAGAATGAGATTGAACAGTGGATCAGAGATGGTATTAAGGTTTTGGTAATTACTGAAAGTTATAATTCTTGCCCAATCTGAAATGCTCACGTATATAAGTAAAAAGAACTGCTATTGAGATGACCTATTAGTTATTTTACAAGAGATACATACTTGGTAACATACTGTACTGTACTTTAGTACAGTAACATACTGTACTTTAGATACTTTAGTCATCAGCTATCAGGAGTAGTTTTCTCTGTTTTATAACCAAAAGTGTATGAATATCCTGAATTAATTTCCTAAGGCAGAAGAAAAGCATGTTGATTATAGATTTTGATGCCAGAAGTAAAGGGTCAGACTCCCAAACCATCCTAATATTTGTTCCATATCTATGTGCGGTAAGGGGATTGCTCAGTAGTGCTAGAATTTCAGGATGAGGAAACAATATTAGGATGTTTTCTGTAATTAATATTTAAAAATTTTTTACTACAAAGGGAAAACGGCAACTTTCTGGATAGTATTTGCTGGGAAGCCTAGAAATTAAAATTAAAATCCCATAGGGAAAAGTAAGATATTATTTTTCTCCAATATGCATGCCCGATTACATTTCTAGCCCTATTTAAATGTATGAAAAATTAGCCATCTTATTAATGATTACTTCAACTTGTTCCAGCTTTGAGTTAAACTGATTACGTGTAATAATTGTTTCCAGCTTGAAATTAGGACAGTAGCATCATCACCACAGTTAAAAAACAAACAAAATTCATTGAATCTCTGTGTGCCTAAATAGTTCCAAGCATAGTTCTCTGCAAATGAACATGCTCAGTTGTTTTCCTGAAGGTTTTTTCATTTTGATTTCAAGATTTTGTTTTTCTTGTTTGATTTCAAGATTTTGTTTTTGGAAGTATAGTTGATTTACAGTGTGTGCCAATATTTGCTGTGTGGCAGAGTGACTCAGTTATACACATTACAGACATTCTTTTTTTTAAATTTTGTTCCAGGAGATTAGATATAGTTCCCTGTGCTATACAGGAGTACCTTGTTGTTGATCCCTTGTAAATGTAGTAATTGGCATCTACCAACCCCAAACTCCCAGTGTATCCCTGTCTCCCCCACTCCCCCTTGGCAACCACGAGTCTGATGCCTGTGTCTGTGAGTTTATTTCTATTTTGTAGAAAGGTTCATTTGTGCCATAGTTTCGATTCATCATATAAGTGATACCATATGTGATTTGTCTCTTTCTTCCTTCCCTTGGTATGATAATCTCTGGTTGCATCCATGTCGCTGCAGATGGCATTATTTCATTCTTTTTTATGGCTGAGTCGTATTTGATTGTATATATTTATATACCACATCTCATTTATTTACTCCTGGTCTATGGACATTTAGGCTGTTTCCATGTCTTAGCTGTTGTAAATGGTGCTGCTATAAACATAAGAGTGCATGTATCTTTTTGAATTATAATTTTGTCCAGGTATATGCCCAGGGCTGGGATTGCTGGATCATATGGTAATTCTGTTTTTAGTTTTCTAGGAGCCTCCATACTATTTTCCATAGTGACTGCACCAACTTATATTCCCACCAACAGTATAGGAGGGTTCTTTTCTCAGGGTTTTTTCAAATTTGATTGTTTTATTTCTGTTTATTATAAAATTGTTTAAAATATACATAAATCTAGCTATTCAATAAACATTTTATTTTATTTAAAAGAATCTATATCTGCATTTATCAGTTAAGTTATATGGAAGCCTTACTTAAAATGTTATTATGTCAGTATGAACATTTCAAATCCATCTACTTTTAAAATTTTTCAGAAAGATTTATGTTAATTTATCATATCAACACCTTATGAATTTATACTAGTTCATTAATCTAAGAATATCCATATAATGCATTGATAGTACTTTTGCAGTAAAGTAAAAAAAAAATTATTGTGTGTCTTCCATACCTAAATGAAACATACCTAGAACTGGGACTGACTTAATGTGTAGACATGCAGGTGAATAAATATAGAACAGGGTTGTATTTCTCTTATGTCTTCATTCTTTCTCACTCAAGGCTAGGGAGATTGCAGCCATTTGACTGAGATTTCTTTGCAAAACAGGGTCACGAGGGAAATGAAGTTTATTTGGAATGACCTCTTAGTTTCGCAGTTTAATATATTGTTGTTCACAAGGTACGTCTTCTCTAGCTCATGACATGTCCTTCCAAGTCCTAAAGGAGGATCCCCAGGGAAAAACAAGTTAAAGAAGACAGATATCCATGTTTGTATTTGCAAATGGGTTAAATTCCCCCAGGGAGAAAAGAAGATATATCAATTTTCAACAGTCCAGAGCAGTGTGCCAACATTATAGCTTGGCAATTGTATTTATACTACAGTTTGAAAGATAATAGCCACCAGAATTCTATTCATTTTAAGGATAAGCTTTCTCCCCTGATATAACATATTGTAACATAACATAACATAGCATCAAATAGCATAATATACCCTGTAATATGTAATATGACCCTGTAATAGCCAAAGGAGCTAAAAGATATATATGTATAAGTATCTTTATGTAATATATATAATAACATGTTTTTCCTAGAATTATTAATAATTCAATATTATTGAAATTTTCAAATAGCTCCTTCTAGTTTACAGCAGTTATTTTAAATATTATACTTAAGTCTGATTAAAAGTATACCTTATTTTCTTCTGCTATCACTCTAAAACCTAATCTGTTTTAGGCTCAAAGTATGAAAAAAGACCAACCTAGACAGCATATTAAAAATCAGAGACATTACTTTGCCAACAAAGGTCTGTCTAGTCAAGGCTATGGTTTTTCCAGTGGTCATGTATGGGTGTGAGAGTTGGACTATAAAGAAAACTGAGCGCCAAAAAATTGGTGCTTTTGAACTGTGATATTGGAGAAGACTCTTGAGAGTCCCTTGGACTGCAAGGAGATCCAACCAGTCCATCCTAAAGGAGATCAGTCCTGGGTGTTCATTGGAAGGACTGATGCTGAAGCTGAAACTCCAATACTTAGAAAAGAGCTGACTCATTGGAAAAGACCCTGATGCTGGGAAAGACTGAGGGCAGGAGGAGAAGGGGACGACAGAGGATGAGATGGTTGGATGGCATCACCAACTCAATGGACATGGGTTAGGGTGGACTCCAGGAGTTGGTGATGGACAGGGAGGCCTGGCGTGCTGCGGTTCACGGGGTCGCAAAGGTCGGACATGACTGAGCGACTGAACTGAACTGATGAACAAAGATACCTCGAATATGAGACTAAAGAGATATTCAGAGGGTAGGGTAAAAAAATAAAGTTTCTTATATTCATCTTTGTCAATATCTAGTTAATGTTTTGAGGTTCAAAACTGAAATATAATTAGTTATGAATTCTAAGTATAAATCACATATCTGTAGGGATAGATTGTCAAACACGGTCTTCTTTTGATTGATTTGAAAAGGGTTTCTGTTTTGTATTGTTTTTTTTGGTGCGTGCTATGCCAGAATGTCCTGTGGGCCATGGATCTCTTTCAGCAAACCTCCTGTTTAGTGGGAAGATAAACCACACACATAAGCTCAAATATAATGTGCAAAATGAGAGATACATATAGAGCAGTTTGGAATTCCAGGCAGGAAGATGGTATGGTCAGAGACGGAGTTAAAAACCTTTGGTGATGACAAGGTGAGTTTGTCCAGTTCTCTCAAGTGCGTTTTCAAATAACAGAGTTAGTTGAAATAGGGACTCTGCAGGAAGAATATATAAAACAGGAAAATATGGTAAAAAGCTATTTCTTGGTAAAACAAATCACTAATAACTTTTAATTTGTAAAAATATTTATTTTTCTTAAGAAAAAAATGTTTAGGTGATATGTATGATAAAAATAGGAAAAATTATGTTGATAAGTGTAGAAATGTGTGTACTTTGAAGACCTTAAAATAGTTTTGTTTTGTAAACTCTTGCATTCTTACTGTTTAACATACAGAAATATTTCGAAAACTTAAAAATGCGGTATTCAAGATGATGTCAGTTAGCCTGGCAAAACCTGAAAATCTGTACTTTTGTCGTCCCTTGAAAGTGTCATTAGACTTTCTCTCTAATTAAGTCCGTGGCATCGGTATTCAGGTTGATCACCTGTACCTTGTAAAAACAAACATGAATGTTTAGAAATACAGTGTGGTAGGTGGTAACATTCAATCTGAGGAAGACAAAACAAGCCGGAGCAGAGATAGAATTCGGTGTGCTGAAACTCCATGGTTCACTGCTTCACAGGGTTTTTTGTCCTCAGTAGAGTTATCAGATTAATTAGGGAAAACTCAGATTTAGCAACAAACAAACGTGTGTGGCCTGCAGAGCCGGCTCTCCTCTGGCACCCATCTCTTCTCTCAGGTCCCCTTTCCTTTCGTTGCTGTCCTCATCTTCACAGGCTCCTAGGACCGGCCCTTGTTGCTTCCCTCCATCTGTCTTTGCTCAGATGTCTTTGTCTTTCCCCGTCCCCGGAAAGTCGTCACTTGGAGGGTACGCTCCGCGTCTTTTGCACATTGAACTTCCCTTTAAGAGCCAGCTCCAGTTGATTTCTGTCCCTCACTCTCCTCCCCTCCCAATCATTAATTAAGCAAATAATTACCTAGTGAGTAGCAGCTAGATTCCAGGTGGTGTGCTGGGGGCAGGACTCCAGTCACTAACATGATGGGCTTGCTCTTGGGCGCCCGGAGTCTACCAGAGTGTCCCTGTGGTGGCCCATCCCACCGTGAACTAACTCATCCGTTTCCAGGTGTTTGTCTAGATTTGACATAAATTCACTGGTTCGCTCCTCACGGCCCCCAGGAGGCAGGCCCCCCTCTCCTCCGCCCAGGATGCAGATGATGTCATTGCAGACACAGCCGCGCCCACCCCTTAAGAAGCCCCGCTCCCTCCTTCTCCTGGGGACTTGCCTTATCTGCTCAGTCTCCCAGTTGTGTCTGACTCTTTGCGACCCCATGGACTGTAGCCAGCCAGGCTCCTCTGTCCATGAGAATTCTCCAGGCAAGAATACTGGAGTGGGTTGCCATGCCCTCCTCCAACGGATCTTCCCAGCCCAGGGATCGAACCCGTGTCTCCCGCCTTGTAGGTAGATTCTTTACTGTCTGAGCTACTTGCCTTATTACTTGCTGAATGCAAGGTCCCCTGGGACCTGCCCTTACTGGGAGCTGTGGATTTGTTCTCTGCTCTGGTGATTCTGTGCCTGGCCAGTCAATGACGGCTCTTAGGACCTTGGCCCTGGCCCTGCGATATCACTCTCCCTGCTGTATTTCACTTTAGGTAGGGGCTTGTGGCCCTGTCTGCATGTGATTCTACTGAACCTGGGCAGTGATTTTTAATGAACTCTTCAAGGAGTATTTATGGAGTCCCTGCCTAAGGCTGGACATCATTCTCTGTGTCAGGGCTGTAGTGGTGAAAAAGGCAAGCAAGTCTCATTCTCTAGAGTATGTACTGGAAGGAGGATTAAAGCCAAACCCTTTTGTACCTTATTCCGTTTTCATTTCTGACCCCAAGAGAAGTTGCCTGGCTTGTATCTATCATGGTGATACCAACTAGCATTTCTTCTGTATTTACTCTCTCTCTCTCTATGTCAAGCTACTCATTTCATTGATTTAATCTTCTAATAGTCCCCAAGGTCGGCACCTTTGTTATCCCATTTTATTATTATTATTATTATTTTAACTCATCATCTCATTTTAAAGATGCAGAAGCTGAGGTTCAGAGTGGTTTAAGGTCATGTGGGCAGGGCAGGATTTACTCTTTTTTCTCAGGTGTCTACCCAGGCCCTGTGCCCAAAAGAAGCTGGGAGATGTGGAGAATAAAGAGGAGGCCAGATGCATGCTGTCCACAGTGGGGAGAGGAGATGTGTTTGTGAGCAAAGAAGACCCATGCCTTGCTCCTGGTGGAGCCCTGGGAAGTTGACAGAACCTCATTAAGAAAGTATGTGCAGGAACTCGAGCCCTGAACTTTGACTAAAATTCTCATTGGCCACTTATGGCCCGGAGACAGGCATCAGGCTAGGAAGGTCCTTGTGATCTTCAGCCATCATTTTTGAGCAGTGAACAGATAGCCTTGGGAATAACAGACCTTCGCAACTTGAGGGTCACCAATGGGTTCGATCCTTTGAGGCAGAGAGAGTCCTAGTGATATTTGTACTGAAATTTTCCTACCAGCCCAATAAAATGGATGCTCAGAATGAGATTCACTTTTATTAGGGGAAATAAAGGCACGGCCATCCCTTGCACATCTGAGTTTGTGGTTTGAGATTCATCACTACTACACACAGATCTTGATGGAGTGCCGATCCCATGTCAAAGGCTATGCCCTGTGAAGGATGCGCAGGGGTGAATACAAAGTGGTGACGTCTCCAGGTAAGTGGACAAAACTGATATTAAATAAATAACATGCAATTAAAAGATACACATTTTGAGAAGTGTCATAAATACCTTGGGTGCTATGGGAGAGGATGCACCAGAACTAGGGGTCAGTAACAGTCTCTCCTAAGGAATTAACTCCTAAGTAATGAAGATGAGTTACTTGGGAGCATGGGGTGGGGAGGAAAAGATTCTGCTCCCAGACTAAACAGCACAAGTAAAGAGTAGGAAATGGGACTGAAAGGTGACCTGGATGCCTGACTGAAGGGAGGAGGAGGATGTCGCGTTGAGCTTTAACTGAAGGGGTAGGTGGTAGCCACAAACTGAAGAGACTCGTGTCACGTTGTAGATTTGCAGCTTAACTTTATCTAAAAGGGGGAAACACTGACGACTTTGCAGAATGGGAGGAGCACGTTTAGATTTGCTCTTTTAAAACAATCGTTGGAATAATGAATAGACATGGTGAGACTGGTTGAGAAGCTGCTGCTGTAAGGATGGAAAGAGATGTGGCTGGCTTGTACTATAGGCAGTGAGAGTGGGGTGGTAACAAAAAGAGCTGAGTGTCCTCGAAGTTTATTTAATTGATAGGACTCAGGCAAGTGTGAGGTGTAGGAGGTGATGGAAAACAAGGTATCAGAAATCCCCAGATGTGCAATATAAACACCTGGAATGATGGCGATGACTTGTACAGAGGGGGAATAGAGAAACGGGTTTCAGGAAAAAAGATCCAACATTCAGATGCAGGCATGCTAAGTTTAAAAACACGGGAGGAATTCAAGAATACATTTCATCATACTGAATATCTGGGTACTTTTCATATGTCAGGTAAAACCCACAATTAACTTATATGCATAATACAGCTCTTTGGCTTTTTGTCTAAAGCAGGAGGAATCTGAAGATCATATCAGCTGATTCTGTCTTGAGGTACTGATTTAAGCAACTGGGATAAATGCAAATCAAATCCACAAAGCTTCTGGAAAATCCTATAAAGACACATCTGCATCTGCAGAATCACGTTTATATTAGTCAGCAGAGTTTTAATTGTTTAATCGCCTTAGTCATTAGCTCAAGATGGATTTTAAGTCTAAGTCTTAAAATAAGAATGATTTACAGTTGTGTATCGAGAAAGAAATAAAGTAATCCACCGTTTGATTTTCTGCCTCTAAGCTGCCTTATCTTCAAAGCTGTAAGAGTGAAAGTGCATAAATTAAGGAAGTTTTCAAATAAATATTCACAGAATGGTGATGTCTGTATAAACTTATCTGAACAGTAAAGCCACAAGCTGGTTTCATTTACGGTATGCAGGAGTTAGAGTTAGGAGCCAGGCAGTTCTTTAGTTGACAGCCAGTAATGGTCTTTTGCGCATGTTGCAATCTCAGACACCATCTTCATTTCGGTTGTAAGGACTCCTGTTCTTCTGTTTTATGTATTTGCTCTTGGTTTCTGTCTGCTAGATCTTAGACCGAGTGTTGTGACCAAATGAGAACTCTCGCTTCCCACATTTACTGTACCGCACCATTTCCATAACCTCATCGAAATGTGGTATTTTTTCCCAAGGCATCGCCATATTTTTCTCTCATCACGACACTTAATTTGAAGGTGGCAGGATGGAAGATGCACTGTCCTGTGACAAATTTGTAAGCCACGAATTGATCTCTGCTCTACACGCAGCAATATGCAAGCGTGGTATCTTGCAACTTACCATAAATCATGTTTTACTTCTCTGCTCATAGACTCTCTGAGAACTGAGTGGCAATGTGGAGATGGATGGGGGTCACTTCTTCACTGTCGTCCATTGCCGCTGGTAATTTATGGATAAGATATAACACCCGTGAGTTATGATGCCTCTTGTTTGCTTGAGTTGTCCTGTGCTGAGGAATGCAATGCCTCCATCACAGTGTTTGAGTGTTTACTATCACGCACTGCAAAAAAACGCTAACTCATAGAAGCATGGCGTTGTATTCATGAGCTGTAAGCTTTATCCAATCAAAAAGTCATTTTCTCTTTTGGCACAGTGCCCTGGGGCTGGAGCACAAGGATGCTGCAGATGTATGGCTGCAAGGAAGGCTGACTGAACTAAGTCAAGTCCTTCATTCCATGGTCATTAAGAAACCTGAGAGGGACTTCATCACAGTGTCTTCCATAGCTGGAATAGTTCCCGCTCTGCCCGCATCACCATTCCCCCCTCCCCAAAATAAAGAGAATATTGGCAGAAGGTATTGAGTCCTTGTTATGAAAATTTTCTTTTTAAAAGTAAACATCAGCAACCTGTTAAGAGCGATGGAAGGAAAAAAGTATCTTGCTCTTTGAAAAATTTCAAGTGCAGTTTTATTCTCATCACTTCATTATAATCTGCAGAAGAAAGTACCATCTTAAGTGCACTGGCATTATTACCATTAATTAATATTAACTGGGCATACACACTCTCCCAAGTTTTCAGTTTACACTCTGATCTTTGGCACAGCACTTCCTGCACTCTTTACAATTGTTAGTGGTAACATGGCAGTGTTTATCACTGATCTAAGACATGAAACACAAATTTGCAACATCAATTATGACATGATAGGTTATATAGTAGTAGAGAGATCAATTGTTCATGAATGACGAATATAAAAGAACAGGAGCATGCCTTAGCAAATGTTAGTCCTTCTTCTGCTCACCCTTTCAATCACCCCATCCTGGCAAACTTAGCTAGTTTTTTTTTTTTTTAAATCTTAGATTCTTTGGAAGACTTTTCATATAGTAGGCACTCAATTTTTAAGCAAATATATGAACAAATGAATGGGGAAAAAGGGTAACAGAAATATATACTTCATAGATCAAAACATAGTTCTTTGAATATGATTATCAGTTTTTTTCCAGTTTTGTATAATTTATTTAAATAGAAACAACACAAGATGGTACATGAATATGTTCTGTCTTAAAAGTCCATATGTTACAAGCTATCAATGTTAAATAGGCTTTTGAAATATAATCTCAAGTAGGGGGACGTACTAAAATGGAGAACATATACACAGTGTTAATGCCCATCTCTCTAGAAACCCTTTATTGAAAAAGGTTTGAATGATCCAAACATACAAAATAAAATATTGTAAGCTCCCTGTATAGGGGTTTATTTTTAGAAAAAAGCTATCATGGACTGTGTAGAATAAATAGTGATGAGCCATATTTATATTTGTTTTTAATTCCTATGTACTATGATATCCAGGAAGATGTGTGAAGTGTAAGTATACTGCAAGTATACTTAGAGTATAAGTTATATAGTATAACATAGTATAAGATTTACAGTCATTCTTAAAACTACAAGAAAGATGTTGCTTTCTTTCAACAGTTTTGCTCTCAGTCATAATTACAATAGTGACAACAAAAATCAGATGTAAGATTTTTTTAAGACTCTTCAGTCTTTAACTCACTTCACAATAGCTTGGTATTTTAATTCCGTTATATAATTTATTATTCTACTGTGTATAAAGGGAAAACATGGAGGTATATAGGCATAGATTTGGCTGGTATAAACTTTCAGGGTATGAATGTTTGAAAGTGTAAGCACTGTGATATTGTGAATTCGATTAAAGTCTGAAGAAGTAACTTTCACGGCTTACCATATCTACCATAGAAATGTCAATACTTGGCAACCTTCTGCTTCAGGTCTGTTCAGGCCACTTCCCATTTTGGAAATTTCTGGGTCCCAGGACATAAACTTAGTGATCTCATTGAACTTTACTTATTGTGGAATATTTTTCTTCTTTTATTTTCACATAAAGTCATGGAATTGGGGGAAAATAAGAATTAGAATAAGAAAGAGCAGTCATTTTTTAAAAGTAATGATAAATTCTACAAAATACAATAATACTTCATGGAGTTTTAATTTATGATAAATTTAAATTTAAGTTTAAATTTAACTTATGACAAAATTCTAAAGTAAATTTTTATAATATGGCTTATGAGCTTTTAGAAAGTCAATAGTAATTATTAGAAGGTAGGATGGATGAATTAAGACTAAGCAGTACTTTTAAAACATTTAAAAAATACTTGTAAAAATTTTATTTTTAATTGGAAAATAACAAAGGTCCATCTGTTTTATATGAACACCATACACACACACATTCCTTTTCATATTCTTTTCTATTATGGTTTAACTCTGAGCTATGCAGTAGGACTTTGTTTTTTTAATCTATTTTGTATATAGTAGTTGTATCTGCTGATCCCAAACTCCTAATTTATCCCTCCCCTACCCCCTTTTTCTCTTTAGTAACCATAACTCTGATTTTTATGTTTGTAAGTCTGTTACTGTTTCATAAATAAGTTAATTTGTGCCATATTCTAGATTCTACATATAAATGATATTGTATGGCATTTGCATTTCTCTTTCTGACTTACTTCACTTAATATGATAATCTTTAGGTACATCCATGTTATTTCAAATGACATTATTTCATTCTTTTTTATGACTGAGTAGTATTTCATTGTGTTTATATATACCACATCTTTTTTATCCATTCGTCTATTGGTGTAACCACAATACACTCTTACTGTCTTTAGTCATCATTGATATTTAGTTGTTAAGTTGTGTCTGACTGTTTTGTGACACCATGGGCTGTAGCCTGGCAGGCTCCTCTGTCCATGAACCTTCCCAGCAAGAATACTGGAGTGGGTTGCCATTTCCTTCTCCAGAGGATTTTCCTGACTACTGTGCATTAATTAGATATCTATGGCTTATTTACTACTCATTACTAATTTGTACACTTAAACAACATCAATCTTACCCCCTCCTCATCCTCCCCATCCTCTGATGCCAATAATTTTACTCTGATTTTTATACGTTTGATTTTTTTGGATTCCACATATAAGTAGTATTCGTGCAGTACTTGTCTTTCTCTGGCTTCTCTCACTTAGCTTAGTGTGCTCAAGGTCCATCCATATTGAAAATAACAGAATATCCTCTTTTCTCATGGCTGGGTAATATTCCACTGTGTACCACATGTTTTTAAACCGTTTTTCTGTTGGTGGGCATTTGGGTCATTTCCATATTTTGGCTATTGTGAATAATGCTGTGATAAACACAGGTGTGCATTTATCACATCAAAATCCTGGTTTCATTTCCTTTGGGTATATACCCAGAAGTAAAATTGCTGGTAGATCTATTTTTAACTTTTGAGGAATCTATTATTTTTCTCTATGATAATAACCTCTAAATTACTATAGGTCCATTTACATTCCCATCAGCGGTACACAACTGCTCCCTTTTCTTCATGCCCTCACCAACATTTATCTCTTGTCTTCTTGATAATATCCATTCTAACAAGTGGGAGGTGACATCTCACTGTGGCTTTATTTGCATTTCCCTGATAATTAATGTTGTTGAGCATCTCTTCACATACATGACAAGGATATTTTTGACAGTTCAGTGGGCAAAGTAGTTAAATGTGCACTGGATGTTTACCCCCAGTGAATTTGTAACTAACTAAAAGACCACATTACATAAAAATAAACAAAAATACATACTTTTACTGATGATTTATTATTAGCCTGAGTAACTGTGTGGATAGCATGCTGCAGGCCTACGTCTTTAGCTTGGTTGTATTTACTGTTTCTTGGCATGATTATCTAAAGAGGAGATGGAATCAATCTAATGAGATAAAACTTAAAGAAACTCCATAAAAGAAGGGTTGGGTGGATGTAATTAGTAGTGCATAGGAAAAAGACACCTCTCCACTTTCCTTCTTTTGTAATTTAGATTCATAGTTTTTTTTTTTTTTACATATATACTTGTTTGAGAGTAGGCAATCTATTTTCTTGAACTTTCAGTGTTGCAGAAAGATTAGAGCAAATAGCACTGTCTTCTAGTGTAATTGCTTTTTGCTAGATTTTTGTACCATGAGAAAGTAAAGGGTCTTGTGGTTGTGCCATTTGGGGAAAGAGGATGATATCATATTCTCGAATTATCAGGATTGTATTCTTTCATAACCTGAATGTGACTTCTCTTTTAAAAATTATTCTTAGCATACATAGTTAATCTTCATTAAAATAAAATAAAAACTTTTAAAAATAGGGGATTTACTGTAACTTAGATATGTAACTTATGTTAATAGATATGTATCTATCTATTTATCTGTATATATATATATATACACACACACTGTTGAAAAACATAGAATTACAGTTGATTCATTAAGTAGCAACAGATAAACTTAGCTCAGTAGACTTAACCACATTTCTGAAATGAAATGGAAGGGAAATGCAGCAAAACTGTTACCTGAAAATGGCACTAAATCTTTTGCAGTAAAATGTTTTTAATATATGCTCATATTTAATTTTAAAAGGAGAAAATACTTTCATACTTAAATATAGTAAGTTCTATCACAATTTAATGAGAAAGAATATTGAAGAAAACTACAAAATCAATGATGTATAAAAACCATGGTTTATTACAATTCTAATACAGATTTTTAATGCCTTTTGGCAAAATACCGTTAAAGAACTACCATATTAGATTGGATTGATATGTATTCCTGTGGCTGATTCAAGTTGATATTTGATAGAAAACAACAAAATACTGTAAAGCAATTATTCTTCAATTAAAAAATAAAGAAATTTTAAAAAATTGAATTGACATTGTTTACAGATCCTTTCCTGAGTCCAAGGTTGAATAAGAAAGTGTTTTAAGAATTTAAAGTTGAATCTAAAGACAAAAGGCTTAGTATCTCCCAGTAGTATTTACAAAGTTTGGCCCTGTGAACTGTCTGTAACTTGATTTGACAGGAAATAGTTGTGACTGACCCAAAGTTGCTTGAATAATTCAGTAAAAGGTAATTCATTTCTGATGAATGAATTTAGAAATGGGCAAACTGTCTCAAAGTCTGCATTTAAATGAAGATGAGGTAAACATTGAATGTCTGTCAATGTGCCTATATAGCGATTACCTTTAATACAAAGTGAAAAGTTACACCATTGGTTAATATCTTTTGAAGGGACTGGTAGATCTTGGGCTGGTTCTAGAATGTAACCATGGAGACTGACAAAGGTACTTAAATTAAAATAGGATTTGATTAGACAGTTGTTTTAAAAGCTTCAGAAAAAGGTATCAAAGGCAAAATGTTGAATGCCTAAATCAGATATCACTCATTGTAAGTGAAATTTCTGTTCTTGCTACATTTCATTAACATAATTTCTATGGAAATTTGGTTAAATGTGAATGCAGAAGGACAGTTGCATCTTAATAGGGCTAATTCCAGCTACAATATTTTAGATAAAAAATTGTGCAAAATCAAAATCGAAGTCTGTACACACTACAGCTGTGCCTTCCTTCCCATCTCATGTTTGCTTGCTTAGTTTTTGTGAATTTAAACTGCCTTTCTAATAAAGGCTCATAAATATTGTCATAAATGTATTTTCTTTCCTCCAAGACGTTCCTGACAATGGATAATTTATTACCTAGCTGTGACACATTTTTAGCCATTTTTATAACTAGACATTTTGGATGGCATCTTTTAACCTTCTTTTAGTACATTTTAACTAGGCAATTAGGAAACAGAAAAACAAGAAACAAAAAAACCCCAGGATTTGTATGAGAATTGGATATAGTGGAAAAAAATCTGTGGGTTAACTTGTATGTTACTTACCTTTTATATTAAATTAATTTTCTGTTTGTGAATAATTCAATACATTTGTTTAAATTTCTTGAACCACTGAAACTTAATGCGCACACATTTGGGATTTAGTAAATAGTTCAAAATTTAAGATGGAAAATAGCTTTGTTGAATAGATTTATATAGAAAGGAATTTGATTAACTCAGTGAAATAAGTCACACAGGTCCGAAGGCTACTCCATTTAATGCTGATTCCTAAGAAGTCATGGGCTTCCCTGGTGGTTCAGAGGGTAAAGAATCAGCCTATGAAATGGAGGAGACTTGGGTTTGATCCCTGAGTTGGGGAGATCCCCTGGAGGAGGGAATGGTAACCCACTCCAGTATTCTTAACCTGGAGAATTCCATGGACAGAGGAGCCTGACAAGCTACAGTCCATGGGGTTGCAAAGTTGGACACAGCTGAGCGGCTAAGACACAAGAAGTCGTAGGTGATCCTAGTGGTGCACGAACACTTCAGTAGGAGACATGCTTCTTTGCTTGCCCTAAGCTGTGCCTGATGTTCTTGCTTGTATGCTTATGGACAGTTTCAGAGTTAGAATCACTTTTATACAGGAATACTGAATGTTTATATGTTTCACCTCTGTAATTTCTTTACTCTCCAACCAGCTTGCGCCTATAGACATAACTGCAGTAAAGGTGATCGAAGATGCTTGGAGCTGACCCAACGGGAGAGAGTTGTGACTGCTGAGAGAAACCCAAAGAACTAGTCTCACTAGGCTCTTGTAGTAGATCTTTAGAATGTATTCATCTTGCTTTACTGAAACCTTATACCAGTTGAATCGCAACTCCCCATGTCATCTTCTTTCTGGCTCATGGCAACCATTATTCTGCTATCTGCTTCTGTGAGTTTGATATTTTAGATACTTCATATCAGTCAAATCATGCAGTATTTGTCTTTCCTTGTCTGGCTTCTTTCACTTAGCACAATGTCATCAAGATTCATCCATGTTGTCTAATATTGCAGGATTTTCTTCTTTCTTAAGGCTAAATAATATTACTACATGTATATTATTATAATATAATATAATTATAATATTATATAATATATTAGAACATATGATATATTAATATTATAAAATATATATTGATTATTATAATATAATATTACTACATGTATATACTGCAGTTTCTTTATCCATTCATCTGTTGATGGATATTTAGGTTGTTTCTGTATCTTCCAGAACTTCTTAAGTCTTGTTTTGTGACCTACAATTCCCTCTTTAGACCTAATGAACCTACCACACATAAACAGGACATTCCACCCAGCAACAAAATATACATTCTTTTCAAGTACACAGGGAACATTGTTTTTCCTGGGCCACAGAAGAAGGCCTTAAAGTATAAAGAGAGTGAAAACAGTTCTAAGGGCTGAGACCATGAGGACACTTTACTTTCTGTACTCTTATGAGAATCATGACTTGACTCCTGGGAGGAGGTGCCAAATACAACTGATTCCATGTTGGGCTACTGTTGCCTAAGGTGAAACCTTACAAAATTAATCCACATGTTTCTGTATAGTTTTACATTAACTCAGACACAGAATTGCTTTAGAATGATGAAATTAATTCCTATAAAAAGCAATCTACTTGCTGAAGCTAGGAAAACAATGATTGGAACCTATTTGTATTACATAAAAAGAAGTTGCTGAATACAGTCATCTCTAAATGAGGCTGGAAATTTGTTGATTGGTTTGTTGGAAACTTTCTCTCTTTCATTTTCCAAAAGAAGGAGCAGACATGTGTCTGGCAATTTTCTATTTTTTTTTCTTGCTTCCCAGATTTAGTTCATTGATTGCTTGATTTTCTCAATGTTCATCTTTCAGCAAAGTTTATAGCAAGTAGGTATTCTCGCTGTATGTCAGAAGGCAGTGGTTAATGCGGGAGGTATTACTTCCCCAGGGTCCAGTCAAATCAGCTTAGTTGCACGGGCAAGTCAATTGAAAGGTGACAGTGCTAATTACAGGCAGGAATTGATTCTCATCCCCGGCCCCCTTGCCCCGTGTTGCTCAGGAAACACCATAGAATTATAAACAATCATCTGATGAGTCATAAGAAAATTTCCACTTTGCAGATTTTCATGCTGCACTTCAAGTGAAGCTGTTGAGTTATCTTAATGAAACATGGTTTAAACATTTTATCATATTGATGGCTTCTTTGTTCCAAGCACACCATTTAAAAATTAGTGCTATTATTTGCTGCAGTCCGTGGGGTGGCAACTGGAGAAGGAAACGGCAACCCACTCCAGTACTCTTGCCTGGAGAATCCCAAGGACGGAGGGGCCTGGGAGGCTACCAGTCCACAGAGTCTCAAAGAATCGGACACGACTGAGCGACTTCACTCACTCACGGGGTGGCAAAGAGTAGGACACGACTTGGTGACTGAACAACGACAAATGTTTAGTTACGTAGGCACTTAGTTTTTTCCTAATGTGGACACAGAATCACTTTTGCCTCCAAAAAGAGATATTTTTTTCTGAAACCCAAATCTAGAAATATGATCAGATGTACTATCTGACCATGGATGAGTACTTGATATTTAACTTTTGGCACTTATAATAGAAAATGTATATGTGCCACATTTAACATAACAAATTCAGTACACTTGATTCAGGGAGCACACAAACTAATGTTCAAGGGCTTAAAAATATGAAATTCCCAAGTGGTATTTCTGGGAGTTCACACAAGTTAGACGCAGTGGTAAAAATGATAATATGACAACCTTACAAGTCTTAACACTGGTCTCATAAATATCATTCTCTTTCCTACCTTAAGATTTTTTCCTAGTTGCTAGAATTAGAAAAATGGAAAAACTTAAGGCAAATAAATGATAGGGGGTTTATTTATAAGAGTTCTCAAATTTAAAAAAAGGTGGAGTGATTACATTTGAAACCATTACCCGTCAGAAAGCAGCTGCCTTCTGATTTCCTTTAGTGCTCTATGGGAGAGACTGACTTAGAGAAATATATTGATGGAATGTTTTCCTCTTACCTGTCAGCTTCTTTTCATTTTTACAGCATTAATATTTGTTCATGCCTGTGTTCTTTCTCTGTGACTTTTCTGGACTCCAGAATTTCTGTCTTCAATCCAGTTTTTTATACAGCTGCCAGATACAGCTCTCTGAGGGCCAAACTATAATCACATTCCTACTTTGGTCAAAAAATCTTTAGACAAATGAAGCTACATGCACACGTATAATACAGATATAAATACAAACACATAATTATAGGATAGTTAGGAGAAGAATTTATTAATTAGCAACAGATTAGGTGATGTGACTATTTGACTTTTTTTTTAGTTTTTGTGTATATAAAATTTTCTACAGCGAATAATTATAAATTTAGTAATCGGATAGAAAATATTTAAAGTAGATTTATATTTAGAATATAATTATGTGTTCTTCTCTTTTATTTTGTATAATGGGCTCAGTAAGATGTATCTGTGCATTTCTTTTTTTGCCCTGGTCTTTGAAAGATAGATAGGGTATGAGAGTGAATGGGGGAAGGAGACCTGCATGGAGTAGTTTAAAGACTTAGAATAGACTGAAGGAGTTGTTTATGGTTTCTCTACCATTCATTCCACCTCATGATTTAAGTATCTACATAAAACAGTTAGAACAGAAGGATACAAGAATTCTTTAGGCTGGAATGTCCTTTGGGAACAGATCCTTAGGGAACCAGTGCAGTGATGGTGATAGGAAGCTGGTCAAAGATGGGAGATCCTGGCTATTTCTTTGTAAGAACCACTACTAACAGGAAGCTTCAATCAGCCACAGAGAAGAAAATCTCATTCTGGGGGCAAAGGGCACACAAAGAAATGGGTGGAAGTGAGGGTCCAAAATAGTGGATCAGTGTTCAAGAAAATAATTTCAGTCCTTAAGTTCGAGTGGCTGGAGGACTTGGACAGTCAGCATGGAAGTCAACTGTGATTAAGAGGGTCTTATGAGATCAACCCATTCACATTGTAGTTTATGTGACTGGTGCCCCCACAATTGTAGGGTGCAGTGGCCAGACAGAGCATCCTGTCTAGTGTTACAAACGGGGTCCCTGTTAAGCAGAGTGAGTTACTGGGGTTTAGAACTACCAAGCCGTGGTCTCGAAGGGAGTGTAGAAATTCATAATAACTGATGAATGATGTGGGCACAAAGGACTTTGCAATGATGGCAGAGGTAGTGGATCCTTGCTCTGGAAGAATGGTTTAATTCACTGTAGAGAAAGAAACTTAGGTAAAATATGGTTGCAAAGAATGTTGGTCCTGGTCCCAAATTGCTTGGGATGGTTTTTCTGGCTCTGGGACATGCCAGACCTCATGCAATTTACTTAACATCTCAGTGTCTCATTTTTCTCATAGGGTTGTTCTTAAATGAATAGCATGCATATAAAGCATTTGGAACAAAGCCTGGTCCAAGGTAAACAATCAATAAATGTCACCAACTGCCTTTAGTACTGCCCATCTCTCCAAGTAGAGATATGAGCCTTTGACTGGGCAGTCTTAGGGGATCCAGCTTAGAGGCAGAGGGGTGAGGAAGTTCAACCAGGGTTAAGATAGGAACACTTCACTCTAATACCTCCCCAGGTTCCTGAAGCAGGTTTCTGTATCCATTTGCAGGTTTAAAAAGAAATCTTTAAAAAAAAAAAAAAAAAGTTAATTTGTCCGCACTGGGTCTTGGCTGTGGCAAGTGGGATCTTTGCTCTTTGCTGCAGCATACAGGTTCTTTCGTTGCAGCACGCAGACTCTTAATTGCAGTTAGTGGGATCTGGTTTTCTGATCAGGACTTGAACCCAGGTCCCCTGTATTGGAGTCTTAACCACTGGACCTTCAGGGAAGTTCTAAGAAATCTTGTTCCAGTGGTCCTTCTCTACATTCTAATAATGCCCTTCTGTGAAGAGAGTAGAACCTGTGCTTAAAACTTGACCCATTCCCTTTTCTTTGGATCTGGTGGGTTGACATTCCCATTTTACAAGTTTGTTGAAAGCAAAAAGAACCATCACAACCATCTTTTACTTAAAGATAGTTGTGATAGTTAATCAGAGATGTATGTGCTCAGTTGCTCAGTCGTGTCTGACTCTCTGTGACCCCACGGACCGTAGCCCGCCGGCTCCTCTGTCCATGGGACTTCCCAGGCAAGGATACTGAGTGGGTTGCCATGCCCTCCTCCAGGGGATCTACCCGACCCAGGGATTGAACCCAGGTCTCCTGCATTGCAGGCGGATTTTTTACCATCCGAACCACCAGGGAAGCCCTAATCAAAGGTGGTTTGTAGTTAAAAGAATGGAATATTGGGAACAAAGTCATTGTATGAACCAGGCATGTATTGGGATACTGTGGATTCTGCCCCCAGAGTCCCTCTGCAGTCACTAGTCAGAGGCTTTCTGGGTCTGGCATCTGACTTGTGGAATGCAGGTACATCAGAGATAGATTCTCTGTTCTTGATGGGTCCCTGTGCATTATGACCTGGCATCCCAACTGGTGACTGCTCAACTGCCAAACAGCACTTGGCCCCTTAGGGTTGGTGTATTGAAACCTGTAAAGAAGCTAATACCCTGTTCCTAGCCTTCCAGAAGGAGGTCACATGGTCCTCTGTTGGCTGGATTTCACAGAAAAGCCTGTGATTGACTGCTACAATTGCAGTATTAGATGATACTCAGTTAGTGGGAAATAGATTCCACCTAGATTCATTACCTTAAAACGGAAGGGCTAGAGGAAAAATATATGTTAATACTTACTATTTTGTTGAAGCATACTGGCAACAGTGCTTTTGTTTGAGCATCAACTCATTTCCCTAGTTCAAAAGGTTGGTGCCATGGCAAAGGACATTTAGATAAGGGAAAGAAAAACTTTGTGTATGTGTGTATTATAAGTGAATGAAAAAAGAATTGTAAGATGTGTGTCTCCTGGAGTCTCCCTTTACCCTTAATATCTAGAGAAGATGAATTTAAAACTCCATTTCTATATCTTCTGAAAGGTTCAGTGCCCTCTCCAGTAATTCTGTGAGTTTGTGGTTATAGTTATGTGTGTATGTCTGTGTGTGCATGTGCATTTATGGGGTGATTATAATCAGTGTGATTTTCTGGATCCTAATTCTTCTGTTAGATTCTGTGCTGGTGCTCTTTTCTCTCCAACCTTGCATTCACACAAATGTTGAACTCATTCCTAACCTTGGTTTTCCAACCAAAAACAAAGCAAAGCAAAAATAAAAACAAAACCCCAAACCTTTATATACAGCCACAAGCATTTTTGGAAGATCTGGTGAGACCTGTGTGTGTATATGGGCCCAGTCATGTCTGACTCTTTTAAGTCCCCATGGACTGTAGCCTGCCAGGCTCCTCTGTCCATGGGATTCTCCAGGCAAGAATACTGGAGTGGGTTGCCATTTCCTTCTCCAGTGGAGATCTTCCTGACCCAGGGAGCAAACCCGCATCTCTTGTGTCTCCTGCATTGGCAGGTGGGTTCTTTACCAACAAGCCACGTGGGAGGATGTTTATCACTGCAGTGTGAAGAACTCAAAGCCCAGCAGTAAGCATCACTGTTCTTAAAACAGAAGTTCTACCATACTTTCTCAGTGCTGCGCTCTCCTCCCTGTCCTGCTGAAGTTAGGGCAGGTAAGTGTTTGCTCTTCTGGGAGAGACTGGCTAACTCTTTACCAAATCGGTTTCTTTCTTCTTGGATATACATCTTCTAGATGAAATTTCCCAGCTTTTTTGTACATTTTCTAGGTGACATTTCCCCATTGTCTTGTGCTGTGGTCCAATGCCGTAAATCATTATGACTGAAAAAATGATTATTGTCCAGTCTCATTATCTATGTATTTCGACTAATTTTCTGGTCATTTAAGGAGGGAAAGTAAATTCTGTCCCATTACTGCATTTTGGCTGACAGTCCAGGTTGGGGTTGCTCAGGTGAACTGTTCTCGCTGCTGACTTCCCTGTAGATCAGGTGAGGTATCTCGGCAACTGCATTGCAGTTCGCTTTCTCCCTGACCGACTTACTTTCCGTTCAACTGTTGCTGAGGGAGCTCCTCAGAACACCACCTGTGTGCAGATCTTTACCTGTCGGTCTGTCCACTGGGGAGCCCACCCTAAGAAACTTCTCACATGTAATTCTGCAGACACTTCGCCATGCACTTGCTTGCTTTAGATGAAAATTTAGAAGACCGAGTAGGAGATGATAGAGGCCAAAGCGGAAGGAATATGGAATCTTGAAGAGCCAGGTCCTCAGTCACAAACATCGATTTGCTTTTTCTAAATGTTCTTCTTCTTTCTTTTTTTTGGCCATGCCATGCGGCATGTGGGATCTTAGTTCCCCGGCCAGAGATCGAACCAGGGCCCTCTGCAGTGGAAGCACAGAGTCCTAACCGCTGGACCGAGAGAGAAGTCCCACGAACATCTTTTTGAACTCAATGTGGATAAGAAATAAACTACTCTTGTGTTTGGGCATATAGGAAATAAATGTGTTTTAAATACTGGAATACACACACACACACACACACACATATATATGTTGGACACATATTGGCATTTGTTAGCATAGCAGCATTACTTCTGTTAATATAGTTATCGGCTACCTGGTGGGCACGTCTATTCTGGGTGAGTTAAAACCTGTTGCAGGGGTCTCAGTTGCATCACTTATTCAATGCTGCCATCAAGGCTGAGCCCCGGGATCAGTTCCAGGTTGTAAGGCATGGACATGCCTTTCCCTTCCAAGACCCTGCCACCTTCCATAATGCTTCATGGGCATGACACACAGGTCTCAGCGCCTAGGAGAACGGTAGTGTGTCTGTCCTTTCACTTTCCATTTCCTTGAGTCAGGCCACTCTTTTATGCTTATAAAGTACCAGCCTCTGTGCTCCCTCTAGTCCTCGAACGAAGGCTTGATGTGATTTTACTGCCATCTTAAGCATGACGCCTCTGATGAGAAACATTGCTGTTGGCTTCCCTGGTGGCTCAGAGATAAAGAATCCGCCTGTCATTGCAGGAAACATGGGTTCGATCTCTGGGTCAGAAAGATTCCCTGGAGAAGGAAATGGCAACCCACTCTAGTATTCTTGCCTGGGAAATCCCATGGACAGAGGAGCCTGGTGGGCTACAGTGCATGCATACATTTGCAAAAGAGTTGGACATGACTTAGCAACTAAACAACAATAACATATTTCAAAACATGTTTGTTGTATGAATATGAAGATCCTAATTGGGTAAATAAATCTAAATCACTTTTACATAAAAGGGACATGCATATCTCATGGGTTTTTTTGTTTGTTTTTAGCTCATTATTATTACTTTGGAATTGCTCTTTGAGCTAAACAAAAGAGATCTTCAGATTATAGGCAATGTATAGTCTCTGGCTTAGAGCCTCCTCTCACTGAACAAAAGAAATCTAGCCCCAGTTTTTTATAGAGTACTGTTCAAGGGGCCAAGGATATGGCATGGAGCAAGGCAATGAGACACCCACCACTGTTGAATTTCTCTTCTAGATATTCTCATATGATAACGAGGGTACTTGGGATGCTGTGGAAAGATGGTGATGTTGACTGGCTGTTATCTTTTCATCCTTCCCAGTTTCCTATTCTAGCAATGAGAATACGAAAAGTCCATAGGTAATCTTGTTATCTGTGACTACAGGGACACTGTTAGACTGGTAAAATTCCCACAGAGCTTGAAAATAGCAGGAGAAAGTGGAACTGGTTTGAGAAATAATATCTTCTAAAAGTGAAATATGGGGGTGCAATTGTCACTGAAATTTATTGAGCATCTATTAGATGACAGGGCTTTATATATACTCTCTGATAATAATGGCAGGACTGATGATTAGGAATTATTGTGCTGTTTTCCCACATGATAGAATTAAGAGAGAGGCTTCCTCGAAGCTAGATACCTAATAGAGGTAGAGCTTCAATCTCTAAAACTCAGGTTCTTTTCTGGTACTGCCCCAGAGAAGAAACTGAGGAATTTATAATAATTAAGCCTGAGTTTATGGGCATTATATCATAAGAGAAGCTCTCTCACATCTCTGTGAAAATGCAGGAATTCCAAAGACATCCTTCTCAAACTGTTATGATGGGCCTAATGGATAATGACTACTAAGCCAGAATTTCCTCTAAGTTTTGATTATTTTGTTTTTCTAGCTCAGTGATGGGCAAATAATCGCCACAGGTCAAATCCAGCCTGCTGCCTATTTTCCTGTGGCCCATGAACTAGGACTGAGTTTTACATTTTTAAATACTTGAATAGAAATTTCCAAAGAATGCATTTTATGACACATGAAAACTACATGAAATTCGAGTTGCAGCTCCTTAGGTATAGCCTTATTGGAACACAGCCATGCTCACTCACTCATGTATGTTTGGTGGTTGCTTATGTGCTGCAAAAGCAGAGTTGGATAGTTGTTGCAGAGACTTTATGGCTCACAAGGCTCAGAATATTTATTTATTTATTTATTAACAGAAAAAGTTTGCTGACCCAAGCTTTATGAAAATGGTCCTAAGGGACACTCTTCTTTACCAAAAATCTGTTCAGTCTCTTTTCCATTTTTTTCACTTGTTTCTTCATTTATTTTTCTGTAAAAAATTTACTAGGTTCCTCCTTAGTATCAACCATCGTTCTGAGCAATGGGGTTAAAAGGGGAAAAAAATTGGAGAATTACGAGAAGTATAGCATAAAGAGGAAAGAAGGAGGATGTTATAGGAGGAAGGAACATGTGAAGGCATGGGGTAATGAAATAATGATAATGATAGTGCCCACCCTTTAGCGAACGATTAATATCATTTCCTCTTTACTTGCAACATGAGGCAAGTGTTGCGCTAAGCCATTTATATGTTTACATCATTAAATACTCAAAGCAACCCTTTCAGGCAGATTAATAATAATTAATCAAATTTATAGATGAAGAAACTGAGATTTGAAAGTGGTTATGTAGCTCATCCAAGGCACATAGCTAAACAGCGCTGTCTTCAGGATTCAACTCAGATCTGTTTTATTCAAAATCTCTCTGGCTATACTGGGTATAGCCAATGGGTATATACAATGCTTTCATAAGCATTGTAATCACACCAGCATCTGACAATATATGTATTATTATTATTTAAATAGTATGCTAGTAGTGGTCAAGTGTGATTTCAATAGGATGATTTTTGACATCCATATGTGAAAAGAGATGTGAGATTAATTTATTTGGATTAATTTATACTGACAGCGGCATGAGGGACCTGGGATATTCTTTCCTTCCCAGTGAAACTGTAATTATGACAGAAGAGCTCCCCTCTTGTGCTCCGCAATTGCCTGTCCATGGTCAGTTCTCACAAGCTGGAGAAGATGAGGCAAAAGTGGACTTCAGAGTATGATTTGAATCCATATCCTGTTTTTTCCATCTAAATGTTTACAATGATTCTTTATTGTTCATTTCTTAAATTTAATTTTTCATGTGTTCTAAATAGCTAGATGTGAAATTTCTTTTCTGTTACATCCAAGTTAGGTATTACTGAATCCAGTTTTAGAGAAGGACACAGGAATATATGACTCAGAGAATTATGAAAATCTGACTTAAAGTTGTACAAAGTAGTAAGTGATGGAAAAGGGGGTTTAAGACCGGTTTCCCATTGTAAAATAAATAAATAAAAAGCAAAAACAAATGCAGAACACTTTGTGCCCCAATATTATAATAGCTTGTATTAAAATTATGGAATGTTGAGTGTTTTAATGTGACTGAGTTAAAGACCCCTGGGTAAGAATGGTAGGAAATGAAGCTGGAAAAGTACTGTGGGCACTCTGTCATCATCTTAAATTCCAGGTTATGCTAGGGTTTACTTGGAAAGTGAAAGTGCACGTTGCTCTACAGTCCATGGAATTCTCCAGGCCAGAATACTGGAGTGGGTAGCCTTTCCCTTCTCCAGGGGATCCTCCCAACCAAGGGAGAGAACCCAGGTCTCCCACATTGCAGGGGAATTCTTTACCAGTTGAGCCACAAGGGAAGCCCAGGAATACTGGAGTGGGTAGCCTATCCCTTCTCCAGGGGATCTTCCCGACGCAGGAATCAAACTGGGGTCTCCGGCATTGCAGGCGGATTCTTTAACAACTGAGCTATCAGGGAAGAGGAAACGGGCTCATTTAGTGAATAGTTTTATGTGTTTATCTAAATGCTAATGGGCTTCCCTTGTGGCTCAGCTGGTAAAGAATCTGCCTGCAATGCGGGAGACCTGGGTTTGATCCCTGGGTTGGGAAGATCCCCCGGAGAAGGGAAAGGCTACCCACTGCAGTATTCTGGCCTGGAGAATTCCATGGACTGTACAGTCTATGAGGTTGCAAAGAGTCAGACACAACTGAGCGTCTTTCACTACTTGTGAATAGATCTCTTTTTCTCTTTCTCTTTATTCTCTTATTCTTTATCTTTAGCATAAAGGATATTTAAGAGTACTGCACTTCTCACCCCTTACGCTCTCCATCAGCATGATGGTTAATGCTGTATATCCCTTTCTTTTTTTTAACCTTTTATTTTGTATTGGAGTATTTGTTGTTGTTGAGTCGCTTTGGAGTCTAGCCGATTAATAATAGTTTCAGGTGAACAGAGAAGAGACTCGGGCATATATATACATGTATCTATTCTCCCACAAACTCCCCTCCCGTCCAGGCTGCCACAGGGCACTGAGCAGAGTTCTCTGTGCTCTGAGTAGGTCCTTGTTGGTTATCCCTTTCAAATGTAACAGTGTGTATGTCCATCCTAAATTCCCAAACCATCCTTTCCTCCCATCCTTCCCCTGACCCCCTTCTATCTTTAACAATGTTTATGACATGTAATTATGCCATTGATTAAAGAGGTGGGGGACGGTTATGTATCTCCCTTCGCTGCCCTGAAGGGCTTTAATATATAATGCTTCTTCTAGCCATTATGTAGAGATTAGTCAACATGTCTCCCGAATTTTGGAAGTAAAGTTAAAACAGGAGGAAACAATATGAAATGGATGGGATTAGCATCTGAAGTGTGACTTATTTTAAGAGATCCATTCATCTTTGACTAATTGGAAATATCTAATTCCAGTTAAGTTTTTTAAGGCAGTGTCTCATGAAAATATGAGCAAATTTTAAAAAATAGTTTGTTACTCTGCCAAGTTCACTATAAACTTCCCTAAGGATAAAAACTTTTAATCAAAGACACACTGTGTATGTGGAAAAGGAAAGATTAAAGCACAGATTTAAGAAGGATTAATTTATTTCTGTTTAGAATGGGCATAGAATTCTTAGGAAAAATGCATTATTTTCAGCAGAGCTGTATCCTTAGTCATGTGGAAAGATATTTTTAAATTTTAAACTTCACCATCGTGTAAACTAAAATATTCCTCAACACTATCTTCTTTCATTTGCTTGGACCCAAGTTGACCAATAAAATTATTGAAGATTAATTTCATTTTCACAGTACATTGATTACAAGGGAGCTTGCTCATCAGTGTTGAAGTAACTGAAAATAGATAAATTTGCATCCTCATTTGATTCTAGTAACTCATAAGAGTTAGCCTGTCTTACTGAATTCACTCAGTGCTATCTATGTTCCCTGGAAAGTATTTTGTTTTCAGCCCAGCTCCTAATGAGAAAGGAACGTCCAGCCTGTAAGGATGGAAGGCCCTGACTGGATTGAAAAGTAGTTTGTCCCTCCTTGACAACTTTGTGGTGTCAACCATTTATTTTATGATATTTTGCTTTCTTGTTCGTTTAGCTCTTTTGTGTAACCATGTTTAACCATTGACCATACTGCTGGCCAAATTATTTGCTTGTTGTTGTTCAGTAGCTAAGTCGTGTCTGACTCTCTGCAACCCCATGAACTGTGGCGCTCCAGGCTTCCCTGTCCTTTACTAGCTCATGGGGTTTGCTCAAACTTATGTCCATTTGCCATCCAACCATCTCACCCTCTGCCACCCCCTTCTCCTTTTGCCTTCAATCTTTCCCAGCATCAGGGTCTTTTCCTATGAGTTGGCTTCTCACATCACATGGCCAAAGTATTGGAGCTTTAGCTTCAGCATCAGTCAACGAATATTCAAGGTTGATTTCCTTTACGATTGACTGGTTTGATTTCCTTCCTGTCCAAAGGACTCTCAAGAGTCTTCTCTAAACAGTACAGTTTGAAAGCATCAGTTCTTCAGCACTTAGTCTTCTTTATGGTCCAAATCTCACATCTGTACGTGACTACTGGAAAAACCATAGCTTTGACTAGACAGACCTTTGTCAGCAAGGTGATGTCTCTGCTTTTTAATACACTGTCTCGGTTTGTGCTTTTCTTCCAAGGAGTAAGTGTCTTCTAATTTCATGGCTTCAATCACCGTCTGCAGTGATTTTGGAGCCTAAGAAAACAAAATCTGTCACTGCTTCCAATTTTTTCCCCTATCTATTTGCCATGAAGAAGTTATGGGACCCGATGCCATGATATTGAATTTTTTAATATTGAGTTTCAAGCCAGATTTTTCATTGTTCTCTTTGACCCTCATCAAGAGGCTGTTTAGTTTCTCTTCACTTTCTGCCATTTTATTTGCTTTAAAGGCCCATATTCTAAATTCACTGAAGAAACACAACAAAAAAACAAAGCAAAATGAAACTGGAACCTACCCATTAGTGCTTCTGGTGCCACTGATGCAAACATTAGCAGGTAGACTGATCTATGTTCTGTTTGACTGTGACTTTAGAGAGAACAGAATCATATTTTAATGATAAAGAGAGGGCCAGAAGTCAAGTAAAAACAATCAACTTCCATGTTGCATTTTCCACTGAGGTGAAACCAAGAGATTAGAGGAGTTTTAGTGGTGCTGCTTACATCAGCAGTTCAGCTATTTGCACAAAAACAGCACCTAATTCCATCTGTCTGTTTGTTAACATTTGACATCCCTCCGGAGTTCCGTTCTTTAGATGACTCCATTCTGCACTGTCCACATACACTTGTTCTTAATGAGGGATGACCTCCCAGATCGCCCATGCAGCCTTATAGGATGTGATTTTGGTCTGCGATGAGATGCTCACATTAGTAGAAGCTCCTAGAATACTTCATCCATCTTGTTAATGAACTGACTGTTGGCCTCTCTCTGGTGTGACATCCTGGCACCCTTGATCTTTTACGGAAAGAAATTAGTGCTGGAATTCAGTGGAAAGCTCCAAATGGGCTTAATTGGAATTTTTCAGGATAAGATAGAACGTTCAATTTTCAGCTTAATGATGATGCTGGGACTATCCACATACCAGATTTGAGTTCAGTTAAGATAATTGCATGGGCAAAAATGAAAGTGCAATTAGGCTATTCCAGCATCTACTAAGTGCAGTTATTGAGAACACTAACCTGGAGAAAATAGATTCATTCTCTAAATTTGTTCTAAAATTTTAATGTGCCTCATGGGTTTGATTCTCTTGTTTTCACCCACTGGGGCAGGGAGGGGGACGACGTTTCCAAGACACTTTTCAAACAATGATTTCAACTGTTCTTTCTTTCATAGGGAATATAGTGTTAAAAAGTAGATGTAAAATATATATCTCAAAAAAGAGCTTTTAAGAAAGTATCTTCTGTCTCTTTTATAAACAGTGAAGTAAAGAATGTAAGAGAAGTGTATTTTTGTGTGCTGTTCATTGAATTAAAGGAATAGTCAGGATGTAGAAAAGAAAACAGTTGAACTACTGGGAAAGTTTGACTGTTTTGGCCAGGTTGATTACTTTCAGGTTAATTACTGATGAATCAATTGGTCTGTCACACAAAAAATTTCCATCTGATTGTTAAACTATCCCTAATGTCTGAATCAGAAGGTGATTAGTCTAGTCACTTTGGTTCTTAGGATGGTTGAATGAGGTTGAGATTATGAGAAGCCCTGGGTGGTGTGAATGACTGGAGAATGCACACATGACAATTTCAGTTTCTCTGTGAAATGCAAACTAATATCCTCTTCTGAAATGTCAGTTTGACAGAGTTGTTAGTTTAACAAAGTGTAAGTATACATTGTCAAGGAAATTTGAATTTGTTTAAGATTTGGTGATTGTGGTATCTTTCATGCGGGAGGATTGATGTGTGAAGAAGATATGGTTCCTCATCCTCGTTCTCCTCCATGGACCAAAGCTGAATCTTCTCAGGTGCCTTCTGTTGTACTGAAATAAACCCACTATAAATATGCTGTATCATGAACTGTCTTGTGCACTTTAAAAATTACTGTGTGTCCATATACATACATGTATTATATTTACATCCTCCCAGTATTAAATTTGATAACAGAAATTTATCATACTTCCTTTTTCAATGAAGTATGTATGTCTGAGTATAGAAATAAGAAGCTAAATTGCGTTCAAGAACTGAGTTTTTCCAGACGTTTTCATCTGTTATCTTCCTGATGTTATGAAAGAGTTTAACTACTGAATCAACTTCATTTGCTAAGTAACATAAATAACAGGTTTTTTTTTTCATTTAATCCTTACAGTAATCTTAGAAGGTTAATGTCACTACTGTTTTTTATAAAGGAGAAAATGAAGGTTAATTAATTCGCCCAGCATTGTGCTACTGTTAAGTGGCTGAAGCAATGAGTCTTTTTCTTTCTCAGTTTGAATAATAGAAGCATATGTGTAGTTAGCAGTTTACATACTGGAGTCAGACGCATTTAGATTTGAATTCTTACTCCATCGCTTACTGACTCTGCAACCTTGCATACAATACTTCATTTATTTTTCTAACCCTTGGTGAATTCATTTCTAAAAGGGGATAATAACAGTATCACCCCCTGGGATGTTGTCATGAGGTTTAAATGGGATAATACATACAATCTTTTTAGTGTCGTGCCTGGAAATTTTTAAATTCTCAAAATGTGTTTATATTATTACAGGTATAAAATTAGTAGAAATTTAGCTCAGGGAAAGTTCCTGATGTTTTGAGTTTGCTTGTGTGTTATTAGCATGAGTTTGTGTATATGAACCTAAGCTTTTAACATAGAAAGCATAATCTCAGAACTCCTGGAATCCTGAGAGCCGGGCTGGAAATTCTTTCTAAGAGCGTGGTTTATTAGTTATCTTTTATTTCATGACCTGTTAAATATTAAAGCTTCAGCTTCAGAACAGGCAAGAATAAATGATAATGATGGAGTAAAGGTGGAGTGTGCTGTTGAAAAAAGGCCCACATAGGGAAGCATTGAAAATAAGACTTTAAAAATTCCTTTTTTATACTTGTAAACTATGTCTAGGATGAATTGTGAGTAGAAATCCTATGAGATGGTTCACAGTAAATGATAGATTCAGAAGTATGAGCCATGGTATTCGTTTGCTAAGTCTGATGCAACCAGGTACCACCAGATGACTAACTTAAACAACAGGAATTCATTTTCTCACAAGTCTGAACCCTGGGTGTCTAAGGTCAAGGCGCTGCCAGGTTGGAAGGCAAGAATCTGTTCATGCCTCTCCCCTAGTTTTTGGCGGTTTTTTGGCCATTTTGGCCTTTTTTCGCTTGTAGAATCATCACTCCACACTCTGCCTTTGTCTTCACATAGCATTTCTTCTGTGTGTTCTCTGCATCCAAATCGCCCCCTTTTTGAAAGGCATACCAGTCTTACTGAACTAGGAGCCCACTCTATTCTAGTATGACCTCATATTAACTTTAGTTACATCTACAATGACCCTATTCTCACATCGGGTCACAGTCTAAGGTACTGGGGGCTAGGTCTTCAACATATAAATATTGGGGAACACAGTTCAATCCATAACAGCAATCATCACATAAGGATATGATAAGTAAATTTAAAAAATTTAATGTAACTGGAGCAATCATAGTTTTGTACTTATTTAAGCTAAAAGTTGCTTTCTGAAAAAATAATGTTTAAATGGCAAGAATGCATCAGGAAAGGATCTGAGGGGTTTCATTAACCACAACTTAAAAAAAGATTGATGTGACAGATTGATGTGATTGCTAGAAAAATACTAAAGCAAATAGAGCCTGAATTATAAGAGTTACAGTATATAGAGTAAGGGAAAATGATCATCACCAATAAAATGTGTTCCAAAAGAAACAAATAATGCTAATTTATGAGAATTGGTGGCTCAGGTGGTAAAGAATCTGCCTGCAATACAGAAGACCCAGGTATGATCCCTGGGCCTGGAAGATCCCCTGGAGGAGGAAATGGCAACCCACTCCAGTATTCTTGCCTGGAGAATCTGATAGACAGAGGAGCCTGGCGGCCTATAGTCCGTGGGGTTGCGACGGAGTGACTAACATTCCTTGCTATCTTTTGGACCCTTAAACTTTTGAAAACTGTCACATAGGTGCTTCCTGGGCAATTTGCCAGACATGCCTGATTCTCTGGTTGACCCCCAAGTTGCCTGATGCATCTGGGTGTGTTCTCTTTTGATTTAGTCTGATCCACTGTACCTGTTAGACTCAGCTTTCCTGGCTGCTCTTCAATCTAGGTCCCTTCAGTGGAGGAGAGCCTCTCTCCAAAGAGGGTTTGTAACTCAGCCACCACTGAGCCAGGAAGCAACGTAGCCTAGTAATTAAAACTGTGGACGTCAGTGTAAGACCTGGTTTTAAGGCCCAACTCTACACCTTGTTATTAGGCAAGTCATTACATATTATAAGCCTTATGTTATTATTTCTTCAAATTTGAATAAAAATGATGAGTTCACCATCACTGCTCTGAGAATTAGGTAAGATAATGCATTCAAGGCATTTAGTACAGTGTCAGCAGAGAGAAAGCATTGTTAACTTGCAGTTATGAGAAAAAAGGACAAGGAGATTGATGGGCAAGGCTTTGGAGAAGGGGATGAAAGAGGGGACATGGGCACCTGTGCAGGAGTGATGTCTATAAGGAAGCCAGAGCTATAATTTAAATCCACCACAGAGGACCTCTCTTTATGGAAGCAAATAGGATTTTCTGGTTCAAGATCAGCTCAATCTACAAAGGACCCAATACTGTTCCTTTTCAATGGCTGAGTAACATTCCATGTGTATCGCATCTTCTGTCCATTCATCTGTCAGTGGCTATTAGCTTTCGTGTCCTGGCTGTTGTAAACAGTGCGTGCACCCATTTGCAGGGCAGGAATAGAGACACCGGTGGAGGATGGATGGGTGGGCGTGGAGCAGGGCGATGGCGTGGGATGGACTGGGAGGTTGTAAGCAGATAGCCAGTGGGAACCAGCTCTACAGTGCAGGAAGCTCAGCTCAGCGCTCGGTGACCCAGCGAGGTGGGAGGGAGGCGCACAGAGGGGGGGTATATGTATACCGTGAGCTGACTCCCTGCATTGTACACAGAAACCAAGACAGCATTGTGAAGCAGTTATACTCCAATAAAAAAGAATAGCTTATTCTGGGAGGGGCTGAGGACTGGTGTTTAGATGAGTGCATGTTCAGCGGGAGGTAACAACCTTTCCAGCTAGGTGGAGTGCTGATAACCGTGAGTGGGACTCAAGGCAGCTGGTTCAAGTTAGGATGTCCTGTATGGACTGAAGGTGGACAGACAGGAGTGAAGAATGGGCGCTAGATGAAAATCTAAGAGACAGGGGGCTAGTGAGGGGTCTGGTCTCAGTGGAGGTACTTTGTGTGTGTGCATGGGTATCAGATTTCCTTATGTGTTGTTTCCTTATGTAATTGACATGTAACATTGTGTAAGTTTAAAGTGCACAACTGTTGATTTGATGCACGTCTATATTGCAGTATGATGACCACCGCTGTGTTGGCTAACATCTCTGGCATCTCACTTGGTTATCATTTCTTATCAGATCTAGTCTCTTGGCAACTTCCAGGTGTGTCATATGGTACTGTTAACTAAAATCACAATGCTGTACATTAGATTCCCCAGGATTTATTCATCTGCGTTTTTACCCTTTGGCCAACATATCCCCCAACCTCCCCACTCCTGAGGCACTTTACTTTGAGGCCAGGAATGAAAGAACAGGTCTTCAGTCTCTGGTAAAAATGATGAGAGCAAAGCCAGACCCAGGCTGGTGAGAACTTGTATAAAGTTTACACAAATAAGAGGTTTAGGGGTCTAGTTATTGTAAATAGGAGAGTGTCTTAGTCCATTAAAGCTGCTATAACAAAAGCACCATAGACTGGGTGCTTAAACTGCAGCATTTATTTCTTACAGTTCTGGAGGATGGGAAGGACAAGACTATAGCTCTGGCAGGTTAGGTTTCTGATGAGAAACTGTTTCCTAAATCATGGTCTTTTTGCTGTCACTTCACATAGCAGAAGAGGGCAAGAGAGCTTTCTCAGGTTGCTTTCATAAGGGCACTAATCCCATTCATGAGGACTCCACTCTCACGACCTAAGTACCTCCCAAAGACCCCACCTCCTAATAACATCACACTGGGTAGTAAGTTTCAATAAATGAATCTGGTGGGGGAGGGGGAGGAAGGAACAAAACTCATGTCCATAGCAGATGGTCCTTTAAGGAAATAAACTAGATTCCATTTGGTACAGAATTTTATCGTAAATTAGGGAAACTTATTGTTATCTTTTGAAGGAGCTGAATCAGTCTTTCCTAAATTATGTCACTTGAATTGCTTTAATTTCTCCGACACCAGGGCCAAGATTGCCTTAGAGTCTCGAGGGAAGCTGAGCCTATTAAAAGAGACTAAGTAATTATCTATTTTGGAGAAGAGTGTAAATAAGGCAAGAGGACAAAAACCAAGGTCTTCATAAAAGTCATTGAAAACTTGACTGCCCTATGTCAACCTGCAAGTTGACTTGAGAACTGAATGAAAATAATAATAAAAACAGGAGAGAGTCACTCAAATGCCTTTGAGCAAAGAAGAGTCAACTCAACACTTAAGCCCATGAAGGGAGTTACATTTATGATGAGCTACAAAGTGGACAGTGGCCAAGTCAGAGTAGAGCCAGGCAATCCTTTGGTTGACACGTATGGATGCCAAGAAGGCCTTTAGTCTCTTGTAATATCCAGGTGTTCCTAATCTTTCCAGTAGTCTGTATTGTCAGACAGAAGTGCCTGTAAGACGTTCATAGGTGTACTCGGTTATTTTGTAAGGAGAAATGACTTTGGCCCTAGACACACACACACACATGCATACATACATGCACACACATATATGTATTTAGTTTATTTGTTTGGTTGCACTGGGTCTTCATTGTTACACACGGGCTTTCTCTAGTTGTGGGAAGCGCGGGCTACTCTTTGTGGCGGTGTGTGAGCTTCTAATTGTGGTGGCATCTCTTGTTGCGTAGCACAGGCTGGAAATACGTGGGCTTTAGTAGCTGCAGCAAGCAGGCTTCCATAGTTGTGGCACACAGGCTTAGTTGCTGTGCGGCATGTGGGATCTTCCTGGAATCAGGGATCAAACCCCTGTCCCCTGCATTAGCAGGCAGATTCTTATCCATTGCACCACCAGGAAAGTCTGGCGCTAGAGTTACTTAACTTGTTGATTTGAAAAGCATAATGTTGTCAACAGTCCATATCTCTGCAGAAAATGCTTAGAAAAGATTAGAAACAAAACATCTTCCAAATATACCAAGTTTGCTTCAATACTTTACTCGACCCAGAGAATGGAGTGAAACTTGCCTTGGGCAAAACTGAAAGGGACCTTCTACCTGCTTTTTTTTCCCTTTCAGATACCTTCTCGCGTGTCTTTGGTAGGCAGAGCGGAGGGCCTGGACAGACTCTCTGCAGCTTCAGATTTATGCCTCTAACATTTCCCTAGCAAACTGCATCATTTTATGATTTTTTTTCCAACATGAAAAAAAAAATTTTTTCTTCTTCAGGCCACGGGGTGAGGTCTTTTTGGTTATCCTTTTGTTTCAACATGTAGACAATTGTCCCTTTTATTTGTGTTGTTTGCTATGTATTTTCTGAAGTTGCAAGAAGAAGAAATTGTATTTGCTCTTTAAGGTACTTTTGCTAAAATGTTACATTTATTCAGGTCAGTGGAGCCTATTGACCTCTTGATGTCTCAGGATAAAATGGACATACATATCTGATTATATAGTTCTTTGATGTTTTTACAGAAAGAAACATTCAAACACATCTTTTCAGAGTTAAATATTAGACTTCTAGAAAAACAGCTATATTACTCTGTTTACTTATACCTCTTTAATACTTTCTACAGGTAATATATTTATAATACTACCAAGATTTTTTAGCAAATATTTGAGAACAGCAAAAAAATAAAATGGTAATTTGATTTTGAGGCACCTAATATTTACATGGAGAAGTAGGAAGAATGTTTCTATTTTATGATATAGAATTCAATTTAAAGGAAGGTAATAAATTTGGGATTCATAGTCAGGAACAAGACTGACAAAAATACATCATATAGCTCAATTCTAACTTACCAAGCATTCATTTTATGTTGCTCCTCCCTCTGATTTTTATTCTCTTTAAAATAATTTCTCTCAAGGGATTAAATTTACAAGTTAACATGTGCCTATTTATTATGTAACAGTACTCTATATACGCATCTTTCACTTGTACGCCCATCAGCTGTTTATTAAGAACCTATTGTGTACACACCACTGTGTCAATAACTGTGAGGCATTGAGAAAGTCTGACATGGGGCCTCCTCTTCTGGAACCTTCCTTCTACCAGATGAGGCGTTGAATAAGAGATTGTGACACTCTGAAGTTTAAGGTGACTGGTGGCCCTCATGCAATCTAGGAGGCAGGATTCCTGGAACAAATGACATTTACATTGAGAAAATGAAGGATGAGAGGGAAATAATAATGACAGAATGGTACGGGATGGGGTTGGAAGAAGGCATGTCAAGCAGACAGAATATCATAGGCAAAGAAAGATCTAGAGTCTTGCACGTGTATTGGACTTCAGCCTTTAACCTGGGAGAAAATGGAAGCCGTTGAAACCTTTTATAATGTTAAGTGACGTACGAGGCTGCTGTGTACCGTGTGTGATTATACATGTGACGCAGTGAATAAGAGGACTGCTTTTTAAATTGAAGTATAATTGGTGTATAGTATTATATTAGTTTCAGGTGTGCATCATAGTGGCTTGATATTTAAATACATTTAAAAAATAATTTTATTTATTTATTTTTGGCTGCACTGGATCTTATTAATAGTTGCTACACCTGGGCCTTCTCTAGTTGCGGGCCGCAGGGGCTGCTCTCTAGTTGTGGTGCTTGGGCTTCTCATCGTCGTGTCTTTTCTTTTTGTGGAGCAAGAGCCCTAGAGTGCATGGGCTTCAGTACTTGTGGTGTGTGGGCTTAGTTACCCTATGGCATCTGGGATCTTCCTGGACCAGGGATGGAACCCACATCCCCTGCATTGGCAGGTGGATTCTTAACCACTGGACCTCCAGGAAGTCCTTTATATACATTTCTAAACCATCACCATAATGTCTGGTTACCAACTGCTACCATCCAAAGTCATTCCAGTATTATTGAGTATACTCCCTCTGCTAGAAGAGAATCACATATAAGTGAGTGCTATTCACACCTTATATTTATATATTTATTATGGTGATTTTCTGGTAGACGGTGATAAGGTGTTCTAAAAAAAAATATGTCTCTTATGACAGGGTTCTGACAGAAGTAAATCGTCTTGAGAAAAGTGCCCTTTAACGATGCACACAAAGGCAATGCATTTTGGTCAGCAGCAGGCTCTGGCTGTACCTGTTTGCATTTTAAAATTATACCCCTCTGCAGTGAACATTTGGAGAATGAATAGGAGGAAGATGAAAGTGGATGCGGGGACACTATTTAGGAGGCTCTTGCTTTTTTTTCCATGTGGGAAATGATGGTGGTTTGCATTAGGAGAGTGACTTAACAGTTACAGGAGAGTAAATCTGAGAGCTATTTAGTAAACAGAATCGACAGACCTTGATATTTGAAAACTATAGGCTGGAGACTCCCAGATTACTGACACTTAATTTATCAATTTCACTTGTGATTTTAAAAGAAATTTATCATTTAGCTCTCAGACATTCAACTTGTATTCCCAACCCCTGACTTCTTTATTCGCAGTTGAAATACATCTCTTGGTATTCTGCCTCAGTCAACTTTGGCTTTTTTTTTTTTTAAGCCTGCCAAAACTGCTGTACAGTTGGTGTCTGTTGTGAGCCTGTGTTCCCTTGTGACCGTCTTCTTTTTCATGTTCCTCCAGCTGCTACCTAGGTAGGTTTCTTTGTGCTCCCAGAAGCTTATGCTCCTGATTTTCCTTGGATTCATTTAGTCCTTTCCTCCTGGTTATCATAACCTCTTCAATTGCTTTTGAATTTTTCTTCTGTTTTCCGACTGTAGTTTCACTGCCTGCTTAGTTGGTACTGGCTGAAAATGTCATTAACCTGCTGCCGTTTTCTGTCTTTATCATTAATAATAATGTTGGCCTGAGGAGTGAGCAAGGCAGCCCCTCCACCACCCCATTCCCCCACCCCCCGCCCCTCCGCCACCCCGCCTCCCCCCACTCTCCTGCTCCCAGGCATTGCAACCGGAGACTCTACTCCCCTTTAGGCCTTTAAAGACTGTTTATCCTCAGTGCTGATGGTGACCCAATTCTGGTGGATAAGGTTTTATTTCAAAAAGAAACATCTCATGCACATTCAAATGTCATATATGAAGTCCTTCCTTAATAAGCTATGTCACTGTGCAAAAAGTTACTTTATCTAAAGTGTTTAAAGGCTGCTCATTTTATTATGTTTCTTTTGCAGTCAATTGAATATAACCATTTCTCTGTCTAATAATTTCTAATTAATCAGAAATTATAAGGTTGGACTTCTCATTTGATTTGTCTGAGGATTCTGCTGTGGCTACTATCTAGTTGCTAAGTCATGTCTGACTTTTTGCAATCCCGTGGATGGTAGCCCACCACGCCCCTTTGTCCATGGGATTTTCCAGGCAAGAATACTGGAGTGGGTTGCCGTTTCTTTCTCCAGGCAATCTTCCTGATCCAGGGATCGAAACCGCATCTCCTCCTTGGCAGGTGGATTCTTTACCACTGAGCCACCAGGCAAGCCCCATCTGAGGATTCTACTTTAATGCAAAAGAGGAAAAATGATGAATTTATTATTAAATTCTAACCAGAGACTTATTAATGAGCAAACTATTTACACATTTCATTGAGGTAGTTATTGGGGGGTCATATTTGCCAGGTGGTTCACTGGTAAAGAATCTGTCTGCCAATGCAAAAGATGCAGGTTCAATCCCGGGGTCAGGAAGTTTACTTGGAGGAAATGGCAACCCACTCCAGTATTGTTGCATGGAAAATCCCATGGACAGAGGAGCCTGGCAGGCTATAGTCCATGGGGTCACAAAGAGTTGGACACAACTGAGTGCACACACACACACACACGTATTTGCCACATGGCATGTTGACTTCTGATGGTCAAACTGTGATCTGAGGCAGTTTGTCACCCACTGCTTTATTTTATAATTAATTTTTAAATTGGAGGATAATTGCTTTGCGATGTTGTGTCAGTTGCTGCCGTACGGCAACATGAATCAGCCGTAAGTACACACACACCCGCTCTAACTGAGCCTCCCGGCCTCGCGCCCTTCCCACCCCACCCTTCCCGGTCATTATAGAGCACGGAGCTGAGCCCCCTGTGGTATACGGCAGCTTCATGCATAGTAGTGTGTATAAGTGCTCCTCTCTCAGCTCATCCCACTCTCTCCTTCCGTCACTGTGTCCATAAAGTCCATTCTCTATGTCTGTGTCTCTATTCCTGCCCTGCAAATAAATCGGTTCATCAGTACTATTTTTCTAGGTTCCATATACATGTGTTAATATACGATATTTATTTTTCTCTTTATGACACTTCTCCCTGTATGGCAGACTGTAAGTTCATCCACATCACTACAAATGACCCAATTTCATTCCATTAGTAATATTCCACTGTATGTGTTTTAGTTGTGATACCGTGGACTGTAGCCTGCCAGGTTCCTCTGTCCATGTAATTCTCCAGGCAAGAATACTGGAGTGGGTTGTCCAATCCCTTCTCCAGGGGATCTTCGTGACCCAAGGACCGAACCCAGGTCTCCTGTGTTGCAGGAAGATTCTTTACCATCTGAGCTACCAGGGAAGCCCACTGTGTGTATATGGGCTGCGACTTGTTTATCCTTTCATCTGTCAATGGATGTCTGCATTGCTGCCATGTTCTGACTATTATAAATGGTGCTGCAATGAACTTTGAGGCATATGTGTCCTTTTGAATCATGGTTTTCTCAGAGTATATGCCCAGTAATGGGATTGCTGGGTCATATGGTAGTTTTTTATGAAATATTCATACTGATCTCCATAGTGACTGTATCGATTTACATTCCCACCAACTGTGCAGAAGGGTTCTCTTTTCTCCACAGCCTCTCCAGCATTTATTGTTTGTAGATTTTTTGATGATGGCCATTCTGGCTGCTGTGGGGTGAGACCTCGTTGTTGTTTTGATTGGCATTTCTCTAATAATGAGCAATGTTGACCATCTTTTCATGTGTTTGTTGGACTTCTGTATGTCTTCTTTGGAGAAATGTCTGTTTAGATTTTCTACCCATTTTTTCATTGGTTTGTTTTTCTGATACTGAGCTGCATGAGGTGCTTGTATATTCTGGACATTAATCCTTTGTCAGTTTTTTCATTTACAGTTTCATTGACTGTTTTAGATATACTGTGTCCTTTGCTTCCTAGAAAGCATATTATCAATAAGAACTATGGGAGATATCTTTTAATAATAAAATTATTGAACAGTTGGGGGGAGTCATTGGTTAACACAGCTAAAGATTGTTCAAAAAAGAAAAAATAAAAGTATAACTAAAGTATTTCATGTAATTGAGCTTTTAACTGCACACAATTCTCTACTATGAACTCTCCATTAGAAAATATTTTTTCATTACAGGTGATCACAGCTTTTTAATTTTCTTCCTCCTGTTTTTCTTGATGCCACATTTTCTACTTTTAGTAAGTAAAATATATCAGATGGTCAGATTGGAAAAAATAGAAGCAAATGGTGCATAAAGCAGTCTCATTTATTGTATGGCATTCTCTAAAAAATATGGAGGTCGAGGAAAAGTTGTCTCAAATTCTTTGGGGATTATATGTAGATTTCTATTATGAATCGTTGTCTAATTTTCATTTGTATGAGTTGCTGAATCAATTGTATTTTAACCATACAGATGAATATACTTCCTAAAAAACTACATAGCTCTGTCTTTCCGTTAAGTTATGGGTTTTGTCTGCATATATTGGTTTTTCAAGAAAATGTTATATCATATTGGGGTATTGATTAGAATTCATCAGGAATTCTAGATCAGTGGTTCCTAAATAGCAGAAACAAGCTTGTTACAGAGAACCTTCAGGGATGAACTGAAATCCAGGGTCAGGCCTTTCAGGAAGGGTATTAGGAAAGCTAGTTTAGAAGCCAGATGAGCAAGTGAGGAACAGAAGGGACGCAGGGACGTGTGGTGGAAGGGCATAGTGAGGAAGTCAGAAAATATCCTGGCCAGTAGCTAGGTATTTTGAAGGTTTAGAGCAGAGTCATGTACCAAAGTCCAGGTTTGAAAAATCAAAATCATTGAGATAGGTATTTAAGAAAGAGATTTTGAAAACTTCCTTTGAAAATATTGTTGAGTACTTCTGGTTGGTGTTTCACTAATGAGCATCAAAAGATTTTATGAACCTACTAAATTAGCATCTAAAATGGTGTGTGCGTATTTGGGCAGGAGTGGGGAGTAGGAGGAAGGGAACTTTTATTTTTCTGGGTAAAAAGTATATTGCTTTCATTAGATTTTTGAAGTGGTCTCTTTTATCCCAAACAACTGAAACCACAGTGTCTTAAAGGATGTCTGAGAATCCAGGGATATGTGTTTTCATTAAATTATGATATCTGGGAGAGACATGTATATAAGAAAGTAAGATCTACAGTCACACATTGATAAAGACCGATATAGTCTCACCTGAAGGAAAGACTTTTTATTGTTAGTCAAATAGATGAGACACTGATATTCTGTGTGTGGAGAAAATGTATGTTCTGCTCACAATTAATCTACACTTCTGAACACTTATGCATTCCATCCATGCTCAGCCTCTCAGCTGTGTCCAATTCTTTGCGACCCCATGGACTGTAGCCCACCAGCCTCCTCTGTCCATGGGATTCTCCAGGCAAGAATACTGGAATGGGTTGCCATTTGCATCTACAGGGGATCTCCACAACCCAGGGACTGAACTTGTGTTTCTTGTACTGGCAGACAGGTTCTTTACTACTGAGCCACCTGGGAAGCCCTCTGTATAGAAGGTGATTAAATTAAATACTACATGTACCCAGTAATTCACAAGAGAAACTCAGATTTATAGATACTAAGTTGAATACGTGGAGTAGGTATATATTATTATGATGGTACTCTTATGATTTAAAGGAGCCCCCCCAACCCTGCCCAAAGGGTAACTTCACATCTGTGACATAACTGGCCTAAAATGGAGTTACATTAGGATGATATCAAACACAAGATAGTTTATACTAATTTTTCAATTATTCTGAAAGCTATGAGGTTAGATAAAATAAGTATTTCCAATTAGAACCCAGTGAAGATTTAAGATTTTTTTTATCCCCTGTTTTTCCCATTGTGTCCCATTAAGTTGTATGCATTTCTCATTTTTGGAAATAGGTAGAAATAATACTGAGTAGATTTTTATTTAAAAGCCTGCAAAATTCTTTTATTATTATCTTAGTCTGAAGTTTATCACATTGAGATTTAAATGAAGGGGAAATTGAAAAAGAAATAAAGATAATTGATATAAATAGCAGAAAAGAGTAAAAAACAAGGAGACTGCTTTAGTCTACTAATTAAAAGAGACAAGAAAATTTACAGCGGGTGTGGATTCAAGAATAAAGTGAAAAGAATACAGTAAATTATTCTTGATGGAAATTAGGACTGCTTTTAGTAGTAATTCTTATATTAAAGTGTAAGTATGACTCTAATTAAAATAATACCCACAGTTGTCAAGTAGAAATATGCCTGTGAAATTAGCATATTAACAAGACTCATCTTTTCCCCAAAATATGCTTGTACCATTATTCTTGGAACAGTCTAACACATTTAATAGTATTTGAATCCTATTAGAAATGGCATATTTCATTCCAAAGGCTATTTAAAGCCTTTCCCAAGAACATATAACTTCTACAAGTCTAGATAAAAACTTTTCTTATTCTTCCTGATGTTCATTAACATAGTTTCAAGTGCATGCAACTTACTGTCCCATGCCATGCTGTTGGTGTTTTTTCCAATTTAAATGAAAAGATGATGGTAGATAGCTCAAGTGAAGAACATGATGGTGGTTTGTGCTGTCAGATATTGGAGAGACATACTTGCCAGAAGAAAAGAACTCACAGTTTTAATCTCAGTATTATCTTTGTTTACTTCACTAATAACTCAGAAAATCCCTGCGAAATCACTGTTACTATTTCTACCACTTTATAAATGAGAAAGCGGAGGCTCAGAAAGGCTATCTATTTGTGTAACATTTCCAAGTTGGCATAAGTGGTACATGGCAAAAATAGCAAATATAATTTAAACAGCAAAGTTGGCAAACTAAAGAAACAATTACAAGAATGATTTCGCTTTCTCCCTTGGCATTAGAATAATTGATCTTGAGTGAAATATTAAATGGCTAAATATTTAATCTCATGAATCACTTAAATACACTATATAATTAATTTGAATGAGAATTTAATACTATTTTAAAAATAGTTTCCCTGTTTTATATATTATAGGAGATAATTAGAATAAATATAAAAACAAAGAAGGAAAGGAAAACACAATATTCAATTAATCCAAAGCAAGCCTCTCAGTATTTTTTTCTGTTAGATTTTTTGATAGATTTAGTCAAATTTTTAAAAATTAATTTATTTTAATTGGAGGCTAATTACTTTACAATATCGTAGTGCTTTTTGCCATACATTGACACGAATCAGCCATGGGTGTACATGTGTTCCCCATCCTGAACCCCGCTCCCACCTCCCTCCCCATCCCATCCCCCAGGGTCATCCCAGTGCACCGGCCCTGAGCGCCCCGTCTCATGCATCGAACTGGGATTGGCTTATTTAAAAGCTTGTTGTTCAGTCGCTCAGTCATGTCCAATTTTGCAACCCATGAACTGCAGCATGCCAGCATTCCCTGTCCTTTACTGTCCACTGGAGTTTGCTCAGACTCAGGTTCATTGAGTCAGTGGTACCATCTAACCATCTCATCCTCTGTTTCCCCCTTCTCCTCCTGCCCTCAATCTTTCCCAGCATCAGGGTCTTTTCCAGTGAGTTAGCTGTTCTTATCAGGTGGCCAAAGTATTGAAGCTTCAGCATCAGTCCTTCCAATGAATATTCAGGGTTGATTTCCTTTAGGATCGACTGGTTTGATGTCTCGATGTCCAAGGGACTCTCAAGAGTCTTCAGCACCACAGTTTGAAGGCATCAGTTCTTCAGCACTCAGCCTTCTTTATGGTCCATCTCTCACATCTGTACACAACTACTGGAAAAGCCATTGCTTTGACTATTTGGACCTTTGTTGGCAAAGTGATATCTCTGCTTTTTAATACACTGTCTAGATATGTCATAGCTTTTCTTCCAAGGAACAAGCATAGCCAACCCGTGTTAAATAGATATACATTAAAATGCTATATTACCTTAGTCTGAGAGATGTATCCACATAAAAAATAATATTTCATTTTCATTTCTTTGATCTCTAGGGACCTGTTTGTTCCACAAGTTTGTTCAGTTTAGTTCAGTTGCTCAGTTGTGTATGACTCTTGGAGACCCCATGGACTGTAGCACGCCAGGCTTCCCTGTCCATCACCAACTCCCAGAACTTGCTTCAACTTATGTCCATCGCGTCTGTGATGCCATCCAACCATCTCATCCTCTGTCATTCCTTTCTCCTGCCTTCAATCTTTCCCAGCATCAGGAGCTTTTCTAATGAGTCACTTGTTTGCATCAGGTGGCCTAAGTATTGGAGTTTCAGCTTCAACATCAGTCCTTCCAATAAATATTCAGGACTGATTTCCTTTAGGATTGACTGGTTTGATCTCCTTGCCATCCAAGGGACTCTCAAGAGTCTTCTCCAACACCACAATTCAAAAGCATTAGTTCTTCTGTTTCAATTCATCTTTTGAATTATCTGGTGTGGGTTTTTGTTTATTTTCTCTAAACCCACAATTTGGAAAGTTGTCTGGTTGGTTAGGTGCTTGGGATTCAACCTGCAAGTGCAGTATGTTTTTGGAGGTCATGGATATGTTAATTTTTTTAATTGGAGAATTGTTGATTTACAATGTTTTGTTAGTTTCAAGTGTGCATCACAGTGAATCAGTTGCACATATACATATATCCACTCTTTTTTGATTCTTACCTATATAGGCCATTACAGAGGATTGAGTAGAGGTCTCTGTGCTATACAGTAGGTCTGTATTACTTACCTGTTTTATATATAATGTGTGTATGTGTCAATCCCAATCTTCCAATTTATTCTCACTCCTTCATAGACATAAATTTGTTTTCTATATCTGTAGCTATCTTTCTCTTTTGTAGATAAGTTCATTTGTATTCTTTTTCGATTTCCATGTATAACTGATATCATAGTCTTTTTCTGTGTGACTTTACTCAGTATGACAGTCTTTAGGTCCATCCATGTTGCTGCAGATTGCATTATTTTATGCTTTTTTATGGCTGAGTTGTATTCCATTGCATACATCTTCTTTTCCATTCCTCTGCTGATAGACTTTTAGATTGCTTCATTGTCCTATTGATTGTAAATAGTGCTGCAGTGAACATTAGGATGCATGCATCTTTTTGAATTATGGTTTTCTCTGGATGTATGCCTAGGAGTGGGTTGATAGCTCAGATGGTAGCTTTGTTTTTTTAAAAATATACAGACAGCTCATGAAGTTCAATATAAAAGAAACAATCCAAAAAAAAAATGGGCAGAAAATCTAAATAGACATTTCTCTAAAGAAGACATACAGATGGTCAACAAACAGATGAAAAGATGCTCAGCATCACTAATTATTAGAGAAATGCAAATCAAGACTTTGATGAGATATCGCTTCACACTGGTCAGAATAGTCATCATGAAAAAAGTCTACAAATAATAGATGCTGGAGAGGGTGTGGAGCAAAGGGAGGCTTCCTACACTGTTGGTGGGAATGTATACTGGTATAGCCCCTATGGAGCAGACTACATAGCTTCCTTAAAAACTGTGACTGCATTTGAATTCACTAGTTTAGGCTGACCACTTCTTGGGCAATGCTCTGTGGTCTTCTTTTCCCCCATATAATACAATTAAATTGTCAGTGTTTGTCTGTCACGTGTCTTGTCCCATATTAAGTCTGAGAGTTTAAAACTAAATAAGTCTGAGTCCTGGCTGATGATGGATATCTTAAAGCTGCAGGAGGACACAGGTTCTTTTTTTTTTTTTTAGGACACAGGTTCTTAAAGAGACAACCACCATCATGTCTACGTAAATATCCCCTGAAGGCAGGTGTGAAACATTTAATCGGAGTATTCTCATAGAGACCCTTTCTATTTGTTTTCTTTTTCCTTCCATTAATGCTGTCAGTAAAGAATATTGAAAGAAAATATATGAAATAAAAGAGTTCTGACTTCTCAGTCAGTGATACATTTTTTATATGATGTTTAGTATAGGCAAACAGATACTTCATTTAGATCCACAGAAGACATTTATAGAAATGGACAAGAATTATACGTTTGCGCTTGCTCAAACTTTTACAGTTACCAGTGAAGACAGAAATAGCCAGGGATTTTTATCTTATAATTAAAACAATCATTTCTTTTGCCTATGACTGAACTTCCAGCTGTAGATGGAGAGAAGGAGTCTGATTGCCCTGTGATCCCTTCAGCTGAGAAGCCAGTGATTCCTCCCTCAACAGATCTGCTTTAGTATGGGGATCCATCTAACACAGGATGCAAATAAAGATCAGGGATAACAGAGACCAGAATGATGTGGAAGATGAAGATTTAGAATGAGCTCTTAGATATTTTAAATAGCTTGTTCTTATTAAATGATAAATGGTGGTTAATGTTAGAAGAATAATTTGCATAATTTCTTTCTCTCTGCAGTATACACACACACACACACACACACACACACACACACACACACACACACACACACAGAGTTGCTGTTCACTTGTTCAGTTGTATCTGACTCTTTGAGACCCCGTGGACTGCATAATGTCAGTCATCCCTGTCCATCACCAACTCTTGGAGCTTGTGCAAACTCATGTCCATTGAGTTGGTGATGCCATCCAACCATCTCATCCTCTGTCATCCTCTGCTCCTCCCGCCTTCAATCTTGCCCAGCATCAGAGTCTTTTCTAATGAGTCAGTTCTTCACATCAGGTGGCCAAAGTATTGGAGCTTCAGCTTCAGCATCAGTCCTTCCAATGAATATTCAGGACTGATTTCCTTTAGGATGGACTGGTTGGATCTTCTTGCAGTCCAAGGGACTCTCAAGAGCCTTCTCCAACACCACAGTTCAAAAGCATCAGTTCTTTGGCCCTCAGCTTTCTTTATGGTCCAACTCTCACATCCATACATGACTACTGGAAAAACCATAGCTTTGACTAGATGGGCCTTTGTTGGCAAAGTAATGTCCCTGCTTTTGAATATGCTGTCAAGGTTTGTCATAACTTTTCTTCCAAGGACCAGGCATCTTTTAATTTTATGGCTTTAGTCACCATCTGCAGTGATTTTGGAGACTGAGAAAATAAAGTTTGTCATGGTTTCCATTGTTTTCCCATCTATTTGCCATGAAGTGATGGGACTGGATGCCATGATCTTCATCTTTTGAATGTTGAGTTTTAACCCAACTTTTTCTCTCTCCTCTTTCACTTTGATCAAGAGGCTCTTTAGTTCCTCTTCACTTTCAGCCATAAGTGTGGTGTCATCTGCATATCTGAGGTTATTGATATTTCTCTTGGCAATCTTGATTCCAGCTTGTGCTTCATCCAACCCAGCATTTTGCATGATTTACTCTGCCTATAAGTTAAATAAGCAGGGTGACAATATACAGCCTTGACATATTCCTTCCCCAGCTTGGAACCAGTCCATTGTTCCATGTCCAGTTCTAACTGGTGCTTACTGACCTGCATACAGATTTCTCAGGTGGCCGGTGGGTAGTCTGGTATTCCCATCTCTTTAAGAATTTTCCACAGTTGTGATCCACACAGACAAAAGCTTTAGTGTAGTCAATGAAGGAAAGGTAGATGTTTTTCTGGAATTCTCTTGCTGTTTCTATGATCCATCAGATGTTGACTGTTTGATCTCTGGCTCCTCTGCCTTTTCTAAATCCAGCTTGAACATCTGCAAGTTCTTCGTTCACGTACTGTTGAAGCCTAGCTTGTAGAATTTTGAGCACTATTTGCTAGCATGTGAGATGAGTGCAATTGTGTGGTAGTTTGAACATTCTTTGTTGCCTTTCTTTGGGCCTGGAATGAAAACCGACCTTTTCCAGTCCTGTGGCCATTGCTAAGTTTTCCAAATTTGCTGGCATATTTAGTGTAATACTTTCACGGCATCATCTTTTAGGATTTGAAATAGCTCAACTGGAATTCCATCACCTCCACTAGATTTGTTCGTAGTGATGCTTCCTAAAGCCCACTTGACTTCACACTCCAGGTTGTCTGGCTCTAGGTGAGTGATCACACCATCGTGGTTATCTGGGTCATAATGATCTTTTTTTATATAGTTCTTCTGTGTATTCTTGCCACCTCTTAATATTTTCTGCCTCTGTTAGGTCCATACCATTCTGTCCTTTATTGTGCCCTTTTTTGCATGAAATGTTCCCTTAGTATCTCTAATTTTCTTGAAGAGATCTCCAGTCTTTCCCATTCTATTGTTTTCCTCTAATTCTTTGCATTATCATGGTTAAGGTAGGAAGGCTTTCTTATCTCTTCTTGCTATTCTTTGGAACTCTGCATTCAGTTGGGAATATCTTTCCTTTTTTCCTTTGCCTTTCACTTCTCTTCTTTTCTCAGCTTTGCGTAGGCCTCGTTTTACATCTGTTTTGCCTTTTTGCATTTCTTTTTCTTGGGAATGGTTTTGATCACCACCTCCTATACAGTGTCACGAACCTCTGTCCATAGTTGTTCAGGCGCTTTGTCTATTAGGTCTAATCCCTTGAATCTATTTGTCACTTCTACTGTATAATCGTAAGGGATTTGATTTAGGTCATACCTGATTGGCCTAGTGGTTTTCCCTACTTTCTTCCATTTATGTCTGAATTTTGCAATTAAGGAGCTCATGATCTGAGGCACAGTCAGCTCCTGGTCTTGTTTTTGCTGACTGTATAGAGCTTTTCCATCTTCAGTTGTAAAGAATATAATCAATCTGATTTCAGTATTGACCATCTGGTAATGTCCATTGTAGAGATATCTCTTGTGTTGTTCAAAGAGGGTGTTTCCCATGACCAGTGCATTCTCTTGGTCCAGCACAGTATTGTAAAGCAATTATCCTTCAATGGATAATAAATAAATTTTAAAAATACACACATAAGTTGTTATAAGAAAATATAGAGAGAGCCATTGTTTCTGCTTAAGGATAGCAAGGAAAGCTACTGAGACGATATGACATTGAAATGGGCTTTAAGAGTAAGTGGGAGTTTTCCAGACAGACAAGGAAGACGGAAATGATGTTCCGAGCAGTTGGAAGAGCATGAGCAGTGTCATAATCGTAAAAATGCATGACCCCCATTTTCAGGGGTAGCAGGTTATTGGTCTGAACAGACAGGGGCTTAGACTGTTATTGAATTAACAGGAAAAAGAGGTTTCACTTTAATCTTTTACTTCAGAGGCTCTAGCCTGTGAAATAAGAGATGTGGGATCTATTTCTTGCTTTACCCCTTTCACCTCTCCTGAACTCAATATCCACACATAGGCAGTGAGGAGTTGGACTAAATCAGCAGTTGGCAAACATTGTCTGCGAAGATCCAGGGAGGAAACATTCTCAGCTCTGTGCTCCCTGCAAGCTTCGTCTTTGTTGCCACTACTACACTGGGTATTCATGGTGATAAAGAGTCACAGCCTTCTGCAAACAGATGGACAAGGCTCCGTTTTACCTGCGGGCTGCGCTTGGTCAGCCCTGGGTGAGTTAATCTCTTAAATGCCCTTCTGCATTAACATTTAATGGATCTATTGTTTTATCTCTATTTTCCAAGTTCCATTGTTGCAGATAATTTTAACCACAGAGAAGCATATTTTTGGATTAGGGAGCTTTGGATCAAGGGTGGCACTGAATATCATTCCTCACTTGCCTCAGACAGTTGATATGGACACTCACCTTTCTACCCTGAAAAATCTAAATTCCAAACTCTTAGGCAAGAGGCCAGAAATGAGAGTCACATAGTAGCTGAAGCAAATGCTTACGTGGAGGAGTAAGGTGAAAGAGAATATGCCTTTGGCTTATTGGTTATTTTGAATTAAAGTTACTTAAATAGCTGGTTCAAAGGAAGACACTCTAACCTTCCTGCATCCCCCTTGAAAGCTGAAAATAAATCTCCTGTGTGAAAGATGCTTGCCCTGTACCTGGAGATTGGAGGCATCCTTACCCCCAGAGTTAGGGAATTTATGCCAAGAAGACTAAATAAACCATGTTACATGTTACATCTTCACTAGTTTGGTATCCCAAACTCTGACCTCTTTGTCTTGTCAGTTCTTCACAAATTTATTGTTTCCTTGTCTAAAAGGCATAAAAGCTATCTGCTCCGAGTCTTATATTTTATAAGGGGCTCATGGGCATAGGAAATTAAAATTTTCTCCTCTTAATATGTCTTTTGTCAATTATTGGGTTAGCCAAAGAACATAGAAGGGAAAATGGGAAAAGTTTTCTACCCCTACAGGAATATGACTAATCTTTTTCTGGCAAAATCTAGATAATATGAAATATAAGGTAATAATAATTTAACCTTGATTATAACTATAGGGTTTATTTTAATGGTAGATGTGTTTTCAATTACTTTGGTCTTGTACAGATCAGAAGCAAGGGAATGCAACTCTCTGATGTACTATTCCATTTAGTGATTTTATTAAGCCAAACTTAAACATGTGTTTGGGTAGTGCTCAACTAATGAGATTTATCAGGAAAAAGTAAGATGATTAATTTTTCCAGTCCAGTATAACCTAAAGCAGCCCTGGAGGTGGAGTAAAGACAATGAACTCAGTTCTTATCCTGATAATCCTATGAAGGCAGAAACTCATTAAAATAGTTTTGCCTTAATAATTTTCATGTGTCTTTCTGTAGAGTGAACACATGTTGAAGAGTTGCATGGAAGCAGTTGAAGGAGGGGGAGGGAGGAAAGTTCTAGACTGATGAAAAAGTTTGACATATCAGTAACTAGTATCAAAACAAAGACAATGTCATTTTTAGAACCAGTTTCTTCAGCTTCTGAATGTAGATGATAAGATACATTGGTCTCCATTTGCCTCGTTTAAAGAGTGTTTTAACGAAAGACACACCAGTATTTGAAAACAAACAAAACCTATTTTTGCACTTTGTATTACACATCTCTCTTCTTGTTTTGTGAGAATGAAAATTCAGTGTATGAAGACAGAAGTTCAAGGTCAGAATTGAGAATAAGGATGCACTAGAGGGTCAACATAAAGGCTTGCAGTTTGGCAGTATCTCCTATCAGAGAGAGAGTTTAAATTGGACACCTGGCCTCCCGACTAGAGACCACATTAGTCTCTGTCCCTTGCAGCCATGTTCGCTCGATGAATCAATACAAGTAATTGTGCTGTATTGTGCCATCTCCACTCTTCCTGCCAGCGGGCACCCCCAGTGGCCAACAAGCTGAGTTTGAGCTTGTTTAAGTTGGCGATGCTGCCTCTGGCAGCTCAAGTCCCTCGATGACTTCCCAGGGTAGAGCTGCTCTATCATCCTGAGCTCATTAGACCAAAAGTCAGCAAGCATTTCAGGCTTCACAGGTCATTCAGTCTCTGTCACAATTACTCAGCACTTCTGTATAGACAGTATGTAAATGCAGGAGCATGGCTGTGTTTAATAAACCTTTGTGAACTCTGAGATTTGAATTTCATATAATTTTCAGGTATCCCAAGGTACCAGTCTTCTTTTGATTTTTTTCTTCAATATTTTAAAAATATAACTTTCATTTTTAGGTTGCAGATCACACAAAAGCAGGCAGTGGGCCAGAGTTGACCCATGGGCTCTAGTTTATCAGAGTCTGGACTAGACACTTTTGGGAAAAAAAATAATAAACTTCATTTTTTAAAAGTTATTCCGTGTTGAACCTATTCGAAAGAGTTTAGCCATAACTCTAACTCTAACACTGTTAATGTGTTGCATTGCTCTCCGTTTATTCAGAAGTATCTCTTGCTCTCTAACTTTGGACTAGAACCCAGAGATGAACTGTCTTGTTTCTTTTCCTTTCATCCCTCCCTTCTCCTTTGCTTTACAACTGGCATGGGATAAACTTGCCAAGGCATCTTTAAGAGCATGCCATGTCCTAAATCGCTGCAGTGAGTCAGAATGCTCCGTCATTCTGATGAATATACATATGATTGTGTGCTGTGTGTGCTGTCACTCAGTCTTGTTGTACTCTCTGCAACCCCATGGACGGTAGCCCACCAGGCTCCTCTGGCCATGTAATTCTCCAGGGAAGAAGACTGGAGTGGGTTGCCATTTCCTTCTCCGGGGATCTTCCTGACCCTTCATTGCAGGCAGAGTCTTTATTGCTTCACCACCTGGGAAGCCCATAAGGATGATTTGTTGTTGTTCTTGTTGTTTGGTTGCTCTGTCTTGTCTGACTCTTGGTGACTCCATGGACCGTGGCACGCCAGGCTTGCCTGCCCTCCACTGTCTCCCTGAGTTTGCTCAAACTCATGTCCATTGAGTTGATGATGCCATCCAACCATCTCATCCTCTGTGCTCCCTTGTACTCTTGCCCTCAGTCTTCCCCAGCATCACGGTCTTTTCTCCAGTGAGTTGGCTTGTCACATCAGGTGGCCAAAATAATGGAGCTCCAGCTTCAGTATCAGTCCTTTCAATAAATATTCAGGGTTGATTTCCTTTAGGATTGCCTAGTTTGATCTCCTGCAGTCCAAGGGACTCTCAAGAGTCTTTTCCAGCATCACATTTACAATTCCTCACAAATTATTTGCAGACAATTTAAGTAAGTTGTGATCCATTGTATGGACTGAATTGTGACCCTCCACAGTTCATATATTGAAGCGCTAACCCTCAATATGGCTGTAGTTGAAGATAAAACCTCTAAGTTAAGGTGTTAGTTTCCCAGTTGTGTCCAGCTCTTTGCAACCCTATAAGTTGTAGCCTGCCAGGCTCCTCTGTCCTTGGGACTCTCCAGGCAAGAATACTGGAGTGGGTAGCCATTCCCTCTTCCAGGGGCTCTTCCTGAACTCAGAGATCAAACCCAGGTATCCTGCATTGGCAGATAGATTCTTTACCATCTGAGCCATGAGGGAAGCCCAAAACCTCTAAAGAAGTGTTTCAGATTAAATGAGGTCAGAATGATGAGGAGACCCAGCGGGCTCTCTCTGTCTCTGTGTGTGTACAGAGGAAAGGTTATGTGAGCTCTTGGCGAGAAAGTCCCCTTCTGTGAGTCAGAAAGAGAGGTCGTACCAGAACTAACCCTGATGATATCTTGATCTTGGGCTTCTAGCTTTCAGAATTGTGAGAAAACAAATTTGTGTTGTCTAAGCCCCCGAGTCTACAGTATTTTGTTGTGGCAGCCTGAGCAGACAAATGCATCCATCTGTGAGTTATGATACCCATATATGGTTATGCTAATAGTTTGCTAGTGAGCTATGTTGTTTTCTGTACTTTTTTTTTTTCTATCCTTAAGCCCATTAGTCAAACCATGTCAATAGTCTTCTGTATGTTCTTTCCTTAGAAGAAAAGAAAATTCATTAAGAACACATGCATCACTGCCCAGCTTTGACTTTGAAAACAAACTTTGAAAAGAAACACAGAAGGAACAAAATAGTCTGAAAGGCTAGACTCTCAGTTGCAAGAGAGAATGGAGTTTTCTAAATCCCAAGTTTCCCTTTAAACAAGAGGCCATATTCAGGAATATAAAAATATCAATTTCTTGGTATACCTCAGAGACCATGGAAGGATACAGGATTTGATGTAAGGGCCAATTTTTGTGACAGAGCAAAGAAAATAAGAGGTTTCCCTGGGATGGGAGAAGGAACTTGGGGTGGATTTAGTGGATGTATTAAAGGAGGAAACCTCAATCAATTATTTTTTAAGAAAAATTTTTGGCTGTGCCAATTGGCATGTGGGGCCCTAGTTCCTCAACCAGGGATCGAACCAGCACCCCCTGCATTGGCAGTGTAGAATCTTAACCACTGGACCACCGGGAAAGTCCCCCAGCTGAGTTTAGACATCTCAGGGGGGCCAACAAGTAGAGGCCTCAAGCCCCTACCCCAGTATGCCTGTCCTCTAATAATCCGTTTGCCCTTGGATAGATTCTAAGAGGAGGAGGGAAGTGTCCTTAAGATTGGGAAACAGTCCAGATACAAACTTAATTTTTAATTGTGAGAGACTGAAATATTAAATTTGTTTAAATATTTACCTGAGAGTCTAAATTTTAAAGCAGAAATGACTGAGTTACCTTGAAATGGTGAGATTCAGGTCAACGTTAACATAAGCTAAGTGATGTGGAACCAGAGTAAGTTGAGTTCAATTATGAAAAAATTAAAATTTTATGTCTGCTTAACTAAATTTTATCTATAACTGTGGTCCAACTGCAGTTATTGGCTAATATCTATTAAAGAAATTATTGTAGACACTTACCTAAACTACTTCATGAAACCAGCCCTGATAAACTTGTAAACAGCTGATCTTCATGATAGTGACTCAGATATGCTACAGGTTTCTGAAATTCTTTCTGAAACATAAAAAAAGCCACTTTGTATTCTGTGAATTTGCTATGTTAAATAAGTATTTCTGTACTACAGTCTTTAGGAGTTGGTGATACGCATATCCTATTAAGCTAGATATTTGGTCAAATGTAATACAGTTTCCAACAACTACAGTAATGAATCTACTTTAATGAAGCATAATGAATCTTTTCTCATATTGATATTCGGTTTACAAAGCTCACTGATAAATTTCGATCATGCCACTCTTTTCTTCTAACACCTTCACTGGCTTTCACTGTCTCTCAGTTTTATGAAACCCTTGCCCATGCACACTTGAAACTCTATGACTTAGCTCCATTGACCATTCTTGCTGTATGCTGTTTTTCTCTTATTTTAATGTTTACCCAGAAGGGGTTATCTCCTCTTCCCCAATATCTTTATATCTCCTGATTTGCTTTCATGGCTCTTACTTTCTCCCTGGAATGCCTTCCCCAACCTTTCTCAGTCTCTCTCTCCTTTTCTCCCCGTCTCTCCTTTACTCTCTTTAATATTTATCTCCTTGGCTGCAGCAGGTCTTAGTTGTGGCCCGCAGGATCTTTAGTTGCAGCGTGTGAACTCTTAGTTGTGGCGTGTAGGATCTGGTTACCCAACCAGGGGTTGAACCTGAGCCTCCTGCATTGGAACTGTGGCATCTTAGCCTCTGGGCCATGTGGAAAGTCCTTTTCCTTTGCCATTCATTTCATCAGTCTCCAGAGCATCCTCTTTATTGAATATGTCTTTTTTAAATCCCACAGCCCCCTTTAGACCACTCCTAAGGTTTGTACTATTCTGTTTTCATCTATTTTGATACTGCCTTAGCTGCACCCCATCTGGTAGGTTCCTTGTATGTAATTATCATTTTATTTGTTTTAATCTCCTTGCATCATATTACTATGTTAAGCATAATCTGTGATCAATCAGTAAGTTTTTTGGAAATAATGCAACAGTGACCCTTAAGGTGCTACTATGCCTTCAGTTTGAAAAAAATTTGTATTTGTTCCTTGAAAGAATGCTTTGGGGGAATAAAGAAGACATGCATGAATTTGCATTTGATTAATTACATGCTGGAGAAGAAAATGGCAGCCCACTCCAGTATTCTTGCCTGGAGAATCCCATGGACAGAGGAGCCTGGGGGCTACAGTTCATGGGGTCACAAAGAGTCGGACACAACCGAGCGACTGAGCAGTCACATGCCACTCTTTGTTTTCAAGTTTCTTTTTAGGTAGGAAAAAAAAGGTGCAGCGTAGAAGTTTGAGGATTCTGTAGGGCCACCCAAGGACACAGAAAATGAGGGAAAGTGATAAAAGGGAAAACTTCTAGGGATAGATAGATCTAGGGAAGGGGGAGTTACTACTGATGGCTAAGACCATGAGAACAGATTGTGAATAGGATGGAGTGCTAATAGTTGGGGGAATAAGGGAGGACAGAATTTGAAATACAGATGTTTCAAGGCCACAACCCACAGGGAAAAAGAAGGGAGGGAAGAATATGATAGTCATACCCTAAAGATAGAGTGCAGAAGTACAGTATGTGGAGTTAAGTAGATGCAATTAGCTTCCTTGATGAAGAAAGTTGCCAATGAGCACTGAGATATGCTGGACATATGGTGGGGACAGTTTAGATATCTTAAATTTATGGTGCAGCTTCCTGGGTGTTGGAAGTAAGGCAGATTGTTGGGCAGAATTCTGTCTAAGTAGGCTAGTTGTCAGGTTTATATATGCCTATAATGGTTTCTCATTTCTTTACCTGTAGGAGAGCTAATCGATGAGGTAATTGGTACAAGACTAACACTATTTTTATTCCATATCTTGAGAAATAACCCAAGACACTGAAGCACAGGGAGTGCTGTAGACATTGAAACAGGCCACTCGGAGATCATGATGCCTGGCGATACCGCTATCAGAGGGCCATTTCTGGTGCCGGCAGAGGGCCAGACTCTTAGAGTATTCTCATAATTAGGACAATGATTAAGTGTAGAATTCAGCTGCCTCAAAAATCATTCTTCATGTGGGATCTGCAAGGCCATGGGCTCCACTCGGCCCCTCCCCTTGAAGATGAATTCTTCCTCCCCACATCCCTAGATGCTTGCTTTTCTTCTCGGCAGGTGAGGATTGCTCTTGGGTTTCTCCAAAAGACTCTTCCCAGTCACTCCATACTTATTTTGAGAGTGGATTATGGACCTCCCTGATGGTCCAGTGGCTCAGACTCCATGCTCTTGGTGCGGGGGGCCCAGGTTCCATCCCTGGTCAGGGAACTAGATCGCACATGCTACAGTGAAGACCTGGTGCAGTCAAAATAAAATCAGTATTTTTTTTAAAAAGTTGTAAATAAAAAGAAAAGCCTTGAGATGTGAAATAATAATTTAAAAAGAAAGTGAATTAGATTATGTATGAGAATGTAGTTTCCAGTTGTAAGTTAAATTTTAAAAGGCAAGTTTTAGAAAGTCATCTTTCAGGCCAATGGGACCTAAAATATTTTCAGTTGAGTATCAATAATCAGCTCTTCACCTTTTCACCTTTTTTTTTGAGAAATAGTTTGGACAATTGGGATAATTTTCCTTACCTATAAAACATTCATTAAGAGTTGACCTCCTCATGTTCACTACATAGTCCCTCCTTTTGACTCTGGACTGTGTTTTCATCCAGCACTGTCCACCATCAATCAAATCACTAATCAATCATTTTCCTCTGTGACCCAGTTTTTGAGTTACCTCCAGCTCCTCCTACCATCATTGTATTTTAGCTTGACTAGGTGCTATACTCTCTTCAACATGCATTTTATCTCAAGTAATAAGCCCTTTTCTCTAAGGAGCAAAGACTGAAAAACAGAATTGTGCCTGGAAAAGAAGGAATAACTGTTGATGAAGAAGGTTGTAAGTTATGTATTCAACTAATGCAATTTTCTTTCCATATAATTACTTGGTAACTCTTCTCAGCTCATCCCTGCTCTAGAGTTCTTCCTCCCCCCTGACCCCCTGTCCTGACAAATGGCACTTAAAATGGGATTTTATCAGTCAGTATGCTACAAAAGTGAAAGCGAAAGTTACTCAGTCACGTGTAATTCTTTTTTTTTTTTTAAGATTCTTTATTTTTTTTATTTTTTTATTAGTTGGAGGCTAATTACTTCACAACATTTCGGTGGGTTTTGTCATACATTGATATGAATCAGCCATAGAGTCACGTGTAATTCTTTGGAACTCCATGGAGCTGGCTCCTCTGTCCATGGGATTCTCCAGGCAAGATTCCTGGAGTGGGTTGCCATTCCTTTCTTTAAAGAAACAACCAATTGGGTCTCTCTCTCTCTCTCTGTCTATCTGTATAGACTGAGTTTATTATAAGAAATAGATGTGATTGTGTAAGTTAAGTCTCATGATCTGCTCTCTGCACACTGGAGACCCAGGAAAGGCAGTGGTGTCATTCAGCCTGAATCAGAAGGCTTGAGAATCAGGGGAGGTGATAATGTGATTGCCAGTCTGAAGGGAGGAGAAGACACAGGCACAGAGCATTCTTCCTCTTCTGCGTTTTCTTTCTGCTCAGCCCTCCATGGACTGGGTGATGCTCACCCACATTGGAGAGGGTCATCTTCTTTACTCACCCTGCTGATTCAAATGCTGATCTCATCCAGAAACCCTGTCAGAGGCATGCCCAGAGATGATATTTAGCAAGTATCTGGGCACCCCGTGATCCAGTTAAGTTGACACCGCGTAAAGTTAACCGTGCAGAGGTGCTTCCAGGATGAATCAAGTTTAGCCCCCCAGTATCTCCTCAGCGCGTATGAACCTCTGCTCTGCTGTGGGTAACAGGCCAGCTCGCCCCTTCTTCCTTCCGCTTTGTCCTCCCATCTTTAGTATTTTGTTGTTTAGACTCAGTCACTAGTTGCAGACTTCATGTAAGCCCCAAAACTTCTGAGGATGCCACTGAAGTGCTCTCTTCTTACAAGTGCATGGAGTGAGCCCCTGAGTTTCTGAGCTTGGTACACATGCCATGAATGAGATTCAAGTCTCTTCTTATTTTGATAACCCTAGTCTCCGTGAGAGGCATCTGTTTGACTTGAATTTGTGGGGAGCGGGAATGGTAATGGGAAGATGCCACAGCAGTTTTCTCTTGTGAATTCTATTCAAGGAGGTCTCTGTTTTCAGTGACTCTTTTTTCAGAATTACTTTGTAGCCCTGTCATATATGGCTTAAAGGGTTAGGTGATTAAGATTGATAGAGATTTTGTGGCTACTTCTTGCTGAGTTCTGCTTTGAGACTACAGTCATTTATCATCCACATAGTCACCAACTGAGAGGAACTCAGTCAAAATTTTGAGACAGAAGAAAAAAGTAACATGATGTTATTCTACATATGCTTCCATGGCATTCTGATCTTAAAGCTGATTGCAGTTATTCACATTGTAATTTTAGAGGTATGTTGGCATTGGTTTGACTAGCTTCTGTCTTCTGCCCTGGACTGTAATTCCATAAGGGTAGTGGTCAAATCTGTGTTGTTTACCATCATAATCCTAAAGTCTTACACAATGTCTCACATGTGGCATTTTTGAATTAATGATTGGATGAACTAGTCAAAAATCTGTGTCTATTCATTTGTTTCTAGTCACTACACTTTCTTTCATTGAAAAAAGTTGTCGTATCTTACATATAACTAGCAGGTGTCATTTTAAGAATTTACATGTAAACATCCTAGAACCTGTCAATTTTTAAATTATAATTCTAAAAGCTCTTCTTAGTGGTCATTTTTGAGGAATAAATAAAATATAAATTATTCATGCATTCACTCAGCAAAAGTAATAGCCACTTACTACTCAAGCACTGGGATTATGAAGATGGAAAAGCAGTTGATTGTCTTCAAGTTTGTATGATGGCATGGATGAAATAGACAAATAGTCAAGTACAATAAAATGTCATCTGTTAAAATACAGATATCTATATGCGAGGTGACATTTTTTGAATACCATGATGTTTCAGGCTCTCTGCTCAATATAATATCTTATTTGAATTTCCATTACCTGAGTTATACTTAATATATCCCCTTTCCAATGAGAAAACTGAATCTCCGTGAATTTAAACCTCTTGAAAAATTAATACACTGTACAGGCTTGAGTCTTTCTGATTTCAAAGCAAAGACTTTTCTTTATGGTACATTATGAGGAACAACTGCTTTTAACTTTGTGTATGGAGAGCACCCTAAGCTGGTGAAGGGACATAAGTGAGAGGCATAATAGTAATAATAATAATAACAATATTAATAACTGTATCTTCTATTATTGATCTTGTACACTGTGCCAAACGTCATGCTAGTTTTTTAAAACAAAAACTATTTTAGCCTAAAAATAACTCTTAAGATATTGGTATTAACATTCTTATTTCCCATAATAAAGTTTATCAAGTTTAATTAACTTGCCCAAGTCATTCATTCATTCATATATACATATATATGTGTGTGTGTGTATATGTGTGTGTGTGTGTATATGTTGTTTTAGTCACTAAGTTGTGTCCAACTCTTTACAACCCCATGGACTGTAGCCTGCCAGGCTCTTCTGTCCATGGGATTTCCCAGGCAAGAATACTGGAGTGGGTTAAGTGGGTTACTATTTCCTTCTCCAGAGGATCTTCCCAACCCAGGGATCAAACCCACATCTCTTAAACTGGCAGGTGGATTCTTTACTGTTGAGCTAACAGGGAAGCCCCATATATATATATACAAACTAAAATTTGCTCATTTTCTGATGATTATAAGTCTATACTTTTTAAGAATTTTAAAAAAATGGTTCTTCTGGGACCTTTTTTTGGCATTAACATGGGCCAGATGAATATAACGTGGTTGATGACAGGTAGACAATAGCCTGCAGGATTTTAAAACCATACTGCATTTCAATACTAGCATCTGAAAACTTGTTTTTTTCCTGTCTCCATATGGACCCCTGAGCTTTTGGTTTCCCTAAAGATATGTTTCATATCCTATACATTGTCAGGAGAACTCAGACGATATTTTCCACTGATCAACTGGTGTGGAAAAATCCAACTGCTCCCTAAGGGAAACAATGGAACGTTGGTTAGTATGAATATTATCAGCAAGGACCTCAGAGGCCCCTCATGTTCCTCTTTCTTAAACCAAAATTCATTCATCCATGGACCAATCTGCTCCTAAATTTGTAAACAGCTGTCCAGCAATAAACTCACTAAAATGAATAATATTCCCACACAGTTGCATGCAGTTTCACAAATATGCTGATCGTCCTCCTTCCCATCTCAGTGGTATTTATGGGCTGTAAAGGCAATGAAAAGGGGAGAATAACATTTTTTTTTCATAAATGTAAACATGGTGACTTACACTCCAAGGTTCTGGTCACCCTTCAAGCTCTTAAAACATGTATTTGTCTTTCTACTTTAGATAGTGTGTCTCTTGAGCACTGAGTGCATATTCTTTATGCCTGGAGTCATACCAGATCCATCAGTGTTAAAGCCAATAATTAATCTTCATAATGAGCACTCGCAGGGTGGTCCTGCAAGTATTGAAGGGCACCTTGACATCCCAGGGAAGTCCGCCCTGAAAGTAGTACTTGTGTATATCAGATAACAACTGTTTATTTAGGTAAATCATTTTAGTTGCCAGGTTGTCAGATTCCGGGTCTAGAAAGTAAGGGTTGTTAGACTATAAATTCATGAAGCTAATCCATATATAGACTTTGACAGTCTAAAAATGTGTTTATATTTTAGATACTCTCATCTTTTGAGTCTCCATTCACTTTCCACTCAGGTGTGTGCTATTCACTGGAATCTGATTGGGTCTCACTATGTAACCTTTGAGTTTCTTTATCTTTCATCCTGTCATCTTAGCTGATTAAATATTGAAGAACAGATACACTTTCCCATAAAATGGTGTAGTATGCCCTGGCCTGGTTTGCAGAATTGCATTGGTTCCACATAGTTTTGTTCTTATTTTCTGATAGCACAGGTAGCACAACTTATGTACTTAGGAGGCTATGGTGGAAGGACAGGGGACTTGGGTTTCAAGTCTGGCTATCGTCACTTTCAAGGTAAATATATATATATATATATATATATATATATATATATATATATATATATATATATATATGGGACCTGAATTTACCAAGTTTGTTAAAGTGCACTGTTAAACTGTAAAGTACACATATAAATGTACTGTTTAATAAGATGGAAAGTGGAGGATCCTTGATCTCTTTAAACACAATTCTTTTTCCTACATAATAAAGTGTTAGTTGCTTGGTCCTGTTTGACTCTTTGCGACCCCATGGACTGTAGCTCACCAGGTTCCTCTGTCCATGGGATTCTCCAGGCAAGAATACTGGAGTGGGTTGCCATGCCCTCCTCCAGGGGATCTTCCCATCCCAGGGATTGAACCCAGGTCTCCCGCATTGCAGGTGGATTCTTTACCACCTGAGCCACCAGGAAAGCCCAAGAATACTGGAGTGGGTAGCCTATCCCTTCTCCAGGGGAACTTCCTGACCCAGGAATCGAACCAGGGTCCCCTGCATTGCATGCAAATTCTTTACTGTCTGAGCCACTAGGGAAGTCCTTCCTACATAATTAGGGTACTAATGATGACCTCTAGGATTTTGTGAGAATTAATGTATGTAAACTGCTTGATATACAGGAAGTACTTGAGGGTTAAGTTCCTTTTCTCCTTCTCTTTATCTTTGTGTTCTTTCATTCTAGCCTTTTTAATCTGTGCAAATTTTCATATTGTTTAAAACAAACTCCACAGATTAGACCTGATCTGGTAGTTCAGTTGTAATAAATCTGAAACTGCTGAAATTAAAGTGGTTATGTCTATAGAAAACTTATTTTTGAAGAAATATTTCTAGTTCACTCTTATATGCTGCAGTAAGCTTCCTATTAATATTTTGCCTGAAGTCATCTTTGGAGGAAGGAATTAAATACGTCTGCTGAAATGCAGTGGTGATGCCGAGTGTGGGGGGAACCAGTGAGGCTAGACAGGTGGGGATCACCTTTTTCTTTCAAGAAATATGCAGTTGGGGGGGGGGAAATGTTCTCAAACATCATACTTGACCATGATATTTCTGATATAATCCTGGTGAGAAATACTGTCAAAGGGGGCCATCATTCCTCAAAAGATGCCTATTTGATAAGTAGTGTTAGATAGTGAGATGAAAAGAAAGAGTAAATAATAAGCCATCATCAAAACAGCTCATATTTGTTTTCATAATTTCCTTATGAGACAGTAGTGTGTTCCAGGGCAGTGGGTGAGTTCAGGTCCTCTCCACCCATCCCTAAGTGTGCCTGTTGTCTAAGGCACTGGACTTCGTGTTCCATACCCAGGACTAATTCAGTCTGAATAGCACTGAGGGGATGCAGAGTTAAGAGGAGAATTTCTGGGGCCCAGGGTAGAAAGGATAGGAATAGCCTTGTGGTGGACAACCTGTTCAGCCAGGGCTGACATGAGGACAGAATTCTAAAGGAAGTTAGCACCTAAAGATGAGGAGGGAACTACACATAAAGAAAAAGAGCAGAGACTTCCCTGGTGGTCTAGTGGTTAAGGCTTTGCCTTCCATCTCAGGGGCTGTGGGTTTGAATACCACATGCCTCGGGGCCAAAAAACCAAAACATAAAACAAGCAATATTGTAACAAATTCAATAAAGACATTAATTGAAAATGGTCCACTTCAAAAAAAAAAAAAAAACACTTTAAAAAAGAGTGAATTGAAGATAAACCACTAATATATAGTATTATTCATTACAACCTTGATATGGATTTATGATAAGCATTATCCTTTTTTAGAAACAGACAACATAGTATAGTAGAAAGATCACAGGATTAGAAATAAAGAATATCTTTGATAAATCCTAACTCAACCATTTGCAAGATATATGTGGCCTTGTGCTAGCCCCTTGACCTATCTGAGCATAGTTTTCTAGCTGTAAAATGGAATGAATAACTCTCCTTCTCTTTCACAAAGGGGTGAGTTGAAATGCTTTGAAGATGATAGACTATTTAAATACTGGCTGTTATTGTCAGTGTGCTTAAGATGACATCAGTGACATCTCTCTGGATGCCTGTGAAAGTGTTAGTCACTCAGTTGTGTCTGGTTCTTTGCAACCCCATGGACTGTAGCCCACCAGGCTCCTCTGTCCATGGGCTTCTCCAGCCAAGAATGTTAAAGTGTGTTGCCATTTCCTTTTCCAGGGGATTGTGCCGATCCAGGGTTCAAACCCGTCTCCTGCAGGTTTGCTCTTTAGGCAGATCCTTTACTGTCAAAGCTACCAGGGAAGCCCTATGGATAGTTAAAAGTGGCAATATTTTTCCTAATTACCCTCAGATATAGAGGAAATAGGCTTCTCTCACGGCTCAGTGGTGAAGAACCCGCCTGAAATGCAGGAGACGTGAGTTCGATCCCTGGGTCTGGAAGGTGGGCCCGGGGAGGAAATGGCAATGCACTCCAGTATTCTTGCCTGGGAAATCCCGTGGACAGAGAAACCTGGTGGTGTACAGTCCATGGGATCACAAAAGAGTCAGACATGACTTAACAAGTAAACAAAAGCACAGGAGAAATAATAAAGGATTTTTTTTAGGTTTGCTTTCTCTTCAGGCATTTATTCACAAGTATTTGAACATGTAAAGCAAAGGAAGGATAGGGTGCTGGAGAACATTTGGATATTATTTTCTGTATCACTGAATTTTAGAAATGATATGGATGATCCTAACAAAAATTGTACCTGAGCTTTATACAAGGGAAGTTAGTAGAAAAACATTTAAATTTAAAAAAAAATTATATTGGCGTAGAGTTGATATAGTGGATATAGTTGATAGTTTCACACAGTTTCAGGTACATGGCAAAGTGATTCAGTTATATATTTGCATGTATGTTTTTCAAATTATTTTCCCATTTAAGTCACTATGTAATATTGAGTGGAGTTCGCCAGCAGAAAATGGTTAGGACTTTTTTGAAACTGCAGTGACTTAGGCACTGTGTAGAAAGGAGAGGGAAAAAAGAACGTTGTGGGTAAACAGGATGTTTATGAACATCCCAGTATTTTAGTTAAGTACTTTCTACTTCCAAGCAAGATGTTTCTCATGTTATACAGATGCTAGCTTAGGTTCTGGTAGAAGTTGTCCCCCATAAAGGTAGTTCCCATCGTAATCATGTTAAGTCGTTCAAATAGCTTTTATCAGGATCATTTCTGCCAGTAACTCAGGTGAGGAATCAGGGACTCGCGGTTTCAGTTGAAGCAAGAAGCCAAGGAGGATGAGATGTTTTTCTCACTAGCAGCACAGGAGGAAAATATCTGCAGCTGCACACCCAGGGATCTGGAGAAGGAAATGGCAACCCACTCCAGTGTTCCTGCCTGGAGCATCCCATGGACAGAGGAGCCCGGCAGGCTACAGTCCATGGGGTCACACAGAGTCAGATATGACTGAGCATCTGAGCACATACCCGGGGATACAGATCCTCAATTTTTTTTTTTTGTCTTTTTTTTTCTGTTTTCCTGTCAACATTAGATTGCTGTGCTATTTCCTTCCCTTTCCCTCTTTTGTCTACACCAGGAGAAGGGAATTTAAGGAAATGCACAATAAAGTGGTTAGAGGGAAGATGGACAAAGATACAAGCTGAGTTTGAGAGTGCTGGAACACTGATGGGATGAGCGGGGGGGTGTGTGGAGGGAGAGTGGGTGGAGGCAGTCAGAAGGAGCTCTAAGGACCCGGAGCAAGAGGACAGAGAGAAGTGAAGGACGCAAGCGAGGTCGGGAGACGAGGGCCCAGAATGATGAGGGCCAAACAGGGCCCATTTTGTTTGATAATTCAGAGCTCATTAGTGCCTGGCGTTAACTAATTTCATTCTTTTCCTGCTAATGGTTCAGATCTCTGATTACCTTTTCTCTGAAAGGTAGTGATGGCATCTGATTTGTAGAAGAGCTTCTGTAGGCAAGGTTTGCATAGGCAAGCCTGTGAAGTGCTTAGCGTGTGTTTCGGGGAACTGGTGATCTTTTTCTCTGCATTTTGAACATACTTCAGAAGCATCTCAACTCCCTTACGGTCCTTCTCTATCATATCTCACTTTCATAGAACCTATCCTATAGGGGGGCCTGTTGTAGTCACTTACTTTGAGATAAGCATGCCTGGTAGGTTTTAAATTGTTTTCTCTCGTAAGTTTGTTTTTTTCCCCAAGGTGGGAGTGAGGAGTGCTGAGAAGCAGATGAATACATCCCGTGTTAGAGTGCCATAAATCAAAACTACTGGTAAAGTAAGTCTAAAGTAACTCTGTCTTCTAGGAGAATATCTGATTGAGAGGGAAGATTGTGTAGCAGTTAAGGACAGGAGTTTTGAATTTGCCTTTGGGCAACTTGATTTCCCTGAGGCTGTTTTGTGTGTGTGTGTGTGTAGAAAATGGAATTAATAATAACCCCCATCTCATAGATGTATTTTCAGAATTTCATAAAGCACAGTTTTTTACACTAGACATTGTTCAGTACATTGCATTACTATCATCACTGTTATTCTCCAGCTCCTTTGGGCTATGGGCACTAAACTATAAAGTGGATATTCACGGTTCCCCAGTTTTTGAGCCAATTTGGCCTAAAATGGTTTCCGACTTAATGGTGCAGAATGTGGAATTGTTACAAGAAGGATCTCCATGACGTCTGAAGGGAGCAGACTAGAACACAGCAATCCCCTAACGTGCACTCTGATTTTACCTTTTGAAGACCAGATGGGGGCAGGGGGTCTGTTCCTAAATCTTGCCTCTCACCTTTCTAACCTCTGATGTCTGCTATTAAGGGAGTTGTGCATACAGCGAGTAATACTCAGATTCTAACCAGCAGTTTATTTCTGGCTGAACAAATACTCAGCAGACCCTTTGGAAGGCTTTTTGGTTAAAACTGCCTTTGAGAACCTGGCTTTGGCCAGGAGACACAAGTGAAGACTTGTTCAATCTCCTTCCTCTTAAGTCTAAGATGCTGGGCTGAGAAGGTCATTTCTTGCCCTCCTGGCCTCAGGCAGAGATAATGGGAAAGAATGGAGAAGGAGACTTTCCAGGTTGGTCTTTAAAGAGCAGCCCCTAGTTGACAGTTCACTGTTGAGAGGCCAGTATTGGAGAGTGGCTGGGTTGATAATCACAGACTCCTGAACTAGGAAGAGAGCAGGAGAGACCCGGGATCTCCTTTAGCACCTAATTACGCCATCTGTCTGCAAAAGAGGCCCAATGAATGACCCAGTTGAGTGTGAATTCTTGCTGTGGGCAAAAAGAAAGCTAAAGTATGGCAGAAACATAATGGCAGGCACTGTCTCCTTTATAAGAACAGTGGAAAATTTAAAATATTATATCCATCTCAAAACTTGAGTGAATCATTCAAAAAGAACTGAATCAGCTCTATACTAAAATTATTTTAGCTGCTTCTATCACCCAGACAAGAATTTTCCTGAATCCTCATTAATTCTAAAAAAATAAACAATTTCATTAAAAAAAAAGATCTGAACAAAATAAGAAAATAATGAATAGAAGCCGCATATATGTGAAGTTATCAGTAATGAAGAATGAATAAGAATGCATTTCTCTGACAGCATATGACACTCTGACAAAAATTAATAACAGTACAAAATAAATATAGAAACAGCAAATTAAAAGGTATGGAGAGAATCTCATTAGATTATTCTTTTGTGTATATTATGCTATGTTGGGTTCATAGAAATATAATAGACAATGTTCTGGTACATATCATACATTTCAAACTAGTGTTGCATTAATAAATAGTACTCACAGAAATCCATGGTTTTAGAGTCACTAACATATTTGTTATTTGCATATGTTACTTGAAAAAAATGTGATCACTATCAATTTCCTCAGAGATATATCCATGCAACTAGTATTTCGGTGTTGACTTTGAGCCTTTATAAGGTCACATGCTCATTTTTCAAAGAAAAAAGAATTTCCACTGTATAGAAAGATGTCTGTGGAGAAAATAAACCTCCCATGCTGCTGCTGCTGCTAAGTCACTTCAGTCGTGTCCGACTCTGTGCAACCCCACAGATGGCAGCCCACCAGGCTCCCCCGTCCCTGGGATTCTCCAGGCAAGAACACTGGAGTGGGTTGCCATTTCCTTCTCCAATGCATGAAAGTGAAAAGTGAAAGTGAAGTCGCTCAGTCATGTCTGACTCTTCGCGATTCTATGGACTGCAGCCCACCAGGCTCCTCCGTCCATGGGATTTTCTAGGCAAGAGTACTGGAGTGGGGTGCCATTGCCTTCTCCGAAACCTCCCATAGGCACAGTTTAAATTTCAAAACAGGAAAATACCCAGACCCCAGTCCTAGCAAGTACTAGGGAAAAAAAATCATGCGAGAAATGAGCACCATCAAAAGAGTAAGGATTCTGAAGGCCATTTCCAAGGCAAGAGCAGCATTGTTGAGGGAGAATCTCAAAGGAGGACTGGTCTCAAAGAGCAATGATGTCCTTTTGCTTCAAGTGCAGGAGAGAGCATGGAGCAAGACTGATTGTCACGTTTAAGTGCAGTCAGGGGGAGATGAAAGGAAGAAAGCTTTTTAAGAGTTGAAGGCAAAGACCTTAAGACACGAATCAATGGAGATGAGAGCTTTTGTTTCATAGCGATATCTACTTTCATTTATACACGTTGCGGATGAAGACAGACAACACGGTTCCTTAGTGACTTGAAAGTAGCTAATTTTCCTGTTACTAGAAAAACACTGCTAAGTGGGCAAATATGAAAATATCCACTGCTTTTAATTTACTCTGCTAATATGTCAGGTTTTTGCTTTTTTAATTTTATTACCAGTGTGAGCAGCTAGCATCTAGGCCTCCAGGTCAGCTCGGTTTAATTATTATTCCAGTTAATCCATACGCTAAATATTCATTGAATGGCTCTCAAATATGGGACGCTACGATATTTATTAATGACACAGCAGTGGATCAAAAGATAAAAGTCTGTGTCTTCCTGATGCTTATGTACTAACAGATAAGATGAAATAAGTCAAATAATCAGGTAAAGAGTGAGGCATATCCAGATGCTATCAGAACATACGGAATAGGGTTTCTAATGTCAGTGGAATGAGGATGGGCCTTTCTGAGATTGAAATATGAATCAGAGTTAATTATGGTAGGAAGGGGGGAGTAATTCCATTTACTTGGTACAAAAGCATTGAATTAAAAATTATAGTTCAGTTCAGACTGATTTCCTTTAGGATTGATTGGTTTGATCTCCTTGCAGTCCAGGGGACTCTCAAGAGTCTTCTCCAACACCCCAGTTCAAAAGTATCAATTCTTCAGTGCTCGGCTTTCTTTATGGTCCAACTCTCACATCCATACATGACTACTGGAAAAACCATAGCTTTGACCAGATGGACCTTTGTCGGCAAAGTAATGTCTCTGCTTTTTAACATGCTGTCTAGGTTTGTTATAGCTTTTCTTCCAAGGAGCAGACATTATGGAGGATACAGTTATAAATACTATAATTTTGCACTTATGGAGCTTACAATTGAATCATAATGATAACACCTAAATTTATTGAATGTTTATTATATGCTAGTTATTAGAAGGCTTCTTTGTGTTAATTTCTTTAACCCTCATAACAGTTTTGAAAACCATTTATAGATGAAGCAAAGGAACAGAGATGTTAAGTAACTTTTCAGATCCCTGAAGTAGCAAGTGGCAGGCCTAGGATACGAACAGAAACTGTAGGACTCCAAATCTTGCATGCTCAGTAAATACATGATTCTAAGAGATCAACACACACAACAGCAAATATGCAATTAGTTTCAATGCCAGGAGTGATGAGTGTGATAACAGAATCCCACATGGGAGCTCAGAACATCTAGGGCATGGGTTTGGCCCCGACTGAAAATCATTGCCTTAGTCTTTTCCTTCCAGCCTGCTTCCCTGATGCACTTTCTGTAGGCATGTTAGATGGTGCACAGTCTTCCCTGGAAGCGAGGTTGTTCTCTTCGATTGAAAGAAGACCCATGGCCTCTAGTTGCCTGCTACAGAGTCTGCAGATACAAAAAAAGGTTTAAGTTGCAAACATGTGTGTCTCTTAATGGAAGTCGATTCTGAGTGGGTTGCCAAAGCTCCTGCCAGCTGGACCAAAACTGTTCTCACAAAGTATTTATGAAGCTGTGGAAAAGCTTGAACATTTCTGGTTGACATTTCAAAGTGATGTTGTAGTGGAGCCTGTGTTGCTAAAATGTAAGCACACTTGCATCATAATGACTAAAAATGTGACTTTGACTACCAAGGACAATGAGGGGATCTTCTAATATTATTTTCAATTATACTGAAATGTTTCACCAATCACCATCCTTAAATACTTTTTGTATCTAGAAATATAGGTTATTTGGTGAAACTTAATCTCACTGGAAAGCTTTGATGCTCTATACCAAATTAAACCTAATTTAACTAAAGCATCTATGCTGTACATTAATATTAAGCAATTACATTAAATGGAAGCACTGTGAATATGTTAATTGCTTTCATTAAAAAACTGATTTCCTTAATTACTTTCAAAGCAAATAGTCTCTCCTAAGCCATTTAAGTATCTGCAGTGTTCAAATTCAATAGGTAATGGGGGTGTCAATTTTACTAAATACGTATTTTTAAAAATCTATTTTGCTTTGCAAGTTTAAAAATGTGTTTACAAAACAAGAATTGAACAGGATTTTAGGAGACTCTTTTGATTTGAATAATGATATACATTTTATTCATGAAAGATTATCTCTCATTTTTTTATCCTGTAATATCCAAGGCTTCTGAGAACACTCACTTTCTCTCTTTCAAAGAAAAAGTCCCTCTTGTTTCAGCACCAGTGTTGACTGTCGTTCAGATCTCCATGGGTTCAGTCTTGCTAAGAACTAAGGAGAAGGAAGGCTTAGGAGGGGTGGATGAATAGATAAAGAAGATGTAATATATGTATATATTTGTCTGAAAATGAGAAGATCTTCTCTTATGCTCAGAACATTGGTCTGATCAAGGAGTACGACAAATGAGCTGGAATTTCATACCAGCTTTGTAGTGTGGAGACTTTGAGTCAAACTAAATTAATTTAAAGAAAATGGGAGAATGTAATATATTTTGTGAGTTTCAGGACTGAAACTGATACACACTATGTTATATGAATTAATTCCAAGTTTCATAGTTTCTCCATCTTGTTCTTTTTGGGATAGTAGTATAATTTAAACATGCAGTTTCTGCTGGACCAGGGATAATGACTGGAAAGCTGGCACTTTCAAATGGGACGTGATGTCCCAGAACCTTTCTTATCAATTTTGCTAAAGACATGTCTTCCCTTGGCTTTCAGTGTTTATCCCTTTCAGTTAAGAGGTGGGCTAGGTTCACTGTGACCTTTTAGGGGTGTGTGTGTGTGTGTGTGTGTGTGTGTGTGTAACTTAAGTAGTGTTTATTCCTGAATAATCGACTCTGGTAAGCAATTTCAAAACTGGTGACAATTTACCTTCTTTTTTTTTTTTTTCTTCTGTCTATTTTACCTGACAGTTTCTTTGAGTTAATTATTTGCAGTACAGGAAAGTTAAAACGGTACATGCAAGAAGTTCATTGGTGTATCAGCTTTCTAGTTTGTTCTTTGATCAAGTTTCACTGGATGTATTTGATAAACATTCTGTACAATGTAAGGTTTTGGATTGGAGCCATTTTCAACTTCATTATATAGATGGAAGTTTAGCTCCTAGTTTTTGTTCATTTAAATGGGTTTCCATAGTTTGAAGAATAAATGTTTATTCTGCTGCTGTTTCACCAAAGTAAGTGTGTGTGTGTGTGTGTGTGTGTGTGTGTGTGTGTGTGAGAGAGAGAGAGAGAGAGAGAGAGAGAAAACCGCCAAAGACTCAGTTATTTTCAAACAAGTACTTTCACCCCCCACCCACTCCATTTTCCCTTTCTTGGGAGCAGCCAAAGGCAAAGTAACAATTTGAATTCAGTTTATAAAACTGTGCTTCTCTCATTGCTCATACTATGGTTTTGTTGTCACATCTGGTTATTTGTCCTCTGCGTCACTTCCTCCTCTTCTAAATCTGAGTCAGTATCAGTTAACTGTGCTCAGCCAACACTCCTAATTAGTTTTCTACTATATTTGAACTCTACCTCTCAGATTAACAAAGCTCTGTCTCATTTACAGCAGTTGAATAGTGAGTGATATTAATGAGGTTGAGTTAGATTTCTACTGTCACCTTAATTTTAGGACCTATAAAAAAAAAAAAAAAGATGAGTTTCTAAAAAAGGACCAAAGGCCACATGTTGACCTGCTTATCCCTAAGGCTGTAATGTAATGTAATACATTACATTAGATTCTGGATGAGGTATTTTCTTCTGTTATTATCATGGGATGTCATGAACTGTATTATTGAAACTTACCTCATGGGTGTAACAGTCTGTAGTATAATAATGTTACTGCATTTCAATCCCTGGATTAATTTGATATACGAGTGATAGATTCTCACAGTTTAGTCATTATTTTAAACAGAAATTACGTTGCAAAATTGTCCAAAAGTTTGATTAAAACAAGCACAATGAAATAGATTTTATACAAATAAAAGCTCAGTGCTCAAAAAAAATGACACATGACCAAAGTGTGTATGAAATTTCTCTTAGCAACTTTAGTACATATATCCATACAAACTTTTACTTTTTAAAAAACCCGCCTCCTTTTCTCCCAGTTAACATTCAGGTATTGAATAATGCTAACCAGATGTAACTTAGTGATCCTCCATGACTGTTTCTCCAACAATTTGAATGTAGGGTAAAATCAAATGCAAAATTCCCGATTCACTTTAATTACTTACCAATCTTTTAATGATTGGTGACTGGAAAGATCCAAATACACAGACATTTTTAAGACCTTTGAATAACTTATAATAAGTGCTGCTGTCAGTAATATTAAGAGGGAACTGTGTTTTTTCCTAGGCAATGAGTTGACCTGGTATTCTAATCATCTCAATTGGAACAGTGAGATAGAGGAAATATTTTTCTCGGTATAAATGTAAATACTTTTAAAAACTTCCAAATTATATTGGTTACAACTTTTTTTTGGTACAAATACAATTTTATTAAACACATTTTTTTTTTTTTTGTAGGAACTTGGCCTAGTAAATCAGAATTTAAAAAGCAGTCAGCCATGTGTTTCAAACCAGTTGCCCTGATTATCAATCTGTGGCTTTTAAAGTTCTGAACGCAGTTGAGATGCATTCCTGTGACTGATGAACTGTTCTCATGGACTTGAGCTCATTCAAATCATGCTCCTAAATAAGCTTCCAGTTATAACAGAGGCACATGCAGAAGAGAAGGGATTTCACATTCAATCAGGGTACAGGAGGAGAAAATTCTTCCTGTATAATGGAAATGATAACCTTGAAATACTTGAGCACTCATCCTTGAGAAAAGCAGAAAGACCCAATCCCATAAGATGATGAACCCGAGGAGCCCAGAATCATAGAGGAGATTTAATTTCATGGCATTGGGCAGAAGAGCATCAAATGGTCACTTCAAACTTTAGGTAGCCTTTAATCATACTCATTTTATATGTAAATTCTTACCTAAGGCTCCTTTACATGCATGGACCTTAAATATAGGTAATGTGTAGCACACTTCTTTACAAAATATTTAAACAAAATTTCTAAAATTATTCATGGTTTTATCCTATTGCACAGTTAGATTCCATTTCAGTTACAAAATACATGTCAAGTTGAAAGGTGTGAAATTGTTTTTTAAGCCGGTGCTGTAAATTGTATGGCAGCAATATAAGGTCACTTTCCCTGGTCATAGCAATGTTCAAGTACCAAGTTAACTTTTTGAAAGCACATTTTTAGAGGCTGCATGGAAACCAGCTATCTCTCTGCATCAAGACCCAAGCAGCCTATATAGTATTGGTGAATTCCTGATACAGTCAGTAATTTCCATGTAGGGCAGGGGAATATAGTAGAATACAAACTACGCATGGAGATGGAACCAGGTTGGAGTCCTAGCTTTGTTAATTTTTAATTAAAAAAATTATCGAGCTGTATCTAGTATACATGAAAGTTATGATTTTACCTGAAAAATACAATAATGCACACCATAAAAGGTTGTATTGTAAATGAACTGAGGTGAGGTATTTAACACAGTTGTAGGGTAGGCAAGACTTCTTCCCCTTTCCTTCACTTGCAGAGAAGAGAAGCCCTCTTCAGTTCAGTTCAGTCCGTCAATCAGTCATGTCTGACTCTTTGTGACCGCATGGACTGCAGCACACCAGGTCTCCCTGTCCATCACCAACTCCCAGAGTTTACTCAAACTCATGTCCATCCAGTCAGTGACACCATCCAACCATCTCATCCTCCATTGTCCCCTTCTTCTCCTGCCTTCAGTCCCTCCCAGCACCAGGGTCTTTTCTAATGAGTCAGTTCTTCACATCAGGTGGCCAAAGTATTGGAGTTTCAGCTTCAGCATCGGTCCTTCCAATGAATATTCAGGACTGATTTCCTTTAGGATGGACTGGTTGGATCTCCTTGCCGTCCAAGGAACTCTCAAGAGTCTTCTCCAACACCACAGTTCAAAAGCATCAATTCTTTGGTGCTCAGCTTTCTTTATAGTCCAGCTCTCACATTCATACATGACTACTGGAAAAACCATAGCCTTGACTAGATGGACCTTTGTTGACAAAGTAATGTCTCTGCTTTTTAATATGCTGTCTAGGTTGATCATAACTTTTCTTCCAAGGAGTAAGCATCTTTTAATTTCATGGCTGCAGTCACCATCTGCAGTGATTTTGGAGCCCAAAAAAATAAAGTCTGTCAGTGTTTCCACATCTATTTGCCATGAAGTGATGGGACTGGATGCCATGATCTTAGTTTTCTGAATGTTGAGCTTTAAGCCAACCTTTTCACTCTCCTCTTTCACTTTCATCAAGAGGCTCTTTAGTTCTTCTTCACTTTCTGCCATTAAGTGTGGTGTCATCTGCATATCTGAGGCTATTGCTATTTCTCCCAGCAATCTTGATTCCAGCTTGTGCTTCATCCAGCCCAGTGTTTCTCATGATGTACTCTGCATGTAAGTTAAATAAGCAACGTGACAATAGACAGTCTTGATGTACTCCTTTCCCTAGTTGGAACTAGTCTGTTGTTCCATGTCCAGTTCTAACAGTTGCTTCCTGAAATGCATACAGGTTTCTCAAGAGGCAGGTCAGGTGGTCTGGTATTCCCATTTCTTGAAGAATTTTTCCACAGTTTATTGTGATTCACAGTCAAAGGCTTTGGCATAGTCAATGAAGCAGAAATAGATGTTTTTTCTGGAACTCTCTTGCTTTTTCCATGATCCAGTGGATGTTGGCAATTTGATCTCTGGTTCCTCTGCCTTTTCTAAATCCAGCTTGAACATCTGAAAGTTCATGGTTCACATACTGTTGAAGCCTGGCTTGGAGAATATAGAGTATTACTTTGCTAGTGTGTGAGATGAATGCAAATAAGTGGTAGTTTGAACATTCTTTGGCATTGCCTTTCTTTGGGATTGGAACAAATACTGTCCTTTTCTGGTCCTGTGGTCACTGTTGAGTTTTCCAAATTTGCTGGCATATTGAGTGCAGCACTTTCACAGCATCATCTTTTAGGATTTGAAATAGCGTAAAATAGGATTTGAAATAGCTCAAGCCCTCTTAGGCTTGATTAAATTTGAGGACACAGATTGGACCACATTTGCCAGTGGGTAACACCAACTCGATGGACATGGGTTTGAGTAAACTCCGGGAGTTGGTGATGGACAGGGAGGCCTGGTGGGCTATGATTCATGGGGTCACAAAGAGTCGGACACGACTGAGCAACTGGACTGGCTGACTGACTGAACTCTGTGTTAGAATGCCTGTGCCGAGGTATGACCTTTTCCATCTCTGCAACTGCACTGACAAAAGCCCAGTCACTGGATGTTTTTATCCAGTGTGGAGGTAGAGAATATAGCACTTATGGTGTTGCAAGGACTCAGGCCAGGTTTCTCTGTCACAGGCCCAAATGTGCTCCTTCAGATAGAAAATCACACCTCTTCCAGATATGGAGCCTGTTTGGATTGTTCTGTTTTAGTTAAAAATAAATTAGACCTAAAGAATTGAGGATAAAATGTGACTACTCCAGATGATTAAAGTTTTCTGCAATGAAGTCAGCCAGCCCAAACTCACCTAAAAATAGCCCATGTCCCTTGGTCTCCTAGGCACTTCAGGAATTGTTTTTTTTTTTTTGTACATAAATATGCTTTGTGGATGTTGTAGAGAGAGGCAATTCTGGTATTCCTGGATCTTCCCCCACTGACTCAATACCTTTGTATTACATTGAGTAAAGTCTTAATTCTTCCATTAATATCAACACATGTGATGGTGGGTTTTATGTATTTTTGCTACTAATTGTTATTAATATGACAATTTTATCCTTGATTTCCTGGTATGCTAGAAAAAAGTCCGTTATTCAGTGGGCTTTGTGCTAAACTATAGGACATTTGGCTTTTATTAGTCCTTTGCCTACTCCCTAAAAGTTCTAGATTTCTCAGCTCTGTTCCTTCTGGGTCTTCTCTTTTCACTTTCAGCATCATCTCATCCACTTGTATGACATAAATTACCATGTCTTCACTTTGTATGTTCAAATTTGTATTAATCTATTATTCTATCATCATTTCCTCTTTGAGATCCAGTTTTGTATTTCTCTCTGACTATTGATGTATCATGGGGCTTCCCTGATGGCTCAGAGGTTAAAGCAAGTGCCTGCATTGTGGGAGACCTGGATTCGATCCCTGGGTCAGGAAGATCCCCTGGAGCAGGAAATGGCAACCCACTCCAGTATTCTTGCCTGGAGAATCCCGTGGATGGAGGAGCCTGGTGGGCTACAGTCCACGGGGTCGCAAAGAGTCGGACACGATTGAGAGGCTTCACATTGATGTATCTACTGGATTTTTTATAGGCATCTTAACATGGCTAAAAACAAATTCCCTTTTTATTATCCAGTATGTTTTATCTTCCTGTTTCAGTGATATCCATTCATAGGTTTATCACTTTTCCAACAGCCCATCCTATCCCAATCCATTTCATTCCATTCTGTTTCATTCTGTGTGTTCTTCACCCATTCTCTTCTGTTCCCTCTTCTTCACTTTGACATTCACCCAGTTGTAAAATTTCACTTAATTCTGTCTTTGAATAGAGCCACTGCTCTATCACTGCCTTAATTTAGATTTTCATCAAATGTTGTTGTTCAGTCACTCAGTCTTGTCTGACTCTTTGCGACCCCATGGACTGTAGCACACCATCTCATCCTCTGTCATCCCCTTCTCCAGTGAGTCAGCTCTTTGCATCAGGTGATCAAAGTATTCAGCTTTGAATACTTTGAATAATTCAGCTTTGAAACTTCAGCTTCAGCATCAGTCCTTCCAATGAATATTCAGGACAGATTTTTATTAGGATTGACTGGTTTGATCACCTTGGAGTCCAAGGGACTCTCAAGAGTCTTTTCTAACACCACAGTCTGAAGGCATCAATTCTTCTGTGCTCAACCTTCTTTATGGTTCAACTCTCACATCCATACATGACTACTGGAAAAACCATAGCTTTACCTAGACGGACTTTTGTCGGCAGAGTAATGTCTCTGCTTTTAAATATGCTGTCTAGGTTTGTTGTAGAATATGCTATCTAGGTTCCTTCTTCCAAGGAGCAAGCATCTTTTAATTTCATGGCTGCAGTCACCACCTGCAGTGATTTGGGAGCCCAAGAAAGTAAAGTCTGTTACTATTTCCATTGCTATTTGCTATGAAGTGATGAGAGTGACTGCCATGATCTTCGTTTTTTGAATGTTGAGTTTTATGCCAGCCTTTTCACTCTCCTCTTTCACTGTCATCAAGAGGCTCTTTAGTTCCTCTTCACTTTCTGCCATAAGGGTGGTGTCATCTGAATGATCTCTATTTCAAGAAACTACTTCCTGCCTCTCATCTCCTCCCATTACATGTTTTCCCCCATTTTGCTCCCAGTTATTTTCCTAGAGCAGAAAGCAAAAGTGTTAATGTCTTGCTTAAAATCTCTGCTTGCTTCCCATAATCTACTCAATGAAGTCTCAATTATTTATCATCTTACACATGGTATGTAAGTGTCTATTGCCTATCCAGTCCTCTGGACTCTTGGCCACAATATTTATCTCTTTGACCGATGGCTCAGAACATGCCATTCCCAAAGACTAGTAAATTTTCACAGATTATTGCTTTCCATCTGGACCATTCCCTTCTTCATCTGGCAGTTTCTATTCATCACTGAAGACTCGGCTTAATTTTCCCCATTGTGAAGCTCTTTCGTATTATTCCCTAGTCAGTCAGTCACTAGGAACTTGAAACCTATACTTCTGTATTAAACCTGTATTGTGACATTAATCAGCTACACAGCAGAAAAAAAGGAGATATTTATTTGTTGCTGGATTTGTTGAATAATAAAGAATTTTGCCAGTTCTCATCAATATTCCTTACAGAGCTAATTTTAAAATCTGTACTTTTATCCCTAATCCCCGCCCCTCATCTCAGCCCCCTAGCTACCCTGCAGATCCAATGCTCTATACAGCAGCTTTTTTAAAAGGTCAAATAGGTCATATGTAGATATGTTTTAAAGACTGAAAATAAAGATTAAGAAATATTTGAAAAAGATAAATCAAGAGAATTTATTTTCTTTAGCATTTAAAATATATATTTTCTTCATCTATATTGAGATATAATTGACATACTATGTAAGTTTAAGGTGTACAGCCTAATGACAGATGTTTCCCTCATGAGGTGTTTACCAAAATAAGGTTACCTCACATAATTACTGTATATAGGTTGGGGAGGGTAAGAACTTTCAGGATTTACTCTCTTAGTAGTTTTCAAGTGCATAATAATAGTACTATTAACTACAGACATCATGATGCACTTATTTGTCTTATAACTGGAAGTTTGTACTCTTTACCAGTATTTCCCTATTTCCCCAACCCCCAGCTGTTGGCAGCCCCCGTTTTATTCTGTTTCCATGAGCTCAGCTTTTGTAGATTTCACACACAAATGACATCAACAATATTTGTCTTTTTCTCTCTGACTTTTTAAACTTAGCATTAATGCCATTTTTAATGTTTTTGATGTCATAATTTACCTATTTTTATGCTGTGTATTCACTAACAACTTGTTGTAGCTATAGTTATTTTCAATACTTTTGTCCTTTAGACATTTTACTAGAGTTAACTGGTTAACACAGTGCCATATTGCAGCATTAGAGTGTTCTGGATTTGACTATGTACTAACATTTAGCACTGTGTTGTCCTTTTTCATATGTTTTCATGTTGCTGATTAGAAGCCTCGTTTCAGCTTGAAGAACTCTTTTAGCCTTTCTTGTATGTTGATAACTTCCCTCAGCTTTTGTTTGTTTGGGGCAGTCTTTTTCTCTCCTTCAGTTTTGAAGGACAACTTTGCTGTGGAGAATATTCTTGTTTTGGCTTTTTTGTTTTTCTTTCAGCACTTCAAATACTTTATTAGATAAATTGCTGATAACCATGTCTTCAGGGTCAGTTACTTGAAAATTATCATTTTTTTGTTTGTTTGCTGGTGTCTCATTTCATTGATTTTTCTTGTTCCTTGAAGTCTGTCATCACTATCTTCACATTTCAAGGAGCCGTCATCTGCTGCCGTCTTTACTGCCTGACTTTGGGAGAGAGGTACCTTCCATCAATCCTATTAGTGACTGAGGCTTTCTCGGTCCTTCTGCAGCGGCACCTGCTCTGTATGTTTTTCCCGCTCTTGTGGCAAAATCCTTTAGCTCGTCTGCCGTCTCTCCATCCTGTGGAGCCTGGCTGTGTGTTGGAGAACCTCGCTTTTGCTTCCCTGAAGACCTTCTCTCTCAGGACCGCTGGGTCAGGCCAGCTTTCTGCGCGTACTCAGCTGGCGCGGAAAGGAAAGCCCTCCCTGGCTGCCCTTGGGAATGCGTGCTGGGAGTCAGCCACCCGGCGGAGCGGGGTGTGGGTGAGATCAGTGAAGCGCTGGTGGTACCCCTGGGTCTGCACAGATGAGGTGTCCCCCGTGGCCCCTGGGCAGGCCCGCCGATGGAGCCTCTGATGCTGTCCGTAGGAGCCCCGTCCTCCTAACGCACCCCGCTCTGAGCCGCGGCTGCTGCCCTGCCAGCCGCCAGGGCCCCCGGTTGCGCAGCTCCTGCCCTTATGAGCGGGGAGAGAAGTGGGCTTCTTTGGCAGCGCCCTGCACGGCTCGGGAGGCTGGGCATTCACCCATCGGCTCTCACTTTTCCCCACACGAGAAATCGTGGGCCCAGAAGTCCTCTGCTGGCACTGAGCTCTGCCGCCGGAGGGTAGAAACGACGCTGTGAAGTCACACGGCTCTTCTCAGCCTCTCCAGCGCAGCCTGTGTGGGCTTTTTTTTGTTCTTGTTCCTCTCCTGAACAGTGTGCTCAGATGCCTCTGCTGGACTCGTGGACATCCACAGAGGCTCCCTGGTCCCTGGGTGACGTCTAGTTCAGCGTCCTCCCAGGGCGCTGGGATCACAGCTGAGGAGCTGGAGCCGGTTCCTGGGCCACATCTAGGGCCACAGAGGACCTCGGTGAGGTCTCTACTCCTACTCCGCGGAGCACAGTGGGGGAGCCCCTCCCAGGCTCCCTGGCCTGTGGTGCTGCTGACAGAACCAGGGCCAGACGGTGCTGTGGTCCAGTCCCCGGTGTAGAGCTGTTTCCAGACCTAAGACCGTGGTCATCGAGTCCACCGCCTGGGTGTAAGCCTGCCTTTCCCAGATGCCTCTGCTCCTTCTTTGTTCTTTCGTTCTTAAGTCATGTCAGACTCTTTGCAACCCCGTGGACTGTAGCCCACCAGGCTCCTCTGTCCATGGGATTTTCCAGGCACGAGTACTGGAGTGGATTGCTGTTTCCTTCTTCATTCCTTTTTAGGCTGTGCCAATTTCCTACCTGGATCCCACAAAGGCACTTTTGTTCATGGACGGATGGCAAATTATTGTTAGTTTGGGGAGGGGGCATCTTTTTCAGTCATCTTATTGACGTCACTCCCCCAATATATCTTCTTTTTTTTTGTCATGTGTTTGTGGAATGGCTCTTTATCAAGTATCACTATTATATCTATAGGAAGTCATGTAATCAATTTGGTATGTAAAGATAAAGTAATATAACCTCAAAATCAGATTTTTAAATTCTAAATTGTGATCACTTTCACAATTATGAGTTCACATTTTTGATGTTTTACTATAAATAACTGCTGAGTAATACTGCATAGACTTAAAGCCAGAAGTCATAAGTTTGTTGTATAAATTGGTATCCATATAAAATTTTCTCCAAAGCTGTTCAGTAACATATTGAAATGGACAGAGAGTGCTCAATGATTATTTTTAATATATGTGCATATGAATGAAAAATTAAATGGAAGAATGGATTCCTAGGATCTGTCTTGGGAGATAAAAGACAACAGGCAACTAAGTTGAATTCTCTAATTTTGACAGGGGCTAACTAAACAACTGGTATATTGCCAGACGGTGATTTAAGCTATGGTCATGCTGCAACAAGCATCTGTTTTATAAATAAATGAAACATCTTGTTCAGATGGCTAAGAGGTATCTTCAGTTCAGAACTGACCGGTCTTTGGTGAAACACTTCTAATTAATCTAATTGATTAATCAAGTCCATGCTTGAGGGACGTTTTTCAACCAAAGCCTCCTAATTGTTTATCAATGGGTGTGATTCACATTCAGCTTTATCTGGCCGCTTCTTCTTGAACTCCCTAAAGATAGCCAAAGAGGGAGGAAAAAATATTTTAGAAACACTTTAGAATGGAGTTTAGTCATTGGTAGAAACAGCAGCTGGGAGGTCACAGCACTTACTAGAATAGAATGCAGTTTGTTTCCGTTCTTTTATTCCTTTTTTTGTTTTGGCCTGAGAACACTGTGCCTCATTCACATGTAATTATGAAAGACCTCCTGATCATTTAGCTGTCCCTGGAGCTCTCTAATATGTGTTGGCCCCTGCTCTTGCTATTCATCTCACCTACTCTTCTTTTTTTTTTTTTTTTTTACATATTATGTCTGTTTATTTCCTATCCAGAGTTGACATTTCTACTTCTAAATCAGAAACACATGTAAGGTTATGATATGTAAATGGTAAAGCAAGGAATAGAACTTTGATTCCCTTATCTCCAGGGAAATATCTAGAACTGATTTACAAAGTGTGATATATACATACCTTTTCCCCCTCCATATCACTTTTTTAAAAAAAATTTTATTTATTTATTTTTTATTAGTTGGAGGCTAATTACTTCACAACATTTCAGTGGGTTTTGTCATACATTGATATGAATCAGCCATAGATTTACATGTATTCTCCACCCGATTCCTCTGGGTCTTCCCAGTGCACCAGGCCCGAGCACTTGTCTCATGCATCCCACCTGGGCTAGTGATCTGTTTCACCATAGATAGTATACATGCTGTTCTTTTGAAACATCCCACCCTCACCTTCTCCCACAGAGTTCAAAAGTCTGTTCTGTACTTCTCTGTCTCTTTTTCTGTTTTGCATATAGGGTTATCGTTACCATCTTTCTAAATTCCATATATATGTGTTAGTATGCTGTAATGTTCTTTATCTTTCTGGCTTACTTCACTCTGTATAATGGGCTCCAGTTTCATCCATCTCATTAGGACTGATTCAAATGAATTCTTTTTAATGGCTGAGTAATATTCCATGGTGTATATGTACCACAGCTTCCTTATCCATTCATCTGCTGATTCACCTACTCTTCTTTACATCCTCAAAGATACCTTTTCCCTTTGCATATTTTCATCTCATACATATGTATATATATACATATTATATATGTATTTTTAAATAATACTTGTTTGGCTTTATCAAGTCTCACTTGTGGCATATGGGATATAGTTCCTTGACCCAGGATTGAACCCTGGCCCCTGGCATTGGGAGTGCATAGTCTTAGCCACTGGACCACCAGGGAAGTCTCATCTCATTGTATATTTTGCAAATTAGCAATTTATATCTTTAAAATTGAAAATTGCAAGCACTAGGTAAATAATATGTCATGTTAGAAGTGTTGCATTCAAGTATACCGCTGGAATGTAGTCACTAAAGTTCTCTTTGCAACTGGAAATCGAGATGATTATATATGGGAATATACTTGATATGCCATTATAAGAAAAAATTATGTTGCTGAATAATAGCCCAACATAGACTTTGGCTTTTTGAACATAAAACAGCAGATAGTCTCTTCGGTGTCCAGTTTGTGAATCAAAGTACCAGAGGCCCTTGCTTCTTGGCCCAGTGGAGAATTAGGTGTGGTGAAGTTGTTCAGTTATGTCCGACTCTTTGTAACTCCATGGGCTGTAGCCTGCCAGGCTCCTCCGTCCATGGGATTTTCCAGGCAAGAACACTGGAGTGGTTTGCCATCTCCTCCTCCAGGGAATCTTCCAGACCCAGGGATCGAACCTGGGTCTCCTGCACTGCAGGCAGACTGTACCATCTGAGCTACCAGGGAAGCTCATTAGGTGTGGATAGGTTTCTAATTTAATAGGCTTATCAGGATTGGTAGTGGTTTAAATGTAGTGCTTTTTATTTTAAAGTTGACTTTTACCTTATTAGGGTATTTACCTTACCAGAATTAGAACTGGTCACTCAGTTGCTCAGTCATGACCGACTCTTTATGGCCCCATGGATTGTAGCCTGCAAGTCTCCTCTGTTCATGGGGTTCACCAGGCAAGAATCCTGGAATGGGTGGTCATTTCCTACTCCAAGAAATCTTCCCAACTCAGGGATCGAACCCGTGTCTCCTGCTTCTCCTGCATTGAAGGCAGATTCTTTACCACTAAGCCATCGGGAAAGCCCCTTAGAACCACTGTGTTTGCTTTTAATTAATTGGTGAAATCATCTAAAGTTTTTCTTAAAACATGTATCTAGGACTTCCCTGGTGATCCAGTGGTTAAGACTCCCATGTTTCCACTGCAGAAGGCAAGGGTTCAATCCCTGGTCGGGGATCTAAGAGCCCACATCCAAGTGGGATCTAAGGCCCCAAGGTGTGGCCAAAAAAAATCCCCACAAGAAAAATGTATCTAGAAAAGAATGTATTAGAATAACTGAGTGTCCAGCACTGTGTGAGAAGTCATAGAAGATACTAAAGAGATAGTTTCTATGTCTTGATATAGATTATAATTTAGTTGGGAAGAAAAGATGTATACCTTGAAAAATTAGAAGTAAACTCCAGGGTATGTTTTAACCTTCTGGTTTACATTTCAAGAATCACAATTCCAATCCTGATCTCAAAACCATGGTTTAGTTCTGTCAGTCCTGCTGACCACAGTATATCACTTCCAGGCTGTATTAGCCTTCCATGACTGACAGTGCAAAACTGAACAAATGACCTAAAAACTCCCTTATAAACTGCTCTTTCCTTTAGTAATAACAGCAATTTTTTTTAAGGTGACTAGACATTTTAATATGCTTTACCTCTTATTTTCTTCTCTTGTCAGCAAGAGTGGCATTTTTTACTCTTAAAAAAAAATAAAACAATGGTTTTCTCCTGACAAATCTTGTGGCTGAGGCTCTCTCTCGTGTGTTTATTACACCCCAGTCTAGATCTACTGAAGTCAGTCACGTGTAAGTCATTTAATTCATGGTTTGACACCTGCTAAATGCTGTCAAGTTTTGAGCTATTATTGGTATATTATCATCATCACTATCCTCATTCATTATTGCTATTACTCCAGATTGGCTTAGAGCAAAGCAGATGCACCTAATAAAATCTTTTCATCTTCCTGTGTTTTTTAAAATGTGGAGTATTAGGGTTAATTGTAAAACTTATCAGTCTTTCCTCTTCATTCTTTGTATTCAATCACTATTAATTGTTTGCCAACCTTTGTCAAATTTTTTCATTCATTTTCTCCTCTCTGTGTACCATATTCCTTAGTGTAAGTACTCATTTCATTTCACTTGGAATTTGCTGTAGACTCTCAATTCTCTTTGCCGTATAATTGATTTTATGTCTGGTGACCAGACAATCTTTTAAAGCATAGTTCCATTTATATTACTTCTGTCCTCAAAAAATTTCAACAATTTCCTTGCCTACTGAATACCCTTCACAGTCTTTAACCTAACATTGGTGTCCTTAATATTCTGCTTCCTGGTGATGTCTCTGGCTTTATCACCTACCATCTCCTCCTATAGTGCAGCATATCAGAGTAGTATTTAATTCTCACTCATTCAACAAGTGTGCAGTGAAGACTCCCAGCCCCAGGTTCCATTCTGAGTGTGCTAAGACAATATGAGTCAGAAAGACTCAGCATCACTGCCTCATGGCACACATCACTGTGTTCACAGCATCGCTGCTTCCACCTCTGAGACATTTTTGTTCTCATTTATCCTCATCTTATTTGATGGATCTGAAATAGATATTCACCATCTAATTTACAAAGCATCCTGGTCATTCTGACTGAAAACTCCATTTGTCTCTCTTATGCCCACTGTATTACATCTTGTTCACCGCACTCAGCGTTTTCACTATTGGTCTGCCTTCCATTTAGTGCATGAAGATTCCCTGGACCCTGGACAAGCAACATTGAAGCCTGACTATTTCTTCTAAAAGCAGGGGCTACTCTCTTCCACTATATTCACCTTTCACAGGTTTCCATCCTGTACGTGGAACCAGCTTCTGCTAAGTCTGCTGCTTCAGAAACTTAGGGTTGTAAGATTCAGTGTAGAAACTACTGGTCCCCACAGCTCCAGGCTGGTATAAGTGGACATTCTATACTATTATATTTTTTTTTCTGTGAATTTTCAATTTTTTCCTCACTTAAATTTCCCCAAGTAGCAGACTGCCAAAGGGCTGCAAAGAGGTAAAGATCAGCAGTTGCTGAAATTTGTAAGCCGAGGACATTATATTGTTTGAAATATCCATATAATTGAAGGAAAAGTGGTATTTTAGCTTGGCTTATCTGTGTAATAGATCCAACCGTCCACTTCTTGGAGCATGTGCAGACACAGCTTATGTTGCAACCCTGTCTTAACCACTTACCCTTTCTATAATTTCAGCGGCACAAATATACTTCTTCTTTATTCCCTCTCGGATCATATTACCACATAGTCACCAATTTGCTGAGGAAGTAGTTTCAAAAGGATCCTGATTTGCAGAGCCCAGATTTCCTCAGCTCAAGGTCGTGTATGTCCTAAAGTAAAAACAAAATCCGTTTGAACGAGTAAACTCAGTGGAGCTGAGTGTACAGTTTAGGGAACTTTAATAGCTATTTCATGGGGAACACAGACTGCCTCCTTCTGATTAAGTTTGTATGTAATCTGGCCAGGAGGCTAGAAGCCCTGCCTCATCTTTATCTACTGTCCAAAGTGATTTAAAAGCAAATAGTCGTTATGTGTTTCTGTTGGAAAATTCTGTCTATAAATATTACGTTTGAAATTATTTGTAGAGAATTCATGAGAACATGCTAATCCAATAATATTTTATTGTTAAGAAAAGTTATCAGTAGTAAGATGAGGTAATGATAACAGCCAATTGTCATTTAAAGTTGATACCCGATTTCTTTTTCAACATGTGTGATTTGTCAAGGGTAGAGGTTTATCTGTAGTATATAAGTGTGCAGTCCCTGAAGACAGACAGTGGATTTGAGTCTGGTCTCTAAGATTTCCTCGTTGTGTGGCCTTAAATGGTTCATTCACTTATCTTTTTTCTAAGCCTTCCCTCCCTCCATAGTAAAATAGGGATAATAATTCTACTTATCTCAGAGTAAGTACTCTATAAATTTTTAGCTCATATCATTTATTAAGAAGGCATTAACTATATTGAAGGAATGATGATATCTTTCAACGTTCATTGTGACCTTTATATCTGTCTGCTGATTTAATGCATCTTTTTGAATCAAAATATACAACCTGTTTTTTACCTTGTTCATCTGCGAGCAGCACCATTTGAATATACAGCTGGTACTGATTCTCCCAGGTAATTAGTGAATAGTAGTGGTCATCCAGCAATTAGAGGAGATGGTTAATTACCTGACATGAGGTTTGACTTTCGATGCCAAATAGCATTTTAAATGTATTTTTAATAGACATTATGAGAAATCCTAGATTCACAGAAAAATTTGAGTAGAAAATAAAGTTCCCATAAATCCCTCTCCACCAAAAGCATTTTTTATTGACAGTGTAATTATAGAATGAAGGTTGCTTGCTGTCATGGAATCCAACATCTATTTCTTGTTTATTTTCCTAAATTAATAGATTTTATCATATATGTCCTAGTTGAAAACATAAAAAATATATAGTATTAAATTTAAGGCATAGATTTGGGGTATTTGTATTTCAGAACAGTAAAAAATATTCATGAAATCTATAGAAAATCTGAATCAGCAGGAAAAACAAGGTTTGAGTCTTTGTGTATGTTGATGATACTCTGTTTATCAATGAACCTGAAAACACAAATGGAAATCTTGGTTCAGATGACACAGTATCTATTTCTTTAATCTATGGGTTCTGGGATAGGTTAGAATAAAAAATGTGACTCATTATTAATCAATTTTACTTTTCATAGATAAAGTGAATCAGTAACTCTCATAGAATGTATTTGAATAAGGGGAAAGTATATTACAAATGAGAAAAGAAAAATGCCGACTGGCTATACAAATGTATTTACATAGTAGCACAAGCAAAACTTCTCAATTAAGCAACACATCTCTTCTGTCCCACTAGACCTTCCTCCCAGGGCAAGCTCTTGCTTCTTACACGACCAGTGATTGCTATAAGCTTTAGTGAGATCAAAAAGGCTAAAACTTAAACCTGGCCATTCCCCCTTGTCTCTAAGGCTGCAGCTCAGCTTCTAGTTCTGTAGTTCTCTAGTTCTTCTAGTTCTGCTCTGTACCAAATGCACCTGCCCTTTCCCTTGCGGTCATCCTGCTCTGACTGTTAGGGCCAACTCCCACTGCCGCTGTTAGCCTCTACCCAAACAAGTGGCTGGATAGTAAAGAATCTGTCTGCGATGTGGGAGACCTGGGTTTGACCTCTGTGTTGGAAAGATCCCCTGGAGAAGCAAATGGGTACCTACCCCAGTATTCTTTTTTTTTTCACCCCAATTTTCTTGACTGGAGAATTCCATGGACAGAGGAGCCTGGCAAACTATAGTCCATGGGGTTGCAAAGAGTCAGACACGACTGAGCAACTGACACTTTCACTTTTTTCACTAAACACTTTCAGACTTTCAGCAGCACAAGTCTTAGTGGCAGTGTTTTGTGAACTTCAGTACCCAACCCCTCATGAAATTTGGCCTGAATCTGTCCATGGATATTAGGATGGATTTCATTTTTAGAACGAGCACAACCATTGGTTACAAAAATTTTCCAGAGTGAGGCTTTTTAAAAGAATGTTCGAGGATTTCCAAGTTGAATTCTTTAATTGTTTTCTTTCCCTTTTATGGCTTTTGGCAGGGGAGCTGCATTGCTATAATATATAAATATTTTTTTCTAATTTTATTGTTTTGAGTTCCTTGAATATGGCCTGTATGATTCTAGTTTTTGTGTATTAATTTTGATTTTTCTTGTGGCACTAATGCACGTTTGTATGTGTGTGTGTATAGTATTGTCCCAGAAAAGAGAAAAAAACTATTTTCACATAGAATATCCGTGTGTGCGTTTGGCACACACACCCACACACAACATGTAATTGTATAGTTATTATGGTGAACAAGCAAGACTTTAGGACCCGGGTTCGATCCCTGGGTTGGGAAGATCCCCTGGAGGATAACACAGCAACCCACTCCAGTATTTGTGCCTGGAGAATTCCATGGAGGGCTACAGTCTGTGGGGTCACAAAGAGTCAGACACGACTGAACAACACACACACACACACACGCACACACACACAGATAGTGAATTTATTTCTTCCTCTCACTGTGTTATTTCTTTAAATGTCTTCAATCAACTGTTTTTCTTCTTTCCCTTGAATTTTCATTCACAGGACTTTTCTGATGATTCACATATACCAGAAATACACACTGATCACTTTTAGATAGAAAGACTTATTTCAGTGACTGTGGAATCCAGTCCAGTGTAGAAATGAGTGCTGAAAACTCATACCAGATGAAAACGTCTCATCTCCTCCAGCTTGTTCTGCCTCAGACCTGAACCCAGTGGTAGGATGAGAAAGGCACCTCCTTTCCTTAATTTTCCCAGTGGGCCTTTTCGCCCGCTTACACTCTCACAAAGCAGAATGAGGGAGGAGGGCTGAGGAGCAGGGAGGGTCTCACTGCGTGCCTTTTGCAGGATCTCCTGGGAGTTGATTCTGCCTGTGCGTAGGATTAAGGCTGTCTCCTGTGGTATTTTCGTGTATGTTCTGCCCTTGACCGTCTGACCACAGGTCCCTCATCTCAGGCCTTGGCTCTGGTTCTGCTGGCAGCTTGTAGCTGTCCTGCAGTTTCTGCAACAGAATGTTCATCCCCAGTCTCTTTCTGCTGAGAATGTCTCATTTTTGCAAAGTCTCTTTTAGGCAGAACTTAGAACTTAGTATTTTTTAAAAGGGGCAAACTAGTATCTATACAGGTTCCACGTCTAGATGCTCAGGAATAGATAGACATCTTTAACTGCCCTTGTGAGGAGGACCATTGGTCCTTAAGCTTGTCTTCCAGAGGCCACTTTAGTTAGTCTTCTGGTTTCAGACTGTTCCTTATGCGTAAAGTACCAGTTCTTAGTGTCACATCAGCTTTAGCGAACACATGTCATCAGCTCTCCAGCAGGGCTTATTGAAGGTCCTTGTTTAAGCTAAGAGGAGAGGAAAGCAACCCTGACAACTTTCCAAAGAATTACTCTGATTTTCAACTCATAGCCCCTTCAACTGTAATGTATTTTCAAATTGGAGGAAGGGTTATAAAACAAACACGTTGCCAACAAGTTCTTCTTCAAGCCCTCTGTGGGCGGTCTAGCACCTGACTTTGGGTTGTGGGGAGTAATCTGCTGTTGTTTTGGGGCATCAGTGGAAATTGAGACAGAAATTGTTTCATTTAAATATTCTTTTACAGTGGTGTCATTCACTTCCTTTTCTGTCTTATTTATTTTTCCCTACTCCATCTGTTAATTTCTAAGAGAGTCTTTAACTTTGCTCCTGATTTCATATGTATATGTGTATATATATGTATGTGTAATAAACATACTTTATTTTCTCTCTATTTCAAGTATCAGCACAATGGTCATCATATAACCTACATGTTGTCATCTCTATTCATGGTTACATGTGATTACTTTTTTAGTTGTTTCAGTAAATGTAACTTGCCTTGCATCCTAAATTGCTTCAGTCATTTCCGACTCTTTGAGACCCCATGGACTATAGTTCGCCAGGCTCCTCTGTCCATGGGATTCTCCAGGCAAGAATACTGGAGTGGGTTGCCATGCCCTCCTCCAGGGGATCTTCCCGACCCAGGGATCAAACCTGTGTCTCTTACATCTCTTGCATTAGCACGTGGGTTCTTTACCACTGGCGCCACCTGGGAAGCCCCTAAATGTTTCTTAAATCTTTTAAATTAAGCCCCAAGTTCTTTGAAGCAAAAACCTTGTCTTGTGTGACACTTGTGCTGTAAAAATTTGGGGGAAACTATAGAGTGAATCATTCTTTCATAAAACGGTTACAGAATAAAAAGATACTGTAGCTTGATGAACACAACATTAGCTTGGAGTTACTCTGCTGGAGTTCAGTCTCCCAATATTGCTGTTCAGTTAACGTCAGTTCTATAAGTTCTACAAGTCAGCTTCTCCTCTGGACCTTAATCCCATTTATAAATGAAGTGATTTACTCAGACTGTCTCCAAAGTATACTCACTTTTAAAATTATGTTACTTTTCAAAAATAAAGTCTGTTTCAGAAAATAGAATAGCTCAAAATCCAAATTTGCTCATATACAAAAAGGACTCAGTTAAAGCATCATGTCAAGTCTCAGTCTTAGAAAGCTCTAATAATTTCGTTTTCTTTTTGATATTAGAGTATGTTTTCCATATGTTTGAATTTGCTGTTTACAGATTAGATGATGAAATGAGTCATCCCTGGGACAATTCGGTGCCTTAGGGTGTGTTCTTGATAATCTGCCTCTTGAAATTTGTCTCTTTGTAACATATGTCAAGTAAGGACTTTCCTAACATGATTTTTAAATTCCAAATAATTAACATTAGAGGAATACAGCAAAAAGTTCTTAGACATAAATCACATTAGACCACTTTTAAGAAATAACTGTTAAATCAACTTCAGACATGAATTCTTATAGCTTAGCTACCAAAATAATAAGCACTTTATCAAACCTCTCTCTTCATAATATGCACTCTTCTAAGAATTATTGGTCCCTAACAGTATTCTCAAAGAGCTACCAGACAGGCTATTAAAATGCAGACTGTGGCAAATGTACTCAGAATGTAAAACAAATACAAATTGTCACAGTTCGTTTGTATCCATTTACACAATGCATTTACTTTATTTTACAAATAACTGATAGATAGATCAGTGGAAATAATAACTGCTCACGATTTGAAGAAAAGGGAAGCGTACCTTTCATAATCTCAGAGGAAAGTATTTCCCAGAGATTGTTAATATCTAATATATTGTGCTATCAAAAGACATGATTCTGTTTTACATTCTTATTTGACATTTATTTGGGGTTTATTCAAGAATTCTTTGAAAAACTCCGTGCATATTTGGACCTTTAAATACATTTAAATTATATTTGAAGTTATCATTGTGGGAAATAATTCTTGTTTTAGATTCGGTTGGGGTCAGGGAAGGTCTTCCTGAGGGGAAGACATGAGAACAGAAACTCCAAAGCAGTAAAGGGTTTTTCATGTGGACACTGGGGAAAAGAGCGTTCTTGACCCCTGTGTGGGAAAAAAGGTATGGGAAGATTCTGGAGTGGGCCTGCGTCACGTGAACTCACGTGCCAGCAAGGAGACCAGTGTCACAGGGGCAGAGGAGCGAAGGAGGAATTTGAAGAGAGCCAAAGGCCGCATTTTTAAAGTTTCGGGGTCCTGGTTAGACTTGGTTGAGCAATGAGAGGTTGCGGAGAGCTTTAAGGAAAAGAGTAACACGAGGTGACTTATGCTTTCAAAGGCCCCTCTTGCTGCTATAGGGGAGGGAGGATAGGGGCAGGGAGAAATCTTAGGGTCAGTAGCCATGAAACGCTTGTGTCAGGTCAGGTCTTCTGAGGCGCAAATGCCAAGCAGAGTTAGCTGTTGCAGGATCTAGCTAAATAACTGTGGGTGGGAGGGAGCAGAGGCAGGCAGGGAGAGCCTTCAGACAGCGGTGCAGAGGATGACCTGTGAAGGGAGAGGGAGCTGAGACTGCAGCAGGGGTCTCAGGAAGCCCGGGGGCGTCCCCTAGTAGGAGTTGCTCTGTAGAGGAATTCTGTGACAGGCCAGAGTGACCATGTTCTGGTTCCCCCTCCCCTGCTCTTGAGCCAGTCATTGGAAGAACCTGGGGGGAAACTGGAGCAGAAAAGTGTGGCAGCTGGTGGCAGTCCATCACCGTGCTCCTGAAAGGCCACCGTCATGGCCACCACAGTGTGGGCATTCTGTTTTTTATTTGTTTTAAGCTTTTAATTTTATATTGGAGTATAGCCAGTTAACAGTGTTGTGATAGTTTCACGTGGGCAGCAAAGGGACACAGCCACGCATACGCAGGTATCCATTCTCCCCCAGACTCCCCTCGCATCCAGGCTGTCACATAACCTGGGGCAGAGTTCCCTGTGCTATCCAGTAGGTCCTTGTCGGTTATGCATTTTAAAATATAACCATGTGTACCTGTTGATCGCAAATTCCACAGCTATCCCCTCTGCATGAGGATTTTGGGTTAGGATAGCAGGTGTGGAGGTGGTGAAATTTGGTTACAGTTCTGATATATTTTGAGGAAAGAAAAAACAAAGGAAGTTTTGACTTAAGGTTTTACGAATGTTTATGACAGTTCCTGAAATGAAAAAGATTTGGAAGGAATGGGTTGCTAAGTCAGGGAATGAGCAGGATGGTGAGGAAAGAAAACAGTTTTGCACATGTTAAACCTCAGATGATTATTAAGCGTCCAAGTGGATTTGTTAAAATAAGCAGTTGGATAAATTTCACTGGGAAAATATTGAGCTGTGGGTATTAATTCAAGAGCCATAGGTGGGTGAATGGCTTATGGAGTTTTAAAGGTTATCTAGATGGTGAATACAACTGGAGAAGAGAAAGTGGTAATTCATTAGTCTAGGGTGCTTTACAAGATTTAGAAATTGGAATAAGGAAGACGATCCAGCCAGATGGGAGTCATAAAGAGTGTATATAAAATGTGATGCTGTGACTCAAAAGATCTAGTCATATAGATTCAAAAGGAAAGATGATATTTGAGAAATGTTCATCCAGGATAATCAAGGAAAGAAAGGACTTCAAGAAGGTGGAAATGGCCAGTTGTGTTATTTTCTTGAAACAAGGTATACCAGTTGGCATTTATTTTATTTCTGTTTTTTGTCCAGGCTGCATGGCTTGTGGGATCTTAGTTCCCCAATCAGGGATCAGAATCCATGCTCCTTGCAGTGGAAGCACAGAGTCCTAACCACTGGACCACTAGGGAATTCCCTGGTCAGTTGTTTAAATGTCAATGAGAAGTTGAAAGGATGGTGACCTCAAATAAATATTGGGTTGAATAGTGTGGAGGTCACTGGTGACACAGACAGAAGTGCTTTCAGTGGAATACTGGGTGAAAAACTTATTGGCAAAATATGAGAGAGAATGAGAAGAAGAAAGTGGAGACAGTGAGCATAGAAACTTTTGAGGAAATCTGCCATAAAAAGAAGTAAGAAATGGGGAATTGGGATTGTCTTGCCAAGGGAGAGGTTTTTGTTTTAGGATAGGTGATACTAAAGCATTTTAGATGTTTATAGGAATGATCTATTACAGCATAATTTACAGTCCAGAAGGAAAAAGGGGAAAACTACCTGAGTAGGATTCTTGAATATATGAGGGGAATCCAGAACATAAGGGAGACCTTTGGCCTCAGAAACAACAAAGGTCATTCATCTATTTTAAGCAAAGTATACAAATCAGGGGGCTTTCCAGGTGGCTTAGTGGGTAAAGAATCAGCCTGCAGTGCAGGAGAAGCAGGTTCGGTCCCTGAGTTGGGAAAATCCCTTGGAGGAGGGCATGACAACCCACTCTAGTACTTTTGCCTGGAGAATCCCCATGGACAGAGGAGCCTGGCGGGCTAGAGTTCATAGGGTCATAAAGAATTGGACTTGACTGAAGCAACTGAGCTCACAAGCCCATACAAGTCAGATGCAGTTAAACTGATTTATTTATTTGTAGAATTCTCTTCTGAGGGCTTTAATATTGCTCGGTAACATAGGATCAAAGTCATTATTAGGGGAAAGCTGTAAAGTAGGCATGTTGGAGGTTTGAGGACGAAAGATATGAAAGTCATTCAGGAGAGAAGGACTGTAAATTTGATAAATAAAGGGAATACTGTTGTTGGGCAGTCCTGAGTGTCCTCTTGAAGTTTATTTCCTCACATTTAATGTGAGGCCAGTCCGCATATTTAATGTTTTTCCCCATTCATCTCCAGTTATTTGGGTGTTGACAAGTAATTGGCTTAGGTTGCATTTAATTATTTTTGTGGTTTTGCTGGGCAGCTGTCACAGGAAAAAAGGGCCAGGGAATGCAGAGGAGAGTAAGGGAGTGATTATAGTGATGGATGTGAGATTTAAGCTGGGTTGTGAAAGGAGTGAGTATGTGGGGCAGGATAAATGGAATGCGAGTTTGCAGATTCAAGGTATTAAAATGGGGGGGTGGAAAGTGGAACGTGAGATAGACACCAAGACATTGTTCAGGGTGTGGGATCTTCCTGTCAAGATTATGGAGGAGATGGAGTGAGTTTGGAGTGTGCAAAAAGTCTAGGAAATGACCGTGGGAGATAGCATGGAAGGTTAGAGGAGTGGAATAGAGGAGGAGAAATCTCAGCGTCCTGGATATTGGTAAGATTGTCCACATGGATAAAGAAATTACCAAGAAGAGTGACAGTGAGGAAAATAGCCTATTGTTGACTAAAATTCCCTATGGCAAAGAAGATTATAAGAGACTGAGGAATGTGACAGAAGATCCAGTATCAAGTCCTGCACTTTGAAGGAAATCAGAGCTCTCAGGCAGGGACTAGGGAGAGTGGTCTTGAGGTGCCGGGCAGCACATAGGATGCAAGGGGGAAAAGCACGTATGAGGGTGTGCTGGTTTCCTGGGACTCCTGTAGCATGTTACCACAAACTTGGTGGCTTAAAACAACAGAGAGTTATTGTCTCATGATTCTTGAGGCCCAGAGTCTTGAAATCAGTATCAGGGACAAAATGGAGGTGTGAGTACATACAGCCACAGTGCTGCCTCCAGTGGCATGGGGGAGAATCTGTTTCTTGCCTCTTTCAGCTTCTGGTAATGTCCAGCATTCCTTGGCTTATGGTCACATCCCTTGAATCTTTTTGCTTTTAAAATATTTATTTATTTGACTGTGCTGGGTCTTAATTGCAGCATGCAGGATCTTTAGTTGTGGCATGTGGGATCTAGTTCCCTGACCAGGGATCGAACCTGAGCTGCCTGCATTGGGAGAATCTCTAAGGCAATCATTCCAACCTCAAAATGCTCCGTCTTCATATTGTCTTCTCTGTGTGTGGTAAAATTCCACTCTGTCTGCAAAGGATACATGTAATTGCACTTAGGGTCCATCTGGAGAATTCAGGATAATCTCCTTATCTCAATGTTTTTAACTTAACAATGCAATGACTTTCCCCCCTCCTTTCCCTCCATAGGTTATGATTCCCTGTAAAGGGAGATGGACAGTCACCTAAAATGTGTCTTGATGTCAAGACTGCCGATGCCACATGTAGACCAAGAGGATATGAAAAGCTTTCACAGTTGAAGTTTCTGAGGAAGGCAGGTAGGACTCTCACATTGGTCTGAAATGGCCTGAAAAAGCAAGGGAAGGAGATTGGCTTCAATATTTCTTGTGACTAGGGGGTGGGGCCAGGGTTGAGTGAGAATTCATGTGTGCTAGAAGGAGACTGGGCTTCCCTTTTGGCTCAGCTGGTAAAGAATCCACCTGCAATGTGGGAGACCTGGGTTTGATCCCTGGGTTGGCAAGATCCTCTGGAGAAGGTAATGTCTACCCACTCTAGTATTCTGGCCTGGAGACTTCGATGGACTGTATATTCCATGGGGTCACAAAGAGTTGGACATGACTGAGTGACTTTCACTCACTCACAGAAACAGATTAGGTGGTATGAATTTCCTACCAGCACCAATGGAGAGAAGATTCACACCGTCTTATTGGCGGTTCCCAGTGTGGGCACAAGTGAAGAACCATGGGTGAGACTTGATAACTGTCAGCAGTCAATCATCCAGAAATGAGGTCAGACTCCTTTTTACCACTTGAAGTTGCATTCTCAGGGTCCGGAGATTAGAGTTTGGATGTGGCGGTGGGGGTGCATGGTTTTCAACCTACCACAGTGGGTTATGCTACATAAGCATGGTACTCTAGTGACAATCTAGAGTCAAATATAATCAGAAATTGAAGGATATATTACAGAAGTTAATGCTATAGGAAGTTTTTAATGAGCTGAAATCTCTTTGCCTGTTCTGTTGGTTTTGTTCATTGCTTTGTTTGCAACTTGGACACCAGTTCCTGGGATACTATTAGTTGGCACACAATAGGTATTTTCTGAGTGAATGAATGGATGAAAAATGGACCTCGTTTCTAAATAAAACAGAAATTGTTGGAAAATAACAGCAGAAGGCTGGACTTAAAATTCAGGCATTCAAAAAGTGCATACACATTATTATTTTTTTAAATATTGTATGGTACAGGAAGGGAAGTTTGGAGCTGGCATATCACTTTGTGGAGTTGGCTTCTCACTCCCACATTTACTGAGCCAAGGAATGAACCCTGATGAGCAGATGGAGAATTCTGAGGCAGAACACCCTGCCTTTCTACCTGAATAAAAGCTCTGTTTACCATTTTCGGTCCTCTTGTCTCCACGCTGATGGTCTCCTGGCCAGCTACTCTGTTGCAGGTCACTGCTCTGGCTCCCTAACCGCTCTGAACACTAAAATGTCTCCAGGTGTCATGTGGAAAGGAAAACTTATTTAAAAAAGCAATTAAGACATTACCTGAACGACACAGAGAAACAGAGAAGATAGAGATATAATATCACAGGGGCTCTAGCTCTAGAAGGTATTGGATCCCTGAAAGGTGAGGGGGAGAGAAAGAGAGATAATTAATCATAACAATAAAGCAAACTCAAAGATGTTTCCTGCTCATTCACTTTATCCTCTGGAGAGTAATTGCAACAAAATATAGCCTGTCTCTTCATATTTTCGCCCACTGGGCACCCGTTTATCAAATGGCTCATCTCCAAGGTGTTTCCCTCTTCCTCTTCAGAAACATCCTACCAATGACGGCTCAGTTGCCCTTGGCCAGTCCTTTTATCTACTCCTATGCCCTGTGAGTTGGTCCCTCTTGAATTCTTCCTGTTCAGCGGATGCTAAGCAAACAAGTAGGCTAGGGAACACACAAGTCATCTCAGCTGTCCTGCCCCAGGCATTCAGGGACGCCAACAGTTCATCTCATCACACAGGGTGGGTGCGTCATCAGTGAGAAGGTGTCCATTTCATCTGTCTTGGTCTCCTGTCATGCAGCTCATGGTACCATTATTTAACTTCTTTAAATCTGACAGAAGAAGGAAGTCTGAGAGACTGGTGTAGAGGCTTCAGCCCTATTTCCTGACACGAGGTCCTCTGCCCTCGGGGTTTCTGTCCTCCTGTAAGCACGCGTGCCTCCCTCTGGGGCAGGCCTCCGCCAGCTTCTCACCAGAGTTCCTGGGGAGAAGTCTTCTCTCAGGTCTGCGCATGGACTCGGAGAAGCTTTCAGCTCCGCCAGGGTTTCGCTTTTCTTTAGTCCTGTTCTGCCCTCTGGTAGTTCCCTATGAGTCTAGATCTTGCAGGTTTCGTGTTGGTGGTTTTCCTTTTGCGTTCTGGCCTGCTCTGGGTTTTCTGTTGGACGGCACGGGGTGGCGGAAGCTGCGGCCACGAGCCTCCCCTCCTCAGGCCTGTGTATGCTTGGCGGTGCGAGCGCTGGGGCGGCTGGGGGCAGTGTTCCTCTGGAGCTGCAGACTCGGGGGTCGCAGTCCCGAGGTGAGCGATGCAGAGAAGGAACGGGATCGACACCGCCATGGCACCTGAGCAGGGTCGGGTGCCCGGATGTGATCCTCAGTAGACAATGCTTACAAATACCTACCTTATTACTGTGGAGTGAAAGCAAAGTCACAACAGACGGTCATTTCCCAATACCAAATGTCCTGTTTTGCTTGGTTGTGTATGGCACTTGGGCCACTGGTTATATGCAAGGATTTCAGCTATTTTATTTTCCAGCAACAGTAATCTTTTAGGTCTAACTGTCAATTTAATGGCGCCAATGACCATCAAAACAAAGAAAATTACACAGTAACTCTGTCTGTCTTTCGGAAAGGGAATCATCTGCATTCATTGTGGTGCTGAGCATCGTCTTTTTTCCCCCAACGCTCCAGTAACCCGCATTCACACAAGAGGGCCAACCAGGAACCCCAAGGGCATTTTATTTTCAATGTCTTGCTTCAAGCAGGGAAACTTTCTATAGCATCACTTTTAGTACAGAGTGAACAAAGTAGAAAATAATATCTTTCTAGGAAGGGAAAAGCAGAGTAAGCCTCTCGATGGTGATAAATGATGTGTGCGTGGAAAAGGAGTAGATACACAGGTACATAGGGGTGGGAAAACTATTATCCCTCAGATCTGTGTGCAGCTTTCATTGGGCGGAGTTCAAAGCACTTTAGTGCTTTTAGGGAAGAAAGAGAAAGGTTACATGAAGGAAAAAAATACATGGACATGGAAATAAAATGTTGCTTGACTCAGCTGTATTATTTTAAAGGGAACACTGTGTGATTGAGTTGTGCCAATGGACATTTGGTTTAAAATCCATTACCAAAGCTGGATGAACATTTTTAGGGCCCTATACTAAGTGGTAGGTAGACACATCCAAAGAATTGATGGTACCAAAAAAAAAAAAAAAGAATGTTCCTATTGTTGTCATTAGTTGTTGGGTGCCCTTTAACCTAGAAAGGAACCAAACTTGATTTTAAAAATAGGTTCCTAACAAGCTTTTAGAGACCACAAATTTGAGGTTTGTATAGGCAGAATGAAACTGCTCAGCTATGCTCCCTGTAAAGAACTCAACAAACATATCCACTGGGCTCCAGTCTTCTAACTGATACTCTTCCAAGTCCTCGAAATCCAAAGATAAATAAAAATGTGATACTTGACTCCAAAATGGTTCCAGTGAATGGAAGAGACAGACACATAAACACAGATGTGATGCATAAGCAGAATTGTTCATAGCACGGGATATGTGTTGTGACAGGGATATTCAGAGGGTGCTCTGTGAGAAGAGAGATGTGCTTATTGCAGCCTGTCATGAGCATTCAGAGGAGGGTTCTCGAAGAAGCTGGCCACCGAATGTGATTTTGAAGGAGATTTGAGTTTGATATGTGAAGACAACTGAAAAGAGTGTTTCTGACATACAGCAATGTAAACAAATACAAAGAAACATACAATAGCACAATATATAATCAAACAACCGAAAACAAGCCACTGTTACTAGTCTCTGAAGCTTGTTGGGTGAGTGGTAGGAAGCTGAGGCTGGGTTGTTTCATATGCCATGCTCAGAAGCTCAGTTTTTATCCTTTATGCTACTTGCCTCCAGACATTTTTTGACTATACATCCATTTTAGTAAAGCTTTTTTGGACAGTCACCTTGGATATATCTACATGCATCTATAAATTTCATACATGTGCTCTTTTCTCTCTGTGTATTAGACATTAGTGATTTATTTCATTTTGTAGAATAAAACAAAAATATGTGAAGTTTCTACTATTTTCATCTACATCCCAATTGTCTTTTTAGTCCCCTTGCGGACACTCGTTTAGGTTGTTTACAGGTTCTTGAGGAAGGGTAGTGACGTGATCAGATTTCCTGCTTTAGTCACTCGTTCTGTCTGTAGTGTGGAGAATGGAGGTAAATGGGCTTGATGAAAGGAAGACTAATAACCGAGCTATCACAATGAACCAAACAACAGAAAAGGAGGCTCTGACTCAGAGCAGTTGTGGAGATTAAAAGGAGACGATGATTTGAGAAACATTTGGGAGTTAGAATTGACAAGACCTGCCCGTTGAATGGGAGTGAGGAGTGGATCTGAGAGGTAAGGGTGAAAGGATGGGAGAAGGAAATGTGGAAATTTTGTTTACATGAGCAGAAGAGAAGTGGTGTGTAGAATGGGATGAGAATTCTGTGGGTAAGCAGATTCAGGGGCAAGAGACTGAACTCATTTTTATAGAGATTTGTTTCCTTTTGATTCTCTTTATCCATGATCTTCTGAAATTTGCTGTTTTTCTCCTAAGCAACCTGTATCATTCTCCTTTATTTTTTTTTTTTCCAGATCTCCACATTTTGGTCTGTTCTGTGTCCCTTAGTGAATACATTGTCTCTCTCTTGAAATATGAGAACATCTTTTCCAAGGGCCTTCTTGTTGTTGTTAATGCATCTTTTATTCTAGTTTTATAGATGAATTTTTCCCAATGTATTATTTTTAGCCAATACAGGCTCTTTTACTGTTTAGAAACAAATGACCTCATAGTTTTTGTGGCTTATTATAAGTAATGTTTATTTTTTGCTCATGGAATTTCACTTTATCTCATGTGCTTTTCTTCCAATGCCCATTTCAAAGTGGGTCCCATAACAAAACAGCCAATGTAAGTGATTTATAGATGAACCCAAGAGAAGGAAAAAGGAAGACAGGGAAGAATAGAAATGGTCAGAAAGGCTCCACTTTCAAGCGAGCTATCACTGTGGACAGCGGGACTTCAGTCTTCCTGTGGAAGTCTAGATGCCAGAGTACGTATGCACCTGAGTTCTCCCACCCTAGGCTCAGGGGGTTGTGGTATTCATCCATCAGCTTCCATCATACTTTAGTTGAGGCTGAACCAAAGAAACTTTAGTCTCCAGTATTTTAGGTCGAGAGGGTAAGTGGCCTTGATGGTTTCAGAGTCCGAGAAAAGCCCTCATGGGAAAAATGCACGTGCTGGCCTTTTCACGTCTGAGAGGGGTACAGTGGTGTGGTCAGAGTAAAGGAATGTGGAGAGAAACCCACAAAATCCATCAAGGGATGAGCAGAGAAATGAGCAAAGAAATAAGGAAAACAGAACACTGTTAAGATACTTTAATAAATTTATTTTACCACTATTTCCTTCAAAATTTAGCTGACTCCTTCTATAATCTACTTGTGGTAGCTAATGTGGAAATTTATAGCATTTGAATCTCACATTTGTAGTTACTAGAACACATCTTATTTTTCATCTATCTGTGCTGTTTTCCCACTTATCCCTCCAATTTCCCGTGTATGAAATGACTCATATGTCAAGACCTACCTTAAATGATTTCTCTTTCATAAAGATTTCCTCAAACTTTAGTCAAAATTGATCACTCCGTACTGAGTACTATTATAGAATTTTGCCCATACTTTCATTCTGTCATCTTATCACATTATAACTTACAATCTGTTAACATCCTTAAGGTATGTATTGTTTCTTACTCATTTTTACTTATCTTTCAGTTGTCTCTCAAGGAAGATTTGTATACATAATGAACAAATACATAAGTAGCCATGGCACTTATTCCCTTGCAATGAAGACAGTTAATCTTCTTTGGAAAAAATAATAAATGCCTCACTTTATTCAATGTACTTTTGGAAATCTCTTAATAAATATATTTTTGTAAATATAGACATTATATATCTTAGGGAATTTATAATTTCAACTTATGTGGTGGTGGTTTAGTCACTAAGTCGTGTCCGACTCCTGCGATCCCAAGGACTGTAGCCTGCCAGGCTCCTCTGTCCATGGGATTCTTCAGGCGAGAATACTGGAGTGGGTTGCCATTTCCTTCTCCAGGGGATCTTCCTGACCCAGGTATCGAACCTGGGTCTCCTGCATTGCAGGCAGATTCTTAACAACTGAGCTATGAGGGAAGCCCCTAATTTCAACATATAGTTATGTATAAAATCACTTTTATCAAATGAGCATGATTTTTGAAGTTATGTAAGAGGAAATTAATTTTTTAACTTCCAATAAATGTTACCAGATCCTTGGGAAGAAAACATTAATGAAATGAAGTTTAAAGATGTTATTTCTTACTTTTAAGATCAAGAAGATTTAATAAAGAGATGTACAGAGTAGTCACAATTTAGGAGTATCCACTTCAAATTGTAGAAAAGAGGTTGCTTTACTATTATTTAACTTTTTATATGAATAGCAAAATGATAGGCGTGAGAAACTTGGACTATTTGTGAAGAAAGTTTGAAGAAACAGTTCCTGTTAGGTATCTGTTCTGTTAGAAGTTTTTGCGCTGCTCAGTATATATGGCGATAACTTTTAAATTCTGTATAATTTAAAATGCAAGTTCAGCATATGTGCAGCAGCATTTCTCTGAGACAATTTGTTGTGAGAGAAATTTCACCGACAAATGTCATGCAGCACCTACCTTACACAGTGTCCTGAAGAGTTACAGTTCTTAAAGCGGTGAGAACTGGAGCTACATTGTCATAATTAAAGTTCAAAGGCAGTTTTGCCAACATCCCAAACCACCTTTCATTTTTCCTGCTATAGTAGTATTTATCATTTTCAGAAAAGGCATTTCAGCCTGTCTTTTCTATGCTATAGTTGGTCAAGGTTCATGGGCAGAATAGATGGCCCCCAGAATTACTGCAAGCGGTCTTGGGCAGCGGCAGAGCTGTGCTGGGGCATGTAGATATTTATTTATTTTATATACAGCTTTTCCCCTCATGAAGCAGAACTGCGAGCACTGGCCTCAGGTTTGATGAACGAGGTGTGGGTCAGACGGAGGAAAGGTGAATATTCTCCCGAAGTCAGACCTCTGAGGTTCATCAGTTATTTATAGAAAACTTTGGTGTGCGGTTGCAGTGGTCAGGGCCAATTTCTATAATAATACAGAGAGAAGAGCTCTCTGATCACACCCTTCCCCTCAACAGAAGAAAGATTGGCATTTAACAGAGAACTATAAGCCAAGATCAGGGCAGGACTGTGTCTGTAAGGGTAAGTCTCCACTGATGGGAGTGGCTGATCATTTACAGACCTTGAAGTTTTCCTGCCAGTGTCACGAACCTACTTAGTAACAGCAACAGCATCTTAAATTTATGTAGTGTTGATATTTTCCCCACAATATCCTGAACATAGTTTTAACCTATTGCCAGTACTTGATAAATCTTCATAACAATAAGGAAAAAATGAGTACATACTATCTCTAGGTTCCAAATCAGAAAACTATTACCATTTTTGAGGGGTCAAAAATGTGAAAGTTTAAACATTTTTAGTGCCAGGCCAATAGTTGGAAATGATGAGTAGCACTTAAAAAAAATATAATCCATGATTATGCCATTGGCTAAGAAATCAAGACTTGTGTGTGTTTTCCTGCAACGCGTGGCATCTTAGTGCATGTGGGATCTTAGTTCCCTGATCAGGGATAAAACACATGCCCTCTGCATTGGAAGGGAGAGTCTTCCCTCAAGGATGGTCACTAGACCATCAGGGAAGCCCCAGAAACTGAGATTTAAAGCACTTGCTAGTATCTAGAAGTTTTCTGATCCAAAAATGCAGATGGATGCAAGTAGTCAAATTAATCATTTATAGACTCTATTATTTACAGACATAATTCCTGTCATAAAACAAGTTAAATTATCCATGTGGTCATACCATAGTTGACATGGTATTTAGACTTCGCAATAGCATGTGCAGGAAACAAATGAAATAATCATTTGTTGATAGAGATCTGACTCAACTGCAGAAATGGTTGTTAGTAGAGTCCAGTTTTAAGCGTCATATGGCATTGCTTCATATTTAGACTCTACTTTAAAGGATTTACTGGCATGAAGGCATCTTTATACAGTTAATCAAGAAACATATAGTTTATTGCTTAGTGATTCCAAAATTCCTAAGAGGTAGGTTTTATTAGCTCTACAGTCTCTGCCCAAGAGACAGCTTAAGATTTCCTCCTAAAATAACCACAAAGAGTGGGAGTTTCTAGGAGTCAGAGGGCACGTGATCACTTTTCTTTTAAAAAATTTAAACTCTTTATTTTCTGTGGGGTATAAGCGATTAACAATATTGTTATAGTCATACAAATGTATCCCTCTTGCCCCAAACTCCCCTCCCATCCAGGCTGCCACGGAACATTGAGCAGAGTTCCCTGTGCTGTATGGTAGGTCCTTGTTGGATATCCATTTTGAATACAGCAGTGAGCACATGACCACTTTTGTGCACACCAGTAAGTTGTAGGTTAGGGGCAGAGAACAAAGAGTTAAAGTTCTCTTGTCTTTGTTCAAGGCCTGGTCCAGTACTGGTCACCTGAGCCTGCCTCCTACAGGAAAACCCTTCCCTACAGAAACGTCCAAGGGAAACAACAACAATGGTTATGGCTCAAAGGCTGCTTGGGGCACAGTACAGCCTGTGATTTCTTTGGGAAAGTGAAAGTCACTCAGTTGAGTCCGACTCTTTGTGACCCCATGGACTATACAATCCATGGAATTCTCCAGGCCGGAATACTGGAGTGGGTAACCTTTCCCTCCTCCAGGGGATCTTCCCAATCCAGGGATCAAACCCAGGTCTCCCGCATTGCAGACAGATTCTTTACCAGCTGAACCACCAGGGAAGCCCAAGAATACTGGAGTGAGTAGCCTATTCCTTCTCCAGCAGATCTTCCAGACCCAGGAATTGAACCAGGGTCTCCTGCACTGCAGGCGGATTCTTTACCAACTGAGCTATGCTTCAATAACTGGTATAAATGAATATATACCCAAAACAGGAATTCTAATCAAATAAAATATTGATTTTGGTTCAGAGAGTACTCTGATGCTCCAGTTTTCTTGTGATTTAATAGTTCTAGAAAATACATAGGTTTATTTCCAGTTCACATATGCTCATTAAACCATTTTAAGTGAATTTAGTTAATAGTAAAAGTTAATAACTATATCAGCTTCTTGAGTGAAAGGACCTTGTCTGTTTCACATATGTTTAAGGACACTGACATTTATGTAATTCAGAATAAATATTTGTTGAATGATAAATAAACAAATGATAGCTATCTCTGCATTGTTGCTCTTAAATATCCCCATATATTAGTGACTGGCTGATGGCTAGTTTGCTGATTTTGGCATTGATATTGTTGAACTCACTCATCATTGAGTACTCTAAGAACATGAAACTTTAAGGTATAATGTTATGCACTTAAAACTAGGGCTTAGTCATTTTTTTAAATATAAAATGACAGCCATAAACATTTGAATTTTTTCTAAAATTAGTTCATTGTCTAAAAAAGTATTCCCCATTGGGAGTGGCATGGCGATTCTCAAACAGGGCCAATTTTGCCACCCAGGAGACATTTAACAATGTCTGTACAGACACAGTTTTGTTTATCAGGGCTTGTAGGGGAGAATGCTAATGGTATTCAGTGTATAGAGGCCAGGAATACTGGTACACATCACATCAGTGTGTGTACACAGCCCGCTGAACAAAGAGTCATCCACTACAAAATGCCAGTGCGGATACCGTGTCATTTAATCTCTACAGTTCACAACAGGTAGATTTTGATTGTGAATTGCACACCTCTTTCTCTCTTTTTACCCCCTTACCTCTGTGCTACTTTTTTCTTCCTCAGTTAGTAAGGTAAGAGAATCAGTGATCTCATACAAGTAATTCACTCACCTTCCTGATTAGTCAGATCACGGCTCTGTTTATAACACAGTGCTTGCATTCTCTTCTTGTCATATTGCCCACAGTCAACTTCTCCCACAAGTAAAGTGATTCAGTGCTCATTACCAGGCCCTTGGCTACAATTTTTCGTGTAGTAGCAACATATGGTTCCCTGATGTTTGTCCCATAGTAGACTTTTCAAGCATTTCCTATGGGAACAATGTCCCCTTATCTTTGAACATTCAAAACCAGTTGGTGAGGCCTTTATACTTGAATGCAACTACTGTTTGATATAAAATTCCTGGGTTGCACTTTCTAGCTCTAAGAATTCCATGGATCTCACCTCTCCTAGTGTTGAATCCTGCTACCCCACTGCTCCTGTGACAACAGATTCAAGTTGGCCTCAAGCTCCCTAGACACAAATAGGTTTCACCCTGATATGTGATGTCCCTGTCTTTATAGAAGGATACACAACTAGGAGCACAATTGGCATAGCAACTAATCTCACTCTCTCACCACTGTGCAGCGTGAGTGGTTGCCACAAACAAAAGTCAGAATGTCTGGAGGTCACCTCAATATTGAGAAGCCACAGTATCCATCTTTTAAATGGTTCTGGACACAAAGGCACAGGAAGAGTGGACCACTTGGTTCCTGTAGGCTACCGGGACAAAAGAACACAAGAGAGGAAGACACTCCACATTGATTTTCAACGTGTGATTTCCAAATGTGTTTGGTTGTTTAAGAAATGATCCCTAAAAATGGTAGCATGGAATAACAGCAATTTATTAACTCAAGGTTCTGCTGAATAGGTCCAGTGGTCTGGGACTGAGTCTAATCTCATCCAGGCTTGCTGCTCATCCGTGGTCACTTGGCACTACAGCTGAAGCCCTGGCTGGTCCAGGCGGCCTGCCCACAGGACTGGCGGTTGTCTGTCTCTGGGCTCAGGCCTGATGATGACGGGGCTGTGAGTCTTATCTTCCAGCAGGCAGGATGGCCTCACATGGCAGCTCAGAGGCCCAACAGCACCATGAGAGGACAGGTGCACTGAACAATTTTACTAGCATCTGTCTCCTTGCTGATTATTTTCAGTACCTGTTTTCTTGAGACAGGGGGTCCATATTTTAGCATCATATGCAGATCTTTTATTTAAGACAATCTTCGTTTACTGTATCTTTGAAAATGTGTTTTGTTTCCTGATTTTTTTTTTCAAGATGAAATTTATTTAAGTTATATCCCTTTTCCCCTTGATTTTCATACTTATTTTCTCTAATCTATTTATATTCTACTTGTTTTTACTTCTCTTATTTTTATTTTTAATGCCCCTTACTGTATTTTTTAACATTGTCTGTTTTCCTTTATACTTCTTGCCATTATTTGTGAGGTTATTCACTGTTTCTGCCACTTCTTTCCTGAGTTCTCCTTTTAGATTTTATCACTGTCTGCTTCCTTACCCTCTTTCTCTTGTGCTTACATCGCCTGTTTTGACTCAGTGAGGTGACTGTTTCATTTATGTCGTATTTGTCTTGCTATTCATTAATGGTTAAATATTTGGTTGCAGTTTTCAACTGGTCAGTGGACATCTTTTTTTCCTGATAAACTTCCTTTATCTGCTGCTTGTTTTCTACTCTTCTACTTGGTTTTTTAAATTTTTATCTCTTGGATGCAAAGAACTGACTCACTGGAAAAGACCCTGATGCTGGGAAAGATTGAGGGCAAGAGGAGAAGCGGGTGACAGAGGATGAGATGTTTGGATGGCATCACTGACTCAATGGATATGAGTTTGAGCAAACTCCAGGAGATAGTGAAGGACAGGGAAGCCTGGCGTGCTGCAGTTCGAGTTGGACACAACTTAGCGACTGAAATAGTATATGTGTAGCTACCCTGGTGACTCAGCAATAAAGAATCTGTCCACAGTGCAGGAGATGTGGATTCTGTCCCTGGGTGGGGAAGATCCCCTAGAGAAGGAAATGGCAACCCACTCCAGTATTCTTGCCTGGAGGTCTACAGTCCATGGGGTTGCAAAGAGTCAGACCCAGACTGAGCGACTAAACAGCAGCAATAAATATATACACTCTTTATAATTAATTCTGATTGCTTAGTTTGAAATATGCTTTCTTTTTCCTGGGCCAGTTCTTCACCATAGGTGGAGGAAGACATTTCACAGAGAGATTAGAGCCATGATGTGTTTTCATTTAAATTTCATTCTTAAAAATTAATTAGCTGTTTGAATTGAGATTTGGTGACATGCCACATTATGTAAGTGTGAGTAGGTTGGAGTTGAGATTTGGATGCGGGAGACCACAGAGGGAGCTCTGACGTCAGGCAGCCCTGGGGCCCAGCTGTGATGCATTTGGTCACGAGGCCAGGTGTTCCCTCCGTTCCTCGGCTTCTTCCGAATATGTTGTGTGCATGCGATTCCATGTTTAATCCTTTTGTTTCTAGATCTCGCCCTGGGGCAGGGAAGATGGGTAGCTGGTCCCTGCCCGCCATTCACTGTTGTGAGCAGGGGTTCCCAGCTTGCCCTGATTAGGACGGGCCCTCGCATTGGACAGCTCTTTCTTTCAGGGTTTTGGTGCCTGTGGCCCCAGGGTCAGCTCTGCTTCTGCCACAAGCAGTCCTGCTCAGCGGGCACTGTGTTTGCAGCCTCCCTTCTATTCCCTGTCTTGGCTTTTCACTGCTGTTTTTAATTAAAATGGACATTTCCTTTCTGTTTCTAGTTCTAAGGGTGATTGTCAGAAAATGTCATCTTCATTGTTGTTCAGTCACTCACTTGTGCCCGACTCTTTGCCACCCCATGGACTGAGGCACGCCAGGCTTCCCTGTCTTTTGCCATCTCCCAGAGCTTGCTCAAACTCGTATCCATCGAGTTGGTGATGCCATCCAACCTTCTGTTCCTTTCTATGAACTTCAAACTGCACACGCCTTGTCTCTCTGTCCTCCTTCCTGCCATTTTCTAGGAGATCTCTCAGCTTCTTCCAGTCCTTTCCTTTTTTTCAGATGTGGCCAGGAATGACATTAGGATTATATTTTCCAAGAGCCCTTTCTGCTTCTCTGATTACTGTTTTTACTTGTTATCATTGTATATGTGTGACATACTACATATGGAAAGGTGAGCAAAATTTAAATGTCTGGTTTAACAAGTGGTAATAAAGCCACTCCTATCTAACAGCCAAATGGGTGAAGAAATGGACTGCCAGCCCTTTAGCATTCCCCAGGGTCACAGCACTTGCCTCCACCCTCCCAACTCCTCAGTACTTACAACAGGTAACCACTTTTCTGCCTTTAAAGCAGTCATTGCTCAGTTGATTGGAAGTTCTGGCTCAGATGGTAAAGAATGTTCCTGCAATGTTGGAGAGCTGGGTTCGATCCCTGGATGGGGAAGATCCCCTGCAGGTAATGGTTACCTGCTCCAGTATTCTTGCCTAGGAAATGCCATGGATGGAGGAGCCTGGTGGGCTACAGTCCATGGGGGGTCACAAAGAGTTGAACACATCCGAGCGACTAAAACTTCCACTTTCAGTGTGTGAGTGGACTTGTAGGCAAGTGGATTCCATAGTAACTGATCCATTTCTATTGGGTATCATTGAACTCTGATGTCTGGAGGAATAACTCTTCTTTGAGGATTATATCTGACTGAAACCTCTTGTGAGTAAAACCAGAAAGGGCGTAAATTCCGTCATTCAAAGTGTTATCACTTAATTTCTCAGTTTTACCTCATGTTTTACCCTGTCCACCACGGTCCCTAGTGTTCTGATAGGGCTCCTTCTATTCAATTCATTCAGAGGTGGAGCTCCAGTGCTCTTGGAGCTCATGGACCTGGAGACGACTGTATGACTCCTTTGCATTTCATTGTGTGGTTTAAGTCGCTGAGTTGTGTCCAACTCTTTTGTAACATCAAGGACTGCAGCCCTCCTCTGTCCATGGGGTTCCCTAGGCAAGACTACTGGATCGAGTTGCCATATCCTTCTCCAGGGGATCTCCCCAACCCAGGGATTGAACCCAGTCTCCTGCACCAGCAGGTGAATTCTTTACCACTGAGCCACCAGGAAAGTCACTGCATTACAATAGTCCATCTAGTTTTATTCTCCTATCCTCTGAACTACCACGTGACTTCTGATTGTGACACTTTCTGAGATTCTTTGGTTGAATCTCATTTCTTCTGGTACTCAAAGTGCGGTGTTCTTTATTCCTCCTGAATCAATTACCAGCTAGTCTGTTACATTCACCAAAAAACGTTCAATTTCCTGTCTGCTATTATGACTTCTCCCTTTCTTTCTATGCTTGGGGGCCAGCATTTTATGCAGAGATAGTTGAAAGCAAATTTCATGTAAAATGTTCCCTTTTTCTTTTATTCTCTTTCTAGAAGTTCTGTAATATTTTTATTACTTGTAACTTGTATATGTATGCATGTACACCAAGATGGAATATTGAAAGTTGTCAAGTTTCAGAGTAATAATATTGATCAAGTTTATTTTAATAGTTAAATCAAATGTTAACATTAAACTATAAATTTGGAAGGTTTAACTCTTGTTTTTTCCCCCAAATCAATACAGAACTAACACAATTCCATTGCTAGATGTGAGACTTTGCAGTTGGTGTAATGTAGAACAGACACCTTCAAAGGAGAAAAAAATGTTACAAATACTTGTGGAGTTCTGTTATATTGTATACTTTTCTCCTAATCTAATAAACTCAGTAATTGTGATCACTAGGATTTTGAGATTTACCCATTATTTGTTCTTCCTTTCTTTGTAAAGGGTTTGTTTCACTGCCTTATTTTATTGCTTTCAGTTAATGAAATCCAATTCTAAAACCATAGTTTCCTCAGGTACCTATGAGCGCTGTCCTCCAGACTATCATCTTTTTCCCACCTGTTCAGCTTCTCTTTTGGGGAACATTCCAAGTTAAGGTTGTTAACCTCACCTCCTGCTTCCCCTTTCCCTCCATTTTGTCTGGTGTGGGTAATTCAAATGCAAATCGTTTTGGTCCTGAAATCCATCTCCAAGCTCACTGCATAACCTTTTATCAGATTTTTACAGGGATCAGTTTATCCTGGAAGGCACTTTGACATCTTACTGAGTCTGATGGCACCTCCCTCTGCTATATTAGCACAATCCCCATTGCCCTTGGATCTGACGCCAGCGTGAGCATGTGCACTCAGTCATGTCTGACTTTTGCGACTCCACGGACTGTAGTCTGCTAGGCTCCTCAGTCCATGGAATTTTCCAGGCAAGTATACTGGAGTGGATTGCCATTTCCTACTCCAAGGGAGCTTCCTAACCCAGGGATTGAACCCGGCCATCTCTTACATCTCCTGTAGTGGCAGGCGAATTCTTCACCACTGTGCCATCTGCCAGCAATAGAGCTTTTTTCTCTGTTAGAATGCCCCTGTGTTTCATAATTTTTTTGAAGGTGAAAGGGAATGATGGGTCCCAAAGTACAAAAATAATTTTTCTCTGGCTTGATTTTAAAGTGTTAGTTCCAAGTGCTTTAGGGATATTTAGTTGGAAATGTTGCTTCCAACAACATATGTCCCCACTGTAAGCATCTCTTTCTAGAGAACGTCTTGGGGAATGATATGCTGTTGTAGAAAGAGTATGTGTGTGTATTGGTATACATATAGTGTGTATGTGTATGTATGTGTATTTGTATGGTGCTTCCCTGGTGGCTCAGATGGAAAAGAATCTGCTTGCAATGCAGGAGACCCAGATTCAATCCCTGGGTCAGGAATAGTCCCTGGAGAAGGGAATGGCTACCCACTGCAGTATTCTTGTCTGGAGAATCCCATGGACAGAGGAGCAGGCTACAGTTCATAGGGCTGCAAAGAGTTGGACACAACTGAGCAACTAACGTGTATGTGTGTATATGTGTGTGTGTGTGTGTGTATAAACAGAATGCTCCAGTCTTAAATGTGGGCCCCACCTCTCACCAGCTGTGTAATCTTGGGAAAGTAGGAAACTCTTTTTACTACTTTATCCATAGGACAAGGTTTCTATCTCCAAGGGTTGTTGAAAGGATTAAATGTACTTAAAGTTCCTGGTAGCTAAGAAGCACTGCAGAGATAGTGATCATTTTATCATCTGTATGGAGGTTAACGGTTGCCAGTATATTTTAGGATTATAGACTCTGTAATTCAGTACTGCTTTCATACATTTACTCTGATAAAACTTCCCTTGGACACTGAGAAAAGACTTCAGGGCTGTCTGAGTAGAGTCTTCCAGGTGGCACTAGTGGTAAAGAATCCACCTGCCAAACAGGAGATGCTGGTTCAATATCTGGGTCAGGAAGATCCCCTGAAGGAGGGCATGGCAACCCACTCCAGTATTCTTGCCTGGGGAATTCCATGGACAGAGGAGCCTGGAGGGCTACAGTCCATGGGGTTGCAAAAAGTGGGATGCGAGTTAGCGCCTAAGCCCTGCTTAGATATTTTTCAGCTGTTCTGGCTCTTAAAAAAGGGGAAAAAAGACTTTAAAAAACTATTTGTTAAAAGAATTAGCTTAGTTCTTTTTTCCTGTTTACTCTCCATTTCTGAGGGAGACCCCACAAATCTCTCATCTACAGCTCCAAATAACCACATGATGCATCGTATGTCTAGGTCTAGTAAGGGGAGAAGGGGCCAGACACCTGGCAGAAACCAGGACTTCCTGTTTCCCTGTTCTCCAATATTTCAGGTACCAGTCTCTGTGACAGTCTCGAACTGTTTCAGCTGAGTATTGAATATTGTTCTGAACCAATAAGTAGATCATTTTCCACTAAAAGTTTGCATTTTCTGATTTCAGTGTTTAGGCTGTTAAGTGAGATCTCTAAAACCCTCTTCAGGAAGTAATAAAACTGAGGACGGTCTTTTCCCAAATGGATCATCATGATCATCAACATCAAAGTAATTAATTGTGTGTGTGTGTGTGTGTGTGTGTGTGAGGGTTTGTGTGTGTATGTTTAACTGAACATTTAATACAAGTCATTTTTCAGAAAAGATTATCATTTTGGAAAACTTTTCCTTCCTCAGGATTTAGAGAGGTACAACTCTTTTTCTTTTAAGTACATAATCTGTTTTTGGCCTTCTAAAATGAAAATACCTTTTTATTTTTTAATACTCTTTTTTTCTTTTTCATTTTTTTAATTATGAAAGTATGATAAGACATTTACAGGAGACTTGGAAAATATAGAACAAAGTTATATACAATTCCACTATATATTACAACTATTTTTTAAGTAGATAAATTAAGATTTTTAGTTGGAGTGTCAATATCAAACTCTCAAATTTAATAGAATGAATAGACAGAAAAGTAGAAGGACGTCTTAGACCTTGAAAAGCACTATGAACCAATTCAACATAATTAAATTTTATATAATTTTCACAAAACAGGAGGATACAAATTCTATTCAGGTTTGTATAGACTATAAACCAGGAAAACACTGGAACATAGCCAGGGACATAAAACAGAGTGCAGAAATTTTATGGTCTAACGACTGTTTTTTAATGTTTTTTTGATTTTTAGTTTCTCAAAGGAAATTTTGCTCTTAGGGATCAAATTAACAGATAGATTTTTTGGTTGAATCCTTATAGTTGTGTTGGGCATATTCATACTTTAAAAAATATTTGAAATATATTTGTTTAAGATAACTAAACTGTCTTTATTGAAATGAATACTCATTATAATGTTTCAGGTTGTGGTTCTTTGTTTTTGCTGATTTCTTTTAGGAATCTTGGGTCTTTTCATACTTTTGCCTAGGGTGCACAGACTTGTCTAACTTCCCTGTCCAGGCAAGTCCAAATAGTTACATTTTTCACAGTTGTGGTCATTGTGCTACATATCTGCCTCCCTGTCTTCTTCAAAGGAGCTGGCTAGGTCTTGGCTGTAGTGTAAGATTTATTGTCTATGAACTGCCACTGCTTCTGAGCTGCTCACACCCATTCATCAGTCTGACTTACTGACCCTGGTACGATCTGGACTGTGTGCTTAAATCAGATCAGTTGTAGTTAGACTTCATCCATTATGTTTCTAGGCTCTAACTTCCCTGTACAGTTGCAGTGTAACCATACTGCCAAGTATCTGGGTAGCAGTTATCCTTGTGGGGCTCTGCAGGGGGAGGATCCAAATAGGCTTGGATTATATACCTTATAATTCAGAGCCAAGTCTGTAAAAGTTTCAATGCCATTTATATTCTGGAGATACAGCAGAACTGTACCTTTGAAGCAGAGGGGAGGATGATGAGGGTGTTGAGTCACGGAAAGTTAAAGCAACGAACCCGCACAGTCTGTGTACCTTTGCCTGGGATTCCCAGTGAGAATCACATGGTTGCGGTTCACCTTACCCACCTATGGTTTGTTGATTCTGACTTCTAATTAAATTGATCAGCCACAACCATCACTAAAGTAATTGCTTGCCAAGCATCACTTGCAAAATCAACTTAGTTTATACTTGTGATTTACTTTATTGTTTCTCTTCAACAGTGTGAATAAATAAGGAACGGGAAATTGAACAGAGTTTGAGCTAGGAAACAGAGCTCAATTTTATATCATAATTTGAACATGTATAATAACTACTGTGCATTTGTTTGTTTCTTACTTTGTGAGTCTGCATAATATTAATTTCAGGACACTTGTCATTTTTACAGTTAGCTCAATTTTGCTCATGTTTTCTTTCAACTTACTTTGCTATCCAATTTAATTGTCTTAAAGAAAGAAAGAAAAAAATGTTCCTGTCAATTTTCAAGTCATATAATGCTTTTGTTAACATCCCTGGTGGTTCAGTCGGTAAAGAGTCTGCCTGCAATGTGAAGACCTGGGTTCTATCCCTCGGTTGGGAAGATCCTCTGGAAAAGGAAATGGCAACCCACTCCAGTATTCTTGCCTGGAGAATCCCATGGACAGAGGAGCCTGGTGGGCTACAGCCCATAGGGTCACAAAGAGTCAGACATGACTGAGTGACTAACTTTAGCTTTACTTTAACATCAGTCTTTGTTGAAGCAAATATCATTTGAAAATTCAAGCAACATAAAACTTGCAAACACTTGATCAAAATAGTTTTAATAATGGAGTTTTAGCTTGAGTATTTCAAGACAGTAAATCAATATTTTCTCTCAAATTCTGATAGCATATTAAAAAAAAGTTCTTTGAAACAATAATGAAACTCAAGAAAAAGTAATCATATAGCTACTGATGACTCAGTTCCTAGTTGACTTTAATTTAGAAAGCAGATCCAGTAGTGTAATTCAAGTAATTAGCAGAAAAAAAAATGGAGGATTTTAATTTTTTCAAGAAAATGCTTATCATTGTTGAAACAGTGAGGTTAATCGTAGGCATTCTTATTCTTTCATTCTTTGACTTAAGAAAAAGTATGTGTGAATGGGACATGTTTATTTATTTTTTTCTAACACATCACATCAGAGCAATTGACATACATGCTTTTGAACATGATGCAAAAAAGTATATAATTGTCACAAAAGTAACCAAATGTCCCCCACTGTCACCCTTGTTAATCAAATGCCCTTATGTGGCAGGACAGTATTTTAGGCATCTCTCTTACAGTCTTTATTCCCTTCTTCCTCCCTCCTCTGGGTAGAGTCTTTGTTAAAATGAAGTGAATGGGCCAGCCAAGGTTTTATTCGTATAGTAGATGTAATTCTCAGGAGAAATTTCATGAGTGAAGAAAATGTCAATGTATCTTCTGCAACTGAGTGTCGGTTTTATTTTGAGTATACCATTTCATCAGATAGTGGAAACTAGGTGTCCATTATTAAGAAGTTCCTCTGGCAATTTTGGGACTCTTTCTCCAGAGTCAAGTCTGATTGATTTCTCAGAAGCATTTCTTACACCACGAACGCGGGGTGGAGGGGCCCCTTTGTTCTGGGTCCCAGGCCTGCCTCTGCACATCAGTGTCTGCGGAGATGGACACGCTCTTGTTTGGTCTTCCCAGCTGCCACTCCCCTGCTGAGCCCTCTCTTCTGTCACCACAATCCCTTTTCCATATTTTTCCTGTAGCAGCTGCTGCATCGTTTTGGAAAGCAGAAGTATTTGGTTCCTTCGTTGGCTCTCTAGGCCCTCAGACTCCCAGGTACAGGGCTCTAGGAACCTTTGGCCCAAGAGCTTAGATACACCACACAGACAGTTTTACTCTTGCTATTCTGCAGTCACACGGGGTCCCAGAGGGCCTGCAGTTCCTCCGGACCCTACTCAGGATCAGGGCACACCAGAGCTCTCATTTTCACCAAACCTACCTGGGGTTCCTAGTGCCCTACCAGGAGGTGTCTGGGGTCCTTTGTGGCAGTTGAAGGAGTAAAAATAAAAACAATTAAGAGGAAGATGGAGAAGGGGGAGGCCGAGAACAGTGGCGGCGGCATGTGGAACATGAGTGTTCCTGCTCATTCCTGGTGGGCCTTGTTAGAGGCAGGAGAGGGGAAGTAAAGTCCTGCTTTCAACCACCCTCTCAATGCAGAGTTTCTCTGGGATGGGCCTTAATAAATTTTTCGATTTTCTTTTCTTGTTTTCTTCCTTTTAAAGGATTATATCCTTCCCAAACCATTCTGCGTAATTGAGTTTGTGTGTCTTTATACGCACACATACATATGTAAAAACAAGTCAAAATTTATAAAATTCTAATGAAACTTTATATATCATGGATTTTTTTGGTAGACTCATCAGTCTTGACTCCTTTGAGCCTTCTTGTCTACCCTTACTCTGTTCCAGACTCTCACACGTATATACATGGGTTTCAGTCACCCTGACTACTCTCTGTTCCTACACCACGCCGTGTTATCTCCTGTATCGAGGATTTTTGTCTAGAACATTCTTCCTTTCTACCAACAACCCATGCTTTGCTTGGGTAACTTCTATCCATCTTTAGAGGTCTACTTTGGGTAATAGGCTTAGGGGAAATCTTCCATAAATCCTTAAGTTCAAGCTAAGGAACCCTTATTTGTGTGTCCATAGGATCCCATCGCATTTTGTATTCTGTTACGGTAACATTTATAACACTATCTCTGATTGTCCAGATTCTGCAGTAGGTGAAGCTCTGAGGGCAGGTTTCATGTCTGTTTTCCCCACTCTTCTATTCTTGTGCCTAGGACAGTCCTTGAAACCTGGTATAACTTTTGAAGAATATATGTTGCATATGGCTAAGCCAAGGCAAAATTCAGAATCAAAGAATAAGAGCAAGCCCCACAGAAGTTACACATGTGATCTGACAACATTAGGAGACTGGCTTCAGAGAATGGTAGTATACAGGTCTTAGATGTCAAGGCCAACTTCTGTTTTGTTGCTCACTAGATATAAAATCAGCTAAACATGTAGTCAGCTAAAGAATTGTGGAGGTGGCCTTAAAAAGATCTGTTTAAACTAGGCTGTATTGATAATGACTTTACAGACAAATAGACATTGATGGGGACCAAATAGATCTTGTTTTCTTTTTCAGTTTATTATGTGTAAGTGCTGTTTGCATTAACATTAAAATTATATGAAGAGGAGGAAGGTATTTCGTAATTTTGTAATTATAGTAAGACCAGTGAATACAGTGTAAAAAATAATTTTACTACAGCAGAAACAATATTTCACTAACAACTCAGTAGGACAAAGAAAAAACACTGTCCTGAAGGTGAAAAAGGAAATTGAATGTCCACAATGGGTAGTAATAACTTCATGTAAAATGAGAAAGTAGAACTAATTGTGTGTGTGCTCAGTTGTGTCTGATGCTTTGTGACCCCAAGGACAGTAGCTCACTAGGCTCCTCTGTCTGTGGGATTTCCCAGGCAAGAATACAGGAGTGGGTTGATATTTCTCCTCCAGGGGATCTTCCCAACCCAGGAATTGAACCCAGGGATGAAACCTTCATCTTCTGCATTGGCAAATGAATGCTTTACCACTGAGCCACCTGGGAAGCCCTTATATAATTTCATTCTCATCCAAATCATACAAGTTGCTTATTATCTTTGTGTTAGCAGTTGAGACAAAGATGTCAGGAATTTATTACTAATAACAATATGTTTCACTTATTACATTCTTATTATATAGAAGTCCTGTGCCGAGTGATTTATATTTACTATTTTTATATTTGTGATATTTATGACAATCAAATACCATAGATATTGTCATTATTCCTTTTTTATGTATAAAAGATTTAACCTTGGAAGTTTAAGAAATGTGGTCAAGGGCACACAGCTCGTGAATGGCAGGGCTTGAGCACAAGGCTGAGTCTTTCCATCACACTCTTTCCAGTCTAGATGAAGTTTCAGTGTTGTCTTATTATCAGTTCATCTCATTTACATGCTGTGTTTGCTTCCTCTGGCTGCTGTTTCAAATTATTGCAGACTAGGAGGCTTGAAACAACAGAAATTTATCGTCTCACAGTTCTCAAGGCCAGAAATGTGAAGTCAGCATGTAGGCCAGGCTGTGTCCCCTGCCGGGTCTCTGGGGCGTTTTCTTCTTCACCTCTTCCGGAATCAGGTGGTCACTGACGTTCCTTGGCTTGTGACCGCCCCATCTGACCTCTGCCTTTGTCTCCACAGGGGCTCCTTCTTTGTGTGTCTCCTTTCCTGTCTCTTACAAGGACACATGTCATTGGATTTAGGGCCTACCTGGGGTTACCCAGAAAGGTCTCATCTCAAGATCCTTAACTTAGTTACATCTGCAAAGACCCATTCTCCAAATAAGGTGATGTTCACATTTTCTAGGGAGTTGCACATGGCATCTTTTGGGGGAGATTCACCCTTCAGGCTGCTACATGTGCCTTGAAATTGTTTTATACACAAGATCACCTAATAATAGGGACCATTAGGTAAATTCATATGGATTATCTTCCATCTTGACTTATCTTCCAGGCTACTAATTATTCAATAATGTAGAACAGAGTTCTTTCTTTTATTTTTTTTCAGAGTTCTTTCTAATACAGTTATTTATTACCCTCAAATACAGCATAGAATTTTATTATCATTTTTAACTCTGTAGTCAGAAGTTTCAGATTCTTTGAAAGTGTTTTTTTAAATGAAAAAGTCTATCCAATATTAAAATAATTGTGAAAAGTGTGAGATAGTTTGAATAATATTAGTTTTCCTTTACGGATCTCAAATATATTACTTCCTCCTTAAATACCCAAGGGATCTGACAGCCTAAGGAGTGATTATGATTTATTACAGAAGGCATGCTAAGTTAAAAAGTTAGATAAAACTGGACTCCTCACATTCAAAATGAAATTTTGCAGCCAAACAGCAGATCTGAAAGCCAGACCCTATGAGAAAGAATTTCCTACTTCCTCAGTTTTCCATTAGAGACATAATTCTGGATGACAGCAGTCATGGAAATGATAGAATTTATTACTCAATGTGGAAAAGCTTTTTCCACCATGATGGTTATTAAGTCCTAGGGTGCTGGTTCTGTGTAAAAGGAGGACATGATCAAGGAGAATGGAGGAAGGCCAGCTCCTTTCTAAGTGTGGAGGACAGAGAGGAGGAGAGGGAGCCAGGAAAGTGAGATGGAGGCATGCGGGGCGGTCAGTCAAGCCTGTGTTCTCCTGTCCAGAGCAAGAGGAGGGTCTGCTGAGTTGAGAGAATGCTAAGCACAGGGGAGACTCAGCAGATTTGAGGCTTCTGAGGATCTGGTCTTCAGGGTTCTGGTACCACGTGAGGTAGACCCCGTAGTGAAGAGGGAGGGTCTGTGTGGCCGGGCAACCAGGGGCTACTTTGCCCTCTAAGCCTTTGTCACAGGTGTATGTAGACACCGCTTTATGTGTATTTTAAGGGCTCATTTAATCTTCAGAACGATAGGTAGAGCTTGGGAAATACATTTTTGAAATGAGAAGCTTACCCCAAATTACACTGCAAAGTAGAGAAACAGAGATTACACCCAAGGCCATTTGGATCTAGTGCATTTAATCATTCTGCTCTGTGGCTCAATTCTAAGCTGTTATCTCAAAATATTAATACAAAGACTTTCAATTATTGGATCTAATCTCAGTTTCAACCAAAGTAGACATTTAATTACATTTTTATGCTGTTTCATGGATGGAGTATAATTGAGAGGATGAATGAGTTATAAAATAATGAGGCATTTCCTCTACAAATGTGTTTTCTGCATATATAAACAATATGTAATATATAGACATAAAAATGTGTAAATATATATACACATACTTATATTCATACACACATACACAAGTACCCTGAATTTTTCTTCCTTAGAGCTTTTACAGGTATCTATTTATATATTTCTTTGGAAGAGGATTGTGAGCAAGACTCCCAGAGTGGATGGCAGCTGGGATGCACGGGATCCTAAGTCATCAAGTCTGACTCTATTCAACCCAAGTTAAACTTCAGAGTGAAAGTTGAGTCCACCTGCTTTGTGTGTGGTGTTCTTGCAGAGTTCAACAACATAATTCATTTTGAAAACATTTATTAATATTGAGCCCCTATCATGGGATGGCTCATTTCAGACTTTGGGATACACAAGTAACTTACTTTTTAAGGTGGGGAAACCAGATGATAGACACAATATAAAATGAAGAGAGTTTTATAGGGAATTGAGTGTTATTGGAAGAATATAGTAAAAGGTACTGAGGATGGGAATGATGGAATTTGGGATTGCCATTTCAAATAGAATGGCCGCTAAAAATGTTTTCGAGTGTGGCAAACGTATTCAGTGACATTTTGGGAAATCTTGGACAAGAACATAAATCTGGAATTAGAGTAAATATTTGTAAGGAAATGCACTGAAAATCTAAAATTGATGGGAATATTTTGAAACTTTTATAGCATAGTCACTGAAATAGCTTGTTATCGTCAAGGCTCCTACTTTATTTTGTTTTCAAAGATTCAGTCAGTTCAGTCGCTCAGTTGTGTCTGACTCTTTGTGACCCCATGGACTGCAGCATGCCAGGCCTCCTTGTCCATCACCAACTCCCAGAGTTTACTCAAACTCATGTCCATCAAGTCGGTGATGCCATCCAACCATCTCATCCTCTGTCATCCCCTTCTCCTCTCACCTTCAATCTTTCCCAGCATCTGGGTCTTTTCAAATGAGTCAGTTCTTCGCATCAGGTGGCCAAAGTATTGGAGTTTCAGCTTCAACATCAGTCCTTCCAATGAACATTCAGGACTGATTTCCTTTAGGATGGACTGGTTGGATATCCTTGCAGTCCAAGAGACTCTCAAGAGTCTTCTCCAACACCACAGTTCAAAAGCATCAATTCTTCAGCGCTCTACTTTCTTTATAGTCCAACTCTCACATCCATACGTAACTGCTGGGAACACTGTACCAGTCTCCCACAATTGCAGGAGGATTCTTTACCAGCCGAGCCACAAGGGAAGTCCAACAATACTGGTCTAGGTAGCCTATCCCTTCTCCAGTGGATCTTCCTGACCCAGGAATCAAAACGGGATCTCTTGCATTGCAGGTGGATTCTTTACCAACTGAGCTATCAGGGAAGCCCTTTCAAAGACTAGCTGTAATGATATTTGAATCTTCAGAAATAGAGCTCAGCTCTGTAGAATTGAGAAGGTTGATAAGCAACTATTGATAAGCAAGCTGAGTGCTGAGAGCCCGGGGATCTGGGCCAGTACTTCCATCGAGGCACATGGTGGATTGATGGCAGCCATGACTCAGTTTGTTCCCACCCACATCTCCATGTACTTCAGTGGTAACCCCTCATACATACTTGAGGATTGGATAACCATTACTTTGACACGTGAGACATTAGCAAATATGATGCATGCAGAGGCTTGAAAAATACTTGTGCATTAAAATTTCTTGATACTCTTAGAGTCCTAGGTCACTAAGCAGATTAGCCCTGATCAGCCTTCTGGAGGACAAACAAAACCCCAATAATGACTGATCACCCACCAGGTACCTAAGAGGCCAGCCTGTTTCAGCTGACCCACAGGCTGACCAAGATGCTTAGACAAGTCTATCTGAGGACTGAACAGAGCCTAGCCCAAATTGTCTACTCACAGAAGAATGAATGAGCTAAATACATGGCTGTTGTATTAAATCAGTCAAGTCAGGATGGTCTGTTACACAGCAAAAGGTAGCTGACAAATAGTCTGTTTAACCACTGCAATGCTGATAGCTCATCAGAGGATATTTTAGCCAATAACTAGTTAAGTTTATTCGTAGTTTTTATATTTTTCTCAGTTGGAAATATTTCATAAAGATAACCTAGTTGCTAAGTAAATGATATATCATTATGCACACATTTTTGTTATTTATGTGGACAATAAGCAAATATAATTTGTTTTGAAATCCTAGGATCATTTACAAGTTCTAGATAGACATTTAGTTATTGACCACACCATGTAGCATGTGCGACCGTAGTTTCCTGACCAGGGATCAAACCTGTGCCTCCTGCGTTGGGAGTGCAGAGTCTTAACCACTGGACTGCCAGGGAAGTCCCTGGGTAGACATTTATCAGACTTTCATTGTTAAGTCTTGGCACACTCTTCCCCTGCCACTTCCAAAATAGTTACCTGCTTAGGACACGTCTCCAGAATACATTTGTCCACTCAGAAAAACAAGACCAGCAGTTATGCTTGATTATACAGAATAAATGTATACTATGAAAATTGAAATTAGACATGCTTTTTAGAAAAGGTGATGATTATTTCCATTCCAGCACCCAATTGAATAAAACACCTATTGATCTGGACTGAATTTCAATTTTCCAATGTTGGTGTGAGCCTACCTCTGTCCAGTAACATTTGCATGGAAAAACTTGCAAGACCTGTTCATTGCAGGTGATAAAAAAAAGTCAATAAATTCCTTTTTACTACAGAGAAATTTCTACTTTATATGCCAACCAAGAGTTGAAAGGCCAGAAGCGGTTGAGGACTAAATTGCTAAACACTTATTTTATCACATCAGAACGCTAATGCTAGTGCTTGATTACAACAAGCAATCCAGTTGCGTGCATTTGGACTGCAAGGCACCCAGGCTTTTATATTCATTAGAAAAGTTATTGATTTTGGAAAGTTACCACTAATAAAACTACACTATTTTCTCAGGCCTGTTATATGGTCACAGACAGATTATTTGATCAATGATATTGAGCAAAGGAAAAGCATTCATTGCCTCTAATCTCTTTCCTTGTCCTTCTCAATTGTACACAGGTCCCAGCAGCAGTGTGCCAAGTTAATTTGGACCCCGGGTAAGCCTAATTTGGGCTCCTCTGTAAAACAGAAAGCTCTTCTTTGGCTTCACATAGCTATCTGTAAATTTTTGATAATAAAATTGCATTGTTGAAGATATTATTAAGCAGAATCTAAAGTCAAAAGTGGCCATAAAAGGATACAAACTTGTTAATAAAAAGAATTTTTAATTTACACAAAAGTATAATTTATTGTTGTGATTTGACTTCAGCAAATACAAGTTACACAGTTTTCAGTTATCAGCTGCTTGAACTTCTATGCGAATTAGCGTTTCATCTAAGAACATATCTCTATAGAGTTTACACAAAACATTTTTAAATAGTTTTAATCAAAGAATATTGTTCCACTCTAGATACACTAAATGAAATTTTCATAAATAAAATTATGATGGAAATCCTAGTTACTTTTTATGTTATTAAAAATATGATTTTAGCTATTCCATTTTTGATTTCCATTTAAGTATTAGAATCAATTTGCCAATTTCCACAAAAATCCTGCTGGTGTTTTGATTGCCATTGCATTGAATCTGTCAATCAATTTGAGAAGAATTTACATCTCAAAAATATTGATTTTCCAGTTCTGCAAGTATCTGTCTAACACAGTATTAGATATACGAGTCACAAGCCAATGAAGAACTGCTCGACATTATTAGTTTTCAGAGAAATGCATATTAAAATCACAATGAGATGTCAGTATTGGAGAAGGAAATGGCAACCCACTCCAGTGTTCTTGCCTGGAGAATCCCGGGGACAGAGGAGCCTGGTGGGCTGCTGTCTATGGGGTCGCACAGAGTCTGACACGACTGAAGCAACTTAGCAGCAGCAGCTGCAGTATATTGTGTCAGTATACACAATAAAATGAATAAAATTAAAAATCTTAAAATGGCAGGATACGGCAAGGATGTGGGACAGCGAAAATTCTTATATATTGCGGAAAGTGAAAGTGAAGTCACTCAGTAGTGTCCGACTCTTTGCAACCCCATGGACTGTAGCCTACCAGATTCCTCCATCCATAGGATTTTCCAGGCAAGAGTATTGGAGTGGGTTGCTATTTCCTTCTCCAGGGGATCTTCCCAACCCAGGGATCGAACCCGGGTTTCCCGCTTTACCGTCTGAGCCACCAGGAAAGTCATATATATTGAGGATGGATTTGCAAAATCATACAGCTAATTTGGAGAACTGTTTACCAGTTTCTTACTCTTAGGTATTTACCCCAAAGAAATTAAAACATATGTCCACAAAAATATAGGCACAAATGTAAACATGGAAAAACAAATTGTTATATATGCATACAAGTGAATATTCAGGGGAAGAAAAGGAACAAACTATTGATAGTTGTAAAACACCTGAATCCTGTTATTTTGGATGTCTCTTCCAAATAGATGGATTTTTTTTTTCAATTAGGTAAGAGAGTCTCTGTAAGGCTACTGAAAACGTCAGTCAGTATGTTCACTTAAAAGTTTGTTATAATGATACTTATTTCTAAAGTCAATGTTTTGGTGGTATTTAAAAGTGCTGACTTAGCCTGGGTATGAATCTTGCCTCTTCTCTTGGACAGTTATTTGATTTCTGTCTGTTTAAAGTTTCTGCCTGTAAAATGGGATAATAACAGTAGGTACCTCAAAAGTTTTTTGTGATTATTAAATTAATTGATATATTTAACCATGTTTCAAACATTGGCAAATTAGAAATACTGTGTAAGTCTTGGTTATTAGTATTATCGAACCTTCTATATATCTTTCTTCTTCTATATTTCTTCTCTCCTAACATCCTTCCCTTCTGAATCCTTATGAACTGATTAAAGTTTTTAATTTTCTTTCCTTGTATAATTAGGAAGCTTTGTTATATTTATGTTTAGTTGTACAGTTTGAATGTTTATTTATATATATAATCTTGAGGTTAATAAATACTCTCGCCCCTCCAAATCCAAAGGCCAGCGAATACTTTATTTCCCATCACCCCTCTCAGAGTATATTTGCAGTTGTCCTATTTTTAAAATTTCAAGCTTTTAGAACCTACAAATTAAACCCCATTTCATATTTTATACAGTCAGAGTATACTCAGATGTATCCTTATGCTACTTACTTTCCTTTCTTTGATGTATTTCAGACCTCCTTTATGGGACCATTTTCCTTCTTTTTGAAGCAGAAGTTATTTTATTGTGGGTCATTTAAAAGTAAACTCTTTCAGTTTCTCTTCATCTGTCTTCATTTTGCTCTCATTCTTAAACTATATTGTATCTGTGTAAACAATTCTAGATGGGCCATGATTTTCCCTGCGCATCTGGAGGACATCTCCCTTGTGTTCTGGTGATAACCTGGCTGTCCGTCTAAATCGTGGTTGAGTGGAATTTGTACTCACTTCTTCCAGGTACCTGAGGGTGCTGCAAACCCAGTTCTGCTTTCTGTTCCGATTCTCAGCTTGTGTGTTGAGGTCCACACCGACACTGCAGATCCAGCTTCCAAACCAAAGGGAGCTCAATGGACCTCAGTGAGCATGGGAAATGCATTTATTTTCCCTTCATTCTCACTCAGGTGGAGTCATCCATTAGGCGGGTTGGTTTTCAGTTTTCCAGGGTTCTGGCTTCATGTGCATTTCAGATTGGAAACTCTTGTCCACAGGGATCTGACCCAGGTTGCTCTGTGGTCCCAGGGGATCTCGTGGCCTCGGTGCTCACTTTCCTCTCTGCGCCTGTGCCCCTGCCTAACTCCTGACCACAGAGACTTCCTGTTACAAAGTTAATTTATGAGGCTAGAAAAAGGAGTAGAATATATGAAGAGTCTCCAAAAGATATCAGTGATAAAATCATTGATCAGTTAAAAAAAATATTAGCATGTAACAATGCTAAGTAGTTTATTATACTTTTGAGTATGTCCCTGGTGGCTCAGATGGTGAAAAATCTGCCTGCATTGCCGGAGACCCAGGTTCGATCCCTGGATCGAGAAGTTCCCCTGGAGAAGGGTATGGCAACCCGCTCCAGCATTCTTGCCTGGAGAGTCCCATGGACAGAGGAGCCTGGTGGGCCACAGTCCATGAGGTCGCAGAGTTGGACATGACTGAGCAACTAACACTTTGACTTTACAGAAAGAAATGTACGAGAGAAGCACAGTCTTTTCTAGAAACTAGAAATTCAGCTTGGTTGAATGTAACCAGGGGGATTGAATAGTGTGTCATGAGAGGAGATTAAGTATGCAGAGTCAGATTACAGGGGGACTTTTAGTACCTGGAGCAGAGTTTTGTTTCATTTTTAAATCAATGAAAAGTCACTGGAAGATTTTAAGTGCACAATCTGACTGTGTAATCTGACTCACATTACACGAAGTTTATTCTGTTTGGCATGTAGAGAATAGATCATGGTGGGGAAGAGTGGAAACTTGGGGCCAATTTACGAAGCTATTGCCAGAGGCTCGACGAGAGATGACTACGGCGTGGAATGGGATGGAGACAGTGGAGATGGAAAAAGTGAGTCTATGCGAGGTGTTCTCTGGAGTTAGACCAGACAGGATAATTGGATGTGAAGGGAGAGGAAATGGGAGAGTGAAGGGTTTGGTAACTGAGCTATAGTAGTTTGGTCAATAATAAAACTGTTTATATAAATGACATATATATGGACAAATATGTACATACATGTACATCTAATGTTCTTCTCTGTTTTGCTTTCATTTAATGGGATTGCACTCTATGCATTACTATAAGCGTGACTTGCTTTATCACTTGCCATTTTAAAGTGCTTGATTTGTAGAAGGCTTAAATAATATTTTGTTGAATATGGGCTCTCCTATTTCTTTTTTTAAGTTTTTTTTTTTTAATTGGAGGAAAATTGCTTTATAGTGTTGTGTTTGTTTCTGCCATATGGGATGTCCTATTTCTAATCCACCCTTTGTATAGAATGAGTTTCTAAAACCATTAAAGAAATTCAGTCATGCTCTTGTTTAAAACCTATCAGTGGATCTTCATGGCTCTCAGCATAAGGCCCAAAGACCACAACATAGCACAAAAGTCCTTCATCTCAGTAGCTTTATCATTCAACAACTTCCTGACCCAGCCACTCCATTTTCCCTTCATTCAGTACTGTCAACACATTGAGTCAATTATTGCTCCTCAGATGTGGGACTCCTTACCTTGGGATGCTTCACGGCCCCTCTGATTTGTTATCACAGGTCGGTGATTCTCCTTTTTTAATTTCCCAAGTCTCAGTGAGCTGCCCTCTTACAGGCCCTAAACCACTCTCCTATCACTGTGGTGTCTCATCGTCCTATAATTGCCTATTTACTTTTGTATGTTCTCTATTAGACAATACATCCCTTAACGTCAGAGATTTTTTTTTCCCCCATAGTTTTAGCCTCAGGACTATGGTGCCATCCTAGGAGTTTAATAAATATCACATGACACAAATAAGTGAAAATGATTACACCTCAGAGATTAAAGTTCCTAAAGAAAGTATGTACAGTGAGAAGGGCACAGGGCCTGGGGAGCACCAGCATTTAAGGAGTGGGGAGTAAAAAGACGAATGAAATGCCCATAAAGATTCAAGGAGAATGTGCAGAGTTTGTATCACACTGGTCCAGGGCAAAGACAGAGTTTTAAGAAATGAATGATCAATAGTGTCAGATGCATGTCAAAGTCCAGAATAGTGTCTGTGAGATATATAATAGGTTTGGCAATTGAAAAGACACGATGACTTTGTGAGAGCAGCTTCAGTCTATTGGTAGATCCAGAAGCCAGAGGACGGAGCGCTGCGTCGCACGTGGGACAGATGGAGCGGGGACAGCCCAGCGCCGCTGTGCCGTGGCAGGAAACGCTTCCCATTCCGTGTCAGCCTCCTACCCACTGCTTTCTGTGGATGGGGAATCCTGGGCACTCGCAGATATTTTCTTTCTTGAGTGCAAAAACGTCATAGCTTCTAATGTACCTGAGAGGAACAATGCATGTTGCACACTTGGGTGAGGTTGCAGAAGAGACAGACCACAAATGTGGTTGAACCTGTAGAGAAGGCGAGAGAAGGCAGGACAGGTGGGACGTCTCCGAGGTGGAGAATTCTCAGGTGAGGGAAGTTTGAGAGACTGGATAAGGCGGAGGTTTGTGGTTCAGTGGGTGGGACTCCGCAGTGGAGATCAGAGTAGAAAGATCGGGAAGAGATGTCTGCAGGGGCCGGGAGACCACCCCTCACAGACACCCAGCTACAGAGAAAAATGTTGTTGACCTAGCGCCTGGCTGCTGAGCTCTGAAATTCGCCTTGGATCTGAGCTGTGGCCACACTTCCCATGGGCCACTCTGCACCAGTGATCGGGGGCTGCAGAGTTATTAAGGCGGCCTGTTCTTGGGAGACATGGCTGCTTGAGACCGATGTCAGCTCAGGGACACCCCGGTGGTCGTGTTGAATCTTCCTTAGACTTGATAGCAGTGAGACCCTTCCTCCCAACCTCCTCCAGCTCCTTTACCGTTTTCTCTCAGGGAATTTTTCCTAACACAACCCGTATCTATGTACTCCAGCACCAGTGTCTGCTTCTCAGAGGATCCAGAATAACATAATATCTAATGAATCATTTCACTTTTGAAGGGAGGTGAATTGCTGTTTGTGACAAAGCCCTCACCTGTTCGTGCTTCTTCAAGAGATATTCAGTAAAACGTCCATTTGTCACTAATGCTCATTGCAGTAGGTCTCTTTTGCTGGGAGGGATCAAGTGAAGTGATGAGTACTCTTCAGGAAGGTCACAGGATAGGGTCAGAAGCTGCCCTCCGTGTAGAGTCACATGTAAGTTCTTGTTACATGTAAGTAAGTCACATGTAAGTTCTTGTAAGTCACATGTAAGTTCTTGTAAGTCAGTCTTGCAAGTCACATGTAAGTTCTTCTTGTCACTAAGATGTGTCCAACTCTTTGTGACCCCATGAACTGCAGCTCACCAGGCTTCCTTGTCTTTCACTATCTCCTGGAGTTTGCTCAAACTCATGTTCATTGAGTCGGTGATGCCATCCAACCATCTCATTCTCTGCCACGCCCTTCTCCTGCCCTCAACTTCTTTGCCAGCATGTAGGTTATGATAAGTAAAACTGTGAGTGTCATGGTGATGGGTGTTATTTTAAATGAAATTGATTTATAATATTGTGTTAGGTTCAGGTGCACAAGGTGATGTTTGCTAATGCTAAAGATGTAGTTATAACACTCAGAAATCTTCCTTATACCTCACAGAACTCTTGTGGTTCCTGATTGTGGAATATTCTGAAAGGTAGAAGGCAAGTAGTAATTGTATAGAAATAAAGCAAAATAACAGCGTCTAGGATACATCTTCCAAGATGGCACAGAATATTAGAGCCCCAGGAAGCTCTAGTGACCACTGATTGGACTTCTCCGAATTATGAGAACTGGACTAAGGGTATTGTGACTTTCAAGCTGATGCAGCCTATGGTTCTTGAGCCAGAACTAAGAGCTCCTGACTGACAGACAGTGGATGTCTAGAGCTCCTTTGAACATACTAGTGAGAGAACATCTCTAGTGAGAGAAATGGCAACCTGTTGAGATTTCACAAGATCAGACTTATGAAAAGAAGAAGTATGTGTGGACAATACAGGGCTGTGGAACTGCACTTATTTATTTTCCTTCAATAAAGATGATACCTGCTATTAACTGAGGGATGACTATGTGGTTGCCCTTATTTCACCTGAACTCAGTGCTTCCTCACAAGAGGGAAGCAATGAAGTTCTGTTTTTACAGATGATGAAAATGAAGCTCAGGGTACCATCAAGTACCTAGATTGTATAGATACGTCTGCTTCTTCCAAACTCCCAAACAAGGACTAGCTATTGAATCCTAGATATCTTTTAGGACTTCCTAATTTGCTGTCTGAAAGCCCATTTACATTGGCTTTAGATGTTTTCATCTTATACTTATGTTTTCACATAATTTATCATAGACAAAAAGTAACAGGCACATTTAATGACTTTGAAAACATTTAAAAAGGTGAACCTCAAAATATGTGAAATGAGCATATTGCTGTTGTTTATTTTAGTTTTTCTTCTTTCTGTTTTTGCCAGAAATCCCCAAGGCCTTTGGATACTTAAAAAAAAATGAACATTTGTTTGATTATGTTCTTTAATATAAATATTTTTTTTCTGAAGTGTTGATTTTTGTGTCATCCAAAATACTGATTCTAAACAATACAAGCAGCTGTTGCAAAACCTGGACAGAATCTGGAAATGTGTTGGACTGTCTAGCAAATAAGCTGTTTTTGTTTGAATCAAATAGGAAAGTCAGCTTTAAATTTTTATTTTAATATACAGTCCTGGTTTAAGTGTTACCAGTATAATACTCTTTTCTACCAGTCTGAATTTCCTTTCCTCAGCTTCCTTGATTGATACCTTTTATTGAAGTATTCACTAATATCAGGAGAAAAAAGAATGCAATTAAGCTTGTGTACAGAAATATATGACCAATGGCCAAGATGTTAAATAAACGAAATCTGTTTTGTTTTTTTTTTCTCTCCTTCCTGTGCTATGGCCTTCTTTAATTTAAAACTCTATTCTTCTTACTTTTATGATTTATAATGTTGTTAACTGTATGGTGTATTTCATAGTGAGGAGGATCAGGATTTTCTCATCCCACCCCTTCTACCATGACTTACCTTGTCATATCCTCAGTCATAGGTAACTAAGAGGTTTGAAAACATGAGGAAAGAGCTAGAGAAATGGTAATGCCCTGAGACTGTGCTGTAAGTTATGGCCAGTATTAGCAAGAGGAAGTTCCTTTGCTTGGTAGATGTGTTTCTGTAAGTTTTTTTTTTTCAAGATGTGTTTCTGTAAGTTTTAAAAGGAAGGCAGATGGTCACCATATTGTCCCCTTATTCTCATGGTGTGAGGTCTGAAAGCAAATTCTTCTAGGCCTAGCAGAAGAATTCTCAGATGAAATGAATGACAGGCTTTCTGAGATGATGTATAAGAGAGAAAAAAAGTGAAGCACTATGGTAAGAGAAAAGAGGCAAGGAGATTGAGGACCTGTGACACATGGGAGAGGATCATGGGAGCCAATCCCATCACCCCATAGGATGACAGGTAGCTCAAGGAGAATCGGTGCAGAACACTTTACACTAGTATCTGGACTCCCTGTGTGTGTTTGATCTTGTAGTAGGTATGCTTTCCTTCCTGGTGTGGGATTCATTTTTTTACTGGAATATACTTGCTTTACCATGCTAGATTCTGCTGTATAACAAGGCGAACCACTGTATGTATACACATCCCCTCCACCCCCATCCCTCTCTCTAGGTCATCACGGAGCACCAGGCTGAGCTCTCTAGAAGCTTCCTACTAGCTGTCCATTTCACGTATGGTAGTGTATATGGCAGTGCTACTTTTTCAGTTTGTCCCACCCTCCCCTTCCACCCTGTGTCCACAAGTCTGTTTTCTATGTCTGTGTCTCTATCCTGCCCTGCAAATATGTTCATCCAGTACCATTTTTCTAGATTCCATATATGTGTGTTAATATATATTTGTTTCTCTCTCTCTGACTTAATTCACTGTGTACAACAGACTCTAGGTTCGTCCACATCACTACAAATGACCCACTTTCCTTCCTTTTTTTGTGACTGAGTAATATTCCATTGTGTATATGTACCACATCTTCTTTATCCATTCATCTATTGATAGACCCTGAAGTTGCTTCCGTGTCTTGGCTGTTGTAAATAGTGCTGCAATGAACATTGGAAGATACACATCTTTTTGAGTTATGGTTTTCTCAGGCTTTATGCCCAGTAGTGGGATTGTTGGATCATATAGTAGTTCTATTTTTAGTTTTTTAAGGAACCTCTGTACTGTTCTCCATAGTGGCTCTATCAGTTCTCATTTTCACCAACAGTGCAGGAGGGTTCTATCTTCCTTCTTTGGAGATATTATAAACATACCTATGAAAGGTTTTCAGAATCATTGAGGCAAAAGTCAGGTATTTAAAGCATAACTGAGTTTTACAAAACCCTCATAAAGTTAAGTAGGACAGGGATTTAGTTGTCACAACCAACTCCGTGATTTTACACATGAAGAAACTTTATTAAACAAGTGAGGTTTTCCCCAGATTCACAGTAGTAATAATGAGTAGATCTGGTACTAAACTTAGTTTCTGATTCCCAAATTCCAGTTTTCTTACCGCAGTCAGAAACCTTAGTCATTGTGGTCTACTCTAACAAAATACCATAGCCAGAGTAGCTTATAAACACCAGGAATTTATTTCTTACAGCTCTGGAGGCTGGGAAGTCCCAGATCAGATGCCAGCAGATTTGGTATCTGCAGAGAGCTCACTCTCTTGTTCTTAGATGGCCTCATCTCACTGTGTCATCACATAGAGGAAGGGAACTCTCTGGGGTCCCTTTTAAAAGGGCACTAATCTCAAAGAGATAATCAATGCTGAATATTCATTGGAAGGACTGATGCTGAAGCTCCTATATTTTGACCACCTGATGCGAAGAGCTGACCCATTGGAAAAGACCTTGATGCTGGGAAAGACTGAAGGTAAGACGTGAAGGGGGTGACAGAGGTTGGGATGGTTAACATCAGATAACATCACTGACTCAATGGACATGAGTATGATAAAACTCTGGGAGATGATGAAGGACAGGGAAGCCTGGCATGCTGCAGTCCATGGAGTCACAAAGAGTTGAACACAACTTAGTGATTGAACAACAATCTCATTCAAGAGAGTGAATGACCTAATCACCTTCCCAAGGCCCCCACCTCCTAATACCATCACATTGGGTATTTTAACATATTAGGGGATACGAACATTCAGTCTGTAGCAAAGTATTTTTTGGTGATGAAACTAACCAGATAAAGTAAGCAGAACCATACAAAGCTGTAGTTCCTATGGTGATTCACACACTCCGTAGACAGTGGAGTACAGGAAAATGTGGCTAAGAAGCATTGAGCCCTTTAGCTGCCTTTGAATGGTTGACACATTGGTGAACAGGAGTGGAAATTCAGGTGACATGTGAACGGTCAGCGGTAGAGAATGATGATGGAGAGAAAGAGAAACCCCAGAAATTAGGAAAGCCTCTAGCAGGTCATATGAGCAAAAATCTTTGGGGAGAAGGATGCATGTCCAGTCTGGCTTCTTCAGAGCTTTCTACTTACAGAACTTTCTCTGCGAAGCCCTGGTCATTTGTCTGTTCCTGCTCTGCCCCAGCCCTTCCCTCCTATGCTCCTCTCAGCATCACAGCCGGCAGGATATCTGCAAACTACCTCTTCAGACTCCTTTGGGAAGAATTCTAGGAAGTGGCTGACAGTGGAAGGCACTTGCTAGAGATTGGAAGGTGGAAGAAGGGAAAACCAATATTTTCAGCCACTGCTTTGCTCCTGGCAGTGCTTTTGGCAAGTGACAGAGCTGGGCTCCCAGAGCACCTGTAACAGTAGATGCTCCAGTAGCTCCTACGAGACTGGGTCCTGTAGGGTCAGAAGGGGCTGGGCTCCCAGCTTCCAGAAGCGATGGCTGGAGGAGGAACTCCAGCATCCTCAGCAGCACAGCCACCGGGTCATGGGGTCGCGGTATTTCCTTTTCGTATCTTCATCCCCCCGGGTGGTGCAGCACCCTGCATCTGATAATAGCAGTGAGTTCTGCAGTTAGCAACCTCTGGGGAACCTCATCTCTCCTTTCTTAAAGAAAATTGCTCATTTTTTTGGTTACCTTTTTTAAAATAAAATTTTATAACCAATTTTCCAGTCCAGTCTGTTTCACATACCTAGAAATGTCTTTGTTTTTCTAGGTGGAGGTGACAAGACACAAGTAATGTGTGATACTCTGTGTCCTGCTCTTAATATACTAAAGCTTTACATTATCCATTGAGAGTTCTGCTGTTTCTTGGAAAATGATAATACACAAAGACTAGAGTATGCAGGGCTCTGGAATATGTCAGTTGTATTTCTATTATGCCAGTTTGTTTAGAGTATATAAATAGTGAGTATAAATATATGATCAAATATCTATGGATTTTTATAGTAGAGCTCACTGTGTTGGTCTTTTAGTGCAAGTTCTTTCCATGTGGACCTTTTACATATAGATAAAGCAGGGGGCCTTCAATCTTTCCCAGTGTCAGGGTCTTTTCCAATGAGTAAACTATTCACTGCCAGTGGCCAAAGGTTGAAGGCAAAAGGAGAAGAGGGCGGCAGAGGATGAGATGGTTGGATGGCATCACTGAAGCAAAGGACTTGAACTTGGGCAAACTCTGGGAGATGGTGAGAGACAGGGGGGCTGACATGCTACAGTCCACAGGGTCACAAAGAGTCAGACACGACTTGGCAACTAAACAACAACAACACAGCAGGGGCCACCTATGAACCAAGAGTCTAAATATAGCAAGCAAGACATAAAGACAAATTGACATCCCATATGTGAGAGTAAAAGCTACTGGTTTTTCCAGTAGTCATGTACAGATGTGAGAGTAGGACCATAAAGAAAGCTGAGCACCGATGAATTGATGCTTTTGAACTGTGATGTTGGAGAATACTCTTGAGAATCCCTTGGACTGCAAGGAGATCCAACCAGTCCATCCTAAAGGATATCAGTCCTGAATATTCTTTAGAAAGACGGATGCTGAAGCTAAAAATCTCCAATACTTTGGCCATTTGATGCAAAGAACTGACTCATTGGAAAAGACCCTGATGCTGGGAAAGATTGAGGACAGGAGGAGAAGGGAATGACAGAGGATGAGATGGTTGGATGGCATCACTGACTCAATGCACATGAGTTTGAGCAAGCTCCAGGAGAGGATGTAGAACAGGGAAGGCTGGTGTGCTGCAGTTCATGGTGTCACAAAGAGTCAGACACGACTGAGTAACTGAACAACAATATAGCAATAGGTAGGTACCATATTTAGTAAATACTGTGGTGATGGAAGAAGGAGAGTTCTGTCAGTGAAGAAGAAAGTTTCAGAAAATTCCAGTGAAAGAGAAGTCTGTAGGCAGAAATTCAGTGGGAGTAATGGCCAGTCACAGGGCAGAGGAGCTCAGGAGCGTGGTGTCACTGCAGAGGGGAGTGATGCAGGTTGGAGATGCTGTCTAAGAGCTCACCCAGTGAGGACACTGCTTTGCATTTGATGTTTTTTTATTTAAGAAAGACCATGATAAAATAACAGCATTTTATATGGGGAAGCAACACATTGTCTTTATTAGTTTTTATACACAAAGGATTTTCTGATAAAATGGTGTTGGGCAGATTGCAGTTGGGGCATGGCGGGCCCAGTTGTTCTGAGTCTTGTACAGCAGACTCAGAAAAGGGAGGGGAGGGGAGGGAAGGGTGCGGGGAAGAGGAGAGGGACTCTCACTTGTTGGACCATAAACACTGCTGCCTGGTCTACTTAGAAACTGAGAGTTGATTTATGAGAATGTTTAGCTAGATGCATAATTGACACATGTAATCTTCATAATATGTGTCCGTATTTCCACTGATTAAAATTTTTGCTAGAACCTAGAGTTAAGTGTGCTCACAAAGTATGTGAGCCTTGCGCATGTACTGTTTGTGAAGCAGGGTGCTAAATACCTATCCATTTATCATCTGGGGGTCTCCCAGGTAGTGCAGTGGGTAAAGAACCCATCTGCCAGTACAGAAGATGCAAGAGACTTGGCTTTGATTCCTGGGTCAGGAAGATCCCCTGGAGGAGGAAATGGCAACCCAGTATTCTTGCCTGAAAACTTCCATGGACAGAGGAGCCTGGCAGGCTGTAGTCCATGGGGTTGCAGAGTCAGACACAGTTGAGCAGCTGAGCACACATACACATTTATCGTGCATCTACCTATCTACTTATCTGTCTGTCTGTCTACGTACCATGCAGCATAGCAGATCATTTCCAGGTGGGCCGGCAGCTATATACTATATGAATGTAAGGAGGTTCCTAAAGTTGTTTACGTGGGCCACGTGTACACTGCAGTTGAACAGAGTGTACATTTCTTTAGCTGTATGGAATGCAAAGTGGTTTAGCTTTATGTGTTGCGCAGTGGAGCCAGGCACAGTGAAGGACACAGAATTCGGGGAGCCAGGAAATGTCATTGAGGGGAACAGGGCCCTGGAAGGGATGAGATGAGACCTGTGAAAGAGTGGGCTCAGAAGAACAAAGACACTGATGGGGATGGTCAGGGTCCCTTTTCAGTTCATGTGTGACTCAGTGTAGATGACTGTACGCGGAGAAGCGTGTGAAGAGTTATTTTTTTTAGTGTTGATGATGATGTTGATGATGATTACTGTGAATACAAATATAGCTTGATTATGATTTTCTGTTCAAAGATTATGTTGTAAGGAAAGAAAATATCTCTGATGTTCTCCATCAATTTGGGGTTAAGAAAACTCAGCCTATTCCCTAGTTTACCTTTTTGTTGATTGAACGATTGAAGAGCAATCAGCATAAAACCTAATTTCCAAATCCTTCACAGCCATGATGATATTTTAAATCTCACTTGGAGAAAATTTCATCCCAGATTATATTCCATTGCTTCGTAGGGATGTATTAAATGTATTTCAAAGATTAATGAAAATAATGAAACGCGTGCAAGTTGAACGTATATGTCTTGTATTACTGTGGTTAGTAGACTGATTTCTGAAAACAGAAGACAAGTGAACTTGATAGTATGTTTCAGGCTGCTCCACTGTTCCAGGACCTTACAGGAGACCACGTGACGATGGTGATAGGAAGTGGAAGGGTGTGGGGTGGCATAGGACACTTCAGAAGCCCAGAGAATCTTCCTCACCTGCCCATGCACACTTCTTTCCCCTAAGCCCACTTTCTCCTGTGGCATCCCTTCTCCCAGATCTGTTTGTGTCTAATTGATAGGATAAGAAAGAAGTCAGGTTGTTACCAGTCCATGCAGGCATAACTCTGTTTGCTTTGTTTAGCTTAGCTTGCTTTGTTTCTGAAAGTTTCAGGCCTTAATGACATAAGCACGTGAATGGGGAAAACCGAAGGCCACAGAAGTTGTCCATCTGTGTTTTTGCTGCTTCCCAGACCATCCCAGCACATGCTTAAGACCTTTCTTGATGGCATGCATTTCTCTTGCCATTGGTATTTTTGTGCAAGTGCTGGGGACGCTTGGAAGAAAACTTTCAAAGCAGCAGCAAGGCATGAAGCAGATAGGGGCGGGGTGGAGAACGGAGCTGGGCGGGGTCAGAGGCTCCACCTGCCTGGGGCTTTTCAGGCGTCGGGGCGGACGCCAGCTTCTCCGCCCGGCACCTCGTCCTGCAGCCGCTGGTGTTCTTAGAGAAAGCAGTCACCGTATTTACCCTGGAATAATGTTTCTGTCTGTGCCTCATTAAGAGTGAGGGTAAAGGTTAATGAGGATCTGTGACCCCTAACCCCTGGGTGACTGTCTTCTCCTCCCAGCTGTGAATGAACACTTCCGTCCTTCTCTTGTTAGCCCTCTTTACTTTCTCTATTTCAATACTCCAGGTATTTCTTAGAACAATAGAAAGGTCTTGACAACCTTAACTCTGTGTGACATGGGAGATAAAGGGTAAAGGTTTGTGTTAAAAAAATATATATATATATATACACACACATACACATATGTATATTTATGTATATGTGTATATATAAATTTGGTATCCAAGTCCCAATTTTATTCTCAGAATTGGTAGTACAGCATCTTAAAAAGTCCTCATAATGGTATTTGCTGCCAAGATAACTCATAGAATATGCCTTCCATTTGTTATTCAGATAGTCAGTTCTACTTGCAATTGCCATTTACTGATTCCCATCTGTTGGAGGGTTTTCTTATACCCAATGGCAGTGGAAGCAGATTGTGAATGTAGCAGAAAATGTTTTCTTGGCACAGAAAAGGAGTATTTGTTTTAATTGACAAGGTGTATCATTTATGAGATAAAAATGAATTTTAGCCATCTAATTTATTTTCATTCAGTTGATTCAAGAGTTATTGGCATTTAGGTGTGTATACAGTAACCTCAAGAAATCATGGAATAGATGGAAAAAACAACTCTCAGGAAAGTCAACTCAAACTTACTGATATTCAGGCTTTCAGAGAAATAACAGATTTGGAGAATGAAGAGGGAGAATTAAGGTGGCAGTGGAAATTCTTAGTATCTTATGCAGTACTACAATCATCTATTTTTTTTTTTTAGAAAATAAAGGATTGTTATTATTTTAGAAAAAGCAATTTCCCCTGCTCAGCAATGATAAATAAATCATTTTATTACAAATGAGCCTGAAGTCAATGCTTTTAAATGAGAAAAAAGTCAATCCCCTGTTTTTTCTTAAGAATGATCAGATGCTTGATGACTAGTTTTCATCTGGTAATGATTTTTTAAATCTGATTTCTTGTTATCCTCATGAGCAGTAGAATATATTGAGCAGTAAAATTCTCAACAATTTTTTGAGATTAGGCATTGTTTCTTTTAAACTTATCCCAGTTAACGAGTGAACTGAGGGTGCTATATTCATACTGGATTAGATTAATTTACAGGGATGTTAGGAAGATGTCCTACAAAAGTCATTAAAAAATCCAAATTTAAAAGTAGTAAAAAGAAAGTAAAGTTGAAATAAACTATTCCAATCAATGGAACACATTATATTATCTCAAAGGAAATAAAAGTGGGAGCAAAATTCTCATGAGATCATTTTAGAAAAGAGAAAAAGGCATTACACAGAACATACTCTGTCTCATTTGTAATCCAGTGAGTCTCATTAAATCATTATATGATGCTAAAAAGGGAAAGAAGAGTCTATAGAATGTGTCCTCTTTCCAATCTTTGGAAAATATTAGGTATAACTGTAAACAACCCAAGGATACAGATACTTTGATATAAGAAGGACAGTTTTAACTGTTATTAATAGTTTTAAGCCCCAAAGGACACAAGTGTCCCTTGAGGGCCACAGTCTAAGAGAGCCTCTGCTATATATTCTGTCTTCTCGTAACAGCATTATCCAACCGTTTATCTACTGCTAGAACCTCTGCCTTCATCTGAGAGACCATTTGCCCAGAGCTCTTTACCAGTCTTTTTAATTGATTTAGGAATAAGGATGAAAAGAGGAGAACAGGGATTTGGGGAAAACTTCTGTAAGAAGTGTCCCTTCAGTGACCATTGAATTTCATGACTCAGCAGAGAAATTAACCCATGCTTTTGTGCTTTTGAATTTTCAAAAGCAAAACTTCTTGTACTGGACTAACTGTTGATAAGTTCTCTATGCAGATAGAGGATTTCCCCCCCATCAGTTTGATTAATGTTGTTTGGACTCTGGTAAACCACCTAATAATTTATTGGGGTCAGAGCATCTACAGAGAGGCCCCTGCACATTCCAAACTTGGCTTCACAGAGTACTGGTATTCAGAGTGCACTTTAAGATCTGTTTTATGCTGACTTTCACAACCTCTTATACGTACCGCTTGTACGGTAGGCATTAGAAGTCAAGGCTGGCGAAATCAAGGAAACTGAAGGGAAAATATGAAGTTTTTATTCAAAGACGTGCAGCCAAGATGAAACAAACAGTGGAAACCATGTCAAATGTGGACCAGGTGGAGAACAGGGGATGTTGTTGCCAGACTGTTGAGAAGAGAGAAAGTGAGTTCTTTCAGGGGACACCAGGAGCTCTGTCAGTAACAGGAGATGGTAGTCGCCTCCAGGAGCCTTCTCCTGGGACGCTTCATACGTCAAGTTTCTAGGCACAGGATAAGCCAGCAATTCACTGGAACATGCTTGAGAAAATTCAAATATCAGATGGTATCAGACTGGTGAACACTTATTTCTAATCTGCCTTGAACATGCCATGTGGCCCACCAGGTACCTCCTCCATGACCTGTGAGTAGGACATCTCTGTATTTCAGTTTCTCTTGTGTTCTGTATTTGAGCTGTGACTCACCGTCTAGCACCCTGTGTTCCACTTAAGAAGTTTCAATAGGACAGATTTTTGTGTCTGTATTTAGGAAGACAGACCATTCATCACCCCTCACCCTGCCCCGAGTGTCTAACTCTCCTTTCTCACCTCCATTTTTTGATAAGTTTGTGGATCAGACACTTTCATAAGAAGACAGGTATGGTCTCTTCTTATATTCTTTGAAAGGAGATAATAAATACATAAAATGAGCACAGTAATTATAGTGATTATATGAGAGTGATGGGGGCGGCCTTATGGGTAACTTTAGACACAAGGGTTAGAAAGGCCTTTGGGGAAGATGATTATTAGGTGAATGCATACTAAGTCACTTCAGTCGTGTATGACTCTTTGCCATCCTATGGACTGTAGTCCGCCAGGCTCCTCTGTCCATGGGATTCTCCAGGCAAGAATCCTGGAGTGGTTGGCTGTTTCCTCCTCCAGGGGATTTTCCCCACCCAGGGATCAAACCCGCATCTCTTATGTCTCCTCCATTGGCAGGTGGGTTCTTTACCACTAGTGCCATCTTGGAAGCCTGATTATTAGACGGGCTTAGTAGTATGAATTCCTGGCTCCATGAGGAGATGTTCATTAAAGTAGTTCTTATGGCCATCATTATCTTATTTCCTATTTATCCCACCTCACAGAGTAAGAATGCCTTAAATTATTGATTAGATAGAGAAAAGAACATTTTATCTTCACCACTTCCTGCTTTTCTTCTGTTGCCCAGCGTAAAATATCCATGTAATCTCTCTTCTCCTGCCTCCTTCATGCAGTAGCATCTTTTGCCCTTGAAAGGTAATATCTGAGGGTGAAGTGAGGCCTTTTCATGTAGGTCAGTTTAATTCAGGTCAGAGAATGGTAGGATGCCTGATTCTCTATTCAGGGCAAGCTGGGGTTTTCAAAAAGAAAGTTGGAACTTTTATCACCGTCTCTCAGATCTGCACCCTGGGTGGGGCTGTCTCCTCTGAGAGGCCAGGTCTTCTATATCTTGAGAAGCTAAAAATCGAGAATTTCATGCAAAACTCTTGATTTTTAACTGTTGGCAATAAATTTGAAAAGGTACATGTATTGTGGCTCCCTGAAGAACAATACAAGACAGACCAATAAAGGCAAACAGTTCAGAGTCAGGAAGAGCTCACTCTAAGGGGTGCGGAGAATCGATCAGAGATATGAGCTTCAGCAAGGAGGCCTGTTAAGTGGTTGATGGGCCTGGTGAGGACAATGACAGTGTGAGTAGCAAGGAGGGAGTTGATACTAAGTAAGTCAGAGCCACTGAGCCGAGTCCACGAGAGAAGAGGAGAGGCTGAACTTGGATTTGGTGAAGGGGAGAATGGTGGCATCAACCACTCTACCACTGAACCCCAAGAAAGAACAGGACCAAAGAGAGGGGGGTACTTGCACATGCTCAGAAGGGTGTGCAACTTCCTGCTCTGGGGTTGGTAGAGCCCCCCCAGATCATAGGAACCAGTGCCCCCTCTGTCTGTGCCAAGGAACACAGTGACGCGTTACTGAAGAGCAATTTAAATGAGACAACATTCAAATGAGGAGCTCTCCCCAAGGCGAACAAAAGAACCACTAATCTCTCTTCTGATTAAATGATTACATGACTTTATGAGAGAAGATTAAGTTCTGCTTTTAAGTAGAGCTGCTGGGTAATATGAGTATGAGCCAAATACAGAGGATTTGAAATTAAAAAAAAAAAAAAATCAGTGTTCCCTATTCTATAAAATGGGTGTCAACTGATCACAGATAATAAAATATTTTATGTATTTCTAATATGAAGATCATCACTAGACATAACAGCTACTAGAAAATTAGTCAAATTTGCACTCTTGGTTTCCAATTTTCAGTTCTCTCCAGAAAGTATTCAATATAATTATTCTTAGGAGCGACAAACATAAGTCTCACAGGATACATGCAGGTCTTCACTTTGATTTACAAGCTTCAGTGTTAATTAAACTAATGCCAACTATGCTAACAGTTTGGAAATCCTCTGACAAATACCCATGTAAATGACAGATCTGGAACATGTACAAATAGACAGAGGCTTGCCTGATTTTTAAAAGGTATTTTACAGACTTGGCTAGATAATTTTTAATCTGTAACTGCTCATTTTTCCTGGAAAATGCTGTCTGTAAAATCTTGGAGAGAAATTGCCCCAGAGTGCAAATTGAGAAAATTTGTGTTTGTTCTTGGGTGTGTCATTTACTAAACAAGTGATTAGTTCTATTCTATCAGTCTGTATTTTTATTTTAATGTTATTACATGGATATACTTTAAGCTAATAGATTTTAATAAAATCATTAAGTTATTGAAATTATTAATGAATCCTTGAAACCAAGAGTTGATTCTTAGAAAGATCAACAAAATTGACAGAACATTAGCGAGACTGACCAAAAAATAGAAAAAAGAAAGCTTAAATAACTAAAATCAGAAATAAAAGAGAATTATTAATAATTCAACAGAAATAAAAAGGATTATTAGAGTACTGTGAACAATCATAAGTCAACACATTGGACAACCTGCATGAAATGGGAAAAACAGATGTGAAAGTTCATCCTAAAATTCATATAGAAATTCAATAGACCCCATATAAACAAAATAATATTGAAAAATAAAAACAAAGTTGGAGGTCTCACGTTTCCTAAGTCAAAACTAACTGCAAAGTTCCTGTCATCAAAACAGTGTGATACTGGCACAATGGAAAACATAGACCAATGGAAAATAACAGAGGGCCCAGAAGGAAACTCACATAAAATGTCAAATGATTTTCAGCAAGGGTGACGAGCCTTTAAGTGGGGAAAGGACAGTCATTTCAACAAATGGTTTTGGGAAATCTGGATGATCACATGCAAAAAAATTAGCTCGTGCCCTTACTCTACAAAATATACAATAAGTAATTCAAAATAGATCAATAGACATAAACATAAGAGTTAAAACTATAAAACTCTTAGATGAAAACATAGAGATGACACATTATAGCATTGGCTTTGGCAGTCATTTCTTGAATATGACACTAAAAGCACAAGACAGCAAGGAAAAATAGATAAATTAGATTACACAAAATTTTAAGACTTCTGTGTGTCAAAAGTCACAATCAATAGAGTGAAAAGGCAATCGAAATAATGGGAGAGTTCAGCCCAGTCGCTCAGTCGTGTCCGACTATTTGTGACCCCATGGACTGCAGCACTCCAGACTTCCCTGTTCATCACCAGGTCCTGCAGATTGCTCAGAGTCCTGTCCATCGAGTCGGTGATGCCATACAGTCGTCTCATCCTCTGTCGTTCCCTTCTCCTTTTGCTCAGTCTTTCCCAGCATCAGGGTCTTTGCAAATGAGTCAGTTCTTCGCATCCGGTGGCCAAAGTATTAGAGTTTCAGCTTCACCATCAGTCCTTCCAATGAATATTCAGGACTGATTTCCTTTAGGATTGACTGGTTTAATCTCCTTGCAGTCCAAGGGACTCTCAAGAGTCTTCTACACCACAGTTGAAAAGCATCAATTCTTCGGCTCAGCTTTCTTTATAGTCCAACTCTCGCATCCACATGTGACTACTGGAAAAACCATAGCCTTGACTAGATGGACCTTTGTTGGCAAAGTAGTGTCTCTGCTTTTTAACATGCTGTCTAGGATAGTCATAACTTTCCTTCCAAGGAATAGGTGTCTTGCAAATCATATATCTAATAAAAGGTTAATACCCAATATAAAGAACTCCTACAACTTGACAACAGGAAACCAAACAACCTGAATAAAATATGGGCAATGGACTTGGATAGACATTTTTCCAAAAGATTTACAGAAGTCCAATAAGCAAAAAAGATGTTCACTGTCACTAATCATGAGGGATATGTAATCAAAACTATGAGATGTGACATCATATCCATTAGGGTGACTATTGTTAAAAAAAAAATTCAACTGTTAGCAAGGATATAGTGAAATTGGAACCCTCATGTACTATTGGTGGGAATGTCAAGTTTAGCTGCAGTAGAGAACAGTATGGTGTTTTTTCAGTATATTAAAAAAGAATTACCATATGATCCAATAATTATACTTTTGAGTATATATCCAAAAGAACTGAAAGTGCGGATTCAAGATATACTTGTTCATAGCAGCATTAGTCACAATTTCCAAATGGGAAAAGAAACCCAAGTACCTGTAGACTGATAAATGAATAAACAACATATGGTATATATATACAGTGTAATATTGTTCATCCTTAGAGAAGAAGGAAATTCTGATGCATGCTACAACAGAGATGAATGCTGAGGACATTATACTAAATAAAACAAGCACAAAAGAAAAATATTATATGATTCTCTTTGTACCGTATATCTAGAGTAGTCAAATTCATAGAAACAGAAAGCAGAATGATTTTCAGGGGCTGGTGGGAAGGGGGATGGGGAGTGTCATAAGTACAGTTTCTGTTTGAGGTAATGAAAAAGTTCTTAAATTGGGGTGTTGGTAATGATTGCACAACAAAGTGAGCACACTGTTTGTAAGCTATAGGTTTATAAGTGATTACAGTTTAACTTTGTTATTTTCGTGTTATGTGTATTTTGCCATTTTAAATTTTAAATTATGAACTTTAACAATACAAATTAATGAGACAGCATGATGTTATAGAAAGAACAAAGCCTTTTAGATCATGATTGAAATGATTCTGCCACCTTCTAGGGTTATTACTTCAGGAGTATTGCCTTATCACTTTGACACTCACATTCTTCGTATTATTCTATGACTACTTTGTAAGAGTCTGATAAGGAGTAATGGAGATGATGTATTCATAGTCCCTGGGATTCCCAGGTGGCAGAGTGGTAAAGAATCCACTTGCCAGTGCAGGAGATGCAGGAGACTGGGTTTGATCCCTGGGTCAGGAAGATCCCTGGAGCAGGAAATGGCAATCAGCTCCAGTATTCTTATGTGGGAAATTCCATGGACAGAGAAGCCTGGCAGGCTACAGCCCATGGGATCGCAAAGAGTTGGACACGACTGAGTGACTCAACATGCACTCACTTATAGTCACTGATACAGCACTTGGCTCTTAATAGATATACAGTAATGACTGTCTCTTTGTATTTGCCCCCAGTAACAACATAGTGTAATTGACTGCAAATTGGCCTCTATGATGTAAAACACAAGTATCAATGTAACTTATGTGGAGCTAGTAGATTTTCTACAGCATATTATGGTTTACACAAGACTTTCATATAATATGTTCTTTTTATAACCTCTCAAGGTAGACATCATCAGTATTATTTTACCAATGGATGATTTAGAAGTGAAAGATATTATACAGTTTGCTTTAGATCACATGTTGCCCTGATTCAGCATGGTATTTTCCTACTGCTAGTTCAATGTCATTTACATTATACAACTAGGAAGGGAAAAAAATTAAAGCTCTATATGAAACCACACCTTGAGAAGAAAATTAATTTTTGAGAAATAAGTTTGTCTGGTTGATTAGGAAAGTTAAATTTAGGGATTATATCTTATCTGTCACTTGGTCTTACTTTGTAGCCGTAGTTTAAAGCCTTGGATGTACTAGGTACTCAATAAACATTTGTTGAAGTGGTAAAAACTATTGATCTGAAATACTGAATTTGAGGCATGGTTCTTTATACATACTGTTCATATCACTTATGTAGCAATTTAAATTTTTAATTTTTCATCCTGATTGTATTTTCATAAAATTCATTAAAATGCTAAAATTTAACATTGATAAATTGTATCTTGGGGAAAGAATTTAACAAACATCTGCCTGGTATAATTACCATAAGCACAGAATCTTTGGCAATGCGATTTAATAGAAAAAAATTTTGGACAGGAATCAGGAGGACTTTTTATTTTCATTCTGGGTTCCAGGATTAGCTCTGTTCCTATTCAGCTATCCTTGAGCAGAATATTTAAATGCTTCCTGCCTGAATGTCTACATTTCTCTACTTGAGATAATATTCATTCTACCTGTGTTGTAAGCTTGATTTTTCCAGATCATGAAATGGAGTATAACATAGTGGTTCAAATCACTTAGTAGCTTTGTGATCATAAGCAAACCTCTCTACGTCTCTATCTATAAACAGAGATAATAATAGTATCTGTCGTCAAGTTTACTATGAGGAGCATATAAGTTACTGTTTATCCAGCATGTAAAGCAATACTTGACATATAGCAAGTACTCTGTAAGTATAAATTTTTTGTGCATGGGCATGTGTGTGCACTTTAAAAAGTGTAAACGTATATTTGTAATATTAAGGTCAACTAGTATTTGTTGCTCTGGTTCAGTATATGCATTCCAAGCACTTGAGTCAACTTCCTCATTTGAAAAATTGGATTAAATTCTCTTCTATTTCATTTGTGTTTCTGATCATTAAATACTCTATCTCCCCTGCCCGATAGGATAGAGATAAATATATAGACATCTATCATGAAGCTAGAAAAAAATATTCTCCCCTCCCCCCCATAAAAAATGAAAAAATTTAAGTAGGAAAGAAAGAAGAGAATGAGCAGACTATGGAAGCCAACTGATATGAGTGTTTGTTGATCAGTCATTTAAAGGTACATGGACTTCTCACATGGGAGTCTTCAGAGCGGCCCTTGAAGAAGAGGAAAGAATGCATGAAAACCACAGCTAATAAGAGATCCTCCCATTCCTTTAGCCACATCCAACCTGACTCCAGACACAGACTGCTTTTAAGTGGGGAAGTACTATAGCGAGGAAGAGAAAGGAGGGGTCTGTCTTGAACAGAACCAGCTGCATGGCTGACTGCAGACTCCCACCATTGGCTAATACTGTGCATAGTACATGGAGGTAGTGTTGGGTAGGATTCCTGGCTTGCCTGGGACCAAAGATTGGCCTCAAATGAAGAAGGTGTGGGGTTTATTTATTTAATATCAAGGTATGATTGATTGGTAGTAAAATGTTCACTTTAATGAGTTTAGATCAATTCATATTAATTTTGATAAATTTCAAATTGTTTTGTTGTGGATATTATATATATATTTTAATTGAGCTAAGTTTGAAGGAAAATCTTGTTTTGATCATTATGCCAACTATGAAGTAAGGTCATAAAATAAGTCCAACTTTTTAAGTGTGTTCTAACGTTCTGATGAATATTCATAGAATATTCAATATTCTAAGTGGTTGTTTGATGATTTCAAATAGGAAAAACCCAAATAAAGGTTTTCACTCACTCTATAAAAGTTTACCTGGTTAGATAGCATCACTGACCCAATGGTCATGAATTTGAGCAAGTTCCAGGAGATAGTGAAGGGCAGGGAAGCCTGGTGTGCTGCAGTCTATGGGGCTGCAAAGAGTCAGACATGACTGAGCAACTTAGCAAAAACAAACAAAAGTTTACAAAGCCAAAATCAAATGAAGAGTGAAGTAAGTTATGTTCATTGGACAACAGAGGCCCACTCTGATGGAATAACACACTAGATGGCGAGGCAGGTAAAAGAAGGAAGAGAAATAGCCTTTGCTTTAGATATTTGACTTAGTTTCTAACATTGCCACTAAAATTTTGCTTATTTAATCAATCATTGTAGTCATTGTGATTAGACGATACTAGGGAAAAGGCATAACTAGTCAAGCATGAAACACTGGTAGGAGACATACATAGTATGTGCTGGTTAATTGCTTATATCACATCATGTATTATTATGACATCGTTTCTGCTTGTGAATTTGTTGATCTTCTCAGTAATCAAAGAAGAAAACAGGTGCTGGTTCAAAACACTGACCCAAGCAATGATCCCTTTCTGTTTTTCCATCTGAAGTCATTATTTACAATTCTGTTCTTCTAGTTCAGTGGTAAAAAAAAGTCCATAGACATCTAAAGCCTGAGTAAAGTTCACGTAGGGTCAAATTCCAGAGGGCAAAGCATTATTCTTCCTCCCAACCCTGTTACTTGGTGGTCACACATGCTTGTGCCAACCCAGGCGGCAGAGAATAAGGGCTGCAATTTTCATTAGGATCACTAATTCCTCAAAAGTGCATGTAGAGGGCTATTGGCCTTTTAGAGTCATGAATTAAGCAGAATAACAGAAGGTAGCCTGTCAAAAGACCATAAGCAGGCTGCAGGTTGTATTGGCAGTACCAGTTCTGCATAATGTTTCCAGTTGGCATGCAGTCATGCGTGAACTTAAAAGAATAAAAACTTAGATTTCTTTCCTCCTATCATCAAAATTGCATCTGCCGCTTCAACATATTTATACCTTTGAAAATGCATTTTAAGGAGCAAAATTTTCAATACTCAGAAATAAACTTTACGAATGTAAATGTAAGACTTACTGCTGCTGTGTATTCATACCTACCGTGGATTATGTAAATACTGTAAAACCATCCAAACAGCATCTAAACTTCAGGTGTGATTTCTAATTCCTCATACCGTATACACTCAACTGTTTTGATTTCTTTTAAAAAAAAGGTACCGTGACAATCATTAGAAAATATATACTTATATATTTCTCAAGAAACACAGATTCCATAACATTGGTATTTTCCTACAGCTTCAGAAAACACCTGCCATCGAAGGTCATATGGTTAATCTGAGGTTGTTGGGGGGAGACTCAGGGAGGGAACTTGGTGCTCTGAATTTGACGGTTGTGCCGATAATATTTATAACATAGGTACTGACATCACCTGCCGAGGTTCAGACACGGGCTAGGAGACTGGAGGAGGAAGAGCTCTGGTATAATATCTGCATGTAATAAGAGAAGATAAGCAAAGAAATACCCTATTCTGAACAATGTCAAGAATGCCATTGTGCATTTGTGGGTAGCAGTATTAGCTGTCACATGTCTCTCTGTTCCCTTTAGCATCCTAAGAATTAAAAAGGTAATGCCAAGTGCGAACATTTATGGAGCAGCTGCCATATGTCAGACACCGTAGAGTGTGTACACAAACTCATTATGATTAATCTCTGCATCATGTCTTGCGATCAATAAATCATAGTCACCATTATATGAGGGAATCAATTGAGAATAATGAGAGTGCTTGACTAAATAGCAGGGCTCTAGAATCCTAATCTAAGCGACTCTCCAAATTCTCCATTGTAAACTGTTTTGGCTGCAGTATTGGGAATTTTCCAGAGGGATACACTGGAAGGCTAGGGACCTGGTAGATTTTAGTGTGTGTTTGAATGAAATAACACATAAGCTGTTAGTCCTGACAGAGTGGAGAAGCTAGTGAGGCCAATAGCGAATTTACAGCTTGACACAAAGTGGAGGGAGGCAAGAGGCTGGAGGATTAAGTGAATTCATGGAGAACAAAGAGAAATCTGGAAGTAGAAGGAGAGCATGGTAGTCAAGAGGCAAAGCCTTTGGAAGCGATAAAGTGATCCAAAGTGCTGAAGAAGAACAGATGTAAAATTATTTAAAATAAATAGAGGTGGTGAGGTCCTTACCCCATGTGACTCATTAGGGATATCGCCTGAAAAGGATTTGGGTCTTTTACAATACAAAGTTCAGTGCTCCATGCCATAAAAGTGGTCAGTGTCTCAGAATCCATTATGTTCATTAGAATAGAATTGTACATCTCCCTTGGCATTTGACCATTATCTTGTGGAATAATAACATAAGTTACATACTCATATGTAACTTATTTGGAATCAGCTGTGATTTTTTATTTCTGTTGGTTTTTAATATTTTGAAAGATGTAATGGTATGAAGTTAATGTAGCAAAAATGCAGTTCCAGAAAAAAGGTTATATTTTACTCACAGATAACTTCAGTTTATAGAATCAAGGATTATGTGAGTGAGGTCACTTTTATATGAGTAACTTTTTTTTTTTTTTTTTTCGTTTTCAGCAAATTTATACAACTGATTTTTCCTTGGTAAAATATCATCAATCACATTGAAAAGATTTTGGAACTATGATTTAGAAGATTATACTCACAGAAATAGAGCTTGAGGCATCTCACTTGCCTTAGTTTTCTCCTTTTTATTTTTTTCTTCAGTTACCTTATAATTCATTGTTTTATTTTATTTTTTTGGCACTCAAGTTAATGTTGCCAATGTTTAAAAATTAATGACACTAGGAAACAGTTTAATTTTTAAATATTTCCCTTTAGCTATTCACATTAACATTAAGGAATGAAGTTTACTTAGATGTCTTTTTATATATCCTACAAAACCAGTTGTAAGTAGGTATAATTATTAGAGAAATTAATTCTTTCTGCCTGTCAGGGATCAAGTATACTTGCTCTTCACATATGAAATATGAAAAATTTATAGACTAGATTGCTATTAAGTGAGGAAATCTAGTTATAATTCAAATTTTCATTTAAAAATTATTTTTATCTGTTTTATCCTAAGTGATATACTTTTTCACTTTTTCTTCCATTATTTACTGTGAAGTTACTGTAAAACAAAATAAAATAAGATGATAAAAATTAAAAAAAATAATGGCAGGGCCTCTCCTTGGCTCTTTGTTATTCTCTGTTCCATCTTGTCTTCACAGTTCTTTTGTTTTCAGAGGCAGCCAAAACACTTTGGATATTTATGCCAAAGGACATGAGTCTGTGATACTATGGATCCATCCTGCCAAGTTTTAAGTTTTTTCTTGGGCAGCGTAAATTACGTTAAAGGTAATGGACTCCTCTAATTCATGGTTCTTAGGAAACTTTACTTTTTCTTTCATGCAATGCCCTATTATCTTTCAATTCAGCAAACTTAAATATCATCAAATATCCTTCCACAGTGATCTCAGTCTTAGAGGGCTAGCTTACTATGTAATGCATACTTTGGTTCTTAGAGAATAAATAATAAAACTCTTCATACACTTGAATTTGATAATCAGTGTGTAGCTGAAAGTGTTGAATGTTTCCCATTAAATTACTCTGTCATCTTTCAGTTTGGTCTGTCTGAGAATATCCTGTTGGCCTTGCACTTTGTACATCACCGTTTCAGAACTCATGCTCACTATGAGCTCAGGACCTCTAAATATTTGTTCCTTTTGCATACCATGAATTCATGTGCACATTTTTATTTATTTATTTTTTCATATGCACATTTTTAGAGACAAGAGATGACGGTGATGTTTGATTGCCTTTCAGAAAAATCAATCAGGTCAGACCTGGGAAGTCATAACAACCAACGCGGTTGATACACTTAGTGTTTACTAGGTATTTGCTGGGACTTTGGGATTACTGTTGCAAGTCTTAAGACAGTTTCCTGGACCACATCCCAGTGACAGTGGGTTCCTTCACATCCACAGATCTGTGGAGAGGCTCTTCATATCACTGTCCCAGAAATCCATAAATCCATCCTGTCACTGAGAGAACGGTGTTGCGAGACAGCCTGCAGCACGCTGCTGCCCTTGTAAACAGCCCCAGCACCCGTAGAAGAATGACTCTGGATCTGTCTTTATATGCTGCTTGACATCAGAGTTCCGTATGCATTCAGAGGGATAACTTTTAAAATGACAACCTCAGTTCTTATTAAGATTTAAAACTCTTGTGAAATAATCAGATGCAGTCAACGTGCTGATCAAATAAATCCATTTTCCTCTCTGGTGAGGGACCCTAAATTTCCAAGTCTTATATTTTAAATGTGGGCTTATTTTTGAGAATAGTCATTTATTTTAAAGGGAGCCTAACTGGTCTGTCTATCCCCAATTTAAATATTCAGGATGCCATATCAGTCAATTTTTAGACAGTATCTTATACACTTTTCTCTCTGAATATATGCATATTTTTCATTTAATATGAAGAAATTTCAACTTACAGTTGCGTATTTTAATAAAGCACCTTTAATTTCCAGTACTTTCCTTTTGGATATAATTGTATGTAAAGGAATGCATTTATCTCTGGCTTAAACCACTGTTTGGCTTCATCTGTGGGCAGTGTGTTTAAGGAAGTCAATTTATGATACCTTGTGAGAATTTTTTTTTTCCAGGTGAACTGTAGCTTTGTGGTTTTCCAAGGAACTTTTTGGCATTCAGGGCCATTTTTAGTGCTGTGCAAAGCAATCCTTGGTGCTTTCTGGAGAACAGACTACTTAAAATTCATATGAACACATAGGATGTCATATATATATGTATTTGGAATAACCGCTGAAGTGTTTCTCTCTTTAATTGGGGGTGGTCTGTGCTAACTCAGAGGATAGACACTGTCAGCTGTTTTCAGTCTACTGTTTTTGGGGGTGCATGGTAAAATCTCTGCTTCAGTATATGTTTCCACTTTCTCAAGGCCACAGTTTTCTCTCCTTCCAGCTCTATCTTGGTGGGCAGAGAGCAGGAAAAGCGAACTGTCATCATGCAAGCGTGGCAGGCGGGCACGCATCTTTGCCCTGCCACCAAGCAAGCCCCGATGCTCAATTCCAGTGATGGTTAAATCTTAATCACTGCACCCATTATTCTTTCTTTCTGATGTCATACAGTGCATACGCCCTCTAACAGTCAGGAAATCAAGGCATCGCTAACATTCTGCTAACACAGTGCTAGAAAGGCAAGATTGCCTCTCTGTGGCGAACCGTTTGTGTCTCTTCTCTCAGCTCCTAGGAATTGGCAGATTCACCCCTTTCTTGATGTCACCCAATTTTTCCAGGTAGTCCTCATGGGCATGGTCTCAGATGAACCCCAGCCTAGCACAGCATCTCTCTGGCCCTCTGCACACTCTGGGGTCAGGATGCAGAGGGTTCCACTGGCAAAGAGTTCAGATGCTCCGCAAAGGGCAAGGGCTCTAGTGACAGGTGTCAAGAGATCAAAACAAAGGATTAAATGTGACCAACTTACATCCTCCAGAGCCGGTATCTGCTCTAGACTAAATGTTCGTGTCCTCCAGAATTCATATGGTGAAGCCTTAATCTCCGATGTGGTGGTATTTGCAGTTGGAGACTTCAGGAGACAATTAGGTTTGGGATGAGGTCATGGAGGTGGAGCCCCCATGATGGGACTGGGGCACTTATAAGGGGATGAAGAGACCAGAATTCTCTCGTTCTCACATACATACCAAACACTCTCTTTATCTCTCCTTCCCTCCCCTTTCTTCTCCCTCTTTGTGAGGAGATAGCACAAAAGTGCTATCTGTAAGCCAAGAAGAAAGCCCTTACTAGACATCAGATCTTCTGGCTTCCTGACTTCCCAGCCTCCAGTTTGTGCAGTTAGCCGCCCAGCAGCACAAATTAAGATGACACCTCGTGTGTCTGGCTGGATACATGGAGCCATTTACCTCTTTGCACAGGCATAGCGTGAGTCCCTCCCATGCATCTTTGGGTTTGTTTTTTTGTTTTTGGCTGAGCTGCAGGTGGGATCCTAGTTCCCTGACCAGGGACCAAACCCATGGCCCCTGCAGTGGGAGCACAGAGTCTCAATCACTGGACCACGAGGGATGTCCCCCTCTGATTCATCTTCAATCCTTAGGAAACCCATGGAGGCACAGTGGTAGGGCAAGAGCCCACCAGTACCTCTCCCACAAAAGAGACTCATTTCTAATATTCTCTCTAACAGTTTTGAAAGAATAGAGGCAGGTGGTCTTCTCGGGGTCACAAAAATTACTCCCAGCCACCTCCTGGAAAAGGTCTGCTTTGATCAACTCACCCTGCATTTTGCAACGTGGGCATGACAGTGACCATCTTGAAGCCTCAGCCAAAGCTGAGACTATGCATCTTCGTTCTAACAGACACTACAGAAAGGTCTCCACAGAAAATATGGTTTTATTGTTCACTAACGTGGCTGCGCTCTTGCTTATGAGGCAACATTTCAGCACGTGGCTGGATAGTTTAGAATTGCCAACGAACACTTGAGTTTCTTTCAATCTCAGTCTTCCCCCTTTAGTTTACACATTGAGTCTATTTAAAATATAATTCCCAGTTAGATCTTAAATGATCGCTTAAAGATAACAGATGGATTTTTTCCTTCCCCAAGGCAGTGGCTGTGTCTGTGAGGAGTCCCCTCTCTGTGTCTGTAGCAGGGAGTGAGTGGGTCCTGGGAACACCGTGTTGTTGGTTGGAGGTGGGCGGTCACTGTGGAGTCGTCATATCTGTATCCTTTAATCCTACGCTGGGATGTGTAGGCAATGCCCCTGAAGCCTATAGCCTTGCATTTAAAGTCATTACCAGTGGTTGCTCTTCATCTTGATCCCATTCCTTTGCTCATTCAACTTTATCCTCATCAGTTCTGCATCCCCTCGGTGGGACATGTGCAATTAAAAAAAATTGTGGTAAAAATTTTAATATAAAGTTTAACATCTTAATCATTTTTAAATGTACAGTTCAGTAAAGTGCATCTACATTGTTGTGAAGTGCATATTCAAAATGTTTTCATCTTGCAAAGATGGAATTCCATATATGCTAAACAACAATTTCCCTTTTCTCCTCTTCCTAGCTTCTGGTAGCACTGTTTTACTCTGTTTTTATGAATCTGACTACTTTAGATACCTCATATAAGGGGAACCATATAGTATATGTCTTTTTGATTCTGATTGATTTCACTTAATATAATGCTCTCATGTTCATTCATGTTGTAGTGTAGGACAGGATTTCCTTTTTAAAGGCTGAATAGTATTCCGTAGTATGTATGCTTAGTTCAGTCACTCAGTCATGTCTGACTCTTTGCGACCCCATGAAGCACAGCACACCAGGCCTCCCTGTCCATCACAAACTCCCAGAGTTCACTCAGACTCATGCCCATCGAGTCGGTGATGCCATCCAACCATCTCATCCTCTGTCGCCCCCTTCTCCTCCTGCCCCGAATCCCTCCCAGCATCAGGGTCTTTTCCAATGAGTCAGCTCTTCGCATGAGGTGGCCAAAGTACTGAAGTTTCAGCTTCAGCATCAGTCCCTCCAATGAACACCCAGGACTGATCTCCTTTAGGATGGACTGATTGGATCTCCTTGCAGTCCAAGGGACTCTCAAGAGTCTTCTCCAACCCATAGTTCAAAAGTATCAATTTTTCGGTGCTCAGCTTTCTTCACAGTCCAACTCTCACATCCATACATGACCATATGTATAGACCGCATTAAAAAATCCATGCATTTGCAGATGGCTATTGAGGTTGATTCTGTCTCTTGCCAATGAATGTGGACATGCAAATCTCTCTTTGAGATTCTGTCTTTAATTTTAGGGGGGTTAAAAACCCCAAAGTGAGATTGCTGGATCATATGGTAAAACTATTCTTAATTTTTCAAGGAATTTTCATATTCTTAAAAATAGTGGCTGCATTATTTTACATCCCTGTCAATAGTGCACAAAAGTTCTAACTTCACCTCATTTTTCCCAACACTTGTAATTCCTAGTTGTATTGTTTGTTTTCTCTCTTTTAAAATATGAAGTAGCCATTCTAATGGGTATGAGGTGATATCATGGTTTTGCTTTGAATTTCTCTGATTAGTGATGGTAAGTATCTTTATATGCTTATAGATGTGTGAGAATTTTTTCTTTTAGCTATACAACTGATATCATTGCATGGACCTAATTTCACACTGTTTGAAATTTCCCCTAAAACCAAACCAAAACAAACTCTGAAACCTAACTCCAAATTGTTAGGATTACTGTTTTACATTCCCCTGCGTACGTGCATGCTCACTGTGTCTGGCTCTCTGTGACTCCATGGACTGTAGCCCGCCAGGCTCCTCTGCCCATGGGATCCTCCAGGGAAGCATACTGGAGTGGGTTGCCATTTCCTACCTCAGGGAATCTTTCCAACCCAGAGATCAAACCTGTGTCTCCTGCATTGGCAGGCAGATTCTTTACCACTGAGCTATGTGGGAAGCCCCTTACATTCCCCTCGACTCCTTATAAATCTCTGGAATTAACTACCTCCAAATTTTCGTCTCCTTATCCAAGTTTCCCACTCTCCTCACATTTGTCTCTCTCTCTCCCGTGTCTCTGTAAGTCTTCACTTAGTTAGAGACTAAAGTTTCAACCAGGGGCTGAAATGATATCATGTGTTTTCTCCTGGGTGTTAAATCCTTTAATTCACAAGTAGTAAAAGCAAATACCTCAATAAGGTAAAACGCTAAATACTTTTTTGATAAGGTAAGGCTGAGTGGATGAAATGTTTAAATGGAATGCTCTGTGTGAGACACTCTGGAGAGTGGGCATCACCACGGTAGAAGAAGCTTCTGAGTCATAACTTCTGGCAAATGTTTACCCACCGACAGTGGAAGCTGTCCTCCTGGGGCTCTTAGACCGGTTCCCATGGATGCTGTTTGCTAACACTGACTGTCTTCCCTCCCTGCTCATACACACTGCATGCTGCCACCCATCTGTTGCCTCGTCAGAATAGTTTGGGCCAGACATTTCTGTGATTTCTGCATAGAACTGTACTTGAACTGGAGAATTTGCTGCACAGAACTTCAGTGCAAGTAGAAACATACAGCTCCACTTTTCTGCTTTGGGCAACTATCTGAGAGAAACTTATAATGTCCCTATTATTTAAAAAAATTATGTCATAAATCCTAATTTCTCACACTTTTCTGTTGTAACATTCATCCTGCCAAAGGTTTCTCATGTAAAATTTTATTCCTTATTATTAATTCCTCCTTGATTTTAGAGGTGACTGTCTGACTGCTATATGCAGATGGTTAGGACAGTGTGGTACACAGTCGTCTCAAGTCCTTTGTATCTTTTGCAGCAAGGTTCTGAGATGTGACCCTTGCCTTCATTCCCAGCAGGCTTTTTCCCTCTCAAATTATTTCTGGAACTATCTTGAGCAGTACCAATTACTTTGCAGTGCCTCTGGTGCTCTGCATTTGCTCTGCTTCTGTCCTTGCCATCCCTTCTCTCTGCAGCACTATCATCCTACTGACCTTGCCAGAGTCGAGCTGGAAGAGCTTTGTAAAGAGAGCCACGGCCGTACCCCATTTCCCTCTGTCCCCGACCCTGGTTTCAGTTCACTTCAGTCCTATGGGTTCTCATCCCTCACTGTGGAGACTGCTCTTCTGTCTGGCCACACTGTACGTCACTTGAGGACAGGGATGATATTATATGTATGTATGGATCTGTCTGTCTATTGAGTATTTCTACTTCCCTGCACAATACCTCCTGCACAATCGACACTCACTAAATATCTCAAAAAATGACAATTAAGCATTCTTAAAGTTTTGTCTGCAGGAAGTAACAAATTGAGCTCTTGGAAGGCAGGGATAGGTCCTAAGATTAATTTTCCACTTCTCACAGAACTTAACAGTACTTTATGCATATATGTTACTAAAAAAATAAACAAAAGAAGTTAAATGTAAAGCGAGCATAGTACAGTTATTAGATCACAGGCTCCAGTGACAAAATATGAGTTCAAATTCAGTCCTCGGATGATGGATTGGAGCCATAAGTCCTCCACATAATTCTCTCCATCCATCTCTCTCTTATATGGGATTTTTTTTATTATTATTATTAACTTCTATTTTGTCAATTTTTTTCTATTTCATTTTTTCCCCACCACCTGTCTTGTCCTTCTTTCTCTTCCCCTGAGCATGCTTGTAGACACCTGTGTGCGCCATGTGTGTTTGGGAGTAAGTATGGATGGTTTGGGCTTCCCAGGTGGTGCCAGTGGTAAGGAATCTGCCTGCCCATGCAAGAGACACAGAGATGTGGGTTCAATCCCTGGGTCAGAAAAGTGCCCTGGAGGAGGAAATGGCACCTGACTCTAGTACTCGTGCCCGGAGAATCCCATGGACAGAGGAGCCTGGCAGGCTGCAGTCCGTGGGTTCACAAAGAGTCAGACACGACTGAGCACTGATGTGCACACAATGGGCAGCTTGCTGACCATGAGACCGTCTGAATGTAACTAAGAAAAATTAGAAGCGGAGACTAACAGTGAATTCAAATGCCTTCAACAACACAAACATAAATAAAATTATACAAAAGGTAAGAACAGTTAAGCAGAGGAGCAGTAAATTTGTTATAGTTCCACTTCCTTTTGTTTTGAGACTTGAGCCTTCTTATCCTTCTGTTTTATGTTTTTCCAGTCTCCTCTGTTCCCTCTGCTTTTTCTCCCCTCTCCCATCCACAAGTCATCTTTTCAACGCTACTTTAGCTTGTTGTTAAAACCAGATTTACTTTAACTTCTGAACGGTGGGAGAAAAGGAGATTGTTCTTTGGAATGAAATCAGGACAAGTGCAAGACATTCAAAAAATAAGGGCCTGGGTCGTCCAGGCTCCCCTCCAGCTCAGTGGGAGCTGTGGTCCCGAGTGTGGGGCCATAATAGCTCCTGGGACCCCGCCGTAGGCATGAGGCGAGGAAGGGGCAGCAAGGGGCCCGCAGTCAAGAGAAATGTGACTGAGTTCTGCTCGCGGTGTCCACATTTTCTTTGTCTGTCATGTCATTAACCCGCTGTTTTCTTATTTCTGTGGTCTGCCCTTTAAAATACAGCAATCTCATTGTTCTTTTTATCTTTGTTTTCTCTTGTTACCTTGATGCCACTGAGGGGAAAATCCCTGTTGTTGAGTGTTCCGTTGGATAAATAAAGTAAGCATTTCTCAGTACATTTAACTGTTAGAAATCATAGGTTTTCAAGGAATAAATGACTGGCTAATTCAACCATATGAAGAGCACATTTTTAAAGCAGAAGAAAAAGAGCTCATTCTGTATTCTTTCCATTCCATCATGCTCCTCTCAGAGTGTGAATCCCAGTACAGAACACCTCAGAGAATTCCTCTGAAATGCAGAAACCTTCCTTGGCTTTCTCTTAGATACTTTCAGCCCTTTCATAATAATTGATGTCACTTAACATTGCTTTAGATTGAACTAGTAGGATAGGATCAGCCACTTTTGCTTCTTTTTTAAATAAGGGCCAGTACAATGTATTCTTTTCTGAAGCCGATTTTCTTTTTAAGGATAACTGATATTTTAATAATTTGTGGATGGGTCATTTTGACTTGCAAGCAATTTGAAGAGTCTAATAAATATATAGAACTCATGACATGTATGAAGGACCTTATTTGCAGACCCCTGGAATGATGACATGACTCCCTTCATAATGAAAATCAAGTGAACTTTACTGACATTGTATGTATATATACTAAGTCACTTCCATCGTGTCCAACTCTTTGCGACCCTATGGACTGTAGCCCACCAGGATTCTCTGTCCATGGGATTTTCCCTGCAAAGAATACTGGAGTGGGTGGCCATTTCCTTCTCCAGAGGATCTTCCCGACTCAGGGGTTGAACCTGAGTCTCTTACGTCTCCTGTATTGGCAGGCGGGTTCTTTACCACTAACATGGTACAAAATTATCCACTAGAAACAAGGAAACAGCTTTAAGGTTCATGCACTGATGACACAGCATTACTTCAAAATAATATAAATTTGTAATGTATCTTTTTCTGCTTGCCTTTAAATAGCAGACTGGCATTTTTACCAAGTATTAACCTAGTGTCCAGACTTTTTTTTTTTTAAATTGTGTATACTTTCTAATGTGAATTAATAAAGAAACCTATTAACTCAATAGTATTCCTTCAGTTAAACATGTTTTATATAGTGGTCTACAAATGAGGAAAAACTCAACTGCCTAAATAACAACAACAGCAAAGTCTAGGAAAAGTGATATTATTTTTTACTGATCCAATTGGCAAGGATCAAAATAAAATATACAAGAGAAAATGAGGAAAGAACGACCTCATATACTGCTCGTGGGAGGGTAGTTTTGTGTAAACTATCTAGAACACAGTTTATCAATAAATATTAAGTAAATATGGACTTCCTGGTGGCTCAAATGGTAAAAGAATCTGCCTGCAATGCGGGAGACCTGGGTTTGATCCTTGGATGTTAACTCACTTCATAATCACAGCTCCACTTCTAGGAAATAATTATAGGTGAACAATTATGTCCATAAAAAATTCACTATAGTATTATGTATGATAAAATCAGAAGTCATGTAAATGTTCACTGACAGGACCAATACATTTTGATAGTGAACATTAAGTAGAATTCTTAGTCTATTAGAAACTGTTTTTAGAAAATACAGTAAATGGCATGGTGATATATTAATAGTTTGTAAAACAGTATACTTAAAAACTGCATAAAAGAACTATAAAGACTGGTACTGATTCAAAATGGCGGCCAGCTCAATTGGCTCTTGCCCCAGAATGAAGTCTGGAGAATCACCTGCTAAGTAAAACGGATCATCTACATTAGGGAAGTTCCTAGTGTGAGTATCGGACTCAGAGAAAGTGAGGATAGAGCTTCAGGTAATGCTGGCTTTCTCAGTAGTCAAGGGAAAAAGAAGGAAAATGTGAAGAGCAGCTTACTTTCAAGATGAAAGCCTTTTACCTCAGAAGAAAACCCTCCTTAAATTGGAAATTGCATGACTCCCAGCATCTTGGTTGCCTGCTCATCACCCAGTCGCCTTACAGGCAAGATCCCTGTCGTCACTTATACTCACTCACATAAAGCTGATGCCAAGGCCCTCACTGGGGGAAAGTCCTGTGAGGAAGCTGACCTATACAGTTGCCAAGGAAACCTATGCCAGTTACAGGTACTACACATTTTAATTGCTTGGTAGTAAATGTGACTGACCAGCCAGCAAACACCAAATGCTGGAGGAAAACCGGCAGTATGGACAAAACGCATCAAAATTAAAAAGAATGAAAGAAAAAAAAGAAACAGTACATATTAACCCAGTCTGTTTTTTCTTACCTTGAGTTGAAATTGAATAATTTGATCTAAAAACAGATTTCATGTTCTGGGGAAAAATAACAGCAAAATTTCAGTGAACCCCTTTCTCTCAAGAGACCTTGATTATTCTGATGACCAGTTTAGTTCCATTCAAGCCCCCAAACTAGGTGCCAACTTCCTGGGGCAGTTAATTAGATCCGTCAGAGTTTATGTCCAGGAGGACTTTGCAGTCTTGCCAAGTAATTGACAACTGAAATTCTTTCTGGTTTCAATCCAAATATTTATTCTTAATATGGTAAAACTTCAGGATTTGTAGTATTTACATAGCTCCAAACCATTTCCATTGCTGCAAGACATGGGCCATCTATAAATCTCACGTGGTAATCACTGACATTTGTCTTTGTTATTGTCACCTGGTATCTTCATCAATGTCAAAATAAGAGTCTTAAAAATGAAGCTCTACAATTTTACTGGCCCGACAACAGGAGTTTTACTGGATAAACCCTCTTTTCTGCGTGGCAGAGACGAGGCAGCCAAAGCATCTCTGACAGCTGTTGCATGATGGAGTGGGATAAAGGTCACTTCCTGCAAATGTTGGGGATTTTAAGAATCCCACAGGCATTGGAGGAATAATTGGACTCAACAAGCAATCAATCATATTTGAAACTTGTGAAGTATATCTAAGGACCAAAGGTCAGGATTTAATGTCCAAATTCACCCAATTGTTCAGACGGGTCTGGAAGTGAAAAGATTTGATTTCAGAGACATTTATTTGCAGAAATTTACATGGAGTTGAATATAAAATGCAGAGGTTTTTTTCCTATTTTCTTTTAGAAATCTTTCTAGAGAAAGTAATATGATAAATTAGAAATTAAAAGCGCCTCCCTAAACTTGATGACTTATTATCCAAGTAATTAATATTAACATATTAAAGTTTTTAACTAATTTTTTTCTTAAAGATTCTTTTTTTCAGAAACTGAGTTAGATAGTATATCGACTTTAATTGATGTTAACAATTTTAAGAACTAAATTAAAGAAGTAATAAAAAGCGATAATATGATAATTACTATTTAGGGTCCTATAAGACATTAAGTTGGCAACTTAATTTTAAATCACCTGGTTTTCTTCTATATTCATGTATTATTAAGTGAGGTTTTACTTAAGTAGCTGTACGTAGTATTGGGGAGATATGAAAATAAAGACCTGTGTGTCGGTGTCCTTCAAGACACTTTAAACCCTTTATTGAGTGTGGCAGATTCCTAATTGTCCCTAAATACTCTTTGTCCTCTTCTTCTTCTTTTTTTTTAATTGCAATTTCTTATTTTGAAATATGTTGCTTTCCAGAAGATGCAAAACAGCTCAGAGAGTTCCAGCATATCTTGACCCAGCTTCACATAGTGATCATATTTTGTATAAACACAGTAGACGGTCAAAACCGGGAGTCTGACATTGGTACGCTACTCTTAACTCACGGTCAGATTTTATATAGATTTCAACAGCTGCTAAATACACTCTTTTCTCTCTGTCTTTTGTTTTATGTGTATAGTTCTTTGAAATCTGATCACAAGGATAAATTTGCTTGACCGTCTTTACAGTCTGTATTACGATTCGGAAACACAGGTCTTCCATCAGCGCCTAGGCAATCCTTTGTTACTCCTTAACACTCACACTCTCTTCCTAGATCCTAACGTCTGACAACAACTGATGAGTTGCTCTTAACACTCTAATTCTGCCATTTCAGGAACAATATATAAACAAAATCATATTGCATGCAGCATTTTGAGACTGGCTTTTTTTTTTTCATTCAGCATAAGAGTCCTTGAAATTCTTCTAAATCATTGTGTGTATCCATAGTTTTTTTCCTTTGTCTTTACTGCACCATAGTTTACTTATCTATTCTCTAGTTGAAACCCTTTGGGGTTCTTTCCAGCTTTTGGCTACTACAAGTGAAGTGGTTATGAACATTTGTGAACATGTGCCCATTGAGCGTGCTTTCATGTCTCTAGGCTAAATACAGAGGAAGGCTGAGTTGTACCGTGTGTGTTGTTAGCTTCATAGGAAAACACCAAACAGCTTTCCAGAATACTTATGATATTTTACATTTCCTTCTACAACATGTGAGAAATCCAATTGCTCTGTATCTTTGTCTTCACTGGGTAATTTCAGTATTTTAAAATTTTAGCCATTTCAATAGGTATGCTATAGTATCTCATGTAGTTTTAATTTTCATTTCTCTGATGGGTAATGATGAACATCTTTTCTTTCATATGCTTATTTGCCATCTCTGTAATGTCTTTTGTCTATTTTCTATTCAGTTTTTTTTTATTTTGAGATTAGAGAATTCTTCATGTATTATAGACAAAGATTCCATCTCTTAGATATGTGATTTAAAAATATTTCTGCTAGTTGATGGCTAGCTTTTCATCCTCTTAACAGGATCATACATAGAACAAAAGTTTTTAAGTTTGATAGTCTGTATATCAATTTTTGTCTCTTTTAGATTGTGCCTTTGGTGTCAAGTCTAAGAACTCTTTGTCTATTTTAAGCACTGGAAATTCTTTTCCTGTAGTTTCTTCTAGAAGTTTTATAGTTTTCCATGTTACATATATATCTGTGACCCATTTTAAGCTAATTTTTGTATAAGATGTGGAGATTAGGTCTGATTCTAGAGTGTGGTATTTGGAGTATGGTGGAGAAAGTGGCCAAATTTCTGGAGGAAAAATACTGGTGAGTGAAAAATTATCACAGTGTATAGAGGATAAAGTTTCAAGATAGTGAGAGTGGAATAAAGGAGATTGGATGGCAGTCCCAATAGTAGGGGGCGCATGAAGAATTGAATGTGTCAGAATATGGAAAGGAAGGAAAAGTGAAGAGAAAGAGATTCAGAGAGTGTTCTGAAAGAAAATGAAAATTTAAGCGTTTGATTGAAGTATCAAAAACTCTAGTTCTTCAACTTGCCTGCAATTGAACTGGACTGTTTTGGTTGCGATTTTATACACATATATCCATGCATATTCCCCACATATACTACCTATCATACTTAAAAGATAGAATTCTAGAGATAGATGCATCTTGTTTACCCAAAAATTATCCTAATGGTGAAATTCCAAGCCTGTTGAGGAAGTTTATTCAAAACAGTTCTGGAAGGAACTGGGGAACAATTTTCACCTCCAGGTACATTTTGCTGATTCTGAAATTCTTTTGTGTGGCTTTTTTTCAAGTGTTCCTAACCCAAAAGGAAAAGAAGGATAACATTTTTGAATGTGCTCTGAAGGTACTTAATAGCACTGGAAAGTAGATAATAGCTTATAAAATATTGATAGTTCTTAAAATTAGACTTAATGGTGGTCTGAAACAATTCTAGTCATAATTTAGGGAGCTATGCAATAACTAGAATTTCCTGAGTCACATGTTCTCAAAAATAATTGATCTGATATAAGTTAAATTCTTAATGCTAGAGATAATCAAGTACAGAGACTTTGATCAGGTACCACTTGAACATAGTTATCCACATATCTGAAATAGATGAAATTTAATAGAGAGGCCATGAAGATAGCATGAATTTGAGCAAACTCAGGGAGATGGTAGGGGACAGAGGAGCCTGGTGTGCTGAGTTCTATGGGGTCACAAAGAATTGGACACAACTTAGTGACTAAACAACAACAACAATGAGGAAGTCACATTAAGAGGTAACAAGACAAAATGCCACTGTTAAATCTTGGTAAATTTGTTAAAATAACAACAAATGGAGAAATGAAGAAGTATTTCATTGGAATTTTAAGACCTATTTTCCCAAGGACCGTTAGCAACATTACAAGTGTAAAGTGAGAACTTATTAATATGGGAAATATGGCAGAAAACAGTTTCTACTTTCACCCTTCTTTCCTTTAGGAGATTTACAATGATGAGTGTTTGTATGTCCCTGAAGAGTTGCTTAAAGCAATAAGCTTTTTGTTGGCATCCTGTGTCAAACAGGAGACCAGTATATCACTTGGTCTCACCACTGCTAGCTGACTCATAGAAACTAAAACCAACAGATGTTACCTAAATTTATAGACACACACCCATGCAGCGAATTTATTGAGAATCAACTATTTATCTTCCTACCTATATTTTTCAGGAGAAAGAAGGAAAAAAGGATGTACTCATAGGCTAGAAACTATTTTCATTTATCAGGAAAAAAAGATAATATTCAATCTGAATATTTCCAATAAGCACTTTACTGAAAATTACTGAAATGGTTCTACAAAATTGTCTTATTTTTGAGGACATATAGAAAGCCTTTGCTATGACTTAAAAAATTTTTTAACAGTTTTATCAAGGTATAATAGACATACAACAACAGACTGGTTCCAAATAGGAAAAGGAGTATGTCAAGGCTGTATATTGTCACCCTGCTTATTTAACTTATATACAGAGTACATCATGAGAAACGCTGGGCTGGAAGAAGTACAAGCTGGAATCAAGATTGGGAGAAATATGGGAGATTCAAAATGGGAGAAATATCAATAACCTCAGATATGCAGATGACACCACCCTTATGGCAGAAAGTGAAGAGGAACTAAAAAGCCACTTGATGAAAGTGAAAGAGGAGAGTGAAAAAGTTGGTTTAAAGCTCAGCATTCAGAAAACTAAGATCATGGCATCTGGTCCCATCACTTCATGGGAAATAGTTGGGGAGACAGTGGAAACAGTGTCAGACTTTATTTTTGGGGGCTCCAAAATCTCTGCAGATGGTGATTGCAGCCATGAAATTAAAAGATGCTTACTCCTTGGAAGAAAAGTTATGACCAACCTAGATAGCATATTAAAAAGCAGAGACATTACTTTGCCAACAAACGTCCGTCTGGTCAAGGCTATGGTTTTTCCACTGGTCATGTATGGGTGTGAGAGCTGGATGGTGAGGAAAGCTGAGCGCTGAAAAATTGATGCTTTTGAACTGTGGTGTTGGAGAAGACTCTTGAAAGTCCCTTGGACTGCAAGGAGATCCAGCCACTCCAGGATCTCCAGTCCTAAAGTAGATCAGTCCTGGGTGTTCATTGGAGGGACTAATGCTGAAGCTGAAACTCCAGTACTTTGGCCACCTCATGCGAAGAGTTGATTCATTGGGAAAGACCCTGATGCTGGGAGGGATTGGGGGCAGGAGGAGAAGGGGACGACAGAGGATGAGATGGCTGTATGGCATCACCGAATCGATGGGCATGAGTTTGAGTAAACTTCGGGAGTTTGTGATGGACAGGGAGGCCTGGCGTGCTGCGATTCATGGGGTCACAAAGAGTCAGACACAACTGAGCAACTGAACTGAACTGAATAAACATACAGCACTGTATAAGTTTGAGGTATACAACATAATGACTTACATATTTTTGAAGTGATTATCACAATAAGTTTAGTTAACATCCATCATCTTGTATAGATATAGAAACAATAGTGTTAACTGTAGCCATATTGTTGTATTATATATTACAGCCCCAGTACATATTTATCTTATAATTGGATTTTTGTACTTTTTGGCTACCTTCATCTGCCGCCCCACACCTCACCCTCCATTTCTGATAACTGCAAATCCGTCAGTTTTGTGGCTGTTGTTTGTTTGCTTTAGATTCACACTTAAGAGGGATTGTATGGTATTTGTCTTTCCTTGTGTAACTTGTTTCACTTAGCATAATGCTCTCAAGATCTATCCATGTGGTTTCAAATGGCAGGATTTCCTTTTTTGCAGCTGAATAATATTCCACTGTCTTTATATATCACATTTCCTTTATCCAGTCAGTTGTTGATGGACACTGAGCTTGTTTTCATGTCCCGGCTGTTGTGAATAGTGCTGCAGTGAACATGCGTACCTCATGAAATACAGATATCGCTTTGACATAATGATTTCATTTCCTTTGGATAAATACCCAGAAATGGTATTTCAGGATCTTATTGTAGTTGTATTTTTAATTTTTTTGAGGAAACTTCTTATGATTTTCCAGAGTGGCTGTACCAGAATTCTCCAGATTCTCCTCAGCATCTGTCATTTCTTGTCCTTTTGATGATAGCCTTTCTAACAGGCATGAAGTGATACGTTGGGTTTTGATTTGTATTTCCCTAATGAAAACAGATGTTGAACTACCTGTTGGTCATTTTATATCTTTTTGGGAAAAATGTCTTTTGTTTATTTTTAATTAGATTATTATAATTATTATTATTTGCTATTGAGTTGTATGAGTTATTTATATATTTTGGATACTAACCCCATTACAGATTTGCAAATATTTAATTCCATTCCATAAGCTGCCTTTTTATTTTGTTGATCATTTCTTTTTTTTTTAAGAACTTTTTTTTTAATAAATAAATTAATTTATTTTTTTCATTTATTTTTATCAGTTGGAGGCTAATTACTTTACAACATTGTAGTGGTTCCTGTCATACATTGACATGAACCAGCCATGGATCCACAAGTATTCCCCATCCCGATCCCCCCTCCCACCTCCCTCTCCACCCGATTCCTCTGGGCCTTAGAAACTTTTAAGTTTGATGTAGTCCCATTTGCTCACTTATTTTGTTGCCTTTGCTTTTGTTGCCGGATCTAAGAAATCATTGTTAAGATCTATGTTTTATTCTAGGAGTTTTATGGTTTCAGGTCTTACAGTGAAGCCTTTAATCAATTTTGAATTAATTTCTGAGTGGCATCTACTACATTTTAATGTTTGTTATAATTCTGAACATATAGCAATATCATCCAAATTTATCAGAGAGCTTAAAATGTAACCGTCTAATCTCTTGCATGGGTTGATTTGAATGAGTATTTCTCTTAAAACTTTAAAATTTGTCCTCATAGATCTGACCTCCTAAATTCGTAAAGTATAGCCTAAGTGCTAACAAACACTTCTCAAATATTATTTGAATAGGTTCCAGAATAGTTACAGTGCTCAGAAATGATCCTTTAATGACTGAACCTGCTTCAGTTTATTTGATGTTCTTACTTTGAAAGATTTTTGGATGCAGACTGAGTTACATCAGGGACTAGTTGATATTGACTTTATTGTTGTCTTGCTCACAGGCCAAGAGCACACTTTTAATGTTGCCAATAGTTTACAAAAGCAGACAACCAAGTTTTGGATTGGGTGGTCTCCCTACATTAACTCAAATTGATTTTGTTCTTCCCAAAGCTGATAAATATTATTTTGGAATGTAATAATAAAATGAAAATCCCGTAAATATGTTTGATTGAAAATATATGAAGGATATACTGTAATTCAGTAGAATATGTAAAGGTAGAGCTCAGAATTCCAGACATTAGGTTCAAAGTTCCCTTGTTTGAATTATCTTAGTTAGTCTAATGTAATTGATATTCTGCCTTGACTATCCAAATGACCTATGGAAAAGATATGAAATTAATATAAGCATTTGAAGTTTTTTTTGCTCACTTTGAAAAGATTTCCTGTTTGATTCTAAATAAATATCCAATTTGAGAGGCCAACTGCAGGTGTATCATTACTTTAATCAAATGGTTTGTTCAAGTCAGTAAAAAGTACACAAGAATCTAAATGTTCTTTGTAACGGCTTCAGTTTTCATCAACCAAGATCCAATTTGTGTCAGAAGGTAAAACTTGCCTCATTAGATCTGTTCAACAAAGCCGTTAAACAACTTTCAGTGTTCTTGCTCTTTCACATCTAGGCCACTAAACTTTTACAGAGACAGACTGTTTGAAGCCTTCTTAATTATTTCCATTATTACCCCAGAAGAATTACTAAGCCTCAGCCTCTATTGTAATTCTCAAAGTTCTCAGTGCAAATTATATGGGAATCTAAAATGCCTTTCTCTAGCTTTATGACCTGATTATTATTTAGAGTCTCTCCAGCAGTGAACTTGAAGATCATGCAAATGTGTTCGTTGGGAAAGTCACTGGGTACCTGAAGAATTTGTTTTGTAGGAAGCCAGCTCAGTGTTATCACCAGCCAAGAAAATTCCTTGTCAGTGCTTTTCCATAAAACAGGCCTGTTGTTCTACTAGTTCCACTTTAGCTCTGACAGAAAGCTGATCAGAAATGCTATTATTAAGCTATAAATCCCTATTTAAAAAAATATTGTTAAGCTATAAATTCCTATTTTAAAATATGTTGCCTGATATTATTATACTATATTCCATCATTAATTCCCATAGCATTTCCTTTGGTTTTAGTCTCTTCTATGTCAAAAAACTAAAGTAATTCTGGAGATGTAAAGCATATAGCATGTATCTAAACTTGAGAATCAGGAGAAACCTACAACTTAATTTGTGTAAATACATACAGATTTAAGCGGACAGAAATGACAATGTATATTCACGACATGCAATATTCACAATGTGAACCGCAGTAGTGTTTGCCAAGATATTAACAGTTCCTAGAATAGTGAGATTAACTGCAACTCTAGACATCCATTCACTAGTCCAGTTTTTATTAAACACATTTTTTTTTTTAGATCCTAAGTTATACCAATGACTGAATGTCACTTTGTATTCATAAGGGTAAAGCCAAGTGGGAATAAGGATAAGCAAATAATTCTAATTAGTGAGATAAACTGTCAGCTAGGAATTTAATCAGGCTGCTGCTGGCACACCTTACCCAGCACTATTTTTCAGGGAAAATGATGAAGATCAAGAAATAGTCAAGTAAGAACTAACTAGGCTTGAAGTCCTATAAAAGATGGGGTTCTCCAGTCAGAAGGAGCTATAGGTTGACGATGACTCAGTGTAGTTTTACTGTCCTCTCATATCTTAAGGAGTTTGGCCTTCATCCTAATGTAGAGATATATCACAGAAGGAGAATGAGATGATCCCATTTCAGGTTAGAAAGATCATCATGGCTCAAGTATAAGGAATGTTTTGGAGAGAATAATGGAATTAGACAAGTTCAGGTCAAAAATGATATTCTCTTATACTTTGGTAGTGATAGAGAAGAAACAAATACATAAAATACATTTATATCTCATCTTATTCTGCCACAACTTATTGTTTTTTTATTAGAGTGTACAGATGTTACGTTTAAAATATTCTGTGATTCTGAGGAGCCATTTACTTCTGGATCCTCTTGTATTATTTGTAAAAATAACATATTCATCTCTGAAGCACACTTTCTCTGCTGTCAACTTAAATTCCCAGGTTTGATCTGATGAAACATTTATCTTTATCTTCCAAAACACGATTAAATACTATGTCCAAAGTCACATGATAGTTCATGCTTGTATAAACACGTTTTTGTGCTGAAAGATAAACACAAAGGCTTTGATATTTGATTTTGCTGATGTTAAAAAATGATAAAGAAGAAGTAAACAGAGTTTAAGAAAATGTAACATGTATTGTGAAAACAGATATATCAAAAAATGAATTGTTTAAGGGAAATATAGGTGTTAGAGGCATGCATGAGAAATGCAAGAAGAGAGGGGATTAAATAAAAATACAAACTATTTTAACTATTGTCTACTCATAACAATACTGTCATTTACATCATATTATATATATATACATATATATATATACACATACACACACATGTATATAAATGATGTGATTGTTATTTCAGAAAGCAATGCAACCTAGTAGAAAATTTATTCAGTTAGAAAAGGGAAAATGAAATTCTAATACTAACTTTAGTGCTTCAGCCAAGTCATATAACTTCTTTGGGCATCAATTTCCATACCTGTAAAATGATAAACCATACCCTACTACATATCTCATGTGTAAAAACTGTGTAAAAGTGAAGTAATAGTTTTGAAATGGTTTGAGCAAAAATGTGCAAGAGATTTTATAGTGACTCATTTTAAGGAGAGATCTTTTTTAGGAGTCAAAGAAATATGGGGGAACAAAATTCATTCTAATTGAATGAAAAAAAATTTACTGGACTAGTAGGGTTTTTAAGACTACAAAAATAACCAATTTTATATGAAAACTATATCTGAACCCACTGAACTTCTGCAGAAGTTTCAGGAATCCATAAAGTTACATATTTTAAAGTTTTGCAGTCAAAATAATTCCCTAAATATTTCTTATGCCTCTCCCATACACATATGCCTCACACATGCTTCAGACAAGGTCAATGTTTTCATTATATACATTTACATTGTTATAGTAACTATTTTCTAGATCTGTCAATAAAATTTGGACTCACATTGATAGCACGTTCATGCAATTAAGCTGTAATTCTCACTAGTAACTGTAGATTTTTGAATATACAAATCATCTAAATTTATTGTATTATTGCTATAACACCTCATATACATCTTGAGACTATTTAGGACCCAAAAGCTTAGATTTAATATTCCAAGAGGCAAATGTAAATAATTCTGAGTTACTAGTCCAAATGGAAGACTCAGATAACTTCTGGAGTTTAAATATGCACATAATCAAAATATATAAATGTCTTGCTCTGCCGTCCTGCTACTGAATGTTGAGGTTGCTGTTAGAAGCAGGATTTACAGCGTTGTGCTTCAGTTCCTGTTTATCCTCCTGTCAAGATGCTAACTGAAAGCAAAACAATAAAAACTCAGAACAAAGGATGAGAAGCAAAGTACCAACAAAATATGGAAACTGGAAAGTGTGCCCTTGGACACATGTTAGTTGACTTAGCGTGTAATGTGTAACATCTTTATTGGTTTTCTCTCCTCACTGCTGTGTCAAGACACTGATAGACGTGGTAGCCAGCGGGGCCAGAGACACACCGTCAGCTGAGTTCAATTTAGAATGTGGGAAGACTTTCCAAATATTGGCGAATGTCTGCCCCACTGGCTGGAACTCTTCGCTCTATTAGGCTCCTGAGATTTCACCCGAGACGACATTCGGATAGGTTGTCAAGGGCAAGTGTTTAGCAAGCTTGAGTCAGATATGGGAGTCATTCCTACTTTAAAAAAGTTCCCTTATTAGCTGTGATTAGTCACTTCTAGAGACATCTCTACTAGAGATGGATTTTGGAACCCTGAGGCATTTTCGAGGGAAGAGAAGCCTCCTAAATTTTAGTAACCCATGGGAAACATGAAGTATGGGTGTCAGGGAAGAATGATAAAGGTGAAACCAGGGAGTAAACGAACACAAGAGAAGGCAGAGGAGTGAAACACACACACACCCTCACACACACACACTCACACGCACAAACTTACACACTCACACACAAACTCACACACATTCATACTCAGTCACACACTCACACCCACACACACTCACACACACTCACACTCTCACACACACACACACTCACAAACACAAACTCACAAACATACACACATACACTCACACTCACACTCAGTCACACACACACTCACACCCATGCACACACCCACACACACACTGACACACACACAGTGACACACACACACATGCACTCCACACACACACACACACTCTCACACACTCACAGTGACACACACACACTCACACGCACACAATCACTCACACACACGCACACACACACCCACACATTCACACACACATGCACTCACACACTCACACACAGTGACACTCACACACACTCTCACTCACACACTTCTTAATCATTTAAAATATCGTGTCCAGAGTCAGCCTCACTGCAGTCTGAGTAAGGAGAGTAGCTATGGGAGCACACCCAATTTGCAAGTAAGGTCATTGTTCCCTCCATGTGGTGTCACCACCTCACCTGGCTCTTGGCCTGAAACACGGGAAGAATCCTGAAATCCAGTGTGTGGGGAGAAAGTCAGTGTCCCATCAGATACACACATCTACCAAGGCTAGAACGTAGAAGTGGTTCTTGAACACTTATGTCTTTGCTTCCATATCTGTTTGAAAGTGAAAATTAGTCACTTAGTCTTGTCCGACTCTTTGTGACCCCATGGACTATAGCCCTCCAGGCTTGTCCATGGAATTCTCCAGGCAAGAATACTGGAGTGGGTTGCCATTTGCTTCTCCAGGGGATCTTCCTGACCCAGGGATTGAACCCAGGTCTCCTGCATTGCGGGCAGACTCTTTATCGACTGAGCCACCAAGGAAGCCACTTAGTTCCACCAGGGAAGCCAAGTAGTTCTATCAGTACTGTTAGCAGGATAGACTCAGAGAATCAGGTCAGCATCGACTTTTTCCACCAGGAAGGTCGGTGAATATGATAAAAAAACAGAGGTGGTTGTCAGTGCAGACCACGTGTCTTTTTCTAGCTTGCTTCTTTTTCTCTAATAACAACCTTGCAGAATAGCAGAGAAGTCAAAATTATTGAAGGGGTAGGATGGGAAAAGAGAATTACATCATTAGAAAAGCACTTAAAATTATACTACATTGGTGCAGCATTCACAGCCTCCTTGCTGTAGATGAGTTAGTTATGGGCTGAGACCTCAGCCCTCAGAGTAACCGGGCAGGGGCCAGTGTAGCCTGAGACCACAGGTACCTCCTTTTACCCTAGTACTGCTGTCCTGCAAAGACGCTCATTTTCTAGGACTGTTATAACACCAACAAAAGACATTTTATTGTTTTTAGTTTTCCACATCACCTCATTGCTTGTTAAAAATGACAAGAAAAAACTTCTTCTTGACACACAAGTTATAGTGCATTCATAGCATACCAGGGAATAGAAGCAGGGATGAAAACATTATTGAAGCAGCTCTCTCTGTAAAGAAGTAGAAAGCATGTCAAGATACATTTTTAGAAGGCTAAAATGGGCATGCAAACAATGCTGTCAAGTCTGTAAATTAAGCAAAGACCAAAACCTCATTTAGGCCTCCCTGGTGGCTAAGCTGGTAAAGACTCCACCTGCAATGTGGAAGACCTGGGTTTGATCCCTGGGTTGGGAAGAACCCCTGGAGAGAGAACTTCTACACACTCCAGTATTCTGGCCTGGAGAATTCCATGGACTATATAGACCATGGGGTTGCAAAGAGTCAGACATGACTAAGCGACTTCCATTTAAAGTTAGTTTATAATATCAAATCACACTCAACTGTACTCAGTGTATGACTTTTGCCAAAGTTCATAATTGAATCCGTCCCACAGAATCTTCCAGAGAACACACTCTGTTCCTTTCCTCAAGCCCCTGCCTTTGAGAGGGACTTCTCCTAACTTCTGCCTCAGATGCTCCAGACCCTACGAGGACACTCTGCTCCCTGCACCCAAGGCCAGACTCACTCCCAACACAGACGCTTCCCTTAAGCAGGTATCATCAAGTGTCACTTGTCATTCTAGAAAAAGGCCCTGTGTTGGGAGATGTGGGGTGGGGGTCTTCAAGAGGTAATTCTGTGGTTACTTCATATCCCTCCAAATAATATTTGTGGTACAAGGACCTAATTTTCACAGAAGCATCTAAGTTCACCTAGAAATTGGATTGTCTTAGATTGGTTAGACACTGCCTTGAGATACTAGATAAGATAACAATAACAAAACAAGACACAGTGGTCTTGGCAAGCAAGCCATCTGTGATTCAGAAATCAATAACTTAAACTGCAGTGATCAGCTCTTTTTGTTGTTCATTCACTAAGTCATGTCTGACTCTTTGCAACCTGATGGACTGCAGCACACCAGACTTCCCTGTCCTTCACCATCCTCCCAGAGTTTACTCAAACTCATGTCCATTGAGTTAGTGATGCCATCCAACCATCTCTGTCATCCCCTTCTCCTCCTGCCCTCAATCTTTCTCAGCATCAGGGTCTTTTCCAATGAGTTGCCTCTTTGCATCAGGGCCAAAGTTTTGGAGCTTCAGCTTCAGCATCAGTCCTTCCAATGACTATTCAGGACTGATTTCTTTTAGGGATGGACTGATTTGATCTCCTTGCAGTCCAAGGGACTCTCAAGAATCTTCTCTAGCACCACAGTTCTAAAGCATCAGTTCTTCGGCACTCAGCCTTCTGAGTGCCACCTCTCACATCCGTACATGACTACTTGAAAAACCATAGTTTGACTAGATGGGCCTTTGTAAGCAAAGTGATGTCTCTGTTTTTTAATATGCTATCTAGGTTTGTCATAGTTTTTCTTCCAAGGAGCAAGCATCTCTTAATTTCATGGCTGTAGTCATCATCCACAGTGATCTTGGAGCCCCCCAAAATAAAATCTGTCACTGTTACCTTTTTTTCCCCATCAGTTTGCCATGAAGTGATGGGACTGGATGCCATGATCTTAGTTTTTTGAATGTTGAGTTTTAAGTCAGCTTTTTCAGTTTCCTCTCTCACCTTCATCAAGAGCTTCTTTTGTTCCTCTTTGCTTTCTGCCATAAGGGTGGTTTCATCTGCATATCTGAGGTTATTTATATTTCTCCTGGCAATCTTGATTCCATCTTATGATTCATCCAGGCTGGCATTTCTCATGATATACTCTGCATATAAGTTAAATAAGCAGGATGATAGTGTACAGCTACTATTACAGGAACTGATCCATTTCCTCTGGGATAGGGTCATGCTTCTGATGTAGCATTATATATTACATGAACAAAATAATGACTAAACTTCCTCACCATCAATTCCCAATCCCCTTCAAGGAACGACAATCTCCAAATTACTAAAGTCATGTTAAATCTTTCTAGAACTTTCTTATGCAATACTATAAAAAGCAGTTGGGTTGCCCATATAAGAATGAAGGAGATGAGTGGCTGTAACTAGGGTATGAATCGCACCATAACAGTACACAACTCAGTTGAAGTACAGATCTTAGCATTTCTGCTTTTCAGTTCTTGGAGGCCAGTTTGGACCCATCCCAGTGCAGATGAACATCGTCACCCGTCTCCTGCCCACCCAAGTATCATCCTGCCCAAACTAAAACTCTGCTCGTCAGACACATGCTGCCAAGGGAGAGTGAAAATTGGAAACTTATAAATGTTCCCCAATATTAATGTGCTTGAACAATCATATTTAGTCAGTTCTCAAGTTTATGATTTGTTCTGTCTACCAGAAAGAGAGTTCTATTGTAACTATTTTGATTATGAACTTGCTTCTACTCAAAAAAGTTCTGTTATTCTGAGAAAATGCTTGAAAATGACAGAATCTGTGGTGAAGTAGGCCTTGATAATATGCTCTTAAGTTTTTAAAAAATATAACGTGTTAAAACTTGCCCTAATAAACATTACAAGATCACTTAGATACCGTTTTAGCTTAAACACAATGCATGCCTTTCCCACGACTCCAGTGCGGTTTCTAGTAAAATGAGATTTTCATGAAAGACATTAGAAATCAGGCTGCATTTAAATAGTGATATTGTTTCAATCTTTCATCAGGCTAGGTCATTTCCATTTAGAAATTTTGACATTCATATACAACATTTTGTACCAAAAATGCCTGCATTTGCTTCAATTACAGAAATGAACTACTTTTCCAAGGAAGCAGAGTTTCTCTCAAACCAGCTAAGGTAATCACACATCTTCCTTTCTTCTTTAAGACCACTGTGCCCTGAAATAGCTTCCCTGAAAGTCTGACATGGTTATAGAAAGAGCCATAGAATGTCTTATTCAGGGATTTAATCTCACCATCATTAATATGTAAATATGCATTTCCCTTGGGTTTAGAAATTAATCTATTGTGCTTTTCCTCAGAAAGAAGGAGGCAGTGTGGAGAGATTTGAAAGAACCGCAAAGGCACAATTAACTTATTAGCAGAGTTCTCAGGACAGAGTCAGGGAGAAAAGCAGCTGCAGCTAACGCTTCCATGTGATGCAAGGCTCACACAGGACATTCGGGCCTGGAGGTAGAAGTAAGGAAACAGGAAGATCTGGAATGCTTTTGCTGCTGATCTAACCTAAATACATGCTTTATTAAAGTGTCCTTCTGAAAAATTCACAATTTCCTGTAGTAATAGTTGCACGTATATTTTTATATATTATGTCACTGAACTCTTTCTTACAATATTGTTTGTTAAGAACAAGTTTTGGTTGTTTAACAATGAGGAAAAAGAGCTTAGGTGACCTGCCATAGTTACATATGTGAAGCTGAAGAACAGGGTCATGAACCCTCTGTCTTATGTCTTACTGAGTTATTTATGTATCATGCTATATTGTCTTAGGGGGAAAAAATTTGCTTTATGATATGCTTTGTGATTCTATATGCTTTACAATCCTATGATCCTATGGGCTTCCCTGGTGGTTCAGATGGTAAAGAATCTGCCTGCCATGCGGTAGACCTGGGTTTGATCCCTTGGTTGGGAAGATCCCCTGGAGAAGGGAATGGCTACCCACTCCAATATTCTTGCCTGGAGAATCCCATGGACAGAGGAGCCTGGTGGGCTACAGTCCATGGGGTCTCAAAGAGTCAGACAGGACTGAGCAACTAACACTATGATCTGATAAAAAGTATTTTGATACTCTTTTATATATAATATCTGTTAGTATGATCATACACCATATTTCTTTGAACAACTAAATTGAGATGTGTAAGAATAATGTAATTTAAATTCCTAAAGGCAATATTAAGTAAATATCTAAAAGAAATCAGATTTACTACTAAAGTCAGCATGCACACACACAACAGCACAAAATCTAAGTTACACAAGTAGAGAATTGATGTATAGCTTCATCCGTTTCTGGCGGCCAGTCAGAGAATCCTAGGCAGACACTTGCATCTCCCTAGAGAAGGTATTCCAGCATGATTTCTTTTTGTTCTCCTGTCTTTTATTTTGTAACACAATTGATTTTTACCGCACATTTCAGTTTCAGCCTTTCTCATCACTTAGCCACACATACACACTCTTCATTCTCTATCGGCACAGAAAGGGTTACGTCACTCATTTTAATGACTGTGAGAATGTATAATAATTGATTTGACCAGGTGGATGATTTAGTTATTTCCACATGACTCTTTTTGTGCAGATATCATTGAGATGGTGTGTGTGTCTAGTGGACAAATTTCTAGAAGAATCATTAGGCCAAAGGAATTACACATTTTCAATTTTGAGAAATATTGCCAAGTTGCCTCTCTGATAGTTGTATCTATATATATTTCCACTAGCAATGCATGCGAGTGCATGTTTTCCTCACAAATACATGGTACCATTAATTTTAAGCTATATTAATATATTTATAATACATCATAAAACTGAGTTTTAATTTGTGTAACTGAGGTTGAGATTTTCCCCACATATATCTGGTTTTCCCAATTGCACATTGGCCTGTTGATCTTTCCCCAGCTGGTATATAGGAATGTTGGACATGTTAAGAGTATCAACTCCTTAACTGTTAAAGAGTTACCATTTTGCCCAATTCTAACTTGTCTGTTGTTTGTAGAATTATTTCCTATGTTGATTTTTAAAAATTTTATATTTTTGAACTTTTTATCATGAAAAAAGCCTTCTCTAACACTATAAAAGTTCTTTCACAATTTCTTTTAGTTTAATATTTTGTATTTAATATCTGTAATTTATTTTGATGTAAAGTGTGAGGTATGTATCTCACTATTTTTTCCCAAATGTTTTTGTGTTTTTTTGGCTTCCCAGTGTAGAATGTGGGATCTTAGTTCCCCAACCAGGGATTGAACCTGTGCCCCCTGCATCGGGAGCCCAGAGTCTTAACCACTGGACCGCCAGGGAAGTCCCCCAGATGGTTATTTATTTATTATAATCCACCTTAGAACAGCATGTATATTATCTATGGCGAAACAGATCACCAGTCCAGGTGGGATGCATGAGACAAGTGCTCGGGCCTGGTGCACTGGGAAGACCCAGAGGAATCGGGTGGAGAGGGAGGTGGGAGGGGGGATCGGGATGGGGAATACGTGTAAGTCTATGGCTGATTCATATCAATGTATGACAAAACCCACTGAAAAAAAAAATAAATAAATAAAGGAGAAAAAAAAAAAACAAACCAACCAGTTTATGCCACTTGAAATGCCACATCATTGTATGGTAAATTGCCACACATTAATATTTTTCTATCAATAATAAAATTACATCATAGTTCTCCTCTTGCTTTCTACCTGTTATCAGTCTAATACTTTGTATTGCTTTTTTAAAGATATTTTTTACTTTAAAAATAATTGTGTTTATTTAGGAATATATGTTTATTTATGGTGTTGATACCACATAAGGTTTCAGGATCAAAATTTTCAGGATCAAAATATACTAAATGATTTTGGGTTTAAATTCACCAAAATATAATTATATTCCTCTGTCCACTTCCCCAAATTAAGCTAGCTTAAAACAAATATGAAACAATATCTATTTTATGAATACAAGTAAGAAAAATACCCTTTTAAACAAATGATAAATGGAAGGATTATTAGAGTCATATACTGTAGCTTAATGCTTCATTTTACTTCAAACTTACTAAGAGATAAAGCAAAGAAGGAAACATGTTGAATGTGTATTCTTTTATGATGAAGTTTTATTTTTTTTTCCCTAGCAATTAATTCTAAATAGAATATGGGACCTATATGAGGGATGACAAATAACATAAATAAGTTAACTAAACTTTTCCAAAACATAAATGTTCAGAAATATTTCCAAATGGTTAATTTTTGTTTCTCCTGTACAAAAGTTGAGGAATGACATTGAAGAAAGCATCAAAGGACATATTTCTTCAGGCAAGGATGTGGCATCATCTAGCCATGTCGCTTACTGGATGAAAAGATAATATCCCTTTTAGACTTTCTTTTTCCAAAGAAAAAATGATACCATTTGTTAAATATTAAATTGTGATAGTGTTCAAATGGTCTGTGATGCTTGTTTGATGATTTAAGATATAAAGTCATTACATGGTTTTCCTCAGTCCAAGGGTAATTTTCTTTTTGCAGAGTGAGCTACAGACCTGCTTTCTGGTACTTTCTCAAAGATTAACTGAATTTTCTTGCACAAGTATTTAATCTGATTATCCAAATACAAAAGAAACAGCTTTGTCTTGGAGAGTTTGTCACCAGCTATCTTTTACTGGCTACCTATAATGTGCTACCTAGTGTAACCCTGTATTTTGAGTTGAGCTTTGTCTTTGTAAGTTAATTAATCTTAAGTATAAAATGTACCAGCAGGCAGATGAATGAATAAGTTCTTGGAAAGATGAGTATCTCCTATTTAAATTTTGAAGGTAATCTGAGAAATTAAATAAACATTTTACTTTTTTGCATGGCTGATATTGATAACACAGTCACTGGAAAGCAGGTCTAATTGTTTCTAAGGTTATTTCTTATTCTAAACAAGAAATTCATGTCTTTGACATAAAGAAGGATAAGTAATAGTAGTTAAGTGTTGGTCACTCAGTCGTATCCAACTCTTTGCAACCCCATGGACTATAGCCTGCCAGGCTCCTCTGTTCGTGGAATTCTCCAGGCAAGAATATTGGAGTAGGTTACCATTCCCTTCCCAGGGGTTCCTGACCCAGGGATCGAAGCTGGGTCTCCTGATTTGTGGGCAGATTCTTTATTGTCTGAGCCACCAGGGAAAGCCCATAAAAAAGGATACTTGTTCTCATTTCCCATACAAAGTGATGGGTTCCAAGTCACCCAATAGCTACCTTAAAGGATCCAAATGTAGGTAAGATACAGGAGATGTAGGTTACATTCCTTTGATTGCCATGGTATAGAATTAGAATTTTATTTGTTAAAATGTTTCCTTATGCTAATTCTAGCTCCCAGCCAGGAAGTAGGTGGTGTTTAAATGTCTGTCGTCCTGCATCTTTACTGAGATGGTCTTGCATCTTTATTGTTCTGATAGATGATTTCTATCTATGGTTTTGTGACTTTGTGACAATAGATTTTCCCTTAAAAGAAAAGCTATACTTATATTCCCCTTAAGGTAATTCTATCTTCGTAGTTATATCAGATAAACAACATTTAAAAAATATTTATTTTTAATTGAAGGATAATTGCCTTACAGTATTTTGTTGATTTCTCCCAAACATCAGCCTGAATCAGCCATAGGTACACATATGCCCCTCCCTCTCGAACATCCCTCCCACCTCCCTCCCCATCCCACCCCTCTAGGTTGTTACAGAGCCCCGGGTTGAGTTCCCTGAGTCGTACAAGAAATTCCCATTGGCTATCTATTTTACATACAGTAATACATATTTCCATGTTACTCTCGCCATACATCCCACCCTCTCTTTCCTCCACCCCACCCCTCCGTCTCCATAAGTCTGTTCTCTATGTCTGTGTCTACATTGCTTCTCTGCAAATAGGTTCATCAGTACTGTCTTTCTAGATTCCATATATATGCATTAACATACGATACTTGGTTTTTCTCTTTCTGATTTATTTCACGCTGTGTGATAAGATCTAGGTTCATCCACCTCATTAGGACTGATTCAAATGCATTCTTTTTATGGCTGAGTAATATTCCATTGTGTATATGTAACACAGCTTCTTTATCCGTTCATCTGTCAATGGACATCTAGGTTGCTTACATGTTCTAATTATTGTAAATAGTGCTGCAATGAACATTGGGATACATGCGTCTTTTCCAATTTTGATTCCCTCAGGGTATATGCCTAGGAGTGGGATTGATGGGTCATATGGTGGTTTTATTCCTAGTTTTTTTAGGAATCTCCATTGTGCCTGCATCAATTTACATTCCAACCAACTTCTATAGTGGCTATATCAATTTACATTCCCACCAACAGTGCAAAAGGTTCTCTTTTCTCCACACCCTCTCCAGCATTTAGTGTTTATTGATTTTTTGATGATGGACATTCTGACTGGTTTGAGATGATACAGAGAAAGAACATTTGATGAGGTTTGGAGAACTCTTTTATAATAGAATGAAAGTGTTGGTCACCCTGTCATGTTTGACTCTTTGCAACCCCACGGCTTCTGAGAAATCTGTATGAAGGTCAAGAAGCAACAGTTAGAACTGAACATGGAACAAAAGACTGGTTCCAAATCGGGAAAGGAGTATGTCAAGGCTGTATATTGTCACTCTGCTTATTTAACTTATATGCAGAGTACATCATGAGAAATGCTGGGCTGGATGAAGCACAAGCTGGAATAAAGATTGCCAGGAGAAATATCAATATAAATAACCTCAGATAGGCAGATGTCACCACCTATATGGCAGAAAATGAAGAACTAAAGAGCCTCTTGATGAAAGTGAAAGAGAGTGAGAATGTTCGCTTAAAGCTCAACATTCACTATGTTGAATAGTAGTGGTGAGAGTGGGCACCCTTGTCTTGTTCCTGATTTCAGGGGAAATGCATTCAATTTTTCACCATTGAGGGTGATGCTTGCTGTGGGTTTGTCATATATAGCTTTTATTATGTTGAGGTATGTTCCTTCTATTCCTGCTTTTTGGAGAGTTTTAATCATAAATGAGTGTTGAATTTTGTCAAAGGCTTTCTCTGCATCTATTGAGATAATCATATGGTTTTTATCTTTCAATTTGTTAATGTGGTGTATTACATTGATTGATTTGCGGATATTAAAGAATCCTTGCATTCCTGGGATAAAGCCCACTTGGTCATGGTGTATGATTTTTTTAATATGTTGTTGGATTCTGTTTGCTAGAATTTTGTTAAGGATTTTTGCATCTATGTTCATCAGTGATATTGGCCTGTAGTTTTCTTTTTTGGTGGCATCTTTGTCTGGTTTTGGAATTAGGGTGATGGTGGCCTCATAGAATGAGTTTGGAAGCTTACCTTCATCTGCAATTTTCTGGAAGAGTTTGAGTAAGATAAGTGTTAGCTCTTCTCTAAATTTTTGGTAGAATTCAGCTGTGAAGCCATCTGGTCCTGGGCTTTTGTTTGCTGGAAGATTTTTGATTACAGTTTCGATTTCCTTGCTTATGATGGGTCTGTTAAGATCTTCTATTTCTTCCTGGTTCAGTTTTGGAAAGTTATACTTTTCTAAGAATTTGTCCATTTCATCCAAGTTGTCCATTTTATTGGCATAGAGCTGCTGGTAGTAGTCTCTTATGATCCTTTGTATTTCAGTGTTGTCTGTTGTGATCTCTCCATTTTCATTTCTAATTTTGTTAATTTGGTTCTTCTCTCTTTGTTTCTTAATGAGTCTTGCTAATGGTTTGTCAATTTTATTTATTTTTTCAAAAAACCAGCTTTTAGCTTTGTTGATTTTTGCTATGGTCTCTTTAGTTTCTATTGCATTTATTTCTGCCCTGATTTTTCAGATTTCTTTCCTTCTGCTAACCCTGGGGTTCTTCATTTCTTCCTTCTCTAATTGCTTTAGGTGTAGAGTTAGGTTATTTATTTGGCTTTTTTCTTGTTTCCTGATGTAAGCCTGTAATGCTATGAACCTTCCCCTTAGCACTGCTTTTACAGTGTCCCATAGGTTTTGGGTTGTTGTGTTTTCATTTTCATTCATTTCTATACATATTTTGATTTCTTTTTTGATTTCTTCTATGATTTGTTGGTTATTCAGAAGCGTGTTATTTAGCCTCCATATGTTTGAATTTTTAACAATTTTTTTCCTGTAATTGAGATCTAATCTTACTGCACTGTGGTCAGAAAAGATGACTGGAATGATTTCATTTTTTTTGAATTTTCCAAGACCAGATTTATGGCCCAGGATGTGATCTATTCTGGAGAAGGTTCTGTGTGCACTTGAGAAAAAGGTGAAGTTGATTGTTTTGGGGTGAAATGTCCTATAGATATTAATTAGGTCTAGCTGGTCCATTGTGTCATTTAAGGTTTGTGTTTCCTTGTTAATTTTCTGTTTAGTTGATCTATCCATAGTTGTGAGTGGGGTATTAAAGTCTCCCACTATTATTGTGTTACTATTAATTTCCTCTTTCATACTCGTTAGTGTTTGCCATACATATTGCGGTGCTCCTATGTTGGGTGCATATATATTTATAATTGTTATATCTTCTTCTTGGATTGATCCTTTGATCATTATGTAGTGTCCTTCTTTGTCTCTTTTCACATCCTTTATTTGAAAGTCTTTTTTATCTGATATGATCAGAGCAGAAAAAGAAGTAAAAGGAATCCAGATAGGAAAAGAAGAAGTGAAACTCTCGCTGTTTGCAGATGACATGATCCTCTACATAGAAAACCCTAAAGACTCTACCAGAAAATTACTAGAGCTAATCAATGAATATAGTAAAGTTGCAGGATATAAAATTAACACACAGAAATCCCTTGCATTCCTATATACTAACAATGAAAAAACAGAAAGAGAAATTAAGGAAACAATACCATTCACCATTGCAACAAAAAGAATAAAATACTTAGGAGTATATCTACCTAAAGAAACAAAAGCCCTATACATAGAAAACTATAAAACACTGATGAAAGAAATCAAAGAGGACACAAACAGATGGAGAAACATACCGTGTTCATGGATTGGAAGACTCAATAGTGTCAAAATGGCTATTCTACCCAAAGCAGTCTATAGATTCAATGCAATCCCTATCAAGCTACCAACGGTATTTTTCACAGAACTAGACCAAAGAATTTCACAATTTGTATGGAAATACAAAAAACCTCGAATAGCCAAAGTAATCTTGAGAAAGAAGAATGGAACTGGAGGAATCAACCTGCCTGACTTCATACTCTACCACAAAGCCACAGTCATCAAGACAGTATGGTACTGGCACAAAGACAGAAATATAGATCAATGGAACAGAATAGAAAGCCCAGAGATACATCCACGGACCTATGGACACCTTATCTTTGACAAAGGAGGCAAGGATATACAATGGAAAAAAGACAACCTCTTTAACAAGTGGTGCTGGGAAAACTGGTCAACCACTTGTAAAAGAATGAAACTAGAACACTTTCTAACACCATACACAAAAATAAACTCAAAATGGATTAAAGATCTAAATGTAAGACCAGAAACTATAAAACTCCTAGAGGAGAACATAGGCAAAACACTCTCCGACATAAATCACAGCAAGATCCTCTATGACCCACGTCCCAGAATATTGGAAATAAAAGCAAAACTAAACAAGTGGGACCTAATGAAACTTAGAAGCTTTTGCACTACAAAGGAAACTATAAGTAAGGTGAAAAGACAGCCCTCAGATTGGGAGAAAATAATAGCAAATGAAGAAACAGACAAAGGATTAATCTCAAAAATATACAAGCAACTCCTGAAGCTCAATTCCAGAAAAATAAATGACCCAACCAAAAAATGGGCCAAAGAACTAAACAGACATTTCTCCAAAGAAGACATACAGAGGGCTAACAAACACATGAAAAGATGCTCAACATCACTCATTATTAGAGAAATGCAAATCAAAACCACAATGAGGTACCATTACACGCCAGTCAGGATGGCTGCTATCCAAAAGTCTACAAGCAATAAATGCTGGAGAGGGTGTGGAGAAAAGGGAACCCTCTTACACTGTTGGTGGGAATGCAAACTAGTACAGCCGCTATGGAGAACAGTGTGGAGATTTCTTAAAAAACTGGAAATAGAACTGCCATATGACCCAGCAATCCCACTTCTGGGCATACACACTGAGGAAACCAGATCTGAAAGAGACACGTGCACCCCAATGTTCATTGCAGCACTGTTTATAATAGCCAGGTCATGGAAGCAACCTAGATGCCCATCAGCAGATGAATGGATAAGGAAGCTGTGGTACATATACACCATGGAATATTACTCAGCCATTAAAAAGAATTCATTTGAACCAGTCCTAATGAGATGGATGAAACTGGAGCCCCTTATACAGAGTGAAGTAAGCCAGAAAGATAAAGAACATTACAGCATACTAACACATATATATGGAATTTAGAAAGATGGTAACGATAACCCTATATGCAAAACAGAAAAAGAGACACAGAAATACAGAACAGACTTTTGAACTCTGTGGGAGAATGTGAGGGTGGGATATTTCAAAAGAACAGCATGTATACTATCTATGGTGAAACAGATCACCAGCCCAGGTGGGATGCATGAGACAAGTGCTCGGGCCTGGTGCACTGGGAAGACCCAGAGGAATCGGGTGGAGAGGGAGGTGGGAGAGGGGATCGGGATGGGGAATACGTGTAAATCTATGGCTGATTCATATCAATGTATGACAAAACCCACTGAAATGTTGTGAAGTAATTAGCCTCCAACTAATAATAAAAAAAAAAAAAAGCTCAACATTCAGAAAACTAAGATCATGGCATCTGGTCCCATCACTTCATGACAAATAGATGGGGAAACAATGGAAACAGTGACAGACTTGATCTTCTTGGGCTCCATAATCACTGCTGATGGTGACTGCAGCCATGAAATTAAAAGATATTTACTTCTTGGAAGAAAAGTTATGACTAACCTAGACAGCATATTAAAAAGCAGGGACATTACTTTGCCAACAAAGGTCTGTCTAGTCAAAGCTTTGGTTTTTCCAGTAGACATGTATGGATGAGAGAGTTGGACTGTAAAGAAAGCTGAGCACTGAAGAATTGATGCTTTTGAATTGTGGTGTTAGAGAAGACTCTTGAGAGTCCCTTGAACAGCAAGGAGATCCAACCAGTCCATCCTAAAGGAAATCAGTCCTGAATATTCTTTGGAAGGACTGATGCTGAAGCTGAAACTCCAATACATGGCTACCTAATGTGAAGAACTGACTCATTGGAAAAGACCTTGATGCTGAGAAAGATTGAAGGTGGGAAGAGAAGGGGACGACAGAGGGTGATACGGTTGGATGGCATCACTGACTTGATGGACCATGAGTTTGAGTAAACTCTTGGAGTTGGTGATGAACAAGGAGGCCTGGTGTACTGCAGTTTATGGGGTGGCAAAGAGTCGGACACAACTGAGCAACTGAAATGAACTGAACTAAACCCCATGACTCCTCTCTAGGCAAGAATACTGGAGTAGGTAGACATTCCTGTGTCCAGGGCATCTTCCCAACCCAGGGATCAAACCCTGGTCTCTTGTTTTGCAGGTGTTCTTTTTCATCTGAGCCACTGGACCATGAATATTCTTGCAGTGTGGATACTTTAGGAGACAAGTTAGTAAAAATGAAATAATTTTTATTGATAGTCCAAAGATTTAATGTGAATTTATATATCAAGTCAAAGCATATCAATAATTCTCAACATAGAATAAAAGAAGAGTGGGATTTATATATAAATAAAATAATTAGGTTTTCAAATTCCAACTTAACTGTCTAAATGGTCTGCCTGTATTGATTATGTTCAGCTAGTAATACTTAGAATGTGTAATTCCACCCCAAAGATAATTAATCCCTATAATTTACTTAAACGATGTTCTTTTAATCAAGATTTCAATTTCACTTGATGGTCCTGATATAAGGTGGAAAATAAAATGGAAAATTAGAACATTTATTCCACATGGAGCAATGTAGCAGACAATAAATAAAAGATTTCAAAGGGTCTTTTATATAGCTCATTACTCTGAAGGAACCAAATTCAAAATGGTAGAGACATATAAATGGAGATGCAGAAAATAATGTTTATTTTTGTTTCTGTTTATTATTACAAACAGAGAAGAGATTGTAAGCAAAAAGAAATAAAATCAGATGCTTTAGAAAAATAGAAAGTCCTCAGGAGTAATGAAAATGGCTTTGTTTATTCATGATTTACTTGGTAGGACTTACTTGTATTGAAATCTGAGGTAGGAAAGCAAGAGATTGGCAGGATGAGGCCTGAGTGGGTGGGGTGAATGGTGGGTGACCAATGGGGTGACTGGTGGGTGATCAGTCGGGTGACTGGTGGGTGATTGGCATGTACAATTCCAGGGCATATTCTAGTGTAGGATTAACACTGAAATGCACTGGAGCTTTATTTTAATAGCATATATGGCAGGGTAAATGGCAACCCATTCCAGTATTCTTGCCTGGAGATTCCCATAGACAGAGGAGCTGGCAGGCTATAATCTATGGGGTCATGAAGAACTGGACACTACTGAAGCATCTTCACACACACACTACAGAGTAATATTGATTTGAAGTTACTTGTCTCAGACCCACGTCCAATGGATCAGACTAGTACAGAGAACTTATTGGATAGTATTGTTCCTGGATGATAAACATATCATAGTTTACCTATTTTGGGGGTAAAAATAATAGTTTTGGAGTCAAAAATAGGTAAACTACTAATAGATTAGTTTACTATTTTTTGGCCACAAGTCCTCTCAATTCTGTAAAGGCTCAGCTGGTGGTCACTGCTTGCTTCTTAGCTAGTTCATTGCTTCTACTCAGTTTTCCAATTAAATCTGATGTTTCTTTGGGATCAAATAAGTGAGCTGTTGGTAATAAATAAAAATACTGACCAGAGGATAGATGGATAGCCAGTGACGCGAAGAGATTTCTTGAAAATGAGAAAGAAAATACAAAAATAGTATCTCTAAGAAGTTAATTATACTTCTTGAAATAATAACAACTTCTTAAAATCTGTAACAGTTTAGAATAAGAGTGAGGCCTGTCTTGTGACTTTGGATACGTATCTCTTATAAATCACAATCTGCTTTATGAATCCTTAAGAACACGTATTTCGATAATTGAACATGGCAGTAGGGCTGTATTAATGGAAAATATTTTCACAGTTAATGGTTAATTTACAAAAGTAATGATTATATGTTAATTACTTTTTGAGTGACATTCCATCACCCACCTGCCAATGCAGGAGACATGAGACAGGGGTTCAATCCCTGGGTCGGGAAGATCCCCTGGAAGAGGGTATGGCAACCCACTCCAGTATTCTTGCTTGGAGAATTCCATGGACAGAGGAGCCTGACAGGCTACAATACATGGGGTCCCCAGGGGTTGGACACAACTGAAGGGACTTAGCATGCATGCACGATCTGTATTTTATCTTTAAGTACTTTTAGTATTCTTCTATGATGTACAAAGATCATTTGGTGTGGAGCGTCTGTTTACTGTCCATATGTTTTGTAGCATTAAATCATAGCCAATCACTGAAGCCAGTAGTTGGCAGTGACCATATCACATTTTAAATTTAGAGTTCTTCATGTGCTACAGGTGCTCATAATAACCACAGTTTTCAGTTTGAGCCAGAAGAATTTTGGAGGTCCTCATGTTAAGCAGATAGATGCCAGAATTTCAAAAGTCACATGTGGACAGTCAGATGCTTTCCTCACTTTGTTATGTAAGTCAGCCATGGGCTAAATCAGTTCAGTTCAGTCACTCAGTCATGTCTAATTCTTTGTGACCCCATTGACTGCAGCACGCTAGGCTTACCTGTCCATCACCAACTCCTGGAGCTTACTCAAACTCATGTCCATTGAGTTGATGATGCCATCCAACCATCTCATCCTCTGTCGCCCCCCCTTCTCCTCCCACCTTCAATCTTTTCTATCAACAAGGTCTTTTCAAATGAGTCATTTCTTCACATCAGGTGGCCAAAGTATTGGAGCTTCAGCTTCAGGATCAGTCCTTCCAATGAATATTCGGGACTGATTTCCTTTAGGACTGACTGGTTGGATTTCCTTGAAGTCCAAGAGACTCTCAAGAGTCTTCTCCAACACCACAGTTCAAAAGCATCAATTCTTTGGCACTCAGCTTTCTTTATAGTCTCACATCCATACATGACTACTGGAAAAGCTGTAACTTTGACTAAATGGACCTTTGTTGGCAGAGTAATGTCTCTGCTTTTTAATATGCTGTCTAGGTTAGTCATAACTTTGCTTCAAAGTCCTAAGCGTCTTTTAATTTCATGGCTGCAGTTACCATCTGCAGTGATTTTGGAGCCCAAGAAGATAAAGTCTGTCACTGTCTCCATTGTTTCCCCATCTATTTGCCATGAAGTGATGGGACCAGATGCCATGATCTTAGTTTTCTTAGTGTTGAGTTTTAAGCCAACTTTTTCACTCTCCTTTTCCACTTGCATCAAGAGGCTCTTTAGTTCTTCACTTTCTGCCATAAGGGTGGTGTCATCTGCATATCTGAGGTTATTGATATTTCTCCTGGCAATCTTGATTCCAGCTTGTGCTTCATCCAGCCCAGTATTTTGCATGATGTACTCTGCATATAAGTTAAATAAGCAAGGTGACAATATACAGCCTTGATGAACTCCTTTCCCATTTTGGAACCAGTCTTTTGTTCCAAGTCCAGTTCTAACTGTTGCTTCTTGACCTGCATACAGATTTCTCAGGAGGCAAGTCAGGTGTTCTGGTATTCCCATCTCTTTCAGAATTTTCCACAGTTTATTGTGATCCAAACAGTCAAAGCCTTTGGCGTAATCAATAAAGCAGAAGTAGATGTTTTTCTGGAGCTCTCTTGCTTTTTCGATGATCCAGTGGATGTTAGCAATTTAATCTCTGGTTCATCTGCCTTTTCTAAATTCAGCTTGAACATCTGGAAATTCACGGTTCATATACTGTTAAAGCCTGGCTTGGAGAATTTTGAGCATTATTTTGCCAGCGTGTGAGATGAGCTCAATTGTGTGGTAGTTTGAGCATTCTTTGGCATTGCCTTTCTTTGGCATTGGAATGAAAACTGACCTTTTCCAGTCCTGTGGCCACTGCTGAGTTTTCCAAATTTGCTGGCATATTGAGTGCAGCACTTTCACAGCATCATCTTTTAGGATTTTAAATAGCTCACCTGACATCCCATCACCTCCACTAGCTTTGTTCGTAGTGATGCTTCCTTAGGCCCACTTGACTTCGCATTCCATGATGTCTGGCTCTAGGTGAGTGATCACACGCCACTGTGATTATCTGGGTCGTGAAGATCTTTTTTGTATAGTTCTTCTGTGTATTCTTGCCACCTCTTCTTAATATCTTATGCTTCTGTTAGGTCCATACCATTTCTGTCCTTCATTGTGCCCATCTTTGCATGAAATGTTCTTGAAAAGATCTCTAGTCTTTCCCAGTCTATTGTTTTCCTCCATTTCTTTGCATTGCTCACTGAGGAAGGCTTTCTTATCTCTCCTCACTATTCTTTGGAACTCTGCATTCAAATGGGCATATCTTTCCTTTTCTCCTTTGGCTTTAGCTTCTCTTCTTTTCTCAGCTATTTGTAAGGCCCCTTCAGACAGCCATTTTGCCTTTTTTGTATTTCTTTTTGCATTTCAGATGGTCTTGATCCCTGCCTCCTGTACAGTGTTATGAACCTCCATTCATAGTTCTTCAGGCACTCTGTGTATCAGATCTAATCCCTTGAATCTGTTTATCACTTCCACTGTATAATCATAAGGGATTTGCTTTAGGTCATACCTGAATGGCCTATTGTCTTTCCCTGCTTTCTTCAATTTAAGTATGAATTTTAAGTACAAAACGAAACATATCAAAGGCTGAAAGAATTTTGCCGGGAGAACGCACTGGTCATAGCACACACCCTCTTTCAACAACACAAGAACAGACTCTACACGTGGACATCACCAGATAGTCAATACTGAAATCAGATTGATTATATTCTTTGCAGCCAAAGATGGAGAAGCTCTATACAGTCAGCAAAAACAAGACCGGGAGCTGACTGTGTCTCAGATGTTGGGCTAAATTTTCTGATCTTTTTATGTTACAAACATTTTCTATACTGGACTCTTTTGAGAGTGGAAGAAATCACTGCTAGTAAGTATCCTGGGACATAGATATCATGAGGGCTTACTGGAACTTAGGGCTACGTACTTACCAGGGAATCACTAGTTGTCTGCTTCTGTTTGAGAACTTAAATATTGACTTTGGTATCTATCAGTTCAGTTCACTTCAGTTGCTCAGTCATGTCTGACTCTCTGTGACCCCATGGACTGCAGCACTCTAGGCTTCCCTGGCTATCACCAGTTCCTAGAGCTTACTCAAACTCATGTCCATTGAGTTGGTGATGCCATCCAACCATCTCATCCTCTGTCATCCCCTTCTCCTCTCACCTTCAATCTTTCCCAGCATCAGGGTCTTTTCCAATGAGTCAGTTCTTTGCATCAGATTGACCTTTAAAGCAGAAAATTTACCCCATGCAAATCTCTTTGGATGAAATGTAGATTCACCGTTTAGAATCATGCTTCGTCCTTTCATACCGTATGTCTTACCAGTGTCCTTCCTACTTCTTTATGTTGGTTGATAGAAAACACAAAACTTGTTTTTATTAATATTTTAAATAAGAGACTTGAAACAAGGTAATAGGGCCTCTGAAAAACCAGGCCTTAAAAAGTTGTCTGTAAGACAGTATTGATGATGATGTTTCGTGGGTGACTACTGTATGCCACTGTTGTGCTATGTGCTTCTCATATATGAACTTCCTTCATCTTTCCACCAGCACTATGAATCATCCAGATTTGGTTTATTTTCCAAAAAGGAAAATTCCAGCATTGATACAGTTGCTTAATTTTCACAAAGTAGCCCAACTAGTCACCCAGTGGAAGCTTCTGCATTCAAATTGGGATACAGTTCCAAACTCTGTGCCCTTTTCATTAAACTACACCACCTTCTTGTAATCTTTATTAGAAATACTATGATTCCTCCTGACACAGCAGTATGATCAGCCCTATTTCCGTGGCTGAGCTTTATATTAATATTAGGGGATTAGTGAGGACACATATGGGGTCATCCAGAAGCAAAGCATGCTGGCCATTTGTCAATGTGTAAAGACAGAGGCTGTCCATGTTACCACCAATGTAATAAGCCCCCTTCTACCTAAACCACAGCCAATGATATTGACAGGAGACAGTAAATCATAGACTGTGGGACTGGAAGGTGGGGTTTTGACACTGAAAATTGTTTTACACTGTTTATTCTTGTTTGAATCATAAAAGAGAATGGCTCTGAAAACTTCCCTTGAGAAGCCACTGAGTTTTGAGGGTTTGCTACTTAGAACTGGTAACAGTGGAAGGTACAAGGTTGGAAATGTTGAGATTTATTTGTGCGCAGAGAAGGACTTCCCAGTAAGTGGTAAAGTGTAAGTGGTAAAGAGTCTGCCTGCCAATGCAGGAGACAGACGCAGGTTGGATCCCTGGGTAGGGAAGATCCCCTGGAGGAGGAAACGGCAGCCCACTCCAGTATTCTTGCCTGGAGAATCCCATGGGCTAAGGAGCCTGGCAGGCTACAGTCTGTGGGTCACAAGGAGTTAGACACTTAGTATGTGAGTATGCACATATACACAGAGTGAAGAGAGCTGAGCTTTTGGATAAGCTAAAAGGTGAGAGTGCAAGTGGAGCTAGCAAGGTGATGGAGGGCTTGGCAGGATGAGCCAACTTAAGCAGGTCCCGCCATCACTCCAAAGGGCAGCTTCCAAGGAGACTACATAGGAAAAAAGATAGCACAACTCAGCCCCTGCGGGCTTGCTGCTGACTTGGTCATGGGTTCTGAGATTCAGAGGTAAAATCAATACTGCTGCACTCAGCAGAGATGTATTTGACACATGAGTAACAGCAGAAGACCTTTTAGATAGAAGAGAGATGAGTCTGGCCTGTGGCTAGCCAAGGAATGGCTGAAAGTAAAAGCATTTTTATAAATCAGTCAGAAAAGACAAATTTCAGCCAAGTGTTCTCTGAACGCATATTAATCACGCATTATATTCTGAAATGGCTACTTGGACCAGACAAGTAATAGATGAATAAAGTCAGCCAAGATAAGAAAAACAGCTGTTGCTGGCGATTATGGTAAATTGATGCCTGCTTACCATGGCTAAAAGAGCAGTCATTTACATCCAGAAGATTCCCATCTTATAAAATGTGGATTCCACACTGGCAAATTGTATATTTTCCCAAAAGAAGCCAGGTTACTATATGAAATTTCCTAATATTTAAGTGTGAAGTTATTCAATTGAAATATAGACATGAAAACAAAGACTACAACCCACAACAATCATTGCAATAGAAATATATTTGCTGAATAAATTGGCTCATAGGTAAGACTTGGGATCAAATTTTTGAAATTATCTTTGGGAAATTATCTTTTGGATAAGGGAAGATTGAATCTGAATGGAGCTATGTGGCATTTTGTAAGAGAATATTTAGACTTCAAAGTGACTGAATCTGAGTATGCACTCAGAATATAGCCCAAAGGAGAAATAAAACCTACAAGGAAAACCTAAGGTTAATACTTAATAGTAAGGAAAGTCACTCATTTGCTACATGCAGATGTATACACACAGGATTGCTCTCTATAAGACCAAATCAACCCATAAGACTAAGTCAGAAAGAGTAAATTAAAAGAATAGAAGCAAAAATAAGAAATACACCAATCTTTCAATTTCTTGTCAAAGACTAGACACCTAGTGATAATGACAAAGCAGAAGACTAAACAACTTCCATATTTATTATACAGCAAATGTGGGTTTTAATCACAGTTTGACATTAAACTGCAGATTTTATAGACGTATTTGCTGCAACAAAATTTGCTTAATCTTAGCACTGGTTGTGATTTATGTTTGTTTAGGTAAATTCCTGTGCACTCTGTGCCTAAATTTCTTAATTAATCAATAATAACAGAAGTAGTTTAGCTCATGCGATTGCTTTGAGAAATAGATAATTTAAACAACATTAATTTTAAAACTGTATTAGGCCTGATAAGTAATGTCTACTGGTGATTTTAGTTCTGGAGAACACAGCCGGTGCCATATGAGAAATGTAAATATAGTTATTGACCTACTGTGTCAGTGACAAAAGAAGATTAGTCTTTTCTCTAAGAGGTTGGAATTACCCTTACTGATAATATTCATTGCATACCAAATTAGACTATACATTGTATTTCTGTCAGTGAATGTTTTCCTTGGTTGTTGTCTGAGTAAAACAAATTGGGTGTAGGATCAAGGTATATCATTCAGGCACCTTCCTTCAAAAGTAATTAGGGTCTTACTCACTTGAAACCAGATAATTACATTTAATGTAATCTTAAAAGAGGCCCCAAGGATTGTTTTCCATTGGTGGATGCATGAGAAATGGAACAAATTAACTTTCCTGACCACTGAAGTTAAGGAGAATGAGGAACAGAAAAGAATGCTGAATCTAAAATTTACTTGCATAAGACTGATAAAGATAACATTTAATTTTATCCATTTATTCTTTTTAAGAGTTACTTTTTAAAAGCTTTTTTTGATGCAGGCCAGTTTTTAAGTCTCTACTGAATTTGTTACAGCATTGCTTCTGTTTTCTGTTTTGATTTTTTTGGCTGGGAGGCATATGGGATCTCAACACCTTGACCAGGGATCTAACCTGTGTCCCCGCCTTGGAAGTTGATGTCTTAACCACTGCCTTGCCAGGGAAGTCCCTTATCCATTTATTCTTACACGGCCCTCAAGGGACTTTTGTTCAGCAAAAGGGGTGTGTGAAAACTGTTAGGATGTTCCATTAGACCCATCCAAAGATCTTTGTTGGTCTCCAGCGCCAGTGACTCATTCAGTGACCAGCCCAGCCTGGTTCTACACCAGAATTCCAACCAGATGAGAGTCAGACAATACTCATCCCCTTGGTTCCAATTTACTCAGAGCGGGGAGAAATGCATATGTCTGGGTATCACATTGTGCTCAACTCATCCTCATAAACAGGACATCACTCCCAACTCAAAATGCATTTGGAGACTCAGTAATATCTGACCCAAACCAGACTGGCTGTAATAGGTAAATAAATTTACTGTTGGTCTAGGAACTAAGTTGGTTGATACACAAAGATTTTAAGAGTAACATCATAAAACTAGAACAGAAGAAGTATTGAAGGGAAAGAGGGGCTTAGGAATTTATAAATGGGCAGATATTGCTACTAATGACCAAGAAGAAAAAAACCTAGCTATTTTCAGAAGCGAGCAGTTGTCGCTATTGCAAGTATTTCTAGAAACTGAATCTAGATGAAGCTTAGAATATGCTGTATACCACAAAACATTAAAAAAAACTTACATTTAATTTGTTTTTCTTATGATTTCTCTATTGTTTGGCGTAAAAAAAAAAAAAAAAAGGCTAAATCACTCCAGTAGTGTCTAAGGCACATTCCATGATATGTTTTAGTCTCTACTCTTCTTGTTGTTTTGTCACTAAGTCCAGCTCTTTGCGATCACATGGACTGCAGCACCAGACTTCCCCATCCTTCAGTATCTCCTGTAGTTTGCTGAAATTCATGTCCACTTCCTTACCAAAAGAAATAAAAGGAAAAAAGAATTGGATCAAATAAAAGCTATTTTAATGTTTTTAAATTTCAGTCTACCAATTTTTAAAATGAATTGAGAAATTTACATGCAACTTATAATGGTCACTGTAGTTCAAACTTATTTTATTTAAAAATGTTTATTATAAATATACCATGGACTATATTTCCTTCTTTAGGTAGGTATTTGAGACACATTTCTGTGTGTTGAAATGACCCTTTAAATTTTGAATACCCAGACTATGACTTTGTGCTATCAAAACTTGGCATAGCATGTGACCCTTTATAGCTGAATACTTTTCAAGCAGTAAGCATGTACTGTGACACCATATGGATAAAATCATGGTGCTCTGTGAGGGATAGTGCACAAGGACATAAGCCTTAGAGTGTGGACTTGGTCTGTCTTGTTCTATGTTGTTAATCTCTTTCATGGAGATTAAGGCTTATTTCACTGTTAGTGCTCAAAAACACACGTTGAATGAATGAATCAATGTTTCCCAATTGTTTTCTTTAAAAATATCAGAAGTATTAGGGTGGTGATAATAAGCACTGAAATCTAGTTAGGTCTCTAACAGAGGTCAGTAAAAATTGATCTCTTTTACTCACTATGAACATATAGTCAAAATAGTATTTAAGAATAAGGTGAACCTTGACTGTCCACTGAGCTTGGCTCTGTCGGTATTTTTAGGTGACTGAGATGTCTTTGACTTACATGATCTACAATTATTAATACATAGTAATGGTATACACCACTTCTTGATAACTTTGACCTCTTCATCATTCATAACACTTTTGCATAGGCTATATGTGTGTGTGTGTGTATATATGTATACTATCAGTGTGTTTTGAAGGGGGCAACAGTTTGAAGACTATGGAAAATAAATACATATATTTGGGAGAGAAAGGCAATCCCACGTTTAGATATATAAAACAGGTCTATATTTCTCAACAATAGCATTTCCTGATTGTCTCTAATTCCTACCTGAAATTGAAATTCCTTAATGTAACTGTTTGGCTAGAGAGTAGGAAGGCTCTTGCCTTCAGAAATATTTACCAAGCACCATGACTCTTACATTATTATCATGATATTATATGCCATGGGTGGTAAAAAAGTGTATGATGTTTTTGTGAAGATCACAGCTTTATTTTCTCCATGAAGAAATTAGAAATATCTGTTGTCATTCCATCACTCAGTCGTGTCCCAGTCTGCAACCTGGATTACAGCACATCAGGCTTCCTTGTCTTTCATTGTCTCCCAGAATTTGCTCAAACTCATGTCCACTGAGTCAGTGATGCCATCCAACCATCTCATCCTCTGTTGCCCCTTTCTCCTTCTGCCCTCAATCTTTCCTAGCATTGCTGTCTTTTCCAGTGAGTGGGTTTTTTGCATTAGGTGGCCAAAGTATTGGAGCTTCAGCTTCAGCATCAGTCCTTCCAATGAACACCCAGGACTGATCTCCTTTAGGATGGACTGGTTGGATCTCCTTGCAGTCCAAGGGACTCTCAAGAGTCTTTTCCAACACCACAGTTCAAAAGCATCAACTCTTTGGCACTCAGTGTTCTTTATAGTCCAACTCTCACGTCCATACAAGAATACTGGGAAGATTATAGCTTTGATTATATGGACTTTTGTTGGCAAAGTGATATCTCTGCTTTTTAATACACTGTCTAGGTTTGTCATAGTTTTTCTTCCAAGGACCAAGTGTCTTTACTTGGGGAAAAATGTGTAGAAATTATAAAAACTCATATTAGTAGTCTGAAACCTCAGAGCAGGATTATATGGTTAGGGTCTAAATCTTGACTTACTTTTCTAAAGATATCTTTAGTTGGCAAAACTATATAGTTGTATTATGTGAAGTCTTCTTGATCTAGTATTTTTGGGTTAACTGAGAGTGATATTATTGTTGGAAAAGAGAAAAGTACCCCTACCCACAAAAAAGTCAAGCACCTTTAATCTGTATGTAAAATAATGCCACATAAAGGAGCTTCAACTATACAGTTTAGATGCCAAATTTGCTTTTACATGAAAATCAGGCAAATGTACTATAGTTGGCTTCCCTCATCACTACTTCAGTGGAATAATGGAAAGATGAGGGGCTTTTAGATGAGATGATCTGGACTTGAGTCGTGTTTTGTAAATCAGGGCAAGTTTCTTGAGCATGCTAAACTTCCATTTCTGAAGTATAAAATGGCTTAACAACCTCATCACAACTCATTGTGGAGATTAAATAAGTGTGTGGTGAAAGTGCTCAGCAATTAGATCCTCAGTAAATGTGAAGTCCAGACTTCTATTGCACTCATAGTTGTTTCCACAGAGCTTAACCAAAATTAGTTTTCATTTCATATGTTAGCTTTGTCTCTGTACTGAGTTAAATTATCATCGAGGAGATAGCCAAAAGGTACACAAAAGATGTTCAGTATCATTCATAAAGGATGTAAATCAAAATCACTATGAGATATTACTTCACACTTGTTAGAATGGCTGTCATGAAAAAGACTAGATGGTGAGTGTCATCTAGGATGTGGAGAAAAGAGAATCCTTGCAGAATGTAAATTGGTTAAGCTGCTGTGGAAACCAGTATGGAGGTTCATCAAAAAAAATTATAAATGGAATTATCCAGCAATTTCACTTCTGAGTATATATCCAAAGGAAACAAAATGATGTCCTGAGACAGATGCACTCCTGCGTTCATAGCAGCATTATTCATAATGGGCAAGAGTGGAAATAACCTAAGTGTTCATCAATGGATGAATCAATAGGAATTGATGAGAGGACAGATGAGAAATGTAGGCAGGGCTTTTTTGGGACTCCTGCTGCAGTGCGAGGGGCAGAAACAAGTCCAGGCCTCTTGCCCACCCCGCTTGGTGGCACTCTGAGCAGGTGCAAGCGCAGTACCTGCCTTTGCTCCCGACTCCTCAGAAGGGGCAGTTGGGGTTTTTGTCTTTCTGTGTCTTGCTGTTTATAATTTATCTCAACTGCACAAACAGTTATTAGTTAGAAACTATTAGAAACTACTTGTCCCTGAGAGTTTGTTTGTATTTTGTTGCTGAGGGAGACATTTGTCAGGATTCAAGCACTGCAGCTAAGTGTCCCAGGCTGCAGCCTGTCTCAAATGGATACAAAAAATGAGAAACTGTATATATATATAATATGTTATATGTATATATGTTATATATACATATGTAATATGTTATGTATATATAATAGATTTATATAATGAAATTGAAACAGAGTTATAGAATGAAATTCAAACAGAACAAGTCCTTGCCCTCTATGTCCTCAACCTGCCTTTTGTCTGTAGAAAAACTTTAGCCAAAGAATAAATTTAATCAGAGAAGTGAGAAAATGCAGAAACAAAGGAAAACAGTCAAAGGAGACCAAATAATACTAGTTTAGTCTGTAAGCATAGTCAAGAGCCTTTAGTTCCTCCTCAGGGGCTGTAGATCATACCCTGAGCCGTGTCCTCTGAGCTGTCTTATGGAGTGAAAGACAGTAACTATATGATGACCAGACTGTAGCCATGACATAACCTGCTACAGTTCCAAGAACTGGCCTCAAATAAATGAGAAAAAACTGCCCCTGGAACTAAAAGCTAACTGTATTTAAAACAATCAAGATGACATTGATCAGACACTGATGACCAATTTCAAGATGACTGTGCTGTTTCTGCATGTAGCCCCCTCCCATCATCTATAAAAGCTCTTAAGCTTTTGTCCTTTAAGCTCTTGTCCACTGGTTGTCAGAGTCAGGGCGGGGAGTTGGCTTTTGGATGGGAATCTCAACACCCCACCTTGTCCCCCATTGCTGGCTTCTGAAATAAAGCAAACTTTCCTTTCCACCAACTTAATGGTGATTATAGCTAACAATACTATATTATACATTTGAAAGTTTCTAAGAGGTTAGAACTTAAATGTTCTTACCACAAAAGCAAATGGTAACTATGTGAAGTGATGGATGTGTTAACTAACCTCATTCACGTATATACATGTATGAAATAATCATATTGAACACTATCAGTTCAGTTCAGTCGCCCAGTCATGTCTGCCTCTGCAACCCCATGAACTGCAGCACGCCAGGCCTCCCTGTCCATCACCAACTCCCGGAGTCCACCCAAACCCATGTCCATTGAGTTGGTGATGCCATCCAACCATCTCATCCTCTGTCATCCCCTTCTCCTCCTGCCCTCAATCTTTCCCAGCATCGGGGTCTTTTCAAATGAGTCAGCTTTTTGCATCAGGTGATCAAAGTATTGGAGTTTCAGCTTCAGCATCAGTCCTTCCAATGAACACCCAGGACTGATCACCTTTAGGATGGACTGGTTGGATCTCCTTGTAGTCCAAGAGACTCTCAAGAGTCTTCTCCAACACCATAATTCAAAAGCATCAATTCTTTGGCACTCAGCTTTCTTTATAGTCCAACTCTCACACCCATACATGACCACTGGAAAAACCATAGCCTTGACTAGACAGACCTTTGTTGACAAAATAATGTCTCTGCTTTTTAATATGCTGTCTAGGTTGGTCATAACTTTTCTTCCAAGGAGTAAGTATCTTTAATTTCATGGCTGCAGTCACCATCTGCAGTGATTTTGGAACCCAGAAAAATAAAGTCAGCCACTGTTTCCACTGTTTCCCTATCTATTTGCCATGAAGTGATGGGTTCGGATGCCAAGACCTTAGTTTTCTGAATGTTGAGTTTTAAGCCAACTTTTTCACTCTCCCCTTTAACTTTCATCAAGAGGCTCTTTAGTTCTTCTGCACTTTCTGCCATAAAGGTGGTGACATCTGCATATCTGAAGTTATTGATATTTCTCCCGGCAATCTTGATTCCAGCTTGTGCTTCCTCAAGCCCAGCATTTCTCATGATGTACTCTGCATGTAAGTTAAATAAGCAGGGTGACAATATACAGCCTTGACGTACTCCTTTTCCTATTTGCAACCAGTCTTTTGTTCCATGTTCAGCTCTAACTGTTGCTTCCTGACCTGCATACAGGTTTCTCAAGAGGCAGGTCAGGTGGTCTGGTATTCCCATGTCTTTCAGAATTTCCCACAGTTTATTGTGATCCACACAGTCAAAGGCTTTGGCATAGTCAATAAAGCAGAAGTAGATGTTTTTCTGGAACTCTCTTGCTTTTTCAATGATCCAGAGGATGTTGGCAATTTGATCTCTGGTTCCTCTGCCTTTTCTAAAACCAGCTTGAACATCTGGAATTTCATGGTTCACGTATTGCTGAAGCCTGGCTTGGAGAATTTTAAGCATTACTTTATAACCTTACACAATATTGTGTGTCAAAAGTTATGTCTCAATAAAGTTAGAAAACATAAAATTGAGGATAATGATCAGGTTTAAGTCTTCTCTTTAATATACCACCTGGTGGCTCAGATGGTAAAGAATCTGCAGGAGACCTGGGTTCACTCCCTGGGTTGGGAATATCCTCAGGCGAAGGAAATGGCAACCCACTCCAGTATTCTTGCCTGGAGAATCCCATGGACAGAGGAGCCTAGCAGACTACAGTCCATGAAGTTGCAAATAGTCAGAGATGACTAAGCGACTAACATTTAATACCAGTATTCAGTTATAACAATGTGGCAGGGAATTTACTAGCTTGAGGTATAGGTTCTCTCATCTGCTGACTGATACTGTTTCATCTATAACTATCTATCATCAACCTCAGATTTTTTATACCATGATATAAATATGTGTACTTCAACATTTCTGTGTTTATTATGAAATTTGGTAAGAGCCAACAGCTCTTATTTAACCAGAAGAGCAACTGACTTATCCCAGAAAGACTTTTTATTTGTTGGGTTTAAACATCTCTTCTCATATGCAGCAACTTGCACTTTATTTAATCACTTAAAGATAAAGAGACTTTTCAGTTTCTATTTATAAAAAATAGCTGTAAAAACAGTTTAAAATAAGTAACAACAGTATAATGTTTTATGACAAGGATTTCTAGGTGATTTTTAACAAAATTCCATCACAAATTTCAAAGTGATAAACTCACGTTCTTAATGACACGTATTTCCAGAAAGGGAGTTAAATCCAAGTCTGTATACATAATCATGAAATGATAATGTGCTAAAGAACTACTTTGCTCTAACCATGAAAAAAATGCAGCATCCTAAATGGCTAAATTCACATGTGTGTAGGGTAGAGGGTAAAGATACAAATCACAAAACAGTTCCTAACACTTTTTCACCTCCTCCCCCAAAAAAGTGGTAATCTGGATTTACTAGTCATGGAATTATTTTTTTAAGCAAGTTTTTTTTCCCTTTTATTTACACTGCAATTAAAAAAAAAATCTGTTTTTAGTTTTTTAAGGAACCTCCATACTGTTCTCCATAGTCATTGTATTAGTTTACATTCCCCCCAGCAGTGCAAGAGGGTTCCCTTTTCTCCACACCCTCTCCAGCATTTACTGGTTGTAGATTTTATGATGATGGCCATTCTGACCAGTGTGAGGTGGACACAACATTGTAAAGCCATTATACTCCAATAAATTTTTTTTAAATGTCTAGAAGGATTAGTATGTATACAGGAATGTTTTATTAAACATAATGAATTGGAGATAAAAAATCTTTTTGATTGAATTTAGAAGGTAAGGATATTTTTTATTGGAGTATAGTTGATTTACAATATAATAATATTAGCTTATTAGTGTTAGTTTCAGGTAAACAGCAAAGTGATTCAGTTATACATTTTTTTCAGATACTGTTCCATTCTAGGTTATTGCATGATATTGAATTCCCTGTACTATATGATAAATTATTGTTATCTATTTTATATATAGTGGTGTGTATCTGGTTATCCCATACTTAGAAGTTAAACATTTTAAATAAGTCAATAGATTTCTAAGTTAGAAAAACTCATCTGGCTTCTGTGATAATATAACTTCTGCTTATTCTCATTTTCTTTTCTGTCTTCTTTGTAGACTACTCTGTTCATATTGATGTTGCCCAGGTATGTCCTCCTCCCCTACTGACCTGTGCATCCATTCTCTGGACTTAACTGTCACATCACTGTAGCTATATATCTATATATCCATATGCATAGAAAAATATATTTGTTGTTGTTTAGTCCCTAAGTCGTGTCTGACTATTTGTAGCCCTATGGACTGTAGCCCACCAGGCTTCTCTGTCCATGAGATTTCCTAAGCAAGAATCCTGGAAGAGATTGCCATTTCCTTCTTCAGGGGATCTTCCTGCCCCAAGGATCCTGGTCCAGGGGATCTTTCAGACCCAGGGATACAACCCATGTCTCCTGCATTGGCAGGTGGATTCTTACTGCTGAGCCACCAGGGAAGCCATACACACACAAACACACACACACACACACACAGACACACACACACACACACAGACACAAACACATACACACAGACACACACACACACAGACGCGCACACACACACAGATACACAACACACAGACACACACACAGACAGACAGACACACACACAGAGACACAGACACAGACACACACACACAGACACACACACACACACGTATGTGTATATACAGATGAAAAAGAGAGAAAATATCAGAATCTAGAGTCTGTCTAACTATTGTTCACAATGTTGGCTAAAATCCCATGTTACTGGATATACAAAGAAACATTAAAATGTGACTAATACTCAAAACAAAAGACAATCAGTACACACTTCTGTGCTATACTAAAACCCACTGAAATAAACACATTAAATGAGTAAATTTTATGCTCTGTGAATTATATCTCCGTCTGGCTGTTACAGCAACAGGCTATCAATGGAAGTTCAACTCTGAGATGATCCATATGGAATTAGCAGACAAGGTTTTAAAAGTAATTGTAGTTACTAGCCTCTGCTCTAAAAAAGAAAAAAGTACCTATAATGAATAAACACATAAATCTTTACAGAAAAACTGTAATGACATAAGTTTGCCCAAACTCTGGGAGATAGTGAAGGACTGGGACACCTGGTGTGGTACAGTCCATTGGATCGCAAAGAGTCGGACACAACTGAATGACTGAACAGCAGCGATTTAAGCAATCAAGTGGAAATTACAGGGAAAATGTCTATTAGAGATACATTATAGATTTAGATGTAAAAATATGTCTACATATGTATGTATGTATTTATCTGTATCTATGTATCTACCTATGTTATAATTTTCACCCAGGATTTTCCACCCGAGATTTATTCTAATAGATACAAGTGTCATTGGGCTTCCCAAGTGGTGCTAGTGGTAAAGAACCTGCTTGACAACGCAGGGGACGTAAGAGACGCTGAGTTCATTCCCTGGGTCAAGGAAGATCCCCTTGAAAAGGGCATGGAAACCCACTCCAGTATTCTTGCCTGGAGAATTCCATGGTCAGAGGAGCCTGGCGGGCTACAGTCCAGGCAAAGGGTTGGACACAACTGAGTGACTTAGCACACACGCACAAGCATCACTGAGCATCTTTGCATCTTTATGCGCCTGAACTCAACGTATTTAAATTTGAGCTCAACATCTGCTGTAAAACTCCACCTCCTGCCATACCTGCACAGAGGTTGATGACTTGAAGTATTTCTCTTGAGAAAACTTTACAAAAGCTGTACTTCTTTTTGGTTACTATATATAGTTACTATATATAAAAAAAATCCTTTAAAAATGTTATATAAATAAAATTCGGTTCATGTTTTTTTCTATTTTCTTTTGAAAATACATCCCAGGCTTGAAAACGGTGATTTAGTAATAGTAGACTATATCTGTCAATACTTGTGTATGCACATATGCATGCGTGCCTGCTCAGTTGTATCTGACTCTATGCGAGCCCCCTGGACTGGAGCCCGCCAGGCTCCTCTGTCCACGGGATTTCCCAGGTAAGAATACTGGAGTGGGCTGCCGTGTTGTCCTCCAGGGGATCTTCCCGACCCAGGGATCAAACCCACGTCTCTGGCTTTGGCAGGTGGATTCTTTGCCACTGAGCCACCTCAGAAGCCCACGTACACATATTATTTACTTATCAATAATTATCCCTTTACTTTCTTTTTATTTTCTCATGCTGTCATTTTGAACTTTTAAAACACTAAAGTTTTAAGAACTTCTCTCAGTGGAAGTCTCAAGATTATCACCCTGTTTATTCTAATAAAAACAAAGAAAACACGACATCTTAGAAGACTGATTATAATAGCCATTATCTAGGCACAAAAAAGGAAAGGGAATAGCGAGATATCATATAGAATTAACAAAGCGTAAACAATATTTCATGTTACACTAAAGGCATTTTGTTTAAAATAAAATTACATGGCTCAGGTAGCATAAAAATGCCACCGAAGTGGAGAAACAGAAGGTTAAGAATCAGATTCATTAGAGCTGGTTTGGGGCTGAAGAGTTCAAGTCCAGCGCCATGGTCTCTGCCCCCTCAGTGTTACAGTGACATTTTCAGGGTGCAGTGCTCACGGTGCATCTTCATCTTTTCTCCGTTTAATGGCAACAGGAGTCAACAGCCATGAAATTGCTGGAGGGCCCCTAATAAATACTTGGATTTACTGAAGGAAAACAGCTGTCCACATTTGTACAGATATGTATAACACCTAATGTAAAACAAGGCAAAATAAGGCATTACACTGGGCCTCCTGAGTTTCTTCCTTTCTTTTCTTTTTTGAAATGGAAATATTCTTATCTGGACAAAGGGTAGATGTGGTTGCTTATGAACAGCAACTATGTGGAACCTTTTATCTGTGGAACTGCTCATAAGATAAAATACTTACAACCATTTCCTCTTTGTCAAGAAATTAGCTGTAAATTAACTTATTGAAAGAAAAGCACATGTGTTGTGTGTGTACACATGTACATGTATACACACATATTTGCATATTTAATCTCCTCAGTCGAAGTCTTTTTCTCCTTCTAAATTCAAACATGCCCTAGAAATGAAGACTCCATTTTATGAGCAAAGATGTAATAATCCTTGCATATTAGAGCTTTTTTAACTAATGAAGAATTAATGTTAAAATAAGGGGAGTAATCAGTTCTTGAGGACTGTGAGTTATTTTTTGTTTGCTTTTCTTTTCCATAATGGTTTATTATCAGATATTGAATATAGTTTCATGTGCTATACAGTAGGACCTCATCATTTATTCTATAGATGATATTTTGCGTTGTTAATCCCAAACTCCTAATTTATTCCTTCCCTCCCTCCCCTTTGGTATCCTTAAACATGTTTTCTATGCCTGTGAGTCTGTTTCAGTTTTGTAAATAAGTTCATTTGTATCATATTTTAGATTCTACGTATAAGTGAAACCATTTGGTATTTGTCTTTCTCTTTCTGATTTACTTCACTTAGTAGGATAATTCCTAGGTCTACCCAAGTTGCTGCAAATGGCATGATTTCATTCTTTTTATAGCTGAGTAATATTCCATGTGTGTGTGTGTGTGTGTGTGTGTGTGTGTGCGTATAGTCACCAGGAAATTGGGACTTGTCACGGGCACTTGCCATCTACCTCTACAAAGGTTAAATCATGTGCTGCTGCTGCTGAGCTCCAACACCCCTGGAAGGGGCTCAGGAGGAGAGCAGAAATGAGGCACTCTGCTCTGGGAAAACTGGCAGGACAGGTCTTCAGAGAGTTAGACATTCCTAGAAGCTGCTTTTATGAGCCCAATTCTTGTTATCTCCTCATGTCTAGAAAAGCACTAAAATCCTTCATGGGGACGACTGTTTTTTGTGACTAATAGATGCTTCATGAGATCAGCAGAAACTTTCTAAAAAAATAAACATGCTTGATTGCATGCACTCCCCCTTTAACAAAATCACATACATACTGTCCTTCCCCCTGCTTCTTTGGAGCAATTTCTCAGAGCTATTTGATGTGCTATCTCCCGGGCTGCAGTCCTCATATTGCCCCAAATAAAACTTACATCACGGCTGTCATGTGGCGCATCTTCTTATCCACTTGTCTGTCAGTGGACATTTAGGCTGCTTCCATAGCACTTGGCGGTACTGCTATGAACACTGAGGTGTACGTATCTTTTCAAATTAGAGTTTTCTCTGGATATATGCTCAGGAGTGAGATTTCTGGATCACATAGCTTAAGTTTTAATATATTTAAACCCTCACCCAAAAGAAAAATGTAAATTATTCTCTACTTTGGTTTCTACTTAGCATGTAAATTTTGGAAATTATTTAACGAAGTTAAGACAGTCAGAATTATTCTGATATAAAATATAATCGATAATATTTAGTAATGTATAATTGAGCTGTATTTTAGTGAATGTTAGAATAATGGTATATACATTAAACCACAGGCATCTTAAGGGTTTTAAAATGTGTGGTTAGGGGATTTTCCAGCTGCCATATATTCTGCCAGATGCTTCAGTTTTTGATCTGCTCCGCAGTTTAGGAATGAAGAACTTATTTTGCAGAAGTGCTGTTGCCTGCATTCCGATGGTTTTCTCCAGCTGTGCCACTGTCTGCAGCTCATGGCCACAGCATCTCTGCTGATCAGACCCCTTGGTCTCAGTTTTAAAATGCTGCTTATAATAACAAAAGCTAGAAGAGCTACTTTGAGTTACATAAATTTAGAGTTGAATAGTTTGTACGGTTTTTCAGATGAAATTGGATAACATAGTAATGAAACTTACAAGGTTAAAAATTAAAGGCCAAAATAATATTTAAATAAGATGTGAAACAGCATAATCATACAGTTGGAGACTAGTTTCCAAAAGTCACTACAGAAAACTGATCTCATCAACTTATAATGAGTGCCATGTATATAAAGATATGTCTGCATAATAAAAGCTTAGATATCTCTGCCATGAACATTTGTAAGACAAATAACCTTTTCAGCAAACATGTGCATGGGGGATATTTTGAAACTCACAACACTTGTCAAGAGGAAATTAATTTCCACTCGAACTAAGCTAATGTGAATGTCAAAAATGCCCTTTGAAAGTTTAATCACAAGATAAAAGATCATGTCTAAGAGTAAATTTGCATATATAAAAACAATCTATAACACTGACTAAATGTTGTTTTATTACAACCCAGTTCAGTAAACAATCTGGCTGTGTGACCTTGGCTAAGTCATTTAGTTTCAGTGTCCTCATATAAATAACTGATATGTGAGGACATACTGAGACATTCATTCAATAACAACGAAAATAATAAAGCAAGTCTACAATGTATTATTTTAAAAATGATAAGAGACATTTATATACACATGTATCATATATATGCATATGTATATAGATATGAATTATCTGCTTAATAATTATACTTTCCTATTTGCATATTAATCACATATATATTCATATACTTATTAAAAGTTTAGTGTCTAGATTTGTTAATGTTTTATACTTTATTATAAAGTACTCTTCAAGTCAAAAGAAGAAAAATCCTACAGAATCTTTCCTTCTGGAGTATTAATAAGAGAGATTTGTTCAAAATTTTAAAATGAATGTTGAAAAGTGATGAGGATCTCCATAAATAAGATAAATTAAAAATGCATGGCTAGAGCTTTGTGATGTTAATGTAAAACACTATTAATTTTTATAGTTGTAAATCAAGCTGGCAACATTCAAAAGTCATGTCCTTTTTAGACTTCCAGGTTTCACTGGGTTGGAGGACTAAGATATATAGTAAGTGTGGGTTTATACATGCACATATTTACCTTTATACACAGACCAAGCAAATACGAAAAACCAAATAAAATAAAAGTTTGTCAAGATTTATTAAACTGTGAAATAGGATAGAGTCTCCTTATAAAAGCAGATTATGGGTGGCTCAGATGATAAAGAATCTTCCTGCAATGCAGGAGACCCCGGTTTGATTCTGGGTCAGGAAGATCCCCTGGAGATGCAAATGGCAACCACTCCAGTATTCTTGCCTGGGAAATCCCATGGACAGAGGAACCTGGTGGGCTATAGTCTATGGGGTCGCATAGAGTTGGAATTGACTTAGTGACTAACACATAACACGCAAATAAAAGCAGAAGACAATTTATTTTATTTCAGTTTGCCAAACCATTCTTTATACATTCTCATCACAGCAACATTCTGCATCAAGCAAAATCAGGATGTTCATATCAGTACAGGGGAGGAATTAGATATGAAATGAGTTCTGTACTTATTCCCATTTCAGGGGTCACAGAAAGAAAATAAAAATTAAACTTTAAAGCTGAAACACTCAGGACTAGGCTAATAAAAGCTTAAATTTTTTAAGTGAAAATTCAAAATTTTATGGGTATAGGAATATCACTGACTCTAATTTCATAGTATGATAAACCACCTATTGTTATCAATGGGATTAACTCAGGCTGCCTCTAAAAATAACACTGAGCATTTGATGATTTATCTTTTAGTCTTCTTTTTTTAAATGTTGTTAACAAGGTTAGTGCTTGGCAGTGAATGAATAAATGTATAGCTCAAAGGCAGTTTTCTCAGAAAAACTTGGTGACACTTTCCTAGCAAAATCGTGCATGTTTTGGTTTATTCCTGTTTTTTAAATGTCGCTTCAATGGGCTACCCAGGTGGCTCAGTGTGAAGAGTCTTCCTGCCAAGGCAGGAGATGTGTGTTTAATCCCTGGGTCAGAAAGACCCTGGAGAAGCGAACGGGAACCCACTCCCAGAAAATCCCATGGACAGAGGAGGACTACAGTCCATGGGGTCACAAAGAGTGGGACTTAAGTTGCAAAGACTTAAGCCATGGAGCACAGCACAAACTTTGCTTCAATATTCTGATCATGTGTGTGGGGTTTTTTTTTTTTTTTCCTGTAATTTTCTGGATTGCAAAGACCATAGTCTTTCTTCGTCCATTTATTCTGAACACGAAGTACAATATTAGCATATTCAAGGTAGTTAATAAGCCTTTGACAAAATTAATGGGTGAAGGAATAAGTGATTGTATAGTGACACACGTTCAGTTTAGTTCAGTTGCTCAGTCGTGTCCGACTCTTTGCGACCCCATGAATCACAGCACGCCAGGCCTCCCTGTCCATCACCAACTCCTGGAGTTTACTCAAACTCATGCCCATCGAGTCGGTGATGCCATCCAGCCATCTCATCCTCTGTCGTCCCCTTCTCCTCCTGCCCCCAATCCCTCCCAGCATCAGGGTCTTTTCCAACAAGTCAACTCTTCGCATGAGGTGGCCGAAGTATTGGAGTTTCAGCTTCAGCATCAGTCTTTCCAGTGAACACCCAGGACTGATCTCCTTTAGGATGGACTGATTGGGTCTCCTTGCAGTCCAAGGGACTCTCAAGAGTCTTCTCCAACACCATAGTTCAAAAGCATCAATTTTTCGGCGCTCACATCCTTAGACAGTATCAATTAGCCAGTTACAAACTCAAGCTCATTGTTTTATTCATTCACAAATAGTGACATAGTGCTTAATATAAATGAAATAATGAATCCATAGATAGCCATCTGCTATCAATTTAGCATGTCATTCATGAGAATAAAAATAGAAGGGGAAGGAAATGGTGCCCATCCGTACGCAGTGCCCCCGGCTGGAGGTCTGTGGGCAGGAGATTGAAGGTCATTATGGGCTCTGCAGAAAGCTACCTAGGTGACCTGGGCTGCTTAACCCTTCTGGCTATCAGTTTCTTTATTTGTAATATAAAGGGATCACCTTAATGGTCTTTAAGTTCCCTGTATGTCTAACAATTTATTATGATGATTGATAGTTGTTTTGTTCAGGCATAAGCTCTGTAGGCTCCTCATCACAGATTGCTTGAGGCACAGGCATAAAATCATTATAAAGGGTATCAACAGGGGAAACCATAGTTCTAAAATTATTTTCTGTGCAAAATACAGCAGAAATACAGAGGCAAAGAAGGGTCAAGCCGTGGTGAAGGCCTTGGTGTTCGGGATGGGGGTGGGAGAGAAAGCTTCAGTGTTCGAGAGAAGTGTCCCCTCTAAATACTGACACCCACACTAGGATTTTAAGGATGAGTTTTGCAGGGGCACAGCAGGGGATGTAACGGGATGAGCTATTCCAAATGTCACACACAGCATGTGCAGAGAGGAGAGGCTTGAAACAGTGGGAACATAAAGGAAATTGGCAGTAGTTTGGTTTTGTTGGAGAATTAATTTGTGTGACAGGTTGGAGATTGGAATTGTAGGTTAACAGCCAGACCTAGAGAATCTTGAATTCCATGCCCGAGGGTGTGTAGACTTAATTATTTGTTCCTCATGAACCATTAGGAGGTTTTAACGCAGGAGGGACAGGACAGACCATTGTTCACAAAGATCCTGGCGACTGCTCTGTAAAGATGAACTCAAGGGAATAAAACCAGAGGCCGTGGGTATTTTCAGAGGAAAGTGGGGTGACGTTTCAGTGAGAGACAGGAAGGTGGTAAACTGGAGCCACTGCAGTGATGTGAAAAGTGGGGTCACGAGAAATTTATGAGAATCAATCAATGACTTTTGGTAATAGAGATCAGGGAAGAATTACGGGAGAGAGGAGGAGTTTTTTTAGGTTGGACAACTGAGTGGAGAGGATTTCATTAATGGAAATAGGCAACTTTGAAGCACAAACATGTTCTCAGAAGAAAGATGCAGAATTTGCTTTTATTATGTTGAATTTGCAGTACCTTGGCAACATTCCAGAGGGAATAGCCCATTGCAATTAGACTAGTATCCACAAACCTTTCTAGTCATTTTTTTCTACATTCTATTTTTTAATTGGAGGAAATTGCTCAACAATGTTGTGTTGGTTCTGCTGTAAAACACTGCAAATCAGCTGTAATTATACTTACATCTAGTTTTGTCTTAAAAGTCTAACATGGCGCTGCCACACACCCTCATTTCCTACCACCCCTCTTAACCTGCTCTAGCCACACACCACTATTGTTACAGTCATATGTGTCAAACTTTTCTTTTATCTTCCTCCGAGCTTTCACACTTAATCTTTACTCAGTTTAAAACGACTTCCTCCCAGACATCTATAGAGCTGTTTTGTATTTGTTAAGCCTTGGTTATTATGTCTCAGGATATCCTCATCTTGGAATCACCTTCTAAGACTCTCTCAATGTTGCTCAACACCTCAGTCATCTTTAGCATCTCCCATGTTGTCTCCTTCATTGCTTTGTCCAAAGGGGAAAATCCTACTCCTGTTAATTATTGCTTGGCTCTGTAGCAATAAATTCCCATGCTATGGGAATATGCTTGTTCTTAAGGAACCATCAACAGCTATACATTCAAGTGTATGTACACAGGGCTTCCCTGGTAGCTCAGATGGTAAAGAATCCCCCTGCCAATGCAGAAGGCTCGGGTTTGGTCCCCGGGCCTCGAAGATCTCCTGGAGAAGGAAATGGCAGCCCACTCCAGTATCCTTGCCTGGGAAATCCCATGGACACAGGAGCCTGGTGGGCTATCATCCATGGAGTTGCAAAAGAGTTGGACACGAGTTAGCGACTAGCAACAAATATGTACATACATTAATACATATATAATTATATGTATATGTAGTATATATATATTTGTGTGTATACATAGACTGTAACTTAAAACTCAGAAGAAACATCACCTTTGTATAAAATAAATCCATGAATAAAATAATCAAATATAAATTATAACTAATAGATATATAACTCTAGTATAATCTATTAATATATGTATATATAGCATGTATGTAATTTAGATAAAAAGAGTATAAGCATTTATAAGTATTTATTTGAATTGAGTGAAGTTGCTTAGCGACTTTTTCTTTGTTACCCAGAATACTGGAGTGGGCAGCCTTTCCCTTCTCCATTATTTAAATTTACTCAGTATATATTATATAGTTAGAAAAGTCTAGTTTATTATCCTTTCAACTAGTTATTAATAAAGACAAGGTAAATTTATAAGAACGGTACATACTTAAAAAGCAATTTTACTCTACCCGTCAGTGTACTTGCCCTACATTGCAGCTGTTTACTCTGTGAATTTTTTTTCTAAGGCTGTAATTCTACCATGGGGCAGAGTGTACCAAAACAAACAGAAAGGGTCACAACCCTCTGTCTAACCTTTGATATTTAAACCAAACTCCCAAACCTTTTGAAAATGTAAATTGCCCTGGCCTGTTCACTGAGAAGACAAGAACGTATAAAGCATATAACAGAAGAATTATTTTTTTGTAAAATGTAAATCTGATTTTTTTTTCCCCCCTTGAGCACTTCTCAAGTGTTAAATTTAAAGACAGGTAATTATCATCGCTTCTTTAGAGCCCAAGAAAAACAATTTAGTGCTTAGTAAAATGAACATGTGATCTACCTTATTACTTGTTTTTTTTTGATAGGTAAGTAAGAAAAATTTACACATTGAAGCCACAGAGACAATAACAGCACTATCTGGAGAAGACAGACTCTAAGAATAAGGGTTGACATTTGTTCAACTCAGTGACAAAAAGCAGTGGGTAGAAATTTCTGATCTTCACGTGCCTGCTGAAAAGAACTAGTATTTCTAAGAAAGCAGCAGCACATAAACCACCACCAAAACTAGCACCACGTTTAACATTAGCTTTCAAATAACACATTGGACTACTAATTTTTAGTGACCTTTACTAAGTTAATCAAAATACTCCCAAGAAATCCATTTCTGTAGAAATAGAGAAAATATCAATGGTGTGCAAACTCATACCTGCAAATTGTTGAGAATCTGACTCCAGAAGATCATTTCATCAAAGTCCCTGGGGTACAGCCGTTGATGCTTCACAGTATGTGGTGTGAATCTCCATAAGATGAACCGGTAAAGGTTATAGGAAATTGTGATTTGTGAAATCCACCCACTGTCTTTTGTGTCTCTTTTTTTTCTTTTTGAAACTTTTATTTGATGTCCAGTTGCTCAGTCAAGTCCTGCTCTTTGTCACAGCACACCAGGCCTCCCTGTCCTTCACCATCTCCCGGAGTTTGCTCAAACTCATGTCCATCTAGTTGGTGATGACATCCAACCATCTCATCTTCTGCTGCCCCCTTCTCCTCCTGCCTTCAATCTTCCCCAGCATCAGGGTCTTTTCTAATGAGTCAGCTCTTAGCATCAGGTGGCCAAAATATTGGAGCTTCAGCTTCAACATTAGTCCTTCAAACGAATATTCAAGGTTGACTCCTTTAGGATTGACTGCTAAAACTTCATTTTTACAGAGAAAGTTTAGGTTTGTGTCAAAATTGAGGGAGAGGTACAGAGATTAGGCATATACCCTCTTGTCCCAACACACAGACTCCCCATCATCACCCTCCCCCTCCAGATGAGTACATTTGTAACAAGTAATGAACCTACATTGACAACTCATTATCACACAAAGTCCTTAGTTTACGTTAGGGCTCACTTTTCATGTAATTCTGTAAATTTGGACAAATGTATAATGGCTTGTATTACAAAGTGTGAACACTGGGTACATAGTTTAGAAAGATTCTGGTTGCACCAAAGCCTGGTGAGAGTTAATTATTTCAATAGGGGTCAGCCAGCTTCTTTGCATACAGTAAGGGCATTACTGTAATCTTTCATTATGTGTTGCAGGGAAAATGCTGATCTTTCCATGCCATAGGAGAAGTCCTGAAAAGGACACTCTGGTTTAACAAAATACCCTATATGTACCTTGGTCTTGGCTTCACCTTAAATATAAACCACTAGCAATGATCTCAAACATTATGTGTATATACTATGATATATAAAAATGTATACATACTGTCTCATCCAAGTTTTGCTCACAAAAGCACAATGGTTCCAACCATTTTTCATGAGAAATAGCTTAAAAATGCATTTCTTATTTGTTTTTTTTAGTGCCCTGGATCTTACTTCCAAACATAGAAGTGAGTTATTTAATGTCCCTTGTAATTTAATACATGGTGAAGTATCAGCAAGTATTTATTTCTCGGAAAAGAAATCATAACATAAACATAAACAAACCAAACTTGAATCTCAAGTATGTAGTCATCATTGGTTTTCCGCCCACATGCTCCCTGTCGCCACACTGACACGTTTCTGATCTGTCGCGGGGAGGTGAAAGTGTCTGCCTGCTCTCAGTATAATCGCCACTTACTGTGCATTCCGTGGCTGTGGTTTGGAGCATGTTCACTCTCACACTGCCTCCTGTAGGCTACGTTGCCCAAGCTGTCATATCTATTGCCTTCAGTCTGGTTTCAACCACTGTGAAATGAGAAGGAAGGAAGAAGGCAAGTTATCCCCTCTCTCCTTCCTCAAGCTGATGCTCTGACAGTGGCTACATTTTTCTGTGCTTCCCTCCAGAAAGATCCACTGTGGCCTCAGTCACCACCAGATGATTGCTTTCCCTAGAGTTGGTTGTTGTTGTTTTCCAGTCGTTGTGTCCAACTCTCTGCGACCCCATGAACTGCAGCACTCTAGGCTTCCCTGTCCTTATTGAGTCGGTGATGCCATCCAACCATCTCGTCCTCTGTCATCCCCTTCTCCTTTTGCTATCAGTCTTTCCTAGCATCAAGGGTCTTTTCTAATAAGTTGGCTCTTCACATCAGGTGGCCAAAATATTAGAACTTCAGCATCAGTCCTTCCAATGATTATTCAGGGTTGATTTCCTTTAGAAAATGCCTTTTCTTTCTGAGGCTCTAGCTTAGGGGAAAGAATGCCTTGCAAGGGTTTCTGATCTCCCTGTCTCCTTTATGCTCACTTGATCGGCTTCTCGAACCCACCCATCACCCTTGCAGCCAATTCCCAGAATTAAATTTTCCTTGTTTTAAAAACAGGAAAAGGTTTCTGTGTTCTTGGCTTTTGCCTGGATTGTGACAGATTTACTCTGTATGATGTTATCCTAGGAGTATATTTCACTGGATATATTTCTTTGGTCTCATTTTTAGGCATTGTGGACTAGGGTTTTTTATTTTTTTTGACTTAAAGCACTAAATTGTACAGATTGCATGGTAAATTAAGAATTAAATGAGTCTTTTTTTTTCTATGAAAGTCTTTCTATTATAAAAATACGCAGCAGTGTAACTTTAATAATTAGTTCTAATGTATATCGAAAACACATATATAAGTGGATTGATAGCATAATTCTTGGAATACTACCATGTGATATATGATTTCCATATATATTTCATTTATTCTTATAATAACTCAACAGGGATACTGTGCAAATTAACTTGCCATTATGAATTTTGTAAAATAGCTCCAAATCACATTCAGGCTCTCTGAGTCCAAAGCCTAAAACATCTCTATTCTGTGAAACTGACCAGAAAAGATATTTCCTCAGAGAATATCGAAACAACAGTGACAGAATACCAATGTGCCATATGTATATTCTTCTTATTTTTAAAATTTCCTTCATCATACTACAAAAACTCCTTGTAGTATTTTAATTTTAACGTTTCCCTGCCCTCAAGGAAAGGCAATAGAGCAAAACAAGCTTTGTTTTTAATGACCTGAACTCTCAATTTAATGAATTAAGCATACAATATGAAACTAAAAGAAGAGGATACTGTGTTTGGGGGTGAAGATAAGTTAAAGGTAGAACCTCATGAATCCAACAGAAAGAAGCAAAGGAAGTTTTTTAGGAGGCAAGGAGAGCCCTGGGAACTGATGATGGGAGGATTTGCAAGGGAAAAGGGTTACTTTTCGATCAGTGCCTTAAGAGCATTTCCAGTGCAGGGGCAGTACAGGACAATAAGGAAGTTCAAAGTCAAATTGTCTTTGCTGGGTAAGAACAGAAGTACAGTCTCTTACTCCTGGACTGTATCCTCTATCAAAATATAATGACTTGGTTATATGGATATTATGCAGGACATCATGTTGGTTCACTAACAACAATGACATCATCTCAATTAGTCTTCGTAAAATGAAGCACAAATAACCAAAACGCCTTGATAAGATGCATCCATCATAGAAAGTAGCAGGTAGATCTCATGAAGAATCAGCTTGCTAAATTGGTGACATTTAGAGGTGCCATGAGGTAGAAGTTGCATATCGCATCTTCTGTCATTAAGAGAGACACCCAGCTCTTGATGGGTCTGTGGATTTTGGAGGAAGGGTTATTTATCAGGTAACTTGAAAGGTTACCAGTTTTAAGTGAGGTCTAGAAAAACAGTGGCTACTGGTAGTACAATTTGCTCTGTGCCTTGGGCCTCACAGCTCAGAAAGGTGCTAGACTTTTCTATAGTAGATAATGCTGTATAGAGTCTCTAACAAGCCAAGATATAGGCCTCTTAGGGTCCTGAAATAAAGTCACAGGTCCCATTGACACTCAACAATTACACAAGGCGTGAACCCAAGAAGTAGGGATCCTGGCAGCCCAGCCAAGAGTCATTCAGGGATTCAGGTCGAGGTCTCTGAAGACCCAGAAAGCACAAGAGAATTATATGCATGAGTAGCCCAGGTGTCTCTGTAATACCAATGCCTATTCTTCAGCTTAGGAAGACTTCACAGGAGGTACTCTATGTTCAACTAATTAAAAAAGGGAAAAAAACATCACTATGTTCTTCATGTTACATGGAGAAAAGAACTAATTTTAGGGTAAGGGAGGTGAATGGGTGCATGGCCATGAGGTGCTTTGGGCTAGCAAACAACAAGTGTGTGTGCACACACTCAGCCATAGCCATGTCTGACTCTTTGCAACCCATGGACCGTAGCTCACCAGGCTCCTTTGTCCATGGGATTATCCCAGCAAGAATACTGGTGCGGATTGCCAGGCCACCCTCTAGGAGATCTTCCTGAACCAGGGATTGAATCCGCATCTCCTGCTTTGCGGGCGGCTTTTGTTTTTACTGCTGAGCTGCTAGGGAAGTGGAAGAGATGTTCAGGGCTCAGCCAAGGGGAAGCCTGAGAAAGCCACTCTCATGTCTGAGGCTCACTGAAGAGACACTGAACCAGCAGCCGATCGTGGTGCTAAAACTTAGTACCTAGACAACATAGATCTCAGAACCACAAAGTGGAGGTAGGGTTGACCCCTCTCACCATCCTGTCTAAGCAATTCACTTGTAGAATCATCTGTGCTTTCCATTCCCCGACACGAGGCTTTTCTGGATCAGAGGCAATGGTTTCTAGGAGGGAAATGCTTCCATAGAAAAGATTCCATGTAATTTGACGTTAACTACCCACAGGTTACTTTGTGTTTCTTATGCCTGAGTGCTCATAGGCAAGGAAAGGAGATAATTTAGAGAGGTAATTGACCCAGATTACCTTGAGGAATTAGGGTTGTTTTTACATTGGAGAAGGAAACGGCAACCCACTCCAGTATTCTTGCCTGGAGAATTCCATGGACAGAGGAGCCTGGCAGGGCTACCATCCATGGGGTCGCAAAGAGTCAGACACGACTGAGCGACTAACACACTTTACACAATAGGGACACTGATAAATACTGTGGAGCCCAAAAAGAATAACTTAGCCTTCTCTTGATTGTTTTCTTGGGAATAACAGTAAACGGACGATTACAGAAATCATTGTCCAACAAGAGAAGGAATTATGTGCTCAGAGCCCTTGGGGATGATGGTTTGAGTCAACCCAGAAGACAGACAATTGTGACCAGCCAAAGTGCTCTGTGTTCTTTATATAGGTGACCCGTGAACCCCTCCACTAAATCTTACACTACTTTCCTGTCACTGTTCCGGACTTCCTGTTTGCACATGGAGAGCAGTGTTGTGTGCCCCACTCTAGAACATGCTACCTGGAAGTTCAGGAAGTTAACTCAGTGGAGAAAGCTTTTGAACAAAGGAATATGGGAGAGAGTGGATAGTTTCCTATTTTTTTCTTTAGAAAGGTAGTCTGGAGACATATTTCATACCCCTCTGTAGGAGAGCCCGTGGAATGCGGAGACCAGTTGCCCATCACTGTGACTAAATTGAAAATGCTTCTCTCTGCTCTCTCTTCTTCCTCGTTCTGTTCCCTTGCACCTGGGTCACACGCCTTTAGAAAATGTTTGCACTTAAGCCTTTGCTTTACTTCTGGTTTCTGGGGAATTAGTAAGGTACTACTCTTTAGGAGGATGTCAGTACCCACACCGAATGTGTTAATTCCAGTGATCTAAAACTTTGTGACATGCAGGGATTCCAGATCACCACAGGACTCTACTTCAAAGTCTAGAGAGAAGGCTCCATTCAAACTGTACATCACATGTTGCACGTGAGGACCCAGAGCAGCTGCTGGTGCCCAAGCTCTCACACACATCCTCCTATAGTATCCAAGGGAGACAGCCCATCATAGACCACCTTCCCCTTCTCTTCCGCCATCATTGTTACCACACTGTCCTCATTGCAGTGGTTTCATGCACTTAAATGGGATTAATTCAAGTGGCAGCAGCCAGTCAAAATGAGATGTCAAAATGCTGTTCTTGCTATCTATTCATCTGCAAATGTGTGCTTCCTTTCTAGTTTGCTTATATTTGTTCTTTTCTTTAGAAGTTACATTTCAGCACATGGGTAACTCCATAATATGGTTAATATTGTAAATAAAGGAAACAGACAAGCAGATTCCTTATTGTCAATCAAGATCACCTTCAAGAATCTCTTTATCATTCATTTATTTTAAAATCTTATTATGTTTTTCATTTTGGAGGCATTAGTTTCATATTTGCTCCTGAAAAATATTTCCATTTAAAAAAAGTCCAAAATAATGAAGATGATAAAACAAAAAATACATAGTGTCTTTGTCTAAGTGTCATTTCTTTGAATAGATATCTAGCTTTGTTATTATGATATTACAACTTTAGCTCCATCATTAAAATTTGTCTGTCAGTAGGAAAAATAAATCTTATCCATGATCATAACATACTAGATGTTGGTCTGAAGAAGGAAATTTTTGGACCATTCTTACTATGGGTAGTAAAAGGCTATCTTTGTGCAGAAATGAGCCAAATTTGGTTTGGCACCTTTTCATCTTAATTTGAATGTGCTTTCTTCCATCCTAACAGATATCAGCCCATATTTCATTTTTTTCCTGGTGAGGTTGGGGCTTTATCTTGATCGGGATAACCCTGATCCCAGGCTTATGTGGCCCTGTTACCAGCTAGTTCCTTTCCAAGGAAAATATCCATATTATTGCCTGTGGCCAGGGTTCTCTGAATTATCTTCCCTACCTGTACATTTCATTGTTATTGGTGATTTTCCGCATTCCCATTGTTGAAGCCACTGATTCCCCCAGTCCTGGTGGTAGGCAGTAGGTGAGTTTCTTGTCTCAACTCACCCCAGGCACCACTTACCCAGGCTTCACACACATCAGGGGGCCTGAAGTGGAAGCCCACTCTCTCTATCTGTTGCCTGACATCCACCGATGCTGTTGACTTAATAGTATTCACTGGGGTTTAAATTTATGAAAGCTTAAGTCGCTGCCAGCTCCAAAGATACTTAAATTTGATGAATTGCTCTCAAATATTGAAACCTGCTGTTGCTAAGTCACGTCAGTCATGTCTGACTCTGTGTAACCCCATGGACGACAGCCCACCAGGCTCCTCTGTCCACAGAATTCCCTAGGCAAGAACACTGGAGTGGGTTGCCATTTCCTTCTCCTGAAATCTGCTAAAGCCACAAAATAAATTTCTAATGCTATAATTTAGGTAATTCTAATAGATAAATAATTTTGAATTGGAGTACATTGTGTCTGTGTGTCCAATCTTGTCTATAATATTTATTGTTTGATCATCCATCTATTTATGATCCATTCTAAATAGAGCTAATATTAATGGCAGAGGAGAAACAATGCATATTTTACTAAGTGAAGTAGCAAGGAAAAATAGGGTAGAAGTCATGAGATGGTCTGAGAAGAAAGATGAGAGATTATTTCTTTGCAGAAAGGATTATAGACAAGACGTAGTTTGGCTAGTAGGTTTTTCTTTACTTTTGACTTTTCACTTAAAACCAGAGAAACCAGTTTTTTAAACAGTTAAAACGCCCTCTTTTACTTTGTCACACTTGTCCAGTATTTCCTGGAAATCAGAATAAGATGAAAACAAGTGAGATTTTTAAAAAAACAGTGTGAAAGGTGACTGTTGAGTGCTTTGCATTTACTACCTTACTGGTCCAGTACTGCAAGTTCTGAAAATAGATAAAAATAGTGCATTTTATGTGGCCAAGCTCTGAATCCACATGACACACTGTAGATTTGTTTGAAGTTAAGTCTCAGCAAGTGGAAAAAAAAATCAACAAAATCTAAGAAATACCAGAGAGCGTATTTTGAAATAAGTGAAAACTTAGGGAAAAATCTAAAAGTAAAATACTTATCTTTCTCAATTGACATTTTCAGCAGTATTTTTTCCTTTTATTAAAAAATGTGAGAACAAATTAGATAGTGCAAAATGCACATTACTTAATACCACCAATGCTCCTATTCTACCTCAAGTCCTTCTCAGAAACAGCCACTTTTATTGATTTTTCTAGTATTTGCCAATATATTTATTAACAACATAAGTACAGGGCTGTTTTCTGATTTAGCAATTTAGACACTTATTCACTATACCCATTTTCATATCCTATTATAATGGATAAGGATTCAACTTTTTTTTATTGGAATTTCAAAGAGAAAAAGACAAATCTCTTAGCCATGAAATAGATTTGTTGCACCGTAAAATGTCAGTGTTAGACTGCCTTTTATATTTTATCTAGCTCAACACTATGTAACACTTGAATTTTTTCCCAACTACTCCTTCTCAGAGGACATCAGCTTCTGCATGATTTCCTCCAGTTTTCTAAAATTATAGCTCTCAAGGTTGTGCATTTCATAATTCCACAGCTAAAAGTCTCTCTCTCGCTCTTTGCTTTCAAATTAAAATCTATATCCCTGGAACTTCCCCCTCTTGATCTAGAATTCCATATGGAATTACTACTATTCTGTCTGACAGATCTTTAAATATTTTTAAAACAATATTCATCTTTTTCTTTAGTTCCCTATCCAACATTAAATACTACAAATTTCTTGTACCAGTGTATTTCAAGCCCTCTTTCCATCATCAGTGCTATCTCTAAATTTTTTAAATTTCTCAATGTCACCCTTCAAGTATGATGCTCAGAATGTACACTGAATGTGTTACACTAGTAGATGTTTCATCCCTCCTTCCTCACTCATGGTGTTTTAGGAAAGCCACGTCACAACATTCACTAGTCTTGAGCTTATATGCAACCAAAACGCTTCATAGAGTGCGTTTTACCAAGTCCAGATTCCTTTACACTGAACTCTTGAATTTGATGTTTTGGAACAAAACAAAGTGCCAGATATTTTGTCCATGTTAATTTCTAGTTAGATTTCTAGTTAGATCTAGAAATCTAATTTCTAATTTTCTAATCTAAAATCTAATTTTCTAATTTCTAGTTAGATCTGACATGTTGTGAGTCTGAGACACTTTTGAATACTGATTCCATCATCTGGTTTGTTTCTCAGAGCTTCCATGTTTGTGTCAACTGCAAATGTCCCAGTCCTCCCATTGCCACCCTTACCTGAGTCATTAATAAAGACATTTAGCCAGAAAGACTCAAGGACGGACTAGGTGTCTCCCTGCCATGCTGACATGGATTATTTGATGAATATTTCTGAAAGTTGGGTTGTCTAACCAGTTTCAGTATGTTTAAAACTTTGTAAAAAGTGATTAAGGAAGTCCAAGAAACCAACAAACAAAAATATTAATAATTACATAAGATGTTAACATGGGGATAAACTGTATCTTAGAGACGCATTGTTAATGTATTTTTTTAAACTGAAAAATAATTGTGATTTCACTACGCTACTAACACTTATCTATAGGCTCAGGGAAATGTGAGTCAAAGCAGTACACTCATTCATATAGACTTTATAACTGAGCTATAAGCCTTTGGAGGATAACGACCTTACTTTGCTGTGTCTTTGTGTGTAGGGACACATGCGTAGAAAGCTAGAAAGTACCCAAAGTGTTTGTTCTTTTTTTTTTTTTTTTAATTTATTACAACATGAGTTAAAGATTCATGACAAATAAACAACCAGAAAATAGTTGCATTCTGAAGTGTGTGAGCAGATGCTCTGCTGTTTGGGAATTATTGTTGAATGAATATAAAGTACAACTTTCAGGGAACTTGTCATTTAGGTAATATCTGCTTTTATTGGCAAAGAGATTCTCTCCCTGTGAAGTCGTCATTATCAAATTTTGACAGTTTCACCGTGTGTCCATATACACTATATACCTTAGGGTATTTCTTACTTCTTTCTGTTACAGGTACTATGTCTGTCTCTTCCTAGAAATAAATGTTATCTACAACATCTGGGATTAGAAAGAGAGCAAAAAATTCTCTGTAAGTGGGGGACACTACAGGAGATGTTTTTTTTTTCCCCTTTGGGCATTTGTCCCTAGTGATTGGTTTATTCCTAAATGCATGCTACTGACCTTATTTCTATTTTGTGAGTAAAGTGGAACTGAAAATAAGATTTGGAATAAATGTGTGCTTACTTCCTTATCAAAGTGAAAACTTGTATATTATCCCTTTCTAATGAGTAAATTTTGTTGGTTTGTTTTTAAAGGGAAGTTACCCAACATGTTGCTATTGATGAAGTTTTAAAAATGTAAACTAGCATTTATTTTTTTCCATTTTTTCTTTTTTCTCTTTTTTTATATTGGAATATATTTGATTTACGATGTGTTAGTTTCAGGTGTACTGAAAAGTGATTCAGTTTCACATTATTCTTTTTCAGATTCTTTTCCCATATAGGTTATTATAGAATAATGAGTATAGTTCCCTGCACTATACAGGAGGTCCTTGTTGATTATTTAATATATAGTTGTGTGTATATGTTAATCCCAACCTCCTAAGTTTTCTCTTCCCTACCTTTCCCCTTTGGTAATCATAAGATTGGGGCTTCCCCTTGTAGCTCAGTCGGCAAAGAATCTGTCTGCAATTCAGGAGACCAGGATTCGATTCCTGTATTGGGAAGATCCCCTGGAGAAGGAAATGGCAACCCACTCCAGTATTCTTGCCTGGAGAATCCCATGGATAGAGGAGCCTGGCGGGCTGCAGTCCATGGGGTTGCAAGAGTTGGACATGACTTAGCAGCTAAACCACCACCATAAGATTGTTCTCTAGGTTTGTGAGCCAGTTTCTGTTTTGTAAATAAGTTCATTTGTAGCATTTTTTAAATTGCACATGTAAGTGATATCATATATTTGTCTCTGACTTACTTCACTTAGTATTATAATCTCTAGGTCCATCCTTGTGGCTGCAGTTGGCATTATTTCACTTTTTTCTATGGCTTAAGTAATCTTCCATTGTATATATGTACATCTTTATCCATTCATCTGTTGATGTACATTTTAGGTTGCTTCCATGTCTTGGCTATTGTAAATAGTGCTGCAGTGAACAATGGGATGCATGTATTCTTTTAAAGTGTGTTTTTCTCTGGATATATGCCCATGAGTGGGATTGCTAGATCATATGGTAGTTCTATTTTTGGTTTTGTTAAGGTATCTCCATATTGTCCTCCATAGTGGCTGTACTGATTTACATTTGCACCAGCAGTGTAGGAGGGTTCCCTTTTCTCCACACCCTCTTTAGCATTAATAATAGTTAATATTAACAATAGTTTTTAGACTTTTTGTTGATGGCCATTCTGACTGGTGTGAAATGATACCTCATTGTAGTTTTGATTTGCATTTCTCTAGTAATTAGCAACGTTGAGCATCTTTTCATGTGCTTTTTGTCCATCTTTTTGTCTTTTTTGGAGAAATGTTTAGTTAGGGCTTCTGCCCATTTTTTGATTTTTTTTATGTTGAACTGCATGATCTGTTTGTAATTTTGGAGATTAATCCCTTGTCCGTCGCATCATTTGCAAATATTTCCTCCCATTCTGTCCGTTGTCTTTTTGTTTTGCTTATGGTTTCCTTTGCTGTGCAGAAGCTGTTAAGTTTAATTAGATTCCATTTGTTTATTTTTATTTTCATTACTCTAGGAAGTTAATCCAAAAAGATACTGCAGTAATTTATGTCAAAGAGTGTTTTGCCTATGTTTTCCTCTAAGAGTTTTATAGTATCTGGTCTCACATTTAAGACTTTAATCCATTTTGAGTTTATTTTTGTGTATGGTGTTAAAGAAAGTTCTAATTTTATTCTTCTAAACATGTAGCTGTCTAGTTTTCCCTGCACCATGTGTTGAAGAGACTGTCTTTTCTCCATTGTATAGCCTTGCCTTCTTTGTTGTAGATTAATTGAACATATATGCATGAGTTTATTTCTGGGTTTTCTATCCTGGCCATTGATCTGTAAGTCTCTCTTTTTGGGCCAGTATCATACTATTTTGATGACTGTAACTTTATAGTATAGTCTGAAGTCAGGGACCTGAATCCTCCAGTTCTGTTGTTGTTTTTTTTTTTTTTTTTCCCAAGACTGCTTTGGATTTTGTGCTTGCATACAGATTTTTTTTTTTCTTCTAGATCTGCAAAAAATGCCATTGGTAATTTGATAGGGATTTCATTGAATCTGTAGATTACTTTGGAAACTACCATTTATTTTTCATCTTTGTTTTGTTTTTGAAGTTTTTGTGGGAGTACAGTTGCATTTCAATGTTGTGCTAGTTTCCGTTGCACAGCAAAGTGAATCAGTTATATGTATATACATATCCTGTCTTTTTTAGATTTCCTTCCCATTTAGTTAGGTCACCACAGAGCATTGAGTAGAGTTCCTTGTGCGATACAGTAGGTTTTCATTAGTTATCTATTTTATACATAGTAATGTATATATCAGAGAAGGCAATGGCACCCCACTCCAGTACTCTTGCCTGGAAAATCCCATGGACGGAGGAGCCTGGTAGGCTGCAGTCTATGGGGTCGCAAAGAGTCGGACACGACTGAGCGACTTCACTTTCACTTTTCACTTTCATGCATTGGAGAAGGAAATGGCAACCCACTCCAGTGTTCTTGCCTGGAGAATCCCGGGGACGGGGGAGCCTGGTGGGCTGCCGCCTATGGGGTCGCACAAGAGTCAGACACGACTGAAGTGACTTAGCAGCAGTAGCAGTATACATATTTCGATCCCAATCTCCTAATTCATCCCACCCCTGTCTTCCCCACTGTGGTATCCATAAGTCTGTTTTCTATATCTGTGTCTCTATTTCTGTTTTGCAAATAAGTTCATCTGTACCATTTTTCTGGATTCCACATAAATAAATGATATTATACAACATTTGCTTTTCTCTTTCTTACTTTATTCTGTATGACAGTCTCTCTAGATCTCTTTAACCAACATTAGGAAATTAGAAACTGTGCTATATTTTATGTCACTTAAATTTTGAGGCATGTGATTACATCAGCACTGCTCTGATTTGTGACAGAAACAAACATTCAAATCTCTTGATCTCTAAAATTCTGATTGCTTAGAGCTCCAAAGCAAAACAGCATTTGAGTGTGGTATAATATGGTTAATTAGCGGGAAATTTCTCATATGCATGTTAATATAAACATGGAAGGGAGTGGAGGATTTGCATTGATAAAAGTAAATGGAAAGGGATTTTCATGTACCAGAAATGACTAAATACATAGAAGAAATATATGGGCACATATTGTGTCTTGCAAAGAAACCATATAGAGGAGGCAAGCAAGCAATCTGTTAGATAGGAAAAAAAAATCATAGAAATGTTTTAAAGTAAGTGAACAAGAGTAACAAAGGAATAAAAAGGTTTAACCAAACCACACAAAACCCAAGACACTATTATATGACAATATACTCCATCAATGACAAAATCAATAAGAAATATTAGAAATAGAAATTTTTTTTTTTTTTTTAGAAATTGTTTTATAAAATATAGGTGTTTGGCAACATAGTGTTTCAGATTGAGAGAAAACATTCTTCTTCCCAAAGAAGGGGCGATCTCAAACTAAAACAGTGTCCATAATCCTCTAGACGCCTCCTGCACTATTGGTAAATTTAACTTCAAGTCTACTTGGCTCCCCACCTTTCACCTAAAGACATAAGAAAAAGTTAGAGGGAAATCACTCTTGGAAGATCCCTCCATCTGAAGTGAGTGTCTTTGATTAAAGGGCTCCGCCAGGGAGTCTGACTTTCACGGAGGCAGACCGGTTACCCACAGCCGCATCTGCTCTGTACTCATGGGATCACGTCCTTCACTCCTTTGCGTGTCTGCGAGGTTGGGAGAGAAGTTGCTTTTTAGGCTTAATGAAACTCCGTGGAAATGGCAATCAAATCCCACAACTTTTATAGTTTATATACTGGGAAGACCATAGAACTGTTGGGAAAAGTAGAAACTACAGTCGATCAGTCAATAACTTTAATATTTATGAGCTGTAGGTACTAATTCTAAACAGCTGAATTCTGTATTGAGTAAAACTGGTGTACAGAATTTGTAAAATATATGTGTGTAGGTTCCCTTGATATGATTATTTTATAATGATCACAAATTGGATGTGTATTCAAATATGAACATAAAAATTTTCTTTTTTCTCTGCTAATTCAGTCCTATGGTACTATATTTACTTGTGTTTATTTCCCTCAGAAACCTTTATGGAAACACTAATGAATGTAAGTCAGCTGTTTAGTTTCTAATATTACTGGAGACTTTTAGTAGGCTTAAAATCAAGTACATGTGTTTACAGGACAATCGACAGTGTAAAATTTTCTTTATATATAAAAACTATAAAAGCTCTTAAATGTGACTTACTCTGTTTACAATGGATCCTATTATCATGAAAGAAATTACCACCTTGGAAAGAAAAGTCACAGAGTTTGCACAGTTTTCAGCTTATTTTCTTTGTTAAAGAAGAAAAAAACAGTAAAGCTATTTTATAAAATGAAATATACTACTGTTTAAAAATCTGGAGTTCTGCTAATTGTTTGAGCATATGACTGAATTTTCTTGGCAGCACAGTTTCAAAACACTGGGAAGCAGAAAAACCAATTCAATTACTGGATAAAACATTCTGGAGGGGCCTTATATTGTGAGTTAAGTTCTTGCCATAATTTTATGCCCCCTGACAAGCAAGCTAGACATCAAGAGGTGTTTTGATCAGTGATTAATTATAAATGATGTGTGAATACTAAGACATTTTTTTAAAAAACTTATTTTGTATTAGGGCATAACTGATTAACAAACAATGTTAATTACACACTTCACAGTGTAACAGGTGAACAGGGAAGGGACTCAACCATCCATATACATGTATCCATTCTCCCCCAAGCTCAACTTCATCCAGATGCCACATAACATCCAGCAGAGTTCCATGTGCTATCCATTTTAAATATAGCAGTGTGTACATGTCCATCCCAAACTTCCTACCCTCCCCTTCCCATCATCCTTCCCACTCTGGCAACCGTAAGTTCCTTCTCTAAATCTGTGTGTCTCTCTCTATTTTGTCAATACATTCATTTGTATCATTTCTTTGAAAATTCCACATATAAGAGATGTCATAAGATATTTCTCTCTCTCTCTCTGACTTACTTCACTAGTCTCTAGGTCCATCCACACTGCTGCAAGTGCTAAGCCATTTATTTCTTTTCTTAAAATTTATTTCACAGAAGTGTAATTGATTTACAATGCTATGGAAGGTTCTGGTGTATAGCAAAGTGACTCAGCTCTACATATACACACACATATATATATATATGTAAATTCTTTTTTCATAATCTTCTTGCTTGTTTTTTTTAAATTTTACAATGCTGTGTTGGTTTCTGCCATACTGGTGCCTGTAAGAAACCAGATACTAAAGCAAGGTAATATGAAATTTTCTTTCTCAAGATCCTTCAACTCTGAAACCTAGATAGAGGTCTGTTCTCATGTAGGGACTTAGAGAATGACAGCTAACTGCACATACACAGACTAAGGGGGATGAGCAGGGCTGGAGTCATGTCGCCTCCTTCAGCTGGAGCGTCTGGAACCAAGTGTCAAATGACTGTCCTTGAAGTGGGGGGTTGTGAATCGTATGCTATAAGGAGCTGGTGGTGTGACTCAGAAGGAACCATCCCAGAGCTAACAACTACCCCACAGCCCGGTCAAATGCTTAATGCTCTGTGTGTTGGAAAGCTTCAGACACTCCAGGAAAATTCAACGAACTCAGCACGGACTCTCCTACCAGTCCACAGCAGTCTGGACTAGTTCCTACAAAAATACCACGTGTGCAAAATGCATCATTTCATCATTTACACATTATGTTCCTCGTTCACTGTCTTTTTCAATCTTCACAGAAATCTTGGAAAGATAGTCTGTGAGGACTGAGAGACGTTTAAGTGACTTGATAAATTCGTATAGAAGGTGGTTGAGGATTATTGCTAACCCACTATGGGACAGGCTTATGGAGTTTCCTCAGTGGTACCGATAGTGTCTCTGTCCTTTCTATCTCCTAGTCATTTATGATCATAAAATACGTACAGATGTGCTCAGATTCATTGAACTCCATAAACTCCTAGGATCAAGCAGTAGCTGGGTAAGGTGAGAAAGCCCTTGAGAGCCTGTTTCTTCTTGGGAAGAGAGGAAGATTGACATGAATCCTTTAGACGCTCGGTTTCAACTGGGAATTTTGGCAGAGTCTAATGAAAACTCTTACCACACTCTGGAGAGTGGACTTTGCTTTATTCCAGGCATGCCTTAGTCCGGACTGAATCATCTGGACCCAGTTCCTGTGTGTCTCACAGTCTAGTGTGGATCTAGGGCTTCCAGAACCAGCTCTGGGCATCATGAGGCAGAACTACATTGTTTTCTCACAGAGTTCCAGGTTGCAACCTCCCAAGGAATGAAATGGAAAAAGTCAGACAACGTCATGCTTCTGGCATCACTTTGTTCCTACAGGCATGGATTGTTTGCTTCTCCTGGCCTCTGAGAAGCTTCTGGGGCTTTCTGGTCTACACAAGGACAAGAGAAAAGAGAAGGTAAGAGTGTTATGCCCTGAAAATATCTGTATTGTGTGTTTCTGTGTTGGGCAGGGACTGAGCGAAGGTAGGAGGAGGAGGAGATGGAAGTTGAGAGAAAGGTATTGAATTAAAAACTGTTTTATACAAAGGAATGTTTGTCATTAGGTATTATGTGTTAAAAGACTGAGTCCTTCTCCCAACAACTTAGTGTTCAATAGAAAACAGAAGCAAGAAGGATAATGTAGAGCTTAGTTGTAGCCTATGTGCCCATGGAGAGAGAAGGGGCATGGGGATGGGGAGTGACTAGTAATGGCAAAAGGTTTCCTTTAGGGAAAATGCAAATGCTCAAAAGTTAGATTATGGTGGTGGGTGCATGACTCTATTTACATGCTAAAAATTATTGAACTGCACATGTTGGCAGGTGATCATTCTGTAAGTAAATTATATCTCAATAAACTTGTTTTTTAAAAAGAAAGCTAAATGGGGGAAAGTGGTCAAAAGATTGAAAAAAGAAAAACAAGTGATGGAAGCTCTCTCTCTTTTTTTTAATGGCTAAAGCAAAGTAGATTAAGGGAGTTAGGAACCCGTTCTGTGTCCCTGCAAGGCCTTCCAAATATGTTCCATTCTTTCCATTCATTATGTCTCTGTCTTAGTTCAAACCCTCATGCAGGTCTTGGTCCAGCACTTAGAGACAAGAGCGTGTGTTTCTTGGTTGACTTCCAGCTGATTTGTTATAAGCCCTCTTAGCCAAACGGTTGCATTTGATTTTGAAATAGTTTCCTTATCCCTCTTCTCTCTTGGGTTTCCCTAAAGCACAGCTCTGATCGTGTCATATTCTTACGGAACATTTCACTGGACTCAACATTCCTACAGAATGCAATGCAGACTTTTGGCTTCATCTGTGATGCCCTCTTCCTGGTCTTATTTTTCACATCATGAAAAATACCAAACCACAATTCATTTTTGGCATATAAAACCAGTTGCCTTTTTCTTAAAACATACTTCATTTTCCCACTTCTCTGCTTTGTGCCATTCTGCTAAAGGCAAGCTGTCAAAATTTCACCCATTCAGCTCAAATACTTCTTCAGTCACACACATCAAAATTGCAGCCTAAAAAACTACATGCTTCCTTGTATTTTAATTAGTTGTATACGTGCCTGCTTTTCTACTATACCTATCTACTCAATCATCAAGTTGAATTTTCAAATAAATAGTAATCATAAACTTATATATTTGTAGAATTCCCAGGTCATGCTGGTGGTAAAGAACCCACCAGCCTATGCAGGAGACTTAAGAGATGTGGATTTGATCCCTGGGTTGGGAAGATTCCCTGGAGAAAGGCATGGAAACCCATTCCAGTATTTTTGCTTGGAGAATCCCGTGGACAGAGGAGCCTGGCGGGCTATGGTCCATAGGGTTGCAAAGAGTTGGACATGACTGAAGCGACTTAGCATGCACACACAGAGAAGACAGGTTCTTGTAGAAAAAATGATGCAGATCAAGATTCCGTCAGAACCAGTATGAACCTCTGGCCTCATCTCACAAGCATGCATCTTCAGGCATCTGCTTCCTTTCTTTTTTTCTTTTCCCTTCTGTGCATTTCCAATCTACTCCAAGCCCTCTTCCCCAGGGTCTTCATCACTGAGAAAGCTCTAGTTCTGTCAACCCAGCTAGTCACTGCCAGACTGCATTTACTGAAATGCACTTTTTATTAACTTATCCTATTCAAGAACAGCTCTCATTCTGAGACTAAATTGTACAAATGGAACACAGGAGGATAATATGTCTCTGCTGGAAACTGTACAACATTGAGACACCCTATAGCATGAAAGTTAGACTCCTGTGAATATACTTCCTAGGTGCATTTTCATCCAACTCATCTGAAAACCTGGCTTCCGCTTGTGTTCTACAATAAGAGATGATCAGTTTAGTTCAGTCACTGAGTCACATCCAACTCTTTGCAACCCTGTGGACTGCAGCACGCCAGGCCTCCCTGTCCATCACCAGCTCCTGGAGTTTACTCAAACTCATGGCCATTGAGTCGATGATGCCATCCAACCATCTCATCCTCTGTTGTCCCCTTCTCCTCCTGCCTTCAATCTTTCCCAGCATCAGGGTCTTTTCCAGTGAGTCAGTTCTTCACATCAGGTGGCATCAGTAAAAATAAGAGATGATAACAGTGAATAATTCTGAGAAGTTGCCTGGGAAGTGATTACCAAGAAGAAAGTGAGCATGACTAGGACGAGGGAATGGGTTAGCAGCAATTTAGCTTTTTCTTTAAAAAACATTTCTACATTTTTTGTGGCTAATTCTGTCAAGTTAAAAAATATGACATGGATTTCAGGGCGTACCAAAGCACAAGAATCATCCTGTATAACCTTAAAATGTACATCCTTGGTTTCTACGCTGATTATTTTCAGAATGTCCAGGGCTGAGGCCCATGAACTGTTTTTAAAGCTTCTCAGATACTTTGGAAGTAACCTGTCCTTAGATTGGCTGGAACTACTGGATCTTTGGCATATATTTAATGATGTGTTTTCTAATTTACCAGAGTACAAGCCTGCCTTGTTTTATTGTGCTTTTAAGATACTGATTTTGTTTTGTTTTTGTTTAAACAAATTGAAGGTTTATGGCAACTTGGCATCAAGGAAGTCTATTGGTTTTATTTTTTCAACAGCATTTGCTCACTTCATATCTCTGTGCCACATTTTGGTAATTCTGAAAATATTTTAAACTTTTTCATTATTATTATTATGATGGTCTGTGGCCAGTGATCTTTGATTATGACTTAGTGAAGTTTCAGGTGATGGTTAGCATTTTTTAGCAGTATTTTTAAGTTGTATACTTTGGTAGACATAATGTTATTTATTACATACTTAATAGGTGACAGTCTAGTGTAAACATTTGTATGCGCTGGAAAACCAAAAAAAGAAAAAAAAAAGATTTGCTTTATTGTACTACTCACTTTATTATGGTGCTTTGGAACTGAACTTGCAATACTCTGAGGTGTGCCTGTATTGTCCAGAGTTTAGAAATTCTTTGTGTAATTTCTTGACGATGAAATCCTTATGCAGAAAGGCTTTTACGTTTTATTCTATGCTAGTAACAGAGCAGAAAAAAATAGATTTGTAGATTTTCTATAATGAACTTTTTTTTAATTTGGCCTGAAGAACCTTAAAAATTATTTCATGCCCTTATTATACATATATATGTATATGAATTAATCCCAAAGTTTCAAGATATCATAGTTAGAAACTTATATAAACTAAACTAATTAACAGAAAGAGAAACCCAAAAATAAAGAAAAAGATGAAATTCATAAAGAAAAACACACAGACATTATATTTGAGGGGTACTTAGACTTTATAAGTCTATTTCTTCCCTAGAATACATGAAATTCTTACCTATATATGAGAATAATAGTTAATGAACTTTTCCCAGAAATAAACCTACTCACTTACAGTCAATCTATGACAAGCGGGCATGACTACACAATGGTGGAAAGAGTCTCTTCAACAAATGGTGCTGGGAAAACTGGACAGCTCCAGTTTAAAAAAGGAAATTAGATCATTCTTTAACACCATACACAAAAATAAGCTCAGAATGTGTTAAAGACCTAAATGTGAGACCCAGATACTATAAGACTCCTAGAGGAAAACACAGGCAGAACACTCTGACATAAATTGCAGCAATATCTTTCTTAATCCATCTCCCAATATAATGGAAATAAAAACAAAAATAAACAAATGGGACCTAATTAAACTCAAAAGCTTTTTTGCACAGCAAATAAAACCACAAACAAAATGAAAAGACAACCCAGAGATTGGGAGAAAACATTTGCAAATGATGTAACCAACAAGGGATTTGTCTCCAAGGTTTACAAACAGCTCATGAAGCTTAATATCAAAACAAACAACCCAATCAATAAGTGGGCAGAAGACCTAAATAGACATTTCTCCAAAGAAAACATGCAGATGGCCAAGAGGTACATGGAAAGATGTTCAACATTGCTCATTATTAGAGAAATGAAAATCCAAACTACAATGAGGTATCACCTCACACCAGGCTATCATCAAAAATTCCACAAATAATAAATTCTGGAGAGAATGTAGAGAGAAAGGAATCCTCTTATACTATTGGTGGGAATGTGAATTGGTACAGTCACTATGGAGAACAGTATAGAGGTTCCTTAAGAAACTAAGAATAGAGCTACCATATTGACTATGCAATCCCATCCCATCCAGAGAAAAACATAGTCCAAAACGATACATGCACCCCAGTGTTCATTGCAGCACAGTTTACAATAGCCAAGACATGGAAGAAACCTAAATGTCCATCAACAGAAGGCTGGATAAAGAAGATGTAGTATCTACATACAATGGACTATTACTTGGCCATGAAAAAGAATAAAATAGTGCCATTTGTAGCAACATGGATGGACCTAGAGATTATGATACTGACTGAAGTAAGTCAGACAGAGAAAGAAAACTTATCATATGATATACCTTATATGCAGAATATAAAAAGAAATGATGCAAATTAATTTATTTACAAAACAGAAACAGATTCACAGACTTGGAAAACAAACTTACGGTTGCAGGCGGTGGAGGGGAAGGGACAGTTAGGGACTGGGGATGGACATGTAGACACTGCTGCAGTTGTAATGAATACCCAACAAGGACCCAGCACGGGGAACTCTGCTGGATGTTATGTGGCAGCCCGGGTGGGAGGGGAGTCTGGGGACAGTGGGTACATGTATGCGTATGGCTGAGTCACTCTGTTCTTGCTGTCATAGTATCGTTAACTGGCTATCCTCCAATATAAAATAAAAAGTTTAAAGAAGAAAGTTAATGAACTTTTTATGCTAGCTTCCATCTTATCTTTGTTGTGCTAAGTTGCTTCAGTAGTGTCTGGCTCTTTGCTCCTCTGTGGACTGTAGCCCTCCAGGCTCCTCTGTCCATGGGATTCTCCAGGCAAGAACACCGGAGTGGGTTGCCCTTTTCTCCTCCAGGGGATCATCCCAACCCAGGGGTCGAAACCATATCTCTTATGTCCCCTGCATAGGCAGGCGGGTTCTTTACCACTAGCCCCTCAGACGGTAAAAGCGTCTGCCTGCAATGCGGGAGACCAGGGTTCGATCCCTGGGTCAGGAAGATCCCCTGGAGAAGGAAATGGCAACCCACTCCAGTACTCTTGCCTGGAAAATTTCATGGATGGAGGAGCCTGATGGGCTATAGTCCATGGGGTCGCAAAGAGTCGGACACATTGAACAACTTCACTTTCACTTTCCACCTGGGAAGCCCATCTTATCTTTAATTGACCCTATTTAATCAAAAAGGCAATAAAAATCAGTACCTATTGGGAGGTTGAATTTAGACCTAATTTTCATCCCTGCTACTTATTTTAGATTTTATTTAGTTAACATAGGTCTTTAATGATTATTTGATTTCATGTGTGTTTATTTTATAATGAGAGGAAGAATATGTGTCACTCTTTGATTAGCCAAAGTATTTTCATAGCACACAATATTTCCAAATTGTAATAAACATAGAAAATTTAAACATATTTTTAATTGACAGATGCTAAGTTACTGCCACTTCTTATATGTATAGAGAGAAATATTTTTATTCCAAGATATCACAAGACCTCCTGACAATCATGATTTATAATTTTAAGCATTCAATATTTATTGTTTAGGAACTGATAAGATTGCTTTTATATTTAACTTCTTTTTGTTGTTAAACTATTTGACTTAAAATTTGACTTTTGCCTCAAAGATTATATATTCAGTTTTCTTCTTGGTGCTACAGAATGATTTTTTTTTTGAAAAACAATGTACATATCTAAATCTGAATTATTTCTTTTGTATTGAGTTATATCAGTGCTGGATTATTCAACTTATCTCAAGCTGAGGATGCCATCAAAGCAATATAAATATAGCTATACTCACAATGATGTAAGTGGTATAGATATAGGTAAGAGAAATGATTAGGTGTTTTGTGTCACTTAAGTAGTCATTATAAGAAAAATAAATACAGAACTAATTAAATATAGTTCACTTAAAGAGTGGTTTATCTTGATTCAAAATTTGGGTGGGGAGCAATACCATCTTTCTGTTCTTAGAGTCTATGTAAACATTATCGGGCTCTTGGTCAGCTGTCTCTTAGATTCCATGGTATCAGCACATTTATCTATAAAATAAAGTGGAGGGTACAAACAGTGATGCCAAAGAACATTCTTCATTTTTTAAACAAGTCACACTTCTTGTGATTTCACTGGAGAAATAGAAAACTGAAGAAGTATTTCTGTAACTTTATCAGAGAAACACAAATCAGTGAATTTAAATGAAAGCTTAACCTGTGTTCAGACATGTGAATCAGTTTAGGAGACATTGTGTAATATCTAGCATGTCCAAGTTTTGAAACTTGAAAGTTGACTATGAATTGATTTTTCTACTTTAGTTAATTTCTAGTCATACCTACTATATTAAAGGCAAGGAACTGGAGATATCATGATCAACAAGGTCATGTTCTTGCTCTTAGAAATCTCATAGACTTGATTTTCTTTCCAATACAAGCCAAGCTACATAAAAAGAGCAAGTTTAAAATATTGCAGATTTCATGAAAGTAGGTACACACTTTTAAAGAACAACCTGTAAAACTCTTGAATCCACCTGATTATTTTTCCTTTATTCATTGAAATTATTAAGTATCTGATTAAAAACATACCAAGAGGCTGCACTGTAAGGAATATTTCACCTAAATAGTAGACCAATGAACATAGGCTGTCATATTTCTAGCATTATGGAGAGTTCTGGGTTCAGTACAGGTGCCCCTTCAAGAAAACTTGATATTAATGTTTCAGCCTCAGCAATAAAACACTTTATGTGCTACTTATAAAGGTAGATTTATTAACTTCATATCCTCTTAATAATTTATTTCTTCCTTTCATCAGGTATAATCTCATACCACAGCCCTTTGGCCTTGAAGAGTAATTTAATCTTCTCAGCTCAGAAAACTTTTTAAGCCAATCCTTGACATGGAGTAAAAGCAGAGTTTCATTAAGAGTATGCCACACTTAACACGCAGCTTCAGTTTATCAGGTATCTGCAGGAGGCATGCAAGTAGAAGCCAAATCTTTGGCTTCCAACTGCCTTATGAATAGACTTCCTCTAAATAAGAAAGACGACAGACTAAAGTAGGTCCAAACCAGGGCTGGGGGCTCAAGAAAATGTTTTTAACAGGAGATATGAGGTAACCCTTGATGAGATGTAATTTACACTCATCTTGAGAGAGATCATTTATAGTAAAAGTATGTGGATTCACTTCATCCACAAGCTGAATAAGAGGTCTATTGTTCTGCCAAAAGAGATTCATCTTTAATTATTTGTAGTCATATTTTTTTCCTGAGGAAGAAAATTATAATATTATCTACCTCTTCCTGTATATATTTATTACTTTTATTTAAATTAAAAGTTATGCTACAGTTTCTTATGAATAAAAAGGAAAATATCTGAAAAACAGCTACATTACAAAGAGGAAAATACAAATACAGCTTCCTGAAATTTTTATGAAAACTCACCCAGAAGGCACTACATAGTGTGGGATCAAATAACATGGATGCTTCAAGATACATAAACAATGTAACTGAATCAAAGAAATTTCAGAAGTCTTAGAGCCTTACAAATATTTAAAATTTTAGAAAAGATTTATTGAAGTAAATAAAATAATAAAATTATGCATAAATTGAAAAATATAGTTACAGAAATACTTCTTCAGTTTTCTATTTCTCCAGTGAAATCACAAGAAGTGTGACTTGTTTAAAAAATGAAGAATGTTCTTTGGCATCACTGTTTGTACCCTCCACTTTATTTTATAGATAATGTGCTGATACCATGGAATCTAAGAGACAGCTGACCAAGAGCCCGATAATGTTTACATAGACTCTAAGAACAGAAAGATGGTTTTGCTCCCCACCCAAATTTTGAATCAAGATAAACCACTCTTTAAGTGAACTATATTTAATTAGTTCTGTATTTATTTTTCTTATAATGACTACTTAAGTGACACAAAACACCTAATCATTTCTCTTACCTATATCTATACCACTTACATCATTGTGAGTATAGCTATATTTATATTGCTTTGATGGCATCCTCAGCTTGAGTTGAATAATCCAGCACTGATATAACTCAATACAAAAGAAATAATTCAGATTTAGATATGTACATTGTTTTTTTAAAAAAAAATCATTCTGTAGCACCAAGAAGAAAACTGAATATATAATCTTTTAGTCAAAAGTCAAATTTTAAGTCAAATAGTTTAACAACAAAAGGAAGTTAAATATAAACACAATCTTATCAGTTCCTAAACAATAAATATTAATGAATACTTAAAATTATCTATGATTATTATTTCTTTAATTTTAGCTTTTTTTGAGATAAAATTGACAAGTAATATTGGAAGATATTTAAAGTGTACATGGTGACAATTTGGTCTTCTCTGGTAGCTCAGACAGTAAAGAATCCACCTGCAGTGCAGAAGGCCTGGGTTCGATACCTGGGTTGCAAAGATCCCCTGAACAAGGGACCAACTACCCTATCTAGTATTCTTGCCTGGAGAATTCCATGGACAGAAGAGCCTGGCAGACTACAACAGCCCATGGGGTTGCGAAGAGTCGGATATGACTGAGTGACTTTCATTTTCACTTTGTGACAAATTGATATCGATACACATTATGAAAGGATTTCCCTTATCAAGCTAATTAACACTTCTATCACCTCACATAGTTGTAACTTTTTTGGTGAAATGATTATTCTTGATAAAAGAATAATTCATCAGTCAATGAACAACTTACGTTTTTGTTTTTTTTTTTCCTCACCACCAAGTAAGGTGAAACAGAGAAGCATATCAATACACTATGAGAAGATCATTCAAAACCAGTTTTCAAAATGCCTGAGGTTTTTATCATTCATTCATTTCTTCATTTAACCTAGATATATTCATAGTGTGAAAGCACTAATTATATATGCACCTACATACATAGGACCCATGGAGGGAACAGTGATAAGTAAGGTTTCTACATTCAAAGAAATTGAGACATAGCAGTCAAGACATGTATAAAATAAGCATCCTTTTAAGGCAGAATATTAACAAGAATCTAACATGGATGTTTACAGAAGGAAGAGACAAATTTTCAATAAAAACAAAAAAATTCAATTAAAACATGGACAGAGGATCTTAAACAGACATTTTTTTTCCCCAAAGGTGACATCCAAATGGCCAAAAGGTCAACATCACTAAACTATAATCATCAGGGGAATGCAGATCAAACCACAATGAAACATTATCTCATGCGTGTTGCTGCTGCTGCTAAGTCACTTTAGTCGTGTCCGACTCTGCGCAACCCCATGGACAGCAGCCCAGCAGGCTCCTCTGTCCACAGGATTCTCCAGGCAAGAATAGTGGAGGGGGTTGCCATTTCCTTCTCCAATGCATGCACGCATGCTAAATCACTTCAGTTATGTCAGACTCTGTGTGACCCCATGGACAGCAGCCCACCAGGCTCCTCTATCCACGGGATTCTCTAGGTAAGAATGCTGGAGTGGGTTGCCATTTCCTTCTCCCTCACGCCTGTTAGAATGACTATAAAAGCTATGACAAATCTGGAGAGCATGTTAAAAAGTAGAGACATCACTTTGCCAGAAAGGTCCACATAGTCAAAGCTGTGGTTTTTTCCCAATAGTCATGTATAGATGTCAGAGTGGGACCATAAAGGAGGCTGAGTACTAAAGAATTGATGCATTCAAGCTGTGTTGCTGGAGAAGACTCTTGAGAGTCCCTTGGACAGCTAGGAGATCAAATCAGTCAATCCTAAAGGAAATCAACCCTGACTATTGGTTGGAAGGACTGATGCTCCAATGCTTGGGCCCTCTGATCTGAAGAGGGAACTCATTAGAAAAGACCCTGCTGCTGGGAACGAAAGATTGAAGCCAGGAGGAGAAGGTGGCAGTGAGGATGAGATGGTTAGATGGCATAGCCAACTCAGTGAACATGAATTTGAGTAAATTCTGTGAGGTAGTGAAGGACAGGGAAGCCTGGTGTGCTGTAGTCCATGGGGTTGCAAAGCTGGACATGACTTGCTGATTGAACAACATTATCAAAAAGACAAGCAATGCCAGTTTGGTGAGAATATGAAGAAGAGAAAAAAAACCCTTGTGCACTGTTGGTAAGAATGTTCAGCCAATATGAAAAATAATATGGAGGTTCTTCAAACAATTAAAAGTAGAACTGCCATAGGATTGAGCAGTTCTACATCTGGGTTTATGTCCAAAGGAAGTAAAAAGAAGATAATAAAGAGATGTCTGAACTCCCATAAAAGTTGATTACATTATTCACAGTAGCCAAGAAGTCGGAACAACCAAAGTGTCCATTGATAGATGAATGGATGATGAAGATAGGAGTTACACACACACCATGGAGTACCACTCAGCTATGAAAAAGAAGTCTTGCCATTTGCAACAATATGTGTAGACCTTGAGAGCATTATGCAAGTCAGATATAATGTGATGTAAGTGATGTAAGTCAGAAATGTTTGATCTCACTTATACTTGGAATCTAAAAGAGGAAAACTCTCAGAAAGTAGAATGCTGGTGACAGGTTTAGCTGGGTGGGGAGAGGACTGAGAAAATGTCATTTAAGGCTAAAAACTTAAAACTGTTAAGGTTGGTGCAAAAGTAATTGCAGTTTTACATTGTTGAAAGGTGCCATTTAATACTGGAATCCATGTAAAAATAAATGTGGTTATGTTATACATTATTTCAATATTCATTTCTCACTTTATGATTTTTTGCTAATGACATTACTTGTTTATTTTACATTTATTTTAGACTAGGGAAATGATATTAGACAAAAAGCAAATTTGAGCAGTTTTCTTATTCAAGTTCAAAATGAGTCATAAAGCAACAGAGACAATTTGAACACTAACAACACATTTGGCTCAGGAATAGTACAGTGTGGTCATGGTTCAAGAAGTTTTGTATAGGAGATGAGAGCCTTGAAGATAAGGGCATGGTGGCCGGCCATCGGAAGTTGACTACGACCAACTGAGGGCAATCATCAAAGCTGATCCTCTTACAACTACACGAGAAGTTGCCAAAGAACTCAGTGTTGGCCATTCTATGGTCGGCATTACATCTGACAAGTATGCTCATCAAATGGACAACAAGTATGCTCATCAAATGGATGAGATGCACTGAAAATTGCAGCCGGCACTGCTCAACAGAAAGGGCTCAATTCTTCACGGCAACACCCAACCGCACGTTGCACAACCAGCGCTTCAAAAGTTGAATAAATGGGGATATGAAGTTTTGCCTCATCCATTATATTTCACCTGACCTCTTGCCAACTGACTACCCCTTCTTCAAGCATTTCTACAACTTTTTGCAGGGAAAATGCTTCCACAACCAGCAGGAGGCAGAAAAGGCTTTCCGAGAGCATTTTTGTCAAATCCTTAAGCACGAATTTTTATGCTACAGGAATAAAACAAACCATTTCTTGTTGGCAAAAAATGTGTTGATTGTAAAGCTACCTATGTTGACTAATAAAGATGTGTTTGAGCCTAGTTATAATGATTTAAAAGGCACAGTCCAAAACTACAATTACTTTTTACCAACCTAATAGTAGATAAGTAAGTCCTGAAGATCTAAAGTATAGTGATTATAGTCAACAATAGTGATTATAGTCAATAATACCATATTATAAATTTCAGAGTTGCTAGGAGACTAGGTTTTAATTGTTCTTACCGCAGGAAAGAAATGATAATTATGTGACATGAAAGAGATGTTAGCTGACACTAAAGTAGTAATCACACTGCAGTAAAGAAATGTGTTAAATCAACACGTTGTATACCTTAAACTTACCTAATATTATATACCAGTGCATCTTAATTTTTTTTAAAAAAAGAAGAAAGAAAGAAACCATGAAGACAAGCATCACTGAAAGATTAATCTGTGAAAAATGCTTTGAAGGATGTATAGGATTTTGAAAGATAGATATTTTGTAGGAGGATATTCCAGGAAGAATCAAAAACAGCACAAGCAAAACCAGGGACACAAAAACATACAGGATGTGTTGTGAAGAAAATGAGTAGCAGGCTACAGATGTAAAGTGTGTTCAGATAAGTAATACAAAATGAGGTAAAAAGGTGAATTTCAGCCAGATTTTAAGAAGATTAAAGATATCTGAAAAATAGCTTGTCCTCTAGAGTTTCAACAGACATTTTAAGTTACTTTTAAGGAGAGAATGGCTAAATGCAGGGACATGAGTTAGAATGTTTTGGCCACAGTCCAAGTAAAGGAAAATGAGAACTAAATCTAACAAAACACAGTGAGAATGGAAGAAATGAAAGATTAAAAAGGAAATAACAAAAAAAAAAACCCACAAAGAATTTTTTTGCTTCCAGTTTATAATTGATGTATAGCAAGTATAAATTTGAAGTTTACAGTTTACTGATTGGACTTGAATACATCATGAAGTGATTAGTGAACATTACCACAATTAGTGAACATCCACCATCTAATATAGACACAATATTAAAGGAAACAGAAAATAAGTTTTGTGATGAGAATTCTTAGAATTTACTCTTTAACAACTTTCATATATAGCATCCGTCCGTGTGAATTACATTTATCAAGTTGTACATTACTTCCCTAGTACTTATTTACATCCCTGGTACTTATTTATCTTATAACTGTAAATTTGTACCTTTTGACTGCCTTCTTCCTATTTCCCTTCCTTTTTCCCTCCTCACTAACCACACATCTGATCTTTTTCTTCATATGAGCTTGAGAAAGCAAAGAATGTGAAACCCAATGTTAGGAGGAGGAGGAAAGAGCAGCATCAGGGATTACTCCTAAATTAGGTTTCAAGTATTGATTAGAGAATGGTTGTACTATAAATAAAAATGCAAAAGAAAGAAGAAACTAATTTGGAGTAAAGAATCATGAAAATGGTAAAAACTTGTTTTGGTTATGTTGATCATTTCAGAATAGTTAAGTAAAAAGAATGAATAAGTAGGTGGATATATGATTTTGAAGTAACAGACCGGTCTCTGGGATCCTGAAGAAATAGAATCTATTCACCTAGTGAAAAGGAAAAAAGTGAAAGTTTTAGACACTCAGTTGTGTCCGACTGTTTGGGACCCTATGGACTTTGGCCCATCAGCCTCTGTTCATTGATTTCTCCAGGCAAGAATACTGGAGTAGTTAGCAATTCCCTTCTTCAGGGGAATCTTCCCAACCCAGGGATCAAACCCAGGTCTTCCACATTGCAGGCAAATCCTTTATGTCTGATCCAGCAGGGAAGCCCCATTCACCTTGTGACAATCAGTAATACACAGCAAAGAGGTAAGCATAGACTCTTGGAGATGGGTGCCCTTGGGCACTAAGTGGGGATAATGGCTGTTGAGCACATATTAAAATCTACACCAAAGTAGCTTAGAAATGTTGTAAACTGAATATCATTTACTCAATAAATAGTTTTTATTCTGTCTATAATAGCAGTTAGTAGATGGTCAGAGAGTTAACAATATGATATGGAAGCAAGGGTGAATGAACTTCAAGAAACAAGGGATGGTTACCATGGTCAAACTGGCATCCTATTCTTCATTCCAATCTCAGGGAAAAGGAGAAACCAGCCATAGTTCCTCCAATTTTTAGTGCTAAATTGTGTATCTGAACTTAGACATTAACTTTGTCTTCATTTTTGAAAATTCATTCTATTAAGTCATCATATTTTGTTTTTCCTTGTCTCCTTAATGTTTGCTCTGCCTACTAATGGGCTTAAGGTTTTTTCCTTCTTCTGAAGAAGTGAGAGAAAAGTGAGCCTGGGCAGAGGGCTTTGTAGTGGAACTAGCACTGCTCACCTACTTTCTCCATTAATGTTGACAGTCTGAAAGTAGTGAAGGAAGACCACAGGACCACTCAAAGCTGGGGTTTGTCAGAAAACAGGTCGAAGAGGTCAAACAAATGAGAGATTTTAGAGTATTAATGAGACCGTTAAAGAGGCTCCATCCATATAGATCTCACAGTCTAAGTTGAGGAGAGAAATGAAGTCAGAAAGAGGTTGACAAGCCAGAATAATTCAATATAAAGATGGTTCAAGAAACTAGACCTCACAGAATATAAAGTTCAAGTTCTTTGGTAATAAAGGTAAAGAAAGAGAGTTCTGTCAGAGAAGGAAATTTCAAAGTTCAAAGTCATAATATTGATCACGACTCAATAGTGAGCAAGAGAGTAAGGTCTGATTGATCCCAAATGTGTGAGGAGTGAGATAACTGTTTAAGTAAATATACTGACTTAGAATTAGCTATATATATATATATATATATATGTAAAAATTAGCATTATATTAGATATATATAAAATATTATGTATATGTAACATGTTCCTACAAATAATTTAATACATGGAATTTTTGCCAGATGAACTATTGTTTTATTCCCAACAGTCACGGAAGCAGCTGAAATGTTGGACATCCCCAGTTCCAGTAAATATTAGTGATGAGTTTAAGTAATACAAAGTATTATATATCTATTTATATGCCTATCTTCTAATTATCTACCTATATATGTATACTTTAAAAAAAAAAATCTGTCTGTATCTTTAAAACATGCTGGGTTGATTGCTTGGAACTCGGTGTGTAAAAGCTCTTCTTACAAGTTGCCATCTGCCTTAACAGATATATTAGACTTTGTTAGAAGACTGTAAAGAATGGTGAACTGCTTCTGTCTTCACTTAGTCATACGTATCACATAAATTAATGCCCTGCAAAATGTACCTTAGTAGGTCACTGGAAAACCAAGAGGCAGAAAGTCTTGGAGGAGAACATAATTGGGAGAAAAATATAGGGAAAAAAAAAAGAGACAATAGGATAACCAATGGCCACAGGAGGTTTTCTTCCCCTGGAGAAGGCTGAACTAGACATGGATAAAGTCAGTTAAATGCAAAGCTCAGAACCCCTTTTTTTCCTTTATTTTCAACTATTTACTATGGTGTTTTTCTCCATTATATATTTTTGATACACAAAGGGATATAGTGGTCAATTTTCACAAAGGAACTAATATGTATAATTCAAACTTTACTGAATAAATACATTCTGTCTTTAATGATTCAAAAGAATTTCCATGGTGCGAGTTATCATCGAAGATAGATTGCTTCTCAGAGGAATTAAAGCTAATCTGTCTTAATCCATACCAAATCAATCTATATTGTGGAATTCAATTTGGCACTTAACACCAGGCACTTATAAGAAAAAAAAAAAAAAAAAGCCATAATTGTTAACTGTGTCAGACAAGGAAGGGAGTGTTGTAAACTATTCTGTTATCTGCATTTCAACAGTGTGCACTGGGTGAGGTGCCAAAAGACATACCATTAGTTGTTCCTACCGGACCACAACTTAGGTGAATTACCTAAAGATTCCCCCAAAACTAAACTCTTTTTTTATTAAGGAAAGATAGCAGTAGGGTTTGTTTTTTAGGAGTCAGTTTGGTTAAGGGAAACTAAATTGTAATGAGGACAAGAGCCAAAAATATAAGGGAAATATTCCCCTCTCCTGGAATAGTTGAGAGAGGAGCAGTCCAGGGTTGGTGAGTGACCCTGCCATCCTCAACACATGGGTTCCAAAATTCCCCAACAATCACCAAGTCCAAACCAGAAAACTAAGCAGAGAAGAGATCCCAGGGCAAAATACCTTTAACGAGACATAACCCTAAACTAAACAAATGGGACCTAATGAAACTTAAAAGCTTTTGCACTACAAAGGAAACTATAAGTAAGGTGAAAAGACAGCCCTCAGATTGGGAGAAAATAATAGCAAACGAAGCAACAGACAAAGGATTAATCTCAAAAATATACAAGCAACTCCGGCAGCTCAATTCCAGAAAAATAAATGACCCAATCAAAAAATGGGCCAAAGAACTAAACAGACATTTCTCCAAAGAAGACATACAGATGGCTAACAAACACATGAAAAGATGCTCAACATCACTCATTATTAGAGAAATGCAAATCAAAACCACAATGAGGTACCATTACACGCCAGTCAGGATGGCTGCTATCCAAAAGTCTACAAGCAATAAATGCTGGAGAGGGTGTGGAGAAAAGGGAACCCTCTTACACTGTTGGTGGGAATGCAAACTAGTACAGCCGCTATGGAAAACAGTGTGGAGATTTCTTAAAAAACTGGAAATAGAACTGCCATATGACCCAGCAATCCCACTTCTGGGCATACACACTGAGGAAACCAGATCTGAAAGAGACACGTACACCCCAATCATCGCAGCACTGTTTATAATAGCCAGGACATGGAAGCAACCTAGATGCCCATCAGCAGATGAATGGATAAGGAAGCTGTGGTACATATACACCATGGAATATTACTCAGCCGTTAAAAAGAATTCATTTGAACCAGTCCTAATGAGATGGATGAAACTGGAGCCCCTTATACAGAGTGAAGTAAGCCAGAAAGATAAAGAACATTACAGCATACTAACACATATATATGGAATTTAGAAAGATGGTAACGATAACCCTATATGCAAAACAGAAAAAGAGACACAGAAATACAAAACAGACTTTTGAACTCTGTGGGAGAATGTGAGGGTGGGATATTTCAAAAGAACAGCATGTATACTATCTATGGTGAAACAGATCACCAGCCCAGGTGGGATGCATGAGACAAGTGCTCGGGCCTGGTGCACTGGGAAGACCCGGAGGAATCGGGTGGAGAGGGAGGTGGGAGGGGGGATCGGGATGGGGAATACGTGTAACTCTATGGCTGATTCATATCAATGTATGACAAAACCCACTGAAGAAAAAAAAAAAAGAAATGTCTCGGCAGTAGCAACTATCACTTTCATTAATATCTCACAAACTTTAAGTTAGTTCCTGGCCACAACTAAGGAAGGAAGAAAGCATGTATAACACAGTCTTCAATAAAGTATCCACAGGCAAAATGAAGCAAAGAGGGTGGACGGTGGGGACGGTTGGCTTTCCTACCACTTCTCTCAATCACACAGAGATACCTGCTGATTTCAGCAGCTCCACTTTCTGTCTGTATCTTGGATATTCTCCGTCTTTGTTTTGTAGTGTTTTTCTCACTTCCCCCATCCTTATTCTTGGTAACCAGATGTGTTTTTGAGTCATTTATTTCTGTTAAATTGTTACATCTGTCTTAGTCTGCTTAGGCATGAGAGAATCACAGAGTCATATATTTCTATACTGTTTATAATTATAAGACATTGTCCCATCTTTTTCTCTACTCAAGAACATCTTATAAGTGAAGCAAGGAAAGCATTATTATTTTTATTTTTCAGCTTATCCCTGAATCAGAAATTTTTCTGAAATTGCAGACATACAGTTTTCAAATGTGCATTGAGAGGCCACTTCATCAGCTGTGATTCCAGGGTGTGGGGATGGGAAGCTGAAACGTTGTTTGCCTACCAGGAGCTTCCAGCCTGACACAGAGGCAAGAAACATAATTCATCACTGTGATAGCAGTAGAAGTTACAGTGAGTAAGGGGGGGTAGAAATGGTTTTCCATACTCAACGGTGAACAGGCCTGCAGGTTATCTGAATTTGATTTCAGTGCTTCTTTCATGAGAAAATGATCAACAAGCCATGAGATTCTGGTTATAAATGCTGTCGGAATTTAGGAAAGAACACCAGGGCATGTCAGAACTTTTGGAGTTAAGTGGGGATCCATTTTGGCTTTAGAGAGTAGGTTCATGGCTGGCGAGGTGCACGGAAGGAGAGAGACTGTTCCGAAGAGGGTGATTATATTTAGAAAGCATGGACTTGGCACGAAGAGTGTTTGGGGATGGAAAGGAGTTACCAGTCTGACAGAGGCAGAGTATGTGCAACAGGAAAAGGATGAAGTAAAGCTCCACTTGGAAAATGGCACAGAATTATGAATGACCTTTAGTGAGGAGAATTTGCTCTTCACGCAGAAGGCAATAGGGTGTTGGAGTTTCCTGAGGAGTGACATAACCATCATGATATTTTGGGTTTAGTTGCTAAGTTGTGTCCGACCATTGCGCCCTCATGGACTGTAGCCCGCCAGGATCCTCTGTCCATGAGATTTCCCAGGCAAGAATAGGGTTGTCATTTCTTTCTCTATTTTAGGGAGATTATTATAGTGGAAGGATTGAATAAGAGAAGAAACAAGTACGGGCAGGCTTATCAGATGAAAATCTAGGCTACGGTCTTAGCAGCCAGAATTGCAAAGAAACGGTAAATCCCAGAGACATTGTAGGTGATAAAAATGACTGAATACAGTTGCAGACTGTTCTCAAAATGAAGAGTATCAAAAAGTACTTTTCTCTTTATACTCATTATATTTTTCATCTCATTGTACTTTCCATTAATTCTTTATGACTCTGTCATTTAAGCAACAAGTAAGAATAATTTAAACACTCAGGAAGAAATATGACTATCATTTTCTGAGAAGTACAGTGAGATGAAAGGTGTTAAAGGTACAGTGCATATAGCAAGTGTTCAATAAATGCTCACAAAGAAATTAAATTTTAAAATCACCAAATATATAAAGCAAACTCCTTTTTCAGAAGCTTGCTTTTGAATCTAGGGTTGTCACACTGAGATAAATGAAATCTAGAATAAAAAAAATGGAGATTTTAACTGTTTTAAGCAGTCAAGTGTCAGCAGAAACTGCTTCACAAATGTAGGAAAAGAAATTTTTGACACAACTTGAAAAGTGATATACTGAAATGTAAATGAGAAGTATCCCATCTAATTTTTATAACAGGTAAAATAGTGGATTGATAAAATTATATACACATATATTGGTAGTACTTGAGTTCATTTCTAAAAGAAACCATATGTCAAATGAAACCATATCTGTTTAGTGACAAGAAAATACAAATGAAATCTTATCTTTGTAAATATTCTGTATATGATAGTAATTGAACTCTTATTACGAGCCAATGGTAAGTGAGAAGAAGACACCCTTAGTTCATTTCATGGGATTAAAACTATGGATGATAAAGAAATTAATTACAAATACAAAATTCCAGTATGTTTAAATCCAGATTATTTTCACAAAATATATAGGCAGATTTGTTGGAAAATGGCTTCAATTAGCATAATGAGGTATAAAATCATAAAATCATTGCTTGAATGTTAAATATTCCACTTTGCTTATTTAAGACAATATATATCTTGGTAAAATTTGATATTTGTAAGTTTATAAAGGTATTTATGGGCAACTAAAAAAGAAGAGAAGCCAAACCAACTAATAATATATAAATGTATTAATTTCATAAGGAAGAAAATTGCTACTGTCTCCATAAAAATTTCTTAGTAAAGCATTTCATTTATGTTACACATTCAATTAAAATGTTAAAATAATTTTGAAACATACAAAAATGCTGTGACGTGAATCTCTAGTAAGCTAGATGACTTGGAAAATTTCCACTATATTACTCACATGTATTTTGAAATGAGCTACAGAAAAATGTCTCCAAAGTATGTATGTACCTATGAACTCATTAATTTTCTTCATTTAGATGTCCCATTCAGTATGATTTTGTTGCATCACCCTGGTATTTGTTGATGAATGCGTTCATAGGCTACTCCCTTCCAAAACTTTTTAATGACATTTACAGTTGGAATTAATCTTACTTTATTTTCTTACAAGAGCACTTTGTTCATGTCTCTTTTAGAAGGCTTATGCAGACATTCTGCTATGAATTAGTCTTCCCTGGAACTTGTGAGAAACTCATTCAGCCCTTGTTGAGTAAGTATATTAAATTTTGAATCCCCTTCCCTCTTTTTCTGGCACCTTGTATGTGCTCAGAAAATTAATATGAGTCTCTTCATGTTTGTCAGCCCTCTCACCAATATTAAATAATATGCCTAATTAGATACATAATTTAGAGTTTAAATTTTTTACACATATTAAAATATTTTAAAAGCCAAAATAGATTTGAACCACAATCAAATTTGTTTTGGTTTTACTAGGCATAAACTATTGATATTGATACATCTAAAATAAAAATATTTTACCTGGAACAATAGTAAATAAATGTCATTTTTGAACATTTAATGTGTTTTTATTAATACTAAATTTAAAAATTCACTGAAGCTATTTTTTCTGTCATTATTTTCTTGGATGAATATTTGAGATAACAAACTCAAAATACAAATTCATGTTTATTTATATGCCCTTCTTTGGTTTTACTTTAGTATTCAAGTTCATTGTTTATAATTTAAAATATTTTTCTTAAATACAAGTGTGTATGCAAATAATTTTAAGGTTGAAATGAGTTGTAGCTTCCATCGGTCATTGACACCGCTCCCTCATTTTAAGGTAAGCTAAAGGATATTTGAATATTGTGTCCTTATCAAGAATATTTAATAGTTGGTTAATGTTAAAAACCAGTGCTTAATTTTTTTCCAGACCTCTTTTTTCCCATTAAAAACTTAAGCACTGAATTATGGTCCTAAATATATTTATAGATATATTGTGTATAAAGAGAAAATCAAACATTTAATTTGTCTCCTAAAAAAAGATTTGTCCAATACAATAAAGTACATGAAAGACAGTTGCCCTGAGTACAGCTCCTTTGGTAGATAGATTTAAAATTACTTCAGGTGCTTCATTTATTCATTCAGCCTCCTACACTGTCTTGTAAGGTCATAAAACACTAATTTTCTCTATAGTTCCATTGTCTTGCTTGGCCAAGATAAAGAAGCAATGTCTGCCTTGGGTTTTAGAACACAATCTTTTCTCATTTGTGTTTCTGTAACTCTATTTTCCCATTCCAATAAATAATATGAGCCCTAATAAGGACCAAAAGAAAAAATGCTGATGGTGAACTAATATTTCAAGAGCCCTAGACATGAATTCTAGAGACATGTAATTTTAGATACATGCATACCAATTAACTGTTGAGCTTTTCTTTCTTTTCAATTGATCAGTAATAAAACTTCTACCACAGACACATCTCACAAGCTAGCTTAGTAAAATTTCTTAACATTAGAAATATTTACAGAATTTAGTTTATGGTCTTGTTCACCTTTAATCCTTGTTATACGTATATCAGAATTGCCTTATGGTATATCACACATGGAAAACTAATTCTCAGAGGAGTTAAATCGCCTACTCCAGGTGGCAAAATTACTATGCATCTTAGTTGGAATTTTAAACCCAAGTTTTCTGATTAAAACCATGGGGGAATAGTAGTACTTTCTGCCAAGTCACCTGTTACAGATAACAATTTGCAACTTTTCCTAAAGATTTTTCTCAAGGATAAACATTTAAGTTTCTAGATGAATAAGAGGTTATATCTTAATAACCTTCAAAACATATCACTGCTCCCTTAAAATAATCCTGCAATTGTCAGTCTCCTGTTGTTTAATTTCCTTCGCTGGGAAGACTTGATCCCATTTTCATTGCTTTCCTGCTGGCAAAAACCTGCTCACGTCAAATCATATATATTAGAGGGCTTTTGATTTTTTTCTATGATTCATCTATTTTTTTAATGATATCAATATGTGCCCCTGATAAAACTGTAGCCTTCAAAATAGGGAAGAGATTTAAGAACAACACGGGAAGACTTTTTCTTCCACAATAATTAGAAGGGTCAAAACCAGTAGAAGACGTTTTCTCTTCAAGAAGTATTTATCACTGTACTGAAGTGGATGCTATATGACCCCATGTAATAGTCACGAGAATAAATATATACCAGTTGAGAAGTGGGTCTAGATTAGTGTTTCTCAAGGTTTTCTTATCAAAATGAAAATCTAGTGAATTAGTTAAAAGGCTTTCCCCTTTCTGTCCCGGTTATCTGCATATCGTGCTGTATATGATTAGTCGTGTCCGACTCTTGCAACCCATAGACTGTAGCCTGCCAGGCTCCTCCGTCCATGAGATTTCTCCAGGCAGGAACACTGGAATGGGCTGCCATTTCCTTCTCCATGAGCTCGATCCTTAGACTTCCTTGGTGGCTCAGACAGTAAAGAATCTGCCTGCAATGTGGGAGAGCCAGGTTCGATCTCTGGGTCCGGAAGATCCCCTAGAGCAGGGAATGGCTACCCCTCCAGTATCCTTGCTTGGAGAACGCCATGGACAGAGGAGCCTGGCGGGCTATGTCCATGGGGTCTCAAAGGGCCAGACACAACTGAGTGACTAATGCACTTAGGTAATTTTTATAATTTTGCATTTTGGGAACCACTGCCATAGATGGTAACAAAATTTTCAGTTCAGAAAAGTGGTTGCTTTAGGGCTAGGAACGTGTCTCAGTTCAGTTCAGTCCAGTCACTTAGTCATGTCCGACTCTGCAACTCCATGGACCGCAGCACACCAGGCCTCCCTGTCCATCACCAACTCCTGGAGCTTGCTCAAACTCATGCCCATCGAGTTGGTGATGCCATGCAGCCATCTCATAATCTGTCGTCCTTTTCTCCTCCTGCCTTCAGCATCAGGGTCTTTTCCAATAAGTCAGTTCTTCCCATCAGGTGGCCAAAGTATTGGAGCTTCAGCTTCAGCATCAGTCCTTCCAACGAATATTCAGGACTGATTTCCTTTAGGGTAGACTGGTTTGATCTCCTTGCTGTTCAAGGGACTCTCAAGAGTCTTCTCCAAAACCATAGTTCAAAAGCATCAATTCTTTGGCGCTCAGTTTTCTTTATGGTCTAACTCTCACTTTCATGCATCACTACTGGAAAAATCATAGCTTTGACTATACTGACCTTTGACAGCAATGTAATGTCTCTGCTTTTTAATATGCTGTCTAGGTTGGTTGTAGCTTTTCTTCCAAGGAACAAGCATCTTTTAATTTCATGGCTGCAGTCACCACCTGCATGATTTGGGAGCCCAAGAAAAGAAAGTCTGTCACTGTTTCCATTGTTTCTGTATCTAATTGCCATGAAGTGATGGGACCAGATACCATGATTTTAGTTTTCTGAATGCTGAGTTTTAAGCCATCTTTTCTACTCTCCTCTTTCACTTTCATCAAGAGGCTCTTCAATTCTTCTGCACTTTCTGCCACAAGGTTGATGTCATCTGCATGTCTGAGGTTATTGATATTTCTCCCAGTAATCTTGATTCCAGCTTGTGCTTTATCCAGCCCTGCATTTCACATGATGTATTCTGCATATAAGTTAAATAAACAGGGTGATAGTTTACAGAGTTGACATACTCCTTTCCCAGTTTGGAACTATTTTGTTGTTCCATGTCTGGTTCTAACTGTTGCTTCTTGATCTGCGTACAGATTTCTCAGGAGGCAGGTAAGGTGGTCTGGTACTCCCATCTCTTTAAGAATTTTCCAGTTTGCTGTGATCCACACAGACAAAGGCTTTAGTGTAGTCAATGAAGCAGGAATAGATGTTTTACTGGAACTCTCTTGCTTTTTCTATGAACCAAATGGATACTGGCAATTTGATGTCTGGTTCCTCTGCCTTTTCTAAATCTAGCTTGAATATCTGGAAGTTCTTGATTCACGTACTGTTGAAGCCTCACTCAGGGAATTTTGAGCATTACTTTGCTAGCATGTGAGATGAGTTCAATTGTGCAGTAGTTTGAATATTCTTTGGCATTGCCTTTCTTTAGGATTGGAATGAAAACTGACCTTTTCCAGTCCTGTGGTCACTGCTAAGTTTTCCAAATTTGCTGGCATATTGAGTGCAGCACTTTCACAAGCATCATCTTTTAGGATTTGAAATAGCTCAGCTGGAATTCCATCTGTTCATGAGGTTCTCAAGGCAAGAATACTGAAGTGGTTTGCCATTCCCTTCTCCAGTGGACCACATTTTGTCTAGTGAGAGCTTTAAATTGTGGCTAAGATGTGGATTGCAGCTTGAGGGTTGAAAATGGTTAACAGAGTTCATAGGGTCTACAGTATGAAAATAAGAAATGAAGGAAGGGAAAGAGGAGAGAACGAAAGAGACTGAGAGGGACAGAGAGAAGGAGAGAGGAAGGGAGGAAGGAAAAGCTGGACTCAAATGGAAGAGGGATATTTAATACTTACTGAATACATGTAGTAAAACAGAAGTATTGATGGTTGAGTGATAAGAAAAATATGATTCAAATCCACAGTAGACAAATTGGATCCCTAGGCAATTTTGGTTTCTTATCCTCTGCTGTCAGAAAGTGTCTGTGTAGTGGGAATAGACAACAGAACATTTGATTTCTACAAATCTAGAAAATTCAAGAAATGCTTGAGAGAAGATGAACAGGAAACCAATTATGAAATACCCAAATCTTGACAATATTTTGAAGTTTTTTTTTTAATTAAAGGTCTTCTGAGATACACATATACTTCTATTTGTCATAATGTTGTTCTGATAAATTTACAGTTCAAATAATTTAAATTATCGAATAATAGTTTCTATTTGCAGAGAGACTAAACAGACTGTAAAGACAACCTTGTGTTTGAAGAGTGACCTGATTTTCAATATGAAAGTATAAATAGCTGCTCTGAGTAGCTGCTAGAGTGTCAGCCATATAAAACAATCAACAAGACACTTGTCTCTTTATGTACACTAAAATATACTTAGACAATATTTCTACAAGATAAAAAGTTGAAGTTTATTCAACTTTATTGTTTATGAATAATGCATCACAATACAATTTGTATAGTGTCACTGATACCGACTTTATAGTGAATTTCTCTCCTGAGATGACTCAATTTCAGTAAGGGATCAGTTATACATTCATCTATTTTCTATGTGATGCGATTTGCCATGCATAAATATGGAGGTATTATTATGATTCATTTTGTTTAATGAACTCAAAATATAGCTAAGTGTATTACTGAGCATAATTATAAGAGTTAATTTTCAGGCTTTGCTTGAGATATTTTTATATTAATATAATTTTATTACACATATTTTATTATATAGTTTGACAGTGTGCCTGCCTAAGATATTTAATATATAGCATTTGGAGGCAAGTAACAAAAGGGAATCCCTAAAACAAAGCATCTTCTTTCATGTTTTATCACTTATGAAATATTTGAGTAGTTTTTCACAAGAAATTCTGGCTTTATAGTGTTTGTAAAGTTAAAAGTCATCTGAATCTCCTGGAAAGGTAGATAATGATGTTAGCTTAAGGTAACATCTGGAATCTTTTCAAATTCAAGTAGAAACTCTAGAGGATTCACAATGAACTTTTTTTGTTGTTAAATCCCCAGATTCAGTCTTACCATGGTAAAGCAGAAAGTGTCTAGAGATTTCTGTTAGTGAAATCTGAGCTCTGAACACATTTCTAAGTCACTGATGAATCTCAGCTCATACGTACTTTCAGAGAAAATGCCAGAGACCAACTTTTGCATGGTTTCTTTCATTTACATAATAAGATTCTTACAGAGCTATTATATATATATATAAATATTTTTTAATTTGGTATTTTTGTGTGTGTGCACAAAATATTAGGAATAAAATAAATGATTATGACATGATTACTGTCCTTCAGGAGCTCACAGTGTCCTGCAGAAAGATACATGGGAAAAAAAAATCTAAAAAGAAGTAACCTCATTTTTCCTACTAAAGATACAAATGAGGTAATATTTACATTAAAGTTTAAAAGTACAATAGATCCAAGCCTCTCAACTCTTTTCCCACTTCTGGTTTTGCCCTCTGCCAATAGCTCGTTTAGGGATTTTACAGTGGAGCTGGGCACCTTCAAATGTCACAGCTGACATCAGGCCAGGCCTCTGTCACAGAGGGTTGGAGGTTGGGCAGCATATCAAAGAGAGCTGACTGGTGTCAGCCTGCCTTTCCTTGAGTTCCTAGAACACACTCTGCTACCAGAGTACTGAAACTTTCCTGCGCTTGCTCCCTTGATTCACAGACAGAGCATTCACAGAGCCTGCGTAGGCTCCCTTGGCATACCTCATTGGTGGAACAGGATATGTGCATGCTTGTTACAGGCTCTGTCCAGGCCAGCGAGTCCTTCTGCCCCAGATACAGGGCTGGCTCATGGACCTGGATATGTTCCATTCATCCTATGTGGTGAGTCATCTTTTAGGCCTTCTTTCTTTAAATAACCACATAGAGATGAATTTAGACTGTATTCTCTCATATGTGATAAAGGAAGGCACTGGGGAAAGGCATAAAATAGCTGAATTTCCTTTCAGTCTTTTTCTGCTGTTCCTTTCTACCAAAATCATTTCTGTTCTCACGTTGCTCTTTAAAATGCTCGTTGCACCATTTCTTTATTTTTATAGAGCACCCCGCAGTGTATGAAGCTAATTTATATGTTCTTTCGAAAACTGAATAAGAAACTAACACTTTGGTATGAATTAGTTTAAGGTTTTATCCTCACTAGGTGCAGGGTGCAGAGAAGGTCAAAATGATGAATATTTTATAACAGTAACAATAGTTAGTTTTTTTAAGTATTTATTGTCCACCAGGTAGAATCGTAAGTAGGTTACATGTATTGTCTCATGTAATCTTTAACACAGGGAGTAACTACCATCATTCTTTTTTACACATGGGAAAAATGAGATAAAAAGAGAGTGAACGATGCTGTTAGGAGCAGAGCCTAAACATGAATGCCAGAGCCTGTATGCTGAGCTCTGGGCCACACTGCATCCCTCGGTAAGTTTCAGGCAGCCAGTATTTGTGTGAGGGCAATGGTATTGTGCAAAGGAATGATAAGACCCCAAGCACACCATATGGGTGACTGCTTAATTCTCACAGTAATCCTATGGGTGACATTCAGATCTATAGCAGATTCAGGGAATAGGGCTGATTTAATGAGAGGTGTTCATTGTAATCTACCTAAAACCAATGAGAGACAGAGAACATAAAATCATACAGTCACTTCAAGGTAAGTTAACCAGCTAATAAAAACATGCAGTCACTAAGATCAATTATTTCTACAGAGATCAGAAAATGGTAAAGGGACCTAAAATACAGTTTTGATATCGGAAATCATCAGACTGTAAAGTTTTCCTCCTACAAATTGATTTTCATATTAGCAAAGTCCATTAGGTAGGAAAGAGTTTTGTTGTTATCCTCATAGCTTATTCTAATACAATTAGATCCTTAATAATAGTTTAAAAAAAAAAGGAACTAGTTTCTCAGACACAGGCAGCTGCAAACTAGCTAATTGGTTCTGGGTCAGTGGGTCTTTTTCTGCTTGTTTACTGTTAGTGTTTCTTTGGGGGGAAATGCATTGCAACACCCCACTGATCTGTTGTCTTCCTACATATTGTTAATTCAAGGACTTTGGCATTCAGGAAGGAAATTATGGCCCATCAGGGTACATAGAATATTCTACTCTCCAGAGAAAGGTCAGGAGAAAAAGAAAAGAGAGAATATAAATATAAAACCTTTAAATCAAGACTAAAACCCAAAGTTATTCCTCGGTTTGTATAACCATCAGTCAATAATAATCAATTGCAATTAGTCAGAAAAGAACTAAACCTTAGAGTTGCTGAACAGATGGGATAAAAAAGAAAAATGAAGCCACCTTCCATCGTCAGACAGACAAAACCACATGACCATTTTCTTGCCATTGATTTTGCTCCTCATTAAGATGTGTTCATTTACTTTCTTTTATTTTGAAGCTCCTAGTTAAAATCTTGAAACTAGAATTGTCTTCCATGAAGGATTTTGCTCATTACTCTTCTTATACAGATGTGAATTCCAGACGGCTTGGGGAAATAATTGTTTATGCTTTAATTACCCATTTCCAAATACAAATAACCCAGAGACCTGTTTTGGGCTCATTCTAGTATTTGGTATTCTAAGTACTTCAGCAAATATTTACCCTGATGACAGTACAGAGTTTAAGTTTAACACATAATTCTTGCCTTCGCATATGTTAAAATCAGGAGAAGTTGAAGCCAACACACAAGATCAGTAACAAACTTTGTTGGGTATGAGTAGCTAAGAGAGTTCAGTCAAGAAATAGAACTTGGTTGTCTTTATAATACAGGTAAAACTTTGATAGAGAAAAAAAGCACAGGTATTCCAATGAAGGGAACAGAACACTAAAGCAGACTTTTTGTCTTTTTATACTGTCATGGGGTTCTTGTGGCAAGAATACCATGAATGACAAAGCTATGGCAAACCTAGACAGCATATTAGAAAGCCAAGACAACACTTGGCTGACAAAGGTCCGTATAGTCAAAGCTATGGTCTTTCCAGTAGTCAAGTACCACTGTGAGAGCTGGACCATAAAGAAGGCTGAGTGCCAAAGAACTGATGTTTTCGATCTGTGGTGCTAGAGAAGACTCTTGAGACTCCCTTGGGCAGCACGGAGATCCAACCAGTCCATCCTAAAGGAAATCAACCCTGAGTACTCATTGAAAGGACTGATGCTGAATCTGAAACTCCAGTACTTTGGCCACCTGATGTGAAGAACCAACTCATTGGTAAAGTCCCTGATGCTGGGAAAGATTGAAGGCGGGAGGAGAAGAGGGCAGCAGAGGATGAGATGGTTGGAGAGCATCACTGACTCAATGGCCATGAACTTGGGCAAACTCCAGGAGATAGTGAGGGACAGGGAGGCCTGGCGTGCCATAGTCCATGGGACTGCAGAAAGTCAGACATGACTTAGTGACTGAACAAAAAGCAAACTTGTGGAGGCTGGAATGTGCACTATGTGTTTGTGGGAACAAGGACCTTATCAATCATCTCAACATATTGAAAGAGGCTTCTTTCCATTCCATTCATAAATGGAAAGTATACACACTATATATGATATATACATTATATATTATGTATATTGTATTTAGTATATACTTTCTATATACTTTTAGTATATAGAATAGTATATACTATTTCTTATACAATACATAAAATCTATATTATATACATTATATATATATAAAATCTTTTAAATAATTCTGAGCTCCTTTTTTTAAAAAACTTTTTAAAAAGTTCAGCACCACTTTATGATGAAAACGCTCCAGAAAATGGGCATAGAAGTAACCTCCCTCGACATAATAAAGGCCATATACAACAAATCCACAGCAAACATTCTTCTCAGTGGTCAAAAACTGAAAGCATTTCCTCTAAGATCAGGAGTAAAACAAGGGTGTCCACTCTTGCCACGATTATTCAGTATAGCTTTGGAAGTCCTAGCTGCGGCAATTAGGGAAAAAAATGAAAGGAATTCACATTGGATAAGAAGAAGCAAAACTCTCACTGTTTATAGATGACATGATACTATATGTAGAAAACCCTAAAGATGCCACCAGAAAATTATTAGAGCTGGTCAATGAATTTAGTAAAGTCACAAGATACAAAATTAATACATATCTCTTTCATTCTTACACACTGACAATGAAAAATTGGAAAGAGAAATTAAGGAAACAATCCCATTCACCATTGCAACAAAAAGAATAAAATACCTAGGAATAAATCTACCTAAGGAGACAAAAGACCTGTATGCAGGAAACAGTAAGACACAGATAAAAGAAATCAAAGATGACACAAACATAAATAAACCATGATCTTAGATCGGAAGAATCAGTATGTGAAAATGACTATAATTCCTAAGGGAATTTACAGATTCAATACTATCCCAATCAAATTACCAATGGCATTTTTCACAGAACTGGAACAAAAAATTTTACAGTTTGTTTGGAAACACAAAAGACCCCAAATAGCCAAAGCAATCTTGAGAAAGAAAAATGGAGCTCTGAGCTCCTTAAGCATAAAGAGTATAAATATCTTGTGTTAGAAGCCCAGTAAAAATGGTTGGATAGGTGAATAATAGGGCTCCCGTTATGGTTCAGCTGGTAAAGAATCCACCTGCAATGCGGGAGACCTGGGTTTGATCCCTGGGTTGAGAAGATCCCCTGGAGAATGGAAAGGCTACCCACTCCAGTATTCTGGCCTGGAGAATTCCTTGGACTATACAGTCCATGGGGTCACAAAGAGTCGAACATGACTGAGCAACTTTCACTTTCAGGTGAATAATAACACATCTGCACATTGTTTGAAAAGCCAGATAAAATTAATATGTTTAGATACATGGCATGCCTCAAAAAATCAAAATTTTATCTTAAAACTGTAGAAAATAATTGAAAGTTGATCTTGAAGTCCAGCTGAAATCTCCCTACTTTATTTTGCACCAATTTAAACAGGATAATAATCATTCATCTATTTAACCAATATAATAAAGGAGCTTAGCTAGAGCCTAATAAACAGAAATACACATAGAATTATATTTATAGCATGGATAGTAAGAGCAATGCTGAAGATATGCATAGAGAGAAAAAAGGTACTGCCCTGGGCTTAATTGGTATTGAGATGAAGTATGATGAGTGCTATTTAACCTGATGAAAGAGACATAGGAAGTCCATACAGAAGTTATAGATGCAAAACTTGGTGTCTGTGAAACTAGGAGTTTGGTATTGTTGGACAGAAAGCAGATAGGAAGAGAAATGAGATACACCTACAGGAGTTAAAAACTAACTGGATCACAGAAGCCTTTATAGACCAGTTAAGAGATGAACTTCTTCAGGTCTGTGGATAGTCACTGAGAGTTTTCAAGAGGGTAAGATCATCGCAATGTGAGTTGTAGAGAAATAACTCTCAAGGCTAGTAAGAATAAAGAGTAGAGAGGGTCACAATCGAAAAGTGTACAGTTAGCACGAATAAGTGTGATCTCAGGTCAGGCTTGTATGACTGCTGTCTTTTCCCGGTACACGCCTCTGTATTTCTTGGCTAACTATATACATTCCTTAGTCTTTGCTCGACTATTACTTTATCAATGAGGCTCACCCTTATAGCCCATTTAAAGCTTTAATCCTCTCACTTTTATATTTCAGATCCTCATTATCCTATACTATTTATGTTAGTCTGTAGTACGTACCAGCTTTGGGTAACTAATTTATTATACTTATTGTTTCTTTTCTGTCTCCTCCAACTAGAATGTAAACTCCAGAAAGGTAGGGATTTTTTTTTTAATGGGTTAAGAAAATTTCTTTTATTGGAATTTGGTTGCTTTACAATATTGTGTTACTTTCTTATGTGCTTAGTTGCTCAGTCAGTCACAAAGAGTGTCCGACTCTTTGTGACCCCATGGACTATAGCTTGCTGGGCTCCTCTGTTCATGGGAATTCTCCAGGCAAAAATACTGGAATGGATTCCCATTCCCTTCTCCAGGTTATCTTCCTGATCCGTGGATCGAACCTGTGTCTCCTGCATTGGCAGGCAGATTCTTTACTGTCTGAGCTACCAGGGAAACCCTGAAAGAAAGTGAAAGTCGCTTCAGTCATGTCCGACTCTTTGGGACCCCATGGACTATAGCCCGCCAGGCTCCTCTGTCCATGGGATTCTCCACCGGAGTGGGTTGCCATTTCCTTCTCCAGGGAATCCTCCCAACCCAGGGATCGAACCTGGGTTCGTCTCCCACATTGTGGGCAGATTCTTCACCACCTGAGCCACTGAATCAGCCACATGTATACATGTATCTCCTCTTTTTTGGATTTCCTTCCCATTCAGGCCTCTTCAGAGTCCTGAGTAGAGTTCCCTGTGCTATTCAGTTCTCATTAGTTATCTAGTCTATGCAGATATGTCAATATGTCTGTCTGTCTGTATGTATCTACGTCAATCCCAGCTGCCCTATTCACCCCACCTCCTTCTCCCCTTGGTTTCCATATGTTTGTTCTGTACATCTGCATCTCCTTTTTTATGCTTTGTTGTTCAAAGTAAACTCAACTATAGAAGAATGACTAGCATATGGCAGGCACTCACTAAATATTTGCTGAATAAATAATAAAAGGTAAAGATGAAAGACTGGATTTAGGAAATACTGAGGAGACCTGATGAATTATTAGATATGAAAAGTTGAGCCCAGAACACCTCCTTTTTCTGACACAGGTGACCAGGTAGGTCATAATTTCATTAATAACAAAATTGTTGGAGAAGGAGCAGATTTAAAAAGAAGACAATGCGTTCTGGTTTGAAAATACTGAATTTGAGACGCCTGTGGGATGTGCTGGTGAGATTTCCATCTGGAAACTCTGGAGAGCAGCCTGGGCTTGTGAAGAAAGGTTAGGAGTCTCCTGGATGTAGGTGATCATGAAGACGGCAGCATGGATGAGATTGCCCTTGCAGGTGGGGCATGAGGGGAGCTGTGGACCAAGGACCAAATTCTAATAACCATCATAAGTAATAAAAGGTTTGTAGTATCATGAACAGTAAATGGGGAAGTATTACCTTTCTCTGAGATTTAAGGAGTAACTGGAGGTGGTGAGATGACGTGGGGCAACCCCGAAAGGGGAGACAGTTTTTTATTATCATAATCATCTCAGAATGTCCTAAAGCTTAAAGTCATGTCCCGCCAGTTATCCCCATGGATCAGGAAAGGTTCCCCCGACCTCACCCACATTAGGCAGTGCTTAGTATGCTTGTTAGTTTCCCCTGTGTTTTTCCAGAGCAAGCTTGCACACCCTAAGATTATTTATATTTGCCAGATAGAATGAGACCCAAATTCCTAGATTGCATTTCTCATTATATTATTTTGATTCTCGGCTAACTGATATTCAGTCGGTACACAGCCCTAAAACGTCTGGCACTCTGGGGCCACAAAGCAGTGTTCTGGAACATTATGTCCAAAGCTCCACTGTCTTTAGAAATTGCTGGATTAACTTTATGAAGCTGAAAAGGTTAGTTCAGGTTTACAATAAAAAGGAAAGTGTATTTTTTAGTTTTACTAAAGGTATAAAAACTAATTTATACTTTAGACCTAATATTAGTTTGTGACTTATATACACCATATATGTAGTGTGAATATTTCCTGAAAATCAAAAAGCATTATGAAGCCATTTGACTCTTTTTGTTTTACTCTGTATTCTTCTCCATTTTCAAAAGATTACTATGACATTCCACTAGATGTGATTTTGACAGGGTAAGTTATTGGATTCCCCCAAACAGATATGTGTGAAATACTAGATTTGTTTTATTTCTAAAGCAAGAACACTGACCACTACCATCTGGAAGAGTGCCATTTCAAATAATTAGATACTGGCAGACTGGAGAGAACAGGTGTATTTTAATTAAATTAGGTTTCAATTTAATCTGACACAGCGTGTAGCGGAGTCTCTGTGGCTCTTCAGTCTTTTCAGGGAGGTAGGAAATTCTAAAAGAGGCAAGTCTGATACTCAATATTTTCTTATTTAAAAAATGGAAACAGAAAGTTTAAAGCTAGCTCTATTTGTATATTACAGACTATGCAAAGGAAGATTTGAATTACTCAGAGCAATTTTTAGAGCTAATAATTATTCATATCTTTCAGAGCCTGTTTTTAAGAGTAGATAACACACTGAATGTTTTTATAATAAAGGAATCACATGGTCCAATGCCATCCTAAGAAATTTCATTATCCCAAAACTGGGAGACTGAGTTTCAGCCTCTTGGGTCCCAAGAAGCAGAAGAATTACAGTGTTGGGGACACATGTATATGAATCCTGTGAGAGGTTGAAAAGCCCCTTGGCTAAAAGTGAAAATCATGATCTATATAAATAAATTCTCTATTGAGGTCAGTGATGGCCACTCAGAAAAGAGTGTTGGAAAAGATAAAGTAGAACAGAATGCAAAGGGAAGGGAATGAAAGGTAGAACAGACTCCTTGGACACCCAGACCAGTGACTCACCATGAGTTAGTGTCTCATCTAAGAGTTAGAATGAGGCCAGAGTTCGACACCAGCGTCAGAGGACAGCGGGAACCAGGCAGTGTGGAGACTGTGCTATCACCTTCCCTGGTGAGAATCTCCTCTCTCGAGGCTGCTAGGAGCCTGGGGAACTTCTTGGTATCTCACTTCCAAAGAGTCTTAACTTCATCTAAACTTCACGGCATCTGCTGTCAGCTTTCAGAATAAAGGAAGGGGGTCCTTCTATCATACGTATTAAGGCCAATGTTATACTTTCCATCAGTCCCATTATTACTGGTAATAAATGCCACTGATCATAATAAAGTGAATAAACTACTGAAAGTTGTACCTGTAAAGACCACAGCCAGGTATTGCTTTAATTGCGATCAAATAAGCAATGTGCTATAGTACTAAGTTTCAGGAATAAATAGTTTAGAAAGTGACAAATAGTGTGTTTCCATCAAGCCTCTTTCTGATAAGTATTTCCCAAGACCATGTTATAGAAAATGGACAGTCTCTAAAAGTAGAAGTTAAAAGTTCAAGACAGTGGTGGGCACAAGGTTTAATGGATGGCTCAACTGGTAAAGAATCTGCCTGCATTGCAGGAGACCTGGGTTCGATCCTTGGGTTGGGAAGATCCCCTGGAGACAGGAAAGGCTACCCACTCCAGTACTCTGGCCTAGAGAATTCCATGGACTGTATAGTCCATGGGGTCGCAAAGAGTTGGATGTGACTGAGTGACTGTCACTTCACTAAGGTCTGCTTGAACAAAGAGGAAAGACAGAAAGTGAAGCCGTTACCATTTTCTTGCTGAGTCAATAAAAAGGAAATCCATGTTATAGGAAAAACTGAAAAAAAATCTCATAAAAAATGTTTCTCAAATATCCAACCAACTTGGTGTGTTTCTTAACCTGAGAAGAAGCTGAAATACCAAAGAGAGGTCAGAACTCTGCTGAGACATATCTGAGCAGTTGAGGTCTGGCTTACTGGGGTTGAGCAAATTCTGCTTAGGAACTTTTAGCTTATGAATGTTTACAGATAATAACAGTCACTCACCAGAGTATAAGCTTGTCAACTCTGCCTACAATCAACAGATGCTTTCATGATCACACTGTTATTTTAGTCTCAGTCATTTTGCTGTCTCAGGCCCCAGCTTTGAGATTTTTTTTTTTTTGACCACAGGCTTCCCTAGTGCCTCAGAAGGTAAAGAATCCGCCTGCAATGCAGGAGAACCCGCTTTGATCCCTGGGTAAGGAAGACCCTGGAGAAGGGAATGACTACCCACTCCAGTATTCTTGCCTGCAGAATTCCATGGACAGAGAAGCCTTCGGGCTATAGTCCATGGGGTCGCAAAGAGTCAGCTAAGTGACTAACACTTTCACTTTTCACAGTATAAGAGATACATTTTACATCCTGACACATTAATACAGAAATATGTAATTTACATGAAAAAGTCACTAGATAATACCACATGGGAGGTACTTTGATATTTCCTTTTTTTGCTATTCTAATTAATTTTATATAATTCACTGATGTTTACTCATGGAAAAGTTGTAGGTTGCATATAATCTGAAGTGTGAAACACACTGGGCTGAAGTGTTTTTTTCTCTCTAATTGAAGCAGGTTCAGCTCGTAAACTTATTTCTTATAAATAAAACAACACAATGCCAGTCTTTTTAGAGATCAAAAAATAAGAAGAATATAAAACAGTGATAGCTTTCTGATGACTCTCAATTAAAGACTAAGATGTACCTTAGATCCCCTGTACTGAGTCACTCACATGCATCCCACTGGACCCATGAACAAGTGGATTTATCAACCACTGGCTGGATGACACTATATATCTAGATTACTATGTTGTTTTATTTTGGTCTGTATTTACACCTTTATATTAATCTATACAATTAAAATTTCAATTACAATTTTCCTTATTTATCCTAATTTTATTTGCAAAGGCAAGTTATGTTTGCAAACCAATTTATATCTGAGTACATTAATATAACCAGAGATTTACTTAGAAATAAGAGTTAATTCTAGAAGTTACCACAGCTTTCTCTCTAATCTCTGAAGCCACTTTTTGTAGAATACCTATATCTTAAACATGTTTCCAGATACTTTTTTTACCTGTTACAATTTTTATTTTATTGATATATTTTCCCCAAGTGTGTAAAACATTGTGAGGTCGAAATCAAAGCAGTTACTTGCATAGGTCTAGAAAATACATTTAGTTAGTAATGAAAATGTGATTTGGGTTAAGTTTTTATAAGTTTTTCTTTTTTTTTCCTTTTTACTGGGTATAAATGGCCTTAATAGTTTGGTCAAGTTGCTTGACATTGATTTATGCTGAAATAACAGTTGGGGTCAAAACAGATCTTAGTTCAAATTCCATACAGTGGGGAATCCCCTAAATATAACCAGATTTACAATTTGATCTCACATGCAAAACAGCCATTATAGCTTAGAATAAATAGAAATTACAGGCTAGTGAAAATGCAGACATATGGCATTTACCAAAGAATCCAAGAGTATGTATTATTTCTTTTTAATACCGATTAAGAATGTGTCAAGGTATAATGTTCTAAATAAAAGTTCTGTTTAAATTATTTCATTCATAAACAGTTAAGCATAACTAAAGTGAACCAGAGTTTGGAGAAAGGGAAAAATAAGTTATTAAAAGAAAATAACCAATATTGGATAAATTAAGTCAGAGAGTTATAAAAGAAAACAAGGACAGGAGATAATAACATTGGGATAGAATGGAAGAGAGGAAAATCAGAGACCACCTAACCTCAGGGTATACATAGCTGGAAAGTTAGACTTGAGTTAGTACTTGATTGTACTGTATGTTCTGGTTTAATTTTACAGTTAAAGAAGGATAATTCTAGGAAACTTGCAAGTTATTTTTGAGACCATTTCAGGAAAGGCAATGCCAAAGAATGCTCAAACTACTGCACAATTACACTCATCTCACTAGTAAAGTAATGCTCAAAATTCTCCAAGCCAGACTTCAGCAATACGTGAACCATGAACTTCCAGAAGTTCAAGCTGGATTTAGAAAAGGCAGAGGAACAAGAGATCAAATTGCCAACATCCGTTGGAACATCGAAAAAGCAAGAGAGTTCCAGAAAAACATCTATTTCTGCTTTACTGACTATGCCAAAGCCTTTGACTGTGTGGATCACAATAAACTGTGGGAAATTCTTCAAGAGATGGGAATACCAGACCACCTGACCTGCCTCTTGAGAAACCTGTATGTAGGTCAGGAAGCAACAGTCAGAACAGGGCATGGAACAACAGACTGGTTCCAAATAGGAAAAGGAGTACATCAAGGCTGTATATTGTCACCCTGCTTATTTAACTTATATGCAGAGAACATCATGAGAAACGCTGCGCTGGAGGAAGCACAAGCTGAAATCAAGATTTCCAGGAGAAATATCAATAACCTCAGATATGCAGATGACACAACCCTTATGGCAGAAAGTGAAGGACTAAAGAGCCTCTTGATGAAAGTGAAAGAGAAGAGTGAAAAAGTTGGTTTAAAGCTCAACATTCAGAAAACTAAGATCATGGCATCTGGTCCCATCACTTCATGGCAAATAGATGGGGAAACAGTGGAAACAGTGGCTGACTTTATTTTTCTGGGCTCCAAAATCACTGCAGACGGTGACTGCAGCCATGAAATTAAAAGATGCTTACTCTTTGGAAGGAAAGTTATGACCAACCCAGATAGCATATTGAAAAGCAGAGACATTGTCCACAAAGGTCTGTCTAGTCAAGTCTATGGTTTTTCCAGTGGTCATGTATGGATGTGAGACTTGGACTATAAAGAAAGCTGAGCACTGAAGAACTGATACTTTTGAACTGTGGTGTTGGAGAAGACTCTTGAGAGTCCCTTAGACTGCAAGAATATCCAACCAGTCCAACCTAAAGGAGATCAGTCCTGGGTGTTCACTGGAAGGACTGATGTTGAAGATGAAACTCCAGTACTTTGGCCACCTGATGCGAAGAGCTGACTCATTTGAAAAGACCCTGATGCTGGGGAAGATTGAGGGCAGGAGGAGAAGGGGACGACAGAGGATGAGATGGTTGGATGGCATCACTGACTCTATGCCCATGAGTTTGGGTAGACTCTGGGAGTTGGTGATGGACAGGGAGCCCTGGCGTGCTGTGGTTCATGGGGTCACAAAGAGTTGGACACGGCTGAGTGAGTGAACTGAACTGCATTATATATTAGCTGATGAAAATCTCTTTTTTTTTTGGTACACACTGTTCACACCTATATTTCAAGTTTGGAAATGCATATTTGCAAGCAGCAATACAAAAGTATTCATGAAGAATGCATAATCTCTGAAAATTATGAAAACATCCCTGCTACCAATACATTTCTAGATACAAAACTGACTACCATATTGTTACTTCTGTGTAGCAGGAGAAGTTCATTTTCAAAACAGATAAAATCCAGTCTTTAGGTGTGAATGGTATGAATGACAGTCTTTTTTTTTAAATTTCTTAGTGGTTTGGGATCCTGAAGCATGCAAGCCTCAACGAGGAGGGTCCACAAAGGATCCAGGGTCAAGTGCTTCTGCTCCTGATGTGGATGGCTCAGAGGCATTCTCAGCTCTGGCTTAACTGGATGCCATAAGAAAATCTCATTTTTGAGATATCTATGCTTCCCAGGTGGCTCAGTGGTAAAGAATCTGCCTACCAATTCTGAAGACGGAGGTCCAATCCCTGGTTTGGCAAGATGCCCCTGGAGAAGGCAATGGTAACCCACTCCAGTATTCTTGCCTAGGGAATCCTATGGACAGAGAATCCTGGCGGGCTACAACCCATAGGGACGGAAGGAGTCAGGCATGATTTAGAGACTGAGCATGAGCAATGATTTAGGTTTCTGAAGTCACTGGTTGTCTTGTCTTTGCGCTGAAAATGATATCCAACTCAAAAAAGAGAAGACTGTAAGAATCAACATCTGTAGAAACGACTGCCTTTACTCCGATCATGTTCCTCAAGCTTTTGATTTAAGGCTGCAGTCAAATGCTTGACCTATACTGAATCAAATTAAACATTTAATTTCGGGTATATTTATACATACATTTTCAATAGCAAGTTGAAGTTTATCAAGTAGAAAACAGCAAAGGTAAATAAAATCAGAAATTTGCACCTTGACTTTTCAGTGAACTTAAGAAAAATTCAAAAATTTTAAATAGTATATAACATTTTGTATTCAAAAGAAAAGTGAAAGTGAAGTTGCTCAGTCGTGTCTGACTCTTTGTGACCCCATGGGCGATATAGCCTACCAGGCTCCTCCGTCCATGGAATTTTCCAGGTAAGAGTAATGGAGTGGGTTGCCACTTCCTTCTCCAGAGGATCTTCCCTACCAGGGGTTGAAGCTGGGTCTCCCGCATTGTAGGTAGACGCTTTACTGTCTGAGCCACCAGGGAAATCCATTCAAAAGAAAAGGAAGATAAACAGGAGAATTAAAAAGAAGTGAATTAACTGGATAAAAAATAAACAGCATATAGGGTTATTGTTACCATCTTTCTAAATTCCATATATATGCGTTAGTATACTGTATTGGTCTTTATCTTTCTGGCTTACTTCACTCTGTATGATGGGCTCCAGTTTCATCCATCTCATTAGAACTGATTCCAATGAATTCATTTTAATGGCTGAGTAATATTCCATGATGTATATGTACCACAGCCTCCTTATCCATTCGTCTGCTGATGGACATCTATGTCGATAACCCTATATGTAAAACAGAAAAAGAGACACAGATGTACAGAACAATTTTTGGACTCTGTGGGAGAAGGCGAGGGTGGGATGCTTCGAGAGAACAGCATCGAAACATGTATATTATCAAGGGTGAAACAGATCACCAGCCCAGGTTGGATGCATGAGACAAGTGCTCAGGACAAGACCCAGAGGAATCGGGTGGAGAGGGAGATGGGAGGGGGGGATTGGGATGGGGAATACATGTAAATCCATGGCTGATTCATGTCAATGTATGGCAAAAACCATACATTGTAAATGTAATTAGCCTCCATTGTAAAGTAATTAGCCTCCAACTAATATTGGAGTAAAGTAATTAGCCTCCAACTAATATTGGAGTAAAGTAATTAGCCTCCAACTAATAAAAATAAATGGAAAAAATAAAAAGAAACAGCACAGTGTAAGTATATGACTACGGATTTCTAAGGCTGCATATAAAAGTGAATTTAAAATAGCTCCCCCCATCAGAGCAATACACTTGATATAGTTGATGCAACTACACTGACACATCATTGTCACTCTGAGTCTATATAGTTTATATTAGGATTCACTCTTGATGTTTGTGTTCCATGGGTTGGCACAAATGTGTGACATGCATTTATCATTACAGTGCCATACAAAATATGTTCACTGCTCTAAAAATTTTCCATGCTCCACCTATTCATCCCTTCCTACTACCATGGCCAGTTGTTTTCTTATTGTTGAGTTTTAAGAGTCTTTTTTTTTTTTTTATATTTTGGATGATAGTCCTTTATTGGATGTGTCATGCAAATATTTTCTCGTAGTCTGTGTCTTCTCCTCTTAATTCTCTTCACATTGTCTATTTTAGTGCAGAAGTTTTAAATTTTGCTGAGGTAGTATATGTCAATTATTTCCTTCATGTATTATGACTTTGGAGTCGTATCTGAAAAGTAATCAACCATACTTAGGTCATACAGTTTTCTCTTATGTTATCTTCCAGGAGCTTTCTATCCTATGTAATTTTCTAGCAGTTTTCTAGTTTTGCATTTTACGTTTATGCCCACCATCCACTTTGAGTTAATTTTCATAAAGTACGTAAGGTCTTTGTCTAGATTTGTTTTTTCTGTGCATATATTCAGTTGTTCCCCTTTTAGAATTTTGAAGTCTTCAAGTACAGAATGTTTAGCAAGAACTTTAATATATCCAAATGCTTCTGTCATCATTTTATGTTGGATTTTTTTTCATAGTGACCAGATTTGTCAGAAGGTCACAGGCTATCTCATAAAAGGATAGCAGGGCTTTCAAAAGTTCATTGATAAGCTTGACATACATTTTGTCTCATATTCAAACAAATGAATAAAGGCTACAAGAAACATTTTATTCTGTAAAAGGCAAAATAAGCTGTCATTTTTTTCTCTCTGTTTAAGTTATTTAAATATCTTTCTAATGGCACTGAAATATATGTAATTTAGTCACTGGGTTTCAAATTTTGATGTTTTATCCAGTTAAAATCGTTTAAATACAAATCCTATATGTATGCAAGCATGTTCTATCAAAGTGCATGGCTACAAAAAAATAAAGCCAAAGTACTTTCACTAACATTTTCAGATGAAGAGAAAAGCCTGACTATATAGTTCACCCCAGATTCTAACTTTGTGCCCTGAAGTACTTTGTAATTTCTTACTTTTTACTGTATATAACTGTGTTAAATCATTTCTAAGCATTTTTATTTTTAACCTTAGGAAAAGCAGTGCATGTTATTTATGAAAACATTTTCCATGTAATATTAAGTACAGAGGGTATAGAAATTGGTGCATCATTTCCATGCTAATTCTACTTCTGCTCCCCTCAATTCTACCAACCTCCCAATAGGATTTCCATAAAACAGCTTATTTAATTTCAATTGGTATGCAATTAAGTAAATGGTTAATTTGAGTGCAAGTGATGTATTTACATTTTTGACTCTCTCTATGGACATGGTGTAGCTTTCCATTTATTTGAGTCTATAAAGAAAACTGAACGCCAAAGAATTGATGCTTATGAACTGTAGTGTTGGAGAAGACTCTTGAGAGTCCCTTGGATTGCAAGGAGATCCAACCAGTCCATCCTAAAGGAGATCAGTCCTGGTTGTTCATTGGAAGGACTGATGCTGAAGCTGAAACTCCAATATTTCGGCCACCTGATGCGACGAGGTGACTCTTTTGAAAAGACCCTGATGTTGGGAAAGATTGAGGGCAGGAGGAGAAGGGGACGACAGAGGATGAGATGGTTAGATGGCATCACTGACTCAATGGACATGAATCAGTCCTGGGTAAACTCCAGGAGTTGGTGATGGACAGGGAGGCCTGGCGTGCCGCAGTTCATGGGGTCGCAAAGAGTCGGACACGACTGAGCGACTGAACTGTGTCTGACAGTACAGCTTTATAAGTTTTTGATATGTTTCAAGAACTTATAATTATTGCATTATCATCTCTAGATGTTTTTTTGTGACCTTGATAAAATTTGATTTTGAACTATGAAAAAGAGATACTTATTATCAAGAATTTTGATGAACTGAAGACTTTACCCTGCATGCAAGCTATTAATTTAGCAGCTTCAGTTTCTTAAACACTGCTGGACAATATGAGGCTCTTGGGTCAGAGACAGAGAACAGTTTATTACTGACAGCAATAGCCAGAGTCTTCACCCTTCACTCTAGTTCCCTGAAATCCAGTTTCCACAGGGTATTGTGAAGAGGGCCGGGTGACACCTGCGTGTGCAGTAGACTACATTGCAGCAAACAGCTGAACTGTGGGACCCCCTACCACTTATCACAGGGGAGCAAGCATTCTGTTGTTCCTGTTGGAAGGCTGCACTCTCTCTCCTTTCAAGACTGTAAACAAACCTCTCCTTTGCTTTGGAGGGAGTTGTTACCTCTGTCTTTCAAGGCTTTAGGCTGGAAAAAATCCTTGAAGAGATTTTTCCAGAATGAAGTGCAAGATAGTATCTTGTATGATATTCAGAAATGTGAGTTTAAGTAAATTTCTAATTCATGTCACGTAATCATAATGTACTAAAACTTTTAGTTTGTATTTTCCATGTGTGAAAAGACTGATTTTTTTTTTTTTTTTTTTCTGAGTAGAAGTGGATTGTGCAGGCAGGTGTATATTAACCAGGTGAAGTAAGGAATTAAGGAATCTTGGAAGAGAGAGCATATTTGCCTTTTGTTTACTTCTAAATCCCCACTATTATAGTGCTTGACACACAATAAGCACTCAAGTAATATCTGTTGTGTAAACATGTTAAGTCAAACAAGCTATTCATTGTTTGTATTTTCCTGATTCCTCCATTTTTACCTTAAAATTTTTTTTTCAGGGAGGAGCCAAGATGGCGGAGGAGTAGGACGGGGAGACCACTTTCTCTCCTACAAATTCATCAAAAGAATAACTGAACGCAGAGCAAACTTCGCAAAACAACTTCTGATCGCTAGCTGAGGTCATCAGGCACCCAGAAAAGCAGCCCATTGTCTTCGGAAGGAGGTAGGACAAAATATAAAAGATTAAAAGTGAGACAAAAGAGCTGAGGATGGAGATCCGTCCCGGGAGCTCTTAGGCGGCATTGCTTGGGGTAGGGTCCGGGCCTGAGTGCCCTGAGGACAATCGGAGGGAGCTTCTGTGAGTTGCCAACTTGAACTGTGGGAGACCAAAGGAGAGAGAGTAAATTAACCGGCCCGAACACACTGCCGGCCGTTCGCAGAACAAAGAGACCGAGAGGGTCCAGAGAGGAGCTCGCAGGCTGCGGACCGGCCCAGCTCCGCCGGAGGCAGGAGGCAGGGGGGAGGGGAAGGTCGCGGCGAGACACAGGGCGCAGGCACCCGACCGGCGCGGGCGGGGACTGGGGCTGGGGACGCGGAGGACAGAAGGCGCGCGCACCCGACTGGCGCCAGCGGAAACTGAGACTGGGTCCGCGGAAGGGCGGGGGCGCGCCACACCTGGGGAGAGTGCGCCCACCGAGCCCCTGGCTGCCTGGACCGCTCTGACGGGGAAGGCACAGAGAGCAGGCGCAGCTTTTCCCTCCGCGCTTTTGTGGAACACCCGAGGGCTGGAACCTCGCGCAGCGCGGGGCGCGCTCCATATAGAACAGCCGGGAGCCTGAGCAGCGCAGAGGAGAGAGCAGCGTCAGCCCCTCCTGGCAGCCCCAGCCCATCCCCGCGGCGCAAGCCCCGCGGCGCAAGCCCCTCCCCGCGGAGCGACGGAACTAGCTGCCTGAATAAGAGTCCACCTCCGCCCGCCTGTGTCAGGGCGGAAATGAGGCTCTGAAGAGACCGGCAAACAGAAGCCAAATAAACAAAGGGAACCGCTTCAGAAGGGACTGGTGCAACATTAAAATCCCTCTAGGAAACATTGACTACACCGGAGGAGCCTGTAGATATCGAGAAGCGTAAGCTGGAACGAGGAGCTATCTGAAACTGAGCCGAACCCACACTGACCGCAACAGCTCCAGAGAAACTCCTAGATATAATTTTACTTTTTTCTCTTTTTTCTCTTTTTTTTTCTTTTTTTAATTTTTTCTTTTTTTTTATTATTTTTTCTTTTTTATTTTTTCTCTTTTATTTTCCTTTAAAATCCCCTACTACTCCCCCATTACTCCTTAACTTTCATTTCCATAGATTTTTACGATTTTTTTAATTAGGGGGAAAAAAAAATTTTTTTTTTTCCTCTTTCTTTTTTTTTTTCTTTTTTTTCTCTTTTTTTTTTCTTTCCTTTTTCTGTTCTATTTTCTATTTTTCTTTTTCTCTTATTTCTTTTAAAGTCCTCTAGTACTCCTCTACTACTCCTTAATTTTCATTTTCAATACACTATAACCTCACAAAAAAAAAAAAGAGAAGCCCTATTTTTAAACCGAAGATTATTCTCTCCCAATCTTGACTCTCTGTTTTCTACCTCAGAACACCTCTATTTCCTCCTTTCCCCTTCTCTTCCCAATCCAATTCTGTGAATCTTTGTAGGTGACTGGGCTACGGAGAACACTCTGGGAACAGACAGCTGCGTAGATCTGTCTCTCTCCTCTTGAGTCCCCCTTTTTCTCCTCCTGCTCATCTCTATCTCCCTCCTCCCTCTCCTCTTCTTCATGTGACTCTGTGAACCTCTCTGGGTGTCCCTAACGGGGGAGAATCTTTTAGCCATTAACCTAGAAGTTTTCTTATCAGTGCTGTATAGTTGGAGAAGTCCTGAGACTACAGGAAGAATAAAACTGAAATCCAGAGGCAGGAGACTTAAGCCCAAAACCTGAGAACACCAGAAAACTCCTGACTACATGAAACTTTAAGTAATAAGTGACCGTCCAAAAGCCTCCATACCTACACTGAAACCAACCACCACCCAAGAGCCAATAAGTTTTAGAGCAAGACATACCACGCAAATTCTCCAGCAACGCAGGAACATAGCCACGAACGTCAACATACAGGCTGCCCAAGGACACACCTAACACATAGACCCATCTCAAAACTCATTACTGGGCACTCCATTGCTCTCCAAAGAGAAGAAATCAAATTCCATGCACCAGAACACTGATGCAAGCTTCCCTAACCAGGAAACCTTGACAAGCCAATCGTCTAACCCCACCCACGGGGTAAATCCTCCACAATAAAAAGGAACCACAGACCTCCAGAATACAGAAAGCCCACTCCAGACACAGCAATCTAAACAAGATGAAGAGGCAAAGAAATACCCAACAGGTAAAGGAACATGAAAAATGCCCACCAAGTCAAACAAAAGAGGAAGAGATAGGGAATCTACCTGAAAAAGAATTTAGAATAATGATAATAAAAATGATCCAAAATCTTGAAAACAAAATGGAGTTGCAGATAAATAGCCTGGAGACAAAGATTGAAAAGATACAAGAAATGTTTAATAAATACCTAGAAGAAATAAAAAAGAGTCAATTAAAAATGAATAATGCAATGAATGAGATCAAAAACACTTTGGAGGGAACCAAGAGTAGACTAACGGAAGCAGAAGATAGGATAAGTGAGATAGAAGATAAAATGGTGGAAATAAATGAAGCAGAGAGGAAAAAAGAAAAAAGGATCAAAAGAAATGAGGACAACCTCAGGGACCTCTGGGACAATGTGAAACGCCCCAACATTCGAATCATAGGAATTCCAGAAGAAGAAGACAAAAAGAAAGGCCATGAGAAAATACTCGAGGAGATAATAGCTGAAAACTTCCCTAAAATGGGGAAGGAAATAGCCACCCAAGTCCAAGAAGCCCAGAGAGTCCCAAACAGGATAAACCCAAGGCGAAACACCCCAAGACACATATTAATCAAATTAACAAAGATCAAACACAAAGAACAAATATTAAAAGCAACAAGGGAGAAACAACAAATAACACACAAAGGGATCCCCATAAGGATAACAGCTGATCTATCAATAGAAACCCTCCAGGCCAGAAGGGAATGGCAGGACGTACTGAAAGTAATGAAATAGAATAACCTACAACCTAGATTACTGTATCCAGCAAGGATCTCATTCAGATATGAAGGAGAATTCAAAAGCTTTACAGATAAGCAAAAGCTGAGAGAATTCAGCACCACCAAACCAGCTCTTCAACAAATGCTAAAGGATCTTCTCTAGACAGGAAATGCAGAAAGGTTGTATAAACGTGAACCCAAAACAACAAAGTAAATGGCAACAGGACCACACCTATCAATAATTACCCTAAATGTAAATGGGTTGAATGCCCCAACCAAAAGACAAAGATTGGCTGAATGGATACAAAAACAAGACCCCTATATATGCTGTCTACAAGAGACCCACCTCAAAGCAAGAGACTCATACAGACTAAAAGTGAAGGGCTGGAAAAAAATATTTCATGCAAACGGAGACCAAAAGAAAGCAGGAGTCGCAATACTCATATCAGATAAAATAGACTTTCAAATAAAGGATGTGAAAAGAGACAAAGAAGGACACTATATAATGATCAAAGGATCAATCCAAGAAGAAGATATAACAATTATAAATATATATGCACCCAACATAGGAGCACCGCAATATGTGCGGCAAACACTAACGAGTATGAAAGAGGAAATTAATAGTAACACAATAATAGTGGGAGACTTTAATACCCCACTCACAACTATGGATAGATCAACTAAACAGAAAATTAACAAGGAAACACAAACCTTAAATGACACAATGGACCAGCTAGACCTAATTGATACCTATAGGACATTTCACCCCAAAACAATCAACTTCACCTTTTTCTCAAGTGCACACGGAACCTTCTCCAGAATAGATCACATCCTGGGCCATAAATCTGGTCTTGGAAAATTCAAAAAAATTGAAATCATTCCAGTCATCTTTTCTGACCACAGTGCAGTAAGATTAGATCTCAATTACAGGAAAAAAATTGTTAAAAATTCAAACATATGGAGGCTAAATAACATGCTTCTGAATAACCAACAAATCATAGAAGAAATCAAAAAAGAAATCAAAATATAGAAATGAATGAAAATGAAAACACAACAACCCAAAACCTATGGGACACTGTAAAAGCAGTGCTAAGGGGAAGGTTCATAGCATTACAGGCTTACATCAAGAAACAAGAAAAAAAACCAAATAAATAACCTAACTCTACACCTAAAGCAACTAGAGAAGGAAGCAATGAAGAACCCCAGGGTTAGCAGAAGGAAAGAAATCTGAAAAATCAGGGCAGAAATAAATGCAAAAGAAACTAAAGAGACCATAGCAAAAATCAACAAAGCTAAAAGCTGGTTTTTTGAAAAAATAAACAAAATTGACAAACCATTAGCAAGACTCATTAAGAAACAAACAGAGAAGAACCAAATTAACAAAATTAGAAATGAAAATGGAGAGATCACAACAGACAACACTGAAATACAAAGGATCATAAGAGACTACTACCAGCAGCTCTATGCCAATAAAATGGACAACTTGGATGAAATGGACAAATTCTTAGAAAAGTACAACTTTCCAAAACTGAACCAGGAAGAAATAGAAGATCTTAACAGACCCATCACAAGCAAGGAAATCGAAACTGTCATCAAAAATCTTCCAGTAAACAAAAGCCCAGGACCAGATGGCTTCACAGCTGAATTCTACCAAAAATTTAGAGAAGAGCTAACACCTATCTTACTCAAACTCTTCCAGAAAATTGCAGATGAAGGTAAGCTTCCAAACTCATTCTATGAGGCCACCATCACCCTAATTCCAAAACCAGAGAAAGATGTCACAAAACAAGAAAACTACAGGCCAATATCACTGATGAACATAGATGCAAAAATCCTTAACAAAATTCTAGCAAACAGAATCCAACAACATATTAAAAAAATCATACACCATGACCAAGTGGGCTTTATCCCAGGAATGCAAGGATTCTTTAATATCCACAAATCAATCAATGTAATACACCACATTAACAAATTGAAAGATAAAAACCATATGATTATCTCAATAGATGCAGAGAAAGCCTTTGACAAAATTCAACACTCATTTATGATTAAAACTCTCCAAAAAGCAGGAATAGAAGGAACATACCTCAACATAATAAAAGCTATATATGACAAACCCACAGCAAGCATCACCCTCAATGGTGAAAAATTGAAAGCATTTCCCCTGAAATCAGGAACAAGACAAGGGTGCCCACTCTCACCACTACTATTCAACATAGTGTTGGAAGTTATGGCCACAGCAATCAGAGCAGAAAAAGAAGTAAAAGGAATCCAGATAGGAAAAGAAGAAGTGAAACTCTCACTGTTTGCAGATGACATGATCCTCTACATAGAAAACCCTAAAGACTCTACCAGAAAATTACTAGAGCTAATCAATGAATATAGTAAAGTTGCAGGATATAAAATTAACACACATAAATCCCTTGCATTCCTATATACTAACAATGAAAAAACAGAAAGAGAAATTAAAGAAACAATACCATTCACCATTGCAACAAAAAGAATAAAATACTTAGGAGTATATCTACCTAAAGAAACAAAAGACCTATACATAGAAAACTATAAAACACTGATGAAAGAAATCAAAGAGGACACAAACAGATGGAGAAACATACCGTGTTCATGGATTGGAAGAATCAATATTGTCAAAATGGCTATTCTACCCAAAGCAATCTATAGATTCAATGCAATCCCTATCAAGTTACCAACGGTATTTTTCACAGAACTAGACCAAAGAATTTCACAATTTGTATGGAAATACAAAAAACCTCGAATAGCCAAAGTAATCTTGAGAAAGAAGAATGGAACTGGAGGAATCAACCTGCCTGACTTCAGACTCTACTACAAAGCCACAGTCATCAAGACAGTATGGTACTGGCACAAAGACAGAAATATAGATCAATGGAACAGAATAGAAAGCCCAGAGATAAATCCACGGACCTATGGACACCTTATCTTTGACAAAGGAGGCAAGGATATACAATGGAAAAAAGACAACCTCTTTAACAAGTGGTGCTGGGATAACTGGTCAGCCACTTGTAAAAGAATGAAACTAGAACACTTTCTAACACCATACACAAAAATAAACTCAAAATGGATTAAAGATCTAAATGTAAGACCAGAAACTATAAAACTCCTAGAGGAGAACATAGGCAAAACACTCTCCGACATAAATCACAGCAAGATCCTCTATGACCCACCTCCCAGAATACTGGAAATAAAAGCAAAAATAAACAAATGGGACCTAATGAAACTTAAAAGCTTTTGCACTACAAAGCAAACTATAAGCAAGGTGAAAAGACAGCCCTCAGATTGGGAGAAAATAATAGTAAACGAAGCAACAGACAAAGGATTAATCTCAAAAATATACAAGCAACTCCTGCAGCTCAATTCCAGAAAAATAAATGACCCAATCAAAAAATGGGCCAAAGAACTAAACAGACATTTCTCCAAAGAAGACATACAGATGGCTAACAAACACATGAAAAGATGCTCAACATCACTCATTATTAGAGAAATGCAAATCAAAACCACAATGAGGTACCATTACACGCCAGTCAGGATGGCTGCTATCCAAAAGTCTACAAGCAATAAATGCTGGAGAGGGTGTGGAGAAAAGGGAACCCTCTTACACTGTTGGTGGGAATGCAAACTAGTACAGCCGCTATGGAAAACAGTGTGGAGATTTCTTAAAAAACTGGAAATAGAACTGCCATATGACCCAGCAATCCCACTTCTGGGCATACACACTGAGGAAACCAGATCTGAAAGAGACACGTGCACCCCAATCATCGCAGCACTGTTTATAATAGCCAGGACATGGAAGCAACCTAGATGCCCATCAGCAGATGAATGGATAAGGAAGCTGTGGTACATATACACCATGGAATATTACTCAGCCGTTAAAAAGAATTCATTTGAACCAGTCCTAATGAGATGGATGAAACTGGAGCCCCTTATACAGAGTGAAGTAAGCCAGAAAGATAAAGAACATTACAGCATACTAACACATGTATATGGAATTTAGAAAGATGGTAACGATAACCCTATATGCAAAACAGAAAAAGAGGCACAGAAATACAGAACAGACTTTTGAACTCTGTGGGAGAATGTGAGGGTGGGATATTTCAAAAGAACAGCATGTATATTATTTATGGTGAAACAGATCACCAGCCCAGGTGGGATGCATGAGAGAAGTGCTCGGACCTGGTGCACTGGGAAGACCCAGAGGAATCGGGTGGAGAGGGAGGTGGGAGGGGGGATCGGGATGGGGAATACGTGTAAATCCATGGCTGATTCATATCAATGTATGACAAAATAATAATAATAATAATAATAATAAATAATAATAAAATTTTTTTTCAGGGAAAAAATGGATTTTCTTTGAATTACTTGTAAGTTTGGAGGAAAAAAGGTTTACAGATGACTCAAGATACAGGGTGTCTTTCATGACTTCATTTTAAACACATACACACATGCTCACACACCAAAACATAATGAAGGGTGTTTAACCAGAACCATAAAAGCTGGTATGAGCATCATAACATATCATTGTAGCACCAAAATCTCATAGCCTGTAATTACTAAGTGATCTTTGTCAAACAAAAATTTATCATCTCATCCCTTTACTCATCCCTTTATTGACACTTTCAGAAGGATGTTTATCTTTAGGATAATTTTAAGAATCTAGGTTATGTGATTTATGATGTAGCATCTCATGCCATTTTGATAGTCTATGATATAATTTTTCTAAATTACTTATCTGTGCTTTTGTTTCTCTCTCTAGCTGTTCCTTATTTGTCTTGTTTCTCTCTCATTTCTGTGCCTCTATCCCTAACGCTCCATGTCTTTAAATCATTTGTCCTAAAATAATATTAAATGTCAATTCTGATGGGAAATCTCCATTGAATTCTAACTAGAATGAGAGGCTCCTGCTTATGTGTTTTTCAGTCACCAAGTTTATATGTTTATATACTTATATAATATAATGATTGATCTATTTTGTCCAAATCCTTTCAGGAGTATGAATCACTTCATCTTTTAGCAATTTTTTGACACTTAGAATGGCATTTGAGAGCCCTGGGTGCTCACAGGTTATGACACCTGTCACTCCAAGAACCTTTACCTGGATTGGACAATGGATGTTTCCAATTATTCTTTTCCTTAACTCAAGAGACTGGCACCTTATAAGCAGTTATCATTTTACTTATTACTTATTGAACATCTCCAATAAAAGAGAGGATTGAAGGTTAAAAAGGTAGAACTTTACAAAAATAAGAAAAGGAAATGGGTAAGATGTGAAAGAGGGGCAGAGAATTATGTTGCATGTTTTGTTAGCTTTACTTTATAAAACCTCTATCTATCTGATAGTGAAAAGGAGCAGATGATTGCTTTTTCTTTAAAGCTTAATTAAAGTGAGAATATTTTTAAAAATTAGAGCTAAAAAATTGGATTTGAATTTAGGACATAAGATTGTATTTTTGCTTTAGGGACAAAAATTTTCTTCTGAGTATGGGGTTATTTTAAAAAAGTGCTGCATTGATTTTACTGCATAAAACATAACCACACTATATCATCCAAAATATTTCTGCTTTTTAAAAGAAGAATCAAAGTTCAAAACTACTTACAGCAAGCTTTCCTCATAGCTCAGTTGGTAAAGAATCTACCTGCAATGTGAGAGACCTGGGTTCGATCCCTGGGTCAGAAAGATCCCCTGGAGAAGGAAATGGCAACCCACTCCAGTACTCTTGCCTGGGAAATCCCATGGATGGAGGAGCCTAGCTGACTATAGTCCTTGCATCACAAAGAGTCAGACATGACTGAGTGACTTCACTTTCACCTGCTCCAGTATTCTGGCCTGGAGAATTCCATGAACTGTATAGTCAATGGGGTCGCAAAGAGTCAGACACAACTGAGCGACTTTCACTTCACTTCACTTCACAACAATTTAAAGAAAAAATTCCTTTACTTTTTAATGATTTCCCCCTTAACTAATTCCTTGATCTGGCCTATAGGAAGTCAATCAAGAATATGTTTGTTTCACCTTGATAGTCTTTACAAAGCACTAAGTGTAGTCTCAAATACAAATATCCCTGTTCACACTCATATCTCATTAATTTATGCAATAAGTGTACAATTACAATAATAAACGCAGTGCATAAACAAGCTTGGGAGCAAAACCGATTTACACTAACAGTGCACTGACAAAATATGCAGTTCATTAACTTTGTCATCTCAACTGCAATAGGGAATGGAGAAAGAGAAAACACTAAATACATTAAAGATTGCTAGTCTTCTTGGAGAACTGACCCCTTTATTATTAGTAATGCCCTTCTTTATCCCAAATAACTCCCCTTGCTCCAAAGAAATTAAAAAGCTACTCTTGCTTTCTTTTGATTAACTTTAGCATGATATCTCTTTCTCCATTTACTTTTAATCTATATATGTCTTTATATTTAATGTGAGTCTTTTATAGGTAAAATACACTTGGGACTGATCTTTTCTTTTTAATTCAGTTGGATAATCTCTGTCTTTTAATTGACAAAGCCAACCGTCTCATCATGATGATCGCTAAACACCCTTCCTCATTGATAAAACCGCAAGACCTTAACGCCTAGTCAATTACATCGCCCTGTTTTGAAGCATGTGAAAGTCTAAGTCTCTCAGTCATGTCCGACTCTTTGAGACCCTGTGGATTGTAGCCCACCTGGCTCGTCTGTTCATGGAATTCTCATGTACTTTGCCACTAATAATTTATACTTAAATGTATAAATGTTTTGGTTATTTTAAGTTTCTTGGTTATCATAATGCTGAAAATAATTAATGGTTTGCCATATTTCCTCTAAGATCATATGATAACTATCACCTTTCCCCTTTATATTAAACTTATTAAATTTGCTCTCATTGAAAGTTTGCATATATATGTATTTATACATATATATATTCAGAAGCTACATCATTTTATCATTGTAATATTCAATGCTGAATGAAGAAACATACTACTAGTTAAAATTTATAAATAATCATAACTATCATTTATTATTGAGCCCCAGATATTTAAAAACATCATTCGTAATCTATCTAGCAAATCTGCAAGAGAGATATAAAAGTATGCTTATTTTGTAGGTGAGAAAAGTGACAATTTAAATAATTTAAGTGGATCACATAGGTAGCTGCTTGCAAATGTTTTGAATCTAAACTCTGTGATTATATTTTCTGTTGAACATGACTGCCTTTTGTAAAGACTTTTAAGCAGAAATTTAGAGGAAAGGAAATCAAACAAATAAGAAAATATCAAATAAGATAGTATTCTTCCCTGTTAAATTCCATTGGCAGAGGAATGGAATGTAGCGTGGTGGGCTACAGGCCATGGGGCTGCAAAGAGTTGGACGTGAGCGTGCATACGCACACACAAACACACACATACACACACACACATTGTAAATAACTAAACATATTTTGAAGACTTCTGTTTCTGCCCACGAAGGATTAACAACTACAGGAATTGCTGAGAGTAAATTACTAGACATCTGGGAAAAAGACATGAAACTGCTTTCACTACATTCCTGAAACTTTGATAAGTTGTGTTTCCTTTTGCTTTTAGTTCAAAATTTTCTTTTAATTTCACTGAGACTTTTTCTGTAACCTTTGTGTTACTTAGAAATATATTGTTTTGTCTCCAAGTATTTGAGGATTTTCTAGCTATCTTTCTGCTATTGATTTCTAGTTTAATCCTATTAAAGTCTGAGAGCAGACTCTGTATGATTTCTAGTTTTGTAAATTTGTTAAGGTGTATTTTTGACCCGGGATGTGGTCTGTTTTGGTGAATGTTCCAAGTAAGAGTGAGAAGAATATTCCAATTATTTTCTGTCTGCTGTGCTGCCCATTTCTCAGAGAGGTATTATCGTCTCAACTGTAACACTGGATTCATCTATTTTTCCTTATAGTTCTATCAACATGGGCCTTGCTTGTTCGGACACTTCCCTGTTAGGTGCACATACATTAAAGATTGCTAGTCTTCTTGGAGAACTGACCCCTTTATTATTAGTAATGCCCTTCTTTATCCCAAATAACTCCCCTTGCTCCAAAGAAATTAAAAAGCTACTCTTGCTTTCTTTTGATTAACTTTAGCATGATATCTCTTTCTCCATTTACTTTTAATCTGTATATGTCTTTATATTTAATGTGAGTCTTTTATAGGTAAAATACACTTGGGACTGATCTTTTTTTTTTAATTCAGTTGGATAATCTCTGTCTTTTAATTGACATATTTAGATTTGACATTTAAACTGATTGTTGATGTAGTTGGATTAATATCTATTATATTTGTTATTTTTTTCTACTCTTCTCTATTTGTTGCCCTTGTTCTTTCCTCCTGATTTTGTCTTCTACTCTTTCTGCCTTTTATAATTTTAACTGATCATTTTATATGATTCTGTTTCCTTTCCTAATTCCATATAAATTATACTTCTTATTTTTTTTGTTTTCCAGTGATTGCCCTAGAGTTTGCAGTATAAATTACACCTAATTCAAGTCTGGGCTTCCCTGATGGCTCAGATGGTAAGGAATCTGTCAGCAGTGCAGAAGACCTGGGTTCAATCCCTGGTTGGGAAGATCCCCTGGAGAAGGGAATGGCTACCCACTCCAGTATCCTTGCCTGAAGAATTCCATGAATAGAGGAACCTCACAGGCTACAGTCCATGGGGTTGCAAAGAGTCAGACATGGCTGAGTGACTGGCACATAATTCAAGTCTACTTTCAAATAACAATACTAACTCTTCATAAATTATACAAGTGCCTTATAATAACAAATTGTTCCTAATTCCTCTTTCTTGTCCCTGTATTGATGTCATTCATTTTACTTATACATAAGTGTGTGTGTGTGTATACATACACATAAAACTGCATAGATCGTTGCTGTTATTTTTAAGAAACTGTTACCTGTTAGATCAATTAAGAATAAGAAAAATGAAAATTTTTATTTTGTCTTATTCCATTTCCAGTGCTTGCTTTCTTTATGCAAATCTGAGTTTCTGACCTATGTCATTTTTCTTCTCTCTGAAGAACTTATTTGAATATTTCTTACATAGTGGATCACTGGCAACAAATTCCCTCAGTGTTTGTTTATCTGAGAAAGCTCTTATTTCTCTTTCATTTTTGAAAGATAATTTCACAGGGTACAGAATTCTAGCTTGGTGATTATTTCTCTCAATACTTTAAAATAGTTCACTCCACTTTCTTCTTGGTGTGCGTGGTTTCTGAGCAATCAGACATGATTGTTATCTTTGCTCCTCTGTAAGGAAAGTGTTTTTGCCCTCTGGCTTCTGGTACGGCTCCCAGAGACGAAGTCACAGAAATGCAGGGCTCCCTCAGTGACTGGCTCCCCTGGAGTTTTTAATTTTCAGACTTGTCCACACTGAGCCTCCAGTCATACTTTAATTACAGTGTAGTCTTCCTACCTGAGGAGTGGTCCTCACAGAAGTTCATGGGTTTTTGCTCATGTTGTGGTTCTTTGTGTCTGCCTTTTTCTGTCTCTCTAATTTTGGGGTTGGTGGTTTGCACTCTGGCCTCAATTCTCTGACACATCTTAGAAGAGCTGTCGATTTTTCAGTTCATTTAGATTTTTACTTGTTAGGAGGGAGTGATGACTTCTAAGCTACCTATGTGCCAAACTAGAAACTGAAAGTAATCTTTGTTATGTTGCTAATGTGTGATAATAATGTTTTGCTGCAATAAATTGTTAACAAAAAATATGACTATCTTAATAATTATAGTAAAAGCAACAAAATTAAACATCATTTCATGTTAAAAACTTTCTATAAACTAGCAATACAAGAGAATTTTCTGTGTGATAAGGGGAATTTACAAATATCCTGTGGTTCAGAAACAAGACAAGTATATTTTTCCTCTCCATTTCTAGTCAATGTTAAAGAAAAAAAGAGTTTGTTTTTTTTTTAACTTTGCAGATTGTAAGCAAATGAGTAAAATTTCTCACTTTCAACATAGGCAGAGATATACACAGACATGTCTCATTGATCTCCAAAATAGAGAAACCAGCGATGAAGGTTCTTAGTCTAATGAAAGGTACCAGATAAACCAATATGTGAACTCGTGGGATAATATTAAAAAATAGACTCAACTAAGACAAGAACAAGGATTTGACTCACTTCCTAATAATCCAGGGTGGAATCATAGAAAGAACAGTAAGTGTCTGAACACACATAACCCCTCCTTCTTTCCAACTTTCATAAAAAGCAAGAAGAAAACAAGAAAACCAATTGAGAAAGTCAATGTAGACACAAACATTTCAAAATTAATACCTGAGAAACCTTAATCTATAAAAGAAGTAAAATGTGACATTGAATTATATTCACGGGATGAATAGAATTATTCTTCCCTTTCATGACTCTTGTCAAGATACAAATGGAATGTAAAGAATGTGAATCTGGAAATGAACATGCTCCCTTCTCCAGGGCAGCATCTTCTGACTGATAATCCAATTAGATGAAAAAGAAAGAAAGGGAAGAATGAAGTTTTCACTTACTCTTGATAAAAGCAACAGGAAGGAGACTGGCATCAGGGAAGATAAACCTGGACTTAACTAGCTGATGCTCACTGCTATAATTACCTGCTGTGTCTATTTTTGATCCTGCCTACCTTGTGATACTTGATATCATAATGAACTGCTGATTGTGTTTACGAACATTTGCAAGGTGCTCATTCACTACATCTTTGCACTTGGAAATGCTGTTTTGTTTCTGAAATAGCTTGACCAGGTGAAAATAACTCCCAATATATCATTTCAATTTAATAGAGACAGACTTGGCCTAAGCTCAATTCTATGGAGGTTTGTTGCAACTTGCAAAATCATATCCTGGAGAAGAGGGGAAAAAAATCCATATTGTTTATATAATTCCTTTCAAGCACATCCTATGCAGATACATTTGTTACTAGCAACAACTTTATGATTTGGGATTGGCAGCCACATTTTAAAAGAAAAATGATTATCCCCCCAAAAATTAGCAATAATTTTTTATCCTAAAAACCATAAAAAGCTTTGCAAACAATATATCAAACTGTGTACTATCTTCTTAATACAGATATACCAAAAAAACAAAAAATGAATCTGTACTCAAGAAGTTTTTGTCATATTCTCTCTTACAAAAGCCCAGATTTGAATAGACTAGGCAAGCTTCTATGACCATCATTAAGCAAACCTGCGTCTCTTAAATCTCCTGCACTGCAGGATTCTTTACCACTGAGCCACCGGGGAAGCCCAAGCAACTGTTACTAAACAATTATCACTCTGGGTGAAGCTCTCAATAAATAACATGTATTAAGCAGCATTACTCTGTGCCAACTTAGAGAAATGCTAGTAGTTGTTTTAAATTTATCCATAATGAAAATTAATCGAAGTAGCAATGATTGATCATCTGGTAGATGCCTGGTCATCATAAACATCTTGTTGACAATTTTATTTGTCCCTCAAATTTTAAGTCTTATTGTTATCTTATTTTCACAGATGAAATATTAATAACAGGATCAGGAAGATTAAGAAATTTAACCAAGGTCACAGAGTTGGTGAACAGCAAAAACAGAATTTGAATAACAATTTATCTAATAATATAACATATAGCCCCTTTAAAAAAATAATTAAATATTTACTAATTAAAAATTACTTACATTCACTATTCTCTGTAAACTTTGTTTTTATATTTATCTTCCATTTTCATCAGTAACCATATGTGTTTTTACATATTTTTTCCAAATTTAACATATAGCCCTTCTTGTTCACTGTATTTCCTTTCTGCTCTAAGATAAACAAATGTGTGTGTGTTGGTAGCTCAGTTGTGTCTGACTCTTTGCGATCCCATGGACTATAGCCCGCCAGGCTCCTCAGCCCATGGAATTCTCCAGGCAAGAATACTGGAGTAAGTCGCCTTTCCGTTCTGCAGGTGATCTTCCCGACCTGGGGATTGAACCCGGGTCTCTTGCACTGCAGGTGGATTCTTTACCATCTGAGCCACCAGGGGATCCCCAAGATAAGCAAATAAGCAGTTTCAAATTTTGGCAGATCTAAATGAACATTTGCATCAGGGAGAAAGCTCCAGAATTTTTGCTTTTACACTAACTTGATGTGCTAAAACTCCCCGAGAATCAGAACTCTCTGTTCCAGGGTCAGCTCACTCACCAATAAGCCCTGTGACCCTGAACAGGAACTCCTTTGTTCAGTCTGTAGTTTAATGCATCCAGTGTGATCTCAGTTTTAGCTATTTGTATTTTTTTTTTTGTTCTAAAATATCTGTTACTTCCTCAAAATTCCACTTCCATATCACAATTATTCCTTATTTATTTAATTTCCTCTGTTTTTTTTTTTTAAATATTTAAATGGTGACTTAGTTACTTTCAATATCTTGCCATGACTCCAATATTAGGCTCATCTGTAGGCTTCTTACTGCTTTTGTCTCTTTCTTCTTATGATCATTGGTCACATTCTCCTGCCTCTTCACATGGATGATCATGGATACTTTTTACTTTAAATCTACAGTGTATGCAAAAGACTGTAGATCATTTTATTTCCCCCAGAATGGTTCCCTTTTCTCTTGTTAAGCAGCTTTTCTCTTGTTAAGAATAAGAAGCTGATCATGCTCATACTCCATCACTCAGTCGTGTCCGACTCTGTGACCCCATGGCCTATAGCCCTCCAGATTGCTCTGTCCATGGGATTTTTCATGCAAGAATACTGGGGTGGGTTGCCATTTCTTTCTTCAGGGGAACTTCCTGACCCAGGGATGGAACCTGTGTCTCCTGCCTTGCAGGTGGATTCTTTACCATTGAGCTGTAGGGAAGAGCGAAGCTGATCACCAGGTTACAATTAGAAATGGACCTGGATCTGGGCTGGGTTGCAATGTCACTACTGCTCAGCGTATTTCTAGTTTGTTTCTAGTCTTTGAATGTGGCCCTCGGGACTTTTTTTATTGAGAGCCTGGCACGTGTCTGTCCCCCTAAACCCCAAAGTTTGTTACTGCCCTTTTGGGGTTCTTCACTTAAATCATAGGTTTTCACCCTCACAGCTTTAAAATCAGGTCATCATGAGGAGAGACTGGCAATGTTTTTGAGGAAGCACTTATTATAATTATGTCAGACCAGTTACAGCCCATCTGGTGAAAGTTTATTGATTATGTAATTGTGGCTTTATTTCATATTTTTCAGTTTATTAGAGTTGACATGTTTTAAAAATTTTATCATCCTTTTCTTGTTTTCTTAACTGTGATACATTTTCTTTTGCCTATTGAATTTTATGTTTCTTGTCTTTTCCTTACAGATTACAAATCTCTATATATTTTGAATATCAGTCCTTTGTAAAAGATATCAGCTGAAAATATATTTTCAATTTTGTCTTTTTCTTTCATCCTATGATAGTCTTTGATAAGCAAAATTCTTAGACCTAAATTACCATATTATTATAATCATTATTCTTTTAACACAAACCCTCTTGTTATCATTCTTCAAGAGGATCTTAATTATTCATGAATATTCATACCTCTGTGTACTATACATATTTAGTTTTCAAATTACCCTGAAATACTATTGAATTTTTATTCTTTAATGTATAGAAACATTTGGAGAAATTTGAAAATCATACAGTCTTTCAAACCATGAACCTGGTATATCTTCTTATGTATTTAGAATAGGCCATCCTAGCATCATGTAATAAAATTTAAAACTTTTCTAGATATTTCAATCATACTTTAAAATACATACTATATATTTACAGCGCTCATAAATGGAGTATTTTATAGATGCTGTTTGTTGCTTTATAATAATACATTTTGATATTGATTTATTTTCATTAGGGATTCTATGGTGGATCAGAAGTAAAGCCTCTGCCTGTAATGCGGGAGACCTGGGTTTGATCCCTGGGTCAGGAAGATCCCTTGGAGAAGGAAATGGCAACCCACTCCAGTACTCTTGCCTGGAAAATTCCATGGGCTACAACCCATGGGGTTGCAAACAGTCAGACACAACTGAGCGACTTCACTTTCACTTTCATTAGTCTTTCTAAACATTATTATTTTAACAAATTGTCTCAAACTCCTTTGGATTTTCTACAATGAAATTTATATCATATTTGAAGAAAGACTGTTTCTTCTTTCTGATCTTTCAGATTTTATTTAATGGTTCAATTCAGTTCAGTCGCTCAGTCCTGACCAACTCTTTGCGACCCCATTGATGGCAGCACTCCAGGCCTCCCTGTCCATCACCAACTCCTGGAGTTTACTCAGACTCATGTCCATTGAGTTGGTGATGCCATCCAACCATCTCATCCTCTGTCGTCCCCTTCTTCTCCTGCCTTCAATCTTTCCCAGTATCAGGGTCTTTTGAAATGAGTCAGTTCTTCACATCAAGTGGCCAAAGTATTGGAGTTTCAGCTTTAGCATCAGTCCTTCCAATGAATATTCAGGACTGATTACCCTTAGGATGGACTGGTGGGATCTGCTTGTAGTCCAAGGGACTCTGAAGAGTCTTCTCCAACACCACAGTTCAAAAGCATCAATTCTTCACCACCCAGCTTTCTTTTTAGTCCAGCTCTCACATCCATACATGACTACTGGAAAAACCATAGCTTTGACTAGACAGACCTTTGTTGGCAAAGTAATGTCTCTGCTTTTTAATATGCTGTCTAGGTTGGTCATAAGTTTTCTTGCAATGAGCAAGCATCTTTTAATTTCATGGCTGCAATCACCATCTACAGTGATTTTGGAGCCCAGAAAATAAAGTCACTCACTGTTTCCCCATCTATTTGCCATGAAGTGATGGGACTGGATACCATGATCTTAGTTTTCTGAATATTGAGCTTTAAGCCAACTTGTTCACTCTCCTCTTTCACTTTCATCAAGAGGCTCTTTAGTTCTTCTTCACTTTCTGCCATAAGGGTGGTGTCATCTGCATATCTGAGGTTATTGATATTTCTCCTGGAAATCTTGATTCTAGCTTGTGCTTCATCCAGCCCAGCATTTTTCATTATGTACTCTGCATATAAGTTAAATAAGCACAGTGAACAATATACAGCCTTGACGTACTCCTTTTCCTATTTGGAACCAGTCTGTTGTCCCATGTCCAGTTCTAACTATTGCTTCCTGACCTGCATACAGGTTTCTCAAGAGGCAGGTCAGGTGGTCTGGTATTTCCATCTCTTGAAGAATTTTCCAGAGTCTGTTGTGATCCACACAGTCAAAGACTTTGGCATAGTCAATAAAGCAGAAGTAGATGTTTTTCTGGAACTCTTTTGCTTTTTTGATGATCCAGTGGATGTTGGCAATTTGATCTCTGGTTCCTCTGTCTTTTCTAAATCCAGCTTGAACATCTGGAAGTTCATGGTTCAGGTACTATTGAAGCCTGGCTTGGAGAATTTTGAGCATTACTCTACTAGTGTGTGAGATGAGTGCAGTTGTACAGTAGTTTGAGCATTCTTTGGCATTGCCTTTCTTTGGGGTTGGAATGAAAACTGACCTTTTCCAGTCCTGTGGCCACTGCTGAGTTTTCCAAATTTGCTACCATATTGAGTACAGCACTTTCATCGCATCATCCTTTAGGGTTTGAAATAGCTTAACTGTAATTCCATCACCTCCACTAGCTTTATTTGTAGTGATCTTCCTAAGACCCACTTTACTTCACATTCTAGGATGTCTAGCTCTAGGTTGGTGATCACACCATCATGATTGTCTGGGTTGTGAAGATCTTTTTTTGTGTAGCCGTTCTGTGTATTCTTGCCTGAAGGCCCGGGGCTCTGGGTGCAGCAGACCTGGGTATGGCATAAGCCCTCCTGGGGAAGGTTGCCATTAACCCCACCATAGAGCCACCAGAACTTACACAGGACTGGGAAACAAATTCTTGGCGGGTACAAACAGAACCTCCTGCACACCAGGACCCAGGAGAAAGGAGCAGTGACCCCACAAGAGACCAACCCAGACTTGCCGGTAAGCATCCAGGAGTCTCCGGCAGAGGCGTGGGTCAGCAGTGGCCTGAGGCAGGGCTGGGGGCACTGAGTGTAGCAGTGCGTGCATGGGACTTTTTGTAGGAGGTCGTTGTTATCTTCATTGGCTCCACCGTAGTTTGGCCCCAGGTAAATTTAATGGTTAGATTCTGTATTAGTCCTCAAATACTTCATATACCTCACTAATAAAACCATCAGTAGTAAGAGATCTGGAGAAGGCAATGGCAACCCACTCCAGTACTCTTGCCTGGAAAATCCCATGGACGAAGGAGCCTGGTAGGCTGCAGTCCATGGGGTCACGAAGAGTCGGACACGACTGAGTGATTTCACTTTCCCTTTTCACTTTCATGCATTGGAGAAGGAAATGGCAACCCAGTCCAGTGTTCTTGCCTGGAGAATCCCAGAGATGGAGGAGCCTGGTGGGCTGCTGTCTATGGGGTCGCACAGAGTCGGACACGACTGATGCGACTTAGCAGCAGCAGCAGCAGCAATGGTAAGAGACCTTAATCTTCTTAAATCATCCACTCTAGAAACTTATCTATTTCATCAAACTTTCATATTTATTAGTTAAAATTGATGATGTCAGTTGATTGTTTCCCTTTTTAATATTATACTTTCAACAAACATTTTTAATGTCAATTTATTCAGAAGCAACCCTTATGTCCTTATTGAGTTTGATTGTATTATTTACATCCTGTAACTTTCTTTTTCACATTTCTTAAGTTGCATGCTTAGTTCATTCATTATCAGTATTTCTCCTTTGATAATATGCAGCTGATAGCATAAATTTCTCTCTGAGTACTGTTTTAGCTGCCTATCATGAGTTTTTAATGTTTTATGTTACCTATTTAAGTATATATTACCTAGCTATAAATATTTTCTAATCTCCTGATATTTTAAAAATTTGTGAGTTATCTAGGGGAACAACTTTTATCTTTCTGTTATAGAATTTAGCCTAATTTTACCAGTTGTTACTGAGAGGAATCAAGTGACATTTGGCAAAAGTTGTACATAGAATATCTTTTGTGAAGTTTCATAAATGATTAAAAAGAATATATATGATTCAACATTTGGTGTGATACCTTTGTGATCAAGTTAGCTAATTCTTTTGTTTAAATATTGTAATCTCTTTTTCTTTTGCTTGACCAATCATATACTTAAAACAAAAGCCATGTACATTCACTGAAGAAAATTTGGGAAATGTAAAAAATAGAACGCAGCAGAAATATGACTTGTAACCTTACTATCCAGTGATAGCATTATAATTTTTTAAAAAAATTAATCACTTAAACCCCTTCTGAATTGTACTATATCATACACAGATTTCAGGTATGCATAGAGATGGAGATAGAGACATAGCCCACTGATCTTCCTCCTTTGAAAATGTGCCATCATGCCTTTGAGGCTCACTCAGCATTGATAGCTCAGCTGGTAAAGAATCTGCCTGCAGTGCAGGAGACCCTGGTTTGATTCCTGGGTCGGGAAGATCCCCTGGAGAAGGGAAAGGCTACTCACTCCAGTATTCTTAGGCTTCCCTTGTGACTCAACTGGTAAAGAATCCACCTGCAATGCAGGAGACCTGAGTTCTATCCCTGGGTTGGGAAGATCCCCTGGAGAAGGGAAAGGCTACCCATTCCAATATTCTGGCCTAGAGAATCCCACAGACTTAGAGTCCATGGGGTCACAGAGAGTCAGACACGACTGAGCGACTCTCACTTGCCCAAAGAAGTCCAGCCTGTGTGTCTCCGGACTTCAGTGCCTTATCACTCTGCTCTTGCTGATGTTTCTAAAATGGCTACTTAGTCACTAATAAAGACTAGTTCTTCTTATTACCGTACTTGCTTCTGGCCTGGGCAGTTTCTGCGTGTAGATGGAAAGCACAGTCAGAGGTTTTGGTAAACCCCATGCATGACTTCACTGAGAAGCTCATAAGGGAAGAAAAGTAGAAGTCTTAGTTTAAGGTTCTTTTCTCAAATACTGTCTTTCCCCTTAGAGACTAATTTTGAACACTGTGTAAGAGGCCTTGTTCAAATAGTACAAGGTGTTTCTATACCTCCCTCACAAGTAATGATTATGTTGGATTTGAGTAAATTAAAAGAAGACTCCTCAAGTAATTAGTGCCATTTTATTTCTGATGTAGATTTTCAAAAGAGAACATTTTATTAATTAGCCTGCTATCAAAAAGTAAGTGCTTTTTTGTTGTTTTTGTTGCTGTTACTTCAGTTGGAAGACATGGTTTTCCTGTCAAATTCTCACTTAGTCTCATAATAAAATCGTTTTTTGCTGTTCATTTCATCTGAAAATCAGGTTGCTAATAAAATTTAGAATGATAAAGGATTAATTAGCACCTGTCTGAATCCTAAAGGGATTTTTATGAACTATGTTGATTTCTCTTTAGTAAGTCTGTGATAAATCTAATGAAATGTTTTGAAGAAAAAAAATTATTCTGACACTTGTGAAAGATAGTAAGAAAGCCTGCATTCAAAGGGATGACTACGATGGAGGTTTTACACAAGGGGAGAGAGAGAGGTCTCAGTTCTGAACATAGCAGGAAAAGTGGGGATGTAATAATGGAGGAGCTGATTTGCAGGGAGTTCAAGGGATGGATAATTATCCAAAGGGTAGGCTAATTCTTGCTAAACTGTCTCAACAGGATTCTTACTGAAGCCAGGCTCGAATGGTCAGATGTCACCTGGGGAGGGTAGTGGGGCATGAGAAATTTGGTCAAAATGAGGGGCAACCAGACACAGAGAGTGGGGATTCTCTCTAAAGTGACTTGACAGGATTTCTGCTAAAGTGTGATCAAAGGAGAGAATTTTTGTCAGTGTGATAGTCTTGTTTGCATAGAGAGTGATGGCTCTAGTGTTAGAATAAGTTGATATAAATGCGGAACAGTTAAAAATCAGTAAGACAATGACAGATAAAAAGCCATATAAAATGGAGGGAATATTTTTAGCAAAATTCTGCTTTATGTTTATTTAAACTAGAATTGTAATATGAGGGTCCTAAAGAGAATGTTGGGGTTCATAAACTCACCCTGTGCACTTTCAAACCCAAAATGTTTTGTGACTGGGTTAGAATCTAAGTTATTCAGTTCTACAGGCTACTACTTTTTTGATACAATAGCTGGATAATCTTCTATTTTCAGTCTGGCTTATTTATAATAATACACTGTGACCTTCAAAACCTTTAATTATCTTTGAGCCACTCTTTTACCTTGGCAGATATACACATTCATTGACATAGAATTTAATGTTGCATATTTTTGAAAAAATATTTTTGGTATTAATTTTAAATAACATGGACATTAGAGTCAAACAGATCAAAGTTGAGCATTCGAACTATAATTTACTTGCTGAAAGGCTTGAAGCCAGTGATACAACCTTTCTGAGTTTTATTTTCTTCATTTGAGGATAGTAATATGAACCTATCTTACAGATTTGTTGTGACGATCAAGCAGCATTTTATGTATAATGTGCAGGTAACAAGACCTGACAGACTGTAAGTATTTGATAAATAGCTTCTATTATTGTAATTTGGGGCAAAATGAGAAAGTCACAGTCTTCATAACAGACTTGGAAGACCTAACTCGTGTTTTACAGGAAGTTTAGTTTCTGCATTGTTACAACAGGAGGAGGAGACAGAGGAAAAAAAACCCATGCATTATATTCTATTTACTTAACATTTTGAACAGAATAAAGAACTAAATGAAATGAGAGGGTCTTTGCCAGGGAAATGAGCCTTTTTTCAGAGTGTCCTCTTATTTTAAACTGAGAAGGCAGGTACTTTTCAGAACTACCATAAAACAAATAGCCATCCATTGTTACTGTCAGTTATTTCCTATTCTCCTTTGTTATTTCCATAGCCCACCTCCCTTTGGGGAAAGACTAATCCATAATAAATGTATTTCCTACACCTGAGAGGCCACACAGGTATTCACATTTTATAGGGAGTAATATTTTCTTTTTCAGTTTCTCTCCAGGGTACTTTATGTCCTTCTAGTTCATAGCAGAAATAGTAAAATTTCAAACTCCATGAACTGAAAAAAAAGGTCTAAAAGTTTGAGCCCTGAACAAACCAAACTATAAATACACATTATTACAACATTAAAAATTTTCCTGTATCATTTCAAGTTATTATAACATGCCTGTTTCTGCTCATATCCCTATCTACCACAAAGTTGTACAGATAAAAATATAAAGTATGTTGAATATGCTCTTTGTTTTTACAAAACCAAAGTAGTATAAAATTTTATTTTTTGAGAAAATAAGACAAAAACACTTAAATTTCAAATTACAGAATTTTAAACAAACCTCTCCCCACCCCAAGGTGATTTTTCATGCTGAGAACTACAGAAATATTGATTTAGAGGACTGAGGTTTTATTTTGCATTCTCTAATGACAAATAATCAAAAATACAAAAGTGATCTGATGGGTCATTGAAGGCCAAGTCTTTTGACGTTTTGTTTCTGAATGTTACATGTGTTTCACTGTAGAAAAGTGTGGTCTAATGAATTTAAGGAGAATGATCCATACTATATATGAATAATGGTCTTCAACCTCCCAGGAAAGGGACTTGATAAGCTTTAGATCACAGCATATGCTGAAAACTTAATAGTCTAACTTTTTGTCACTAGAACAATAATTACAAGGAGAATACAATTCATTATGTACCTATAAAAATGATGTCTTCTCACATGGCTTACTGGGAAACTACATTTTAATAGTTAAAATATAATTAGAGGAAGGAAACTCCTAGGACAGTAGTGGGATTGTCAGTTCTTCATGTTGAAATGACTTTCACATTTTGAGATAAGACTCTTGAATTTCAAAGTTTGGGAGATAAGAGATGTTATAGGTTTTTATAAAAGTAGAAAAATTGCTTTTAGATTATCTCAGGTTTATGCACTTAATCCCACCTCTCTTGTCCAAATGAGACATCACCTAAAAATTGAGTGAGTCATTTCTTTTCCCAGAAGTCAGTAAAAAATAAGACTTCAAGTAACTTTTTCCAAAGTTGAACAATTTATGGATGATCGATTCACAATGGCATACTAAGGAACTGAACTTTCCATTCATTTATTCAATAAATATTTTTTTGTTAAGTAGTAGGTCTTGAGGAATGTATTACAGAATATATTAAACACAAAATTTTAAAAGTCCCCTGTTTTCATGGAATTTGGGATTGTTTGGGAACTAGAGACCAGAAATAGATTTCAAAACAGATGAAATCAATGTAGTGTTGTTAGATGAGTATGGGATTTATGGAAGTAAATATTAGAAGATGATAATTCAAATAAAGGTACTATGGAATTTTTTTTGTATAGAGTCATAATCAGACAACTTAAGCATTGGTAAGAACTAGCTACTTAAAAAAGAAATGTGTTACTGATAGGAAGTCATAGGTGAGAGCAGATTAAGGTAAGATGATGGAAAGAAGTTTAGTTTGCCAGGGGCCAGGTGTTTAACGTCCAAAAGATAGCAATAAAGAGGCAAGGAGGACCTAAGTCAGAAACAGTCATGTAAAGCATGCTAAAGACTATAAAATTGAGAGCAGTGGGGAACCACTGACATTTTCAGCTAACATGATTATATTTACTTTTTAAAGAATTACCTTCTAGCTATAGAATGGAGACTAGAATGTAGAGAGAGACGACCAGAGACAGAGACACCTATGAGTATTCAAGCTATGATGGTGGCCTGGACTCAGAGATTGGCGGAGGAAATTTTAAAAAGTACACGAATTCCAGAGACATTGGGGAGGTAGTATCTGTACATATTTGTGAGTCATGGGATGAGGTAAGTAAAAATGGAAATGTAGCCAATGATAATTTCATTTTTCATATAAGTAAATGGATATTAGTCTTCCTTGAGATAGAAAACACAGAAGAAATAATGTAATGGAGGTCAATATAGATTAAGTGTTATACATGTTTACATTTTCTAGGGGATACATAAATGAATCTGACCCATCAGTCACAAAATATAGGATTTAAACTTCAGGAAAGACATAAGACATATAGAAAACATACAGCAAATTGACAGACATTAATCCTGCCTTATTGGTGGTTTTATTAACATAAAGGGATTAAAACCTGTGATCCAAAAGCAGACAGTGACAGAATGGATTAAAAATAAATAAACACAACATCATGGGTGTTTGTATAAAAGTCTGAACTCATCAAATATAAGTATACACTAAGTATGTACATGCCATTATATAACAATTATACCTCAATAAAGCTGTTAAGTTTTTTCAATAACAAAATAACAAAACCTGAAAAAAAGAAGTTTGGCTGGGAAGGGAAAAAATAATAAACTAAACCAAAAACAAGTTTACTGAGGGTCTATAGCTTAGTCTGCAAGAGTGTCAGTGAAGTGGGGAACAGGTGTCTTTAAAAATCATATTCCTCTGTACCCATCTCAGAGACAAGTGATGCTAGTCATGGCATGATTCTGACCCATGGCACAATTTCTCAGGTTTCTGGTCTACATAAAGAGGACTGCAGCCTTCAGAACTGTCAGGCTTTTATAGAAGGAAGTGTTTTACATTACTTGTAACTTGAGATACTTGTAACAAGAGGGGGCATAAACACCATTTAAAAAATTATGCAGGTTTGAGCCTCTGATTTTTTGTTGTTGTTGTTACTCCATCCTGAAAAGTAAATACACAATGGCCTGAATGATCCAGTAATCACAGTGCAAGATGCCATTCTACTCACGCACATTACCCAGCTACCTGGCGGCTCCCTTAGAGAAACGTGGACAATCACTCAAAATGCTTGGGCTTCAGGGATATTTAGAAGCTCCTCATTTCCTCCCAGAAAATGCATGGAGACATTGAAATTGCATTTGTGTATTATTTCCCTTGGGCTTACCAGATCCCTCGCCCTGTATCCACTTAACTTAAAATGTAAATTTCTTTAGAAAGCACTGTCTCTTGATAATTTAATGGGAATTAGTAGATGAAATCATTTTTTTGCATGACTTTCTACACTAAGGCAACATGAAAACACTTTAGATGGAAAATAGAGTCAGAATTGAGCTGGGTCCTGGACAGTGGGGACCACAGTCATCTATTCTTAAAGCTCTCAGGACTAATTATGGCCACAAATATAAATGTTCTACAGGGAAAGAATAAAGAAAATAAGCATTCAACATTGATTTTGGTCCAGGTGTGTTAATATACATTTTTAAGAGACAATCTCAGTAGTAGCTAGAAGCAGAGCTCTGAAGTCAGACTACCTAAGTTTTTTTCTTTTTCTTTCCCCCCAATGTCTATATATGGTGACTCAGACAGTAAAGAATCCACCTGCAATGCAGGAGACCTGGGTTCGATCCCTGGGTTGGGAAGATCCCCTGGAGGAGGGCATTGGCAACCCAATCCCATATTCCTGCCTGGAGAATCCCCATGAACAGAGGTGCCTGGTGGGCTGCAGTCCATGGGGTCGCAAAGAGTCAGACACAACTGAGTGACGAAGCACATATATATCTTTACTACTTAAGGAAACTTTCATGTATTTTGAGCCTCATCCTCAACCTGTGAAGTAGGCAGGTTTCCACAGTTCATTCTCACGAGGTATTCTATTTTTGTATTCTTATCCACAAGTCAGCAGGAGCGAGACTGCAGAGGCATACATGCCCCTTGCCTGAAGCTTGTCGCTGTCATAAACGGAGGCAAGATCGAATCGATTCTCAAATACTTTCTGCTTGATCACTGTGCCCACTGAAATTAGCGCGCCCTGGCCTCTCCTGCCTCATTCTGTAGCCCTGATTTATGTCCTTGTAAGTAGTAACATTTATAAAAAGTCAGAAAAATTGTAACACTGAAGGGACAGCAACCAAAAGTGAGGTGGTCAGGTGTGCAAGACATTACAATAAGATTGTTGTATGTCAATTTAGCTCAACACTTCCAGTATATATTCTGCCATCTAGCCAGAGTGAAATCTCTCTTGGGTAAAGACAGATATCTAAGGGAATTCCAATTCTTTCTGATTTTCAAATAGAGGATTTTACTGCACTCATGTAAACACAGACAGTAGTTACATAAATAGAAAGACACGGTACAAATTTTAAAAAAGCATACTTCTTGGGGAAAATACAATTAAATAAAACTTTCGTCAAAAGCTTGTGTGCCCTTTGAAATTTAAATTGCATGGTGAGCTTGGATTGCCAATATTTTTCATGCTGTTGCTTTCTAGACTTATGGTGCCTTCCACTCATTATAGATAGAAAGGGACCATGAAGCTTTAGAAAGTTAAATGCAGGTGTATAGCTGTTTACCCCAGCCTAGAAGACATGCTTTCTACATCCAGGAAGATTATCCAAAAAAGCCAACTGTGACAACTAAAAACCATGGTGTTAGACCGGTTTAAGAAGGATTAAGTCAAGGGAAAGGAGTTTTATATTTTTTTTGCACACCCATTACTCATGCTGTTTTAGTTAAGCATAGTCAAGAGAATACACTGCAAGGTAATTGAGAGAGGGTCGGAACTCAGATTTGTTCAGCTTGCTTCTTAGAATAGTTAATATTAACTGACTCCTACATTAAGATTCACTTAACTTGGCAAATGCATGAAAACGAAATCACATAAGCTTTTCTAAACTAACACTTTCTAAAACTGGGCTATAAATGGCAAGTCTAAGAAATACTTTGTTTAATTTTGAGATGTTTCACAGAGACTATGAAAAAAGTTAACTTTAAAAGCAAGAGCCTAACAGTTTATTGGTCTTGAAATATAATAATTTCAATAAGTAATTGATATAAAATAAAATCAGTAGACATAATTGCCCCTCTAAATATTTCTCCTGAAATGAATGGGTAGTGATTATTTTTGAGAATATACTCATAGACTTTGTTATACTACCTGACAGCTTAAGAAATATTAGAAAATTTTGCTTCAAGTATTCTTATTCAAATACAACCTAGCAATGTATTCCTATTTCAGGGGCCCATGATTCCTTGAGGCTCAGTTCAGAGACAAATAGATGATGAATGGTTGAACCACAGAAATAGGTGGAGACAAAGTCTTATCTTTATTCTGGACAAAATTAAATAGTATTTAATGTTCTTTAGTTGCATTGATTGAAATCAGACTTTTCCTCCTGCCTTTCCTACACCATTTTGACATGATATTCCCAGAAAAATCAGAAGTGGAAAGGAGCTTCCTTTATTCATGGTGATCATATAACAAAGCATATTGTTGACATCTGTTTTGCAACCCTAGAGAAGCATGAACCTATGTGGTTCAGCCTCAGAGAAGCATGGAGCTTGGGGTAAAAAAGTTAGCAGCTTAAATCATCGTAAACAAACTTCATTCTTTGTTTTCATTCTTGGAAAGATGAAAGGATATAGCACATAGTCCATAGCAGTCCTTGCAAAAGTCTAGCTTCTATACTAAACACTTCTTTCACATCCCGATTCCTATCCACAGACTGTGAGATCTGGAGTCAGGCCACATTCACTACCATTCACAGATGCCAATGATGAGCTGGATGTTTTACTAGTCAGATAAGCCTCAGTAAGCCTCAACCTGGGCTTTCTAGGTTGCTCAGTGGTAAGGAACCTTCCTGCCAAGCAGGAGATGAGCATTTGATCCATGGGTTGGGAAGATCCCTTGGAGAAAGAAATGGCAACCCACTTCAGTATTCTTGCGTGGGAAATCCCATGGACAGAGAAGCCTGGCAGGCTGCAGTGCATGGGGTCACAAAAGAGTTGGACACGACTGAGCGACTGAACACCACCACCACCCATCATCAACCTAGTTATCACAATATCCTCAGTTTTCAAAGATTAATTAACTAGGGCTGAGAGATGTAACTTGTCCCAATTCACACAGCCCCAGTATTCAAAATGTTTGATTTCAAAAGTCATACTTTAAAAACCACATTATGCTAACTCATCATTTTAAAAGCCCAATTTTATGATTTGGGAGTCTATTTCAAAATGTTTATAATCCTCAAATTCATTGACAAATATTTTCACTTACTTCTGTCTCTATACATATAGATATGTACACATGTACACACTGGAATAGGTGTATACACACATATGTGAATATAAATATAATTTGTTTCTCCTTCATTATCTCATGCTTTTATGTGTGCTTTTTCTTAAATGGGCTGTTAGCACTGTGAAAATAACTATACTACTCAAAACAATCTACAGATTGAATGCAATCCCTATCAAACTACCAATGACATTTTTCACAGAACTAGAACAAAAAATTCACAATTTGTATGGAAACACAAAAGACCCCTAATAGCCAAAGTAATCTTGAGAAAAAGAAATGGAGCTGGCAGAATCAAACTTCCTAATTTCAGACTATACTATGACGCTACAGTACGGTACTAGCACAAAAATGGAAATAGAGACCAGTGGCACAAGATAGGAAGCCCAGAGATTAGCCCGTGCCCCTGTGGCCACCTTATCTTTGACAAAGGACGCAAGAGTATACAGTGGATAAAAGACAGCTTCTTCAGCAAGTGGTGCTGGGAAAACTGGACAACTATGTGTAAAAGAATGAAATTAGAACACTTCCTAACACCATACACTAAAATAAACTCAAAATGGATTAAAGACTTAAATGTAAGGCCATAAACTATAAAGCTCTTAGAAGAAAACATAGGCAGAACACTCTTTGACATAAATCATAGCAAGATCCCCTTTGACCCACTTCCTAGAGGAGTAGAAATAAAAATAAACAACTGGGGCCTAATTAAACTTGAAAGCTTCTGCACAGCAAAGGAAACAGTAAGATTAAAAGACAACCCTCAGAATGGGAGAAAATAATAGCAAATGAAACAACTGACAAAAGCGTCATTAATTAAGATTAATATTAATATATAGAATATGTAGTTAATATATATTAAAATATATTTTAATACCAAATATATAAGTATCTCCTACCACTCAATATCAGAAAAACAGGCTAATCAAAAAATGGGCAGGAGACCTAAACAGACATTTTTCCAAAGAAGAGATACAGATGACCAGTAAACACATGGAAGATGCTCAACATCACTCATTATTAGAGAAATGCAAATCAAAACCACAATAGAGTATCACCTCACACCAATCAGAATGGCCATCACCAAAAAAAACTACAAACAATAAATGCTGGAGAGGATGTGAAGAAAAGGGGACCCTACTGCACTGTTGGTGGGAATGTAATTGATACAGCTACTACAGAGAACAGCATGGAGATTCCTTAACAAACTAGGAATAAAACTACCATTTGAACTAGCAATTCCACTACTGTGCATATACCCTGAGAAAATCACAACTCAAAAATACACATGTATCCCACTGTTCATTGCAGCACTATTTACAATAGCCAGAAGATGGAAGCAACCTGGATGTCCATTGGCAGATGAATGGATGAAGAAGATATGATACATATATACAATGGAATATCACCCCTAAAAAGGAAACAAATTTCTAGTCAGTTGTAGTGAGGTGGATGACCCTAGAGCCTATTATACAGAGTGAACTAAGTCAGAAAGAGAAAAATATCATCTATTAATACATATATATGGAATCTAGGAAAATGGTACTGATGGCCTATTTACAGAGAATAAATGGAGATGCAGATGTAGAGAATGGACTTGTGGACATAGCAGGGGAAGGAGAGGCTAGGACAAATTGAGCAAGTAGCATTGACACATATACACTTTCATGTGTAAAACAGGTAACTAGTTGAAAGCTGCTATATAACACAGGCGCCCAACCTGGCACTCTGACAACTGAGAGAGGGGGAATGCAGTGGGGGGAGGCAGGCTCAAAAGGGAGGGGATTTATATATATATAATTATGACTGATATGAATTGATGCATGGCAGAGACCACTAGAATACTATAAAGCTATTATCCTCAAAAAGAAATGGGCTTCTATGAATATTTTTTCCAAAAAATATTCATTTTATAATCATTTCACTTAAAATAGTAACTGCTAACTTTATTTGCTTACTCTTAGAATCACAAACATTTTTCTTTAAACCTCTGGCTTTGCATTATTTTTCCATCTGTACCACATCTCTCTTGTGCAGGAACCAGAGTAAAAAGAAGAATATTTAAGAAGGAGATAATGAATAGGAGAATGAGAGTTCATGTTTAATTGCATTTAATTCTCCAAATTTTTCTATATTATTTTATGTATTTTAAAGAGTGGTATAAAGTTATTTATTTTAAAATGTTACCCTAAAACTTGACAATAAGAAGTGAAAACTCGGAATGCAAAATCAACACATTTCAACTGTGTAAGAGAAAATGTAAAAAGATTTGAAACATTTAAAATAGTTTTTCAATGGTCTTAAGTTTTAGAAAAGATAAATAATTCATAAAAGTTCAAGAGATTTACTTCTTCCTCTTTCTTAAACCCATGCAAGAAAAGTACTTTACTTTTGAATCAGGAAGGAATAGAAGAATTTCAGGACACCCAATTGGTGTCAGAGAATTGGTATCAGAATGTAACTTCCTAGTAGAATATTTGCCTGTAAAATACAAGAATTTACACAAACATTTAATCTTTCATTCATGGCCAATAACTTTAATGTTAATCAGAACTATGGTCTTTATATTTGGAAAGAAATATTTTAATAGTGGTTGAATCTAAAGTTATTGGTTATAAATGAAAGACCAAATGTTTGCGTAAATACTCTTATGTAGAGGCAAATTTTCTATTAGGAGTTTACATTCGGACACCAATTCCGTGACACCAGTGGGGTACCCTGCAGCTCAATTCAGTTCTGACAGTAACTAACCAGAGAGACCTGCAGGTTCAGAGCAAAATCCTTGACAAGACTGCCCTCATCTTAGATGCCAGCTGCAAGTATTGGGTGTCTCTGAGCCCCCTGCATGTCTGCCCAGCCAGCCTCATAAAGGAGCTTCCCACAATCCTCTCAGGCTTGATATTTTTGCTAAAAAGACACTGTACCCCAAAAAGCAAAATACTTACAATTACCACTTTACTATAAAAGAGAATAAACATCCAGATAAAGAAGCGCATATGGGAAGGTCTGTGCACAGGATTTTCTATACCTGTCTACTACTGTCCCAGTTCATGGTATGTCCATCAGCCAGGAAGCTTCTCTGAGTCTTGAGTTCAGGATTTTTGCTAGGAGTTCATTACCTTGGCAAGTTCAAGTAAATCATTGGCCAGGTACTTGAATTCCATCTCTAATCGCCACTCCCACCTCAGAGATTAGGCTGGCCCCATGTTCCAACCCTTAATCATCTGGTTGGGCTTTCTGGTGACCAGCCCTGCATCCAGGAGCCGTGTAGGTATCCCCCAACCAAGTAGCTTCACTAGCATAGCAAAGAAACACTCCTATCACTCCAATTCCAAGAGTTTTTGAAGCTCTGTGCCAGGAACTGGGGACAAAGGTTAGAGACACTTTTCTTTTTTTTTAATTTTATTTTTTTCCATTTATCTTTATTAGTTGGAGGCTAATTACTTTACAATATTGTGGTGGTTTTTGTTATACACTGACATGAATCAGCCATGGATTTACATGTATTCCCCATCCCGATCCCTCCTCCCACCTCCCTCCCCACCCCATCCCTCTGGGTCTTCCCAGTGCACCAGGCCCAAGCACTTGTCTCATGCATCCAACCTGGGCTGGTGATCTGTTTCACCATAGATAGTATACATGTTTAGATGCTGTTCTCTCAAAACATCCCACCCTCGCCTTCTCCCACAGAGTCCAAAAGTCTGTTCTGTACATCTGTGTCTCTTTTTCTGTTTTGCATATAGAGTTATCGTTACCATCTTTCTAAATTCCATATATATGCGTTAGTATACTGTATTGGTCTTTATCTTTCTGGCTTACTTCACTCTATATAATGGGCTCCAGTTTCATCCATCTCATTAGAACTGATTCAAATGAATTCTTTTTAATGGCTGAGTAATATTCCATGGTGTATATGTACCACAGCTTCCTTATCCATTCGTCTGCTGATGGGCATCTAGGTTGCTTCCATGTCCTGGCTATTACAAACAGTGCTGCGATGAACACTGGGGTGCACGTGTCTCTTTCAGATCTGGTTTCCTTGGTGTGTATGCCCAGGAGTGGGATTGCTGGGTCATATGGCAGTTCTATTTCCAGGTTTTAAGAAATCTCCACACTGTTTTCCATAGCGGCTGTACTAGTTTGCATTTCCACCAACAGTGTAAGAGGGTTCCCTTTTCTTCACACCCTCTCCAGCATTTATTGCTTGTAGACTTTTGGATAGCAGCCATCTGGACAGGCGTGTAATGGTACCTCATTGTGGTTTTGATTTGCATTTCTCTGATAATGAGTGATGTGGAGCATCTTTTCATGTGTTTGTTAGCCATCTGTATGTCTTCTTTGGAGAAATGTCTGTTTAGTTCTTTGGCCCATTTTTTGACTGGGTCATTTATTTTTCTGGCATTGAGCTGCAGGAGTTGCTTGTATATTTTTGAGATTAATCCTTTGTCTGTTGCTTCATTTGCTATTATTTTCTCCCAATCTGAGGGCTGTCTTTTCACCTTGCTTATAGTTTGCTTTGTAGTGCAAAAGCTTTTAAGTTTCATTAGGTCCCATTTGTTTATTTTTGCTTTTATTTCCAATATTCTGGGAGGTGGTTCATAGAGGATCCTGCTGTGATTTATGTCGGAGAGTGTTTTGCCTATGTTCTTCTCTAGGAGTTTTATAGTTTCTGGTCTTACATTTAAATCTTTAATCCATTTTGAGTTTATTTTTGTGTATGGTGTTAGAAAGTGTTCTAGTTTCATTCTTTTACAAGTGGTTGACCAGTTTTCCCAGCACCACTTGTTACAAAGGTTGTCTTTTTTCCATTGTATATCCTTGCCTCCTTTGTCGAAGATAAGGTGTCCATAGGTTTGTGGATTTATCTCTGGGCTTTCTATTCTGTTCCATTGATCTATATTTCTGTCTTTGTGCCAGTACCATACTACAGAGACACTTTTTTTATACCACAGATGCTCATCATGTATTTGTTCATTTTATCTCATCTCACAACTGATATAGAACTTTTTGTTCTGCCATATTATATACTTTAATATTCTTCCTTTTTTGTTGTTTTTGAGATTATTTTACAAGGCAAGAAATTACTTATATAAATTTCATATATAAGAATATCTTTTTACATCTATTTATAGAAATATACATTAGATGGATGGATAGATAGAGTTAAATACAAAGGAAAAGAAAAAAGTTTCATAGGTTCTCAATGGACAAAAATGCTTTTCTCCTGGTAGCTTAAAATTATTTAGTTACAGTCAAGATGATTTAGGGTGAGACAACCAAGAGATCAGGACAGATCAAGAGGCCAGGAACGTAAGCCTGCCTGAATTGCTCTTCTGCTCCAACACTAGAGGTGGCGGACCCTGGAGGACTAGCAGGTGTACGGGAGGAAGCACCCCTGGGTGAGCCTGTTGGGTCCCTGAAGTCATGATGTACTATGAGACTTGGGTCACAACAGCCTTGGAGAGCTTTTCAGAGCAGGAGGAGATGCCAGAACCCTCCCAGAAACCAGGTCTTTGGAATTGGAATATGGACCATTTAAGAATAAAAGGTAGAAACTGAGAGTGTTTAAAACATAAAGAATAGAAGCCTATGACTTTCTTCTGGACTGAGGCGAACTAGTGTTCCCACAGTCTTCGACAACTAGACCCCAAGCATTCTATGACTGATGAGTGTGTCAGTGCTCTCGACGTAAGCAACTGTTTTATTGTCTGTTTTTTTCTGAAACTCCTTTCCATTCCAGCTTGTCCTCATAGTTGCAGCCATACCTGCTTGCATCTTCCCTGGTTTCAACTGCATTATATTTTTCTCTTATTCATCCACGAGCTAGACTGTCAGCCTACCATCTTGGTGACATGCTAGAATCAATGCATAGAGCTTTAAAAATGCCCACACCTGAGTTCACCCCCACACTAATTAAATAAGAATCCTTAGAAGTGAGGTTGGGGCACGTGTGTGTGTGTGTGTTTAAACCTTACGGTGTTTTAATGTCTACTACTGCACTAAATTGACAGGGTTAGCCTTTACCTGGAGTAGCAGTAAAAGCAACACAAGTTAATAGCAACATTATGGTTAGTTTGCATTTTGTTGCAAGATACCAGGCTAAATTTAATGCCACGACTCAGCCCAGGGAATCTGAGAATGAATAACCATCATCCATTTTTGAAAAGTAGTATATAATCTCCCAAAGTAACATAAATGTTTTCTTTCCTTAAATTAGGGAAAGAAAGCTACACATCATTCCAACCAGGCTCATAACATCTTTGATGAAAGATATCAGTAGAGCACATTTTCAGATGCCCCTAGATTGCCTACAATAGTGCAAGATCAATTAAAAAGGAAAGAATTAGGGAAATAGAATTATAGTTATCGAAGTCAAAGATTCTTTAAACTATAATGACTGCTCTCTAACAGTTAAGATTAAGAGGCAGAGAATGTTTCCCAATTAGTGTATCACCTCTGATATGGCATAGGCTGGCTGGGCCAATTAGGGATGGATCAAAGAATAATGCAGACGCCATACAGGCAGTTCAGACTGACTGGTTAATCTTATACTCTTCCAAACATTTTTATGAGTGCCTGTCATTCTAGGTTGATACCAGGTGCAATTCTAGGTATTGGGGATGTAGTGAGTGAGACAGAAAATAAAGTTCCTGACCTGATGGAATCTATGTCCTTCTATAGCAGCCAGGTAAGGAAAAAGAAATGAATACAAAGTAGAATATTAGGTAATAATAATGCCATGAAAAACAATAAAACAATAAATGGACAAAGAATGATGCAAGGAGATGGTAATTTAGAGTTGCTAACAAGGATTTGTCAGAATGGGTGACGTTTGCCAGAGTCTCAAATAAAGTGAGAGGAAGTCCCACAAATATCTGACAGAAATGCATTTGGGGACAGAAACAACCAAATGTGTAAAGGTCGTAAGGAGGAAATGAGATTAGAATATTTAAGGAACAACAGATGTGTTAGTGTCTTAGTCGTGTCTGACTCTTTGTGAACCTATGAACTGTGTAGCCCACCAGGCTCCTCTGTCCATGGAATTCTCCAGGCAAGAATACTGGAGTGGGTTGCCATTCCATTCTCCATGGGATCATCCCCATCCAGGGATTGAACCTGAGTTCCCTGCATTGCAGGCGGATTCTTTACTGTCAGAGCTAGTAGGGAGGAACAACAGAAGCCTGTGACTAAAATATAATGAGTGAGATGGAGACCCGTGGAAGATGCAACTTGAGAAACAGCTAAGGGCCAGTTCATACAAGGCCTTATAAACCAAAATAAAGTGGAAAAAAGAGGGAGCATAGAACCAAGCTCCTGTGTATAATTACCCAAGTTGATTCATCTTAACATTAATTTTATATAATTTTAGTGAATAGTATGTATAAAGAAGAGGTACATGACTTGGTTGGAAAATGTTGAGCATGTTTCTTTGCTATACAACTTCTTGGGACGTTGCATAATCTAATTTGTTTTAAATCTAAGGTAGAGACTTTTTTAGATTTATCGTCCTTGTCCTTGATAAACTTTTCTTCTCTTGTGGATTATCTTTCAGGACAGAGGTTCCTGACCAAATACCATAAAAAATCTGCATCAAGAAAGATAAGTAGCTGGCATCAAGAGTAGATCTGTAGTTTAGTCTGTATGTTATTTATCACTAGCTAAAGAATATACAGAGACAATCTCATTTAGGAAATAAATTACAGTTTCTGGAGAGAAGTTTTAAGGACATTGAGCCTTTAGAAGGGCTGGCTTGCCAAGTAAAAAAATTCAACAGGTATCTAGTTCTTCAAATATTCCCCTTGCCTTGTTTTCCTTTCTCCTGTGTTTTCAATTACACACAAGTTAGACTGCTTGATTCATGTTGGTTAATTTCTATAGGTTTCTCAAGTTCACTAACATTTTCTTCACCTTTCTGTAGCCTACTAACAATCCCTCCGAAAGCAGTCTACTCGTCTCTGATGGACTCACAGCTTTCATTTCTACTCTTTTCATTTGATTTTTACTAAAAGTTCTCCTCTCCATGCTAAAATCATCACCTGGTCCTGCATGCTGTCTGATTTTAGCGTTAGAGCTTTTTTGCATATTAATCGTGGTTATTAAATTCTTTGTCAGATATTTCAAGACTTGGGGCTTATCTTTCCAGTTTGGATGATTGTTTCTTTCTTTGAGAATGGTGTTCTGTTTTGCCTTTTTGTTTTACGATTTTTGTTGTTGAAACCGAGCCCCCTCCTTTAGAACTGTAGAGACTGGGGTAAATATTTTTTACTCTCGGAAATGGGCATGCCTTTACTGCCCGTGTGTGCGTGCCCAGTCACCCAGTCATGCCCACTTCTCTGTGACCCCATGGACTGTGGCCCCCCAAGCTCCTTCGTCCACAGGATTTCCCAGGCAAGAATACTGGAGTGGGTTGCCATTTCCTTCTCCAGGGGATCTTCCTGACACAGGGGTTGAACCCTGGTCTCCTGCAGGTTGCAGGCAGATTCGTTACCAGTGAGCCACCAGAGAAGCCCCTTTACTTCTGGTTGAGTTCAGTTAACCTAATTAATAATTGAGCTGGTCTGCCGTTCCTTGTACTATGGCCCCTCTCAGGGCACTACAGTTTTTGAACTTCCTCTATCAATGCATTGTGTTTAGGGTGTGAGCTGGCTTGCCAAAGGCTTTTTCTCAATGTCTTCTCCATCCTCCTGCTTTGAGTTCTTCCTGGTAAGTCACACCTCAAGAGGGCCTATCTCTTGCCTGTGAATTACAAGTTACCACACTTTTCCTTAGTTTTAGGCAGACACCGAACTCCTAAGTCTTGGGGTCTTCAGACATCTCAGATGTGCTGCCCCTCCTGCAACTGCAGCTACAGGCCGGGATCCTCAAGTATCTTTCCCTTGCCCCACTCCCCACACCCACCCAAAACACAGATAAAGGATTGTGTTCCACAAGGGAGACACAGATGGATCTTGGTGAAATTCCTCACTTTTCCTGCAGGGGCTCCTGTTTTGTTCCCCTAGTTCTACACCAGGGAGACAGCCTCAGGATTCTTTCATTATTTCTCTGAACGCCTAGCAGGATAACCCAGCAGGACCCCATGGTTTCTTGGAAGGGGGAGGTTAGGGGGCCAGGCCTTCCCCCATGTCCTCTGCTTTAGCTCCTCTCTGAAGCACCTAGATAACAGCATTTCAGATATATTTCCTGAGTTGCTTAGCAGCTGTAAAAAGGCCTCTTCCTCTCAACAAATGGAAGATGTTAACTATTTGACTTCCTACTTTTACATTCCAATCTCCTATGATGACAAGGACATCTTTTTTTTTTTTTTTTGGTGTTAGCTCTAGAAGGTCTTGTAGGTCTTCATAGAAGCATTCAGCTTCAGCATCTTTGGCATTCATGGTTGGGGCATAGATTTGGACTAATGAATGTGGCTAAGATTATGAGCTCCTTATTGCAAAATTCAGGTTTAAATAGAAGAAAGTAGGGAAAACCACTAGGCCATTCAGGTTAAGACCTAAATCAAATCCCTTATGATTATACAGTAGGGGTGATGAATAGATTTAAGGGATTAGATCTGGTAGTCAGAGTGCCTGAAGAATTCTGGACAGAGGTCCATAACATTGTACAGGAGGCAGTGACCAAAACCATCCCAAAGAAAAAGAAATGCAAGAAGGCAAAGTGGTTGTCTGAGGAGGTCTTATAAATAGAAGAGACACGAAAGGCAAAAGAGAAAGGGAAAGATATACCCAAATGAATACAGAGTTCCAGAGAATAGCAAGGAGAGATAAGAAAGTGTTCTTAAGTGAACAATGCAAATAAATAGAGGAAAACAATAGAATGGGAAAGCCTAGAGATCTCAAGAAAATTGGAGAGACCAAGGGAATATTTCATGGAAAGACGGGCGTGATAAAGGAAAGAAATGACAAGGACTAAACAGAAGCAGAAGAGATTAAGAAGTGGCAAGAAGACACAGAAGAATTGCACAAGAAAGGTCTTAATGAGCCAGATAACCATGATGATTGGCCGTTCACTCAGAGTCAGACTTCCTGGAGTGTGACGTCAAGTGGGTCTTAAGAAGAATTACTATGAACAAAGCTAGTGAAGGTGATGAAATTCCAGCTGAGCTATTGCAAATCCTAAAGATGATGCTGTTAAAAGTGCACACAATATGCCAGCAAATTTGGAAAAGTCAGCAATGGCCCCAGGACTTTTTACATCCAATCCCAAATAAAGGCAATGCCAAAGAGTGTTCAAACTACCATACAATTGCACTCATTTCACATCTAGCAAGGTAATACACAAAATCCTTCAAGCTAGGCTTCAACAGTATGTGAACCAAGAACTTCCAGATGTACAAGCTGGATTTAGAAAAGGCAGAAGAACCAGAGATCAAATTGCCAACATCCATTGGATCACAGAAAAAGTAAGGGGATTCTAAAAAATTCTACTTTGTCTACATCTACTTCTGTTTCACTGACTATGCTAAAGCCTTGACTGTGTGGATCGCAACAAACTGTGGAAAATTCCTGAAGAGATGGGAATACCAGACCACCTTACCTGTCTCCAGAGAAAGCTGTATGCAGGACAAGAAGCAACAGTTGGAACTGGACATGGAACAGTAGACTGGTTCCAAATTGGGAAAGGAGTACATTAAGGCTGTATATTGCTATCCTGCTTATTTATTGTCTGGGAAATCCCAAGGACAGAGGAGCCTGGCAGGCTACAGTCCATGAGGTCACAAGATTCGGACACGCCTTAGCGACTAAACCACCACCACCACCACTGCTTATGTAACTTCCATGCAGAGTACATCATGCAAAATGCTGGGCTGGATGATGCACAAGCTGGAATAAAGATTGCTGGGAGAAATAACAACAACCTCAGATACACAGATGATACCACTATAATGGCAGAAAGCAAAAAGGAATGGAAGAGCCTCTTGATGAGGGTGAAAGAAGAGAGTGGAAAAACCTGGCTTAAAACTCAACATTCAAAACACTAAGATAATGGCATCTGGCTCCATCACTTCATGGCAAATAAATGGAGAAAAATGGAAAGAGTGACAGACTTTATTTTCTTGGGCTGCAAAATCACAGCAGATGGTGACTGAAGCCACAAAATTAAAAGACGCTTGCTCCTTGGAAGAAAAGCTATGACAAACTCAGTGTATTAAAAAGCAGAGAGGAGCGTAGTAGCTTCCAACATCATTTTGCCAGCAAAGGTCCATATAGTCAAAATTATGGTTTTTCCGGTAGTCACATACAGATGTGAGAGTTGGATCATAAAGAAAGTTCAGTGTCAAAGAATTGATGCTTTTGAATTGTGGTGCTGGAGAAGACCCTTGAGAGTCCCTTGGACAGCAAGGAGATCAAAACAGTCAATCCCAAAGGAAATCATCAACCCTGAATATTCACTGGAAGGACTGATGCTAAAGCTGACGCTCCAATACTTTGGCCACCTGATGGGAAGAACCGACTCATTGGAAAAGACCCTGATGCTGGGAAAGATTGAAGGCAGAAGGAGAAGGGGATGACAGAGGATGAGACAGTTGGATGGCATCACTGATTCAATGGACTTGAGTTTGAGCAAACTCTGGGAGACAGTGAAGGGAATCCTGGCATACTGCAATCCGTGAGGTCACAGAGTTGGACATGATTTAGTGGCTGGACAGCAGCAACTGAAAAGTAGAGGATAAATAAGCAGTGTAAGCTCACTTATAAAATTGCCTTGTCTCACCTTTTTCATGTATAAGAAAGACTATTCCCGTATATTCATTGATGATATTCTTTGTGCTCAGAAGACTTTTCAGGGGCCAGATGCATAGTTGCGTGCATGCTCAGTCACTCAGTTGTGTCCGACTCCTTGTGAGTCCCTGAACTGTAACCTACCAGGCTTCTCTGTCCACGGGATTTTCCAGGCAAGGATACTGGAGTGGGTTCAAGCCTTAAACATTGTATTATCTATCATCCACAGCAATTTATAGGTGCAACATTTACTGTTCTATCCCACAAGAGTATACAGGACCTTCCAGACTCCTCACTATCTCCTCTGTGAAAATGTTCACCTACTGAACATATCGTGTGCTGTTTCTTTTCTAACTGAGTCCGTCATGGTGCATTTTCTGTCCCACCACCTCTTTTGAACCTGGTCCAAGATCTGATCTCCACCTTTCCTGACCTGTCATGGCACTTATTGCCTCTAATACATTCTGTGACACTTGATTATATCCTGTCTTCTATCTTTCTCCAAACATTTCATGCATCGTGTCATTCCAAAATTACTGGCGTCCCTAAGGGAGGAAGCTTGTCAGTCTTATTTTGCATTCTCATGCTCTCCTGCACGTTGTCAGGCAGATAGAGAGCGTGGAACAAATACCGAGTTGAAATAAGTTGAAATTACTGAAGAGAGTGAAAGCGTGGAAGAGGGGCTTTGGTGATTGGTAGCAGTTACATTAAGTGTGACAGGGTAAAGAATCTGCTGACCACCATCCCCCAGAACCGGAGTAAACAGGCTGACATCCCTGTAAAAATCACCCTCTCTGATGTCAGCACTCCACGGTTACCTGGAGCCCTTCTGTCTCCCGGAGGCCAAGGCTGCCGCTGCACATTGCTGAGGCTCTGCTTGGCATCTCTTCCTCACTTCTGCTCCCTTCTGCCAGTGAAGATGCTCCCCACTCTCAGACACTGCTGCAGCTTCCCTTCAGTTCCAAATCTTTTACCAGTTTCTTGTGGCGAGGCGTCTCCATTCCCGAGGCATGCAGAGCCAGCCAGCCAAGTATCATCCCACCGCCAGGGAATTAGCAGGCCTCCAGAACCACCGTGTTGGTGATCGTGTTCTGTGGCTCCATGCTAATGGTGACGACAGATGGAACAGCTCAAAGGGACGAATGTGGCCTCTGACACACAGCCCACCGCCCAGCTGTCAGTCTCATCTCCGCCTGGGCCGTCGCTGTATCCACACAGGCACCCCGTGATCCTCATCTCCTAGACAGAGCGCTGCCTTTATCTACTTGATTGCCTCATGTCTCAATCAGCGAACTAGTCGACAGCGTGTCTCTGTGATAACAGAAGCCGATGACAGCTTCTGCCACCCCTCTGCCACTGAACATATGTTGGCGTAATGGAGGATTTGGATATTCTAAATTGCTACATGACCCTGGGCTTCTGCACGTTTATGGCTGTCCCTCGTACGATGTTCAAGGCAAAGTGGTTCAGAATTGCTTGCCGAGGATGCTGAAATATACACAGTTCTTGTCTACCATGCCTTGTTGGATTACTGCTGAAATATCAGTCTATTTCACAGGCTAAAACACTGAATCACTTGAATAAAAAGCATTACTCAACATTCTTTTTTTTTTTCTTTTTTGTTAGTGACCTTTAGTTGCTTGTAAGAAGAAAATAAAGCCAGATCTACTGTATATCTAGTTTCGATTTACTGGCCAGAACATTATCAATTATGTTTTGACCAACAATATCATCAAGTCTTTTCAGAATTTCTCTGGGGGAAAAAACTAAAATAAAACATAACAACCACAAAACAACCTACATGTAGCTGCCAGATTCTGGGTCTGCTGCTTCATATTGAAAAATGAGAAATTTGGCTAAATGAGCCTAGATGACTTTCACGTGAGTTGAAAAGAGTAAAATGAATAATTCTGGTAAGAAGTTTGGATACGATTAATTTAATGCTGAATCACAATTACAATATGGCCACATGAGTTTTAAAAACCTCCTTTTGTTATGCTAGTTCATATATAAGTCCAAGCAAACAATCCTATTTAAAAATAAGGTATCAATTTGAAGGGACTTCCCACGTGGCGCAGTGGTAAAGAAATCTTCCTGCCAATGCAGGAGATGCAAGCGATGCGGGTTCAATACCTGGGTCGGGAATATCCCCTGGAGTAGGAAATGGCTACCCATTCCAGTATTCATGGCTGGAGAATCCTATGGACAGAGGAGCCTGGTGTGCTGCAATCCATGGGGTCGCAAAGAGTTGTACACGACTGAGCCACTCAGCACATACATTTGAATACAGCTTTTCCCTTGACACAAATGTCAGCAAGCAAGTTCCTTAAAATCCTTAACATATGGTGTTTGGTGTAGCTGTCTTAGTGTGTAAAAGTAATTTATGATTTTCATTAAAGAAACTTGAAATTTACTTACTTGGCACTAATGCCCACATCCAGGAAATTTCAAACCCAGGGAAATCCTGGGTTATTGACAGCCCTGCCCTACTGCAGGCATTTCTATAGCTAATATATGTCGGAGTGCCGCCAGACCTTGCCCTTTATTGCTGGGCACGTTCATTCCTGGGAGAGGCTTGCACAGTCTATGGTTACCGCCTCATGACGAGTTCTCTTCCATATTCTCTCTGTCTCTTTCTTCTCTCCCTTTCTACTCCTCCTGTGCTGTTGTTGTTCAGTCACTGAATCGAGTCTGACCCTTTGTGATTCCATGGACTGTAGCCCATCAGGCTCCTCTGTCCATGGGGTTTCCCAGGCAAGAATACTGGAGTGGGTTGCCTTTTCCCCCTCCAGGGGATCCCCCTCCTCAGGGGTGGAACTTGTGTCTCCTGCATGTCCTGCATTGGCAGGCAGATTCTTTACCACTGAGCCACCAGGAAAGCCCTCTATGATATGTACATATGTTTATTTGTAGAGTTTCTTTACACACTTGGGTTCATTTTATACCTGCCATTGGACAGCTTATTTCACTCACTCCTAACAATTTATCAAGGTTTTCTTTCTCCTTCTGTAAATGCTGTGTCATTTCATTCAGTCTGTCTGTAGGACAGTGTTCCATTGAATGGATATACATTGCTTTTGAAAAACAGAATAAACAAGTTTGCATTTAAAAAGTACTGCATACACATGGGAAAAGGATACTGGGCTGGACAAAAGGGAGTAAAATAGGAAGCAGTCATCTCCTTCCACGGATCGTTGTACCCTTTAGAGAAAACAGGGTTGATGGATGAGTCTTATGACAGTCACTAGTGTAACAGAAGCAATTATATCTTTTCATCTGTTTCCCATTTTGACAAATTTATATAGTATCTCTTCACCTCTAACCCCCCTCTATGATGAGGAGGGATTGCACATATTTATAATACCTCCCCTTCCTTCTCTGCCTGGATTTTGTTGCTATCATCATCATCATTATCATCATTATTATTAATTTTAATATTTGTAAATGGTGCTTTTCTTGCTTGTCTTTTATCATTTTAAATCATTTAATCACTACTGCCTGATTTGTCAAATTTGTGAAGCTTATTTTTATGTTAAGTCAATACTAGCTCTTTCATTAGAAATAAACCTCAAATCTCAGTGGCTTTCACACAATAAAAGTTCATTCATCATTCACATCACTGTGCAGTCTTTGTATCTCTTTTGGAAAGCTTATTTCTCCTTAAAGCTTTTATGCTTTTCCAGGAATCATCTTTGTCTCTTCAGAGACTCTTCTCAGTGGAAACTTTTATCTTTTCGCAGCTTGAGAAATTTTTGTCTATAATATTTAATAATTTGTCCCTCTCATTTTCCTCCTTTCATTCATGAGCAGGAAGCCTATATATTGAGTTCTCATCTCAGTAGAATGGAATGGTGTTGATTATGGTCACAGATAATCTCACCCAGCTCTAGTACTTATGACCTACATGACTTAAGACCAAGAATCTATCATCTTGAGATTCAGTTTCTTTTTAAAGTGGGAATAATGATATGTATTGCTTAGAATAGACATAAAGATATAAAAATGTTTATCACAATTCTTGACACATAACCTGCATGCAAGAAATGATTGTTCTTTCTGTCCCTCCTAATGACTGTTAATGTACCTTACCTTCTTATGAAAAAGTAAAACTTTGATATTTTAATGCAATCTAAAATCTATCAGAATTCAGAGTGCAAAAAACCTTAAAGATGCACTGAAGCCTGGTATATTTTTAATGCGGCTTAACAATGTGACAGCTTTGGCAATGGTGCATATAATATTATCACTGCTGAGTGCTACCTTGAGATTTTATAAAATGTCACATGGAATGGTGACAGCATTTTACATTACAGCTTTCTTGCTTCCTTGGCTTTTTAATAATGTTTTGTCTCTTATTCTATATAAACTTGATTGATTAAAATGAAGATAAACTAGGTGTTACCTGGAAGCAGGAGGTCAATTACAGAATAATACAAGATACATTAGGTTCAATGACAGTTTTTCAGTGGTGGTACTTGGATGGCATGAATGATGTATCTCAGGACCTAGCTGGTTTTCTTCTTGCCAGAAGTTGACTTTGCTTTAAAAAGCCAGTCACTTTACAAGGGATTCATCTCCAGTATTTAAAGACAGCTCATGATGCTTAATAACATCAAAACAAAACCCCAATCAACAAATGGGCAGACAACCTAAATAGACATTTCTCCAAAGAAGACATACAGGGGCCAAGAGGCCATGAAAAGATGTTCAATATCACTAATTATTAGAGAAATGCAAATCAAAGCTACAATGAGATATCACCTCACACAAGTCAGAATGGCTATCATCAAAAAATCCACAAGCAGTAGGTGCCAGAGAGGGTGTGGAGAGTAGGGAACACTGTTATACTCTTGGTGGGAATATAAATTCATAGCCTCTATGGAAAACAGCATGGAGGTTCCTTAAAAAACTAAAAATATAGCTACCACATGACCCTGCAATCCCACTCCTGGGCATATATCCAGAGAAGAACGTGATCTGAAAGGATACATGTACCCCAGTGTTCATTGCAGCACTGTTTACAAAAGCTAAGATGTGGATGCAGCCTAAATGTCCATCGACAGAGGAGTGGATAATGGTACATTTATACAATGGAATATATTTCCAACATTAGAAAGATGAAATAATACCATTTGTAGCAACATGGATGGACCTAGGGATTGTCATACTGAGTGAAGTAAGTCAGGCAGAGAAAGAGAAATATCATATGATGTCCCTTTTATGTGGAATCTAAAAAGAAATGATACAAATCAACTTACTTGCAAAACGTAAAGAGACTCACAGACGTAAGAGAACGAACTCATGGTTGCCAGGGGGCAGGAAAGGGGGAAGGGACAGTTAGGAAGTTTGGAGTGGACATGTACATGCTGCTGTATTTAAAATGGATAACCAGCAAGGCCTACTGTATAGCACAGGGAACTCTGCTCAAGGTTACGCAGCCTGGGTGGGAGGGGAGTTGGGGGAGAATGGATACATGGAATAAGTATGGCTGAGTCCCTTTCCTGTTCACCTTTTTGTTCAACAACTATCACAACATTGTTACTCGGCTATACCCCTGTGCCAAATAAAAAGTGCTTTTTTTTTTTTTTTTTTAAATAAAAGCCAATCACTTTCACATTTAGCATCAGTGTTCTCAATTCTAAACCCAGAATAGTATTTTCTCCTGTACTAGTTTCCTTGAACTGATGTAATAATGTTTCACAAACTGAGTAGCTTACAGCAGGAGTTTATTTTCTCAGTTCTGAGGCTAGGTGTCCAAACTCAGCCTCAGTACTGGTGGGTCCTTCAGAGGTTGAGGGAGAATCTGCTTCCTGACTCCCTCCTGGTTTCTGGTAACAACCAGCAGTGCTTGACATCCCTAGACGCATGGTGGTGGTGGTCAGTCGCTAAGTCCGGTCCAACTCTTTGTGATCCCATGGACTGCAGCACAGCAGGCTTCCCCATCCTTCACTATCTCCCTGAGCTTGCTGAAACTGATGTCCATCTAACCATCTTATCCTCTGTCATCCCCTTCTCATCCTGTCCTCAATCTTTCCCAGCATCAGGGTCTTTTGGACCCATCCCATGAGTCCACTCTTCTTGGTTGGCCAAAAAGTGTGTTAAGATGGAAAAACCCAAACACACTTTCTGGCCAACCCAGTAGATAAACCTCTCTGTTTCCTATTTTGTGTAACAGAAAATGCTTACCAACAGCTTCCCGGGCTGAAGAGAAAGGTCAGACAGAAAGATACTCATATAAATGCCTGTGTAGACAAGGTGGGGATGGAAAAGAAGGGAAACCCAAAGAAGCTTAGGGGGAGAATCTTGCCTAAGGACCTTATTTTTCTCAATGAAAAAAGCAGTGGACTTATTTCCTGACAGATATTTTGATGGTATTTTTTAAAAAGTTGATATTTAAGTTTTGGGCAAGCTGTTGAGAGGCATGAGAGTCAAGGATGAAGGACCACAGGAGTGAGGATGCTTTGGTGCCCAGGCTGACTGGACACCACGGTGTTAGTGGAGCAGTCTTCTCCTATATGTTCCCAGCAGTGACGGCAAGGACTCCAGGGTGTTACTATACTGAGTACATAAGACCGGGCTTTCCTGGTGGCTCAGCTGGTAAAGAATCCTCCTGCAGTGCGGGAGACCTGGGTTCGATCCCTGGGTTGGGAAGATCCCCTGGAGAACGGAAAGGCTACCCACTTCAGTATTCTGGCCTAGAGAATTCCATGGACTGTATAGTCCATGGGGTCGCGAAGAGTCGGACACGACTGAGCAACTTTCACTTTGCTTCATACATAAGGTTCCTACTACATGAATCCATCATCTTTGCACACAAAAGGACATTTCAGTTCATTTAAACCTGACTGCTCTACAGTTATATTCATAGTAAAATAACTCATCTCAAAAGTGATATATATATATATATATATAAATTTTAGTCAAATATATTTTTTCAGTTTCTTTGTAGGTATCTTTAACCCTTGGCTTCTAAGGAAAAACATTATCTTTTCCATAAGTTATTCTGAGTAAAGGGGATTTGAGTTACCATTTTTTATAACTTGAGCTCACACACACACAAAATGGCGTTTAATTTCTAAATATGTATATGGATGCATATTTCATTACCACAGAAACTTACGTAAGCATCTTTTGTTCTTTTATAAATCCAGTGGCTCTTTAGCAGTCATAGAGAGCAGGAGGCACCCCAAATTTTTGCCTCACTAGTCTATTATTTTTTAATGAGATAATTAAAAATTACATCCTGCCATACTGAGAAGAATGTTTTGGCCAGATTAGAGTTTTTTTTTCTGTTTTTTTCTTTGCAATAGGCATTCTAAATAGAATATGACTGAAAAATCAATTTGAAGGAAGCAGGGGCATAATAAATTACCTTCCTGTGACCTTCTTTTCTGTCTTTCCTTTTTTCCCTTCACATGAACTCTTGTCTTCTCAATACTTTTGTAACCTACCTACCCTGCAGTCTTTGCTTTTTCATTTCCCAAACTGTCCTAGTTGAAGGGCAGATCCTTCTAAAGCCTCTGCCACAGTTAAGTGATTAAAATCTAGTTTTTCTCCTTTCTTCTCAGTAGGTACAGGTATGATCACTGACAGAGAAAACAGTGCCCATTAATGTTTAGCATAGGTTTGTTGCTAAAGAAGGGTAGAGAAACAGTGTCTGTGTGATGAATAGCTTTCATTGTTTTTTTTTTTTTTTTTTTCTTTTATGTTCCCTAAGGCAATGTTCTCCAGGCAGAATATTTGATTGCAAAATCGGGAGACTTGCATTCTTCTCCTAGTGCTACATTGATTTTCTGTTCTGCTTGAGGCCTTTGTATTTATGAATGTAAAAAATGTATTAAGAATACCTTCCTTTATCGTATGCAGGTCAGTCTCTTGATTGTGATGACAGTTTGCCTGTTTCACAGGAAAATGTGTAAATGTAGGTTTCAAACATAGTTGTAAGCAGCGAGCTTTCCAAGAAGTCATTGGCCTGTGGGTATTAAATGGCTTGCAGTCATGGCAATTACTGAATTTTTCCCCCTGAGATCAGAGCTTTGGGAGTTTTGAGGAGCATTTGGAGTGAGTCGGTCGGCTCTCATGTGGATGGCATACAGTAGGATGTCCAGTGTCTTTTTTTCTTACCTTCCAGCCATTGGGAACCAGACTTCACCATTTCCTCATGAGGCACTGTTGTTGCTTGAATCAGGCATAGTCATGCTTGATCTGAGACTTGTTTCTTGTGTTTTGATCCCTGTCAAGAGACTACTCAATTTTTCCACCATCATAGAATATCTTTTTTAATGTAACTAGTAAGTAATCCATGTGGAGACTCCTTAGTGTTATTTGCTCAGTCGTGTCTGACTCTTTGCAACCCCGTGGACTGTAGCCCACCAGGCTCCTCTGTCTATGGGGTTCTCCAGGCAAGAATGCTGGAGTGGGTCGCCATTTCTTTCTCCAGGGCATCTTCCCGAATTAGGGATTGAACTCACAACTCCTGCACTGCAGGCAGATTCTTCTCCGTCTGAGCCACCAGGAAAGACTCTTTAATAGCATGCAAATGCCCTACTTCTCATCAAAGTATTGCCCTGAACCCGTTACTGTGACAATTATTTTCCAGTTCCTTTACTCCTACACACTTACTAGTTGACATTTCAACATTCTACTGTTAGCAGGGCAAGTGCTGGTTCTTAAGTCAATTTATATTATTGAACCTGAATTTGTGTGTATACACTCAGAGAATTATATAATAAATCTATATCATGTGCATATATAATGATATGACCTTTGTTTTTATACTATAAGACCTTTTTGTGCTGATATTACTGGACTGAAAATCTTAGAATGTTCTTCCCAGCAGCTTGATCCCAATCTCAGCAAGATCCAATATTGAGAGCTCTAGTGAAGTTCATATTCTTAAATTTCAATTCATTAAAAAAAAATCACTTGAAAACATTTAGCTGTGGCTATGAAATGTTAGTAAAGAAATTAGTACTGAAAGTCATTTGCCACCAAAATTAAAGAAAAAAGGCAAGACAGATTTTATCTTAGCTCTGTGTTCATAAAAGAGATAAACATAATGAATACTTGGATCATTTACATAAAAATAGAGCTCTTGAATTTGTGGGAAAAGGAGATACTCCTTTTTCACCAGTTATTATCTAATTTACATTGGGTCTAGTGAACTATTGGGCTTCCCAGGTGACACTAATGGTAAAAAACCCACCTGCCAGTGCTGGAGACCTAAGAGACGTGGGTTCAACCCCTGGATCAGGAAGATTCTCTGAAGAAGGGAATGGCAACCCAACTCCAGTATTCTTGCCTGGAGAATCCCATGGACAGAGGAGCCTGGTGGGCTACAGTCCATAGGGTTGCAAAGAGTCAGACACAACTGAAGCGACCTGGCACTCTAGTGAACTATTCATTTAAATACTGACTTTGGCATTAGAAATGGACCAGGAGAGGGAAAAATAAAGGCATTAAATTAAAAGAAGCATTTCAAGCACTTGGAAATATATGAACCCCTCTCCTTTTGGTTGATTTGTAGATTTGCCCTTCTTCTCTTCTTTTTATTCCTTTAGTCTTTAAAGAAAAATTAAAAAAAAAAAAAAAAAGATCGCACTTTGTTCTACTTAATCCTGTTGAACGCTCTGTCATCTGACAGCTAAATGTCTCACAGGCTGTAAAGCATTAGTTTCTCAGCTGCTCCTTCCTTGACTGTAAAACGCCTCACAGTCCCCTGTTGATACATCTGAGCAGGATGAGAAGGACTACTAAAGAGAAACTAAAAGAAAGGAAAACTCTTTCTCTGAACAGAATACTTTAACATATTCATTTGAAAGGACTTGGTAGCATGACTAAATATTTTAAGGCCAAAGCACAGAGCAAAAAGTTATTGAAATTATTTCTGTGACTATTTAGCTAAGCATCTTATTTGCATCATTGAGAATTGCTTTACAAATGCACAGAGGTTCATACTTCTCATATACCTGTCTTTAAACAAAAGACGATGAATTTCCTTTGAGCAAGGACATGGAGTTGAGTTCCTTACCCAAATCAAGTATGGCGCGACGGGACTGGGAGAGCCAAAGAGTGGTGACCAGTGCTGCCACCAAGAACAAATTGATGAGCTGTCTTTCTGGGCTCCAGAGAACAGTGAGGAAGCATTAGCGTGGTCAAGCTCTGGCCACAGTCAGGAAAAAGCTGGTAGAAGAGAGGGGTGCATGGAAAGGGAAAAGGACGGCCCATTCTCTAACACCTCCATTTTCATGATAGTACAGCTGCCTCTGCCCTCGGCACTCATCAGCAAACAGTGGATTTGCCTTTTATAGTTGCTGGGAAGACTCAGGAGCATGAAGTGAGTCCTCTTAACATAACACATTGGACTGTCCACCAAGACACAGCAGAAACATAACGTAACAGAAACTAACATAACATTGTAAAACAATTACATTCCAATTAAAAATACCAAAAAAGGACTCAGTATCCATTTCTAGGGCATTTGTTGCCAGCATTGCCATAAGCAAAAGAAACTCATTCCCGGTTCATTGAGCTTGAGTCTGGACTGAAACCTGACCTTGTCAAACGATTAAACAAGGAGGTCATTACCCTGGGGTGGCTCTAATGTTGGCAGCCCATGCAAACGAACAAAAACCTAAGCCTGCCAATGCCTCAAGGTTATGAAATCAAAATGCGAAGGGACACAAATCACAAGCAGCCAACTAAGTTTTCATCTGGAGCCAATCAATTTCTTTACCTTGCTTCTACCCTTTCTCTACCAGTCTCTCCCCGGCTTCTGTGGGTGGAGCTCTCCTAACCATTTCTGGTTTAGCACTGTCAAAATTCATCCAATTTTTGCTCAAAGAAGCTCTTAAAATATTGAATCTGCCCTACTCATCTTTTAACAGCCTGGAGATTTTTGAAACATTGATATGGAAGGAAAGCAAAATGTAGAGTCCTGACTTACAGGAAGCAAAGGCTTGAATACAGCTTTGAAGACCATCTTAGAGGCAGAGGAGGGAAGCCTCATCCTGACCGGATCTTCAATTATGCAAATACACCTCAGAGATCACAACAAGAAAGGAATCTCTGAAATGCTCTGTTCTGAGAAAGAAATTGCTCTGTATAATAATAGAAAATGGTATCTCTGTATCATGTCGAGCTACTTTTTCTTTTGTTCCCTCAAGAATGCTTTTATTTTCTCATAAGTAAGGATTGGGATCATTATGTGTCTGAAGTGTTGCTTGTTTTTTTGCAATGTCTTTTTTCTTTTATTTCAGTTGTGTATAAGAGACTGGCAGCTGAGGACCTGAAAAGTTGAAAACTCTCTTTTTCACGGGCGACTGTGAGTCTGTTAAAAGTGATGCTGAGCCGGGCACTGTGTGATGAAGGAAGCTGAACCAGGCATTCCTTGGTGATGAAGGTGATGGTGGGCACAAGAGTGAGCACCCTGGAGCCCACAGTGGCATTCACACAGGGCCAGTCCCTGCAGAGCAACATCACAGAGGCTGTGTCTATAGAACAGCCGGAGGAGAAGTGGAGAGCGAACAGAAAGCCAGAGCAGGGGAGAAACATAAGGGACTTCTGCCCAGAACACGTGACACACAGATCTAAGAACCTGAAGAAATTCCAGTGAGGGCAGCGGAGGCCTTGCTGGTAGGATCGTAATATAGGCATCAATATGAATGTGACTTTCTTTTTTGCCATGTACAAGAAGGCAGAGTTCCCACTTCCTTGTTCATTTAGTAAATACTTAGACAGGTTCTTTAAATATGAATGTAATGTCAGGGTGAGGCCCAGTGTTAAAGAGTTTATTTTAAAACATGACATCATGTCAACATTCGCCACGATCTGTTTTAAAATAATTTGATTAGTTTAGCTGAGCTATACCCCATGAAAACGCTCAATGAAGGAGAAAAACCACAAATTACATTGGGAGTTAGGGAACTTTAAGGAAGAAGCAGGCAAATGTAAGAGAGTGGAAATCAGAGGGTTCCAGTGGGCACCAGCGTCCCCACTGAGGGTCACTGTAGGAAATGACATGCCCGGAAGGGAAGGCAGAAAACGAGGACAGCAGCACTAAGAGTAAATTTCATTTATAGCACTTGGTCTCTGGCCAGTCTGGAATTTATATTCACCGTTCGTTTTTGAGAAGGGCTCACAAATTTTACCTAAAAACAAAAATCCAATACGAAGACAAGAAGTCTCCAATCCGTTGTAAACCTTATAATATTTCAGAGTTAAAACTTAGCCCGAAGTCAAAGGCCTCCAGAGAGATGGTCCGGCTAAAGGGCAGGGTACAAATGATGCTGATGCAAGTTGAGGTGATATTGATGGGCTGTTCGAAAGGGATCTGCTTGCTGTATCAAACCCCTGCCAGCCATAATTTAACGGGACAGAAGTCATTAGTTTGCAGTGTTGTTCTCTTTGTACCCATAAAACTTGTATTTGCCTTTCTTTGCAAGCCTCATCGCTCTGTAACTCGAGATCAGCCAGTGAGTGAGACCTGTCTTAGTAACAGTGACAGCCACAAATCTGGTCTTCTGGAGGCTAATCAACTCGAGTTGTTTCCTAAGCTGCACCTTTATTCTCAGTTCTAACTGAGAAGGGCAAAATGCTATGGTCTTTTATGGTCCACGAAGCTTCGAACATTTGTTTTCTAATGAGAGCAATCATACATTTAACTCAAAAAGGAAATTGAAGTTATAGCCTCTTGTGTAACTGAATCAATACTTTGAAATTTGATCACAAAGAAATCAAGCAAATCTTTCTCTGATTTGTTTGGATGTAGTCTAGCAGTAAGCAGCTAAATCCCTGCCCTTTGGAGAAGGGGTAAATTTAGCTTGAAACACCCAATTCTACAGCCTGTCATCCAAAGCCCTCCTCATGATTTATGTGAATTACTGTGAATTTATGTTCTCACGGTCCATTTCCCTGGACTCCTGTGTCTGTGAGCGCTGCTTCTGTTATACCCCATTCGACTCTAATGAGAAGTTTTTTTTTTTGTTAACTGATAAAATTCACTTTCAACAAGCGTTCAGTGAAATTAGAGCACTTGACCAAAAGTAAAATTTGGTGGTCGTGGAAGGAATCGCATTGTACCTAATTCAGTTTTCCACCATCCTGACTTTTTTCTCCCACTGCTGCTCCTCTCCTTGCATCTCTTTTCTTTTCCTTTCTTATTCTTATAAACTCCTTTCTTCATAATGACACGGGTAGTAGAGCAATCAGCTTTTTCAAAATTGAGATATAATTCACATATGACATTGTGCAAGTTTAAGCTGTAAAATGTATTGATTTGATACCTTTATATACTGCAATATGATTACCATGGTGATCATTATCACGGTTTACAGGGTTAATTAATAGCTCACGTCACATAATTATAATTTCTTCTTTGTGAGAACAATTAAGATCTAGGCGCGTAGCAACTTTGAAGTTTGATATAATACCGTATTGTTGACTGGAATCACTATGCATTAGATCTCCAGGACTTATTTATCTACTAGTTGTAGATAAATTGTAAGTCTGTACTCTTAAACAGTATCTCCCCAATTCCCTACCCCATCCCCTAGTACTGCCATTCTCCCCTCTGTTTTTACAAGTTTGCCTTTTTTAGATTCTACATTTCCTCCAATTAAATACATGGTTTCCTGCCAACACTTGTTATTTCTTATTTTCTTGATCATAGCTTTTGTAATGTGTGTGAGGTGATATTTCATTATGGTTTTGACTTGTATTTCCCTTATGATTAATGATGTTGAACATCTTTTCATGCACCTGTTGGTCATCTCTATGTCTTCTTGGAAACATATCTATTCAGGACCTCTGTTCATTTTAAAATTGAACTGTTTGTCTCTTTTGTCATTGAGTAGTATGAGTACTTTATATATTTTGGAAATTAACCCTTTATCAGGCACATGATTGACAAATATTTTGTCCAGTTCTGTAGACTGCCTTTTCATTTTGTTGACGATTTATTTTGCTGTGCAGAAAAAAATTTAGTTGACATAGTCCCACCTGTTAGATTTTGCTTTTGCTGCTTCTGCTTTTAGTGTCATAGCCCAAATTCATTGCCAAGACTAATATCAAGGAGCATCTTGCCTAATTTTTCTTGTAGGAGTTACCTGACCTCATGTTTAAGTCTTTAATCTATTTCAAGTTAATTTTTTGTGAGTGGTTATTTTTTTGTGAGTAGAGCAGAGGTCCAGTTTTCCCGAAACCATTTGTTGAAGAGGCTGTCCTTTTCCCATGAAGTGTTCTTGGCCCCCTTGTGAAATATTAGTTGATCATGTATGTGGGGATTAGCAATCACCTTTACAATCTGAGCATGCCCTTGAGATCTCACTTTCCCCTCCTATAGCTCACAAAAATATTTGACACGATTAATTAACAGTGCTCTTCCTAAGAGGACATATAAGGAAATGAAATGCTCCCATCTTGTTATTGATAGGAAAATTTCATATTCATTCAGTATCTGATACTTGGTAAGAATCTTTTGTGTATAAATTCTTCCTAAATCATCACGACTACCCTGTGAGGTAGAAATTATTATCTTCGTTTTACAGTTGAGGAAAATAAGGGTTAAAGAGTTGAAAGTCATGGCTTACACGTGTCCATTCAGTGAGAACACCGGGACATCATGCCGTGTGTGCTGGCTTTCCTATGCCACCCTGCCTCTCACGGTATCCTGGACATCACTACAGCACCTCATATTTGTGGATAATCTGACTACTTCAACAGTGCTTTGTTGAACATGACTACAATTACTTTTCAGTTCCTCCATTCAGGAGGTGGAAAATATTTTTCCCCATCCCCTGAATTTGGGCTGACCTTGTAACTTGCTTAGATCAAGTTATCAGTCATATTTCATGCCTTCCAAGAACTGGCCTCAAGATGCCTTGAAGTTTCCCATCTCATTTTCTTGGAACATTGCTGACAGATGGTGAGGAAGCATAGGATGAAACACCATGTGGAGAGAGAGGCCCAGCCGTATCAAGCATTCCAGCTTTCTTAGAAGGATGACAGCAGCCCATTAGACCCAGCCAGTTCCAGCCATGGCCCCTGCTGACTGCAACTGTAGGACTGCACCCAGGCGAGACCAGCAGAAGAAACACCATCGACCTTCAGAGTCAGTGGAGTTAAGAACCGGTACTGGTGAACCTACCGCAGGGCAGGGACAGAGACCCAGCCGTAGAGAACAGGGGACGGGGGCTGGGGGTGGATGGGGATGAATGGGGAGGTTGGGAATGATATATGTGCACTGCCCTGTGTAAAACAGATAGCTGGTGGGAACGATCTGTATAGTGCAGGGAGCTCAGCTCGGTGCTCTGTGATGACCTCGAGGGTTTGGATGGAGGGGAGGGAAGTCTAAGAGGGAAGGGATACATGTGTACACAGAGCTGATTCACTTCATTGTACAGCAGAAATTAACACAACATCGTAAAGGAACTGTACCCCAGTTAAAAAAATATTATTTGGGTATGATATTTAGACATCAATAGATAACCGACATAGCAAGCATTATTAAAAACTCACTGCAAGAATTCATCATGTTAAAGGAAAAAGAAGTATTTAATGTTCATGCAAAGGATAGTCAGGTTAAGACAGGTTATTTCATATGTTCAGATGCTATTATTTTTGTTTCCTAAATGCAATTTAAAGCATATCATAGGCCAATGTGGTAATAAGGTAAAAAAAAAAAATATGAGTGCACTATTAAAAACCATAAATTATTTTAGGCAGGATAGGATTTCAGTTACATTGTAAGAATTTACCAGTTTTATGAAATTTTTTCATTGTTATTTTCACTACATTTTACAGTAGCCATTATATTGGTCTGAATAGCATACGTTTATAAAAATGGAAACTAATAAGGAAAGCAGTTGAAATATAGAAAATTTACTTTCTAAAAAGCCCAAGCCTTTTATAATTAATTGCTTCCCATGTGACCTGTGAGTCAGTTAGACTTGGGTTCAAATATGGCTCTGACACTCACTAGCTTTGTGACCTTTGGCAAATTGCTTAACCTCTCTGAGGCTCAATTTCCTTAAGTCTCAAGCGGCTGGCATAGTGCCTGGCATATAATAAGATTTGATCAGTTTCTCCCCTATCTTAGAATATCCCATACTGACGTTTTAAAAATGAAATAGTGCTAAAATTCAATTTTGGGGCAGGATCATATTAGAGAAAATATATTCCCCTGGTTATAGACAGCTTTTCCATTAATTATTTTGGTTTTCCAAGGTAAATAACAATATTATCTTCAAATAATATTGAATTTGGAGGTCATACCTCATTTATTCTAATTATTTTATGTCTTATTTTTACTTTGTTAGTATTTATGAGCTTGTTTATAAGGTTTTTTTTGTCTTTTTTTTTATTAAGCTTTTTATTTTGTATTGGGGTATAGCTGATTAACAGTGTTGTGGCAGTTTTGTGAACAGCAAAGGGCCTCAGCCACACCTGAACATGTATCCACTCTCCCCCAAATTCCCCTCCCATCCAGGCCGCCACAGGACACTCAGCGGAGTTCCCTGCTGTAGTGCAAGTCTTTTCAAGTGAATTACTTAAAAACAATGAAGAGAGCTTAGTACCTTGAACAGCTAAGAAAAAGGTGATTTGAATTTTTAAAAAAAAGTAGAAGCAGAGATAAAGGCTGTATCCCAGGAGTGAGGAGATGTGATGTGATAATGATGCAAACTAGGCAGATAACCAGGGAAATCACAAGACCTGTCCTCAAAAAATATAGGCAAACTCCACTCCCCCCACCACAATGGTGCCGTAATATATCCTGGGCTACAGTGGTGTCATTCAGAAGTTCCCAAACACAGTCCCTCTCCTCCCCTCTTAAACAAGCTATTTTTATTAAGCACAAGTACATACAAAGAAAGAACCCGACCTAAACTTGGCACAGAAGACAATTTTAAAAGTTATGGAGTCTGTTTACCTCTGGATCAGCAATTTTCAAATGTTTTATTTTAACTTCATCCTACATAAAATATGATATTAGCCTGTGGGAGAAACATTAATTAATAATTTCTAAAAGCAAAGCATTTGCAACTTTTGGTGCTTTAAATATTATTAGTAACAAATTATTTGTCACCTCCTGTTGTATCTCACAGCTAGTAAGGACATCCCAGTGTGCGGTGTCCATATACTTCCCTCTGTAATTCTTTGTTCCAAATAGAGCAAGAACGGAGCAACCTGGTCATGCCACAGGCTTCAGCTTAGGGTGTTAGTTCTGTGACTTAAGAACAACCTAAACGTCCATCAACAGATAAGTGGAGAAAGATGTGGTACATGTGTACAATGGAATATTACTCAGCCATAAAAAGGATCGAAATTGGGTCATTTGTAGAGATGTGGATGGACCTACAGTTTGTCAGAGTGAAGGATGTCAGAAAGCAAAAAACAAATATCGTATATTAATGCATGTATGTGGGATCTACAAAGATGGTACAGATGAACCTATTTACAGGAATAGGGACGAAGACTTAGAGAACAGACCTGTGGACACAGTTGGGGAAGGGGAGGGTGGGGTGAATTGGGAGATTAGGTTTGACATAAATACATTACCACGTATAAAGTGGATAGCAAGTGGGAACCTGTGGTAGCACAGTGAGCTCAGCTCTGTGATGACCTGGAGGAGTGGGATGGGGAGTGGGTGGGAGGGAAGCTCCCAAGGGAGGAGGTGTATATATATATATATATATATATATATATATATATGTGTGTGTGTGTGTGTGTGTGTATTCATATAGCTGATGCACTTTGTTCTACAGAAGAAAATAATACAGTGTTGTGAAGCAATTATACTCCAATTAAAAAAAGAACATATACTGTATGATGTCACTTATATGTGAGATCTAAAAAAAAAAATACAAATGACTGTACATAAAAAAACAGACTCAGGTATAGAAAACAAACTAGTGGTTACCATTGGGGAGAGAGGAGGGGAGAAAGGCAAATTAGGGATTTGGGATTAAGAGATACAAATTCTATGTTTAAAATAGTTAAGCAACAAGAGTATATTGTATGGCACAGGAAATTAAAGCTATTATCCTGTAATAACTTTTGATGGGGTATAATCTGTAAAAATACTGAGTCACAATGCTGTAGACTTGAAATTAATAAAACACTGTAAATCAACTATAGTTCAAGGAAAGAAAAAAAAAAGCGAGCCTTGCAAGAATACTAGCAGTAAGATTGGTGATGAATGTGACACATGGTCACTTTTTGCCCTTTGCTGAGGTAGGGACACTGGTAAGACCATTGAGTCAGGAAAAAAAGTAACCCTGCTGTGTGCTTCTGTTATTTCCATGCTATAACCAGACTCACAGCTCTCCTAACACCAGATGCACAGGTTTCCTATGTGGCAGACAGTTCTGTGACACCAGCTATATGTCCAACCATCCAGTTCAGACCTGACTACCTGTACTTACTGTCAGATCCCACAGGTTAAGGGTTCAGTCGCAGAAGACTGCCCCCACTTCAGATGCCAATTGTGAGTCCCAGATTGTTACCATATTTCTGACCAACTGACTATAAGTCCTAATTGCCACAACCAGCTCCTTGGGTTCAGTAGTTTGCTAGAATGGCTCATAGAACTCAGGGAAGCACTTAATGATGTTTGAATGAGTGAGTGAGTGTTAGTCAATCAGTCGTGTCTGGTTCATTGCAAACCCATGGACTATAGCCAGCCAGGCTCCTCTGTCCATGGGATTCTACATGCAAGAATACTGGAGTGGGTTGCCGAGCCCTTCTCCAGGGTATCTTCCCAACCAAGGGATCAAACCCGGATCTCTTGCATTGAAGGCAGATTCTTTACCATCTGAGCCACTTACCAGTACATAATAAAGGGGCTGCCCAGGTGGCACTAGTGGTAAAGAACCCACCTGCCAATGCAGGGGTCATAAGAGACTGGGGTGCAATCCCTGGGAGAAAAGGAAAGATACGCCCATCTGAATGCAGAGTTCCAAAGAATAGAAAGGAGAGACAAGAAAGCCTTCCTCAGTGATCAATGCAAAGATATAAAGGAAAACAATAGAATGGGAAACACTAGATATCTCTTCAAGAAAATTAGAGATACCAAGGGAACAGTTCCTGCAAAGATGAGCACAAGAAAGGACAATAATGGAATGGACCTCACAGAAGCAGAAGATATTAAGAAAAGGTGGCAAGAATACACAGAAAAACTATACAAAAAAGATCTTCATGACCCAGATAATGACGAAGGTGTGATCATTCACTTAGAGCCAGACATCCTGGAATGTGAAGTCAGGTGGGCCTTAGGGAAGCATCACTACGAACAAAGCCAGTGGAGGTGATGGAATTCCAGTTGAGCTATTTCAAACCCTAAAAGATGATGCAATGAAAGTGCTGCACTCAATACGCCAGCAAATTAGGAAAACTCAGCAATGGCCACAGGACTGGAAAAGGTCAGTTTTCATTCAAATCCCAGAGAAAGGCAATGCCAAAGAATGCTCAAACTACCCCATAATTGCACTCATCTCATACTCTAGCAAAGTAATGCTCAAAATTTTCCATGCCAGAATTCAACAATATGTGAGCTGTGAACTTTCAGATGTTCAAGCTGGATTTAGAAAAGGCAGAGGAACCAGAGATCAAACTGCCAACATCTGTTGGATCATCGAAAAAGCAAGAGAGTTCAAGAAAAACATCTACTTCGGCTTTGTTGTCTATGCCAAAGCCTTTGACTGTGTGGATCACAACAAACTGTGGAAAATTCTTCAAGAAATAGGAATACCAGAACACCTGACCTGCCTCCTGAGAAATGTGTATGCAGGTCAGGAAGCAACAGTTAGAACTGGACATGGAACAACAGACTGGTTCCAAATTGGGAAAGGGATACATCAAGGTTGTATATTGTCACCCTGATTATTTAACTTATTTGCAGAGTACATCATGAGAAATGCTGGGCTGGAGGAAGCACAAGCTGGATTCAGGATTGTCAGGAGAAATATCAATAACCTCAGATGTGCAGATGATACCGCCCTTATGGTAAAAAGTGAAGAAGCACTAAAGAGCCTCTTGATGAAAGTGAAAGAGGAAAGGGAAAAAGTTGGCTTAAAATTCAACATCCAGAAAACTGAGATCATGGCATCTGGTCCCATCACTTCATGGCAAATAGATGGGGAAACAGTGGAAACAGTGGCTGACTTTATTTTTGGGGGCCCCTAAATCAATGCAGATGGTGACTGCAGCCATGAAATTAAAAGATGCTTGCTCCTTGGAAGAAAGGTTATGATCAACCTAGACAGCATATTAAAAAGCAGAGACATCACTTTGCCAACAAAGGTCCATCTAGTCAAGTCTATGGTTTTTCCAGTGGTCATGTATGGATGTGAGAATTGGACTATAAGGAAAACTGAGCACCAAAGAATTGATGCTTTTGAGCTGTGGTGTTGGAGAAGACTCTTGAGAGTCCCTTGGACTGTAAGGAGATCCAACAAGTCCATCCTAAAGGAGATCAGTCCTGGGTGTTCATTGGAAGGACTGATGCTGAAGCTGAAACTCCAATAATTTGGCCACCTGATGTGAAGAACTGACTCATTTGAAAAGACCCTGATGCTAGGAAAGATTGAAGGCAGGAGGAGAAAGGGATGACAGAGGATGAGATAATTGGTTGCCATCACTGACTCAATGGACATGAGTTTGAGTAAACTCTGGGAGCTGGTGATGGACAGGGAAGCCTGGTGTGCTGCGGTTCATGGGGTCACAAAGAGTCAGACACGACTGAGCGACTGTACTGAACTGAACTGGACTCTTGAGTCAAATTAAAGACTACAACAGTCCACAGTTTTCTTGGATTACAAATGAAGCTAGTAAAAGTGGCTTCTATTAGAAACTCAACAACCATATCTTCTAGATAGAGAAAATTCCCTAAAGCGGATAAACAGAGAGCATAAGAAAACATAGCGTCTAGATGTGAGATCATTCTTTTTCTAAATGTGCTAATTTATAGGCTGCTTGTCTTTTGTATCACTCACTCTCAAGATTCTCTTCCCTTCTACCTAATAGTCTTTATAATCTCCATTTTCCACAACTTCTTGTTCACCCATCACCCCTTAACCCCATCTCCTCACAGAAAATATTCTTCAGAAAATAAAGGGAATAAAAATTCCAGCCATTCCAAATTTCTTCTTCATCCAATTTTTCCTTTTAGGAAATGATCACATAAGATGATGTTGTTATTCAGTCACTAAATTGTGCCCTACTCTTTGTGACCCCATGGACTGCAGCACACCAGGCTTCCTTGTCCTTCACTATATCCTGGAGATGACATTAATGGGTTAGGTTCAAGGGACAGTCACCTTTCTCAGCTCTAGAAGGTTTTCCTTTTGACACATGTCTTCCTGCTTTTTCGAAAGATACCATACGGTAGTCATGGCCTAGACATGGAACATTTATGAAAATTGAGATTATCCAAAATAAGACCCTAGAACTGGAGTAAGGAATGAGAAATTTTCTAAATATTTTGTTCTGTATTCATGGACATAATGAGTTAAACTTTTCTTTTTCTCAAATTGCATATCTATAAACATCTTTCTTGATTTTATTGAACAGAGAAATCTAGATCTTATCTGCTGTTCTCCGACAAGTTTTTTTGCTTTCTCCCCAAAGTCCAGAACTAAAACTTATTGCTTGGCTAAATTCCTGTAGATAAAATATATCCTAGTACACTGAAGAGGAAAATAAGGTCAGTTGCAGCTGACCTCACTGCCAAATGCCAGTGAAAAGACCTGACCTTTCAAACATCGTCCATGTTACAGAACCACTGACTTGTATAAAGGTGGCTGGGGAGACCACTTTATGGTAGAGATGTGAAAGAAGTCAGAAACCATTTTTGATTTCGGGCAACAAATTGCACCTCAACAGTCTTTACAGCCAGTCTTTTAAAGAGATAAAAGTTCAGTGGTGTGAGGCTGATAGAAAGACCTTTGACACCCATTACACCTATGCATTTCTGAAGAAGTATGCTCTCAAACCATGTAACATTTATTCAGCCCAATTTTCCAATTCATAATCTCTGATTTGTGACTGGTTAGGGTAGCCTATATTTATGAAAAGAGATACTCTCTGAATCAATTTGGGGAAAAGGCAAAGAGTCCTCTCTGATAACTGCGTGACCTTTTTTCCGTGCACCTTTCTGCTATTTCAAGGCTCCTAGGATCAAGCAGCTTTTTCTGCTTTTGACAACTGTTCTGTTTTCCTGTGGGAACTTTGTCTTATTTAATGCTACTAAAGTATGTAGAACTTAGTTTCTCAATAACTATTTATTGAATGAATAAACAGTCTCATCATTTCATTAAAGGAGCTAAGATAAAGCTTTGGCTTTATCTGGTAGCTCAGCCGGTCAAGAATCTGCCTGCAGTACAGGAGACCAGGGTTCAATCCCTGGATAGGGGAGATCCTCTGCAGAAAGGAATGGCAGCCCACTCCAATATTCTTGCCTGGGGAATCCCATGGACAGAGGAGCCTGGCAGGCTACACTCCACCGGGTCGCAAAGAGTTGGACATGACTGGGCAACTAATGCTTTTATGCTTTCGCTTTCAAGAAGCACAAGTCAAGTTAATTTCTTAGCTATTTGGTATGAAAGACTGATTTACACAGAAAGGAAGGCTGAGAGATAAGAACTGTACCCAAATGTTATAATCTCATGGATACCACCTGAGAAATCGAACCTGCATTTAAGCCCATGTTTGCGGTTCTGGACTTTCATAGTTCATAATCCTTCCCTTCACTTCACTGAAAATGGATCATCCTTTATGTTTCTCGATTTTTTCCTGAACAGTTCAATTTTACCTGTTTCATCAGTTATTTTTAGAGTATCTTTTGCATTTATTCATCTTTTCCTTATAATGCATGCTAAGTTTCGCAGGTATCCCAGATGCTATATTCTTATGAATTGCAGACTTTTCTTTATTTTTAAAATATTTATTCAACTAATACTCTTTAGTGCATATAATGAGTCAGGTGAGGACATAAAGATATTTAGTAAGAGAAAATGAGTTTTATTTATAGTATGAGTCTGACCTTAAATTCTCACTTGGTATACCATGTATTCAAATTTTTTTATGTTAAATACTTAGTGTGTGTGCTAAGTCACTTCAGTCATGTCTGACTCTTTGCGACTTTATGTACTGTAGCCCTGTAGACTTCTGTCCATGGAATTCTGCAAGCAAAAATACTGGAGTGGGTTGCCATGTCTTCCTTCAGGGAATCTTCCTGACACAGGGATCAAACTCGCATCTCTTGGATCTCCTGCATTGGCCGGTGGGTTTTTTACCATTAGTACCACCTGAGAGGTCCATTAAATACTTTAGAAAGTTTTAAATAAATCTTATTTAAAACACCATTGATCACAGGATAATGGATTAAACTCTTTGTAAAAATAGTGACACAGTTTGCGTTTAAAAAAAAGTGTTAATAGTGGGTTAATAATAAGTAAATAAAGTAAAATAAATGTTATTTTTCTGATGCTAGTATTTTCCAAATTAACCACATTTAACAATGCAATATTTGAACTATGTCAAATGTACTTTTGGGGGCTTCTCAGGTGGTGCTATTGGTAAAGAACCTCCCTGAAAATGCTGGAAACATAAGAGATGCAGGTTTGATCCCTAAGTTGGGAAGATCCCCTGGAGGGGGAAATGGCAACTCATTCCAGTATTCTTTTGCCTGGGCAATCCCATGGACAGAGGAGTATGGCAGACTGCAGTCCAATAGGTTGCAAAGAGTCATACATGACTGTGTGACTAACACTTTCACTTTTAGGCTTAGATTTGTCTCAGTTTGGTTATCTTAGCCATTTTTGGAAAGCTAAAAAGTACCTGTAAAAATATATCTACTGATTATAATTTCTACATCTTAATCTTCTTATCCACCTGGTCCTTGAGGACTCAGAAGGAGTCAGGTTTAAACAATTTATAGCTAGATCTTATTGCACTGGGTTTGACAACTTTCAGCTCAGTGTCTTTCCCACAGGCATAGAAACAACTAAAGAAAGCCCCAAGGAGCCGAGGCAGGTTATTTGATCTCCTCAACTTAACTTTCAATTCCTTAAGGAAGGTATTTTTTGAGCCCACTTCATAAAGTGAACTTCGTGATAGAGACAAGCAAAATTAAATCAGGCGGGTTACACCTAGAACTATGCTCACTTTCAGAAAGGCAAAACAGGAGTTTTGTGTGGTTGTTGTCACACTGCATGAGGCACGTTGTTCATTTTTCTTAATCAACATTTTTACATGGATTTAAAATCTGAAGATTTCAAGTAATTTTTAAGACGATATAAAAACTTATGTTTTAAAAATTTCCCCTCTAGGACTTTTGAAGCATGTATAGCATAAACTAACTTCAGGTCAAACACTTTATAATTAAAAAAATGAAATTATCTTGGCAAAGAAGAATTGTTTCCTTATAAAACAGCATGGCTTACACTATGTTTCAGTCAGATACAATTATCTGAATTTGAAACCTGCAGTTGTCTCTAAATATGTCTATCTACCTGTCTTTTAAAAGTTTGCATGTTTTAAAGTGGAGTTTATCAGCTCTTTTTAGCATTTTCTTGAAATGTATAAACAAAATCAGATAGTAATTATATGCTCTAGAAAAATGTTAGAGAGAGTAAATAAACTTCACCTTAAAATATACAAGCCTTGAGAAATTTGTTAAATTATACTCAAACTGCATTATGTTAGAAAATGTTTCCACAGAGAGCTAACAATGAATGGATAAGTACAAGTAAATATTGTAAACAATCTTATTAATAGGCATGACAATGCTCCAGAAAACTCTCATCATTTCCAAAACATACTTTGTACAGTGTGGTCTATTTTTTTAAACTCTTATTTATTTGGAGTCATAAAACATACTATGGAATTTAAAGTATATTTTAAATTTAACATTGGGCTTTTTTAAAAAAATGTGTGTGGCTAAGGAATTTTGTTTTAAATAATACATTTGCACCATAAAGTCTGATTTCTAAGAATCAAAGTAGAGAATGTTCCTAGGTACTAAAAATAGAATTAAAAAAAATAAACTCAAATTATTAGCATGTCTGAGTTCAAATCCAAGAATGATATTAAAGAGAAACAAAGAGAAAGATAGTGTTTCTAGGTAGCAGTAATGGTTTCTAAGAAATTTAAGAAATCATGTAAGATGAAGAGAACTTAAGCTGGTCCCTCAATTGCTCTTGATATTTTTAACAATAATGAAAATTAGTGCCAAGATACCCATCTCAGTTTAAGATATGTTTGAAAGGATAACGGGGAACTGGTAAGAATTTTTGTCTCTGCGATATGGGAGTGAGGAATGAGATCTTGTTTTCTCTTGTGAATGTTTTTAAATGTTCTTACCACAAGAATGTATAAAACTGTTTAAAGAAAATGAAAGAAGAAGGAAGAGGAAAAAGAAGGAGAAGAAAGAGAGGGAGAGGCAAAGCCTCAATAGATCATTAGCTAACAAAGGTATTTTTATAGCCAAATAGTGACTGGTGGTGATAATGGTCACTCACCCATTGAGGTACTGCCTATTCTCACAAGGATGAGCAACCTAGCCTGACTGAAAATACTGCATTATTCTGGCCTTGCAGATCTGATCAAAACTTACAAACACACTTCCTAAAATATTTGAAATTTACTATGGAAAGAGTCCAAGACAAAGGCTGAGTTACTTTTCTTAGACTTTGCTGTTGTTCAGCTGCTAAGTCATGTCCGACTCTTTGCACTCCAGGCTCCTCTGTCCTTCACTATCTCCTGGAGTTTGCTCAAATTCATGTCCATTGAGTCGGAGATGCCATCCAACCATCTCATCCTCTGCCACATCATCTTGCCCTCAATCTTTCCCAGCATCAGGGTCTTTTCCAGTGAGTTGGCTCTTTGCATCAGGTAGCCAAAGTATTGGAGCTTCAACTTCAGCATCAGTCCCTCCAATGAATATTCGGGGTTGATTTCCTTTGGGATGGACAGGTTTGATCTCCTTGCTGTCCAAAGGATTCTCAAGAGTCTTCTCAGTCTTCTCCAGCACAATTCAAAAGCATCCATTCTTCGGTGCTCAGCCTTCTTTGTGGTCCAACTCTCACATCTGTGCATGACTACTGCAAAAAACAGTTTTAATTACATGGACCTTTGTTGACAAAGTGATAGCTCTGCTTTTCAATGTGCTGTCTAGCTTTGTCATAGCTTTCCTTCCAAGGAGGAAGCGTCTTTTAGTTTCATGGCTGCAGTCACCATCTGCAGTGACTTCCTATTTCATTTGTACCCTAGTTCTAGCTTATTCTGCATATGATTGTGTACTTTTATTTATTTACATTTACTAAAATATGTTTGGGGGGAAAAATGACATCATTTTAATATTATACATGTATTGTTCATATGTATATATTGTCATATAGTATATTACATACATCTTATAGTATATTATATGTCATATAGTCTATTACACTTTAATGAATAAAGCTTCATTTGGGAGGGGGCTACATCAAGACATAGTAATTTGCATGTACATGTGTAAATGCATCAGCAAGTGCATTCCAAGTATTGGATTCATGTGCTTTTTGTTCTAGTTATTGCCATATTGCCTCTGTAGAGTTCTTACTAATTTATGCTTGTGTCAAAAAGGCACGAAAGTGCTTTCCCCCACATTATTCAAGGCAAAGTATTAACAAAATACTTGGTATGTGATAATTTAACAAGTGATCAGTTCTCTCTCATTATATTTTTTACTTTATTTTCATGTTATAATAGTGAGGTTGGGTAACTTTTCATATTGTCTGTTCTATTTGTACTTGACTTTCTGTCAGGCAGTTTCTAATGTCCGCAGTGGGTTGGCAGCCCAACACCGTATCTCACCTGAGTTTCGTCCTTATATGGATATTGGGATTCCCTGCATGGGTGTTCTGGTTTATGTTCGGTGAATATAGTTATGTTCATAGACTAAATTGTTTATGTTGTTCAACGTAATTCAAAGCCCATTACCACTCTTTACAGCAGTGATTCAGTGAAAATCAAACAGTGCAGTTAACTTCCTAAATAGTACTTCACTCAAATAACTGCATACAAGTTTTGCTCTTGAAAGTCTTTTTAAAACTTGGTTATACCATAATTTATTTTCAATTAGTGAATCCTCTTAATCTTAACCCTTTGCAGAATAAACTACTGTAATGTTGTGGAAGATAACCTGTGTCATTCTGAACTTTCTCAGTGGTTTAAACCCAGAAAACTGACAGTCTTCTTTAATTCCTCCTCATCATCCACCCCGACATCCCCTCTAAGTTGCCTTGATTTCATTGATAACATGGAATATCCCAAATGCCCTTAAACTTTCTCCAACTTCATGCTCCTCCACTATTCACGGCAATGCCCTCTCACTGTGACTAACTGGCTTCCCCACTCCCATTCCTGATTTTTAATCCATCCCCCACAACTCAGTCAGGCTAGTCTTTTCAGGACATAAATTATTTCACATTCAAATGCTTTCTGTTGCACTTAGGATATGTTTATTAATTTTTGGCTTAAACTTTAATGGTCCTATCTAACTTTCTAACTCTAAAGTGCCCCCTTTCCCTCCCTTGTTCGCTATACACTCAAATCACACTGGGATTTCCCCCCTCTCGTGTATATAAAGCTCTTTATCTTGAAAGATTTCCATTCATTCTGCCTTCAGCCTAGAACCCTCAACATCCCACTCTCTTTGTCAGGTTATAGTATAGTATAGTACAGTATAGTATAGTATAGAATAGAATAGTATAGAATAGTATAGCATGGTGGTGGTTTAGTCACTAAATCGTGTCTGACTCTTGCGACCCCATGGATTGTAGCCCTCCAGGCTCTCTTGCCCATGGGATTTTCCAGGCAGGAACACTGGAGTGGGTTCCCATTTCCTTCTCCAGGGGAAATTCTGGACCCAGGAATCAAATCCGGGTCTCCTACATTGCAGGCGGATTCCTGCATTGCAGGAAGATTCTTTACCTACTGAGCTAGCAGAGAAGCCCTTACTATAGTATAGTATAATGCTATAATATACTCAGAAATAGTATAATTTCTTCTAAGAGGCATTCCCTGTGTCCCTTTCTCCCTATCTCTATTTGATGTTGAGTCCTATATTGTTCCTCCAAAGCACTTCCCACAACTAGTTATTATACATAGTTGGGGGATTTGTTTGATGTCTTTCTCTCTCATGAATGGAAGAACCAAGTTTTCTTACTGTTGCTATTCATAGTGTTACTACAGCCCAGGCAAAGAGGCACCACTATTTACATGAATAAGGTACATCAATAAACAAATTACATGCTTTCTCTGTTCTCTTTATAGTAGTCAGTAAAAACTACAGTTTTATAGCATATAAACAGTCCAACACAGTTTTCCAAATTGTTTTTCTATAATCCTGAAGCATAACATTTTGAAAAACCTTAATAACAAATCACTTAAGTGATTTCTTTTTAAATGAGAGTACATATTCAGTTCAGTTCAGTTCAGTCGCTCAGTCATGTCTGACTCTTTGCGACCCCATGAATCGCAGCACACCAGGGCTCCCTGTCCATCACCAACTCCCAGAGTTTACTCAAACCCATGTCCATTGAGTCGGTGATGCCATCCAGCCATCTCATCCTCTGTCGTCCCCTTCTCCTCCTGCCCCCAATCCCTCCCAGCATCAGGGTCTTTTCCAATGAGTCAACTCTTCACATGAAGTGGCCAAATTACTGGAGTTTCAGCTTCAGCATCAGTCCTTCCAATGAACACCCAGGACTGATCTCCTTTAGGATGGACTGGTTTGATCTCCTTGCAGTCCAAAGGACTCTCAAGACTCTTCTCCAACACCACAGTTCAGAAGCATCAATTCTTCAGCGCTCAGCTTTCTTCACAGTCCAACTCTCACATCCATACATGACCACTGGAAAAACCATAGCCTTGACCAGATGGACCTTTGTTGGCAAAATAATGTCTCTGCTTTTTAATATGCTGTCTAGGTTGGTCATAACTTTCCTTCCAAGGAGTAAGCATCTTTTAATTTCATGGCTGCAGTCACCATCTGCAGTGATTTTGGAGCCCCCCAAAATAAAGTCTGACACTGCTTCCACTGACTCCTCATCTATTTCCCATGAGGTGATGGGACCAGTTGCCATGATCTTAGTTTTCTGAATGTTAAGCTTTAAGCCAGCTTTTCCACTTTCTTTTTTCACTTTCATCAAGAGGCTTTTTAGTTCCTCTTCACTTTCTGCCATAAGGGTGGTATCATCTGCATATCTGAGGTTAGTGATATTTCTCCCGGCAATCTTAATTCCAGCTTGTGCTTCTTCCAGCCCAGTGTTCCTCATGATGTACTCTGCATATAAGTTAAATAAGCAGGCTGACAATTTACAGCCTTGATGTACTCCTTTTCCTATTTGGAACCAGTCTATTGTTCCATGTCCAGTTCTAACTGTTTCTTCCTGAGCTGCATACAGGTTTCTCAAGAGGCAGGTCAGGTGGTCTGGTATTTCCATCTCTTTCAGAATTTTCCAGAGTCTGTTGTGATCCACACAGTTGAAGGCTTGGTGTAGTCAATAAAGCAGAAATAGATGTTTTTCTGGAACTCTCTTGCTTTTTTGATGATTCAGTGAATATTGGCAATTTGATCTCTGGTTCCTCTGCATTTTCTAAAACCAGCTTGAACATATTACTATATCTTAAAATGATTTTCAGCCTTAAACATAGGACAATTGTACCAACATTTTATATATATATGTAAAATGATATTTGTCATTTATGTGATTTGGCATAGGATGTCAATATCCTATCAATAAGACACTTTCTAATATTTTTTATCCAGAGTAATAGAACACATCTATTTCTCATTAATCCCAAAAGAATAGTTGGATGGCCATCAAATAAGCCTTTTTTCCCTTTCTTTTTATTCTCTAAATAATCCAGATACATTTATCATTACAGTTTGGTGTCATTAATTATCTTTCCACTTTATATTACTTAATTAATTTGGTTTCTTACTGACTATTCCCTTGTCTGAGTCCATAGATTAATTCATTTATTAACAAAGTCTACTGGTACTTCTAAAAGAGATATTCATCTCTGTGAAGACATGACATTTTACAGATGCTATGTCCTTGGGGGTGGAAAAGAGAAGTCAAAAAGAAGAAAACAGAAAGAAAAACACTGATGTACACTTAGTGATCAGCAAATGACATATTCACAGCCTCCCCACCCCCACCCAAAGTACACTATTCTCTAAAAAAAAAAAAGAAGTATTTTTAAATAAGTGGTGCTGGGAAAATTGGGCAGCCACGTGTAAGAGAATGAAATCAGAACACTTTCTAACACCATACACAAAAATAAACTCAAAATGGATTAAAGATCTAAATGTTGGACCAGAAACTATAAAACTCTTAGAGGAAAACATAGGCAGAACACTCTTTGACATAAATCACAGCAAGATCCTCTAAGACTCACCTCCTAGAGTAATGGAAATAAAAAAAGAAATAAACAAATGGAATCTAATTAAACTTTAAAGCTCTTGCACAGCAACAGAAACTATGCAAGATGAAAAGGCAACCCTCAGAATGGGAGAAAATAATAGCACATGAAACAACTGACAAAGGATTAACCTCCAAAATATACAAGCAACTCACGTAGTTGAATACCAGAAAAACAAACAACCCAATCAAAAAGGGGGCAGAAGACTTAAACAGACCCTTTCTCTAAAGAAGACATAAAGATGGCTAATAAACACATGAAAAGATGCTAAGATCACTTATTATAAGAGAAATGCAAAAACCTACAATGAAGTATCATCTCACACTGGTCAGAATGGCCACCATCAAAAAGTCTACAAACAATAAATGCTAGCGAGGTTGTAGAGAAAACGGAACCACCTTGCACTGTTGGCTGGGTTCAATCCCCGGGTTGGGAAGATCCCCTGGAGAAGAGAAAGGCTACCCACTCCAGTATTCTGGCCTGGAGAATCCCAGGGGCTGTATAGTCCATGGCGTTGCAAAGAGTCAGACATGACTGAGTGACTTTCACTTCCCTGTGCACTGTTGGTGGGAATGCAAATTGATATAGCCGCTATGGAGAACAGTATGGAGATTTTTTTAAAAAAAACTAGGAATAAAACTACCATATGACTCTAGTACTCTTGCTGGAGAATTCCATGGACAGAGAAACCTGGTAGGCTACAGTCCAGGGGGTTGCAAAGAGTCAGACACGACTGAGCAACTTCTCACACACACACATGACCCAGCAATGCCATTACTGGGCATATATACCCTCAGGGAAACAGAACTGAAATAGACACATGACCACAGCATTCATTAAAGCACTATTTACAATAGCTAGAACATGGAAGCAGCCTAGATGGTCATCAACAGATGAAAGGATAAAGAAGCCGTGGTACATACATGCAATGGAATATTACTCAGCCACAAAAAGGAACACATTTGAGTCAGTTCTAATGAGGTGGACGAACCTAGAACTTATTAAAAAGAATGAAGATAAGTCAGATAAGATAAGATAAGATAGATATCAGTCAGAAAGATAAAGACAAGTATCATATATTAATGCATATATATGGAATCTAGAAAGATGGTATGGATGATCCTTCTTGTGGGACAGCGAAGGAGACAGACATGAAGAATAGAGTTTTGGCCACAGTGGGGGAAGGAGAGGGGGTAGGATCTCTTGAGAGAGTGCTACTGAAACATATACTTACCATATGTAAAGCATTAGCCAGTGGAAATTTGCTGCATGATTCAGCGAACCGAGGGCTTCCCTTGTGGCTCAGCTGGTAAAGAATCTGCCTGCAATGCGGGAGACCTGGGTTTGATTTCTAGACTAGGAAGATCCCCTGGAGAAGGGAATGGCTACCCACTCCAGTATTCTGGCCCAGAGAATTCCACGGACTATACAGTCCATGGGGTCGCAGAGAGTCATACATAACTGAGTGGCTTTCACTTTCAGAGAACTGAAAACTGGTGCTCTGAGACAACCTAGAGGGGTGGGGTGGGGAGGGAGGTTTAAGAGGAAGGGGACATGTGTATGCCTGTGGCTGATTCATGTTGATGTATGGCAGAAACCATCACAATATTGTAAAGCAATTATCCTCCAATTAAAAGTAAAATAAAATCTTTTAAAAGTATTCCAAAAAAGTAATAAACTGAGAACAGGTACAAAATCATTGGTCTTACTCTTATCCAATGTAGCAATTTCTGTGAAATGAATGATTCAATTGCTGTTGCTGTTTGTGTTGTTAAAAATTGCTTTTGGAGATGTTATTCTTACAAATGAGTCTTTAAGGACATTCATGTTTTAGGAGATGCAGCAATATTTTCTTAATTGTAAACTGCATAATAATATGGAAGTTGATATTTCAGGATACTTTCTATATGCCTTAAGATGAATGAATCCTTAGGTATAGTGTTTCAGTCTAATTTTCATTTGTTTCTATAGCCACCATCAATATTGACCTCTTTGTGAATTATTCTCATTTGATATATAAAAAATTCTGCAATTTCAGTACTAACTAATATATAATAGCAAACTTCTTAGATTATTGCCCCTAACCCTTACTTTATAAATGCTCAAAATTGTGGTCCTCCAAAAGTTTTTATTAACTTTCTCTATTCTCTTTTCAATAGCTGGTTTTACAGAAGAAAGCATTGCTTTGGTACTAAGAATATGTAATTGTTAGATTTTACTGAAATGGATAAAAACTAGCAACAATTTATTTATATGTGAAATAAAATGTAAGGGTTAATTAAGAAAAAATACACATGAAAGTTAAAATGTATATGCAGTTTTAAAATTATTATTGTATTGTTCAAATGACAACATGACTTTATTTGTAATTAGGAGTATACTATAATAAAATTCCAGTTAAATATAATTTCACTGAGTTTTTCTTTATAAAATAATAATTTCTATGAGGAAAAGGATTCCTTTAGACTTAAAAAGAAAGATGCATTGTTATCTTTAAAAACACTACATTGAAAATGTTGTAAACATAAGGAAAACCACATTGGAGTTCTGTTGCTTTTGAAAAATTTCCTTTTTAGTTCCGAGGGATGATGCCATCACATTAGTGCCTTATTGATATTAGCATAAATAAGTACTAGCTTTAAAAAATTACTCATTCATACTTGTAGTTCAGATAGTTCAGTCTTACTTTCATTTTTAGATAGTATTTTAGCTTATAGAATTATACTGAAAATTAATTCAGGCAATGTTAATAGTTTTCAAGATCCCAAGGACACATTTACATGCTAACAATTAAAACCATTAATTTTAAATGTATTTTCACCTGAAAAATGTAACTTATCTAAAAGCTGTTAACTTAAACACACACAGGAAAACCTGAAGTTCAATATAAGAATATACAAAAAGTAATGACCCATCACAAAGTTTTGGAATAGATAACATTATTTTTAACCATATAAGAGGTTATATCATGTTTAAAAATATGTCTGTGTTTATATAATGTATATCATCTATATCTATCCAACTTATAATTTTTAACTAATTATTAAGCTCTCCATGTCACAGATTTCTCACTATTAAATGATGATAATGATTCTCATATGTACTTTTGTGTGGAATTAAAACTGAAGCTCCAGTACTTTGGCCACCTGATGCAAAGAACCAACTCATTGGAAAATACCTTGATGCTGGGAAAGAGTGAAGGCAGGAGGAGACGAGGGTAGCAGTGATGAGATGTTGGATGGCATCACTGACTCAATGGATATGAGTTTGAGCAAACTCAGGGAGGTAGTGAAGGACAGGGAAGCCTGGTGCGCTGCAGTCCATGGGGTCTCAAAGAGTTGGACATGACTTAGGGGCTGAACAACAACAATAATTTAGGTTATGGCAGCTAAAAGATTTGGAGCAGTACCATGTATTTAGTAAACTCTCACTAAACATTTGCTATTATAGTTATTAGATGGTCAAAGAGTTCTCAAATAAATATTGAGAGCGGAGCTTCTAAAATCAGCATTACAATTCAGTATCAACATTTTAGCTTTCCTCAAACTGCTTCACATGTGCACAAGAAACATGATTTTCTTCATCCCATCTAATGACTTTCAATAATAAAGGAAACAGCATGGATTATCACACAGGAAAATGCGACAAAATCTTATAAGCAAACATGCTTTGTTGCATTTTCTCAAGTGTACCCAATGAAGGAGAATATGACAGTGTGAAAGACATTTCATGCCTTGTAAACATCTTAAAGTGGATTTTACAAGGAAGCCTGTATGTTAAATCAAAGACAGTCATTTGAATGAGTAATCACTCAGTGAGCCATTCTAAACTGAAAAATGATTTTTGTGGAAGGCCCTGGTCTGACTAATGTGAGAATGAAGCAGTCCGTGTTTTAAAAAAGGTGTTAACATCATAGTTTGAGGAGTTAATCTTTATGTAATTGTTGCCAATGTTGATAGTAATATCCATCTATATATGCCACATTATGGAAATCACTTATGAGCTATGGAATAAAAGCTTGAGTGTCTTTTTTTCCCCTGAAACTTAAAAAAAAAAAAGCTTTTTTAAGATGCAATTTACACATGCAGAATTTACCTATACAATTCACCCAACTTTAGAGAATTGTGCAACTATTACCATAATCTGAGTTTAGAATATCTTCATCATCCCAAAACGAAATCCTTTATCCATTAGCAGTTGTTTTGTAAACCCTGCTCTGCATCTCCTGGGTCAATCATATCATTTTTGTCCTTTATCTTATTAGCACATTGCATTACACTGATACGTATGTAGACTTTAACCAATGTCCCATGACTGGTATAGTCCTATGTGGCCATTATAATCCTTTTTATGTGTTGTTACTCAGATTGCTAATATTTTGTTGAGTTTTATGTCTATGTTGATAAAAGAATATATTTCTATAGTTCTATTTTCTTGTGATGTCTTTATCTAATTATCATTTTAGGGTGATGCTGGTCTTATAATAAATTGGAAGTGTTCCCTCATCTACATTTTGGTAGGGTTTGTGAATAACTGATATTCATTTTTAAGTGTTTGGTAGAATTCACCACTGAGACCATCTTGCATTTATTTTTCTGGGAAATTCCTAAGTTATGAATTCAATCAATTTACTTGTTTGTAGGTCTGTTCAGATTGTCTTTTTTTCCTTGACTCAGTTTCAGTAGGTTTCATTTTCCTAGTAGTTTGTCTATTCATGTATGTTTTCTATTTTGTTGATATATTCTTGTTCACTATGATCCTTCTTATTTCCATAAATTTAATTGCAATGTTTCCTCTCTCATTCCAGAATTTAGTAATTTGAGTCTTCTCTCTTATTTTCTTAATCAGTCTACTCCAAATTTTGTCAACATTTTCAAAGACCCAACTTTTGATTTTGTTGATATTTTTCTGTGCCTTTCTCCTATTTGTTCCCTCTCAAATAATTATTATTTCCATTCTCTTGCTTGTTTTGTGTTTAGTTTACTCTTTTTAAAAAGTTTGGTTTTTCCAACAACATATTAAAAAAATCATACACCATGACCAAGTGGGCTTTATCCCAGGAATGCAAGGATTCTTTAATATCTGCAAATCAATCAATGTAATACACCACATTAACAAATTGAAAGATAAAAACCATATGATTATCTCAATAGATGCAGAGAAAGCCTTTGACAAAATTCAACACTCATTTATGATTAAAACTCTCCAAAAAGCAGGAATAGAAGGAACATACCTCAACATAATAAAAGCTATATATGACAAACCCACAGCAAGCATCACCCTCAATGGTGAAAAATTGAAGGCATTTCCCCTGAAATCAGGAACAAGACAAGGGTGCCCACTCTCACCACTACTATTCAACATAGTGTTGGAAGTTCTGGCCACAGCAATCAGAGCAGAAAAAGAAGTAAAAGGAATCCAGATAGGAAAAGAAGAAGTAAAACTCTCACTGTTTGCAGATGACATGATCCTCTACATAGAAAACCCTTAAGACTCTACCAGAAAATTACTAGAGCTAATCAATGAATATAGTAAAGTTGCAGGATATAAAATTAACACACAGAAATCCCTTGCATTCCTATATACTAACAATGAAAAAACAGACAGAGAAATTAAGGAAACAATACCATTCACCATTGCAACAAAAAGAATAAAATACTTAGGAGTATATCTACCTAAAGAAACAAAGGACCTATACATAGAAAACTATAAAACACTGATGAAAGAAATCAAAGAGGACACAAACAGATGGAGAAACATACCATGTTCATGGATTGGAAGAATTAATATTGTCAAAATGGCTATTCTACCCAAAGCAGTCTATAGATTCAATGCAATCCCTATCAAGCTACCAACGGTATTTTTCACAGAACTAGACCAAAGAATTTCACAATTTGTATGGAAATACAAAAAACCTTGAATAGCCAAAGTAATCTTGAGAAAGAAGAATGGAGCTGGAGGAATCAACCTGCCTGACTTCAGACTCTACTACAAAGCCACAGTCATCAAGACAGTATGGTACTGGCACAAAGACAGAAATATAGATCAATGGAACAGAATAGAAAGCCCAGAGATAAATCCACGAACCTATGGACACCTTATCTTTGACAAAGGAGGCAAGGATATACCATGGAAAAAAGACAACCTCTTTAACAAGTGGTGTTGGGATAACTGGTCAACCACTTGTAAAAGAATGAAACTAGAACACTTTCTAACACCATACACAAAAATAAACTCAAAATGGATTAAAGATCTAAATGTAAGACCAGAAACTATAAAACTCCTAGAGGAGAACATAGGCAAAACACTCTCCGACATAAATCAAAGCAAGATCCTCTATGACCCACCTCCCAGAATATTGGAAATAAAAGCAAAACTAAACAAATGGGACCTAATGAAACTTAAAAGCTTTTGCACTACAAAGGAAACTATAAGCAAGGTGAAAAGACAGCCCTCAGATTGGGAGAAAATAATAGCAAACGAAGCAACAGACAAAGGATTAATCTCAAAAATATACAAGCAACTCCGGCAGCTCAATTCCAGAAAAATAAATGACCCAATCAAAAAATGGGCCAAATAACTAAACAGACATTTCTCCAAAGAAGACATACAGATGGCTAACAAACACATGAAAAGATGCTCAACATCACTCATTATTAGAGAAATGCAAATCAAAACCACAATGAGGTACCATTACACGCCAGTCAGGATGGCTGCTATCCAAAAGTCTACAAGCAATAAATGCTGGAGATGGTGTGGAGAAAAGGGAACCCTCTTAAACTGTTGGTGGGAATGCAAACTAGTACAGCCGCTATGGAAAACAGTGTGGAGATGTCTTAAAAAACTGGAAATAGAACTGCCATATGACCCAGCAATCCCACTTCTGGGCATACACACTGAGGAATCCAGATCTGAAAGAGACACGTGCACCCCAATGTTCATCGCAGCACTGTTTATAATAGCCAGGACATGGAAGCAACCTAGATGCCCATCAGCAGATGAATGGATAAGGAAGCTGTGGTACATATACACCATGGAATATTACTCAGCCATTAAAAAGAATTCATTTGAACCAGTCCTAATGAGATGGATGAAGCTGGAGCCCATTATACAGAGTGAAGTAAGCCAGAAAGATAAAGAACATTACAGCATACTGACACATGTATATGGAATTTAGAAAGGTGATAACGATAACCCTATATGCAAAACAGAAAAAGAGACACAGAAATACAGAACAGACTTTTGAACTTTGTGGGAGAATGTGAGGGTGGGATATTTCAAAAGAACAGCATGTATGCTATCTATGGTGAAACAGATCACCAGCCCAGGTGGGATGCACGAGACAAGTGCTCCGGCCTGGTGCACTGGGAAGACCCAGAGGAATCGGGTGGAGAGGGAGGTGGGAGGGGGGATCGGGATTGGGAATACATGTAAATCCATGGCTGATTCATATCAATGTATGACAAAACCCACTGGAAAAAAAATAAATAAATAAAAATAATAAAAAAATAAATAAATAAATAAAAAGTTTGGTTTCTTAGAGTAGGAGATTAGATGATTGATTTGAGGTCTTTCTTATTTTTAGGATAGGTGTTAACAACTATTACTTTCCCTGTAAGCACTGATTTTTGCTGCATGCTCTAAGTTTTGAGAGCTTCCCTGGTAGGTCACTTGGTAAAGAATCCGCCTGCAATGCAGGAGACCCTGGTTTGATTCCTGGGGCAGGAAGATCCCCTGGAGAAGGGAAAGGCTACCTTCTCCAGTATTCTTGGGCTTCCCTGGGAGCTCAGTTGGTAAAGAATCCAACTACAATGCAGGAGGCCTGGGTTTGATTTCTGGATTGGGAAAATCCTCCAGAGGAGGACATGGCAACCCACTCCAGTATTCTTGCCTGGAAAATCCCTATGGACAGAGGAGCCTGGCGGGCTGCAGTCCATGGGGTCGCAAAGAGCTGGACATGACTGAGCGACAAAGCACAGCACAGAACATCAGTGTTGGAATGTATGTTTTCACATTTAGTCATTTCAAAGCATTTCATGATTTCTCTGTGATTTCTTCTTTTATCAATTTCCATTGGTTAATTACAAGTGTCTTATTTAATTTCCAAATATTTGTAGGTTTCCTAAATATCTTTCTATTTTATTTCTAATTATATCACATTATGGTTGAAAAAACAACCTTTGTATGATTTTAATTTTTAAAATTTATTGAGACTTTATGGCTTGACATATGTTCTCTTCTGAAGGATTATTTTCTATATACTTTAGAAAAATGTATGTCCTGCTGTTCTGAGGGTGGAGTCTTCTATAGATATCCATTAGGTCTACTTGGTTTATATTATTTTTATTTTAAGGCTTCATTTCCTTGTTGAAGTTCTGTCTGGATGTTCTATCCATTGTCAAAAATGCCATACTGAAACCTCTATTATTGTTGAATATCAAATAAATTACTGTTTGTTTTTTTTTCTGACATACCAAGCAATTTACCATTAACCATTATTTTTATATTTTGCATCTTGTTTTCTATTTTCTCCTTCTGTCAAAGTGAAAGTCGCTCAGTTGTGTCTGACTCTTTGCAACCCCATGGACTGTCCATGTAATTCTCCAGGCCAGAATACAGGAGTGGGTAGCCTTTCCCTTCTCCAGGTGAATCTTCCCAATCCAGGGATCGAACCTAGGTCTCCTGCATTGCGGGCAGATTCTTTACCAGCTGGCTGAATTTAATCCCTGGATTGGAAAGATGCCCTGGAGAAGAGAAAATCAACTCACTCCAATATTCTGGCCTGGAGAATTCCATGGACAAAGAGTCGCACAAGACTAAGTGATTTTCTCATTTTGTCAGCCTTTGCAATTTTTTCACACCTTTACTATAATTTTAGCAAAAATTTCTTTGAGAATTCAAAAGTAATGTGCAAGATCAATCTAATTATCTTTACCACAGATTCTTCATCTGAGTAGCCACTCATTCAGAGTATATTTACCACCACGTGTTGAGCATGAAAGTGAAAAGGGAAAGTGAAGTCGCTCAGTCGTGTCCGACTCTTTGTGACCCCATGGACTGCAGCCTACCAGCCTCCTCCGTCCATGGGATTTTCCAGGCAAGAGTACTGGAGTGGGGTGCCATTGCCTTCTCCAATTATTAGTATCGGGGCAATAAAATCATCTGTGAGCTAAGGTTGGCTCAATGTGCTTTCATACCCAGGCCAGATAATATAGTGGATAGCATCATACTCTCACTAATGAAAATGAAACTGTGGTAAAGTTACTTAAATCCTCTTTGTCTCAAGTTTCAATCAATAATAGCCCTTATATTATATGGTTACTATAAAGATTACACGAGACACAAGAGTTTGACCCCTGGGTTGGTAAGATCCCCTGGACAAGGAAGTGGCAACCCACTCCAATATTCTTGCCTGAAGAATCCCATGGACAGAGGAGCCTGGTGGGCTACAGTCCTTGGGGTCACAAAGGAAAGGAAATAACAGAGCCACTTAGCACATTCACAGAGCTATCTGAAGACTGCTCAAACTTAGAAACAAAAATCACCAAAATAAAACAAGGCAAATAAACAACAAAAAACCCATAGTTTCTTTACTGCTACTGTTTGGCAAGCCTTATAATAGTAAAACTGTTGGGAAAGCCATTACACAGTACCATGTAGGGTGACAGAGCCCTAGCTATTTCCTAGACGGAGGCAATACTTTTCAGTATTAATCTCAATAATGCAGTTGATCCTGTGTTTTAAAAGACTATTAAAAATTCAATTTTCCTTACTCTTTCCATTTACTGAGTGCTTACTTACATATATTCAGTATTTTGCTTATATGCTAATAGACAGGTATGACTTTCATTTTGCTAAATGAGAATCTGAGGCCTACAGCAAGTTATGCTGCTGAATCAATGATCACAAAAAGCGGAAAAATAGGCAATGTTGAGACTGACAGAGTCAACGAAAGATTCTCTCCCAATAAAAACTTGCGTACACTCTCATAATGATATTTTACTTAGTCTGAAGGAAGCATTCTTTATTATTTAGGCACTTATGGTAAAGATAACAACAACCAAAAATCATTAACATTGAGTGAAAGCTAATATTGTGGGGAAAGGCACCTAATCCAATAAAAATCCCAAGCAAAACTTGTTGGAAAAAGATAAATGAAACTATAATTAGAATTTTCACTAAGATTACAGTGAATATTTTTAAAAATAGATTAGATTGCTGTATAAAAGATCAGAAATTTCTTGGATAATAAAGTCTATTTATAAAATTAAGGCAAAAATTAACAGGGCAGAAGAGGAGATTGAACCGAGTTGAAAATCAAATTAATAAGCTAAGAAATTAAACTGAAGTCTCTCTCAGAATGCAGTAATAATGATAATTATGAGAAAAAGATTAAGAAACAGAGGAATTGCATTTAACTTGATAAAAGTTATTATTCAGAATTCCACAAACTACCACACATATTGTGTAAACTTTTCCATTAAATTCAGGAGTAACCAAAAATGCTATTAGCACTACATCGCTGAACTAGACACTTAAGATGATCCCACAAGATGAAAAGCAAACAAAGGAGGAGGCAAAACCTTGACTGCTAGTGTTAAATTGTCTGCCTAGAGATTTTAAGGTAATTAACTGAAAAACTTGTAGGACTTGTTCAGAAAAGTGGTCCCATATTAGATCAACATGTACAAATTAATAATTTCCTCTGATAGAGCAAAACTAATTGGACAATGTAATGAAACATAATCCCATTCACAATAGCAATAAGTTCAGTTCAGTTCAGTCGTGTCTGACTCTTTGTGACCCCATGCATCACGCCAGGCCTCCCTGTCCATCACCAACTCCTGGAGTTTACCCAAACTCATGTCCATTGAGTCAGTGATGCCATCCAGCCATCTCATCCTCTGTTGTCTCCTGCTCCTCCCACCTGCAATCTTTCCCATCATCAGTGTGTTTTCATATGCGTCAGCTCTTCGCATCAGATGGCCAAAGTATTGGAGTTTCAGCTTCAACATCAGTCCTTCCAGTGAACACCCAGGACTGATCTCCTTTAGGATGGACTGGTTGGATCTCCTTGCAGTCCAAGGGACTCTCAAGAGTCTTCTCCAACACCACAGTTCAAAAGCACCAATTCTCTGGCACTCAGCTTTCTTTATAGTCCAACTCACACATCCATACATGACCACTGGAAAAACCATAGCCTAGACATAGACTAGACAGATCTTTGTTGGCAAAGTAATGTCTCTGCTTTTTAATATGCTGTCTAGGTTGGTTATAACTTGTCTTCCAAGGAGCAAGTGTCTTTTAATTTCATGGTCGCTATCACCATCTGCAGTGATTTTGGAACTCAAAAAGTAAAGTCTGCCACTGTTTTCCCATCTATTTGCCATGAGGTGATGGGACCAGAAGCCATGATCTTAGTTTTCTGAATGTTGAGTTTTAAGCCAACTTTTTCACTCTCCTCCTTCACATTCATCAAGAGGCTTTTTAGTACCTCTTCACTTTCTGACATAAGGATGGTGTCATCTGCATATCTGAGGTTATTGATATTTCTCTGGCAATCTTGATTCCAGCTTGTGCTCCATCCAGCCCAGCGTTTCTCATGATGTACTCTGCATATAAGTTAAATAGCAGGCTGACAATATACAGCCTTGACGTACTTCTTTTCCTATTTGGAACCAGTCTGTTTGTCCATGTCCAGTTCTAACTGTTGCTTCCTGAGCTGCATACAGGTTTCTCAAGAGGCAGGTCAGGTGGTCTGGTAGTCCCATCTCTTTCAAAATTTTCTACACTTTATTGTGATCCACACAGTCGAATGCTTTGGCATAGTCAATAAAGCAGAATAGATGTTTTTCTGGAACTCTCTTGCTTTTTTGATGATCCAGTGGATATTGGCAATTTGATCTCTGGTTCCTCTGCCTTTTCTAAAACCAGTTTGAACATCTAGAAGTTCATGGTTCACGTATTGCTGAAGTCTGGCTTGGAGAATTTTGAGCATTACTTTGCTAGTATGTGAGATTGAGTGCAATTGTGCAGTAATTTGAGCATTCTTTGGCATTGCCTTTCTTAGGGACTGGAATGAAAACTGACCTTTTCCAGTCCTGTGGCCACTGCTGACTTTTCCAAATTTGCTGGCGTATTGAGTGCAGCACTTTACAGCATCATCTTCTAGGATTTGAAATAGCTCAACTGGAATTCCATCACCTCCACTAGCTTTATTTGTAATGATGCTTTCTAAGGCCCACTTGACTTCACATTCCAGGATGTCTGGCTCTAGGTGAGTGATCACACCTTCATGATTATCTGGGTCATGAAGATCCTTTTGTATAGTTCTTCTGTGCATTTTTGCCACCTCTTCTTAATATCTTCTGCTTCTTTTAGGTCCATACCATTGCTGTCCTTTATTGAGCCCATCTTTGCATGAAATGTTCCCTTGGTATCTCTAATTTTTTTGAAGAGATCTCTGGTCTTTCCCATTCTATTGTTTTCCTCTATTTCTGTGCATTGATCACTGAGGAGAGCTCTCTTGTCTCTCCTTGCTATTCTTTGGAACTCTGCATTCAAATGGGTATATCTTTCCTTTTCTCCTTTGCTTTTCACTTTCTTCTTTCCACAGCTATTTGTAAGGCCTCCTCAGACAGTCATTTTGCTTTTTTGCATTTCTTTTTCTTGGGGATGGTCTTGATCCCTATCACACGTACAATGTCACGAACCTCCATCCATAGTTCATCAGGCACTCTGTCTATCAGATCTAGTCCCTTACATCTATTTCTCACTTGCACTGTATAACCTTAAGGGATTTGATTTAGGTCATACCTGAATGGTCTATTGGTTTTCCTTACTTTCTTCAATTTAAGTCTGAATTTTGCAATAAGAAATTCATGATCTAGCAATCAAGATTCCTAAAAAATAAAAAAAAAGAAAAGGGACACTAAGCCTAACATAATATAAGTCAGACAAAAAGAAGAAAACTATGAATAGCTTAAAAATATTAAAATCATAAAAATCTATCAAAAGACATGTCCAAATACTTGAATAAATGTAGAAACAGATAATTTTTTGGTTGAGAGGAAACTGTCAAATGTCTTCAAATTAAAATATAAGTTTAGTGCAAAACCCCATTGCAGTCCCAACAGGATATTTAATGGAACTTGACATGCTGATTGTAGTATTATTCTGAAAAGCTCAACAGAACTAATAATTTTTAAAACAGTCCAGTGAGTGAGTAATGACCCTATATGTTAGATTATAATCCAGTAATTGAAGCAATCGATATAGATACAGGAATATGCCAATAGATCAACACAATAGAATTTAAAAGTAGAGAGACACAACATATATGAGAATTTTATATTTAAAAGTTTTTGAGAATTGTGTGAAGTCCCTGAAATTGCTCTGCATTGGTAATTCAAAGATCAAACAGGTGAAAGTGCCTATTATTGGGAAGGCATGGAACTAAAATTTAATAAGTTCTAATCTTTTTGATGACACAGTGCTAATGACCTGGATAAGTCATATAACTTCTTAGTCTATCAGTGTTAATGAAAAATAAGAATAATTTAAAAGTCTACCCCCCCCCAATCTTTAATGTTTGAGGGAGAATCAAATAAAATAAGCTATATAAAAATCTTCCACAATTCATAAAATAATATATGGGTGTAATGCTCTTTGGACCAGAATTTTTTTTTTTTTTATTGTAGGCAGAGGACAACTAGGAATTACATACAAAATGGTAATTATTGGGAGAATTTGGAATTTAGAAGGTAAAAGTCATTAAATCATTGCATATTTCCGAATCCACAAACAGCACTCTGAGATAAACTTTCTACAATAAAATGCAAGATACTGATGTATGAAAAATTTGAGAGAAGAGAGAGAAAAACTGAAGAGTTAAGTTTTAGATATGCTAAGATTGAGGCTTCTTTGGGATAGCCAGTTAAAATGCTGAGTAAACAACTAACTATCCAACTATGGAGTTTGTAAGGGAGGCCCAGTTTGAAGGCATAAAATTTGGAGTTCATCAGTATAGAAGTCATTTTAGAAGCCATGAGATCATCACAGAGTGAGTACCAACAGAAAAGGGAAGATGTTGGAGGACAGAAGTGAACAGTTAGAAGTTAGGGAAAATTGGATAAGCCAGAAAGGAAGACTGAAAATAAATAGCCAAATAGGATGGAGGAAAACAAATAGATGTGGATTTTATGAAGGCAAATTAAAAAAAAGTTTCAATACAAGAAAGTAATCAGTTGCATAAAATCCTGCTGATAAGTAAGATGACGATTGAAAACTGATCATTGACTTTAGCAATGTGACAGTTACCGGTGATCTTGATGACAGTTTTGGTGGAGCGAAGAGCATATTCAGCTGATTGTGGGCTTCAGAGAGAATAAAAGGAAAGGGATTTCAGAAAGAGAGCTGGGCTTTAAAGGTAGTAGAGGAATGGAAAGTAGCTAAATGAAGATATGGAATAAAATGAAAGTGTTGTCTTTATAATGGAAGAATTTGTCTTATGTGCTAATATAGAAGGATTCAGGGGGGAGGAAAATGATTAAATTTTAGGAGAAGCAACAATTACTGGAGTAAGTTTTTTGAGTAGGTGAGAATTCAACAATCTAATAAGTGGAAAAGCTGGCTTAGATAAAATTATATTTGATATTCTGAGTTCCAAATTCTAATATATAGAGCTATCCTACTTCTTTATGGCCAGGAACTGAACTATGGAGGAGGAAAAACTAGACTTTTCATAAATTACAAATTACTATTTACCTAAATGTATTTGATTCACATTAAATTTCTAGCTGGGACAGGTACAGCTCTGATACCCCAATGATCGTGAGGTTTACCAATTTGCATACAAGAATATCAAGCTGTCAGATTATATGTATTTGTTGCAAGTATCTTCTTTGCCAGGTTAGTAGTTCAGAGTATTTGAGTATGTGACCCAATTAAATTTCAAGGTGACTCACCTAATCTAGGAATATTTTCAAAGTTCCTATTTCTTGACAAAAATAAAAGACAAATTCTGAAATCTCAATTTGATAAACTCTGTAAAATTGATAAATACCATCAGTTAAAATATTTGTTTATATCTGTAACATCATAGATAATATTTAACTCATTTCAGATAGGATACCCATGCTAGATTAAAAAGCAGAGACATTGCCAACAAAGATCTGTCCAGGCAAAGCTATGGTTTTGCCAATAGTCATGTATGGATGTGAGAGCTGTACTATAAAGAAAGCTGAGCACTGAATTATTGATGTTTTTGAGCTATGGTGTTGGAGAAGACTCTTGAGAATCCCTTGGACTGCAAGGAGATCAAACCAGTCAATCCTAAAGAAAATCAGTCCTGAATATTCACTGGAAGGACTGATGCTGAACTGAAGGTCCAATACTTTGTTCACCTCATGTGAAAAGCTGACTCATTGGAAAAGATTCTGATGCTGGGAAAGATTGAAGGCAGGAGGAAAATCGGATGACAGATGATGAGATTGCTGGATGGCATCACCAACTCGATGGACATGAGTTTGAGCAAGCTCCGGAGTTGATTATGGACAGGGAAGCCTGGCGTGCTGCAATCCATGGGGTCGCAAAGAGTCAGACACAACTGAGCAACTGAACTGAGCCGATCCATGCTAGAAGGTATTAATATTTTATCCCTTAAATCTGTAAAATTGAGAGTATTATGTTTCTTGAGATAATGCTTTGTAGTGTATGCAAAATTACAAAATTCAGTTTGATTACATTTTTAACTTTGTAAATACATACCCAAATAAAAACAAAGAATTGCTACAATGACATCACATAAAAAGGTAAGAATTTTGATGGAAGGAAAGCATTTACCAGCTTCCCAGGTGGCACAGTAATAAAGAATCCACTTGGCCAATGCAGGAGACACAAATGACATGGGTTTGATCCCTGGGTTGGGAAGATTCCCTGGAGAAGGAAATGGCAACCTGCTCCACTATTCTTGCCTGGATAATTCCATGGATGGAGAAGCCTGGCAAGCTATAGTCCATAGGGTCACAAAGAGTCAGATGCAACTGAGCACTCGGTTAACAGTACTTGTATTCTGCCTCCAAATTGACCAGTGCTACAAGGTCATTAATTTAAAACAAGGGGAAAGTGACATATTCTATCTTCTAGTCACTATTATTGTATACCAAATTACCCCAGGATTGAGACGCTTAACACAACAAGCAGTTTTATAATGTCATTCAGATTGGGGTGATTCTTTTTGCTGATGGCCTCGTCTGAGATCACTTGGTGGAACTTAGCTGATGGATAGGATGGTCTAGAGGGTCCAAGACAGCTTCACTCAAACGTCTTAGTAGAGATAGTTGGAATACTGCGCCCAGAGGGAGATTTTCAATCAGAACACATACACATGCTCTCTCCCGCCTATGATCTCAGGGCAGTTGGATATGCTACACAACACCTGATTTTCCTCACGTTGAGCTTTCCAAGGGAAGCAGGAGGAAATGGCTTGGCCTTTAAAAGCAGCTTCAGAATTGACCTAATGTGACTTCAGCTATTTCATATTGGTTGAAGCAGTGGCTGGCCCACTCAGATTCAAGGGCAGGGAATGTAGACTCCCAGCTATCAATGGGAAGAATGTCAGTGAGTGGGTGGCCCTTCAAAAAGAATCCACGACAAACCATCCTCAGAGATCATCAAATTAATTAACTGAATACTTAGAGTTTAAAATTGGCTTCAACTTCAGAGAATTTTCAGAAAACAGGTGGGACGTAAGTTCAATGAGTAAAAACTATAAAGTCAGTTTCAACCTCCTAGAATAATTCTGAAAATAATTGTATGAAACCAGGGATCTCTCTTCCCTTGACAGGAATACTAGAATGATCCAGACAACCTCCTGACCCTGTGAAAAAGGCATAAGATGGCTACTAGTACAATCAGGTAGGTTAGTATTAAGGGCCTCAAGATTTGCTGTGAGTCCAGAGGGTATCCCAGAGGCATAGAAAACTTATGTGCCACGCCACAAACTTGGAGTGGATTGTAAAGATGTTGAAGATATAATCCAAGTTCAAATTATACTTAATAGACTAGAACTTCTCAGAATACTTCCTGAAAATACTTGTCCAACTGGATGCTCTGTTAATAATAGGTTTTCATATTCAATACATTTGGAAATATCACTCTCGACTTTCAGAGAGTGAGAGTTAAAGATACTGTTAAAGTACAAAAATATTTTTTACTTTATGTCTGTTTGACAATGAAACCACATTTTTGTCCCCCTTTTGTAAAATTATTCACTCACTAGGAAATGAGCATGCAAAATTAAAACAAAACAGAAAACAGAACTTAAAAATAGCATCACGATTATAACTACTAACTAAGGACATGTATATAGCTTAGAAGCAGTGAAAAAGGTAAGGAACAGAATTGACAGGAGATTCAATATGGGTACTAGGTTATGAAGTAGTGCCAAAATACCTGATACTTGTTGCAATTTATTAGAAATATAAATCCATTAGAGATGAGTTAAGGTCATTGATCGGTAACATATTGGATAGAGAATTCCTTGAGCAGCTTAATTCTAGATTCTTCATTATAAGAAGGATGTTAAGAAAGAGGTTCACATTTATAGAAGAAATTCGCTGATAAGGGTATTTAATCCACGCCACTTTAAAAATGTTATAAAGATGAAATAGAATGCCTCCAAGGGAATCGATCCCCACTCACAGGAAGCTTCTATCAGTTGGTACACTGCCACTGGGCCCAGGACATGGAATAAAATACGAGAGGTGTATAGAAAATTGCATAGAGATATCAGCTCAACATTTGTGAAACTTGCCAATGCTGTTTCTCACTTTATCTCTTTTGACCCACTCTGTTTTATTAAGCCCTATTCCCTATTTCCAACATTACCAAGCATTGTCCCTTGGCTGGCTTCATTTCACTTAAGACATCCTTGCTTCCTTTTTGTTCATATTTTGACCCCCAGTTCACTTGGTGCATGACTTTTTTTACTTTCCCCTCGGTCCTTTGCACCACTCCTGTGAGCAGGAGGCACTCTCACCTCCAACTCCTTCCCCAGCCTTGTAGAAATAACTGTACTTTCCACGTGGCAACTTCACAGGAGTAGGGTTTAGTAAAATTCTAGAATCTGATAACATTTTGAAAAGATTGTTCTTGAATGTCCTTTCCAATTCATATTCAAAAATATCTTCAGTGAATTGAACTTGACACTAACTTCAGTGTCTTTTCTACATTTTTCTCCTATGAGCCAGATCTACCCTCCTTAGCAAATGTGTCAAAGATGCCAGCAGCAGACAACTTTGAACACTATATGCATCCCCAAATCTCAGAAACTTCTGTAGGACTTCTTAAATGGTAAATAATTAAGCAAAAGCATAAACTCAAATAAGACTGTTGTTGATGGAGCAGCTTCTCAGGAAGCCAAACTGTTTGGAAACAAGTGAGAAAATGTTAGAAATTTTTGTCTCCGGGTGTCACTCTATAAATTTCGGCTTATAAAGATGGGGAGGCGAAGATGAAAGGAAAACCTTACTTGGGAAGTTTGACACCCCAGACATTCGTTACATGCCACATGGCATTGCTCAGATTGAAATCACCTTTGATGCTAATGTGCACGTCATCCTTAAAGTACTGTGGTGGATGAGAGGATAGGAACTGAAGAAAGAATTACAACCACCACTGACCAAAGTTGTTTAAGCAAGGACGATATTGAGCACCTAGTCGAGGAGGTTGAGAATTACGGCCACTGCAGTTGAGAAGCAGAGACAAGATATGCCTTCAAAGACTTCAGCTGAATCATATACATTCAATATCAAGGCCCCAGGAAAAGATGAGAAACTTCAAGGGAAGATTAATGGCAAGAATCAGCAAAAGATGTTTGACAAGTACTCTAAATTATCTGCTAGCTGGACAAAGTCAGACTTCAGGGAAAGATGAATTTAAACATCAGACAATGACCTGGTAAACAGAGGTCTGCAAAATCTTCATTATCAAGCAGTTTCAACTTCAGGAAGGATGTCTCTCAGCTTCCTGGGAGACAGAATTCCTTCTAAAGATACCTCCTTTGGGCTCACAAATGCTAATGACCGATTTTCCACTTAGTCAAGATCCCTTGAAAACCTAAATTTTAGCATTATGGAACTTCATTCATGGAAGTTAAATAATATTTAATACATAAATCACGCATTAAAGTTACTGGGCTTTCTCAGTAATTGATTGTACACATGAAGAAAGTTAATACCATTGTATTTTATCAGTGTTTGTGTAAAACACATAGAGAAAATTCATGTATTAAATAATCATTTAAGTAGCTACATAGACAAAATAAATAATTAAATTCATGCTTTAAATAATGCTACACCTAAATGTATATCTTTACACAAACACTGATAAAGTACACTGGTACATAGATAAATGTGAATATTTATATACATCTCCTATAGTGTGGATAGTAGGGCTGGGAAAGAGGAAATTAGGGAGAGAAAATGTGGGTGTACCCTGCCTTTCTTGTAACAGATGTTTCCAAGGATCTTGAGAGGATACATGCTTCTTCAAGGCACTCCTAAAACATAATTTAATTTTTTAGAACATAAATTACAGGAAATAAGTTATTAGAGTTAATCCAAGCTATATAGCTGTCTAAAAACTACAATGATGAATGAGTATAAAGTTTATTCTTTTTAAATACTAAGGAATATAAGTATGCATACTATTTTAACACTTTTAGTCTTCATAACAACCTTGAGAGTTGGCTACAGTTATTTCACAGATGAACACAATGAGACACAGAGAAATTAGAGTGCTTGATCAAAGTTACATAGCTAAGAAGTATTTCTTTTAGAGCATAAAGTCAGGAAGTTTCATTTCAACCTTCGTGTTCCTAACTAATTTCTCCATTGTCTCCCTTTGGATCATAAAATATCTGAAAACAGTTGTATATATTTATAGTCAATAGTTTGTTATTTAATGTGATGGTGAGTACTACACTTACATAGCATTAAATGGTTCCAAATAGGAAAAGAAGTATGTCAAGGCTTAATATTGTCACCCTGCTTATTTAACTTACATGCAGAGTACATCATGACAAATGCTGGGCTGGAGGAAGCACAAGCTGGAATCAAGATTGCTGGGAGAAATATCAATAACCTCAGATATGCAGATGACACCACCCTTATGGCAGAAAGTGAAGTAGAAATTAAAGAGCCTCTTGATGAAAGTGAAAGAGGAGAATGAAAAAGTTGGCTTAAAGCTCAACATTCAGAAAACTGAGATCATGGCATCTGGTCCCATCACTTCATGGGAAATAGATGGGGAAACAGTGGGACAAGTGGCAGACTTTTGGGCTCCAAGATCATTGCAGATGGTGACTGCAGCCATGAAATTAAAAGACACTCCTTGAAAGACAAGTTATGACCAACCTAGACAGCATATTAAAAAGCAGAGACATTATTTTGCCCAAAAAGATCCGTCTAGTCAAGGCTATGGTTTTTCTAGTAGTCATGTATGGATGTTAGAGTTGGACTATTAAGAAAGCTGAGCACTGAAGAATGGATGCTTCTGAACTGTGGTGTTGGAGAAGACTCTTGAGAGTCCCTTGGACTGCAATGAGATCCAACCTGTCCATCCTAAAGGAAATCAGTCCTGAGTATTCATTGGAAGAACCAATATTGAAGCTGAAACTCTAACACTTTGGCCACCTGATGCAAAGAGCTGACTCATTGGAGAAGACCCTGATGCTCGGAAAGACTGAAGGTGGGAGGAGAAGGGGACGACAGAGAATGAGATGGTTGGATGGCATCACCAACTCAAAGGACATGAGTTTGAGTAAACTCCGAGAGTTGGTGATGGACAGGGAGGCCTGACATGCTGCAGTCCATGGAGTTGCAAAGAGTTGGATAGGACTGAGTGACTGAACTGAACTGAATCTTTTTCCATGTCCAAGATATTAAAATTACTTACAAATCTTTTGCTGATTCATCCACAATTACACTACAGGTTACACTATAATTGAACTGTTGAACAATTACAATTTCCCCCAAAGTACTGAAAAATAAAAACACCATGTTTTTTACTAATATCTTTAGAGAAATAATTTATGTCAAATTCAAATGTCTGCTAGTATGACACCATCCTTTTAATTTTCCAAGAGAGAGATCGCTTCTCGGCCTTTCGGCTAAGATCAAGTGTAATTTTCCAAGAGAGACTTGTTTAGTTCAGTTCAGCTCAGTCACTCAGTGATGCCTGACTTTTGTGACCCCATGGACTGCAGCACACCAGGCCTCCCTGTCCATCACCAACTCTCAGAGCTTGCTGAAACTCATGTCCATCGAGTTGGTGATGCAATCCAACTATCTCATCCTCTGTTATCCCCTTGTCCTCCCGCCTTCAATCTTTCTCAGCATCAGGGTTTTTTCAAATGAGGGTTTTTTCGTATCAGGTGGCCAAAGAATTGGAGTTTCAGCTTCAGCATCAGTCCTTCCAGATGAATATTCAGGACTGATTTCCTTTAGAGAGACTTAAGGGATAGACTAAATTGAACGAGCTCATCTTTTTTTCCCAGCATGTCCTACATTAGGCACAGAAGTAAAATAACAATTATTAAACAAGTTAAGACTCTCACAGATATTTGAAAAGGCACATTTAATACTATTATTGGTATGGCATAATATCACAGCATCATTAAAGATATCACCTTGAATGCAATGTTTGGAAAATCTTTAACAGATAACCTTTAACAGAGGATAGGTCCTTGACCAGCAAAGCTATTTTTTATATGAGATTTATAATTGAACTCTGGACAAACTGTGTTCATTAAAGAAGTCAGCTCAGCTAGTGATCTAAGTTCCTGTTAATGCTTTTAAATATTTACCAGGAATACACTGCTTTCCAATGGTAATGCAAAATGTACAGTGAAAATCATGTATCTTTTTTTATCACATTGAGATTAAGAAGTTGTTAAAAATTTATCAAGAAAAGTGACTTTCATGCCTAATATCTTACTTTCAGTTTTCTTTCCTTCTTATATTCCTTGATGTGAGCTTAAAATGGAAAGATATTTGCAACACACAGTTCATAAAGGTCCCCCCAAAAGCCAAAATATTACTTCTTGCAATGGGACTATTTCCTGGTAAAGCATGAGAAACTAAATAAAATTATCAGATAAACTGTTCACTGAAAATATCAGTTTCCAACAAGATGAAAGTCCTCTGGCTTAAAAGATGATAATGCTTGCTAGAACTGTAGGAAATCAAATGTATGTATGCAATTTAAATGCAAATCAGGCACATACTCTGGTCCTGTCCAGCAATGCAGACCTTATGAAAAACAGGTCACTTAGTTTAAAGAAAATACACCAGGGATGGCAATTGCTGAAAGCAGCCAAACATCTGCCTATAGACTTTTTAGAATCTATTAATTTTGAAATCTTTTCAGTAAGGAAAATGGGGAGTAGTATCAGTATTAAAGCTAAAGAGGATTTTCTTAAAAGGTGACAAAATCCATTACTTTCAGTTGACAGGATTACTTTCCTGAGTATGGCAATTAATATATTTGAAATTATGACAGACAGAATGTATAATATGCTCTTTAAAGAAAAAGAAGTTTGGAATAATCATAATATAATAGGGCATAGGATTCATATTAAATTTTTAAAGAATGCAATTGCTATCATGACCTGCTTTTGAGGGTTATTCTCTTTCACTCATAACAATTTATTTGCCATATATATAGATTTAAATATTATAAAATCATCTGCATTTGAAAGAAACTTGCTTATTTATTTGCTCAGGTCTTGCTTCTTTCTATATAACTTTTGTTTTACATACTATTTTTATTCATTTTCTTTTAATTTCTTTCCAGATGATTTCATTTTTACTAAGAACTTAGAAATGTGCAATTGAAATTACCTGAGTAATTAGATAATGATATATGAAATAATTTTTATAAAAAATAATATTATAATTGTATTATCATTAGCCTTCAAACTAATTCCAAAGCAGCTCTTCTTTTCTCATATTATAGAAACATTTATCTAAGTATTATGTCCATTTATTGCCAAAATAACATTTTACAATATAATGCTGTGTTTACTAAAATCTAATCCATATCTAGAATATATGTTTCCATCAGCCAGATTTTATTTTCAACCAATGGCAGAGTATACATCATAGCATGGTGCTGGTAAAGAGAAATGATTCTCTTTGATTTTGCTAAGAATAATTTATTTTATAAGTTTAGGAGACAATGTCTTTCGTCCCAATAGCCTATCTTGAAATTTTAAATATTAGTCAAAATTACAATGAGAATTAAATTGTCATTGTAGATGATTTTAAGCAGAACTGAATAGATAATTACACTGCTACTTAAAGGAGATATGTTTATGTGATATATTTTATTATTTAAATTCATATTTTAAAACCATAGAGAAATAAATATGATAATATGTGATACTCTTTTTCAAAAATTAATGTTATATTTCTTTTAATAACCTATAATGAAAAATCATTTCAAAAATTATATATGCATATATATATATAACTGAATCACCTTGCTGTGTACCTGAAACATTGTAAGTCAACTATACTTCAATAAAATATACATTAAAATTAATGTTATAATTTAAATAAAAAATCAATAGGTAATGTTGTCTTAATGACCTTTTAAATATTTATGCAGTTATTCATAATTATATTTTAATGACTGTTTATCCTCTTCTTGTTACAAAAGGCTCTATTAAAAATGAGGCTATTTTGATAGTGAAAATACTGCTTTTGACAAAAATAGTGAAATCCAGTGAAATACAATAAAATGGCAAATTGATCTTTAAGGATCAATTTTAAAGAACAAAACAAACCGATATAATGAAAATGAATATTTTTATTTCTAAACTTCACAGTGCTGCGCTTAGTCATTCAGTCGTGTCCAATTCTCTGCGACCCCATGGACTGTAGCCCGCCAGGCTCCTCTGTCCATGGGATTCTCCGGGCAAGAATACTGGAGTGGGCTGCCATGCCCTCCTCCAGGGGATCTTCCCAACCCAGGGACTGAACCTGCCTCTCCCAAATTGCAGGCAGATTCTTTACCATCTGAGCCACCAGGGAAACCCCTAAACTTCACTAGTGTTTTACTATTGCTGGTACATATACATTTTAGGAAAAAGAGTTAACCTAGGATTTAGAGGTTAGTATTTTAAATCTTTTTATATTGAGGTAAAATTTACTTATTTTGTGTGCATAGATCTTGAGTGTGCATTTTAGTGAGTTTTGGTAATTATATAAACTCACGAAACCACCATCCCAATCAAGATACAGAGCAGTTTCATCACCTCAGAACGTCCTTCGCATCTGTCTCTTCAATTTCCAGGGCACAAAGGCGACCACTGTTTTGGTTTCTGTCATCACATATTTGTTTTGCTTATTTCTATCTTGATTCAATTAGTATTAAGAATTTAACACTGTAATTTTTAAAAGTCACTCTTATTGTGCCATTTTTCAATATTCCTAAATAGTATCTCACTATATGAAAATACCGTTTTTTAAAAATCATTCTCCTGTTTTGGAGGTATTAGGTCAGTTCCATTTTCTTTTTTACGTTTTATGAATATAGATGCAACAAGCCATCTTGAATATGTCTTTTTGTGGCCCGTGTTTTAACTGAGGGTCCGTGTCTAGAAATGGATCACAGAGTAGACAGAGACTTAACTGTATATGAAACAGCCAGTTCTTAGGAGTCATTGCACCATGTGAAACTTTAGCCAGGAATGCGTGAGAGTTACTGTGGCTCTGCGTCCTCACAAACTTTTAGGTTTTGGACTCTTACATTTTAGTCATACTAGTGCATAGGAAATAAGAAACCTACAGGTTAGTTTTCTGACTAGAAATTATTAGAACAGCTCCTGGGTTAGCATGGTCAACAGGTAGTATTTCATGGACCTATATTATACTACATGGGCTTCCCTGGAGGCTCAATGGGTAAAAGAATTTGCTTGCAATGCAGGAGACCAAGGTTCTATCCCTGGGTAGGAAAGACCCCCTGGAGAAGGAAATGGCAGCCCACTCCAGTATTCTTGCCTGAAGAATCCCATGGACAGAGGATTTCCATGGGCTACAGGACGTGGGGTTGAAGGAGTTGGACATGACTTAGCAACTGAACCACCACCGCATTATACTATACCCTTTATAAACTAAAGTTATTGTTACACTTTATAAATATATTATGAACACTTAATGAATATTTAAAATTCAAAGTATAATTTAAAAATAAGCACATAAATTTTGAGGAAGATATTCACCAACAAAAGTATAACAATGGTTCTAAAAAGTGTAGTAGAATTCTGTCTTGATTTTGAGGAAATTTCCATGAAGTATGGCTTTGATAGGGCTGAACTACGGAATAATTTTGAATTATACACAATTAATCTTTTGAAATGGAACATGCAAAACAAGCCAGTATCAGAGAATCCAGCATTCAGAGCAAAAAAATATCCTTGGTCCAGGAGAAGTTCTTGATAGACATCAAGAATGAAGGAGGGAAAGATCTATCTAGCATCCTGAACTTGGGTCTAGATCCAAGGTGCTGAATCCAGAAGTGAACCATGAACATGGTACTAGATGTAAGCAGTTGGCTAATACTGGTTCTGCATAACTCAACCCCGCCCCCCGCCACTGCCCCAAGAATACGTACAGGGAAAATAAATCAACTTTGCAGACTTTGCCATTATTACAGAACAAGATAAAGTTGTATTTCTTTTAAGGCTCAGCTAAATGAATATATTTAAAATATATTTACTATAAAAGGAGAAAGAGGAGGAGGAGGGTGGGAGAGGGAGGAGGGGAAGAGGGATGGGAGAAAGAAGAATTTGAAACCATCTGCTGTGAATTTCAAAAGCTGCAAAAAGACAAACTTTCTAAGTAACATGGGCTTCCCTGGTGGCTCAGAGGGTAAAGAGTCTGCCTGCAATGTGGGAGACCTGGGTTTGATCCCTGGGTCAGGAAGATCCCCTGGAGAAGGAAATGGCAACCCAGTACAGTATTCTTGCCTGGAGAATTCCATGGACAGAGGAGCCTGGTGGGCAACAGTTCATAGGGTTGCAAAGAGTTGGACATGACGGAGCGACTTCACTTTCAAGTAACATTAACTGAAATGTAAGAACTGCCTGATATATAAATATAACAGTCTGAGTTACCAGTTAAAACTAAAAAGTACCATAGGGAAATAAGGGAAGAAAAAAGAAAAGTTAAAGGTGATCAAAAGAAAAAAAAGTACACCGTAAAAAGACAGAATTGATTATGCAAAAATCCAGTGGCTTTCCAATTCACTCAGAATAAGAATCCAAATTCTCAACTGTCCTTAACTATAAGATTTGGTCCCCATAACCTCTTCGACCTCAACTTCTACACATCTACATTCCCCCGCCCTTCTTTTGTTAAGCAAGATTTTGCCTGGGGCCTTGACTGTCTGCTCTACCTCAAAAGCTTTTCTGCCTGATATTTCCACTTCTGGTTTCCTCAGTCTGCCCAAACTTATCTCAGGAATTCGTCATCTCTTCTGAAAGTAATGCACAAACCACAGTCACACCACCACTTTAAATCTCTTCCCTCTTTAACTTTTTCCTTTTGTTGGTGGCTCAGTGGTAAAGAATCCGCCTGCCAATGCAGGAGACACAGGAGACGCAAGTTTGATCCCTGGGTCAGGAAGATCCCCTGGAGAAGGGACTGGCAACCCACTCCAGTATTCTTGCTTGGAAAATTCCATGGACAGAGGAGCCTGGCAGGCTATATAGTCCATGGGGTTGCAAAAAGTCAGACACGACTTAGCGACTAAAACATTTGTTCTTATCACTGCTGCATAGTGTGTATAACATACTAATCTTTAGTAGAAAACTGCAGCAGCAGTTAACCACCTTTGGAATGGATCTCTTCTCTTCTTTTTTCCCTCCCTGGAAGCTAACTCTATCACCTATAAGTTACAAAGTAGCTTTACTATTCCTAAAAATCTAAAGCCTTTTGCTTGGGGCTGAATGCTCATTTTCAAGAGACAGAAAAAGACCACTTCTCAGTAATTCCTGAGTTTAAATAATATTTAAAACTAGTGTTCTTCTGCAGACAGCAGGAATTTAAAAGTGAGAAAATTGTATTCTCAAAATAATAAATACAATATTATACTCAAAAGACTCATTTTATAAATACTCATTCAGTTTGTTGATTCTTTAAACAACCATGTTAAGAGCATTATTTTAATAACCAATCTCAAAAGTTTTATTCCTTAGACTACCAGCTTCTCAAAAAAAAAATAATAATTTTATAAGAACAAATTGCAACCGGCAGTATTGCTTCCTCTTAATTCCTCTCTCTCTCCCTCTCTCACATGGACACATAGACTCATACAGACTCACAAATATAGGAATGAGGTACTAGAATAGATTATATGGTATTTTATAAGTATAGCACTTAAAACTTATTTTTAAACAAATACGAAAATATGGTATTCAACCTTCTATATTATATTTCTTAGGAATTATCTAATGCAAAGTTGTTGCTAAGTAGCAGTTGGGCTGTAAACAGGTTGACATGTTTTTCAATGTGATGTATACCATTGGTGGCAAAAGGATGCAGCATTTTAAATCCAATTCCCATACACCAAAGCATTCAGAAGAAAAAGCTTCCTTTTCCTTAATCATCAAAGGAAAATCCTAAGCATCAGTTTGATTGGAACAACTGAGTTCATATATGCACTCAGGAACCAACTATTGGGCATAAGAAATTGTGTTATACTGAGGAATTAGGCCATTAATGGCCCTAATGGCTGTTACTCAAAGGACAGGGGTAGAAGGGATGCAGAGAAGACAAAAAATTGACATCTAATTACAGAACTTACATATACTCTTTAATTCTATTAATTACTCCACAAACAAATGTTTATTGAGTCTTTAATGACTTGCAGGCACGAGTGAGGCAGAGACTGAGAGAAATACAAAGAAATATGCAGAGTCCTGACCTTTTGGAAATACTAACAGACAGTTTGATTTTAATCACAAAGACATTCTTCTTTCTCAAGATTACTTTGGCTATTCGAGGTTTTTTGTATTTCCATACAAATTGTGAAATTCTTTGGTCTAGTTCTGTGAAAAATACCGTTGGTAGCTTGATAGGGATTGCATTGAATCTATAGACTGCCAGATCTGAAAGAGACACGTGCACCCCAATGTTCATCGCAGCACTGTTTATAATAGCCAGGACATGGAAGCAACCTAGATGCCCATCAGCAGATGAATGGATAAGGAAGCTGTGGTACATATACACCATGGAATATTACTTAGCCATTAAAAAGAATTCATTTGAACCAGTCCTAATGAGATGGATGAAGCTGGAGCCCATTATACAGAGTGAAGTAAGCCAGAAAGATAAAGAACATTACAGCATACTGACACATATATATGGAATTTAGAAAGGTGATAACGATAACCCTATATGCAGAACAGAAAAAGAGACACAGAAATACAGAACAGACTTTTGAACTTTGTGGGAGAATGTGAGGGTGGGATATTTCAAAAGAACAGCATGTATACTATCTATGGTGAAACAGATCACCAGCCCAGGTGGGATGCACGAGACAAGTGCTCCGGCCTGGTGCACTGGGAAGACCCAGAGGAATCGGGTGGAGAGGGAGGTGGGAGGGGGGATCGGGATTGGGAATACATGTAAATCCATGGCTGATTCATATCAATGTATGACAAAACCCACTGGAAAAAAATAATAATAATAATTAAAAAAAAATAATCACAAAGACATACAAAAAGATGGGAATGCAGCAAGTTCTAAACTATTAGGCATTGTCTTAGAGCAATGAGAGTTCAAAGAAAATAAGGCTGGAGCAGGTGTACCATGCATGCTACTTAAAAGTATACTGGGGCTAATATATAAAATGGAAATATGTGGCTGAAAAAAATTATGTGTCTTTTATTTATTTTTGTTGTTTTACAACTTTTTATCTTGAAATAATTATAGATTCACAGGAAGTTACAAAAAATGAAGAGGGAGGTCTTGTGCACCCTCTGCCTGACAGTAACATCTTGCATGACTGTAGCATGATAGCCAAACCAGGGAACTGACCCTGGACAATGCACAGAGCTTATGCAGATTTCACTAGTTTTATATGCACTCATTTGCATGTGTACGTGTGCGTGAGATGCAGAGCTGCGTACCCACCACCACGGTCAATACAGAGCACATCTCCATCAGCAGAGAGCTGCCTCAGGCTGCCCATTACTGTTCTCTTTCTGTTCAGGTTTTAGAATTCCTTATGTATTCTATTCCTCGTTATAATTCTTTTGATGCAACAGTAGTTTGCAGATAGTTTCTCCCAGTCTGTGGCTTGTGTTTTCTTCTTCTTAATTGGGTATGAGTGTGTCTTTTAAATCGGGTTAGTAATTTTTTAAACGTTGGTAGAATCTTTATTTAGGACATTTTAATCCAGCCATTATATTCATATACATGCATAGGGAGATATCTCAAGTTACGTTCACAGAATGTCAATACTTACTACTTGTGAGTGGTAAGATCTGGAATAATGTGTTGCTTTCCTAATGTTTGTATATGATCTGAATTTTGTAACGGGTATGTATAATTTTTTTTAAAAAACAACAAAGCGATTGAAAAAAGATGTGTGATTTGTATGAGAAGAGAGAAGATGGGAGGTAATTTTAGGCAGGAGAAAAACATTCCTGACAGAGACACAGAAGTGGGAAATAGGAAAGAAATAAAGAAAGGAAAAGACAAGACTGACCCAAAGAGCAGGTAGAGGGAGGTGAGCCATAGGGCAAGGGAGCTTGAAAGACCACCAAAACTTCAGATTATATGGTAGATGTAAAGAGTGATGATGCTAATAAAAATCAGTTCAGTTCAGTTTCTCAGTCGTGTCTGACTCTTTGCGACCCCATGGACTGCAGCACGCCAGGCCTCCCTGTCCATCACCAACTCCTGGAGTTTACCCAAACTCATCTCCATTGAGTCGGTGATGCCATCCAACCATCTCATCCTCTGTCATCCCCTTCTCCTCCCACTAATAAAAATAAGAATTAATTTTCAAGGTGTCAACCAAATAATCTGATGATGTGATTTAATAGAAGGTGAAGAAATTGGGAATATTCATATATTGTAAAGTTGTTTTTATTAAAAAATATATATATACATATTCTTTCCAAAATGCTGAAATTGCAGTATATTAAATTCCCTGTACACATTTAGCATTTATTAATCTTGATAGTAAAATTTTAAGCTACATGCTTAGTATAATGATTAAGTATGTAAGCCAAACTGTAAATTACATTTTTTTCCATGAAACCAAAACATATATATTCTCTTTTCCTCTAAGATGATTATAGTAACAACTGTGCTAATTGTGTGGCATAGAGCCTTTCACAACACTTTTTTTTTTTTTTGGCATGACATGTTATAATTAAAGAGTCATATTTTAATTTAGGAGGTTACCTAAATAATAACACATTTCAACAATGACAATGCCAATTTCAGAATTTCTGTTATATATGCTAAAATTGGAATATTAAAAACTGGCTTGCATTGATTTCAACAAAATGTTTTTCAAAGATGAAAATTATCTACAATATTTGACTTGTAGAATCAATAATTTTAGAAGAAGCTCACAAATTATGCAGTTCTATGTTCTCATTAAGATTAGAAAATTAAGGCACAGAGAAGATGTGATTTATCTGAAACTGCACATTTTAAATGTTTACTCAGAATCTAACCTCAAGTTTTAACTCCAAATCCAGCATCTTTTCCACTGTACTGTTCTGTGTGTTAGATATAAAAGCTGATTCTAGTGAAATTCACTGAAATGAGAATCCATACATGACACCTCAGTCTTTATTGGTAGAAATTCCTTCATGACTTATTCATATGTTCTGTGTATAATTCCACTGAGCTACAAAGAATATGAATTTTTCTTAGAAGCTGAGACCAACTGTTAGCATGAGTGTTAGAATGCAGAATGCAGGACTGAAATAGCTTATTAGAAGACCACATATCATGAGGAGTTACTGACATTTCTTCCTCAAACACCAGGGCTCAGGCTTGAAGCATTTCTAAGACTTACCAGGGAAAATGCAAGCTCAAAATCCAAACAGCTTTGGCACATGTAACTCTACAAAGAGTGGCACAGTCATTCATTAACAATAAATGAAGTAGTAAAAAGACAAAACTGCCTTTCCACAGACACCTAGCTTTAATCTTTTTAATAAATACACTCAATAGTTAAATTGCTGTCCATGATGTCTTACTAATTCTATTCTATCATTTACATTACTTCAGAAGAATGTGATATATATATACACACACATACATACACACACACACATATACATATGCTAGGAACTGCTTTGACATAGAAAGGGAATCTGGGACCACATATTTTCAGAAAATACTCTCTATAAGCCTCCAGATTGGTGAAACACAGATGCATCACATACATGATATCACATACATGATGTAACAGCAGTTACTTCCATGATTTATTTGCTGTATGTATGTTAGTTGCTTAGTCATGTCCAACTCTTTGCTACCCCATGGATTGTAGCCCACCAGACTCCTTGGTCCATGGGATTCTCCAGGCAAGAATACTGGAGTGGATTGCCAGTCCCTTCTTTTTTTTCTTCTTTTTTTATTATTATTATTATTTTTTTTTTCCAGTGGGTTTTGTCATACATTGATATGAATCAGCCATGGATTTACATGTATTCCCAATCCCGATCCCCCCTCCCACCTCCCTCTCCACCCGATTCCTCTGGGTCTTCCCAGTGCACCAGGCCGGAGCACTTGTCTCGTGCATCCCACCTGGGCTGGTGATCTGTTTCACCATAGATAGCATACATGCTGTTCTTTTGAAATATCCCACCCTCACATTCTCCCGCAGAGTTCAAAAGTCTGTTTTGTATTTCTGTGTCTCTTTTTCTGTTTTGCATATAGGGTTATCGTTACCATCTTTCTAAATTCCATATACATGTGTCAGTATGCTGTAATGTTCTTTATCTTTCTGGCTTACTTCACTCTGTATAATGGGCTCCAGCTTCATCCATCTCATTAGGACTGGTTCAAATGAATTCTTTTTAATGGCTGAGTAATATTCCATGGTGTATATGTACCACAGCTTCTACAAGGGATCTTTCCAACCAGGGATGGAACCTGGGTCTCCTGCATTGCTGGTGAATTCCTTACCACCTGTACCACCAGGGAATCCCTATTTGCAGTATAGTTGGCTTATAATTCGGTTTTACCATGACAACACTTAAAGATAAACTAAGAACACATTATCATCCATTATAGAGATGGAAGCATCATCTAAGTCTTAAGGAGACAGACTAATGCAGGATATTACAGCTAGAAAGCTGAGGTCATAGCCGTGGAATTCAACTGCTTTGACTTAAGCTGATACTCTTTCCACTTTTTTTTTTTCTTCGCACAACAGCCAATGTTTATGTAGTTATTTGTATTTTAAGTCTTAGCAACTTTTATAAATTTAGAGAAAAGTGTTAGATTGAGTTCTGTGTTAATTTTTTTCCCTCATTACTACAAATGTGTAACTACTCATTTAGGATAAATTAAAACACAAAAGGCAAAATTTAATGACACGAGAGTTAAATAATATGTGTAAAATTAACCCATACGATGACTTTCCTAGTTATGGATTATATTTTCCCCTCCTAAGTTCATCCAAATTCATTTTGCACTTGGTTCTTAACTACTAGAAAAAAAAAAAAAAACAACAATTTATAAGCCAAAGCAAATTTTCCCTCTCATTAATAATTTCAAATACTCCTTACATAAAATTTTCTGACTGGTCCAAGAAAAATAAAGATGAAAAGTTTTGCCTAGTCAATAACAGAAAGTGAAGAAAATCAATTTAGAAAGTGTGTGTGCTATAGATAGACAGATATACATATTTATGTGCAATTCAACTTGAAATAGTTTTAAATTTAAATTTATTTAAGTTTAATGGTCTAGGCCCACATTATTTATAGTTTTGCACAAACATTAGGGCATTGCTGTAATCAATATATGTTGAAAGTAGATTTAAGCCTGGAGTTCTTCTTCATATTATTTGTAAGATATTGGAGTTTAGGTATGTGGACTGTGGTGGTTAGAGGCACATTATATTTACAACTAAGCTTAAAACAGTGCAAGCATATTAAGTGGTCTAAGACACAAACCATGTTTATAATCTATTTAACAGAATATCACTATCAATCTCTAAAAATCCTAAAAAAATTTTAAATGCAATTACATAGGTAAATCTACTTTTTCTAATATTAATTCTTGCTAAGTGAATCTTTAAAGGTATAAAGTATGTAACTAGTTTGGTAAAACATCAGAAACAATGTATTTATAAGGATTTCATATGATATAAATATTACTAGTGAAATTCTAGTTATCAAAAAGAAATACTAGCCAGACATAAACATAAACTCTGGCTTAATTCCATTTTTATATTATATACTTATAGGAAAGAAGACCATTAAAAAGTATTTAAAATAAATAAATAAGTGGGTTTCACTATTTTAGTAGTATTTATTCTAAGTTGTGGAGAAGGAAATGGCAACCCATTCCAGTATTCTTCCTGGAGAATCCCACGGACAGAGGCGCCTAGAGGGCTACAGTCCATGGGGTCACAAGAGTTGGACACAACTTAGCGACCACACCACGACCACCACCATTCTAAGTTGAATATTTGAACTATTTTTGGAGTTGAACTGATGTATACATTGACTAGTGACTGTTTCAAATTGATTCAGATAAAATTATGGCTTGCATTTTCATTTAGGAAATTTGAGAAACCACATGTAAAAAATCTAGAGTATAATGCTTTCAACAGTTTTGCTTGAAAGCAAATTTATCTTCTGGGAAATATTCATATCTCATAAATGTAGGCAAGACAAGATTACACACAGTAAATCTGGATCTGTTAACTATAACTCTCCTCCAATTGCAAAGTAGACAAATAAGGAAAAAATTACGCTTGACTCAACAAGATTGTGAAACTAAAATATCTTATTGAAAAGCTTCAATTGAAGAGAAATTGATTGCTTTTGTGGTACTTCTACTAGTGAGAAAGAATAGAAATGTTTATTTTATCCTTTGTATCCTTTCTATAAAACCGTCTAGGTTTCCTTTAGGACAAGTGATGCAGAGAACTCTTGGAGTATGACAGTATCCTTAAAGGTCCGTGCATCCAACCTCTTTCATAAAGTGGGGGAGTTCTGCAATACGCCAGACAATGGTCTTTTCTCTTGTTATATTTAACAATGCTATAATTTTCTTCCTATGCCTCTCATTCTTCATGATCGTCATGTCCATTTCCCTCAGCAGTCCAGAGCTCTTAGTTACCATTTTCCGGATAATTACTATCTAATCTCCCAGAATGGCACAGAAAAACTGAACAAAGTATTTCAAATATGTTCACATCAGCGCACAGGACAGTAATGCCACCCTAAATAAGAGCATTTTTTTTTGACATGGAATTATAATTGGATTAATCTTTTATAGGTATGCCTCGGGCATCACATGAGCTTACCTTATGTTAACCTCTTGAACCCTGAATTTGTATAGTTAAATTTAGATGGAAATACAGGATTTTCTATTTATTTTAATTCAAGGTCATTTTGTCTGTATATCAAATAAAAATTTTATAACCATCCATCCTGTCTTTTTCTTATCTAGATTGTATTAGACAAGATCAAGAAGGACAAATAACTGGAAATTTTGCTCTAGATTGACATTAATCCTATAGCCGACACTCTTAGTCTTAACCTGTTTTCCTGTCTAAGGGCTTCCCTGGTGGCTCAGCGGTGAAAGAATCTGCCTGCAATGCAGAAGCCACAGGAGCTGCAAGTTTGATCCCTGGGTTAGGAAGATCCCCTGGAGGAGGAAATGGCAGCCCACTCCAGTATTCTTGCTTGGACAATCCTATGGACAAAGGAACCTAGCAGGGTACAGTCCACAGGGTTGCAAAGAGTCAGACACGACAGAAGAGACTTAGCACATGACTGTCTAAACCACATCTTTGATCAAAAAGTAATTCATTAATTCACTCAACCCATTTATCGTGGACCTGCTCTCTACCAACAAGTCATATTTGTCTTTTGCAGCAATATGAAAAAACAGATTAATCACTTGTGGAGTTTAACTAATAAACAAATTAAAGCCTTATCAAGTACAATATGTATTATACCTGTAACATTTATCTTGTCTACTAGTTTGCTAATCCTACTGAAAGAGAAAGGTTAGTTTAATATGACGTATTCTTACTCAATTCTTTCTTCCGCAAAATTCTCAGTTCAATTACATGTTCTTGACTTTAAAACATCCTGTTCCAATGACACAAGAGAAGACTCTACACATGGACATCACCAGATGGTCAATACCAAAATCAGATTGATTATATTCTTTGCTGGATGGAGAAGCTTTATACAGTCAGCAAAACAAGACCGGGAGCTGACTGTGGCTCAGATCATGAACTTCTTATTGCCAAATTCAGACTTAAAATTGAAAAACGTGCGGAAAATCACTAGACCATTCAGGTGTGACCTAAATAAAATCCCTTAGGATTATACAGTGGAAGTGACAAATAGATTTGAGGGATTAGATATGATAGACAGAGTGCCTGAAGAACTATGAATGGAAGTTCATGACACAGTACAGGAGGCAGGGATCAAGACCATCCCCAAGAAAAAAAATGCAAAAAGGCAAAACGGTTGTCTAAGGAAGCCTTACAAATAGCTGTGAAGAGAAGAGAAGCAAAAAGCAGAGGAGAAAAGGAAAGACATACCCATTTGAATGCAGAGTTCCAAAGAACAGCAAGGAGAGATAAGAAAGCCTTCCTCAGTGATAAATGCAAAGAAATAGAGGAAAACAACAGAATGGAAAAAGACTAGAGATCTCTTCAAGAAAATGAGAGATACCAAGGGAACATTTCATGCAAAGATGGGCACAAAAAGGACAGAAGTGGTATGGACTTAACAGAAGCAGAAAATATTAAGAAGAGGTGGCAAGAATACACAGAAGAACTATACAAAAAAGACCTTAACTCAAATAACCAAGATGGTGTTTGGTCACTCACCTAGAGCCAGACATTCTGGAATCCAAAGTCAAGTGGTCCTTAGGAAGCATCACTACAAACAAAGCTAGTGGAGGTGATGGAATTCCAGTTGAGCTATTTCAAATCCTAAAACATGATGCTCTGAAAGTTCTGTACTCAATATGCCAGCAAATTCGGAGAACTCAGCAGTAGCCACAGGACTGGAAAAACTTAGTTTTCATTCCAATCCCAAAGAAAGGCAATGCCAAAGAATATTCAAACTACCACACAAATGCACTCATCTTACATGCTAGCAAAGCAATGCACAAAATTACCCAAGCCAGGCTTCAACAGTACATGAATTGTGAATTTCCAGATGTTCAAGCTGGATTTAGAAAAGGCAGAGGAATCAGACATCAAATTGCCGATATCCGCTGGATCATCAAAAAGCAAGAGTTCCAGAAAAACATCTACTTCTGCTTTATTGACAATACCAAAGCCCTTGACTGTGTGTGTAACAACAAATTCTGTGGAAAATTCTACAAGAGATGGGAATACCAGACCACCTTTCTTGCCTCCTGAGAAATCTGTATGCAGGACAAGAAGCAACAGTAGAACTGGACATGGAACAACAGACTGGTTCCAAATGGGAAAAGGAGTACATCAGCCTGTATATTGTCACCCTGCTTATTTAACTTATATGCAGAGTACATCATGAGAAACGCTGGGTTGGGAGAAGCACAAGCTGGAATCAAGATTGCCGGGAGAAATATCAATAACCTCAGATATGCAGATGACACCACCCTTATAGCAGAAAGTGAAGAACTCAAGAGCCTCTTGATGAAAGTGAAAGGGGAGAGTGTAAAAGTTGGTTTAAAACATAACATTCAGAAAACTAAGATCATGGCATCTGGTCCCATCACTTCATGGCAAATAGATGGGGAAATAGTGGAAACAGCGTCGGACTTTGTTTTTTGGGGCTCCAATATCACTGTAGATGGTGATTGCAGCCATGAAATTAAAAGACGCCCGCCCCCAGGATGAAAAGCTATGACCAACCTAGATAACATATTAAAAAGCAGAGACATTACTTTGCCAACAAAGGTCTATCTAGTCAAAGCTATGGATTTTCCAGTAGTCATGTATGGATGTGAGAGTTGGACTATAAAGAAAGCTGAGCACCAAAGAATTGATGCTTTTGAACTGTGGTGTTGGAGAAGACTCTTGAGAGTCCCTTGGACTGCAAGGAGATCCAACCAATCCTTCCAAAAGGAGATTAGTCCTGGGTGTTCATTGGAAGGACTGATGCTAAAGCTGAAACTCCAACATTCTGTCCACCTAATGGGAAGAACTGACTCATTGGAAAAGACCCTGATGCTGGGAAAGATTGAAGGCAGGAGGAGAAGGGGATGACAGAGGATGAGATGGTTGGATGGTATCACCGACTCAACGGACATGAGTTTGACCAAGCTCTGGGTGTTGGTGATGGACAAGGAAGCCTGGTGTGCTGCAGTCCATGGGGTCACAAAGAGTCAGACACGACTGAGTTGACTGAACTGAACTGACTTGGCTTTAAAAATATCAATGTAGTTTTCACCAGTATATACCTTCTTGGTTTGAGTATTTGAACATCTCTCATCCCACATATAACAATCACCATTATTCTTCCTTGGTGGTCCTTCTAGATAAAAATTAATTGTGCAGATTGATACTGCTAGGCCATCATAATTCAGTCTGCCACTTCCATTGCAAAACTCTATACTGGAATTAATTCTTATGTTTCCCTACTCACGTCACTTATTTTTCAGAGTTGTTATTTCAGATATCCTCTTGTCACTTCAAACTTCATATATCTACAGGCTCCTTTCCCTCTCAGCTCCTATTTCTTGGAGAAAATAGAAGCCATAAGCCATGAACTCATTGGTACAAACCTATACAATTTCCTGAATGTCTTCCCTTCCAGGATACTCTGTTCTACTTTACTCTTTGTTTTTCACATATGTTCAATATTTTTCTCTGTGTTAATTGATTTCTTAAATGAGCTCAAGTCTGTGCTAATTTTTCCCTTTTGAAACAACTCCTGTCTTTTTCACCCTCACACCAGAGTTTTTTACTTGTTGTTCAGCCTCTAAGACCTGTCTGACTCTTTGCAACCCCATGGACTGTAACACGTCAAGCTTCCCTGTCCTTCATTGTCTCCTGGAGTTTGCTCAAATTCATGTCCATTGAGTTTTTAACTAGTTCTTTTTACTAAGTCTCCTTAACTCAGTCTGTCTTCTGCCTGTGATTCCATGAAGCAACTGCACTATGACTGCTAAAGGCCTCCTTGCTACTATATCCAGTAAGTGTTTCACCCTCTTTTCTACAAATAGCTAATTTCTTCATCTAATGATGTGATCTTTTAAAAACATTCTCTTACACTCTCATACAAGCCACTGTGTACTTTTAGTTTTCCTCCTAAACATCTCACCTCTCCTTTGCAGTCAGCTTTGCTGGTGCCTCTTCCTGAAACCAAACTGTAAATGAACGGTGATCTTGAGGTCCACCTCACGCTTTATATTCTCCATGAACTAGCTAACACAGAAACATTCCTGAGAAAACATTTACATCACCAGTGTATATGCCTCCCCTGAACATTCAAGTATTATAGCTAACTGTCAGATGGATGTTTCCTATGGGTACAGCACAGAAAACTTCAACACAATAGTCTCAATACTGAGTTCATTATCCCACTTCTACCCCTACTCCCTCCAAACACAAACAAATGTTCCACCTCTTATGTTCTATTTCAATGAAATATATCACCATGCAATTAGAAATCTTGGAGCCATTTTCAACCCCTGCATCATTCCTCATACCCAAACAAGCATTACGTTCTGTCAGTTCTGCCTCATAGATAGTTTACAATTTTTGACAGCTGGCAGTTCTAAACCATCAAAACTTACATTTTTTGCAGTGGCCTCAACTAGCCTTCTTCCCTCCAATTTTCTTTTTCTTCCTCTCTCTACAGTCATGCTTTTCATAAAATGGGGATCTGATTTATTCGGTCACTTTCCTGCTCAAGGTTTCCATGAATTTCCATTACAATTAAGAAAAAATTCAAATTCCTTGACCTGACTTATGAGGCAAAAATTGGAAATACTAGAAGGGGTTCAGACAAAAAGACAGTAAACTTAGTGTTTGCCAAATTTTAAAGAAAATTTCTCTTTCCTTGTCCTCCTTCTAATACCATTAAGACATCTGACCTCATTACCAAAACATTCTCAGGAAATGAACTTATATTAGCAAATTATACTTTGGAGGGAATTTAAATCAGTCTTACATCTTTCCAAAGGTGATTGTTTTTAAGCCATTTCTACTGTTACTGGAGGGTCAGAATTTTCTTTTGCAAAGAGTCCTTCCAGTGCATGAAATTACATTACATTCCCTCTGTGTCACTTTAGAAATAAAAAGTGAAGAGACTTTGGACCCCTAAGTGACTAAATTGAATCAGTGCAGGTCTGTAATTCCAGTATCTCAAGGTTCTGTAAATCATAAATATCTTAAAGAATTTGTTGCAGATTATGACAACAAAACCTATTCCAATCTGACACTAAGCTATTCTTGGTCTTTGTCCCACCCGCTGTAAACACTGATACATTTCATTGCAGAACTATTAATGTGTTAAGAGTATAGGGTGTTTCCCCAGACCCTGAGGTATTACTTAATATATTCTATACACCATTTTTACCTTTCTAAAATCTAAGACATTGATCTCAAGGTTATTGGATCAAGAATTCTGAGCATGTTTATCAGACTTCAGGTTTGCATAATTTATTTCTACAAGAAGAAGGTAGATTTCCTTTTTCTTTAATATGAAATTCGTTGAAAGAAAGCCATTAAAAACCATGCTTTTAGAGAATAAGTCACCACATTTTCAGGATACCTGTTTTATACAGCTGGGTTGACTTTGGTGTCTTACAAGGTCGGATTCCCTTCCCGTTTTCCTTGGCCTGCCAATGGTGAATCAGTCAATTAATGCCACTGTGACTCCCTTAGTCTTCAAAAACCCCATTGGTCCTACTGCAGCTTAAGGCCAGCACGGCATAATCCAAGTGATTTTTGAACAATGATCCCTCATGGTTGCTGGATTTAAAAGATCAGCTATTTCATAGCTTAGAAATTTCAGGCTCAAAGAGGTAAATTGATATAGATGAGGGCTGATCCACTACTCTTGGTGCCCAGCTGGAATAACAAAGCCTTCTGAAAACTTCACCACCTCTCCAAGTGTGTGGTCTTGCAGGCACCCACACATTTGTCTTCACAGTTGCCACATTTCACTCACTAGAGATATCATTGTAGATCTTGGCCCATGTTACCCACACACACTTCATGCTGCCCTGACGCTCAGCCAAAACTTGGAAATTCTCAGGGCTATACCTTTCTATTTCCCATCACCACTACCACCCTCAATCCCATTATACTTAGGCTTTTATTCAAGGAACTTTGAAACAGTCCTCAAGATATTCTAGAGAGATAAGCAGTGTGCCATTCCTAAATAAAATCCTGAGTAACCAGAGAGTCTCGGGTGATTTATGAATATTGATAAAAATTCATGCAGATGGCCCTAAAAATTTTATAAAAATATTCCAATTATGGTGTTTTTAAGTTTTCATGCTTTAGGGTGGTTCCTTTCAATTTGAAAAAAGGTGAATGTCTGAAATTAAAGCATGCGTAATAAAGCTGTGTTTTATGATTATGCTCTAAAAAGCATATGTTCTATGCCTTTCTCCTAAATTTAAATTAATATTCTTTTTAAAGGAAATAAAGGAACTGAATTATGCAACTGCCGTATTTGTTAAGTTGTGAAACTGAAGCACTTTCCAACCTGATAAGAAAATACAAATATACATACACACACACACACACACAAGTTGGACCCTTACCTATAGGGTGTGGACTTGATTTTTATGAATCTGTATAATTCCTTGTCCCCTGAAGGCTTATTGCATGTAACATAGCAATGAATGCTTGTTGCTATTATTGAAGTAGTTTTGCTGATGCTTCAGGTTTTGTATTTCTTTTGCTTTTGCTTTATTTTACAAGAGGATTAAAATCCTAAAGAAAATTTTGCTGCTTAATTAACTGCCAGCTTTGTGTTTTACAAAATCATTTTTTTACAGTGTTAAGAATTAGGATGTAAATATCAGAAACAAAAAAGCTTCAAATGACTTAGAATTTATAATTAGTGAAATGACCTATTTTGTAACTCACAATGAATGCCTTGGTTCATAGCTACTCTTTTTTTTTTCTTGCACATACAAAATTTTGCCCTTAAAACTTTTAAGAGAGCTAAGCTCAAATAAATTTAAAATAAAATCTAGATAGCTTTGCCATCTACAAATAAAGTGAATATTCAGTATATTTGTGGGCCATTCAGAGATACTGAATCAGTTGTGCTGAGATTCATTAATTTCCACAATTGGAATCAATTCTTTAGCTCACAAGAGAGTATTTAAAGCAGTTTTAAAGCAAATGAGTAATTGTGAAATGAAATATCACATCATCTTCTCAGCTTGAAACAGATATTAAAATGCAAATTTAATCATTAGAGGTAATACTGTAAATATTTCTAGTTATATCAATCATATAAATTAAAATCAGTTAAACAGTCATGATAAGTATATGTAAGAGCTGAACCTACCTATGGAATAATAATTATACAGGGCCTGCTTTGTGGTGTTGCTGAAAGCAGATTTCATTTTTTCAAAGATATGCATTTGAAGAAGACTTAATTCAGGAAATCCTAATCAATAGGACAAAATGACACAGTCAAAATAACATAAAATCTTCGGAGTATTTGCTCATAATCAGTGAACATCTTACTGAAGTATTTCAGGAACCACAGGATTGAGATGGTAGAAAGGTCTGTAAAAAAAGCTTCAAAGGATATCAGAATCACTTAATAATGACACATAAATTTATATTTATTAAATAAGAAAAGCTCTTGTTCATGCTTCTCCCATTGATTAGTTTAGCCACACAGTGTTAAATAGAAAATAGCTTCTCTTTAAGGTATCTTGCTCTCACTTAACATAATTGCAGTGATCGCCACAAGTCAAGGAAAGAGGTTATGGCCACTTTTCAAAATTAGTAAATTTTGGTTGCTCTGAAAAATATTGGGATGAGAAAAAAATGTAAAATTTGAAAACTGAGTAAATTTTTTGCTGTTTACCCATAGGCAATCATACAAGGAACAAACATTAATGGCATATGTAGTCTTTATTGCAAATGAAGATGAGTATGAAAATTCATAGCAGAGGAGACTATTATAGAAAAATCCTTGGTTATGAGCTTCAGAATGTAAATATTAAACCTAGGTGTTTTTTCCTTTAAGGCTTGTGGCTAGTTTGGCCATAACAGAATTGGTATTCAATAAGAGACTGTAAAAAAAAAAAAGAAAACAAAAAGAAACAAAAATAGATTTAAATTACCACCCCCTAAGTAAGTATTCTTGCCTGGAGAATCCCATGGACAGAGGAGCCTGGTAGGCTACAGTCCATGGGGTCGCAAAGAGTCGGACACAACTGAGCAACTTCAAGAAGAAGAAGTAAGTACTGAATCCACAAGAAGGCAAGAATACACAGAAGAACTGTACAAAAAAATCTTCACGACCCAGATAATCACAATGGTATGATCACTCACCTAGAGCTAGACATCCTGGAATGTGAAGTCAAGTGCGCCTTAGAAAGCATCACTACAAACAAAGCTAGTGGAGATGATGGAATTCCAGTTGAGCTATTTCAAATCATGAAAGATGACGCTGTGAAAGTGCTGCACTCAATATGCCAGCAAATTTGGAAAACTCAGCAATGGCCACAGGACTGGAAAAGGTCAGTTTTCATTCCAATCCCTAAGAAAGGCAATCCCAAAGAACGCTCAAACTACTGCACAATTGCACTCATCTCACACGCTAGTAAAGTAATGCTCAAAATTCTCCAAGCCAGGCTTCAGCAATACATGAACCATGAACCTCCAGATGTTCAAGCTGGTTTTAGAAAAGGCAGAGGAACCAGAGATCAAATTGCCAACATCCACTGAATCATTGAAAAAGCAAGAGAGTTCCAGAAAAACATCTACTTCTGCTTTATTGACTATGCCAAAGCATTCGACTGTGTGGATCACAATAAACTGTGGAAAATTCTTCAGGAGATGGGACTACCAGATCACCTGACCTGCCTCTTTAGAAACCTGTATGCAGGTCAGGAAGCAACAGTTAGAACTGGACATGGAACAACAGACTGCTTCCAAATAGGAAAAGGAGTACGTCAAGGCTGTATATTGTCACCCTGCTTATTTAACTTATATGCAGAGTACATCATGAGAAACGCTGGGCTGGAGGAAGCTCAAGTTGGAATCAAGACTGCTGGGAGAAATATCAATAACCTCAGATATGCAGATGACAGCACCCTTATGGCAGAAAGCGAAGAAGAAGAACTAAAAAGCCTCCTGATGAAAGTGAAAGAGGAGAGTGAAAAAGTTGGCTTAAAGCTCAACATTCAGAAAACTAAGATCATGGCAACTGGTCCCATCATCTCATGGGAAATAGATGGGGAGACAGTGAAAACAGTGTCAGACTTTATTTTTCTGGGCTCCAAAATCACTGCAGATGGTGATCGCAGCCATGAAATTAAAAGATGCTTAATCCTTGGAAGGAAAGTTATGACCAACCTAATAGCATACTAAAAAGCAGAGACATTTCCTTGCCAACAAAGGTCCGTCTAGCCAAGGCTATGGTTTTTCCAGTGGTCATGTATGGATGTGAGAGTTGGACTGTGAAGAAAGCTGAGTGCCAAAAAATTGATGCTTTTGAACTGTGGTGTTGGAGAAGACTCTTGAGAGTCCCTTGGACTGCAAGGAGATCCAACCAGTCCATCCTAAAGGAGATCAGTCCTGGGTGTTCATTGGAAGGACTGATGCTGAAGCTGAAACTCCAGTACTTTGGCCATCTAATGCAAAGAGCTGACTCATTGGAAAAGACCCTGATGCTGGGAGGGATTGGGGGCAGGAGGAGAAGGGGACGACAGAGGATGAGATGGCTGGATGGTATCACTGACTCAATGGACATGAGTCTGAGTAAACTCCGGGAGTTGGTGATGGACAGGGAGGCCTGATGTGCTGCGATTCATGGGGTCGCAAAGAGTCGGACACAACTGAGAGACTGAACTGAACTGAACTGAAGTAAGCACTGAAGACCAATTTCAATGAGAAGTGGCTTCAAAAAGCTGGTCTCCAAAGATGAGGTCTCCAAAGATAAATAGAGGAGTTTATTCATTGGAAGGGCTGATGTTGAAGCTAAAACTCCAATACTTTGGCCACCTGATGCAAAGAGCTGACTCATTTGAAAAGACCTTGATGCTGGGAAAGATTGATGGCAGGAGGAGAAGGGGACAACAGAGGATGGGATGGCTGGATGGCATCACTGACTCAATGGACATGAGTTTGGGTAAACTCTGGGAGTTGGTGATGGACAGGGAGGCCTGGAGTGCTGCGGTTCATGGGGTCGCAAAGAGTCAGACACAACTGAGTGACTGAACTAAACTGAACATGCTAGTCAGATTTCTCAGGGTTGCTTAACTTCTCTGGGTCACAGCTACCACATCTGTAAAACATAAAGAGCCATGAAGATATTTAATTATATAGAGATTTCCTGAGGCAATGTCTCTAGGTCCCTTTCAATCTGGGGTATGTAACGTAAGAAGGTCCTAGAATCTAGCATAAAATGACAATTTGATAAAAGGTGAACAACTGAGTGGTTATTTCTGATAAAAAGGCAATTAGGATGAGAAAGAACAGGAACTCAGGGAAGGGGCATCTTCAATTAATTAAAGGAGAGTTTATTTCTATCAACCTATTAGAAGAGCATGCATCCAAGATAAAAATGAGGTTTGTTAAAATTATGGTTATTCAGGAGGATAGTGGGAGTAGGGGAGATAAATTAGGAGTCTGGGATTACTATATATACACTACTATCTATAAAATAACTAAGGACCTACTGTATAGTTCAGGGAACTATATTTAGTATCTTATAATAACCTCTAATGGAAAATAATCTGAAAAAAATATACACATAAATGTATAACTGAAGTACTTTGCTGTATACTTTAACACAACATTGTAAGTTAGTTATACTTCAATTTTTAAAAATGAACACTTACTATGGTCATAGAATTCAAACAGAAAGCAAATGAGGTTTGTTGAAATTGGTGCTGTTGAGAAGCCTATCGTGGGTGACTAACGAAGTCTGAAGTGCAAACTCAAAATTCAACCAAATATAAAATAAAATAAGAACACCCTAAGCACAGAAGATTAGATTTCCCAACCTCTGTTGTGACTAGGTTGTGATCAAGAGATAGAATTCTGAATACTGGAATGTGAGTAGCACTGATGTGGTCTCCTTATAAGCCTAGCTCTTCAGAGCATCCTGCACAATCCTACTGTTCTCTTTATCTGTCCTGTGTTGCCTGAAAATGTAAGTAGTCACAAGGTCCCCATTAGACCAAAAAAATGTATTTATATTGATTTTTGATATTCATTTTGCCTTTTGAGATATGCTTTTTGATATGGCAGTGTAAAACTCTTTTAAAATTATCTTTACATTGTTGGTATTGTTCAGTTGCTAAGTCATGTCTGACTCTTTGCAACCCCATGAACTGCAGCATGCCAGGCTCCTCTGTCCTTCACTATCTCCCGGAGTCTGCTCAAACTTGTGGCCATTGAGTCAGGGCTGCCATCCAACCATCTCATCCTCTGTTGTCCCCTTCTCCTCCTGCCTTCAGTCTTTCCCAACATCAGGGTCTTTCCCCATGAGTCAGCTCTTTGCATGGCCAAACAACTGGAGCTTCAGCTTCAGCATCAGTCCTTCAAGTGTTATTATTATGCCTTTTGACCTTCTTCACTATTTTTCCTACCCCCACCCTCTGCCTCTGCAAGCCATTAATCAATTCTTTGTGTTTATGAACTTATTTTTTCCTCTCTAGATTTTACACGTAAGATAGATCATAAGGTATCTGTCTTTCTCTGTTTGACTTACTTCACTTAGCAGAATGCCCTCAAGGTGCATCATGCTGTCACAAACGGAAAGATTTCATTCATTTTTATGATTGAATAATATCCTATTCTCTCTATATATATACTATGTCAGTTCAGTTCAGTTCAGTCCAGTCACTCAGTCGTGTCCGACTCTTTGCAACCCCATGAATCGCAACACGCCAGGCCTCCCTGTCCATCACCAACTCCCCGAGTTTATTCCAACCCATGTCCATTGAGTCGGTGATGCCATCCAGCCATCTCATCCTCTGTCGTCCCCTTCTCCTCCTGCCCCCAATCCCTCCCAGCATCAGGGACTTTTCCAATGAGTCAACTCTTCGCATGAGGTGGCCAAAGTATTGGAGTTACAGCTTCAGCATCAGTCCTTCCAATGAACACCCAGGACTGATCTCCTTTAGGATGGACTGGTTGGATCTCCTTGCAGTCCAAGGGACTCTCAAGAGTCTTCTCCAACACCACAGTTCAAAAGCATCAATTTTTTGGCACTCAGCTTTCTTCACAGTCCAACTCTCACATCCATACATGACTACTGGAAAAACAATAGCCTTGACCAGATGGACTTTTGTTGGCAAAGTAATGCCTTCCTTTTTAATATGCTGTCCAGGTTGGTCATAACTTTCCTTCCAAGGAGTAAGTGTCTTTTAATTTCAACGCTGCAGTCACCATCTGCAGTGATTTTGGAGCCCCCCAAAATAGTCTGACACTGTTTCCACTGTTTCCCCATCTATTTCCCATGAAGTGATGGGACCAGATGCCATGATCTTAGTTTTCTGAATGTTGAGCTTTAAGCCAACTTTTTCACTCTCCTCTTTCACTTTCTTCAAGAGGCTTTTTAGTTCTTCACTTTCTGCCATAAGGGTGGTGTCATCTGCATATCTGAGGTTATTGATATTTCTCCCAGCAATCTTGATTCCAACTTGAGCTTCCTCCAGCCCAGCGTTTCTCATGATGTACTCTGCATATAAGTTAAATAAGCAGGGTGACAATATACAGCCTTGACGTACTCCTTTCCAGATTTGGAAGCAGTCTGTTGTTCCATGTCCAGTTCTAACTGTTGCTTCCTGACCTGCATACAGGTTTCTCAAGAGGCAGGTCAGGTGGTCTGGTATTCCCATCTCCTGAAGAATTTTCCACAGTTTATTGTGATCCACACAGTCGAATGCTTTGGCATAGTCAATAAAGCAGAAATAGATGTTTTTCTGGAACTCTCTTGCTTTTTCAATGATTCAGTGGATGTTGGCAATTTGATCTCTGGTTCCTCTGCCTTTTCTAAAACCAGCTTGAACATCTGGAGGTTCACGGTTCATGTATTGCTGAAGCCTGGCTTGGAGAATTTTGAGCATTACTTTACTAGCGTGTGAGATGAGTGCAATTGTGCGGTAGTTTGAGCATTCTTTGGGATTGCCTTTCTTAGGGATTGGAATGAAAACTGACCTTTTCCAGTCCTGTGGCCATTGCTGAGTTTTCCAAATTTGCTGGCATATTGAGTGCAGCACTTTCACAGCATCATCTTTCATGATTTGAAATAGCTCAACTGGAATGCCATCACCTCCACTAGCTTTGTTTGTAGTGATGCTTTCTAAGCCCCACTTGACTTTGCATTCTAGGATGTCTGGCTCTAGGTGATTGATCACACCATTGTAATTATCTGGGTCGTGAAGATCTTTTTTGTTCAGTTTTTCTGTGTATTCTTGCCACCTATTCTTAATATCTCCTGCTTCTGTTAGGTCCATACCATCTCTGTCCTTTATCAAGCCCATTTTTGCATGAAATGTTCCCTAGGTATCTCTAATGTTCTTGAAGAGATCTCTAGTCTTTCCCATTCTGTTGGTTTCCTCCATTTCTTTGCACTTATCGCTGAGGAAGGCTTTCTTATCTCTCCTTGCTGTTCTTTGGAACTCTGCATTCAGCTGGGAATATCTTTCCTTTTCTCCTTTGCTTTTTGCATTTCTTCTTTTCTCAGCTATTTGTAAGGCCTCCTCAAACAGCCATTTTGCTTTTTTGCATTTCTTTTTCTTGGGGATGGTCTTGATCCCTGTCTCCTGTACAAAGTCAGGAACCTCCGTCCATAGTTCATCAGGCACTCCTATCAGATCTAGTCTCTTAAATCTATTTCTCATTTCCACTGTATAATCAAACGGGATTTGATTTAGGTCATACCTGAATGGTCTAGTGGTTTTCCCTACTTTCTTCAATTTAAGTGTGAATTTGGCAATAAGGAGTTCATGATCTATGTATTATATAGCATATATACATATATTACATATACCACAATATCTTTATCCATCTGTCAATGGATATTTAGTTCTTTCCATCTTGGCTATTATAAATAGTGCTGAAATGAACACAGAGGTGAGTGCAGATAGATATCTTTTCAATTTAGTGTTTTCATTTTCTTTGGATAAATACCCAGAAGTGGAATTGCTGAATCATATAGCAGTTCTATTTTTTTTTTGAGGAATCTTCATACTGTTTTCCATAGTGACTGCACCCATTTACATTCTTGCCGACAGTGCACATGGGTTCTATTTTCTCCACATCATCATCAACACTTGTTATCTCATTTTGATGAGCTAACATTCCAACAAGTGTGAGGTGATGTCTCATTGTGGTTTTGATTTGCATTTTCCTGATGATTAGTAATGCTGAGCATCTTTTCATGTGCCTGTTGGCCATCTGTATGTCTTCTTTGAAAAATGTCTATTCAGGCCTTCTGCCCAGTTTTGAATCTTCTTTTTTTCGCTCTTGAGTTATAATGATTTTTAATGTATTTTGGATTTTAACCCCTTTCTAGATCTATGATTTGCAAATACTTCCTCCCATTCAGTAGGTTGCTTTATTTTGTTGACAGTTCCTTTACTGTGCAGAAACCTTTTAGTTTGATACAGTCCCACTTTGATTATGAAGAACAAATAATCTCATTTGCCTCTCATGTCCACCATCATCAGTCTTCTAATAAGAGTTTTCTGTATCCTGCAAGGAATTTGAGACGATCCTATCCTTTTGTTGAGAGAGGTTAAAGTTAGCATCTCTGTGATTCAGCATCCAGGTAATCTCCCCTCTCATTTGCTTTGACTTTGGGAGAGCACTTACTCAGCAACTGTAATCACATTCCCTTCCCCTTGTTTATTTTGAAGGAACTTCTGATAAGTCACTGTCTTTCAGCATAAGGTTCTGTGAATTTAATTCACCAGCTCCATATCCTTATTTTATATGTTATATTAGGGTCTTATATTCTGCCCTCCCTACCTGTACATTCAGAGACTTGTTACTTCGGCCCCTGAATCCTTGATCTACAGTTTTAATGAAAATGTCTTCAACGTTTGCTGACAAACCTTACAGGATCTGAATTGCTGACCTGGGTACTGTGGCCAGTTGCTGTCCACTAATCATACCTCTACTTCAGCAGACACCGACTCTTGGAATTAGACAATTTGGGGAGCCTGGTGGACTAAGGTCCATGAGGTCGGAAGCGACTGAGCCCAAGCATGGGCACTAATGATTTCTGAGCTCATAGTTGTCTTTTCCAGTCATAAATCAGTCTCTTCATTAGCATATTTTTACAGGCTTACTCTCATGTGCCACATCTTTAAATAAACCACTGTTATCACCAAAGTCTGAAGTCCTTCTTAAAACATCATTTTGTGTTTTCCCATCTAATCCATTCACTAGTACTCCTCAGAAAAGATGGCATTTAGAGTATTGAATCTTATTTTTTATTATTCTAAAGTTAAATAACAGACTTTCCCATTAAGCTTGATATCAAAAAAATTACAAGTGGCACCAAGTCCTTTGGAAATAAAAATACTGCTTAGGAGGTTAAAACTCAGTTAACAGTTAATCTGATTCATTGAGGAAACCATATATAGCAATTGGTTCATCTCCACTTACATGACTACATGACCAAATCTCCATGGAAAAAAATTAGACTGCTTTCAAGATGAAAATATTATTTGAGGCAAGGTATACAGAGAATTCCATGGACAGAGGAGCCCGGCAGGCTGCAGTCCATGTGGTCACAAAGAGTCAGGCATGACTGAGTGACTAACACTTTCACTTTCACACAAACGTCTACTATGTGAGATATATGAGCTGATGCTCAGTAACATCTCCACCCTTTAGTCTCTCCCCTGATACCAACCAGAGAATAAGACCTTTCAAACTCAGTTGCCAACAGTGCTGCCATTAGGTTTTAGAAATGTGAGTTAGCATACGAGATTTGAAAGATAAAGGAGAAGAGAAAAACCACTACTTTTGGTAGTATTTGCTGGGACATGAGTAAACATCGGCAGATGGCAGATATGGGAACTTGTCCATGACTTTCAAGCACCCTCCACTGAATTACCCACTTCAGTGCTACAGTTCTAGCAGTTGGAATTTTCTAAAACAGCCTTTGTAAATTTTTCCGTATGCATCTCAAACAATTTTATAAATTTCTATCACCCTGTATTAAATTTTTAAAACTTTTTCTTTTTACAGAACTCTGGCTGATGTATTTATTGGCATATCATCTTGCATAACGTGCTGAATAACTTGACTGGTGACTTTGTGTTTCCAAGAAATAGCTCTGTTTTGTGTGAGTGAGGACATTTGGAAAAGGCAGGAGTCAAGGTGTCATGGCAGCTATAGAATAAACACAGTTGGCAAGAAAAAGAGAGAGGGTCGAGGAGAAATATGTACGCTCTTACAAAGGGCAAGAGACAATAAAGACAGTGCTATATACCAACACTCCAGGTTTGGGTCTGATGAAAAAAAAAAATGAAAGGTATACTCTAAGATCTTGTTGAAGACCACCTATAATACTAAATGATGGAAAAGCCAAATTAGTGAATGGCATTATATACATAGAACAGTTTCCATCCTGTCATAAGAAGCAGAATATAGGGTGTGCTATATAACCTGACTTTATAGAATCACTCTTCTTTAACCATCTAATATATGACAGAATTATGGCCATTGAAATTAAAATTACATTTTATCGAAATGAAATTACATGTATATTCACTCTCCATGTATGTTTAAATACCACTGCTCACCAATCTAAGAAATAATCTTATTAGCTCATTTGAACACCCTAAAACTCTGAATCTTGTTTTTCTCCAGAATAACTGAATAAAAATTTAACATTATATACTATTTGATTATAAAAATCCAATAAGAGACTGTTGAAAGATGCCAAATTTATTGTACAATTGTGGCTTTAGACATTCAGGTTTTTACCACATAGAAGGCAGAGTGCTCATCAGTTCCAGAACTGTCACCTCTTAAAAGATAGTTATATATAGATGCACACACATCTGCGTGTGTATGTGTGTGAATGAGGGGGCAGGGTGTGGAGAAATTGCCTGGGATAGAGCATGAGGGAATTTTCTGGGAGGTACCAAGTTCTATTTCTTAGGGATATGATATCTATTTGCTGAAACTCATTGAATTACACACTTGAAACTTATGAATTTTGTTTTTCACTATAGGTACATTTTACCGAAAAAAGAAAAAAACCTAAACAAATATTGATTCTAGTTAGTAGGCTTGCTTTTGGTCATGGTCTTTATTAACAACTCTGAAACTACTTTCCATGTTCAGCCTTGTGAAATGAATCCATTTACTGTGTATAATAGGAATCAGATTTCTCACTGTCAAGGAAGGGGACTTATAAATATGAAGAAGGTGACTTAAATTTACACAATTTGTATATAAACATATAGCAAATATGAATTTATGAATTTTGTGTATAGACACACACATACATGTATATACATAGGTGGATAGATATTTGATAGCTACAATAATAAATATAGAGGTTATATATACAAATATATTTCCTGGTCCTCTCTCCTCAGAGGGCTGAGACACATGACCTTCTTATTGCCCAAATCTTTATTTATAAATAATATTGTTCATGAAGAGAAATCTGGGCTCCCTGAAGAAACGGCTGATTCCAGGACTGGGGCAAGAACAGTATATAGGATGAGTCAGGGACAGTCTATGCTTCTAGAATGTAAGGAAGTTTTGGAAGTTTTCAAAAAATAACAGAGCCCTGTGAAAAGTACACAGATTAAAGACTATGTCTCAGACTGAACCTGAGACAATTTAAATATTACAATGAATAATAATATAACCAATTAAATAAAGTATGAATATAAAACTTCATGTTGATATAAATAAATGAATGAATGAATAAGTAAATTGCAAAGGTGGGTAAGGTCTTTCTTACAGAAAAATACCAACTAACAAATAGAGAAGAAGGGAAGGATTTTGGAAATTATCAATGTACGTGAACATAGGTGAAAGTTTGATGAGGAACTGAATGTTTACTTGGTATCTCACATAAATTTCTTATTAATCAGAAAGCAAAAAAAAATAGATGATCTAGTGGAGAAACTGCCAGACACCACCTGAAACTCGTGACCAAAGTTAACATTACTAAAACTGAGATAAACTGACATGTGCCTTCTTTACATTTCACTGAGGAACGCATTGTTCGTTTGGCATTTCTGAACTTACCACCCTAACCCCACTCCTCCTTAAAAATGTGCAAGCTAAAACAAATAATGGGGAAACCATAGATAAACCAAAATTGAAGAAAATTCTACAAAATAACTAAAATTACTGCCCTTTATTTTTCAAAAATGCCAAGGTTAAAGAAGAGAAAGGCTGAAGGACTGGTTCAAATTAGAGGAGGAAAAAAGAGACATTACATGAATGCAATGCATTATTCTCAATTAGATGTTGAACTAGTAAAAATTTACTATAAAATACCTTATTGGACCAATTGATGAAATTTGAATGTAGACTGCAGAAGATTCAGAAAAAAAGTATGAGAGAGAAAGAGAACGAGAATAATGCAAACATAGTGAAATATTAAAAGAAATTGGCAAATCTGAATTAAGGGTATATGGGAGTTCGTTGACTATTAAATCAACTTTTCTCTAAGTTTGAAATTATATAAAGTAATAGTGTCCATTAAAATGACTCAGAATAATTTAAATACATATTTTAAAAGTCCAATATACTTGTACATTATTTTAAAAAACTTTAAAAAATATCTTATACAGGTTTGAAAGCTTAATAATATAAAAATGTCAATTCTCTAATTATTCTATATGCTCAATTAATTTCAAGTGAAAATGAAAAGTTTATGGAAATGAACAAGACGTTATAAGCATTATATGAAGCAAATGGTCAATAACAGCTAAAAAATACTTTAAAAAGATAAAAATTAGGAGAAATCATATTACTCTAAAGGGCTTTCCTGGTAGGTCACATGGTAAAAAAATCTGCCCTCAATGTGGGAGACCTGAGATCAATCCCTGGGTCAGGAAGATTCCCTGGAGAAGGGAATACAACCCACTCCAGTATTCTTGCCTGGAGAATTCCATAGACAGAGGATTTTGGTGGACTATAGTCCACAAGATCGCAAAGAGATAGACACGACTGAGCAGCTAATACTTTCACTTTCACCAATTCAAAAGCTACATTATTGAACAAAGTGTTGTATTAGCAAAAGAAAAGATAGAATAATGGAACAAATTAAAGAAACAGAACCACATACACACGGTCATCTGATTGATGGCAAAAGTATTGTTATAATACAGAAAGGATGTGTGATCTTTTAAAACATCATCTGTGAATCTGGCTACTCCAACAGGGGGAGTGATCTTCAATCTCTACCTCATACCATATATAACAATCCATTCCAGATGGACTATATATTTAAATGTCTATGGTAATAAAACTAGAATATAGCAGAGAAGAATACATTTATGATCTTGAAGTAGCAAAATTCCATAAACATCTCACAAAACACATATACCTAACAGACAACACTGAAAAAACAGGCTTGTTAAATTAATAACATTTTTCTATCACAAGGTACCATTAAGAGCATGAAAAGTAAACCAGAGTTAGAAAAAAATGTAACAGTACATATTTCCAACAACTCAAATTCATGACATATAAAACACTGATAAGCTGTTTTTAAAAGAACACAAAAGAAAAACTGGAGAGAAAAGTCTTAAATAGGAGCCTCAACAATAGAGAATTCTCTATAAAGGCTAACAAAAACATGAAAAGTGGCAAAATAATATCAGAAGTTAGGGGAATGAAAATTAAATCCAAAGTTGATATATGACTAGCCTTAATCAGAATGGGGAAAAAAAAATTAGCCTGGTAATACTAAGAAACATTGGCAAGTATTTGGACTCTCATCCATTACTGGCAGGACCTTATATTAGCAAAACCACTTTGACACCGTGGAAAACTGTTAGGATGTACCCAAACTAAACATGCACCTAGCCTTTGATCTGAATTTTTTTCCCTATTTTATATTCTACAGAAATGCATACAAATGTGCACCAAACAACATGGATACATACAGGAAAACCATAGTCATGATGTCTTACAGAAGATGATGAGATGGGAACAAGAGGGAGAAACTAGCTTCTGAAACCAGCATTCTTTTATTAACTAAAAGGAAAGGCAGGAAATATGATGCCAAATGTAGATAAGTCTGTCTGTCTGGAGGGGAAAGATGAAGGAATATTTCTCTGCTACCATTAGGGAAGTATACAGCAAGATCCTTCAGCTGAGAGGAATTATTTGCCAAGCGTTTGAAGTCATAACCTTGCTATTTGAGAATCAAGAGGCATGTAATAAGAAATGGGAGAAATTAAAATCAGGGGGAAAAGGAATTTTCAAGAGATGAGGTGAAATCATGTAATGACAGCATGAAGGAGAGAAAAAAATTCAGCCTGCAGTGAGGCAACATTATAATTATGCTACAGAGAGAGAGCAAAAGTTATAGAAGAAAAGGATGGAAATAAAACTTTTCTGGAATTGTATTATAGAGATGTAACAGTAGGTCTGCCATTAATTTTAGTGAATGGTATGTCATATGTTTCTTTTAAAGTCTCAGGGCAACTGGGACTTCTTACAGTGTATACCTTGATATTTTGAAAACAGGATGATTAAGAAAAAAGAAAGAAAAGGAGCAGAGAAATGATTGTTACCAGGAGATCTGCATTGAGTTGACAACTTCAGGTACTGACATTAGGTCCTGTTTTTCTGGAACTTACAACACAAAGGAAAACAAGTTGAGAAGGGCAAGAGAGAAGGCATATAAATTCATTTCAAGAAATGAACATTTTATATCACCACTGAATTCAAAGAGGAATTTATTGTTTTTTTCTTTTTTCAAAGAGGAATTTATTGTAAAGAAGGCACTTACATTTGAGGTATTGGGAAAAAAATAAACAATCTTGACAAGTTGTAGACTTAAAAATAATTGGTTCAAATAACCATTTCTTTTGGCCACTTCCACTAATATTTGTGTGTTGGGTGCTACACTAAATCTTAACTCAACGAAAGCAGTACTTTGTGAGCACCTGCGATAATACAGTCCAAGTATTTTGGTTCATGATGACTTCATACAAGAATAGACCTCAGGGAATCTGAAGAAAAGGGTAATTAAAATGTTTATTTGACAGATTCTCAAATATCACATGTTTCCAATGGCCTTTGGCAGAATTTTCCAGTATGTGGTGAAAATTTTCAATCTAGACTTGTGGAATTGCCTGATTGCCTGGGACAATTCACTTTTTCCCCAGATGTAGCCAAAAACAGACCACAATCTATCTCTGGAAGAAAGTATAAAAACATGGTCAAACAACTGAGGCAAGCATTTGCTTGAAATCATAGGATGGACAGCATCCCCCCAGGACTGGCAGATCAAGAACTCTAATGCCACAAGTGCTCTACCTCAGATCTTTTATAGGATAGAATTTTACCTTTAATTTTAGAGTCAAGCTTAAGAGATCAGAGACTATTGCCTCCAGTGGAAAGGTAAGCATGTTACTCCAAGAGGAGCAGATCACTACCCTGATCCCGGTTCCAGGCCAGTGAGCCAGGGATTCTGCACAAAGAGGCAGCCTTAAGAGCAGAGAGTTTTGGTGCGCTCCTTGAAGAAATGGACTTTATTTGAACAGTGCAGTAAGTTCAAGTTTAAGGACGCTGGAGAACATAATGGAGATTTTAGCTGTGAATGATTAAGAGAAAGCTGGTGATTTCCATGAGAGCACAAAGCTAAACCACAGATCACCTAGTTTACTGGAGAGCATCATGGAAAGAGACTGCTTAAGAGCTCTTCTGAGTCAAAACAGACCTCAAAAGTTGAACTCAAAAAGTACCCCAAGAATGAGGCCCACGTTTACTTGAATCAGTTTGTGAAACTATTTATGCTCCAAGATATTGTTGAAAACGACAGAGCAATGAATCAGAAATTAGTGGAGCCTAAGAGTTGGGTGTTACACACACAAAGGCGGAGAGCAAAACGGAGAAAGGGAAAGAAACAGGCAAAAAAGAGCCCTACTGATACAGTCACCCTACCGTGACTGTGCACACTGCCGAAGGCTGTGCTTTCTGAGGATCTATGGCAGGGGGTTCACACTGCTGGTGACACAGACTTCACAAACCAGTCTAGCCAAGTTGCTAAACAAATACACAAATAGCAGCATTAAAAAGCTTTGATGATAGGGTTCCGTATCCAGAGCTAGTACAACACATTATCTAAAATGTTCAGTTTTCAACAATGACAACAAAAAACAGGTGACACATTGGAATGTGTGACACACACAGGGAAACAGAGAAGAGGTGACAGGAACTGCCTGTCACGGAGCCCAGATGTTAGATTTAATAGACAAAGGCTTCAAAGCAACCTTTATAAATACATTAAAAAAAGTAAAGCACACCGTGCTTAAGAAGTAAAGGAATGTCAACAGTGTTTCATCATGCAGTGGATATAAATAAAGAGAAATTATTAAAAAATACAAAAGAACCACATGGAAACTCTGAGCTTGAGAAGTATGCCTGAAATGAAAAATTTACTAGAGGGATTCAACAGTAAACTTGAACTGGCTGAAAAATCAGCTGAACAGTTGATTGACAGAGACTGTGCAATCTGTCAAGAGAAAAGAAGAACGAAGAAAAATAAACAGACACTCAGAGAAATGTGGGACACAAACTCACCAATATATGTGTAACATGAGTAGAAAGACAGGAGAGAGAGAAAGGACTGAAAAAATTATTCAAAGAAATCATGACTGGAAATTCCCAAGTTGATGAAAAACATTCATCTAGACAACCACGGAGGTCAGTGAACTCCACGGAGGGTAAAATTATATCTACACCCTGATAATTCATGTAAAAATGTTGAAAGACAAAGACAATTCTTGAAAATAGCAAAAGTAACATGACAGACACAAAGGAATCCCAGTAAGACTAACATCTGACTTCTCATCACAAACAATGGAGGCCATAAGGGGGGTGATACATTCAAGGAACTAATCATTATTATGGAGAAATGTCTAGCCTCGTGCTAGTACAGTACTAGAACAGACCTAATTCTTGTGTTGTTAAGAGTTCAGTCCCATCACTCTGGTCTACAGCTGATCTGGATTCCCACGGACAAGGTAGTACTGTGGTCATCAGCACCGCCCCTCCGCCGACAGCTGTGACTTCGAGCTTTTTCTTATTTTTCTGGCATCTAGGGATGGCTCTCAGCTCTTTAGAATCTGGTTCTCTGTGTGTGTATATATATATATATACACACATATATATTGCTTAGCATTTATAGGAATGTTTAATGGAAAAATAATAAAAAAGAGATTTTCATAATGCTTTGACACACTGGTCCCAAATTGAAAAAAAAAGAAAGAAAAATGAGCTACTTTGGCTCATCCTTATGGTCACTGCTTCACAAAGCAACATCTTATTGATAATGTTCCCAGGGATGGCAGGATGGAAGTACGCCTCTCAAATCTCCTTGAAGAGCACGGGCGGGAGGGAGCAGAGCTGACTGGTGGCCTCTGGGCTTCCTCTCCCGGCTCCTCACTGCGCTCATGCACAGACCACGCTTTCCCCAGGTTATCCCGGTCAGCAGCTAACACAGCGAAGGCTCGGCTGCAGGGTGGGCTGCTACTGCGTGCTCTCCGGTGGGCCGTTTGTAGTGGAGGAGAGGAACACGTGTTGTCCTGGCTGAGATGTTTAGAAATGCTCTGCAGTCTGAAGCAGTTCCTCATTAGCATTGCTTCTCTCTTCCCTTTCTTAAGCGCTTGACCTACTTCCTGACCCTCAGCCTCTTGGCCAGTTCCCTCGTTTATCAATCACTGCCATCCCCTCCTCCCCAATAAATTGCAAGTCTAGGCCTCCTGAATATCTGCTTCTGATAAGAGTGAACGAAATGACCAGGTTTTTGTGTCCTTATAGCGTGGTTAAAGAATAGGGGGAGAAAACATAGTCTTTAACAAAATATCTGTTGGATAAAGAATTATTACTATTGTGGGAAAATAGCCAATTCTGCCATTTAAGTCTTTTAATATGGCTAATAAGTATTTGGAAAATATTTTTCTTGGCAAATTGTAAAACGTCCCGGATAACTGAACAAGCAGTATGCCTATTTCCAAGCAAATATAGGCATACCTTGTTTTATTGCACAATAATGAGTTTTTTACAGATTGAAGATTCACAGCCACCCGCCACTGTCAGAAAATTGTTAGCATTTCCAGTGATAAAGTATTTTTAAATTAATGTACATGCATTACGTTTTTTTTTTTTAAGGACATAATGCTATTGTAGTCTTTATAGGTGGCAGTAGAGTGTAAATGTAACTTTTATATGCACTGGGAAACCAAAAAATGTGTTTGACATGCTTTATTATTATATTCCTTTTATCACAGTGGTCTGGATCAAAATGCTGAGGTGTGCCGGTATGGCTATTGGTTTTTGTTTTTGTTTTTCTTTTTAAACCAACTGATTAGGTTTATGTAACTTCAAAATTTTACTCTTTAAGATAAATTACCTTTCAATGAGGCTTGGTGAAGACTACATTAGCCCTTTAAGTACCTGTTTATGTTGCTCAGTGGAGAAAAACTTGAACACTTGATTATGTCAAAAATGTACCTTCTAAAAAGCAGACTGCTCCTCTCTACCCCAGAGAAGCATGGGGAGCAAATGAAGCACTATGAACCTGAGATCAGGTGGATGGAGTCAGAAAGGTGTCCTCTTGGCAATAAAGTCCCTCTGTGCTTTTAACAACATTAACAGCAGATCTGTGGGTCTACTGAGGGTGGCAATTCAGAAGCCGTCATCACTGCCTTAGCCTCTGTCGATGTTAGAAATCCATATGCCGTGTTCAGGTACTGACTCGTATGTCCTCATGTCATGTGAGTACTCTAACTCATATGGTGCCATGCAGATCTATAATAGACAATGATCCATGAAATTTAGCCAAATGCATTAAAAAGAAGATGTAAAGGAACATTGAGCTTTGATCCAAAAATGTAAAAAGTTAACTTTGCTATTTAGAGAATGGTTCCTTTTTTTAACCATGTAAACTTGTGTATGTAAAATGGGGTACATTTTTGGTTATATAATGTCACTTTACATTGTCGTTTATTTTTAATCAATTCCTTCATGGTAACTTATTTCTTGAAATACATAATGTACTGTACACATCTAAATTACTACTGCTTAGACACTAAGCAGGATTGTTGCTCTTTTTATATGGCAACCTTGCGTAGAAAAAGTTTAATCAAGTTGGTTGAACAGGTCGACAATTCATGATATAAAATAAACATATGAGAAATGTGAGCCCTGCAATTTAGAATGCACCATCAACTTCTCCAAATTATCATCGCAACTGAAGCACAAAAGGAAAATATATTTTAAAAAACAGCAAGTTGTACATTTGTCATTTAAATTAAATATACTCCAAAAGATTTCATGCAACTTTCTAAGTGTATCCTGTAAGTATAAACTCATTTTAGTTGACAGACATCTAGTTGCTTTGATATATCACTGTAATTATGAAAGCATGGAAGTAAAACTGTAAAGTACATGGCAGTAAGTTTTGAAAAACACAAATAAAAAATTATATTATGTAAACAGAACTAGTGAGAAGCTAGTGTCAATATCTTAATCTCATTGGGGACATTCATTTTAATATCATTAAGACTAAGATCGATGTAAGAATGATAGTAACATATAGGAAAAACATTTTTGCTTATTGAAATATTCATTATTGTAATAGATAAAAATTTAATTGCTTGTTTTTCCTGAAATGTAAATACGTGTGAAAAAATGAACTACTCTATAAAGAAATTTTATCTTACAAAATATTAAAAAATGAATTATTTACACAAGTAATTTTCTCAGTCTTTAAATATAGCCTAAACATTTTATAACCGAAAATAAGATTTAAATCTCTATCTACAAATGATTTTATATATACACATGTAATTAATATAAACTCAGAAATTATCATATGCTATGACTATGGTTCAATAAACAAAGTCATCTATTAATATAATGATGACAAGAAAGAGTAATTTGGGAAATAGTATCTTATATCAAAATTTTATTAATAAGGTTAACCTAAAAATCTCTGTTTTCCCTCAGGCTCTACATTATTTTTAAACTCCATTAACTGCTAAATTCCTTAAATTGCAAAGGACAAAATGAATTTCATAAAAAGCTATTTATCTCTCTCCAGAGTATTGGAAAAAGTCCAAATAAATGAGCTAGTAAGGTTACTTCTAATTTCTTTCTAAAAGCACAGATATGTTAAAGAACTTCTAACTATGTAGCAGCTTCAAACTTCAAAATTTCTTATTCATCTACCAAAATTATAAATTATAGAAAGTAAACTGACTTCAATTAATAGAGAATAATTTGACTTTTGAAGAACAAAAATGTGTGTCTCTCATGAAGTTACCTTGGACTACACTGAAATTTAGTTCAATGAAATTTAGATCACATTATTTTAACTAAATAAAAAACTCTGAAATAAATGTATCCTAAACTGTAGCTTGTTAAATTTATAGAAAAATAATATATTGACAAACTCCATAAGCTGCATATAAATTGTATGCCTTTAGCTAGATTGGCTTTTTAAACCACATAGCACATATATACATAATGTTTTATATATAAATGACATTTTATACATATATATATGTATATATATGACAAGGGGCTTCCCTGATAGCTCAGATGGTAAAGAATCCGCCTGCAATGAAGGAGACCCCGGTTTGATTCCTGGGTCAGGAAGATCCTCTGGAGAAGGGATAGGCTACCCACTCCAGTATTCTTGGGCTTCCCTTGGGGCTCAGCTGGCAAAGAATCTGCCTGCAATGTGGGAGACCTGGGCTCATCCCCCAGGACTGGGAAGGTCCCCTGGAGGAGGGCATAGCAACCCACTCCAGTATGCTGTTTCTGTGTTGGTGCAACTGTCTTCTAAATGATTTGATTGCTCATAATTCTGAATCTTCCTAGGGCTTCCCTGATAGCTCAGTTGGTAAAGAACCTGCCTGCAATGAGGAGTCCCCAGTTCTAATTCCTGGGTCAGGAAGATCCACTGGAGAAAGGATAGGCTACCCACTCCAGTATTCGTGGGCTTCCCTGGTGCCTCAGCTGGTAAAGAATCTGCTAGCAATGCGGGAGACCTGGATTCAATCCCTGGGTTGGGAAGATCCCCAGCAGCGAAAGGTTACCCACTCCAGTATTCTGACCTGGAGAATTCCATGGACTGTATAGTATATGGACTATATAATATATACTTATAATATACACATTTTATATATAAATGACATTTTATACATATATATATATGACAAAATAAAAAAATGACAGTGGTCTGAAAGTAGTAGGATAATAAAAATTCACGAAAAACAGTCATGCAATCTGTAAAGTTACAGATATTGGAAAAATCAAAGATGTTTGGATTCATTTAGTGTCAATTCAACATTATCAGTAATAATTCAGCACTACATAAAAATAATGTTAATATAATGGATCTGAATCAATAGACATTTTCCGTAATGAATTTTGAAAACTCAAAGAGCTTTCTTTTTTCCCTAAATACCACACTCTTGGCTGTGTCAGATACTAAAATTTTTTGAAAAGTGAAAAATCTCTTTCTGAATGAGAAATTTGGTTGACATTGGGAAAGATAATCCAGACTGAGGAAAAATCTTTAGGCTTCTGAAAGCGACCCTGACTTTTGCACTCTGTCAGAATGGTTGGTGCTGGTGGCAGCTTAGCCCCTCACCAGCTGTGGTACCCTAGTGAGCTGCTGCTATTCTCTGGAGGTTTCTGTCTCTTCAGCATTCTTATGTTGAAATCTCAGCTCCCTGAAGTGGTGGTGTTAGGAGGGGTAGGTATTAAGAGGAGGGTTCCACCGTCATGGATGGGATTAGTGCCCTTATAAATGGAGCTCCAATAATTTGCCCACCTGATGCAAAGAGCTGACTCACTGGAAAAGACCCAGATGCTGAGAAAGATTGAGGGTAGGAGGAGGAAGAGGAGACAGAGGATGAGATGGTTGGATGGCATCACTGACTCAATGGACATGAGTTTGAGCGAACTCCGGAGGAGGAGAAGGACAGGGAAGCCTGGCGTGCTGCAGTCCATGGGGTCACAAAGAGTCGGACATGACTGAGCGACAGGACAACCAAAGGAGGCTCCAGAGAGCTCCCCAGCCCCCTCTGCCGTGAGAGGATACAACCAGAGGGTCTGACCCTGAAGAGAGCCCTCGCGAGTCATGCTGGCCTCCTGGCCTCAGACTTCCAGCTTCCACAACTGTGAACAATAATTTTCTATTGCTTATAAGCTACTCAGTCTGAGCTATTTATTACAGCAGCCGAACAGACTAACAGGGGTGCTGGTGTAGCTTTCCTGTAACCGTTTTCAATTTTCTCACTAATACAAGGGAACTGGGTCCCCTCGGCACTGACTGTAACCCTTAAGATCTTAAAGGGTATCGTGGCCATTCCAGTATTTAAACCAACTTTCTCAAGAATGTGTGGCCAATTAAGTTCCTCTTTTATCTCATTTGACTCTACGCAGTGTCACAATGAAAACTGTTCCTCTCTTTAACCAACTAAAAATCAACCACAATTCAGTATAGTTCAGTCACTCAATCATGTTTGACTCTTTGTGACCCCATGGACTGCAGCATGCCAGGCCTCCCTATCTATCACCAACTCCTGAAGCTTACTGAAACTCATGTCCATTGAGTTAGTGATACCATCCAACCATTGCATCCTCTGTCATCCCCTTCTCCTCCTGCCTTCAATCTTTCCCAGCATCAGGGTCTTTCCAATGAATCAGTTCTTCACAGCAGGTGGCCAGAGTTTTGGAGTTTCAGCTTCAACATAACATCAGTCCTTCCAGTGAATATTCAGGACTGATTTCCTTTAGGATTGACTGGTTTGATCTCTTGCAGAACAACCACAATTATCCCTCCCTATTTTTTTCTCTAAAGAAGTTGGGTGGGGGGTATCTTTTAACTTACAAAAAATCTTAGCCTCATACCTTAAGCACACACCTATCAATCAAAAAGTCCTCTGTAAATGTTCCAGTCAGACTTAGAGGCTCTCATGCAAAGAATCTTCTTGCACTATTTTCCAGCAATAGACGTTCAACATTTAGAGATTCCAAGGAGAGCTTGCTGATTATTCCCTCCAGGACACTTACTATAATATATGTGGTTTTCTAATATGGTGGTAAAGTATTTAAATTATTTTGCTAGCCATTTATAATTCCCTTTTCCTTTCCCCCATGCCTTTTAAAAAGGATGAATTGTGAGGAAAACCATTTTGTTAAGCAAGGTGACAGGTGAAGATGAAAAGTGAAGTAGTAAAAATTGGCTGAGTTTATCCACATTAATAAAAGAAAAAGAATGATTAGAAAAGATTAGAGAGGACTGACAGTAAAAATTTTAGGTAGGAGATGTCTGTAAGAGGATAAGAATAAGAATCGAAGAAGAAAAAACACTTTCCAATAGAGAAGAGGATAGAGAAATTTGTGTCAGATTTAAAATTGTGAGGAAATCTTATAAATAAGAGAGAGAGAAAAAACAACAGGCATGTTTGGGATGCTCTATGATATGAGGTGCCATATGGTTCCCTTTTTTTCTCATATGAAACTCTTGAAAAAGTTTACATTTTTATCAGTGCTTTAGTTATTAGATTAGTATTTCTTTTTGTGAGGGATTTCTCTGAAAGTGAGGTCAATTACACTGGCATCCCTAAAAATGACCTACAAGTTTTATAATATGTGTATAAAACAAATTAAATTCCCTTTCTACTCTGAGCAGACTCGTCAAAATCTCAGTGGGTATTAGACTCATTTCTAAGGAGCAGATGTACTAGTTTCATCTGGAAATTTTATTATTCCAAGATTTCTGCTGATTGTCTTCTAACACTGAAGTCTAACATCTCTATCTATAAAAAACCTAGACCCTCTAATTTCCTCCTATTGATAATCTTTTGTCACAACTTTTAGAATCCAAAACCATTATACTCACTTTTTATTATTTAAATGACACTATATACAGACTTTAGAAGGCTTCCAGTGCCCACTGAATTCAGTATCCACTGAATTCAGTTCAGTTCAGTCACTCAGACATGTCCGGCTGTTTGCGACCCCATGGACTGCAGCACGCCATGCTTCCCTGTCCATCACCAACTCCTGGAGTTTGCTCAAACTCATGTCCATCAAGTCAGTGATGCCATCCAACCATCTCATCCTCTGTTGTCATCTTCTCTCCCTGCTGCCAATCTTTCCCAGCATCTGGGTCTTTTACAACGAGTCACTTCTTCACATCAGGTGGCCAAAGTATTGGAGGTTTCAACTTCGGCATTAGTCCTTCCAATGAATACTCAGGAGTGATGTCCTTTAGGATGGAACAGTTGGATCTCCTTGCAGTCCAAGGGATGTTCAAGAGTCTTCTCCTGATGTGGATGGCTCCAGGCCTGGGGTGCACAAAATGAGCCTAGAGCATCTTCATGGACAACAAGAAGGACCCCCAAAACAATGGAAATGATTAAAATGACACAGGAGCCAGCTTAAAGGGGATCCCATTGGACAATCTGGGAAAATTTGATCATCAAAATAAAAAAAGTACTTAAATTATAACAGAAATAATAGATTATAATTCACTGAGTAAAATAAAGTCATTGAGTCTGTTTGGAATTAAATAGAATGAATTAATGAATGAATAAATTAATGCATCATGAAAAAAAAGGAGTTTTCTCCAAAACCACAGTTCAACAGCATCAATTCTTCGGCATCAGGTTTCTTTATAGTCCAACTCTCACATCCGTACATAACTACTGGAAAAACCATAGCCTTGACTAGACGGACCTTTGTTGGAAAAGTAATGTCTCTGCTTTTTAGTATGCTGTCCAAGATGGTCATAGCTTTTCTTCTAAAGAGCAAGCATCTTTTAATTTCATGGCTTCAGTAACCATCTACAGTGATTTTGGAGCCCAAGAAAATAAAATCTGTCACTGTTTCCATTGTTTCTCCATCTATTTGCCATGATGTGATGGTACCAGATGCCATGATCTCAGTTTTCTGAATGTTGAGTTTTAAGCCAACTTTTTCACCCTCCTCTTTCACTTTCAACAAGGGGCTCTTTAGTTGTTCCTCAATTTCTGCCGTAAGGGTGTTACCATCTGCCTGTCTGAGGTTACTGATATTTCTCCTGGCAATCTTGATTCCAGCTTGTGCTTCATCCAGCCCAGCATTTCACATGATGTACTGTGCATATAAGTTAAATAAGCAGGGTGACAATATACAGCCTTGACGTGCCTCTTTCCCAATTTGGAACCAGTCTATAGTTCCTTGTCCAGTCCTAACTTTTGCTTCTTGACCTGCATACAGATTTCTTAGGAGGCAGGAAAGCTGGTATAGTATTTCTATCTCTTTAAGAATTTTCCACAGAATTTGTTGTGATCCACAGTCAAAGGCTTTGGCATTGTCAATAAAGCAGAAGTAGATGTTTTTCTGGAACTCTCTTGCTTTTTGATAATCCAACAGATGTTAACAATTTGATCTCTGGTTCCTCTGCCTTTTGTATATCCAGCTTGAACATCTGAAATTTCACAGTTCACGTACTGTTGACTCGGAGAATTTGAGCATTACTTTGCTAGCATGTGAGATGAGTGTAATTGTGTGGTAGTTTCAACATTCTTTGGCATTGCCCTTCTTTGGGATTGGAATGAAAACTAATGTTTTCCAGTCCTGTGGCCACTGCTGAGTTTTCCAAATTTGCTGGCATATTGAGTGCAGAACTTTCACAGTATCATCTTTTAGGATTTGAAATAGCTCAACTGGAATTCCATCACCTCCACTAGCTTTGTTCATAGCGATGCTTCCTATGGCCCACTTGACTTTGCGTTCTAGGATGTCTGGCTCTAAGGTAAGTGATCACACCTTTGTGGTTATCTGGGTCATGAAGATCTCTTTTGTATAGTTCTTCTGCGTATTCTTGCCACCTCTTCTCAGTATCTTCTGTTAGGTCCATATCATTTCTGTCCTTTATTTTGCCCATTTTTGCATGAAATGTTCCCTTGGTATCTCCAATTCTCTTGAAGAGATCTCCAATCTTTTCCATTCTATTGTTTTCCTCTATTTCTTTGCATTGATCACTGAGGAGGCTTTCTTATCTCTCCTTGCTATTCTTTGGAACTGTGAATTCAAATGGGTATGTCTTTCCTTTTCTCCTTTGCTTTTAGCTTCTCTTCTTTCCCCAGCTATTTGTAAAGCCTCCTCAGACAACCATTTTGCCTTTTTGTACTTCTCTTTCTTGGAGATGGTCTTGATCCCTGCTTCCTGTACAATGTCACGAACCTCCGTCCATAGTTCTTCAGGCACTCTATCAGATCTAATCTCTTGAATCTATTTCTCACTTCCACTGTATAATTGTAAGGGATTTGATTTAGGTCATACCTGAATGGTCTAGTGGTTTTCTCTACTTTCTTCAATTTAAGTCTGAATTTGACAATGAGGAGTTCATGATCTGAGCCACAGTCATCTCCTGGTCTTGTTTTTGCTGACTGTATAGAGCTTCTCCATCTCACTCTTTCAGTAAATTCTGACTGATCTCCAACTATGTATCAGGCCTTTTCTAGTGGTGGACATTTAAAGCTAAATAAAAGAGACATTATTTCCTGTCCTGCGGAGTTAACATTCTAGTTATAGCCATTAAAAGTAAACAAACAGGAAAATATCTAACTGTTAAATGTACTATAATAGAGAAAGATTGATACAAGAGACCAAAATAGGAAAAGTTAAATTTCAGTTTGGAGGGGTCATGGAAAGCTTTTATGAGATGACACTTTCTTAAAGTTCTTTTTAATCTTTTAAAAAATTTCATGGTAACAATAAAATTTGAATTTTATATTTATATGTTTAGGTATTTCTTTTAATGAGTTTGGGAAAATGCAAAAATTGCAAGAATTTATAAACCTCGATATGTGTTTTGCAAGTGCAGTTGGTAATTTTTGAAAGGATAGCACGGTAAAGTTTGAAGGATTTGATTCTATCCTTTTTGAGCTTGTTAGGAAACATTTGGGATTTCCCAGTGGCTCAGATGGTAAAGAATCTGCCTGCAACAGGGGAGACCGGGGTTCAATTCTTGGGTCAGTAAGATCCCCCAGAGAAGGGAATGGCTGCCCATTCTAGTACCAACATTTAGGGTTTTCTTTGCTGTACTTTTTGAATAAATTTATACCCCTTTTTTCCTATTAATGTCAGTATGTTTTAAAGTTCCATTTTTGCTGGAAGTAGAGTCTCATTTTGCTTGAGGCTTACTTGACCATTTAATTAAACAGCAGTTGTCGTATCGTCTGTGATTAGATTTCATCTGTGCCAATTCATTTCCCTCACCATTCACAGTTCAAAGTAAGAAAATGAACCTAAAACCAGCTTAAGAGACGACTTAGGGCATAAAGGACAAAACAAATATGACATCTAACTAATAACAGCAGCAAGTAAAATACTAATTTTAATTTCAACACATTAAATGGAAAATATGCAACTATGTATTTTGGATAAAACCAGCAGGTTATAAACATCACAGAAAGTAAACCAAACACAGGCCATTTGTACAGGGTAATTAGCATTATGCAAAGAGAGAACATGACATTAAGATGACATTCTAGACTTAGGCCTGAATCTTCTTGAATTCATAGCAGGTTTTCCTTTAGAAACAATGTCATACATGATGCCTTAATGTCTTTGTCTACCCAAGGAGCCTCAGTTAATCTGTAATGTGATTTTGAGGGTAATATTGTGTTACAGCATCATGTGTTTAGACAACCATATATAAATCCTGCTTATGAAAAAGGAGCTCCTTTTAGGAAATTTTTTAAATTAAAATAATAATATGAGCAATCAGTATACTGTGACAGAGTTAAAAGGTCAAAAGACAAAAAAGTGTAACAGAACATTACAACCCATACCAAATAAAAATAACAGTATCTCTAAGAACATGAGATAATAACAACCTGAAATAAATAACAAAGATGGTTATTTTCCTTGTTTCACCTTCTCAAGGAAGACTTTTCTCCCTTGTCTGCTATGCTACCTGAAAGAAACAGATCCCTTCCTCTACCTGGCGTTGGACTCACGCTTTGATATCATCTGGTACATAATTTTATCATTAAATTGATGTCGCTTTGCTTGTGTGTTCCTCCCACTAACCTAACTGGAAAAAAAAAGAATAAAACATTCCTGATTTCTAACACAGTAACTGCTCAAAATATCTTGAATAACTGAGTCTTTCTCGTGTTTCAAAATAGCTGTTTTATGGATATTTACAATAAATTCCCTGGTTTTACGTTACCTTTGATGATTTGCCAAGTTTATTTCAGGGCCAAATTTATTAACATGTGTAAATACCCATCTCCTTTACTCTCAGCACACGCATGCACAATGCACGCATGCCCTCACTGACTGAAGGAAGTATGTTTTGATCAATCTGGTTCCTTTTTTTTTTTCCATTTATTTTTATTAGTTGGAGGCTAATCACTTTACAACATTGTAGTGGGTTTTGTCATACATTGACATGAATCAGCCATGGAGTTACACGTGTTCCCCATCCCGATCCCCGCTCCCACCTCCCTCTCCACCCGATCCCTCTGGGTCTTCCCAGGGCACCAGGCCCGAGCACTTGTCTCATGCAAAATCTGTTTCCCTAACGTGAGAATTTAAGTCAATCTACATTAGAAAGGAAGGGGAAAGCCAAGGGTAAGAGAATAAGAACTGCGAAGAGCAGTCGGAAGAAAATAAAAAGTACTTTTAAGAATACATGTAAATCCATGGCTGATTCATATCAATGTATGACAAAACCCACTGGAAAAAAAAATAAAAAAAAAAAGAAATGTTGCTGTGTGTTTTCCTGACCTTTTCCTAGAAGCACCATTTAAGTATTGGAATGCCTTTTGAAACAAATTTTTGCTGGTTGGACTGTGCTGCTTTAAAGACTGTTGGCAAAGTTTGGTCCATGTAAGATGCTCATTTTATTAAGATTCCATTGGGAGGGGCAAGTATATAAGATTTGAGACTTAAGCTGCAGTATTCATTCAGCTTCACCTCAGAGTAAAAGCTTTGCTTTTATATCTCGCCAAGAATGTAGTTCAACCAAGACCATCTGATTCTTTGAAATATTCTATAAATAATAAAATTCAAACAGATAGGGGCCATTGTGAGTCTGAGACCATGAAATCAATGCTAAAATCGGAAGTTTGGGGGGAATGTCTTATTTTCAAAATTTTTAAATTGGAGGATAATGGCTTTACAGTGGTGTGTTAGTTTCTGATAACGTGCATCAGCTATAAGTACACATATCCCGCCCAGTTCAGCCTCCCTCCCACCTCCTACCCCAATTCCACTCCTCTAGGTGACCGCAGAGCGCTGAGCTGAGCTCTCTGTGCGATACAAATGCTTCTCACTAGCCGTCTGTTTTACATATGCTAGCATATACATGTCAATGCCACTCTCTCCATTTGTCCCACCTTCTCAGAACTTCAACTTCTTTTGAGAATGCGATTTTGGGAGTGAGCATGCAACTCGAAGACACTTAAATGAAACTGCATGAATCTGTGCAATAAAAGTACTTTACCTTAAATAATCATGATGACAATAATAATAACAATGGTATAAATTGCAACAATAGCATCTAACATTAATTGTGTACTTCCCCTGTGGCAAGCCCTGCTTTGAGCATTTTTTATACACCAATTTATTTAATTCCTTTCATAATCCTTTGATGTTGGCAACAGCACTAGTTCCATTTCACAGTTAAGGAAAGAATGTAGGTAATGGATCCATAATTAAGCATCAATCAAGTACTGGGACCAGGATTCAAACTTGGGAATCTAGTTCTATAATCTTCTCAACCACATTCTTCCCACCATAATATTTCCTAAGAAACCAGCATTCCTTCTAGATAGCTAGGTTAATGTCAGACTTGATGGGATTCATTCAATGATATTTACCTGCCTCTTGATTAAAAAATAAACAATAGATCCTTTGAGGGATATGAATGCTGTTTTGGGACTGACAAACAGTCTTTGAAGCTACTAGTAGCTTCTACTTGAAACTAGGAAGTAAAGACATGTAAGTGGCATATGCTGTGAACAGGAGTGGTATCTTTAACTTGATTTGGCATGTCAGTGTCTAAGACACTCTGAAGTACAAGTCTGAAGGGAACAGCGTAGCATATTGAACATACACATACATCATCCATGACTTCGTTTTGTAGGACATGGCCTCACTGATCCTGAGTGGGTGAACTGCAGTGTGTGTTATGCCTGGGACTTACGTCAAATGATATAAAAACATGTTAGCAAAAAAGGATAACGGGCCCCACTCTCATGTTCCAACTGGCATAGCGACAAGAGTAGGCTATTTGCCAAAGGACATTAAGCTGAGCCTTGGAGAAGTAGAAACAGCTCCACCAGATTTACCCAGTAGGGAATTATGGCCAAAATTTATTAAACTTTGGATTCTTCAAATTCTATTTGTGGAATTAATCAGAACACAGTAAAAGTTGGTATCCCCATGTTATGACTAAATCTCTCCTGAGCCTGAAATTTTCACATTACATTTCAGCAATAGATTAAAGATTCACTGATACAAATTTAAAAAGAACAACTTCAGTTATATTATTACTAGATTTCTTTAAATATAGCCAATAGCATCTTATGTGTCTTAACACGAGTAATCCACATAGGGAAATGTAGGGTTAAAGGATCAAGTCTTTTTTTTTTCCTGATTTAAACTTGCCATTATGTACTTAAGCTAAAATAAAGTTCTAGAATTAGAGTGATGTGCACATGCCTCTGAGGAAATCAAGTCAGCTAGCTTGCCAGTGTTCATATACAGAGACAGTCCCTCTTTAGACAAGTTTTTGTCTGATTAATGTTATTTCAGATGATGGGTAGCCTTGTGAATAAATGATGAAAAGATGAAAGCTAAAATATATAGTAGCACAAGCCAGCACTACAGAAAGTAAATAGCTATTTTTAAGAGAGATATTATTTGGAAAGTCAAGAGCAATTTAAATTAGCAGTTTACATGACAGCTCAGTAATGAACAGCAGTAACCTCCTCTTCGCCGAATCAGGAGACTAACTGAGGGAAAACCATCCCTCCATCTTTTGAGAGTGGACTAAAAATACACACATTTTGGAGAACCAAAACAAATAAGCTAGCCCAACCATATATGTGTTAGAAAAGCAAAGCTAGAAGAGAGATGAGTTAGTGGATGCAAATTAGAAACCGAAGTCCTGCAATACCTGTGGCATTTATGCCAGTGCTAGGTTAGTTTGTTAAAACATGCACCCACTGGGAAATGCTGAGAAAAACAGGACATTATCTGTGCGTTATCCTGTACTTCTTGTCCTCAGAGGCAACTTTTTTTTCTTATTTAGACATCAACCCAGCACTGTTTACTGCAGACCACAAATTGCTTTACAAACCTTCATGTTGATTTTGAATGGATCGCCAGATTTGCCTCACAGTTTGAAGCAAATCAAATCCTATAATATCTGATCAACAGAGACATTTTGTTTAAACGATACATGTTCTGTTTAAGGAAAGCCTACACTTGCTTTTCACTTTCACACTTGCTTCAGAAATTGTCCAATCCCTCTGTTAATTAGGTGAGTTCTTTTATTTACAATGGAACAATGGTGCCAAAATATTTTGGGAAAATGGTCCTTCAGAAGTTAATTAAAATTATATCAAACTTTGATAGTACAGACATTGAATTTATTTTTAAAAGCAAATTTCACACTTAAGGTCTACTGGGTGCATATTTTTGTCTCAGAAGTTCTACATTTTCAGGATAAAGGTGAGACTCTAACACTAGGATGCTTTGATCTGTAGTAGTGAATAAATTTATTAGTTTCTTTGACAACTTGTAAAAGCACACCATTCATATGCACATGCACCTTCATCTAAGAGAAATTTTAAAGAAAATGCTTTTGTCTGATTTACAGTTCTCTGAAAAATACAATTGTTAAGAATAAATGTGTTTCTTCTGCTGAACACCCAGATTTAACTATCCAGGCGAGAGCACAGTATTGCGGTACTTACACATGTCAAAGACAGTATCTATTGCAGCATGCTTCTCTGTACTGGAAATAGCAGAGTCACTGTATTAAAAAAAAAATATATATATATATATATATGTATATATATATATATGTGTATATATATATCTCAGTACTTTTATTGTTTTTTTTTTGAGTTTTTTTTGACATGGACCATTTTTTTAAAAGTCTTTACTGAATTTGTTATAATAGTGCATCTTTTTTTTTTTTTAATGTTTTTTTTTTTTTCGCTGTGAGGCTTGTGGGATCTTAACTCCCCAACCAGGGATCAGACTCTCATCCTCTGAGTTGGAAGGCAAAGTCTTAACCACTGGACTGCAAGGAAAGTCTCTTATTTTTAGTGTTTACATTCACTAAAGGAACACTGAAAAAATGGGTTTGCCATTGTTAATATTATTACAGTACCAAAAGAAAAAGGCCCATAATAGATTTGTATTTTAAGAAGAATAAAAAATACTAATAACTCATAGAACAGTGAGTTTTGGTATTTGCAGCTCACTGACGGAAAGAAAATATACTCTGATTCCTACACCTATTTTTTTTTTTTCATTTATTTTTATTAGTTGGAGGCTAATTACTTCACAACATTGCAGTGGGTTTTGTCATACATTGACATGAATCAGGTGCACTGGGAAGACCTACACATATTTAAAAAATAACAACATGAACTTGGGAAATTATTTAAACACCTATTTAAAGGTCTAGTGAAAAATTAAATTCTATTTTCCAAGAACTCCAAAAGCCTAGCAATGAAACGAAGCTATACTAAAAATAGAGAGGATAGATCAGTTTTTTTTCTTTGCAATGCAAATAGTTGGATATTATAAAATTGATATATGTGGACTTCCCTGGTGGCCCAGTAGCTAAGGCTCTGGGCTTCCAATGCAGGAATCCCGGGTTTGATTCCTGGTCAGGGAACTAGATCCCACATGCCACAACTAAGAGTCTGCATGCCGCAACTAAGACCAGTGCTGCCAAATAAATAAAAAAATATATTTAAAAATTGTTATATAGGTATATATGTGTGTGTGTACATGTAATATATGTACATACCTATATGCACATGTATGTACGTATACATATCTCCTCTCAGAGCAAGTCATACCATAAGTTCATTAAAAGACTTCAGTCTTCTCAAACTTTTGATGTAGAGTGTTCTGCCTCTCAAGAGAGGGTGTCAAATCTTTAAGTGAAATGACTGCTCCAGTAAATGTATAAGACTCCATGGATCAGCTCTTGACTCCATGGAAAGGGCTAGCCTGGGAAGTGATTTGTGGTAAAGAAGTAAGAATATGATATGATATGATAAAGTAAAATATTTTCTATAATGTAAAAAGAGCAAAGAAACTTGGCCATTCATGCTTTTCTTCTTCCCATGCCTTTCTCCCTGCCTCCTCCTCAGACTTGTCCCAATCATGGAAGCAAGCCAAAATAACTGAGTGTCTTCTATGTGCTACTTCCCAAACAAGACATTCTACTTGCAGGATTTCTGAAACTGTTTCAACATTTCATGGCTAGTAAATCTATAAGTGATGTTTGAAAAGAAAAAGAAAAAAATAGCCCAATATGTTTCTTGTCTGATACAGACAGAGCTTTTCTTCTAAATACATCTATTGTTAATTGTTTTGAATGACAGCATATAATCTTAACAGTCCCTGAGTGGGTTGTTCTTTGTTGTGTTTGCTCTGATTGCCTGAAAGAAAAATATCTGTATTTTAAATTTCTTCATTTAATTAAATATACTCTGTGATGGGTAATTTCTTACAAAGGCATATTTGGACTTATATCAAACATATTATTAATCTACTTATCTTTTATTTTTTTTCCCCCACTAGTCCAGGAAAGGAAGCTGCCAAAATTTCATGTTTTTAAACATGGTGCGTTGACACACATCCTATCCAATTCCAACTCTTTTGGTGTCTTCATGGAGGGGAGGGCCTTTCTCTCTGTTTCTCTTAGAAAACAAAACCCAAGACAGGGTTTGCATCTTCCTCGTTCATGCAGTTCCCTCAGCATCTCTGCTGGACAGTGTTGGAACTAAAACTTTTTTTGGTTGTTCAGTCAGGGGATACATGTTGCAAATCCCCCATTTCCTGTAGGGCTCACAGAGAGCTAAAAAAAAAAAGAGTGGAACCTCAAGATAAATTTCTGACTCTGTATTTGTGAAGAAGAAGCAAATCTTTTATTAAAAACCTTCAATTTTTCTCTCAAGGAGAATTAGTTAATGACAAGTACAAAGTACTTCCTTTGAAAGTGCTATCTTGATGGAAAATGTGCTGGGTTTTTCTATTCATCATAGATCAGAATGAATGATAGGAATCCTAGTATTGATTTCCTTTTGTTCTTTACTAAAAGTAGTTTCTGCTACATTAAACATCACATGACTTTTAACTAAGATTTTGCCCAATCATGAGCTACATTTGGGACACTCCCTGATACAACTGTTCATAAGCTCTTCTTCAGTTTGGTGCTGGATGGTTTGGAAAGTAAAAAAAAAAACAAAAAACATGTGAATTAGAATTTGGGAAGCCTTTCTGCTGGGGACTGAATTGTGTTCCTCCAAAATTCATATGTTGAAGCTCCAAGCCCAACTGTGATGTTATGAGAGATGCGGTCTTTAGGGAATAACTAAGTTTGATGGAATTGGTGCCCTTATAAGAAGGGTCACTAGAGATTTTATTTAGTCTTTTTCTGCCTTGTAAGGACACTGTGGAGGTAGCCATCTGCAAGCCAGGAAGACAGCACTCACTAGGAAACAAAATCATCTGTTGTTCAAGTGAAAGTGAAAGTCACTCAGTCATGTCTAACTCTTTGTAACTCCATAGACTATACAGTCCATGGAAATCTCCAGGCCAGCATACTGGAGTGGGTAGCCGCTCCCTTTTCCAGGGGATCTTCCCAACCCAGGGATCAATCCCAGGTTTCCCGCATTGCAGGCAGACTCTTTACCAACTGAGCTTCCAGGAAAGCCCACGTATATGGTATGTTGTTATAGCTGCTCAACCTGTCATTTCCCATCTGACACGTTTAGGATATGAGGAAGCAAGGTAATTGTAAATCACTCCTGAACTAAATCTGAAGCTGAGTTTCTGCATGCAGAACGAGCTTTAGCTTCATAGCACAGTGTTCTCAGCATCTATGTCTTCTGTGCTTTGATAGCCAGTTCTTCTCCACACATAATGTCTTCCGTTTAGATTTACTGAGTTAATTCTATAAGATTCATATATATGGATTCAACAAGACCTCTGTTGTAGTTTAGCTGCTCAGTCATGTCTGACTCTCTTGCAACCCCATAGACCACACTCGCCATGCTTCCCTGTCCATGGGATTTCCCAGACAAGAATACTGGAGTGGGGTTGCCATTTCCTTCTCCAAGGCCTCTGAGGACCATCCAAAGGTTAAAAAAAAAAAAAAAAGTAACTCTTCCTTTATATGACAACTTTCTATCATTATCAGAATCGAGGAAGATTCAAAATACAAATTTAAAAAGCCTGACTTAGGGTCCAGCTGATGCCCTGGATTCCAGGATTGATTGTGGTATTATAGTGAGATTTTTTTTCTGATAATCTCAAAGCATTCGTCTCTTCAGGAAGTGCAGCTCTATGAAGGTTCAGTCAGAATCAGGAGCTGTCTCCATTACAGCATCACAGACTCCCGTCTTTCATGTTAGAGCTACTTCCCTGGGCTGCAGATGGGCAAGTGGTCAGGTATCAATAGAAAAGATTCAAATTCATGCAAATGACTAGAAACTTCTCCTCTTTGAATCCCAGTAATGGGGGCTGATAAATCATCACATTCTTATCTGTTTCTATAAAAAAAAATTGTGAAGTAAAACTTTTTCTACTTAACATTGCAGAAATAAAATTGCAGCAAATATTTGGTGAGAAACCACACAGTGCTGTCAGCAACACTAACATCACTTGGATCAAATTCCTAGAATAAATGAGCAGATTTCATGTGCCTAGTTTACAAGGGCTCATTTAGAGGTGTGGTGGAATTGGGGTCACCCGAACAGAGGTTCGGATCTGGTTTGGATTACCAGGATTTGTAGAATATGTTTTTGTGTTTAATCTTATTGTAACTTTGCCAATGAGTATTTGCCTAACCTCTGCCTCCTGAACATCAAGCTTCAATTCCCTAACATACTTCCATGCTTTTAATTTGTATCTTCCAGCTCCTTGCCAGAGTCCTGCGGTTCCTTCATACACTCCCTAAGGCACACGCCTGCGTGACTGGGTTCCATATGGAGGCTTCAGGCTTATGCTGCATTCAGGCAAGAAACTTTTTGGATCGCCTCAATCAGAGCAAAATCTTGAGTATTTATTCATACAAGTAACAGTAACTTGTAACTAGTAACAGACTTCAAGATGACCTTGTGAGCAGTATCATACACATTATTGATTTCTTCTAATTTATAATTAACAATAGCATTTATTCAATGGTATGTATAGGAAAGTTTCATTTTGTTAGAGCCAGAATGATTATCTCTATAGTCTTCTCTTCAAAGGATAACTCCCATGATTTTCACCAGAGTGAGGCAGTGGGTGAGAGTTGCTCAGTCGTGTCTGACTCTTTGCAAACCCCATGGACTGCAGCCCACCAGGCTTCTCTGCACAAGGGATTTCCCGGGCAAGAATACTGGAGTGGGTTGTCATTTCCATCTCCAATTTTCACCAGAAGTACATTTTAAAGTTAATATTTTGTACCTACAAAACTAGATTAAATAATTTCCTGTTGAGTGAATGATGTTTTAAGAATATAATCCTAATTGTTTATTATGGTTTTGATACTCAGATCTGTTCTACAGCAGGATATTTTTAAATGTAAGTATTGAAAATAGTCTAAGCATAAGGAAAGAAAATTGCTAGCTGTTGACTTTAGAAGTTATAAAGACATAACACTCAACCAAATGACACATTTATAAAAGTTTCCTTTGGGAAATTTTCAAGTATGTTTATGAAAACATAGTATTAACATTAGGGCTTATTAAGAAAGCAATAAGACAATCACCTCTGTAAGAAATGCAGAGCTAATTACTACGTGTCCTACAGAATGCCACTGCAACCAGACAACTTATGGAAACACAGCTCTGTTTTTATTCATGCTGTCCCTTTGATAAAGGTAACAGCATGTTATTTCTGGAAAAAAGTAAATCACTGTCTTCTTCATACTTGAAGATATACTTTTAAAACTATATATATTTGCTTGCTTGCTAAGTTGCTTTAGTCATGCCTGAGTCTTTGCAACCCTATGGACTGCAGCCTACCAGACTCCTCTGTCCAAGGGATTCTCTGGTCAAGAAAACTGGAGAGGATTGCCATGCCCTCCTCCAGGAGATTTTACTGATGCAGGGACCAAACCTGTGTCTCTTCTGTCTATCTGTATTGGCAGCTGGGTTCTTTATCATGCGTATGTGTGTATATATACATATGTGTTTGTGTGTATATATGTATATGTACAGAGACAAAGAAAGAAAGATACACATGTGTGTATATATATATACACATATATAAATATTAATATGAGCTTAAGTGATATTTCCAGCAATGGTTTTGAGAACGTGAACTACAAGTGGTAAAGTGCAAAGCTGTGTTTCTCTGTCTCTCCCTTGAAGGTCCACAGGGCAATTTCTCCTAGTACTGGGTGTTGGCAGCCTCAGAGAGACTAACTCTAACTCAAGAAATGAAAGAAGACTCTTGATTAACACACTGAGAACTAAGATCAACTGAGTAATGCGCATTGAGAGGTACGATTCTCACACAGACAAAGTGCAATCAACAGATAGCCATATCTACATCCATTTTAGCCTCAACTTTGTTAGCAACCGAAGTTTTTGAAATGCAGTGTCTAAGGCCTCCACTGCTAGACCAATACTTAAACAATTATTGTCCAAGTTTGTCCGTTTAGCTCAAAGGAGGTAGAACCACATACTTTCTTCCACTTCAGGTCATATTTTGTTATTTGATCACCCTTTAGGACAGGGACACTGTCAAAGACAGAAGTTGTGAAGTGTCAGATAAACATGACCTGAATTCAAAGGATAAAATCCACAGTCTATAGGCAGATGAAAGCTTTAGAGTCAAATGTTTCTTACAATATCCCCCTCCAAAATATTAGGGTGGGAAAAATGGCAGAATATTTCTCATAAAACAGACAATTAACAGTTAAACCACTTAACTTCCAGTCCAAGTACACATTTTCAGTACTTTTTTGCTCCCTTTTCCTTGTTCATTTCTGTCCCCATCTAAGGCCTGAGAATTTCTGACTTCCCAACTCTTCATGGACATTCTAGGCCATGCTGAGGAAAGCTTTTTGTTTGCGTGCTTGAAAACCAGAATTTCCAGATGCCCAGATATTTTAAATGCGGGATGAGGGAGGGAGCAAAGGACACAATAAGAGATAATGATTCTTCAGCAATTTACAATTAAAGTCTTTGAGCAACTGTTTTATTTGATTAGGATCCATATAATATGGGCTTCCCTGGTAGCTCAGACAGTAAAGAATCAGCCTGCAATGCAGGAGACCTGGGTTCAATCTCTGGATTGGGAAGATCCCCTGGAGGAGGAAATGGCAACCCACTCCAATATTTCTGCTGGGGAATCCCATGGACAGAGGAATCTGGCAGTCCATGGGATCGCGAAGAGTTGGACAAGACTGAGCGACTAAACACAGCACAGCATGGCATATCATATAGATATTTACAAAATATATAGTTTTATAATTCTTAGCTTTTTATCTCTATGGTCTAAAGAAATAATCATTTTCTTCTCATAAAAAAGCAAATGAAAGTATTTTTCTTGTTTTAGAGGCGTTGAAGAGAAGCACTAATTTATCCTCAGACTTATAGGGAAAAGGAAGGGTTGTTAGTTCAGAGCCCCATGAAATAGTCAAGACTGTTAAAAAAAAAATACCATAAAAGTGAGGAAGCAAAATCCCTGAGATAATGCTTTTTGTTGCTCTGAAGTATAATTGGTGAAAAGTAATTTATGTTACATTCTCTTTAGACATACTACACTTTATAGATTTGGGAGGGATCATGTTTTTTTTTTAGATTTACTTAAAAACTGATCTCAGTTTTAAAATGACATAATGATGTGATTTATATTTGATACACTGATGTCTTTAATATTTCCTTCTGCTGTTTTCCATAATTGTTAACTCTCATTTTTGTGTTTATTAACCTTTGATGTCTACATTATCTTTATATTGCTATAAATTACCAAAAAATCAAGCTGAAAGGAATAGCAATTTGTATCTTTTTTGAGATGTAACTCACAATATTTCAGTTCATTTGAATGAAAATTTTAGGATATTTTCCCAGTAGACTGAAAAAAAAATTCTCATGTTATTTTCATAACTGAACATATTCATACAATGAAGTGCTTTACCTTTTAACGGATTGTTAGCATTTTTTCGACTGTTTAATATCATATTATTTATACTCCACAAATACCTATAAATTCTCTCTAAACACTATGTATCCTCCTTACTTTATAGATAGATGTAAATTTAAAAATACTAAAAATGTCTTTACATTGTTGTATGAGTTTCCTATTGCTTCTGTAACTAAAGACCAAAAATGCAGTAGCTTAAAAGAATCCACATGTATTATCTTACCAATGTGGAGGTCATATATCTAAGTGGGTCTTCAGAGCTGCATTTTTCTGGAAGCTCTGGCAGAGGATATTATCTTGCTTTTTTCAGCTTTTAGAGGCTGTCCACAATCTCAGCATTCAGAAAACTAAGATCATGGCATCTGGTCCCATCACTTCATGGCAAATAGATGGGGAAACAGTAGAAACAGTGGCTGACTATTTTTCTGGGCTCTAAAATCACTGCAGATGGTGATTGCAGCCATGAAATTAAAAGACACTTCCTCCTTGGAAGGAAAGTTATGACCAATCTAGATAGCATATTAAAAAGCAGAGATATCATTTATCAACAAAGGTCCGTCTAGTCAAGGCTGTGGTTTTTCCAGTGGTCGTGTATGGATGTGAGAGTTGGACTATAAAGAAAGCTGAGAGCCGAAGAATTGATGCTTTTGAACTGTGGTATTGGAGAAGACTCTTGAGAGTCCCTTGGACTGCAAGGAGATCCAACCAGTCCATCCTAAAGGAGATCAGTCCTGGTGTTCATTGGAAGGACTGATGCTGAAGCTGAAACTCCAATACTTTGGCCACCTGATGCGAGGAGCTGATTCATTTGAAAAGACCCTGATGCTGGGTCTTGATGAGGGCAGGAGGAGAAGGGGACAACAGAAGATGAGATGGCTGGATGGCATCACTGACTCAACGGACATGGGTTTTGGTGGACTCCGGGAGTTGGTGGTGGACAGGGAGGCCTGGTGTGCTGTGGTTCATGGGGTCGCAAAGAGTCAGACATGACTGAGCAACTGAACTGAACTGACAATCTCTGCAAAACAATCTTATTTATAACATTCCTTTCTCGGCCTCCCCTGCCTCTCTCTTTCCTTATAAGCACCCTTGAATTACACTGATGCATGCTGCTGATTTGAGATGATCTCCCATCTCAAAGCCCTCAACTTAATCACATCTTCAAAGTCCTTTTGGAGAGTTAAGATAGCATGTTTGAGTTCTGGGGAAGAGGATGTGGACATTTTGGGAGGGATGATTATTTTGACTGCCATAGTTGCCAAGAACTCAGTGCCCACTTAAGAAAGATTTCATATCCAAAGGAGATGAGTGAAAATGAACATGCTGTCCCATATTGAAGGTGATTTTTAAAGATTTTTGAACAGAATAAATAGTAGTTTAAAAGCATGTTTATTATTACTCTGAAAAATCTTTCTTAAGTGAGCACTGAGGTATTGGCATCTCCCTTGGATATGAATGGGCTTCCCATGATCAAGAATCTGCCTTCCATGCAGGAGAGCCAGGTTTGATCCCTGGGTCAGGAAGATACCCTGGAGAAGGAAATGGCAATCCACTCTAGTCTTCTTGCCTGGAAAATCCCATGGGCAGAGGAGCCTGGCAGGCTATAGTCCATGAGGTTGCAAAGAGTCGGATATGACTGAGTGACCTCATTTTCTTTCTTTTCCTTAGCATTTAAGAGACCTACCTGGGACAGTCAGTAGTACTGACTGTACATTCTTAAAGAGATGGGAATACCAGACCATCTGACCTGCCTCCTGAGAAATCTGTATGCAGGTCAAGAAGCAACAGAACAGGACAGAGAACAACAGATTGGTTCCAAATCAGGAAAGGAGTACATCAAGGCTATATATTGTCACCCTGCTTATTTAACTTACATGCAGAGTACATCATTGGAGAAGGCAATGGCAACCCACTCCAGTACTCTCGGCTGGAAAATCCCATGGATAGAGGAGCCTGGTGGGCTGCAGTCCATGGGGTCGCTAAGAGTCGGATACGACTGAGCAACTTCACTTTCACTTTCCACTTTCATGCATTGGAAAAGGAAATGGCAACCCACTCCAGTGTTCTTGCCTGGAGAATCCCAGGGATGGGGGAGCCTGGTGGCCTGCCGTCTACAGGGTCGCACAGAGTTGGACACCACTGAAGTGACTTAGCAGCAGCAGCAGAGTACATCATGTGAAATGTCAGGCTGGATGAAGTACAAGCTGGAATCAAGACTGCCGGGAGAAATATCAATAACCTCAGATATGCAGATGACACGACCCTTATGGCAGAAAGTGAAGAACTAAAGAGCCTCTTGATGAAAGTGAAAGACGAGAGTGAAAAAGCTGGCTTAAAACGCAACATTCAGAAAACTAAGATCGTGGCATCCGGTCCCATCACTTCATGGCAAATAGATGGGAAAACAGTGGAAACAGTGAGAGATTTTATTTTGGGGGCTTCAAAATCAGTGTAGATGGTGACTGCAGCCATGAAATTAAAAGACGCTTGCCCCTTGGAAGAAAAGCTATGACCACCCTGGACAGCATATTAATAAGCAGAGACATTACTTTACCAACAAAGGTCCGTCTAGTGAAAGCTATGTTTTTCCAGTGGTCGTGTATGGATGTGAGAGTTGGACTATAAAGAAAGCTGAGTGCCAAAGAATTGATGCTTTTGAACTGTGGTGTTGGAGAAGACTCTTGAGAGTCCCTTAGACTGCAAGGAGATCCAGCTAGTCCATCCTAAAGGAAATCATTCCTGAATGTTCATTGGAAGGTCTGATGCTGAAGCTGAAACTCCAATAGTTTGGTACCTGATGTGAAGAACCGACTCATTGGAAAAGACCCTGATGCTGAGAAAGATTGAAGGCGGGAGGAGAAGGGGATGACAGAGGATGAGATGGTTGGATGGCATCACTGACGTGATGGACATGAGTTTGAGTAGGCTCCAGGAGTTGGTGATGGACAGGGAGGCCTGGTGTACTGCAGTCCATGGGGTTGCAGAGTCGGACATAACTGACTAAACTGAACTTACAATATTATAAAAGTTGTACAGTTTTTGTTAATGACAAGAATTCACTGGAGGTGTATGAGTTTCCTAACTCCCTGATGGTGATTATATGGATGGCTGTCAATTACTTGAGCAGTCATAAGAGGCACACAATAGTCACTCAAGTGTTGGTTGAATGGGTATATTTCTGACTCCCCCTCATGCCAAATAATCTTGTCTTCCTAAAAGGATTAATGAAGAGGCAAAAAAGAGGACTTCCATTGCTTTACAGTTAGACTCTGCTGATATAAAGTTTTCTGCTACTTTTTAAAATTTATCTACTATGAATTAGTTGCATTTACATATGTGCACACACACATATACACCAAATCCAAAGTAAAAATGCAAATTTTGTAAGTCAACATCTCTAGGGGAAAAGAATGAGAAAAAGATTATTTTCCTGTGCAGTTTTTCCTTAGATGCAATCATATGCCCTTGTTTTTCTATTTCTGACCTAATTCCTGAAGTTCCTTTAATAATAGACTGATAGTCTAAAACAGGTTTAGATATATGTATTATGTCTCTACTTTGAATGACTAGGATATCAGAAGATTTTTAAATCATCTTTTATCTTCAAGATAAAAATAGTTTCATATCCTGGTAACTAAAGAACTGTCTTCTGGCCTCCCATTCTGCTTTCAGAACATTTCAGCAATTTCAGTTGGCCTGAGCTATAATCATTTTTAGTCTAAACATTCTCTGTTTGTCTTCCTGTATATACGTTCCCTCTTACTTCTCCAGTAAGGAAGGAATTGAGATTATTTTTAAGTGAACTCTTATCAATGTGAATTGTAGATTTAGGATTAAATGTGATTTCATTGTTCTTCCAATTGAAAAGGTTTACTGGTAACTGTATAAGATTGTGCTGAGTTTTTGAAATCCAAGAGAACTCTCCTTTAATGTATTATAAAATTGATGATGTTTATTGCAATTCAGACTTCAAGTAGAATTACAGCTGCACATTATTAAATAACAAGATGGAAAGTATTTCAAGTTTAGGACATTTCATTTACAAATAAAATACATATTATTGTAAGTGATATACATTTACAATAAATCTTACTGTGTTTGCTGGAGTTGGTTTAACATGAACAGTGATAAAAGAAAAAAAAAAAAAGGATGGTTTAATCAACTTGTTTGGTATGTGGGTGGTGTTTCAACCTATATGAATACCCAGCCTGAGGTCATGAATGACCTGTGGATGGATAGGCGTGGGGAGAGGGGTGGAAGGCTTTAATCCCATAGTGCTTCTCGGAGTTATTCTTTTATGATTTGATCTGTGATAATAAAGTAATAATTCATATCATCTGGGTAATATAAATTGTTTATTAAAACATCATAAGGAATGAGTGGGTCTGGCATTTATGTGTAGTTGTTTCCTATCAATTCAACAACTGTGTTCTTCTCTGCTATACTTTATACAATTTCTTGCAAAGGATTCTTGAGAGGGCGCCCTCTGGAAACAGAGATAACATCTTTTAAATCCTGATTTAGAAAACATAATTTAAACATTTTATGGATCAACTGTTACTTAACCTGCTGTAATTTAATGAGAGAATTCTCCCAGAACTAGCATTGATGTAATCAGGAATATTCTCAATAGACACTTAATGGGATTTTTTTTTTTTTTTTTTTTAGCCAGGCTTTTTAAAGGATTACTAGATAGTACAATAAGATAGCTTACTATAAAGAAACAAAAGTATGGTTGAATTTCTCAGTTTAAGTATTTAGAAGTTATTACTGATTTTAAAAATACTTTCTCTTAAAAGAAACAAAAACAAAACTGGGGTGTTTTCTTTACTCAGTATGTTTGATAGTATGTATCTCATTAATGGAATTTGTTACAAAACTATAAAGATAGTACTACATTTGTATCTACCATGATTAGTAAGTTCCATAAGGACACAGGTTGTCTTTTTCTCCCATTTCCTGACAACCACTGAGTATTTTACTTCAAGTAGGTGGTTGATACAAGTGTCCTGAACGAATGAAATATCACCACAAATAGTAATACTGCAGCTATGAAATTAAAGGATGTTTGTTCTTGGAAGAATAGCTGTGACAAACCTAGCCGCTGCCAAGACGCTTCGGTCGTGTCCGACTCTGTGCGACCCCATAGACGGCAGCCCACCAGGCTCCCCCGTCCCTGGGATTCTCCAGGCAAGAACACTGGAGTGGGTTGCCATTTCCTTCTCCAATGCATGAAAGTGAAAAGTGAAAGTGAAGTCGCTCAGTCATGTCCGACTCTTAGCCACCCCATGGACTGCAGCCCACCAGGCTCCTCCGTCCATGGGATTTTCCAGCCGAGAGTACTGGAGTGGGTTGCTGTTGCCTTCTCCAATGACAAACCCAGACAATGTATTAAAAAGCAGGGACAATACTTTGCCAACAAAGGTCTATACAGTCAAAGCTATGGGTTTTCCAGTACTAATGTACATATGTGAGAGTGCAGATCAGTTCAGTCACTCAGTCGTGTCCGACTCTTTGCGACCCCATGGACTGTAGCATGCCAGGCTTCCCTGTCCATCACCAACTCCCGGAGCTTGCTCAAACTCATGTTCATTGAGTTGGTGATGCCATACAACCATCTCATCCTCTGTCATCCCCTTAGAACCCCATGAACAGTGTGTGAGTTAGACCATAAAGACGGCTGAGCTCCGAAGAATCAATGCTTTTGAATTGTGGTGCTGGAGAAGAGTCTTGAGCATCCCCTGCTCAGCAAGGAGATCAAATCAATCAATCAATCCTAAGGAAATCAACCCTAAATATTCTTTGAAAGGACTGATGCTGAAGCTGAAACTCCAGTACTTTGGCCAACTAATGCAAAGAGCTAACTCACTGGAAAAGACTCTGATGCTGGGAAAGACTGAAGGCAGGAGGAGAAGTGGGTGACAGAGGCTGAGATGGTTGGATGGCATCACTGGCTGAATGGACATGAGTCTGAGCAAACTTTGGGTGATAATGAAGGACAGAGAAGCCTGGTGTTCTGCAGTCTATGGGGTCACAAAGAGTTCAGACACAACTCAGTGACTGAACAATAAATCAGAAAAATAGACTGTGTTAACTAGAAATTAATGTTTTGTAAGCCATAAAATACTAATTTTATTACTTTAGATAATACAAAAAATTTTGTTTATGCCAGAAAATAAAGATAAATATAAAAATGTTTATGGTGAAGGCTATAATTTGTGAAGACACATAGTATGAATTCAGCTGAATACCTTGAAATTCTATAGACACGGTTGATAACTATAAACTTATCTTGAGTCTAGAATTGACACAGCTAAAATGAGCAAGCAGAGGATAATATAGACAGTTATATCTACTGAACATTAAAGTGGCAACTGGGAATATCTTGGTGCAAATATTCAAGAGAATATGCAGCAATCACCATTGTCATAATAGAGAATATTAGCAGGAAAGCAATAAGTATTTCCACCAAAAGGAGGATTTGGTAATTTTCTCTTTATACAAGGAATAAGGAACATATAAAAATTAAATTTATTCAACTTTAGTATTTATGCTTTCTTGATATTTGCTAGAAATAATTGTTCTTTATTATGCTTTAGAAAAAAATATATGCACAGCTTGGTTTTGAGAACTGATACAGCAAAATTCTCATAGAGGAAAGGATTTCTCTAAAAATATATTTTATTTCACATTTAGTTTCTGAGTTCTGGTTCAATATATATGCTGAGTTTTAGCACATTTTTAGTAAATTTGGCTTTGCTTAAAGCTATTAATTGGAATTATATAGAGGCAATTATTCATGCATTGCATTTACCTGTAGGGAGAACTGAATACTATTTTGAAACAAGAATAACAAATTGGAAATGAAACAACCCACAGAGCACTTTAATATCCAGTTGGCACTTCGTTAAATCTTTTCACAGTTATTTAGAATTTGTTGGATGAAACATTTGCTACATATCACTACTAATGTAACATCTTAAATAACTTCAAAAATGAGCTGGTGCATTTCTATTAAACAATCTTAATGGACAATTTAAAAAGCTAATATTCCAGCACTTTATGTTGTTTTTTTCCCCTCCCTTCTTCATGTTTTTCTTTATGCTATAGATTGCTTTAAATTAAAAAAGACTAATTTTCAAAACTTGGGGAATTTCTGATAATATGATACTTTTTCAGAAAAATTTTGGTCACCCTAATATCCCACAGGCTACTGCTTAGGGACAGCAGCTTTTGCAAGGCAGGACTTTTATCTAAAGTCCTATAGTGAACTTTTCTTTCACTTCAAATCTCTTCATGTTTTTTGAAAAACTGGTGATTATTTGTTCAAAAGCAGTGCAGCTGAAATTGATTCTATTTACAATACCTAGCAATATAAAGAAAGGTGGAAAAATAAATGAAACAAATCTCTTTCAACCTTTTTTTAAAAAAAATCTTCCTGGATTTTGTATGCAGGTATGCTGGGAGGGATTGGGGGCAGGAGGAAAAGGGGACAACAGAGGATGAGATGGCTGGATGGCATCACCGACTCGATAGACATGAGTTTGAGTAAACTCCGGGAGTTGGTGATGGACAGGGAGGCCTGGCGTGCTGTGATTCATGGGGTCGCAAAGAGTTGGACACGACTGAGCGATTGAACTGACTGACTGACTGATACTTCATTGGATTTTGTATACATGTGTAAAAACTGCTATCTTTTATGTGTCCTCAGAGTAATTCACCAGTTTTTATATAGAACAAATGAAATTTGATTAATGTGGCTTCATTTATTTGATTACCAGTAACTCTGGTATTGCATGAGGTGCAACAGAACTCAATGGTATTTTAGAGTTTTGTTGGTATTTTGTTTGCCTTTAAAATAGTGTCGACAATGCAATGATCCTCTTAGTTACACAAAAGAGAAGTACTCTGGATGAAGGGTTTAACAACGTCCTAACAACAGTACATCTAAACTAGTTACACACGTTTCCCAAGTAGAAGTAAACTGGTTGATATAAGGAATCCCACAAACTTGTCAGAGAGCCCCAGTCTTGCTTGCCTAGAAAAGAGATATGAGATCCTTACTGTGAATTAAACAGAGGGCCCTGTCCTGTCACTATGGAAGAAAAAGACCAAGAAGATCTTCAAATAAACTTGCAATTAATTGGAAGAGGTAAGACTAGTTGGCCAACTTGGAGATGAGTTGGTATGTTGGTATGGGAATAGGGGTAGGAATGGGGGTTGTCTCAGGTCAGGGCCCTTGTCCATGCCACAACAGATATAGCTCAACCTTCATAGACAGAATTATGCCAGCAAAATTTCAGGGGATTGAAACACCAGAAACCTGGACTCTCTTCCCTATTGTATGGTGTGTTCTGGTTTGGGTCAAATTTATTATTTTACTTTCATTCATTTCTTTGTTGCTACAATTGACCATGAAATTCATAGCAGAAACTTCACTTAGGATGCCCTTTGTGAAATACCAAACAGCTTCTCTAAACTTCCAATTTGGAGTCAGTTAGAGAATGGTCAGGCCCCAAAGTAGCTTGGTCTATGCTTAAGTCTCACAGGGTGTCATAAAAAGATTTACACATTGTCTGTCCCTCACCCCAGCTTCAAAATGCATCTCCAATGCATGAAAAAATTTCCATTAACTTCTTGTTCTCACCTCTGAAATACAGGCACTCAGATCAAAGGTTGGTTATCTTTTGCCTCCCCTAGAGTTAAGGTGTGTTTGTCTTCTTCAAAGCACATCTTTCTCTTTTTTTAAGCTGTTACGAGCAATATTTTCCCAGCATTTTATTTTTAAAAATCTTTACTTAATGTTTGTATATATAAAACTGCAACGACATTCTTTGAAAATAATCAGCCATAGTGATTATTAGCTAGTGAAATTTCACTAGCTAAGAAAAAATCCTTAGATTTTACATGATAGGGAACACCTTATGGAATTATTTTTTGTTGTATTCTTTGAATATCATTGCCCTATAAGTGAAGAAGAGTTGTTTTTGTACATTTTGAGTTGAGTGAAAGCTTTTTGGTGGTTTCTCCATTTGAGGAATATTTTGAGGAAGACATTTGCAAACTATTCTAATGAACAGTAACAATTCAAGCTTGAGTGGATATCATGGGTAGAATTAGAAATGTGGCATAGTCTTCAACTCCAAGAAGATGAAATAAACCTCACAATTTTGTCACTTTGTTTGGTTGAGGTGAAAGGAAGCCTGAAATTGTAGTCTAGATTCTGGAAAAGAAAAATGGGTAGCTTATGCAAACTAACCAAGACCAAATGCTTACTGTCACAGTTTCCAGATAAATTCTATTTATATAATTTGTTTCAGTCCTACTTTATTCTAAGAGGTTCTACTTTCTTTGCAACCACTGGTAGTCAGAGATAAATCAAAAATCAGACTATATAAAAGCTTTTATTTCACACCAGGGAGTGAGAACTAGTTGAATATATTTTTTTAGAAAACACAACAGTGAAGAAGGGTAAATGCATGTTTAAAAACTTTAAGCAAACATTTAACTTTATAACTCATGCATAGAAAGAAAATATATGTGCTAGTTACCATCTCATAAGAGGGGACCTGCTTTGAATAAAGTGTTTGCTGCTGCTAAGTCGCTTCAGTCATGTCTGACTCTATGCGACCCCACAGACAGCAACCCACCAGGCTCCTCCGTCCCTGGGATTCTCCAGGCAAGAACACTGGAGTGGGTTGCCATTTCCTTCTCCTTGAATAAAGAGTTTAGTCACATCCAAATTGGTAAATCCAGAGAACACATACCTTCCTGGAATCATTTAACACTGATGCCTAGTTTGTTGTTGTTTAGTCACTAAGTTGTGTCTGACTCTTTGTGACCCCAGGGCCTATAGCCAATCAGGCTCCTCTGTCCATGGGATTTCCCAGGCAAGAATACTAGAGTGGGCTGCCATTTCCTTCTCCAGAGGATCTTCCCAACCCAGGGATCAAACTCCTGTTTCCTGCGTAGGCATGAACTGGCAGGCGGTTTCTTTACCACTGAGCTGCCAGGGAACCCCGATGGCTAGTATCATGTCTTTCAAGCTGTCTTATACTGATATTTTCTGGACCCTTCCTATATTACTGATCTTATTGACTTTTTCTTTAAATAATAATGTTCACTAGCGTTCTTTCTTTAGCCTTCTGAAACTTTCACTTGGCCTCAACAACCACTTAACTGGTTAAGATTCCCAAATCTATACCTCTAGCCTAGAATATGCTTCTAAACTCTAAACCCCTCCCCATATTCCAGTGTCCCCAGTCCGTCTTCACCTGCAAATCTAGGAAGTTTCTCAGATTCAGTATTTCAAGTCCTTGCTTGACTTCATCACCTCATATTCAACTCCACACATTCCATCTATACTAACAGCTTTCAGAAAGTTCTTTTTTCCTACATTACCATTGCTTAACCCTTGCCTTAAACAATTGCCTAAACCCACTGACCAGCTTCCCCACATCCAGTGTGGTACTGCCTTGCCATCCTCCCTACAGCTGACAGGCTGATATATATATATATTTTTATTAATATGCAATCTGTATCAGTCAATTTTCTGCTTTGTAAACTTCCTGCTTTCTAAAGGCAGCCTCAGTTTGGTCATAACTTCCAAATGCTATCTTTTTCACCCCCTCTATAGATATATGCTATATGCTTTCTCCAGTAGAATGAAGTTTCCTGTAACTCTGCAGTTTGGTATGACCGTATTTCTGTGTGTTCACACATATCACTCTGGCATTCACTTGTACTTGTTCTGCAACCATCTCATCTATCTTTTACCTTCCTTCACATCAGCTCTAGTATCTAATCTACTCAAAGATGTCTCTGTTCTGCAGCACATACTTAGTTCAGCCTTTTCATCTTGTATTATATCCTGTGTGCAACAATATCCCAGTACAGATTTTTCTCTATCTCCATATTGGTGCTGTTATCTTTCAGAGTGAAGTTATGTCTTAGTAATACTTCATAACACTTAATGATATAGTTAACACATATAGCTTAATTTAACTCTCACAGCAAACTTATGAAGAAGTTATCCTATTATTCTGCCCCCTTTATAGATGATAAATTGAGGTAAAGAAAATTAAAAACACACAATGAACAAAGCCCACACAATGAGTAAGTGGCAGAGGCAGAAATCAAGTACAAAATATGAGACTCCAAAGCTCACACTCTTAACCGCTGAAGTATCTGATACTGTAAACTTGATATGTGGTACTTGGCACACAATACATATTCTATAAACATTGGTTACAGAATGAATGAGCTCTCAGTAGTTTCACCCTAAATAGACACTATAATAAAGATTTTATTCAAGCACTATGATGGGCAGAACTCAAGGGTTGAAAAGAGTCCTGAACTCATATAAATATTCATTAAATAAATTCATCAAGTTCTTGCTATAATATGCCTTGTTGTTTACATATAAAAGACTAAAAAAGAAACCCATAATAACAAAAACAAGTAAAGGAAAAAAAATAAAAAAAATAAAAGACTCACTGTTCTTGGACGGTAGGTTACTGAGATCACCTACAAAATACTATTCTTCCCTAGTTAAGCTGTTTCATGACTGTTGTCTCTGATTAAAAGACACACAAAATCCACTACACACCCTTTTTCCTCTTTTGAATGGACTAACAGGGCCATCACACTTCCTAACAACCTGCTCCTTCGGAAAATGAGAATGGTCCCAGGAAAGTCACTTCTTATTTTCGTGTCTTAAGTTTTTCACTTGGGAACTGAAGAAAGATTTAAGAAAGAAATATTTGCCTAACACTTCAGAAGAGCTTTGGGGACAGTGGATAATGAAATAATGACTTCTAAAACACCAGCAAATTTGCAGATAAAAGTTGCTAAGAGATGCAAGATGATGAGAATTTTAGACAAACAGTCCATTTAATAGCCATTCACAAGAGAGGTTTAATTCTAAGAAGTGCTTAAAGTAGTCCTTCAATTTAGCTCTTAAAGTCTGAGTGATTATTTTAGGACTTTAAAAAATGCCAACTTGGGTAGAAAACAAATAAGCAAGTCATAAACATGTCACACTTACTAAAAATCAAATTCTTTTTCCTAAATTTAAAATGTAATAAGATTGGTTACTTAGTATGGAAGTAAACAAAAAAGTGCCAAAGAAAGCAGAAATAAGCATGCTTCATAACAACACAAAATGTAGTTATAGAAGGAATAACAAAATAAGAGCATAAAACATTCCATTTTCCAACTGCTTTGATATAACTTTTAACTATCAAATAACATAGGAGATACTGTTTCTATATTAAATGTAAGAAAAGAGAATATAATAATTATGTGCTGTGCTTAATCGTTCAGTCATGTCTGACTCTTTGTCACCCAATGAACTGTAGCCTGCGAAGCACCGCCGTCCATGGGAATTCTTCAGGCAAGAATACTGGAGTGGGTTGCCATTCCCTCCTCGTGATAATTATTAAGATGGGTACAATTATTATCTTCTGTTTTTATCATGTTAGTAAGAAACTGCATTGACCTGAATTTCCCTTCCTAACAGAGTAGATTGCTTTTTAAGACTAACAGATTTTTAGAGAATGTTTTAGGAATTTAGTTATTTAGCTTGAATGAGGATATATTTACAAACTAACCTTTTCCTCAAAGAGGATGACTTTTTACTAAACAATAGATAATTTGATAACCTTTATTCCTATTTTCTTCTCAATGTATATTGCTTACCTATAGCCATACTCAAGAAAAAGGCATTAAATTTTTTTAAGCATAACTTTTCTTTTTAAAAGTAATTTAAGACTCACAATAAATAGCAAAAATACTACAGACAGTTCCCAAGTACCTTTCAGCCAACTTGCCCCAGTTATAATACCTTCCATAACAAACAATATTATTAGAACCAGGAAATTAACATGGGTATAATAGTATTAACTCAGGTCTATGCAAAGACAAAATCATTTAAGTAACAGAGAAATAGAGAGGTAAAGAAAGAGAGTCCATGTAACAGGTAAGATAGATATATAATAGATAGATGTAGTTTCATTTTCTCAAGCAAATATGAAAGGAGTAATAAATGACTTCAGTTTACATGAAAATGAGATAATCTGACCTTTATTTTGCCACATAAGCCCCTTAACTTTCTGCTATTTCTTATACTTATCACATCTAGGCACATTACTCATTATGATTATTCACTCTGTATCTGGCCATAACCCAAGGACACATCCCTTCCCCTTCAGCTCTTCAAAGAAAGCCCAATCCTTCTCTGTGATGACTCAGAGCCAGCATTCTGCAATAACTGGCTCAGGGTCCTGTCTCAAGACAAACGCCCGCCTGCTCTATTTCTGACAAACCAATCACTTGGTTTTATATTTTATTGCACTCTTGTATAAAATGCACATTTTTCTTTATAACTAGAAATTTCTACTGCTACTTTTTTCATATTTATCAGACTTGAAATAGATTACAAAGCGCAAAAATAAAAGGACCATTTCTTTCATCATTTTTGAATACAGCTAAGTGCACAAATTATTACAGTGAAGTCTAAAAGTACTAGTTGAATGAAAGCCTATCTTGGTCACTGAATTCAAAAGGGCAATTATAAAAGGCCGTATCTGCTTAAACATTTCAAAAGCACCTATGTAAACTAAAGTGGCAGTAATAATCTACTTTTTATTTTGAAAATGTTTCTCATTGGCATATGTTTGAGAATAACAGAGGTAGAAATTCAAGAAAAATAATAACTGAAGTGACATGGAAGAATTGAACTTAAGGCTTAAGATCAAGATATAAAGAGAAGCAAGATTAAAACACACATGTATCATAAAAGTAATATGGAAAGTATACAGATTTATTGGTAAAACAACAAAACAAATAAACAAAACTCTTGGGATGCTTTTCTAAGGAACCCTGACCTGTCATGTAAGAAATCTGGTTTATTGGAATGCTGCTTGGAGGGGTCACATGTAAGTGCTTTGATTCACAGTCCAGCTGAGCCCAGCACTCCAGCTCCTCTGCCAAGACATCAGACAAGTGAGCACACACATGCTGGACCTTCTAGAAGGGCTTATGCACCAGCTAAATATCCCCAAGTGACCTCTGCCAACCATGTGACAAAGAAGAATTGCTTGCTAAGCCCTGCTCTAATTCCTGCCCACAAACTTGTGAGAATTAAACGCTTTTTATCTTAAGCCACACAAAGCATGCAGGAAACGCAGATGTCCACTGAAGTACGAGGTAGCACTTCAGTCCTCACATGAACCACAAAGCATTTTAAAAACTTTTATGACTATTGCTACGTTACAGTAAAGATTGGGATATGAATGTGTGTGTGCATGTAGGTGGGTGTGTGTTCGGAGAATCTGACTGGTGAGCAGGGGAGCCTCACTTGACCTTCCTCCCTCCCTATCAGGTTTCTCTCTGGAGCATGGCTGTAATTGCAAACAGGACTCTGTGTGTGTGTGTGTGTGTGCGTGTGTGTGTGTGTGCATGTGTGTGTGTGTGCGAGTGTGTGTGTGTGTGTGTGTACATGTACGTGAACACTCAGCTGTCAGGCTTTCTGTACAAGTACTTGAGATGTCTTTCAGCCCTATGTCCTCTGCCTCACCAAAAAATGTCACATCACCCTGAATGCACAGGATATAGTCTGATCTCAGAAGTTAATCAGGGCCTGGTCTGGTTAGGAATTGAAAAAGTAATTGATCAAATTGTTAATTCAAGTAGCACATGAGACCAGAAATTAATTGAAAAATCTGGCTTTCACTATATTGAATAGAAGCAATGATAGTGAAACATTTACTAAAGATAAAGTCTACAGATTGAACCTAGAAGAAAAACATGAAAACCAAGCTACGGTTTATAAATGTTGACAATTATCTATTGTGTGAGAGGATCTGGCTTTACACTGAGGCCATAAGTGTGCAATACTGCTGAACATACCAGGACTGAATATATCAGTGATTTTATATCTCTGTTATACACCCATACACATATTTACGCTTATTTTAATATCTATATTTTACCTCTAATTATAAACACACACACAGAACTAGAAGTCCATCAAACCTAATTTATAACTGATGCCCTCCAGTGCGCTCCTGGGATCCTTTTTGGATTGAGGTTGTTGACTAAACCTTTGGTTTTCCGAAGATATTAGCTTTATCTTATACATATTCCATTTGCCCAAATTCAATGTCTCTTGTCATTACCTTTATAATCTTATGTCTTTCTTGTGAAGGAGTCACCACGGCATGTGGCAATTTTTCCTGGATGACCACATCTCTGAATTCATTTCTCAATTGCCTCAAATGATAAAGCTTTTTTTCAAAGCGTGTAAATGTATCTATTATGATCAGCATAAATATTTAAAGTTTTAAAATTCTACATCAGGTTATCAACTTAGCACTTGATTCTGAATGTTACAGGTCAGAAGGGATAGTAAAGACTCTCTGTTCATAAAAGGAAAGGACCAGAATGGTTATATGACTTGTGAAAGCTGAGACAATTATAATATTGGAAGTCATATTCTTGTTTTTAATTTAATTATAAATTATCTTAAACATATAATAGTACGAAAAGTGAAAGTGTTAGTTGCTCAGGCAGGTACGACTCTCTGTGACCTTATGGACTGCAGCCCGCCAGGATCCTCTCTCCATGGAATTCTCCAGACAAAAATACTATAGTAGGTAGTCATTCCCTTCTCTAGAGGATCTTCCCAACCCAATGATCAAACCTGGGTCTCTTGCATTGCAGGCAGATTCTTTACCATCTGATTCTTTACCTATATTCTTTGGTGGAATATAGGTAGTAATATAAAAACCAGCTATGTACCAATTATGGGACAGTTTAACAAGTGAAAAGATTTTTGTCGTATTTGTTTCAGATCTCTGTCTTTAAGAAGAAAATGAAAGAGAAAGGATACCAATTTCCCAGGTCTATATTCCATTCACAATACCCTGCCGCTTGTTTCTCAGTTTGGAATTATTGCTAATTTTTATTTTTGTAGAAGGTTAATAGTGTTTACTTTTCAAAGGACTTTCATCTATTAGCACATTTGATTCTCCCCCTACACTTGACAAATAGTTAGGATACATATTTCTTTGCATTTTATGGACAAGTAAAGCATAGAAATGTTAAATGACGTGCTCAAGATGTCAAGTGAATCAGAGAGCTGGACCAACCTCTGGTTGCCAACTTACATACATACTGGTGTGCCACACTGCGTTAGTGACGACTTGATAGCTCAGTATCAGAATATGAGTGTAATACAAAGAGAAACACATTTCAGCGCACAGTTAGATCTCTAAATTTTTAAAGATTCTAAACCTTTCAATATTTGACTATCACCAGAGTTGCAAACTCATCGGGAAAACTTTAATAAACCTTTGAGACTCTTATAAGCTACTAATTGATTTTTTACCTTTAAGTGTCGCCTTACCCATTTCCAAAGTATTTTCACGTGGTATCTTTGATTAATCATCCCAACCACTCTACAAGGCAGGAATTGGGTTAATAATTGATTGGCCAGTGAGAAAATGAAACTGCTGAAATTTCACATGTTAATAGTCACCTAAGCCAGTAGTCCTCAATCTTTGCTGCACAGTAAAATCATCTGGGGACCTTTTAAAATTCTCAAATCCCAAGTTACATCCTATATTAAAAAATGAGAATGACTGGGAGTGGGTTACCAGTGACTTTTGAAGATCCCAGATGATTCCAGTGTGCAGTTAAGTTTAGAAGCCACTGGTGTAAGCAGTGGCCACACGACAGTTGCTTCCACTCTAGTGTTTTTCCTCTAGAGGATGGAGGTGTACTCTCAGATAATCTTACTATCTTTCCTTAGGACATCAGTTACCAGCAGTGTTAAGAAACAATTTGCCCTTTCTTTTGATTTTCATTTCCATATGTGGTTAGAAACATTCCTTTGTGTAATATGCAGTCATCTGAGGCACTGACCTTTAATAATCTTGATTTTATTTTTAGCTCACCTTGTCTATGACCTAGGAGTTTATTCTTGTTACAACAATGAACAGAAATTTCTTTTTAATTTGGATTTTAAGTATAATGAAGAAACTCTGGAGACCTTCTGTACTTTGAAGATGGAAACAGAAAAGTTGTGATTCATTACTATAACCAAATTTGCTTTATCTGTCAGCTTCACATACCAACAGAGTCTTGGATGAGTTCAGGAGAGCAAGGTACTGTCCATTTTTATGATACAAACTATCAATTGGGGGATAATGAGTATCTCTCAGGACCCTCCTCTTTATTGCTTAATAAGTAGTTCTCCGAGAAACCTCAGTCCATATGTCTCCCTCTCATCCTTGGATCATGAAGAGCATTTTGGGAACCATATAACCCAAACATCGTAGTCAAGAACAGACATAATTATCACCACCATACAAATGGAAATTTTCCAACTAGATCTCAGAAATGTGGACATACCATGTTCCCTTAGTCTGGAACAAGAGAGACTGGCTAAGAAAACCTATGCTTTAGTCCTTCATCTCCTAGGAGAACATGGGTCCAGAAATGGGAAGGCAAGAAGTGTCAACACTGTTATTGATTATCTACTGTACTCAGGGTCTCAAGTAATAAACATAGAAGTTATGAGTCTACACTATGCATGACGCTCTCAAGCAGCTTCCTAGACCTCTAGTGTCTGGGGAGGAAGGTCAGACATTGTACCAGTATAAATAATCATTTCATTAGAAGCAATTTCAGTATAATTTGACTTCACTTTGCCATTTTACAATTTTTTAAAATTTATTTTTAATTGAAGGATAATCACTCTAAAGCAGTGCATTGGTTTCTGCCCAACATCAACATGAATCAGCCACAGGTGTACCTTTGTCCCCTCCCTCTTTAATCTCCCTCCGCATCCCACCCTCTAGGTTGTCACAGAGCCCCAGTTTGAGTTCCCTGAATCATACATCAAATTCCCATTGGCTCTCTATTTTACATATAGTGACGTATGTTTCCATGTTACTCGCTCCATACATCCCACCCTCTCCTTCCTCCACCTCCCCATGTCCATAAGTCTGTTCTCTAGGGCCATCTGACCTCTTCTGGTGATAATATATCAACAGGCTACCTTTTTCTCGTAGTGAAAATAATCATCCTTAAAACCATCACACAGCTCACTGAATTTTTTATTTCTACATAAGAAAAGTCAATCTTCAGATATAACTCATACTGAATTAATTTGCTACTTGGATTAAAAGTTAAGTTATTGAAAAGTGCTTGAAATGATTTAACAATGCAGACTAATGGATCCCCTTAATGTTGACACTGTAAATCTCACAAATTTTAATCAATGTAACATTTTCATCAGTCAAATACTCTCTTAAGTAGAAGATTTTAAATGACACTAATAAAAAATTTTATCTCATGAAACTGTTTGTAATGTCCTCCTTTAGAAAAGCCTACTTCTTAAAACCAGTATACAAATGATTATGAATCATAATTAAACCATAATTAAAATAAACCTAAAATAAGTTTTCTGGATGGTAATTAATGTCTAAAACTTTTCCTACAGGGCCTATTTTGTGATTGATCTTCAGGGGTCCCATATTAAATAGTCCTCACAAAGTATAAAGAGTTTTATTTTCTCTTTCAAGTTTTCACAGCACTGAGTAAATAAGACACATTATCTGATTTTAAAACGTTATGTTGGAAGGTTGCTATACTAATTCATGATATCAGGATTACCATCGTAATTAGTTTACAAAATAATCAATATGTTGCATTAAGACAGGGTATGTATCCCTGGGCCTCAAATTCCATAGTGTGACAGAAAAGATTATTTTTAATACTATAAATGTAATGCAGAGTAGGAAAAAAAGATACAGTGTCATTAAAGCAAATAAATTTATGGGATCCTTGAAAGACAGAAAAAACACAATATCTAGTCTATGGAGAAATAAAGAAGTAAAAGTCCATAACAAGTGCAGGAGAGGTGTTTTCATTGATAGGAAAGATGTGTGGAAGTTTAAGGTCAAGAGTCAATGGGTAAGAGTTCTTAGTTCATGTAATTTCTCAGTGCAGTTCTCAGCCATTTCTCAGCTCATGCCCTGAGAAATTTGTCATGTTTTAAGTGGAGAGGAATTAAGAGAAGCAGGACATTTGACAAATACAGACACCTACGGGCACATTCATGCTAGGAAAGCAAATAGTGATGAAATTATCTCCATGTTATAACACAAACGCAGGAACAAGACCAGAGATTCCGGACAATTCTCCAGGTAATTGCTGATCCTCAAAAGAGCTGAGATCTCTCACACAAGGGGTCAAGTCCTGCCTTTCAGACTTAAGTAAATGTAATAGGAAGATAAATAGGAATTCTCAAATATAAGTTTGAGCAGACAACCCCAAATCCTCAATATTGGAAGAAAACCAAACTAAAAAGAAGATAATCATAACAGAACTAATATTCAATGGAACAAATAGCGCTAACAGAGACTTGAGAAAAAATATAAATGTGTTCCAAATCTTCAGAGATATACAACAAGATGTTCTATCCCCTAATAAAGGATCTGCACAGACAAGTTTTGAGAATTAAAAAGTTCATTTTTTAAAGCTCAACCAATGGAGTAAATAGTGGAATGGACAATTCTGAAGAGAAAATAAATCAAGTAGATGATTATATTTAGGCATTTCCTAAGAATATCAGGCAAAAATGAGGGAAACAGGTGATAAATTAAGGAACAAGGAAGCTATATCCAGAAGCCCAACAATCTATCTGAAATTTGGGAAGAGGAAGTGGGAAGCATGGGGGAGAGGCTGCCTACAAGAAATAAGAAAGAAATACATATTCCAAATCCTTTGCTTTTCCTTTTAGTCCATTAGAAATATTTCCTCCATGTTGACAGCTTCAGCACAGTCTGAAAGGATCAAATAATATTTATTTATATTCCTGATTTTGTAATAGTCTTGTAAAATGTTATATTGAAGCTAGTGGTAACACAGATTGTTAATTAAATCTCAGCATTTGCATGTATCTTCACCCAACACTGTTCTCCTGGTTTCAAGAACTCAGATACAAGAGAGTATGCTCAACTTAGGCAACATAGAAAGTGAAGGCGCTCAGTCATGTCCGACTCTTTGTGACCCCGTGGACTGTAGCCTACCACGCTCCTCTGTCCATGGGATTTTCCAGGCAAGAGTACTGGAGTGGGTTGCCATTGCCTTCTCCAAGTCAACATAGGGATTTCCGTAAATTTTCTCCAAATGTAGTCACAAACTTAAAATTCCAGATGAATCAAATTTTCATGGAACGAATACACTGAGATTCCACCAATCAAACATAACCAATGTGCTGAACCCTCTCATGTGCTCAATACAGAAAGTCTGCAAGCTATAAGGAATTAAGGCTTTCATATCTTAAATTCTTCTTTCTCCATCTTACAATCTCAAATCTTCATCACATTAACAAATTAGTTCCCCCTGCCCATGGTAGACATGGGACTTTATGACCCTTAAACATGTTTTAAATATGTGTAAACATTGACCACCTGATTTTTCATTTTCCCTATGTCAATGATAAGTAATTTGCAGTGCTTTCTCTCTTTACCAAAATTATGTGTACTATTTCATGAATTCTATTGTAAATTCTTCATATGGCAGAGGAGACCCATTCCTGCATTTGTGTTTGTTTGGACTGAAAATGCAATTTTTAATAGGTGTACTAATGTTTATAGCAGAATTAAGATTTATTAGAACCACTCCACAGAGCAATATTGTAGAGAATTTATGAACTGTAAAACTGCTCTAAAGGTCACTTGAGATGCAAAAGTTTAATTTGGAGTATCATGTTATGGTACAGAGCTACTACACTCAATGCTTGTTAAAATAAATGGTTTAAGGATAGCTGCTTCAGTTTGCAGAGTTTATGAACTTCGACAAAAATAATTTCATATTACCTAATATTTTACATAGGTTTGATTTCTTTTAAGGTTTGTTCATAAATCCACAACTTATCACATGTGTAAAGCAGTGAAGAAAATCAATACAAATTTGATCTTGCTTCTGAAGTTCACTGTTGTTTTATACAGCACACTGCATATCATTACTTACCCAACTTTCAACATTTACTATTATTACTCATTTTAATTTGGATACAAAGATTTGTATGAATGAATAAGTTCTTAAGAACTATAACAAAAATGGACAAGACAAGTATTTGTAACAGAAGCATTTGGGAAGGCATTACTAAGCCAGATTGTGGATTATAAAAGTGCCTTAATTGGTGATATTATATTTGTATACATATGCAGGCATATGCAAAATTATAAAACAACCCAAGTGAGTAAAATGTAAAGAAAATTATCTATGTTAGAGACTTACAATTCTTTAGTATGCTAAATATTATACAATGAAGAATAATAAAATGGAAAGAAAGTATAAGCAATAGCAAGCCTCTGAATTTTTTCTATAGCAGATTATATTAATGATAAAAATAGTATAAAATTATTTTTATATGGTCTGATTATACATCAAAAGCATATTTATCAAAGATTCAAAATGTAGAATCAGGACATTTAATATATGTGAGATTTCTAGATATTACAATAACAAACTAAAGCTCTGTCACAGCGTTTACTCTGTATATCTTAGACTGTAAAAGACTGAACTCGTCTCTTGATCAAATAAAAATTTAAAAAGCTGTAATATAATTACATTTAAACCAAAGAATTATCATGAAACCAGATGATTCAGTTCTCCCTTTTGAAATTAAAAAGGTGAAGATGATGTCACCAAAATAGCTAGGACTGCCTTATTTTTCCCACCATGAAAAAAGTGTAGCTGAAACATTTTGCATATCTGTAATTTACAGAGCATTTTGCTAAACAATACTTTAAAATGTTTTAACAACCCTATGTCAGAGATACTGTTATTATCAATATTTTCAGGATGGGAAACTTAAAGCGCGGAGAACTTAAATAAAATACCTCAGATCACACAGACATATAATGGAGCTAACTCTTGCACCAGTGGTTCAAGTCTATTTTTTCATAAGTACATTATACCCTATTGTACTGTATTTATGCTAAGGTCTATTAGACGGGACAGAAGAAAACACTCAGAAAAATGAACCAGAGGTTATTTTATAAATTATAATTGTTTCACTTTGGAGGACTGCATGTTCTTAAATATTCAGACTATGTCTCTACCTCAAGTGGTAGGTAATGTGCAAAAAAAGTGACTCCAGTCCTCAGACCCTCTTCCTCTAACACAGTTCAATGTACACAATCTCTTCAGCTGTTTTCAATCTCACCATCTATCTTTTTTGGCTTCATGTACCAGGGTTATGTTTTTCCAGCAGATTTAATCAGCCCAACAACACCCATCTCTTTGTATTGAGAAACTGGGAATAAAATAGGTTTTTTCCTTGGCTAATAGTTCCATGACTCATACCACAAACCTATCAGGATCACACGCTGCCTTCAGAATTAGCTCAGTGGGCTCAAGAACACCTAATTATGAGTATCAGTCTGTCCACACCATATCCCAAGTTACCACTTGGGATCTCTTTGAGATATCTCTTTGAGATATGATCCTATCCAATAGCACTTTTACTGATCTCTCGTATATATTCTGTGCTCCGAGTCATATAATTTTATAAAATTTCTCTTGAAGGCTTATATATCACTCACAGATATTTGAAAGTGAGAAGATTTTGATATCCTCTTTGTATGCTCATTGTTACTAACTGCACTACACAGGGTTGTGTGATAACAGGAATGCATGTATATAGGGCACCTTTATAAGGCTGATTAAGTTTATCTGACACAGATCATCTCAATAATTTAAATGATGAGCTTTGAAGAACTCTAGACAGAGGACAGAACTATTAGCAATTAGTAATTCATTATGATTCAAGGAAATAAATTTATCCCAAATATTCAAAATCAAAGTACAGTTTAGAAGCTGTAGCATAAAAAGCAGAACCACGTAGAAAGACTATCTCAGTCATGACTAGAGAGATCTTGATCTATTACTAAATGAAATTTTTCCATCATTCTAGAGAGGCAGGTTTCTAGAATATGCTAGTTGTATTGGCTTCCCCGGTGGCTCAGACAATAAAGAATCTACCTGCATTGCAGGAGACCTGGGTTCAATTCCTGGGTCAGCAAGATCCCCTGGAGTAGGGAATTGCTACCCACTCCAATATTCTTGCCTGGAGAATTCCATGCACAGAGGAGCCACAAAGAGTTGGACATGACTAAATGACTAACACTTGATCGCACTTATAGTAATATGTATATGTTGCACTTATTAGTAATATTGCACTTATTAGTAATATGTATATAACTTTACTTACAACTTACTATAAGCACATATATGACTATACTTACTCTCTAACTATGAATACATGTTTTTCAACTAGTCCTTGAGTTATGTTTTTAAAGTCTGCATAAGATATAACTTTAAAATATATTACAGTGAGGGACCAAATCTATGGAAACTAATCAATGATTCTGATATGCAATCTAAGCTATTGAGGTAGACAGAATCACCCTAATAGATTGGTGAATTTGCATAGAAATTTCAACTTGAGAGTACCACTGTGCTCAGCAATAAAATATATTTGTTTTAGTTTTACTTCTTCTTTTCCTATCTGGATTCCTTTTACTTCTTTTTCTGCTCTGATTGCTGTGGCCAGAACTTCCAGCACTATGTTGAATAGTAGTGGTGAGAGTGGGCACCCTTGTCTTGTTCCTGATTTCAGGGGAAATGCATTCAATTTTTCACCATTGAGGGTGATGCTTGCTGTGGGTTTGTCACATATAGCTTTTATTATGTTGAGGTATGTTCCTTCTATTCCTGCTTTTTGGAGAGTTTTAATCATAAATGAGTGTTGAATTTTGTCAAAGGCTTTCTCTGCATCTATTGAGATAATCATATGGTTTTTATCTTTCAATTTGTTAATGTGGTGTATTACATTGATTGATTTGCGGATATTAAAGAATCCTTGCATTCCTGGGATAAAGCCCACTTGGTCATGGTGTATGATTTTTTTAATATGTTGTTGGATTCTGTTTGCTAGAATTTTGTTAAGGATTTTTGCATCTATGTTCATCAGTGATATTGGCCTGTAGTTTTCTTTTTTTGTGGCATCTTTGTCTGGTTTTGGAATTAGGGTGATGGTGGCCTCATAGAATGAGTTTGGAAGCTTACCTTCTTCTGCAATTTTCTGGAAGAGTTTGAGTAAGATAGGTGTTAGCTCTTCTCTAAATTTTTGGTAGAATTCAGCTGTGAAGCCATCTGGTCCTGGGCTTTTGTTTGCTGGAAGATTTTTGATGACAGTTTCGATTTCCTTGCTTGTGATGGGTCTGTTAAGATCTTCTATTTCTTCCTGGTTCAGTTTTGGAAAGTTATACTTTTCTAAGAATTTGTCCATTTCATCCAAGTTGTCCATTTTATTGGCATAGAGCTGCTGGTAGTAGTCTCTTATGATCCTTTGTATTTCAGTGTTGTCTGTTGTGATCTCTCCATTTTCATTTCTAATTTTGTTAATTTGGTTTTTCTCTCTTTGTTTCTTAATGAGTCTTGCTAATGGTTTGTCAATTTTGTTTATTTTTTCAAAAAACCAGCTTTTAGCTTTGTTGATTTTTGCTATGGTCTCTTTAGTTTCTTTTGCATTTATTTCTGCCCTGATTTTTAAGATTTCTTTCCTTCTGCTAACCCTGGGGTTCTTCATTTCTTCCTTCTCTAATTGCTTTAGGTGTAGAGTTAGGTTATTTATTTGGTTTTTTTCTTGTTTCTTGATGTAAGCCTGTAATGCTATGAACCTTCCCCTTAGCACTGCTTTTACAGTGTCCCATAGGTTTTGGGTTGTTGTGTTTTCATTTTCATTCATTTCTATACATATTTTGATTTCTTTTTTGATTTCTTCTATGATTTGTTGGTTATTCAGAAGCGTGTTATTTAGCCTCCATATGTTTGAAGTTTTAACTAGTACAGCCGCTATGGAAAACAGTGTGGAGATTTCTTAAAAAACTGGAAATAGAACTGCCATATGATCCAGCAATCCCACTTCTGGGCATACACACTGAGGAAACCAGATCTGAAAGAGACACGTGCACCCCAATGTTCATCGCAGCACTGTTTATAATAGCCAGGACATGGAAGCAACCTAGATGCCCATCAGCAGATGAATGGATAAGGAAGCTGTGGTACATATACACCATGGAATATTACTCAGCCATTAAAAAGAATTCATTTGAACCAGTCCTAATGAGATGGATGAAGCTGGAGCCCATTATACAGAGTGAAGTAAGCCAGAAAGATAAAGAACATTACAGCATACTAACACATATATATGGAATTTAGAAAGATGGTAACGATAACCCTATATGCAAAACAGAAAAAGAGACACAGAAATACAGAACAGACTTTTGAACTCTGTGGGAGAATGTGAGGGTGGGATATTTCAAAAGAACAGCATGTATACTATCTATGGTGAAACAGATCACCAGCCCAGGTGGGATGCATGAGACAAGTTCTCCGGCCTGGTGCACTGGGAAGACCCGGAGGAATCGGGTGGAGAGGGAGGTGGGAGGGGGGATCGGGATTGGGAATACATGTAAATCCATGGCTGATTCATATCAATGTATGACAAAACCCACTGGAAAAAAAAATAATAATAATTAAAAAAATATATATATATATATATTTGTTTTAATTAAGTCTAGAGACAGAATGTGCCTAAGGACAAACACAGCATCATTGCTCTGTGCTGCTGGTAGCCCTAGATAATGACTACTTGTTTCAAGTAAATGGTAACCCCTGTCTATATCTTTCTGTCCGTCTCTGTTGATAAGATACAGATACCAACGTCATTTATAAATACATTTCTCACCATAATCTCATGTTTCCTTTTGTTTTTAACACATAACTAAGGGTAATTATTTACATTTGTTTTATAGCCTCTCTTTAGCTATAATTGTGACTGAATACTTGGGAATAAAGTACATTGGACTGAAACCAAAACAACCCAAGGGAAGATACTGTTTTACAGATTATTTCTTACAAAAGAAAACCTTCATTTGTCACTTAACTGCAGAAATGGTTTAATAGGTTTAAGGATAATGATACCAAAAGTATGTCTGTTTCAAGAACTATGGGAAAAGATAAAAGTAATATTTATTGATTTGAAAAAGGTAGAAAAATATTAATAACTTAAAATTTTCATATGTAGTATTGCAATGCTTCTGAGAAAGGGGTGTTGAGTATCTAGAAACTTCTTAAACAACCATTCCCTGAGTGTTTATATCTGTATTTTGTTATAAGAGAAAAATGAACTTATCATAATTATGCCACTGATAGTTTGTCTTTTTTGTAAATATAGTCAAACCATGCATATATTATGCTCTGCATTTTATTTATGTTATTTCATTTAATCCACATATGTCTTCACAAGTAGAAATCACTACACTTATTTTACAAAATAGAAAACAGAGGTTTCATTTTTCTCTTTCTCAGTAAGTGAAAGAGCTGAGTTTTGAATCTAAGTGTGTCTGGCTCCAACACTGTATTCTCTGCACAAATTTCTATTGTCTCATATTAGAATGCCTTCTGAGGACACAATCAGTACTGAAAATGTCCTACTGGATAGCATAGAGAACTACAGTCAATATCCTATGATAAACCATAACAGAAAAGAATATTAAAAAAGAGGAATGCATACATGTGTATAATTGAATCACTTTGCTGTACGGCAGTAATTAACACAACACTGTAAATCAACTATACTTTAATTGAAAAAGAATTCTCAACAGTATAATTAGATTCTAGAAAATGATGGAGTCAAGCTTTAAATCCCTAGAGCAATATATTTTAAATCTAGAATCCCATACCATCCATATTATCAAGGAAATGTGATGATAAAGTAGAATTTATTTTCAAAACCCTAGGGCTAAAATATATATAACTTCTATGTTATTTGTGGCAAATATTCATAATGATTAAAACTAACAGAAAAAGATACTTGAAGACTAAAATAACATATATGTCTTATATTGGGCAGAGGGTATAGGAGGTAGGTCTCTAGGAAATAAAAAATTTATGGATAGATTAAAAAAGCAGAGAAATAACTTTGCTGACAAAGGTCTGTATAGTCAAAGCTATGGTTTTTCCAGTAATCATGTACGGATATAAGAGTTAGGCCATAAGGAAAGCTGAGCACTGAAGAATTGATGCTTTCCAATTGTAGTGCTGGAGAAGACTCTTGAGAATCCCTTGGACAGCAAAGAGATCAAACCATTCAATAGTAAGGACATGAGCCCTGAATATTCATTGGAAGGACTGATGCTGAAGCTGAAGCTCCAATACTTGGCCACCTGATGCAAACAGCTGACTCATTGGAAAAGACCCTGTTGCTGGGAAAGATTGATGACAGAGGATGAGATGGTGGGATGGCATCGTTGACTCAATGGACATGAGTTTGAGCAAACTCTGGAAGATAGTGAACTACAGGGAAGCCTGGTGTGCTGCAGTCCATGGGACTGCAAGGATTTGGGCACAGCTTAGCGACTGAACAATACTATAAGGATATGATTTAGAAATAATTAGTTGCCATGATTTCAATTCAAAACTATTTACTTAAAAAATGTAAGATTTACTGTACAATATCTCAGAATGGTGGGTGGTTTTGCAAAAAGGAAATCAATTTTGATTCATTCTTTCATTTATAGGGGAGCCAACACATTTTGTTTTTCCTCTTGAATCACCACTCAATGATAGAGTTGACTTTCACAAATAATTATTTCAGGAAATTTTTCATCTGGTCAATTCTTTACTAATAATGACAGAACATAAGGTCATAAACCAGATGCACTAGTTCATACTTTGCCAAAATACTTTCCTCTATCATGTAGGTCCTAATTATCAAGGACATAAAAATAAACTCCTGTTACGGTCTAACAATTACATCCTCCTAACTCATCTTTGGGAGAAGGCAATGGCAGCCCACTCCAGTACTCTTGCCTGGAAAATCCCATGGATGGAGGAGCCTGGTAGGCTGCAGTCCATGGGGTCTCGAAGAGTCAGACATGACTGAGCGACTTAGCTTTCACTTTTCACTGTCATGTATTGGAGGAGGAAATGGCAATCCACTCCAGTGTTCTTGCCTAGAGAATCCCAGGGACGGGGGAGCCTGGTGGGCCGTCGCACAGAGTCAGACATGCCTGAAGTGACTTAGCAGCAGCAGCAGCAACTCATCTCTATTCTCAATAATTGAAGAAGACACTTTCAGGATGACAACAGGAAAACAACAGATCTCACTGACAGGACTAACGAATAGATCTTTTCCAAAAATATTTGGCTAATGAATATAACCGTGATATAATTTTACCTAATTATGATGATTTAGACATGATGTGTATGAGAACTACTGACTTAAGCAAAGCATTAATTTAGCAAAATCTGAAATGTATTTTGATACGAATAAGCTTTATATTTAAATACACCTAATCAGAGAGCAAATTGTTCTCAAATTATCATTTGGCATGTTTCACCAATAATTTTTTCCTAATTTGAAAGATCAGAATTTGAAGGTAAGTGATGTAAGAATTATATGCCTTGAGTATTTTTAAGGGCTGATATAATTTTCATTTTCTATTTTAATAAGTGGTACCAAGAAGAGTTTATACATGTTTTATTATTTTCCTGTATTATCTACCACCATTGAATTGAAAAAACATTGCATTCAAAAAGTGAAGTGCTACACTAATTTCCTTTTACTCTTTTTTTGGAGCCAAGTTTTAAAGAAAAATTTGGGTTCATATCTTTATTTTTATTTAAACATATTTATGCTATATTGTTTTCATTCTACAGAGCATAAAAATCTTCTTGGGAAGCTCTTCAAGTAGTAAAAATCTGTTTACTTTATGAAAGTTAAGACCACAGGTCTACATGATTCTATTGAAATGGATAGGTGCACATGGTTGCAGGTCAAGTAACTGGAAAGACAAAACAATTGCCATTTAATGGATTCTTCACTTAAATTGTTTTGTAACAATGAAATGGTTTTACGTTGCTTTATGCATTGTTTAGAGCTTTTCTCCCTTCAAAGTGATGACCTATACTGTCAATGACAATAAATTGTTAAAATCGATGTACTTGGAGTAGTTATATAGCTTTATTTACTAATGAGCACTAGTGAATGTAGAGAAGCACATTTTCCTAGCCCTTCTTAGGGTTCCTGGTGAGGTTTTAAAATTAAACTGATAGAGACAGATTAATAGGAAAAAAATATATGAATTTTATTAATTTTTTTTACATGTGTATGGGTGCCTTCACAAGAGCATGAAATTGCAAAGAAGTGACCAGAGCAGGAAACTTTCACAGTTTATAAACAAACAAACAAAATACATTGTGAAGAACTGACAGAATTCTGGGCTGGGGGGTTAAACGTAAAGAAGTAATTAGAAAGATATGGACTGATTTAATAAGGTCTGTACTGATTTCTTGACCCCCAAATTTCCCATCTCTGGTGATAAAAATGCATTCCTTCTGTACACTGAGGATATTCTTCATATGGATGATTTATCTCCTATTTTCTGGGAAAAGAGCAAGGTGAAGGGAGGTCAGAGTGACCTTAATTCTACCATTTTCTCAAATTCCTTTAGTTTAAGATTTGCAATATTGGCAAGGTGCCATATTTTGGGGTACAGTGCCCTGAGCTCCATTACACATAACAAATGTGAAAATGTGTATTTAAAGAAATAAGCATCATATATATATAGAATATGGGCCATTCTATACTTATATACACTATAAGGATCTGTTTTATAGGTTTTATAGAGTTTATGAGGACTCTGGGTAAAACATTGAGAGTAAGTATGTAAGAGCGAAAGGTAGAAAGACCTCAGAAAACTATTATTTGGAGTTCTTGTGTCCAATTTGAAATCTCCTATTGTTTACTGTTGAACATGTGAAATGTGGCAAGTCTGAACTAAGATGGAGTCTAACTGTAAAAACAAAACAAACAAAAAAAAACACACCAGAATTCAAAGATATGATGTGAAAAATAAAATATCTCATTAATATTTATGAAAGTTGATTACATGTTGAGATATTTTAGATGCTTTTTGAGTTAAATAAAATATTAAAATTAATTTCACCTCTTTGGTTTTCTTTTTAATGTAGCTATCTGTGGCTCAGTTGGTAAAGAATCTGCCTGCAACACGGGAGACCTGGGTTTGATCCCTGGGTTGGGACGATCCCCTGGAGAAGGGAAAGGCTACCCACTCCAGTATACTGGCCTAGAGAATTCCATAGACTGTAGAGTCCATGGGGTCACAAAGTTCATGGGGACACGACTGAGCAACTTTCACTTCACTTCGCCTGATAACTGTAAATTGCATATATGGCTTGCATAATATTTCCACAGGACATCTCTGATTTGTTAAGAAGTTATTAGGCTCCTATATATATATTTAGAATGCATAGCCAACAGAATGGATTGGATACAGATGGATAATATATTGAAAGTATGGAGTCAAGGATGACTATGGCTTTTTTGTCTGAGCACCTTAGAGGCTGAGTTTACATTTTTAAAATCAAGATGGGAAAAGTAGAAAGAGCAAGTTTGAAGAGAAAGATAATAAACTGTTGGTATTTATATGAAGCATAAAACATCATGAATAGAAAATCTGAAAAGACAAAATGGTATATTATGCTTATAATTCCTTTCAAAGCTGCCAGTTAGAGAAAGGCAAGTTGAATGTTCTTAATTTTCACCAGTCTGGGTACAAATGAGACCATAATAACACATTATTTTTCTTGGCCCCTACTCTTATGACTGAGAAATGTCTCAGCCCTCGAAATTCTAGCCAATTATTTTTGGCCGCTCATGCTTCTCTGTAAAGATGGTGTGTTACTCCAATCAAGTAACAGTGCTATCCGACTGTTTTGAGCCAACGACTCTCAAAGTCCAGGGCATCACAAGACAAAGGTACAGCAGTGAGACCATAATGCAATAGTGTAGCATTATATAATGTGTCTGAGTCTCACATTGGCTCTTATAAAAACTGTTCAGTAAGATAAGGTCCCAATCCACTCTTTACTGGAGCTTAAAATAAGTATTTTAGGATAGACAGGCAACAAATCTATCACTATTCCTGATATTTACTTTATTCAGGTTCGCAAGTATCCCTGAACAGAATTCTGTTTTTCAATCCTACCGCACCCCCATGTATATGAACACAGTAAGTACACATCATTTGGGGGGCTGACCACTAGCAGAGCAAGGCTTAAATGCTAATATAAAGTTCAACTGAAACACTTTGCTATAATTTGTTCAAAGAATTTTTTCCTAGTTCCTTATCCTCAGCTATAGGACATTTTGACTTCAACAGAGGTCTTCCCTCCTTTATGGTTCTATGTTCCAACTGCACAGAAGATAATGATACTTCAGGAAAAAATGAATTTGTAGAGGCTAAGATTTTGGGAAGCTATTTTGAATGCCTCAGACAACAAATCAAATAAACAAATATGCTCTTTTGAGAAATGAAGGTATTTCCTGCCATGTCAATAAACAAGGAAGTCACAGACATCACCAATTCCAGCCCTTCAGGGCACTCAGAAAGGAGAATACCTGCAAGATCATGCTGTGGCCACTCCCTATGGTGAGAATTCAGGAACTCAGGATGTGAAAATACAGGATACTGGCCCCAGATAGCTGAGATGCATATGAAAGGACTGATTTCAGTGAGCCCAGACTCTTGCGTCTTCCCATACATAGAAAAATGCTAACTTCTTTAACTTGGAACATCTGGTTTCCTTTAATTAACAGCAATCTCTTGATGTTCAGGCTACCTGCCCTTTTGTTGTAAAACTTGTATATAACCTGGCTCCTCCCCTTGCATCCTCAGAGGAGTTCTCTCAGGGTTATTTGAGAAGCTGCCTCCTAGACTTGAAGTCCTAAAAATTCCTACCAAATAAAATGTAACTCTCCACTTTCAGGTTGCGACTACTTTTAAGTCAATACTTTCTATAAAAAGATAACCTTCTATTTGAGTTTTTAATATATTATTTCAATTTCTATTTGTGAACAGAGCTAAAGATACTTGTGACTCTTAAGAATGGCTTATATTACAATATTTTGGCATCCAAAATATGAACTGTGTATCAATTCATGTGAGCCAGACTTTAAATATAGCAAAATGTGTTATAATTGAAGCTCTGATTTCTCTTCCTTGTCAACTCTGATTTAGAAATAGAGGCCTTGCCAATTTTGGGTTTAGCATGGAAATTAACTTACCTTTAAGCTATTTTCTAGTGAAAGGAGTGAAAATGCAAATAGTAAGGTAAATATTTAGTTCATCAGGAGCAATATTGTTTGAAATAGTTACTCCTTAGTTTCCATGATATTTTTTGGCTTATATAAAATGTTATTTAAGGAAAATTGGCAAAAACATTTTAATTTTTTTCAGTTCACTAAATCGCATTAATCTCATAACAAACCCCCTAGATTTCTGAGGCCATTATTTTTTCATTACAAATATCTGAGCAGGTGTTAAAGTTGATGTTCAATTTTCTTATTAAAGTTTCCTCCAAGATCACAAATTCACAATAAAAAGACTTTAGAATCATCACTTGTCTTTATTCTTAGTAGCTTAAACTTTTCCTATGTAACAAAATCAACAATATACTAAACAAATTAAAGTGTTTTAACTAGTATATTGTTGGTTTTGTTACACAGGAGAACTTAAAGTTACCTAAGAATAAATGTAGGTTTATCTATGAACTTTTATCTTTTTATACATAAAATTCTCATGTATTGAGGTGGTCTCTGTTCTCTTCTAATAAACTACTTTTCCCCCTAATTTCTTACTAATATCATAGTAACTTTAAACTATACCTATATAACACAATATAAAATTTTCATGCCTGTTATACCTTCAAATTTGCTACACACTATAATAAACACCACGATGGGGTGAAATATTTTGTTCTTGCTAAATGGAATCAGAGACTAAAGAATAAATTCTGTTGCTACAAACTCCTGAACAATAACAACAAAAACACATTTAAAAGCATGGTTATGCTTGCAAAAAAGAAAAAGAAAGAAAAGTAGAATCTCTATGGAACAGATACAAAGAGGGCATGAATTGCAAAGAATTTGCTTTAAATACATATAGCAGTTGGAGGCACTTTGATAGAAACCTGACCTGAACATATTCCCTAATAGTTACGAGCTTTGCTTTTTATGCTTATAGGTGCAGAAGAAGCAAGCTATTGGGACAATTTAAAGCAGAGACTTATAAGATAATCTCCCACCTAAAATATAGCACTCAAGGGGTTCCTTCCACCATGAAAGGGATATCAGAAAATACTAAAAAGTGCAGTAAAATGACGTCCTTTCTTTAGGCTCTGAGTAGGGGGAATAGTATAGTTCTATGATAATTCAAAGCTCTGGCCTGTGTTTGGGACTGGGAAGATGATATGGTGGTTATAAAATGTGAATTTACCTCCTTACCTCCATGGTAAGGAAATTCTTATACTGGGAAAATAACAGAAAAATATCCCTGGATCAGTGATCCCCTTGGGGAATGTGGCTCACCAGTGAAGAGAAAATCACTCTGGGGGCAGCATTCCTCCACAAAGGCTGCAAAAATGATTTTCATAGGAGTGGGTATGGGCCACACACATGAAAAAGTTAATATGAGGTTTGGTTAGTCCCAAGTGTAACAGACTTTTATGAATATTTTCCAAAACCTGGGAGCATATTGAAAGCTGCTAACTCATTTATGAGGAAAATACAAAAGTGACACTAAATCTAAGATGTTTTCTCCATTAAAAACATACACACATTGTCCAAATTATTTTTAATGTTTTGTTTGCTGCTCTGACTCCTGTCCCCAACTATGGTGTATGCGTTTATCAAAACATCACTCCTTCTAATTGCTGAATAATATTCCATTATGTAAGTGTGACTACATTTTACTTATTAATTCATTCATTGAGGGACATTTAGGAGGTTTCCAATTTTTGCCTATTTTCAAAACTTCAAAGGAAATTCACATACAAATGTTTGTTTCAACATAGAAATTTATATGTCAAGGACTGGAATTGTTAGGTCACATGGTATTCTGTGGTGAACATAATGAGGAAATGTCAAATCAAAGTTTTTTCCACAGCTTATCACCATTTTATTTGGGAAAATATATATTCCCACCAGAGATACATGAAGTCACTGATTTTTATACATTCTTACTAATACTTGTTATGTTACATTTTTTTATTTTTGGTTTTAGCCATCTTAGTGAGTTTGAGGTGGTATTTCTTTGTGCTTTTGACTTATATTTACCTGAATACTATTTAACATCTTTCACATGCTTGTTGACCATCTGTATATTATCTTTGGAGAAATGTCTATTCAAGTCCTATTCCCATTTTAAGACTAGATTATTTATTGTTGTTATGAATTCTTCATAAATTCTGGGTACTATGCACTTACCAGATATATGATTTGCAAATGTTTCTTTCCTACTCTGCAAACTGTCTTTTCACTTTCTTTATAGTATTTTTTGATTCACAAAGTTTTTTTTTTATTTTAAAATTCAAGTTATCTATTTCCCCCCTATTTTTTATACTTTCAGTGTTATAGCTAAGAACTGATGTCATAGATAGCATCATGAATATGTATTTTATATTTTCTAAGAGTTTCACAGGTTTTTGCTATTTTTAATGTTAAGGCAAATAGGATTGTTTTAATTTCCTTTTTAGATTGTTAACTATAGGTTTATAGAAATACAAATAAGTTTTACATGTTCATTTTGAATCCTGAAATTTTGTTATTATCTGTAAGTGCTAATAGTTTGTATGGATTCTTTAGGATTTCCTTTATATAAGATTATATCATGTGAGAATACAGGTAGTTTTACTTACTTTTTTCCAACTTAGAAGCCTTTATTTTTCTTGTCTAATTGATCAGGCTAAAATGTCCAAGACAATGTTGAAAGGAAGTGATAAAAGGGCATCCTTCTCTTTCTCCTAGTCTTAGGGGGAAAGCATCATGTCTTTCTCCATTTGATATTATCAAGCTGGCAATATTTCATAAATATTCTTCATTATGTTGAGGGAGTCTCTTTCTATTTATAGGTTTCTGAATATTTTCATCATGAAAGATGCTGTATTTTGGCAAATTTATTTTCCTGCAGTTGAGATAATCATGTAAGTCTTTTCATCTTCATTCTGTTAATGTGGCATATTATGTTGATTAATTTCTGTATGCTATACCAACACAGCTTTTCTGTAACAAATTCTACTTGGTCATGGTTATTCTTGGTTATCTGCTAATTTATTGGTTAATACATCTAGTAAAGTGCTTTCTTCTATAAATAGGCCAACTCACAAAAATGCAAATGAATAAGCAAATGTCATTTGGTTGTTTATTCAATGAAGATGATTTTCTTGAAGAGAAAAGGTTTTGGGCCTCAAAAGGAACCCACCTTATTATACATCTGCACTCCAGAAAAGGCCCTTACATTTTTATAAACTTAAAATTAGAAATGCTAAATTCAATTTGCCTAAACTTTCAACTCTGAAAGAAAGTGAAAGTGTTAGTCACTCAGTCATGTCCAACTCTTTGTGACCCCATGGACTGTAGCCCACCAGGCTCTTCTGTCCATGGAATTCTCCAGGCAAGAATACTGGAGTGGGTTGCCATTTCCTTCTCCAAAACTTTCAACTCTAATGGATAACATTTTTATAAAAATATATATAAATGGATAACATTTTAGAAAAATATAACAATATTTTTAATAGTGCTACATTTTATATATGTGTGTGTGTATGTGTGTGTGTGCGTGTGTGTATGTATATATATACTATACAACTGTAGCTGAAACTGTGTAAACAGCTCGGCAGACAAATACAAAACCCACATTAAATCTTCTTTCATGGGCTTGCATTTCTAAACCTGGAGGCTCTATAGGGAGCTTCTGAATTAACAATACATTAAAACTCTGCTCAATAAAATATAATTTCTACCTCAGAACAGATGTTTTTCAAATATATACTCCATCATCAAAGGCTGTGTTAACACCATTGGTAAGATATTATGGGTCATTCATCAAACATACATCAGGTAGTGCTATCAACAGGGAAGAGCTCTGATCTCAGCAGTGAAAACCGTTAGGAAAGTGAATAAGTATCCTTATGATTTTTAGAAAATAATACTAAGCGCCACTTTCTACCATAATATAATTCTTTCAAAATTGCATTCTTGCTCAATAAATATATTAAATGAAGGGAATAACTGACTGTTAATATATTCTGGGTGTTAAGGATTATTTTTCCATTTCATAAATAGACCAGAATAAGTTAGAGTTATACCACATCATTAGATATTAATATTCAAATGACTGAATATATCTTTGGCTTAAAAAAATAACCATTAAACCAAAGATAAATAATTATACAAATTACTTTTATTACAAATGTTCACTAAAACACTGTTTGCTTTTTTTTTTTTTTTAGTGACTACTGTACTTCACATCCAATGAGCATAAAATATAGCATCTATCATTGACTATGTACATCGATTTCAGGGAAATATGAAATACAGGCAATTCTATTCCTAAAAACTTCAAGCCAAACTACATTTGTCATTTATTTGACTATTCTTATATTCAACAATGCATTTCATGAACTATTCCTATATTTTTCCCAGAATAGAAATGGATAACTTTGTGGATTAAAACTCTGTATGTAGTCCAACACATATTCTTTTGCCATTTCAAAATAGGCATTGAATTTCACTTTTAGAAAAAAAATGATAAAGGGCTTAAATGTATTATAACAACATTAAAATCCAAGGTATCATCATATAACATAATATGGAGACAAAGATATGGGGAAAATGTAAGGGAAGTAAAGGATATATATATATACTTTAAACCAAGGAAATTAGAGAAATCCTGAAATAATGACAAGCCAGAAAAGTATTGGAAGCATCTTTTCTCCAGAGTGTTGAATTCCTTGTAAAAACTGAAAGTAGTTCTCTTTCAGCTTGTAACTCAGTTTAAAAGTGAAGTAGTGTGACGTGTGACTGTGAACATTGTAAGGTCCATACTCATGCTTTTTTGTACTGAGAAAGGAATGGATACGATGACTTATTCCTCAAACTCTTCCTGGTACTTCTCACCTTGGTACCATTTGAAAATGTCAAAATATTTTAACCACACTGACTACTACAATTGAATGGAGAAAAAAATCATTTTTCCATCAAATGTCTTCATAGTACACGACAATGTCATATGGGTCCTGAACAACTTTTCTGAAAGAGATCTCAATATATTTCTATAGCATTGAATGTGTCTCAAAAATAGAAAGGCATCTACCTGCTCTTTAGCAAATTTATTTTAATAAATACCAAAATGAGCAAGCAAGCCATCTGTGTTCTTCCTGCTGGTAATAAAAAAGGCATTTGTTTGATGATGACATATTTCTCAGAGTGTACCAAGTACTTTATTTTATGATGGAATTTATACAGCTTCCTCTAAATGATATGATGCAAGATGTTTATTATTTCAGCATCTGTTCCCATATTCTCTTAGCCACTTGAAAAGTGACTCATATTTCTTTGCAAAAAAATCACTTGATCGTTTCATCTTATGGTTACACAGATAGTTCTGTTTTCTTTTAGCACATCATTCACTCTCAATCTAACAAATGCTGTAAAAGAGAAATGCAGTCTTTATGAAGGAAGGGAAAGAGAAAACTATAGCAATAAAAAGTATTTATAAACAAGTTCTTAGCTATTTTATGTTATTATATATTTATTAATATTCCACCTTGTTTGAAAGGCTCTAACGTGGCTGTCTTGCATTATATTTTGTGTTTGTTCTTATGAAACCCAGAGAGAAATGAAAAAAAAAGTTCACCATTGTTGATATTATTGTTGTTATTGTTTTACTCTCAGAATCAATCACTCAATCTCAAATGCTTTACTTACATTTGTGTACTACAGAGGTAGGCAGTGGCAAGTATCTAGTGTTTAATTCAGAATATCTCCTCCCTGATCTATCTCCAGGCTGAATTCTACAACACACCTCTCTTAAACACAGTCTCTTAACATTTTTACTAAACATATTTGTATATACATATTTCTGTCAAAGTTCGGGAAAGTCACTTCTATTTCCTTTAATCATATTGTGTACACTGAATCTAGAACTGTGGGAGAAAAAAATGATTCAGTTAACTGCAATTAACAGGGGTAGGAAAGATGTTGACATGTAGTAGCCCACTTAAAAACATCAAACAGAAACAAAACAATAAACACCTCACTTGAGAGTATATGTAATTCACAAGTTGGGATGATGGCAGGCCACCATGACACACAGCTCTGACCATTCCATGGCTGTGGCCACATCAATTCAATCTCAGCACCCTTCTTGCACCAGGTGGTTGGTAAAACATTGGATATAATCTTGATTTATAAGGGTTTCCAATCTGAGAAAAATAAAAAACCTTAACAAGCTGACCAAATGTGACTCTATGCTATACTCCGTATAACCCCAAATATCCACATTTTCTTTGGCATTTATGTAGACTTTTCATATTGATAGGAATTGTTATATTCCTAAGTATTTTTTTCAGAAAATAATGTTCTCAGGAAAGCATATATAAGACTTGTTTGAATGGGAAAGAGAGATGCAGCAAATTGGCATTTCCAATACAGTATTAGACACAGTTAACTTGGAGAAAATTGAGATATAATATTTGAATTTTGTTAAGATTCAGGTAATGGTAAAGTTAGTTTATGTCACTAATTAATCTAGTGAATTATACTCACACACACATGAAGTATTATCAGCCATGACTATGGTTTTTATTCAATCAGAAAGCACTACAAGTTTTTTATTGAATAAAACTTAAAAGCTAATTTCAACAGTTTAGCATGGGTAAGAGAAGGTTCAGTTCAGTCGCTCAGTTGTGTCTGACTCTCTGTGACCCCATGAATCGCAACACGCCAGGCCTCCCTGTCCATCACCAACTCCCAGAGTCCACCCAAACCCATGTCCATTGAGTTGGTAATGCCATCCAACCATCTCATCCTCTGTCGTCCCCTTCTCCTCCTGCCCCCCAATTCCTCCCAGCATCAGGGTCTTTTCCAGTGAGTCAGCTCTTCACATGAGGTGGCCAAAGTATTAAAGTTTCAGCTTCAACATCAGTCCTTACAATGAACACCCAGGACTGATCTCCTTTAGGATGGACTGGTTGGATTTTCTTGCAGTCCAAGGGACTCTCAAGAGTCTTCTCCAACACTACAGTTCAAAAGCATCAGTTCTTCAGTGCTCAGCTTTCTTCACCGTCCAACTCTCACATCCATACATGACCAATGGAAAAACCATAGCCTTGACCAGACGGACCTTTGTTGGCAAAGAAATGTCTCTGCTATTAAATATGCTATCTAGGTTGGTCATAACTTTCCTTCCAAGGATTAAGCATCTTTTAATTTCATGGCTGCAGTCACCATCTGCAGTGATTTTGGAGCCCAGAAAAATAAAGTTTGACACAGTTTCCACTGTTTCCCCATCTATTTGCCATGAAGTGATGGGACCAGATGCCACGATCTTAGTTTTCTGAATGTTGAGCTTTAAGCCAACTTTTTTACTCTCCTCCTTCACTTCATCAAGAGGCTTTTTAGTTCCTCTTCACTTTCTGCCATAAGGGTGCTGTCATCTGCATATCTGAGGTTATTGATATTTCTCCCAGCAATCTTGATTCCAGCCTGTGCTTCCTCCAGCCCAGCATTTCTCATGATGTACTCAGCATATAAGTTAAATAAGCAGGGTGACAATATACAGCCTTGACGTACTCCTTTTCCTATTTGGAACCAGTGTGTTGTTCCATGTCCAGTTCGAACTGTTGCTTCCTTACCTGCAAACAGGTTTCTCAAGAGACAGGTCAGGTGGTCTGGTATTCCCATCTCTTTCAGAATTTTCCACAGTTTATTGTGATCCACACAGTCAAAGGCGTTGGCACAGTCAATAAAGCAGAAATAGATGTTTTTCTGGAACTCTCTTGCTTTTTCGATGATCCAGCAGATGTTGGTAATTTGATCTCTGGTTCCTCTGCCTTTTCTACAACCAGCTTGAACATCTGGAAGTTCACGGTTCACGTATGGCTGAAGCCTGGCTTGCAGAATTTTGAGCATCACTTTATTAGCATGTGAGATGAGTGCAATTGTGAGAAGATACAGGATGACAAATCTACCATCTTCATAGCACCCCAGGGTGGGCCTGGGTCAGAGCAAACCGAGATTTAAGGTCAGTTTTGAAGAAGCTCCCTAATTCTCTTTGACCAAGGGAATCTTTTGCTATTTACAACTTGGAAATGGAAACCCACTCCAGTACTCTTGCCTGGACAATCCCAGGGATAGAGGAGCCTGGTAGGCTACAGTCCATGGGGTTGCAAAGAGTGGGACACGACTGAGCGACTTCACTTCCACTTTTGCTAGTTTTCAGCGGTCCCTAATGTGAGATCCCTTGCTATAACAGTGCTTCAATTAAGCAACTCAATTGCTTAAGAAGAATTCATTAAAATGAGATGACAGGAGTTTCCAATGGACCTTATAGCTAATCTAAAATATGAAACCAAAGGAAATAAAGAGAGCTGTTGGGTGATAAAGCAAGTTCATACAAACTCACAGGCTATGTGCTTGTGTTATTTCACTTCATTTCAGTATGGGAATAAAAAGACTTTGGGCAAATACACAAGGTTAATGCATATGTTTTCTTGTCCCAGATTAGGTCTATACACCCTTAACCCATCCACCAAAACTAAGTTCAACTTAGACTTGAAAAATCTATTATTTTACTTTCAGGACAAAATCTCCATGATTCCCAATCAAACTTACTAACTTTCTAAGCAAGATATTATCAAAATTACAATCTAAACTGTCAATTAAAAATCTTTCTAAACCAAATGAACCTACACTCCTTCAGCATTAATGGAGGATTAATTTGAGGAAATCCTGTCCCAGTTTCCTGGGAAGGTCTTTAGAGCTGCAACACACTTTGTGTGCCTCAATATTTATTAGGGCAAAAAAAGGCAAGAAAATATAAAGAAAGAAAGAAATACACATCTTTGGCAATTTTTGTGTTTTGTGTGTGTGTGTGTGTGTGTGTGTATTTAACAATGTTGAGGGCAGAAGGAAAAATCTTTTATACATTTCAATACTGACCAATGCAATGAAAGACTGTTATTAGTGACAAGTTAAAATTGAATAAAACCTGTAATTATTTTAGCACTATGATAATGTCTACTGCTTATCTCAACTAATAATCTTAAGTAACAACAAAAGCTGCTATTTTAAGTTGCCCACTGTTTCTCACACTGGGAGGAAATATGTTTAGACTCTCTAGCATTTTGAGAGTGCGGATTTCACTTCTCATTGAGATGATAATCTAATACCTTGACTTAAATTCATTTCTTTCAATTGTCATGCCTTAAACTTTAATAATTGAGAAACTTTCCCAAAAACTCATATTAAAGATCTCTGGAGATGAAAAAAAAAAAAAGCCCTAACTTACAGTAGTTCTATTATATCTACCAAGGGACAAGGAGAAACAGTCCATCATATGTCTCATTAAAACACTCCAATAGAAAGCCCCTTGCTTTATGAGGCCTCAGGTCCATTCGTAAGACTGGGGTTGATGCTAATTGTGTTTACTGAGATAAATTATGATGTTCTAATAAATCTAACCAGGAGTGCATAGGTTAGCTATCAAGATAATTATGTTCTGGAAGTATTAATGAATATTTTTCATGATCATTAATGGAAATTACTTTTTAATTGTTTCATAATATAACCATATATAAAAATATCTTTTTACTATATTTCTGCCTCTTTATTTCTGATGGTTATTTAACAACGGAGTTGTAATAATCTATCACTAGAAAAGTTTTAAATCTTTTTTAAAACTATATTTTTAAAAATATAGTAAAATTATATTTTACTATAGTCAATAAGTTAAAACATAAATTTTTCATGTCCAGTAAAACATAAAGCTTTTTTTCATGTCCAGTAATTATATTTTCTATATAAATGGTGGCTGATAATGCTATTTTACAGAATAGGTAAAGAATTCCTTAGAAAAATTTCAAATTAATTAGCCATTTCCCAAACATAATGAATGAGTAATACATGTGTTGTTTAGTTGCTCAATATTGTCTGACTCTCTGAACATATGGACTGTAGCCCACTCTACCCATGGAAGTTCCCAGGCAAGAATACTGGAGTGGGTTGTCATTTCCTTCTCCAGGGGATCTTCATGACCCAGGGACCAAACCTGTGTCTCCTGCACTGGAAGGTGGATTCTTTACCATTGAGCCACCAGGGAAGCCCGAATAATATATTTAGTGCTACTTAATTTCAAAAAGCATAATTTTCACCCATAAGTCTATTTCAGGGCTATATGTTCTCCTTTGCTTATTATTGGTGTTATTTGGCATTGCCTTACACTGTCTTTTTATGAGGTTTTTATGACATTTTACCATCTGGTATCCTGTCTCCCTCATTGCTGTTTATTTTTCAGATAAATGTCCAGTTATTCTTGCATGTTTGTTCCTGTGGATCAGCTTTAGAACTATTTTGTTAAACTTTTTAAAAGCACTCATAAGGTATGTTTCAGGGGGTTGTGTATTATCCATATGTTAATTTGAGATAGATGGAAGGTTTCACAATATTCATTATTCACGTTCAGGAAAATGTTATTTTTAGACCACTTTATCAAGGTATGATTGACAAAGAAAAAGCTGTACATAAGTTATGTGTGCCATAAACATTTCCATCACCTTCAAAAGTTTGGGCTTCCTTGGTAGCACAGCTGATAAAGAATCTGTCTGCAATTCAGGAGACCTCGGTTTGATTCTTAGGTCAGGAAGATCCCCTGGAGAAGGGATAGGCTACCCACTCCCAATATTTTTGGGTTTCCCTGGTAGCTCAGCTGGTAAAGAATCCAGCTGCAATGCAGGAAACCTGGGTTTGATTCCTGAGTTGGAAAGATCCCCCTGAGAAGGTAACAACTTCCCACTCCAGTATTCTGGCCTGGAGAATTCCATGGACTGTGTAGTCCATGGGGTCACAAAGAGTTGGACACGACTAAGCAACTTTCACATTCACAACTTTGCTCCTGCCCTCCTTATTTGTTATTTCTGGGGTTTTCTTTTTGTAATAAGAACACAACAAGTACGATGGATTCTCTTGGCAAATTTTCAAGTATACAATAGAATATTGTTCACTATAGACACTATGCCGTACAGAAGAGCTCTAGGACTTATTCATATGGCAGAGATGAAACAGTATCCTTTGAGTAATGACTCCCTGCTATCTCTTTCTTTATAATTCAATCTTAGTAGGCTGTGTATTTCTAGGAATTTATCCTTTTATTCTATTTATTCAATATGTTGATATATAATTGTTCTTAATAGTTTCTAATGATCTTTTAAAGTTTCTATAGCATCAGCTGTAATACATTTCTTTCATTTCTGGTAGTTACATATTTGACTCTTTGTTTTTACTTTCAGATAGCCTAGCTAAGGGTTTGGTGATTTTATTTCTATATTAAACAAACAAACAAACAAACAAAAACAACCAAATCTCTCACTTTTGTGGACTTTTTGCATTGCTTTCCTATTCTCTTATTTCTACTTTTATCTCTATTATTTCCTTCTGCTAAATTTAGACTTAGTTTTCTAGTTCTTTTCTGATTCTGTGAGGTGTAGAATCTGGTTACTAACATGAGATTTGTCATCACTTTAAATGTAGACATTTATTGCTATAAAATTCCTTCTGAATACTTTTTGCTGCATCCTTTGAGTTTTAATATCTGTTTTCATTGTAGTTTGTCAGGGGGTATATTCTAATTTTTATTTGATTTCTTCTTTGATCTATTTTTTGTTCAAGAATCTATTATTTAATCATTATGCATTTGTGACATTACCCATTTTCCTTTTATTATTGATTTTTATCTTTATTACATTCTAATTATAAATGATACTTGGAATGATTTCCAACTTCTTAAATTTGTTAAGAACTATTTTGTGACCTAGTTTGTGATCTCTCTAGGAAGTTCTGTGTGTACTTAAGAAAAGTATTTATTCTGCTGCTGTTGAATGGGATATTTTGGACTTGTCTATTAGGTTCATCTTGTCTACAGTGTTATTCAAATTTGTTGCTTCATTATTAATTTTCTTTCCAGGCACACTGTGTCATTAAGATCTGTGGCCCAAATCCTATCCTCAAAGACTACAAGGAGCTATATGAAATAACTGATATACAACCAATGTGATGTGACAAAGACAGCTAATTAAATATTTCATGAGGTTAAATCAATTCTTAAATCAGTATAATTATTAAATTATCATTCCCATTAACATAATCACTCTGAAATTATTTTTCTATATTTATATAAGGGATAAATTGTTTAAATTATATTATTTTAAGGCAAGACATCAGTTTTTGAATTTATAACCTATGAAGCAGAATTATGTTCTTTGAGGCCCTATTCTTTCATCTTTCTTTCATCTCCGAATCCATAAGAACATTCTATATCAGTTGAATGTCTTCCTAAGGAATAATGTGGTCCATTAAACCCTGCTCTTGACTTCCTCTGCAAAATTGAGAAAACTAAACAAGAGTTGCCTGAGTCCAATATTAACTAATCATCTCAAGGAATATTTTCAAGTTGTAATAGATATAATATGCCATCTACTGTTGTTTAATTCCCAGTGATAGAGACCTTTTACTATTTTCATTGACTTTCATAATTTAAATTCTTTTCACAAATGAAATAGCCTCACTGTTTTACTGCTTTCAATCTGTACTTTGCCAATCAGACTTTATATTATCCAGTTGATTATAAAATATTTCAATGAGCCTGAACTTGTTACAAAACCTTAAAAATTCCTGACTTACCCAGGGGACAACTGTTTTGTACAGGAATGAACCAAAATTATCATTAATATTTATTCATTACAACCTCATTACAAAACTGTTTACTATATTATAATGTACAATTCTGAGGGAACTAGTCAAGGGATCTTTATAACTGAGTGATTGGTAAGATTTGTGTTGTAGTTTTGAAAGGGCAAGGGGCAAGGCCTCAGGACAATTTTACATTAAAGTGAGATTCTAGTGTGCCTCTTTTTTTTAATGGCCTTATTGAGGTATAATTAGCATACAATAAGCCAAACATTTACATTGTACAATTTGATAACCTTAAATATTTTTATATACCAGTGCAATGACCACCACAATCAAGATAGTGAACATATATTTATTTTATGCATTTGCTTTCAAAGAAAATTATAGCTTTGCTTTCTAAAATTCCAATTTTTTTCTTAAATGTTTTGAGTTTTATGGTTCCTTTCAGTTTGAAATTAGGCCATTTTTCAAAAATGATAGGGTATATAGATCTATTAAGGCAACTTACTACCACCATGACAACGGCAAAACAACAAAACACCAGTAGGTTTTTAAAATAGATATTTCTGCTACTGAAACAAAACAAGACTATCTTTACAATATTGTTTACTGCAGGATGGTTTTTGAAATTTAATACAATCTGGTTGTTGTAATGATCTCCACTGACATTTCTTGGTGCTTACTTAAAATCAGAAGTAAATTCTTCCTCAGAATTCTCATCTACTCCTTTCTGCGTCACAAGGTTCTACCTCTTATTTTCAAACTCATAATTACTTATATTTGGGGTATACTTTTGATACAAAAATATATCCAAAGTGTAAGAGTAGAACATAAATGTCCCTGGTAGTTATGTAAATAGAATTCTTAGCAAAAAAGAATCTAATACAGAAAAAGTGCTCCTTATAATACTAATATATCAAGTGCTTCTATGAAACAAATAAAGCCCAAATTTGGGGACTTAAAACATTAAAAAAAATTTTTTTTCCATAATAAGAAAAAAGAGAAATTGAAACATAAACTATAAGAATATGTATTTTTCACCATAGGGCTTTCAGTGAAAAATAAAATCAATTAAAATAAGTCAAAGGTCAACCATTCCCTTTGTAGATTAAGATTCATTACTATCTATACAGATTTTTTCTCTTTAAAATATCATAATTATGTGATAAATTTCTATGTTAATATTAAGAAAACCATGGAGGGAAATATGACTATTTGCTTAGCCCATGACTTTGAGTTATTCATACAAGGACTAATGGAAAACAATATTATATTCTTTCAGAATTTTTTGAATAAAATACATTTATATCTAGAGTATAATAAACACATTGTCCTAAGTAAAGTAAAATTGTTCAAGAACTTTAAAAGACTGGGGGGGGCAACAGGTGCAAATTTTGCTTGACAATATGATATAATTAGTTTGCCAATCCATCCAAAATAACATAATAGTGTTGGAGCATGGGATAACTTAATACATTTTAAATGTATTTTCTAATGATTTTAAAAGTTGCTGAAAGAGTGAAAAATTAAAAGGAAAGAATATCTTTTACACTAGTTCTCTCTAAGGTTGCTAGAAATAATGACACCTTTTTTCAATTTATGTTTTTAAATATATAATGGCCATTTCTAGGAGGAAAAACCTGTATTAATTTTAGCAGGAGGATAAAGAGAAAAGTGGACTTCTCAGGTGAGGCAGTGGTAAAGATCTCCCTGTCAATGCAGGAGATGCAAAAGTATGTGGGTTTAGTCCCTGGGTCAGGAAGAGTTCCTGGAAGAGGAAATGGCAAGCCACTCCAGTATTCTTGCCTGGAAAATCCCATGGACAGAGGAGCCTGATGGGCTACAGTCCATGGGGTCACAGAGTCAGACATGACTGAGCACACACACATACACACACACACAAAGACAACAGTGGTGATTTGTTTAAGTGTTCAAATATATTAATTATAGGTGAATAGATATCTAAGTATCAAACTAAAAAACAACATGTGGGAAACAGAAACTGTATTTAAATCACATGATCTACTTGTTATCAGAATGGCATAATTGAAATCCTCCTCCTTCCCCAAACACTCACTTTTTCCCTGTAAACACTGCACCCACTTTGATTTTCTTTCTCACTTTAAATTTCTGTGTGATTTCAGTCCCCTTCTTTTTATTGTCAAAGCTGTTTCTACGCATAATGAATTCTCATCCTGGTGGCATTCCCCACAAAGCATCGACTGAGTTTTAAACTTGAACTTTCTGATCTTCCTCTTACCCCTGCTTCTGCTGCATTATCTGGCAATCGTCCAGGTAGCTACTGTCTATCACTTAGTCTCACCAAGGCAGTTATAAGAGGAGTGGCTCAAAATTGCCCCAGAAGTGATACTGGGGAATAAGTCAGTTAGTGATCAATTCAGGATTTCTCTCTCCTATATCAGTTGTAGGAGAGATGGAGTTTGGTGGAAAATTTCATCTATGGTAGATTTGGAAAGTATATTTATTAGGACCTCTTTTGTGACACTTGGTCCTTGTTTTATTCCATCCATGGATTTGCCTCAAAATATTGAGAATCTTACGTGTTATTTAATGCTACATATGATTAATCAATGATAGCTATCAAATCCCCAAATCTTTTCATCAAACATTCTGCTCCTACAGAAGATTATGTAATTTTAAGATTTTTTTAATTAATATATTGCTTTTATAGGCCTCTATCATGTTCATTTTACTATTTTAAATGGCACCAATAAAGAAGGCTGAGTGCCGAAGAATTGATGCTATTGAATTGTGGTGTTGGATAAGACACTTGAGAATCCCTTGGATTGCAAGGAGATCAAACCAGTCAATCTTAAAGGAAACCAATCCTGAATATTCATTGGGAGGATTAACGCTGAAGCTCCAATATTTGGCCACCTGATGCGAAGAAGAGCTGACTCATTAGAAAAGACCCTGACGTTGGAAAAGATGGAAAGCAGGAGGAGAAGAGGACAACAGAGGCAGAGATGGCTGGATGGCATCACGGACTTGATGAACATCAGTTTGAGCAAGCTCTGGGAGGTGGTTATGGACAGGGAGGCCAGGTGTGCTGCAGTCCATGGGGTCGCAAAGAGTCAGACGTGACTAAGCGACTGAACAACAACAGGCAACATTACAAAAATGTACAAAGTTAACCCTCAAGTATAAGCTAACTTGGAAGTTGCTGATTTTTTCTTTGGAATTTCCCACAATAATAAAATATATTTTCTCAAAATATTTTTGGGAAATTTCTAATACTAGAATTCAAAACATTTACCTAGAAATCAGATAAATGAAAGTACAATAGTGGTTAGAAGTTGGGGCTATTGTAAAATCACACAAGCATTTAAAAATTTAAAAATTGCTCTTTCACTTGTGTTGCTACAGGCAAATCATTCAATTACTATAATACAAGCTTCACTTTATTACTCTATAATCATGCAACTGCAGTGAAAATAAATGAACAGAGATTTGACGTCCTGTCCAAGCAATAAGATTTGCAGCTTGACTCCAAGTGAGTTGACTGCTTCCTAAAACAAAACATCAAGACATTTTGGTGGATAGAACAGAACCTAGAATCTCCACAATATTATATTTGTGATGTCCAGGATAAAATAAAAAATTACTTGATGTATAAGGAACCATGAATATGTCAGTTTAAGATAGAAGAAAATTAATAAGAGCATATCCTAAGATGATCTGAATGTGGCATTAGCAGACAAAGGAGTCAGAGTAACTATTACTGCTATGCTTTGTGACATAAATGGAAATATTCTCACAATAAAGGAGATCATAGAAAATGTCAGGAGAGAAACAGAAAAATTTTAAAGAAACATATAGAAAATTTTAGTACAGAAACTATGACACCTGAAATTAAATTTTCACCAGATGTAACGAAGGTTGAAATGTAGATGATAGAGGAATGTATTAGTACATATTAAGATGGCTAAACAAAAATTATCTGATCTGGAGAAAACAGAAAAATTTTATAAACAAATGGACAGAGGCCCAGAAACTTATGGGACAGTATCAAAAGGTCTAACAAATGTATAATTGAATTCCCACATGGAGAATGAGACAGACATAATGTGAAAACATGATGGCAAAATAGTCCCTCAAATTTTTGAAAGCTATGTATTTATACTTCAAAAATCTTAGCAACCTCTAATATAAATATGAATGAAGATGAGTTTTAATTGTGATGAAGTATTTTTTCTTTTTTATTTTCATTTTCTTTGTATCACCATTTTTTGGCATGTGGCTACTTTCAATTTGTTAATACTTTTAAGGATTTTTGTGTTATTGTTTAAAAGAACCACTGGACTTGTTTTTTATGTTGTTATCAGAGTACGCTATTTGGTTTACTTGGAAAAAAATTTGTATTCTGCCATTGCTGGATGAACTCTTTTATAAATGTCAATTATGTCAGACTAATAAAAATATTCAAATATTCTATACACTTACCTATTATCAGTTACACTACTTATCAGTTACAAATAAAAGAATGTGGAAATCTTCAAATATCACTGCTGATTTACCAGCTTCTCATTTTTGTTTCATATATGAAGCTCTGTAATTTGATGCATACATATTTAAAATGGTATAATAATGTTTGTTCTATTTGTCACTGGAAATACTGCTTTTATAAAGTCTGCTTTGGTATTAATATATTAATATCTAGCACAAAGTTATTTGATAATTGTTTTCATGGCATAATTTGTAAATTATTTTACTCTTTAACTACCATTTATATTGAAATATTAGTTCTTTTAGATAGCCTATAATTAGTGTCTGTATTCACTCTGATCATTTTTAATTTTAATTGGATTATTTAGATCATTTCTATTTCATTGAGTATTAATATGCTGCATTTTGCCCCATCATCTTGCCTTTTATTTTCTAGCTTTGCCCCTCTTCTCTTTGTTCTTTTTTTTACTTTCTTTTTTCAGTAATATTGAGAATAGTTTGTGACTTGACTTAATCTTTATTAATAGTTTATTCTATGTTTTATTTATTTACTTATTTTTTTGTAGTGGTTGGTCTAGAGTTTACTGTATGCATGGTGAAGTTGGGCTTCCCTTGTGGCTCAGTTGGTAAAGAATCTGCCTGCAATCAGGAGACCTGGGTTTGATCCCTGGGTTGGGAAGATCCCCTGGAGAAGGGAAAGGCTACCCACTCCAGTATTCTGGCCTGAAGAATCCCATGGACTGTATAGTCCACGGGGCTGCAAAGAGTCAGGCCCGACTGAGTAATTTTCACTTTCACTGGTTAAGTTATATGGTATATCTTCAAATAAATGTTATCTGTACTATTTTACATACAATGTGAGAGATCTACAAATAGTATGTTTTCCTTTTGACAGTCTGTACATTGACTTTATTTTGTAACACATTTGAAGTTTATGTTAGCAACTTTAAAATATATTATTATACTTACTTTTAACAGTTATCTTTTAAAGAAATTTTAAAAGATAAATTAAAAAATTATATTTATATTTACTAAAATATTTAACATTTTCTATACTACTTCTGTAGTTTAAATCCTTCATCCTATATCATTTCTCTTTGAGATGCAGAAATACCATTAATATTTCAGATTGTACTCGTCTATTAGAAACAAATTTTGTTATTCTGTATGTGCCCCAAGTAAGTTTATACATTCCTTCACTTTTAAAGCAGCATTTACTGGATAATTTTAGATGAACAGTTTTGATTTTTGTTTGTATACTTTTAAGATGTCATTCCATTGACTTGAGAATTTCATTATTTCTGACTAAGATTTTGCAGTTTGTTTGTTTCCCTACACAACAGGTATCCCTTTTTCTTGCTGTTTTTATCCTTTTTTTCACCAGTTTGATTATGGTGTCCCCAGATATATTTTGTGTTATGCTTATTTGCTTACGGTTTATCAATATCATTGGGACTTTGATTTTATAGGTTTTATCAAGTTTGAAAAAAATATTGAAATTATTTCTGGAAATACTTCTTTCTGCGTCTACCCTGACTCTGTCCTCTCTTTCTGGGACATCAACTACACATAATATGGAAGCTCTTGGTTCTTTCCCACAGTTGACTGTGATTTAGTATATGTTTATCTTATGGGTTTTTTTTTTTCTCTGTATTTCAACTTGGATAGTTTCTATTCCTAGGTCCTTAAATTAATCAATCATTTCCTATTGCAGGGTCTAATCTATCTCTAGACCTATTCAGTTAATTTTTTATTTTCGATATTATATTTTTGAACTCTAGAAGTTTCACTTGGTTCTTTATTATTAGCTTCCTTTTCTCTCCTCCATATTTACATCTTTTAAAGTCTTTGAGTATATTTATAGCAGCTATTTCAAAATCTTTGCTATTAATTCCATCACCTCTATAGCTACATGATGAGTTTCTATTGACCTTTTTCTAACCAGATGTGGGTCACATTTTCCTGCTTATTTGGCTGTTTACTTTTAAAAATGAATTCTGGATATTGTAAATATTACACTGTTGAATGCCTGGGTCTTATATTCTTTAAATAGTTTTGAATTCTGTTTGGGCCTTTAGTTAAGCAACTTAAAAATTAGTTTGTTCCTTCTGAGGATAATTTCTAAATTATATTTGATCCCATTGAGAGTAGCCTTTTTCTAGGTCTAGTTTAAACATTGCGATGGCATAACCCTTCTAGGTCTCTAATGAATGCATTGGGTGTTTGAGTCTGTTTTCTCCAAGGGCTGGTCAGAAATATATCTGCTGAAAATATACTAGATTATGAAACACGGTAGAAAGTTGTCATATTTATCTATGCAACGTTCAAGTATCTGTGTTTCGTAGTGTCAACACTGTAAATTCTGAATATACTAATTAAAACCTACTATTAAACCATGACCGCCATCTTGTGGAGAGATCTGCTACTACTATAGCATCTCGTGCCCTTTGCTCACCCAAATTCTCCCTCCCCAGCAATTTGCAGTTTTCTTTTTGGGATCATGGTATTGTCCTAGTACTGTCCAACCATCATTAATGATATTTTCATAGAGACACAAATCTCAAAATACTGGGGCTCCAGATAAAATTTCACAAAATGTCAGCTCCTGTATCCTGCTTATCTCTTCTAATGATCTTACTCTGCTACTTTGAAATAAAAGGTTTCAAAAAAGCTTGAAGAACTGAAATATTTTTTAAAAAGCCAAACTTTAAAAACATTAAGGACAAAAAATACAGAAAAATACTTAGGTTACTTTGAAACATGCAAAATGGAAAAACTGTAAAGGCAAAACATTAAAAGAATTGCAAGTAGGTTTTTCTCATTGGTAGAAGCTAGCATAAGCACTATTAGAGAATAAAGAGTTGGCAAAAAAAAAAAAAAAGAAAAGAAAATAAAGAGTCAGGAGAAATCATTTTCTAAGTATATAAGAAAGAATATTCTGGAATTAGTGCTGGTACTGTATTTTTCTGCACCAAATAACAATGCATCAAACAGCAATGTTGTTACTTGAATGATGCATCATTTCTCTCTAGTCTTGAGCCAGTCTGACTCTCTTATCCAAGCCTCTGGAGAGGCATTCTGAACTGTTCCAACTTAACTCTTCTTTTATGGTACCTTCAAACTGCACTGGTCTAGCAAAGATTTTATTTGATGTATAGATTAAAGGGTATGCCATGTCATTGCAAATTAAACGTCAATCTCTGTTAACAAGGTTAACCAAAATTCTATGAATATTACCCAGGAATTGTTCTGAAAAGATAATGTGAAAATAGCTCTACCAATACTTTATCAGAATCTGCAATCTTCTACTAATCTTTGTCTACTAATCAACTTGGTAACAAAACAATTAAATACAAAGGGATGCATGTGTGCTAAGTCACTTCAGTCGTGTTGCTTTGTGACCCTGTGGACTGTAACCCGCCATACTCCTCTGTCCATGGGACTCTCCTGGCAAGAATACCAGAGTGGATTGCCATGCTCTCCTCCAGGGGATCTTTCTGACACAGGGATTGAACCCATGTCTCATGCATTGTCAAAGGTATGTTCTTTACCATTAGCACCATCTGGGAAGCCCATATATAAAGGGGTATTTTGTGACTAATGACTAAAGCAAATGAAGCTTCTTTACATGTACCAAGATTGCTATTACTGCCTAATACTTGAAGCACATTTCTCAGATACATTTAAAGTCCTATATTGATCCTCAAAATGCCCCCAAGTAAGAACATAAATGTGCACAGTCATTTTCTTGGGTACATTTTTCTCCTTGTTTTCTTTCTTCATATATAAAACACAGGAATGATCACAAATAGCTAAGATTTAGAGAAGTTGTGAAAATTAACGATGAAACATGGCTTAGGACAGAACGAAAAAAAACGGGACATGATTTTTATCATTTTATATCCTGTTTCACAGATTAAACAAAGAACAGAAAATACAAAATTGAGAACTAAGAAATTAAGTTAGAAATACTCAATGCAATTAGCATGTTCTTTTAAAAATATTTTAAAGATACTTTGCAATGATCATATTTGATATCACAAACATTGTACAATGTGATTTTCCCCTGACATAATCATGGAATGATCTATCTCCCTGAGTGAAATTCAGGATCATTTTACACACTTTATTTTTTTTTCCCCAAGGTAATCTTTAATGGCTAGAGACTGTTTTATAGTGTATACATCTCAAGGTAATAGATATATATTTGGTCAATGAATACATTAAAGATTGCCAAAAATAAAGATTGAGAGGAAAGAGTTGTGAATTCTCAGGTTCTTTTTCTTCTTTGGTGAAGAGATTTTCTATAGAAAAATGGTGATTCAAAAATATGTTGTGTTTATATACTTTAAAACTATCATATATATTTGACAACTTTACTTTGGAAAATTTCAAATGCTTAGAGAAGTAAGCAGAAGAGTACAATCAACTCCATCTTCTAATCATCCAACCCTTAATAGTTACGGTTCATGGAAAATCTGGTTAGTTTGATTCTCCCAACTTTTTCTACTCCCAAACATTACAGTATTTCATCAATAGCTATTTCGCTGCATATTTCTGAAACGATAACTTTTAAAAAAACATAAACACAATATTGCTTTCACACTGAAAAGCCTTAAGGGTGATTCTTTAATAATCACTGTTCAAATTTAATATTTTATAAATATTGTATTTTATACACATTTCTTCACATATATAGCATTTAGTTTATCCCTTTGAATCAAAATAAAATCATAGACCACACATTGTAGTTTTATCTTTAATCTATAGTTCTCTTTTCATCTTTCTCTTTCTCTCTCTGCACCCCCTCTGCACTGTGTTTGCTGAAGACATTGGATCTTTCATTCTGTAATTTCAGTCTAAATTGATTGAATTTATCTACTTGGTGCTCTTTTAATATGCTCCTTTGTCCTCAGCATTCCTTGAAAGTTGGTGAGCAGATCTCATACCTCTTTCAGACATTTGAAATTGGAGTATATTTTGAGAAATTTACTCTTGACCAATTCATTCAATTCACTTGTAGTGGATATCTCTACCTATCATGTTCTAGATTATTTTATATAGCCAAAAATGACATAGTAACTCTGCCTGTGGAGCCCTGCATTTCACTGAAATATTTTAAAAACTATATTGTAACTACTAATTCTATATACTATTATTTAATACAGATTCTTTTTCCTATCCTTAATTTTTTAACCACTAGAATAATTGAAGCATTTATAATATTATGTTGTAGAAGAAATACTAATAGAAATGATGACAATTGACAATACATTATAAAAAAAACTCACTGATGTTGAGAAAATATATTTATCTTAGAAAACAATCTCCTAAACTGGTTCTACTGTACTTAAAAGAAATCCTACTTTAAATCCTACTTTCACTCAGTCACTTGATCTGCAACTGGTCAGAGGAAACTTCAGAGATATTCCACCGAGCTTCCTTGGCTATTCCACTGGTGTCAGATGAAGTTGATGATTAAGGGTGGATAACTACTTTCAAATTTTCAAATGTCATGTATAGTCTGACATCATAGTCATGCCATTTTTATCTGCTGAACAAAACACAAATGTCCCTAAATAAATAAATGTTTTAGACCAAAGCTCACCTGTTTATCCAAGCGACAATTCCCTTTGGCCTGACTACTTGTCTTTCCCAATGTCTGTAATAAAGACCAGGGTATTTAGAAAAGAACATATATAGGATGAGTCTTTCAAAACTAATTTTAGGTAAGGCACAAATAAACTACAACAACATTGCTGGAAAGGAAATTTGTAACCATCATACTACACAGCAGAATTTTTGAGAAGTAATTTAAGCAGAACCAGGGTATCCGAAGCACAGAGAAACAGTAAATACCCCATGGGTTTTTAAAGAATTTATCTGTTTAGCAAGGAAAAACTTAAAACACACACACACAGTTGTTCTGCACACCAACATTATACCTAAAATAAGAGATGGAGTAAAGAGATGGAATATACGTGATGAAGTGACGTCTACTGATTCTAGGGTACAAACTGAGATCACAATGACTGGATTGACTTATAGAAGATACTGGTAAGATTCAGACTCAACTGAGACCATTGAACCATCCTTACAAAGCCTTTTGACATTACTAGAAGTTTTGACTTAAAAAAACATTTTAGGGGCCATAAATCAAGTACAAAATTGGATGCATGTTAAGGATAAAATCACTTTTCTGTATAAACCTACCAGACAACAAACATTGTGAATCAGTGGTTATTTGGTACAAAGAAGGAACTATTTACCTTTAGTAGACAAGATACAGACTATTTTTAGTGCACACATATATATATGTATATATTTATGCTATATCTTGGAGAAAGGCGGGAGGAAGGAACATCACAAAAAAGTTAAATGATCAAAAAAATCAATATTTAAAAAACTTGTAAAAGTTACACTCAGATGCGAATCCAATTATGATGCTATTGTCATGAACATATTTTCCTTTCTTTTAATGGCAGTAATTTAAAGTAAGCAGCACATCTCACTTGAGGCTGATCATGGAGCCTTAAGCTAAGAATTCTACAGTTAATAATAAATAGGAACTGAACATGACTATGTTCCTGAAGCCCAGTAAGATCCTCTGTTGAAATAAAAAGCAGAATTAAAAAAAACTGATTATTCTACAATAATCATTAAAATAATATTTACAATTATCCACACTTCCTGCTGATTCAAAGAACTAACTATTGTCAAGAATTTGGCATTAAAACTGAATAAAATGTAGAGTTCAATTTACTATTTATCAGCACAACTGATCAGAATGTAATGTAATATAAGCCAATATGCATTCAAAATCAATTGTATTGTCTTTCTTCTGACCTCCTAAACAATAACAAAGAAATAAAGTCATTATTTATTCTTCTACCTCTGATTCTGTTGACTCCTCAGTCCTTTTAAAGGTATATTTGCTGTTGTTCAGTCGAGCCCAAGAACTCCAAAATCACTAGAGCCTCATAATAAGCCATAATAGCTTAAAGGTTCATAGTCTTAGTAATTCCACATAAGTTAAATAATAACTTATTTGTTGCCACCAAAAAGAGAATTTTATTACAAATATTCTAAGTTCAAATGCATATTTAAACTATTGCACATTTTTATCATTTTCAAAGATTCTAATTCTCAGATAAAGCAATTTTGCTATATTCGTTTATATGTTGCTTAATCTTCAAAATATAAAGATCTTCAGTTATAGTGTATTCTTATAGTTCAGTGTATTCTTTTAAATTTATATATTCCATAATTCATGGCAGATAGTCATATAGGTAAGTAAGTACATAAATAGGTACTTTAGCAAGAAAATTCTCCAAGGCATCCCTTCCATTCTGTGTATTACAACACAACCTCTGGGGAGTTCCAGAGTGGGAAACCCAATTTATCTGCCATTACTCTCATCTTGGGGAACCAGCATCTTTTGCAAATTTAAGACCCAACTGCTCTCTCATATCTCCCCAAAGAAATAAGATTGAATTTTATGTAAATATATATCCAATGACATTTAAACTTATTCTGTGCCATAAAAATAGAAACTAGAGTCAAACACAGATACTACTTTTTAAAAGTTATCTATGTCCAAAATGAAATATATATATATATATATATATAATGATTGCAACAAAATTTTAACAAAAAAGACAGTCTTATTACTGAAAGTATTAACATTTAGACTAAGAACATACAAGGACGTGGTGGAGACTGAAACAGCTCACCTTAAAGGTTGCTCTCCTGCCAGACTGTGAATTACAGCTGAATTTAGCGTCTGACCTCAGAAATGAAGATAAATGGAAGACCCTTTGCACAGTGTTAACTTACATTTTTTAAAGAAATCCTTGCTATTCTTCTTAAAAATTGCTCTACCCAGAACATTGGCCCTTAGCATGCAGCTTAAATTAGCTAGTACATGATAATCATACTCTCTTTCCTCATTAAGATTAGAACAAAGTATTCTGAAAGATTTAAGTGAATTACAACTTTATTAATGTGTATTTGTTTGCATGTTGCATGTACAAATGAAAATCTGGAATAAAAAATTAAATGGGAATTTGAACTGAATGCTCAGTTCACTATTACTTTGTTTTCAGCTTCCCTAATACTTCTCATTTACAGAAAACACCATTTTCTTTTTATAGGATACAATCTGATTTCTAACACTCCTTCTTTCTTAAAAATATTGCTCTCTCAAGGATTAATAATGACATTTTAATTACCAAACCCAGCGGCCTTTTCCCCTGTCGTTATTTTCACTGATTATTTGCAGCATTTAAGACACTTGCCTGCCCTTCTTTTTTCTTTTCTTTTAAAACATTTTTTTTTTTTTTTTTGCCTTTGTTTTCCCTACGGACTACTGGCTTGGAAATCTGAAGTCCAACCATCCAATAGGCATATCTACACACTAGCTCTGTGACCTTGTAAAGCTACTTAACTTTTCTAATCTTAAAACCTCCAGTATCCAATGTACATTAAAATAATGGGACATTACTTAAAAGAATAATATGTATAAAGTGATTATATCTTTAGCAGGTCCTTGGTAAAAGGATAATAAATATTACTCATCATCATTATCATTATTCACCAGCACTATTCTATTCTGGTTCCTCTTATCTCTGCCCAGGCTCCTTTTCTGTTTCTATATCCTAATTTATAAACTTACCCATTTCTTGATACTTTTTGCCTTGTTACACTCTCTTTTCTACTGCAGTCTCACAGAAATATCCATATCAAAGAGCTAAATTATTAAATCAAATTATTAAAAATCTGCAGTCATTATTTTAGCTCCTCTTCAACAGAAAGACTGAGCCCTACTTGCTATATTAAGAGTTCCACCCAATCACTTTTCAGTTCCTAGTGACTACAGCCCACCCGTATCATTAAGGGCACACCCATTTCCCTCACCAATCTTTTTCTTCAAGATTGCACATGGTTTCCTTTTTATATGAATCCGACGTATCTGCCTTAAACAGAGGAGTAAGTCACAACATGATTTTGGATAAAGGAAATGGAGTTGGGTAGAAGGAATGCAAAATATAGAGAGATGATTCATGAGAGCAGATTTTCTCCTGAAAGGAGGAGGAATCATAGTAAAGTCTCAGGTATGTACAACTGAATCAAACAAAACACCTCTGCCAAGGAGAGATCTGAGAGAAGCTGAGCAGGCATGTATGAGGCTGGACATGACTGTGTATCAGGAAAAAGTGACCTGCCAGAGAAGGGAGGTATGGGTGTGATATCAGGTTGTGTATCTTGAGCTCAAGTAGCTTAAACACTTCTGTCAGTTGAAAAAAAAAAAAAAAATGATACAGGGAAGGCAGTAATAAGTGCACTTAACTCCTGAGTTTTGCTAAAACCTTTGAAACGTTTTCCTGCTGGGAGGATGGCTGTGGGGGCGGGGCGGGGAAGCCAGGACTCACCTCCATAAATCAGCTGTCAGGTGTGGGTCTGCAGCCCTAATTCTCTTCTTGACTCAAAAGCTGAGTTTCCAAGTGGATGTCATCGTCTGAATGTTTCACCACACTATAAACTCAAGATACCCCTGGATTCACTGCTATCTTATTTATTGACTCCAGAACTTTGAGACTCTTCCTTAACTTTCTTGCTTGCACATCGAGTCATGACCACTAAATCCAGCCATTCTAGCTGCCCCACCTCTCCTCCTTCCTAATTCAACTGCTACAGTCCTTGCTCTGGTGCTCAATCTCCTTTGCCAGACCTCTTACGGTAGCTTCTGGAGGTTTCCTTTCCCTTTGATCCAACCTCTTCACGGCTGCCAGGTGTTTAGAAACAGAACCCCAGACAGACCATTCCCTCAGCAGAGACTTCTACAGACACTGTTCTAGCGAGCGTCTCTGCCTGGCTTGCAAACTTTGTGTGCTAGAGCCTCAAACTGTTTTCTGATCTTGTTGATTTGGTCAATTATTTCATGCATTCCAGAAATAGGTATTGGGGGCCTGTTACACACATGCAAATATGTACAAACTCACATATTTGTACCTATGGTATAGTAGTGAAATATGTACAAACCATACTCATTCCACTTACATTATAAAAATGGGAGGTCTATAGTGAAAAAAAAATTAGGAAAATAAAACAAAGCAGGGTATCATAATAGAGGATACATACATAGAAGCTTCCATTTGAGGTACCTAAGCAAAGGGGGCATCTCTCTGGAGCAAATATTTGCCCTAAGATCTGAATGACAACAAGAAGCCACCTACGACCTAGGTCTGAGGTCAGAGTTTTGCTGAGAGAAGACAGGCAAGCGGCGAAGTTAACCCCCTCAACAAACTTCACACACTCGAACTTCACACATTCAAATTTTACACACACACTTTTACACTCAAGGCAAAACTTGGTTTCTGGCTGATTCATAACCTTTACTTTGGTTTGCTTTCTAATTTTCCATATTACTGCACGGTTCATGTTCACGACTGTTCCTCTAATTCTCTTTGTTGAAATGAAACCCATCCTTCAAAACCTGATACAGCTGTAATCCTGAAGCTTCCACCTTTCATCAAAATAATGTGGTTTCTTTCTGTCCTTTAGAACTTGTCTCTTGGGATTCTGATTGCATTCCAATTTTATGTGCTCATTTGTGTACTTAGCTTGTACCCTCTAATAAATTGCAATTTTACTGAGGACAAGATTTATAATACTACATTATTTCTATGCTCTCTACAAATCTAGTGGAATGCCTTGAACACAGAAATTGTTCATGTGTTTATAGAATTTGAGAAGACATTTTATTTATGCCTCAGAATACAGTTTACTGAATTTTAGTCTGCATTGATCATAATAGCTCCAAATTACCCTCCAGAAAAAGACCATACTGTTCCACAGGTGTTCAAAGCTCTTTGTGATCAGTCTTTCACCTCCCTTGGCAGTTTATCTTGTCTACATTTCTATTATCCGGCAATACTGAACTATTCAATATTGAACTGTTTTTACTTTTAGTCATGGGACATGCCCTCGGTATTTGATTTTGCATACGCCCTTGGGTCTGCCTGGACTGACTCTCCACTCTCAATTCCCACCTCCACCCTTTCTAATGTCTCCCCCCACCTGCAAAGCAATCTAGTACTTTCTAGGTCAGCTTAAGCATCACGTCCTCCAAGAAGCATTTGTATATTGCTCTCTGTCCAGATGTGAACTGGGGTCCATCACTGGTGCTTCCTGAACCCCTGTGTTTATCTCAATCACAGCATTGAAGCATGATTTATTTATCCAACTGCACTAAAAGTTTCTTGAGGTATGAAATGGACTAAATTTTCACTTTTATATTTTTACTAAGCGCACACTACCTGGTGACTAGTCAGTGATCAATAAGATCTTTGACTCAAATGAGTTGATGAGTCATACATTCCATAAAAGCATCATTCCTTTTCTGCTGCATCCACAGTGCTTGAAACACTGCTCATGCATATGGCCAGTGCTCCATGAATATTTGTGACATAAATGAATACAATGTTACAATGGTTAACATCCATTTTCTTCTATTTTTTTCAAGATTGTGCCAGGTATTAGGGGGACATACTGAAATAAATAGAAGGCAGTGTTTTCTCTCCGGGAACTTAGGATCTTGTTGGAAATAAAATACTTTGATGTATTTTAAAAATGGCAAACCAGCAGAATATGTTGCCTATAGATAACACATAACATTTATGACTTCACACAAGATAGTGGGAAAAACGTTATACATACACTGAAGCCAAACTGGATTTAGTTATTGCATAGTAATGGGCAAAGTCCTTGACGGTGCTCATCTTCAGAGTCAGACAGTGGGCCTAAGGACCATAAGACATTCTGAGCTTTGGGGGAGGATATACCAAGAGACATTCTTAGATATTGTGATATCTATTGTCTAATCTCAAGTGGCCATAATAAAGTATTAAACATCTTCAGAATTTAAATACTTTTTTTTTTTTGCTATTTATTTCTGATGCTATCTATATAAAGCTCAATGCTAATTAAAGACACAATCTCTGCTCTGTAGTGAACATGTCTATTCAGGGTAATACCTGAAATATTCTCTATTTCCTACTTGTTACATGCATTTATCCAGTAAAACTTCCTTAATAAATTAGACAAGACTGCTGGCATTTATATAGTTCCTTCTAAAAATGTGAATTACTATTTAGATTTAATTCTTAAACAGTATTTATAGGGACTCCCTAAGTGAAAAGTGACATATTTTGATGAAAAGTTGCTGAATAACATATATTAAAACACAATTGCTGAAAGATAGCTTTAAACTACTAAACTGAACTTAATGTCTTTCAAAGAAAGGGGGGGGGGGATTTGTTTTCCTCCTCACTTGAAAATTTTTCCAAATACCCACATATGTTATTACTGACTCTTAATTTTTCACTAGGTTTTACCACATACTAATTAAAAAATAAGGATATGGGGTATTGGTGTTCTGATTTAAGCATGCACTTTGCCATGGTATATTTTAAGTAAGAGACAAAGTTAGTTATGCAACTTATCTGTGATAAGCTCCTCTGAATATAATATGATGGCAAAAATAAATCCCATTCTCATAACATGGCCAGGATGCTCATCAAATTTGAATACTGAAACAGCACTGAGATGAACTGCATGCATGTCGAATGACAACACCATCGTCAGAGTACTTTAAAAGATTTCCCTTCTGTAAGTCTGCCTGAAAATTTACATATATGTTCAATAAGAAAAGGAAATGACATATGAAATCTGTCCTTCACGTGCGGGCAGGTACTGATCCAGGAGGAGTGCATCAAGAAAGCTTTGTACGTCCCACATAAGCGAGCAGGGTGGCAGATTTTGTGGGATGAACTCTGGGCCATGGGTCTGAGGGATGGTCGGCAAGAAGTCTGACTTAGCAGGCTCATCAACACTCTCTTGCTCTGGATAATATTTTTATACTCCTCAACTGAGGCAGTATTTCATTTAGTCTCTGCAGTCCCTCTTTCTTCTTTCTTCAGCTTCGAGTACCGCCCATGGGCTTTTACCTTGGTGTAGCCAGCATAATCTTTTCTCTGGCCCTGGTCATATGGTCCACACCATTTCTTGCCATCCTTGATAAAACTCTCTATTGAATTACTTTTCCTTGAGACAGTGTCTGCCACATGAGTTTTACCACCCACTTGGGGGTTCTTACCTACTCTCTTATCTCTCCAAGCAAGTTGCACAACTGGTTTCCAAGTTAGGAACCATTTTATTTATCTCATTAGAGGGAGAGAATATGTCTCAGAAGAATAATCCAACCTAAAATTCTCTCAATTTCATCAAAATCCATTAAACATCAACACCACAAACTATAGGAATAAACTTGACACCAAAGAACTAACTGCTAAGCAATACTATTTCATATATTAAAAAAAAAAAGTTACAATTATAGTAAATACTTAGTAGTGTTTCACACGAGGATAAATCAATTACATATATAGGATTAGCATAATCCTTTATATGTCTTATAGGTCAATAAATGCAGTTATTATAGTGTTATAAAATTTTAAATGACTGTTAACAACAGAAGTTCTAGTCAAAGATTGAGCAGATAGCAATACTCTGTAGAGTTCGAGTCCATAAAAGTAAACATTCAACCTCTTTTCCTTAGGACAGATTCACTATATGTCTGTAGGCCTGGCATAATTATTAGTTGATAATGCACACTTTTACTCTCATATGTCAGAATTTGGATGATAAATGTAAAACTTTCTCTCTTAGGGGACAGAATCAATGAGTGTGGCACCAAAGAAAGTAGTCAGGAAATTTGACAAGAAAGAAAATAGATATTTATTCACATGGAAATCCAAGCAGGAATAAAGAGTGATATTTTTAAGAGTAAACTAAAATAGGAAAAAGCATGTAATCAATTCAAGGGTCTGGACCTTCCACTATAGCACTTAAGTAGTTGGCCCCAGAAATTGTGATGGTGTTCTGAGACAAAGCTGTAGTTTATACTTTAGAACAAAGTTGGCTAGCAAAAGCAAGGCAGAAACAAATCTCACAAGATTTAGATTTCTAGGAAATCGACTGGGTCAGCAATGAAGCACAGAATATCCAGAAGGGAAGACTGCATGCATAGCAAAAAGAGAAAATTAAACAATTAATATCATTGATCACTGTTTATGTGTTTCAATTCAGTTCAGTTCAGTCAATCGGTTATGTCTGACTCTTTGCGATCCCATGGACCACAGCACACCAGGCTTCCCTGTCCATCACCAACTACCGGAGTTTGCTCAAACTCATGTTCATCGAGTTGGTGATGCCATCCAACCATCTCATCCTCTGTCATCCCCTTCTCCTCCTGCCTTCAATCTTTCCAAGCATCAAGGTCTTCTCCAATGAGTCAGTTCTTCACATCAAGTAGCCACAGGATTGGAGTTTCAGCTTCAGCATCAGTCCTTCCAATGAACACCCAGGACTGATCACCTTTAGGATGGACTGGTTGGATCTCCTTGCAATCCAAGGGACTCTCAAGAGTCTTCTCCAACACTACAGTTCAAAACCATCAATTCTTCGGCACTCAGCTTTCTTTATAGTCCAATTCTCATATCCATACATGACCACTGGAAAAACCATAGCCTTAACTAGACAGACCTTTGTTAGCAAAGTAATGTCTCTGCTTTTTAATATGCTGTCTAGGGTGGTCATAGCTTTTCTTCCAAGGAGCAAATGTCTTTTAATTTCATGGCTGCAGTCACCATCTGCAGTGATTTCCGAGCCCCCAAAAATAAAGTCTCTCACTGTTCCCATTGTTTCCCCATCTATTTGCCGTGAAGTGACAGGACCAGATGCTATGATCTTAGTTTTCTGAATGTTGAGTTTTAAGCCAACTTTTTCATTCTCATCTTTCACTTTCATCAAGAGACTCTTTAGTTCTTCTTTGCTTTCTGCCATAAGGGTGGTGTCATCTTCATGTCTCAGGTTATTGATATTTCTCCCAGTAGTCTTAATCCCAACTTGTGCTTCATCCAGCCCAATGCTTCATACAGCGTTTCTCATGATGCACTCTGCATATAAGTTAAACAAGCAGGGTGACAATATACAGCCTTGATGTACTCCTTTCCCGATCTGGAACCAGTCTGTTGTTCCATGTTCAATTCTACCTGTTGCTTCTTGGCCTGCATACAAATCTCTCAGGAGGCAGGTCAGGTGGTATTTTGTCTTCTCTTCTCTTTAAGAATTTTCCACATTATCTTTCAATTCCCTGATATGGGCTTTGGTGTCAGTGGCAATTTCAAGTCCTATCTTTGTCACTTACATTCATGTCACCTTGTCTAAGTTATTTAACTTTATTATATAACTTTATATACATAACTCAGTACCTTGATTGTTAAAATGCGAATAGCAATATATACCTTACTGGTTGAGATGGTTAGATAACATCACAGACTTGGTGGATATGAATTCAAGCAAACTCCGGGAGACAATGAAGGACAGGAAAGCCTGGCATGCTTTAGTCCATGGGGTCACCAAGAGTCAGACTGACTTAGCGACTAAACGTCAATATCACAACCTTACTGGTTTACTATGATGATTAAATTTATATATATATAATATATATAGGGAGAAAATATACATACAAAAACACATGGAATTTAGCAAATGAGAAGAACACATCAGGGTTATTATTATTATATTATTATTAATATTATGGTGACTATGAAAAGTATAATTTGAAATGGAGCTTTTATTTCAGAATCAAAATCCAGTTTCTCTCACATGGAATAAAATCAGATACCAGATTGTCAGTGAGGTTTAGTTAGTCCTAAATCACCTATCTAGAGCCTTGTAAACCACCATGCTGATTGTAGGCATGCAAGGTGGGATAAAGCTTGTGAAGGGGGACACATGCTTCAGGTATTGATTAAGAAGACATAGAGAAGCTAAGAAATAAACAAGTGTCAGTAATCTCTATGAAGGAATCCCATACATTCACAGAACATTGATGCTATCTACATCATCAGATTTGAAGGAAACTTGAGAGCTGAGAATTGACACTGTTGAATATTCCAGAATGGCTCTTATTTCTTTCCCAGAAGCATAATATATATGGAATATGACAACTTCACCTGTTTCAGTAATGTGACAAATATATCTATTATCCAAAATTAATTAGATGCACCTAAGAAATTAAGTGCATCAAATTGAGCTTTTAGAGAAAAAGTTTCCCTTCCTTGAAGAAGTACAAATAACGTGGGTATGAAAAAATATATTCCTGATTCAAAATTAATTTCAGTACATATAAGGGCCTAACATTTTGAATTATTGGTCTTAAGAAGGAGCTAAGTTGAATCCTTTTTCTCAGTGATGATTAAGCTGATGATTGTTGACTGGTTTCCAAAAGATGCACAGAATACTCATTAGCTTTTGCCCATCACCTGGAAAATTTTAGAGCAATAGCTTTGGAGTCTTAAATAAGGACATGAGGAGAGAATTATCTTTGGAATTAAGTGCTTCTAAAATATCCCATTATATACACTCAATTTTGAGGTCAATCAGGCAAGCTACAAAACAACATTGGACCAGTCATTATTTTTCATGTTAACAGTAAATGCTTTGAAAGTACATATTCAAACTTTGTTCATATTAACAAAAATCTTTGGCCCAAAATTTAAATCAAAATTAGTTTAGCAGTTTTTAACCCCACCCCCCCATTCCTAAAATATGGCTATTCAGTCAATAAAATCCTGTACAGACCAAAATCAGTTCAGTTCAGTTGCTCAGTTGTGTCTGACTCTTTGCAACCTCATGGACTGCAGCATGCCAGGCCTCCCTGTCCATCACCAACTGCAGAAGCTTGTTCAAACTCCTGTCCATCGAATTGGTGATGCCATCCAACAATCTCACCCTCTGCCGTCCCCTTCTCCTCCTGCCTTCATTCTTTCCCGGCATCAGGGTCTTTTCCAATGATCAGTTCTTGACATCAGATGGCCAAAGTATTGTAGTTTCACCTTTAGCATCAGTCCTTCCAATGAATATTCAGAACTGATTTCCTTTCGGATTGACTGGTTTGATCTCCTTGCAGTCTAAGGGACTCTCAAGAGTCTTCTTCACAGAAAAATAGATCAATGGTCAAAATAGAAAGCCCAGAGATAAATCCACGAACCTATGGACACCTCATCTTTGACAAAGGAGGCAAGGATATACAATGGAAAAAAGACAACCTCTTTAACAAGTGGTGCCAGGAAAACTGGTCAACCACTTGTAAAAGAATGAAACTAGAACACTTTCTAACACCATACACAAAAATAAACTCAAAATGGATTAAAGATCTAAATGTAAGACCAGAAACTATAAAACTCCTAGAGGAGAACATAGGCAAAACACTCTCCGACATAAATCACAGCAGGATCCTCTATGACCCACCTCCCAGAATATTGGAAATAAAAGCAAAACTAAACAAATGGGACCTAATGAAACTTAAAAGCTTTTGCACTACAAAGGAAACTATAAGCAAGGTGAAAAGACAGCCTTCAGAATGGGAGAAAATAATAGTAAATGAAGCAACTGACAAAGAATTAATCTCAAAAATATACAAGCAGCTCCTGCAGCTCAATCCCAGAAAAATAAATGACCCAATCAAAAAATGGGCCAAAGAACTAAACAGACATTTCTCCAAAGAAGACATACAGATGGCTAACAAACACATGAAAAGATGCTCCACATCACTCAGTATCAGAGAAATGCAAATCAAAACCACAATGAGATAACATCTCATGCCGGTCAAAATGGCCTCTATGAAAAAGTCTACAAACAATAAATGCTGGAGAGGGTGCAGAGAAAAGGGAACCCTCTTACACTGTTGGTGGGAATGCAAACTAGTACAGCCACTATGGAGAACAGTGTGGAGATTCCTTAAAAAACTGGAAATAGAACTGCCATATGACCCAGCAATCCCACTTCTGGGCATACACACTAAGGAAACCAGATCTGAAAGAGACACGTGCACCCCAGTGTTCATCGCAGCACTGTTTATAATAGCCAGGACATGGAAGCAACCTAGATGCCCATCGGCAGACGAATGGATAAGGAAGCTGTGGTACATATACACAATGGAATATTTATTCAGCCATAAAAAGAATGCATTTCAATAATTTCTAATGAGGTGGATGAAACTGGAGCCTATTATACAGAGTGAAGTAAGCCAGAAAGAAAAACACGAATACAGTATATTGACACATATATATGGAATTTAGAAAGATGATAACAATGACCCTATATGTGAGACAGCAAAAGAAACACAGATGTAAAGAACAGACTTTTGGACTCTGTGGGAGAAGGCAAGGGTGGGATGATTTGAGAGAATAGCACTGAAACATGTATATTATCATATGTGAAACAGATCGCCAGTCTGGGTTTGATGCATGAGACAGGGTGCTCAGGGCTGGTGCACTGGGATGACCCTGAGGGATGGGATGGGAAGGAAGTGGGGGGGGCAGTTCAGGATGGGGAACACATGTACACCCATGGCTGATTCATGTCAATGTATGGCAAAAACCACTATAATATCGTAAAGTAATTAGCCTCTAATTAAAATAAATGAATTAAAAAATTAAAAAAAAGAGTCTTCTCCAATACCACAGTTCAAAAAAAGCAATTCCTTGGCACTCAGCTTTCTTTATAGTCCAACTCACATCCATACATGACTACTGGATGCAATGGCAAATCACTTCAGTATTCTTGCCTTGAGAACCCCATGAACTGACCAAAATGCTTACAGTTATTGTGTTCTATGTCCAGTTCATGCCCCCATTTCTGGGAATCACCTTACTTTTCCTTGCTCCATTTACATGCCACATATATAATAAATATATGTATATATATTATATGATAATATAATAATAAAATAATAATAATGTTACAAACATGTTACATGTTTTTACAAGAGGACCTTATTTATCTTATAACAGGCAATATGCCCAGGGATGGGTCCTTGATTCAATCTGGGCAAATCAGCTCTCTCCACAAAAATGTCATACTGGAGCCAAGAAAAAAGTTATGGAGGGTTTCTCCAGGAGACTGAATGGGAACATATAAACTTGGAATTTGTTATAATCAAGCTTTCAATCACGTGGACTAAGAAAGAAGATAATGCCAGGCCTAGGCATGCATGCAGAAGAAATGAGAGGTATAAGATGGAGACAGAACCTTGTTCTTATTCAGGTGCTTGGGTTTATTTTATTCCTGAGACACTGCAACATTCTTGCTCTTTGTTTTCATCACAAATTCAAGTAATCTCCTGAATTTTCTTTTCAAGTTAATTGGGCTAGATTCTTGTTTGTTGCAATTAAGAATCTTCACTAAAGGTACCTTGTTTCTGTATAGGACTTGAAAAAATTCTCATAAACATTTACCTCTGAAAGGTATTTTCAGTGATCTTCTATCTCAGTGTTTCCGAGATAGTAGACAAAAAAGATGGCAGATCATTAAACAGGTTTGAAAAAACAAGCTGAACAAAGCTAAGCTTTATCCTTTCTTCTTCTTACCATTTCTGATTATCCTCACAGAGCCTTTAGAACACCATGTGCAGTGTGAATCTCAAAGACCACAGTGTTTGTGTAGCATTTTGCACTCACATGTGGAGCATCTTCAGAAATAGTACTTCATAGAAAACCTTTGCTGACTTATCCTAAAGGAGAAAGTAAGACCAAGACATTTTATTTAACCTCACTCATGTCATAACCAAAAGGGAATAGGTACTAAATACAGATTAATACGTGTGCTATAGGACTGCGAGTGTCAGAGTGATAAACCAAGAGCATTACTTTAGAGAAGAAATTTATTTGGCAACATGAGTTGCTGGAAGAGAAGGAGCAACTGATAGACAAGACTACCTGGAACATAACAATTACACTCCGCTGACAGGCTCCTTAAAAAGAGACTGCACAGCCAAGACACTTAAAGGCTCTTCACTGAGTTCCCAACTCCATTTGCAGAGAGCTGGTTCAGACAGACCCTGCCGGAGGCTCCGAGAAGCAGATGATGACTTCCCACTTAGGTTTGTCTTGTCCCTTGCTGAAACAATGACCTCAGGACATACTAAGGAGCCTCCTTTGAAGACCTCTCCTTGGAGCAGTTTGTGACCCCCTGTCCTAGTTCACCCACTTTACCTGTGTTGCATGCCAACTGTGCGCAATAAACCTAGTGATTGATTAGAGGCCATTTTTAACTTATCTCCAATTCTATGTTACCTGGCCTTGCCAAATGGGCCCTGTGATAGGCAAATGGATTATAGATATGATCTTCGCATCGCTTAATTAAAGGAGCTGTATTTTCTTTGCATTTCAGTTGTTTTACCAGAATTTTAGCTCAATATTTCCAGAGAGGGGGGGAGTCAGAAACACAGATGGAGGACAGAGAAGAAATTGGGATTCAGAACTCACAGAAGTTCTATTAAGATGTGTTCAATGACATCGCTTTGTTAATTTCTGCAGCAGAAACCAAACTGTGAATATTATCAGTTACTTAGTCATATAAGAGATAATTTCAAAGAAGAAAATCTATTTATACCATCTGGAAACAATAATCAGGAAACCTATTTATGGAAATTAAATTATTCTTGACTACTATACTTTTACTAGCATATCTGCATACACCAGCTTTCACTAAAAGGTAATTCTAGTTAAAATCCTTCCTTTCAACATTATGTCTTTAAACTGAAAAACTGTATGATTTAATTTTATACATGGAGAGTAGACAGTTGTTTCAAGTTACATGACACTCAATAAATGCCTCTCCTTTCTTTGCTTTCTTTCTCTTATTTCCCAATAAAATCACAGGTTATTTTTTCAATCCACCAAACATTGACAATCTTTACAAACTTCATGTGATCGCTTAATATTACCAAGTATTACAGGCAGGTTAATATGAACATGAACACAGTAGGGAAAAAAATAGTACCTAAAAGATGTTTTAGTTTATAGAACATGGAAATTAATAAAAGTCAATAAATGACAGTCATAGATGACTGCTGTAATCTGGGATCCCCTGTTTTCATCCTGTTTCTTCATCTCACATCCTCCAGACAGTCAGACTCTCTGGTCATTCTACTGCCCAACTTCACAAACATTTCTCTAGTTAGAACTTGATTATCTCCTGGCAAAGACCCTGTAACTCTTTATTTTTTTCCCTGTCACCAAAAGGATTGTGATTTTTCTAATTCTGTAATATTGTAACAACCAAAGTAGCTCTTAAGTTTTCTATGTTACGCTTTATTGAATGATTACAGATAGCAAATAAGCACGCTAAGTAAGCCCCCAAACACATATTACTCCATGCAATTGTCATAATAATTCTGAGTTAGGCATCATTATTTACCATATTTACAGAAAATGCCAGAGCCAGAACCCAAAGAGACCATGTGCCACTTTGAAATCAAGCAGACTCTTGGTAAGTATTTGATGACGATCCAATGTCTTTGTCATGAACTCCCCAGCACTCTAACATCTCCTGATTAAAGAAATAAGGAGAAAGGAAGGCCTTTGCCAAGTAACAATCAACACAGAAGTTCACTTTCACCTAAAATATCTATAAGGAATTGCACGAGCAATTTTATGGCTGGTAAAGTAGCTTTTAATACAGTAGAAAGAAACAAAAAAGCAAAGATACTCCCAACTCTGGTTGAAGGCAATGGTTTTAAAAGCCAAGCCATCAGGAAATCAATGTGAGAACATGAAATGTAAAACACTATCTTTTTATTTACCTATTTTCCACACTTGAACTAACCTGTGTTGAGCACTAACTGTGTATCACAAATCCAGTGATTAGTAGTCATTTTTTATTTCTCTCCAGTCCTGTGATTTTTAACCTGGCCTTGCCACTGGGGCCCATGACAGACCAATGGAATTATGAATGTGATTTTGACATCTCTTTATTAAGGAGCTGCATTTTCTTTGTATTTAAGTTGTTTTTCCTGAAAGTTGGCCCAGTATTTCCAGAGAGAGGGAGAGACAGGAACTGGGAAATAGAGGTGGAGAAGGATAGAGAAGAAATAGGGATTTAGAACTCATAGAAGTTCTATTAAGATGTGATTTGAATAACATCTCTTCATTAATTTCTGCAGCAGAATCTAAACTGTAAAGCTTACCAGTTACTTAGTCATATAAGAAATAATTTCAAAGAAAATAGTCTTTTTTATACCATATGGAAACAATAAGAAAAACTATTTATGAAAACTGGATTACTGTTGACTAATATACATTGAACTTCTACTAGAATATCTGCAGACACCAACTTTCACTAAAAAGTTACTCTTGTTAAAATCCTTCTTTCCAATATTATGTCTTTAAGCTGAAAAACTGTATGATTTAATTTTTTCACATGGACAGTCAACTGCTGTTCAAGTTCATGGAATAGTCAATAAATGCTTCTCCTAATTCCTACCTCCTACCCCCAGTAAAATCACAGATTATTTTTCCAATCTTCCAAACATTGACAACCATCACAAGCTTCATATGATCACTTAATATTACCAATTATTACAGCAAATTTAATACATAAACATGAACAAAACAAGAAAACACAAAACTGGTACCTAAAAGTTGTTATATTTTATAGAACAAGGCCCATAAATGACAGTCATGGATGACTGCTGGTACTCACCTCTGGTCTTCGGAGGAAAAGGTGTGAGGAATGACGTCTTTGCAGATGCCTCCATGAAAACTTACCTGCAGTGTTACTGAAAGTAAACTTTGTTAAAGCTCCTATTTCAACCAACACAGAAGGGGCAGCAACATCCACCAAGTAAACCAGACAGACTGATCCAGATCCTTTATTTTCTACCTACTCACCAAAAGGATTGTGATTTTTTTTTCAATCTTTGTAATATTATAACAACCAAAGTAATTTTTAAATTTTCTATGTTACGCTTTGTTGAATGATTACTGATAGCAAATGACCATTCTAAATAAGTCCCTAAACCCATATTACTCCATGCAATTTTCACAGTAATTCTGAGTTAGACATCATTATTTACCATATTTGCAGGAAATACAAGAGCCAGAACCACAAAGTAACCCTGTGCGACTTTGAAATCAAGTAGGCAATTGGTTAATATTTGATGAAGGTCAAATGTCTTTATCATGAACTCCATAGCACCTAACACCTCCTGAATAATGAAATAAGGAGAAGGGAAGGCATTTGCCAAGTAACAATCAACAGGAGAGTTCACTTTTCATCTAAAATATTTATAAAGAATCACAGGAGCAATTTTATATCATAAAATAGTTTTTTAAAAAAGTAGAAACAAAAAGCAAAGCTATTCTTGACACTGGTTGAAGGAAACCAATGTGAGAACCAAACCATAAAAAACTACTCTGTATTTATTTCCCTGCTTTGACTAACTTGTGTTGAGTGCTAATCATGTGCAAAAAAACCCCCAGTGATTAGTGGTGTTTTTCTTTGTTTTTTTTTTTTTTTTTTTAAATCTCCAATCCTGTGATTTTTACCTGGCCTTGCCATTGGTCCCTGTGACAAACAGATGAATGGAATTATGGATGTGATCTCGACATCCCTTTATTAAAGGAGCTGCATTTCCTTTTTATTTAAGTTATTTTATCTGAACTTTGGCCCAGTAATTGAGGAGAGAGGAAGAGACACAAACTGTGAAACGGGGATGGACAAATTTCTAAGAAGATACGATTTCAATAATATTTCATTTCTAATTTTTGCAGCAGAACCTAATTTGTGACTCTTACCAGTTACTCAGTCATATAAGAGCTAATTTCAAAGAGAAAATATATTTGCACCAACTGGAAACAATAATAAGCAAACCCATTTATGAAAGTTAAATTACTCTTCACTAGTATACCTTCAACTTCTACTAGTATATCTTCAAACATCAACACTCACCAAAAAGTAACTAGTTAACAATCCTCTTTTCAATATGATGTCTTTCAGCTGAAACACTGCATGATTTAATTTTTCACATGGAAAGTAGACAGCTGTTTCAAGATTATAGGACAGTCAACAAAGGCCTCTGTTCTCTTTCTTTCTCTTACAATCAATAAAATCACAGATTATTTTTCCAATCCTCCAAACATTGACATTCATTAGAAGCTTCATATGATCACTTAATATTACCAATTATTACAAGCAAGTTTAATATGTAAACATGAATGTGTAAACAAGCAAACACATAACTGTCAAGTAAAAGATACTATAGTTTATAGAACATGCATTTTAATGAAGGCCAATAAATGAAATATAGCAGTCATAGATGACTGCTTGAACTCACCTTGGGTCTCCAGAGGAAAAGGTGTAAGGAATGAAGTCTTTGCTGATGCTGCCATTGAAACTTACCTGCAGTGTCACTGAAAATAAAACTTTGTTAAACTTGTGTTTCCAACCCAACACAGAAGGGGCAGCACCATCCACCAAGTAATCCAGACACTCTGGGATCCCCTGTTTTCATCCTTCTTCTTTATGTCACACCCTCCAGACAGTCACACCATCTGGTAATGCTATTGCCCAACTTTACAAGCATTTCTCTAGTTAGAACTTGATCATCTCTAGGCCAAGACTCTTTCAAACTCTTCTCATATCCTTTATTTTCTACTTTGTCACCAAAAGGATTATGATATCTTTTAATCTTTGTAATATTATAACATCAAAGTAACTTTTAAGTTTTCTGTGTTATGCTTTGTTGAATGATTACAAATAGCAAATGATCATGCCAAATAAGTCCCCTAAACATATTACTCCATGCAACTGTCTGAACTATGGCCCAGTATTTGAGAAGAGACAGAAACCAAGAAAAAAGGGATGGTGAAGGACAGAGAAGAAACAGAGATTTAGAACTCATAGAAGTTCTAAGAATATATGATTTTAATAATATTTATTTGCTAATTTCTGCAGCTGAAACTAAACTGTGAATCACACCAGTAACTTAGTCATATTAGAGATATTTTCAAAGATTAAAATCTACTTAAACCATCTGGAAACAATACTAAGAAAACTCATTTATGAAAATTAAATTACTCTTCACTAATATACCTTCAACTTCTCCTAGCATATCTCTAGACACCAGCTTCACTAAAAAGTAACTAGCTAACATCCTTTTTTCAATTTCATGTCTTAAACTGAAAAAAATGTATGATTTAATTTTTTTTACATGGAGAGTACACAGCTGTTCAAGTTCACAGACTAATCAATAAATGCTTCTTCTCTCTTTAATTCCTTTCTTCTATCTCCCAACAAAATCACAGATTATTTTTCCAATACTCCAAACACTGATAATCATCACAAGCTCCATATATCAATTAATATTACCAATTATTACAGCAGGTTTAAAGTAAATATGAACACAACAACTAAACAGAGCACTGGTGTCTAAAAGATGTCATAGTTTTATAGAACACGCACTTTAATAAAGGTCAATAAATGACAGTCATAGATGACCGCTTGTACTCACCTTGGGTCTTCAGAGAAAAAGGTGTGAGGAATGAAGTCTTTGCAGATGCCTCCGTGAAACTTACCTGAAGTGTCACTGAAAGTAAAACTTTGTTTAAGTTCATTTTTCCAACCCAACACAGGACAGGCAGTCCAGACAGACTCTGGGATCTCCTTGTTTGCAATCTACTTCCTTATCTTAGACCCTGCATCATCTGGTAATTCTAAAGCCCAATATCACAAACGTTTCTCTAATTAGAACTTGATCATCACTTGGCCAAGCATCAGATTCCTTTCCTATCCATTATTTTCTACCTTGTCACCCAAAGATTGTGAAGTTTGTTTTTTTTTTTTTTTTACATCAAAACACAAAGTTTTTTTTAAAAATAATAACTTTGTTAGGGGACTTTCCAAATATATATATACACAATAATGGAAAGTAAAACATAATAAAACTCCATGTATCGGTCCCCCAGCTTCAAAACTTAACAATCATTTTCATCTATTCCTCCTTCTATTTTTTTTTTCTTTTTTTTATTATTATTACTATTTTTTTTTCCAGTGGGTTTTGTCATACATTGATATGAATCAGCCATGGATTTACATGTATTCCCAATCCCGATCCCCCCTCCCACCTCCCTCTCCACTCGATTCCTCTGGGTCTTCCCAGTGCACCAGGCCGGAGCACTTGTCTCATGCATCCAGCCTGGGCTGGTGATCTGTTTCACCATAGATAGTATACATGCTGTTCTTTTGAAATATCCCACCCTCACATTCTCCCACAGAGTTCAAAAGTCTGTTCTGTATTTCTGTGTCTCTTTTTCTGTTTTGCATACAGGGTTATCGTTATCACCTTTCTAAATTCCATATATATGTGTTAGTATGCTGTAATGTTCTTTATCTTTCTGGCTTACTTCACTCTGTACAATGGGCTCCAGCTTCATCCATCTCATTAGGACTGGTTCAAATGAATTCTTTTTAATGGCTGAGTAATATTCCATGGTGTATATGTACCACAGCTTCCTTATCCATTCATCTGCTGATGGGCATCTAGGTTGCTTCCATGTCCTGGCTATTATAAACAGTGCTGCGATGAACATTGGGGTGCACGTGTCTCTTTCAGATCTGGTTTCCTCAGTGTGTATGCCCAGAAGTGGGATTGCTGGGTCATATGGCAGTTCTATTTCCAGTTTTTTAAGAAATCTCCACACTGTTCTCCATAGTGGCTGTACTAGTTTGCATTCCCACCAACAGTGTAAGAGGGTTCCCTTTTCTCCACACCCTCTCCAGCATTTATTGCTTGTAGACTTTTGGATAGCAGCCATCCTGACTGGCGTGTAATGGTACCTCATTGTGGTTTTGATTTGCATTTCTCTAATAATGAGTGATGTTGAGCATCTTTTCATGTGTTTGTTAGCCATCTGTATGTCTTCTTGGAGAAATGTCTGTTTAGTTCTTTGGCCCATTTTTTGATTGGGTCATTTATTTTTCTGGAATTGAGCTGCCGGAGTTGCTTGTATATTTTTGAGATTAATCCTTTGTCTGTTTCTTCATTTGCTATTATTTTCTCCTACTACCAGCAGCTCTATGCCAATAAAATGGACAACCTGGATGAAATGGACAAATTCTTAGAAAAGTATAACTTTCCAAAACTGAACCAGGAAGAAATAGAAGATCTTAACAGACCCATCACAAGCAAGGAAATCGAAACTGTCATCAAAAATCTTCCAGCAAACAAAAGCCCAGGACCAGATGGCTTCACAGCTGAATTCTACCAAAAATTTAGAGAAGAGCTAACACCTATCTTACTCAAACTCTTCCAGAAAATTGCAGATGAAGGTAAGCTTCCAAACTCATTCTATGAGGCCACCATCACCCTAATTCCAAAACCAGACAAAGATGCCACAAAAAAAGAAAACTACAGGCCAATATCACTGATGAACATAGATGCAAAAATCCTTAACAAAATTCTAGCAAACAGAATCCAACAACATATTAAAAAAATCATACACCATGACCAAGTGGGCTTTATCCCAGGAATGCAAGGATTCTTTAATATCCGCAAATCAATCAATGTAATACACCACATTAACAAATTGAAAGATAAAAACCATATGATTATCTCAATAGATGCAGAGAAAGCCTTTGACAAAATTCAACACTCATTTATGATTAAAACTCTCCAAAAAGCAGGAATAGAAGGAACATACCTCAACATAATAAAAGCTATATGTGACAAACCCACAGCAAGCATCACCCTCAATGGTGAAAAATTGAAGGCATTTCCCCTGAAATCAGGAACAAGACAAGGGTGCCCACTCTCACCACTACTATTCAACATAGTGTTGGAAGTTCTGGCCACAGCAATCAGAGCAGAAAAAGAAGTAAAAGGAATCCAGATAGGAAAAGAAGAAGTAAAACACTCACTGTTTGCAGATGACATGATCCTCTATATAGAAAACCCTAAAGACTCTACCAGAAAATTACTAGAGCTAATCAATGAATATAGTAAAGTTGCAGGATATAAAATTAACACACAGAAATCCCTTGCATTCCTATATACTAACAATGAAAAAACAGAAAGAGAAATTAAGGAAACAATACCATTCACCATTGCAACAAAAAGAATAAAATACTTAGGAGTATATCTACCTAAAGAAACAAAAGACCTATACATAGAAAACTATAAAACACTGATGAAAGAAATCAAAGAGGACACAAACAGATGGAGAAACATACCGTGTTCATGGATTGGAAGAATCAATATTGTCAAAATGGCTATTCTACCCAAAGCAGTCTATAGATTCAATGCAATCCCTATCAAGCTACCAACGGTATTTTTCACAGAACTAGACCAAAGAATTTCACAATTTGTATGGAAATACAAAAAACCTCGAATAGCCAAAGTCATCTTGAGAAAGAAGAATGGAACTGGAGGAATCAACCTGCCTGACTTCAGACTCTACTACAAAGCCACAGTCATCAAGACAGTATGGTACTGGCACAAAGACAGAAATATAGATCAATGGAACAGAATAGAAAGCCCAGAGATAAATCCACGAACCTATGGACACCTTATCTTTGACAAAGGAGGCAAGGATATACAATGGAAAAAAGACAACCTCTTTAACAAGTGGTGCTGGGAAAACTGGTCAACCACTTGTAAAAGAATGAAACTAGAACACTTTCTAACACCATACACAAAAATAAACTCAAAATGGATTAAAGATCTAAATGTAAGACCAGAAACTATAAAACTCCTAGAGGAGAACATAGGCAAAACACTCTCCGACATAAATCAAAGCAAGATCCTCTATGACCCACCTCCCAGAATATTGGAAATAAAAGCAAAACTAAACAAATGGGACCTAATGAAACTTGAAAGCTTTTGCACTACAAAGGAAACTATAAGTAAGGTGAAAAGATTGTGAAGTTTTAAATTATTGTAATATTGTAACAACCAAGTAGCTTTTAAATATCCCATGCAGTTGTCATAATAATTCCAAGTTAAACATCATTATTTACCACACCTGCAGAAAATGTCAGAGCCAGAATCTCAAAGAAATCCTGTGCCATAATTTTATGGCTGATAAAGTAGTTTTTAAAAAGGTAGACAGAAACAAACGGCAAAGTTATTCTAAATGCTGGTTGAAACAATGGTTTTAAAAGCCAAGCCATTAGGAAATCAATGTGAGAACACAAACCATAAAATATTACTTTATATTTCTCTATTTTTCCCACTTTGACTAAGTTTTGTTGAGTGCTAATTGTGAGCAACCAACCCCAGTGATTAGTGGTCAATTTTTTCTATTTATCTCCCATTCTGTGATTTTTACCTAGCCTTCTTACTAGGCCCCGTGACAGAGAGACAAATGTTAACTATGGATGCGATCTTGACATCTCTTTATTAAGGGAGTTGTATTTTCTTTCTATATAAGCTGTTTTATCTGAACTATGACCCAATATTTGAGGAGAAAGGGAGAGACAGAAACCAAGAAACAGGGGAAGAAGTAAGAAGAAATAGGGCTTTAGAACTCATAGAAGCTCTATTAAGACATGATTGTTTCTCCAGTAGAACCTAAATTGTGAATCTTACTAGTTACTTAGTCATGTAAGAGACAATTTCAAAGAAGAAAGTCTTTTTATACCATATGGAGACAATGAGAAATTCTATTTTTGAAAATTAAATTACTGTACATTCGCTTTCAACTAGAATATGTGTAGATACCAGTTTTCACTAAAAAGTTACTCTAGTTAAAATCCTTCTTTTCAATATTTTGTCTTTAAACTAAAAAATTATATGATTAATTTTTTCACATGGGAAGTGGACAGCAGTTTTAAGTTCATAGGACAGTCAATAAAGGCCTCTCTTCTCTTTCTTTATCCTCTCCTCCAATAAAATCACAGATTATTTTTCCAATCCTCCAAACATTGACAGTCATCACAAGCTTCATATGATCACTTAATATTACCAATTATTACAAGCAGGTTTAACATGTAAACATGAAAAAAACAAGCAAACACAAAACTGGTACTTGAAAAATGTTATAGCTTGTAGAACAAGCACTTTAAAAAAGGTCAGTAAATGACAGATCGTCATAGATGATGGCTTGTACTCACCTTGGGCCTTCAGAGAAAAAGCTGTGAAGAATGAAGTCTTTGCTGATGCTGCCATTGAAACTTACCTGCAGTGTCACTGAAAGTAAAATTTTGTTAAACTCGTGTTTCCAACCCAACACAGAAGGGGCAGCACCGTCCACCAAGTAATGCAGACAGACTCTGGGATCCCCTGTTTTCATCCCATTTCTTCATTTCACACCCTCCAGGCAGTTTCACAATCTGCTAATTCTACTGTCCAACTTCACAAATGTTTCTTTAGTAAGAACTTCATCATCTTTTGGCCAAGAGTCCTTCAGATTTTTTTCCTATTCTTGTTTTTCTACCTTGTCACCCAAAGGATTGTGAATTTTTTAATCTGTGTAATATTGTAACAACCAAATTAACTTTTAATTATTTCATGTTTTATCTTTGTTGAACGATTACAGATAGCAAATGATCATGCTAAATAAGTCCCCTAATACATATTATTCCATACAATCATCACAATAATTCTGAATCAGACACCATTATTTACCATATTTGCAGTAATTCCCAGAGCAGAATGCTAAAAAAATCCTGTGCCACTTTGAAATCAAGTAGGTACTCGGTGAATATTTGATGAAGATCTAATGTCTTTACCATGAATTCCCCAGCACCCTAACATCTCCTGATTAATAATATAAGGAGAATGGAAGGCATTTGCCAAGTAACAACACAAAAGCTCACTCTTCACACAAAAGGAGCAATTTTGTGGCTGATAAAGTAGTTTTAGAAAAGTACAAAGCAACAAAACACAAAGATTTTCTAAACCCTGGTTGAAGCCAATATTTTTAAAAGCTAAGCCGTCAGGAAATCAATGTGAGAACACAAACCATAATACTCAATCTTTACAGTTCCCCATATTTTCAAAAAAGGTGGTCATCATACTAGTTGTCTTGAATTTTATATGTATTCTGCACAATATTTTCTATAAATCCATTCTAGATAATTGTCAAGGTGTCTGAATTCCATCAAAATTAAAAAGGACATCCATTAAAAAGGACACTCTTTGAGAGAAGGCAGTGGTGGTTTTCCTAGAATGCTTACACCAGTATTTGCCATTAGTCTTACTTGGAATATTGGTTCCATGTTGTGTTGATAAGTATGTAAAGCACCTTAAAAAGAATTTTGGTTTTCAAGTAACTAAATTTGCTTAATGACCCAGTCATACATAATCTAACTGCAACTAAATAAAATTAAAAAGACAAAAACAGAGAGATGCTAGAAACACAACTAACAATTTTTATAAGTAAGTATCAAGAAGTAAATTATCAAGACTGAAGATGGTAATTCATCAGAACTTCCCTTTTCCTTTAGCAAACTTTTTTACCTCTGGTGAGAACTAGAGTGAAAAAGAGAAGAGATGAAAACTGTAGGTGTATGCTCTAAGTATAATGGCTGCCTAAAAATGGAATGGCTTAAATCCTTTAATTATCAGAAAGACTACCAAAACTCAGATTCCACTTGCAACACCCTCACATTTTAAACATGTATTAATAGTAAAGGACAAACACTCATAAGCCAAAAATGTATTCATATTGGCTAATATTTCTCCCTGATTTTTGAATGACTACACCTAGGGCATGTGCTCATTCCCCCAAACCAGTTCTAAATATTTTTGTTTATTTCACCTCCATGAACACACTAATGTCCCCAGTATTTTCACCTTATCACCCTGGTTCAAACAATTATCAGTGGTCTTCCACCTCTGTGGTGGTCTACTCACCCATTGCCCACTGAATCTCAAGTTTTCGTTTGAAGGACTCTCCACACAGGACCTAAATCAAAAAGGCAAACAATAGGCTTAAAAATCTTCCTGCTGTAAAACTTTCAATCTCATTTCAATACTTTAAAGTTAAAATCAGGGCTTCCTATAATGCCAGCTTCTGTGCTTCGTAGCCTATTGTATCTCTACCTTTAACTCACTGCCCTCTTCTCAGAATACACAGCAAGTTCTTTCCCATCTTAGAATTTCTGCATGTGTTCTTCAGAGATTTAGAACACTCTTCACCTACTGTTTTCAAGTCCTTCCTCTTCATTGGTCAGGTCCCAATCTCAGTATTACTCTCCCTTTGAGACTTCAGACCAAAAATCAAAACAACCCTTTCCCTTCTCTCAGGCCTTCAATATTCACTATTAATACACCTATTAAATACTATTAGTACCTGCTTCCTTTATAGAGTTCCAGAATTTGTAGATTATTTAATTTTTGATTACTTGTCTTTCACAGCAGACACATCTTATGGAGGCAGACACGTTTATTTTCTTTTCCATAATCATGTACCCTGTGCCTCATCTGTGCTTTTCACTGAACAAGTCTCAGTGCATATTTTTAAAATGAATCAATGAATGACTATTGGGCCCCTATTGTCCTCCCATTTAGTTTTCAAAGGAACAAGGGTACTTTAGGGTTCCTGGACCCAATTCCCATGTGTGTGTGTGGAGGGGGATGGATGGCCTTCCTCACACACCACCCGGCGCTTCTTAGACACCATCATCAGGGGCAGAGCATCCATGCTGTCTGGATGGGCCATTCTCTCAGACGTTCCAAACATTCACCAACTGGAGCTCTCTGCACACTGTCCTTTTGGGCTTTTGTGGAGACTTCATTTCATGGGCATGAACCATTAAATAACTGGTCAATGGCAATCAATTCAACCTCCAGCCCCTCTCTCTACCTGGAGGCTGGGGGCAGGACTGAGCCCGGAAGGTCTAACCCTCTAATCACCTGGCTGTGCTCAGCTGCTTCAGTTAGGTCTGACTCTTTGTGACCCAATGGACCCAACCTTTGTGACCCAACCTGTCCACCAGGTTCCTCCGTCCACTGGATTCTCCAAGAAAAAGAATACTGGAGTGGGTTGTCATGCCCTCCTCCAGGGGATCTTCCTGGCCCAGGGATCCAACCCACATCTCCTGGTTTGCAGGTGGATTCTTTACCCACTTAGTCACCTGGAAAACTTGGTTAGGCTTTCCAAAAGTCACCACATTAAAGGTACAAAAACCACCATTATGTCTCTTATCACTGAAGAAATTCCAAAGGTTTTAGGAGCTCCACACTAGAAATGGGGATGAGACCGAATGCATATTTATTATAAATCAAGATATCACAGAGGGTTATCTTACTGCTACTTTCTGTATCTCCCCATCAATGAATTATCCTGACACATGCCTGTTCTCATTACATAATTTATTCAAATGATGGCAAAGTGGATCTCTTGCTAGATGTTAAGCTCCTGAGGGAACTGGGCTGTGTGTTTTTCTCCATGCTAGTAGGGAGTTAATAATGACAGAAAATGCTTTGATGCTAGCTTGGTTTCACTCTTAGAAGTCATTTCCAATAAGGAGTCCTCTTGAAAATTACCAATTTACCCTGCATTCAGGTCATATAAATGCTATGTTGCAGCTACTTTAAAATACCTCATAGGAAAGTATGTAATAAAGTACCAATCCCATTCTTGTCTTCCCTCTTAGAGAGAGATGTTGACTTTTATACATTTGACAGTACATTTCTGCTGCTTTCCAAACACCATTCAATCAAGCAACCTTCCCAGCTGGCATAGCCAATAAATGCTTGAGTTTTCCATAATGTTTTTTGGAATCCTTCTTCAGCCTGAAGGCCTCCAGTTTCACAATACTGCAATTTAAATGAGAGTTTCTTTTCATAGCCTCAAGGTTGGCAAAAGATATAAAATGCACATTTTTTTAGGTTACACTTTTCCAAAAATAGTGTATATAAAAAAAGCAAAGAATATGTCTTGAAATTACTCAGAAATCACTTCAAAAATGCATATATTTAAATTTATATTTTGGAAGATATTTATATAATAATTCAAGTACCTCTGGTTATAAATATGCATTTAAATAAACGAGCTGTTGTTAAAATACAGAATATCATTTTGGTTTCCATTAGGAGATAATAAAGCTTTGCAGTTTTACATAAATATGATGCTGGGAACATCTTTTCCTATCCAGGAATAATATATAAGTGATATAATAATATAAGAATGTGGAAATATAAGGCAACCAGAAATTTTATTGTTCATTAATAATACATTTCTCACTTTTGTGATTTTTTAAAAACTAATTAGGTGATCTTATGTAATATTTTATGAAGCTCAAAGGTCTGAATCATCTGGTGGTCAGTAGTAGAACAACTCCAAGATATGAAGATTTGCTGATCCCTCACTGTGTGTGTGGGTGCTCAGTCATGTCTGACTCTCTGCAACCCAATGGACTATAGCCTGTCAGGCTCCTCTGTCCATGGGATTCTCCAGGCAAGAGTACTGGAGTGGTTTGCCACTTCCTCCTCCAGGGAATCTTCCCGACTCAAGGATAGAGCCCATGTCTCTTGCGTCTCCTGCACTGGCAAGCAGATTCTTTACCACTGTGCCACCTGGGAAGCCCCCATACCCTTCACTGTATAGTTCTTCTAACAAAGTATTCAATACCACCGCCTGGGTGACTTAAACAATAGAAATGTATTGCCTCACAACTCTGGAGGCTGAAGTCCAAGATCAAGGTGTCAGCAGGGTTGGTTCCTTCCGAGGGCTGTGAGAGAGAATCTGTTCCAAGACTCGTGATGCGCTTCTGGTGGTTTACTGGCAATCTTCGGCCTTTCTCGGCTTATTAGAAGCATCATGCCAATCATCACATGTCTTCATTTTCCATGTGATGCTTTCCTTGCATACAGATCCCTATGCACAGGTTTCCCCCGTTTTATAAGGAGAGCAGTCATATTGGACTGATGTCCACCTTGATGACCACGTGGTAACACTTATGTCTTTAATGACCATATTGCCAAATAAGCTGACTTTTTGAGGTATTGCGGATTAGAATATCAACATGTGAAATTTTGTGAGAATATAATTCAACTGATAACTCTTACTATATGTTAAGCATTTGCCTTTAATTTAATCCCCACACTAACCCTATAAAAGGTGTCATTATTTCCACTTTAGAGTAAACTAACTTCAGTTGTTTAAGTAAATTAAATTATCCAGTTACACAGTGGCAAATGTCAGGTTCAGGAGTTAAAATCAGAACCCAAGTCTCATGTCTTTAGAGTGACATTTTGAAACTTTTAAACAAATTACAACTTTCAAACCAGTTTCATTACTGACATATGTCTGAAAATAGCAATACTATTCACAAGTGCAATTATTTAAAAGGATGGTTATATTTACAGCATTGTTTATGGTGGCAGTTTTATAGGTGTATAATAACTTCAGACCCATCAAGATGTATGTACTAAACATGCACAACTTTTTTGTGTCAATTATACCCCTATAACAAAGACGTAGTACAATAGGGAAAAATAAACAGAAATGAGCAACAAGAAGAAGGAGAAAAAAAATAAATGACTGGGGTAGAGAAATACCATGTAGATACTTAAAATGAAATGTTGCTATTTATCACTCAAAGATTTTTTTTTCTTTTTTGATTGCTTCTCTGCCTCATATGGATAAGTAGTAAATAGAAAGTAATGTTCAAACTTGGTCTTCCTAAGCCTTAACTCAAAAGACACTAGTGAAAAAAGATACAAGCTTACAGATGTTTTATGAAACGTCACCTCTAATTCAGGCAGCTCTTCTGTGACTTCATCTTTGAAATTTTGGAATAGATAACATATTTCTTTGAAATTAAATTTATGATATGGAAAAAATATTTATTATATCTCATTATAAAGCCCTTTCAAGCCACTGACTTCTATTATAAGTATTGAGTATTCATATCTTGCAAATGTACATACCTTTGCTTAATATGATCACACCATATATGTGTGTGTATATATATATATATAAGTTTTATTGAAGAGGTTGCTAGAAACATTATGATTGTGTTTTACATTTACCATCCCCATAATATTTTTCTCATCTTTTCTTCGCATCTTTTTGGTCTCAAAATTCCAAATTGGTAGTCAAATCCTGGGATGTGTTCTCAAGCTCATGGCTATGAATATTAAACCAACATGTGCTAAAATTTACTGAAAACAAACAAAATTAACTTAACTACTTGCTCCAAGAAATACTTGCTCTTGAAGATAAGATTGAAAGAAGCAAAATAGCTTGTTTATCAAGACTAATGGCTGCTCTTGTTTTTCAAGACTCACTCACTTCACTGTGCCCATCAATCTTGAGCTTTTATATCACAGTTTCTGTCTAATTCCAATGAGTTCAAGTCTTTAAAGAAATGCCTTAAAAATCACCTACTCCAGAGCTAAAAAGTATCTTCTGATTTTTCCCTTTTAAGACACTAGTGAGACTATGTCAGGGCTTCCCAGGTAGCTCAGTGGTAAAGAATTCACCTGCCAAACAGAAGATCAGATTCAATCCCTGGGTCAGGAAGAACTCCTGGAGAAGGAAATGGATCCCCATTCCAGTATTCTTGCCTGGGAAATCCCATGGACAGAGGAGGCTGGCAGGCTACAGTCCACGGGGTCTCCGAGAGTTGGACACAACTCAGCTACTATAAAGAGCAACAGCAAGACTATGTCAAGGCAATGTTCTGTTTTATTGCAATAAATGCAAAGAACTTAACCTTTTGTAACAAAATTTTCTGGTAGACTTTTATAGAATTGGTAGCAAATAAAAATAAAACATCTGGAAATATGCCAACTTCTATTTGTAATAATAGTGGTGGTGGTAGTAACAGTAGCTATAACAGAAGGAGAAATCAAAACAGTAATAACAAGTGTTTCCCATGCTTTCCTATCAAATTAGGATTATGAGATTAAACAAGCCACATAATCTTTCAAAAAGAAAAAATATTGATTTATGTTTTCAGATTCTCTCTATACGATACATCCAATAATTTGAAAGTTGTATTAATTCTTTTGTACTCTTAGGATATCGGTACAATTAAAATAATGATAAAAATACGTGGATTCTTAAGGTATAGGTAGTTCTTTATTTTCTTCCTCTGTTTCAAGATTCTGAGAAAGAAATACTTGCTAAACAAGAAAAAACACAAAACCTATACACAAAAAACACAAAACCTGTGTTTCCTATATAGAAAACACAAAACCCAAGACTTGGGGGAATTAAAGTTCATTTAAGGAATATGAATTAAATCCTTCAGATTCAAAAGCTCATGTTCATTACCTCATGTCAGATTCTACCTTCAATACAACAGTGAAGCAACAATTTACTACCTAAAATGAAATTTTGTTTAACATACTGTAGTGCTTTTTATAAAGCAAAATAGTACAACACCTTTGTACACTTCATTATATACTAAAATAAGTGTAGCACTTCCAATATATTTTTATTGGTGTAAACAAGATTACTTGTTTACAAATTTATTCCATTTATTTCTTTGTGAATGGAGCCTGTGTATTATTCATTTTTGCATCTCTTTCCCTGAATGATGTCTGGAAAATAGGGACATAATAGGGAGATGAATAAATCAGTTGAATGAATAGATAAATGAATGAAAAATTGAATGGTTAACTACATAATTCATATATTTTTCTAAAAAGAGCTCAGAATATTTTGTAAATTAAATGTAATAATTCCCTAATTAATTTTTAAATTGGTTTTTCTCACAGTGAGCTCCTGTACTTCACTTCCCTTTATCATGCAATGAAACTTCTGTTAGGCATGCTTTAGTTGAAAACAAACTTAGCCAGAGCAAGAAATCAAAAAAGCAAATATACCACTCACTACAATAAAAGGGACATACCGTAATTCCTACTTTTGTTCTCTGCTGATACCTTCAGGTTAACTCCAATTAATTTGTAAACTGAGCATAATGAAGCATTCATGATGGTTCTACATTTATTCTTTTTGTGAAGCAAACATACTAACTCTTGTACACTTCATATGAACATTACAGCATTATTCAGGACAGGGCCTACAACATCACCTAGGTCTCTAAGGTAACAAGAAATGTCACTCGTTCCTGTTGGAAAGTAGCCAGACACTAAAAATGACACTTTGCAATTGTTTAATAACCAAAAGTGGCCTAAATCTCTCTTCTATAATTTGCCTACCCACCAATAACAGTTTCAAAGAGTTTGACTGTATCTCATGCCGGTAAACCAGTCTCATTGTTAAACTACTCCGACTACTCCTGTCCTGGTATTTCCTTTCCTGGGAAAGAGCCCCTCGCTGGGTTTTCCATTGCCTCCGAGGGTGTGTAAAGAGCTCTCTTGTTTGGTGGGCCATGATGACACACAGCAGTAGTTTTGTGTCCCTTGAGTTTAGTAAGGACAAGAACCTTTCTTAATTTAAGCTTCTACTTACTAATACAGGCACACTTCATTGTACTGCTCTTCCCTTTATTGCATTTATTAGATACTGGTTTTGTTCTGGTTTGCATTTTGAAGGTTTGAAACATTCCTGTGTCAAGCAAGTCTGTTGTTACTATTTTTCAGCAGTATTAATATTTTTTTAACTTTTCATTTTATATTGCAGATTTATATTGCTGATTAACAATGTTGTGATAGTTTCAGGCACACAGGAGAGGGACCCACCATGCATACACCTGTACCCATTCTCCCCCAAACCCTCCCATCTAGGTTGCCACATAACATTAAGCAGAGTTCCCTGGGGTGTACCGTAGCTCCTTGTTGGTTATCCATTTTAAATATAGCAGTGTGTACGCATCCATCCCACATTCCTTAACTATCCCTTCTCCCCATTTCTCGCCCCCCTCTCCACAACCGCTAAGTTCATGCTTTAAGTTTGTATGTCTCTTTCTGATTTGCAAATAAGTTCATTTGAATCATTTCTTTTCAGATTCTGCTTATAAGGGATGTCAAACAGCATCTCTCCTTCTCTGTCTGACTTACTTCATTCAGTACGACAGTCTCTAGTCCTGTCCCAGTCCTATCCATGTAGCTGCTGCAGCATTATTTTTAACTAAGATGTATACATTTCTTGAACTTTTAAATGTAGGAAGTTACATTCACCAGTTACTCAAATCCTGTTTTTCAAAATCCCATTATAAATTTTAAATAGCTGTTTTATAATTTTTTCATGCTCCTTATTAAGATTATACTTAACTATATGTTAAGTTTATTCAGTCTCTGCTTTTAAATAATATTTATATACTGAAAACATTAAAGTTTATTTCTCGACTCAACCTGTCCACTGAATTGCTGATTCACATTCACTAGTTTATTGAACATTTTTATGTGTATATCAATATTCATTTAAATTTAAAACAAGACCAAACCTGGGTTTTTTCTTTTCTACAGAATAATGTCATCTTCTAGGAAGACATTTCTTGACTAAGATGGATAAATATCCCTCTAATCCTACAGGATCTTCTGCTTTTAACTTGTACCCTATTATTCTGCTTTGAATTTTTTCTGAATAATATTTATTACCTGAAATTATATTACATATTTACACATGCATTAATTGTCTCCCCAAACACATCCTAGAATATACACTGCTTCTGAATAAGAACTCTGTGCTTTGTATCTTAGCTCTATTAGAAGTTCTTTGAACACTGTGGCTACTATAAATATTTTATAAAGAAAAAGAGGAAGGAAATATATTTTATATTTATTTGTGATTATTTATATACTATCTCTTTTCATTTTTACAAATATCCACTTGAGTTAAAATGAATTATTGATTTTTTAAGTATTTATTTTAAAATGTTTCCCTTTCTTCACCTTCTTACTAATTATAAACAATTTTTTCATTGTTGGTTTCTTACTTTTTCCAACTATGTCATGACAACATTAGCTATTACTTACATATTTAAATTCTAATTTTCTTTTTTTAATAATTTTGAAACATCTACAATTGCCTCAAATTGTAATGATGATAAGCAGAGATCCTGATCTTTTCCCAGACTTCAGAGAAAATACCTTTTTAATTTACTAGTAGTTTTCATCTTGAGACAGTCTTAATCATTTGAAGAAAATACTTTTCATAACTTGTTTATGAAAAATTTTAATCATGGTGTATTGTTTATTCTTCTCTTTAGCAAAAGATTTTTCGTTATCTGTCTACATAATCCTAGTTACTTTCATTTGATCTGTTTTTGAGATGGTTTGTGTTAATAGATGTCTTAGTTTGGAACCAGTCTAAAAGATCTGAGATGAATCCCACTTTGTCATATATCATGTGTGTTTTGTCAATGCTTCATTATGAGAATTTTTAATACAAAAAATAGGAATACTTTCTTCTTTTGAGCTTGCATTCATTTATATAAAATAGAAATTTTATTTTTCAATAGTACAGAATTCATTTCCTCCAAAAGAATACTTGGCCCAGAATTTTTCTCAAATAACATTGATGCATCTTTCAGTATATTTCCTTGTCAATGATCTATTCTAGTGTTCTAAATCTTCTTATTTTTAACAAATTATCTTGCCCATAAACTCATCCATTCTATCAACATTTTAAAATAATTTTGTTTTCCAGAGTATTCTTTCAAAATTTAAAGTAGAGCTTCAGGTTGTTTTTTTTTTTTTAATTTAATCTTAGATGGTTGTACTTTTATTTTTTGGATTAGATATTTTTATTTATTATTTTTTCCAAAAGCAACCAATTCTTTATCAATTCTTCTTTATTTTTTAGTTTGTCTTTTTATTTACTTATTTATTTTGCAGGTATGTATGTACTCACATATACATTCATATATTGCTTGAGGTTAAATAGTAATGTTATAAATAGCACTGGAAAGAGGCTGAGTTTGAAATGTAGCACCTTTATTTGTTAGCTATATGACCTTGTCTGGGTGTTTAATCTTCCTAATATTACAGTCCTTAAATATGCATACTAGAAATAATAAAAGTTTTTTTCTTATAAGCCTATTATGAGAAGTGTATTACAAACTGAAAGAAGGGCAATGACAAAGAATGTTCAGACTACTGGACAACTGCACTCATTTCACATGCTAGCAAGGTAATACTCAAAATCCTTCAAGCTAGGCTTCAACAGTATGTGAACTGAGAACTTCTAGATGTACAAGTTGGATTTAGAAAAGATAGAGGAACCAGAGACCAAATTGCCAACATCCTTTGGATCACAGAAAAAGCAACTGACTCCAGAAAACCATCTACTTCTGCTTCACTGACTATGCTAAAGCCTTTGACTGTGTGGATCACAACAAACTGTGAAAAATTCTTAGAGGTGGGAATACCAGACCACCTTACCTGCCTCCTAAGAAATCTGGATGAAGGTCAAGAAGCAACAAAACCAGACATGGAACAATGGACTGATTCCAAGTTGGGAAAGGAGTACGTCAAGGCAGTACACTGTCACCCTGCTTATTTAACTTATATGCAGAATACATCATGCAAAATGCCTGACTGGATGAAGCTCAAGATGGAATCAAGATTGCCGGGAGAAATATCAGCAACCTGAGGTATGCAGACGACACCACCCTTATGGCAGAAAGCAAAGAAGAACTAAAGAGCCTCTTGATGAAAGTGAAAGAGGAGAGTGAAAAAGCTGACTTGAAACTCAACATTCAAAAAGAAGATGATGGCATCTGCTCCCATTACTTCATGGCAAATAGATGGGGAAACAATGGAAAAGAGTGACAGACTTTATTTTCTTGGGCTCCAAAATCACTGTGGATGGTGACTGCTGCCATGAAATGAAATGACTCTTGCTCTTTGGGAGAAAAGTTATGACAAACCTAAACAGCATATAGAAAAGCAGAGACAATCAATCAATCAATCAATCAATCAATAAAATAAAATAAAAAGCAGAGACATCACTTTGCTGACAAAAGTCTGTATGGTCACCTGATACAAAGAGCCAACTCATTGGAAAAGACCCTGATGCTGGGAAAGATTGAAGGCAGGAGGAAAGGGGAAGACAGAGGATGAGATGGTTGGACAGCATCATGGACTCAATGGACATGAGTTTGAGGAAACTCTGGGAGATGGTGAAGGACAGGACGCCTGATGTGCTGCAGCCCATGGGGTCCCAAAGAGTCGGACACAACTGAGCAACAACAACGATGGTTTTTCTAGCAGTCGTGTATGGATGTGAGAGTTGGACCATAAAGAAAGCTGAGTGCTGAAGAACTGATGCTTTTGAATTGTGGTATTGGAGAAGACTCTTTAGAGTCTCTTGGACAGCAAGGAGAACAAACCAGGAAATCAGTCCTGAATATTCATTGGAAGGGTTGATGCTGAAGCACCAATAATTTGGTCACCTGGTGTGAAAAGCTGACTCATTGGAAAAGACCCTGATGCTGGGAAAGGTCGAAGGTAAGAAGATAAGGGGATGACAGCGACTGAGATGGTTGGATGGCATTACCAATTCAATGGACATGAGTTTGAGTAAACTCTGGGAGACTGTGAAGGACAGGGAAGCCTGGCATGCTGCAGTCCATGGGGTCACAAAGAGTCGTACACAACTGAGCAACTGAACAATAAGACATGCAGGGCAAGAGGAATATATTTGTTGTATATAATAAATGCTCAAAAATTGCAATCATATTTAGCTTCCTTCTGTTTTTTTTCTGACTTTTAAATTTGAACACATTTCAATTTATGTTCTTCCTATTTCTTCTTAGTGTCTATCACTCTGTTGTCACTTTTTCTTTAAGGCCATCATCTCTGAGCCCAGGTCCTTAGTTGCAGGGAGAACTAAGCACTTCCCACAGAACAGGGTTTAGCAATATATACTCTATTCCTCTAGTATTGACAAAATTATGTGCAAGAGTTATTTTCCTTTTAATAATAAAGACTTGTAATCCTTTAATAAATAGAAATAAAATATTTGCATCGATAGTTTTATTCAATTTTACAGCACTGGGATAAAACCTAATTATGCAACATAGAAATACCCTAAATATAAGTGAAAAAGAAAGTGAAAGTGAAGTCGCTCAGTTGTGTCCAACTCTTTGCAACCCCATGGACTGTAGCCTACCAGACTCCTCTGTCCATGGGAATCTCCAGGCAAGAATACTGGAGTGGGTTGCCATTTCCATCTTCCCAACCCAGGGATCGAACCCAGGTCTCCCGCATTGCAGGCAGACGCTTTAACCTCTGAGCCACTCTAAACATAACTTTGGTTAAATAATGGGCCGTGATTTTCCCTACTGACTTAGGGTGACAATAATACATAACATTGATACAATTATGGGCAAAACACAATTATTTTATAACATAGTTATTATTTAATTAAATAAAATTAAAGCTTTATAAGTTCAATTTTGGTATAATTTCCTAGTGGGTAGATAAATAGACATCTTGATGTTCTTTTTAGGAACCTTCATTTCAAAATGTATTAAAAATACTGTAATATCTATGTCATGTTATTTACCCACATCAGAGCAAATGGTCATAAATTAGAGAAATGTTTTTTGATAGTCACTCAATGTCTCTCAGATTGAGGTTCTAAATATTCCCAGGCCAGATTGATTATTTGCATTTTACTCAAAATGTATACTGCATCAAATCTTATTTTTTTTTCCTCCAAAAAATAAATTGGACTCAATATTTGCTGATGTATGTTTGGACAGCTATCTGTTTATAAATTTTTTTTTATTAATAGTAACACTGTCCTACATTTTCAATGTCTACATTTTGATTTAGTTAAACCAATTAGTACAGATGTCAAATAATAGATCTTAGATAACATTTTTCAACCATTTATTTATATTATTGTTGACCTAAGTGCCACTGAAATGCAAGTCAATAAAAACAGCTATAATATATAAAATAAAAGCAGTGGTTACAGATTAAAGCATTTGTGGATCACTGATGTTGGCTCACAAGTTATATTGTAGCAGATAGAAACTGGAATATGTATTGCTTAACTCCTAAAAATACTTTTAGGTTTATGTATCTTTAAGAAAAATAAATATAACAATTTTAAAGTTGTAAACTCCAACTAACTTAAGTCCCTTTTTTCTGTAGAAATATAGAACTACTCATATTGCTCACCAAAATATTATGTTAATAGAATTCTCAGATTAGCCTATTGAGTTTTTGGAAATCTTTCACAGAATAAAATAGCCTACAACTGTAAAATATTTTATGTGAAAAATGAGTAATAGTTCCAATTTTCTTTTTTTCTCCCAAATAGATAGTCTCATTCACTGATCACTGAATAAACCATGATCCACGTAAAATTGAGTTTTTCTGGATGCCATTTAAAAAAAATTGTCTGCATATTTGTTTTCTATATTTAGTATTTTTTTTAGTTGTTTTATAATTTATTTAGTTATTATCTATTATCTGCTTTGGTATTTTTCCTCTATATTTACTATGATTATTTTAAATCATTTTTCTATTTTATATTTTTAAATGTGTATTTCTTTTTCATGTATTTACTATTTGTGCTGTAATGTTATTTTTCTCCCTCAGCTCCTAGCACTAGGAAATTTGTGCTTTCCCTCCTCTGTTATTTTGTCATCATGTTGGCATATTTTTCTGCTTAATTTATATCCACATGTATTTCATCTAAACTAAAAGAACATCAAGGGGTGATTTTTCCCCTCTTCTCTTGGTTTTATTTTAATCGAGAATGGATTTTTCCTCTTTGACTATAGTCTTTTCTTTCCTTTTTTCATTTATTGTAATATTTTTGGCTGCCTGCCATTTCACTTTCTCTTTTTCATGTTTAATGTGAAGAGCTCTCTTGCATGAACATAGTACACTTCCTTCACTTCATGCCTATCTTTTCTATTTCATCTGAGAACTGCATTTATTTTCTTCATGTTAAGGTCTATTCTTTTCTTTTTTTTTTTTTTTTAAAGGTAGAAGGTAGAGGGTTTAAGTGTCCAAATGAAGGGCTCACCTTTGATTGTGGAAGGCTGAGCTGAGCACTTCTGGTTCTGGTTATTGTGTGATGGGCATGGGGACTCCATGGGAGTTAGAAAATATGATTTCTTTTTCTCTCTTTGGCTACACTTCTAAGCATTTTTGATTTCTTGATTATTAATATTCTGGGTAATTTTCAAAATCTAATTTGGCTCAAATTAATAATGCTTTATGGGAGAAGATATATTCATTTGACTTTAGCTTCTTAACCAGTCTCTGTTATCTTTATTTTTGAAAAAATCATTTTACCACAAAAAGGGATTAAACAATACACAAAACTAATTTGGCATAACAACTAATTTGTCTGGTGAGAGAAAAATAGCATGGCTATGCTATGAGGTAGGAAAAATAACTACCGTATTATGTTTAAAATTATATGCTCCTTTGCAGCAGCTTCTTCTGACCATGATATATATGTTCTTGAAGTAGTATTTGCCTGAACATTAACTTGAAAAATTAACATTACATTTTTTTTAAATTAAACTGAATTAAGCAGCAGTTAGTAATTGAGGATATATTTTAAAGAAACATGAAAGTCAAAGGATTCAAATTTTTAACATATGATGAGTTTATTCTAATGGATAAGACACATACCAAAGGGTATAAGTAGACAATTTGAGAAAGAGGGAAGAAACAAAAGCCTACAACAATAGGAAGCGACATTGGGCAGCTTTGGACTTACTAATAATCAAAGAAATACATGATATTTATCTATCAAACTAGTGAAATAATAAACTCTTGATGAAAATTTAATATGGAATCTAGGAAAATGGTAGATATGAACCTATTTGTTGGGCAGGAGTAGAGAACACAGGCATAGAGAATGGATTTGTGGACCCAGGGAGGAGAGAGTGGGATAAATTAGAATAGCACTGACATATACATACGGCCATGTGTACCGATGATTCATGTTGGTGTACAGCAGAAACCAACACTGTAAATCAATTATCCTCCAATTAAAACTAAACTTAAAGTAAATAATAAAGAAGTTAGCTGAAAGAGACATTCCCAGCCACAGTAGGAAAAAAAAGGAAATTGTATAGTGTGGGAGAAATCTATTGATAATATCTGGGGATGAAAATTGCAACCCACTCCAGTTCTTGTTTGGGAAATCCCATGGACAGATAAGCCTGGCAGACTACAGTCCATAGAGTCTCAAGAGAGCTGGATGTGCCTTAGGAACTAACCAGCAACAGCAGCAAAGGTAAAACTCAGCCATAAGCACCTGCTGGACACCAAGGAAAAGGCAGTAATGGACACAAGTTGTCCCTGATGTCATGGGGCCTTCTACTGGGAAGATAGACAGTGAGGTTATTGTTAAAATAGAGGAAATACAGTACAGGTTGGACGGATGCAATCTAGTTTTCAAAAATGTTTATATATTTTCACATAGGAATTAAAATTATAGGAATTTATCTTGGTATAAACTTACAAATAAATAAAGTTTTATGTATTAAGGACTTTCATTGCACAGTTAATTATTTACAAAGTGAAAAATTATGAGCAATAAAAATGTCAATGTTTGGAATAACTGCCAAGAAATTATCATACAAATATACAAAGGAATAAGATGGAGTCATTAAAAACAATATATATGAAAAAGGAGCAAAATGGGATAATCTATATGCCAAAATGCCAATTTTAAGGAAAAGTAAAGGATTTCAAGCACAGTGATATTTTTAGCATTTAAACTACACATCAACTGTACAAAATGACTGAATAAATATAAAGAGGAAGATGATATATCTCCATTTCTATGTATTTATAGTACACATAGTTCTTTTTTTACAATCAAATTTGAATAAAATTCAAGACACAAAATTACTTTTGTTTTATTCTTAGCATTTAGTTACATTTTATTTTTAAATATAGGCACATCTGAGGTGATGTATAATTTACGAGATATATAAACTGACACACTGTGGAAAGAAGACTTCCTGACGTGACCATGGCATTCTAGCCACTTAAGTTTCCCTTTGCATTGGAAGGGAATGATCTTCCTCCTCACCTATCACTTTGTATTTTTCCAGAGATATTCTTTGCATATATAAGCCTATGTCTCTAATATATGTGCACGAAATGGACATATTGGCTATGCCTTTGAATCTACATATCTTGTTATAAGAGGATGCAGCGTGGTGTAAGGGGAAGAAGACAGGCGATCAGAACACAGCTGTGTGAGTTTTACTACTAGGACATTCCTGAAGGTTTCAGATTGCTTCAGGCTTCAGAGTTCTTGGGTGTAAATGAGGAAAAGAGCCTCCTGCCTGCCAGTCTCACAGTATAAACAGATCTAATGAAGTAGGGACAGTGATTCAGGGCAGGGGCTCTGGAGCCATACAAACTTGGATCTGCTGCACCCTACACATTTCCATATATTGTGTGGTTATTTAGCATTAGTCAGACAGAGAAGGATAAATACCGAACACTTATATATGGAATGTGGGGGAAAAAAACCTTGTAGATTTAGAGAACAGACTGATGGTTGCCAAAAGGCAAGGGGCTGAGGGTGCACGTTGGTCAAATGGGTGAAAGGGGTCAAAAGGTACAAACTTCAAGTTATAAAATCAATAAATAATGGGGATGTAATGTACAGCATGGTGATCATCAGTTAAAAATACTGCACTGCGTATTTGAAAGTTGCTAAAAGAGGAAATCTTACAAGTTACCATCACAAGAAAATTAGTTCTGTAATTATGAACAACTGTTGTTGTTCAGTCAAAAAGTAGTGTCCGACTTTCTTGCAACCCCATGGACTATAGCCTGCCATGCTCCTCTGTTCGTGGGATTTCCCAGGCAAGAATACTAGAATGGGAAGTCATTTCCTTTTCCAGGGGATGTTCTTGACCTAGGGATAGAACCCACATCTCTTGTCTCCTGCAATGGAAGGCAGGTTCTTTACCACTGAGCCACCAGGGAAGTCCTACTATGAATGATAACAAATAGTAATTAGCTTTACTGTGTGATCATTTTGCAATACATATGAATATTGAATCATTATGTTTTATATGTAAAACTAATTTAATTTTATATGTCAAATATACCTCATAAAACTAGCAAATAAGTTTGCTGATCTGCCATAACAACTGTTTAAGCCTCCCTGAAATAAAAGTGAATTAACACACAGACACAGTTTCCTACTTTTTTCTAGTTAGTACATTTTCTATATTATTTCTCAAATATTTCACTTTTCTGACTCCATATTTCTTACTTCCTTCCAAAATCTATTATCATAGATTTCTAACATTATCTCAGAGATCACTTAGGTTTTTCTTCTTTTCAGTTCTTTTTGCTCTTTGTATCTCACTTAGATAGCCATGATTACTATATGTTTGAGTTCACTAGTTTGTTCTCCTTCTGAAATACCTAATTTGGTATTAATTTACTAAAGTATATTTTTTATTTCCTATATTTACTTTTCAATATATATATATTTCATTAACTCCTATTTATATTTTCATTAAGTTCACATTTTCCTTTAAAGCCTTAAAATGGTTCTTTTAAAATTCTTACCTAACAATTCTTCATTTTGTCATCTTAAGATTTGCTATTATTGACTACTTTTCAAAAAAACTTAGTAGTAACTTTTCCATTTCTTTGGATAACCAAAAATTATTGCCTGGACATTGTGAAATTCCATTGTTGACTGATGAATAGTGTTGTGTTTCTATAAAGGGTTTTGGATGAGTTATGAAGACAAAAACTATTTAAACATACTTTCTAAGTGTATATGTGTGTTTTAATTTGAAAATGAGCTTGGAATAGTCTTTATTCTAAGGTTAGTTTGGCCCCACAGCTAAAACATGATCCACCTGGCCATTTCCACTTAATGCCTGAGGTATGCATCAAGGTATCTCTATTCAATTAATAGCAGGTAAAAAATTTGATGCCCAGCTATAGGTGAGTTTTTGCAATGGTTCAGTTTCGATTTCCCAGGAATTGTACTTTCTCTTGAAGTAGCTCCTTTTCAAACTTCCAAGAGTTTTATCCTCGGCTTGTACAGATTGGTATTCCAGGACTCAACCAAAGACTTATGGAAACCTTCATACAAAGAATACAACCAAAGACTTACGGAAACCTTCATACAAAGAACTGGAGCTCTGTCTGTCTTCTGCTCCCCTTATTTCTGGTAGTAACCCCATACTTTTCAGCCATCTTGGACTCCTAAACACTGATCACTGCTTCGTTCATGGGCAAGTTTTACTCAGTTCAGTTCAGTTGCTCAGTCGGGTCTGACTCTTTGCGACTCCATGAACTGCCGCATGCCAGGCCTCCCTGTCCATCACCAACTACCAGAGTTTACCCAAACTCATGTCCATTGAGTCGGTGATGCCATCCAATCATCTCATCCTCTGTCATCCCCTTCTCCTCCTGCCCTCAATCTTTCCCAGCATCAAGGTCTTTTCAAATAAGTCAGCTCTTCGCATCAGGTGGCCAAAGTATTGGAGCTTCAGCTTCAGCATCAGTCCTTCCAGTGAACACCCAGGACCGATCTCCTTTAGGATGGACTGATTGGATCTCCTTGCAGTCCAAGGGACTCTCCGGAGTCTTCTCCAATACCACAGTTCAAAAGCATCAATTCTGTGCTCAGCTTTTTTTTAATAGTCCAACTCTCACATGACCACTGGAAAAACCACAGCCTTGACTAGACAGACCTTTGTTGACAAAGTAATGTCCCTTGCCTAGATTTAAATCCTGTCTTTGCCAGCCAATAGATGTACAACCTGGGATAAACTAACTTCCTGCCTCTGTTTCTTCATCTTTAAAGCTGGGACAAATAATAGTACTTACTTTACAAGATTATTGTGCTGATCAAATGAGTTAATCCTTGCAAATTTCTTAGAAGATACCTGTCCTATTGCAATCTTGTGGGAGATGATAACTGATGCTTCAATGGTGAGCAAATGCAGATACTGCCACTGCCAACATAGAGCAGAGACTAGTGTGAAAAATGTTACAGTGACATCTTCACCTGTGAAAAATGTAACAGCGAGGTACAGCATGCTACCAGTGATTACTGTAGGAAAGACTTCCTTAAAGAACTGGTATTTGAAGTGAAGTCTGATACAACAAATAACTTTGATTCTCCCATTCTTTAAAACAGTACATTACAAACACTTTGATTTTCCCTTCTGTATTGATGTCAGTGGGTTATTCCCTGTAGCTTGGATTTAGATGCAGTTTACTAAAATATAAAATAGTTCTTCTTGAGATGTTTTGTATTTCATCAACACAGTTTGGTTGCATCAAGAACAAAATATCTACCTTCAAAAGATAGTCAATGCCTCTTTTATTTTATCTCTAAAATATCAATTTGGCAGCTAAATTTTATACCTTCAAACCTATTGATATTTGCTTTCCTATAGGTAGTTTTAAAAACTCCTGGTAAGGACAATATTCATCCTGTGAATCTTTATAAAAACCTGTATGCACTTCCTTGGACTCTGCAAAATGTTGATAATAGTTGGTACTGGTTTCTGATTACAATATAAACATTGAATTGGTGACTATCCAGGGAAAATTTATTGTCTTCATTTCTTAGATATTTGACTAAGTAGATAAAAGATCGCTTATGAAAGGAATTAAGAAAATATGGGAAGGCATGTTACTGGTCAGTTTGGAGCTCAAAAGGGGTATAAATCCCATGGACTTTTAGAAGAGTGAAAAAGATATATAATGTATTACTCATAATATATATAATTCATAATATATAACATGAATTTCTTTAAGAAAGATTCATGTAACTTTTACAATGACTTTTCTTTTACTATATTAGGTTCTAAGTAAATATCTTTTGAGTTCTCCAATAAGTGGTACCCGGGTAAGTTATTTTTTAACGTATATAGAACATTTACTTTCAGATTTTACTCATGATATATAGCTTCTATATCTTTTTAAAAGCTTACATTTCTACCAATGTCACAAAGATGTTATTCCATAATTTCCTCTAGAGTTTTCATAAAGTCACATATCACCTTAGGGTCTTCAATCCTTATTTGGACTTGTTGACTTTTACAGTACAACAAGAATCTGTTTTTACTTCATTGTTTTCTGCATAAGTAAATATGCACAAGTAATTACTTCCTTAATCTTCAATGCTGGCTCTATTGTGCTGTTTCCATAAATGCTCTTTTGATTCTATTGGTCATTTGCTTATCCTTGTGCTAATGCTTTCCTGAAATAATTATAATTACATTTTAAAGTCAACATCAAAGTAGGAAAATAAACCAGTAATTCAGAATTGCCTTAATTATGTTTTATTTTATAGCCTCAATATATTTCATTTTAAAATCAACTTGGAGTGTGTGTGTGTATAATTTTATATTACATTGGTAAGACTGATCTATTTACAATCTTAGTCCTTATGTTCTTTAATGTGGTATATTTGTATCCTTATACAGGTCTTACTTACTGCCCTCAAAAAGGCTTTGGAATATTTTCATGAACATCTTGCCCATTTATGTTAGATTTATTCCTAGGTATAATATTTGCTTTTATGATGAATAAGATGTTTCTCCAATATATCATACTTTATAATTAGATTCTAGTGGTATATAGAACTGATTTTCATATATTGACCTTGTAACTATTAGTACATTCATATGGTTTCTAATTTTGTCTATCTGATTTTTCTGTATTTTATCACTTTTAATAGAACTATTTGATTATTTGACTTTTCTATATAGAAAAATTTTATTTGATTACATGTATAGAAAATCAAATCATATACAAAAAAGCATGTCTCTACCTTTCTAATAATTATGCTTTTTCCTCCCTCATTATATTGATCTATTTCTTCATGATATATTAATATATATGTCCATAGACCTTCTGACTGGATAAGTGAGTGCCTCCAGGTTTTTTTAACATAGGGAAGGAGGCAGAGAGATAGTCTCAAAGACTCTGCTTCCTACTAATATGGTGATATGGGAATCTATTTTTATTTGAATGGGGTTGGGAAGTAGATGTTATCAGGGCCAGACAGAGCTCTCTACTTTCAACGGGTGTAGTGTTGGCTGGTCATTTACCATTTTTCTCTTCTCTAGGAAATTCCTATTACCCTAAAGACTTATCTCACTCGCTAACTGTTTCACCCACACATTCACCCACTCCCATTGCCTGGGGTCAACCTTGTCTGATAACTGATTACCAGGAAGTACAAAGGGCCAAACCTCTTGCTTCAATTCGTGCCACACTTTCCTAGGGGTTTCAAGTCTGAATTCCTTGGTTTCAAATAAGGGCTTCCCTGTTGGCTCAGTGATAAAGAATCTGCCCGACAATGCAGGAGCTGCAGGAGACTCAAGTTTGTGGGAAAGTTCCCCTGGAGGAGGAAATGAAAACCCACTCCAGTATTCTTGCCTGGAGAATCCCATAGACAGGAGCCTGGCGGGCTACAGTCTATGGAGTCACAAAGAGTCGGACACAGACTAAGCATGAGCATGATGATATTGAGTTGAGACCACATCCTTGCTTTTATTTTGACCAAATTCTTGTTCTTTCAACTCATTTTATATGACCCCGAGAAAGTTCCTTGACTACTCAAAACTCTTTCCTTTTTTTTTTTTTAAAACAAACTAAGTTATTGCTATATAATTTGCAAGATAATATAGAGAATAGAGGAAAAGTATGAAAAGTACAAATGTGGAGATAGCAATTGTTACATGACAAGCACTCAACGTATTTCCTTTTTTCCTCCTCCCCTCCTACTCCCTTATTTCCTTCCCTTCTTCTTTCTTTCAATGATCCCTTAGACCATTTGACGATATTTGGCCATGAAGTTCATGTAACTAACACGCTGTGAGACAACTGCATGTGTAATATAAACTTAAGTATCTATCATTTTGATGGAAGTTGTCTACTTGAGAAATACTTATCCTTGGATTATAAAGAAACAACATGGAGGCTAAATAATAAAGCCGTAGGGGAACCAAGATGCATAAGCCCAGAATTTTAAATAAATAAGGCTTATTGAGCATTAAAAACAAATACATTGGTTTTTCCATGGAGAATACGATATCCTTGATTGCACTGAAGATAAATATTAACAACACAAATAAGATGCAAATACATATTCTTGGTATGCAAAACATGGATTTTATGTGGCTTACAGCTTTGATGTTGTAATGCTAGTGTTCACTGACATTTAATTTTTGGTATAATATTGTCCCAACTGGTGTCTGTCTGCCTTTTTACACTATATAATTCAGGCTATTGTCAAAGTGACTTTGAGAAGTCTTAAGGGGAATTCATTAAATTTATAGCATTTACAAAAAGTAGAGCATGGTGAATACATAATAAGTATAACTTATTCTTAAGTTTTCTTAGACAAAATAATTTTGCAACACTTGCTAAAACTTCCTTTACTCTCTCCGCCTGTGCATATTTACCCAGAAAGGATTTTGGTCCCCTTCCCTAGCTTTCCCTAAGAGAACTCCTTAACAATTATTCTTTTTAATATATTAATACTACTGATGAAAATTTAGCTTACTCATTAAAAAAATTTTTTTAAATAAATTATTTTTAAGAACTAGGGAAGTTTACTAGTTAAAGGGAACAGCTGCTTACCAGATAACTCATTTGGTTTCCTACTCAATTTATCTCTTTATATTTGTATCATTATATATTTATAAGTGAGATCCACTAAAGGAAGGAAAATGTACGTTCTGACTCAACAACTATTAAATTAAATCCCACTAAACAAAATGGAACTAAACAAAGATATCATATGTATAGAGGAATATAATTAAGCATAAAAGTTAAAACTGAAGCATGCATTATAGTAATTTAACAAGTTTGGCATAAAGAAACTTAAAATTGATATTTCCCTGTTATCAAAGGTTAGATGTACATTTCAAAGGTGCCCCTGAGTCCAAGAAAACAGATTAAGACACTTTAGACCTATATTAATGTAAGAAGTAGCTACGCTGTTATACTGATATTGGCTTAATGTCTTTATTTTATCATTAGTAGTGTTGACTAAAATCTTGCTTGTTGAGTGTATGTTCCTTTTTAAAATTATATATCTTAAATTATGTTATATTTTTTATAAATCTTTTAAAAATAACTCCATTATGCTGAATTTCATGAGTCAACTTGATTCATGGTGCCCAGTTGTTGGACCAAACATCAGACTAGATATTGCTGTGAAGTTATTTTTTAGATGTAATTAATATTTACCATGTATTTGTAATTCCTTACCTGCCTCCTGAGAAATCTGTGTGCAGGTCAAGAAGCAGTTAGAACTGGACATGGAACAACAGACTGGTTCCAAATTGGGAAAGGAGTCAAGGCTGTATACTGTCACCCTGCTTATTTAACTTATATGCAGAGTACATCATGAGAAATGCCAGGCTGGTTGAAACAAAAGCTGGAATCAGATTGCCAGGAAAATATTCAATAACCTCAGATATGCAGATGACACCACCCTTATGGCAGAAAGTGAAGAAGAACTAAAGAGCCTCTTGATGAAAGTGAAAGAGGAGAGTGAAAAAGTTGGCTTAAAATTCAACATTCAAAAAACGAAAAGCATGGTATCTGGTCCCATCATTTCATGGTAAATAGACGGGGAAACAATAGAAACAGTGATAGTCTTTAGTTTCTTGGGCTCCAAAAATCATTGCAGATGGTGACTGTGGCCATGAAATTAAAAGACGCTTACTCCTTGGAAGAAAAGCTATGACCAACCTAGACAGCATATTAAAAAGCAGAGACATTACTTTGCCAACAAAGGTCTGACTAGTCAAGGCTATGGTTTTTCCAGTGGTCATGTATGGATGTGAGAGTTGAACCATAAAGGAAGCTGAGCACCACTGAATTGATGCTTTTAAACTGTGGTGTTGGAGAAGACTCTTGAGAGTCCATTGGACTGCAAGGAGATCAAACCAGTCAATCCTAAAGGAAGTGAAAGTGAAAGTCGCTCAGTCATGTCTGACTTTTTGCTATCCCATGGACTATACAGTCCATGGAATTCTCCAGGCCAGAAAACTAGAGTGGGTTGCCGTTCCCTTCTCCAGGGGATCTTCCCAACTCAGGGACTGAACCCAGGTCTCCCGCATTGTGGGCGGATTCTTTCCCAGCTGAGCCAGCAGGGAAGCCCATCCTAAAGGAAATCAGTCCTGAATATTCATTGGAAGGACTCATGCTAAAGCTGAAGCTGCAATACTTTGGCCACCTGATGTGAAGAGCTGACTCATGTGAAAAGACCCTGATGCTGGGAAAGATTGAAGGCAGGAGGAGAAGGAGATGTCAGAGGATGAGATGGTTGGATGGCATCACTGACTCGATGGACATGAGTTTGAGCAGGCTCTGGGAATTTGTGATGGACAGAGGCTTTGTGTGCTGCAATTCATAGGGTCGCAAAGTGTTGGACACGACTGAGTGACTGAACTGAACTGAACATTTAAAGAACATTTTGAGTCAAGAAAATTATGATCTACAAAGCGGGTGGGCTTCATTCAGCCAGCTCTCTTAAAGAAGCTAAGGTTTCCTAAAGAAGAACAATTCTACCTCAAAACTGCAACACAGAAATCTTACTACGGTTTCGTCTGCACATTTCAGACTTGAGATGCAGTACCAACTCTCCCCTGAGTTTCCAGCCTGCCAGCCTTTTCTGCAGTTTTCATACTTGCCAGCCACAACAACTGCATAAGTCAATTCCTTTAAATTGCTCTAAAGAATATATATACTCTATACATTTTAATAAAGCATTCTATTTCTTGTGGATTTGTCTCTGTAAAGCTCTTCCCCATACAAAATCATATCTATTTCCCCACATATATTTTTCTAACTGTAGTTTTGTCACCTCTAGCTTCATAATTCATGTGTAATTTGTTGTAGTATACAGTGTGAGATTAAAAGTTAAACTTCTCAGAGTTTATCAATTGTTTCAGCACCAATTTAAAAAAAAAGACAGTTTATTGATTTGAAACGTCTGCTTTAGCTAAGGTTATCAGATTTAATTAGAAAGTCAAAATATAGAATACTATCTATTACATTTGAATTTTATGTAAAAATGAGTATGTTTTGAACAAATGTCCCTTTCAATATATTATTTGTGTTTTTTGAAATTGACATTTAGTTGGATATTCTGTATTTTATCTGGCAATCCTAACTTCAAACATTATTACTTTTTTTCTTGTAATTTCTATGCCTTCAAATAAATCTTGAATCATAAGGAGAAAGACTTCTGATGAAAGAAATACAGTACAAGGCATTAGGGATTAAGAGGACCTAAGTCTTAGACATAGCATTTCAGTCTCACCTAGACTAAGTCACATGAGCTATATATTCTTACTGCTATTTTTTAAAAGACTAAGATAGTTTTCAGTATTTGGAACTAAAAACATTGGAACTGACATCAAAGAGAATGTTTTCTTGTAACTGAAATTAACATGCATTTTAGCTTCTCTGAGAACTTGTTGTTGAATTAGTCTATAAGATAATCATTTTAATATTCCTTTGACATAAATCAAAATTTGAATATATATTTGGACTTAAATTAAGCACAGATTGCTAGTGTAAAATTTGGTATCAGGAAAAACAAGGGAGTAGAATCTTTAATATAACAGTAAGCTTATAAATAATGCTGTGATGAATATAGGGGTACATGTATCTTTTTAAATTAGTTGTTTAAAAAGATATATGTAATACACAAAGGAAGACAGCCTCTGCCTTCCTAGGAAGGTATTAGTGTTGCTTTATTTATACTATGTTCCTGGCTTCGATCAGCAAAAACAATCATAAAATACTTGGACGGGTGGCAATGGGCAGTCTAGAGAATACTTCTAAGTGGTTTGTCTGACTTCTCTTTTCTTATCCAGAAATTATGGAAATTAACTTTCTCCTCTATAGACTTTCCAAAACACATTAGTTATCCATTCTGCAGTGGGAAGGGTACCTGGGAAAATCTTCTTGTAATTGTACAAAAAAGTTTACAGTTCATTGAAAAGTGCCTATCTGAATAGTCTACCCTATCAGAAGTTCCTAAGAAAAATAAAATTAAATAATTCAAATAGCTGTTTTAACACAATGTAAGAAAACTGCACTAACAGCAGTATCTCTGAACAAAATGAGAAATAAAAAGATATGTTTAACTGAATTATGTACTTGTTAAAATTAAAGGCTTTTTTATATTTTTTGTTTGTTTTCAAACAGATTATCAACAGTAATTTATGGAAAATATTCAGTAATAACATGGCAACATCCATCAATGATCCTAACTATTTAGAATTCAAGGTTATTTTGGGATATCTAAGGAATCAACTTATGGAGAATACATAGAGAATTTATATTCCAACAAGCTGGGTCCTGCATTTATACCTGTATTTTTCTACTAAATATAATGGGTGATTATTTTAAAATAATAACCTAGTAATTTTAAGTTAAAGTTGTTTTTTTCCAGACATCCTAATATGTCATTAAAATAGTACTTCATAGAATTTTAAGTGTGAAATGGTATGATTATTTTTGTCATGATGGTAGTAAAAAAAAATTAAAAAAAAAAAGCTTGACTAGCTAAAGACTATGAGTGATGACAATTTGACATAAGAGGATTAAATTAAAATATACTTAATACCTGATTTTTAATTCCATCTTAACAAAACTACTGGTATTTGGTATTAATTTGCATTCACCTTTGATTTCAGGAAGTACTTTTCAAACTCTCATCTAAGGTAACCCCAGCAATCCTATATACACTTCCGCGAAGTTTTCAGTCTGTTCAATTATCACTGTCAAGTGCTGGATTATTTCTTTGACCTGAGAAAAGCACCTTATGGGGTCACTAATACTATTTCCTGTAATCTGCAAAGCATGGTGAAACACTGCCTCCATTTTCAATATAACAAACAAAAACTAAAGACAATATGCTAAGTATTATTACTGTTTGTGGAAAAAAAGATCAATACCAATGAAAGGCAATAAGAATGATATTTATTATGTGAAAGGATCCTAAAGTGGTTTTTTTTTTCACTTCAAATGCTCAAGCTATTTTATTTTATTCCCCATAGTTTGCTATTTAAGATGATTCATAGATTTAGTGGTCATTTGATTGACATATGTGAAAGATTACTCCATTAGGCAAGCTAATTCTTCTTAGAAGAATATATTTTAAAAAATCTATTCTCCTCTACTGCATTGTAAATGGCAAACTAAAGTGACAATAAAATTATGTGCATGTCAAAGTTGGTCTCTCGATGCTTGACAGAAACACATAGGCTGACAGATTACCAAAAGTCTTACTCAAAATCTCATTTCTAATTTTTAATTACTCACAAAGACCAAAGTACAAAGATATGTCTTCTATTAATTTAATCTTTCCCTTTTTGTAAAGATTTTGTAATAAAATATAAAATTAAACCAAATTAAGTTGTATCTGTCTCCAGAAGATACTTGTCATTAATAGAACTAATTTTTCTATTCATTGCTGGAACGTCTGGATAAATTGTGAGTTGAACATAATTTATTGGAATGTTACTTTTTTTCCAGAAATGAGACAAAGAGAACTATAATGCATTCACTTTCCATTATACCATTTTCTTTAGGCACTTGCCACATGATGAGCTCCTACAAGGAAATCATTATCTTTCTTCTAAGGAAAAAAATGAGGCAAGTCCCTATTTCATTACCTATATTTCAAAAAGCTAAATGATTTAAAATGTCTGCCCTGGGAGATCACTGTATTTGCTTGTCTGTGCTTTCACAAGCACTATTATCATTTGCTATAATTCACTTTTGAAATGCCAAAAATGAGCTAGAGTAATGTTTACCAGATTTGACCTCGTTCAGTTTATCGGTTAAAATAAATCCACTGGATATGTGCAAAGGAGAGGAAGGTGCCTGTTCAGAAAAATAACAAAATAAGTAGTACACGTAAGAGATCTATGTGTACAATTAACACTACTTATTTGTATGACTTTGAAAAACTAAAAATGCTATGCCTATCTATGGTAGACACTAAATAAACATACAAACAACAACAGAAATATTTGTGCAATGATGGTAAGTTAACACAAGATCTGTTTGAACATGAGAGTTAATTCATCATGACTGACAGACACGGAGCAAAGCAAAACCAGTCTCAACCTCATATCTGGAATTGTGACCATGGGAAAGTTCCCCAACACTCATACCCTCAGTGTCATGAATTCTGTGCCCTAGTATCCATATCTTTTGTTTTGTGATTAAGTTTTTCCCCAGCACCTAAGAAAATTGTTCAGCAATTAATCTTAGCTGCTAGACCTTTCTTGGATTTACTTGCCCAAGTCCACACTCTTTCCCAGAAGCAGACCACCACGGAGCAATGAAGCAAAATGTCTGGTAGATTCCTTTGGGTTCTGAAACACACTTTATACCAAGGAAAATAAATTTGATCCAAACAGGATGATATAAGTGTTGTCAACATTGGATAGAATCTAGAATCTGGAAGGTCCATGTTAATGTCCAAGCGGCCCATCTCTTGGGTCAGATGAACTAAGCTATTAGATTCATCAGTAGCAGGAAAGGATATGTGTGGTATTTCTGGCAAGTCCCAATGGGACAACCACAATGCAGACTCCCGAGATTCTGGAGCAAGGCCTGCCACCTTTAAGAGAATATTATATACCAACTAACAAAGAAAGAAGTCCAAGTGTGGTTCCCAGATGTGTTGGTTCATGGTGTCCCTGGTTGCAGACAGTCTTGATAGACAATGGGGAAGAAGTAACCCTCTTACTCACAGAATTTTGGGTGGTGCATCAGTTATTGGCTTTGTGTAAAAAGAGAAGCACCCTTAGGCTAAAACTATATATTGACCCATGTAGTGATGAGAAGCTAGGGTATTTGATCAGGAACAAGATGGAATACTCAGGAAAAATGGGCTGATGGACCTATGGGATATTGGTTGCCCTTAGAAGAAGTGGTATGATCTTGAGAAAGTGAAGAGGCTGTCCAAGGTAAGAGTTAATCTGGGATAAAGTTGACAGTTGAAATCTCTTGGCTGGCAACCTTCTCGAGAACTAGGGAATTACGCGTTTCGTGTTTCAACCGTTAAAGGGGTTGAATGTCACAGAGCAGTATTCTATGCGTGACTTGAACTTACTTAAGTTCTATAATTTACCATCCTTTCCTACCCTGTTCATTCATTCATTACAACTTTATCACTTTTAATTATAATTGTATTCTTAGCTGCTTGATGTATTTCTCCAGATAAGTAAAGTAATAAAAACCTAAACAATTTTTTTCACAAAGCCACTCATGAAGTAAGGATGTGCACACAATTCAAACTATGAATGAGATTTTTGTTTGATAGAAATTGAGTTATTGATATCTGAAACTTATAAGTTATGGAAATTCACTTTAGTTTATATTACTTTCATAAAATAAATAAATGCTTCTGAAGATATTTAATGGCAAACATCCCTCTTCCAGTTTTGATGAGAAATAACTGACATAAATAACTCTATAAGTTTAAGATGTATAGTGTGATGGTTTGATTTACATATATTAAGAGCATGCAATGATAACTATAAAAGATTTAGTTAACATTCATCATCTCCTATAGATGCACTACAAAGAAAGAAAAAAATTTCTTCTTGTAATGAGAACTCTTGGATTTATTCACATAACAGCTTTCCTACATATGATAGAGCAGTGTTAACTATAGCCATCATGTCATGTATTACATCACTAGTACTTACTTATCTCACAAATGGGAGTCTGCACCTTTTTGAGCACTTTCCTCCAATTTTCCCTTGTCCCCACCTTTGGCAACCACAAATCTGATCTTTTTCCCCTTTTCTTTTCTACCAACACTTGGATTTGGTGCTTTTTGTTTGCTTTTGAATATTCCACATATTAGTAAGATCATGAAGTATTTGTCTTTCCATGTATGAATTATTTTACTCAGCATTATTCCTTTAAGTTTTATACATATTGTTGAAGATGGTAGAATTTCCTTGTTTCTATAGCTGAATAATATTCCATACTGTGTGTATATGTACACACACGTGTGTGCAAATACATCACAATTTCTTTATCCATTCATTATTTGATAGACACTTAGATTGTTTCAATGTTCTGGATGTTGTAAACAATGCTGTTATGAGGGTGCAGATATCATTTCAAGTTAGTGTTTTTGTTTCCTTTAAATACATTCCCAGATGGAATTACTGGGTCATATGGTAGTTCCAGTCTTAATTTTTTAAGAATCCTAGATACTATTTTCCGCAGTGGCTATACCAATTTACAATCCCACCAAAAGTGAATCAGGGTTTCCTTTTTTCTATATCCACACAGAATTTTCCATCTCTTGTCTTGCTGATGATGAAAATTCTAACAGGCATGAAGTGATGTCTCATTGTGATTTTAATGTGCAATGCCCTAAAGCTAGTGATGCTGAAAATCTTCTCAAGTATGTGCTGGCCATATATATATATATCTTCTTTGGAAAAATGTCTATTTAGGTTCTTTGACAATTTTTATATTAGATTATTATTATTATTATTGCTATTGAGTTTTAAGAGTTCTTTCTATATTTTGGATATTAACCCCTTATTAGATATATGGTTTGCAAATTTTTTTCCTCTTCTGTAGATTTTCTTGGTTTCAGGGCTAACATTTACATTTTTAATTTACTTTGAGTTAATTTTTGTGAGTGGTATAATGGAAACCTTTTACTTTAAAATTCAGAACCACAAAAACAAAGGCTATGTTTTGATACATTTTAAATTCCCCATGTGAAATTTTGATTGCACCCTCTCTGTGAAAGCAATTTGGTTCATCTGGAAATAAATCTTCTAAGAAATTTCCTGTGCACTTAGGAAGGTCAGTTCAAGTTATGGGTCAGGATTTGGGATTTTTGGTCCAAACATTCCTAAAGCCACTTCCTATAATATGTTCAAACCGAGGTTGAGGTCAGCATGCAGTTTGTAAAAATAGCAAGAGATACTCAATTTTCCACTTGATAAATTAAAAATATATATCAAATTGAAGAAACAAATCATAGTCTACTATGAAGGAGCCATACTGATTTTTCCTAAATATAACAAGAAATTTTTTGTCAGAAATGTTAAAACAAATTTAAAAAATAGATTAAACATAGGACAGCATGATAATATGGAAAATAATATAGAATAGTAAAGATAGAAGGCTTTAAGTATCTGTTCTGTGCCATGCCATTTTTGCTGTCAGTAAATCTTTAACTTCTTCAAGCCTCCCTCATTAAAACCTAAAACATCATTAATATGTTCACAAACTAGCTCTTTTCCATGAGCAAATCTTTGAAAAGTTCCTAATTTGTGAAATAAAAACAACTGACTGGTCTTTCAGTCCAGTGTTTTAGAAATCTAGTATTTGTCTTCCCTAACTACAGGCTTGATTTAAAGATTAGAAGAGCAATGAATTTAAAGTGATTTCTAAATAATAAAAACTAAGCAAAGTTGTTAATAAGCATGTGAACTGTTTCTTCTACAAATAAGCACAATTAAACACGTAATCCAATTATATACAAAATCACTACTATACGAACTATGAATTACAATATTCTTAAAAAATATCCATGCTTCATGGGCATTATTCCTGACAGTGAAGTTTCTTTCCTTCCTTCAGCTCATGTATATTTCTTAGAAACCCCTACACAATGGAATTGCTAATAAGAATCCAAAATTTCTCACTAATTATTTAAAAACTGGTGTGGTCACCTTAATTTCTTTTCTTAATAATTCATATGAATCTTACATTTATTTGTGAATACTCAACAAGACTGATTTATATGAAAAACTTTTTCTCAAGTAAAAGACTTCAATCAAAGAAATTAAGAATTCACCTCAGTAAATGTATGATTATTTATTAAACTTTCCATAATTTTTTTTCAGTACTGTTGGTCACTATTCTCTTTTTATGGACTTTGCTTGTCTATTATTCTGATTTTCACTATAACTATAAAGGGACAAAGAGAAATTGTAAATGGATATTAGCAACTTGAGCATGTATCTCATGATGGAATAAGAGAAAGACAGTTTGATACCAAAATAATGTCTGATGATGACATGACAGCCATCAGTGACTAATGAGGCCTCTCACCCTCATATTCTGTATCTCCATCAGCAAGGCAGACAATTGCTGACCAGGGTGAAAGCAGAAAAGAGTACAATTCAAATCAGAGACAATTAAAAGAAAAAGATTTTATTAAAACAAGATCCAGATAGAATGTATGGCTGTCAAATTTATTGATGCCTCACCCAAACTTAAAATTCTCTCTTATTCTTCTAAATTTGTAAGGAATTTAGTTTTAGGAAGAAGACAATATATGTTCATGAAAAAGTATTGTAATAAAGTGAATGCGTGCTTTCAAATGTTAACAACTAAGCTTAATACATTCAAAAAGCCTTCTGTCCTGTGTTAGTTGATGATTTTTATGAATCTAAGATGGCAGGGTTCATATCTCCTAATTTCCTGTAACTTGTCATCTTTTCAGTAATTTACAAAATTCTATACCCTAGAACTATCAGAAATAAATCATGTAAATAATTTCTCCTGATTCTGAAATACTAACCTTGCAGATGTTATGAGGATTCCACAGGTGCTATGTTCTGAATAATATATTAAAGCAGAATTCATCTTTCTTAACTATAAACCATTTCAGTATCACATGTAATACAGGGGAAATAAAGATACAAATTTTTACCTCTTTCAGTAGTTTCCACATAAGTGATCCTTTCAAAATTTTAAGTCTAACAGGAGACAAAGGCCGAGGCTTACAAGAAACACAAAATTCTATACTCCTATATCAAGTTAAGAAAGCCAAAAGCAATTGTTGTTAGAGTGGCTGAAAGGAGGGTCAGGGGAAACTGACCCTTCAAAGAAAAGTGGTAAAGAAATTCCTTTGAGTATTGGCGGGGTGTGTGTGGGGGAAACTCTCTCTTATAAGAAATCCTAGCTCTCAAGTGGGTTTGTACTAGAATTCATAATCCACCCCACCAAAAAGTAGGGTAAGTTGAGAATTAAATTTTCCCTGGGATGGTAATGCAATGTATGGCACATCCAACACAAAAAAGCAAATACTCTCTAGACTAGGAGAATCCATTTAAATATATTTCATAAAACATGGGTTTGAAATAAAGATTACAAAATGCATGTAAAAACAAATCAAAGTGAGTGAAACTAGAAAAAAGATACTGCAAGATAGATACTAGAATAATGTGATTGAAAATATAAAATAAGTATTTTAGAATGTTTAATGATTATTAGTGGATATTTAAAGTGTGAGACCAGAAACTATAAACCTGCTTGTGTATATTAGAAACTAAAAAGAAATAATTTTTAAAGTTTCTAAAATTGAAAAATATGTATCATTTTCTAAAGAAATTCTAGGGACTAATTAAGCAGTAGATTAAGCACAGTTTAAAAAAAACTAACAAATAAGTGAGGGAGAAAGTATGTTACCTAAAGAAATAACAGAATGCAGTGAAGGAAGATAATTATGTGAAACACGGATGAGGCACAAATAGCCACAGGAAATAGATGAATAAAGTCTAATTAAAAATCAGAGGATGTACTTGAAGAGATATTAGCTTAGAATGTTCGAAAATTGAAAAAACAAAAAAACCCCACAACTGTTGGATCCAGAAAACTAAAAATCTCCAGAGATAACTAGAAAGAAGTCAGTACTTGGATGCATTGTAGTAAAGGTGTCAAACGCAAAATACCAGAGGAAAGTTTCTATAATAAATCAAAGCGAAAGCAGGTTACCAGGCAGATAGCTGATTTCTCAGCAGTAAAAGTTAATCCACTAAAATAGCAATATCTTCAGCCACTTAGATATAAGTTAACAAAAGTTAATATTAAACACTGGTTGAACTCTTTCAATATCAGGGGAATATGAAATACATTCTAAGCAAAGGCCAAAATATTTATAAAGGGAACTTATAACAATAGATGTCAGGAAGAAGCAAAGTGAGCTGAAAAGATGGCAGAGTAAATAAGGAATATCAGTGAAGAAAGTGATAAACACTGATTGTATCATACAATGTTAGTAATAGAGTAGCTATATTTATCCTACAATATAGAGTTTCAATATTACTAGAGATAAGGAAGGTCTTTAACTATTAATAAATATTCTAATTATCAGAAATATGTAGCAATTCTAAACTTGGATGCACCTAATGATATAATTTCAAAATGGAAAAGAAACCACCAAAGGGAGGAGATTTTAATGAACAACTTACAGTAATTAAAGACCAAGTACAAAAAAAAGGTCAGTAAAGAAACTGATTTTTTGAGGAACATCTATGGGAGTATATGAAATATTAATTACATTCCCATTTTGAAGAATATACATTCCTTTCATTTACAAATTAGAGAGCAAAACCAAGAAGGAGGTCATAGTTCACATTGGTAAATATCAAATAATTAATCTCATAAGAAAATATTTTCTGGTGAAACTGAAATTATATATAAACATAACTAAATATCAAAAAAGTAACAAAACCCCCCACAACTAGACACTGGGAAATTACACAGAAATGTGACATTAAGCTCATTGGTGAAAGAAGAAAATGCTTGAAATTCAAAAATACCAAATTATCATTGAGCTGAATGACAATTATAATGCTTCTATAAGCTTAATACATGGGATATAGAGAAGATGTTATTTAAAGGGGAATTTGTAACTTAAAGTATTAACATTATTTTAGAAAAGAAAGAAGAGTAAATATGGGGAAGTTAAATGCCTAAATTAGAAAGTAAGCCAAACAGGGAAAAAAGTCCACATGAAAGCAGAAGAAATGAAAATAATAAAATTTTTTAAAATAAAAATATAAATAAAATGAAAGATTGAGATAAAACCATATCTAGACAATCAACCAAGCCCCAAATTAGCTTACTGAAGAGAATAATAACACTGACAAATTTCTTTGGCAATAATGATCCCAGCTGAGAAAGAGAGCGCAAGAGAAATGGAACAAATGATATCAAGAATGGAAAGAGAGATATAACAACACATGCAGAAGTGTAGAATAAAAACTGCGTATTTGGACAACATCATGGCAATCAGTGTTAGAATTATATGAAATAGATAAACTATAGAACAAATTACAAAATAACTTTTAATTTCAAAATCAGCTTAACAAACAGATAATTCAAATAATCGTATATCTAGTAAAATATTTAGTAACATGTTAGACACCTAACAAAGGAAAGTATCAGGCCAAGGAACTTTTCCGCCTAACACTCATGGACCAGTGGTTTGAAACAGTACACAGACTTTTCCAGAAAACAGGACAAGAGTAGAAATATTTTATGTCTCTTGTATACTATGATAACCCAACTCAGAAAATTGTAACCTAAGAAAGAAAATTACAGGTTTATACCCCTCAATATAAAAAGTCCTAAACAACATTAAAAAAATCAAATCTAGCAAAATGCAAACTGTGTTTATCCAGAAATGCAAAGGTAATTTAGTCCCAGAAAATCTATTAATATAATTCACTACACTACTTTAATGGAAGTAAATTATATGGTTGTATCAATAGGCATGCAGAAAGCAACAATAAAATCCAACTCCATTCATAATAAAAACTTATAATAAACCAGGAATAGAAATTAACTTGTTTGACTTAATAAAAGATGCATATAAAAACTCTAAGCCAAGTGGTAAAATAACAAAATCAATTCTGTTTAAAATCTTGATCATTACAAAAGTATTCTTTTTAGCACTTTCAACATTTTGGTCGGTACAATCAGATAAGGGAAATATTTTTTCAAATAGAAGAGAAAAAAATATTATTTGCACATCTTCAAATTATGCAAATATAATCCTATGAATTATCAGAAATAATAGTTTATCAATCTGCAAGACATAAAAATCTATTTCTATATACCAGCACTAAATCAATAAAAAATTTAACATAAAATATGCTATTTCCATTAGCAACAACAAAAAATTGACAGGGATACATGAACAAAAGTTAAAAATACTCTCATGGAAAAAGTTATAATGTTTTGTTAAAAGACTTTATAATATCTCTGTAAATTGAGAAATATTCCAAATTTATGAATAGAAATTTCCATATTATGATCTTAGTTACAATTATGTTGAACACTTGATACAATGCTATCTGAAGCAGCCTTGCAACAGGATATTTCATGGAAATTTATAAGATATTTATATGAAAGATAAAACATACTAGTGATCATGGATATGGGCTGTCCAATAAGGTAGCTGACAACTATGACAAATTAAAAGTTCAGTTACTCACTCACATGAGACACATTTCAAGTGCTCACGGGTTATGTATAGCTAGAGGTCAGTGCATTGCACGGAGCAGATACAGAACAGCTCCATCATCACAGAAAGATCTATTTGATCACATCAATCTAGATAATTCACAGAAAAGATGAAAGAAGATGGATTAACTGACCAAAGTTCAATAGTTGTTTAAAATTTTTATTAAGATGGTTTTTTATTAGTTCAACATAAGCACAATAAATTAATGGAATAAAATTGCTACAGTGCCCTGAAGCAGTCCAATACATTTTTGGGAGTTTGATATTTGACATTATTAGCATTTGTCATATAGATTAATGGTTCAATAAAATGCAACTGGGGAAAAAAATCATATAGCAAAAGGTAAAATCAGATCCCTTCCTCATACCATACACAAAAATAAATTCCAGATGGATTAAAAATTTAAATTTTGATAATTTAGGGAAGAATATTAAAGAATCAATGTATGACTTCAAGAAAAACATTTCTTAAAACACACACTGAAAAATAAATATATGAAGGGAAAAATTGATCATTAAATCATTGTAAAATTAAGAATTTCTGTTCATAAGCTTCACAGACTCAGAAAATATTTGTGCATTTATAGTAAAAACACATTTGTTGCACTTGCAGTAAAAATCTGATATATTTAATGAATGTGCCAAAAGACAAAAAGATAATAAGCCCAATAGAAAAATGAACAAAAAATGAACAGAACATTAGAAGTAATATCCAATAAAAATAAGAAAATATGTACAATAATTTGTCATTATTAAAAACAATGCTAGTTAAAACAACCATTTTAAAGTGATAATTTGAGTTCTTGATTAATTGCTATCCCAAAGATTAAACTGGCAAAAGATGCACTAAGTCTCTATGGAGAAAAGTTTGCTGAAAGATTTAAAAATGTCTAAATAAATGGAGACATAATATTTATGCAATAGGTATCACATATAATTGCTGCATAGTAAAAATTACTAGCAAGAGTAGGAATCATTGGAATACACATGTCTAACAGGAGTGTAAATTGCTATTACTGTGATTTTTCATTTGCCACTCTGTATCCATTCTCCACTTTTCCTCCATCCTTCTCTGAAGGCCAAAAGGGTGATTTTAATTTCTGCATTGAGGGTGTTTCTTGCTTTTTGTTTCTACGGGGTTTAGTCAATGGGAGAGACCAGCAGATCCGAAGATGTGGAGGAAGTGGAATCAAGAGTTTTGATTTCGCTGGCTTCCTTCCTTAGGGGCCTCAATGTCAGGCTGTGTCTGAGTAAGGCCACAGACGGCGGCAGGTGACGCTCTCCTGGAGCTGCAGTCTCTCGCTTTCTATAGCAGCTCGTTCTCCTGACCCTTCCCTTCTGGTCCAGACAACTCCCAGGGGCTCCTAGTCCCGGGGTGCTCTGCCCTCCTCTTTTCTCTGCCTATAATTTTTAAAATACTCATTTATTAACTTAATATGTCTTAAGTTCTTTTCAATTACCCCTATCTGTAACAGTCTTTTCCTGCTGCATTGATACATTTTTTTTTTCCAAAACCATTTGGCATTATTCAGAAAAATGAGGATGTTTATTCCTGAAGATGGCACAATTCATTTCTGGACATCATCTGGGCACATGACACCATGAATGAGTTATGGATGCGCCTGAGAGCTCCACTTAGGGGGGAAAACGGCTGAGAGCAGCCAGGGCCCCTAGGCTAGTCACCCTCTCCTGTGAGCAGATCCAACTGTTTTTCCAGTATGATAAATGGATATTTGTGTTTTATTACATGCAAATGGGGAGGTGGGATAATTTCCCTAGAGAAACTCTTCTATGTGGCAATAGTGATTGATATGAGAATGTTCTCAGGCACATTGTTTATAAGGGCAACACATTTCAAATAACCTAAAATATCTAAGAACTGAGTAAACAAAGTCTCATGACCATATAATCAAATGCTTTACAAGGGTAATAATGAATGGCATGAATGATATATAGAATGGGCCTAAAGCATATTGCATGAATCAAAATGGATAAATCTTAGGTATTTTTGAGCAAAAAATGGTTTTAAAAATATACAGTACTTTTGTTAGTGTTAGTCGCTCAATCATGTCTGACTCTTTGCAACCCCATGGACTGTAGTCTGCCAATCTTCTCTGTCTGTGGAATTTTCCAGGCAAAAATACTAGGAGTAGGTAGCCATTCCCTTCACCAGGGAATCTTCCCAACCCAGGGATTGAGACCAGGCCTCCTGCAATGCAGGCAGATTCTTTACCATCTGAGCCACTTCTGTTGGTATATAATTCAAACACAGGTAAAACTAACCAATACTGTGTGAAAGTATACATAAAATGGATAAATTTTAAAGAAAAGAAAAGGAACAATGGATACACAATTCAGGATAAGGACAGATTACCATTAGGTTATGTAAGAGGACTATTACCTGGTAGAGACACAAGGGGGCTTCAAGCTATGGGGGAAAAAAAATCTATTTTTTAAGCTGGGGGGTGGTTGCATGGGTGTCCATTTTACTTCTTATCAAGCACAACATTCACAGAGGAGATTCTTATTTTACATATGGCTTGTCTTGTTACAAAGCATACATGTATATGTCTTGAACATAAAAGACTTTATTAAGCTCTGTATGATAGAGCTCTGGAGGTAGTTCAATACATGCAGTTTAGAAGCAAAAATAATAATAGAAGTTTTACAGACACTTTGTTTTTGAGCAGAAATAACCCTAAAGGAATATAAAATTCTGGACAAAATCAAGTACTAAAATCATATATTGATTCGTATTTTACCCTTTGCACTTTCTAGTGCTGTTCAAAATGTAATTGGCATAATTAATGAGCAGTCTGATAGGAGAAGCAGTTCGGCAGTAAAAGGAAATGGTTTCATGTACTCCTTCCTCACAGCTTCTGAAAGCTCTATAAAAGTACTGCTGCAGAAAAGAGAGGAGAGAATGAATGACCCCTGGTCTTACTTAATGCTTGCACTTGATTGCTCTATGAAAATTAGGCCCTTGAGGAAGGCTTAAGGTAGCCATAAAATTGTAACCAAGCCTAAGGAATTCTAAAATTAACACATAATCCATTCCAGAAGCATAATTAAATTAGTGATAAACCAGAGCTATGAAAATCTGTACTAGAAGTGGCTTCCAAAGGCTGATTAAAAGAAATCCTATGGATATTCTCTTACTTCAAAATATTACTAGCTGAGGTTTCTCACCTCTGTCACTGGACATAGCACCTTGACACCTTAAGGTGAGAAAGTGCTCATCCAGCTAATGCCTGCTTTCTGGGGATGAGAGACTCAGGAAGATACAGAGACCAGTGGTGGGAACGACTGGTTCCCATTCTTGAGGAAGGAAGCGGTACTCATGTATCTTGTCTACTCCCTGGGTAACTCATACGTTAAAGAATTTGCCTGGAGTGCAGGGGACCTGAGTTTAATCCCTGGGTTGGGAAGATCCCCTGGAGGGGAGCACGGCAGCCCACTCCAGTGTTCCTGCCTGGAGAATCCCATGGACAGAGGAGCCTGGCCGGCTACAGTCCATGGGGTCGCAAAGAGTTGGACACGACTGAGTGACTAACAGTACTACCATCTTGTCTACTAAACTTCAGTTGATATACATTTTCTGAGGTAAAACTGATTGACTGTCCCCTCCCCACTTTTATAGAAGTTAAATTTTAAAGAATCTGTTATTATCATTGAGTATCATTTTTAGCAATGCTTCTTTTCTTGAAAAATAATGACTCCTATTCTTTTGTATTTAGACTGTACCTCTTCCTAGTTGTGGGACTTTTGACAACGTTTGACCTCTTTAATTTCTTTATCTGAGAAATAATAAAGTCTAATGTACAAGAATTTTATGGTGGCAAGGAACAAGAAACCATTCACTCTTTCTCAAAATGTGTGGGCAGATTGAGAGGACTGAGAAGACAGACATTATCATAAAGCTACAAATAACATGTAATTCAATGAATATTTAAAGGTACTCAGACAACCTAAGTGTCTATAGACAGATGAATAAATAAATAAAATGTGTGTATACACACAAACACACATACTGTGGAATATTGTTCAGCCTTAGAGAATAAGGAAATCTTGGCACTTGCAACAATATGGATGGACCTTGAGGGCATTACACTAAGTGAAATAATAAGGCAGAAAAAGAAAATACTGTACGGTTTCACTAATATGTAGAATCTTAAAAACTTTTGAAATAATAGAAACGGAGAATAGAAAACTGGTTGCCAGGGAGCTCAGGGGTGGAGTGAATAGGGAAATGTTAGTAAGAAGATACTAATGTCTGGTTATAAGGTCTGAGGATCAAATATATAACGTGTTAACTATAATTGATAACACTGTATTGTATAATTAAAATTTTGTGAGCGAGTAGATGTATTATTTAACTAAGTGGGGGAATACTTCCACAATATATACATATATCAAATCACCACATTGTACACTTTAAATATCTTACAATTTTATTTGCCAATTATATCAGTTATTTAAATAAAAATAAATTAAAGTATCCAGGGTGGTAGGAAACCAGATGTCACTGGGACATCTACAGTAAAAGTTAATGAGTCTTAATTCTAAGTAATTTACCTTGTGTGTGACTCAGCTTATTTCCATATCTGCACACTTATTCTAATGATACAGCCTCTTGAGACCCAATTCCAAATTCCTAGGAGGAAAGTGTCCCCTTCATGGATTATAGCCTTGTCATGGTAAACGGGCTTGCGCAACCCAATGATGCACAAGCTGGGTTTAGAAAAGGCAGAGGAGCCAGAAATCAAATTGCCAACATTTGCTGGATCATCGAAAAAGCAAGAGAATGCCAAAAAAACATCTATTTCTGCTTCAGTGACTATACTAAAGCCTTTGACTGTATGGATCACAACAAACTGGAAAATTCTTAGAGAGATGGAAAATTTTTAAAATAAAATTCTTAACACCAGACCTCCTCACCTGTCTCTTGAGAAACCTGTATGTGGGTCAAAAAGCAACAGTTAGAATTAGACATGGAACAGCTTACTGGTTCACAATTGGGGAAGGAGTATGACAAGGCTGTGTATGGTCACCTTGCTTATTTAACTTATATGCAGAGTCCATCATGCAAAATGCCAGGCTGGATAAATCATAAACTAGAATCAAGATTGCTGGGGGAAATATCAATAACCTCAGATATACAGATGATACTACTCTAATGGCAGAAAGCAAAGAGGAACTAAAGAGCTTCTTGATGAAAGTGAAAGAGGAGAGTGAAAAAGCTGGCTTAAAACTCAACATTCAACCAACTAAGATCATGGCATCTGGTCTCATCACTTTAAGGCAAATAGATGGAGAAAAAGTGGGAACAGTGACAGATTTTATTTTCTTGGGCTCCAAAATCATTTAAGACAGTGACTATAGCCAAGAAATTAAAAGACACTCGCTCCTTGGAAGGAAAGCTATGACAAAGCTAGAGATATTATTAAAAAGGAAAGACATCACTTTGCTGACAAAGGTCTATATAATCAAAGCTATGGTTTTTCCAGTAGTCATGTATGGATGTGAGAGTTGGACCATAAAGAAGGCAAAGCACTGAAGAATTGATGCTTTTGAATTGTGATGCTGGAGAAGACTCCTGAGAGTCCCTTGACTGCAAGGAGAACACACCAGTGATCTGAAAGGAAATCAAGCCTGCATATTCATTGAAGAGACTCATGCTGAAGCTGAAGTTCCTATACTTTAGCCAGGTGTGAAGAGCCAACTCATTGGAAAAGACCCTGATGCTGGGAAGGCTGAAGGCAAAAGGAGAAGCATGCAGCAGAGGATGAGATGGTTACATGGCATCACTAATTCAATAATGAGTTTGAGCAAACTCCACCAGATAGCAAAGAACAGCTGCAGTCTGTGGGGTTGCAAAGAGGTGGACACAAGTTAGCAACTGAACAGCAAGAACAATGGAGGAAAGGGTAATTGGCTCAATTGGGCAAAGAAACCAGGAACATGGGATCATTTACATCTCCTTGACCTCTGGAAGTTTAAGCCTAATGATGGGAGGGAATTTATCAGCACAGTAGTGAGCAATTCATGGTTTTGGAAACCCCAGATGGGAGTTTGGGCTATTACCTTGGAGCATGTAGCACCACTCAGAATATGTTTCTCTCATTTACCTGTTACAGTTCACTTAGTAAATTGCTCATTTTCTGAATAGATACTTATTGCTTCCTGTGTTCATTAGAAAGAATCATACTGAGACGCATTTATTGAAGTTCCAGATCATACCCTGGCCATGAACCTGATAACCTCCAGTTTGGATTCCTCTAAGGATTGGTAATATTGTGTCTTCCTAATACTTAGTAAGCATGAAACTGCCTCAGGCAATATTATGATATAAAATACATTTGAAAATACAAAGCAATATTCAAGGTTAGGAGTTACTATTTTTCATAATGTATGCTATGGAAAAAAATATATTTCTATAAAATATAGAAATAAAAATTCCTCATCCTTAGGATGTAAGTCATGAAGTTGGACTAGAAACCTTGTGTTCAGATTCTTATCCAGTGTTTTCCTTCTAAACGATGCCTCCTCAGGATAGTTAAAAAGCAGTAAAATAGTTAAATAAGACTATTTTATGTGATAAAGAAGATATGTGATGTGCAGAGAAGCAGGACTTAAAAAAATTCTTAAACCACCTTCTAGTCAAATTATGTATTGATTAAACACTGAAAACTGCTTTTAAAATTGATACATAAAAATAACAGAATTCAAAGCAGTTTAGCGCTATATACCTAAGGATTTTGAATCATTATTGTTTTCAAGTAGGTACTTTCAAGTTTTATTAACAGGTTTCCAAATAGTTATCTGTCATTTTTTATGTAACATGAATATATTTCAAACATGTAATGGTTTAATGACATAATAGTTTTCACGATTGGAGGGTTCATAATTTAAGGTGAAAAGCCTCAAAAAAATTGAAATCAATTTATTTGGGTTTTCTGAAACCATGACACATATCAACACAACTGTGAAGCACATGGTTCAGTTCAGTCGCTCAGTCGTGTCCAAGTCTTTGCGACCCCGTGGACTACAGCACACCAGGTCTCCCTGTCCATCACAACTCCTGGAGCTTACTCAAACTCATGTCTATCGAGTCAGTGATGCCATCCAACCATCTCATCATCTGTTGCCCCCTTCTCTTCCCACCTTCAATTTTTCCCAGCATCGGGGTCTTTTCTAGTGACTCAGTTCTTTGCATCAAGTGGCCAAAGCATTGGAGTTTCAGGAGCAGTCCTTCCAATGAATATTCAGGAATGATTTTCTTTAGGATGGACTGGTTGGATCTCCTTGCAGCCCAAGGGACTCTCAAGAGTCTTCTCTAACACCACAGTTCAAAAGCATCAATTCTTTAGCACTCAGCTTTCTTTATAGTCTAAATCTCACATCCATACATGACTACTGGAAAAACCATAGCCTTGACTAGAGGGACCTCTGTTGGCAAAGTAATGTCTCTGCTTTTTAATATGCTGTCTAGGGTGGTCATAGCTTTCCTTCCAAGAAGCAAGTGTCTTTTAATTTCATGGCTGCAGTCACCATCTGCAGTGATTTTGGAGCCCAAGGAAATAAAGTCTCTCACTGTTTCCATTGTTTCCCATATATTTGCTGTGAAGTGATGGGACCGGATGCCATGATCTTAGTTTTCTGAATATAGAATTTTAAGCCAACTATCCCATTTACTCTTTTACTTTCGTCAAAAGACTCTTTAATTCTTCTTTGCTTTCTACCACTAGGGTGGTGCCATCTGCATAATGTATGCTATGGAAAAAGGTTATTGATATTTCTCCCGGCAATCTTGATTCCAGCTTGTGCTTCATCCAGCCCAGCATTTCACATGATGTACTCTGCATATAAGTTAAATAAGCAGGGTGACAATATGCAGCCTTGACGTACTCCTTTCCTGATTTGGAACCAGTCTGTTGCTTCTTGACCTGCATACAGATTTCTCAGGAGGCAGGTAGGGTGGTCTGGTATTCCCATCTCTTTAAGAATTTTCCACAGTTTGCTGTGATCCACATAGTCAAAGGCTTTGGCATAAATAAAGCAGAAGTAGATGTTTTTCTGGAGCTCTCTTGCTTTTTCAATGATCCGACAGATGTTGGCAATTTGATCTCTGGTTCCTCTGCCTTTTCTTTTTTTTTCCATTTATTTTTATTTGTTGGAGGCTAATTACTTTACAATATTGTAGTGGTTTTTGTCATACATTGACATGAATCAGCCATGGATTTACATGTATTCCCCATCCCGATCCCCCCTCCCACCTCCCTCTCCACCCGATTCCTCTGGGCCTTCCCAGTGCACCAGCCCTGAGCACTTGTCTCATGCATCCAGCCTGGGCTAGTGATCTGTTTCACCCTAGATAATATACATATTTCGATGCTGTTTTCTCGAAACATCCCACCCTCGCCTTCTCCCACAGAGTCCAAAATTCTGTTCTGTACATCTGTGTCTCTTTTTCTGTTTTGCATATAGGGTTATCGTTACCATCTTTCTAAATTCCATATATATGCGTTAGTATACTGTATTGGTCTTTATCTTTCTGGCTTACTTCACTGTGTATGATAGGCTCCAGTTTCATCCATCTCTACAAAGCCACAGTCATCAAGACAGTATGGTACTGGCACAAAGACAGAAATATAGATCAATGGAACAGAATAGAAAGCCCAGAGATAAATCCACAAACCTATGGACACCTTATCTTCGACAAAGGAGGCAAGAATGTACAATGGAAAAAAGACAACCTCTTTAACAAGTGGTGCTGGGAAAACTGGTCAACCACTTGTAAAAGAATGAAACTAGAACACTTTCTAACACCATACATAAAAATAAACTCAAAATGGATTAAAGATATAAATGTAAGACCAGAGACTATAAAACTCCTAAAGGAGAACATAGGCAAAGCACTCTCCGACATAAATCACAGCAGGATCCTCTATGACCCACCTCATCTCCGACATAAATCACAGCAGGATCCTCTATGAACCACCTCCCAGAATATTGGAAATAAAAGCAAAAATACACAAATGGGACCTAGTGAAACTTAAAAGCTTTTGCACAACAAAGGAAACTATAAGCAAGGTGAAAAGACAGTCCTCAGATTGGGAGAAAATAATAGCAAACGAAGCAGCAGACAAAGGATTAATCTCAAAAATATACAAGCAACTCCTCCAGCTCAATTCCAGAAAAATAAATGACCCAATCAAAAAACGGGCCAAAGAACTAAACAGACATTTCTCCAAAGAAGACATACAGATGCCTCTGCCTTTTCTAAATCCACCTTGAACATCTGGAGGTTCACAGTTCAGGTACTGTTGAAGCCTGGCTTAGAGAATTTTGAGCATTACTTTGCGTGAGATCAGTGCCGTATTCGCAGAAAATTGCTCAGGAAAAATTTGATACAGAAAACTGGTTTTGCAATGGCTCAAAATGAAATACAATGTATTTTTTTTATTACTTAGAAAATCAAATGACAATTCAGTTGTTAAGAAAATAAATCAAAAGAAAAAGATGATAGGAACACACAGGTGGACCAGTAATATCAGCTAAGTCAATCAGCAGCATATTCCAGCTTAAACGGTTTTAGACTTCTCAGCAAAAGGTTACAAACCAGCACCAATCTCGCTTGTCCCTTTTCTATGCTTTCTTAATTGAAAAAGATACAGAATGGTTTATACTCACTTTGGCTTCACCAAATCAAGTACAGTGCCTAACACAGAGATGAGCACAATTACAAACAAGCAGATAATAAATAACCAGCTACACTGGTCATTTATCTTGTCTTCCTTACCAGAAAAGTCTAGACCTAGAGTTTTCCATGTGGGAAGGTTTTTGAACTAAGAATTTAATTGTTTCAATAGATTTAAGATCATTCATCTATTATGACATAAGTAAGTTTTGGCAGTTTGTATCTTATCTTTCAAAGAATCACAGCTACTTTCTTTCCCAGGTTGTTTTTAGTAAGCATTTTTGAAGCCCTTTTATTTTGTGCATATATATTAAATTATTAAATCATTTTTATGAATTGACTCCTTTCTCATAATGTCCATCATTCTTCTTGAAAAGCATATTTAATCTACAGTCTACATTTTTATATGTATAAATATAGCCATTACAACTCCCTTATAATTAAAATTTGCATTATTTATTTTTCGATTTTTTAGCTTTTACCTATTTTGTTGTTATTCAGTCATTCAGTCATGTCCGACTCTTTGCAACCCCATGGACTGCAGCACACCAGGCTTCCCTATCCTTCACCATCTACCGAAGTTTGCTCAAACTCATGTCCACTGAGTCAGTGATGCCATCCTACCATCTCGTCCTCTATCGTCCCCTTCTCCTCCTGCTTTCAATCTTTCCCAGCATCAGGGGCTTTTCTAATAGCTTCTACCTACATATATCTTCATATTAAAATCAGTTTCTCATACTCTGGTCTTGTTTTTTTTAATTAACTCAAACAATTACTAACATGCAATTGTTATGTTTAGACTATTTATACTCAATGCAATTGTTGACAGTACTGGATATTTAAACCTGCCACCTTACTAGTATCTTCCTACTTCCTGGGTTGTTTCTATTTTCCACTTTTATGTTCTTCTTTGGGACTGACCATTTTTTTATTCTCGATTTTATCTGTTTGCTTTTTAGTTTTACTCCTTTCAAAAATATTTTCAGTTACTGCCTGATGTTCACAGTATGCATCTTTGGCTTATCACAATCTATCCTCACATGATATTACACCATTCCATTGCATTGTGTAAGAATCTTCCAGCATTGTACTTCAACTTCCACAATCCCATTGTTTGTGCTCCATTTGTCACATATTTTATCTCTATGTATGTTCCAAAACTGTGTTTTTATTTCTCCTGGGTATGTGCTCAGTCACTCAGTTGTGTCCAACTCTACAACCCCATGAATTGTAGGCTGCGAGGCTCCTTTGTCCACGGAATTTTGCAGGCAAGAATATTGGAGTGGGTTGCCATTTCCTCCTCCAGGGGATTTTCCTGACCTTGGGTGGACTGAAACCATGTCTCCTGTGTCTCCTGCATTGGCAGCTGGATTCTTTATCTCTGTGTCACCTGGGAAGCCCCTTATTTTTCCTACAAGTAGCCAACTATCTTTTCATATTCATCTTCAACTTTTTTATTTCTTGTGATTTTTATTTCTTTGTACTGATCCAAATTTTCATCATATACCTCATGCTCATTCTGTCTGAAGTAGTTCTTGTGGTTTAGGTCTGCTGGCGATGGATTCTCCTCATTTTTGCTTGTCAGAAAAAGTTCATTTCATTGTCATTTTTGAAAGCCTTTTTCACTAGGTAAATAAACAATTCTAAGTCATATATATTTTTCTCACAGTACTTTACAGATGTCTTTGCAGTCTTCTTGCAAGTGTTTTTGACAGAAGTCTTTGTTCTCTTCAGACACACATTCTGTCCCATTCTTTCAGAATTTATGAAAAATGAAGCTTTTTACCTCTTACCTGCTTTAATAGTGGCTGTCTCTTCCTCCCATGGTCTGTCAAATGTTAAACAGTTCACAGTTTCTAATTTCTTCTGAATGAGCTTCTCATCCTTACAATTTCCTCAGTTTAGCTAGTTATTTTGTGAAATTTACTATATGATACGCTCAACAGTAAGTTCTAATTTTACAGATTATCCTGCTTTCTTTCATTGTTAGGGTGTGAGAAATGCTCTCCTGCAGCTTTTTACATCTTAAGTAAAAGCAGAACTACAGAAGATCATGTTTGATAGCTTTTTTTAAAAAAAATCTACATAAATAGAAAGCAGGGATATCAGCAAAGAGTGAAGTATCTGATGGTGGTATTGAAAATCTTTAAGGTATGAAAAAGGCTGAACAAAGCTATTTTGGATAAAGGAAGAACAAATGAATTAGAGAAATATGGATATTTGCCTGAATAGTGTGACAATGTGTTTGATGCTAGGTATTGTCATGTAAATTGTAATTATAATTTGCCATGACATCAATCTGTAACACTGAAATTTTCTCCAGCATCACTCTTAGGTAAAGCAGAAGTAAGGATGATGAGAGTAGTGGGAACTAAAGATTAATCCAGGTATGAAGGTGTTTCAGTCCAGTTTTTAGAATACTCAGGTGAAAAAGTGTGAAGATACTGACTGAAGTAATTTAGCAAAATATAAGCTTGCTAAAGAAAGAATTGAAGACAAGAAATAGCTGATGATTTGGGAGAAAATGTAGCAGTCAAGTCAATGGCAGAAATAAAACATTTGCAAGATCATTAGAGTTTAGGAGGCAAAAGAACTCAAAGACTAATATTAAGTGAGTTATGCAATGCATGTAGCTTGATGGCAAAACATGGAATACATAGAAAGAGTATGATCCAAGAGATAAAATCTGCAGTGAATGAGAACAAGTGTCAAGGAGGTATACTCATGTACTCTGAGTAATATGGAAAATTGGTGGCCTGGAAGTGTTTTGGGCAGCATGAAAAACTCATGCTTAATCCTAATAATGAGTGAGATGAAGAGTGGCAAAATCAGCCATGTATATTTTGCCCTCAGTGCAAAGAGATGGAGGAAACATTCAGTAAGGACATTGAGGATTCCAGAGTGATCAGTAGATAAAATGAGGAGGGAGAATAGTAACTGATATTTGAGTCAGAGAAGAAACAACACAAGGAATAGGATGAAAATAATTGATAGAGCCTACATATCTGTTACACCCAAAGCCCACCATGATGTGAGGTCTGAGGGGTTTGATGAGTCATTAGTAGTTTTCCCGAAAAGTTCCTCATGGCATCCTTGAACCTGAAAGGCACATCCAACCTGTTCATAGATCTCATTTGTTCTGAATGGTGCTTGCTACAAATGGAGTCATTATGCACATAAAACAGCAACATCAACTAGCTGGCAATCAGGTATAACTACGTATTAAAGAGCAGCACAGCATCCTGTGTTTGGGGGGAAATTCTTCCTTCAATGGAAGGAGGCAACTGTGACTTTTCATACTACCTTCAAGATACAGGAAAAAATGAAGTTTTCCTGGTTTTAGAGTCACTCACTTTTAGTTACTCTCTAAAGTTACATCCTTAACATTAGAGTATTTTGATAAAGAATGTTAGCTATTAGAAGGCTGTATTATTTCTTTTTTATTTTAAAATTTTGGATCACATATTTTTACTTCATCTCATTCCAGGATACAAACACTTTTTTTTTTTCATATTATCTGGAAACTTTGCCAATTCATATAGCTCATCACACCCTCAATATTTATTTCAATCAAGTCTTCACTCTCTTACATACACCAAACTGTAGTCAATATATATGTAATGAAATTGAATTTCTGAGACACTAGATAATTTGCAGAGACACGGGAGCATACTTGTTCACATCACATCCACCAGATAATAATGTGCCTAATGATACTGAGTATGGCTCTGTTCAGCTCAGTTCAGTCACTCAGTCAAGTCCAACTCTTTGTGACCTCATGGACTACAGCACAACAGTCTTCTCTGTCAACTAGCAACTCCCAGAACTTATTCAACTCTTATCCATCAAGTCGGTGATGCCATCCAACCATCTCGTCCTCTGTCGTCCCCTTCTCCTCTCGCCTTCAATCTTTCCCAGCATCAGGGTCCTTTCAAATGAGACAGTTCTTCGCATCAGGTAGGCAAAGTATTGGAATTTCAGCTTCAGCATCAGTCCAGTCCTTCCAATGAATATTCAGGACTGATTTCCTTTAGGATGGACTAGTTGGATCTCCTTGCAGTCCAACGGACTCTCAAGAATCTTCTCCAACACAATTCAAAAGCATTAATTCTGCGGTGCTCAGCTTTCCTCATAGTCCAAATCTCACATCCATACATGACTACTGGAAAAACCATAGCTTTGACTGGATGAGCCTTTGTTGGCAAAGTAATGTCTCTGCTTTATAATATGCTGCCTAGGTGGGTCATAGCTTTTCTTCCAAGTGGCAAGTATCTTTTAATTTCTTGGCTACGGTCACCATCTGCAGTGATTTTGGAGCCCAGAAAAAATAGTCTCTCACTGTTTCCATTTTTCCCCATCTATTTGCCATGAAGTGATGGGACCGGATGCCACGACCTTAGTTTTCTGAATGTTGAGCTTTCAGCCAACTTTTTCACTCTCCTCTTTCACTTTCATCAAGAGGCTCTTAGTTCTTCTTTGCTTTCTTCCATAAGGGTGGTGTCATCTGCTTCTCTGAGGTTACTGATATTTCTCCCAGCAATCTTGATTCCAGCTTGTGCTTCATCCAGCCTGGAATTTTGCATGATGTACTCTGCATATAAGTTAAATAAGCAGGGTGACAATATACAGCCTTGACATATTCCTTTCCCAATTTGGAATCAGTCTGGTGTTCCATGTCCAGTTCTAACTGTTGCTTCTTGACCTGCATATGGATTTCTCAGGAGGTAAGAAAGGTGGTCTGGTATTCTCATCTCTAAGAATTTCCACAGTTTCTTGTGATCCACACAGTCAAAGGCTTTGGTATAGCCAATAAAGCAGAAGTAGATGTTTTTATGGAACTCTCTTGTGTTTTTGATGATCCAATGTATGTTGACAATTTGATCTCTGGTTCCTCTGCCTTTTCTAAATCTAGCTTGAACATCTGGAAGTTCACGGTTCACATATAATTGAAGCCTTGCTTGGGGGATTTTGAATTAGGAATTATTTAGCTAGCGTGTGAGATGAGTGCATTTGTGCGGTAGTTTGAGCAATGCCTGTATTTGCAATTGGAATGAGAACTGAACTTTTCCAGTTCTGTGGCCACTGTTCAGTTTTTCAAATTTGCTGGCATATTGAGTGCAGCACTTTCACAGCATCATCTTTTAGTATTTGAAATAGCTCAACTGGGATTCCATCACGACCACTAGCTTTGTTCATAGTGATGCTTCCTAAGGCCCACTTGACTTCGCATTCCAGGATGTCTGGCTCTAGTTGAGTGATCACACCATCGTGGTCATCTGGGTCATGAAGTTCTTTTCTGTACAGTTCTTCTGTGTATTCTTGCCACCTCTTCTTAATATCTTCTGCTTCTGTTAGATCCATACTGTTTCTTTCCTTTATTGTGCCCATCTTTGCATGAAATATTCCCTTTGTATCTCCAATTTTCTTGAAGAGAACTCTAGTCTTTCCCATTCTATTGTTTTCCTCTATTTCTTTGCTTTCTGAGAAAGGCTTTCTCACCTCTCCTTTGTATTCTTTGGAATACCAAGCAGAGACATTATTTTGCCAACAAATGTCCATCTGGTCAAGGCTATGGTTTTTCCAGTGGTCATGTATGGATGTGAGAGTTGGAACTGTCCGACTCGATGGGCATGAGTTTTTTTTTTTTTTTTTTTATTAGTTGGAGGCTAATTACTTCACAACATTTCAGTGGGTTTTGTCATACATTGATATGAATCAGCCATAGATTTACACGTATTCCCCATCCCGATCCCCCCTCCCACCTCCCTCTGGGAAGACCCAGGGCATGAGTTTGAGTAAACTCTGGGAGTTGGTGATGGACAGGGAGGCCTGACGTGCTGAGATTGACGGGGTCTCAAAGAGTCTGACATGACTGAGCGACTGAACTGAACTGAACTGTTGTCCAAGTGATCAATTTGATTAGTTTTCTGTGGCTGTGGTTTTCATTCTGTCTGCCCTCTAATGGAGAAGGATAAGAGGATTATGGAAGCTTCCTGGATGGGAGAGACTGAGTGGGGGCAAATTGGGTCTTGTTCTGATGGGTGGGACCATGCTTAGTAAATCTTTAATCCAATTTTCTGTTGGTGGACAGGGCTATGTACCCTTCCTGTTGTTTGACTTGAGGCCAAACTATGGTGGAGGTGATGAAGATAAGCAACCTCCTTTGGGCACACACTGCTACACTCAGTGGTCCCAACCCTGCAGCAGGCCACCACCAACCTACGCCTCTGCTGGAGACTCCTGTACACTCATGTGCAAGTCTGGGTCAGTCTCCTTTGGGGCCACTGCTCCTTTCTTTTGGATCCGAGCATGCACAGGGTTTTGTACCCTCCAAGAATCTGTTTCCCCAGTCCTGTGTAAGTTCTGGTGGCTCTGTGTGGGTTAATTGTGACCTCCTCCAAGAGGGCTTATGCCATACCCAGGTCTTCTGCACCCAGAGCCCCCGTCCCTGCAGCAGGCCACTGCTGACCCATACCTCCACACGAGACACTCAAACACTCAAAGGCAGGTCTCACTCCATCACTGTGAAGTCACAGGTTTTATTTGAGTCCTCCGAGCATCTCTGGTGGGTATGGGGTTTGATTCTAACCATGATTTCGCCCCTCCTACCATATTGCTTGGGCTTCTCCTTTGCCCTTGGATGTGAGGTATATTTTTTTGGTGGGAATCCAACACTCTCCTGTCGACAGTTGTCCAGCAGTGAGTTGTTTCCCCAGCCCTAGAGTTCCTAGAGTTCTCTAGTCCTAGAGTTGTTCCTCAGTCTAGAGAATGGCTCTAGAACATGGAATATTTCATATATTGGTAAATACTCAACATTAAGGCCATATATTTGTAGCTATCTTTCTGAAAGGTGTGCTAGCCTTATCTGTAATAAGGATGTAGCACAGCAATTAATGAGCTGCTTAGATCTGTCAAGATTCTACTTCACGGAAACAATGCCACTATCATTAAAAATCTTGGGGACCAGTTATCAATTCTCCCAGATACCAGTTGTGAATTCAGTAAAATCCCAGTCAAAACTTAAAGGATTTATTGTGAAAATAAGACAAGATAGTTCTGAAGTTTTTAGGAAATCAAGGTAATTTTGAAGAAAAAAGAGAAGACTTACCCTAGCTAACAGCAAGATTTGTAACAAAATTATCCTATTAAAATAGGCTGGAGAAGTGAGTGGAGTAGTGAATCAGAAAAGGAAATTTAGAAATAAACCTGCATATAAGCAGGCATTAAATACATGATAAAAGTGGAATTACAGAGCAGTAGAAATAGGAAGATAATTTCAATAAATGGCTCTATGTCAACTGGATACCCTTATTAAAAAGACAAACAGGGAATACCTTCTACATTAAAACACATAGAAAACTCAGATCCCTGTTGATTGCAGATTACTGTATATGACAAAAAACTTTCTGATTGGAAAGAATAAAAATTATTCAAATATTTCAAGTTCATTATACTTAAGAATCTCTGAATACCAAAACACTCATTCTGTTGAAAGCACCCCTGAGAAAAGATAAAACTTAAACAAGGCACTGTTCTTTATAAGCCTGAGAGCAAGAACCAAGAATGAAAAGGCCAGCCACAGCCTTGGAGAAGATATTTCAACACATGTAACTTTCAAGAAGGCTGTATTCAGAAATAAAAACAACTCCCACAATTCAGTAACAGAAAGAACACAGGTTTAAATAGTCATTTCCCAATAAGAATGTCCACAATACATATGAATACAAATAAAACAATGCTCAAGACCATCAGTCATTTCAGAAGTGCAAATTAAAACCAAAACAAGAACTTCTGCATACCCACCAGAATGCTTTAAAGTAAAAAGCATTCAAAACAAGTGTTGGTAAAAATATGAGGGAAGGATGCAAATATAAATTTAAAACTCTACTTTGGAAAACTGTTTGGCTAATATCGACTAATGTTTAAATATGCATACCTTACTACATATGTTCAACATAAATGTATATATATGAGCTCAAAAGATATGTGCAGCATTGCCTTTAGTTGGTAACATTATATGTAACTGGAAACAATGAAATTTTTCTTAATTAGACTAGATAAATGAATTTTAGTATATTGACTGTATATTCAGTGATGAAAATGGATAAAGTTCTCTAACATAATAATATGGGTAAATCTTACATACATGATGTAAATCTTACATACATACAAGGAATCAACTACCAAAAAAAAAAAAATAGAGGAAAACAGAAGGGAGGAAGGAAGAAAGGAAGGAGGAATAAGACACATAAAATTAAAAACAGGCAAAAATAGTCCATGCTAGTGGATATGTTGGGGGAAGAGGAAGGTGAGGAGAATTAAAGGAGGTTTTGGGGGTTCTGGTCATGTTCTATTTCTTGCCTTGGTGTGGATTACACAGGTGTGTTCAATAAAATAATTCATCCATCTATATACACTTATGATTTGCAAACTTTACCTGATGTTATCTTTCAATAAAAGCTCAATTTAAAATGTGCATTTCAGAACTACAAACTCAATTAAAATATGTGAAAGTCAGGGTTTAATTTCTGGGGAGCTACATAGTGCCTAAGCCCTAATTACTCATTTCCTTTAGACACAGATTAGATGGTTTATTGCTTAGCTTTCATCAATAGTTTTAATTTTGTTCTTTTCTCTCCTAATTGAATGTAGACTCACCTGGCTTCAGTCCAATAAGCAACTCATTAAAGCTAAAGATTCTCTGTTCTCAGCATATCTGCTGATTTACAACTCCTCTCAATTTTATGAAGTTAGTGATACCTTGGCTTTTTCCCCAGCAACAATATTTAAAAATTTCTGCATAATTATATAAGCACAGTATAATATTTTAATATTTCTATTGAATGCAAACCCAGTGATAAATAAAGCCACTGACTGTATTGGTTATCGGGAGGCTGAACCAATATACGATAATAAAAACCAGCCATGTCTTAGCTGATATATGGAATTTTGCATGCAAAAATAATAATAATGATGTTGTAACTTATTAAAGTATGAGTTATTCAAAAAGCAGACTGTACCAACATTAAGGACCCCTTCTATTTAAAAAATAGTTTTATAATAAATTTTATTTCCAATATCTACATGCACTATTTCCTTGACTCAATGCCTGGTCTATAAACATACTATTTATATCTTGTTCAAATAAACTGAAAAAAACAAGAGCTTTTCTGGTCATAATGAGTAATTGTTTCTCTCGAGGGATAAAGAAAATTGACTTGTTTTTAGTTTTTTCCCTTTTCCCTAAACTTGATATACCTTAATACCTTATGTTTTCCTAAATTTAGAATATGACTATTAATATCATATTTCTCAACATTTTCTAATCTTCAAACAGGAGGAAAAGGTTTATAAACTGTTTTGAACAATGACTAATAACATTATTCTATAAGAATTTGTTAAAATAAACCAAGATATAAGTAGGATAAAATAAAATCACCCTTCACATGGGGAGGGGGGATCGGGATGGGGAATACATGTAAATCCATGGCTGATTCATGTCAATGTATGACAAAACCCACTACAATATTGTAAAGTAATTAGCCTCCAACTAATAAAAATAAATGAAAAAAAATTAAAAAAAATAATAAAATCATCCTTCATATGGGAACATCGTAAGTTAGTTTTGGACTCTATGGGCCTAGAAAGGGCTTCCCAGTGGCTCAATGGTAAAGAATCCATCTACAACACAGGAGACCCAGATATGATCGGGAAGATCTGGAAGAAGGCATGGTAACTCGAGTATTCTTGCCTGGAGAATCCCATGGACTAGAAATGTTAAAGCTGACTCTCACGGTTTCAAGAGGGCTTCATTTAGTTAATGGTGTTTTGACTATTAGGACCTCTTCTATAGTCATTTTCATCACTTTAACTATGATTTCTGCTTTTAGTTTTATATTTTAATAAGCCATAATAGTCCCCCACCCACTTTCTAAATATTTAGAATTCTTATTCTAAATAAATATTTATTCATTTAGAGTAAATGTTTATTACTTTGTAATTCTAGGTTTGATCTTTTTTCTGTCTACATTTTTGTTGGAGTTTGTGATAAGACAGGCCAGTCAAGTTTCCTCTGTTAACTGAAAAAAAAATTGTTCCAGCAATATTTTTTTCATATCTTTCTTACACCCTTGTTTTGAAATGCCAGATTTACATAAAATAAAGATACCTCTCTGTGTTTCTATGATTTGGGGATCTATTTTTCCTGATCTGTTTATTTATGGGTAAGAAATATACTAACTTTAATTATTTTTGCTTTGAACTATATCTTAATATTCCCCATCTACTCTTGGCAACATTTAAAACCTTCTGCTATTTTTCAGCCTATTTTGTGATGATCTTTAGAATCTTCTGATCTGAGTCTTATAGAATGACTAGGAGTGACCAGATGAGGATGGCAAAGTCAGTGTCAGACACAGGATGTCTTGGATGCAAAGGCCCTAATACAAGAGATCATGCAACTCTCTGAGAACTGCAAATGGTAAAGCATGTACCCACTGAATAATTTAACAAGGGGAATGGCACAAGATGTGCTGGACAGATGATCAGGAGCAGATCATATAAACATTTGGAGGTTAGTTTCCAAGGCAAACCATTCAACATCACAGTAATCCAAGTCTATGCCCCAACCACTGACACCAAATAAGCTGAAGTTGACTGGTTCTATGAACCTGCAACATTTTCTAGAACTAACACCAAAAAGATGTCTGTGTCACCATAGGGGGTTGGAATGCAAAAATAGGAAGTCAAAAGTTACCCAGAATAATAGATAAGTTTGACTTTGGAGCACAAAATAAGGCAGGCAAAGACTAATGGAATTTTGTCAAGAAAACATGCTGGTCATAGCAAGCAACCTTTTCCAAAAACCTAAGAGATGACTCTACACATGGACATCACCAGATGGTCAATACTGAAATCAGGTGGATTATGTTCTTTGCAGCTGAAGATGGAGAAGCTCTACATAGTTAGCAAAAGCAAGACCTGGAGCTGACTGTGGCTCAGATCAACAGCTCCTTATTGCAAAACTCAGACTTTAATTGAAGAAAGTAGGGAACAACCACTAAACCATTCAGGTATGACCTAAATCAAATCCCTTTTGATTATACAGTGGAGGTGACAAATAGATTCAAAGGATTAGGTCTGGTAGACAGAGTGCCTGAAGAACTATGGATAGAGGTTCATAACATTGTACAGAAGGCAGTGACCAAACCATTCCAAAGAAAAAGAAATGCAACAAGGCAACGTGGTTGTCTGAGGAGGACTTAAAAATAGCTGAGCAAAGAAGAGAAGGGAAAAGCAAGGAAGAAAGGGAAAGATATACCCAACTGAATGCAGAGTATCAGACACTCTTGTACAAGTAGCTTAGTAGAAGGGAGGGAATAGATGAAGGTGTTATTTAGGGTGAAATTAAGGGAGGGAAGAGATTTTAAATGTGAGAGACATGAGTATGTTCTATGATTCAGAGAATGAGGAACCTGTGGTAATAGAGGTGACGATAAAGCCAAGAAAGAGTGATGAATGTGCCAAGTTTTAAGGTGAAAGATGGATTAGATTTGGGCCAAAAAAAAATATAACACTTCTACTAAATTAGGAAAAAGGAAAAGAAGAGATGACTTTCAAGAAGTTGAAAAGTCTATCTATTGGACTCTTATTTTCTCCATAAAATAGGCAGGGAGGCCCAGGGAGGAAAAGGAGAAACACAAGAATCAATTTTGGAAAATGGAAAAATTGAGGTGATTAGAGACAGACTGAATGAATGCCAAGTGTTATTAAGGCCCAGCTGAAAACAGAGGTGATGTATTTTATGACAGAAGGATAAAACTCTTATTTTGTATAATCACTTACTGCCACGTGTTTTTATCTTTATCCTGGGCCTTAAAACATTTTCCTGGCACTGAACACATTGGATAGGCAAGTCCATACAACGCTGTGTACTGGTAATGCTATCATTTTCAGTTAATGTATTTACTCCTTTAAAATATGGTTTATTTAAAAGACTTTCTTAACTGGTCAATGCTAATTATTAGAACATCATTTCACATGTCACAGACAAAATGTTGCTGAGAAGGAAAGGTAAATGTCCTACCCTTAGTTATCATATCAACCATTTTCATAAAAATAGCAACCTATTGTTTATAAACACTGTGAATGCCTGAATTTTCATGAGCTACAGTCCATGCAGTCACAAAGATTCGGACATGACTGAGCAGCTAACACTTTCACTTTTATTACACAATCTATTGCTAATAAACACTGTGAATATCTGAATTTTACCTATATTATGATAGGCAATTAAGGACTACATATAAAGTTTCATTGCACATAAAGGGATTAACGTTACATATTGAAAGAGTCATCGATAAATCTAGAAATAATCATATGGTATCTACACTTCAAAAGTCATCATCCAAACAATAAGCATACTGGGCAATGTTCTCATTTGAAAAAAATATATCCTGCCAGATTTATTCCATTATATTAGAATTTTCTCAGAAAAAAATGTATTGCATTGTAAAATTTAATGGAATAATGGACAAAGACCTAACCTAAGATTGAAATACATTTTTACTGTAATAACATTTTCCACTTATGATGTAATTTTATTTCTAAGAGCTTAGAAAGCAAGTGTATAAGAAAATATCTATATTTTCAGCAAATAAAGGGGAAATTTCTAACCTAATGATTCTTAAATGTGTACTTTAACTTTTTGTAATATTATCTGAAATTAGCTTAGTATAGCAATTATTGTTGATTAGGTACAGAGTCACGCATCATTCAACCTTTGAAATATATATATATATATATATTTACAAATTTCTCATCAACTAAACAAATTCCATCAGCACAAAGACTTCAAGAACTTTTCCACTCTCAGATCATTCAATGTATTTCACTGGCTTGCATTTAAGCTCATGTGTAAAGCAGGGGCACTACACCCTTCCTGAGAGACATGAAATGACTCATGATAAAATACAGCGCAGGAGTACTGTTTCATTGCATAGAACTATCAATACAGACATGCCCCCAGGCTTATAAACACCATGCTCCAGAACGTAGCATGTAAGTCAGACTCTGGATTGCAAAGCCGCTCTATGTACTTTCCTACTGCCCTTAGTCACGCTTCTTCCAGTTTGACAGCACAGCATCCAGAAAAAAGTCTGGATACCTGAACACCTGTTAGCATCACCCAGCCTCAGAAGGTGCCTTCCCCATGTTCAAGACTGGGACTGAATATTGCTAATGTAATATAAGACGGATGCCTGAGGCAGTCTTGGGAAGCCAGATAAGCTCTCTCAAAATCCAGAATCTCAGAATAACAGATGAAAGGGGGGAACACAGGCCTGGATAGGAGGTGGAGATAGTCTCTCAAAATATTTGTTTCACACCAGTGATTTTCAGTGGTCTATCTGCCACAATATGAGTAAGGATTCCCCACCTGGGGGCCACCTGAAAGCATAATCTTCCCAAATACGTAACACAAAGTGTGTACCCAAGTGGAGGAAAAGGCAGAGGACTATGTGTTCTCTGCATACACATGGTGATTTGCAAGGCTGAAGGGGTGGGGATGATGGGAATATCCTGGGTGACCACTGAGTTCTTCAGACTAGCTTCTACAATTTCTATTTTCCAGCTCAGAACTTCTATCCAAGATTTGGCACAACAATTTTGGTACCCTAAGTTACCTGTTTTCTCTACGAATGATATATTTGCAGCTACCATCCAGTATTCTTTTTAAGAAAAGCATAAATAGGTGTTACAATTTTCAGAAGCTACCCTACTGAATATTTGAGAATCTGAAGACAGTCTGCAGCTTTATTCTACTTTCCACTGAATCCTCTGCCCAGAGGCAGGTGATGACTGCAGAGTACCAGATCCAATTTCTCTACACTTGACTCAAATGCTACCATTTAGCTATAAAAATTCCAGGGGTTCATAGGAGACATTAAAAATAATATTTAAAAAGTTTATTTCTAATACCTTTCCCCTTATTGTAATATTTCCTTATAGTGTCTTTCCTTATAGCTCCCGATGTCTGTAAATGTAGAAACAAATCTGGAATTCTGATTTTAACATGATTTATTTGTTTCATATTGAAACAGAGAAAACATATCTGTTTTACGATTTCTTTCATGTTTCCTTCTTTCCTTCCTTTTTAAAATTTTCCTTCCTTTTGCTTTTCCTCCCTCCTTTTCATTTCCTTCTTTCTGTCAGAGCTACTGACAAGATCAAGTAATTTTCCTGATGCAGTATATTTCTGTCAAACACATATAACACTGAGAAACACCCATCAATCACTAAGTTCACAATTTCATGGGCGACTTCCATTCTCTCTACTTGGAAATTTACTGAAAAGGAATTCATATACTAGTTCTGTAACTGTTCATATTATTTAAAAACAGATGTAGAAAACAACCATAAGAGTCTACTGTCCCTTGTCCAGATTTGGGTTTAGGTTATATATTTTAGTATAGTAATGCTTTAGCATAGTAATATTGCAGCAAAGTAGTGCTCAAAATTCTCCAAACCAGGCTTCAACAGTACGTGAACCGCAAATTTCCAGATGTTCAAACTGGATTTAGAAAAGGCAGAGTAACCAGAGATCAAACTGTCAACATCTGTTGGATCAAACAAAAAAGCAAGAGAGTTCCAGAAAAACATCTACTTCTGCTTTATTGACTATGCCAAAAGCTTTGACTGTGTGGATCAAAACAAACTGTGGAAAACTCTTAAAGAGATGGGAATACCAGACCACCTGACCTGCCTCCTGAGAAATCTGTAGGCAGGTCAAATGGCAAGTTAGAACTAGACATGGAATAGACAGGTTCCAAATCGGGAAAGGAGTATGTCACGGCTGTATATTGTCACCCTACTTTTTAACTTATATGCAGAGTACATCATCCAAAATTCCAGGGTGGATGAAGCACAAGCTAGAATCAAGGCTGCTGGGAGAAATATCAATAACCTCAGATATAGATACCTCAGATGGCACAACCCTTATGGCAGAAAGCGAAGAAGAACTAAAGAGCCTCTTGATGAAAGTGAAAGAGGAGAGTGAAAAAGTTGGCTTAAAACTCAACATTCAGAAAACTAAGATCATAGCATCTGGTCCCATCACTTCATGGTTAAATAGATGCAGAAACAATGGAAACAGTGAGAGACTTTTATTTTTGGGGGGCTCCAAAATCACTGCAGATGGTGACTGCAGCCACGAAATTAAAAGACACTTGTTCCTTGGAAGAAAAGCTATGACCAAACTAGACAGCATATTAAAAAGCAGACACATTACTTTACCAATAAACGTCCATCTAGTCAAAGCTATGGTTTTACCAGTAGTCATGTACGGATGTGAGAGTTGGACCATAAAGAAAGCTGAGTGCTGAAGAATTGATACTTGTAAACTGTGATGTTGGAGAAGACTCTTGAGAGTCCCTTGGACTACAAGGAGATCCAACCAGTACATCCTAAAGGAAATCAGTCCTGAATATTCATTGGAAGGACTTATGCTAAAGCTGAAACTCCAATCCTTTGGCCACCTGATGCAAAGAACTGACTCATTGGAAAAGGCCCTGATGCTGGGAAAGATTGAAGGCGGGAGGAGCAGGAGACAACATAGGATGAGATGGTTGGATGGCATCACCCACTTAATGGACATGAGTTTGAGTAGGATCCAGCAGTTGGTGATGAACAGGGAAGCCTGGCACGCTGTAGTCCTTGTAGTCACAAAGAGTCAGACATGACTGAGTGACTGAAGTATTGATTATCTTCACTTTTCTGCCACCATAGTGATCCAAAGTAAAAATAAAGTTAAATTATAAATTAAGAGAAAGTCATCCGAGTTCTGATTTTCCTCATGGTGACTAATTTGATGTGCTTTGTGTTTGGATATAGATAGTCTTTCAAAGAGTACCTAATTTTGTGTAATGGTGCCCTAAGCTAGTGTTGAGTCTATTCATTGGGTTACCTAGCTTGGTTACCATTCTTTCAGCATTACTCATTGCTAGCGGAAAGAGTTGGTTTAGACCTATGATTTTTTGCCTCCTCCAGATAAACCAATTCTTCATTGCCCAAAATTATCTTTTGTAGGTTTTTGACATATTTATAGACCAATCAGTACATATTCGTTAAGTGTCTAATGAAGGAAACACATTGTAATAAGTACTACATGCACGACTATATATGTGTGTATATATATATATATATATATATATATATATGTATAGTCGTGCATGTAATACCTATATATACACACACACATATATATATAATATACATTATACATATATGTGTGTAAGGAAAACTAAGGAAAAGGGGGCATATATCTATTAAATTGCTGAAATGCTTAGGAAGCATGGGAAAATCAAACACAGCGTAACTAGTGCAGGGATGAATCAGCTAAATGAAAATGAACAATAAAGGCTTCAGGAATTAAAAAGGGAATAAAATTCACTGTAGATTCTGTTTCTTATGGAGAAATTCAGGTTTGATTCATCTCGAAAGATAATTAAGGTATTTTTTAGATTAAAAAATGGGCCAAATGTTCATGGTATCTAAGACGTATGGGCAAAGAGAATACATAATCATATTTGAAGGCTGGTAAATGATTAGTTGAAATGAAGGCTTTTAATAGGTGGATAGCAAGAGACAAGTTTATTAAATAGGTTAGTTTGCAGGGCCTCAACTACACTGCTAAGGAAATCTACTATAAATGACAAACCACTGAAGTCTTTCAGCAAGAGAATGACAAGATTGAAACAGGGTTTCCAGACTGGCTTGGTGACGAGGTGCAGTGCACATTGGGAGTTGGAAGATTGGGCTAAATCATCCTCACTGGTTGTCATGCTCTATACTAGAAAGCTTTGGAACAAAAAGTCATAAGTTCCCTTTCGGTATCACCTGATAGTTTGAGAGCTCCCTATCTCATCAGCATGACGTACTCAACAACACAAACTCCTCTTGACAGCAGAAATCAGATCAGGAAGGTTTGCCCAAGCTATTCCACATGTTCACAACTTACCCATCTCTGAATGAGCCAGCCACACCCAGAAAATTAGACAAGAATAGAGCTGGGCAATTTCAATATATTTTCCTTATGAATTTAACCACTGAGTTACATGAAGATGTTATATGAAGATTTATAAGGATTTATGAAGATTTCATACTATGATTGGTTCCTTCCTGTAGTCAATATAAGCCAGGTCACTTTATGTGTTTCTCAAACTCATTCCCCTTAACTTTTAAATAACAATCAATTATATATATCTGTAATGAATAAAAACCAATTAAGGCTGCCATTCTTCTTTCAATTAGGTTCTCTAATGCTATAAATACGATCCTAGCCTTCTAAGAGTTCATGGACTCACTGAGTATTGTTACATGATGTAGTAGACAAAGCTATTAACTGTTCTCCAAATTTGGAGATTTGTAAAGTTCGGAGAGATATCAATTTTTTTACAGGGACTTTGACAACTGGAATCTAGTAATATATTTTCTAAAGCATTTTATATTACTAAAAATAATTTAAATCTAACCTCATTTACATTGGGTTTTGGTTTTTGCTGGTGGGGTTTTGTTTTGGTTGAGAATTAGAGATCACTGCTGAATGATGAATTCAGCAGTCTGTAATATTTTATGACCCTTACTTTGAGGCACAAGTTTAATGTGAAGAATTAAATTTTGAAATAGTTAAAGTTTTAACATTATGAATGTAATAATGGTCTCAACATATGTTTAAATCCTAGGTTTTAATGATAAACTTCCCTGAAAGACTGATTCATTGTTTGATATGGATTAGCCTCTATCTCAAGGATTTTACTATAGCTTCCCCAACATTTACTTTATCATATGTGAAAGATGGTTCAGATGCATTTCTTAGGAAATTTTTCTTCTTCTTGCTATTATATGCCCTTTGTACTAATATTAATTATACAAGTGATTCTATTAAATTTGACTAATGATTGTGTTCTAATTTCTTACATATTGCTGAAGGCACATCTGTAATACATTATTCAAAATACACTGCCAACTTTTAACAGTGAACTCATCTTAAATGTGACATGCAATATTCCTATTCGTGATACTTGAATCATTTTAATGGCACAGTATCATCAGTACTGAATCTAAACCACTTGCTGATATTTGATTCTAAGGCATAAAAAACAAAACTAAGCATGAGCACAACTAACCAATGAATCATTCGATCATCACCGTGATTCCAGGATTTGATACCTAACAATAGAAATGTAATAATTGTTCCTCAGCCCAGTATTCCTGATAATAAATGTGAATCCCCTTTTTCTTTCTTCTCTTTCTTCCAATGTTAAACATTGTATAGTAGTGTCATTATAAAAAAAGAAGAAAATGCAAAAACATTGGAATGATCTGTTGAAATTTTCTGACAGGAGAGAGTTTTAGATGACAAAATGAACAAAAACATTATTTTGATCATTATTTCTACTAATAATTCACAAAAGATTGAGTACTATAAATATATTAACTGGTAATTATTTTCTAAATTTGTATCTATTTTAATTTTTAAATATAACATATACTGTATAATGCTTATCAAGTATCAGATTTTAAATGCCCCTATGTGCAGTAGATATTTTAATTTTTTTTAGGCCTTGCAACAACTCTCTGGGACAAGCAGTATAACTACCCCCATATTATTATGAGAAATCTAAGCACTGTGAGATTAGGTAACATGTCCAAGGGTAGTGATCACTAAATAGCTGAGCTAAGATTCAAACAGTCAGAGTAGACTTTGGGCTTTAACCTGTGGACTATGTTGACTCTTTACACATTCAAATTGCAATAATTTCTTAATCATAAACAAACATATAAGTGAATAAAATCCATAAATAGATATCACTGTGCCATTAGCTCTGGTTTCTCTATTTTCTTTCAATGGACAGGCTTGCTAACTATCTCTTTGAAAACCACATCAAGCAAAATAAAAAAAAAGAAACTTGTACTTTAGTTTTTTTCTCACCATCAGACTTGAGTTTTCCTTTAGGATTATTTTGTTTACTTTATCTAATGTTTCTTGTTTTGTTTTTATGTTTATTTGTTTTTGTAATTACTAATTATGGTAAAATGCACATAACATACATCTACCATCTTAACCATGTTAATATGCACAGTTCAGTAGTGGTAAGTACACTCACACTGCTGGACAGTCAATCTCCAGAATGCTTTTATCTTGCAAAACCAAGACTCTCCACTTCTCCCTTCCTCCAGCCCCTGGAACTACCATTCTACTTTCTGTCTCTATGAATTTCACGACCCAGTAAACTTCACATGAGTGAGATCATACAGTATTTGTCTTTTTGTGACTTGCTTATTTCACCTAGAACAACAGTCTCAATGTGCAACAATCCATGTTGTAGCATACTACCAGAATTTCCTCCCTTTTTAAGACTGAAAAATATTTCGTTGCATGAATATACATTGCATTTTTTAGTCCATTCATTTCTTGATGGACACATGAGTGGCTTCCTATCATTCGTTTTTTAAAGAACTTTTACATTCCATGTGCTTTAGCTGATACCTGAAAATCTCTTGAAACACAAAATTTTACCTTTAATTGTATGTCCCCAATTTGGAGTCACAATACACTGGAGAGTCTGGGATAAATGAGAATTGAGATTTCTCTAATTTATGGACCTTTAGTAACAGTTTTAAAAGTCAAACGTATGCTTTAAGATTTGAAAAAAGAAACATATGCTACCTTTAGAATAGATCATCAGTAATGATTTGACTATATATTTTTCTGTAAATTTAAGCAATGTCAAAGAAATCCACATAAACTGTAATTGATTTCAAGGGATGAAACTAAACAGGTGGTAGGAGGGGCTTAAGTTCTAGTTCTATAAATTCTTAAGCTAACTGATCTAGAATAAACACCTAAACTTCTACTTTATAATTTGTAAAATAGAAGTTTGGACCAGAAGCTCCCTTTGGCTGTCTTACTTCATGAATTGCCTTTGATCAGTCCCTTGCTCAAAGGGCCCATAAATTGAGATTTACAGTGTCTCTCAAAAGTATGAAACTCACCCAATATCTATTCTCTGGGAGAACAAATTTTGACTGAGCAAAACAAAAATCTAAATCAAGGAGAACTTCTGCAATATAAATTTACATCCAGAAAATGAATATATGCAGACAGGAAATATGAGGCAATGATTACAAAACGAAAATCATGGATACTCCTCAATGGAAAAGGTATGTCCTCCAACTTGAAAGAGAGGTAGATTTTCAAGTCCAGCCTCAGCTTCTGGTCAGCACTCCTCTCCCACGGGCCTCCCTTCTTCACAGGCCACATACATACATTTTGGACATGGGAACTGGGCCATAATTTTGTCTGTAATTCTAGACTTTACTTTCAAAATGGGAATTTTCAAGGGAGCAACTTGAATGCAGTATGCTTTCGGAAAGTTCTAAAGGTTAAGTGCAGTATCAAGGAATTTTAAAGCCAAGGGACTTCTGAGTTGTCCCAAAGTATCTATTCATCATGAGTCTATCATTTAATCCCAGGGCTCCAACAATCTATATTGCATATGAAAAGTAATTTCTTTTTTTTTGTCCCCCTAGGACCTAGTCAAAAATCTGTACAGTATTTCCAAAAAACACATTCTAGTTCCTTCTGACATCCAGTTTCAGATTTTCATTTGTGTTATGCCTTGCAATACAGAGATAATATTTTCAAACTTGAAAGCTTGCAAATTTTGAAGCAGGGACTAAAATCCTGCTTCTTTAGTCTTGTTTACACCAAGTTCATAACAATACCAGTTTTCAAGTGTCGTGTGCAAGTCAGCAGTCTTTCTATTCTGCTTGGTTAACCCAGTAAGATCAAATCTGTAAGAAAGTCAAACTGTCTTGGAAGCAAACACAAAAATGTAGCTGACCTCACGTTTCACATGAATAGAAGGGTTTCTATGCTTCTCATAAATTTCTAGCAAATACCTTGTGAGAATCTAATGATTTGGTTTGTGTATTTGAATCCATTTGTATCACTAAAAGTTGAAATTTAAATGTCATCATGTGATATTTTAGTACTGTAGAATGAAAATTTCATTTCTCAAACAATAGATTGAACCTCAACAAGTTTGACTTTTCTTTGTACTGCTCCTTCTCTTTGAAATGACTTCCATTTTCCTCCCTGGATCTTTGTAGTTATCCGTCACACTTACAAAAGTAGAACAATTTAAAATATATTTTAGGTACATACCGCTAATAAAACCAGCATTACTTTTATTGGAAGTCAGCATTCCCTCAAACCACTTGTATGATGATACAGCATCTGCAATATAATAGGTAAAACACTGTTAAAAAACAAACAACATGATCAGTGACCAATATGGCAGACAGAATCCCTGTGTCCTTCCTGTCCAAACCAAGATCTCCTTAGAGAGGTCCCTGCCAACCTAGTGTTGTTTTACCACCAAATATGTGCACATGCTCTATGGACACCAACCTGATTATGAAATGTCTGAAAGGAAAAGTTCCCAAGGTTAATAAATATGTATTTGTCTTTGGAGTGTAATAGTGAGAAAACCTGCAATAACCTGATTCTATTTTTCAGGGTCCTAAGAATCAAAGATTTTTCTGAAGCCAGCCTAGCTTCCTGTGGTGCATTTAAAACAGAGTCCTAATAAGGTGGCCCTGGGATAGTTTAGTACTTAATTGAACTCCAGGAAGTTTCAGTCTATTATAGATCTACATTAGCAAGAGAGACCAGGCAAGGCTTTTATAAAAGTGGCATTCAAATAGCTGCAATGCTTTAACAAACTGTCTCTATTTTAAAGCCATTGTGAATGAAAGCGAGATTATTTCTGTGATTGGTCAAGAAGCTAATGCAGTGTGTTGGTTTTAATGTCTGCCTACAAGAGGGATTATTACTTCACATATTTCCTGGGGAGTGATTTTGCCAATGGATCATCAGAAAGTACTTTAAATGTACTTAAAAAATTTTTTTTGATGTGGACCATTTTTAAAGCCTTTGTTACAATGTTTTTCCTGTTTCACGTTTTGTTTCTTGGGCTGGGAGGCACGTGTCATTTTAGTTTCCCAATTAGGGATCAAATCTGTACCCCTGCATGGGAAGGTGTATCTTAACCACGGGACCAACAAGGAAGTCCCTAAATGTGCTTTGAGTGACAGTGCCTTGTGTTAGCTATTGTTATCAACAAAATGTCCTGAATTCTGAGTTTGTACATGATACTAAATAGGGCTTGCCATTAGCTGTTTCTACCTACAACCATTTCTAAAACAGAACCTCACTGACCGAAGACCCCCCAGATAGGAACAAACACTCGAGCTGCTGTTTTCTTGACAGGGAGATACAATATTCCTGCATTAGATCTCTGAATGTCCTTGTTTTGCTATATGACAAGGACAAGTATGTCTTCTCCCCCTTCTGAGTACCTAATGTCATCTGTAAATGAATAAAAATGAAGTAAAGCTCATTAGCAAGTATTGCTTAAAATAATTCCTTTTATGCAAGGCCTTTTCTACAAGATTACTATCATTGTAAAAAACACAGATTTAACCTTAATAGATTCAATTGTAGAATGAGCTAAATTAAGAACTAGTATAGTTTTAATTGCTTAGAAAAAATACATAAGAAACCAAGAGAGAGAATGCTATGACAGGTGAAGTGAGAAGTACAATCCGAAGCATTCTACCACGATCACAGAGGTGCCTCTAGATGTTATTAACAAGCCTATTCCCATTGGTTTTATAAATAACTTAATTTTTATTCAACCTCTTTTTATGTTGTTGGAAAAAGGATGACTAAGAGAGAAAGAGGAAAAAGTATTGATAATTTCAAAACTTTTAATAGAATATACACCTGACATTGATACAGTCAGAATCACTCCAACTTTTATAGACCTAGTGTTGACTAGTGATGAACTAAACACTACAGCTATTTCTAAAGTTGTTGCTATAACCTGAGAAGTCTTTAGACTCCCCCACTATCCTCAGCTAAAAGGCCAACAAGTAAATTACTACCTCAATATATTCACTGAAATGGCTGTGAGATTTAATAGTGGTACCCAAGAGTCTATTTACCTTCAGGACACCTTCATATATATGGAAACTGATTCAATGTGAAAAGAGTTAGGCTTACAGTATTCCCTTACCAGAGGTAGGCACATATTTTTGTAATATTTCTATGTTGTAGATGAGGAACTAAGACACAAAAAGGATTTTATTCTCAGATACACAGCAACTTTAATGGTATAGCCAATGTTAATACGAGGCTTATTATTAATCTGATTCTAAAAGTAACATTTAATTATCTCTTAGGGTGTCAAACCTCCTCCCCCAAATAATGCAGGAGGTTGCCAATAAGAGAAGAGTCTATAAGGTGTCTCAACTCAGGAGACAAAGATTCAGGTTACCTCAAAAGAGTATTCTAGGGACAAGGAAGAGTCAGGGGCTTGCTTATACAGACAAAAAACATGAGGTTGCCAACAGATACCTAATGAGAATTGTGATTGAGTCTGATGTGAGTCAGGAAATATCTGTCCTTAAGGGGCCACAAGTTTAGGATAGGGGTCTGGTAAGTAGTGAGCCTGTCACAAGAACCTGCCAGATATTCTGGATGCCTTCATCAGGTCAAGAGTCAGGTTCTCTTTAGGCTAACAAGTGCATGAGTAACACATCCTTAATGTCTTCTTGGCTCTACTTAGAGAGCTCTCTTAGCAATCCCAACTCCATTCTGGTTTTCATCTCACAAGGGGAAGGCGCACACTGGCGTTCCCCGACCAGTGTTTCCACTGCTAGTACACTTTGCATTTTCTGGCTTTACCACTGGTGCTTTATTGGTATAATGACAGATATCTTTATTCTTTTCTGCAATATGACTTTTTAAACAAAATACTTGATGGTAGGTTATTACATTTAGCTTTTTTTTTTTTTTTTTTAAAGTGAACTTAAATACTGCTGAAGAAAAAAAAATAGACTCTAAGTGAATTTAGAGGGTCAAAAGAAGGCACCACCTTCAGTGCTGGAATATTTCCTTTAATGCAACAGTCAAGAGCATAAAGACACAAAGTTCGCTACTCCACTTGCCCAACAAGATGTAAGGGTAGTGTGTGCCTTTTCTTAATGACATCTATAACGAGTCTCAGAGATAATAGTTTTGCCTTGTGTCTCACTACTTATGGGATATTCCTACTTGGAAATCTTGGGCAACAGCAACAGTGATTCTGGAAAAGATTCCAAAATGTAGTTTAAGCTTTAGAAAAGCAAGCTATGCTATTTCATTAACATTTTTTCTCCAGAGGAGATATCCAAAATATAGTTGGAAGGATTTTAAAAAATGCTGAAGCTGCAATTCAAAAATGTGGTTTTTTTTGAAATCACCGCATAAATACAGATAAACTTTATATTCATCCTTTACTGTTTACTAACTGCATAGAAAGGGGATGTTTACAAGCCCAACAGCTCTCATACTGCGGTTTTGGATACTCCAAGGATAAACAGAAATAATTAAGGTAATTGTTGTTCAGATCCTCTGGCAGCAAAGCACATGTTTATTTTAAGTAATAGATGTTCAAAAAAAAAAAAAAAAGTTTGAAAATGCATGACTCCACCTGAACCACAGTTTCGTAAGGAAAGAAAAAAAGTATCTGCAGCAAGATTTTTATAAGCCTGCAGCAGCCTTTCTTGCCCATGTAAATAGTTTCACCGCAAAGAGCTGAGTCATTGGTTTTTCCAACAATTGGTTCTCACTAACTGAAAAAAAACAACTCCTTTTTTCCCCAGAAGCCAGTGCACTGAGGCTGTTAATTAGAGTGTCAATGGGTGGCATCTGAGACTCAACCAGGCCAAACATTTTACACTGTGGGTAGGGTATCAAATTATCTGAGAGAAGTCTCTGTTAAGTCCTAGCCTGCCAATAACACCCTTAGACCATTTTGGACTGAAGAATGAGGAATTTGAAGGACTATGAAACCACTCTGTAAAATGCTCACAACAGATCAGCAGAAAGCTATGCAGCACAGGTGTGCCTGTAATTGGAAAATGGTCTGTGTTCAATGGCCCCTCAAATTCACTTTCTTCTCAGACACTCCTGTGGGTTTTATAAAGCAGTTCAGGAAACCTAAGTGCTGACTGATCTTTTCTGAATATTTAGGCTTACATATTTCGTGTAGAGTTGAGAGATGGTGTTTTATTGCCCCGCCCCAGCCTTTACATAAAGAGTTGGCATTTCTGTCAGGAAGAACAGGCATCCACAGCTCCATCTATAAGTCTGATTAAAAGCAAAGATTCTGGACACACATGAGGAATTATGGAATATATTATATGAAGAATATATTACAAATGTTATGAACTCTTTTATTTCCAAAGCTATTTTACAACTTTGAGCTAACTGTATTTGCAGAGTAATCCACAGATCAACCCAAAGAATTTGTATTACGTGCTTTATCTGCATACTTATTGCATCGACTAAAAAGTCTCAGATTGATGAACACTGCACCTAATTTCTGTTGATAGGCTGACAGAAATTGTAAAGAATCAGTGAAAGAAAACTATCTTTTCCACATATAGTGGACAGAGTACTTGCCATTTTGCAAGTTCTCTCCTTAGCAAGGTAATACCTTTGTTGGGTGAGCCAGGCTCACTGAATGCTCTAAGAAGCATCTGCTTGTCAGCTGCTAAGGGCAGTTACTATTTGTATATGAAAGAAAACTTGCTCCATCCTAAGCACCTCTTCTCCTTTTTAGCTGCAAGTGATGAGTCTATGAAACCAAAGCTGTTCTCTTACACAGCTAATCTGGACCCACTTGGCTCCTTGAAGACTGAATATTTGGCTGTGCAGAAGAGCCACTCATACAGAGAAATGGTTTTCTGTTGGTCCTTTATTGGACCGGAACCTGGTGGTCTGGAGTCAACAATGAAAAAGTGAAAGAAGGAAAGAGGCTAATATTCCCTGGGTTACGCAGCCGGCTTTCCCGCTCCAGGGAATCAGCCAGAGACAGAGAGACAGAGAGACAGACAGACAGACAGACAGACACAGGGACCCAAGCTCTGATGGAGCAAAGGTGTTTTAATCAACATGGTATGTGCATACATACTGTCTTACAAGGTGGTTATTCTCGTCAAAGATAAAGATTAAAATTCCAGACTTACAAAACATAAGGCGATCCCTATTAAAGAGAGAGAGTTGTAAACAATCACTTTTTACCATATGGTTCATAAGAAGGAAGAGGGTAGTTATCACCATATTGAAAAACTAACGAAGGAAATACCTGGATTCTTCAGCCCCAGGAAAGGTGTACCTCTCCTCTTAATTCCTGAATAATCAGGAATTAATAAGGACCAGAGGATTTCTGACAGATCCAAAACAGCACACAGGAAGACTCCTGTTAAATGCTTCCTGACAGTTTTCTCTGAAAAAATACCTCAGCTCTAAAGAAGACAGCATTATGGAGAAACTTCTCACCATATTAAATATTTGCTTCGGTGCACAGGTACGTACGATATATTGTAATGATCAAATTACATCAAAAATATCAATAACCTCAGATACACAGATGACACCATCCTTGTAACAGAAAGCAAAGAAGAACTAAAGAACCTCTTGATGAAAGTGAGAGAGGAGAGTGAAAAAACTGGCTTGAAACTCAACATTCAAAAAACGAAGATTACGGTATCCGGCCCCATCACTTCATGACAAATAGATGGGGAAACAATGGAAACAGTGAGAAACTTGCTTTTTTGGGCTCCAAAATCACTGCAGATTGTGACTGCAGCCATTAAATTAAAAGACGTTTGCTCCTTGGTAGAAAAGCTATGACCAACTAGACAGCATATTAAAAAGCAGAGACACTACCTTTCTGACAAAGGTCTGTCTAGTCAAAGCTATGTTTTTTTCCAGTAGTCATGTATGGATGTGAGAGTAGGACTATAAAGAAAGCTGAACATTGAAGAATTGATGGTTTTGAACTGTAGTGTTGGAGAAGACTATTCAGAATCCCTTGGACTGCAAGGAGATCCAACCAGTCAATCTTAAAGGAAATCAGTCCTGAATATTCATTGGAAGGACTGATGCTGAAGCTGAAACTCCAATACTTTGGCCACCTGATACAAAGAACTGACTCACTGGAAAAGATTCTGATGCTGGAAAAGACTGAAGGCGGGAGGAGAAGGGGCCGACAGAGGATGAGATGGTTGGATGGCATCACCAACTCAATGGACATGAGTTTGAGTAGGATCTGGGAGTTGGAGATGGACAGGGAAGCCTGGCATGTTGCATTCCACGGGGTTGCAAAGAGTCGGACACGACTGAGCAACTGAACTGAACTGAATGATCAAATATCCCAAATATTACAATGTGGGATTGAGGGAATCCACTTCAAACCTTCCCAAATCTTCCCAGCGATTAAAGAACAAAATCTGAGACCATGCTAGTGATTTGTCATACTGATAACCAAGAATAAGCGATAGAAAAACTGGGAGTTTTGTTTAACTAAAACTAAAATGAAAACAGAAACTTAAAAAATCTTTAGTTATATAACTAAAATGGATCTTTCAAGAAGATGGAAAATTGGCTCATCTCCACTCAACAGAACCAAAGTTACACAAGGCTCTTTATAAACACTTTGAGCTATCTTTATAAAGTTATAAAACATGATAAAGGATGATAATAATATACTTAATTTTGATAATAAGACTCCTCACTGGAAAGGTTGTCAAGTTGTATTTATGGAATATTAGGGTATTATCAGAACCTCTCTTTGTACTTCACGTTTTACTAATTTGGTGAAAATTATATTTACATGGATAAAATGTTATTTGAAACTGACAACAGCCACAGAAAGGTTTATCTACATTTGTCATTCCTATCATATATACATTACTTCATGTACTGGTCAATTTTTATTATATATATATGTATATACATATATATGTAAAAGAAAATATACATCATGGTGAAAGTTAAAGTGAAGTCGCTCAGTTGTGTCTGACTCTTTGCGACCCCATAGACTGTAGCCCACCAGGCTCCTCCGTCCGTGGGGATTCTTCAGGCAAGAGTACTGGAGTGGGTTGCCATTTCTTTCTCCAGGGGATCTTCCTGACCCAGGGATCGAACCTAGGTCTCCCGCATTGCAGACAGACACTTAAACCTCTGAGCCACCAGGGAAGCCCATACATCATGGTACTTTCCCATATAAAAATTACCTTTCATGATAATTACCTGCCAAAGTTATGAATCTGTGTGAATGTTTTTATAATACACATGGCTTGTTATATATACCATCTGTCTAATAACACATTGGTACAGATTTATTGAAAGCATATTTATAAATATGTTACACAACACTGAAAGATGACATTCATTTCATTAGTATACATACTATTAGTTTCATTTTACATTGTAGATTGCTACCATTTTCTTGAAAGAAGCAAATGTAATTTGTAATGTTTAATTAATAAATTACAGTTGTTACTTGAGTAACAACTGAGAGATAATTTAACAAAACAGAATGTGGTAAGTGAGCAAAAAAATAGGTTAAAGATAAACATTTCACTTTGCATAAGATAATGTAAGGTATCACTAACACTGTAACAGTGAATGTTAAAAGACATCAACTTTTAAAGGATAAGAAGATTGAAAAACATTACTCAAATAAAGATCTTAGAGTAGCAATTCTTATAAATCAAAATTATAATCACCATTTTTTTTTAAGAGGAGATTAAAGGAAAGGATTGAAAGAATATTTTCACGTTATACTTTCAACAGCAGGCGTGCTTCATTTGACACAATATGTGAATTTCTAAATAGCTTTTTCTTTTTTCTTAGTAAATTATTCACAGTTTAAGTATTTGAGGGAAGATTGATAAAGGGATTCAAAAATGAATCATTTTAGTTTATATAAAACTTAACTAAAGTCTTCTTGTTAAATGTGGATTTTGCTTATTAAGTTAATTTTAAAGTTGATTTGAGTTGGACACAAATATTACTTTAATGTTGATCATTTGTGATACTGAAAAAGCACAGTAAAAGGATACACAGAGTACTCATCACTTAAATTCCATGATTATCACAATTGCTCAAATTCTGTATTACCCAAAAGGGTAAAATGAATTATTATTCATTAATAGCTTGCATAGGGTTAGTGCTTAACATATTAATAATCTTTCAAGCAGTTTTACCTAATTTTAGTTACTAGGTACTATAAGCACGATTTAGAGAAATAAATAGAAAGTACAAGCTTTGCCTTCTTAAATTCATAATTTAAGAACTTGGAAGCAAGTGAATATTGAAGATACAATAGGGGACTGGAATAAGGCTTTAAAATTTCTTTTCTTGTTTTTTAAAATTTCAAAACTGTTTATCCTATCATACTTATATCACATCTGCAATAGAGGGGAAAATTCAGTATGTCCTAAATATGTGTTAAAAATGGATTCTGTGTGTTTGTGTGTGTGTGATGAGAAACAGTGATAAAGCTATATATATAACATTTTGTTACTTGCCTACTTTCTTTCCTTACTATGTATCTTTTCCATTATTACTATAAGATATAGTTGAAATACTATTGTAACACGCATACTTATTCTTTAGAATAATGCTCAACACACACAGACATACACTCAAAGACATAACAAAAAGATAACAGAAGAGGTAAAACTGAGCAGTAAAAAATCATTCATTCATCCAAATAAAGGCAGAAAAGAAGTTTAGTTCAGTTCAGTTATATAAGTTATATAAGCAGGGTGACAATATACAGCCTTGATGTACTCTTTTCCTGATATGGAACCAGTCCATTGTTCCATGTCCAGTTCTAACTGTTGCTTCTTGACCTGCATACTGATTTCTCAGGAGGCAGGTCAGGTGATCTGGTATTCCCATCTCTTTAAACAAAAAATAGAAGTGAGACAAACAGAAAACAAATACTGAGATGGTAGACTTAAGCCAGTACATTATCAATTACTAACATTAAGTAAAATATACTAAGTACACCACATAAAAGTAGAACTAGCCATACTAAACACAATTAATTATTTTTAAAAGTTCAAACTTGTAATACACTGCTTAAACAAATACATTTTAAATATAAAGAAAAGGACAGGTGGAACATACATACATACATGGGAAGGAAAATATAGACCAAGATATCATTAGGCATAAGAAAACTGGTATGGCTATACACCATTGAAAAAGATTAGACTTTGATTAGACTTCAAGACAATCGGTATATTCAAAAATAAAGATAAACATTTCATAATCATAAAAGTCAATGAAACAGGAAGCTATAAATAATTTAAATTCAACCGATAATAATGTTTCCAAAAAATATGAGGCAAAACTCACAGAACTAAGGAAAGGAATAGACCAATCAACAAACAGAGATTTTAATATCTATAATTTTTATATTTTAATACCCATCATATTATAATTTTAATACTTCTCATTTAGTCATTGATTAACATAAAACCACAGAGAAATAGAAATGATGAAGATATAGAGGATGCGAAAAGCACTATCAGCCAAAGTGCCTAACTGACATTTATAGAACAAAATCCACAACTTCAGGGTATACAGTTTTTAAAGGAATTTGCAAGCTGATAACCCAAGCCTTTGTTGTTGTTGTTTAGTTGTTAAGTCATGACTGTTTGCGACCCCATGGAATATAGCCCACCAGGTTCCTCTCTCCATGGTGTTTCCCAGGCAAGAATACTGGAGTGGGTTGCTATTTCCTTCTCCAAGAATTTAAGCCTTAATAAACATTCAAGGATCAAAATTATTAAGGAGTATATGTTCTTATTCTCTTAATATAGCAGTATTAAAATAGACATCACAAATAATAATATAGCTAAAAAATACCATAATACTTGAAAATTAAACAGCAACTTTAAATTTCCCAGATCAAAGAAAAAAACACAAGAAAAAGTAAAAGATATTTTCTGTTTAATTCTTTTGAAATGTATAGTAGAAGTCAATTATTTAAGTTTATATCTTAAAAGGTTACAAAAGAAGAGCAAATTAAACACTAATAAGGCAGGAAAAAGGATTCAATAAAATGAAAATGGAAATAGGTAAAATAGAAAAACTGACTATGGAGAAAGTCATTAAAATAAAAACCTAATGCTTTGAAAGGATTAATAAAATTGATTAATACCTAGCAAAAGAGATCAACCCAAAATAAATGAAATAATATACTAATATGAGGAATGAAAGAAGGATGACACTTTCTATCACCCAAACACTAGAAACTTCATGTCAATAAATTCAAATTAGATAATATGGAAAATTCCTTTTAAAGCACAAATGGACATAACAAGATATAGAAAAGTGGTGTATCGAAAATTCATAATTTAAAGAATATTGTTATGACTGGTTTAATTGGTAAACTCCATTACATATTTTATGAAGACAGAATACTAATCTTATAAATTTTTTCTGAAATAGTGAAAGGAGAAAAATTTATAACTTATGTAATAAAGTCATCATGCAACTGATTACAAACCCTGATGAAGAAAAAATTATAAACAAATTGGAAGAAAATTATAAAAAGGTATCTGTCTTGAATATAGACTTAAAAGCATTAAAACATAAAAAACTAGAATTCAGCAAATAACAAAAGCACAATGGGCAAATGAGGTTTATTCTAAGATCTTAAATAAGATTGTTTAAAGTATTTAAAGATCAATCAATGTATTCACCATACTAAAACAATAAACAAAAATGCCTATCTTCCTTTTCAAAGATGTGGATAAATCATTTCATAAAATCATTAGATATTTGATTTCTAAATATCATGCAGAAAATTAGGAGCAAAAGGAAAGTCCCTGGTCAAATGAAAAGCATCTTATTAAACCTATACTTAACATCCTATGAAATGGTAACATCTGCACCCTTAAACTCTTTGCTGCTTATTACACTTGAACTCAAAAAATGTCTGCCCAAGGGTTTTAACGTTTTATGGGTACTTTAAGGTATATTTATCAATTATTTAGTGGAAATATATACATATGTAATTTTCTCAAAACCGTTTTCTGTCTAATTATCTTTTCAAGTATATCTAAATTACTACTTAACTTTTCCATTGAGTTATAAATGTCAATGATTTTTTTTTTTTTTTTACTGTTTCTTTCTTTTTTTTTTTTATTTTTTATTATTATTATTTTTTTTTTCCAGTGGGTTTTGTCATACATTGATATGAATCAGCCATGGATTTACATGTATTCCCAATCCCGATCCCCACTCCCACCTCCCTCTCCACCCGATTCCTCTGGGTCTTCCCAGTGCACCAGGCCGGAGCACTTGTCTCGTGCATCCCTCCTGGGCTGGTGATCTGTTTCACCATAGATAGTATACATGCTGTTCTTTTGAAATATCCCACCCTCACATTCTCCCACAAAGTTCAAAAGTCTGTTCTGTATTTCTGTGTCTCTTTTTCTGTTCTGCATATAGGGTTATCGTTATCACCTTTCTAAATTCCATATACATGTGTCAGTATGCTGTAATGTTCTTTATCTTTCTGGCTTACTTCACTCTGTATAATGGGCTCCAGCTTCATCCATCTCATTAGGACTGGTTCAAATGAATTCTTTTTGATGGCTGAGTTATATTCCATGGTGTATATGTACCACAGCTTCCTTATCCATTCATCAATGTCAATGATTTTTATTGACATTTAATATTCTAATCTATAAAGTCCTTGGTAATATAAGTCTAATAGGTCCTGATTACTCATATATTTGTTATATTTTAGCTGGCAAATTTTATTTGTCCAAACCTAATTCTTATGAACCTTGAAGGCCTGGCCTGAGGATGATGTTCATTAAAAGGATATTCCTTTACTCCTGACAGGAGGTGTACCTATTTGCCAGAATTTTAAGTTAATTTTTATAGTTGAGATTTCCTTGATTGTACACATAATGTAAATTCAAACCACAGACCCTCCTGAGAAAAGTTTAGCAATTCTCAGAGGAAAATTAGTACCATCATATTTTTTCTCACCTGAAGCCTATAAAAATAAGCTGTTTTCTGAATTGGTTTTATTTATTTCAAAAGGACAGTTCACAGCTTAAAACTTATACTTGAATTATCCTCTATTTGTATAGCATCCTCAGATTTAGGTTTTCCTCTGCCAGATCTAAGCTCTAGTGTCCAACTTCCATTAAAGCTCTTTATTCCTGCCAAAGTTCCTTGTATTCAGGGCAGCCCCAGTTTTCACATTTATTTACCACTCTGGTATCAGCTTACAGTTTTGCGGGAGAAGCAGAGTATGGAGGCCCTTGGGGATTTCACCCCATTCTTATAAACTCAGTAATGCATTCAAAAGCTTATGTCTATAATTTATCCAACATCTGCATACCTTTATGCCAAAAGGGCATTTCAGAATATCTAGTCTGCCATTCTGATGGAAATATAAATATAGACTCCCATGGCGTTTCTTAAATGATTCCTTAAATATTATATAAGGGCACTCAGACAGTGATGTAAGTAGGCATGTGTCTATGTTGTAGAGACAAGTTTTGCTGCATTTGAAAATTTTCGTCCAAAAGTAAAAGTTAAGCAAGATTCTTTCATTTCCAAAATTGTTTCACTGGAGTTAGGCAAACTTAGAAGTTGCTTGGTTTTCTGCAACCAGAGAAGAGTGGAAAATTACTGTTTCAGGAATTTGGACCCTAGGAAACACGGCTCAATGTGTACCTGCTTTATAGAAAAAATAAATTTATACAGCTGTGAACAAAACCACTATAATTTGCAACACTCCGTCATTTTCTGAAGTATTCTATTTCTTAGTCCTTTGCTCTGAGTCATATGACTCATCAGAAGAAAACAAACATTTCCACTCTCCCCTACTGTATTTTAAACTAAGTGATGGAAATTATAGTGCTGACAAGCCTGACAGGATTAGAATGCTGACACATGGATAATCCAACTGTTTCTTTTAGCCCATTCAGCTCATGCGGTTTGGTGTAAACACTGTAATATCACCTGCCTCCGTCTGCATGCCCATTAAAAAATGCAAATAAATCCTGGCTTACTTTGACTCTAACGGTTATGGTGTCTGCATTTTGTATTCTCCATGATCGTAGCACTGCTCCAATTCCAGTCAAAATGTGGCCTTCTGAAAGCATTTAACTTTCTTGAATGCAACCTTTTTATTTTCTTTTTTTGTACTGCAGGGAGACTGAGCTCATCTGATCTTCACGGGGGGCTTCTCTGGTGGCGCAGTGGTAAAGAATCCACCTGCCAATGCAAGAGACACAGGAGACAAGGGTTCGATCCCTGGGTTGTGGAGATCCCCTGGAGGAGGAAATAATCCATTCCTGTATTCTTGCCTGGAAAATTCCATGGACAGAGGAGTCTGGCAGGCTACACTCCATAGCGTCGACAGTCTGTGGGGTCCCAAAGAGTCGGCCATGACTGAGCACGCATACAACAACACAAAAACCGCTAAGGAGTTTATCTGGTTTTCAGTCAACAAGCACAGCCCAACAAATATCTGCACTGATTACATGATTTGTGGTGAAGGAATAATGAGGTAACTCGAAGTCGGATTATCCTTTTAAAAATATTACTAACATAAGCAAATCTTGAAAGTTTGGGGATTCCTTTTAATGTTATACTTTCCATGAAATGTGATAAGCATGAAAAATGGAATTTTTTGATTACACAAAGAATTGAATAAACAGAGTTCATGGAAAATTCTGGGCTAATGAAGTAAAAAGATTCCATCCATAGTTTAAATTTAGCTTTCATATTTATCCTAGTATATAGATAGTTCAAAGATGTTTTTCCTAATAGGACATGATATATCATATTTTATGATAATTTGAATGGGAGCCTGATCTGCTGAGCATTGTATTTCTATGTCTGCGTGTGACAGGAGAGTTCTTGTACCAGGATCAATCACTGAGAAAACTGCTTCTCTCGTTTCACGAGAGGATCCACCTTCCTTTGGATCCCAAGCCAACCTTGGTCGAGAAGCCTTTGTGAATCTCTGGTACTTTCTTTACAGACTCAGTATGCATTTAAATGTTTATGGTTGTAATTTATCCAGCACATGTGTGTTTTACGGCAGAAGTATATTTCAGAGTCTCTGTTCTGCCACTCTGCTGGACATGCAATCTGGATCACACCATGCTTAAATATTTTCCTTGAAATAATTTCTATGAAATAATAAGAAATATATATTGGGTTACTGACTGAAATCCTAAAACCCTTGTAAGTAGAAATACTATGATAATAATCTGTTCTAATATTTGATCTTTGGCCCTGGATCTTGACACAGAGTCCTTAAATCCCTTGAAATGTCCTGTGTGACAAGAATGTCTTTTGTTTCAATGAGGTGACTGTTGGTGGGCTTCTGGATGGCGGCTAGTCTCAAAAAGGCCAACTTGTTGTTTTTTGGTCACTAAGTCATGTCCAACTCTTTGTGATCCCATGGACTGCAGCACACCAGTCTTCCCTCTCTTTCACTATCTACCAGAGTTTGCTCAAACTCATGTCCATTGAGTCAGTGATGCCATCCAATCATCTCATCCTCTGTCATCCTCCTCTCTTCTTGCCCTCAATCTTTCCCAGCATCAGGGTCTTTTCCAGTGAGTCAGCTCTTTGCATCAGGAGGCCAAAGTATTGGAGCCTCAGCTTCAGCATCAGTCCTTCCAGGGAATATTTAAGGTTGATTTCCTTCAGGACTGAGTGGCTTGATCTCCTTGCAGTCCAAGGGACTCTTGAGAGTCTTCTCCAACACCACAATTCGAAAGCATCAATTCTTTGGTGCTCAGCTTTCTTTATGGTCCAACTCTCATATCCATACATGACTACTGGAGAAACCATAGCTTTGACTAGATAGACCTTTGTCGGCAAAGTGATATCTCTGCTATTTAATATGCTGACTAGGTTTTCATAGCTTTTCTTCCAAGGAGTGAGTGCCTTTTAATTTCATCATGATTAGAAGCTTAAAATAAGCCCCACTCCCCAGTTTTTTTTTTTTTTTTAAGAAATAAAGGAGCTAGAAATTGAGGTATTAATTGATCATGCCTATCGTGATGCAACCCCCATAAAAATCCCCCACATATGAGGTTCTGAGAGCTTCTGGGGTGGTGAACACATGTACATGTCAAGAATGTGACACAACCTCATTCCACAGAGAAAAAAGATCCTGGGGTCTGGACTCTACCAAGGCTCACCACATATGACTCTCTTCATCTGACCATTCAATAATATCTTTTAAAATATCCTTTGTAATAAATTGGCAATACTTAAGCTGTTTTCTTGGGGCTGTGAACTTCTTTAGCAAATTATAGAACCCAAGGAAAGCATAGTGGGAACCTCTCATTTGTAGAAGTTAGGGGTAACCGGGGAACCTGCTACTTCAAACTGGCGTCTGAAAGAGGCGCCAGTCTTGTTGGACTGGGTCCTCATCCTGTGGGGTCTGAGCTAACTCCAGTTGTGTGTGTACTTAGCTGTTCAGTCACGTCTGACTCTTTGCAATCCCATGGACTGTAGCCTGCCAGGGTCCTTTGTCCATGCAATTCTCTAGGGAAGAATACTAGAGTGGGTTGCCATGACCTCGTCCAGGGGATCTTCCCAACCCAGGGATCAAACCCAGGTCTCCCACACTGCAGGTAGATTCTTTACCATCTGAGTCGCCAGGGAAGCAACCCTGGTTAGGCACAGAATTAAACTGTAGAATACTGAGCTGGTTTCAGAGATGAGGCCAGTGTGGGAAAAACTCTACACATCTGGTCACAGAAGTGTTCTTTATGAGTAGTGAGTTTTTTTCTAAAAATGAAGTGAGTGGAGTGAAAATGTTAGTAACTCAGTCGTGTCTGTCTCGTTGTGACCTCATGGACTGTAGCCTTCCAGGCTCCCCTGTTCATGGAATTCTCCATAAGAACACAGAAGTGGGTTGCCATGCCCTCCTCCAGGTATCTTCCCAGCTCAAGGATCAAACTTGGGTCTCCTACCTACATTGCAGGCATGTTCTTTATCATCTGAGCCACCAAATGTAACTTAAAGGCACATGTACAACTATGAAATCTGCTCTCAGGACTTAGTCTTTGTTTTCCACATGACCCAACAAGACATTATACAGAGTTCATATATCCTAGAAAATGCTCTGATAACTCTCCAGGACTGAATAATGGATTTTAATGGACTGAATTATATCTCCCAACACTTACATGTTGCAGTCCCACCTCCCAATGTGGCTGCATTTGGAGACAGGGCTTTAAAAAATAAGGTCACTTAGGTAGGCTCTTAATCCAACAGGACTAAGGACTGGGGTCACAAAGAGTCGGACATGACTGAGCAACTTTCACTTCGGGGACCTTTTTGCAAAAAGGAACACCACCAGGGAAATACATGCACAGAGAAAAACACATGTCAAAACACAGAGAGAAGGGAGCTGTCTGTAAGCCTAGGAGAGAGCCCTCAGGAGAGGTCAAATCTGCCAGCATCTTGATCTTGGATTTGCAGCCTCCAGAAATGTGAGAAATAAATTTTTGTATTTTAAGCCACCTATCTATGGTAATTTATTATGCAACCCTGGTCAATTAATACAAGGGTGCTTGAAAACACAGATTTACAGCACACAAAGGATATTTTCTAATCATCTATTTCAGGGTTTCTAAAGGGAAGGGAAGCCCGGCACACTCTAGTCCATGGTGTCGTAAAGAGTCAGATACAACTTAGTGACTGAACAACAACAAAAGTATTTCTGTTTACAGGTTAGAAGTTCAGGTTATTTACTTCATTACAAAATATTAGATATAAAATTATTTCATAAAATACTGTACTCAAATACACTTTTTTTTTAATGTGGAAAGATATTATTGGAGTTAACTCAGTAATATTGACAATAGTAGTAACAATACATATTTAATATAAACTGTGGAAAATTCTTAAAGAGATGGGAATACCAGACCACCTTACCTGACTCTTGAGAAACCTGTATGCAGGTCAGGAAGCAACAGTTAGAACTGGACATGGAACTACAGACTGATTCCAAATCTGGAAAGGAGTACATCAAGGCTGTATATTGACACTCTGCTTATTTAACTTTTAAGCAGAGTACATCATGCAAAATGCCGGGCTGGATGAAGCACAAGCTGAAATCAAGATTGCCGGGAGAAATATCAATAACCTCAGATATGCAGATGACATGACCCTTATGTCAGATAAGTGAAGAGGAACTAAAGAGCCTCTTGATTAAAGTGAAAGAGGAGAGTGAAAAAGTTAGCTTAAAACTCAACATTGAGAAACTAAGATCCTGGCAACTGGTCCCATCACTTAATGGCAAATAGACGGGGAAACAGTGAGAGACTTTATATGCTTGGGCTCCAAAATCACTGCAAATGGAAACTGTAGCCATGAAATTAAAAGATGTTTGCTCCTTGAAAGAAAAGTTATGACCAACCTAGACAGCATACTGAAAAGTAGAGACATCACTTTGTTAACAAAGGTCCATCTAGTCAAAGCTGTGGTTTTTCCAGTAGTCATGTATGAATGTGAGAGTTGGACCATAAAGAAAGTTGAGCACCGAAGAATTGATGCTTTTGAACTGTGGTGTTGGAGAAGACTCTTGAGAGTCCCTTGGACTGCAAGGAGATCAAACCAGCCAATCCTAAAGGAAATCAGTCCTGAACATTCATTGGAAGGACTGATGCTGAAGTTGAAACTCCAATACTTTGGCCAACAGATGCAAAGAACCGACTCATTGGAAAAGACCCTGATACTAGGAAAGCTTGAAGGCAGGAGGACAAGGGGATGACAGAGGATGAGAAGGTTGGATGGCCTCACCAACTCGAAGGATATGAGTTTGAGCAACCTCCGGGAATTGGTGATGGACAGGGAAGCCTGGTGTGCTACAGTCCATGGGGTTGCAGAGTCGGACATGACTGAGCGACTGAACTTATAATTACATAAGATTTAGACCTAATATTATAATAACTATCATTTGATAAGTATTTCTTCTATGCCAGACCTTGCACTCTCTTCATACCTTTCTTTGTATTATTAAAAACATCTTAATTTAGTAATGAGCAAACTGAAGTTCAGCACCACTAATATACTTGTAATTTTTCACAGAGTTAATAATTACCCTGGGAATGTAGCACATTCTTAGAAACAAGTTGGAAGTGTGATTCCAAGGAGAATAGCTTCCATCACATATTTCAAAGCAGAAAAAGAATTATACAAAATCATGGACTTGGTCCAAGCTTACAATTATCAGGTGAGTAAAATAAGTGCAAAGAAAGTTTAAGAAATACAGTTAAGATTAGATATCTATTTAGCAGTAGAATCAGAACTAGAATCCAGAATGACTGAAAAACTGTCAAAATCTCTTTTGTTTCCAACACAGTATAAAAATATCACACATTTTTAAAGTGTTATTTAAATTAAAAAATATGCTTAATACTTAAAAATGTGAAGTCCAGTTGCACCAAATGTCAAATATAACAATTTTACTTTATTTTCAATTCTGATAGAGTTAAGTTTCAATCAATCACAGAGCATTTACATTGTTAGAACAATGTTCTACATCATTCATGCTAATAGTAAAATAAACTTAGTCAATGGAGAAGTGACAATAAGATATGGGTCCTAAAATACATAAATAAATAAATAGATGAATGAGTGAAAGAATAAATACTTTCCCTTAATATCTCTCAAAAACTAAACTTATTTATTGTAAATTGGGAGAATTTTGATTATCAAAATGCATATTTAAGCCTCTTTGTATACACTAAACATTAAAGAATTTACATTGGAGGCATTTAATTATAAATTTAGCTTTTAAGAACATAAAACAGAGTATCTCTAAATTACTGGTTATCGGGAGAGTATGTTTCAAACTTTTGGTTTTAAAAATTTAACTTTACAGTGGTATCATCTTTTGTTCAGCTACATTATCTGACACAAATAGGATTTAAAGAGAAAATCTTAAAAAATCAGTGTGGCTGAAATCCTCAAGAAAAGAATCCTTCAGGTCAATCCTAAAGAAAATCCTCATGGCATGTTTTTATCTTATTTAGAGCATCAGCTTTGTAAAGAAAATAAAATACTTTGACAAAAACATGCTTTGCTGTTTTTGTTGTAGAAAAGTTTCCTAGATATGTAATGGCCCCCAGATCATAGATAGCTTTGTATTCCTACTATGGACAAATCTCATTAGACAAATGTTAAGTGGCCACTGACTACCACAGGAACCACTCCAATTGGGAATGTCATGTGGAGTCTATCACACAGCTGTCTGAAAAACATCAAACAGAAGAATGGAATTCATACATCATAATATATATCAGATGAAGTCAAATATTAAGAGTCTATTATAGCAATCTATAATCCATAATCAGTGGTACTGTTTTGTACATTGTCCTTTGTATAATATACAAAGTAAATACAGTATTATTACACATCACTTCAGTTCAGTTCAGTCGCTCAGTCGTGTCCGACTCTCTGCGACCCCATGAACTGCGGCCTGCCAGGCCTCCCTGTCCATCACCAACTCCCGGAGTCCACCTAAACCCATGTCCATCCAGTCGGTAATGCCATCCAACCATCTCATCCTCTGTCATCCCCTTCTCCTGCCTTCAATATTTCCCAGCTTCAGGGTCTTTTCAAATGAGTCAGCTCTTTGTATCAGGTGGCCAAAGTACTGGAGTTACAGCTTCAACATCAGTCCTTCCAATGAACAACCAGAACTGATCTTCTTTAGGATGGACTAGTTGGATCTCCTTGCAGTCCAAGGGACTCTCAAGAGTCTTCTCCAACACCACAGTTCAAAAGCATCAACTCTTCGGCACTCAGCTTTCTTTATAGTCCAACTCTCACATCCATACATGACCACTGGAAAAACCATAGCCTTGACTAGATGGACCTTTGTTGGCAAAGTCATGTCTCTGCTTTTTAATATGCTGTCTAGGTTGGTCATAACTTTTCTTCCAAGGAGTAAGCGTCTTTTAATTTCATGGCTGCAATCCTCCATTTGCAGTGATTTTGGATCCCAGAAAAATAAAGTCAGCCACTGTTTCCCCATCTATTTGCCATGAAGTGATGGGACCGGATGCCAAGACCTTAGTTTTCTGAATGTTGAGCTTTAGGCCAACTTTCTTACTCTCCTCTTTGACTTTCATCAAGATGCTTTTTAGTTCCTCTTCACTTTTTGCCATAGGGTGGTGTCATCTGTATTGATATTTCTCCCGGCAATCTTGATTCCAGCTTGTGCTTCCTCCAGCCCAGCATTTCTCATGATGTACTCTGCATATAAGTTAAATAAGCAGGGTGACAATATACAGCCTTGATGTACTCCTTTTCCTATTTGGAATCAGTCTGTTGTTCCATGTCCAGTTCTAACTGTTGCTTCTTGATCTGTATACAGATTTCTCAAGAGGCAGGTAAGGTGGTCTGGTATTCCCATCTCTTTCAGAATTTCCCACAGTTTAGTGTGATCCACACAGTGAAAGACTTTGGCATAGTCAATAAAGCAGAAATGGATGTTTTTCTGGAACTCTCTTGCTTTTTTGATGATCCAGCAGATATTGGCAATTTGATCTCTTGTTCCTCTGCCTTTTCTAAAACCAGCTTGAACATCTGGAAGTTCATGGTTCACGTATTGCTGAAGCCTGGCTTGGAGAATTTTGAGCATTCCTTTACTAGCGTGTGAGATGAGTGCAAATGTGAGGTAGTTTGAGCATTCTTTGGCATTGCCTTTCTTTGGGATTGGAATGAAAACTGACCTTTTCCAGTCCTGTGGCCACTGCTGAGTTTTCCAAATTTGTTGGCATATTGAGTGTAGCACTTTCACAGTGTCATCTTTCAGGATTTGAAATAGCTCAACTGGGATTCCATCACCTCCATTAGCTTTGTTTGTAGTGATGCTTCCTAAGGCCCACTTAACTTCACATTCCAGGAGGTCTGGCTCTAGGTGAGTGATCACATCATCATGTTTATCTGGGTCGTGAAGATCATTTTTGTACAGTTCTTCTGTATATTCTTGCCACCTCTTCTTAATATCTTCTGCTTCTGTTAGGTCCCTACAATTTCTGTCCTTTATTGAGCCCATCTTTGCATGAAATGTTCCCTTGGTATCTCTAATTTTCTTGAAGAGATCTCTAGTCTTTCCCATTCTATTGTTTTCCTCTATTTCTGTGCATTGATTGCTGAGGAAGGCTTTCTTATCTCTCCTTGCTATTCTTTGAAACTCTGCATTCAAAGGGGTATATCTTTCCTTTTCTCCTTTGCTTTTTACTTCTCTTTTCACAGCTATTTGTAAGGTTTCCTCAGACAGCCATTTTGCTTTTTTGCATTCCTTTTTCTTGGGAATGGTCTTGATTCCTGTCTCCTGTACAATGTCATGAACCTCCATCCATAGTTCATCAGGCTCTCTATCAGATCTAGTCCCTTAAATCTATTTCTCACTTCCACTGTATAGTCATAAGGGATTTGATTTAGGTCGTACCTGAACAGTCTAGTGGTTTTCCCTACTTTCTTCAGTTTAAGTCTGAATTTGGCAATAAGGAGTTCATGATCTGAGCCACAGTCAGCTCCTGGTCTTGTTATTGCTGACTGTATAGAGCTCGTCCATCTTTGGCTGAAAGAGGGGTAGCTCCTCTCGGCCACCACCCCTGACCTCGGGTGCGGGGCAGCTCCTCTCAGCCGCGCTCATGCGCCACTGCAGCTGCCGTGTCCATGATTATTACACATACTGATTACATAAACTAATAGTCTCCAAATTTTCAATTTGAATCTTGTTTTTTAAAAAGCTATTTTTATAAGGATTTCTTAAAATCTAATATTCATGTAAATAAACAGATGTCCCATTATTTTAGATGTCCCATTAGTAGGTAATCACTCACTAAAACATTACTAAGAATAATGTAAAAAATAAGTTTGGAATATTCCTGATAGCTGCAAAGATTCTCAACAAAACATAAAATTAATTTAACTGGCATTTAAAAAATCATACACTGTGGTCAAGTGAAAATAGTCCCTGCGATGTAAGGATGGTTCAACATATGTAAATCTATAACTATGATACACCACATGAATAGAATGAAAGATAAAAACTGCATGACCATTTCTGTAGATGCAGAAAAAGCACTTGACATAATACAACAGTTTTCATGATAAAACACTCAACATATTATATATACATTAATAGGAGGAACATATATCAATATAACAAAGCCAAGCATGACATGTTCACAGCTACCAGCATACTCAATGGTGAAAGGTTGAGTGCTTTTCTTCTAAGATCAAGAACAAGACAAGGCCACCTATTTCCACTACTCGTATTCAGTTATTTCACTAACTCCTATTCACAACGCCTAGTACTGCAAGTCCTTGGCAGAGGAATCAAGCAAAAAAAAAAAAAAAAAAAAAAAAATTAATTAAAGCATTCAAATAAGAAAGAAGGACATAAAGTAATCTCTGTTGGCCAATGATAAGTGTGTATATATAAGTCTGTGGTGGGGTGTGTGTGGGTGTTGTGTATACCTATAGGAAATCCTAAAGACTATACCAAAAAACAGCTAGGACTAGTCTACAAGTTTAGTAAAGTTGAAGACTATGAAATCAACACACTAAAAACAGTTATTTTTCTATATATTAACAAAATATAAGGAAAAGAAATGCAAAAAGGCAAAATGGCTGTCTGAGGTGGCCTTACAAATAGCTGTGAACAGAAGAGAAGTAAAAGGCAAAGGAGAAAAGGAAAGATATACCCATTTGAATGCAGAGTTTCAAAGAACAGCAAGGAGAGATACGAAAGCCTTCCTCCGCGATCAGTGCAAAGAAATAGAGGAAAATAATAGAATGGGAAAAAACTAGAGACCTCTTCAAGAAAATTAGAGATACCAAGGGAACATTTCATTCAAAGATGGGCACAATAAAGAACAGAAATGGTACGAACCTAACAGAAGCAGATATTAAGAGATATTAAAAAGAGGTGGCAAGAACACACTTGTCACTTGTATAGAAGAACTACACAAAAAATGTCTTGACAACCCAGTAATCATGATGGTGTGATTACTCACCTAGAGCCAGACATCCTGGAATACGAAGTCAAGTGGGCCTTAGGAAGCATCGCTACAAACAAAGCTAGTGGAGGTGATGGATTCCCAGTTGAGCTATTTCAAATCCTAAAACATAATGCTGTGTAAGTGCTGCACTCAGTTTGCCAACAATTTGGAAAACTTAGCAGTGGCCACAGGTCTGGAAAAGGTCAGTTTTCATTCCAATCCCAAAGAAAGGCAATGCCAAAGAATGCTCAAACTACCACACTATTGTACTCATCTCACACACTAGCAAAGTGATGCTCAAAATTCTCTAATCCAGGCTTTAACAGTACATGAACTGTGAACTTCTAGATGTTCAAACTGGATTTAGAAAAGGCAGAGGAACCAGAGATCAAATTGTCAACATCCACTGGATCATCAGAAAAGCAAGAGAGTTCCAGAAAAACATCAATTTCTGCTTTATTAACTATGCCAAAGCCTTTAATTGTGTGGACCACAACAAACTCCGGCAAGTTCTTAAAGAGATGGGAATATCAGACCATGTGACCTGCCTCCTAAGAAATCTGTATGCAGGTCAGGAAGCAACAGTTAGAACTGGACATGGAACAACAGATTAGTTCCAAATCTGGAAAGGAGTACATCAAGGCTGTATATTGTCACCCTGCTTATTTAACTTATATGCGGAGTACATCGTGAGAAATGCTGGGCTGGAGGAAGCACAAGCTGGAATCATGATTGCCAGGAGAAATATCAATAACCTCAGATATGCAGATGACACCACCCTTATGGCAGAAAGTGAAGAGGAACTAAAAAGCCTCTTGATGAAAGTGAAAGAGGAGAGTGAAAAAGTTGGCTAAAAACTCAACATTCAAAAATTGAAGATTATGGCATCTGGTCCCCTCACTTCATGGCAAATAGACGGGGAAATAATGGAAACAGTGAGAGAGTTTATTTTGGGGGGACTCCAAAATCACTGTAGATGATGACTGCAGCCATGAAATTAGAAGATGCTTGCCCCTTGGAAGAAAAGTTATGACCAACCTAGACAGCATATTAAAAAGGAAGGCATTACTTTGCCAACAAAGGTCCATCTAGTCAAAGCTATGGTTTTTCCAGTAGTCATATATGGATGTGAGAATTGGATTATAAGGAAAGTTGAGTGCTGATGAATTGATGCTTTTGAATTGTGGTGTTGGAGAACACTCTTGAGAGTCTCATGGACTGCAAGGAGATCAAACCAGTCAATCTTAAAAGAAATCAGTCCTGAACACTCATTTGAATGACTGATGCTGAAGCTGACACTCCAATACTTTTGCCACCTGATGTGAAGAACTGACTCATTAGAAAAGACCCTGATGCTTGGAAAGATTGAAGGCAGGAGGAGAAGGGGCTGACAGAGGATGAGATGGTTGGATGGTATCACCGACTCCATGGACATGAGTTTGAGTAAACTCCAGGAGTCAGTGATGGACAGGGAGGCCTGGTGTGCTGCAGTCCATGGGATCGCAAAGAGGCGGACACAACTGTATGATTGAACTGAACAAAATATTTTCAAAATAAAGAAAATAATCTTATTCACAATAGCATCAAAGAAAAAACAGTGAGAATAAATTTAACCATGAAGTCAAAAGATGTGTATGCTGAAAACTACAGACTTTGATGAAAGAAATTGAAGAAATAAACAAGTGAAAAAATATTCTGTGTTCATGGATCAGAAGAGTTAACATTATTAAAATGTTCATATTACATTTAGCTACCTACTAATTCACTGTAATCCCTATCAAAATTCCAACATTATTTTCCATAGAAATAGAGCAAACTATCCTAAAATTTATTTGGAGCCACAATAGACCCTGAATAACCAAAGTATTTTTGAGAAAGAACAACAAAACCAGAGGCATCACAGTTTCTGATTTCAAGCTATCTTACAAAGCTGTAGCAATAAAAACAGTACAGTTCTGTCATAAAATGGACACATAGATCAATGGAATAGAATTGAGAGCCCAGAAGTAAATTCCTGAATATACAGTCGACTAATATTTGACAAGCGAGTCAAGAATACTCAATGGAGAAAGGATAGTCTCTCAGTTAAAAATGCTGGGAAAACTAGATAATCACAGGCAAAAGAATAAAATTGGACACCTATCTTATACCACTTACAAAAATAAACTCAAAATGGATTAAATATCTGAACCATAAAACTCCTAGAATATAAAGAAAAATTTATTTTTTATTTGTTTTGGAAGAAATTTCCTGGATACAACAAATGCACAAGCTACAAAAGAAAAAAAATGTGGGACTATATTAAACTAAAGAGCATTTGCACAGCAAAATAAACAGCAAAATGAAAGGCAATCTATGGAATGGGGGGAAATATTTGTAAGCCATGTATCAGATAGGAGTTAATATCCAAAGTATATAAAGAACTCATACAATTTAATAGCAAAAGAAGCAAATAAGCAAAAACCCTGAGCAACTTACACCTATTCAAATGTCTATCATCAAAAGACAAGAGACAACAAGTATTGGTGAGAGTGTAGAGAAAAGGGAAGCATTGATGGTGGGAGTAAAAATTGGCGTAGCCACTATGGAAAACTACAGATCCAGTATGGTGGGTCCAAAAATTTAACAGTAAAACTACCATATGATCCAGCCACTTCTGTCTGTATATACCAAAGAAATGAAAACAGGATCTTGAAGAGATCTCTGCACCCCCACGTTTATTTTAGCATTATTCACAACGGTCAAGATATGAAAGCAACTTGAGTGTCCAGAAAGTCCTCAACTTTCATTCACAAGGAAATTATGTCTTGTGAATAAAACTTCAGGGCGTTATGCTAAGTGAAATCAGGCAGACAGAAAAAGAAATACTGTATGATATCATATATATGCAAAATCTAGAGAAAGTTGACTCAGAAAAATAGAGTACAGTGGTGATTACTATAGGCTGAGGGGTGAGGAAAATGGGATGATTTTGGTCAAAGAGTACAAGCATTCAGCTATAAGATGAACATGCTCTAAATATCTAACATATGGCATGATAATTATGGCTAATAATAATATTATATACTTGAAAGTTAGGTAAAAAAGTAAACTCTAATGTTTTTATCATACACAAAAAGATGGTAAATGTATGATGTGGTGGAGGTGTTAGCTAATACAATGATGGTAATTATTTTGCATTATGTAAATATTTCAAATCAACCAGTTGTACACTTTAAATTTACACAAATGTATGTCTCAGTTATATCTTAATAAAAATCAGAATAACTTATTTATATCCACTTCTGAAGTCTTTGCTTATGGATTTTTTTCCTTGTGCTTGTGAATTCAAAGATAGCATACCACTGATTAGTTTTACATGAAATGTTTCTGTTTCTAAAGAAACTAAAGAAAATTCTATGAATAATTATTTTAGATATTTATTAACACTAGTAAATACTTAGAAAATTCCAGGAACATTGATTTCACAAAACTTTCATTGTAGAGATGAATGACATGTATAAATTCAAGAGCAGTTCCACAGAGGATAAGAAAGATGTGTAGTGTGGATATTAAAATTTTCTTTAAAGAAGCTAGTTGTTTTTTTATATTTAGTTGTCATTTAAAAGATATGCAAAAAAATAAAAATAAAAAAATTAAAGATATGCAAATGTCTGTTACTCTTTGACCATGTGTCATTCACTATAAAGAGTTTTTAAATCAATTTTTAAATCACTGATTTACATATCTGAAATTTTGAGAAAGAGCTTTCATTCTGTGAAATTAAAATATTTGAATAATACAGATAGAATTTTTAAAAATATTTTTCTAATATTAGATAAATTCAGCTTCACACGAATATCCACTTGTTAGGTAGATAAACAAATCACTAAAAAAAAAAGACAAGAAAATTAGAAATGAAAAATATGAAAGGATTATGTGAAGATGAAAAATTTTATGCATATATTCTGTCTTAGAATTTCAAATAATTCTATTTATATAATTCCTCTTGGGGTTCCAAATTGCAAGTCAATGCTTTTAAGGATAGAATTATGTTAGAAAGATTACTCTGCTATGATCTCAAACAAGTACTCTATGTACAACTTATATAATCCTACCTTAAATAAGTTTTCATCTTTCATATTCTTTCACATTCTTTTTTTTGGAACTGGGAGGGCCACCTTCATGGCTTTATCATATTTCAAAGGTCAAATCACCAACATTGGGACTCAATACATATTCTAATCTCAACTATTGCCTTTTCATCTACAGTTTATCCCATTCAACTTTTTCACCAGCCATTTCCCAAATATTAGCTGTAATCTTCTATTGTAAGACTGTATCTATTATGTCCCATTCCATTCACTGCATTTGATTGCAAGCACTCTGAAATCAGAAACACCATTTGCTTTCACCATCATAATCCAGTGTCTCTCGTGGCTTGGCCATTTTGGATTCCCTGCATGATATGTTCACGTGTCTCTAGTTTCTTTGTGGTCTTCAGCCCTATATCCTCTAAGTTGGATACCAGCCTCCCCAGTAATTGTGAAATTACGAGTTCCCAAATCCCTATTATGAAAATTAAGATTGTTTGGATTTGAGGAAGCTCAAAATTATTTTAGAAAATTTTTGCAACCCAGCCACTGTGGAAACACTCATCTAACTGAAAACTGTTTGCTAACTGCTCAAAAAGAGGGGCCAAGGTACTTCAGAATGTTAATGTCACATGGATCATGATAACTGGGACAGACTGAAACTATCTAACAAACTATTTTTCAAACAATTAAAATAAATCACTCCAGTTACATTGCCTGGAATGGGTATGTTATTTTTAGTCACAGGTATAATGATATGTCCCAGCAGGTTTTAGAGAAAAATGGGGAGGATCTCCTCGTGACATGCTAGGCATCACAGAGCTCATAAATTAACGTTGGATAGCGCAATCAGGCTGGCAAACACTGGCAACATCCTTAATTTCCTAGTTAGAATTCGTTGTGGGTGGGCAGGTCAATCACTGCCATTTAAATCCTCACACCTGTGTGACTTCACCATTTGGCTCACTGACAAATTTAAAAACAAAAAAAGACAAGCTTTCCCCCCAGAAAAACACAACCTTTGAAATGATGAGTGACAAATTCTACAAAGGAGAGTGCTGTGCTGTGCTGTTCTAACTTTTTTTAAAAGAGGGATTTATGTTTACTCTAGGAGCACGTGTCTCCACATACTGATGGGTTCTCAGGTGCAGGGTCACTGAACTTCAGAAAAGCGAAGCTTGCAAAATGGAGCAGAGTAGTTAAGTAAAACTGCTACAGATTGTAGCCACCTGCCTCTGGCTCAGGAAGCACTGCAAGTACACGGCCAAGTTCTTAGAAAACACAGCACCCAGTACTCTCTCCCTCAGAGAACACGGATGCCTGAAGTGGCCCTTAAACCTCAATTCCACTATTCATCTCTTCTCATGAGAGAAAGATTGGGGTGAAGACTCATTCTTAGAGTGTGTGAGTGTGTGTGTGTGTGTGTGTGTGTGCGTTGCTTCAAACAGTAGTTTAAAGAAACTTAAGAAATAGATACTGAAAACTGTATTAATCATGTATTGTATATGAGCTATTACTGCTAGAATGCAAGCTTTATGAAGGCGGGCATTTTTCTGTTGTGTTCACTGCTATATCCTCAAAGAAAAATGCATAGCTTGTGGTAGATACTTGATGAATATTTGGTAGAATAACTGAGTGTATGTACAGTTATCTATTAATCAATGCTTTTCGTGCCTGCCTGCAATGCAGGAGACCCGGGTTCCATCCCTGGGTTGGGAAGATCCCCTGGAGAAGGAAATGGCAACCCACTCCAGTATTCTTGCCTGGAGAATCCCATGGACAGAGGAGGCTGGCGGGCTACAGTCCACGGGTTCGCAAAGAGTCGGACACGACTGAGCGACTTCACTTTCTGTACTTGTACTCATAAAAATTCAAAATAAACCCTCCTACCACATGCCAGGTATCTTTACATACGTTACTTAATGCTCATACGAGTTTATCACACAGGAGTTCTAAATTTCTTATTCTACAAATTAACAGAATGAGACAGAATAGTTGTTCAAAGATTTGTCAAAGGTTATCTAGCAAACATCAGATTTTAGCTTTGGGCCACTAGATGGTGTTTATACTATATAGATGTTACATATATTCTGGCTCCTATTTTGAATCTATTGCATTTTGTTCATTTCTTCCCCTAATGACTGTTCTGATTTTGTTTTTGTTTTTTCCCTATTCCTTACCAGTTACTTGCTCATTTATAATTTATAACCACTTACTTTCACAGGGAATGAGAAGGGCATTCTAGAATCTTCACCAAAAGGATTTGAAGGGCTGGCTGGTATGTGAAACTGCAACAATGGGGCTGAAGGCTCAGAAAGGTGCTCTCTGATCCCTCATGACTTGTGACAACTGATAACATGGAAGTGTTGCCTGAAAGGCAGGATAGTGGAGACCCAGTAGAGGAAGAAATACACACATATTCCTTTATACATATGTATAAACCCTACATGTAAAAATTGAAACACAGACAAAGCAGAGATAATAGTATAATGAAACTACTGTATCTATCACTCAGCTTCAGCAATTATCAAGCTATGGCCAATCTTACTGCATCTATACCACCTCTCCTTTCTCCTGGAATACTATGAATCCCTTTTCCAACTTTATATCATCTCATCTATAAATATTTCAGCATATAACTAAAATTAAGGCATTCCTTAATATAATTAAATATCCAGACATTTTCTGTGTTTATCATATTTGTTTAAGATTATTTGAATCAGGATCTAGATCAGATCCATATGTTGCAAATGGTTGATATATTTCGAGCTCTCTTTTGATCTTTAGGTTCCCCCCAGTTTTTTTTTTCTTTCTCTGCATGATTTTTTTGAAAGACTAGTTGTTTTGTTTTGTAGAATATTCTACCCATTGGATTCTGCAGTTTCTTCCAGAAATGTCACTTCTCATGTCCTTTGTTCCTGTGTTTCCTTTACACTGTTATTTAAATTTGGAGGCTTCATCAGATTAGGGTTGGATGTTTTGCAAGAAAGTTTTCTAACTGTTGGGAGTTCATCTGGTAGCTCTCTGATTTGTGTCAGCAGCCACTGATGATGCTGCCTAAATCCATTACTGTGTTAGGGTTGTTGGAAAGTGGGAATCTCCTCATTGTGTCAATTCTTACTTACTAGTGAGAATGTGTCCACAAAGAGAACCAACACTCATCACCTCATCTGCGCATATACTGGCGACGGGTTTTTACAAGAAAGGCAGGACAATATCTAGGTCACTGCAACCAAGACAATAGGCTGAGAGTGAAGTGAAGTGTAGTGAAAGTCACTCAGTCGTGTCCGACTAACTCTTTGCGACCCCGTGGACTATACAGTCCATGAAATACTCCAGGCCAGAATACTGGAATGGGTAGCCTTTCCCTTCTGCAGGGAATCTTCCCAACCCAGGGATCCAACCCAGGTCTCCTGCATTGTAGGCAGATTCTTTACCATCTGAGCCACAAAGGAAGCCCAAGAATACTGGAGTGGGTAGCCTTTCCCTTCTCCAGGGGATCTTCTCAACCCAGGGATCAAATCCAGGTCTCCTGCATTGCAGACAGATTCTTTACCAGCTGAGCTACCAGCATAGTCCAAAATCTCCCTAGCAGAGGATGGTTAGTGAAAGGTGACCATATTAATAATTATGCCAGAGAAATATATATAAACTTGGTAAGTCCTGGGCAAGCTAGAACATAGGGCAAATACATGTATAATTCATTGCTGATTTATTTAAAAACACAATTTATTTTTCCATTATAGAGCATACGTATGTTGGGCATAAAAAATATTCAAGTGTGGCTCTTTCCTAGTTCCTGCTCTTACAGAGAATTCTGAGAAAAATGTTAATTCAGAAGAATACTCAGAGGTTTGAAGCCAAGAAAACATAAAGAGTTGAAAGCGTTTTAAGTTGCTCTGATCACATCCTATTTGTCAGAATTCAGGCACATGCTTTGCTGTCTCAACGAAAGCCCTAACCTGGCTATTCACTGAGAAGGAAGTATATTAGAGATAATAAACAATTAGGCAAATTATTCAACATGCTGTTTTTGTGGTGAAAGAAAATAAGTTTTGAATATGCAATTTATTAGAGACAGTCATATGCATATGTACATATGAGTTCATGATAAGACATTCATATGCATATGTACTTGTGAGTTCATGATATTAATTTCTGTTTATTTCAGGCAGAACTCAGATACACAGTTTCTTTCTAAAGCTTAATTATCCAGACTCATCTTTGACAGCGCAAGGGCTATTGAGGCAATTAGTAATATAAATTTTGCTAATATGTCAGGGGCATGCATGAATTCCAGTTAAAAACTGAATTTATTTGATCAAGAGGAGAAAAGCTTAAAATGAAGGAAAAATATTTTTGTGAGCTTGCAATGTCCCAATTTTCTATTTCACTTTGTTGACATGGGAATTTTCTCTTTTTTTGTCTGATTTTTGAGTTTAAATCAGAAGTAATTTTTTGTTTTACAAACTTTGTACGCTTACTAGTTTCAAATTCCCATCTCTGTATTGCAAAACACTTAACATGATTTAAGTTCAGTAGGAGTAGCTTTTAAATGCTAGGTCTTTGGAATCAATGCCAGGAAAGGATATGGGAGATTCTCATTTCAGCTGAAATGGCTAGGTGGATCATTCATCTTATTTGAAATTGGAGTTGGATAGGGTAGTTATTACAAGTGTGTTCTATCAACAGCACGTTGCCTTCTTGTAATGTTTTATCAGGAAAGGTGTATATTAGATTCAATGTGACTCAATGTCTGAGAAGAGGAAAGGGAAAGAAGGAAAGGGTGTTGATTGATAAGTTAGGTCTCACTACAAAAACCTATGGTCCATTCTCATAATGATGACAGTACCTCAGCTGCTATGCTCCAATTTGAAAACCAAAATTATTGTAGAACTGGGAATATTTCTCAGCTCATAGTAGATTGATATGTAACTGCTTGTGGGAATAGTAATAAATCACATAGATCAGAAGGTCCACAAGTTAATAGCTTAAAAAAGATTGGAATATTTTCTTTCATTTTAGACAAAAATCTCTCTGGAGTATATACAGTGTAATAGAAGCAAGTAATTTTGTCCACGTACAAATTGTCCTGTGTTTTACATTCAGACTTCGAAACCCCTGCTTAACATTTCCTTTCAGGTCCAATTCACAAGCTTGGCATTTACAAATTTAAGAATCAAATTGCAGATCATTTTAAGCTGTATGTTAGATTGAATTGTAAACTCATTGTGAATGGAGCCAGCACTGAGATTCCCAGTATATATTTGTTCACACAGGAGAAAATAAAAGTAGGCTTTTTGATTCAACCCCTCCATTTAATTGAATAGGAAATATAATATTATAAGATTGATTGAAGGATGCAAATTGATTTTAAGTGAATATTCATCATTTCCTCCCACTGATACACACTTAACTAGGGTTAGGTGATACAATTCATGAGATTTTAATCTGCCTGTAATTTCATACCTAGAATACTTCAGAAATCTTATATTCTGTGTATGTTTCACTCTCAGAGGGAGATGGGAAACTAAACCCATAATGAGGTAAATAATCAAATTAAATATCATAATACTTTCAATCCCCAGATCCCTCTGTTCTCGTGGACACAGCCAAATTTAGAACTGCGGAAAAGGTTATCACTGTATTTACAAAGGATGGAACATTATAAACGTTGCTTAAAAATTTGAAAAATCAACTCTAATACTCTAGATAAATTTTAGACATGGATTATATTAAGAAATGCCAGAAAATGTTGATAAATTATTGTACTCAATTTTGCAGGTACACCCTGAATTATCCTAGAACCAAGTTTGCAACAGTTTCAAAGTGGATATCTAATAAATAAGATATATAAAACACTCTCAAAATTATTTATTTGCCTTCCTCATTCTTTTGGTGGGAGAGTTAAGTGAATGAAATGGCAACTCACAGCAGTATTCTTGCCTGGAGAATCCCATGGACAGAGGAGCCGGGCGGGCTGCATTTCGTGGGATTGCAAGAGTCAGACACGACTTAGTGTTGTATTTCTTTTTCTTTTATTTTCTTATGGATGTCTGAGTAATTTCTCCAAAGTATTTAACTAGATAATTTTTAATTTTAGAGGAAGAGTGAAGAGAAATCAGTTTCTCCTTAGAATTTTTATGTATTACACAAAATAAATGGACAAAGGCTTCCAAGGAGTTTATTATCTCCCTTTTTCCTCCATAATCAACTGAGTGGCTTCTCTCATATTTTTAAACCTGAAATACAGCCATAAAAATTTACTATCTGTAGATAACTGTTTATTAAGTGGATAAAGAGTCTTGTATCACAGGACCAGCTTCCCTACAGGATGGGAGCTACACCGCACACTGCCACTGCAGAGCGGGCAAAGTGTACTGAAGGCCGAAGCAGGACCAGATAGGTAATTTGAATTATTTCTCTTAATTGTGTCCTACAAGATATCTTGACACTCTTTAATGTGGCAATTTATAAAAGAATTCTAATGGATTTATAATGCACTGGTGGTTTTGAATAATGAAGAGAAAGAGTCCATTCTAGAATCAAAGGATTGTATGCCAAGATTTTATTTTCTTGGGCTCCAAAATCACTATGGATGGTGAAGGTAGCCATGAAATTAAAAGACACTTGCCCCTTAGAAGAATGCTTATGACAAAGCTAGACAGCACATTAACAAGCAGAGACATCACTTTGCTGACAAGGCCTGTATATTTAAAGCTATGGGTTTTCCAATAGTCATATACAGACATGAGAGTTGCCCCATAAAGAAGGCTGAGCACCAAAGAATTGATGCTTTCAAATTGTGGTGCTGGGAAGACTCTTGAGAGTCCCTTGGATTGCAAGGAGACCCAACCAGTCAATCTTAAAGGAAATAAGTCCTGAATATTCATTGGAAGGACTGATGCTGAAGCTGAAACTCCAATACTTTGGCCACCTGATGCGGAGAACTGACTCATTTGAAAAGACCCTGATGCTGGGAAAGATTGAAGGCAGGAGGAGAAGGAGACGACAAAGGATGAGATGGCTGGATGGCATCACCACCTCGATGGACATGAGTTTGAGTTAGCTCTGGGAGTTGGTGATGGACAGGGAGGCCTGGTGTGCTGTAGTCCATGGGGTTGCAAAGAGTCAGACACAACTGAGAGACTGAACTGAACTGACTTTTATGTAAGGAATACAGAAACACATAAAGAAGGCTGAAGGCTGAAGAATTAATGCTCTTGAACTATGGTGTTGGAGAAGACTCTTGAGAGTCCCTTGGACTGCAAGGAGATCAAACCAGTCCATCCTAAAGGAAATTAGTCCTGAATATTCACTGGAAGGACTGATGCTGAAGCTGAAACTCCAATATTTTGGCCACCTGATGTGAAGAACTGATTCATTGGAAAAGACCCTGATGCTGAGAAAGATTGAAGGCAGGAGGAAAAGAGGATGACAGAGGATGAGATGGTTGGATGGCATCACTGACTCAGTGGGCATGAGTTTGAGCAAGCTCCAGGAGATGATGAAGGACAGGGAAGCCTGGTGTGATGCACTCCATGAAGGGGCAAAGAGTTGGACACAACTGAGTGACTGAACAATAATGTGCCAAAGTAGTAGAATCCATTTCTTAAAGGGGTCAAGATACTAACCTTTATTTACCCTTAACAATTCAGGAGTTAGGGTTACCAACTAATTGAAAATCCACATGTAACTTTACAGTTGACCCTTGGTATCCAGAGTTCCACACCCACATATTCAATCAACCCTGGATGTGCAGCACTGTAGTACATAGTGTAGTACATATTTACTGAAAGATATCAATATATAAGTGGACCCACATGGTTGAAATGTATGTTGTTCAAGAGTTAACTTGGTGCACTGGGAAGACCCAGAGTAATCGGGTGGAGAGGGAGGTGGGAGGGGGGATCGGGATGGGGAATACGTGTAAATCTATGGCTGATTCATATCAATGTATGACAAAACCCACTGAAATGTTGTGAAGTAATTAGCCTCCAACTAATAAAAAAATTAAAAAAAAAAAAAGAGTTAACTTTAAGGTTTCCTGAAGAATTTTCTGCAGAGTGCTAGTTCCACCATATATTTAATTTAGAAAGTTATTATGACGTGTTATGTTTGCAATATCCATTAAAAGATCCAGAAAGTTGTACAGGAAACATATTTACTCTATTTGGACCAGAATTCCCCAAAGTTATACAAATAAATCATGCCCTCTTTCCTTTCCTATCTATTAGCATTCTGAGGAAGTTATATTACAACTGACACACTTTCTATATTTATTGGTCAGAATCCTTTTGAACTCAAATAGCCAAAGCATGCAGATATCGTCTTGTTTTGTCCTCTACAAGAAGCAGACAAATGCTTCAGGTACTCTCAAATGTCACTGAAATTTACCATTGATCCCAGGATAAATCTGTTAATTCTTATTTTCTGTCTTTGTCTTTTCTGGTTAACTGTGACCTCTGACCTTGAACACATCTCTTCAGGCCTACACGGCAGAACTTTGTCTTAAGTTCCTTATCCCTGATGAATCCAGACAAACTGATGCTCCCCCATGTTTTGTGGTTGCTTTGTATGCAATGATACAAAATAGAAAGAGAAAGCTGAGGCAAATATGCAAATTTGTAAGGTACGTGTCTATTTCAGCATGTTTAAATCTCTGACCTAAAGATGCAAGTTGGAGCACACAGCAAGAACCACCGCTTTCTGCACAGGACCAGTCCTACTGTGCCTCTGTCTTGGTGCAGGGATAACTACATTTGCAACTGATTTTCTCTCTGGGAAGCAACCACAGCATCCTCTCTATTATAAAATTTTTCTCTGACACCTTCAAGGTATTACAAGAAACCTAGTGTCAACCCTGATCCCTGCTGCTTTGTAAAATAGATTTTCCTTGGAGCCAAGGATAAGAACAACAGCAATGCATGGGAAACATTTCTGAATGAGAGTATTATACTACTCACTCAACTCTGACCAAGCAGATGTAGGGAGAAAATATATTAAAAAATAGACAATAGAGCTAAAAAGGCCTTCATGTTGCTCAAAATAACAACCACCTTCAAAACTCTCTGGTTTGCATACCCTAGAATTACACAAGTGCTATATTAGGCAAATTGTTTCATAAAAATATAATAAAGTTTTAGAGAGGCATAAAATTTTGCATTACCTTTGGAAACACAAAAAAGTAATCTGGTGCTGCTGTGACAGTTACTACAACTGCGAGTGATGTTATAAGATAGCAGTCAACAAAAATAGTCTTGTTTTTCCATTTCCTAGTGAATTTTCAATACATTGGCATATTTTATTTCACCTGTGTGTACTCATGTGTCTGTGTGCCTGTGTACGTACCTAGCTCATATTAAGCAATAAATAAGTAGCACTTTATTATTATGAAAGCTGCTAAAAACTTTAGAATCATGTAGTAATAGCGTGGGGACCACTTTGAAAAGATATGAAGCTTTGTCACTGTCAAGTTTATTATGGAATATTGTTAAGACAGGGATTTTAAAAGTTACAAGGAACTAAGGCAATACAGTATTGCACAACAAGTCAAGTTTAAATGCTATAAGGCAGATTTGAATATCAGATTCATAGATTGGTCTCAGAAGCATTTGATGTTATTGACAACTGTATCTTTAATATATTTCTTCATTGTTACTCTAAATATTACCACAAACTAACTCCAAGTAGTCTATGTGACTGAAGTATGGGAAAATAAGCACCCTGACTGTATTTGGTAAGTGACATAATCTGACAGTCTTTGACACAACAAAGCTTCAAATGCCTCCAGTATTCAAATCACTAAAGAAATAATGATTTATAGGTCATATTTTTTAAAATGTACTAAGGGTTTTCCTGTAACTATTTACATGGTAGAAAACACAATGAGGTGGTTTTCAACCTGAAGTGTTATGATTAGATTTGTGAGAATCGCTCACAGAGAATCTCTCTGGTAAGGGCCGGTGGGGCGGGGGGGAGGTGTGCGGAATAAAGTGGGGAAAGATTAGAGGCATGCCAACCTAAATTAGAAATGCTTTTTGGCTTCATTTAGTTGATATAAAGTAAGAAAATTAACAATACTTATTTAAACTATGGCTTACTAAACAAAGTCCAGGAACAAGCCTGGTAATTAAATTAAAAAGAAATAAGTTTTACCAGATAGAAAAAATGTGGCTAAAAGTAATAGAAAAGCCAACTCAAATTAACTTGAATAGCATAGCTGTAATGTATTAGCTCGCAAAGCCATAGGCCCAGAGGTCGAGTCACGCCTGGAATCACATTGCCAGAATGTTCTCACTTCTCTGTGATTTTCTTAGCTCTGTTTTCTTCCTTCTATTGTCTCATTTTCATTGTGCTAGCAAGAGGGCTGAAGCAACTCCAAGAATCATATTCAGATAGTACATGAGTGCTAAATCACTTCAGTTGTGTCTGATTCTTTGTGACCCTATGGACCGTAGCCCACCAGGCTCCTCTGTCCATAGGATTCTCCAGACAAGAAGACTGGAGTGAGTTGCCATGTTGTCCTCTAGGGGATCTTCCTATCCCAGGGATCTAACCCAAGTCTCCTGCATTGGCAGGAGGTTCTTTACCACTAGCACCACCTGGAAAGCCCCATATTCAGATAGAGCAGAGGTATAAAGATATCATCTGTTTTACTGAGAAAAACCTATTCTAGAAGCCCCCACTCCTGTTTTTCTTCAATTTGTCCTCAAGTTTCATGGAGCAGAAATGAGTTAGTGAGTTACATGTCCACACTCATAGAAGTCACGACAAAAGGAATGGAATTACTATAAATGGCTTTGACCAAAACCAAACTGTGCATTGGGTATCACTCCCTGATGTAGCATCACTGAAAAAAAAAAATGGAATTCTGGTAGCATGGAAAAAAGAAAGAGTTGATGAGTAGAAAATCAACAATGTCTGCTTTCTACTGTCATAAAAAGTCAACTAATATGACTGGATAGACATGGGTTTGGGTAGACTCTGGGAGTTGGTGATGGACAGGGAAGCCTGGTGTGCTGTGATTCATGGGGTCGCAGAGTCGGACACGACTGAGCGACTGAACTGAATATGTATCAGTGCTGGAAAACAGTGCTTAATCTGGAACACTCCTCCTCCCTTTTTAAGATGTCTACTTTTCCTTGGATTTTTTTTTCCTTCTAAAGCAGCAATATTGATAGTGCATGGAAAATTCAATCAAATATAACCATTCTAAGAGAAACAATATGCATGTCAGTTTCTGCCCCAATATTTTAGGTGTGATATCATGAGAAATGTAATAGAAACATAAGCCAGTGTAATATATAAGACCTCAGTTCTATGCAAATAATGGCTATTTAATTGAGTTCTATCTGAAATTGAAGCTGAGATATAAACAGTTCTTTTTTCTAAGTTGTTAATTGGAATTTGTTCTTCTTTGACTTTTCCTCAGTAATCTTCTTTACTCTCAACCCACTTTTCCCTGTGACATATTAATAAATTAACGTGTCCTCTCAAATGGAACATAGTGAATGAACTTGAAATTAAGCTGACTTATTAAAATTACCAGTGATTGTACATGGAATTTGAGAACAATGGTAACATATATTAAGATTTCTAATGTGATTTTTGGCTATTTGAAAAGCTATATTCCTCTTGAGCATGCCCTAAAAAGCATTGTGATATGTGTTAAGTGGTTTATTTGACATTTCAGCATTTATGATAGACTAGCTTCCCCTACGTCTCAGCAGCTAAAGAATACACCTGCAGTGCAGGAGACACAAGAGGCATAGGTTCGATTCCTGGATTGGGAAGGTCCCCTCCAAGAGGGCATGGCAGCTCACTCCAGTATTCTTGCCTGGAGAATCCTGTGGACAGAGGAGACTGGCAGGGTACAATCCAAAGGGCCACAGAGAGTCAGACATGACTGAGCAACTAAGCACGGAGTTCAGCAACAAAATAAAGATAGTTTGATTCACAGTAATATCTGAATATGACTTGTATAAAGTAATTCACTTCAGAGTAAATAATATTAAATTGAACAAAAGGAACAACATTCAATAACAAAATATGATTTGGGGAATTATAAGAAAACTTAGTTAAGATGGACAACTGAAGATAGGAAAGAAGAAGAGAGGAGGAAACAAAGGAGAGAAGGAAGAATGGATGGAGGAAACGGGGTGGGAGGGAGGAAGAGAAGAAGGAAGGATTTACTTTAGTTACATGTCGATTTCATTGTGAAGGTGCTCTGGCACATAAAGTTTGATATCATGAGGCTTCATCAAATTGCTATTTGTATATATTTTGAATGCTTGGAATCAATCAATCAAATAAATAATAATTTGTTTCCCCCACAATTATCCACTGCATTCATATTTCTTAATATTCAACTGAGATTCCAGATTAGAAATACATAACTCAAATGCTGACAGTGAAAACTAGACAGAATGAGAGGGAAAAGAAGAAACCAGTTAATGTGCCAGTTTCCTGATCACTGTCAAATAAAATTATAGGGCAAGCAACTGACCACAAAGTACAAAAAGTATGCAAAATATCTGTATACAACAGGATCTCACTATTCATCACTCAGTTAATTATTCATTGTCAAGTTCTTTCTTCATCTTTAGTTAATGTATTCCTCTAGGGCTTTAATTATCACTCATATCTGCTACCTCTATTGCCCCTCAACCTACTATGGGCTTTTATTACTTTCTAAGACACGTAGTATTGAGAGAATAAAAAAGGGTAAGCCTACAAAAAAATATCTGATTAGAAGGACAGAGACTTCATGTGAATAAAACTTACACCCTCTATAAAGATCTGTCCAGATTATTAAAAGATCAGCTTTCCAGTCAATATTTTTTTTCTTCAATTTTTTTCCCAAGTAATCCATATTACAAAGGCTAAGCCCAACTGAAACTATGTGGTTGACAATTAAAAACAATGTTTCAGTGGAGACAAAGTAAATAAAACCTCTGAGGAGACTTTTGCTATGCCTGACAGATGGCCGTACCTGAAAATATTTGCTTTTCCTTAGTGTCAAAGGGATGCCTGGAATGTTATTAATGAATCAATCATGATGGCAAAATCAGAACCTGGAATTTATTTTACTACACTAATTGTCCCTCTGAAAAGCAGTTAGTGCTCTTTTTTGGTAAGTTCATTAAAATTCCCTTTGTAAAGAAAGGAGACTATTTCGGGCCCAAACTATTGGTCTGTTGTAGCATAAATGTTTTATTATTTTACCTGAGGAAGAACAGAAATAAAAGCAAGTTAAATACTGATTGCCTCTCATATAATCCCTGCCTTGAAGTCACAGACCATGACCAGGATAAGATACCTAAATACACTCTTAATGGCATACAGGGAGATAGATCATTGCCTGGAGGAGAAACAGATTACCTGTGTGTACATCAGACAGGGCACAAAAGCATAAACTCAAATTCTGCATAAAACCAAACCATTTCCAACTAATATTAGGGCATTCAGTAAGTACTCTGTGATATCAGGAAAAAACAAAGCTTAGCATTTATTTCTTCACAGATAGAAACCATATTTTCCAATAGGAATCATATCTTCTCAAACAGGTGAGATTTGCTTGAATAATCATACAAGCCTTGTACCCACTCTAGAACCATATATATATATATATATATATATATATATATATATATATATGTCTGTCTGTCTGTCTGTCTGATTGACAATTTAGCTTATGGGAGGAAATCTGGGCATACTTATGAGGCAATCCAATTTCCTTACTGTTTATCATACTCAGGGCACAAAATGATGACCAGCAGCCAGTTAAACAGAGATTAGTGTGCTAATTGAGCAACAATTCAAATTCAAGTGAATCTGAACCCGTAAAACCTAAACTACCAAAATTACTCTATCTTTTCTGCTCTAGTTCATTGTTCAGTTTCAGGTAGAAGAAAGCAAACTGAACTCTCAGAGCATCCATACTGGAAAATGTGAATTGATTTGAGTTTTCTAATATGATGCTAGCCAAAACTTTTCTGTCTAAGGTTTTAATATTCTCAGTACTAGCATAATAATATGTATTATATGAAGAAATTCTTCTCATGAGACTTGAAAAGTATTTTGGATATTCGATAGTTTATGGTGAACGATGTTGGATTCATGACCTCCTTAGAAGAAGATTTAGCTTCTGGACCAGGGACCAGGCTTGATCATTCAAGAGTTTTTGTGTAGCAGAGTTTTATTTAACTATGAAAAGAAATAGAGAAAGCTTCTGACATAGAAGGGGGATGGAGAGTGCCCACCTCACTAGTCTTAGCAAGGGAATTATATACCTTTTTAATTGGTTATTATAATAAATCAAAAGAATGTCTCAAGGCTGTAAAGATCTTACTAAACCCACTCCCACAGTTTACATTTTTAGATGACAGGATTATAAGTAATAAAAGAAAGATCTTACTAGACCCATTCCCATAATATACATTTTAAGACAACAGGATGTGTCAGAAGGTTTTCAGGAAGGAGAAACTGTCCTCAAGCAGATAAGTTGTTGTTATATATCCTTCCTATAGAGTTTAAACTGAGTTGTTTGTTGTGTAATCATCACTTCTGGGGTTAAATAAAAAAAACGTTTTATGTGACTAAGGAATGTAGAGAAAAAAAGGCATTTGTCCTTTACTCCTCCTTGAGAATTCCAGACCCCTATCTCCTCTTTGAGAGCCCCAGACCCCTTCCACCTCCTCAGGGACCCTGGACTTCTTATCAACCTGCCTAGGAATTGACTCTCTCATAGTCACAGAAACTATATTAAGAAGTGCTAACATGCACTTGGAATTTCATGCAGCTTAATGAACTCAACCAAACCAAAGTTCAAGAGTCCTTTTCCAAAGGAGTTGTAAAGCAAAGCAAAGCAGACTCTTAAACTCATGAATCTCCACTTCAGCAAGGGGTCAATGGAGAGTTCTACCTGACATCTCTGCAAGGCTAACTCATGCATCGAGAGCAAGAAGCAATATCATTTTTGGAAGGCAGCTATGCTAACCACTATAACACTGACACTTCATCATTTCTTAATACTTTCCATTGTGTCTTGTTGCAACCACATATACTAGCCATTAAATGTGCTTTAGATGCCATGTTACATTTTGGTGCGGAATACTTTAAAATAAGCATTACAGTCTGAAGCCTAAAATAAAAATAGAAACTTGGAAAGGAGCCTGACTGAGAGTACAGGAGTGTATAATAACAGACTTTGTAAACACATGAACAGGACTTTGTATCTTGTCTGGGTAACAGAAACACTAAGCTATACACCAAGCACTGTCTACAGTGAGTAGTTACTGACTTTCTTTATAAGAAAAGTTGTAAATATGAATGGTAAAGTGCTTGATACAATAATATTTCAATGATAAATATATAGAACAGTCATAGTTGGCATGTTGAAAAACATCTTCATGTACAGAATATATGATCATTGGTCTCAAAATATTTCATAAAGCAGTTTTTCAGATGGGATTACTTTTGATCCACAGTTGTGTTATTTAAATTTTTTCTAAGGAAAGCTGTATATGTTTATTTTATCATGGGCAGGGTAAAGTGACGCTATCTTTCCTTCTATGTAAATTATCTTGGTTTATTTTTACCTTGAAATTATTATTCTGATAGGCTATTTTGTAAAACACCAGTTCAGAAAGATGATATAACCAGAACTCAAGTGGCATCAGGAAAATCCTGACCAGAGTAAACTGGAACTGAAATCCAAACATAACTGAGTAGGGCAAAGGCCTGAGATTTCTTAAGATGAGCAAAGCAAGAGCATATTTATTTCAGTAATAGAAATTACAGAAGAGAAGGTCTTAAAATTGCTCAAAAGTCATAACTCAGTCCAGAGAAGCAAAAGTATAGGGAGGAGACAGATCAAAGCTGAGACAGGATGAGTCCAAGATTCAGGAGGAATAGCTCAATCAACAGTGAGTAATCAGAATAAATGTGGGGGGTCTATAACTCCTAAGGTGTTATAAGAGAGCTATTTCAGCAGGGAGGTTATGAGGTGGTGATCTAGGAGAATTATACATTTTTTTTTTATTTCTAACATTTTTCACTATGTTTCCTTAATGATTAGGAAAAGTCTTAGACAGCAAAGAATAAATCAATATCAAGCTTTTTTTTTTCTATTGACTTTAGCTAAAGTTTAGAGTTCATATATAGGATTAAAGTTAAGTTTTGGATTAGATAGCTTCACTTTCTATTAATAGTAAATTTTTTAATCCAAAGATGTCTGTAAATCTCACTAACTCAAATGGAAGAATCTTTAAATTATTATAGAATGAATCTGAGCAGTCACAATAAAGATTAAATAATTTTGACCAAAATTTTGAAGCATTCACAATCAGCAGTAACACTTTCTGCTGTTATTGACTTTTTAAAAAATTGTATTCATTTTAATTGAAGGGTAATCACTTTACAATGTTGTGTTGGCTTCTGCCACACATCAATATGAAATAGCCATAGGTATATCTATCTATCTGTCTGTCTGTCTACCTACCTATCTATCTATGTCCCCTCTCTCTTGAACCTCCCTCCGACCTCCCACCCTCTAGGTTGTCCCAGGGCATGAAGCAGCATGGAAACATATACATTACCATATGTAAAATAGATAGCCAGTGGGAATTTTGCGGGATGACTGAGGGAGTTCAAACAGGTGCACTGTGACTGCTCTTACTGGCTTTTAAAATGTTGGACTCAATTTGAAAATGTGTTCATTTAATTCAAAACATATTGCTTGATGCATACTATGTGCTTCATGATGTTCTATTATTGTATGTGCCAGGGGATAAATAAATAAGAAACACCAATATCTTTGCCTCCTGGAACTAAGAGGAAAAAGAAAGGAAAGCATAAAACATTATTGAGGTATGTTATAGGTTCTAAGTTGATAAATACTCTGAAAGAAAATAAGGGACATGACACTGTGGAGAATGCACATTAGACATCATTGTGAAGGCAAAACTTGAATAAAGGTTTAAAGGATGCAAGAAGGTTAGCCAGACGGATAGCTGGGGAGACAGTGTTTCAGAAAGAGGGAATGAATGAGTGAAAACACCCTAAGGCAAGAGAAAACACAGTGAGTTTTCCAGGACAGTAAATCACCCCCAGGTCTGAGCACAGTGAACAAGGGCAAGAGTGAAGGAGAGGGCGATAGGGAAGCAGTGCGAACAGGTCGTGGAGGTGCTGGGAGACCACGGCAAGGAACAGCTTCTGACTGCATCAGATGGGCGTCACTGCAGCTTTATGAACATGATCAGATTCATATTCTAAAAGGACTGATTTTTTTTTAAAACAGCCAATTATTCTGCTTTCCAGACCAAAAAGAAAATTAGAAGAAATGCTTTAGATGGAGTGAATGACTGCTAGAAGAATCATATTTATAGAAGGCAACAATTGGCAGTTTAAAAGTGAGATATAAGAGGGAACGTCATCTAAAAAGGTAAAAACAAACAGAACCACATGAGTACCTCTGGACCACTAATTGTAGGGGCAAATAATTTTTGATTATTCAACATCTACTAAAATAGAACAGTAAATATCCAGTCTTTTATTTTACGGTCAAATAATTTTATATACTCATATGATTCCACAACATACTATATTTTAGTAGATTGCATTAAGTATTACAATAAATGATTCTGAGATATTATAAAATTATAGTAGATTATAGATAGCTGCTTCTTTTTTGACAAGAATAAGAAATAAATTTGTAAGGCATTTTAGGATTAAAAACTGCTTAAATACAAAACCAGAAGATCTTTCAGTGCTTAAACATTTAGATTTTAGTTTTCTTAACATTTTCCTTTATGGAAAAAAATGACAGTAAAAGATAAATGAGGTGTTAATATATCACTGTGTGTTGGTTAGATTTGCTCCACATGAAGCTTGAATGGGAAGAATACAAATGATGTGAGTTGGCTTATCTTTATTTCCATCAGAAAAATGATAATGTGTAATGTGTTCTTCCCATATTCAAAGTGCAGGGTGGGGTGGGGGCGGGTGTAGTAAAACAGAATGAGGCTCCTGAGTGCACTAAGGTAGAATTCCACCCTATTTCAAGACCCCCTTGTCATCTGAAGTGCGAATCTCAATGACGTACAAAATGAATTGAAGATTCCACATCTCTTCAAAACCCAAGTTAGCATTCCATAAGTATCGTACGTCCTTAAGTATTTTGTTCAGAAACAAGTCACATCTAACACAAGCAATGACAAAAAGTCTCCTTTCACCAGGAATCAAACTTCAGTAAATGCCAGTGACCCACTTAGTAGAGGCTATTTTGTGCCCCTCTTTGTATTCTTTCTGTTAAATGCAACTGTTTCTTTGGAGGCTTAACCACATGCCAGATTTGAAATGGTTGTGTTCAGGCATTTTAGTTATTGGTGCAACTATGCCTTCATAATTCAAAAATAACTGAAAGGATTATTTTTCTTAGAGCTTTCCAAAAGAAACACCTTATCACTTAGATGAAGTGTGGAAAAGTTGAATTCTAAAGCCAACAAGGTTATAAATGTCCAAAGGACTGAAAACAGGATTATAAAAAGCAACTTGAATCCATGCTTTTATATTGTGCTTGCCACAACAAACACTACTTTTAACATGCTGGGTTTATTTCCTGGCCTTATTGTTATGATACAAACCTTCGCTATTTAAACATCTATTAAGAAGTCAATCCATATTTTTCTGGCAAAGTATATGAAAAATAAAGTAAAAATATAACCGAAGGGCAGGGTGGAGAGTTTAAAAATTCACTAAAGTATTTTTTTTCTATAGACTGTCTATTCATGAAATAATTTACGCACTCCACACCCACCATTTCCAATGGTGCAGTAAAATTGCTTTTAGAGACCATTTTCATTTAATCTGAAGGGTATTCTTTTTGATATGTGGTACTGTGACAGTAAAGATAAACAGCTAAGTTTAGCTATCTCATTTGCAATTCAAGATTTACTATCCTGTTCAAATTAATCATAATGCAATATTGACAGAAAGAAGGGGCCCATCTCAATATGTCTCCATATATCTCTCTCTGGGCAGATTCAGTACCCTAAAAGTTTTAATGCGTGGCCTCTTAATAAACATAGATTCCTTTTCACATAACAGTGTCTGCAATACTTCTGGTATGACTTTGAGGCTGTGACACTTATGTTTGAGTTATTTCAGCTTCTCCCATCACAGATATATCATCAGTTTTGTACTTGTCAAAAAAGACTGGAGTCCCAGTGGGTCCAATGAAGTGTATTTTATTGTAGAGAAGCTTTCCATGATCCCTCAACCCCTGCTCCTCTCCACATCATGACATAATTTCAAGGGATATTATGAAATGAACCAGGACATAGTAAAGGCTGGGCTGGCTTTATGAATGGGCAAGTAGGGATGCAAATTAAATAGAAGAAAGACAAAGAAGACCATCTTGTGTTTAAAGGTCATACTGTTACCTTATCATGCTATTTCAAACTCAAAATTTAATTTAGATTTTGTAGAACTTCTACCTCAAGAGTGCCTATAAAAATCAAATACCACTGAGAGTACTAGGAACATAAAATTAGAATAAATGTGTTTCAAACAATTCCTAGAAGAGTCTGCTGGAATAGAACAGAACAACTTACATGTTGATAGGGCTGGGGAGTCCCTTGGACTGAAAGGAGATCAAACCAGTCAACCCTGAAGGAAATCAACCTGGATATTCATTGGAAGGACTGATGCTGAAGCTGAAGCTCCAATACTTTGGCCACCTGATGTGAAGAACTGACTCACTGGAAAAGACCCTGATACTGGGAAAGACTGAAGGCGGGAAGAGCAGGGGATGACAGAGGATGAGATGGTTGCATGGCATCACCGGCCCGGTGGACCTGAGTTTGAGCAAGCTCCGGGAGTTGGTGATGGACAGGGAAGCCTGGCACGCCACAGTCCATGGGGTTGCAAAGAGCTGGACATGAGTGAGTGAGTGAACTGACCTGAGGGCTGGGGAAAGCTACCTGTGGTGCTGCTATCTGTGTAACATACCGGCTTCTTCAGGAGAACAGTGATGCCCCCAAACAACTGCGTAGAAGGGAAGACGGCGGGCTTCACTCATCTCAACATTTGACCTGAGTCCAAGTGTTGGGTCACCAGTAGCAAGCGTGGTTCAGTCCCAGCTACAACTAAGGGATGATGGACACGGTTCTGGTCGATTGTAAAGGGAGCAGACTGTCTACTAAGACAGTCCTAAGAAATTCTCAAATCACCATTTCCTGAGCCAAAATATTAATATTTACATTTTCATTCACATATTCAAACATCAGTATGTAGGCAGCACTCTGAAAGACAGAGAAATGAACAGCACAGCCTTTTTAATGAACTTAAACTTCAGTAAAAGAGATAAAGCCAAAAATGTAATATGATGTAGAGGGTGACTGAGAGAAGTAAAACATGCCATGACCATGTATAACATGAAAAGGAAAATTTGACTCAAAGACTGAAACAATTCTAATGGACAAGGTGGCCTTTGAAGTGGGCTTTCTTTATTTATCTTTAGTTGGAGAATAATGCTTTAAATTATAGTGTTGGTGTCTGCTATGTATCAACATGAATCTGCAATAGATATCCAGACACTTTTCAATAGGCAACACTGGAGACAGCAATGGTCACTACATCTTGAATGAATAAATAAATGACAAATGTGTAATTGAAAGGGCATTAGAAGGGGGAGGTGATGTGGAGACTACCTCTGAGTTCTGCTATATTTTCTAGGACAAATTATCTAGCCTCTTTGAGTCTCCATCTTCCAAGTATGAGGACTAGATTGGGTTGTCTTTAAATTTCTTTCTACCACTGTAACTCTATGAAGGCATGGCGTTCTTGTTTGATCTCCAAGTTTCCTGTGGGGAATCTGACTACTCTTGATAACATTTACTGAAGTGGCAGAAAACTGCAGTGGGTACTGTGGTTATCTTACCAACCTTGCATGCCACCTACCACCACCCCATTCATTTTGCTCAGCAGCCAGGGAATTTGGCTGGGATTTACTTCCTCACCAGGTCCAAGGTAGGCTCCTGACTTCCCATTACTTTTTACTATTACAATTGTTTCATCAGTGTTTCATTACCTAACTCTACCCTAAACCAAGACCGGCATTACTGTGCTCAAACAGATTAGTCCAAAGCTGAGCACCTTCGAGATGGGCCAGTGAGAGCAAATGTGGGGCATTTGTTCAGAAATTGAAGGCAGTGGCCATTTCTCACACTGGATGTGCAGACGAAGCTGACAGATGTTGTGTGAACACAGGATGACATTTTAAGGATGAAGATGACCGGCAAGAGATGGAAATGCAAGTAAATCAGGAAACACAGAGACAGAGTTCTCCTCACACTTTGACTAAAGTCCATCTATTCTGGGACGTTTTTATTTGTAAGCCAATAAACCACATTCACTTTTAAAGGCATGGGAGATTGGTTTTCTATATCTAACTGTTACTGTTCTGAACCACTAACCACATTTTTTAAACTAATATTTTTTGTAAAGTGTTTTCTTCTAAACCAATTTTATTAACCAAGTACTAAGTCATAAATTCATACACATAAAACATAGATATTTTTAACTTAGGTGGTTTATAAAAACTTAACAATATTCCCCCCAAAATGCTATGACTTTCTCAGTCTGGATTAGAAAGCATTACTACCTCCATACTAAGAGCTTTCACAAGAGAAAAGAGTTTAAAAGGATGGAAAAAATAAAAGACTTTTCCCTGGAGGCTTTCAATCATTCTCATGTAATTTTAGTCCAAGATATTTTTGGTACCATCCTTGTTTCTATCTCTTTAAAACGTGAACTCCAATTCTTTTGTTAGGGAATGTGAGGATTTTCAAGGATCAAAAAGAATAAGCAATAATCATTGTAGACATTGTATCCACAGCCTCCTTCTGCACCTAAGGGGGTACTGGCCTTGTTTAGGATGGTCAGTGTCAGAGTGGGAACGGGATCTCAGGTGAACACATATCCCTGTGACAGAAGGCTTCTGCTTCATGACAGCGGCAGAATGCTCTGACTTAGGTCCAGTTATCTGTTAACAGTTGATGTTACCATCAACATCAACATATACACAAATCTGGGCCAACTAAATCTTTCTGGTTTTTGAAAAAAATCCCCCACATCAGTTTTTAAACTTTGATTTCATAGATTATGGAGAAACGCCGAGAATCAAAGAATTAAAAACTTATTCAACCAAGATTATATGGTTCCATCAGTGGCTGCAGAGGAGTAAACAAGACCCCCAACCTCAGGCTCAGGGTTCAGCCCCCCACCATTCCGTTATTCCTGCCGCGTCAACAGTACAACTCTCACTGTTTCTGAAGAAACAACAAATGTTTCCCTGCCATCTCCCAGTCAACAAAACAGTTTTTACAATTAGAATCATGAAAATATAGCACTGGGACTTGGAAAGAGACTTAAAGATCATTTCATTGAAAAATTTCCCCAGTGAATTATGTTTCCAGACTCCATTTGCTAGATTTTGGGTTTTTTTTTTTTTTTTTTAATTGGTTGAAGAATGTGGTCTTGATTCTATGTAATAAATGCCTGTAGGGCTGGGTGAAATGTCATGAAAATTTAAGTACTAAGGAAATGTTCATTCTTGGCAATTATTCTCTTATTTTTACTGCAACATTTGTATGTATTAAAACCAGAGGTAACTTTAAAGAGCATTGTTTTGAAAGTATGCTCCTGAAATCTTTGCTGACTACATATAGAATGCCTTTTTTGAATTACACAGAAAGATTATTGTATATAACTACACATTTGAGATATGATTATATATGAAAGAATACTTTCTTGTCTATCATTAGTTTTTCCTAATTTTGAATTCCCACTGAATTTCCCCAGTAGGAAACTCCCTTGTAACATAGGAGCCTATAATACTTATTTTGTTTTGGTGGAGAGTTTTAATCACGTATTGTATCCCAGTACAAGAGAGATTTAAAATACCTAGTTTGAGATTTCAGCTGACCTAACAGTCCTTTCTTTGTTACCAGAAATAAATACTAGGTATTTTAAGCTCTGAGATAAAAAAAATGCTCAACTATATACAAGTCATAAGATATTCTAAAACACCAGTGAAGCTTTAAAAAATTAGTCAGCTTTTAGGTAGACTTAGTATATCTGTGTGGGCAGTTGCAATGATAAAATGTCTTGGCTGGTTTTGCTCTGTTTTCAGACTGATCTTGAATGGATAGTGACTAATTGTTTTAAAACTTATTGAGGACTAGAATCATACGTTAGATAAAATTTGATAGAAACAGGTTTAGTTTCTCCAGTTTACTGTAATTTAATAAGTAGAATGGTATGTTGGAAAGAGAGTAGACATTAGACCCAGACAGATTTGGGCTGAAATCTTAGTTATAACGTTTACTAACTGACTTTAGGGTCAATTCGCTGAACTATTCTGGCCATCTGCTTCCTCATCTATAAAAGAAGCATAATAGGATTTACTTCTCAGATGTCCTTTCAAGAATTAGAAGTAATACATTTAAGTTAAAGAGAGTCAGAAAAATTGCTATTAGAAATACTAGTTTTCCATTGACAATGATAGGTTAATTAGTCATAGGAAGTCAGACAACTCAAATATTTAAAGGTCATATCTGATTTTTTCAGGCACTTATTTAAAAACAGATTCACTTTCATTTTTGCAATATCATTCATTATTAAAAATGTATCTGACTATCTCACCTGCTTCAGTAATCAAATAGGGATAACTGTAACAAATCAAATTATTTAGTGATGAAAATGAATCAGCGCTTATGATTTATTCAGAGTCATATGTTGGCGTGGTCTCAGTTACTTAGAGCCTCCATCACATTACTTTCACATAGTGAAAAAGCTTCTAAGAACAAACACACAAAAAATAGACTTATTGTCAACCCAAGATGAGAGCTTATTCAAATTCACTTATGAAAATGATATCATCATTAAAGTACAAAGATAAACAAGTTAGCTTATAAACTGAGAATGCCAATGGTTTTGCTTCCTTTGTCATTTGTATTTTGAACAACATTTAAAAAATATATTGCTATAACATATCATCTGTCACTTGGAGAACCTTTGTGTTCAAATCAGCACGGTGTTTGATACAGCACTGAAAACAGCATTGTAGAAATGTTTTCTGCTTCAGAAAATGCCATGATGTGCTTATAACTGGTTGCAGGAGAAGAGAATGAATTGGTTCCAGTTTCTGTACATTTTTACTTGTTAATAAGCTTCTCAATGGCTTTTCTTTTTTGTACATTTCTGCTTTCACCTTTCTTCCCTATTGCTCAACCATATTGTCGACTATAAAACAAAATATTTTATATGCCAGCAAGTGTAGGATTAAGCAGTATGAGATAATTTTAGTATAGCAACTGTTTGGCTAAGGTCTTGCCACAGTGTGATACGAAGCAAAACATAATAAGAGAAATCACTTAAACATAAGAAAATTATTAACAAATCAGGAGAAATCAAGTGTGCATGAAGAGGTTGGATGTTATGTATTCTGTTCTCAGATACACGGTTTATTACCTGTGTAATAGCTCTACCATGTAGGACATGCATTTGAGCAAACACTGTAAATTATTACAAAGTGTGCACAGCAAAACCTCTTCGTAATATTTCCCTACTTAATGATTTTCCACATGCAGAAGCCCCTGACCTACACAGATGTGATCCTCCAGGAGTGGGGCTTGAGCCAGAACCATACTAACAGTCCATATTCAGTCCTTGGCATATATTAATGATGCATGAGAGTTTCACACGGGATAAAACTGTGAGCCAGAGGACCTCAAGATACAAGCGATCTAACGGAAGGAAGGGAAGGTAAACAGCTTACTGACGCCTCTGCCACTGCTACTACCTCTAACAAAAACAGACGAACCTTCCCTTTAGCAAAATGTGACTTTGAGCAAGTTGCTTACTTGAACCTCAGTTTCATTACCTGTAAAATATGGATAATGGCTGCTTTGTAGAATGGTTTTGAGGGTTAAATGAGATATATGAGAAGTATTTAGCATTGTTCCCGAAACAAAGACCTCAGTGACTAGGTTCTATTTATATATTTTTCTTATTACTCATGTTAATTTTACTATTGGAGGTGTTTTGCTGTTGTGTTTATTTGCTAGGTCATGTACGACTCCTTTGCAACCCCATGAACTGTAACTTGCCAGGCTCCTCTGTCCATGGGATTTCCCAGGCAAGAATACTGGAGTAGGTAGTCAATTCCTTCTCCAGGGAATCTTCTTGGCCCAGGGACTGAACCCACATCTCCTGCGTTGCAGGCAGATTCTTTACCACTGAGACGCCTATAATGACATGTTAAAAAAATGTTTATCCCCATTTAGCTCATAGACTAGTTAGTACACTAAAATACACTGACATCTTAAAAAAAGTAATCATACCATACACTATATATGATAATTATAGATGAATGCCAGGTAATCTGTCTTAAAGATATTATTTTTAGTAAAGAAGTTATCCTACAATTAAAAATAAACTAAAAGAAGATATTTTTATATACCTATTTCTCTCTAGGTAAATAGGTGTTAGTATGATATTCCTGTTTGCAAAAAGACCAAAGGAAAGGAAAATATGGTGTGTCCTATTTTCAGCTTCCATGTTGGGTATTATATCCATTTATCAGTGCAAAGGTTCTAACAACTACATGTCCAATGTAGACATCTAAATATACAATTTTCAAAAGCCAGAATCAATCAAGAGTCTAATGTCTAAAAAAAAAATAACCTGGCGTCACTGTAACTTTTATCCCTAATTTCATGGCAATGATATCAATGACTACCAGCAAGACAACTCTGACCTGGACTGACAGCTAATGTGACTGTGACGCTGGTTCCGTGCTGAGGAACCGGATTCCAGCCTGCCAGCTGCATCAGAGGCAATTTTGAATTGCTGAGCAGAAAATGATCTATCCCTTCGATAAGTAGTTAGGACACCTGGGGATGGGATCCCGGCAAAAAATGTCTTATTGGCAAGTCACTGTTGAGTTTGAGGCAGAAACGGGAGGTCTTGGAGGCTGTTACACACTAGAGCTCATTCCAAGTCATCTGAAGATAATGCCTAGGTTTCTAAGGGCCCAGCTGTCCTCACAAGTGCCACTCAAACATGTTGGCTGAAAATTCCCCTGGAGTGATAGAAAATGCTATTTTCAACCTTTTAAATGGAGTGTGTCCCTTAGTAATTACATGTATCATAAAGAATAGAAAATTAAATATTACTACAAGAATGCTGAGAATATAGTGGCATAAAACTTTATTCCCTATGTCTCTTATTTTAACGATAAGTTACAGGTGTTCTTTTTAAAAATACAAGGCATTTTTTTATTTTTAAAAGAAAAAAAATACAAATATCATATTAAAGCATAGATGTGGAATCTAGAAAATGGTATAGATGGCCTTCTTTGCAAAGCAGAAATAGAGACACAGATACTGAGGACAAATGCATGGACCCCAAAGGGGTAGGAGAGTGGCGGGATGAGTTGGGAGACTGTGACTGACATGTCCACCACTATATACAGTAGACAACTAATAAGAACTTATTGTACAGCTCGGGGAGCTCCACTCAGCCTTCTGTGGTGACTGGAAAGAGAAGGAAATCCAAAAAAAGACCGGACACATGTTTCCTAGGTGGCGCTAGTGGCAAAGAACCCTCCTGCCAATGCAGGAGATACAAGAGATGCAGGTTCAGTCCCTGAGTTGGGAAGATCCCCTGGAGAAGGGAACGGCCACTCACTCCAGTGTTCCTGCCTGGAGAATCCCATGGACAGAGGAGCCTGGCGGGCTACAGTCCACAGGGTCGCAAAGAGTCGGACACGGCTGAAGCCGGCTTAGCACTCACGTGTGAATGGATATAGCTGATTCACTTTGCTGTACAGTGGAAACTAACACAAAACTATGAAGCAACTATATTCAAATGAGTAAAAATACAAAGATGAAGCAGTAATTAGGAAACTTTATTTTTTTTGCACTGGTTATATAAACTGCATTTGAAGTTTTTAAGAAATCTGGTACACTGTTGAAGATGTTTACTAATATATTAGATGACAAAAAAATTGTTTTTTAAAAGCTACATCTGTGTCTTGATCATTTTGACGGATTAATTCATTTATGTTTGTTTTGATGAGTGACAAGAGGAGGGTTGTGTGATGCTTTTATTGATAGAATGAGAAAAGAAAGAAATATAAAAAATAAGAATGTGCAAATATAAGCAACAGCATTAATTTTGAGGAAAAAATCTTAAATATCTTTATCTTAATTCAGTATCTTAATTATATTTTTTCCATTGGGGTAAAAATAACCAGTAATTACATACCACACAAGAGAGCTATAAATCAGCATAGAGCTGAAGCTTTTTAAGCTCTAACTCTTTAAAAATATTTTAGCATCAGTATTATATTAAAATAATGTGCTAATATATTACTTTGGGGGGACTGGAGCTCCTAATATAATGAATAAGGCCTTGGTTTGCAAGTATTTAGAAGAAAATAAATGATTATATCAACTTTAAAAATGTGCCCATGGATGTAAAAGTGGCTCAGAGATTTGTGGTTAATTGAATTGGGACATAGGAGAGAGATAGTGACATACTATAGAATGCGGAGACAAGATTGACAACCTAAGTGTCCATCAACAGATGAATAAAGAAAATGTGGGACAAACACATGCACAATGGAATAGTACTCAGCCGTAAAAGAGAATGAAATTTTGCCATCTGCAGCAATATGGATGGACATGGGTGCCACTATGCTAAGTGAAGTAAGTCCAACAGAGAAAGACATACACTGTATGACCACTTATATCTAGAATCTAAAAATAAAGCAAACTAATGAATTAAACAACAACAAAAAGAAACAGACACAGATAAAGAGAACAAATGAGTGGTTATCACTGGGAAGAGGGGAGGAAGGAGGAACAATATAGGAGTAGGGGATAAAAGAAGGGTTATTACGGGAATATATGAAATTAAGTTTGTGAAACTTTTGAAAATTGTAAAGCACATTAGAATTTAAAGAATCTTTCAGTCGATGTTAAATAAAATAAATATTTGAAAGGTGACGTATGTGCTACCCAGTGAGTTTTTTTTAAGTCTCTATTAAGAGCTCGTAGCCAGGAAAATGGTGTCACAATGTGATAATGTCAGATAATGTGATGCTGGTTTCTCTAGAAACCATGCTCATGTGGAATTTTAACAAGTATAATAAAAGGCCCAGGGTCTGTTCTTATTTCTAGTACTATCCAGAGTGGTAGTGGTCCTACACACTGGGGTGAACTACTAGATTCCATCGTTTATCACTGAAAAGGGGGCAACAGAACCTTGTAATACTGTGTGTGTGTGTTCAGTTCTGTCCAACTCGTTGCGACCCCATGGACTGTAGCCCACCAGGCTCCTCTGTCTATGGGATTTCCCAGGCAAGAATACTGGAGTGGGTTGCCATTTCCTTCTTCAGGGGTTCTTCCTGACCCAGGGATAGAACCAACCCATGTCTCCTGCATTGGCAGGCAGATTCTTTACCACTGTGCCGTTGAGGGAGCTCTATGATGCTATAATACCATGCAAAATTATCTTTTAACCTCTTGGATTATTTTGGCTTTTCATTCAGATTGTCATACAGAGCTCAGAATTTTCTCTTCAACAGAGGGGAAAAATTGTAACCACCTTGCAATATAAATTTGAAGAAACTGGAATTCTGAATAAATAGTCAGTCTGTTGTCAGATAGACTGAATAATGTGAGTCAGTCCTGTAGGCTTGATGTACAAAACTGAGGATGAGACTCTGGATCTTGATCACGCTGGATAGGTACGACAACCTCAGAAAACACTTCTGTCTGTAGAGACAGCCTCTCTATATTTGAAAAGCTTTTTAACTATGGCACATAGTAAATTAAAGTGATTCATATTTGCTGTTATATACATAAGTAGCCTGAACTCAGTATTAAGCCAAAAAAAATAATAAGCAGGTATATCAGTTATTTATTGCTCCTATTATAAAGTCCTTTCCAGATAGTGGCATAAAACAGCAGTGATTTAGCATCCTCTATAATTCTGTACATTGGAAATATGGGTAGTTCTTCTGCCGGTCTAACTGGGGCTCACTCATGGAGCTGCAGTGATCAGATGACTTGACAGGGCCGGAGGCTTCCGGTTCTGTGTTGCCTGTTGTTTGGGGCACCTCAGTCTCCTCCATAGGGCCCTTCCATCACACTCTACTGATCAAAATCAATCAAAAGGCCAGCTGAGTCTTACGGAGTTGGAGAAACTGACCCCACCTCCTGTTGGTAGAAGCAACCAGGCGGCATCGCAAAGGGGCATGCATACAGTAGTTTTCTTCACTGGAGGTATAACTCATTCGCAACACTCTCCATGGCCTTCTGCTCTAGTAGTTCCCATGATGCCCTTCACTGCCTTCCCAGCATCTCAGTTCAGTATGCTACTAAGGAATCATGTAAGAACAAAGGTGGGCAACATGGGAAGCAGGGGGCCGGAGTTATGGTAGTAATTGAAGTTATTTGTTGTTTTAAATCCAGATCTCTTTTAAAAAAATCATAGATCTATGTTGACCTTCACATAGAACAAATTCAGTCAAATGGATCAAAAACTTAAGAGAAAAATAAACTCTGAAAATTATTCCAGAAAGTAAGGTATGTGGGGAAGTAAATGCCTATTGTAAAGATAAATACAAAATTTTCACTTAAAGACACCTACATGGAACATGGATTTCACAAATCAATATTTTCGTGCAAACCTCAGAATACCAAATATTATCCCAGCTACCTTGTTCATGCTTTTCTTGTTTCTGTTTAGGAACAAAAATATTTCCTGCCTCTAAATAAAAACCAGTTTGCATCAGGAAATATGCAAATAAAAAACAGTTTGCATCAGGAAAAAAAAATTCAAAAAGCTTATTTTCCATGTTGTGATGAAACAAATATTTTTCAAATTGTTTTTAAACAGAAATAAGTAGCAGATAGGATAGTTTTTGTTGTTGCTGTTATTGTTGAAACTGAAAGAAAAAATACAAAGAATGAAGGGTGCTAACAAAATTTCCAAAGAAAAAGGAATACTAGGTATCAGGGAACTGCTTAACAGTAGTTAAAAGGAAAATTGATGACAATGGTGGTTCCCAGATCCTGAACAACTTTTGCTGTTCTGTCCTTAAACTTCAAACAAAGTAGGTGTTGTACCACTGGGAATGGCTGCTCAAGAATCTACAATGGCTTCCTTTGAATCAATGAATCAAACCCCTCCTTGTGGGAACATAGGAGGCTCCCTAGGAGCTCCTTTTGGAAGTGTTCAACCTGGTCTGTCAGAATTTTCCAGAAGCCCCCATTCAGTTCAGGAAACCATCTTCACACTCAACATCCATCAAGCTTTCACCATCTGCCTGCCTGGGCTCACACTACTCCTCCCTGGAATATGCTGATGCCCAATTTCATCTTCTAATTATTCAAGTTCTATGCATTATAGATCTGCTCACTTGGAACACCCCCTATCAAACTCTATCTAACTATTCTAGGCAACACTGAACTTCCCATTCCCTTTGGAACTTTTGGAGTTGATCATATGCAATAATAATTATTGGGGTTTCCCCAGTGGCCCAGTTAGTAAAGCATCCGCCTACAATGCAGTAATACAGGGGATGCTGGTTTGACCCCTTGATTGGGAAGATCCCCTGAAGGAGGAAATAGCAACCCACTTCAGTATTCTTGCCTGGAGAATCTCATGGACAGAGGAACCTGGTGGACTACAGTCCATTGGGTCATAAGAGTCAGACATGACTGAACGACTAAGCACAGTCTACCAATAACTAGCTGTGTAGCTTTTTCTTGGAAACTTCTGGAATGGAAAATATGCAATAATAATTATTAGAGAAACAACAATGGCTGTTACACTGGGTGCTTTTTCTGTGCTAGGAAGGTGGGGGATGTCAGATTTTGGTTTTCCCACTTCTGCCCTTTGTCATCCCTATTTCCTACTGAACAATTAACTTGCCAGGTGTGTACAGCCTAGAATTGAGGAAAATTCCAAGAGACTGTCTTCCAGTACAAGGCCGAGGGGCCAGACCTTTCTCTCCTTGTCCCAGTACCTCACAGGAAACAAACATATACTTCTTACTGGAGCCAGTGATGCAAGGACTAGCAGAGTGCCCGGAAGTCATTCATCCCAGCAGCGGCAGCGGCCAGCACGCTGTTCTTAGCAGTCTGTCTAGTCCCGTTCAGCTGTTTCCTTCTGCTTCCTGCTTCATATCTCTCTGGAGATCCCATGGTTCTTGACGTTCCTCTTTCTGCTCTGGACAGCCTTCCACTTAAGCCTGTGAATCCCCTGAAACTTTTCACTACACTGCTTCTCTTCAGTGCCCCTGAACATCTTTCAGCTCTTTGCAGCCCAAGCTCATGGGGCAGCCACACAATGTAGACAGTATGGATGCTGTGCGTGCAATCCCAAGTCACAGGTATCGGCCAGAGAAAAGCTACTTTAAACAATTTTTCCTATATCTGTACTTAATGGCTATGTTTTTCAGATGTTAAGAAACCAGTCTTTTTTAACTCAGAGCACTCTTAGTCATTTCAGTATTTCTTCATTCAGTTTAAGATCTCACCCTCTCTGCAGCCTCAGGGTTGCTTCTAGGTCACGGGGCTTACAAGACACAGGCTGGCAAGGAGAAGATCCTGTCTTTCTGTACTTGTCACCAGGCAATCCGATGCCTCATTTCCTGTCCAGATTCACGGCCGCCGTTACGGGCTACAGTGTGTTCACTGCCTTCAAAGTCCCAGGCTAGAGCCCTATAGCTCAGCACCAATGAATGTGACTGCATTTAGAGACAGAGCTTTCACAGAGGCCATTTACATGAACATTAATACAATCTGACTGGTGTCCTTATAAGAGGAGAAAATTTAGACACAATAGGGATGTGTGTGCACAGGAAAAAACGTGAGGCCACAGTAAAAAGCAGTCATCTGAGAGCTATGGAGAGAGGAATTAGGAGAAACTTAACCTGCCAACACCTTGATTTCAGACTCCCAGCCTCCAGGACTGTGGGGATATGCATTTCTATTGCTTAAGTCACTTGGTCTATGGTTCTTCGTAATGGCAGCCCAAGCAGACTGATACAGCCATCTGCTAAGTTGCTTCAGTTGTGTCCAACTCTTTGTGACCCTATGAACTGTAGCCTGCCAGGCTCCTCCGTCCATGGGATTCTCTAGGCAAGAATACTGGAGTGGGTTGCCATGTCCTCTTCCAGGGGGTCTTCCCGACCCAGTGATCAAACCAGCATCTCTTATGTCTCCTGTGTTGGCAGGCGTAGCCCTATGTTAACTTTATACAAATGATTATTGGTTGTTGTTTTGAGCTTTCTGTTTGCTTTGTTTTGGCTGAACTGCACAGCATCTGGGATCTTAGTAACCTCACCAGGGATCGAACTCAGGCCCCCTACAGTAGAAGCATGGAGTTTTAACCACTGGACCGCCATGGAAGCCCCTGTGATTATTGTTCATATAAAGTTGCTAATTCTGGAAATCCTTGAGACCTTCATACTAGTAGGTTGGGGTCAAATTGAGTCTGAGGTGGTGTCCTGTTCAGAGTGGCCACCTAATAAATATTTCTTTAATAATTGGTGCAGAACACGATAGACATTAATTCATGGTTTGCTGCAGGCAACAGTAATTTGTTATTTTTTTTTAATCTTTTGATTTGAAAGAAATGAGCAAAAAAAGAGAGCCAATTTTCCAACTGAGAAATGAGCAAAATGTTGCTGGAGAGCTAACATCTGGTATCATTTAAGTCTGAACTGGACAGAGGGGAAAAAAAAGAAGATTATACCAGAGGGAACAATCCTGAATTTAAAGGAGGAAGAAAAAAAAAAAAGATGACACAGCTCATCTCTTCAGTGATTAAACACCCTCCACTTCCATATAGCAACACTGCAAACGGACAGCTCATCTTCCTTCAGTTTTGCATTTCACTGTCCAGTAAGGAAACTCTAAAGGCAAAAATGCTAGGATTCTATTTTCCCAGAATGATGCCAAGTAAAGCTGCCTTAACCCCTCTAACTCTTTAACAAGCTACTCTCCAAGGCTGCCATTGGTGAATGTGCATTAAATTCAAGTGGAGGAAATGGGTGGTGGTTCTTCTTCTTCTTTTTTTTTTTTTTCAGGAAAGTAAGGAGGGAAAGAATGCCCTTTCCATGTCAATGTATATGATTACCAGGAAATTTGAGCAAATTAAATCAACTTGTATTGGGTGTACAGATGTTGCAGATAATAACTCCCATGTAAATCAGTAATGAAATGACTTTACCTTTTCAACATTGTACAAGGTGCCAGAATTCAGCATATTTGCAACATAGCCACATGGATACCATGTGCAGAAATGTCAGTTTCATAAGTGCTTCCTAAAAGCTGACTTGCACAAGCCTCAGGCAAGAAGGAAAAAGTGTCACATCCCTTGGCCTTTTAGCATGGAACCCTTCACCTGTCTCACAGTTTATTCTGGGCTCACGCATAAGCATTTTCACTCTAGCCAGTGACTTAATGATCCCTTTGTGCAATTATGATATCACTCTTTGATCTCTATGACTATACTAAAATGCTATGAGTTATAAACTTTATTACATAGCTACAATATTGACACTAAAATTTCAATGAATGCACTAAGGTTGGAAGTTGACAGGCCATAGAGACAGGTCTATCTCTTGGGGAAAGCTAGATTATGAAAGTTAAAATGTCAAATGTATAGGACAAAGATGAAAGCATTACTTTGATTAGTGTCTAAGAAACTTCTATTTCCTATAACTGATGTTCCTATGATTTAAGATCTCAATTTCCAAGTGATCTTAGTTATTAATGTAGTTAGAGGTAATTCTGGGCAAGGAAGTGCAAATTTTAAGACTTTGCAATTATTGGAAAGAAAGAAGCAACTAAGAGTTTGGCTACTATTCTTTAGGACTATGTATATATACATATATGTGTGCATATATGCACCTTTATATATAAATGTGTGTATGTTTATATACACGTGTATATGCATGCAAGTGAATATATATATAGGGCTTCCCTGGAGGCTCCAACAGTAAGAAAAATATGCCTCAATGGAGGAGACCTGGGTTCTACCCCTGAGTTAGGAATATCCCCTGGAGAAGGGAATAGCTACCCACTCCAGTATGCTTGTCTAGAGAATTTCATGGACAGAGGAACCTGGTGTGGCTACAGTCCACGGGATCATGGCTGAACAATATATATACATATATATATATATATGTGAATATTTATATATATATATATATGAAAGATGGCAACTTTCAGCAAATTTTAAGTGTTTTCTTAGGTAATAATGCCTATATACTCACTCATCAGTTGTCTGTTTTTTGTTGAAGAATAGAATTATGTCTAATAAATGATTGTGAGTTTGCCAACAAAAATACTCCTTTTTCCACTCCCCCTACTGAGAGAAATCACGTAGGAGGACATGGTTGAAGCCTATTGACTGAATTGAGCTATTAATATTGAATCCCAGAACAAGACATGCTTCCCCATCCAGTCCCTGCAGCCCTCCTTTCCCCAGGAGCAGTTTCTGAGGAAGCAGAGGAACCCAGCCCCCAATAGCAACTGGTCTCTTGGCAGATGGAAGGGCTGAACAGAGCATACATCATTTTTCCAAATTCAATCAGATCCGTCACTCCACCTTCCCAGGAATGACTTTAGTAAAGGAGTGGATGTCAGGAGTGGGGCTAAAACCTATCCACTTAAAGAGCCATGATTTATTTACAATGAAATGAATTATGATATAAAAAAGCAGATACATTCTTGCATGATTGTGTCTTTACATTAGTCATGTGCCATCTTACAGGATAGCCATACAGACTTCTGAGTTAACCTTGTAGTGGGAAAACAGTTGACTGTCCTCATATTAACTGCTGGTTGGAAGTAAAGTTTCAGAGAGTGCCTGACTTTTACTCATTAATACTCATCTTTGTATCACCGGTCCAGAGAACAGGCCAGGCACTCATTAAATGTTTGCTGAACTGAACTGATACACAGCATTGCTTCAGAAAATTGATCTATAATAATGCGTGTGTGTGGCTACCAAGAATGGTGGATAAAAGTTTTAACCCAGGTGTCAGACTCCTGCGGTCAAGCGTGAGCCCACAGTGCACTAGACGATGACTTGGCAGGGGCTGCTCAGCCCCTCTGTGTCCTGTTCACCCACGTGTAAAATTTAGATGTGACAGTATCTACCTCAGAGTTTGTGGTACAGAATACTGAGGTAATACAGACATGACATAATGACCGGCAATGGTCATTTTATGAAAATTTAATTTTATTACACTTTATCAAAATATTAAATGATAAGATCAGAAACTATAAAACTCTTAGAGGAAATCAGGCAGAACACTGTATGACATAAATCACAGCAAGATCCTCTATGACTCCTCTCCTAGCATAACAGAAGTAAAACCAAAAATAAGTAAGTGTGACCTAATTAAGCTTTTGCACAGCAAAGGAAACTATAAACAAGGTGAAAAGACAACCCTCAGAATAGGAGAAGATAATAGCTAAAGAAACAACCGACAAAGGATTAATTTCCAAAATATATAAGCAATTCATATAACACAATATCAGAAAAAGAAACAACTTAATCAAAAAGTGAGCAAAAGACCTAAACAGGCATTTCTTCAAAGAAAACATACAGATGGTTCATAAACACATGAAAAGATGCTCAATATCGCTCATTATTAGAGAAATGCAAATCAAAACTATAATGAGATATCGCCTTACACTGGTCAGAATGGTCATCATCAAAAAATTCACAACCAACAAGTGCTGGAGAGGGTGTGGAGAAAAGGGAACCCTCTTGCACTGTGGGTGGGAATGTAAATTGGTACAGCCCACTATGGAAGACGTGTGGAGACTCCTTAAAAACTGACCATATGACCCAACAATAACACTTCCAGGCATATACCTTGAGAAATCCCGAACTGAAAAGGACACACGTACCCCAGTGTTCACTGTAGCACTACTTACAATAGCTAGGACATGGAAGCAACCTGGATGTCCATCAGAGGATGAATGGATAAAGAAGCTGTGGTACATGTAAACAATGGAATATTACTTGGCCATAAAAAGGAATGCATTTGAATCCGTTCTAACGAGGCAGATGAACCTAGAGCCTATCAAACAAGAGTGAAGTAAGTCAGAAAGGAAAAACAAATATCGTGTATTAACCCATACTTCTGTGGAATCTAGAACAATGGTGCTGATGAGCCTATTTGCAGGGCAACAGTGGAGACTCAGACACAGAGAACAGACTTATGGACACGCCAGCGGCGGGGGCTCAGGGGAGGAAGGAGATGAAGAGACAAATGGAGAGAGCAGCATGAAAGCATATATACTATCGTACATAAAATAGATAGCCAAAGGGAATTCGCTATATGATTCAGGGATTTTAAACCTGGGCTTTGTAACAAACTAGAGGGATGGGAAAGGGTGGGAGGTGGGAGTGAGGTTCAAAAGGGAGGGGACATATGTAAACCTACAGCTGATTCATGATGATGTATGGCAGAAACCAAACAAATATTGTAAAGCCATTACCCTCAATTAAAAATAAATGAATTTTAAAAATATGTGAAATTATAAAATGACTTCAGAACTACATACACACTTAACTGAGACTGAATTTTCCTTAAGGGTCCTGACCATATGGAAAATATTTAAAAGGACCTATATAGATGGTAAGAGAATAATATTTGATGCTACCACAAAACTACAGAGCCTTCTTTTTCTAAAGAACCCATAGAATCACTGATGTTTTAATTGTATATATTTATTTGCTAATATTTGGCCATATATATATTGCACTCTGATAAATGTTGCAATTAATGGCTTCAGTTCTTTGCAGCAACAATGATTTATGTAATTAGGCAGACTAAGGAAATATCTAGAATGGAAAACTTTGTAGTATATGCAACAAACTATGAACACATTCATATATGTTGTTCATATATGCTGTTCACATTTGTTGTTTCACATATGAACATTTCATATGTGAAATGTTCACACGTGAACATTTCAATTGTATTATATTTTAGAATTTTGATATTTAGACTTGTTGGTTAGGGATAAAATAATTTGCTATTTCTTTGTCTATGAAGAGGAACAGAATTTGTATAGATTTGAGACTGGTTAAATTATAATGATTTGCAACAAAATCAGAGGAGAATTAAGTTTTGTAACTGGTCAAATGAGGCCTGAAAAATAGGGCAGAAAATAATACTCCTGAAAAGGAAGCTTTCCAGGGAATGTCCCAGGTGGCAGCAGCGAGAGGTAATCACCGAATACACATTCGATTAAGGGCTCATGGAAGACTGTTCTCTCCTTACCGGAATACACTTTGAGCTCTATGAATCATTTTGAGGTCATTTAATACCATGATCCAGATGTCTATTTTCCTGTTTTGCATTTCCCTTAGGGCATTTTGGTTGTCCTTTACTTTCCCAACCAGGTAGGATGTCTTGAGAGACAGTCTTGTTCCACAATTAGTGGGAAATGTATCTTTTCTTTCACTAACTCTAGGTTGGGGGCTTAGTATACCTTACACTTTTTTTCCTGATAAATTATTTTCTTCTATTAGAGTTTTCTGGTCACTAAATTATTGATTCTACTCTGACCCATTTCTAATGACTGCTATGCCCTCTTTCTGTACCATGTCCTAATACAGCAATACTACCACATGGATAGATTACTCAGAAGAGATTTTTTTTCAAGTTCTCATTTAATAAGAGGGATTTTAAAATGCTGATTTACTGTCAACATCTGAAAGTAGAAGACAGTCATCCTGAGAAATCAAAACCCTTTTCTCTTTCTAGGTGTCAATACTCAACAATCATACTTTTTAAATTTTCTTCTTTAACTATTTTAACATCAAGTATAAGTAGCTTTACACTGCTCACCCCAAAGAGTTTTCCAGTACCGCTATCTGAATGGGAGAAAATTTACTAGTTCCTCCATTACATAAATAGCTATCCATCCCTGAATCTAACACTTTTGTAGTAAATGCATTGGAAGGAAATGAAAAATGGATAATGACATTTTCCTGTTAATGATAATCAAGTTTACTAGAATCCCCTACCAGTTTCTGAACGTAGAAATTCAGCAGTGAAAATCCACTGTTTAGAGCATAGCCTCAGAAGTCTAAAGTCTTAAGTTACTGTTAATTGTATATGTGAATTATCCCTGTGATTGTGTGAAAGTCACTCAGTCATATCCAACTCTTTGTGATCCCATGTACTATACAGACCATGGAATTCTCCAGACCAGAATACTGGAGTGGGTAGCCTTTCCCTTCTGCAGGGGATCTTCCCAACCCAGGGATCAAACCCAGGTCTCCCACATTGCAGGGAGATTCTTTACCAGCTGACCCACAAGGGGAATTATCTCCACAGTAGATTGTAAGATCCCTGAGTTCAGCATTCAGTTTTGAGTAATAGTGGACTGGACCATTGTACCTCAAAAATAAGCCAATATGACTAAAACGTAACAATATCCTGTACACTGGGCCTTTAATAAAAAACATTCTGAAGGAATGTCAACAGAGGTTATGGAACACATTAAAAACGGAAAATTTATACTACTATAGTTATGCACTTATCCTAGATAAAATAACATGGTAAGATTCGAACAATAGAATATAGAGATTCGGATGGTGGCTGACTCAATGCACACTGTTTGCACACCACAAGGTGAACAAACACATGGGTTCTGAAGTGTGTTCTTTGTGTAGAGCATCCTAATATGTGTCACAGAGGGATTTCAGAAAAGAGGCAAATGTGGCTGCTTGCTCTCATGAGTCCTATTACATGGAGATGATAGTGCAGATCATCGCAGTCGGCATTTCCACATTAGCAGATAATTTCTATCTCACAAAAGCTGAGAAGAAATAGTAAAGTCCTCTCACTGAATCAGGCCAGTCGTCCTTATTTACGCGGTAGCACAGCAGAACAATGAAGACCTTGAGATACAGGACAGGATGATCCTTTTAGCTGGGTTCTTTAATATCCTGCTACTGAACCGTGCTGGGAAATTACATGCTAGCACATGGAGAGCAGCACTTTCTAATCAGGCTAATTAGCTCTCAAACACAGTTATTGAAGGGATTCCTTCTTCCATGCATATGATGATAAAGACAGAATCAAATAAGTCACCTTTTCTCTATTTTAAACCTCTCCTGTGGAACATGTTACAATAGAAAGCTGCTCTTCTATATTGTGATTGGTTAAAAAAAAAAAAAACAGGGCCATGCATCAAGCAAGACTCATCTGGGTCCACTGGTTTGGGTGTAGAGAAAGAAAGAAGGTTTGGGGGCCATATATCCAGGCAGTTTCTATAGCAGTGATTTAATGGTCTTTCCAGACTGGGTCAGAGGGAGTTCATGGAGCAGTTTGGTCTAGCTAGGCCTGTAGGTAGGCCAAGCAGTGTAGCCAGGTAATAGCAATGGAGATCTAGATGCTATATGAAGTTTCTTGACCCCTCACTTTGGCTTCTGCATGGCCATCTTTTTCCTCTGGACAGAGGTCTGGACACGTGGTCTCTCATCTGTACACGTGCTCGCCTGCTAAATTTCTTCCACCGACAAGGACACCAGTCAGATTAGATTAGGACCACGCTAAAGCTCACACTTTCATTTTACTACTTCTTTAAATACCTCATCTCCAAATACAGCTACATTTGAGGTATCGAGAGTTATGGCTTTAACATGTGAATTCTGTGAGGGACCCAAGTCAGCCCATACCAGCTGCCATACAGCCCATGAATGAAAAAGGTAGACGTGTAACCTGATCCTTGACTTGTGATAAACTGATAAACTCCACGTACCAGAGAACATTTATTCAAATAAATAAGAATCTGCTCAAAGTTTGAAATCCTGTTTTCACGGCATGGATAGTTCATCTCCTCTATCCATAAGAATTCCATGAGAAGCTCTTTCAAATAATTTGGGGAAATAAAGCTTTTCTCAAAAGAATACAGTAGTTTGAGGGGATGATAGCATAATTTTAAACAAATACTCTGCTTAATGGGCCACTATAGGAAGAAATTCAATATTAAGTCTGCACAAATCCCTAAATCTAGTAGCAAACAATAGCATTTTATTCTCTAGGTAAGAAAAAGTAAAATTTAAATCTTGCAACAAGTGTTTACTGAGTCCAACTTTGTATGCAGTCCTATACGAAGTGGTATATAAAATGAAGCTGGAAAACTTTATAGTTTAATATGGCTCCAATAAAAACATTTATAATGCCCAAAGAAGAATTTTACACAGGACAATTTTATAGCCTAATTTGCCCAGAACACTATAGTTTTTAAAGTCTATTTTCCTAGTATCCCCTTTCTCTCAAAAAGTACCAAAATCTGCATGACAATTTCTATATTCACCTCAAATACAGAGAAATCAGAAATCTCAGAAAATACTTAATGATCAACGATTATAAGTGGAAAGCAAGTCCAGAGAGCAATAATGAAAAAACAGGAGAAGAAACCATGAAAATTTCAATTCTGATGCAAAGTTTTCTAACAGTTAAAACTGGGTCACACATCACTGTGTTCATATTCTTCACTTCTGGCACATATGGAGCTCACTTCCCACATTAATAATAAATGGAACATAATCTTTGCATCAGGGTGTATTCCACTTTTAACTTATGCTTATTTTTAACATCATTACTTGTTCTAATTATTTAAACTAACTTTAAAATAGTTTACACTCAAACCAATGCCAGCTCAAATCAATGGAGACTGGTCATGACCGTGATGAATGTTACAGACCGTGAGAGAGCAAACAAGCCTACAGATCCAGCAGAGAGCACAGAACATTTTAGAAAAATGGTGCTCTATCAGTTCTGAATTAACATAAAATTAAGTCTGAATTCATTATTGGGCTTTTGCTTACTCAGGTTCTTTCATTACTTTAGTTCTCTCCATGTCTTATTCTTTCTGGCTAAGTTGTTAAAATATAAAATGCAGTATTAGCATTTTTTCTTATAAAGATATAGTTTATACACAAAAATATACTCATTGTAAGTGCACAGATCAAAGAGTTGACAAAATATATACTTACATAATCCCCCCGCCAATCAAGATAAAGAACATTCCCATCATACCCCCAATTTTCTCAGCCCTTTGTAGTAAACCACTCCCACCCTTAGCCCCCAGAGGACCACCTGTCTGCTGCTCTCCATTGCGGTCACTTTGCCCATCTAGAATTTCATATACATGCAATCATATAGTATTGCTTTTGTGGGTGTGTCTTGCTTCCTTCATTTAGAAAAATGTTATTGAGAATCATCCCTGTAGCTAAGTATATTAGATGTCTGTTTCTATTCTTTGGAGTACTTTTTAACCGCATGAATATACTTTTTTAAAAAAATCCACTTGTCTATTAATAAACACCTGTGCTATTTGCAGTGCTTGGATATTATGAATAAAGCTCTGTCAACAAGACACATCTTTTTGTGTATATGTTTTCACATCTCTTGGGTAAATGCCTACAAGAAGAACTGCTGTGACAAACAGTAAGCATATTTAACTTATAAGTAACTGTCAGCCTTTCTGTTTGTACACTGTGCACTCCCTCCAGTAGGCATGGGAGTTCCCCTTGCTTCATGTCTTGGCCAATTTGCTGGTATGCTTCACTAAGCTCAGTTTCATCTCTGAGAGAGAGGAGCTTTTAAAAACCTGTGTGTAAAATCCTAGCTTCCAGAATGAATCCCTTGTCACCTTATACTTTTCTAAAAATATAAACTATACCTTCACCAGCCTCGGCTTTTTCCGACAACCTCCTTTGGGGCATTTTAGGGAGATGGTTTCTCCATGATTCACCAATCTGACATTTTTAAGGGTGCACTCCAGTTTTCCATTAAACACAAGTTAAAGAGAAGAACTATACCAGAAAGGCCTTCATGACCCAGATAATCAAGATGGTGTGATTACCAACCTAGAGCCAGACATCCTGGAATGTGAAGTCAAGTGACCTTAAGAAGTGTCACTATGAACAAAACTAGTGGAGGTGATAGAATTCCAGTTGAGCTATTTCAAATCCTAAAAGATGATGCTGTGAAAGTGATGCACTCAATATGCCAGCAAATTTGGAAAACTCGGCAGTGGCCACAAGACTGAAAAAGGTCAGTTTTCATTCCAATCCCAAAGAAAGGCAATCCCAAAGAATGCTCAAACTATTGCACAATTGCAATCATCTCACACGCTAGCAAAGTAATGCTCAAAATTCTCCAAGCCAGGCTTCAACAGTACGTGAACCATGAAATTCCAGATGGTCAAGCTGGATTTAGAAAAAGCAGAGGAACCAGAGATTAAATTGCCAACATCCGCTGGATCATCGAAAAAGCAAGAGAGTTCCAGACTCTACTTCTGCTTTACACTACTTCTGCTTTATTGACTATGCCAAAGCCTTTGATTGTGTGGGCCACAACAAACTCTGGAAAATTCTTAAAGAGATGGGAATACCAGACCACCTGATCTGCCTCTTGAGAAATCTGTATGCAGGTCGGGAAGCAACAGTTAGAACTGGACATGGAACAACAGACTGGTTCCAAATAGGAAAAGAAGTACATCAAGGTTGTATATTGTCACCCTGCTTATTTAACATATTTGCAGAGTACATCATGTGAAATGCTGGGCTAGATGAAGCACAAGCTGGAATCAAGACTGCCGGGAGAATTATCAATAACCTCAGATACGAAGCTGATACCACCCTTATAGCAGAAAGTGAAGAAGAACTAAAGAGCCTCTTGATGAAAGTGAGAGAGGAGAGTGAAAGTGTTGGCTTAAAACTCAACATTCAGAAAACCAAGATCATGGCATCTGGTCCCATCACTTCATGGCAAATATATGGGGAAGCAATGGAAACCATGAGAGACTATTTTTCAGGGCTCCAAAATCACTGCAGATGGTGACTGCAGCCATGAAATTAAAAGATGCTTGCTCCTTGGAAGAAAAGTTATGACCAACCTAGACAGCATATTAAAAAGCAGACATTACTTCACCAAAAAAGGTCTGTCTGGTCAAAGCTATGGTTTTTCCAGTAGTCACATATGGATGTGAGAGTTGGACTATAAAGACAGCTGAGCACCAAAGAATTGATGTTTTTGAACTGTGGTGTTGGAGAAGACTCTTGAGAGTCCCTTGGACTGCAAGGAGATCCAACCAGTCCATCCTAAAGGAAATCAGTCCTGAATATTCATTGGAAGGACTGAGGCTAAAGCTGAAACTTCAATACTTTGGCCACCTGATGCAAAGAACTGACTCATTGGGAAAGACCCTGATGCTGGGAAAGATTAAAGGCAGGAGGAGAAGGGGACGTCAGAGGATGAGATAACAGGATGGCATCACCCACTCAATGGACATGAGTTTGAGTAAACTCTGGGAGTTGGCAATGGACAGGGAGGCCTGGCATGCTGCAGTCCATGGGGTCGCAAAAAATCCTACACGACTGAGTGACTGAAGAGAACTGAATTGAAAGAGAATTAAGCAACTCAACAAGATGATACAAAACATTTTCATAATGTTGATTTAACTTCTAGTAGTAACAAATGTGTTTCTTTCTATGCCTGAAACATTCTAAACTAGGAAACAACTAGGGAACAACAGAATTTGATTTTAAGGATTGTATAATCAAAAAACTTTTAAATATAAGCTTCTTATATCCATTACAGCCACATGTAGTACGTTAATGCTTAAATAATTAGATATTATTCAATAATAATCCATAAATTTAAATAATTTCTCCATTTCAGGGCTTTTTGGTAAGTTAAATGAGATAGGTTAAAATAACAATATCTATTCCACAAAACTCTTGAGAAGATTAAATGATGTAGTAGTTTTTAAAGAATTTAGCACTGCTTCTTCCTTCCTAGGAAATGCTCAACACATTTAAAAATGAATAAACACAAGTATCCCAAACCACATATAATGCTTCATCATTATCAAATATGTATTGCCGCCCAGAAAAGTCAATTTCTATCCATTTTGACTATCTTTAAATCATTTTCTTCAAAATATGCCATTTAATAAACTGAAATTTTCCAGTGAGTTTTTGTTATTGTCTATTGGTTTTATTGTTTCCCTTCCAATTTTTAGCACTTTATTGGCTGTATCTAGTTAAGAAGTTCTGCAATATAACAGAACCTAACAAAAATAAATGCTCTCTTCTTCCTCTATAAGCTAGTTCTTTTATACACTTCTTAAATTTCAGTAGTATCCCAGAGCAATGACAAGAAAGGACATCTGAGAGATTTCCCTGGTGGTCCAGTGGTTAAGAATCTGTGCTTCCACTGCAGGGGTCACAGGTTTGATCCCTGGCTGGGGAACTAAGATCCCACAGGCCACATTGTGCAACCAAAAAGAAACCAAACAGCTGAGTTTATCTTTCCTACATTTGCCCATTGCTTGCGTTTCCTTGTTTGTTTTGTTTTAGCCCTCCTCCTCCCCCTGGAATACATTGACCTTACTGGTCCATATCTTTTTCATTACAAAAGATAGACTCAATAGCATTTCTTCTGATTTTAATATTGGGTTCATTTTAGAGTCTCCTGTAAAGAGATGATATCGTAAAGGCTGAAAAGGGTGGTTACCCACAGGGAAATCCACATAATGGGTCCCCACATCGCTAACAAAAGTCTGTCTACCTTGCAAATTCCAAGTAAGTGTGTTCCTGAAGTACTTTTGGAAATGCACTTCCACTGTCAGCGGTATAATCAGCCAATGGGCCCCAAGAAAAATAAAGGTATAAATTGAAAAGGAAAATATTTTTAATAGCTTGAATTAATGAGATGACTCACTGTGCTTCCAAGTCCTTTGCCCTTGGCTGTCCTAACAGAAGTTATTAACATTTAAACTTCAACAGACTCATTTTTTAGCATATTATAACTCAGTTGCAACTCCTTGATGTCATAGGTGGGAGCCTTGGCTGTTAACAGAAAAACTTAAACAACCAAAAATCAAACCAAACAAAACTCTATTTAGAGTGCTGTATTTCAACTGCTGCAGCAAGTTCTACTAAAGACGTTTTGTCTAAAAGCTTTTCTTTTTTATTTTCATTACTGTTAAATTCAATTTAAAAACTAAAGTGCTCTTGAGACAGTCGGTGTTGGGGGCCTCTGCTGAAGAGTATCTGGTTTGGGAAAATGAATCTCTTCTATAAATCTGTTTCCTATTTCTCTCTCACTTAAAGAGTTCCTCTGTAAAGTAAGCTTGAGTCGGCTTTAGCCTGAAATTAATCCACTTTAGAACTTTCAATCAAAATATAGAAATCTCTAATCTCTGCCACCCATCTTTGAATACCCATATGATTGCCCTAGGGGTTTCCAGATGGCACTAGTGGTAAAGAACCCACCTGTCAATGCATGAGATGTAAGAGACACTGGTTTAATCCCTGGGTCGGGAGGATCTCCTAGAAGAGGGCATGGCAACCCACTCCAGTATTCTTCCTGGAGAATCCCATGGATGGAGGAGCCTGGCGGGCTATGGTCCACAGGGTGGTAAAGAGTTGGACGTGACTGAAGTGACAGCATGCACGCATGTGATTGCCATAAATGCGTTTCCTTATACATTGGGCATTTCAGTTAATGTTTCCCAGACGACAAGTTCTATGAATAATCAGGAGCATTTGTATCAGAGAACCATGAAATGAAGTGCTATTAACATCTGTCCAGTATCTAGTTTATAGTATTGTGATTTCTTCCCCCTGAAACTTAGATAATTACTTGCTTGTTGGAATAAGCTAGTAATTCACTAGAAACAAATGCAAATGTGAAGAAACATGCTGATGTTTGAAAACATTTTTCACAAGAACCAAGAGACAATATGTAATTTTCAGATTTTAAAAACTCCTATTACAGTGATTTTTATGTCCTTTTTCTTACATAGCACCTCTGGTTAACTAAATCTGAGTTAAAGAAAATAACTTTTCTCTTCCATTTATGTTGACAAATTCAATGATGTGGAAAAGGCAGTGAGCTGGAAAAATGTGAAAATTGACTATGTAATGATGTTTATTAAAAGGATAAAAGTTTTACACATAAATAAGTATATATTGTATTTCTTAAACTATGCTTATTGTCTACTTTGTCTATTCAAGCCTTTTCCTGCTTTACTTTTTCTGTTTTCAGTGTCAGGAGAAAATGCAAACAATGGAGTCTTGCTTTTGAAAAGGATGTGAGGATTATGTCAAAAGGATATAAGGATAGAATTTTCATTAGAGGTCATGTGGTTGTTGCTTAGTCGCTTCAGTCATGTCTGACTCTCTGCAACCTCGTGGACTGTAGCCCACCAGGTTCCTTCTGTCCATGGGATTTCCAGCAAGAATACCGGAGTGGGTTGCCATTTCCTTCACCAGGGGACCTTCCCAACCCACAGGGGAACTTCAAACTCACATCTCCTGCATTGCAGGTGCATGCTTAACCACTGAGCCACCAAGAAGCTCATTAGAGTCCCTAGTTATCAACAAATTACCAAGGTTTAGAAAGGTTAAGTATTTGTCATGAGGTCAAAGGGTAAGTGGCAGAGCCAAAATGCAAACTCAGACACATCTTATTCCAGATCTGATGTTTTTAATCTTTAAGTAACATTAAAAAAAAATATCATTGTTCAGCTTCATTTAGATGATACACTAACCCATGAAGTTACACGCTATTTACTTTTCTCAAACTCTTATCTCTTCTTTTATAGGTTTCTTTTAAAATTATTTATTTTTAATGGGAGATTAATCACTTTACAATTTTGTGTTGGTTTCTGCCATACAATGTGAATTGGACTTCACCAGTCAATCTTCAAAATATCTGATTTGTTTTCCACATCTTTGTCATGTGCCATATTTTGTTTAAAAGTGTTTATCATCCCTTTCCATCTTTCAGGAGTTCTTTTACTTTTTCCTTTTTTTCTCTTGCATGTTCAACTTTTTCCAACAGGTTCACATATTTATAATCCCTGAAATTCCCCCCAATCCTCATTGTTTAAAATAATATAAACGTCTGCCTATAGAAAAACCATTTCATTTCCTCCATGTATATAAACTCTTTGCAAAACTGAACAAAAGTTAAATCAATTAAGAGACTAAATCTTATTAAGAGCTAATTTCTCAGTCTCCTTTCAAAACTAACAATGATATAAGGATTCTCATTATACTATTTGTCAATAGTTTTAAAGCTAAAAGTGAAGTTACAGAAGGCTAATTCACCTACTTTACAACTGAGAAAGTAAAAGCCCAGTGATCTTGAGTGACCTGCTCAAAGTCACAGAGTTAGATAGAGTCTGGAAGGGAAATAACTCATTTGCCTGTGTGTTGGGAGTTTATTCCATTAATCTGTGCTGTGACAGACTATCCTAGTTTTCCTTTGGGCTATGGGTGAAATATTATGTTAATAATCACTATATGGGTATTCTACAAAAATGCATATTAAATGTTAGACTTAAAAATTATACTATATCTAGTAAGATGATTTTCATCTTTTAGTTTTAGAATATTTGATAAGCACACAGAAATTGATATGCATTTAACTCATTAGTGAAAAGACAAAAATGTAAGTCATCTTCCTATAATGCAAAACCCAACTTTTGTGAGGTCAAACCAGTCAATACTAAAGGAAATCAATCTTGAATATTCATCGGAAGGACTGATGTTGAAGCTGAAGCTCTAATACTTTGGCCACCCAATGCGAAGAGCTGACTCATTAGAAAAGATCCTGATGCTGGGAAAGATTGAAGGCAGGAGGAGAAAGGGACGACAGAGGACAAGGTGGTTGGATGGCATCACTGACACAATGGACATGAGTTTGAACAAGCTCTGGGAGATGGAGAAGGACAGGGAGCCTGGAGAGCTGCAGTCCGTGGGATCGCAAAGCGTTGGACATGACTGAGAGACTGAACAACACTTTTATGTATAGATTACTAATATCCACACTTTTAATAATGAAAAAGGAGGGAAGAGGGCAGGGCACCACCTTTGAAAGAATGACCTAGCCCAAGGACACAACATGAACTGATTACAATCAAATGAGTCCAAGATGGCAGATTAGTCAACTTCAACTAGACCTTGATCCTCAGGGCGTGCTCACTGTAACACCAGCAAGCTAAATGACACACCCAGAGGCACCATGAGAGTTTAAGACTGACCATCAAAGACCAAGAAGTGGGCCCAATTCCTGGATTTCTCCACCCTTTCTTCAAAACAGTTGGAATAATCCTGCCACTCATTAGCCTATGAAATTACCCAGCCCATAAAAGCTAACCACACCACATTTTGAGGCTGCATTTGCCCTCTTGAGATAGCCCACATGCCTGTATGTGGAGTGTGTCTCTCTCTAAATAGATCCACTTCTTACCTGTCACTGTGTCTCTTGCTGAGTTCTTCGTGTGATGAGACATCAAGAACATGAGTTTCACTAGGTTCTAAAACCAGGCATGGGATCTCAGTTGGAAGACCATGGGTTTTGGCTAGGTTCAAGTCCTGGCCACATGGGTTCAAGTCTCAATCTAAGGTGAAAGGTTTCAATATCATATCAGTTAGGATTTGGTTGGTCTATGTATAATAGGAAATCTAAAATAATAGTGGCTGGAATACAAGGTACTCTGCCAGGTAAAAATAGTCAGGTGGTTTACAATACAAAGTTGACAAATAGGTTTCATGAATTTATTGTGAAGTAAAACCCTTTATTCATTCCTTGCTTTCTCCATCCTTAGCATGTGAATCTCATCTGCATGATTACTTCATGGCCAAAGACATTGCAGCTGGAACCTCAGCCACCAGTCTGCTTTCCAGGAAGCAAAAGGGTAGACAAGGAAAAGAAGAGAATGTCCCATCTTGCCCCTGAGGTAACACTAATGTAGCTTTCAGAAAAGTCCCAGACAAGGCTGCTATTAAGATACTCTTTGCCAGAATTTAGACACAAAGCCACACCCACCTACAAATGAAACTCAAACATATACTTTACTGTAACTTAGTCACTTAGTCCTATCCAACTCTTTTGTACCCCCATGGACTGTAGCCCATCAGGCTCTTCTGCCCATGGAATTTTCTAGGCAAGAATACTTCAGGGGATTGCCATTTCTCCTCCAGGGGATCTTCTTCCAAGCCTAGGGATGGAACCTGTGTCTCCTGCATTGGCAGGGGGGTTCTTTACCACCGGGAAGCCCTGCACACTTCATGTTGGATGCATAGAAAACAAAGGAACAGTGACACTGGGTGGACAAATAGCATTCTATTCAACATATGTGATTTGGAGAATAAGGTCACATGAAACTTCAGTTTGCAGCTTTGAAAAATATACCAGCAGGGCAATATACTAAAAAGTGCTTAAAATTGTACCTCAAAAGACTGTGGTATAATTTTAGGTGTACTTCTAAGACAATGGGTCACAAGTAAATCCTTGAAAATTGGTGCACCTTAGTTGACTCTGTTGTACAATAAAAAATTAAAATTGTCTTTGAGATCATGTAAGGTAATGCTGATGACAAAGATACAAAATGTGAAAGGATTTTGGAAAAATATATTTGTCTTTGCACATGCCAGTGTGTATAAGAGTCTATATGTATATGTATACAAATAGTTTTAAAAGAAATCTCTGAAACTTATTAAGACATTTTTAAAAATTAAATAAGCACCAGTATAATTTTCCTTGACATTTCTATGGAAATTAAGTAGATCTAAGTGCTGGGACACTACTGAAGTGGTACTTTGATTTCCATGTTACCTATTCAGCTGTGATCCATTTTTATCATAAATCTCCTACAATGCTTCTTTAAAAAAAAATTCAGTCCGGGTTTACTTAGAAAATGATTTTCTCCTGTTTAATAACCTAACTTCTCCATCAAAACCACATACACATAAAAGAAGTTGACATTGGGATCACCAAGTTAATAGTGAACGGTTGCTCAGTTTTTCTGAGCTAATTTGTCAAATTAAACACGAACATTTGGGTCCTAAAACTGGATGAAAAGATTGATGGTATCATATAAGACTTTGGAGGTTTCAGTGTTTAAAATTACATTATGGTATCCTCACTGTGCAAACTGCAGCCACTGTTCATGTAATTTAGTCACTTATGCAACCCTATAAATTGTATTGGTACAGAATCATACTTCTTGGTCATCAAATAAATGACAACTTCTTTCTCATTTATTCTATGTAATAGAATGTTAATATTCTTTTCTTCACCCTTTGTGCATGGCACGTTTTCCCAGTACTTTAGTCTTCAAATATATAAATTTAAAACTAAAATGAATTAACATTTCTTTTCCAGTTAATAATAAAGTTAAAATACATAATGTAACTTCATATAGGCATATTGGTTTTATTAAGTAGTAAATCTAAGTGGTCTCTAAGGAAAACCACAGAAATGTAAATATCAGAAATGTAAATATCAAGGAAAAGATACTTTAAAATTGAACTCGACAGTACGATTTCAGAAGGAACATTAATCCTAAATCTTCTCTAAGTAACTTAGAACACTTAACTGTGGAAGCTCTAGATTGCCAAATATTATAAAATTAAGTACTACTGGCATGAGCTACAAAATTGTCTTCAAAAATTAATATCAGCCATTTCTCTTTCTGTAAATAGTCCATAAAAAAGCACATTAGATAATATTAGACTATCTGCTACTTACTGTGGGTGGGTGTTTATTCTGATTTCAATTTCCTAAATATTGATTTCGGTAGACATCATTTATTTATTTGGCATAATTTATTTTTCATTAACCCCAGTAGTTAACCTAACCAAGATCTCATGTTTAAACTGAGAACACAATTTGAACAATAGACATTAATTGTATTTAATAAATGCTTTAACAAATATATGACAGCTCTTCATTTTCAGACCCGATATATTTATTGAATTTCACTTGTGAATCTGAGGCTAGACACATAGTTAATGATTACTGCAAACATATTTACAGAGCTGCAGATTTCAGAAAGTTAACCGAGTCATCACCCTTTCCAGAAAAGAAAGTTGTAATAAAACCCTTTTCACCATCTTAAATGTTGCAAACACACACATACACACTAATTCCTGTACTTTGCTAATTAATTGTATGACCCTGGTGCAGAGTAGGTACCCCTCCTATCTCCATACACAGACTATTAATTGAAATTTGTACACCCACTTTTATATTTGTTATTTTTTCCTCCTTTCTTGTGGCTGCCCCATTGTTCCTTTATTTTCTTCTTAGCACTTGATACACCCTGACTATTGGATATTTAACTTTTCGCTTGTTCTTGACTCCCAAGTGAGAAGGAAAAGCAGGAATTTTGTCACTTTTCCCTACAACCCTGTCTTTCTCCAGCCACTGAGTCACGTTTGGAATGTGCAAAGTGCTCACTCCACCGCAATTTGTGGAATGTATGAATAATCCAATTATCATCACATCCCTGTCTCTCAGCTGGTAGCCCAGGCAGTAGAGAGTCCGCCTGCAGTGCAGGAGACCCGGGTTCGATCCCTGGTTTGGGAAGATCCCCTGGAGAAGGGGATGACAACCCTCTCAAGTATTCTTGCCTGGAGAATCCCATGGACAGAGGAGCCTGGTGGGTTACAGTCCATGGGCTCGCAAAGAGTCAGACATGACTGAGCCACACACACAACACGTCTCTCACGTTGGTATTGCTTCCTAAATGGTGTCCTCCCTCTCCTCTTGTCCTCTTCTAAATGATTCCCCACACTGCTGCCTGATCAACATTTTCAAAACCAGATCCTGCTGCTCTTCTGCTTTTAATCCTTCACACTTGCCATTCTCATAAAATTAATGCCAGGTCCGTGACGTGGCGCATAAATGCCCTCAGCACTGGACCACTGCTCCATTTGCCTTTTCTACTTTACCTGCTCACTCCACGCACTTCAGCCACACTGACCATCTTTCCCCAGTGACATCCTCCCAAACCACAGTCCCTCAAAGGAGGTCTCTTCTGGCCTCTCACCCTCCTTCTAGGATCCTGACCTTGAGATTTCAATTCAACTGTCTCATTCCCAAGGAAAGTTTTCAGAATATTCCCAGAGTTTTAAGATTTCCCAGCACAGCAGTTCTCCTTTTTTTCAAGGCCCTCAGAGGATGCCTGAAACCACGGACTGTACCAAACCTCACACAAGCTATGTTTTTTTCCTATATATACACACCTACGATTACGCTTCATTTATAAATCATGCACGTGCATGCTTAGTCACTCAGTCGTGTCCGACTCTTATGCACAGTAAGAAATTAACAATGGTAACTAATAAGAAAATAGGAGAATGATAACCATATACTATAATAAGAGTTAGGTGAATGTAGTCTGTCTCAAAATCTTAATGTATATATTTAAAGCCTTTTCCATCTTAACTAAGCATTTATCACATACAGTGGATGTGACTTTTGCAGTATGCTGACGCTGCTAAGTCACTTCAGTCGTGTCCAACTCTGTGCGACCCCATAGACGGCAGCCCACCAGGCTCCTCTGTCCCTGGGATTCTCCAGGCAAGAACACTGGAGTGGGTTGCCATTTCCTTCTCCAGTGCATGAAAGTGAAAAGTGAAAGTGAAGTTGCTCAGTCGTGCTGGACTCTTAGCGACCCCATGGACTGTAGCCTACCAGGCTCCTCCGTCTGTGGGATTTTCATGAGGTGACAGCAAAACCAGACCATATTTTTCTTCTTTCTTCACAATTTCATGGAGAGAAAATTCATGTTTTTACTGTAGATTTCAGCATACGATATTTTTTTCTTTCATTATTAAGTCAAGAATGTTCACATTTTCACTTAAAAGGAGGCCTTTTAAGTCTCCTCTCTGGCATCTCCACATTGCCAGCATTACTGCTCTTGTAATTTGGGGCCATCACATAAAATAAGGATCACTTGACCACAAGCCCTGGATTCTGCAACAGTCACTCTAGTGAAGCAGCTACTGAGTGGCCAGCTGGTAGAAACAGCTGGACAAAGGAAGGCTTCAGTGGAGAAGTAGCAGGATGAAGGGAGATGTCATCATGATCCTCAGAATGATGTACAATTTAAAACATGATTTGTTTCTTTCTGGAACTTCCATTTAATATTTAAAGATGGCAGTTGACCTCAGGTAACTGAAACTGCAGAAATCAAAACCATGGATGGAGGTGGGGGCTACTGTATAGACTAGCTGCTTATACTTTTTATTCTCTGTATTTATCACTTAAGCTATATTTTTATAGCATCATTTGATAAAAATCTATTTTTCTCCACTCAGTTTTAAAGGTCAGTGGAGACAGAAGTGGCCTCTATTTCCCCTGCTTGGTATGGACTAATTGCCTAAGAGTATATAAAAACCATTTTTTAAATGATTAAGTGAAGGCCATGTATGCCGGCATTTAAGGTTGCATTGCTGTCTCACGGAACGCTCACTGTCATCTCCATGTGTGAAAAGTTTTCACACTGGCTTAGGAAAAAAATAAATAAAAATCTTAACTCATAGAAACTTTTCTTTGCTCCAGTAAACCTTTTAATAGATTAAATTTAAGTTCACACAACATGCTCAATCGCCTCACATTTTAGCATTGAAACGTGTCCTTAATGTAACAATGAAATAAAATTCCTCCAAGAACATCTACTATTACCAATGATATATATGATTTCTATTTTGATGAGAGGCAATCTTGTATAAATGATGAAGAACACCAGTCTTGGTAAATAGCATTATTTTTGATAGAGTAACGACATTCTTCATTTTTGTAGGTGTGGGTAACTCTTAAGTGCTATCATCAGCAATAATGTTGAAAATTTCCCATTGTTATTGGTATGTAATTGATCTGCACAATGCCCTATGATACTCATCAGCAAGGTTCCTAGATATCCTCCTCAAGAGTGTATCTTCAAGGCTAGTCCTACCTCCACTTTCTAGCACCTTTATTCAATGTCAAGGCTGAATCATTCCTCCCCAAAGGAGCTTACATTGAGACACCACAAGTATATTCTTTATTATCCTCACAATACTTATTTTTTAAGAATTACTTTCAAGCATAAGATAGTAACATATTGAGATGTGGTGGTGATTATATGCCTATTCATATAGAGCCTGGCTGGCTACAGTCCATGGGAGAGCAAGAGTCAGTCCATGGGATAGCACAATTAGTGACTCCCACCACCACCACCACACATATGTCCAACAATCCCACATACCAGAACTAAACCCACCCACTTACAATCAATTAACCTATGACAGAGGAGGCAAGAAGAATGGCATGGCGTGGGGCAGGAACAGTCTCTAACAAGTTATGTTAGGGAAATAGGACAACTACATGTAAAAGAATGAAATTATAACATTTTCTACAACCATGTACAAAAATAAACTCAAAATGGATTGAAGACTTAAATGTAAGGCAGAAACCAGAAAACTGGAAAAAAACCTTAGGCGGAACACTTTTTGACATAAGTCATAGCAATATGTTTTTCGATCTGTCTCCTAAGGTAGAGGAAATGAAAGCAAAAATAAATAAATGGAATCTAATTAAACTCACAAGCATTTGCATAGCAAAGGAAATCAACAACAAAATGAAAAGACAACCTACTGAATGGGAGAAAATATGTGGAAATGATATGACCAATAAGAGGCTAATGTCCCCAATATATATTAATAAATAGCTCACATAGCTCAACATCCAAAAAACAAATAATCCTATTAAAAAAAAAAAGAACAGGCAAAGTAATTGAATAGACATTTTTTCCAAAAAGGAAATGCAGATGCTCAACAGGCACATGAAAAGGTGTGCAACACTGTTAATCATTGAGAAATGCAAATCAAAACCACAATAAGACATCATCTCACACCTGTCAGAATGGCTATCATCAAAAATACCTCGAATAACAAATGCTAGTGAGGCTGTGGAGAAAAGGCAAGCCTCATACACTGGTGTTGGGAATGTAAATTGCTGCACCCACTGTGGAAAACAGCATGGAGGTTCCTCAAAAAGCTAAAAATAATACCGCCATATAATCTAGCAATTCCACCCCAGGGTATATGTCTGAAGAAAATGAAGACAATAATTCAAAAAGATGCATGTACCCCAATGTCCATAGCAGCATTTCTTAGAAAAGCCAAAATAGAGAAGCAACCTGTGTCCATCAACATAAGTGGATAAGAAGTTGCGGCATATGTATGTATGTGTGTACACACACACACACACACACACACACTACAATACTACTCAGCCATAGAGAATGAAATGTTGCCATTTGCAATAGCATGGATGGACCTGGAGGCTATTATGTTTAGTGAAATAGGTCAGAGAATGACAAAGCTTTTATACCACTTATATGGTGAATGTGAAAAGTAAAACAAACTAGTGAATATAACAAAAATTTAAAAACCCACAGATATAAAGAACAAACTAGTGGTTATCAATGGGGAGAGGAAAGAAGGAGGGACAAGACAGGGGTAGGGAATTAAGAGGCATAAACTACAAAGTACAAGTTAAATAAACCACAAAGATGCACAGCACAGCAGAGGGAATATAGCCGATATTTTTTAACAACTATAAATGGAGCATAAAATGTATGAATCACTACCCTGTACTCCTGAAACATGTATTTGTAAATCAATTATATTAATACTCAATTAAAAAACAACAAATCATATTATACAATGACAGTTGTTGATACTCATGAAATGTAAGTTGCATGTCAATAAAGCCGATTTCAAAAACTCAAAAACGAACTTTGGGACTAAATGATATCAACATATTCCCAAAGTGGGCGCCCACGTTGGTGCCAAGAGAAAGATTAGCGGTCAGACTTTTGGAGGAGGCAGAAGGCGGTGTTGCCTGCAGCGCCCTCTGCTGGGAGGGCTGGGTCAGGGCTGGGAGGGGCAGCGGCAGGGAGCGTGTGAAAGGCGCTCAGCCGTGTTCCACTCGTTGAGACCCCAGGGACTACACAGTCCGTGGAATTCTCCAGGCGAGAACACTGGAGTGGGTAGCCTTTCCCTTCTCCAGGGGATCTTCCCCACCCAGGGACTGAACCCAGGTCTCCCGCACTGCGGCGGATTCTTTTACCAGCTGAGCCACAAGGGTACAACCTGCGGAGGTGGCACCAGGCAAGTCCTGGACGTGGCCGGGCCGCATGTTGACTTGAAGTTGGCATTAGACCCTTATCTTCCATCTTCCAACAAAACAAAAGCACGGCAGCAGCAGGAAATATCACCTGAAGATCTGGCACGTCTTGTGATAAAAGGGACCTGTCTCTGGAAATGGCAAAGAGCAGGAGTTTCGTATCTGCTGTCCTTTTGATGGGCCCGGTGCTCTTTAGCTGGCTCTGCCCGCACCAGCCTCCTCCCCTAGTCATCCTGGGGGCCTGCTCCCTGCAGGCGATGGAATCCGCAAGCCCTGCCTACACGCCTGAACTCTGTGCCCGCCGAACCCTTCTCTCTCCTCTGCACCCATCATCCTGTTTCAGCTGTCTCATCTGCTCTCTTCATTTCTACCTGTCAAAACCCCATCTGCTCTTAGAGGCCCAACTCAAATGTCACTGCATCCATCATCTTACTGCAATGGGAGATTTATAGCATCATTTCATGGATTTTTACTCTGTTACCGGAGTCAGTTCATCTTCTGCTTTTTTTTTTTTTTTTGCATTCTGATAATTTGATCTTTTGATGAGATCCTCCCTCCTTCCTTAGAAATATATGTGACTGATTTTCACCTCAACGGAATGACCAAAGATAAGTGATTGAGGGAAACAGCACACATATTCTCATGGAAGATAATTTTACTGCCCCCTTTAGTAACCATTTTATATCTCCAGTTCCCACATGGTTCATTTCAGAAAGGCATCACAGCATTTCAGTCTATTGTTTCTTAAATGAGAACAAATCCTCAAGTTTATTTTAGAGTCTTCTTTGGCCACCAGTTTTCAGCAAGCATGCTTATCACTTTTCAGTTGAGCTAAAAAGAAACAAAAATTCTTCCTTGATTGCTTTGTTATCTGTGCAATGGATGCTCATTCATTTTGTTCAATAAGGAAGAAAAGTGGCTGTGATGAACTCCCTCCAACATGTATTTGTTGTGGCAGAAAACACTATTAATGGCTAAGCTTCTGAGAATGTGGCACCCTTGTAAAGAATGAGCATTCAAAGCGTTCGAAATTTAATTCCAGATATACAAGCAATAATTCTCAAACTGTGCAGGTTCTGCTAATACAGAATGACACATCTGAGAAGAAAACATTCATTTCCTTCCTGGTGCATTTCCAAGCTGTCTGAGAAGCTGAAATTTTCTATTACACAAAAAAAGGCCACAAATACTCTTCAGTGGTTGTCCTTGATACACAGTCCCTCAGGCTCAAAAAGAAAACAGCTCTCATCACACCGTCGCTATGAAGTGCACACACTGTGTGTATAAAAAGCAAAAAAAAAAAAAAAAAAAGTCAACAACAGAAATATCAGCGAAATTGCTGCAACATCTTCATTACTAGGGATTTTAAGATGTTAAAGAGGTAACAAGTAGGAAGGTACAAGGAGAAAAAATGGATGTTAAGATCTGCACTTGTGTGGATTTTCCCAAGGGCAAACTTCACTTTTTATTAATCATCTAAGGCAGAAATATAACGTATGGTGGTATCTACAGATTGCTATGACATCCTTACTCTTTCTGGTAAAATAATTTAGCAACTGCACCCAAAACCATTCAACAGAATATTCCCTCCAATCCACAGTATTTATGTCTTTAATTGGTATTTTCATTTAATATCATTTTAATGCAATTTTTAATCCTTACTCCAATATCTAGGTATTTCTTGACCAGGTAGGGTGGTTTTTCTGGCAGCAAAATACAGCCAACATAGGAGAAGTTTACATCTGGTACTTGGCCAGTAGGAAGCTGCCAATGGTGGGGAGAAGCCATGGATCATTAGCTTCACTCATATCTTTTCTATTATATTTCTACCAAAATATGCTAGGTACTGTTTTAGGCATTAGGTTAATACGGATGCCTATGTGACAAGGGTGGTGCAATGACTATTAGGAATAGATTATTTGCTAAATCTAGATGATGTTAGAATTTCACATTTTAGCAGTAGTTGGCAACTAGAATGTCTACCTAATGATCCTCCCTGATGTGAAGAACTGACTCATTGGAAAAGACCCTGATGATAGGAAAGACCGAAGGCGGGAGGAGAAGGGGATGACAGAGGATGAGATGGTTGGATGGCATCACTGACTAGATGGACATAAGTTTGAGTGGACTCCGGGAGTTGGTGATGGACAGGGAAGCCTGGCATGCTGCAGTCCATGGGGTCGCAAAGAGTTGGACATGACTGAGCAACTAAACTGAACTGTCTATGCTAAGTCAAGATCCAGGCAGGAGCAAAAACGGCTACTAAAGCAACATCTGGACTAAACAATCCTCCCAGAAAAATAATTCATAAAATGGGCCTAAGCCATTTGTATAGTTGTATAGATAGATGGTCCAGTGCACATGGACAGCCAGCTGAGGAATGACTGGGCCTGAAATCCAGCGCCTACTCTACTTTCCAAGCCATCTAGCCTGGCATGGGGTTGCATCTCCACAGAGAATAAGCCCTCTTTAATAAGCTGTATATTATATGGGTCCACACACTCAGACACTCATCACAGGCACAGGACACTCAGAAGATGCTCTTTACTATAATTTGCAGAAAATACCCTCCAGCTAGGAGCCGTGGTTTTTATAAATCTGGCCTCAGTGTGCTCAAGAGCTTAAGAATTGGAGATTGAGAATCAGGACAGAATCACTGGGTCAGGGAAAGGAGAACATGAGAATGCTACACGGGGAATGCTAGAGAATTCCAGAAACCTGCACAGGGACCATGATGTCCAGATGAGGTTTGAAATATGTGATTTAAAGTACCACAAAAACACCTCACAGTAGGAGAAGGGGCACCATGATGTCTCAAGGCAGCACAGTAAAGATGTCCTCAATATTATTAACGTGCTGAGGTGCTTCCGGCCTCCATTCAGGATTGGCCTGAGATCCAGGACAACGGCCTGTGTTGGGGAGACTGAAGATCCAGCTGAGAAACTGTAAGAGTGCTGGGTGTCTGCGCAAGGCGCTGAGAGCCCTCCCTCGCTGTAGGGTAGCCTCAGTCCTACGTGAACTGGGCAACTCAGACCCAGTCCACACACCATTATGGCTATAAGCTCTGTGTCTCAGAGCTCCAGAGATGTTGTGTGAAAGGAAGTGAAGAAACATGTATGAAAATGTTCTCAGCTCTGATCTATCACTACACAGTTTGCAAATCTGTATTGTTGTTTAGCCCCAAAGTCACGTCTGACTCTTTGCGACCTATGGACTGTAGCCCATCAGGCTCCTCTGTCCATGGGATTTCCCAGGCAAGTGGGTTGCCATTTCCTTCTCCAGGGGATCTTCTTGACTCAGGGATCAAACCCACAGCTGGTGTCCTGCACTGGAAGTGGATTCTTTACTACTGAGTCACCAGGGAAGCAAATCTGTGTACCAGCTAACAATTCCAAGTTCAAGCCTTGCAAGCCATCCACAGCATCTTTCCTTTTTCATGCATTTTTGGGAATACATGTCATAATTTACTTTCTCACAAAGAGAACTATATAAAGCAATCTGGGTTTCTGTATCAGATATTTCTTTCTTACCTACATGGTAGGGTGTTAAAAGGCCACAATGGTGGGTTCATACAACTGCTACTTTGCTTTGCTGAATATATCATAGCCAATAACCAAATCCTACTGTCCCCATCTCCATACTGCAAGGAAAACAGGTAAGACAGGCACGAATATCAAAGTGAGCACATCACCGGCCTTGGGGGTAACACATTTTCAGCATGCGTGCCTCGTAGGTGAGTTTGCCAGTGCATAAGGGACAGTAACTTTCATTTTTAAAATTTCATTTGGCAAAATCACTTGAACCTGCACTACATACTGAGCACAATCCATGTCCCTACTGAGACTATAAAATTTAACCTTCTAATAAGAACCACAGTTTCCATGAGTGACAGTATCATTATATTAGGTTTCTCAGGTTGCTCCTTCACAGAACAAGCAATCCAGTGGCAGAAAGCTCTGTTTCCTTCCAGCTGAAATCACTCTCTTGCAAAGTGCCATATGGGAATCAGAATCACTCTTCAAGAATTTTAAAATACAATCACCAACATTTGCTCCAGGTAGGCACTTAACCTCTCTTTCCTATACACTCGGTTTGGGAAATTCAGATCTGATGCTTGGCATGCAGCAGACTGAGCTGGAACAGTGTTTCACAGGTTGGAAATTCTACCATCCTTACCCTAAGGTGGAAACACTAAAGCAGACTCAAGCTTCCCCTTCTGTCTCTAGCACAGCTGTAAAAGGCTCTTTATGCATGGAAATGTTTGCTGAGTGGTGTCTCCAGGGAAAAAGCTGTGGTTTGCTCTTCAGCAAAGAAACAGTAATATCAAGATGTCCCCACAAGTCATCAGCTCTTGACATGAGCCTGTTATGACTCCCAGGGGCTTCCTGTAGCTGACAGCACTCCAGGTGTGCCGCTGTCTCCAGAGACTGTCCAGAGGGCTGGGGGCAGGCAGAGGTGAGTGTCTAACTTATGGACTGGATATTTACTAGAAGGAACCTGAAGCTATGTGTTTCAGTGTGAGACATGCATCTCAGGTAATCTTCCCAGAATTGATGAACCGTTTTGAAGCATCAGTGCCCCCACATTAAAGTGATGCTCAGGCTTTGACTCAGCTGAACGACGTCCCCACACATAGCTCTCAGGCGTTTCAGGACCACACCCCAGGACTTTCACGGGACAGGTGTAACTTAGGCTGCCCTTCTGCCCTTGACCATCTGACAGTGTTAATTATACTCCAGACCCAATTCTTTTCAATAACCTCAAGCTCAGAGCACAGCAAGCGCAAGCATAACCTTTCATAATGATTTAATATTAAATTATGTTAATGTGACATTTGTTATCTATTTCTCCTAAAATCAAGAAGCCTGAATACTAGTATCACATGGGTATCTGTTGTGACCCACAGGCCTTATCTGGTGCTTCAGCTCTCTGAACATCTACTGAAAAATTTCAGGTTACTGATAATTCAAGTAGTGAAAAAGCCCACTTTACTAGGAACGATCCCAGAAATAAGCAGATTTCAAATATTCTAGACCCTTCTCCTTAGTAATAAATATTCCATAATTTTATTTAAATCATATACATGTGTATGTATAATTGAAAATTTAATTTGTTTCTATTCATTCTATATTCTTTTATTCGATCCCTAAAGACATCATAGTTACACCCTACTAAAGTGATTTCACAATCTCTGCATAGGTTCAGAGCAACAGTTTGATGAAAACTCTTACAAGCAGCAGAGTGGTTTGCAGAGTGCCACTAAATGCTGGAAGATCCTGCCCATGAACTGTGTTTCTCATTGTCAGAAGCAGCAGTGAGGATATTAGCAGAAAGTACTGCTCCAGAAAATCAAGGTTAAAAACATACGCCTTTAAGCTGAGATAGCCTCTAGTCTAGGATCCCCAACTGCATGCACTACATAGGAGCTTTTGTAGATATTGCTAGTCAGTCATTGCCAATCAATGACTTCTTTTTTTTTCTCCCGAGCTTAGACAAGACTTCCATCCCTTCTCAGTACTGAATTCCAAGTAATAACTACTAGCTTACTGTAACTGATGGAAGAAGTAACTCCTACTTGCCATCTGATCTCCATTCCTTTTTTTGTAATGTCAATTTTGAGTCATCCAATTCAACACTTCTAGATAGGTGAAGAACTTAGGTAAGAAGAAAGGCAGGGATAATAGCTACGTGACTAGGAACCACCCAAGGGGCTCCCCCAGCTGATGAGAGCTTGGGCTGGTGGTTAGATTGTACTGCATCATCTTGCCCATCCCGATCCCTCCTGTGTTCTGAAATTTCTGCTCCCCAAATTTTAATCATATGTCATCATTTTTACATAAAAGTCTAGATTGACAAACGAGCTGACAGACGCACTCATGCATGTTCCATAAGGAGAGCAGATGTTTCTTCTCTTATCTGCTTCATCCCAAGTCCACTTTCCTACTTGACAGTCCTCTGAAATTGACTCTGCTACTCATCAACAAGTATTTTCTTCAGGCTATCCCTTTATTTGGATCCGATCACTCTTTATAGAGATATCCTTGATCATATCCCATCTTGGGTAATATTCAAAGTGTGACTTTCATACATAGATATTGATGGATATTTTATTTCACTATTTCAGAGCCTGAGAAACTATTTATTACTCTACAAATGCTAATTACTTTCCTATTAACGAATTACATCTGCATAAAATTTTGAAGAGGTTTAATTTCAGGAATACATTATATGATGAAATATCTGCAAATCTCTATTTGTGTTGTTATGGTTTGGAGGTTATTTGACAATTGACTTGGAGGCAATGATCCTAGCACTTTTTTTTGATCAGTAAAACGCAAAGAACTTAAGCACATGATTCAATAAATGTTGACAGTATAAACTGCCAAATAATACCCTAAACAAGACACAAACGTTTCCATTTTCCCAGAAATTTCCTTTCTTCTCTTTTTCTGCTCCTTCATAAGCAATAACAGTTCTAATTTCTGTTCTTATAGATTGGTTGTCTTTTTTTTTTTTTTTAACCCTGTGTAAGAGGCATGAAATGCAATGTGTCAATTTTAGTCTAGCTCCATTTCCTTAGTGGTTTTGATATTGACTCACTGTACACATTAGTGAATCTTTCCTTTGTATTGTTGAATAATATTCATCCATCCATTCTTCTACTGATGTAAAGTTGGTTTATTTCCATTTACAGATGGGCTTCCCCAATGGCTCAGTGGGTAAAGAATCTGCCTGCATGAGACACAGGAGATGTGGGTTCGATCCCTTGGCTGGGAAGATCCCCTGGAGGAGGAAATGGCAGCCCACTCCAATATTCTCACCTGAAAAAATTCCATGGATAGAGGAGCCTGGTGGGTTACAGTCCATAGGATTGAAAAGATTTGGACACGACTGAGTGACTAAACACATAACACTTATGGATACTATAAATATTCTATGAAAATGTGCAGATTTTTGTGGACATATCTTTTCATTCCACAGGAGTGAAATGACTGTTCAATAAGACAGATGTATGTCTACATTTATGATATCACTGAATAGTTTTCCAAAGTATATCATTTCACACTCCCACTAGCAAGAAAGGAGAATTTTAGTGCTATACATTTTTTGCTAAGATTTGATGTTGTCCATCTTCTGATTTTTACCTATTCTGTTTGTCATACTGTCTATTAGTACTACTCTTTAGATCATGGATTTGCATAGTTTAGCGCTGCCTGGAAATCTAGTTCACTATGTTAAAACTCAACATTCACAGTTTAACACACTCATAAATACTAATGAGAGAGAGTTGGTAGCAGAAAAAATGAAATTAGATCTTACACCCCGAATTAAAAATATTTGAGTATCTCCAGAATACATGGATACAAGATGAAGCAGTATCTCCTCTCTTTCTCTCTCCTCTCTCTGGCATTTACTTGTGCAGAAAGTTCTTTAGGCCAATAATACATAATATTTTTAAGGATGTAGCACAGAGTTTTATACAGAAACAGATGAATCTAATCTATAGCTCACATCTAAGATCCTGAACATTCTGTATTTTCTGATATTGAATTTACTGATCTTCTTTACTTCACCAAGCTCAAGCTAAATAACTGTACTGAGTAAAAAAATAAAGTTAGGTGAGCTCTTTGCACCCTTCTACAATTAGATCTAATTTCACTAAATTCATAAGTACTGTTTCTAATCAACTATGTACAATTTCATATCCATAATGCTCATGTTACATAGTGATTTTCATGAGTGAAAGGCACTGGGACACCAGTTACTAGAGCTCCTTCCAATCATGTATTTCCTATTCAGCCTTCAAATTAATCAATACTCTTGCTTTCTTATTTAAATTCCCCACTTTTATATATAAGTTTAGGGAGAAATAAGGCAGAAGTAAAAGTTTTCATCGGAATACTCCGAGCTAGGGTTCTTTTCCTCTGAAATCTTCTCATGTTGCTATTTTGTTTTTTTAGCCCCATACTGCCACCAAAGACATTCTTGATTTAATTTTTTGACACACACAAAGTATGCTATTGACACCATCTTTCATTAGACCAAATGTCTCTGAATCCCCCACCCATTAGATATGAATACTTCCTCTTTTTAAAAAAATGCATGTTTATCACATTGAACCTCATCTATCATTTCATTGCTACCACTTTAGTTCATTCTCATTTATTTCTCACTTTAGCATATACAATATCTAAGAATTCTAATTCTTATCATTTTCTCATCTCTTTTTCATAAAAAATCCCCCACCTGTATTTTTCTTAATATTTCTTCAAAGTAGACAATTTTCCCCTCAGTAAACTTGAAATTCCTTTGTTCTTGTTCAGTTGCTAAGTCATGTCCAAGTCTTTGCGACCCCATGGACTGCAGCATGCCAGGTTTCCCTGTCCTTCACTGTCTCCTGGAGTTTGCTCAAGCTCATATCCATTGAGTTGGTGAAGCTGAATAAGGTAATAATGTGGGATTCTGGGAGTTAAACTACACTGAATAATAGGAAGTTATGTGTTAATAAGAAATTGGCATGAGAGAATACAGAAATGCAGAAGGAGCCACTGACACGGCCAGCCCAACAGAGAGGTGGCATAAGGCAGATGGTGGGGAATGTTGAGTTTTAAGCCGGCTTTTTCACTCTCCTTTTTCACCCTCATCAAGAGGCTCTTTAGTTGGTATAAAATGAAATTCCTAGTTGGATATAAAAAGAGCTGTCATCACTATCTTGCCCCAAATTCCCAGTTTAATTTTTTTCAGGTCTTTCATGTGGGTAGATTTCAGCCATGCCCAGTTATTTACCAACCACCAAATAGAACCTACCCTTTTAGACCATATACCTTCCACGAGCTAGTCTTTCTGTCTGCAGTGCTCTTCTGTCCCACCTCTACCATAAGCCTGTAAGCTACAGGGGTCCTTCAAGGTCCCTTGCCACCACCTGCCTTATGACACCTCTCTGCTAGGGCTGGCCATGCTGGTCACTCCTTCTGCATTCTGTATTATCTCATGGCAGTTCTTATTAACATAGAACTCCTTATTATTCTGTGTAGTTTAACTCCAAGCATCCCACATTATTATCTTATTCAGCGGTTCGATTCCAAAGTAAAATGCAAAAAATGAGAGCATAAAGTGAAAATAATCAAAATGCAAAACTAACAATGGGGATCCATTAGAAAATTTTCCCATTGAAGACTGACACATGAACCCTTAATTACTCAATACGGCAGATTTCCTCCAGTGCTGGGGGGACAATTATAAGCTGACTTATACTTAGGATTTAGTAATAAGTTATATAAACTTTTGTGTGTATGTGTGTGTACAAGTTCAGTATATACTTCACTTTGAGTCTTCAAAATAAAGAGGAGGAGGTGGTTTAATGTCCCTATTTTAGACAAAAGAAAACAGGTGTTTGGAGTCCAGCTAACTGACTTACTTTAAACTTCTCACTTACTTATTCTGTTACAGATGCATAGGAATAGGTTTTGAATCCAAGTGTTTCTATCTCAAATCATCTGTGACAACCTGTTGTTGGGTTTGGGCTTCCCTTGTAGCTCAGTCGGTAAAGAATCTGCCTGCAGTGCAGGAGACCCAGCTTCGATCCCTGGGTTGGGAAGATCCCCTGGAGAAGGAAATGGCAACCCACTCCAGTATCCTTGCCTGGAAAATCTCATGGACAGAGAAGCCTGGTGGGTTGCAGTCCATGGGGTCGCAAAGAGTCGGGCATGACTGAGTGACTGACACTTACTTACTTACTTATTATTGTTGGGTTCACAACACTGACAAAATGTGCACAGAAATAAGGCAAAAAATGCTCAAAATTATTTATAAAAAAACAAAACTCAAAGACATTCACTGTTCATATTTCCATTTAAAGGTCACAGGAAGTTTGAAAAGTTCTACTATATTACCTTTGGATTATAAGAATCAAATAACCAGTGCCTTTATGGTGAAATAAATATTTATTTCTTCAGAATTAGAAATCTGTAAAAATCTTCTAACAGAGTTCCATCAAGATTGTTCCAATTTGGTTACTTTAATGATAGGTATAGGAGGGAGACATTTCCCATTTCAACCACGTTTTCAACCTAATATTCTAAAATATTCAGTCACCAAGTTTCTCCTCTAATATTTCTATTTTGTGTTATATATCTGGTGTGAAGTCACAAGATTTCCTTGAGAAAGTAAGACTATATTTCTTTTAGAAGCTGTGGTACAGCAAAATATTGTTTGACCCCCAAACTAAGTATGAAATGTGAATTTCAGAGTTTGAATCTTTCAAGTGAAAAGAATCACTGGGATCTAGTCAATGGTACCTTTCGGAGAAAGCTAAATAATTCTCAGAAGTTTCTCAAGAAGATACAATCAGGACAATGTTAAATAGTTACCCAGTAGGATAAGAGCAGTATTTCATAATCACAGAGAAGACACAGATACAGGATAAAGGCGAGATGCAATTGAATCTAATCAGCACCCAGGTGTGACTGAAGTGCCGTGAGATTATCAACGAGGGCAAGAGCAGTGTGATTGCAATACCAAGCAGTGATGCTGGGGAACACAGTCAGGTGGTACCTAGACCGGAGAAAAGAAGGTAATTGACACTCTCTCTACCGAGACAAAGCTCAGAGAAAGCATGCCACAGGGCTTCAGGAACACTGACAACGAAGCTTCATCACAGGCAAAAGAAGAAATCAATATGAAAAAGAAAAAGAAGCTGAGAAGTGGAGAATCCACTTTCAAGGTCAAAACCTAACAATAAAGAAAACTTCAAGTATGTAATTTGAAAAATGTCTATTCTGTTGTTCTTTCATAAAATGCACAAGTGAAGAAAACTCCTCTTACAAACTAGCACAATGGAATATTAAACTTGCTTGTACTGGAAATATGTTAAAAAAAAACTTTTTAACTGATAGGTAGATCATAGCTAAGGGTTTAGAATTCCTGTTATACTATAATCAGAAAGTGTTCTGTTTAAAGGACTGTTAGTTATGTAGCAGCAAACATTCCCTTCTCACTGTCGGTCTTCAGGCACATGAACCTAATCAGTATTTGTGGGAAGCATTATTTGCTGTAAGATGATTTCTTCCAAGTTCAGGTATGAATTTAAGGAATCCAAAGTAGAGCAGGTACCAACATAACCAAAGTCTCTGCTCTATCTTGGTATAGTTGATTTTTTTTCATCTGCTTTGTGATTCAGTTGCTTTGAACAAATTACATTTGGGGGATACAAAGATAAGCATCCTTAGCCCCCCGGGGAACTCCTTGATACACATGGGTTAGTCTCAGCCTCAGAATTGTTTCAAACCATCCTGCTATTCTACTGTCCCGTGGTGGACTTTAAGCCAGGGCCAGCTTCATTTCAGCATCACAGAGCTGCACCTAATTGCACCCCCTGAATCTTGTAGCAATTAGATGTCTGTGGGACTTGGGCAGCCCGGACTCTGTACCAAATTGCTTAGCTCATTGACTGACAGAATGCATTTGGACGTGACTTTAGTTTTGAGTTATTGCTTTACTTTTGAAATCCTAATTTACATTGTACTTGTAATTCTGTAATAGCACATTTTCCCTTCGACTAAGTGGGCCACCGACATGAGGCAAAACTCTTTTCAGACAGATGGAGCATTCAGCAGTGGTCCATTCTCACAGTAAGCCAGGACTGTTGTCTGTGTTCCCCAAATATCTCAAAATGGGTGGCTGGATGACAGAATACACAACTCTGTAATCTGGAACCGTAGCAATTTGCATGAAGAATACAAAGTTACAAGGAGATCTAAGAGTGAGCACGACAGAACTGGCAAAGCTAAGGATAAGTGTATCAGTCCTAGACACAACACACAGACCTGCCTTGTCTTCCCTGAAGAAACACCCTTCAAGAAACACGCACACACACACACTTACTCATAAACACACCGGCATGGATACGTTCCCACCACAGCTTCACTGTGAGCCTACCCAAACAGTCATCTTTCTGTTCATTCGAATGTTTCCAAAGATTATAATGTAGTCTATAGAATTGCAGGAATTATCAAAGAAACAAAAAAAGGCCTTTAAATCTCCCTAAGGAGAAATAGTAGTAATGCTCAAAATTCTCCAAGCCAGGCTTCAGCAATACATGAACCGTGAACTTCCAGATGTTCAAGCCGGTTTTAGAAAAGGCAGAGGATCAAATTGCCAACATCCGCTGGATCACTGAAAAACCAAGAGAGTTCCAGAAAAAAAAATCTACCTCTGCTTTATTGACTGTGCCAAAGCCTTTGACTGTGTGGATCACAATAAACTGTGGAAAAGTCTGAAAGAGATGGGAATACCAGACCATCTGACCTGTCTCTTGAGAAACCTATATGCAGGTCAGGAAGCAACAGTTAGAACTGGACATGGAACAACAGACTGGTTCCAAATAGGAAAAGGACTGTGTTAAGGCTGTATATTGTCACCCTGCTTATTTAACTCATATGTAGAGTACATCATGAGAAACACTGGGCTGGAAGAAGCACAAGCTGGAATCAAGATGGCTGGGAGAAATATCAATAACCTCAGATATGCAGACGACACCACCCTTATGGCAGAAAGTGAAGAGGAACTAAAAAGCCTCTTGATGAAAGTGAAAGAGGAAAGTGAGAAAGTTTGCTTAAAGCTCAATATTCAGAAAACTAAGATCATGGCATCTGGTCCCATCACTTCATGGGAAATAGATGGGGCAACAGTGGAAACAGTGTCAGACTTTATTTTTGGGGGTCCAAAATCACTGCAGATGGTGACTGTAGCCATGAAATTAAAAGATGCTTACTCCTTGGAAGGGAAGTTATGACCAACCTAGATAGCATGTTTAAAAACAGAGACATTACTTTGCTAACAAAGGTCCATCTAGTCAAGACTATGGTTTTTCCAGTGGTCATGTATGGATGTGAGAGTTGGACTGTGAAGAAAGCTGAGCACCGAAGAATTGATGCTTTTGAACTGTGGTGCTGGAGAAGACTCTTGAGAGTCCCTTGGACTACAAGGAGATCCAACCAGTCCATCCTAAAGGAGATCAGTCTTGGGTGTTCCTTGGAAGGACTGATGCTGAAGCTGAAACTCCAATACTTTGGCCATCTCATATGAAGAATTGACTCATTGGAAAAGACCCTAATGCTGGGAAGGATTGGGGGCAGGAGGAGAAGGGGACGACAGAGGATGAGATGGCTGAATGACATCACCAACTCAATGGACATGGGTTTGGGTAGACTCTGGGGATTGGTGATGGACAGGGAGGCCTGGCATGCTGCGATTCATGGGGTTGCAAAAAGTTGGACACGACTGAGGAACTGAACTGAATTGAACTGATTTGAAGGAGAAGTAGCAATAGGAGACTGGGGTCTTAAGAGGGCCTAAGTGCTAAGCCAACAAATGATTATGGTTTACAAGAAATTAAAATGAGAAAATACTTGACATGTTATGTATGGTTTGACAGCTAAGATACAAAAATTCAGGGAGGGCTACTATTTTCTCAGAATAACTCTTCAATCTTAAAAAAATTTTAGCTACATTATGGGCTTACATGTAAAATGTCTTATCAGATGCTGAAGTAATCAGATATATGCCACCAAATAGTATATGATAAAGAAACTAAGAGAGTCATAGCATATTAAAAATTAGAGTAAAATAAAAGTGGAACTTCTGGTAGCTGAAGGTGTATGAAAGTGGGATAGAGATGAGCCCAGAAGTTTAGCAAAAGAAATAGACCTTGGGTAGCAATGGACCCATCCGAGTCAGATACTTGGCAGTCCTTTCTCAGCCAACAGACAAACTGCCCATGACCAGTTCCCTCAGTCAACTGCAGAGATTAAGTTGATAGTTTATCAAGACAGGAAGTGACTGGCTGTGGGGGAAACTGGGTGTTGCAGAGTACAACATGTGGAATCAAGATTTCTGGGAGAAAGTTCGACAACCTCAGATATGCAGATAATATCACCCTAATGACAGAAAGCAAAGAGGAACTAAAGAACCTCTTGATGAAGATGAAAGAGGTGTGTGAAAAGCTGGCTTAAGATTCAACATTCAAAAACGAAGATCATGGCATTTGGTCCCATCACTTCATGGCAAATAGATGGGGAAAAATGGAAACAGTGACAGACTTTATTTTCTTGGTCTCCACAATCACTGTGGACAGTAACTGCAGCCATGAAATTAAAAGATGCTTGCTCCTTGGAAGAAGAGCTATGACAAACCTAGACAGCATATTAAAAAGCAGAGACATCACTTTGCTGACAAAGGTCCATGTAGTCAAGGCTATGTTTTTTCCCCTAGTCATGTATGTATGTGAGAGTTGGATCATAAAGAAGGTTGTGTGTGTGTGCTAACTTGTATTCGACTCTTTGCGACCCAATGGACTGTAGCTTGCCAGGCTCCTCTGTCCACGGAATGCTCTAGGCAAGAATACTGGAAAGGGTTGCCATCTCCTACTCCAAGGGATCTTCCAGATCCAGGGATCGAACCACACCTCTTGTGTTTCCTGCAATGGCAGGTGGATTTTTTACCACTAGTTACCACCTGGGAAGCCCAAAGAAGGCTGCGGGCAGAAGAATTGATGCTTTTGAACTGTGGTACTAAAGACTCTTGAGAGTCCTTTGGACAACAAGGAGACAAAGCCAGTCAGTCCTAAAGGAAATCAACTCTGAATATTCATTGGAAGGACTGATACTGAAGCTGAAGCTCCAAAACTTTGGCCACCTGATGCGAAGAACTCACTCACTAGAAAAGGTCCTGATGCTGGAAAAGACTGAAGGCAGGAGAAGAAGGGGGAGACAGAAGATAAAACGGTTGGATGATATCTTTGCTCAATGAACATGAGTTTGGGCAAACTCCAGGAGATGGGGAAAGACAGGGAAGCCTGGCATGCTGAAGTCCATGAGGCTGCAAAGAGTTGGACATGACTTAAGAGACTGAACAAGATAAGAAAAAATAGTTGAGTCTACAGTCACTCTAGAGACTTCTAAATTGCCACAGGAACATGATTTCACTTCTAATCACACAGTTGGCAAAAACCAACCCAGAAATACGGGTATGATTTTGTGAGGTCAGAGGAATGGTGGGACAGGAATCGCTAAGAGCCCTGGAGAGTTCCAGATACTCAAGCTAATGACCTGCATATGAAGTGGGATGCAAGATTTGGTCCCTTCTCCCTCATTCCATCTTCTCCTCCAGTTTAGGGAGCTGCCGTATCCACAAAGTTGGATATTGTATGCACCAGTGCGTATGCGTGTGTGTTCAGGGAGATGGTCCTCTGTGGATGAATATCCCTGTGGATAGTCACTTGGTTTGTGACTATGTAATGCTGCTAAGTCCATTTAGAGTATTAGGGTCACTAGAAACAAAAGGTAATGACTGGCCAGTGCAACACGTCACATTCCAGGCAAATTGCTTCAGGAAAATTCTACCTTTGAATTCTGGAGACAAAAGATTTGAAAGGGACAAATATTCTCTGTTCTTTGTGTTGGCAGCTTTCTCTGTTTAGAATATACCAGGACAGATACACAGCTAAAAAGGACTTTTATCTAAAAAAAAAAAAAAAAAATATATATATATATATATATATATATGGTTTCTCATAGTAGTGAACCTCCTAATTTTAAGAGGAATAGGGAATGAATGCAGGACAATTGATTTTTTTTAAATTTAAAATAACTGATTTTAAATTCATTGCTAAATTACTCCACCCAAAAGGAGGACAGCTGAAATTTAAGTAATTGCTTTAATGGTGATTGGTGGGGCTTCCCCCGTGGCTCTCATGGTAAGCAATAGCAAATGCCAAAAAGAAATGAGTGGTATATTTTAGAGACATTAACCTGTCAGAGACGACATAGTAGAAGCATATATTTTGGCCTTGATTGCTTCAGACACAGGCATCCCTTTGAGACCTTTAACAGTTCACATTGATTTCCACTCTTCCTGATAAATATGTGTAAAACATTTGTAGACCACTCCTTGAGATCATGAAAAGACAGATAAACCTAAAAAAGTAAATGAATAAAGTGAAAGTGTTAGTCACTCACTAGTGTCCAACTCTTTGTGACCCCATGGGCTGTAGCCTGCCAGGCTCCTCTGTCCAGGGGATTTTCCAGGCAAGAATACTGGAGTGGGTTGCCATTTCCTCCTCTAGTGGATCTTCCCCACCCAAGGGTCAAACTCTAGTCTCCTGTATTGCAGGTGGATTCTTTACCACTGAGCCACCAAGGGAAGCCCTACTGGACACCAAATCATCATACTCTCTCCTTTTAAGAATTAGTTGCCAATAGCCTTTTGGCGATAAGCTGTGTTACCTTAAGTATTCATATGAAAGTTATCAAGAGGTTTACTTCTCATTTGACTTATTCTTCAGCAAAGCTATGTAGACATAAAAGAGTAATAGGCATTAGAAAATGCACATATGCTTTAACTGAAATTAAAATGGCTGCTTAAAAAAGTATCCAAAATGTAATGGCTTCAAATGATTATTCTTCCAAAATACAGCATTTATAATAAATCAAGAAAGAGATCATTCACTGCTGCAAACCAGTCTTTAAAAAAAAAGCACTAAGTGAAATATTCAAGCTAAAATGAAAAGACAGCAGACAGTAAGCTGAATCCATATGAACAACCTAACTTTCTACCTTCCGTAAGAGTTCAAGAAAGAAGAGTAAACTAAGTGTAGAGATAGAGAAAGAGTAAAGATTAGAAATAAAACAAAAAATTAATAGAAAAATCAATGAACCAAAAGTTGGTTGTTTTAAATAAAAATCAATAAAATTGACAAATATTTTGGTAGACTGACATTTAAAAAAAAGAGATGATCTAAATTAACAAAATCAAGAATGAAAGAATGGGCATCATTTCTGACATAACAGAAATTAAAATTATTACAAGAGAATAATATGGAAAACTTTATATTAACAAATTAGACAGCATAGATAAAATGAAAGATATTCCCCAAAACTACCAGTTTCTCTGATCAACTGAAGAAGAAACAGAAAATCCAAATAAAACAATAAAATGCAAAGTAATTAGGTTAGTAACTAAAAGTTTTCCCTCAGAGTAAACTCAGATGACGCTATTGGCTTCAGGGATGTATTCATTCAAACATTTAAGAAAGAAATACTTACCCTTCCCAAATTTCCCATAAAAGTAGAAATGGAGGGAACAATTATCAGCTGATCCTATGAGTCCACTATTTAATAAAGAAGCCAATTACATCAAAATGAAAGAAAACACTTGACAAAAAACTCCCCAACATGATAAAGGGCAAACATGAAAAACCTACAGTTACCATCACACTTCATAATTTTTAAAAAATGGGTGCTTTCTCTGCAAAATTGGAGATAATGCAAGGATAGTGACTCCGACTGAAACTTGTACTGAAAGTTCAACATGTAATGAAGCAACAGAAGGAAACAAAGGCATCAGTATTGTGAAGAAAGACATAAAATTGTCTTTATTTGTATCCTTTAGGTTTAAAAAATTCTGAGAAATGCACAGAAACACTTCCAGGAAGTAACAAACAAGTTCAGCACATTAAAAGATAAAAGATCCATATACCAATGTCAACTAGTATTTAAATATTATCAATGAATAATCCAAAAACAAAACTAAGAAATAAATTCATTCCTCATGGCATCAAAAAATAAAATACTTTGGAATGATTTTTTTTAAAGTCGTGTAAGACTTACATACTGAAAATTACAAATCACTGCAGGCAGAAATTAAAGAACATCTTAAAAAACAGAGACAGACCATTCATTGAGAGAAAGATTCAATATTGTTAACATGGATTTCTTCCCAAATTAATCTAATGTTCAACACAATCCCTTATTAAAGTCTCTTTAGGAGCCTTGAGCTTGTCATTGGTTTGAGCTATCATTGCTTTTTTGTTGTTAGGTTGGTTGGTTGATTTTTGCAGAAACTGATAAACTTTTTGCAGCTTCTAAAGTTTATATAGAAATTCAATCAGGACATAAGATATTGGCTTAGGTATAGAACTATAGATAACTGGGACATAAGTTCAAAGTCTAGAAATATAGCTTTAAATTTATTAGTTAATTTGTTACAATAGAGCCAAATTGTAACATTTCCCCATTGAAATTCAATGATAATCATTGTTACAAATAATGCTGAGACAATTGGGCATTCGCGTGGAAAACATGAACTTATATAACTTTCTTCAAATTAACTAACAATGGATCATAGATCTAAATGTAAATACTAAAACTGTAAGACTTAGAAGAACACATAGGTATAAAACTAAATCTTAGGTGAGGGTAAGACTTCTTATACACCACAACCATGACTGACAAGAGAAAAAATGCCTAGCAAATACATGAAAAGATGCTCAATATAATTATTTATAAGGAAAAAGAAAATTAAAGCCAAATAGCATAATTTTTCACATATATGAGTTTGGTTATAATAAAAATGATATACAACAGTAAATGTTAGAATATGAAGACATAGGAATCATCATACATTATTACAATAGGCTGTGAAATGGTGCAGCCTTTTTGAAAACAGGCTGACAGTTCCATAAGATCGTTAAACATAAATTTACCATAAGACCCAGCAATTCCATTCTTAGTAATCTACCCAAGAGAAATGAAAACATGCCCATACAAAGACATGCATTTAAATGTTCATACCACTATTATTTTTTATAGTCCAAAGTTGGAAACAATTCACATGTCCACTGACTAATGAATAGATGAGCAAAACATGTGCAGTCATATAATTAAGTACTATTAGGCAATTAAGAAGAATTCATTCATGCTACAATACAGAGGAACCTCAAAAACATTATGCTAAATGAGTCAGATGCAAAAGACAACATGTGATTCTATTTACATGAAAAATCCAAAAGACCTGTTTATGGAGTCAAAGAGTAGACTGGAGTTTACGTGGGTATGTAGGTGGGGTAGGGTACTGTACCTTAGTTACATGGTCAAGAAGAATAATTTTAGAGTAGTAGAAATGTTCTAACATAGGAGTATATTAATGGTTGCACAACTATTTAAATTTACTAAAAATCATTCAATTGTACACTTAAAATAGTGAATTTTATACTATGTATTTTATATGTCAATAAAGTACTTTCAAAAATCCTTTAAATAATTTTATTACAGTAAGTTAACTTAAGTACACTTTAAGTATTTAAAATAAAGAATGATACCATACTGTATTCACTGAGAAGTCAACACTAAGAGAAAATGTTAAGGAAAGCACGGAACTTCTGTGAGATATACGACTTATTTTAATTGTCTACAGTATGCAAATTACATTGAAACATCCCACGGAAAAACTATTTGACTAATTATAATGTTGTTATTAAAATGGAAAGCCATTTTTCCCTATTTATTAAAAGAATAATTGTTTCATAATATTTTGCTTAAAATAGCTATTCCAAATATTTGAATCTATTGTGTGGCTTTGAGGTTATTTCCCTTGGGTCTTTAATTTCTTCTGAGTGTTTAATTGCTAATATAATAATTGTAAATACAGGATGATACTTTATATAGCAGATAATTAAAGTATATAAAATGTGAACTAAGTTTTACGCAGAATTACCATAAGTACTATATGTCTTTTATATTAGGTAAATTTGCATTTACAAAACACTCTTAATGTTTCATATATTTAGTCAACAATATACACATACATATTTTCAGCACTTATTTTTCATCAGGCAAAAACCTAGTAGGGTCTGCAAAATATTAGGAGTAAAGTAAACAAAAAATTCATGAGTTTGTGAGCTTATATACTAGTATTATATAGATATTCCATCTTCCATCTTCCTTTCCAATATTCCCAGTTAGAATTTTTATTTTGTTTGAAATGACATTATTGAAATGCTAAATTTTTTGCAATATTATTTTGGTCTGAAACCAGTATAAAATAGGGTTATAAGATGTGTTCTAGGATATTCAGATTTATTTTCAGAAGTCAATATAAATCAACCAGATATGTATTTTATACATTAAGATACATCAGAATAATGAATAAATGTGTTATAGGTATATATACATGTAATAGTGCTAATCACAGAAATTCTGACATGATAAATTGGAAAAATAGCAAAACAAAAGGAATACATTTGAATAGGAAGAGTTCTTGCTACACAATATTGCTGACATGTTTAAAATATAAAAATAAGTTTTGAGCTAGGCAACATCACCTAACCATGCAAATATTTTAAGAGAATGCTTTCAAAATGTATCAATTATTAGAAAATACTTTGTGACAGTTATGAAATAATTTTTAATACTTGCTAAGCTTCGTTTTACAGATTTCACTTAATCTTAACCCACGGAAAGTGCTTCTATTCTCGTCATTTTCTGTTACAATGTCTGAAATAATTATTGAAAGTAATCAAGTATGCTAAGTATAATTAAACTACAAAGGGAATTTTGATTCATTGGTCCTCTTAATTGATTTTGATAGTTTATCAAAACTTCCTGGGTATTTGGGAGAGTAGTAATATTCTTTGATAAAATATGCTGAATATTTAGTTTGTGTTACATATCCTACATTAAGTCTCCTAACTAGGTTACCTAGTACATCTTCACAAGACCCCATACTTCAATATCTATATTGTAAAGATGCAAAGAAAAACTGGGGCTTGGAAAGATCAGGAAGGTTGGCCTAGGCCAAATGTTTAGGGAGGGTAGACTTAGAATTTAAAAATATCTCTGTATCTAGAATTATCTAAATCTAGAATCCTGTATGTGCTCAGTCACCCAGTCGTGTCCCACTCTTTGTGATCCCATGGACTGTAGCCCACCAGGCTCCTCTGTCCATGGGATTCTCCAGGCAAGAATACTGGAGTGGGTTGCTGTGCCCTCCTCCAGGGGATCTTCCCAACCAGGGCTCGAACCCTCATCTCTTGGGGGATTCTTTACCAGTGAGCCTCCTGGATAGCCCACTAAAGAGTAAACTAGGAGGTAATTCATATCAATAACTCCTAAGGACTAATCTACTGAGCATTTTCCATGAGAGGAAAGAAAGAGTGGAAAAAAAGACATTTATTTTTAAAATAAGATTAAAATGTTCTTTGAGATTTCTTGATAACAGATGCACTCAGGGTTAGGGTTAGATGCCACTATTAAAGTCCATTAAAAAGCATCACAGAATAATAAGTTCAGACAAGGTCACTCTGAAAATATGAAAAATTAGACTAAGTAAAACCACTTCAAAATTGTTTGTCTAAGTATTCCTTTAAGAACAGACAAAAACAAAGTCACTGTAGCTCCCACAAAACATTAAACCTCTTCCGCTACCAGCTCATATGAGTTCACGCTACTAAACTAACTGTATGTTTAGCCCCACTGTAGTCATTCCTCCTTATGGGTAAGATTTATTTAGATGACCAATCATAGAAATGACCCTGTTTTCTGAAAGTCTTTATTGAGGGCAAACATTCCCTGCTCCCTAGGTTCTTCTCCATATCACCAAACTAATGCTCAATTTCTATAAAAGATGCTAACACCTTCTGAGACACCCTATAGTTCTCCCAAGCTGGGGGCCCCTCTTGCTATAATGAGGAGTAAACCCAACTGTTTAACTGCACATCTGTTCCTGGTGGTCACTTGGCTGGTAGATACTAGAAATCAATTGAATTTGGGTTATGTTGATTATCATGAATGTATAGTGTGGATTCAAGTAGGAAATATTCAGTTCAGTTCAGTCACTCAGTCGTGTCTGACTCTCTGCGACCCCATGAACCGCAGCACACCAGGCCTCCCTGTCCATCACCAACTCTCGGAGTTTACTCAAACCCATGTCCATTGAGTCGGTGATGCCGTCCAACCATCTCATCCTCTGTCATCCCCTTCTCCTCCTGCCCTCAATCTTTCCCAGCATCAGGGTCTTTTCCAATGAGTCAGCTCTTCACATCAGGTGGCCTAAGTATTGGAGTTTCAGCTTCAAACATCAGTCCTTCCAGTGAATATCAGGACTGATCTCCTTTAGGATGGACTGGTTCGATCTCCTTGCAGTCCAAGGGACTTTCAAGAGTCTTCTCCAACACCACAGTTCAAAAGCATCGATTCTTTGGCGCTCAGCTTTCTTCACAGTCCAGCTCTCACATCCATACATGACCACTGGAAAAACCATAGCCTTGACTAGATGGACCTTTGTTGGCAAAGTAACGTCTCTGCTTTTTAATATGCTGTCTAGGTTGGTCATAACTTTCCTTCCAAGGAGTAAGCGTCTTTTAATTTCATGGCTGCAGTCACCATCTGCAGTGATTTTGGAGCCCCCCAAAATAAAGTCTGACACTGTTTCCACTGACTCCTCATCTATTTCCCATGAGGTGATGGGACCAGTTGCCATGATCTTAGTTTTCTGAATGCTGAGTTTTAAGCCAACTTTTTCACTCTCCTTTTTTGCTTTCTTCAAGAAGCTCTTTAGTTCTTCTTCACTTTCTGCCATAAGGGTGGTGTCATCTGCATATCTGAGGTTATTGATATTTCTCCCAGCAATCTTGATTCCAGCTTGTGCTTCTTCCAGCCCAGCATTTCTCATGATGCACTCTGCAAATGAGTTAAATAAGCAGGGTGACAATATACAGCCTTGATGTATTCCTTTTCCTATTTGGAACCAGTCTGTTGTTCCATGTCCAGTTCTAACTGTTGCTTCCTGACCAGCATACAGGTTTCTCAAGAGGCTGGACAGGTGGTCTGGTATTCCCATCTCTTTCAGAATTTCCCACATTTAAAGAGAATAATTTTTATTACTTTAACTCAAATTACACTTCCTTTCTTTTTGACTTCATCATATAAATTCTTCATAAAGGGCAAATCATTCATGCCCTGCTGATTATGGACAAAAATTGTTTGCTCAATTTTTACATTATTAATATATGTTCATTTCACAATTTAAACAGTGATGCATTATGTTCAGGGATTTCAATTGTAACTGCATAAATATTTTAGTTGTTAATTTATTTTGTTGTTGTTCAGTCACTCAGTTGTGCCCAACTCTGAGACCCCATGGACTGCACCATGCCAGGCTTTACAATGACACAAATTTACCTTTGAAAAATAGTATAAAAGGAATCTCTGCTAGGTTGATTCTAGTTTTCACACTTTTCTTCTTGAACATTATCATATTAAGACTTATTTTCAAACAACTGCTTATGGTATGTCTATATTCAACCTATAATGAAAAGTTATTGTGTGGGTCAAATTGGATGTTTGAAAATTACTCTAGAGCATATCTTGGCACAATAAGTCTGCAATACATTATCTTCTTTTCTCCTCTTCCTCTTTCAGTTTAAAGTAACTGATGACATTCCTTTTGGCTAGACTGTTTCAGTGTAGCAATTATACAAAAACTGTTATTTCTGGTCAAAAATAAAGCATCCTAAAGATAACCGACACTCTGATTTAAGTTGTATAAATTACTTTTCCTGTTTAAACATGATTGATTAGAATACAAGCATGATCCAGAAGCACAAAAATGTCCATATATTCCAGAAATCCAGAAATGTCTTCGATGTCCATTTCCCTACCTCTCCACCATATTTACATGATAGTAACATTGAATCTTTTCATAACTTCCTCTGTAACTTTATACCAATTCTCTTTTGGAGATATACTTATCTCTTGGATGTTCAATCTTCCCCTCAAAAAATCTATGATCCAGTCCCTCCTTAAGATTTCCAAATTTTTACCCTATGATCTTTTCAAATTCTACCATGCACTTAATTTAGATTCCATAATCCATAATTATAATCACTTCTTTGTCTCTACCTTCAGCTGTCTTAACCTTCTCTTCCTTACATATACTCATCTGGCAAAAACCTCACCCAATCTACTCTGTTCATAATTCTATATAACCCGAATGAAACAAACACGGCTTTGGAAAAAAAAAAAAAAAGACCATGCTGATTAGTCTCATGTTTAAGTTCACAAACATAAACCTCAAGTGAGTCCTCAACACTTCATGGTAAACACAGTACATTTCCATAGTCCACTGGTCTTTCCTCTTTCTAAGACATTCAGTTCTGACTTTCTTCTGTCTTCAAATTTCCAAATATCCACTCCCTCTTTGCATCCTTGGCTGATAATCTTTATTATTATTATTTCAGTTAGAAAAGAAAATTAATCAATAGCATTCACATTTTCCCATCATCAACTCTCCCACCTCCTTAGCAACTTTCTCTATCTCCCTTTAATCCTTTAACAATGGATGAAGTCCCATGCTTAGGTGCTGGATCCCAACCCCAATATTCTTGCCTAGATTATTCTTATCCTTCATCTCTATGGGGGCTTCCCAGGTGGCATTAGTGATAAAGAACCAGCCTGCCAATGCAGGAGACGTAAGAGAGTGGGTTCAATCCCTGAGTCGGGAAGATCACCTGGAGGAGGGCATGGCAACCCACTCAAGTATTCTTGTCTGGAGAATCCCATGGAAAGAGTAGCCTGGCGGGCTACAGTACATAAGCGACTTAGCACACACATCTTCACAGAGAAGATTTCCCATCTCTTTTTAGATGGACAAGTTGGGGAAATGAAAAGGAGATCTGGAGATTTTGTTATCGCTATAACTCTCTCAAGAAGGAATAATAACCTGTGATCTTTTAAGGTATTGTTTTTGGAAATAAAAAGAAATGGAGAGATTGTAAGATTAACATTAACTCAAGATTTCTAGTTGAATATAGAGATTCCAGAAAAAAATGAGAGTGACTCATTTCTCTATCAGCTGATTTTTGTGGCAGCAATAAATGAAAGGAGATAAGCAGATTGTCAGACCCTAAGTAAGAAGCAGGTCCACTGGGTTTCCTGTGACTGAAAAAAAAGTAAAATAAAGTACATGAAGCTATCTACACTATAGGAGTGTCAAGAATTTACTGACAGAAAAAGGTTAGCAACTGTTCAGAAATCTGATAAATGTAATCAGGGACATCGTAGTGGAAAACTTTATATACCACATGTCAGAGATAAAGTGAAAATGGGAAATTCAGTAGAAGTCAATAAAGATGATTATGGATATTTGAGAAGCAAATGGGATCAGTACCAGATAGGGCTAGTTATAGCTCAGTAAAAGTCATCCAGAGTCACTGATGATGACCAGAAACAAGACATCATCTAGAGATGCAATGACCTTAAGGAGACCTCAAGATTATAGATAACATGGGAATCATGGAGAATGGGAGGGAACTGTGACATGATGGAGCTCCTATTTGTTCAATGACATGATGTATTCCAATATTATTCTTTATGTCTTTATTTCCCCTGTCTCATTATGTGTGATCTTTCTCCTAGACATCCAAAGTAATTTTTCGATGAGACTTGTAACTGCATAACTTTAAAAGTTAAAATTTGTTTTATGTTGGTTGCCTGTGTGTTTTTCAAATTTTTGAAACTACAACGATATCAATGAATGGTGCACTATATGGAATTGGAAAGAGCAGAGAAGAAGAAGAAGAAACAGTCTTCGTTACATGAGGAGAAGGAGGCGACAGAGGATGAAATGGTTGGATGGCATCACCGACTCAATGAACATGAGTTTGAGCAGACTTGGGGAGATACTGAAGGACAGGGAAGCCTGGCATGCTGCTGTTCATGGAGTCGCAAAGAGTCAGACATGACTGAGCACCTGAACAGCAACACCTTTGTTCTCGAGAAATCTACAGGACTTCCCGAGCCGGAACAAAGGCAGTAAAACAAGACTGGCTGTGAGCCTGGAGGACATGCACACACCTGCTCTGTCCAGGAGAGAAGATGGAGTGGAGTCTGCACCAGGGTATTGTGCAGTAGGTGACTTATGTTTGGTCTCCAAACTTGTGAAAATAAACCAGAGTCTTTAGCATTCCCCACCATCAAAACAGTTCCAAATCCCCTTGTGATGGGGGAACCCTATTAACCATTGTCTGCTTTCTGCAGAGTGTGATCTTCCTTTGCTAGCAGTATGCCTGTGCCCCAATCCCCACCACCGTTTGCTGCCTTGGTCGGACATCTCCACTTCTTAACAGACAGTGGTTAAGTATCACACGATTAAAGGAGATGTCCTTGACTTCAAGGCTTACAGAGGCAATCATTATAATGAAGAGAAAATTCAAGTACTGATATTTAAGTGGGAATTGAGAAAGTATTACATCTAAAATTACTAAAAATGTTGAAACTGATGGAGAGTGTGGTTTCTATTGTTAGATGAAAAGAAATACTCAAAATAGAGACATTAAGTTACAAAAATCAAATATGTAAACATATAAAGACAATTACACATTCCAGTCTTGAGGCCTGTCAATATTAGGCTTGCTACATTTTTTGTCTACTAGATTTATTGTAGTTTTTCATGTTTATCCTTAATATTACATTGTAATCCTCTGGACTGTATAGACTATGTATTACTAGATTTTATAGTCCAAGAAATAAATGCAGTACTTGGAATATAACTGCTCAATAAGTGGCTTTGAGTGGAAAAAATCCAATGATGTATGGATAAAAATAATGCATAACTGTTAACCACCTCACTGTGACAAGAGGAATGAAATAGTGGGAGGATCTATTTCTCAATTTATTTTCTACATCCGGAGAGTCTGAAAGAATTCTTGCTTTGAAATAAGAAGTCATGTTCCATAAAGACCATGGATGAAGAGGCATGATCACAGAGTAGTTAGAGAAACTATCTGAGGACATGAACTGATGCCTGAAACATCTAAAGGAACCAGGAAGTGCCAAGGCCTTCAGCACTGTTTTTGCCACCTGCATGGAAACTCCAAAAGCCTGAGTAATAACAGGGGTGGGCGGAGGAGGGAACCTTTAGCATAAGAAAGAGTTCAAAGTCATTCAAAAGAATCTTCATGGGAAGAATTGATAATTCTGCAGGAGTTAGTTACTCCACAAGACTGGAGAAATAAATTAGACCTGAGAAATTTGAGAGCCAATTAAGACATTAGCAGACCTGGTAAGCAGCTATGCAATATAACATCCCATTTACCACTTCTCCCTAAAAGCTCAAAGTAAAAAAAGAATATTCAAAATCAAATAAGTAGCCTAAGGCAGGTTCTATCTAGTTGTGAAAGAGAATGCAAAATATTTAGCATCTGGTCACATTATTAACTTCTTATATTGTTTAGGTATTTTATTTACTGCTGGTCTTTCATTATTCTTAATTAGCAAATGTTTTCTAAAAATTTCTTAATTAATTTCTTATTAATATTAGCATTATTGAGTTACCTGAACATTTCTCAGCTTTCTTCAGTAATATGCGATTTCACTAGTCGTTCATTCCTTTCTTTCCTTAATGATTTATTACTGCCATTCAAAAATATGTATTCAGTGGTAAGCCTTAAAATTAGTTAAATACAAACTTTTTTCCATACAATTTATGCTTATGTCTATGCTATTAAATGGAGAAGGAAATGGCAACCCACTCCAGTATCCTCACTGGGAAAATTCCAGGGACAGAGGAGCCTGGCAGGCTATAGTCCATGGGATTGCAGAGTCAGACACGACTGAGCTCACACACACACACTATTAAAAATAAGTGACACCAAAAGCATCACCGGCTCAATGGACATGAGTTTAAGTAAGCTCCGGGAACTGGTGATGGACAGGGAAGTCTGGCATGCTGCAGTCCATGGGGTCACAAAGAGTTGGACACAATTGAGCGACTGAATTGAGCTGAAAATTTTGGTGGAAGTTACCAGATATACTATATACTAAGGGACATTGACAAATCACAAAGAATTAAATAAATTTAACTCAAGAAAAATTATTTTAAAAAGTTAAATTAGGAAGGATAGTTTTTATAAATGTTAAACCTTGATCTCGAAATTAGCAACATACTGCGTCCTCTTAGAGAGTTTCCACTGAATAACCCACTATGATCTTTAAGCTGTGGCTTAAGTTCCCACAACCCTATTTGCTCCCAGATAGTGTTTGTCAAGTTATACATGGCAGCACAGGAAGCTATGAGAACCTTGAATACAGTCCAAATAACCTATCAGTGGTTGGCTGTGGAATCTTCTTTGTCCCTTTTCAATCCTCCTCCCCAATCCTTCATCCCGGTAATGAATAAGATAGCGCCCGACCAGAACTACTGCAGGGGATTATAGCAACAACTATTTTTCCAGGCATTGGGGTGCCTGTAAAACTTTAATGAACACATGAAACTTTTATTGTGTTCTCTACTTTTTGACTGGTGTGAGATATAACCACTACTAGAGATTTTTTTCATTTAAAAATGTAAAAAAAGACAAAACAAAGAAATTTTCATGAAGACAAATCATCTTACAATTCTAGCAAGACTGGAAGCCTTTATTATCCCAGTGAATGAAGTCTGCTTACAAAAAATAGAAAACATAAACTTGTAAGAACAATACATGTTCTGTGTTGCATAGTATTGTCAGCCCTTCAGTAGTAAGAAACATTGATTTTATTCATTCTCTTCTTTATATGTTTTAAGAAACAAAAAAAGGGATTTTTAATGATTTTGTAAGATTGTTTTGGGGAATCTCCATTATAAATGATCTGTAGTTAAAAAAAAAAAAGAGAGAGACTATGCTGTTCAGAATTTTAAATTCAACACTTAATACTTTTCTTCGCTTTTTAATCTCAAGAATCTCACGCCTATTATTTTGAAGAGTAAGTTTTAATCTACTCCCTCATCTTTTTCCTCTAAGCCAATGTGTCATTTTTAACATAAAAAATACATAGTTTTCTTTAATTCAACCCATTTTTTCTTAATTTCCTTATATATTAGTTCATAATCAATTGTTTCTTATATGAGTAAACTCATCCTTTAATGCAGAAAAAATACTTAACCCAAAATAAATCTATTCAAAAATGGAGAAGGTATTTTATTGTCCCTAGTCCTAGAGTTTAAAAGATGATCACATCTATCTGATAGTTGTCAAAATATTTTCTATATAACTTTTGTCTATCTTTCCCTTTGGAGTCTAACCAGCATATTAGCTTTGGAAAAGTGGCAAATTCTCAGCACAAACATCAAAGTTTTTCAGGAAGACCTTTGATTTCCACGAAGTGTGAACACAATTAAACACAAGCTAATTTTCAATTTTATTAATAAGTGTAGGAAATATACTGTAATAAGATGTAAGTAATAAGTAAGATGTATGTAATAAGTAAGATGATTCTAATATGATGCAGGCAAGAACACTGGAGTGGGTTGCCATTTCCTTCTGCAGGGGATCTTCCCAACCCAGGTACTGAATGAGGTCTCCTGCATTGCAGGTGGATTCTTTACCATCCGAGCTACCAGGGAAGTCCAATATGCTTCAGGGGATGAGCTAAAGTGACAGGGCACCAATTACTGCCTTTAATAGAACATTAAAGCCTGTACACCCTAAATACCATTTTATCAGAGCACAGACAGCAAATCCATCATGTGTTCTTAAGCCTGCAACATCCTAAAATGTAGTTACAATAATAGAGTGATTTTATACTCTACCAGTCTCTTTGAATTTATGATCACAGGAATACATTTGATAGTCCCAAAGTATATCATGTTAAAATGAGATTTCCACACTGAAAAAGTAAAACAAATAAATCACCAGAGAGAAAAAGAAAAGTTATTGAGAAGTTTAGCTATTATATTTTAATTAGCCTACTCCAAGTACTAAATAAATCCTATTATGTAAACATATATATTTACTCTTCATGCTGCTGTTAAAGATTGCTTTAACATTTTCATGTTTATAAATTCAATGCTTAATAACAGAAACAAGCCTATCTATCGCCTTCTGACAATCCATATTTGTAATCCTTTGTGTCAATAGATATTAACTACAGGACCACAAAAGCCTGAAAAACCTAATATTATGTTTATGTGCAACAGTAATCATAATATTTACTTCAGTCATGGGTTTTACTATTTCAGGCCTGAATATTCTTAAAAATGTCACTGTGCCTCATAAAATACAAGTGAGCCATAGTTGAACATTTATTGGAAAATTTAAATTAATTATTCATATGTTGTTACAGCGACTCCAGCACAAATGACATTATGTTTCCTACTATTAACTATTTCAACACCTGAAATATTCATTTTTTAGAAAAACATAAGTACTCACATAGGGGCATTACTAGAAAATTTTGATACTAAAGCTCATTTTCTCATTGGAGTTACTTGGACTTCTGAGAGGAACTAACTGTGAAAAATTGCAAGGAAAAGATTAATTTATGGGATTCTTCGATTACTGTCATAAAAACCATGGCATAAAGATATGTAAAGGATTTACTTTTCATTTCCCTGAGTGTTAGCTGTTTCTGAAATCAGCTGTGGCATTTGTCAATTAATTTTAATAGAAAGGAAAAAGAACTTTGTTTCTCAACATTTTTCTTTAAAATAATAGCAATGGGGAATACGACCATATTTTCAAATTTCCAAATGAGCATTTTAAATAATCCCCAGTTTTCACAGTTATATGTCCTGATTCTACCAGTTCTCTTTGACTTTCTTTATTCTTCTCTTTCAGACCTCACTAGTTTCATCATTTTCCTTTCTGACAAGGGATGTTCATTTGTGACGGTTTCTGGGCTTTCAGATTTGGCACGAACAGCCCCAGACACAGCTGGAGCAGCACACAGAGCTAACATACACTAATATTAACGGCAAGAAGGTTTTTACATGGTGTTTCCTCTATGTGTATTATCCCACAAATTGCCTTCAATCATAACCTGAATGCAGTTTATATCTTCTCAGAAAGATTGTTGAAACTGTGTTTTTTACTGCATGATCTAACAACATTCAAGTTTCTATTACTTCAGCACTATTACAATAAAAGAACATTCAGAGTCTTTTTAAAGAAGAAGCAAAAGAAACTATTAGAGATAAACCCATGTCCATAAATAAAACTACATTGAGAAAAGGTCTGGTGTAAGATTTGGCTTTTGATGCTATTTGGCTATTTGGTGTTAGTTGTCCCTTAATGTAGCAAATAATAGTATTAAATTCAGTTCTTGAGACAAATTAAAATCAGAATTTTCCATCAGATATGTTCAAAGTCAATGAATAATTATATTAAATAAACTGACCTTGGCCTCAAACTATGGAAGTGTCATTAAGAGTCCAATAACGTTGAGATGAATTGTGTCATTTCACTACAATTATTTTTTATATGTAGAAATTTTTATGCTTGCTCTAGTGAGGTACTGAAGGACAGAAAAGCCTGGCATGCTGCAGTCCATAGGGTCACAAAGAGTGGGACACGACCTAGCAACTGAGCAACAATGATGATAGCACCAATCTTTGTTAAAGAACTTGGGAATAAAAAAATTTATTCAAAGTTTCAAAACTTTTAAATATTAAATTTCATTAAGTTATATATCTAATAAGCCAGCAACTTTTGTAGTATCTCCCAAACTTATCCCGCAAATAGTAAAACTCCATGGTAGTATATTAATTAACATATGGCAAGTTTTTGCTACATAATCAAACATATTCTACATGGAAATACATTTTGTTTTTCCAAGTGTGTACTTATCATACTTCCTCATTTACCTTCTAATCTGTTTGATCGTTTTACTTAATACTTTACAATACATTAACCTGCACAAACTGCACAGATAGAAAAGGAGGAAATTCGGGGAAATATATGTAATGAGAGAAATCCTAGCCCTAAACAACACGATAGAAACCCCGAACAGGAGCATTTAGAAACAAAGAACAGAGCAGTCAACCTGTCTCAAGAGAAACGGGCCTCCCTTGGAGCTCCGAGGACAAGGCGCAATCCCCTCACCTACCCAGAACCACGTAACTAGCCCTTTTCACTCCTGTCTTTCTTCTGCTCAGTGATGTGTCCTTTTTATAATGGTTTCCCCTTCTACTTTGGGCTTCCCTGGTAGCTCAGATGCTAAAGAATTCACCTACAATGTAGGAGACCTGAGCTTAATCCCTGGGTTGGAAAGATTCCTTGGAGAAAGGAATAGCTACCCACTCAAATATCCTTGCCTGGAGGATTCCATTGAGAAAGGAGCCTAGCGGGCTATAGTCCATGGGGTCGTAAAGAGAAGGACACAACTGAGTGACTAACACTTTCACTTTTCCTTCTGCTCTATAATTTTTATTTACATGTAGCTTTGAATTGTTCAGTGTCAACTCTCTGTGAGTCTCACACTCACCATTATCTGATGACTTTCTCTGAGTCCTTTGGCTCAAAATCTCCAGAGAGAAAATCTGAATGGCCTACCACATATATTAGTTTACTTCAAGACAAGAATTCATTACAGGTCCAAGCAGTTGAAGACAGGGAGGTAAGGTAAAATAGTGCATTCCTCTCTGGCTAGGCACACCTCTTTAGAAGAGATGGTAGACTGGAAGTATTTTTTTAAAAAGAGGCACAGGCTAAGTGAATAACCCATAGTGTACTTCTATGAAGGAAAAATGCCAATTACAATATTTATAATTCATAACAAACTGCTGAAGATCATTATTATAAGAGAAAAAAAATCAAAGCTGAAAATAAAATCTCTACTATATAAGGAGTACAGTAGGTTTATTCAAAATATAATATGGATCCATGTTCCCACTGAGTGGCTTGAAAAATGTGTTCATTTTCTATCTACATACTGATGAAAAACTTTCCAATTATATACTAAATATGCATACATGTATATTCATATATATTCATGCTTATATCAGAGAAGGCAATGGCATCCCACTCCAGTACTCTTGCCTGGAGAATCCCATGGATGGAGGAGCCTGGTAGGCTGCAGTCCATGGGGTCATGAAGAGTCGGACACAACTGAGTGACTTCACTTTCATGCATTGGAGAAGGAAATGGCAACCCACTCCAGTGTTCTTGCCTGGAGAATCCCAGGGACAGCAGAACCTGGTGGGCTGCCATCTATGTGGTCGCACAGAGTCAGACACAACTGACGCAACTTAGCAGCAGTGTGCTTATGTGAAAAATAAATGGTCTAAAAGTGCTTATGTATTTGTATGTGTGTGTGTCCATATGAAATTATCTGCATATAGAATATAAAGCTATAAAGAAGGCTTAGCACTGAAGAATTGATGCTTCTGAATGGTGGTGTTGGAGAAGACTCTTGAGAGTCCCTTGGACTATAAGGAGATCCAACCAGTCCATCCTGAAGGAGATCAACCCTGAATATTCATTGGAAGGACTGATGCTGAAACTGAAGCTCCAATACTTTGGCCACCTGATGCGAAGAGCTGACTCACTGGAAAAGACTCTGATGCTGGGAAAGATTGAAGGCAAGAGGAGAAGGGGACAACAGAGGATGACATGGTTGGATGGCGTCACCAATTCAATGGACATGTATTTGAGCAAGCTCTGGGAGATGGTGAAGGACAGGGAAGCTTGGCATGCTGCAGTCCACAAGGTTGCAAAGAGTCAGACAAGACTGAGAGACTAAACAACAACAGTATAAATTACTGATTGCTTTGGAGATAACCTTTGAACTCTCATATATACCTCACTAAGTAAAGAACTGATAATATTTTAGTGGTCTCAAGGCAATGGATGAGAGGGTAGATGAGAGGATTTCCACCACTGCAGCCCTGTAGCGGTTCCCCAGACATTCTCTAAAGGTTTCACCAAGGAGGCCGTTAATGGTTTCCTATCTCTAGGTCCTCATATTTACATGATACACGGTATTAAGTATGTGGTCAATTCTGCATTCTACAAAATATACATGCAAAAAACCTTGTACTATCTATATATTGTCCTATGACAAAAACTTACTGTTTGATTTTTTGAATATATTTTTCTAAGTATATAGTGCATCAGATTATAAACCTTCTGTTTTTGAAAGATTTCTTTTGAGATAGGGAATCTAAAACATACAGAGTAATGCTTTAGTGACATAATTGTTATGAGAGAAGTGACCTATCATAAGTTACCCATTAATAGTTAATGGTTTTCTATTGAAAATACAAAGTGGGTTTCTACCAAAAATCTATTGATTATCTATCAATAGTTAATGGTTTTCTACTAAAAATATAAAATTCTTTTCTACTGAAAATCTATGGATTGCCTATCAATAGTTAATGGCTTCTACTGAAAATACAAAATGGTTTTCTATTGAAAATCTATTGCTTACCTATCAATAGTTAATGGCTTTCGAATGATGATTTAAAAAACAGAATACTCAATTTCTCACAAACTTCCAGAGATGCTGAACTACATAATTTATTTAATAATAATATTTCCTGCTTCATGTGTTTTGACTTATTCTGTCCCATAAGCTTGTGAAAATTGCTTTAAAATTAAGTAAACATTTTATACAAACTGATAAGTAAAACATATCCAAGAGTGGAAGGTGAAAGACAGTGTAAAGTATATTCTGAATATGAGGATGCCACCAGCCAAAAAGGAACTATGGGAATGCTTAATCCAGGGATAATCTGTATTCCTCATGTCAGAACACTAGATAGCATGATCTGGAGGAAATCCTTCTGCAACCTGAAAGAACTGTTTTCCAAATTACCCACAAATACTGCATAATATGTACCACATATTCACATCACCCTTCTCCCATCTGAACTCTGAGAAAACTATTACTACCTAATCAACAGGAGTGTGGACTGAAAGGAAATGGAACACCCTACCCTTAGCCAACACCAGGCCTAGATATAAAATAATACTACCACAGCGCTATAAAACTAATCCTTAAATATGAGGAGAAAATAGTACTTCATATATACAGAAGAAATGTGTTTAGTTGCCAGACACTGAACATAAGAAGAAAATGTGTTAACAGACGACTGCTATGTAGTCCCAAAATAAAAAATTGGACCCTTCAAGAAACATAGGATTTCCCAGCATTTTGCCTTCTCTCTAATAATAAACCAAAACATAGACAACTAATACATTTCATATTTTAACACAAAGTTGGTGAAATATAAGAGAAACAAAAAAGGAAGACAAAAAACAAACTCAAAAGCTAAAATAATCAAAATGAAAAACACAAAAATAGATAAGGAAGATGTAATTCTGAGAATGTGAGGGCATCACAACACTTGAAATGCTATCCTTAGAATAAGATCAAATAGATATTTCATTCACACAGTGAGAACAGAATGGTACAAAGTAAGAATGATCAGAAAATGAAAAGCTGTTAGATTTATCCAAATAAAAAATCATGGAAACATTAGAAAATAAAGTCTAGGAATTATCTCAGAAATTAGAAGAAAAAGATGTAAGTGGAATATATTTTTTTAAATAATTCCAACCTTGAGTTTAAAGAGATTTGGGCAGGGAGATGCATTTTTGAATCATCTGCCTATGGGTGGTAACTGAAGCCATGGCCACAGATGAGATTGACTAAAGAGAATTATTTGAGAGGAAGGTCCGAAACAAAACCCTTTAGAGCTAAAAATTAACTGGCCTAGAAGATGATGACCATGGAAAACAGAAAACGAACAGTTGGAAGGTCAAGGTTAAAGTGGGGGACCAAGAAACCTCTCGTCAAAGAAAAATGGTCAATAGTAGAAACTATTGAAGGCAGGTCCAGTAAGATGAGGCCTGCACACAAATAAAGTACCATAGACACAATGCTGAATTTCACAAAAGCTATTCTGGCAATGTGTTGAGTTTAGAAGTTAGATTTTAGGGAGCAGGGAATGTAAACAGAAATGGTAAGAAGAGGCAGCACCAGGAGGAGGAGAGAGGCAGACTATAACCTTTAATGTGGTGGTAAAAAAAAAAAAAAAATAGATCTACTTTATTTCTTAAACCCACAGCCTATAATGTTCTTAAAATGAAACAAGAAGCATATTCACGCTAATGAAGAATCTGGATAACCTATATAACTGATTCCTTGTGTATAAACATGAAACTTTTATTCCAATAAATACTAAAAGTTGTTCTCTGTCTTACAAAGCACTGTACTTGTCAGATTTCATAATTATACAGGTGGTATGGGTTCTTTAAGCCTCAGTCTTATTCATTTTAAAGTTCCAAACTCATTTAACTAAAAATTCTTCTTTCTGGGCTTCCCCGGTGGTCCAGTGGTTAAGAACCTCTTTACCAACGCAGGACACAAGTTAGATCTCTGGTCCAGGAAGATCTCACATGCTGCAGAGAAGCTAAGTCCGCCTGCCACAACCACTGAGTTCACGTGCTGCAACTATTGAAGTCCGCTCACCTAAAGCCCATGCTCCACAACAAGAGACGCCACCGCAATGAAAAGCCCGCGCACTGTAACTAGAAAACAGCCCTCACAGCGACAGAAACCTAGCACCATCAAAAACAAACAAAAACAAACTTCTTTCCTCTTCCCACTCACCCACACATTTAACTAAAAGTGTCTTTTGTGTGTAAGTGTTTGAGGAGAGTAGTGTTTTCTAGCATGTATGATTCACTCCAGTGTTCACATGGGGAAGAGGAATAAAGGAACAAGGATAAGTCTCCCTGGATCACTGCTGAAGAGGGTGAGAACTCTGGTGGGGCCATTGCTGCTCTGCTAGCATGGCACAATTCTTTTATTTACCAGATTTGCAGATTATTTCAGAGGATGCTATGGGGACCTAGCTCTTGACATGGGGCATCCACTCTGGGAATCGGCATTTCCTCTCTCTCCACATGGGTGATCCATCATAACTGCTATGATATCAGTGGGGTGCCTCAAGCTCCATCAGCCTTTCATGGTTTCCACTTCTCTGGTGGCTCAGATGGTGAAGAATCCACCTGCAGTACAGGAGACCCATGTTCGATCCCTGGGTCGGGAAGATCCCTTGGAGAAGGGAATGGCAACCCACTCCAGTATTCTTGCCTGGAGAATTCCATGGACAGAGGAGCCTGGCGGGCTATAGCCTATGGAGTCGCAGAGAGTCGGACACGACTGAACGACTGAGCACACTCACAGAATACACGGCGAGAATGCAGGCTGCCCAAGAGCAAGTCTCTGTCTTCTACGCCTTTCTCTACCTTTGCCTAACACTGCACTCCTGACCAGTTTAATGACAGTATGTTGTACTCAGTCGGTGAGTTGTGTCCAACTCTTTGAGGTCTCATGAACTGTAGGCTCCTCTGTCCATGGAATTTTCTAGGCAAGAATACTGGAGGTTGTTGCCATTTCCTACTCCAGGGGATCGTCTCAACCCATGGATCAAACCCAGGTCTGCATTACAGGCAGATTCTTTACCACTAGTGCCACCTAGGAAGTCCAAGTGTTTAATGACAGAGCAACATTCAAATGAGATGTCCAACTGTTTTCCAACCAAGAGGAAGAGAGGAAAATTCAGACAATGTAAATCTTTCCTTTTTAAAAACAAAAAACAAAAACTCAGGCCCAACGTGAGTGGAAGGGAGAAAACAGCCTCCCCTCATGGCCACTATGTTGTTTCTAAAGCTCAAATACTTCCTTCGTCCTATTTTTATTGACTATGGAGTCAGGATTGTGTGTGGTGAGTAATTCTGATTTTGCTGGCTCACACATCTCAACAAGCTCTAAGACAAGGAAACTGACCTTACGAAATGGCAATGTTTTGAATCACTCTGTTGTAATCACTCTGGTCTACTCTGTTCTAAGCTGTAGATGCTAGCTGCCAGTGTATCAGTAGGCATTCAAATCCATCCTGTCTCACTTGTATTCTCCATAATCACTTACCATTGTTGCTTGAATTTTGTCCACGTGAATAAGACAAACAAGGAGGGAATTAGCATATGTATATTTAAGGGAAGAAAGGTAATCATTTTGTAGGGATAGTTCCATTTAGGAAATGCATACAAGAATACAAATTTAAACAAAAATTCACTGTAGAATTTAGTAAATTGGTCATTCAATGAACACAGAGAAATAACACCCACTGTCAGAGATAGAGATTTGAGCATTATCAAACTTAGTGGATAAAAATGTAAATTAATTTTAGTTCTGAAAATTGTAAAGAGCATATCAAATCTTAACATGTTCCTATCCCTTGATCCAAAGATTTTGTTTCAAATAATTCATTCTAAATGTTTTAAATTTACATTCTAAAATGATTATTAAAGATACATTTCACTTGGATAAAAATGAAAATAACAATATGGGAATAGTTTCAAAATATCGTATTTTCTTACAATGCATTATAAAACAGTCTTCAGATATTATACTAGCCTCTTCCATTATACAAAAATACTCCTAATGCACTGTTAAAGGAAAAAAGCAAGAACTTATCTGTATGTATTCCAGACCACATGTAACACTTAAACTAAGGTTCTTTCTCTCTCAAGATCAGCTGAAGCCAAAATAAATATATGTCAAATACCCAGCACATCCTAAATTTCTGTCCCTAATATTGTACAGGGCATGACTACAGATCATAAAACTGTTCCACATTAGTCCAATATCTCCCTGGAGGGTAAAAGAGCAGTATTTGGTGAGAGGGGTCAGTGTTCTTTGCATCCTGCTAGTCTGAGCATATAATGTGCTTCTCCTTACCCAAGTCAAACGAGATGGACCTGCACTCAGAGGCTGGCATGAATTCCTGTGACATATTGGCTTAGCTAACAAAGAGGAAAAAACCCAGCTGAGCTGGGTGGGAGCTGTCCTTTCACAAATGGTGGAGCAGGACTCCTGCCCAAACGGGCCATGAGAAACAGAGGAGATCTCAGCGGAAGAGATGGAAGCTGAAGGCCCAGAGGTTGTGTGATGGGTGACCGGTAAGCCATTGGCAAGATGTTGCCAAGGTCAAAGACACTGCAGCGAGGGATGCAAAGGGTGTTCTGGAGAAATTGTATCCCAAGAGAGAAAGAAGCAGCAACTATATGCATCACCTGCATACGGTGTCAGATTACACATGTACCTGCCAGACTAGTACTCTACCATCCATGTGCCAATTACCCATACCACCTTCAGCCTGAGGCCCAATCTCAAAGTGACAGGACCTCTGAAGTTAGAGTTATGATATCACATTAGACTTGCATTTATTTTGGAGTTAACAGAAAAGTGGGAGAACTGACTGAGATTTCATCTGGAGCAAAGAAAAAAACTATTCAAAATAACACATTTAATATGAAGTGTTCAATATGAATTAGTTATAACTGTGTGTGTGTGTGTGTGTGTGTGTGTGTGTGTGCTCAGTCGTGTCTGATTCTTTGTGACCCCATGGACTGTAGCCCACCAGGTTCCTCTGTCCATGGGATTTCCCAGGCAAGAATATTGGAGTGGGTTGCCATTTCCTTCTCCAGGGCATCTTCCCAACCCAGGGATCAAACCTGCATCTCTTGTGTCTTCAGCATTGGCTGGCAGATTCTTTATCAGTGCACCATATGGAAATCCAGTTTTATAATGGACTACCAAATTCTAGTTATATAATCTACCATTTATAAGTATAGAAAATAAAAATGGAATGAAATATGGAAAAGTATGACTAGAAGTTGGTAGGCAACAGATTTATAGGTAATTGTTTCTTATATATTTTATGTATTGTTTATATGTGAAACAATATAATTCAAAAACCATAAAAGTAGTTATTAAAAATAATTAAGTCAAAGTGGTAGAAAAGTAATTCCAAATCTGTAATTCCCAAATCAGCCTCCACCACCATATTCTAACTAAGACTGTCTGATCAAATACGAGCCCTGGTACTTAGCTAGTGGGGTATTTGTTTAGCCTCTGAATATTTTGACAATCCAATTCTCTCAGGCATGCTGTGACAATTTTATCACTTAGCTAAGGGAATGCTGGAAGATGCTTTTCAAATTAATGGGATAATTTATGCAAAAAATTATAAGAATAGTATGATGCATGCATTAGGTATTAAATAAATGCTATCTGAAACCAGAAATTAAACTCATTACTTTTGAGGACTACTGCTTGTTCACAGAATAAAAATGAAATAGTGTTTCAAGGATGGATAAAGTATGCTAAATAACTACCTTTCACTTAATTACTTAGAGCTAGATGACTGATATATGGGGAACATTCATTCCACAAACCTAGAAACCTGTGAGAGCACCACAGTTTTGCAGAATGACCCCCTAGGAAAAGGCCCACTTGACTGAAATTCTTAATTGGAAGAGGGGAAGGATTCTTGTTTTACTGTTTATTCTTGTCTACGCTTACTCCTGCTTCAAACTGAACGCGTCAATTACATTCTCATATTATTCACAATAGACAATGTGCCCTCAATTGCTGTCGACATTATCCTTGGATTTTCTCATTGCACTATAAATCTAGCAGGATATCTAATGGGAAAGGAGCAGTCATTTTCTATTTCAATTCAGTTTTCATGCACCAGGAGTTTTTTTCCCCCCCAACTCTAAATATACTCTGCTTGTCAGCGGTGTAAGTAATTAAAAGGTTCAGTGGTTAAATATTGCTACAAGTAGTTCAAAAATAAATTGTCATTTTAAAATACAGACAGAGAGACAAACACAGATGGATAATAAATGCATGATCTGTGGACTGATGTGGAACTAGAAAAAGAAATGCTGACACCATTCTTCACTCAAAGAAGACAGGCGACTAAATTTAAAGGGAGCAGAAGTCCATAAAGGAATAAGTTGTAATCGAGAGACACATTATGGCATTCAATGGCAGGTAGTTTATGGGAGAAAAAAAATCAACATAAGCGTTACATTTGCAAATGTAAGTCAGGGTTACTGTTTCATTTGTCAAGGTTTTAGACCACAGAGTATAAACATTTAAATGAGCAATTTAAGTCAAGCTAATCTTTTTGAGATTGTCCATTTATTCAAAACATTAAACTTAACTGGTGCTTCAAACCAGATTACTTTTTCTCTTTCCATCACGGTTGTCTCAACTCTCATCACTGCTTTCCTGTTGACTTCTTTTATTAGATTCTTTAAGCCCCATAATTGAAGTTAATGTGTATTTCCTCTACCACCATGAGACAGCTTTTAACAACCCCAAAATTCCAAAAAAGGAAAAGGAAAATACACAAAATATAAAAAGTATTTCATTTATTTTAAAGATAAATATGTAACAAATCTTCATTTTTCTCCTTAGAACACTAATCCCAGGAATTAGTTATAATTCCTTTCCAAACATTATTGTGCTGTGATAGATCTTGTTTTTGAACTAGGAAGAAAAAAATCAAGTAAAAGAAAACAGTCATTTATGGTCATGGCTGTTTGATTTCATCTCGTCTTGGTTTCTCACCAGTAATGTACAGAATGGGCTTCCCAGGAAGAACCCGCCTGCCAATGCAGGAGACATAGAGATGTGGGTTCGATCCCTGGATCCTCCTCCCTGGAGGAAATGACAACCCACTCCAGTATTCTCGCCTGGAGAATCCCATGGACAGAAGAGCCTGGTGGGCTACAGTCCATAGGGTGGCAAACAGTGGGACGTGACTGAAGGGACTTAGCAGCAACAGCAGCAGCATACAGAAGACAGGCAGAGCCCGAGATCTCTGTCCAGCAGAAAGGAACACCACTGCACTGCAGTTTGCCCTGACTGTGTGTGAAGTTCCTGGGGGAAATGTGTGTTTGTTATTTAAATTATTTTTCCCAGGTGAAACTCACTCTACTCCAAGTGTTTTCTCATTAATCCTCCCACTGGCTCTGCATTGCTCCTATTTTTCAGATGAGAGCACTGATTTAGGGAGCTTGGAATGACTATTTTCTCAGAGACGCACAGCCAGTGAATGAACAGAATTGGGCTTCTCTCCACGCCCCCTTGGGAAGGTGACAACACCAGACTGTGAGGGTTACAGGTCTTAATGCACGCAGAACACTTGGCATGATGTCTGGCCCTCAGTGAATGATGATCCAACTTCCCTGGTGGCTCAGCGGTAAACAATCCACCTGTCAATGCAGGAGACATGGGTTCAACCCCTGATCCAGGAAGAACCCACTTGCCATGGAGCAGCTAAGCCCATGCACCACCAACCACTAAGCCTGTGCTCTAAGGCCTGGGAGTTGCAACTACAGAATCTAGGAGTCAGAGCAACTGAGCCCGCACGCCCTAGAACCTCTGCGTCGCAACAAAAGCAGCTACCGCAGTGAGAAGCTCGTACACTGCAACTGCAGAGGAGACCTCTGCAACCACTTGCCGCCACTAAAGAAAAGCCCGCAAGGCAAGGCAGACACAGCACAGTCAAAAACAAAGAAATAAAACTTAAAAATGAATAAATTCCTGAGGATCGTAACTCGGGGGTGATTCTGCTACATTCTAAGAGAGAAGTAAAGTCTGAAGTTGTAAAGAGCATACTGCTTATTTAACTTATATGCCATCCTAAAAATGATAATCATGATGGTGTGATCACTCACCTAGAGCCAGACATCCTGGAATGTGAAGTCAAGTGGGCCTTAGGAAGCATCACTGCAAACAAAGCTATTGGAGGTAATGGAATTCCAGTTGAGCTATTTCAAATCCTAAAAGATAATGCAGTGAAAGTGCTGCACTCAGTATGCCAGCAATTTGGAAAACTCAGCAGTGGCCACAGGACTGGAAAATGTCAGTTTTCATTCCAATCCCAAAGAAAGGCAATGCCAAAGGATGTTCAAACTACTGCACAATTGCACGCATCTCACTTGCTAGTGACAGAGAAGGCAATGGCACCCCACTCCAGTACTCTTGCCTGGAAAATCCCATGAACAGAGAAGCCTGGTAGGCTGCAGTCCATGGGGTCAGGAAGAGTCAGACACGAGTGAGTGACTTCACTTTCCCTTTTTACTTTCATGCATTGGAGAAGGAAATGGCAACCCACTCCAGTGTTCTTGCCTGGAGAATCCCAGCGACGGGGGAGCCTGGTGGGCTGCCGTGTATGGGGTCGCACAGAGTCGGACACGACTGAAGTGACTTAGCAGCAGCAGCAGCAGTAGCACATGCTAGTAAAGTAATACTTAAAAATCTCCAAGCCAGGCTTCAACAGTACGTGAACTGTGAACTTCCAGATGCTGGATTTAGAAAAGGCAGAGGAACCAAAGATCAAATTGCCAACATCTGTTGGATCATCAAAAAGCATGAGAGTTCAAGAAAAACATCTACTCTACTCTACTGACTACCAAAGCCTTTGACTGTGTGGATCACAACAAACTATGGAAACTTCTTAAAGAGATGGGAATACCAGACCATCTGACCTGCCTCTTGAGAAACCTGTATGCAGGTCAAGAACAACAGTTAGAACTGGACATGGAACAACAGACTGGTTCCAAATTGGGAAAGGAGTACGTCAAGGCTGTATATTGTCACCCTGCTTATTTAAGTTATATGCAGAGTACATCATGAGAAACGCCGGGCTGGATGAAGCACAAGCAGGAATCAAGACAGACGGGAGAAATATCAATAACCCCAGATATGCAGATGATACCACCCTTTTAACAGAAAGTGAAGAAGAACTAAAGAATCTCTTGATGAAAGTGAAAGAGGAGAGTGAAAAGGTTGGCTTAGAGCTCAACATTCAGAAAACTAAGATCATGGCATTTGGTTCCATCACTCATGGCAAATACATGGAGAAATAATGGAAACAGTGAGATAATTAATTTTGGGGGGTTCCAAAATCACTGCAGACGGTGATTGCAGCCATGAAATTAAAAGATGTTTGCTCCTTAGAAGAAAAGCTATGACAACCTAGATAGCATATTAAAAAGCAAAGACATTACTTTGCCAACAAAATCTGTTTAATCAAAGCTGTGTTTTTTTTCCAGTAGTCATGTATGGATGTGAGAGTTGGACTATAAAAAAAGTTTAGCACCGAAAAATTGATGTTTTTGAATGGTGGTGTTGGATAAGACTCTTGAGAGTCCCTTGGACTGCAAGAAGATCCCACCAGTCCATCCTAAAGGTAATCAGTCCTGAATATTCATTTGAAGGACTGATGCTGAAGCTGAAATTCCAATACTTTGGCCACCTGATGGGAAGCACTGACTCATGTGAAAAGACCCTGATGCTAGGAATGATTGAAAACGGGAGGAAAAGGGGACAACAGAACGTGATGTGGTTGGATGGCATCACCGACTAGATGGACATGAGCTTGAGTAAGCTCCAGGAGTTGGTGATGGACAGGGAAGCCTGGCATGCTTCAGTCCATGGGGTCACAAAGTGTTTGGAAACGACTGAGCAACTGAACTGAATTGAAGAAAGAAACACTTTAACAATATTTGGAATATCCTAAAGCAATAGCTCTCAGAGTGTGGATAATGGACCACCCGCATGAAAATTATCTGGATGCTTACTAAAAGGATAAATTCCTGGACCCTATCCCATACCTCCTAATTCAGTTCAGTTCAGTTCAGTCGCTCAGTCGTGTCCGAATTAGCACTCTGTAAATGGGACTTAGAAATCTCAACTTTCAATAAACTTCTCTTCTGAAATTTGATTGCACTAAAGTTTGAGAAGCGTCCTGTGATCTGGCCAGGTTTATGGGCACAATTAATAATGTGATTTTCCAGAATGAGGTGTAAACATTTTAAAATATCAATGATAATAGAGGTAGTGGGAAAATGCAAATTCACATTTGTTTAGGGTACTTTATATGAATTTTTTAACCTAAGGAAGTCAAAACATGACCAAGATTTTTACTTCATATTTTGTTGTTCATATTCCTTAATTTTTTAAATACACCTTACAATAGCGAAGCATGGAGGAATAATCACCGTAGTGTCCATTTTCCTACAGTGACAAGTCAACAAGAATTTTCAGGTTTCTAATAATTAGTTCTCTAACATTATTGAGGATGTCACAGGTGTGAGTCAGGAACCACTGCCTGTGTTGTTCTTATATCCATTTACATCTAGTCACAGTGCAGCATTGTCAAATTATCCAAGGTCAAAGGGGAGTAGAGAAAACTGATAACTGAACACTCAGCTAATAGGAGATGACAAGTATTTTATGGAGCAACGGGCTCGTTAGATGTAATAAGGATGCAAGCAGTGAGCTAGAATTAAGAGGAACTATCAAATGTCCAAGCAAGCACAGCGTTTGGCAGCCATCACTGTCTTAGCAAATCTCAAGTACAAAGGTGGATGTATAATACATCACACGTCTCTTTTCCTCCCTCAACATTGTTTCCCTTTTCTCCACTGTATCATGTCTGTTTTTTTTTATTTCACATGCATCATAGCTAATCCAAATATAGTTTAATTTTAAAAGATGGGGTATAGTCAAAAGGCTTGCTTTATTTAAATTACAAAATCTTCATTAGTAAACCCATTAGAGAGTTTTGTACCCATTACTCTGTTATTTTACAAACCTGTAGTGAGTCACTTTTTCACTAAAACAGTTTCCTCTAAATCAAATTTAAATATTTCAAATACACAGGTCGCTCTTCAGAAATAATGCAAGGCACATCATTAAGTGTGGGTCAGAGTGCTAGATTAACTGCCACATAATTAGATCCTGCAAAATCTTCTAAAGATATTCAAACTGAAGCTAGGTTTCTGATGTAAATGCAAAAATGTCAAAGATACAGCCAACAAAAACACCAATTTTCATAGTGGCCTTGTGCTTTAGGTTATAACATTTATTTTTGAAATGATGGCTCCTGCTTCATGTCCATAAAGTTACATGAAAGAAAATGAATGATGTAATACTCATATTCAATCATATCAACATCTAAAAGACATTCAGTTTTCATAAAACATGTTTTAGATGTCTGACAAAATCACAATGTCAGAGTATTCTGTGCTTTGCCTCTAAGATACTCCTGGCATATTTCATGCTGGACTGTATTCATTATTACCACCAACTAGAGCTGCCTCTGCTCACAGGCTTGGAGTTTGCAACCATGACAAAAATCAACTGCTTTCATCTACTGAATAAGACCCAGAAGCTCAACCAGCTGCTACTTTATTTAGCAGCTCAACCTCAGGGAGTCTTTGGTCCTGCAGATTTTTGAAAACACAAATCTAACTATTTAGATGCTCTGAAATGCAACAAGAAAATACATCTGTTACTATTTTCTTGTAACAGTTTTATTAAGTCTGGAAATAAAGGTGATGCTTTCTTGAGGCAGAAAGAGAAATACACCCTGTATCCCAGGATCTGTCAATACAACGCACATTTCTTTGTTGGAATGAAAACAATAGAAATCTATCACAGACTTCTCTCTGTGATTTGGAAGAGGGGCTGAAAATGTCATTAGCTATTTTTTGTTCAGTTGTTAAGTCGTGTCCAATTCTTTGTGACCCCATGGACTGCAGCACACCAGTCTTCCCTGTCCTTCACCGTCTCCGGAGTTTGCTCAAACGCGTGTCCATTAGCTATTACTGGGGCACAAGAAATGAGCAGTGATTTCAAAGAGAAGCCAGTGGCATTTCTCATTCTGAATGTGTCCTGGTGCTATTACTGAGTGGATTTCTCTGAATTGTGCAAGCTGTTTGTGATTTCACTCATGGCCACTCTCTGGTGTAATACCAGCAGACACATGCTAGAGTATTGTCATCCTGAGGAACTGGACTGTCTGTCCATATATCACATCACATCTTAGGCACACAGGAAGGCAGCAGACAATTGATAACTGATAGTCAACACATCTTAGAGAAAAAAATTGGTAACTAAAGGAATTACACTTATTAGCAGTAGAGATGTTCATGTACCTTAGTTTTGGAAATGAGTCTCAAAAGAATCACCCCATATCAAAGGCCTCATCATCAGTGTCAGAGTGAATCATTCCTATATTTATATTTACATTGATGCATAATTTTTAAGGTGTATAAATCTCCAAAATGCAAATAAGATGCATAAAAGCTATGGCAATAATAATATGAGCTAAGATTAGAGTACTGAGTAAGTTTTAAACACTTTATATGTTTAAATGAATTTAGAATTAATTTATAAATGTACTTACAAATTGTTATCATTGTTCAGTTGCTGAGTTGTGTCTGGCTCTTTGATCCTACCAATAGTTTTATGAAGGAATTTTCTGTTATTCCTATTTTATAGACAAGCACACAAAGATTAAATAACAGAAAATCTTCTCTGTATTCTCCAAAATAATTTTCATTTTAAATTAGCTTCCTCCAATAGATGGGGAAATAGTGGAAACAGTGGCTGACTTTATTTCTGGGGACTCCAAAATCACTGTAGATGGTGATTGCAGCCATGAAATTAAAAGATGCTTACTCCTTGGAAGGAAAGTTATGACCAACCTATACAACATAGTAAAAAGCAGAGACATTACTTTGCCAACAAAGGTCTGTCTAGTCAAGGCTATGGTTTTTCCAGTGGTCATGTATGGATATGAGAGTTGGACTATAAAGAAAGCTGAGCACCAAAGAATTGATGCTTTTGAACTGTGGTGTTGGAGAAGACTCTTGAGAGTCCCTTGGACTGCAGGGAGACCCAACCAGTCCATCCTGAAGGAGATCAGTCCTGGGTGTTCATTGGAAGGACTGATGCTGAAGCTGAAACTCCAATACTTTGGCCACCTCATGCGAAGAGCTGACTCATTTGAAGAGACCCTGATGCTAGGAAAGACTGAAGGCAGGAAGGTAAGGGGATGACAGAGAATGAGATGGTTGGATGGCATTACCGACTCGATGGACATGAGTTTGGGTAAGCTCTGGGAGTTGGTGACGGACAGGGAGGCCTGGCGTGCTGCGGTCCATGGTGTCACAAAGAGTCAGACATGACTGAGTGACTGAAATCAACTGAACTGAATATTCATGTAGTGAAGAAGGAAATGGCTACCCACTCCAGCATTTTCTTGCCTGGAAAATCCCTTGGGCATGAGGAGCCTGGTGGGCTACAGTCCATGGGGTTGCAGAGTTGGACACAACTGAGTGACTGAGCATGCACATATCCATGTGGAGCATCTTCTCTCATCTATCTGCAGGGCTGCTATTCAAGTTCTCAGAATATGGTCACAACTGGAATCCATGCATGGATCTTGTGAAGTATTTTTAATATGAACCCTGACTGTATGTTTGTGTACACCAGGGTTTCTTCCCCTATATTCCTAAGGCATTTGGAAGTTACCTCTATTACTGTACATATCAAATACATGAATTTCATGTCTACCTTCCAGGTATAGACTGGAGGTATATGTTCTTTCAAAATTCACATGTTGAAACCTGTGGTGATACTTGGAGGTGGGGCCTTAGGGAGTTGATTAAGTCATAAGGGTGGAGTCCTCACAAATGGAATTAGTGTCCTTATCAAAGAGTCCCCAGAGAAATCTCTCACTTCTTCCACCATATGAACACACAGCCAGAAGGTGGTCATATATGACCAGGAAGAATGTCCTCATAGGATAGTTCATCAGTTGGCACCTTAATCTTGGACTTTCCAGTCCCCAGAAATGTGAGAACTCAATTTTATTATAAGTTATTCAGTCTATGGTATTTGTGTTAGAGCAGCCCAAGCCGATTAAGCCATTTCCTAATTAGATCGTGATTTTTCAAAAGGCAAAGATCAAAGTATTCATCATTTTTTCCCCAACATATGACAAGTGATTGCATATAGTACTGCACAATAGAAACTCTTGAGAGTCCCTTGGACTGCAGGGAGATCCAACCAGTCCATCCTAAAGGAGATCAGTCCTGGGTGTTTATTGGAAGGACTGAGGTTGAAGCTGAAACTCCAATACTTTGGCCACGTCATGCGAAGAGCTGACTCATTAGAAAAGACCCCGATGCTGGGAAAGATTGAGGGCAGGAGGAGAAGGGGACGACAGAGGATGAGATGGTTGGATGCCATCACCGACTCAATGGACTTGGGTTTGGGTGGACTCCGGGAGTTGGTGATGGACAGGGAGGCCTGGCGTGCTGCGGTTCATGGGATCGCAAAGTCAGACACGACTGAGTGACTGAACTGAACTGAATAGGTATAGCTGAACAAGTGCAAGAAGCTGATGACACTGATTCTATTTTCCCATCTAGAAAGTGGGAAAAAGAATAACATGGCATCACAAAGAGCTGTGAAGATAAAATAGACCAGAAAACATAAAGTATGCTTAGAAAATTGTGTGTGTGTGTGTATGAAGTGAACAACTTAGCGACTGGACAACAAAATGAATCAATTCACCCTATATATTGGACTTACACTATCTAAAGTCTGAGGATTTCATTTATCTTAAAAGTGAGTAAGATCGCCACACCTGGCCTGTTTCAACAGTTAAGTCATGTATTGAAGGCTGTGCCACATCTATCCCACCATAATCATTTTAATGACTATACAAAATACATCTATGTAGTCATTCCCCTCCACCATATGAAGCCAATTCTTAAAAAAAAGAGAGGCTCCAACCTAAACAGATAAAGTTTATTTCAAATGGATACAACTCAAGCCTGCCAAACTATTTATGAGTCAATGCTCTGCTTCTCATATGTTGCACTCACTTTAAATGATCACCAATTGATTATTTTCTCCTGTTTTCCAAGGAGAAGTACTGATGTGACTCTTCCTCATTATTAATAACTCTTAGTAGTTCATTTTTACAGTAATGGGTTACTTGGCTCTTTGTCTCTAGACTCACATAAATCACCTGTATCGTCTGCTCCACTCCAAACTGTGAGACAAATTTTGGCTCAGGTTATAACATCTACAATAGCCAAAGGATCCATTCTGTTTTGTAACTATACACATGCTTCTCTGCATTGGGTCCTTCAGTTTCCCACTTACTAGATTCCCAAATGTTCATTTCATAGTCCCATACTCCTATCCACAGAACCTTTCTCTTCCAAACAAATCATGTTGCTATCTAAGAACCCAACAGAGTAAGGTTCAAAAACCTTTACACTGATTTCTTGCAGTTGGAATCTGGTTGATAATTTTATCCAATTTCTTCTATTCAACAGATTCTGGAAATTAACCACCATTTGAGCATTGATTTGACATCCCCCAATGTGCCTGTCCTTCCTTAAAAAGATTACTGTTTCAGCTTTACGTGAGGGTACATAGTTACATGTTGCCAACACCAGACTATTTATTACTTGGCTTAATCTTCACAATCAAATATTCAAGGTTCATGCAAAAATTACATAAGAAAATCTATATACTAATGCAGGCTTGGGAAATAATTGCCACTCAGAATCTGTGTACAAAAAAATAACAAGAATGGGAACCAAATGTCTTTGGGGGAAAAAAAAAAAGAATCTGTGCACAAAGATCTGGTACACAGAAGCTTTATTCTTTCAATTTTCCTGTATTTGAGGTGTATGCTTGGGATACTAATTCTTAAACTTCCCCAAGTCCCTATCGTTAGACTTCAAACAAACATGTATTAAATACCAGTTTATTTTCTTGCAAGTGTGGGGATATAAACATGTTATGACATGTTCTTTCCCCTTGATTGATGAGGGTCATTAAAGCATGAAGAGAATCACAGTGAGATGGTTAAATAGCATCGCCGACTCAGTGGAGAAGAATCTGAGCAAACTCTAGGAGACAGAGGAGGCCGGCTTGCTGCAGTCCATGGGGCACAAAGAGTCAGACATGCCTCAGCGACTGAACACAGAACCACAACGCAGAGCTCCACCTGCTCAGTGCTCTCCAGGCTCCTCCGAGTTCTGCCGATGTGCTCGTCACACCCTCACCTTCTGCCTGTAAACTTTTCTCCCAGACAGTCTAGGGCTCATTCTGTCACCTCTCTCACATCCTTGCTGCACTGCAACATTCTCAGGGAGACCTTTTATATGTTGAGACTGAATTTCTGAAAATCCAGGAATTCTTCTTAGTAACGAATAAACATATCACTTCACCAAATCATAAAATATATTCTTAATGTAAGTTTTACTTGTCAAAGAAACAAATTTTGTAGCTTATGGAAATATTATATGTTGGAGTTTATTTTTTTTTTTTGCAAAAACTGTATAGCATATATTTTTTGAAAAGTCCACTATATATTTTTGGAAAAAAGTTATGTCAATGAGACAAATGTGGGGTGGGGGAACTTAGCCATGCACAGCTCAAAGAAACTTCCAGATCCAAGATATTTCTGAATCAATTTCATTGACCCGCTAAAGGGACCAATTCTGAAAAAAATGACAATTAGAGGCAGTTATTGTGAAACAAGGACTATATGAGAAAATTCCAACTGCTTTCAGCATTATCTGCTTTTACACTCCCAAAGAATGCATGGATAATAACAATGAGTGTCAGCCAAAATACATGATGTCTCTTTTCATCCGATAACAGAAGAGAGTTGGAAACTGAGACAATAAAGAGATGTGTTTACTTACTCAAATGAAATCTTTGCAGTTTGTCTACCATAAACCATTGTGCAAGCGAGCCCTGATTTCAACATCTGACACTAACAAATTACAAAATATTCAAACACACTATAAGGATTGTTAACAGAGACATTTGGCTCATATTTGTGTGTGTGTGTGTGTGTAGTCGCTCATATTTACTTGACTCTTATTTGCTTTCAAGTTGAGTGTTAGAGTAACTGTGTCTGGCTTTTCCTATTTAAGGCTAACACCAATTCCAACCCTTGCTCAGAGCAAATTTTCCTAGGATAAACTTCTCAGGATGGATGAAACTCCTGGAAAGAGTGCCAAGTCTTCAGCCTTTCAGAAAGATTCATGAATATGGATGGTATTGTGAAAGTATTGATTACCAACATCCCCCTATGATACTTTTCTCTCCATCAGATACACTCAATTCTCCAGATATTACTAGGAGCACAATTCAAGATCCTAAATAAAGATAAGTGATAAAAACTCTGACCCTTGGGCCACTGGATAATTAAAGCCCCGCCTTTTTTTTTTTTTCTTAGCAGCAAAGTAACATACCACACACACGTCTTTCCCATTGTTTAATAAAAATGCAAATTCTTCATCAAATGTGCACATATAACATATAAGATCCTGGAACCAATGCTAGACGTTCAAACATGTCAGTAAAGGACTGACATGAGAAGCAGTCTAAGGCTGAGGGAACAGAGATGAAGTCCATGCTGCAAATCACAGAACATGTTATCATACTCAAAGGCAAAAAGATATCTGCAGTCCTTCAGAGAAGCAAAACTCAAGCATCCAGTCTCCCTGTTAATCTGAGCCAGATATTTCACAAACCACCTGTTGACCAAAATACAACATGCACCTCAAATCAAAGTCACAAAAAGGCAGCAATGATTTTAGGAGATAAAAGAAAGGGCTGTTGAAGATAGAATTCAGCTAAAATTCCAAACTATATTGCCTGTATGATGGACTAACATTTATAAGCACACTTGATTATGTCAATTTCCTTTTAAAAATCATAGGATTCAATACTATTGAAAAATTTCATCCTAACATGATAAACATGCTTTGTGCCTTTGATGAACAGGGTGGGATTTTTTTTTAGGAGGGAAGAGTATTAAGTTCTTTACGTGCCATTTCAATTAAACTATAAAATATCTATAATATTAAAGCAAGACATATTCTTACCAACTGAGCTATCAGGGAAGCCCTAAAGCAAGACATAGTTGTACAAACAACAACTGAGGAATCTGCTTTTCCTCTAATAAATAGGAGCACTGATCAAATAACTCTTCACTCTAATTTTCATCAAATGTTCCTATCTTCATGTCCCTTTAGGGAAAGCCTTGACTTTTTTGTTAATAATAATAATAATTCACTTTCTTTAATGCTTTCTGGATATGTTAAATGTATAGATTGCATTTATAGAAGTTTTCCATTTACTTACCCATTCAGTTTTTCTTGTAGTAGTATTTCCAAAGTGATATTATGTGTTTAAGATTAATTTTATAAACGTATATTTAATTGACCTCTGAGAATAAAACAAAATAAAAGACTATATTGATATTATTTTCTCCTGAAATTTAATTTTTAGATAATGGAATAGATATGGCAGATACTGAATCCATTGTTAGAAACAACTATTTTTCTTTATTAATAAGTTGTGAGCCACACCTGAGAATAATGGAAAATCATGTGAAAGAACACTTGCTATAAAACCACAAGGGACCTATTCGCCAACTTTCAGCTGCACTGATAAAGACATCACTTTGAGTTTCCATGTATATGTACTCTTTCCGTTAATTTCAGCACAAAACTGTGATGATAATATTGTTTGTTGCATACTAAATATTTTTACCAAACTTGTTGCCTCTAGGGTGAAATTAAAGGTTGGTTTTGTGTTATGTATGTGTTTTAATGAAAAGCAGAGTATCATGATTCCCACTTGTTTGTTAAAGATGAAGGAGAAAGGTGATACTCAAAAGTAATGATCACTGATTTTAAGGTCCTATTTTTAAAATTTTGGAGTAAAGCAATTACAGGAAAAAAAATGGTTGAGTTTTAGATTAACCCAATGTGATAAACTTGATAGGCACAAAATACATAGCTTCTGTTTTTTTTTTCCCAGACCATATACATGGATGATATCAAATCTTCATATCACACTGAAATGAAAAATACTTTAGAAATAAAAACTTGGTTTTATCTTTGCATTTGAAGATCACAAAAAGCAAACTTATTTCTAATATTTGACATATACATGATATAAAGATCCCAAGGAAGAATTTTAATTTTAACCTATTTTCTGTAAGTCATATTTCATAAGAATGATATAAAATGAAAGATGTTTTACTTTGTACAGTTTTTTTTAATGAATATAAAATGAAATATCTTTGTTTTTCTGGCATAGATTTAGAAAGGCAAATATGTTGGGAGATTGGAAGGAATTAATCCTTCAGCCACATTCCCCTGAAGATTTCCAACTGATTAAAAATAGATAGAGGAGCAGAACCAATTAAGAATAGACACAACCTGTGCAACCATACGTGGAGTTTCTGCACAGAAGCCAGAGGGGAATTAAAATACACTGCCTGCCTTAGTAACAGTTTCTGGATTAGAGTGCGACTTGGTCTGGCAGCAAAAATGCGCTCCCTCTACTTTCTGCCCTGAGTTGAATTCTCTGACTAAACGTGCTTCAGTGAACTTGAAAAGGAAGGAACTAAAAAGGTGCAGAGAAAAGGATTAAACTTTCTTTATTAGCTTCTCTTTAGAGGGACAGAAGTGCCTAGAATCATGGTCTGAGACAGGAACTCTTAAAAGAAAAGTCTGAAAATGTATTTTAACTTCACTGTAAATGGTTTAATAAAAAACGTTATAACTTCTCTGTAATCACATCATCAGAAACAGCACTGTACAAAGGTATCATATACAGAAACAGGCTTAATCTAAATTCGAGTTCGGTCACTTATGTCACAATTTCCTCATCTATATAAAATAGAGATAATGATGCTGTCAATATAAAGTCTAAAAAACTCCTAATAATTAGACAAAATTTTAAATGCCACTGGGAAGGAAAGCCAGAGCCAATTAAAATATGACAGAAAGCTCTTAATGCTATGAATTTTATTTTGTATGCAAATTAAAAGTACTCTTTTAGAACTGTGCATTTTAATCATATGCCAATATCATGCAAATACATAGAGGAAAATATAGGCATCATAAATTGGGATTAGAAATTCCTAAAACTTTTTCATATTCAGATTCAATCTCTTCCAAACCAGTTCTTGAATCAGATTTGAGTTTTTCCTTATAACATATTGTCCATTGTGCTATCAGAAGTGTTAATGGTTCAGCACTTCTTCACACAAATCCTCCTGAACACCACTGGTGTTGGGCTCATCTGCCTTTACACTTCCAGAACCAGCCTACTGCTGACTCTGGCTTTAGGAACACTGCTCAACCTGGGTGGCTCACCATTCCCTCTATTATCCGCTGACAACAAAGTGGTTCTTAGGAGTTACAGTGTTTTGTTTACTCCCCTTGGGAAGTCCTTCCTAGCTCCTGACATCGCTTCTGAATATTTTAAGACTGGTGATTTTGATGTTTTAACATGTGCAGGTAATAACAAATACCATCTTAACTTCTGCCCCATGGACAGCAATTGTAAGAAATCATCCATCTTAAGACATATCTGGACTTTAAAACTATAAAAACATTTTTTTAATGTATTCAGCATAGAATCAGTGGAAAATAAGAGTTATTACATGGATATAAGGGCTTTCCTAGTGGTTCAGATGGTAAAGAATTCAACTGCAATGCAGGAGACCCAAGTTCAATCTCTGGGTCAGGAAGATCCCCTGGAGGAGGAAATGACTATCCACTCCAGTATTCTTGCCTGGAAAATTCCACAGACAGAGGAGCCTGGCAGGCAATACACTTCATGAGGTCACAAAGAGTTGGATACTATGAAGTGACTAAACACATATGGATTTAAATGAGTCAAATAATCTGAAGACCTTAGAATAGTGGCTGATACTTTGTAAGAACACACCAAATGCAGTCAGTTACTATTACTACTAGCTGACCTAACCCATAGTCATGAACTCCAGCTGGTTAATTAGTTTAAGAAAATGTTACTCCACAAGTCTTGCATATTTTTGGCCCCCTAAAAACAAGGAAAGTTACTTAGAAAATTATTAATAAATGCTAAGCAAACTTCTCTGATCAATGGCTTCTATTATGCTGAAGATTAAACTGGGTTTTCTTGAAAACAGAAATATATAGAGTATCAACACCATGTTGCCAGAATTCCCTAGTGGTCCAGTGGTTAGGACTCCTTTCCACTGCAGGGAGTGCAGGTTCCTTTTCTGGCAGGGGAACTAGGACGCCACGTGGCCGAGTCAAAAAACACAAACAAACAACCCCCCAAAATACCCGTGGTGTAACAAGTCCTACTTGAAGTATCTGTAGAATCATCATGGCACTCACAAAACTGTGAATTTTATAAAAGACAAATATCATGTCTTCTAGCATATTCTCCATATCGACAACAACAAAAAAGTTTTTACACTAATGCTTAGCTGTTTATGACCTCCTGGAGCAGGGGTATGGGAAACATGTTGCTCAATGGGTCGTGATTTTGTTTTCAGTGTATTAAGAAGAGATGATGACCCCTTACCCCAATCTCCCATCAGAAGTCTACAACTGCTCAAGATCAGAAAGAAGGACAGACTGACATCAACTTAAAGCTGGCGATTGAAGTTTACCTTTATTCATAACAACATTTTGATCAGCATAAGCTCATACTTTCATAAAACTAAATAAATCTACCCAAAAATAGACTCCTAGGATTTGTTTGCATCTCATAAATTCACCTTCCATTTGTAATCCAGTACATTTAAATCCACATCACTGCAACAGTGAAAGATCACTGCCACCTATACACACAGCATGGGTTAGAGAAGCTATTCAATACTTTAGAAAAATGAGAGTGTCCCAGAATTTAAATTAGAAATATTTTGTTAAAACAGTACCTTAGCAAAGAGAAATAGGAACTTGTAACAGAACAATCTTTCAAAGGTAAGTATTTTTTCTACTGCTTTACTGCCTGATCAAATCACTGGGCCAAGGAGACATCACTGTTACCTGTGAGATGAATGAGGTATGTGTATGTATATATAATATACTGAAGTTTCAAAATACTAATTTTCCACACAGTTGGAAACATGTAAAAATAATATATGTGGCTTCCTAGTTTGCTTTCTAAGAGCAACTTGTTAAAACGTGAAAGCAAGTGTGATTGCATAAAACTTGAATCTTTTCTCCCCAACTATGCAAAGAAAAAGCAAAACAGTTATTGAACAAAAATAGCACATACAAGTAAGTAAGAAAAACTAAATCTCTACTCAAGTATTTCCTTATTTATCAAAAAGAAATGTTCCCATATATTTCCCACAAATGCATGTTTTCAGCAAATCAGCCAGATGTCCAAACAATAAAATAGCATATTGTTTTTTACAAAACCGTTTTTAACAAAAGACCATGCTTGTGGTATTTCTGATATACCCATGCCAAAATGTGGCCCTGGCCAGATTCCTCTTTCTTACGCTCTCAAATCACATTTCCAGATAAGAGTGATCCAGTTACATTTAGAACTGACCGTAAATGCCAAGAATTTATCCACACCAATTCACACTTTGTTAATGCCAACATTCTTTGGTCTTCACCTGGGTATTGAATACTACTTTCCAGCTCTAGGACTTTTTTGATATGGGAAGAAGTTTGGCCAAGAACCAAAGAACAACTTTTGTAAAAATGGAGTGGATGAAACTGCTGAGGCAGTCATTACCTCTCAAACAATAGAAACTACTTCTCCAAGAGTTGTTTTGACAACAAGGTGGGATGTCTGTGCACTCATCTCTAAGAAGCTCTCCAAGATTGTTTATTTTACATTGATCATAAGTAGCCTTCAGGATACATACCCTGTCCATGATATACACCATGTCCTTTCCTTTCTCAGCATCACTCAACAGAACTCAAAGATGTAAGAACTCATAACTCTCAAATTGTAAGCTATGTTTCAGTGCAGTAAACATAAAGGTAGCCTCAAAAAACACTATGAATGAGTTAAATTTCTACCAAAACATTTTACTTATGAGCATGCTATACAAAGGTAATAAGTGGCTCTGTAAACATATGGTATAAATGTGGATTTTACTAACTATATTTTTAAAAGAAGAATCAAGGTTATATGAGCAAGGCCAGCAGTGGCATCTGATTTTATGTAGCTACTGAGGAGTTCACAACAAACAGATGGGGTAATAGTGAAGCAGTGGCAGATTTGATTTTCTTGGGCTCCAAAATCACTGCGGATGGTTACTGCAGCCATAAAATTAAGAGACATTTGTTCTTTGGAAAAAAAGCAATGACGAGCCTAGACAGCATATTAAAAAGCAGAGACACCACTTGGCCGACAAAGGTCCATATAGTCAAAGCTATGGCTTTTCCAGTAATCATGTATGGATGTGAGAGTTGGGCCACAAAGAAGGCTGAGTGCCAAAGAATTGATGCCTGTGGACTGCAGTGCTAGAGAAGACTCTTGAGAGTCCCTTGGAGATCAAACTAGTCAATCTTAAAGGAAATCAATACTGAATATTCATTGGAAGGGTGGATGCTGAAGCTGAAGCTCCAATACTTTGGCCACACAAAGCAAAGAGCCGACTCACCGGAAAAGACCCTGATGCTGGGAAAGATTGAAGGCAAAAGAAGAGGCTGGCAGAGGATGAGATGGTTGGATGGCATCATCGACTCAGTGGACATGAGTTTGAGCAAACTCTGGGTGACAGTGAAGGACAGGGAAGCTTGGTGTGGTGCAGTCCATGGGATCACAAAGAGTTGGACATGACCGAGTGACTGAACAACAAAAACAAACTGCGGAGTCACGGATGCTGTCCACCTTCAGTGAACCCCTGGGAGGAGAGAAGATTTGAGGGTAGTGGACAACCACAAGATTATACTCACATCCACGAGTTTCTTCACTTCTTTAAGGCACTAATGGCATCAAGCCAGGTTTTATGTTGGAATCCCCAGATTCTGAAGTATTCCACCACATATTTCAAGACAACGGCCTTAGTTCTTTCTTTTCTCCTACAGTAGGACACAAGAAATAGGAATGTCTTGACACAAAGGGAAAAGGAATTATTCTTTACTCCCTATTCTAAATGTCCTTCTTGAGTCAAAGTCTGCTTCCACATTATATAAGATCACTCAAAACAGGCAGGGAAAATTCGCTCCAATCTACAGATAAGGTACTGAATACAGACACTATCAGAATCAAGACATTTTGGTCACTTATTAAGTGCAGAGATTTTATAGGAACTAATGATCCCATTTAATGAATTAATAAAGAGATAATCATGCAGACTCAGTGGCTTGATCAAGATCAGACAGCTGATTTGTGGAAAGCAAGGGTTTGAACCAGGTTTGGCTAGGCTTATTGTATTATATTCTACTCACAAGTAGAAGAAAGATTTGGTTATACCTATAAACCTACAAAATTCACTGGTAAGATCAATGGCTAGCCTTGTTATAACCTTCTCTTAAGCATCTTTGGATTATCCATAAACTATAATCAGAGTTGCACTTGGATACAGAAAATTAATAAGAGGATGCTTTATCTATTCTCAGGGAGAATAAGCACTGTAATATCAATGCCTAAAATTATAAAAAGATATCTTTAAGACTTGAAAAATAAGTCAAATATCATAGGTAAGAATTATGTTTTGTATCCTGAGAGTTCATATCAGTGTGCAGTCTTTGCTACACAAATTTAAAATACAGAGGATAAACTTACACACAGAAATATTTGAAGTCACAGATTAGTACCTATTCATCTCATATAAATACAGTTAAAAGCTTACACATTGCCTTACATTTAATCAATGAACCAAAATAATTTGAAATAGCAATATCATTAAGCATTGCTGAACTAGTGTTAAATCTTTTTTTTTTTTCCTAAAGTAATGAAGCATACTCATTTTCTGGTTTCTAGTACTATATAATAAAAGTCAAATTTAAGCATCATGTCCAGACTGTATGTGAGCAATCTCAAACTATATTTGAATAGAATAGAATGTCAGATTTAGAAAAGCAAGTGTAAATAAAGCAGATTTAAAAATAAGAGTATATAAAAAGGAAAGAACCCCCACTTATGAGCAATCTAGACCTGAAATTGGGCTTCCCTAGTGGCTCAGACGGTAAAGATCAGCCTGCAATGCAGGAGACCTAGGGTTTGATCCCTGGGTTGGGAAGATTTCTCTGGAGGAGGGCATGGCAACCCACTCTGATATTCCTGCCTGGAGAATCCCGTGGACAGAGGAACCTGGCAGGCTACAGTCCATGGGGTCGAAAAGAGTCAGACATGACTGAGCAACTAAGCACCGCAGACCTGAAATTGGCTACAAACTTGTAGATGGGAAAGTGAAAGTGGGTCGACCTTTTGTTCCTATACCAAAGCATTTTTATAGATTTTATATTTAAATTGACTTTCACATATTAGAAAAGGCAGAAGAAGGCCCATAAATTTAGAAATCATACCATGATTATCAAATATATCATTTCATAATAATAGAAATGTAATAGTATTGGAGACTTTATGAAATATTAACATGCAGAACAACTCATTGTGGGCAATTCAATTTCAGATCATCTGGCAACAAAACCACCTTGAGCATATGTTCAATTAGGGCACAGAAATGCAGTGACTGCCATTTTTAGAAATGAAAACACGTCTGTGGCAACTCAAATATCTACCCTGAATTGTAAACTCTAATAATGAGAACGTCAAACTTCCAGAGCAACTGTGGCATATGCGATGCTTCTATCATCAGCATAAAACTAGATCCATCATAGCAGGAAGTTAATACACATTTGTTGAATTAATAAATATGCAGCACTGTATGAATAGGAAAATACATGTGATAACTTTCAAAAGCAGGGTTGGAAATTCCCAAGAAGAAACAGTGCTTATAAAGTATCAAAAACAAAAGCTACAAAGGAGCAATTGATGTTTAAACTGTATTTTCCCATCAATTTGATCAACCATATTTCTAAGCAACATGTAATACAAATCCTGTCACATTTCAGAATTAATAGCCTCGAGTTCTTAATTCTTACAGAGGTTGACAAATTATTGTTCCTTATGGCACCAGTCACACTTGATCGTAAGTAGCATCTCTACAGGTTAACGTTCCTTCCATCAAATTGAGCCTAAGTTTATTTGTCTAACACAATCCGCCAAAAGGCCGATGATGCACAATGAATCAAATGTGTTCCATTAATGAGCAAAATGTTTCATGTGTGGAAAATGATTCTCCAGCTTCCAAATGGTTTCATACAAATACAAAGCCACTGTTGCAGTTCTTATTTTATTTCCACGGTAAATGACTGCTGTCTACTATTTTTGGAAGCAGCCCTAAAGTTGTTTTCAAGTCATTGAGCTCGGAGGCACTAAAATGCCACAGATTTATATATATATATATATATATACACACACACACATATATATATGTGATGATCCTGGCATCATCACATACTTGTTTTTCTAAGCTTTCTTGAGGATTTATTGAGAAAATAATGTTATATCAAGACTGAATTAATAAACATTCTTTGAGGGAGCATGTTCTCTCAATATGCTATGTTTTTTGGTTCCACTAAGTATTCTAAATAGCATAAATTAAAATCTCTATTCTATTTGTTAGAATGCACTATTAAGAGGGAAATGGAAATCTCCATAGACCTAGCATTCAGAACAAAACAGATAGGGTTTAAATATCCAGTTCACCAGAAATTGAAGATATAATTTTGAACCGGTTACCTCACCTTTTGTGTTATCTATAAAATGGACATAATTGTACCCAATTTCATTTTAAGATTAAATAAATTTATTTATGTAAAATATAAAGCTTAGTGCCCAGCACGTGAAAGATGCTCAACAGACTTTGCCCCACTTTTGACATCTGCATTCCAGTTTAAATTGATAAGGAAAAGTTCTCAAAACCGTTGCTCTCTTTGAGTGCTCCAAACTAAAGAATAACTGATCAGTTTGTAAGCCTAAAAGAAACAAACTGTGATGAATTTCACATTTGAGAGGACAATGAGGGATAAAATTCATGTAAATCCTTATAGTCTTCACCAGGTAACATTTTCAAAAGGGTGTGACTGCCCAGAGTTTTCAGCCCTGGCCTTACCTCAACCCATTGCTTCTCTCATGATACAGAAACTTTGACATAGGCAGAAGGGGACTGAAATATTAAAGTTCACCTTCTTGACCTAAAGCAGCTATTACCTGATCATGGCAGAAGACAATCTCATTTGATGAAAGGCCAATCAGACTAAATAGATAGGAGGAACATGTCTACTATCTAGAATTCTTAAGGTAAATATGTTTCCATGGGGTCAGAACCCTCTGGTCTCAACAGATTAGATATCCTATAAGAAAAAAAGACATCTCTGGGTCCTGATCATGCCTTGGAAATTAAGGTATTTCTAGGATAACTCTCTAACTCATAGCCAACATTAGAGTGACCACCTCTCAGGCCCTACTTCTTTGGCTTGATGTCCTGAAAATATTAAATTCACAAACGCTAAAGACAGCTTCAGAGATACCAAAGATTAAACTACAATCAGAACACTTAAGTAAATACTCTTTATTGTAATATCATATATATTTGAAAGTTGATCATTCACGTACAGAATTAAATTTCCCATTAACAGTTTGAGCAACTAGAAAAAATTCTGACCTTTCAGAAAATCAAGATCTCTCTATTCAACTATTTTAGTAATAACGTAAAAGAACTAAAAATATAAGAAAAATATTCCTTTAAAAACAAGAAATATCATTCTAAAGACATCATTTATTTAAATTTTTTTATTAAGTGTGATCACTTAATCTTTTATAGTTATATTCTTACCCTAGAACCTAGTCAAATTGTTTTTTATAAGGGTGTTTTCAGACATTAGATCTTAACAATGAAATAAAATTTCAAGGAATGATTTAAGCAAAGTTTTAAGATCTTTTGTGAAAGTAGTTAAATATCTGAGATGTAAATCCATGTCTTATCTTTCATCTTTGGAATTAATTCTCCCCCTAAATACTACATTTAGCTTTAAAAGGATATGGGATTATGCTATTAGAGTTTTCTTCAATATATGTATTAAAAACTCACTTCTGTTTGAATCTATTCAGAGATATAAAATCTATAATATCACAAGATTAAAATTATATACACACAATGGAATAAAGGAAGTTATAAACAAGACCATTACAGGGTAGTTTACGTAATTGTGGAAATATCTTTTAAATTCCTTATTGAATGCATGCTTAGTCACTTAGTCAAGTCCAGCTCTTTGTGACCCCATGGACTGTAGCCTACCAGGCTCCTCTGCCCATGGGATTTCCCGTTTCCTTGTCCAGAGGATCTTCCCAACTGAGGGACTGAACCTGCATCTCCTGTCTCTCCTACGTTGGTAGGTGGATTCTCTACCTGCTGAGCCGTGTGGGAGGCTCCCCTCCCTACTGAATAACCACTCTTAAAATGCCAGATGGTCCACCTTGATTGAAATGCTGTTCATGTTATTGGTTTGGGTCTCAAACTTGAATTCCTGAGCTTAGAACTCAGTGATAGAACATAACCTTGACGCAACTTTGACATCAGGAGGGGTGTCACTGCTGCCGTTAGAAGGGATGATGAAGCACTCTGAGCCCCTCCGGTCTGCCTGATACAGCACCAAGCTGAAGACCACTGTGCAAAACAGTCTTGCCGTAACTTCCTCCTATAGGCCTTAGCTCACACAGGGCCTAAAATCAGACTGCATTTGATGCAACTGGACAAACCCCTAACATGCACTGAGTATAATTCCATTTGTTAAGGGCTTTTCTGAGATAAAAACAAGACCCAAAAGAAAACCACCAGATCCCTTTTTAAAAAACTGAACTGAAAGACATTTTGTGGGCACCCTTAAAGAATGAAAGTTGGAATGAGGGCAACTCCAACGCCTCAAGCCAACACTTGGGCCATATTTCTATGTCAATGTCTCAGCTCTGCTGGGCTGGGGCAAGATGGACACATTTCAGTGCATGACAAACTCAGGTCCTTTCTGACAAGACCACTGATCTTAGTTATGGTTTCGGCTTTGATGTTACTTATGTTTTGGATCACTAACCCCAGACAAGTAACTGCACTGCTTGTTTTATAGGCCAGTGATCATGAGATAAACGTTTGCGATTTCACGGCCCTAAAGACTAGGAGAAATCTTTACTGACAACCTATGACAGGAATGTGGAGTAGGAAATAGCAATCCACTGCAGTATTCCTGCCTGGACAATTCCATGGACAGAGGAGGCTGGCGAGCTACACAGTCCATGGGGTCGCAAAATGTCAGTCACGACTGAGCACACACAGAGGCATGATAGGAATGACTTTAGACACTATCACTAATCACCTCATCACCATAGACCAATACTGCAGCCTGAATTTTTAATGAAATTCTCAGCTACTACCTCTAGCTGGATACCAACACATTTAAAACAGTTTCTAGACACTAACAAACTATTATGCTATATGATGAAAATATTAAAGAATATGATATCTATTTTATCTCCTATCTGCACATATGCAACCTGTGAGGCAGAAAGATCCAGCTGCCAGTCCCAAGTGAAGACTCTCACCATATGAGAGACAGCAAAGCTCATAACGCTGCCAATCACCAGAAGTAGGAGCCTGCAGACTGGCCCCCTTAATCTTCCACAGGTTCAGAGGGACCAGGGTGGACTCAACATGCAAGGCATTGGACAGACCCATGCTTCACCGACAGAAAGAAATGCAATGAGATCAGCATCTGTAAGGCCAACTGTTGTTCAGTCACTAAATCCTGTCCGATTCTTTGCGACCCCATGGACTACAGTACTCCAGGCTTCCCTGTCCTTCACTATCTCCCATAGGTTGCTCAAACTCATGTCTATTGAGTCGGTGATGCCATCTAACCTTCTGATCCTCTGTCACCCCCTTCTCCTGCTCTCAATCTTTCCTGGTATCAGGGTCTTTTCCAACAGGCACATAAAAAGATGCTCAACATCACTAATTATTGGGCTTAGTCACTCAATTGTGTTCAACCCTTTCTGACCTCATGGACTGTAGCCAGGATCCTCTATCCATGGGATTCTCCAGGCAAGAAAACTGGATTGGGCTGCAATGCCCTCCTCCAGGGATCTTTCTGACTCAGGGATCAAATCAGTGTCTCTTACATTTCCTGCATTGGCAGGTGGATTCTTTACCACTAGTGCCACCTGGAAAGTCCCATCACTATTAGACAAATACAAATTAAAACGACAGTGCAGAACCCCTTCACATTGATCAGAATGGCCACCACTAAAAACTCTACAAACAACTGATGCCAGAGAGGGTGTGGAGAAAAGGGAACTCTCCTACACTGTTGGTAGGAATGTGACTGGTGCAACCACTATGGAAAACAAATGCAGAGATTCCACAGAAAACTAAAAAAAATAAAAATTACCATTCCTGGGCATATATCTGGAGAAAACCATAATTCAAAAAGATATTTGCATCCCTCTGTTTATAGCAGCACTATTTCCAATAGCCGAGACATGGAAGCAACCTAAATATCCATCAGCAGATAATCGATAAATAAGATATAGTACATATACACAATGGAATATTACTCAGCCATAAAATGAATGAACTTATGCCATTTGCAGCTACATGGATGCAACTAGAGATCGTCATACTAAGTGAAGTAAGTCAGCAAGAGAAAGACAAATACCATATAATGTCACTTACACATGAAATCTAAAATGTGGCACAAATAAACCTATCTATAAAACAGAAACAGAATCTCAGACATGGCTTGGGGAAGGAATGCAGTGGGAGGTTGGAGTTAGCAGGGGTAAGCTACTATGTATATAATGGGTCAACAACAAGGTCCTATCATAAAGCACAGGGGAACTATCTTCAAGATCATATGATAAACCATGATGGAAAAGAATAAAACATGTGTATACATATATAACTGAAGGACTTTGCTCCACAGAAGTTAACACAACGTTGTAAATTAACTATAGTTCAACTGAAAAAAAGGTCAGCACCTGTAGTATGTTCTGATCTCCCACGGCCACAGTCTCTCTTGATGAGCCATCGTGGAAGTTGGACTAAACACACCCCTCTCCTGTTATAAGCAAGACCCATTCCCTTCCCAGGTGTGTGTGGTGGGTGGGAGCCAGACACACTGGTGGGCTGATCAGGTGCCACATGAGTATACAGTTAACAACATAAGAAAGTTCACTGTGTACCCAGAAGGGAAGAAAAGTTTTTCCTAGTATGGAAGAATACGGGACCAAACAGCAGCTCAGCCTTTAGCTTCCACATGGGGGATGCTCCATCTCACACTGGATATCCATACAGTGAAACAGCATTTTTCCAAGAAAGAAATACACCACTAACTGATGCTACACCATGGATGAAACTTGCAAGTGATATCCTAAGTGAAAGAAGCCAAACAAAGACCACAAATTGTATGATTTCCATTTACATTAAATGTCCAGAATAGGCAAATTCACAGAGATAGAAAGATTAGTGTTACGAGGAACCTAGATGGGGGAGATTATGGAAAATGACGACTCCTAAATAAAGGGTTTCTCTCTGGGATGTTGAAAGTATCTCGGATTTAGTGATGATGGCTGAACAACATTATTAATGTATAAAACCAACTAAGCTGTCCACTTTTAAAGGGTAAATTTTATAGTATGTGAATCGTGTGCTGTATGCTAAGTCGCTTCGATTGTGTCCGACTCTATGCTACCCTATGGACTATAGCCTGCCAGAATCCTCTGTCTATGGGATGCTCCAGGCAAGAATACTGAAGTAGGTTGTCATGCCCTCCTCCAGGGGATCTTCCTGACTCAGGGATCTAAACAGGTCTCTTAAGTCTCTTGCATTGGAAGGCGGGTTCTTTACCACCAGTGACACTTGGGAAGTCCCAGTATGTGGATTATATCTATTGAATAATGCTTACCTTTTTTAAAAGTGGGGTTAAAGTAAAGCTAACACATATGAACATATACTATGCATCGGTCACTATGCTAATACTGATGTCACATTGATGGCCTTATTTAATTTGAAAATAATCTCAAGTGATCCAAACTGCTTTCATCTCCATCTTATAGGTTTTAGAGAGACTGGAAACATTTCCCAAAGCTGGTCAGTGAGCAAACAGTAGAGTCGGGACTGCCAATTCTGGCATCTGGCTCTGAATCCACGCTCTTGACACCATGCACCACCTCCAGCAGTCTACCCTTGGGAAGGTCTGAAACATGGTGGGTGATTCTCTTTGTGTGTATCTGTGTTCCAGCCCTGGTAGTAAATAAGAAGAGGAAAGCTGTCAGGGGTTCAGTGGCAGCTCCTTTTCTGCTTGGCTTAAAATAACTGACGGAAGATGTTATCAGACAAGTCAACACTTTCTAAGTGCTGAACTTTTCCATAAACACCTGGAGCTGGAGGTAGCAGCAGAGAAATAGGCCAGCAAGAATTATGGGAGGTTAGGCCCCTTCCAAGGTAAACATACCTTAAAATATAGAGAAGTCCAAATCAAAACAAGTCAGCCTGCTGACAGTAGCTTATTATTTTTTTCAACTGGAATATTTTCAGGATTCTTTCCTTTGTGAGCAGGCCCAAAATAAAATGGTGTATAAAAATTTTAGAAAACCTTCCTTCCAATCATAATCATTTATAATCCAGAAACAAAAATGGAACTAAATAGCATTTACTATACATGGAACACAGTTAGGAATAATTAGAAATAAATTATGAAATGAAGAAAACTCTATATTAGGAACTTACAATAATATAAAATTTAAGATGAAAAATAGAACAGACAACATGTAATTGTATTTTAAACCATGTTCAAACATGTATTCTTATTGAACCTGATAAGCTTAGTTTGGTCCTATACAAAATCCCAGAGTCATTTATTTTTATAATAGCTTACAAAGTTGTATTTGTATGCATAAGCCCATATTAAATATCTCATTAAAAATGGAGAATGAAAAGACTGCAGGTTGGGATAGAGGAATGAATAGCAGAATCTTAAGCTACTCATTTGGCAGTAAGCCCTGAGTTGTTGTTTGGCCAGTGAGCAGTTGTGTGCCAGGCAATCAACAATTTTCTGGGCATCTATTATTGCGTCATTAAGAAAATTCCAATTACTATACTTGGCAATTTTTTGTTTGTCTGTTTCCAACTCTGGCTACACATGTAATTTAAAATTTCTAGAGTCCTCTTGGAAGATATGAGTGAGAAATACTATTGTCTTGGTCTAATGGTAGTGACTGGGCCCACTGTTTCCTTCATTGACAAAATTCAAATTAATGACTTTGAAATTTTGTATTTCTTTAGCATGCATATAAAATATAAGTATCATGGTAACTGTACCTTATAATGCATTTTTTTAATGTGTTTATAGTGGACATTTCCAGTTCTCTCATTCCTGATACCATGCTTAAGTATCTCTCCAGTTCAGTTAAGTCACTCAGTCATATCTGACTCTTTGCAACCCCAACAACCGCAACATGCCAGGCCTCCCTGTCTATCATCAACACCCAGAGTTTACCCAAACTCATGTCCATTGAGTCGGTGATGCCATCCAACCATCTCATCCTCTGTCATCCCCTTCTCCTCCTGCCCTCAACTTTCCCATCATCAGGATCTTTTCCAATGAGTCAGCTCTTCGCTTCAGGTGGCCAAAGTATTGGAGTTACGGCTTCAGCATCAGTCCTTCCAATGAACACCCAGGACTGATCTCCTTTAGGATGGACTGGTTGGATCTCCTTGCAGTCCAAGGGACTCTCAAGAGTCTTCTCCAACACCACAGTCCAAAAGCATCAATTCTTCTGTGCTCAGCTTTCTTTACGGTCCAACTCTCACATCCATAAATGACTGCTGGAAAAACCATAGCCTTGGCTAGATGGACCTTTGTTGACCAAGAAATGTCTCTCCTTTTTAATATGCTGTCTAGCATAACTTTGTTATGTCTGGTCATATGTCTGGTCATAACTTTCCTTCCAAGGAGTAAGCGTCTTTTAATTTCATGGCTGCAATCACCATCTGCAGTGATTTTGGAGCCCAAAAAAATAAAGTCTGATACTGTTTCCCCATCTATTTGCCATGAAATGATGGGACTGGATGCCATGATCTTAGTTTTCTGAGTGTTAAGCTTTAAGCTAACTTTTTCACTCTCCTCTTTCACTTTCATCAAGAGACTCTTTAGTTCTTCTTCGCTTTCTGACATAAGGGTGGTGTCATCTGCATGTCTGAAGTGATTGATATTTCTCCCAGCAATCTTGATTCCAGCTTGTGCTTCATCTAGCCCAGCATTTTTCATGCTGTACTCTGCATATAAGTTAAATAAGCATGGTGACAGTATATAGCCTTGACGTACTCCTTTCCCTATTTGGAACCAGTCTGTTGTTCCATGTCAAAATCTCTCTCCATCTACTGCCAAAAATGTTCATCCTTTTTTTCTTTCTTTAGTAATCCACATATTCTAAGTTTCTTCCGTACCAGTTTGCACAATACAGGTTAAAGAATCCTAGGTAGTATTTCTGTTCCTGGCAGAGATCCTGGAAAGTAATGTTATTCGTGCCTTTCTTCCAAACGAGCTAGTCTTACCCCCAAATCCTCATTATCAGCAAGTATTTATAAGCATATACTGTGTGCAAAAAGCTACATAGTGCTAAGTCTTGGTAAAATTTTTGACTAACATATATTTTTTAGGCATACATAATAGTGTGCATTCTTTCCACCATCTCATACTGTCTCAGAGGATGGAGTCTAAGGGGAGAGCTATGTTTAGGAGACAAAAGGAAACAGCTCATTGGATCAAAGAATTTTCAGTGTGTGTGACGTTATGGAGATCAAGAGAAGGCAGAGTTGCAAGACAGTGGAACTGGAAAATAGTGCCAGATAATGCAAAGACTGTAAGGAGAATGAGAAGTGATAAAAGGCCCCCAGATTTGTTCAACAAATAGTTGCCAGTAACTGTAGACAGTTGGAGGGAGCTTTGCCTGGAAAAATAAAGGTGCATGCTTGGAGAAAGACCTTAGCTTCTCTTGCCCCTGCAACGGTATTAATGGAGAAACCCTACTGCAGTCAATTCAGTACAACCAATATCTGATGGTCACCGCCTATGGCTAATCAGGGAAGCTGAAGCCCTTGTTCTCAAGCAGCTTACAACTCAACTAGGGAGACAAGTTTTTAGACATGAATAAAACTAGAGAACACACTGGCTGAGGGGAACAAACTAAGGCACTGGTTTCTTCCCCTTCCATGACTGCCTTTGTCCTGCTACCCTTCTTGTGCTTCTGGTCAGTAGAGGAAACACAGAATTAACCTGCTGCACCAATCTCAGGCTCAGGTGCCCTCTGTCAGAAAAGCGGTCAGCTGCCACAGTGCCAGAAATGTCAACATTATCATCAGATCATCAGTTCCTTCGATTAAGAATTTAAAAGGAAAAAAATAAAATGACTACCATTGACATTCCTTCATTTCCTCCATTTATTTCACAAGTCTTTGTTACTCCATAAAATAAGGAAAAAATCAATAGCCAGATTTTTGAGATAACTGCTTTGATTTAAAAATTATATATCAACCCATGCACCTATGATCAATTAATCTATGGCAGAAGAGGCAAGACTACACGATGTTTCAAAGACAGTCTCTTCAACAAATGGTGGTTGGAAAACTGGACAACTACATGTAAAGAAAAAAATGAAATTAGATCATTCTTTCACACCATACACAAAAATAAGCTCAGAATGAATTAAAGATCACACTATAAGACATAAGAAAACATAGGCATAATACTCTCTGACATAAATTGCCGCAATATCTTCTTTGATCTGTCTCCCAGAATAATGGAAGTAAAAACAAAAATAAACAAATGGGATCTACTTAACCTCAAAAGCTTTTGCACAGCAAAGGAAGCAAAATAAACAAAACAAAAGGACATTCTACAGATTGGGAGAAAATATTTGCATATTTGTGGATGTGACCAACAAAGGATTAGTCTCCAAAATTTACAAACAACTCACAGGGCTTCCTGCCAATTCAGGAGACATAAGAGACACAGGTTCAGCCCCTTGGTTGGGAAGATCCCCTGGAGAAGGGCATGGCAGTCCACTCCAGTTTTCTTGCCTGAAGAAGCCCATGGACAGAGGAACCTGGTGGGCTACAGTCCATGGGGTCACAAAGAGTGGGATATGACTGAAGCAACTTAGCACACACATGAGGCTTCACACCATCAAAACAAACAGCCCACTCAAAAATAAGCAAAAATCTAAATAGACATTTCTCCAAAGAAGACATGCAGAAGGCCAAGAGGCACATGAAAAGATGTTCAACATCACTAATTATTAGAGAAATGCAAATCAAAACTACAATGAGATATCATCTCACACCAGCTAGAATGGCTATCATCAAAAAATTCACAAACAATAAATGCTGGAGAGGATAGGGAGAGAAGGGAACCCTCCTTCACTATCGGTAGGAATGTAAATGGTACAATCACTATGAAGAACAGTATGGAGATTCTTAAAAATTAAATAGAGCTACTATGTGCCCCTGCAAGCCCATTCCCAGGCATATATCTTTTTACAGTAGCCAAGACAGGGAAGCAACCTAAAGGTTCATTGACAGAGAAATGGATAAAGAAGATGTGGCATATATATACAGTGGAATATTAGTCAGCCAATAAAAGAGAATGAAATAATACCATTTGAAGCAACAAGGATGGACCTAAGGATTGTCATACTGAATGAAGTCAGACAGAGAAGGAAAAAATTTATGGCATCCCTTATATGTGGAATCAAAAAATAAATGATACAAATGAACTTACAAAACAGAGAGACTCACGTGCTTAGAGAATGAATTTATGTCGTAGGAGGAAAGATGGGGGGAAGGGATAGTTAGGGAGTTTGGCATCAACATGTACATATTGCTATATTTGAAATGGATAACCCACATGGACTTACTGTGTATCACAGGAAACTGCTCAATGTTATGTGCAGCCTGGATGGGAGGGAGTTTGGGGGAGAATAGATACATGTATATGTATGGCTGAGCCCCTCCACTGTTCACTGGAAACTATCACAACATTGCTTGTTAATTACCTATATCCCAATACAAAATAAAAAATTTTAAAAATTAAAATACATGCATATCAAGATTTCTGCTATTGAATATATCTATTTTGTACATGTATGAATAGTTTTTAATTCAAAAGTTTCAGACACTACTGAAAAATCCCAAAAAGATTATAGCTTTTGCTACCGAGTGTACTTTTGAAATATCTGTATGATTTGAAGTTTTGCATTTAAAAGTCTCCAGCAATATTACAAAATATCTATTACACAAATATCAGAAGTAGCATTATAACCATAATGATTGACAATTCACTAGGAAAATAATTCTTCATTCTTCATAAAACGATGTAATAGAACTCTTAACTACCATATAGTTTCCCCATTAAAAAAATCAATAATTTTTATAGTACTTACACTTAATTCTCTGAAGTATTCTCAAAGTTGGACAGTGACATTTCTCCACAAACAGCAGTGCTCTATGCCATTATTTGTTTTATCTGTAAATGTTCTGGATATGCATAATAAGCTACAGTGTCTTATGAACCTGCGACAACAGGGATCTCAATGTTCTACTGCCTGGCGTCTATAATAACCTTTGAGGAAAGTTACTGCATCTTCTAGGTTGAAGGGGCTGGTTTAAGTTTTTTCTCCTTATTACTTAATAACCACCTGGTAACCTGCAGAAAAAGTGTCAAATACATCTAAAAGAAGGGGTTTGTCATTTCTAGAATGACCACTTGCCTTTCCCAGGTGACAGCTGGTAGGAGCTTTATCCAACCCATTTGAGCAATTTACGAATACAAGAGGAGGCTGCGCTACTCTTAGAACTACAATCATTGGACAGTGTCAGCTGTTTCTACATCTCCTCACTACACTGAATAACATTCAGGGAGTTCTGTTGAACACCATTCAGGAAAAGATATCAGGGATTAAAGAGCCGACAACAGCAGAGAGTTGGTTATCTAAAGGAATAGTAACATAGCGCCTCCTGAAATGGAGAGATCTAGTCTGATAGCAATCACAGAAGAGCCCAGCAAGCAGAGGGCCACACACCCCCTCAGGAAATTCAAGCTTCACAGGGAATCCTTTGTCCACAATGTTTAAAGATCTCTCCTGGAGGGATTAAAAAGTCCTTGAAGCAATGATCCAATGAGACACCGAGAGGCAGTGGGTATTGTAGGATTGTTCTCCACAGTTCACCAAGTACCAGCAAGGATGTGAGCTCAGATGCTCAGAAATCGCTGGTGGAAATGCAAACTGGAAAACCGTTTGGAAGTTTGTCTAACAAAGTTAAACATACATTTATCCTACTGGCCAGAAAATTCACTCCTAGATGTTTACCCAGGAGAAGTTAACACTTATGTACATACAAAAATCCACATGTGAATATTTATAGAAACTTTATTCATAATACCCCAAACCAGAAACCAAATTACTGTCTTTTAATAGGTTAACATATTTTATTGTTAACCATACACTGTTTGTAGATGCCCTTTATGAGACTGAAGATGTTCCTTTATATTCTTAGCTTGTTGAGAGTTTTTGTAAGGAAGGCAGGTTAAGCTTTTTCTGCATCTAATGACTTGATTGTATGGTTTTATTTCTTTTGTACGTTGATACGACAAAATTTTGATTTTCAATTGTTAAATGAATCCTGCATGCCCAAAATGAAACATGTTTTGTTATGATCTATTATCCATATTATGTGTCACTGGGTTCTACTTAATGAAACTGTCCTGATAAGTTTTGTGTCTATGCTCAAGAGAGATCATGGAATGGCCTATAGCTGACTTATCTTGAAATGTCTTCCTGCAGTTCTGGTAACAGGGTAATTACGCTGTCATAAACTGAATTGGGAAAGATCCCTTCCTTTTCCCTTTCCAGAGAAAGCTTCTACAGAATTTATATCATTTTTAAATAATTCATCAGTGAAATCATTTATACATGGAGCTTTCATTTTCGGAAAGTGTTAAACTATAGCTCAAGTTCTTTAATACACATAGACTATTTGGATTATTTTTTTCCTCATGAGTTTGCTGTTTCATAGCTTTCAAGGAATTTGTCCAGTTTATCTAGGAACATAAGGACATAAAACATTTCCTAACATTTCTTATACTTTAAAAACCTCAGAATCTGTCAAGTTGTTTCCCCTCCCCACTTTTTTTTTATTCTTGATATTGATAATCTGTATCTTCTCTCTCTCTTTTGGTCTGACTGTAAGCTTATTAATTAACTTTATCTTTAAAAACTGTCTTTTGTTTTATTGATTTTGTCTGTTGATTTTCTGCTTTCAATTTCATTAATTTAGGCTGGCATCTTCACTGTTTCCTTCCTTCTTGCTTATTTTGGCTTCAACTTACTTCCTTTTAACTGTTTAATGTGGAAGCTTAGATAACTGGTACCTGACTTTTCTCCTTTTCTAATCAAGTATTTGATGCTACACTTTTCACTATAAGCACTACTTTAACGGCATCTCATACATTTTGAAATACTGTGAGTTTTCATTTAACTTAGCTATTTCTGATGTTCTTGTGTTTTTCACCAAATGGGCTCTTTACAAGTATAAGCTTTAATTTTTAAATATTTACAAATTTCTCACATATATTTCTACTACTTGTCTATTTTTTTAATTCTACAAGGTCCAGGAAGTACAGTTTGATTTCAATTTATAAAATTTATTATGACTTATTTTCTGGCCCAGAATATGCTCTGTCTTGGCAAATGATCCATGTGATCTTAAAAAGAATGTGAATTACTCTGCTATTGTGTGATCTATAAATGCAATTAGTATTTTCCAGGGTTTCAACACCCTTACTAATTTGCTACTAGCTATCTCAATTACTGAGAGAGAAGTACTGAAGATCCTTACCATAATTGTGACTATTATCTACAAATTAACTGTAATTGGCTAGTTTTAATTTCTAATAGCTTAATTTTGAAGCTGTGTTGTTAGCTGTGTATACATTTACTATCATGATGGCTTCTTCATTAATTGACCCTTTAGCCCTATAAAATACAATATATGATATTTATTGCTCAGAAATCTACTTTCTTCTGATTACTGTCTGGTATACCTTTTTCCACACTTTTCACCTTAAACCTATTTGTACTTGACATATTTTTGATCAGTAACTTTCTATTTCTGTATTATGGTATTCTTCACTGTTAAAGATATATCAGCTGTTCTGCCTGCTTCTTAGGGTTATTGTAAAGGTTAGATGAGAAAATTTATATGAAAAAAGTTATGTAAGCCCTAAGTATGACCATTATTTTAAGATTTTATAGGTCTTTTTTTTTTATTTTATAGGTCTTAATAAAAAAAGTATTTCAGGAATTTAAATTTATTGAACACATAAAGAATGTGCTAAGTGGACTAGGTTAGAGGGTGAGAATCTTATTTGGAGACATTTCAGTAATTTAGTCATTAAGTGATGAGAGGGTTTAACAGCTTTGGGTCTATTTAAGTCATTCCCTTGATAACACTTCCTCATATTTTTCACATATCTTTATTCGATGACATGATTTTGCTGTACATCACCTTCAGTAGATTTTGTAAAAGTAAGAAAGTGATTTCACAACAAACTGTGGAAAATTCTTAAAGAGATGGGAATACAAGACCACCTGACCTGCCTCCTGAGAAATCTCTATGCAGGTCAAGAAGCAACAGTTAGAACTGGACATGGAATAACAGACTGGTTCCAAATCAGGAAAGGAGTGCGTCAAGGCTGTATATTGTCACCCTGCTTATTTAACTTATATGCAGAGTGCAGCATAAGAAATGCTGAGCTGGATGAAGCACAAGCTGGAATCAAGATTGCTGGGGGAAATATCAATAACCTCAGATACGCAGAGGACACCACCCTTATAGCAGAAAGTGAAGAGGAACTAAAGAGTCTCTTGATGAAAGTGAAAGAGGAGAGTGGAAAAGTTGGCTTAAAGCTCAACATTAGAAAAACTAAGATCATGGCATCTGGTCCCATCACTTCATGGCAAATAGATGGGGAAACAGTGATTGACCTTATTCTCTTGGGCTCCAAAATCACTGTGGACAGTGACTGCAGCTATGAAATTAAAAGACTCTTGCTCCTTGGAAGAAAAGCAATGACAAACCTAGACAGTATATTAAAAATAAGAGACATTATTTTGCCAACAAAGTTCCATCTAGTCAAAGCTATGGTTTTTCCAGTAGTCATGTGTGGGTGTGAGAGCTGGACAATAAAAAAGGCTGAGTGCTGAAGAAATGATGCCTCCGAACTGTGGTGTTGGAGAAGACTATTGAGAGTCCCTTGGACTGCAAGATCAAACCAGTCACTACTAAAGGAAATCAGTCCTGAGTATGCATTGGAAGAATTGATGTTAAAGTTGAAGCTCCAATACTTTGGCCACCTGATATGAAGAGCCGACTCATTGGAAAAGACTCTGATGCTGGGAATGACTGAAGCCAGGAGAAGGGGATGACAGAGGATGTGATCATTGGATGGCATCACTGACTTAATGGACATCACTTTTAGCAAAACATGGGAGATGGTGAAGGATAGATAAGTCTGGTGTGTTGCAGTCCATGGGTCACAAAGAGTCGGACACAACTAAGCAACTAAAAAACAAATATTCACACAAATGCAATGGATAGATAAATCATGTCTCCACCTACCTTGTTATGCTTTTATTCATGTTACAAGCATTAAATGGGCTTCCCTGGTGGTTGATCTGGTAATGAATCTGCCTGCAATGAGGGAGACCTGGGTTCAATCCTTGGGTTGGGAAGATCCCCTGGAGGAGGAAACAGCTACCCAGTCCAGTATTCTGACCTGGAAAAGACCATGGACTGTATAGTCCATGGGTTTCAAAGAGCCAGACATGACTGAGCAACTTTCACCAACACAAGCATTAAATAGGTAACAAAGGTACACATCCTGCACTCCATTATACTAAGTCTATTAGTGTGGGAAGAAGACATGAGGGAAAGTGTATCCTACATGACTTTCCATATAAAATGTTAGAACGTTGAAATTTATACTGTGTTTAAATGGTGTCAGTGAAGATAAAATTGGACTCTACATGTAGGATCACTTGCTCAGTTTGGCCCTTGTTGGGAACTAACTAAATCTTTCTTTCAAAAGGCCATAATAAAAGCTTTCTCTTTATCTTTGTACTTGAGAAAGAACATAAAATGTATTAAGTGCTCCATAAGAGAGTTATGTAATTCTTGGCATTACAATTGTTTTTAAAGAGTAATTTTCAGAGCATGCTAGAGATCAGAAACATTTCCCTAATGTGGAACCTAAAGAACTACTTTGAAGAAAGGCCAAGGGACCAAATTTTTTTTTAAAGGGCTTTATTTATGTAGAGAGTATTTATCACAGCATCTGTGTATCATACAAGTATATCTGAAATAAAGGCCTCCATAACTGTGGACAGTTTTATGTTTTAGTGAAGGCATAGAGAAATATCCAAATACACACCAAAAGTGGTTTATCAACAAGAACAGCTTAGAGACATGATTCATATACCATATAATTACACTTTCTAAAGTATATAATTCAGTGCTTTTTCATGTATTCATGCAACCACCCCTGTTATCTAATTCCAGAACATTTTCAACCCAAAATGAAAATGCACACCAAATATTAGCTGTAACTCCTCTCAATTTCCCTCTTCCAAATCTTGTTTACTTCTGTCTCTGGGTTTGCCTCTTCTTGATATTTCATATAAGTAGACTCATATAATATGTGACCTTTTGTTTGGGGCCTCATTCACTTAGAATACTGTAGATAAATTTGCCATACTAACAATATCAAGTCTTCCAATCCTTGAATACATATATATTCCTTTTTATTTAGATCATCTTTAATTTCTTTCAATGATGTTTTGTAGTTGTAAGTATACGAGTCTTGAACTTCTTTCATTAGATTTATTCTTATATATTTTTTAAATGTTATTAGAACTGGAATTGTTTTCCTAATTTCATTTTTGGATTGTTCATTGATAGTATACAGAAATATAATTGAATTTTGTATATCAGTTTATATCCTTTCATCCTGCTTTATTATCTCTAAGCATTTTGAATTGCTGTCCTTATAATTTTTTATATACAGTATTGTGTCATCTGCAAATAGACATTTACATTTTCCATTCAATTTAGATGCTTTGTTCTTTTATTTTTTGGCCTAGTTTTCCTGCATTAAATCTATAGTACAATGTTGAATAGAAACGGCAGTAAATATCTTTCTTTTTCCTAATCTTAGAGGTAAAGCATTCACCATGAGTATGATGCTAGTAGGAGTTTTCAGATTTTTTGTTAGAAACTGAATGTTTGTGTCTCCCCAAAATTCATATAATGAAACTTTAACTCCTGATGTGATAGTTTTAAGTGATGTCAGAATTGAAGAAAGAAATAGACAGTTCAACAAAAAATATTTGGAGATTTCAATACTCCCCTCTTAATAATGAATGGAACAACTAGAGAGAAAATCAACATAAAAATAGAAGACTTGAATAACATTATAAACCAACAGACAATAGTGTTTTTGAATCCTAATTATAGGAAAGCATTGTTTCTAATTTTATTCCCTGATAAATCTGGAGAACTGTGTTCAAATCTGAAATGATACATTGGACCAAGTTCCAAAGAGAACAACCAGGAATGAGATGTGTTATGGAGACAAGAGTTGAAATGATGGCTTGATTTAAAGCATGTAGATGAGAGGACTTGACCAGAAATCTAGCAGATTTCTTCAAATGTTTAAAAGACTACTAAATGGAGAGTCCTTTGGACTGCAAGGAGATTCAACCAGTCCATCCTAAAGGAGATCAGTCCTGGGTGTTCATTGGAAGGACTGATGCTGAAGCTGAAACTCCAATACTTTGGCTACCTGATGCGAAGAGCTGACTCATTGGAAAAGACCCTGATGCTGGGAAAGATTGAGGGCAGGAGGAGAAGGGGACGACAGAGGATGAGATGGTTGGATGGCATCACCGACTTGATGGACATGAGTTTGAGTAAACTCCGGGAGTTGGTGATGGACAGGGAGGCCTGGCGTGCTGCGATTCATGGGGTTGCAAAGAGTTGGACACGACTGAGTGACTGAACTGAACTGAATGGAGAAAAGACAGTGCTCATACTGTATTAGCACATCAAGTAGAATTGGGACCAGTAAGATGTTTGTTTAATCATTAACAACTACAACTCAGTTTACAGAATTATATTAAAAGATAAGATATTCAATTCAGGGCTTCCCTGGTAGCTCAGCTGGTGAAGAATCCACCTGTAGAGCAGGAGACTCCAGTTTGATTCCTGGGTCGGGAAGATCACCTAGAGAAGGGACAGGCTACCCACTCCAGTATTCTTGGGCTTCCCTGGTGGCGCAGATGGTAAAGAGTCCGCCTGCAATGTGGGAGACCTGGATTTGATCCCTGGGTTGGGAAGATCCCCTGGAGGGCGGCATGGCAGCCCATTCCAGTGCAAAGAGTCAGACATGACTGAGCGACTAAGCACAAGATATTCAAAGATGGAAAAGGTACAAGAGACAAATCCAACCCTTTTAGCAGCAAAGATAGGGCAGAAAGGTACAAGCAGAGGTTTAAAAAATAATGAAATCTTGATCTACAAGTTCTTTCTAACATTGGGATTTTTATTCTATCATTATTATCATCTCCAATACGAGTACTTGACCTTCCATGTACTTTGGGTTCCTACTATCTGACCACTAAGATTAGAAGTAGTTGGCCTCAAAGGCTCTAAATCTCCAATTAGAAGGACCTAGCCAGATGTACTATAATTATTTATTTAATTAAAAGTATCAGGTGGAAGGGAAAATGAATCTCTATTCTTTTATATGTATCTCAGAGAGTCCCAAAGTTTTAGAGGCAGTATCATTCATGCAATTTCTTAAGCAAAAATGGACCTAGAGAATAACACAGGTCTCTCCCTTGCCAACAATGTAGTCAGAAATATTTTTATTTCTCACTTTCATTATAACAAAATGTTTTAACGTTGGGTGACAATTTTATAACCTATTGATAAAGTCCCCTATTGCTTCCTCTGCTCAGAATTCATGATTTTATTAAATGGAAGGCAAGGGGGAAAAAAAGGAAGGGAAACTTTGGCTGAGAGTTGGTGATTCTGAGTCATTTTAGAGACTAGAGTATACAATCAAATTTATGGTTATACCCTTATCCCTTTCTGAGGAAATGCTTTTCACAACCACAGTTTTGGCAGACGTCTTCTTGTTGTGGGGATCAGAAGTAAAACAAATGTTTATTGTTAGACTCTGTCTGGCCAGCAAAATTATCATAGCAGAAAATACCCCTTTTCAGTAAATACTGTATTCATGAACTGAAAAAGCAGACTGCTCCATTTCCAGCAATGACGCTCAACCAAGTAAAACATTAGTTGGAGACAACAATGTGGTCACAGATGTACTACCATTAGAAAAACAAAACTGAAACCAAATGCACACTAAAACAGTGCAAACACATATAAAGATTCTCCTGCGGTTAGGGGAATGGTGATCATGCTTTGTGGTGATTTTGTTTATGATACAAACTTCAAGAGAGCAAAATTTTTTCTGGAATCCTTGGGTATATTACATTTGTCAAATATTGTTTTAGAATCTACTTATCTATTCATCCATCTAGCTATTTAGTTTTAGTAAGTGGAAGGTAAAAGAAGAATGTTTGGCTAATGCAAAGTTTTTTTATTTATCCCTTTAAGAAGTACAAGAAAATAGTAACAGAAAAACAAAACAAAGGTGGATTATTCAGAATACACTGGCTTTGCTCAGTTGGAATTTTTTTAACTTGTCTGACTTCTCACCAGCCTCTATTTAGCAGTGAAATTTTTAAATAGCTGTTGTACGTAGTAGACTACAAATAGGGACCTAACTCACATTGTAGCACTGTAAAATCTCACAGTTTCAGAAATTTTCATTCACTAAGCATATGTTATAATCTATAATCCTGCATTATGGAGTCATTGTGAGTTGTGAGATTATTTAATAAAAATAAATACACATTTTCTCATTTCAGCCTTTAGAGATTGCAGGGAGTTCCTAACAACAAATAAAATTTCTACTGAGATCACTAAACTATTGATAGCTTGCATACATACTTGATCAACTTGTCTGTTATTCACATTATCAAGAATTCTTTGAACTAAACTCACAATTACATTTTGGAAGCTGATTTAAACTTACTTAATGATGTTAATACCATCAGAAAGCATTCCTTATGGATTCATTATCTTTTGGAATTGTTTTGATCTTGATTGGAAAGGGTTTGGCACTCAGCCTGAAGTATTATCTGTTATAACATTAAAATCTTAATTTTTTGCAGCTTTATAAAAATTGGCACCACCTGAAGGAATTTTTGTTGGAGAAGATGTTGCTATGCGTATTTCATATCATCATCATCCTTCAGTTTTTAAATTTTGGTGATTTTTTTTTTCAAATAAAAGTAAAAGAAAAATATAAAAGAGTAACGTGCCACTAAGGCAGTGGCCAAAAATCACTAAGCTGATGAAATGGCTTTAATTAATGTGTGAAAAACAACAAGTTTCCTATCTCATACATGTAAATTTCTAGTAATTAATGTCAATTTTTTTTTAAATGGGGCTTCCCAGGTGGTGCTAGTGATAAAGAATCCCCCTGCCAATGCAGGAGACATAAGAGATGCTGGCTTGATCCCTGTGTCAGGAAGATCCCCTGGAGGAGAGCATGGCAACCCACTCCAGTATTCTTTCCTGGAGAATCCCACGGACAGAGGAGACTGGCGGGTTACAGTCCATGGGGTCTCAAAGAGTCAGACAGGACTGAAGTGACTTAGCATGCAAGCATGCTATTGAAAGGCAAGGATTTACAAATGTAAATGTTGTCATTCTGCTTACATCTAAAAGAAGGATTTCTTATCTGACTAGGTTGTGACAATATGTATTTGCATTGATTTGTCTCTGCTACATCTGATCTGAAATGTGCTCAATTGTATTTTGGTCAATATTTTCAAAGAAAACTCTTAACCATATGGCAATAAAAAATAAATCTAAAAAACTGTCAAATATTATTCCCAAACAAAGGTATCTTCTTTAAGCCAAGCTTTGCAGTATAGCTCATTATTGCATGTCCTCTGAATTGATTTTATTCTCTCGAGTTTCAGAGAACTGTTTTCAATCTCTGTTTACTGTTATTCCTATGCAGATCTGCGATACTGGAAAACAAGCTGCCTGATTTACTGTTGTGTACTTGGAATCCTTTCAAGAAAAAGGAACTGCAATTGATCTTAATAGGGACATGTATACAGAGAATTTAGCCTGAAGAGTACAACTAAAACTTCTTAGATTGCTTTAATATTGAAAGAGGAAACACAGAGGAGTTTTCTTGTTTATCAATACCCGCTTTTCATAATACAAGGAAAAGTTAATTGCCAAAAGGCAATTTTTAAAAAGCAACTTACTGCTTCCCCTTGCTACAGCTTCCTTTTTTGCTTTACTAAGAAAAATAATACCAAACAGATATGTAATGTAAAGTTAGTGACAGGTTAGGGGAATGAAAAGACAACAACTGAATTATGTCAAAAACATCACATGTGATGCTGATAACTGTTAGGCTGTTTTTCTTCCGCAAATATGTAGGAGTATTTTGTGGTGAGTTTCACTCAGACATCCCAACAGATTGCCTCAACGTAATTATGTAAGAGATTTTTCTTTTAGGTATAAGTAAAATGAGACATAAAACACAACAGTAAAAGAGGAAGTAGAGTTTTACTGTTATCTACTAGAGAGTTTCTAAGTTTACAAAATCTTAAATAACTCATAGTTTAGGAACTTTCTTCTCAATCCTTAGCAATGACTCACTTGATCACATATTCTGAACCAAAGGTGGGAATGCATGTCCAGATCTCTCTTATCTTCCCTACCCCGATAAAATATACTATTTAGAAAAGTGGATATACTATTTAGAAACTTGCTCTGCTGGTAAATGTAGAGCATGAGCAACATGAGTAAAATGACTGAAAATAAAGTCCTACACAGTGATGAGGTGAAAACTGACCCCATATAGTGGTCTAGTTGGTATCTTCTCTGTTTGTGCATTATGCCACCATTCAGAAACACATAGATTTTATGCTCTTTGCTTAAGGAGCTTATTTTAACATGGCAGAGGCAGACATGTCTGCAGCAGGTATGAGCTGTATTGATTTTCAGAGGAAGGAAAAGAAGGCTCCTAGAGGTGGTCATCTTGCAGTGCCACTTGAGTATGCATGGCCATGGATTCCAAAAGTAGCTCTTTGGAGAAAAATCAGCACTGTAAAAGTACTTATCAAATAGATGAGTGAAGCAAAAAATAAAAAAAATTACAAAAATTAGTGGTTAGATCTTGTTTATGTTTTCTTATCTGTAATATAACCAGATCACTCTTTCTGCTGATTATAACAATTAAGGGGATTATTTTTAGCCTTTAAGGAATTTGAAGGTGAGGTGATTTGCTTTTGCACTTCAAAACAAATTTTCAATAAAATTAAAGACTAAATATTTGTGTTTTAAAATGGCAATCTAGGCTTTACTTTTTCTAAGGGCAGTGTGAAGGAGTCAGGCAATTCTAATCTGTAGGATCTAAAAGCAGATATAGACAAAAATAGTGAAATGATCAATTCAGGGTATAGAAAAGTGGCCAAATGCCAGAAACAAAGTGTTAAGTGTTTGTTTATGAAAATCACCTGCTGCATCAAGTAAAATGAACTTTTGATTTTTTTGAACCAAGGATATTCACATTCTCCCAAACCTAGGCAGTTCAAACTTAAGAGTTTTGCCAGCTGGAGGTGTGTGGAGGTGGTAGACTTAGCTTGAGAGTAACCAACAGAGCAACTAAACATTAAAAAATTATATTATTAAAGTGAGAAAGTCTCACTCATAGAGAAAACACACGCCAAACGGCTGAGACAATAAACACAGACTGAACAAGTTCTAAACTGTACACATGTGGAAGAGATGTGAGGTTGGTGGTGGTGGTGTAGTTGCTAAGTTGTCTCCGACTCTTGCGACCCCATGGACTGTAGCCTACAAGGCTCCTCTGTCCATGGGGGTTCTCCAGGCAAGAATACTGGAGTGGGTTGTCATTTCCTTCTCCAGGGGATCTGGTAGTACCATGAAAAAAGAAACTCTGGAAAGACGTGTAATTGTGCTGCATCTTTGAGTGCATTCCTCAGCCTGAGCAACGCTGAGGTGGCAAAGAGCGGAATCCTTTCTGGCTTCGTGTCTCAATATAACCTCTGCATAATTATTAAACAACAGAGCTGAATGAAAGACCTCAGGAAAGCAATCAGGAGGAAACTCAAAGAAAAAGTCTGATATGAGATATTTGAGGTTGTACACTGTTTTGCAGTTCAAGGTCAGGCAAGTTACTGGATTATTGAAAGAAAACAAACAAAACAAAACTAACAACCTTCTGAAGAACAAAACAGAATCCAGCGTCGCTACCTGGTATTGTCTACAGTGCTTAATATTCAAACAAGAAATATAATATACAAAAAAGACCAGCCCCCACCTCCCCCTTACAAAAGTCTATAGAAACCCTGAGTAGGCACAGATTTTGGATTTAGTAGACAACATGTAAAATATACAGGCTCAAATAATCAAAGGATGATATGTTGAAATAATAATGAAAAACTGTTAAATGTGAGTACATAGGTAATATCAGTGAGAAAGTGGAAACTATGAAAAAGATACGAAAACTCTAGAGATTACAAAGTGCGATATCTGAAATGAAAACAAAACAAACCACTAGAGGACACAACAGAAGATGTGAGATGGAGAAGAATCATTAACCAGGAAGTTAGATGAGTAGAAGTTATTCACTATGAATAATAAATCTTTTTAAAAAAGAAAAACAAGACCATAAGTAATATATGGAATAATTTTCAACATTCCAATAGTGCAGTAACTGAAATTCCCAAAAGATAAAAGAGAGACATCTGGCAGAGAGCAAAATTTAAAATATGACCAAACACTTCCCTAATACTATGAAAGTTTTAAATTTGTAGCCTCACAAAACTCAGTAAACACCAAGTAAGATTAAAGTAAAGAAAATCACAGCTAGACGTATACACAAACTATATATGTATGTATAAACTTAAACAACATAAGCAATAAGTTGCATAGGGTTCTGTGTGTGGGTATGTGTAGCAAGAGTGTGCTTATTTATGTAAGAATATGGGGTAGCTAAGTGCCCCAAACTGTAGTCTTGATTTAACAGAACCCGGGAAGTGCGTCAAGAACAGAAAGAATAGGGCTGAGAACATACCTCTAAGAAAGCTCCACATTTAAGGAACAGGTAAAATCGCTGCAGATGGTGATTGCAGCCATGAAATTAAAAGATGCTTACTCCTTGGAAGGAAAGTCATGACCAACCTAGACGGCATATTAAAAAGCAGAGACATTACTTTGTCAACAAAGGTCCGTCTAGTCAAGGCTATGGTTTTTCCAGTGGTCATGTTAGATGTGAGAGTTGGACTATAAAGAAAGCTGAGCGCTCAAGAATTGATGCTTTTGAACTGTGGTGTTGGGGAAGACTCTTGAGAGTCCCTTGGACTGCAAGGAGATCCAACCAGTCCATCCTAAAGGAGATCAGTCCTGGGTGTTCATTGGAAGGACTGATGCTGAAGCTGAAACTCCAATACTTTGGCCACCTGATGCAAAGAGCTGATTCATTGGAAAAGACCCTGATGCTGGGGAAGATTGAGGGCAGGAGGAGAAGGGGATGACAGAAGATGAGATGGTTGGATGGCATCACCAGCTCAATGGACATGGGTTTGGGTGGACTCCAGGAGTTGGTGATGGACAGGGAGGCCTGGTGTGCTGTGGTTCATGGGGTTGCAAAGAGTCAGACATGACTGAGCAACTGAACTGAACTGATAGAGATAGGATTTTTTTTTTCCAGAAACTAAATAGTCTGAGAGATGATATGATCTAATGATCAGTCATAGGAGAAGGTTAAGAGAGGCAAAAAAATTTATCCTGAGTTGGAAAAGTTGAAGCTCCGTAAGGTCAAAGTGATGGTAGCAATGTAGACATTGTAAGTTAGCATGAAGATGGAGGCATACAGAATGGGAAAAAATACATGACCCAAGTGATATAGAAACATGACCAATGAATGGCCACATAAAGAGGGTGAGTGTCAAACCTTTAGAAACCTAAAGGCAGAGGAGAAATGGAGGAAGTCCTTGTGCTAGTTATCATACTTTCACTGTGCTTCAAGCAGGAAGATTCATAAAGGAGAAAGCCTGTTAGTACTGTGTGTTGCAGCCCTTAAAATAATAAGAAATTTTCTTCCTACAAAATCTTTTATTCTAGCAGCACTACCCACTTTGATATATCTATCAGAGGAAAAGGTGAAGTGTGCCTCCCTGAATATATTCACACAAACTCAGCTTTGAAGTTTCACTTTCTGAAATATATTGGTAAAATCTAGTTCCCTAAGAAATGTTTAACGCCACCTTACTAATCAGGGCCCCAACATAACTGTTTGCCATTACGTGGAATGAAGAGTAGATTGTCATCCTCGAAAGCTTTGCTGTTTGGTTGAACCTGTAATCGTTTGCTTGGCTTGTTACTGACTGAGAGGGTAAGGGGAGTGGGGCTCCTGAGTTATAATAAAAAGATTTTGCCCTGGGATTTCTGCAGCCACCTACCCAACCAAGATGTTATATTTTCTAGATAAGCATTTGCCTTTTTCATTGTGATTTTCATTTGTACATAGCACAATAATAAATGATCTGTCTCTCAACATAGCTACCCAGCCATGGAATTTCAAAGTCATTAAATATCAAATTCTACCTTTGGAACTCTTACGTACAGAGCGGCTGGTTGGCACAGCCCTAATGCTCAGAGATAATGGAAAGTCAGAAATTTAAAACACCTTTGCTGAGCTGTAAAGCAAAGAATATATAGCAATGCAAGACCAGCATAAGTTAAAGGGGGTAGAATTCTCAAGCAGTAAAAATTCCCAGCCCATTAAAATGACTAACAATATTGCTCTGTATTTATATAGTGTCCACCTACAAAGAAGCTTAAAAATGTTTTACTAACATTTTCTCATTAACTCTACCTTCATCTCCAGGAAATACGTGGTGAGAGTTGTTACTGCTATTTTTTCTTGCTTTACCTGTGGTTAATGGGATGCCTGGCATAGTAAGGCCATAAATTGAAGGTCATTCTGTGGATTGGTGATTCCAGGAGCTCCTTTTGTTTCCCCTTCTTTGCTCTATGGGCAATGGTACGTATATGTGTGCATGTTTTCAGCTGCTCAGTCATGTCTGACTCTTTGTGACCCTGTGGACTGTAGTCTACCAGTTTCTTCTGTCTTTGGAATTTTCCAGGCAAGAATACTGAAGTGGGTTGCCATTTCTCACTCCAGGGATCTTCCCAACCCAGGGATTAAACCCATGTCTCTTGTATCTCCTGTAGCGGCAGGGAGATTCTTTACCACTGTGCCACCTGGAAAGCCCAATAATGTCTCTTTAATCCAGGTTTTTTTTTAATTCCAGGTTTTTTAAATCCAGGTCTTGTCATAGATTGAGAATGTATCTTTTTGAGTATAACTGGGCTAATGTTACACACTAAATAATGTATCAATATTATTCATAATATTGATAAGCTTCTGTTTAAGTTCTACATTAACTACATACTTTCACAATAACTAATAACTTTTTTTTTTCTGATAGGCAGTGGAGAAAATTGTTGTGAAAAATAAGTCATTAATCAGTTAATCTGTACATTTATGCTTTTGAAGAAATCACAATTCAGAAGAGAAGTCATGAAAAGCACTAAAATTTTCTGAATAAAATTTTATTTAACATATAAGGAAACACCTCTAACAGACCTGTGTAAGAGTGGTGGTATTTCAAATGCAAGTCTTCACATTCTTATAAGAGGTAAGATGACAGGTAATAAATAGGAACTTTCACTGATGACCAAAATAGCTTCATTAAAAATTGACATTTATTTATTTTTTTTATTGTGACAATTAATAGACTTTTATTTATTTTTTTTAATGTCTCTGCTTTTTATTTTTTATTTATTTATTTTTAAATCTTTTTTTTTTTTTTATTAGTTGGAGGCCAATCACTTCACAACATTTCAGTGGGTTTTGTCATACATTGATATGAATCAGCCATGGATTTACACGTATTCCCCATCCTGGTCCCCCCTCCCACCTCCCTCTCCACCCGATTCCTCTGGGTCTTCCCAGTGCACCAGGCCCGAGCACTTGTCTCATGCATCCCACCTGGGCTGGTGATCTGTTTCACCATAGATAGTATACATGCTGTTCTTTTGAAATATCCCACCCTCACATTCTCCCACAGAGTTCAAAAGTCTGTTCTGTATTTCTGTGTCTCTTTTTCTGTTTTGCATATAGGGTTATCGTTACCATCTTTCTAAATTCCATATATATGTGTTAGTATGCTGTAATGTTCTTTATCTTTCTGGCTTACTTCACTCTGTATAAGGGGCTCCAGCTTCATCCATCTCATTAGGACTGGTTCAAATGAATTCTTTTTAACGGCTGAGTAATATTCCATGGTGTATATGTACCACAGCTTCCTTATCCATTCATCTGCTGATGGGCATCTAGGTTAAAGTAATCATATTCGTTTGGTTATTTTGATGACTTAACATTCAACTGCCTGAAGCACCCTTCGTTACCGGACTGTTTAGTTGTGAAAATGTTTTATCTCTGTGCTTTTGCCACACTGTTCCTTCACTCTGAAATACCAGTTATGTCATCTTTTTTAACTCCTTTCTGAGACAGCAAAAAATGTAGATTCCTCCTTCCACTGGATCTCACTGCACTATGCAAAAGCATATCTACTGTAGTACTCATTCCGATTTCTTAAACATATGCTTATGTACAGTCCTCTTTTATTCTGTGGTCTGCTTTAAGGAAAGGGAGCTTTACTTATTAACCACAATCCTAGTGTCTGGCATATGATATGCACTCTAAATGTGAAGAATGAATGATGTAATTAGCTCTTGCTAACTCCACTCTATCTTACTGCTTTACTCCATTTACTTAATGAGTGAGTCTGTAGTTAAATACATGATAAATGAATGAATTAATGAGTGAAAGCATTCAACTGATCAATAAATGTATTTTAATAGGCTTAACAGAAAAGACTTCAGTAGACTGCTTCACTTTCAGTACTTATGTGTCATTAAGCCATGTGTAAACTCAGCTATAAACCTAGCCCTCTTGGTCCCACAGTTAAGCGGCAATGAAGTTACTGTTATTGGTTTCAACATTTTGTGGGGATTATTATTCATAAATATGTCCATTTATGTTTTCTCATCTTCAAAAAGATGTTGTTTTCTGTCTAGATTATCTGCCATTAGTCAAGTTACTAGCACAATAATTTAAAAATATTCTCTTCATCTGTCTCTCTCTCTCTTGTCCCCAGACACAGGTAGTTTCATCAGAATTCTAAGTATTTAAACTCATTCTATGTTTTAACCCCAATGGAACATGGTCAGTTAACGTCCTATTCTGCCCACGTTAACAAATCTTCAGTTACATTCTCTTCTCCGTGAGTCTCCACCACCTTTTAATCATCCTTTGGGTTTCTCCGTCACCAGGCTCATCAAGTTGTATACATTACAGATACACAGCCTTTTGTACCAATCCTACTTCAATAAAATGGCTTTAAAATATATAAACTTAAAAATTAAGGGTCTAATCAAATATCAGGGGGCAGAATAAAGGAATAGCGCACAATGGGAGGGAGATGTGATGTTTGAGTGGGGAGGAAAAGCCTCCCGGATGGGTGATTGTGAGCAGACTTCCATGAAGTGCAGAAACAACTGTATGTAAATCTGAAGGAAGAACATTTCAGGCAGAGTGAAAGGCACTGACATGAAGACACACTGGCCCAGTTACTGCAAAAGGTCAGTTGTGAATAGGTCACAATAATTTAAGGGGAGAACGCTAAGAGAAGTTGGCAGAGTTAAATAGTCAGGGATAATGTGATGTAAGCTGTGCCAGCCACTGTTTGAACTTTGATTTTTATCCACTGAGATATTAATCCACATGTATCATTTGCATCTTACTTCCTTCTTTCTAAAGTGTTTCCATGGTTTATCTTAGGTCAATACACATAGATCCAGTGATTCACTTTAAATACCGTAGACTGTGCCCTTTTACAAATGCACGACAATTTTCTATGCCAGTTTCTTACTGATAGACACTTAGGAATCTTATGATTTTCACATTGTCGGGTTGTTATTATTCATTCAGAAAAATTCTGCCTTACAGCCTGGACGGGAGGGGAGTCTGGGGGAGAATGGATACACGTGTATTTATGGCTGGGTCCTTTTACTGTTCACCTAAAACTATCACATTATTAATTGGCTATACTCCAATAGAAAATATAGAGTTTAAAAAAAGAAAGTAACTTTCTGCCTTAAATTAAGAAGAGTTTTGGTTTATTATGACTGACATTGTGAAATAGTTTCTATGACTTAGTTCTGTGGTTTCTAATTAACAATATTTTTGCTTTGTTTTTTTGTCTCCTTTTCCTGCCCATTGTTAGATAGATTGCATTTCCTTGATTCCCATGTTGTTTTCTCTGTTTTGAACTGAAAGCAGTGTACTTTTAGATTTATCATTTAACTGCTTAACACCCATGCTTAAATGTAGTATTTAATGTCCATCTTTTTAAAATTTTTACTAGCGTGGTCATCTGATGTCTTAATTCCAACCAATACTTATCCAAATGTAACAACTTTTACAAGTCAAAAACTTTTACAACTGTCACAATTAATTTCGTATACAATTACTTTGCATTTTCTTCATCTGGGTTTTTTTGTTTTACTGCTGAAGTATATATTTTGTAAGAATTTTAAGTGGGCCCCTGTGGGCAGCAACTAAGCCTTTTAAGTCTGAAATTGTCTTTGTTTTCCTGAGTTATTGTACTGTCACCTGACTTTTACTGATGCTTCCATCTGATCTTTACAAGTCATCTGCTGTGCCCCTTCGCCTCTGATGCTCAGCCTCTGTACTACTGTGTGTCTGTGTGGGCATTTGTTATTATTTGTGCTGCTGAGAACTCAGTATAAACCTTCAATCTGATCACTCCTGTCTTTCTTCAATTCTGGAAAAATTTTAACAAACTATATTAGAATATCACATATCTTCACCATTTTCTCAATTCCCTGCTTCTGCAACTTTTAATAGATAAAGGCTGGAACTTCACCTGCACTCCTCCATTTTTTCAAATTCATTTTCATATATTCTGTTTCTTTCCATCACTGATCTATATTCAGTAACTGTGTAGCTATATTCTAATTAATTAAGTCTGCTAATGCTTTATTCATCATTAGATAATCTAAAGTTTAAAATGTCTGGTGATTTGATTTTTTAACTTAGAAAATCTATTTCTAATACAGTCTCATTTTTATTTAATGATTTGTTTCCTTTCTCTGAGATCATTTCCAATATACTTGATTCATACTTTCAGAAACTTCATTCTTAGAGTACGAACCTCCTGTTTCTAATCAGCTAGGTCTCACTCCTAGCAGTCTGCTTCCTGGTATTGCTGTAACTTTTTATGGTGATCTAATGATGGGTTCTCCCTCTCTGTAAGAAGTGTTTCAGTTGGTAACACTTGTCTTGTTAGGGTTATAAGCTTTTCAAAGAATCTAGACTAATTGTGTGTTTCTCATGAGAACTGCCTTGCCATCTATGTCATGTGAAATCAGAGATCATATCATCACTTGGCACCTGCTTGGTATTCCAGTTTGTGTTGGTAACATCACTTCTCTAGGCTAAGGGCACTTTTTCCAGTCTCCATTCCACAGAGGAAGCAGTGCATCTGGATTTTTGGCTTTCTGTATGGGGCTCAGTTTTGTTTTCTACTCAAATAGATTTGGAAACTCACCTCCTGCCCCCTAGATGTTATGCCTATAACTGGTTGTAATATTCACATCAACTATTACACTGGGCCTTCAGATCCCTCCCAGCAACAGTTATCTGGGTATTTTCCTTTCTTGCTTGTAATGCTTGCTTTGTTTGTATTTTGCATTGCTTTAAAATGAAGCGACAATGTTTTTCCAAAGCATAATTTCAGTTCTACTATGTGTGAAAAAACATTGTATTTTGAACTCTTGAGCTATATCAAAAGAAAAGCTGCTATCAAGTAGCACAACCTTTTCACAGTTTTGGATAGCACCAAAAGAATTATTTGCAAAAATAATATATACACATACATACATACATGCATACATATATATATATATATATACACACACACACACATACATATATATATATATAAAAGTAGTAATCATTTTGTGTAGTGAACAAGTTGCAAGAACATCTTGCTGGCAAAAAAAAAAAAATCAAGTATTGATTTTTACATTCTACAAAGCTAAATGGTTACTTTCAACAGATTTTCCCATAGTGTGGAAAAAAAAATCTTTTTCTTTCACTATATATAACTACTCTTTAGAAACTTGAAACTTGTGTTTAGGGTCCTTTATGACTTGCGGGAATGTACATGAATTTCTTAACACTTAAAAATTTGAAAAACACATTGCTATTGTTTGGAATCCTTAGAGGAAAAAATAGATTTTATCTACAAATACAAAAATGGAAAAATTTGAGAATTAATACTTTCTTAAAAAACTACTAGATGGAGACTTCCCTAGTAATCTAGGGGTTAAGATTTCACCTTTGTGCAGGGGGTGCAGGCTTGATCCCTGATCAGGGACCTAAGATCCCACATGCCAAACAGCCAAAAACCAAAACAAGACAGAAGCAAAACTGCAGCAAATACAATAAAGAGGTTTTTTTTAATGGTCCACTTTAAAAATAAAATACGTAAAAAAAAAAAAAAAAAACTACTAGATGAAATTATTCTACATGTGTGTTCTATCTGTGCTCCTACCTCACAGGCACCACAAGAGAAAGTAATAGTCTCTCTTAAAATTCATAAGAACTTTCATCACTCTACTATTTTTATAAATGTTTTCCTGTTTTCTAAAGTAGTTTGAAGCAAAAGTCTATAAAAGTGCAAATTTCTCTGTTAAAAAATAAAGAAATAAATAACTTGAGTAGATGTCAATGTTATACAGCAGTAGTGGAATACAAGTGTCTGTGTGAGGACACACTTAGTTCAGTTGAATCTGAATTTTTGTGACCCCATGAACTGTAGCTCACCAGGCTTCTCTGTTCATGGGATTCTCCAAGCAAGAATACTGGAGTGGGTTGCCAATTCCTCCTCCAGGGGATCTTCCCAATCCAAGGATCTAACCTGGTCTCTGGTACTGCATACAAATTCTTTACCATCTGAATCACCAGGAAAGCCCAAACTGGAAGGGGATAATTTGTAAACAGAAGTTCTTTTTTACTAAAGACAAGCACATCTGAGAAACTAACAAGTTTCAAATACTCCTACAACACTTCAAACTAATTTCATGTTCATTAGCTGAATCTTATAGTTAATTATTGGATCAGAGTACCAGCAGAGGGTTAAAATATACATATGTATATTAAGAGAGAGATGTGGGGGTAGGTAAATTTTGAATGTACACACAAGTACACACAGATATTTGAAAAAAAAAAGGCTGTTTAACTATTAAGCTTGGACATTAACAAAAGATTTTGTCAGGCAGCCAAAAGTTCATATTTCGTATGTTCATTCTGTGTTTACACTTCTTTTTAAGGATTTTTGGCATTCAGTGTTGTGTATGCCAGACAATGCCATTAGGAAGGTAGCTTTTTCTGAATTTCTTTTTAGTCTATAACACAATTTTAATTTTCACCGTTTAGTATCTGCACTTGTCAGTAATGCAGATAGCAAAATGTTGATCTACGGCACTGCAAAGCAGAAAAAGCCAAGCATGATTACTCGGATAGCTATAAAGATGGATCTTCTTTTGTATGTGTGTGTCAATTGAAATGGAGAGGCACTGTGAAAAATTCAAGATGAAAGCATTGTCAGTTTGGATAAATAGGGGCTCCAAAGCCTGCTCAGTAACATAACAGCTCCCCCCAGGGCTGAGAGCCTCAATAATCTAGAGCGGATCTTTTGAATTAATGCCATGAACTATTTGCTCACTGTATAATTGCAGTTAGAGAACTGTTCCTGTAATTGACCAAAGTTACAAGGTTTCATACCTACTTTTACTTACCTTGACAGCTTACAATTGTGATACAAAGCAGCTGCCAGGATTCTGCACTGCCATTAAATGGCAAGAGAAAACTGCAGTGTTCAAATGAGGCTGCTGCTGCTGCTGCTAAGTCGCTTCAGTAGTGTCCGACTCTGTGCGACCCCACAGACGGCAGCCCACCAGGCTCCCCCGTCCCTGGGATTCTCCAGGCAAGAACACTGGAGTGGGTTGCCATTTCCTTCTCCAATGCATGAAAGTGAAAAGGGAAAGTGAAGTCGCTCAGTTGGGTCTGACTCCCAGAGACCCCATGGACTGCAGCCTACCAGGCTCCTCCATCCATGGGGTTTTCCAGGCAAGAGTAGTGGAGTGGAATGCCATTGCCTTCTCCGTCAAATGAGGCTACCAACTGAAAATAAGCCTCAGTTTGGGGATTAAAATGTATTTCAATGGTTTGCACTAGGCTTGGTTTGTCTACAAATTTTATTTTCTATTCATTTGAGTGGAGATTAAAATGATAAACTTGAAACTCTTCAAATAAACTCATAATAATATTATTTTTTGGAATTGCTTTTTTTTCTTGAATTTAATTTTAATTTCAAGAAATGTATCTTAAGTGTTCACCCAAACTGCTTATAGATTGTCTAACTTTCTGGTGAAGAAAAGTGAAAGTGTTACTCGCTCAGTCACGTCCCACTCTGCAAACCCATGGACTGCAGCCCACCAAGCTCCTCTGTCCATGGAATTCTCCAGATAAGAATACTGGAGTGAGTTGTCAATCCCTTCTCTGGGTGATTTTCCCTTCCCAGGGGTTAAACCCAGGTCTCCCGCGTTGCAGGCAGATTCTTCACCGTCTTAGCTGATTGGAAGCCCACAGTTAGGAAAAAAGTCATTGAATTAATATTTTTGTGCTGACACCAAACAGTTACAAAGGTGATAATTATATGTCTGTGTCAACCTGACAAACATGAAAATGATCTCTTTGTTGGTAATTTGAACAAAATTTTGGAGAAATGTCTCAGGTATGAAGTGCGGAAGACCACAGATACATGTGAACTAATGGAGAGATATATCTTGTATTACAAATACTCACATCAAACTTTCAGACACATGAAGAATGTAGATAACTATAGCATAACCTAAGATTCTCAGGAAGGCATGAAATTACTTCCACTTTTCCTTTTCTAGAGTTTTTAATAGAGCTTTCCATGGTTATTTATATCTTAAGAAATATAAAAGTATAATAAACTCTAATGTACTAATGAATTTATTTATTTGCAAAACTATGTTTTTATTGATATAAGACAATTATTGTGGTGATAGAGGTTTTAATACCTATACAGTATTGACCTTACTGGTCTCCAGTCAGCCAGTTTGGGTCACTTGTTTAAACTTTTACCTTATTTGCAAAGTCTAAGTCTAATAAGATCAAGGTGGGGGGTCTTGGGGTTGTTTTGGACAGTGTTTACATTGTCCACCCCATATTTTTTTTTCCAGAAATAGCAACCCAGAAACCCTGTCCTTTACTTAATAAGACTTGCAATAGATAGTTATTTAATATTGGTCATTTCTAAAACATATTGAAGTGCTATTTATTGATGAGAGAGATATTTCAGCCAATTCTGAAGTTACTGTCAGGTAGGAATTGTTTTAAATCTACAATTTACCTCCACAAAGCCCCAAATTATGTTAAATTTAAGCCACCTACTCAGATCATTTTGTTTTGTAGTATAAAAGCAACCTTGTTGCATCTAAGAAGACATTTTTATGAAAAAAATTAATACTCTATATTTTAAGATTCTAATGCTGGTCTTTAATCACAGAAGCTGTATGAGTTCTAAAATATAAAAAATCTAAAACAACTCTTCCAAAATAATGAATGACAAACCATAGAAAAAGAAAAATATCATCTGTAATTATATTCTAATAAATGTATTATTTGCAAATTTGTGAAAGGGGAAAAGCCATTGTGCAGTGAATCCTAGAATTTTATCATAGTTATTGTTTTCTATTTGTTGTTAGTCCATTCACTTCAAAAAGAGAAAACAAGAATAGGATTTCCCCTAAGTGAAAACAAAAGAAAGTAAGACATGAAGAATTTTTGGCTCTCACTAGTGAAAGATTAGTGCTTTTTTGTATTAAAGATCTTGAATTTATCTTATCTGCATGAAGCAAAGGAATCTGCCCTTGATTCAAGCTATTCTTTTTCTCCTTTCAAAGCAAGGAATATTAAACAGCATGTAAATAAACTTGTCAAGCAAAACCTATTTATTGTCACAGGAAAGGCATTTGGTAGACAGCTTGTCAGAGACTGAAAAATTAACATCTTTTTCGGACTCTTTTTGTTCCCAACAGGTTGATACGTTTAAGACAAATATATAACATAGCCTGCTGTTATTAAAGTATAACTATGACTGCTACATCTTAAGTTTAATAGAAAGTAGTAAATTTAAAATTTTTTGTAGCTTTGACTTGATATTTTAACTTTAATTGAATTTTGATCATTTCATAAGGTATGCCTGAATGTTCATTACTCCACAACAGAGAAATTTAGCATTGACCAAAATTGCTACAAGAAGGAAAGATATAGTTGGAGAGCTATTTTCACTCACTATTTCACTCACTCACCATTATTTTTCATTTATTTGACTGCCTAGTCCTGCTCTGTTGTACGACAGTAGCAGAAGGGGAAAATTGGTCTCAGATTAACTATTTCAAAACATCTCCTGAATTGGAGCTTTGGGGAATTTCTTCTGAGGATTTGGGCAAAGAACTACCAAGTCTGATGCAGCCAATACTCTACTATTAAGCATGGAGCAAACAAAGACATCAATAAAAAAAATACCAAGATGAATGAGAAGTAATATAAGAATGTCTAAATTTTTGGCATTACAACAGCTTGAAGAATAATGCCTTAAAGTAATCTAAATATCAAAGTCCAAAGCAAACAAGCAAAATTATTTACCAATTAGTTGCATAGTATGCATATGACCACAAACGCATCAAAGTCATAAAGATTCCTGCTCACTGAATCTCAAGATAAATTTACCTTCACATGGTAGAGACTGAATAGCTCATCCCAAATAAAACTCAATAACTATATGGCACAAATCTTTGACCATGACTTCCTCCTGGGTGGTTGAACCACTACTCCCCGAATTTTCCCTGTGCACAGGAAATAATCCACCCATGATAACAAAGTTACCAGCCTCCCTCTCCTAAAGCAAGATGAACATATTCTGTTTTTCACTGTCAGAGATCATTTGACTACCGTTCTTGCTCCATGTATTGACTTCGAGGGCAATATAACACATATTGAAGCCCTTACTAAATTCATCTAACTAGGTTTAAATGAAAATCAACAAAGCTTGGCTTTACCAAACATTAAAATATCTCTAATTAAAAAAAAAATTCTCCAAAATAGGATGACCTTGAAATTATTACTTCTTGCAAGGAGGCAGCCTGTGCCATTATCTAAACAAAAATGTTCCATGTTCATATGTGGTGAGTCTAGTAAGGTATTATCGCTATCAAATCCCTTAAAACCTAAATAAATACCCTGAATGATCTTACCCTCAGCTTACGGGACTTGATAAATTAGCAATTTGGATCATGGGGCTCTTGATGAAAAAAAAATTGTTACTTATTTTGGGAACCATCATCTTGATCTGTTCTTGCTCTCGAATGTGCCTTTGCTGCTGCTAAGGTATCTGCCTCCAAAGTAGCCAGATTGTCATGGAATGAGCACCTCCACGCTTGTAAAACCCCTTGATGAATGCCCAGAGCACATTACAAAAGAGGAGGACATCTAAGATGGCTAGAGCTGGTCACAAAGGATAAAGAGTTGCAGGAGATCATTGATAGGTCATGGCTACCAGTTGACCCAGGAGCAGAGCCTGGGCAATCTGGGCTTCTCATCTCCTTCCTTGTCCATGGAATGTACACTCTGCCCACCATTCCCACAGTGGGAGCTATTTTCACAGACACTGACTGGAGAGACCAGTGTGGTATTTGAACCATCTGGACTGTATTAAAGGCCCGGTAAAGGCCCCTTTCTAAAGATTCTGGTAGTAGGTTTGGAAATCTACTCATCTTGTGGCCGCCCAAGATAAGCCTTGTAAGGAAGTTCCTTTTCTTATTAAATCTGCTGCCTACCAATCTAGAGTGGTCTGTCTTTTCTTCAGTCCTTCCTTGTCTTCTATACAGAGGCTAGTTTCAAATTTCACCCAGGAAAGTCCCAAGTTTGAGAATAATACTTGATTTGAGATCTATGTGCTATTATGATGATTATTAGAAGATGTAAGAGTAGTAAAAGGGCCAGTGCAGGAAAAGCAAGAGATGTGGTTCAATCCCTGGGTCAGTAAGACCCCCTGGAGAAGGGATGGCAACCCACTCCAGTATTCTCACCTGGAGAGTTCCATGGACAATGGAGCCTGACAGGCTATAGTCCATAGAGTCACAGAGTCGGACATGACTGAAGCAACTTAGCAAGCATGCAGAATAGTAAAAATAATTACAGATTTGGGATAATCAACATGAATATATAGAGTTTAGATTTATATTTATATACAGAAAATTTCACCAATTTTAGCAAGAGTTGAAGCCAATTTTCAATCAGTGAGTAATCCTTCTTTGTGACTCAAAAGCATCACATACTAACAACCAAAGTCATCAGTCAGCTCAAAAACTTTAGTGATTTCTATTTTTCTTACAAATTAATATAAAGACCTTAACCTGTGCTGTAGTCTTACCTAATTTGGGGAGAAGATAACTAGTCTCCAATAGATAGATACAGTTGATTACTACAGGTTCCCTTTCCCCATCACCACAATCTGGTGATAGGAAATCAAGTCCGAGACTTAATTCCAACACACACACATACATGCACGTGTTAGAAATCTGAATCATATTTTATAGACTTCGGCAGTCATTGAGATAGGAAATCTGGATAATGATTTCAAACTACCATTTTCGAAAGGTTCTTCTTATTGCCATGTGAAAGATAGACTGGAGAGGACAGAGCTGGAAGGAGTGAATCAGAGTTGCTTGAGGGAGGCTTGTAATAAGTCAATGCCAATGGGGATAGAAAGGGTGAAAATGGGACCAAATATGATACTGAATTAATAAGCATTAATAGTATCACTTATAGCAAACTATGCAAGTGAAGAAAGAGTTGGCAAGTAAAATGAATGATGAATTGGCAGGCCCATGATGTCAGTGTCTATGCTGCAATATGAGAGAACTGCAGAAAAAGTATCTCAGATAAGAAAAAAGAAGCCACTAATTCCAATTTTTGAAACGCTGTCTGAAGAGTACATGAAATGTCTAAAAGGTAGTTCTAAATATAATTCTCAGTTCAGTTCAGTCACTCAGTTGTGTCCGACTCTTTGTGACCCCACAGACTGCAGCATGCCAGGCCTCCCTATCCATCACAACTCCCAGAGTTTACCCAAACTCATGTCCATTGAGTCGGTGATGCCATCTAACCATCTCATCCTCTGTCGTCCCCTCCTCCTCCTGCCTTCAATCTTTCCCAACATCAGGGTCTTTTCAAATGAGTCAGTTCTTCGCATCAGGTGGCCAAAAGAGATATAATTCTAGAGCATATGAAAAAATTCTAGATCAAAATATAAATTTGGATTATTATAAACTAGCAGATGAAAGAACAGACATGAACAAGAGAGCCCGAGTAAAGCAATAAAATAGAAGGAAAAGATTCTGTTTCAATCCTTGAAAACAGAATTATTTAAGACATGGGTGGAGAAAAGTAAACATACTAAAGAGATGTGGGAGGCAGTGCTCAGAAAAAAAGAAGGAAACCAAAGGAAAGTGAGGGAGTAAGTTGTAAGAGAAAAATGAATTTCAAGATAAAGAATGTTCATATTGTCAATTACTCCCAAAGAGTAAGTAAAAGAAAATGACAAATTCATTGGATAAGTTTTCTAGAAACTCAGAGTTTACCATAGTGTAAACAGGTTCAGTGAGAACAGAATATAGATCAAATTCCTTACTCAAAGTTGCCTTTATTTTCCAATTAAATAGTAGTATCAAGCCATTTTGTCCCTACTATTATGTCATAATGATTTACCTTAGTTTTCACTCAACCACCTAGGGCTATACCTCATAAAACATTTCCTGAATTATTTTGATCTTGTACATGATTTTGAAAATTGTAAACCTGGGCAAAATCCCAAATGGAAAAGTCATCTTGAAAAAGCATTTTCTATGTATAAAACCCCAAAAGTTTATTTTCCAAGGGAAAAAAAAATTAAAGCTCCATATCCAATAGAATGCTGTTCATGTATTTTGTATTTACAAAGGCAGTAAAGGAAGCTATTAGGCCCACTACTCTACGAGTGAACATAAATCCCAGTGCCTCTTGTGGAAAAGAATATTAAATTCTTATATTGCAGATTTCATAGCCTCAGGGATAGACAGGACGTCTAAGGAGTCAGAAGCGCGGCAGGAGGAAACAGTGATGGTTTCAAGAACAATTTGGTCTCAGAAAAGGAAACACAGGAAACTATCCAATCATAGTCACTGTGTGCTATAGACAATAACTGTCTTTGACTCATCAATAGACTTTGGCTCCTTGAAGCAGACAAACAAACAAAAATTGCCTCTAGCGGCCAAAATTATAAAGCATTAATAGTTCTCTGGTACCCAGAGAGCTTAAAATTCAAGACAAGGCAACAATCAACTGTACAGTTTTCAGTGATTCTCCCAAGAGCCATCTTGAGGCTTTTGACCAATTTCTACACTGTGCTTGCTGCCCTTGTGATTTTATGCCTCTGGGCCAAAATGACAATATACCATACCAAGTGACTCTGGATCTGGACTAGATAAATAATTAATTCTAAACTCAGCCAGAAGCCACTACTGCTGGCTTCAGTTGATAAAAAGCAACTATTACCCCGACTCCAGTGCTGAGTACAGAGACCTAGAGAAAGCCCGGGAGTGTCATGATATTTGCAATACGTATGAATAACGATCTACTTTTAATAGAGTTTCTTACCTCTTATTTTCCCCAGTGATATCCTAGTAACCAGGAATAGCCGGAGAGAAGCCACCACTCTCTCTTTTCCCTTTAGTACACAATAGCATGATTCGGCCAGTTGATGTTATGTATTTTTTATTATTCTTGAAATCAGGAGATCTGTCTTACACATATTAAATGTTCAAGATTGGCAGAAACTCAGAACTCCTTTCTTTAATGTCAATTTAAATTGCTGATATCTGTACTTAGCCTCAGAAATTTCATTACATTCACAAAACTGATTAAAAAAAAAAAAGCAGGTCAATGCAAAAGGCTTACTCCAACTATTTAAATGAGAATGTATTTTTTAAAACCTCAAAAACAATATCTTGGTCATTCATTTATAATTATTCATTTCCTTCCTATTTTATGCTAAACAAGAGAACGTGCATTAGAAAAATAACCAGGGAAAAAAACCTCTTTAGATTAAGAAGAACTATATCTCTTCAGGTATATATAATACAGAAATATCTACACCAAAATTTTCTCTTTTATACTCCCTAAGTTTTCCCAAAGCAATGACTTACCATTAAGTAAACATGTACAAAAATAGTACAACTGATTCAAATAATTTACAGGTTCAAATAATGCCTAGAAAGTGAAAGACATTCATTTAATACCTACCCAGTTAAGGTCACTGATGAAAGCCATAGCAGTCCCTGGAAGCCCCTCGGTTCTATTTCCCTTGGCATAAAAAGCTGAGACTGCTGGGGCGCTGGGTTCAGCAACCTTAGTTTCACCACTAGCCATCCCCATTGAAGGCTTGCCACCATCTTTGAACACTGCTTTGGAAGAGGTCCTTAAAAATAAGGGAATTACTGACTTTATCTCCTCACCAGCATCTAGGGTTAACCTATGGTGGCTTAGATGGTAAAGCATCTGCCTACAATGCGGGAGACCTAGGTTTGATCCCTGAGTTGGGAAGATCTCCTGGAGAAGGAAATGGCAACCCACTCCAGTACTCTTGCCTGGAAAATCCCATGGACAGAGGAGCCTGGTAGGCTACAGTCAATGGTGTCGCAAAGAGTCAAACACGACTGAGCAACTTCAGTTTTATGCTTCTATAACACTCAATGACAATCTCCTGTATCTCCTCTCTGTACAACTCATGTCTTCAATGTCCTTATGTTTTTATATGCAGGGGGAAAAAATCAGAAAAAAAAAAAACAAAACTGTCTTCCTGAAAATTTGATTCATTTGTGCAAAGATCTCTGAGGCAGGTAAATATTAGAGGCCTTGTTATGGAGCAATGGGAAAGACTCAGTGGTAGAAAAATTCAAAGAGAAAAAGAAAAGTCAGTATCTTTAAAAAATATCCTAATGCCATGGTGATTAAATGCTTAGGCAAGTTTGGGTTCAAATTCTGGCCCTGCTATTTGTAACTTGTATAATCTTGAGCAAAACACGTGGTCTCTTTTTTCCCCAACTTTTTATTAGTAGCCGAGAGTAGTTATTGTTGGCTTCCATGGATACTGCCACTTAGCTTTTTTTTTTTTTTGCTTCTTCTGTGAAATGGAGATAACAACAGTACTTTCATCCTGTGGTTGTTATAAGAATAAATGAGTTAATATTTATGAAAGGCTTAGAAGAACATACTACATAATAAGTACTATGTGGTTGTTAATTATAAATAAACACCTTAGAAAAATTAATCCATGCTTCAGTACTGGTTTAGTATAAGTTGTATGATCTGAAACCTACAAAAGGTAATTAAAAATAGCTAAATTCATATAGGAGGAAGTAAATAACTCCTCTCTAGTTAAACCAAAACTCAATTTCACAAATGTAGTGCCCACTTTAACACAGAGCCTTTAGGAAAATATTAAGTAGAAATATTTTGCAGAAATATATTGCAATATGGATGAAATACAGTTTCTTCCTATTGATAAGACCCAGCATTTTCCCTGTTGTAAAATAGTTACACATCTAATATATGCCACTTCAAAGAACCTCTAGGTATTGTTCAAATTTTTTCCTTTTTTCAAAATTTATTTTTAATTGAAGGATAATTGCTCCACAATATTATGTTGGCCCCCTGCCATATACAAACATGAATCAGCCACAGGCACACACATGCCAAATTTTTTATTGCATTAAAATTTGTATGTTTTTCCTATATAAAAAATATTAACTTAAAAATAGCAGAGGAACTATATTCAATATTTTGTAATAACCTATAATGGAAAAGAATTTTTAAAAGAATATAGATAAATACATATATATGTATAGCCAAATCAGTTTGCTGTACACCTAAAACTAATGTAATATTGTAAATCAACTATACTTTAATAACAAACTAGGCTTAATAGAACTACAAATCCTCAGATTGGATAAATGTGATTATTGAATTTTTAAAATATGTCCTTAATATAAAGGTCATATATGGCAAGCTCACAGCTAACATGATACTCAATGGGAAAAGGCTGAAAACATTTCCTCTAAGATTAGGAATAAGAGAGGCATGCCTGCTCTCATCACTTTTCTGCATCATAGTATTGGAAGTTCTAGCCACAGCAGTCAGAAAAATGGAAAAAGAAATCTGAATGGGAAAGGAAGAAGTATGACACTATATATAGAAAATCCTAAAGATCCCACCAAAAAACTATGAGAACTCATCAATGAATTCAGTAAGGCTTCAGGATACTAAATTAACATATGGAAATTTGATGGGTTTCTACACACGAACAGCAAATTATCAGAAAGAGAAATTAAGAAAACAACTTAGAATTGTATCAAACAGAATAAAATACCTAGGAATAAATCTAGGAGGAGGTAAAAGAGTTACTTGGCAAACTGTAAGACCCTGATGAAAGAAACTGAAGTTGACACAAACAAATGGAAAAATATATGGTGCTCCTGGATTGGAAGAATTAACATTGTTAAAATTACTGTATTACCTAAGAAAATCTACAGATTCTATGCAATTCCTAACAACCAAATTTCCTGACAAATTCCTGACATCTTTCACAGAACTGTCACACTTATATGGTCAATTAATCTGTGACAACGGAGGCAAGAATAAACAGTGGGGAAAAGACAGCCTCTTCAATAAAATAATCAAATGTTCTCATACCATATACAAAAATAAACTCAAAATGGATTAGAGACTTAAATGAAAGGCCTCAAATCACAAAACTTCTAGAACATAAGTAGTAGTCTCTTTGACATTGACCTGAGCAATATTTTTTGGATATATCTGCCTAGGCAAGAAAAACAAAAGCAAAGCTAAACAAGTGGGACTACATCAAGTTAAAAAGTTGTTTCACAGTGAAGAATACTAACCCATAAAATGAAAAGACCAGCTATGTGATAACAGGGTAATATCCAATGTACACAAAGAATTCTTCCAACTTAATGTCAATACAAACAAAAACAATTTAAAAATGGACAGAGGGAGTGAATAGGCATTTTTCCAAAGAGGATATGCAGATGACCAACAGACACTTCAAAAGATGTTCAGCAGCACTAAATATTGGAGAAATGAAAATCAAAACAAAATAAGGTATCACTTTACATCATTCAGAATGATTAATTATCAAAAAGACAGCATATAACAAGTGTTGTCGAGGATGTGGAAAAATGGGAGCCTAGTGTTCTGTTGGTGGGAATGTAAATTGGTGCAGGCACTACAGAAAACATTATGGAGTGTTCTCAAAAAATTAAAAATGGAACTACCATACTATCCAGCAATTCCACTTCTGGGTTTTTTTCTGAAGAAAACAAACAGATAAATTCTGAAAGATACATGCACATTGATGCTTAGTGCAGCATTATTTACAGTAGAAAAGATATGGAAGCAATCTAAAAGTTTATTGGTAGAGAATATGTAAAGAGATATTATATATATATATATATATGAGACAAAGGTGCAATATATATGTGTGTATATATGTATATATACAGTCCACTACACAGTGGGATATCACTCAGCCATAAAAAATGATAAAATCATGCTATTTGAGACAACATGGATGGACCTAGAGAGTATTATGCGAAGTGAAATAAGACAGAGAAAGACAGATGCCATATTACTACACTTACATGTGAAATCCAAAAAAACTAAACAGTTGAAGAAACATAACAAATCAGAACTAACAGATACAGAAAACAAACAACTGGTTACCAGAGGGGAGGTCAGATTAGAAATAGGTGAGGTTGATTAACAGGTACAAAAATCCAGTTACCAAAAAAAAAAAAAAATCACAGGGATGAAATGTACAGCGTGGAGAATATATTCAATAATATTGTAATATCTTTGAATGGTGACAGGTGGTAACTAGACATATCATGGTGGTCATTTTGTAATAGGTAGAACTAGCTAATCACTATGTTCTTATACTACATACCTGGAACTAACACATTGATGAGGGTAATTATATCTCAACTAAAAATAAACATGCAGACTCATGGAAAAAACACATCAACATGGTACTGATGGTTGTCTCTGGGGGAAGGATTATAAGCGGTCATTAATTTTTTCTTTATGCTTATTTGTATTTCTAGTTATATGCAATGAATATGTATTGTTTGTAAAATTAGAAAACAATAAATGCTACTAAAATAAAATTTTAAATACAAACATACCTACTAAAGAAAAGGTATCAAAAAAAGAAACAGCTGCCATCAGTTAAAATGGCTCACTACATACAAAAAGGGTATGAGATCAACTTTATTTTTTTTTTTTTCTTCAGCTAAGACAGCAAAAGAGATGATTTACTGTACACGTTACATTCAGCCACAACTGAGAAGAGGACTGGTCCACAGTTATCACAGGTCCAGGGCAAAGCACCAAACGGGACGGCTTTGATACGAGCGAGGTAGGTCTCTCAAAGGTGGTCAAGGCGAGCAGAATGGCCATAGATGTTCCAGATCCATTGAGAAGTTCTAGACAGTAGGCATGCAGTCCACAATTTGTACCAGCGTCCCTGGCCTCTGGCTTCCCTTGTTTCTGCTTCTGTGGCTTCCATGGGTGTACAAGTTTCCTTGGACCTCTGCCTCATCTTTCTTCTTTTGCGCTTCGGCCTGCGCATTCGCTTCTTCCTCCACTTCGCTCTCATGGCGCAGAGGTTTCTCAAAAGATGGCGCTAAGGCCGAGAGCTGAGATCAACTTTAAAAATCACATTTCATTTATTACCATTTCATGGAATTGATTTTCCGTCCTAAGAAATAAAGAAATTTTGTACCTGACCCCCCAGAAGACAACATGACTTGACTTTTTTTAAGGAAAATAAAAAAGAAAGCAGAAAATAAATCTTCCATGTTGAAAGAACAATGCATAGATTAAAATACAAATTTTAATATTTTCCTTTTTTATTAGTGAACACCTATTATAGGATTGCCTCAATTTTCTGAAACTCTTTACACTTATTTCCTCATAAATTATGCTTCTAGATATCAGTGACATTACACAACAAAATGTTTATGTCTGAACATACAAGAGCCAGTGTTACATTTGGAGACATATGCTGAAGTGATTGAGTATAAATTACCAAGATGTGAAACTGAGGCAATATTTAATGAACAAACTTGAAAATACAACATGTCAAGTTTAGAAATAGTCATTATAGAGGGTGATCCTTTGAACTTTCATTTCCACAAATGCAGTTCCAACATTTTTAACTTTACTGAAAGCCCCAAAAAGCAAAAAAAAAAAAAAAAAGCATCAGCCCATACTTGGTAGAGATCCAGTTGTTTTAGATTTGTTATTATGATATTGGAGGGAAATGTTTGAATTTTTCAGGGGATAGAATATACTGTCACATAGAATTGTAACTCTAAAACACTTTTAGATTGTCAGACTAGTGAGAGTTCATGAACATACAGCCTCTGTAGATACCTGGTAGCCGCTGGTCTTCAGTAGGACCTCAAACGTCCTAGTCATCTTAAAATTCTTAATAATTTTGGAACAAGGAGTCCCCATTTTCCTTTTGTACTAGATACCATGCTGTATATAGTCTATCCTTAGTGGAGGTCTCTTAACACCCCAGTTCTCTCTTTCACATATTATTGTATGTTCAATGGACATTCATTCCATTTATTTACCCTAAGATTATCTGCAAAGAATGTAAGTAGCAGCACCTGTCTTGCCATGTCCCTAGGTGATAGTAAATGGGCCACATGCTTTGGCCTCACTTCCCCTTTTGTCACCTGGGAACTATTTTGGTCAACAATGTCCTCTTCTTTATCTTTAGACCTATCCTCCTCCACATCATTTACTTTCAGCCAAAACCTGCCCATGTATCTTGCACATTTAGCAAAAAAGATGTATCTTTTATTTTTATCTATTTAGAAACCTACCAGTTTATAACCAAGAATCTGAATCACAGTATTTTTTTCTTCTTCACGAAAATAATACAAACACAGTAGAACAGTATAAAAATACATTAAAATATTTTTTAAAAATCTTTCATCATTTTACCATCAAGAGAAAAATGCTATCTAAAAATATTGTTTTTAAGAAAAAAGCGATCTATAGCAAAAAATTAAAAAATTTAAGTTAAATAAAAATATTATTTCTTTGCCTTATTCTAAGCATTTATCATGAAAGGTGTGATCCATGAGAAGACCAAAGGAGGCCTTCAAGACTCAGGGGGTCCATGAGGTCAAACTTCTGTTTATTACCAGTAGTTGCTACCTTCTTCACAATCATATCCTCAGAGGAATAAAATAACTTTTTATTCCATGCCTTGATGAAGCAGTGATTTCTATTTATTTTATCAAATCTTGACCTGCAAGCACATTTTTAAAAATATTCAGTGTGATGAAATGAGAAATATGTACAAAGCACTCCAGCACAGTAAAGTAAGCTAGCTGTCTTGAGGAAAAGCATTTGACCCATTATTTGAGCTATGAGCAGAACCAAATACTTTTATCACGGAGGTTCATGACTGACAAAAAACTATATTTATTCAGACTTGAGTATTTGTGAAACTTATTTTTTTTTCCAGAAATGAACATAGTGAAGTCATCACATTAAGGGAAACAATGGACATACTTGTGGTCAATGATAAAATTTAAACTTTCAATTGAAAAATCAGAATTGTAGAAAACACATTCCCACTACCATAAGCTTTATGGCTTCAGAGTAGTTAAAGACTATTCTGATGACACTGGTGGTGATATTAACAAATATGATTTTTGATACTGTATAATTAAATATGTTATTTGGGATATAGGCATGATTCAATGAAACAATATATATTCCAAGATCATGCACGGGTAAAAGAGTCTAATTCAAAAAACTCACTTTCAAAAATAGTGTAAAGTTATTTTTAGACACTCAAAAGTAAAATCTTTATTATGTGTGTGTGTGCACTCAGTCACTCAGTCTTACCCAACCCTTTCCAACTCTATGGACTGTGGCCCACCAGGCTCCTCTGTCCATGGGATTCTCCAGGCAAGAACCCTGGGGAGGGTTGCCATCTCCTCCAGGGGATATTTCTGACCTAGGGATCGAACCCTGGGTCTCTCACATCTCCTGCATTACTGGTAGATTCTTTACCACTGATCCACTGTGGAAGCTCTTATCATCTATAGATTCATGTTAAAAATAATTAAGAGACCTTGAATGAAATGGATGGGGTAAAACAGAGAAAGAAATTATGAAAAATAGGAAAAAGCAAGTTGATTAGTCTAAGTCAGCTTTGAGTGCAAAAAATATTTAGAAAAATAAATTGGTGAGATAAATTCAAGGCCAAAGTAAAATACTTGACTACAATAAGAGAGATAGTAGAAAATAATCATAGCACTATGAATCTTCTTAAGTATGTGGGAAAGCCAGAGTAGATATTCACATTATTAAGAAAATTTAATGGTTAGTTTGCATTTTAAAACTGTAAGAGCAGGGCTTCTCTGATGGCTCAGTAGTAAAGAATTTGCCTGCCAATGCAAGAGACAGAGCTTTGATCTCTGGTCTGGGAAGATCCCCCATGTCATGGAACAACTAAGCCCGTGCATCACAATTATTGAATCTGTGCTCTAGAACCAGGGGGCCACAACTCCTGAGCCCATGTGCCACAGCTACTGAAGCCTGAGCTCCCCAAAGCCCATGCTCTGCAAGGGAGACCACAGCAGTGAGAAGCCAGCACACCCCAACTAGACAGTAGCCCCCACACTCCACAGCTAGAGAGAAGTCTGCACAGCAACGAAGACCCAGCAGAGCCAAAAATAAATAGTTACTGGTAAAATATACATAAGAACAATAATAAAAAGATAAACAGAAAGCCCAAGTTTTATTATAGTAGAGAAGAAAACAAATTAACGAACATCAGATCATTGCAATGTAAGGCATGAAACAGGAAATGAAGAGGCAAAGAAAAGCAGGGTTAAATAACGCAAAATAAACCAAAGCCTCCTAGTAATCGTTGTATTAATCTAGGTTTTTCCAGAGAAACAGAACAAGATATATATATATACATATATACATATGTATATGTATATCTCGGTGTTGCAATTTGCAACTTACAGATTATAAAACGGGAGACTTAAAACCACTGAAAATGATATAAAAATAAACTGATACATAACAAGTATAAGAAGTAGCAGAAACTGGCTTCCTCCTCAGTTCAAAAGATTCATTTTAGAAAAATGGCTGCTAGACAACAGAAAGCACCATGGAAACCATATAAATCTTCAAACTGCCGCTGAATATCTGACCAAAGCCTGCTGAAACTAATCAGGCATAGATATTGGGAAACAAGGAGACTCTCCACTGCCTCAGTCAGCAAACAATTGGTGTCTACAGACCTTTCCATGTTCAAGGGAAAATAATCACACAAAAACAAATACCAAGATAAGGCCTGAATAAGAGTCATCTGGTTGACTAACATTTCTAAAAGTCTTGGTCTCAGAATTTATTCTGAAGCTACTAAAAGGTAAGAGACAAAGGCCTTGTCATAAAATATTTATTAGAAATTCTGACTTAAATGTTAACAATTATTTCTGTATTTCAGGATCTGTTGGTACCTGGAATATGCTGGTATTCATTGTGTATCTAGAACTGATGACTACTTTCTGAGAATTTCTTATGGAATTGGTATTTTCAGAGAGACTTTGAGAAATGCTCCTTAGAAATATCTTCATAAGGGAAATATAAGCTACATCTCTTATAAAAATATAAAAGCAAGCTTTTGAAACTTCAAAATGGGGAGGGGTCAATAGTTAAAAAGAGATCTGTGTTGAGATGAAAATATGGTTGCCCTATAAGTGCATTTATATTCTTCTGAACATTTTAGAAATTTCCAAAAAATTATTACAAGGCTTACTAAAAGGTAGAATTTTACCTAGTTGACTCTATGAAGCTAGCACAATGCTGGTACTAAAACCTTAGAAATATAGCAAAGTCAGAAATCAATCTAGCTTATAAATACAGAAGCAAGTATTTCTACTTAAATACTAGATCTGATTACATGAAACTTTAAATTTTCTATATAAAAAATATCCTAACTGTAATAAACATCTAAAAATATTTGCAATTACTTGCAAAAGTGTCAATATCCTTAATATTTAAGGATAAAATACTGTTCAAATAATCAAAGAAAAATTGAAAAAGAGGGAGAGATATACCGTTGGCATGACAACTAAAGGATCCCAAAGTTCATCAAAATTGAAGATTTTTTTCCCCCAGTGTTATAAAATTCTACACAACCTGATTCTGGAGAATTGTACACTGGAGTAAATTGGGAGATAAATTTAGGATATTCTCGTATGGTTGTCATGGTACCTGAAGCTATAAGACTTCACTTAGGCATCTTCTTCGTAGAGGTCAAATACTACCTCAAATAGTCAGGAAAGAAAAAGGGGGAAAAAATTGATAACCCCACCTTTGGCCAAAGCAAGTAATCAGTGTATATATGTGGGAAATGTAATCATGCAGGACTACAGTCTTGGGGAAAAGAATAACAACAATATCAACAAACATAAACATAAATGTCATGTTTAAAAAAGACACATCAAACAATAGCCTGAAGCTATTAAGGCAACTGGCAGCTCAGTCTGAGTAAAAGAAATACTGGGTTGGCCAAAATGTTCATTAGGTTGCTTTTCTGTAAGACAAAAGATGCAAAAGGGAATTCCTTTGTATGTACATAGAAGACCTGTGTGTTATTTTTTTCTTAAATGACAGAGAAAGGAAGCAAAAATAAAGTTCCAAAATTCCAGATACTCCAAATGCTAGAAACGTACTCTTCCAGAACACCCAGACATCCAAAAGTTAGCACAAAACATCAAAACCATCAATGGCATCCAAGTCGCTATGTCAGTATCTACATTAGAGGTAAGGGCTGGGTGGCTGAACAGGACAGAAAGACAGAGAAGAACTCTCTTCCTGATGGTTTGGGAACTGGACAGAAAATTAAGAGAGAAAACATTAATCAATGCAAAATGTCTAAAGCAAAGTCGTACCCCCAAATTTGTGTATACTATAGGATATGTGTGTGAGTGTGTATGAAACACAAAAAGGAACAAATATATGTAAAGGTAATAATGATATGAAGAAAATTTCACTTTGGGGAAAGAAAAAAAAGGAAACATCTCAAGAAACAATGGTGATTTTAAGGTAAGAAAAATTTGGACTCAATACAATGAACCAAATCAGTGAGCACACACATAGAAAATATGGAGTTAAACATATAATTTTTAACTAGAGTCTTCTGAGTGATGGAAATACAAACTTAAAATTTCATTTTCTTTTGCATAATTTTTACCTTCTGAAGTTTCTACAACTAATTTGTTAAGATTCTAATTAAACCAGTATTTATTTGAGTTTTCTATATGCCAGGTACTGTCGTAGACATTATGAATACATTGTAAGCACATTCAATATGTTCTCTGCCCTTCAGGCACTAATTCAATAGATAGAGATTACCAAGAATTAGAAAGGCATAATACAGTATGATAAAGTGTTATGATCATATTGATAGATAATTGTAAAAATAAGAGAAAATACCGTACAACTCCTTTAGGAGTTGGCTAGCAGAACACAACTCAGTGGAGAATACTTTATGTAAAGAAATAACTTATGATAAAGTGAGTGGGCATTTAAGTATTTAAGAAAGAAAGAAAGCAAATATAGATTTCCTAAATTGCTGTATTAAGAGATGATATCGAACTTTGTAAACAGAGAAATAGGATATTACCTGAAGGGGAATGTAACATTTGGAGAGAAACTTAAATTACAGAGATTGTGTGAGAGTTGTATTGATGACAAGAATAAGAGAGAGGGAGGAAGGGAGTGGGGGTGGAGACAGAGAGAATGGATCCTAACAGCATACAAACCCAGACAGCCTAGCTTTTCCATACTCAACTGCATTTCCTCACTTTCTAAAGACTCTCAGTGAAACCCAATGTCCGTTTTCCCTATTCTTGGGTCTCTTCTTACTGCCATTTTAGTTCATCAGCAAGCCATCCTTTGTGATTTGTTAGTGATCTGGAGTACAAAATATCTCTACAGTCTTTACCTTGTTAAATTAAAATGCTAATACCCCTCTTTATGGCACAGTGCTTACCTGTGAAAGTTACACATGAACACTGGGGATTCTAAATAAAAGAGCTAATCTCTTGTTTAGCTACATTGCACTTGTAAGATGTGAAAATATTCTGAATGAAGTGTATGTTCTCAAATTAGGTAATGAAAGAAAAAAACTGGGGAAAATAATATGTGAGCATTTTCAAAGTACTGTTTTTAACAAATACAGTCAAGAAAAAAATTATTTGAAAGCTAGGGTCTAGTTTTGAGAGCGAGAAGGAGTTTCTAATAACATCCCAAATCTACAATTTAAAATTCCAAAAGGAATTCTATGAAAGTGTTCACCGTCTGGTGATCTGGAGCTGACAAAAAACAATAAACACATCTTGTATCAAACACACTTCTCTCTCCTCTGGTTAGTAGGACATAAACACCAGTTGGTTAAATCCAGTCTCAGCTATTCTTTGAGAATGCAGAATGTAAACCAGGATTATGTGCACACTTGCAAAACCGCCCCAGGGGAGTGGAGTCATGGCAATGTGTGTGTCCTACAGTAGGTTCAAGTGTGGTTCCAGTAGTGGGGAACCAGAAACAGCAGAGAGGCTCTCATTCTACATTTATTATGTTCTGATGATATTGTATTTTAAATAAAGAGAGAAATTTTTTCTTCTAGAACTATTTCACTCATTTCTACCTGAGTATATCTTAGTCATATATTGAAGTTACTTCATTGAGTATAAATCTGCAGTGAGTATACTGTACTAAAGATGGTGAAGGAAGGAAGGGAGAAAGAAAGAAGGAAACCCATCTTACCCTCATAGTAATTCTTGCTTTCAAATACTGTTCATTATGATTCTTTTTATTTAAATAACACCCTTGAGAAATTATAATTCTGAGATTCTAGAATAATTTGCATTTTTTGTGGTTAAACAGACCAGTGTGAACTCTTTACATAATCCACGAAGGACTTCATAACCAAGATGCAAACAGCCAAGTTGTACTTGATCATTAAACAGAGTTTCAGCTGTGGCTTGTAGGCTCTTATAAACTAATCCTCACAAAAACAGCCCTTACTGAAAGCTCATTTGTGATTCTTGGGGACAGAATGCATTGAACTGGCTTTGCTGTTTCATGAAAACACTCTTCTTACTTCTTCAATAGTCTCTGTCACACATTCATTTCCCGTATATGAACATAAAGCTATTTAATATACCAATTCTCTGGAAGCTGTTTATGCAGTCATAAAGTCAGTGAAATGTGCAAACTCTTCAGTGGAAACTGTCTCCTGGCCTAAGAGGCCTGATCAATGAACCATCCCACCTCCCACCGCCCACACCAGCCTCATTTCTATCCTCCTCTGCACTTAGCATCTGAGGTCATGCTGGTCTTCGGTCATTTCCATCCCTTTCTCTCACCCAGCACATCCTCATCTCTTGTCCCCTCTGCCTGAGGGCAGCATGTCTGACTTCTGATTTACTGCTGCTGCTGCTAAGTCACTTCAGTCGTGTCCGACTCTGTGCGACCCCACAGACGGCAGTCCACCAGGCTCCCCATCCCTGGGATTCTCCAGGCAAGAACACTGGAGTGGGTTGCCATTTCCTTCTCCAATGCATGAAAGTTAAAAGGGAAAGTGAAGTCGCTCAGTCATGTCCCACTCTTAGCGACCCCATGGACTGCAGCCTACCAGGATCCTCCATCCATGGGATTTCCCAGGCAGGAGTACTGGAGTGGGGTGCCATTGCCTTCTCCTCTGATTAACCTCAGTTTGTATGTCAGTACTGCAAAGACACTGCCCTTGATCACTCAACAGAAATTAAGACTTCCTAAGCATCAAAGAGGTGTTCCCAGGTGACTCAGTGGAAAGCAACCTGTCTGTCGATGCAGAAGACATGTGTTCGATCCCTGGTCCACGAAGATCCCCTGGAGAAGGAAATGGCAACCCACTCCAGTATTCTTGCCTGGGAAATCACGTGGACAGAGGAAGTTGGTGAGCTACAGTCCATGGGGTTACAAAAGACCAACTAAACAACAGCAAAGCTTAACAAAACTCACAAGAAGAAGTAACTATTCTACTTATTTCTTTCTACCTGCTTTCTTGTTTATTGCATACCCCCCTCTCTAAAATAGGAGCTTGACTGATATCCATGTTATTATCTTAATTATCTTAACTATCTTTTTTACCATTTCATCCGGCATATAGTACCATATTTGGAGGAGCAGGGGTTCACAGAAAATATTTTTTAGAATGCTTAAATCAATGTTCCTACACGAATCAAGTGAACAAAGTGTCTGAGGCTCTTTTAATAGGCTTAAGCAAATGTATCTCCATGGACAGAGGAGACAGGTGGGCTACAGTCCGTTGGGTCGCAAAGAGTCGGACACTACTGAGTGATTAAGCACAAGCAAATGTAAATAACTTGATGGCATCATTGTACACAGTTCCGCTAAGAGACAATAATGACTGTAAAGATGAAAAAGAGGTCTCTTGAGTTTATATTATTGGTTTGGTAAATAAAATACTTGTGGAAAAATGTTAAAAGCTATTCTGGATCTCTTCACCATGAAAGAATAAATGAAGGTAAAGTACCAATATTTTCCCAGCATGTAGGTTTTCTCAGTGCAACTGGAAAAAGTTTGAAGTTACTCAAAATCTGGCTAGCTGAATTTGCTAGTCTGTATATGTAACAATCACACAGGATCTTCATACACCTGTCTTTTCAAACATGGACTGAAGAAGACTGGAATGACTGAAACTTTCATTCCTATTCCTCTACATATATATTTTGAATATAGAGACAGTTATACTGTAACCCCCCAAAATAAATATTTTTGGAATACTGTATTCCATTATAGTTGTGACCTATTTTATGTCAATTTTAGATATTTTGCATGTTAAGAAGAAGTAAGATTTCCTCACTTAGTGATGAATTAGTTCTAATTCAGATTGTTTATTTCTGAAAGCTCTTTAATTGTAATTATGAGAGGCACAAAGGAGCAGAAGTCTGTAAACTGGCAGGATAGAAAAAGATTCCCATGTAAAAATGAAAATGAAACATTGTTCGTTGGAAAAAGAATAAACAAGAGACAACTAGGGATAAAAAATTTATGAATGTAAAATAGAACAAAGAGGGTTTTGTCTTCCCAGGAAGGTCAATGGTGCTCCAGTTTATAGTAAAATTAAAAAATAAAGATAGACAGATAGATAAAATAAATGACTGTGACATTAGGTAACAAGAATTTAATTTAAATTTTAGTATTCTAACTGTAAAACAAAAATCAGATAACCATTGTTGGTATCCCAATCTAAGTTTTGAAATTTTACTGAATTGTGAAATCCAAAAATCTAGGAGCAAAATGACGCTAAAATAGATCATAAATGATAACTGAAGCAGAAGTATCCAGGAGTTGTATCAGGAGAAGATGCCAGATAACATCAAATTAGCAGATTGTCCAACTATTTAATCATCCTTAAATTCGATAATAGACTATCAAGGTGAAATCTGATAACTTGGGAGAGGCACTTTACCCAAGTTTGTTTTCCAACCATTAAATTACTGTTGGACTACTGGAGCTAACGAGATTGTCCATAGGATTTCCCAGGCAAGAATACTGGGGTGGGTTGCTATTGCATCCTCCAGGGGATCTTCCCAACTCAGGGGTTGATCGAACTCACATCTCTTGTTTCTCTTGCATTGACAGGCAGATTCTTTACTACTGAGCCACCTGGGAAGCACCCCAAAAGAAAAGCACTGCTTTTCATATATTCCAGAAATTTTTGGAAGGGAAATATTCTAAACTTGAAATCCTTTACATACTAATGCTAAAAAAACTTCAGATAAAATTGAAATAACATAAATATAACCTTGCTTAAAAGGTGATGTTTCCAATTTGTTTATAAACATTTCTCCAGACTTACTCATAAATATAAGACTTTTATAATTCATTAAATATTATTTATAACTTTGCTAATTAATATTTATAGATCAAAGGAGAAAATAGAAAATTAGACTTATAATGTGTTCTTGAAAGTTTGAATTTTCGTATTTTTAAAGGACACATTTTGTTGAAGAACAAAATTGCTGCTGCTGCTGCTAAGTCACTTCAGTCAGGTCTGACTCTGTGCAACCCCAGAGATGGCAGCCCACCAGACTCCACTGTCCCTGGGATTTTCCAGGCAAGGATACTGGAGTGGGTTGCCATTTCCTTCTCCAGACGAATAAAATTAAAGTTTTGAAAATTTGAATATTTAAAATCTGAATCCCTAAATCAGCCATATTCAGGTGACTTAACAAAAATGTCACTTAAAGAGATTAATTAATGATTTAAAATGCCTAGTTAAATAAACAGACATCTGAGTGAGCTTCTTTGGCATTTAATCAAAGATAAAAGGGAAAGAAAGGAAGGAAACCAGAAAGGAAGGGAGAGAGGGAGGGAAGGAGGACAGAAGGAACTTAATAAAGACACTCTGGAGCAACAATAAGTGAATTTTGGGGAAAAAGAAGTATTTGTTCAAATAAGTATAAGTATGTATCTGCATTCGCTTTGTGTGAATAATATGTGCTCACTAAAACTTGAAGAATGTTTGACATCACACTTGAAAATGAAAATTTATTTTCATTTAAATAAAATGAAATAAATTTTATTATAAAATGAATAAGTTTCATTCATTTCATTTAAATTTCATTAAAATAAGAATATTTTATTATAAAGCCATTTCTGCAAGTTTGTACATTAGGGGAAATCAAGTTGTTTTTTTCTTTGATAATGGCAGTTATGGAGTCATTGGTAATTCTTGAGCTAAGAGATATAAATACATCAGCAGATTAATAAAAAATTTGCAAACCAGACATAATCAGTCTCATCATGGTGGTAGGGAGAAGAGGTGATGACCTAGTTAGGCTAGTCTCCTCATATAAATATGTTCTCAAATTTAGACTCAATATCATATAAAAACGAGTTTATTTTACTTGATGTTATAAAAGGAAAGTAATGAGAACAGCCAGTGGATTTTCAGAATAAATGATAAATATAAAAATGTAAGGACATATATAGAAGACAATATTAGAATTTAGAGGAGAGATCATGAAGTCATACATGTGAGTTGCACACAAACAGGTGATCTGAAACTGTGAAAGTTGACAAGGCTTTGAGAAGAAAAGTTTATAAGAGGAAGAACAGAGTGACAAGTGACCTCCAAGGAGTATACCTGTTTAGGTGGCAAAAAGAAGAGATGAAATTGAACAGTGAGGCATGAAAATCAATAAAGCAAAGTTTCACAGAAGTCAAGACTATCCTGTAAACACCATGAATTGCCTTTGGCTAAGAGAAAATATATACAGCCCAACTCAGCTCTATCCTTACATTTATTGCTAATTTAAGTATCATCCTTAGACACCATGACCAGTAATCAAATTGAAATGGGCAATTGCTGATTTATTCTCCAGTTTTTTTATGAAGATAATTAATTATACTAGGCCTTGGGATCATCTTTCTGATTCCTCCTGAGGTTTCCCTGGTGGCTCAGACAGTCAAGAATCTGCCTACAGTGCAAGAGACCCAGGTTAGATCCCTGGGTTGGGAAGATCACCCAGAGAAGGGAATGGCAACCCACTATAGTATTCTTGCCTGAAAAAATCCCACAGACAGAGGAGCCTGGTGGGCTACAGTCCATGGGGTCACAGAGTCGGACACAACTGAGCGACTAACACTTCTGAGTCCTCCAAGGAAATATACTGGAGTATAATTGCCTTACAATGTTGTTAGTTTCTGCTGTCAGTGAAGTGAGCCAGCTATATGTGTAAATATATCCCCTCCCTCTTAAGCCTCCCTTCCCACTGCCCTCATCCCACCCCTCTTGGTCATCACAGAGCACCGAGCTAAGCTCCCTGTAATTTATACCATTTTCCCACTAGCTACATATTTTACACATAGCAGTGTATTACACGCCAAAAGTGAGAGGCCGATGTAGAGAATGAATATGGACACAGGTAGGGAAAGGAGGCGGTGGACGAATCGGGAGTCCCTTGCATTTTAAAACACCGCCTTAACTAAGAAATGGTGACTTGGTCTCTAGCTTGTTTCTAAATAGCTATACCAATCAGCACTCTCAGAAGAGCAGAGAAGGTAGACAACGTGTACAGACCCAAGGGAGGGCGACAGTCACTGGAAACACAAGAGGAAATCCGACAGGCGGGCAGAAATGCACAGTGCTTTGAGCCCCGGTAAGACAGCTTTCTTCACGCGTGTCCCACAGCCTGTTTCCCTCTCCCACCATCTGTCTTGGCACAGAGAGCTCTAAGGGCAACTCGCCATCTAACCCCTTTACTCCATGAGCAGAATTCCCAACATTAATTTGGTTCCTTTTATTGTCTGCTCCTTGAACGGAAGCCAAATGAGCCATTCGCTGCAGGTGGTTATCAGTCAATACTTGCAACTAAGATCCAAACCAGTGTTCCCACAGAAACACATCACATTATTAAAAGCAATGCAGAAAGTGTTTGTTTGTTTTTTTTTAATTCAGGGATGCCAACAAACTAAGGAACTGAAAGGAACTCTAAAAAGGTTTCAGAAGATAAATGAGTCTTTAACAGTCCTAATTTCCAAAAGTTAGCTTGAGTCATTTAAATGCTCTCCTTTTTTTTCTCCTCAAGGAAAGCATTTACAAGGAATAAGAGGGTTTTTTAATTTTTTTAAGAAAAATTTCTGGGTACCTACTCCAGAGACAGACCATGTTTTAGACAATGGAGATAAAGCAATGTGCATGACATAACCCCTACTTAATGGAGCTTAAATTCTGGAGTTTTAGGAAGAGAGAAACTAGACAAACATCTACAGATTATTATACATAGTGTTATGTAGTATTTACATATTAAATGCTATGAAGAAAATAGAATAGGATAGAGAGATATGGAGTGACTAAAAAGGTGGTTCAGGGGGTGTTATTTTCGTGAGTAAAGACCTCTTTAAGGAACCAGCATCTGAAATAAAATATAAGCAATGGAAATGATCCAGCTATCTAAGAATCTAGGAGGACAATTTTGAACATGGAAGAAGCAACTGGAAGCCCCGAGATAGCACAGAACCACAAAAATATAAACTGTCTGTCTGGGCTAAATGTGCAACAGAAGAATGGGAAAGATGATGCTGGGAAGCAGGTCAGGGTGGAACTATTTAGAGCCTGACAGGCCATGCGAAGAAGCATATCTGTTACTTAATTTTCCCTGGTGGCTTAAATGCTAAAGAATCTGTCTGCAATGCAGGAGACCTGGGTTCGATCCTTGGGTAGAGAAGATGCCCTGGAGAAGGTAATGGCCACCCACTCCAGTCTTCTTGCCTGGAGAATCCCGTGAACAGAGGAGCCTGGTGAGATACACTCCAGGGGGTTACAAAGAGTTGGGCACAACTATGTGACTAACACTTTCACTTTTCACTTTTTCAGACGAAGAGAAACCCTCGACCGGTTCTCAACAAAGAAAAGACGCAAATAGACCTACCCAGGTTCTACATGGTGCCATCACTGCGGGAGAGCAGAGCTCCCACCAGTCTTGCCCCACATCACTGTGAGGAATGATGGTGCTGCCTTCCCTGAGAAAAAGCCAGGAATGAAAAAATACACCTTTATCCTCAATAAGTCAAGAAGTTCTACCGGGAGAAGAATTTTTCTCTACAAGTGAGCGCTGATTTCCACTGGGCTCCTGATGAGATCTTTGTTAAGTGAAACATATTTCCTCAACTCTTACTCCTGACCACTTCTCCTCTCCCCATCATTTTATCTAGAAGCAATAACAATGTCCAAAGATGTGCAGTTCTAGCAGGAGTGATTGTGCACACATTCTCGAGCAGGAGAGTTTTGGAGTCATTCAGAAATTACAGCCACAGCTTTGAACCAAAGAGAAATGGATATGGCAGCTCTCAGCAAACAATAATGCATCATGCAAGTAAACATGAGCACCGGGAGGAGAATACCAAACATGTGGAAACCAGGACAACCACCTGCAGTAAGTTTCTGCTTCTCATCACCTGGCCCATTGAGTCTCTATGTGTGAGCAAGTATCACAAAAAGATGTTTGGTGCTGCCACGACAATAAATTTATCAAAGTTAGACTCATTGAACTCTGTGAATTATTTCCCAAAATATAAACCTCGATCTGGAAAGAGTTGTCTTCACCTGAGGCATTTCCGTGAAAATAAATTCAATATTACATAAAACAGACAATGGACATAATCAGTGGCTAGGCTGATATGTGATTTTTCATAACTTTCAGAAGATACTTATGATATGCAAAAATGCATTCTCTTATTTGTCATTATTATACTGAAATGTACTGAACAACCCTGATGTAAATATTGAATCAGCTACTTGCTCTTTAACACACTGGTACAAAGTCATTTCTCCAAAATTAGAGGAAAATTAAAACTCCATGACAGAGTAACTCTGGAATGTCCCACTGATGTTAAGTTACTATTTAGGTTAAAATATCAGTTTCAATGACTATGGAAAAATTGCAAAGCATTTTTTTCTATTTACACTTATCAGACAAATAAAGCCAAAGTAGGGACACAATTTCCCCCTTGGCTCTGGTTAGCCTGGTACATAGAAAATATAAGGATAATTTCTCAAGGTTATCAGAGCCGATAGACATACTGACTTGCTCGTTCTGCAGGGGTACAGATCCAGTTGGCTTGCAGAGATACTGTGAAAGCCTATCTGCTAGATGAATATACCTCTTCTGTTTTTGTTTGCTGGCTAAGCACATAGATCAAAAAGGTGGCATGTCTTTATGAGGCCAAAATTAGGTCCTGTTTCTCATCTTGAATGAGTCAAACTTTATGGTGACAAATAGTCTATAATCGAAGTGGATCAAATCCAAAAGTTTACATTCTCCTAGGTATGTCAAAGTTGGATATGTCTCTGTTGTTACTCAAAACCAAAGAAAATATAGCTTTGGAAAGGTATAGAAACTGAGTGTTCTATATAATACCCAGATAGGAACAGCTTTTTGTTTCCCCTCTATGAAATATTTAAATTGAATATGAATTTAAGAATCCATAATGAATGAAATGGTCTTCCATACTGGAGTACATAAAATTATTAATTTACCATGAAAGTTAAAAGTTGAAATGGAATCTGGTTGAAGTATGTTTGCACAAAATGTTAATAAAATGAGAAAAAATTATTTACTAATTTATTAAATGCATGTAATTTCAAGGCACTCATGAACACTTGAATAAGGTAGTTTAAAACAAAAGACAATATTTTTTCTTTATTTTCTTAAAATATATAGGATAAAAAAACATAATAGCTATTCCTATGGCACTAAGTATTCGAAAACTTTTTAAAATATGCATGTGTGTAGAAGAATGATAATTATATTTTCATTCTAGCTCTCTTACTTTCTGGAATATCTATCAATATAGGACATAGTGGAATAACTCCTCTCCAGATGCTTCTTTCTAAAGTCAAAGTTCTTTCTGAACCCAGAGTTCCAAGGTAACTCCAAGTAACTGGTTCAAATGACATTGCAAGTAACTCATTCAAGTGATGACTGAACTTGACACTGCTCACTGATATTAGAGCTTTGCAGTCAAGAGAAGGGCTCTGTAGTCAAGACTATCTGGATAGAATCTTGGCTCAGTCTCTCACAGACCTTTGACCAGTTATTTGAACTTTGATTCCCTCAACTTATTAAAATGCAAATGTTAGTATTAATCACCTTTGAGGATAGATATGATGATTAAAAGACCTAAGATTCACAGAATTGTTTAGTGATGGTGGTAGTAAAGGGGGTAGTAGTGATGGAGGGAGAGGAGAGTTTTGTCAATCCCTAGAGACACAAACAATGGATATGCAGGTTGGATCCAATTATTGTTAGTCAATCCTGAACACCTATACACATAAAGATACAGTTGTCTCTTGAACAACAGGGGTTTGAGCTTCAGGGGCTCACTTATATGCAGATATTTTTCAAGAACTAACACAATACTACATGATTTGCTAGTAGTTGATTGAATCTCTGAACACAGAGCCCTTATTTGGAGGTCTGACTATAATGTTATATGTAGAGTTTCAACTGTAGAGGGGTTACCATTCCTAACACCCTATGGTTCAAGGGTCAATTGTAAGAATAAAACACTTGCATACACACCCACATACATACAATCATTGGAGATACATATGTCTCCAATAATATGTATTTATTTGTATCATGATACACATATATTTCAAACTTTGCAATACTCAGGTTGATATCCTCTCTTTGATATCACTATGTAACCTCCAACATCAAGTGATAAATATGTAAGAATATGCACACTCAATTTAATCTCCAGGGGGAACTGGTCAAATATTAATTAATATCACTGTCTTTAGATGAAGTAGATATTAAAATGATACTTTGCCAAATCTAGTATTTTTGTGGTTCTTTGCCTCCTACTTCTTAGAGAAAATACCCATCATCAAAAAGGAACCCCTTCAGATATCCCATCATGAAATTTAAAGCCTTGGTTAAATCTACAACCTTCCTTTTCCTCCTTCTGCCATAATTTGTTAGGTGTTTATTCTATGCACAGTTAATTTCTCTTTCTTGACTCTAGATCCTGCCTTCTCCTACCTTCACAGTTATTTCAGTTTATATTCCATCTATGGCTACTACTATATTTTCACACTCTCTCTATAGCCCCTTTCCATCATCACTGAAATGAAATTGTTTCAGGTCTTCCCCAGTATAACAAACAAACATAAAATAAATGATCTCTTTAAACTAGCTCTTTTCTTCTAGTTATTACACTGGCTCTCTCCACACCTTCAAGAACAAACTTCTTAAACCAAGTTATCTGCAAGCTCTGGCTACAGGTTCCATCTTGAACTAAGAAATCCTTCCTACAGTGCAGTTGAGCTCTCACCCCAAGCATCCACCACAAGCGACCTTGCAAAGGACAAAAGACTGTGCTGGGACAGTTAATAACATACAGTGCTTGTTTTCTCAGGGCTATTTTATGCTGTGCACTGTCCTAGTCTTCTGAAAATTCTCTCTTCTAACCATACCGCTTATGTGATTTTTCCTCCTCTATCTTCCATCAATCCTTCTCAAGATTTTTTGACACTTATTATCTATCAACCCATTAAATGTTAGTTTTCTCCTCAGCCATCATCTCTCTAAATACACACACACACACATATTTACAATTTAAGCTTACTATGTTTTAAGTTTGTACATTCAGTAAATTTCCGTATGTGGGGCTGCCGGGGCTGGTAGGCAGCCGGGACCTGGGTTTCGGTTTCCCCTGAAATGGTGGGATTCCCCACCCCCAATGGGCCACCTGGAGCCAGCCAATCAACAGGCGCCCAAAAGGGAACAAAGGGAACATGAGGGAAAGCGGAAAAGCCTGGGAACGCCTAAGTTTGAACAAAAGCCCGCAAAAGTTTGTACCAATAAAATTGCTTTGCAAACATGTAACCAATCCGCTTAAGCCAGCTACCAACTGCTTATGTTCACCCTATAAATTTATGTAACAGCTGGGGCTCGGGGCTTTTCTGACCCTGCACCACTGCGTTGGTTGCGGCAGGAGCCCTGGATCGAGTCAGTAATAAACTTCCCTTTTTCTGCAAGTTGCATTGTCTTGGAAGCCTTCTCTCTTCCCGCGCGGGGATTCGGACATCGGGCAAAACACCGTACATCCTCACCTGTAGGGAGGTCTCATAGTGCTTTGAACTCAACATATTCCAAACTGAACTGTTCATTCCCTTCCATCAGATCAATCCCCAACAAAAGCTCTTTTTTTACGTTTTTACTGCAGAGTTCTGCCTCAGAAGTCTGATCACCTAAGAGAAAATCCTGGAAAACCTCATCAGCACCTCCTCCTGATACCAAGTCAGTTGTCTGATCTTCAGTTTAGTTCAGTCACTGAGTCGTGCCCAACTTTTTGCAAGCCCATGGACTGAAGCACACCAGGCTTCCCTGTCCATCACCAACTCCTGGAGTTTGCTCAAACTCATGTCCATCGAGTCGGTGATGCCATCCAACCATCTCATCCTCTGTCATTCCCCTCTCCTCCTGCCTTCAATCTTTCTCAGCATCAGGGTCTTTCCTAATAAGTCAGCCCTTCACGTCAGATACTTCAGGTCAAATACTGGGGTTTCAGCTTCAGAATCAGTCCTTCCAATGAATATTCAGGACTGATTTCCTTTAAGATTGACTGATTTGATATCCTTGCTGTCCAAGGGAATCTCAAGAGTCTTCTCCAACACCACAGTTCAAAGGCATCAATTCTTCGGCACTAAGCTTTCTTTATTGTCCAACTCACACATCCATACGTGACTACTAGAAAAACCATAGCTTTGACTAAATAGACTTTGTTGGTAAAGTAATGTCTCTCCTTTTTAATATGCTGTCTAGGTTTGTCATAGCTTTTCTTTCAAGGAGCAAGTGCCTTTTAATTTCATCGCTGTGGTCACCACCAACAGTGATTTTGGAGCCCAAGAAAATAAAGTCTGTCACTGTTTCCACTTTTCCACCCTTCTATTTGCTATGAAATGATAGGACAGGATGACATGATAGTTTTTTGAATGTTGAACTTTAAGCCAGCTGTTTCACTTTCCTCCTTCATTTTCATTAAGAGCCTCTTTAGTTCTTCTTCACTTCTGCCATAAGGGTGGTGTCGTCTGTATATCTGAGGTTATTGATATTTCTCCCTGCAATCTTGATTCCAGCTTGTGCTTCATCCAGCCTGATGTTTCCCATGATATATTCTTCATATAAGTTAAATAAGCAGGGTTACAATATACAGCCTTCATGTACTCCTTTTCCAATTTGGAATCAGTTTTTTGTTCCATGTCTGATTCTAACTGTTGTTTCTTGACCTGCATACAGATTTCTCAAGAGGTGGAAGAATTTTCCATAGTTTGCTGTGATCCACATAGTCAAAGGCTTTAGCGTAGTCAATGAAGCAGAAGTAGATATTTTTCTGGAATTCGGTTGCTTTTTCCATAATCCAATAGGTGTTGGCAATTTGATCACTGGTTCCTCTGCTTTTTCAAAATCCAGCTTGAATATCTGGAAGTTCTCAGTTCACATGCTGTTGAAGACTAGTTTGGAGAATTTTGAGCACTACTTTGCTAGCATGTGAGACGAGTGCAATTGTGTAGCAGTTTGAACATTCTTTGGCATTACCTTTCTTTAGGCTTGGAATGAAAACTGACCGTTTGCAGTCCTGTGGCCACTGCTGAGTTTTTCAAATTTGCTGGCATATTGAGTGCAGCACTTTCACAGCATCATCTTTTAGGATTTGAAATAGCTCAACTGGAATTCCATCACCTCCACTAACTTTGCTCGTAGTGATGCTTCCTAAGGCCCACTTGACTTCACACTCCAGGTTGTCTGGCTCTAGGTGGGTGATCACACCATTGTCATTATCTGTGTCATTAAGATCATTTCTGTATAGTTCTTCTGTTTATAGTTGCCATGTCTACAAATATCTTCTGCTTCTGTTAGGTCCATACTGTTTCTTCCTTTACTATGCCCATGTTTGCATGAAATGTTCCCTTAGTATCTCTAATTTTCTTGAAGAGATCTCTAGTCTTTCCCATTCTATCGTTTTCATCTTTTTCTTTGTACTGATCACTTAGGAAGGCTTTCTTGTCTCTCGTTGTTATTCTTTGGAACTCTACATTCAGATGAATATGTCTTTCTATTTCTCCTTTGCCTTTCACTTCTCTTCTTTCCTCGGCCATTTGTAAGATTTCCTCAGACAACCAGTTTGCATTTTTGCATTTATTTTGGGGGGAATGATTTTGATGACCACCTCCTATACAAATCACGAACCTCCATCCATAGATCTTCAGGCACTCTATCAGATCTAATCCCTTGAATCTGTTTGTTGGATCTTGGCAGTTGCAATTGCTATTCAACTCTTTTCTGTCCCTAGGTTCTATATTAATCTGGACTTCCATTATTTCCCTTCCACTGCATGCCCAAAATATCTCCTATTACACATTCTGTACCCTCGCAATAGATTTCTCATATTGCAGCCAAAGTCTCCTTCCCTAACACAGCATTGCCCTGTATAAGACTTGAAAGACCCCCATGACTTCTGACTGCTGAACTATAACTAAATGTCCTTAGATAGCTTCCAAAGTCCTCTGCCATCTCAGTTCTACCTACTTCTTCACTCCTCCTTTGTCAACACCTTCCCTGTGCTCTATCCTTCAACAATATTGAGTTTCCTTATATTCTTCATGTCTGTGTTCTTTTTTGCCTCTAGGCCACTTCATCACTATCTGCACCCTCTTACTCATTCTTTCTCTCTTCACCTGGAGAAGGGATTCTCATGTTGGCAAGACTGAGCATAAATGTGACCTCTGCCAAAAGGCCTTCTCTGACCTCTGCTCTTGAAAATGCTTTCCTTCTGTGTGTGCCTACAGTCCCCACATTATTATATTTACTTGTTGAACTGATGATCTGCCTTGCTAGTCTGTCCCCTCCAGTGTTACTTATTTTGCAGGGTCATGTCAGTCTTTTCACTGCTCTATGCTTAGCACTGACTCATGGCATGGATAATTTAACCATTATCAGGAAAATAAAAAAGTGAGTACAATCACTGTTAAATGATATACATTAAAGAAAGTTTCATATGATTAAAAATGAAAATTAAGAAGGTGACTGGATTCTTATATATCATGATTACTAAAATTATGAAGGATTGATAGTAACCAAATCCTTCTAAAAATATCTACTAATGTCAATAAAAGTATTCTAATTTGGAACTATGTTTATGTGAAGTAGTTCATTGTTCCCAACATAAATAAATAAGAAGTGACTGACAGTAAAGCAAGAAGCAAACATAATTTGATGTAGCACTTTTATGAACCACCTGAAGGAAGCAACAATTAGAACTGGACATGGAACAACAGATTGGTTCCAAATAGGAAAAGGAGTATGTCAAGGCTGTATATTGTCACCCTGCTTATTACATCATGAGAAACACTGGGCTGGAGGAAGCACAGGCTGGAATCAAGATTGCTGGGAGAAATATCAATAACCTCAGATACACAGATGACACCACCCTTATGGCAGAAAGTGAAGAAGAAGTAAAGAGCCTCTTGATGAAAGTGAAAGAGGAGAATGAAAAAGTTGGCTTAAAGCTCACCATTCAGAAAACTAATATCATGGCATCCGGTCCCATCACTTCATGGCAAACAGATGGGGAAACAGTGGAAACAGTGGCTGGGCTCCAAAATCACTGCAGATGGTGATTGCAGCCACAAAATTAAAAGATGCTTACTGCTTGGAAGGAAAGTTATGACCAACCTAGACAGCATATTAAAAAGCAGAGACATTACTTTGCCAACAAAGGTCTGTCTAGTCAAGGCTATGGTTTTTCCAGGAGTCATGTATGGATGTGTGAGTTGGACAATAAAGAAAGCTTAGTGCCAAAGAATTGATGCTTTTGAACTGTGGTGTTGGAGAAGACTCTTGAGAGTCCCTTGGACTTCAAGGAGATCCAACCAGTCCATCCTGAAGGAGATCAGTCTTGAATGTTCATTGGAAGAACTCCTGTTGAAGCTCAAACTCCCATACTTCGGCCACCTGATGCAAAGAGCTGACTCATTTGGAAAGACCCTGATGCTGGGAAAGACTGAGGGCAGGAGGAGAAAGGGATGACAGAGGATGAGATGGTTGGATGGCATCACCGACTCGATGGACATGGGTTTTGGTGGACTCCGGGAGTTGGTGATGGACAGGGAGGCCTGGTATGCTGTGGTTCATGGGGTCACAAAGAGTTGGACACAACTGAGCAACTGAACTGAACTGAACAGAACCACTAAAGGAAGAAATGTCCTAAAAAGTAAAACCCATGAAAAGCAGCAATTACTTTTTGTGTGGTGACTTTAAAAATAATTTGTAAATAGCATATTTCAAAATGCTCTCAATTTATTAAACTGTTTGGTCACTGAGTAGAACTTTAACAAATGTTTCTCTGACTGTAGGTTTATCTATAATAATATAAAGTGTGTTGTCTTAGAAATCAACTTTATTTACATAAACATAGTCTTAGTTTTAAAATTATCAATTTTAAAATATACTCAGCTGTTTCTGTGTCTTATAATTTTACTAAAATAAATTTTTTCAGCCACTTAGAATTTATATCTTATCTTCAATTATCACATTGCTATGTTTTCCATCCTAGCATATTCGACCATTAACCTCTAATTGACATTATTTCCCTATACTTGTGTTCTCTCCACTAGTTGTTAAACTCTCAGTGTCTTCAGTGTCTATGTGCTTCATCTTTGGAATTTACAAAACAATTTATGTGTGTACATGTAACACATATTTACCACAGTGAACTGATAAAAATGTGCTAGTGAAAATGCAATGGTAAAAAAGAACCAGCGCAGTCAAACTTTGTAGTAAAATTCATTTGTAAATAGGAGGTTTCCTGGATTTCCAGAGGTAGAAAACATAGCCTTGAGTTCAAGTTTTTATGTGTAGCATCAGAACTGAAGAATATCTCTATTTTTATGTGGAGAGAATAAACACTTAAAAAAAAAAATCCTCTAAACAAAACCAGACTCCAAATGTCCATGTCTCTCATATAAAAGTTAGCTTCAGATCAATAAACATTTTATTGAGTATTTAACCATTATATGCACCAGGTGCTGACGTAGACCCCAGGGACACATCAGTGAGTAGTATGCAGAAGCAAATATCATAATAGACAGGCCGACCATATTTTGACTGCATTCATGTGTTAGCCATTATTCCCAGCAGGGCGTCTGACCCTTGGAGCTGAAGAACAGAAGCTGGTCTATATTTTTGCCTGGCAAAAATTTAGTATCTGCATTTCTCTATCTCTCCACTACCATATATCTCTTCCCTTCCCCTATTTCTCTAAAAAGCTTCATGAAGATTTGATAAACTCTAGCAAATTTATACAACTAAAATACACAAGGACATCTGAGGACTGCTATTTGAAGAGTGATTAATCACTTTTACTTACTCCCATATAATTCATATCTAGTACTGCTGATATCTAGACATTTTCTTTTTCTGTAGTTTTGTGGTTATTTAACATAAATAATTTGGTGATTTCACCTCTTCTAATGTTTCCATGTTCTTATATTTCCATCAATTTTTTTTTTGTACTTTTCTTACCAACAGAAACACTTGACCATATCTGAAATTGATATATGGGGCAGTACTTAAGAGAGGTATGTGAAACTCAATTCCTGCTCTTGGTGAGAGGCAACTGCAGGTCTTTGTCAAAATAATTATCAAGACTGCATAGATCCCACATAATGTGTTTTAGATTCACCCCACACATAACTCAGCCCAAACCATGATATATGCTGCCAAACACTTAAAAATATATAATACAATGTAGTATCTCATAGTTGTTCACTCAGACATGACCCAAATTTGTTAAGCAAACAACGTTTACCTGGTTAATGTGGTTGGCCTTTGGGCTACATTCTAAATGGAGCAGAAACATAAAGGTTTAAAGACGAGTTGCCTCTTGCCATCATAAATCTAAATAAACATATTGGTATAATTGAATCCGTCTTTTGACACAGGATTCCAGAATGCTACACTTTTGGTTTTAAATGTTCCTCTGAAAAGGGAATATAATGATGCCTCCTGCTCCCTCCCTATCACTTTCTCCACTCTTCAGGCCTATTCTCAGCACCAATAAAATGCATCCCCTTTCAAACTTCCCTTTCCTTCCTTCCTCAGCAGATACTCTACAGCAAGTCTGGTTTTTTCACCTATGCCCAATGTCCTTACTGACTTAACATTTTCATATGGTTCCTTCCACACCTCCTGTCCCCAGAAAATAGCACCCTTGTTTCTCTTCATTCATTTATCCAAATATAATGAGCACCTATTCTAAGTCAGGAATGAAGTTAGGCACAGAGATAGATTGGCAGATAAGGCTTAAATAGTGTTACCCATGGAGTTTTCTTGTGACATGTATACTTCTGATTCTTAGCACAAACAATCATTGGAAAAAGTTTACCCAAAGGTGGTACCATCAAGGACTGGAGAAATTCAGTAAGAACTCCAACAAGAGGTAAGATGAGAGTGCAAAAGACTTAAGGAAACCATTAAAAAAAAAAAAAAAGACAACCTACAGAATAAGAGAAGATATTTGCAAATGATGAAACAAACAAGGGGTTAATTCAAAAATATACAAACAGCGCATACAGCTCAATGTCAAAAAAACAAACAACCCAATCAACAAAATGGGCAGAAGACCTAAATAGATATTTCTCCAAAGAAGACATACAGACAGCCAAAAGGCACATGAAAAAATGTTCAACGTAGCTAATTATTAGAAAAATGTGACTCAACACTGCAATGAGATATCACTACACATCAGTCAGAATGGCCATCATCAAAAAGACTACAAATAATAAATGCTGGAGAGGATGCAGAGAAAAAGAAGCCCTCCTACACCCTTGGTGGGAAAGTAAATTGGTGCAACCACTACAGTGAACAGTATGCAGGTTCCTTAAAAAACTAAAAATAGAGTTACCATATGATCCTAAAATCCCACTCCTGGGAATTTATTCAGAGAAAAATATAATTTTGAAAAGATATATGTACCCCAATGATAAATTTTAAAAGTCAGTTGAATTTTTGTATAATGCAACAAAAAATTGGAAAATAAAAAATTAACGTCCTTCACAATAGCAACAAAACCCATAAACTATTTAAAAATAATTTCAAGAAAAATTGGGTATCATCACTACAGAAAACTACAAAATATTACTGAAAAAAATTAAAAGGTAAACAATCTGAGACACAGCCCATGTTCATAGATTGTAAGGTCAATATTGAGATGTTAATTCTTCCCAAATTATTTACAGGTTCAGTATAGCCCCAAACATAATTCTAGCAGATATTTTTGCAGAAATACAAAGCCAACTCTAAAATTTACATTTAAATGATAAGCAAAAATAACAATGAAACAGAAAGCAATGAAGTCACAGAACTCGTATTATCTGATTTTTAAGACTAACAATACTATGTGTATTAGCTTACAATCAACAAATAGAACAGACTAGTGAGAATAAAACTAGATCCCAATCATCTGATTTTACACAAAGGTAAATGGGAAACGGAATTTTTTTCAAATAATGGCAAAAAAAATAACAAATGATAAAGTTAAATTTTAACTCTTGTTTCACACCACACACAAAAATTAGTTTGTAGTAGTTTGTGTATACAAATAAGCACAAAAACTACAACCATGAAGCTTTTGGAAAAGAAAAGGAAATAAATTGAAAATTATTAGACAAGCAACAGAGCAGAAGAAAATATTTGCCAAACATAGCTCTAACACAAGGCTTATACCCAGAATTTATAAAGAATTCCTATATCTATCAATGTATGACAAAACCCACTGAAATGTTGTGAAGTAATTAGCCTCCAACTAATAAAAAAAAAAAAAAAGAAAAAAAAAGAATTCCTATATCAAATAATAAAAGAACAATCAGGTTTCTAGTTCCATCCACACATTAAGGATCTTTGAAGTTACCATTCCATCTTAACAAAAACAAACAAACAAAAAATGCTGAACAGACTGGAAAATCAACTATTCTTTTTGAATCCATAGATGGAGAGAACGCAGGACAAATCATTGCCCTTAAGACTGAGGAATCACAAAGACAAGCACAGAGAGTTGCAGCTCAACTGATCAGGAGTGGAAAATGCCAGAGGCACCAGAGCCAGAGTAGGAAAACCTGAACTGTAGTGGGTGCATTACCCGAGGTAGGGTCAGACAAGTCCCAGTTTGAGCATTAAAAAACTCCAGGGGGCGGGGGGGAAACTCCAGGGGGACCCACCCAGTCGTAGGGAGGGTCTACAATATTGTGAGAGTTGCCTCAAGGAACTCGATCAGATTCCCACAGAAAAATCCCCACAAGCTTTTGGCAAGGGGGAGGGGGAAGGAATCATTATGAAATATGGAAGACCTTCCTGGGGTTAACAAGGCCTGCCCTCAGGGGAAACTAGTTAACCTAACCTTAACTTGCTGGGGTATGATCAGAGAAGGGAAACACCCAACTCCAGCACAGTCTAGCCATCCTGTCCCATGTGAGGCAGAAAGAGAACTAAAACTTAAACCTAATCATGGGACTATAGAATACTGTTCCTCCCCCAACACTTCATAACACTAGAGACCTATTTAAACCACATCATTAAAGGTCTGTTTAAGCAGTTCTTATCAGGAACATTGTATTCAGCTATTTAAAAAAAATTACAATGCATATCAAATGGAAAAAGAAACAATTTGAAGAAACAGAGCAAGGATCATAATCAGACTTGGCAGGAATGTTGGAATGATAAGATCAGAAATTTTAAACAACTATGATCAATAGGCTAAGCAATCTAATGGATAAGTAGACAGCATGCAAGAAGAGAAGGCAATGTAAGTAGAGAGAGGAAAATCCAAGAGAGACTCAAAAAGAAATGCTAAAGATAAAAAGCACTGTCACAGAAATGAAGAATGCCTTTGACAGGCTTATTAGCAGACTGGTTGTGGCTGAGGAAAGAATCTCTGAACTAGATGATATACAAATAGAATCCATGAAAACCAAAAAACTAAGAGAACAAAGACTGAGGGAAGAAAAACAGAATAGGCTATCCAAGGATTGGGGCACAACTACAAAAGATATAACCTAAAGTCATGAGACTACCAGAAGGAGAACAGAGACAGAAAAGCACAGAAGAAATGTTTAAAACAGTAAGAAAAATTTCTCAGAGATCAACAAATGGTGTGGAACAACTGAACATCTATATAGAAAAAAAACTGATATAGACATAGACCTTACATCTTTCACAAAAATTAAGTTAATACGGATCAGAGACCTAAATGTAAAACACAAAACTGTAAAGTTCTTAGAAGATAACACAGGTAAAAATCTAGATGATCTTGGATATGGTGATGCCTTTTTAGTTACAACACCAAAAGCAGAATCCTAGGGGGAAAAAAATCATTGATAAGCTAGACTGAGTTAAAATAAAACATTTCCTCTCTGCCAAAGATAATGTCAAGAGGAAGAAAAGACATGTCATCGACTGGGAGAAAATATCTGCAAAAGACACATCCGATAAATGACCGTTATTTTTTTTTCATTGATTTTTATTAGTTGGAGGCTAATTACTTTACAACATTGTACTGGTTTTTGCCATACATTGACATGAATCAGCCATGGATTTACACGTGTTCCCCATCCTGAACGCCCCTCCCACCTTCCTCCCCATCCCATCCCTCTGGGTCATCCCAGTGCACCAGCCCCAGCACTTGTCTCATGCTTTTAAAACTCAACTATAGGAAAATAAACAACTTGAATTAAAAGGGAACCAAATACCTTAACAGACACCTCGTCAAAGGAGGTATACAGATAGCAAACAAGAATATGAAAAGATGTTCCACAATTGTCATCATGGAAATGAAAATTAAAACAATGAGATACCACTATACAGCTACTGTAATGACCAAAATTCAGAACACTAACAACACTAGATGCTGGCAAGGAGGGGGGCATAAGGAACTCACTCATTGCTGATGGAAGGCACAATAGTACAACCACTTTGGAAGATAGTGTGGTGGTTTCTTAGAAAACTAAATATACTATTACCATGTGATCCACGAATTTCTCTTCTTTGGACTTACCCAAAGAAGTTTAAAATTTGTGCCCACACAAAAATTTGCTCATGAATGTTTATAGCAGCTTTATATGTAATTGTCAAAACTAGGAAGCAACCAAGATGTCCTTCAATTGGTGAATGGATAAATAAACTGTGGTACACTGAGACAAAAGAATATTATCCAACACTAAAAAGAAATGAGCTATCAAGCCATGAAAAGACACAGAGGGAACTTAAATTTATACTACTAAGTAAAATAAGCCATCTACAAGGCTAACAACTGTTTGATTTCTACTGCATGTCATTTTGAAAAAGGCAAAAATGTGGAGACAAAAAAAAAAAAAAAAAAACCCAGTGATTGCCAGGGATAGAGGGCAGAAGAGTTGAATAGGCAGAGCACAGAGGATTTTTAGGGCAGTAAAAATACCAGGTGTGATATTAAAATGGTGGACATTTATCTAAACACACTGAATATACAACATAGTTTAGAGCAAACTCTAAACTGTGGACTTTGAATAATTCATATGTTGTGTCAATGTAGGTTTATACTTAGTGGAAAAAAAAAAAAAAATTACCACTCCAGCTGGTCATGTTGATACTGGGGGAGGCTATATACTTCTGGGGACAAGGAGAATATGGAAAAATCTCTGTACTTTCCTCTTAATTTTGTAGTAAACCTAAAATCACTCTAAAAATGAAGTTTTTTTAACTTTATAAAAGGACATTCAACCTTATATGAAATATCTTAGCAGTTATTCAGAAAAGGATTACAAATGGCCAATATTTACAGGAAAAAGTGTTCAATACTGTTAGCCATAAGGGAAAAGGTGACTTAAAATTAAATACAATGAGATATATAAGACAGAAAAATTAATGCCAGACTTTATATTTCTGGGCTCCAAAATCACTGCAAATGGTGACTGTAGCCATGAAATTAAAAGATGCTTGCTCCTTGGAAGAAAAGTTATGAACAACCTAGACAACATGTTAAAAAGCAGAGATGTTACTTTGCAAACAAAGGTCCGTCTAGTAAAAGCTATGGTTTTTCCAGTAGTCATCTATGGATGTGAAAGTTGGACTATAAAGAAAGCTAAGTGCCGAAGAATTGATGCTTTTGAACTGTGGTGTTGGAGAAGACTCTTGAGAGTCCCTTGGACAGCAAGGAGATCCAACCAGTCCATCCTAAAGATCAGTCCTGAGTGTTCATTGCAAGGACTAATGCTAAATCTGAAACTCCAATACTCTGACCACCTGATATGAAGAGCTGACTCATTGGAAAAGACCCTGATGCTGGGAAAGATTAAAGGCAGGAGGACAAGGGGATAACAGAGGATGAGATGGTTGGATGGCATCACCAACTCAATGGACATGAGTTTGTGTAAACCCCGGGAATTGGTGATGGACAGGGAGGCCTGGCGTGCTGCAGTCCATGGGGTCGCAAAAAGTTGGACGTGATTGAGCGACTAAACTGAATGTGTGCAAGGATTTATAACAACTAGAATTCTCATATATTGTCAGGGAGAATGTAAAATGGCAGCATCACTTTGAAAAAAGTTTTATTATAAAATTAACATATCCCAAGATTCTGTAATCCCAATTCTAGTTATTTCACTAAAAGAAGCAAAAACATATGCCAACAAAAACCTACATAATATATTCATAATTGCCAAAATTTTTCAAATGGTGCTTCATAGCAAATATCTTTTTATAGACTTATATCTGTAAGTTACGGTTAACAGAAGAAAATACTAAAGCATTTATATCTAGACTAAGTACTATTTTCTTTATGTTATTAGATAATACATCACAAGTGCCCAAAATATAAAAGTATGAAATCCCAATAATTGATGTTATCAATTATTCATTTGTAAAAAGAAACAAATAGGTCTTTTCTATGATTTTCCTTTAATTTCATTAAAACACAATGGAAGAATTTCAGATATTTTTTCAATCATAAATTATATTTTAGAATGTAAAGTGATTTTAAAGACCACCTAATCTAACCCCTTAATTTGCAAAAACAGAGAACTGATGTTCAAAAAAGTTAAGTGGCTTAGTCATATCATCATGGGGGAAAAAAAAGATAAAAACAGAGTAGAGCATATAACAAGGAGGAGAAAACCTCTGTGTGACATGTAGAAGGCAGAATATGATAGGTCTTCAAACAGAACCATTTCAGTGAGCTAGGGAGGTACATGGAGTAAGCATATCAGGAGCCCGGCCTGCCAGGCCAGAGAGCTTTGAATTTGGTAATAGGGAAGTGTAGGTCTCAAAGTCTAGAAGAGGTGTGATGAAAACACCCACGGTCAGGGATACAACGCTTGACCCACCGGTTCAGAGTGGGCACTGACCCTGCTTGAGCATGACTGATGAGTGCTGAATTGCCAACAACGGTGGATGAAGTGACAGCCACCCACAGCACTGGGAAGTTAAAATGAGACTATGATGTCTCTTTGCACACCTGGTTTGTGCTGCAATCAGTTTCTATTTATCTTCTCTTCAACGACCTCTTTGGCAAGTTCTATGCATTATGAATAAAGCAATCAGAACATAAATTAAGTCACTTGGGCTCATCATAGCTTATGAACACATCAATGGGCACAGTATACTATTTTCACAGTCATCTCATAAGAAAAACTAAACTAACCAAACTTTTTTTTAAGGGTTGACTAGAAAAGACTATGATGTAACCTTCCAGCTCAGTTGCAAGGGAAAGTTCTGAGTGGAATTTTATGTGAAGACAGAATGTCTATTAAGAGTTTCAATATCATGAAACTAGGGGTAAGTTCCAAATTATGGATGATGATTACTAAACCCACAAGCCCCTCTATCAATTCTCTAACTGGCTTCTTGCTTTTGATGTTCAATATCATTATGCTAATTTAGTCTCTACAAATTTTCTACCGTTTTTGTTGTAAATTTCAATTTTAGTCATATTCATTTTCTTCGATTTAATCCAATTTAATTTTTGCATATGTGAAATCACTCACAATTCAAAGTCAAAAAACATTGTTTAAAAACTTACTCAGAAAGCCTTAATTGTATTCCAAACTCATCTATTCTGCTTCTACCTACCATTATCATTAGTTCCTTGTTTATCATAATAGGTATATGTCTGGTGTCTGTATGTATTCTTTTTTTCCCCATATATATGAATTCATTTTAATGAAACAAAGTTCCAAAGGAAAATGGCAAGTTAATAGAGTGATAAGAGAACCAATCTGAAAATTAATTACGGCAATGAAAAAATATTTAGATAGTATAGGGCTGCATAAGTTGAAACACTCACTGTGTCTTGGTAGAAATAAGGATGACTGTGCTACTATATATAACTCCCCTTAAGCACATTTTTAAAAGCTGTATGTATTCTTAGTTCTCTTTTTTTTATACAATATATACAGCATTCTGCACACTCTGTTTTGATCACTTACAAATATATTCTAGCATTCAAACTGCTATTACAGATACCTTTTTCATTCCCTGAGAGATAGAGAGAGAGACACAGAGAGAGAGAGAGAGTCTACACTTGGTAACATTCCATTTGGCTATGTACCCTATGTTGATGGACATTAATTTTATTCCCTCATCTTTTGTTTTTTGCAAATAATGCCACACAAAAGAATGTTGTGCATATTTTTCCTATTTGGGGAGGTGAATCTTCCAGCTATATTTCTAGAAATGAGAATGCTAAGGCAGGGAGTAAACAGAGGGATGATTTTCTTAGCTATTCCCCTGCACAAGGGTTTTATCTATTTGAATCCCCACCTACAATGTATCAGAGTGCCTGATTTTCCACATCCTGCTCAAGAGTGAGTTTTCAGAGTTTATATTATTTGCCAACCTGATATGTGAGAAATAATACTCAGTTTTAAAAGTTTTCAAACTATAGAAAATTAACAAGCATTACAGAAGGAATAATAACTTGCTCTGAATTTTATAGTTTTGGAAATGCTCTATTATTTAGAAATAGCTCTTTAGTGTCCTCAATTTGCAGGCCAACTTTTAAAATACCAATAACGGGCATTGCAGCGTTGCTTCATTTGCCAGCCAGGGAAAGAGCTGAAGAGTTCTCTGTGCTCTCCAAAGAGAAAATTTATAAAGTAAACCATATATGTCACGGGGAATTTAAGAAAACTAATAAACTGTTTCTGCCCTAACTCTGCACATGATATGGTTGCATATGTTGCACAATAGTCATGCTGTTCCAACTTAAGCATATAAATGCTTCTTTCATTTTTAGAAACAAAATGACTGATTCTCTTCTAAATTAATTGTCAATCTCTTAAGATTTAACATTGAGTATATATACCATCCATTGCAATTAACCAAGAAGTAAAAAGATAATGGCTTTTTTCTTGTCATGGAACAATGGGATTTCATCTAGATTTTCTGATTAATTTGGTGCTTTACTTTGTTATGATAGCTCAATTTATGTAGCTTTTCTGTCCATTCCTTGAAGGCACTTTTATCATCCATGAAAATCCAAAATCAAAAGAAAAATATTTCAATATTCATTTTCCCCCATAGGGATACTTGTACTGCTCCACTGCAAGTAACTATTTAGAACAGGCACTTTCAATGCTATTGAACTGCCAGAAAGCAAGTGCTATTTTTTTCTTACCACTATTTTTTACTTCTCAGGAAATAAATGAAAATTAACTCAAATTACTTATTACTGTCACTAATATTGATTATCCAATTATCTAAACAACAAAACAAAGGCAATTCTGTTCTATTATGCTAGAAAATAAATTATCATTAATAATATTCTTGAGAATAAGGGACTATTATAGTCTAGATCATTTTTAAAGCCATAGTACTTCGGTGTCAAATTATTTTATTTCTTAGTTCTACAGCTTCATTCTCATGATTTTTATACTTTTTTCCCTAAAGAGAACCAGGACTAAGCAAAAATGTTACCTTCACATCCAGTATTGGAGAAATCAAACTAATAGTAATATATGCTTCATACCAACAGTAATAACTGCATTTATTTGCCATAAATCCTAACTTCTATTAATAAATAAGGTACATTCCAGTGATGTTTTAGATCCTAGATAAATGCAATCTATATAGGTCATAATGTAAACGTGTGTGTTTTAGTCTAAAAGCAAAAGATATCCTGGCAGGGGAAGAGGGGCTGGGTGTTTAAATAGACATGGTGTTGCTTTATAGGTTAACTGTAACAGGTAACAGGTATGCGTTACCTATACACATTACCTAAAGTATATAGGTGTAGATAAATAGCCTATTGGTTAACAGGTAAAAATGGAGGGAAAAAAACCTGTGTGGGTGAGGCAAAAGTGTTATTCCTAAAGATTATGTGTTATGTGTGTAATTTCCAGAGATCTGGAGAGTGGGGATGATAATAAAATACCCAGGTTTAGCTTGGCACACTCTTGTCCCTTTAAATATCTCTGTTTTCCCAGCTGCGTGTTTCCCAGCTGCCCTCAGTTGAGCTCTCAGACAAAGAGAAACTGAAGTGCCTTTCTCCTTCCACCACTTAAATGCCTGAGGAAGTTGTGTCCCCGTGCACGAGGTTTTCTTCCGAAGTGTCTAGTTCCCTAAATTAATCGGCACTCATGATTCCAGTCCTCCACAAGGCTACAAATATATATCATCTTCTAAAATTCAGGTCACCTCCTCCCCCCAAAAAAATCTCTCCACCTCCTTTTCAAGATCCTTCACATTTCAGTTTTACCTTATCTTTCAGCTCAGCCCTCCTCACACATTTTCCATCATATAATACTGAAGACACAGCAGGCAACTTTCCCTTCTTGGTATATGCCAGGCATTCTTGTGCCTTCTTGTTTTGGTTTCAATTCCTTCTGTTTAAAATTCCCCCTTCCACTTCTGTCTCTCCCCTTGCATCTGGGCATAGCTGTGAGATTAGTTCCAGTCAATATAACTAGGAATTAAGAGCATCCCTAGGAATTAGGAAGGTCCCTTCAATATGACTAGGCATTTAAGAAGTGGCTGTACCTCCCCTTTATTTTCTAATCTGCTACCAAGTAAATTCAGAGATTTGGGGGTCCTCGGAAAGAGCAAAACTACAAAAAGAACAAAACTCAGGTTCCAAAATCAATGCAAGTAGGATAACTACTCAATGGTATGAACACCCTCACTGGTCTGTTATGAAGCATCTATTAGTAAACTAGTCACGATTTGTAATTGATTCGTTATAACCATTTCAAAACCCAAGTATTATATAATATATTCCAGGAAAAGAGGGTCATTTACAATTTAAACTGGGCAATGTACCTCTAATATTCAACTTCTATTAATTCAAGAACATTAAAAGTTATTAAATAGACTCTACTATGAGTAATGTACTACACAAATCACCATAGAAACTTCCCAAATAAGAGTCCTTGCATTAAACAAGTTTAAAAAATATAATGACAAACTGAGAAGTTAGATTACTTTCTTCTTCCATTTTTGAGGAAAGTTTTGGTTATATAAAAGAGAAACTTTTCCCTCAATAGCAAATATTTTTAATCTAATAATCAATTTGATAACAAAAGAAAAAAGATAATTGAAACTCTATAACAAGATCTTAACTAATTTTTTTTTTTTTTGGTGAGGAAAACAAAGTTTCTTAGCAACTGAAATAATTCTGTTAAGAGGAAAAAAATAGGATCTAAAAATAAAAAATTCAATTTACTACAGACACTCTCAGAGCCAGTGTTCCCCGGAGTAATAAGTTATCAATATAAAATTCACAAGACTACTTGAAATTTTAATTATTTATGCCATTTTGGGCCAACAGTTTTCCACAGTCCTGGCTCTATACCATATTAGTATCTAAATGTAATATAGTCAGAATAAAACTGCTTTAACTGAGTATATGGAAGAGACAATCACCAGATTGGCTCAGGAGTGTGTCCTCACATGCTGTTACAAGACAGCAGGATCCTTCCTGATTTTCATCCTATGAAACAAATCATTTATGTAATGGCAAGAACCTCTTGTTCTCACTTAGGAACTCTGTACCTTTACATAGAAACCCAGCTTCAGTTAATTAAAGCTCTCAAATCTGCCTAAGAATAGCACATCTGCAAATCAAGTGAAGAATCACAAACTGCAATGCAGAACAACAATAATTTAATTACAACTCAAAATTTTTCCACTACATTTTTTCACCATAAGTCACAAACTTAACAAACATTATTTAACTTGAACACTTAAGGAAAACATATACTGAGGGAAAACATTTTTCTAATCCGTTAAAGTGGAATAGACATTTCATCTGTAGTAGTACTTCCTCAGTGAATGTTCAGTCTTTCATTTGTTCTTGAATTAAGATTTATTCTTTATCAAAATGATATTCAAGGCCAACTTGGCTCAAATTTGAGTTGTTAAATGAAAATCTAAAATTGTTGGCAACAGTGATGTCTCTTAGTCTGAGAAAGTATTCTTGTTTTGGTTGTAGATAAACCTTGTCATATTTGAATATATCATTTGTAATTCCCAGCTCAATTTCTCTGTATTCTCAATGCCAGAGGCAAAGAGATAATGACCTCTCATCAACACAAAAACTTACATTACTAAGTGACACACCATATTCTATCCATATAAAGTTTATCAATGGAAAAAAATCCCATTTTTCTTTGCTGCTGCTAAGTCACTTCAATTGTGTCCAACTCTGTGCAACCCCATAGACAGCAGTCCATCAGCTAATTGGTTACTATTATCATATATGTATGTTCTTTTTCTGGTTTTGCTTTGCAAAGTACTCTTAACCATTGGCTTTAATTCTCTCTTGTATTTATATTCAAGTTGCTATTATTGACCCCATGTAAAGTTTAAAAAAATATATAAACATATATAAAACATATATGTGTGTAGGTAATCTGCATTTTCTCTATGGATAAATGTCAATTCAGTTTTTCTGCTCATCCTTTAATCAGGTTAATTTTTCTTTTATATTGGTTGTATGAGCTGTTTTGTATATGTTGGACATTAATCCTTTACCAGTTTATATTATTTGGTAATTATAATTACCAGTTTATATTATTTGTAAATATTTTCTCCCATTCAGTAGGTTGTCTTTTCATTTTGTCAGTGGTCTTCCTTGCTGTGCAAAAGTTTCTGAGTTTAATTAGGTTCCATTAGTTTATTTTTGCTTCTATCTACTTTAGGAGACAGATCCAAAAATATATTGCTGCTATTTATATTAAAGAGTGTTGTGCCTATGCTTTCTTTTAAGAGACTTATAGTAGCTGGACTCAAATTTAGTTTTTAACGCATTTTGAGTTTATTTTTGTATATACTGTTAAAGAATTTCTAATTTCATTCTTTCACATGTAGCTGTCCAGTTTTTCCAGCATCACTTATCAAAATGATAACTGATTTTTCTATCATATATTTTTCTTAGGCACTTTTTAAAAATTTGTGTACAATGTGAATGTATTATTACTACTGAACTTTCCCTTAAATATGGTTGACTGTAAATTCTATGTTACATGTACTTTACAACAATTAAAAAAAATTTTAAACACCTAGATAGCAGTCCAGCCCAGTGCTAAATCAGACCAGATTTTGCTTTGAAGTCTTCCCCTGTTTGCAATACTCTTTAGTGTGAACTCCTTGGTGCCGAAGGAGGTGAGAGTTTTGGCTAAAGCCTCTCCCACTGCTGACACATTCATAAGGCCTTTCCCCAGTGTGAACTCTCCAATGTTTAATGAGGCTGGAGTTGTACCTAAAGACTTTCCCACATTCTCTGCACTCATAAGGTTTTTCTCCAGTGTGGACTCTCTGATGAATAATGAGGGTGGAGTTGTCCATAAAGAATTTCCCACATTGCTACATTCATGTTTTTTCTCTGGTGTGGACGTTTTGGTGCCGAATGAGGTAGGAGTTTTGACTGAAGACTCTACTACATACACTGCACTCATAAGGCCTTTCTCCAGCGTGATTTCTCTGATAACTAATGTAATCTGAGTTGTGCCTAAAGAAACTATATTGCATGATTTTCTTTAGGCACAATTATCGTATGATTTTCCTATCATACATTTTTGCCTCCTTTATTATGTTAACTAATAAGAAGCACATGAATTTATTTCTTGGCTCTCTATCCCTGTTTTATTGATCCAAGGGTCTTTTTTATGCCAGTACTATACTGTTTTGATTACTGCAGATTGCTGTATCTTTGTAGTATAGTCTGAAGTCAGGGAACACGATTCCCCCAGCTCTGTTCTCTTTCTCAAGATTGTTTATTCTTTCTCAAGATTCTTTTGAATATTTGGGGCTTTTTCTGTTTCCATACAAATTTTTTAATTATTTGTTCTAGTTCTGCTAAAAATGCCCTTTATATTTTGATAAGAATTGCACTGAACGTGTAGATTGCCTTGGTTATTATGGTCACTTTAACAAGATTAATTCCCCCAATCTAAGAATATTTTGTTTTTCCAAAGACAAAATATAGATGGCCAGCCTTCATATAACAAGATGGTCAACATAACTAATCATCAAGGTAATGCAAAACAAAATCACAATAAGGTACACATGTCAAATGGCTATCATCGGAAAGAACATAAATAGCAAATGTTGGCTAGGACATGGAGTAAAGGAAATCCTATACTTCCTGCTGTTGGTGGGAATATAAATTGGTGTAGCCACTGGGAAAAACAGTATGGAGGTTCATTGGTAGTGCTATATAAAAATATAATTGATTTGTATATGTTGATCTTTTAACCTGAAACATTGCTGAATCCTTTTTTTCTAATTTTATTTCATATTGGAATATAGTTGATTAATAATGTTATGCTAGTTCCAGGTATATGTGCTGAACTCCTTTGTTAGTTTTATTTTCCCCCAATATTAAGGGAAATTCATTCAATTTTTCATCATCAAGAATTATGATAGTTGTAGGTTTTTTACGTGTTCCTCATCAAGTCAAACACATTCCTCTTTATTCCTAGTTTTGTGAGGTTTTTTTTTTAGTCAAGAAAGTGCTGAATTTTGTCAAGTGCTTATTTTGCATCAATGGATGTGGTCATGCAACTTTTTTTAGCCTACTGATAAGGTAGATTACACTAATTAATTTATTCATGCTGATGCACACTTGCATCTCTGAAAAAATTCTCTTTGGTCATGATACATAATTCTTATTATAATTTCTAAATTGTGTTTGTCAGTATGTTATGAATAACTTATGTATCTGTACTAATGAGGGATACTGGCCGTCAGCTTCTTGTGTTAATGTTTTCCTAATGTTGATATCATAGTAATACTCTTCTCAGAATGAGTATAGAAGAGCTCTTTATTTTTCTATTTTCTAGTACAGATTGTGTAAAATTGATGTTAATTCTTCTTTAAATGTCTATAGACTTCTCTGTGAGTCATTTGACAAAGAGATTTGGGGGGGGGGGGATTTCAACTCAGAACTTAAATTCCTTAAAAATTATAAATCTACTTAAATTATTTCATATTAAGTGATCTCTCAAAAAGTACAAGTGACACAACTCATTCTATTTTATCTCAGTATTCTCTTATTGTCCTTTAAAAATCTGCAAGAGATCTAGTGATATGTTTTCATTCTCATATTAATAGTTTTTTTACTTTGTAAGTTCTGCTAGCTGGGATAAATATCAATAACCTCAGATATGCAGATGACACCACCCTTACGGCAGAGAGAGAAGAGGAACTGAAAAGCCTCTTGATGAAAGTGAAAGAGGAGAGTGAAAACTTTGGCTTAAAGCTCAGCATTCAGAAAACTAAGATCATGGCATCTGGTCCCATCACCTCATGGGAAATAGATGGGGAGACAGTGGAAACAGTGTCAGACTTTATTTTTTTGGGCTCCAAAATCACTATGGATGGTAACTGCAGCCATGAAATTAAAAGACACTTACTCCTTGGAAGGAAAGTTATAACCAACCTAAATAGCATATTAAAAAGCAGAGACATGACTTTGCCAACAAAGGTCCATCTGGTCAAGGTTATGGTTTTTCCAGTGGTCATGTATGGATGTGAGAGTTGGACTGTGAAGAAACCTGAGTGCCGAAAAATTGATGCTTTTGAACTGTGGTGTTGGAGAAGACTCTTGAGAGTCCCTTGGACTGCAAGGAGATCCAACCAGTCCATCCTAAAGGAGATCAGTCCTGGGTGTTCGTTGGAAGGACTGATGCTGAAGCTGAAACTCCAATACTTTGGCCACCTCAAGCAAAGAGTTGACTCATTGGAAAAGACCCTGATGCCTGGAAGGATTGGGGGCAGGAGAAGAAGGGGACGACAGAGGATGAGATGGCTGGATGGCATCACTGACTCGATGGGCATGAGTTTGAGTAAACTCCAGGAGTTGGTGATGGACAGGGAGGCCTGGCATGCTGTGACTCATGGGGTAGCAAAGAGTCGGACACGACTGAGCGACTGAACTAACTAACTAAGTTCTGCTAGAAGTTTGACAATTTTACTGATCTCTTCCAATAATCAACTTTTGATTTATTGATTTTCTGTAAGTTTGTTGTTGCTTATACTTTCTGCTTATTTTGAGTGTATTCTGCCTTTGACTTTTTTTAGTTTGTTGAACTGGAGTATTGATTTGAGACTTTTTCCTTTTCTAATATGTTCACTTAATGCTATGAATTTCCCCCTCAGCATTGCTTTAACTGTGTCCCCAAAATTTTTATTTTCAATTAGTTCAATATTTTTTCTTCCCTCATGACATTATTTGTAATTTATAAATTATTCATAAATTTGTTGTTTAGATTTCAAATGTTTGACAGTCTTCCTGTTATCTTTATCTATAGTTTTATTCACTTGTAGTCAGGGAATATACTGTGCATGATTTCAATTTTTAAAAATGTTTTTGTTTGTTTTATGACCAAGGACATGGTCTATTTTGGTTTATCACATTGTGGGCACTCGAAGTCAATTGTGTCATTGTGAAATAATGTGTTCTGAATGTTGAGTATGTCCTGTTTGCTGAAGGAGTTCTCCTATATCCCTGTTGATTTTCTGCCTAGATACTCTATCAACTGAGAGGAGTGTCAGTTTCTCAAATTACAATGCTTTTGAAAACATACTCTAAAACAGTCGCTTTGATTCATCTCATGAAGGTAAATGTTATACCTTAAACCATTACTCTTTTAGAATTTCCTTTTTTTTTTTTTTTTTAATAAACAGAGCAATGCAATGTTTTAACCAATCTATTTCCTCTAAGTAATTCATTTTTTATCCTTATACCTATTAATTGTAGGTAACACTCTACCTCAGAGGAGGAGTATAGCAAGACTATTGTTGGCCTTTTCCTCAAAAAATCTTTCAAAACTCACTGTAAAGACATTTTATATGGGAGACAAGGTTTCTCAAACCTCTTTGAAAACTGAATACTAGAACAAGGAAGGCCTCAAGAAACAAAAGTTAATTTATAAACAATAGATTAAGAAGAATGTATGGCAAAATGAAAGTCACTTTTCTACCTCAAAGGAAATTTAGATCCTCTGTACTGAGGATAGAGGGAAAAGTCATAAATCCACAGGGTTAGACAAAGTTTTTCATCCCTGGTATAGACTGTGTATTTTTGAGAATTATTGAACTCAGAATCTGGTAAAATATGCCAAACTGGCTAATGAAAAAAACCAAGGATCAGAGAGAAAAATGCATATCTTATTCAATGCCAATATGAAGAGATGACAACTGATTCAAGCAGCCTTCACCTCTCCAAAGACTGACATTTCTAATAAAGCTCTCCAAAACGTAAATGGAATTCCAGGAAGAAACTGCAACTGACTGGATTTACCCAGAAGTACATTAAACTTTTAGCCACCAAAATAGAATAGCAGTTAATATTATAAATCAAATTGATATAGAAAAACAAATCTACATTTTCCCCCCTAATCTAAAGCTTGTAAGGTGTGAAATGTAGATTCACTGAAACTATATGCATCAACATAGACTAAAAGCATCCTGAATCATGCCAGAGTCCATGTATCCTTCCCATCCCTGACTGAAGGATGTTGAAAGATTCAGAGTTTTAAGATCCATTATAGAGTAGAATTAGAAATAGGATGAAAGAGGAATTTAAAAATAAATAAATAAAAGAAAACTTATTTGGAAAGTTAAAATGTTGAAATGTTAAAATGGCTTGAGATGTATCAAAATTTCCAAAAGGGTTAAAATTAAAATTCTTTCTCCTATCTTAAAATATGCTTTGTTCAGGGCTTTCAGGACAAAAAGTTCATATACTCCAGCCCAGTTCTCAGGACTCTAAAAATAACAATAACTCAATAGTCTACTCCTCTGTATGGCAAGTGTATCTAAGTTATAACTAAAGATAATATGTAAAAACTCTAACAGGAATAAGCAAAAATGTTTGGTAGAATGAAAATCAACAAAAATCAGATATAAACATTTTTATTTAACTTCCAGTTCTATCTCTCAACCAGGTAAAATGGGGAGAAAAATCCCATCATTAGAGTGCCATTGTGCAAGTAGAGCACATAAAACCTGCTTCATAGATGCTAGTTTTGTTGTGGTTTTTTTTTTTTTCCTTAATCTGACCAAATAGCACTTCTTTGTTAATAAGATTGGATATATGCCTTAAACTTTATTTTATTAAAAACAGCAATACTTGCTCTTCCTATGATAAAATGTTATAGTGTCAAATAAATAAGGTTTATATGTGACAGCCTTTTGTATATTAAAAATTATACTATATAAATAAAATACAACCTTTCTTAGTATATCATGGTTATTACACTCTTGATTGAATAGAAGCCTAAATTTCTCACTAAACACTAAGTTCTTAATAAGGAAAATCAGTTTCAAAAATAATGAGTTTTCATACTAAAATTGGCACAGAATTAATACATTTGTGTTAGTTGCTCAGTCATGTCCAACTCTTTGCAGCCACATGGGGTATAGCCCACCAGGCTTCTCCATCCATGTGATTTTCCAGGCAGGAATATTGGAGTGGATTGCCATTTCCTTCTCCGGGGGATCTTCCTGACCCAGGAATCAAACCTGGGTCTCCTGCATTGCAGGCAGACTCTTTCCTGTCTGAGCTACCAAGGAAGCCCAAATAAATACCTGCTGTATATGTAAATTAATATTTGTAAATTATAAAGCAGACAAATCAATTTTAGCATACAGTTAGGCATTCTTTGAAAATTTCAAGGAGTCCAACTTTTTATTCTGAATACACTGTCAATTTTAAATTGTCTCTCTCCTTCTCCACTCCTATCCTTTTTCTCAGCAATACTCAACCAATGCTCAATCAGATCTGCACAAAGTTTGCCAGGTTTGGGGCTGCAAGATCCATAAATATTTACACTATTTAAAGTTTCAGTTTAGAGGTTAAAAAAAAAAATCACTATTTGCTTGCACCACTAGGGTAGTTGAATAGATTGTAAATTAAACAGGTGTGCCTCAAAGTACAGCCAGTTACATCATTCCAGCATAAATTATAAGCATCTCCTTTGTTTCTCATATTTGTGATCATGATAAGTTGGAAACTTTTAGTTTTTAGGTCATAGAAATAAACATTTTGCAAAAACAGAAAGTAAATCAATTTTAAAGCACTGCTTTTTATTACTTGTACTTTACCTGCATAATCTATATGTGTATACACACATAAAAGTATCAAGGTAAGTCTTTGATCTACAATTACGAATTTTGTGCTTCTTTGGTTTAAATATAACGTATCTACCATAAGCTTATTAGCTTTTGGAAGTAAGTTGAGTTCAACTCAGCATTGCAAATTTTATTAGAAATTATATATCGAATTAGGGAAACCTCCACTTTCACATTTGTAATACTTTGTACAGTTCAATAATTTTTATTTCTGAAAATCATAACCCCCTAGACATAAGATACACACTCCTATACATTCAAAGATAAGAGAGCAATTAGAATACAGTCTCAAAAGCAGGACTTTGACTTTATTCCTTGCTCAGCATCTGCTACTATTCTAAGTGACAATTTAGTAATTATTTCTACATTACCATCGTTTGGTGCTAGACCTGTCACAGTGTCTCAAATGATTTTACATTAGATCAGAATGATGCATGTTTGAAACTCAGCAACAATTTTCTTAAGAAGTAGTAATAGAACTGCTGGGGGTACAACTAGCAGTCAAATACTCTATTCTATTTCATAAAGAAAGGCCAGATCCTAAATAGTAACACTTGCATGTAATTTTGGGGGAGGACTCTGATTTCTTTTGTCTAGAGGGAATAAGACAAAGACAAAATACAAACCAAATAATGGGTTTTAAAATAATTACAGATAACGCACAATTATCCAGGCAAATTTGTACTCATTGCCAGAAGCAAGGTTAAGACCCTAAATTAGTTGGGCCGCTGAGGTCTGGATGGTGCAGCCTCTGTGAGACAGCTGGGCCCTGTCACCCTCTGTCAGGACGCTCACACACTTGTTTCTTCAACAAATGAAAGGAGAAGCATCAGAGGAGTAGGACTGCCTTCGCTCCTTCATTATCTCTAAGTAGAAAGGTTTTCCCCATTGCCAGTTAGCCAAAGAGGATCTAGGTTTGGTTTTATTCATTCATTCCTAAAATATTTTTCAAGTAGTTACTATACACTGGATGATATTCTAAGTTGTATAGCTATATCAGTGTAAAAAAAAAAAAAAGAAAATCCTGCCCATCCTAGGCTTACATTATAGATCTACTTATCAGTATTTACCTATGTTCATCCTGCTCATTTAACGTCTATGCAGAGTACATCCTGTGATATGCTGGGCTGGATGAAGCACAGCTGGAATCAAGATTGCTGGGAGAAATAACAACCTGAGATGGGCAGATGACACCACCCTTATGGCAGAAAGTGAAGAGGAACTAAAGAGCCTCTTGATGAAGGTGAAAGAGGAGAGTGAAAAAGATGGCTCAAAACTCAACATTCCAAAAACTAAGATCATGGCATCCAGTCCTATCACTTCACAGCTTAATGACTGAACAACAACAAAATACTCACTACCTCATTCTTTGGGCTATGCTTTTCCCAAACATCTAGTTTTTATTTTCAAGACTTCTCCAAAGCAGGAGAAAAAAAATCAAAAGGGAGGTCTCAGATTCCTCTTGTCTTAATGAGAGGCATAATGGATGCTCTGGTGATGAGAACCAATAAACCAATGTTCTCTTTCATAAACCCAAGTTTAAAGCACTCATCAAATGCACACAATTCTTACCCTTCCTATCTAGAGGGCTGAAGGACAACGAAAAGCACTGGAAGGGTTAGAATGGTAAAAGAGGCCCAGTTCTCATCTCAAGTGTTCTAACCACATGCACACATACGTACAGTCATCACCATGCGAGGGGATGAATATGTTAAATAGCTTGATTGTGACACTTATTTCACCATGCATATGCATATCAGAACATTCTCCACCTTGAATATACACAATTTTTATTTAAGTATACCTAATAAAGCTATTTAAAAAAAATACAAAAACAATTTTAAAGAGAGTCCCAGTTCGTTCAGATGTCTCTGAGACAGAGCGGCAGAGGTGTTGAGCAAGTTGAGAGAAAATGGCTTAGGGAAGCAGGAGAGCAATCAGGCCAGAAGCACTTTGGCATGGCCCTCACATAAACGTGTCAACTTTTATTTCACCTTCTCAAATACAGAGTAACTAGAGCAAGGTAGTAGGGGGGAAATGAGCAGCTATTTCCTGGCCTTTTAGAAAATGACTCCATGAAGTCATCCTTGCCCTTTGCTGAAAAGAACCTTATGCAGGCTTTTGCCTCGGGGCAAAGTCATGTACTTTATACCACGTGGAGAAAGAGCACTCTTTCATTCTTCAACTGCTACTTTCCTATATCAAGTGAGGAAATTAGTTACTTGGAATGTTCTTTCTATCCCAAGTCTGCTCAGTATGATCCCTCAGCTCACGAAGAGGCATTCAGATAAATATCACCAAAACTCCTCCTCCCCCAAATGCTGCTGGCTATATATAAACTATTTAAAAATAAAACTGAGCCCATTTTTTAAAAATAAAAATTGAAATGAAGATGTCTTCAATGCTTGACTGTACTGAGTAAACTTCTTAACAAATCTAGAAATGGTACATACTTAGATAAGCTAAATATTTTAAAAATAAAATTACATAGCTAAAACTCCAATACTTTGGCCACCTCATGCGAAGAGTTGACTCATTGGAAAAGACCCTGATGCCTGGAAGGATTGGGGGCAGGAGAAGAAGGGGACGACAGAGGATGAGATGGCTGGATTGCATCACCGACTCGATGGGCACGGGTTTGGGTAGACTCCAGGAGTTGGTGATGGACAGGGAGGCCTGGCGTGCTGCAATTCATGGGATCACAAAGGGTCAGACATGACTGAGTAACTGAACTGAACTGAAAAGAGTTGTATATGTTTGCTTCATGTTAGATTTTCCATATAAATAAGGCCAAATGATATCACAGTAAGGGAGAGGCTGGCTTTCAAAATTTCACTGAATAACATTCAAATAGCTTTGATGTAATACAATTTTTTTGGAGTAAATATTACACAATTCTGTGATAACAGTAAGATTTATTATAAACATTTATAATACTGATAAAATGGTATAATGGCAAATGACCTTCATGATCTATGTTTTATTATGGTGACTTTTATTTGTTTGCTCAATAAATATTTTTTCATCCAGTTACTATGACCTTTTCACAATACACTCAAAGAGAATACAGAGATGACCAAGAAATAGTCTTTGCTCTCAAAAAGTGTAGTCAAGGAAAAATACAACATATATTCAATTAAATAGTTAATCCTAATATTAAAATGAGCTGATACTGTATCTATTGTGTTCCCACAATGAAACATTAGAAAATTTGAACACACAGGTATCCACTCAAATTCCAACAGCCTCTACTGCCTCTCAATTGTTTTTGTTATAGTACTGTTCCTTTTCCTTCTAGATTCTATTATAACTTTATATATGTTAGTAATAAGTATGATTATATTGGTGAAAATATGAATGCATTTTTATTAATATAATTTATGTTTAAAACAGCTTTAGGTTTAGCAAAAAATTACACAAAAATTATAAAGTTCTAATATACTTCATCTCTCCCACTCCTCTACCCCCCGTTTCCTCTATTACTAACATCTTTTATTAGTGTGGTATATTTGTTATAATTGATAAATAGTGATACATTATTATTAACTAAGATCTATAATTTACATCAATTCATTCTTTGTATTGTACAGTTTTATGGGTTTTGACCAATGTAAACTGTTATGTATCCACCATTACACTATCATACAGAAGAATTTCACTGTCCTAAAAATCCTGTGTTCTACCTATTCATCCCTTGTTTTCTTTTTTCTGAACTCATAGCAACAATTGATCTATTTACTGTCTCTAGTTTTGCCTTTTCCAGAATTTCATATAGTATGTAGCCTTACACCACTGGCTTCTTTCACTTAACATAATGCAGTAAGTTTCTTCCATATCTGTTTGTGTCTTGATAGCTTATTTCTTCTTATCATTGAACAGTATTCCATTATATGGCCATACTACAGTTTGCTTACCCATTCACCTATAGAAAGACATCTTAGTTTCTTTCTATTTTCGCCAGTTATCAATAAATCTGCTATAAATATTCATGTGCAGGATTTTGTGTGAATATAAGTTGTTAACTTATTTGGGTAAGTACTAAATAGCACACAGAACCTAAACAAAATGTCAACAAATAATGGGTAATGTGGTGATTATTACCATGGAAAATAAGGAGATAAGCAGTGCTATGTAACAGGGCAGTCAGGCAAAACCTCCAATAAGGCGACACTGGAGAGACACATAGGAAGGGACGAAGTCAATGGACATCTATGGGAAGAGCATTTCCAGCAGAGAATTGTAACTACAGAAGCCCTAAGCACAAGAGTGCTTGTTATTTAAGAACGGAAGAGGTCAGAGTCAACGAGTGAGTAAAGTGAAGTCGTTCAGTGGTGTCCAACTCTTTGCGACCCCATGAACTGTAGCCCCCCAGGCTCCTCCACCCATGGGATTTTCCAGGCAAGAGTACTAGAGTGGGTTGCCATTGCCTTCTCCAGAGGATCTTCCTGACCCAGAGATTGAACCCGGGTCTCCCGCACTGTCAGCAGACGCTTTACCATCTGAGCCACCAGGGAAGTCCAATGAGTGAGTGTTGGGAATGAAACCTGATCGGTGGTGCTGGCAAATGAAGGTCTAGGTAGGACCTTGGGAGATTTGGGGACTTACTCTGAGATAGTAATTTTGATGACCCTGTAGAAACAGGAAAAATTAGGAAACTACTGCAATTATTCATATAAAAAGACTAGTGGCTTAGATCATCTTTGTAGGGGTGGAATGCATGAAAAAGGAACAAGTTTTGGTTATGTTTTGAAGGTGTAAGCAATTTGTGATCAATTGCCAGGAGTGAGAAGAGCAGTCAAAGTCACCAATGATTTTATTGTTGCTGTTTGCAGTGAGAAAAATCACATGAGACATTTTCCCCTCTGACTTTGTCATTGATGACACAAATTTAAACCACCAAAAAAAAAAAAGGAAAAAAGCTAGTGTCTACCTTCCTTCCACACACAGATTATCAAAGAGCATCAATTTGAATCTTTCACCACCTGATTCCCTTGCCTTCATTTCTCTATGCTTCTTGGTAAAAGCAGAAGCCATTTGAATCCTGATCTATCCTCTTTTATTCTTCTGTACTGTTGGTGATTTAAGATGTTTACAGACATAGAGTTGACTCAGCTAACATGGTTCTTATTTACAATGGAAGCAAACTGTGTCCTGGACAAGTTAAACCACTTCTACAGGGCAGCACCTCTAAAAACCACACTGAGCCTCTTACTAGTCCTAAAAGTAGCAAGCAGGGCCCTTCCCCAGGACCATTCGGGGATATTCTTTTCCCAGATAATCTACTTGGCTTATTATTTCCTTTATGCTCAATATCATCCTGTCAGGGTGATCATTGTCTATAAAACCTTGACAACTCAATATAAATTAGCCTAAATCTCCACCATCCGATCTACTTCTCTTTGCCTGCTTTATTTTTCTCCATATACCTAACACAATCTAATACATCCTATTTTACTTTGTTTCCTGTTTGTTATCTGCCTTTCCCACTAGAAAGTGAACTCCATGACGACAGTCTGTTTTGGTCTTGGTATGTCCCAGCACCTAGAACAGGGCCTGACCCACAATAGGTGCTCACTCAGCAGAATGTCTTAGAGAAAGATAAAATATAATGCAAAACACTGATAACAACAAAAAGAGAGGTTAGACAAAACTCATTTTCTTAAATAACAGAGTCCATTTACAAATGTGGAGGATCTATGACAAGCTACATTTGGGAGATGTAAATCTTTCTTTTCACTCCTTTATAGACTTTAAAATACTCATGGTATTTCAAAATGCACAGTTCATAGTGGAAACCAATTGGGAAAAATATAAAATTTTTCTAGGGTTTATGTCAGTAGTAAAATAAATTTTAGAGTACGATCATAACTCTTGTCTCCAGACAACTGCCGTCTATATATAAATCTGCTCTAGAAATGGGCCAAAGGATACATTGTAGTCAACATGAAATTTGATTCAAAATGTTTCATTAAAATGTACTCTGAAATATATTTTATTCTGACTTTTACAGTATATTTTCAAAGCTTATATCAGATAGGTGGAAACTACTTGTTAAATCATCTATTATTTTAATGTATAATTAAATAAAAGCTTTAAAAATACAAAAATGATGCATGACATGTGTGCTTTAAAATGGTGTCAAATGAAAGCTTGTATGCCTTGGTTGACATATAATTCAAAAGCTAATATAAACAGGTTTCCAACCCAAGAAATAAAATATTAGCTCTTCAATCTTGATTTTAGGGACCAAAACCATATGTTGCTGAAAGCAAAAGTTATAGTACATGCACTTCCAAATTAGAAATACCACTGTAGGAGATTCTGTGACTATGAAATGGATCTATACCGAAATATATGGTTTCACGAGTGAGAAGAACTACTTTTTAAAAGTTGATTGTACTTACGTGAAATGGAAAACATTTACCCAAGAATTCATTACAATGCTGTGAAGAACTCTGAAAAATAGGCAGGGTTGGAAGGGTTACTCCCCCACAAAAGCAGCAGATGCAGGAAGGCCTGAACACACCCTCCTCTTGAGTTTGTGTATTGGGAGGCAGGTACGATGTAAGGAGCATGAGTTGTTAGGAGGGATGATGGGAAGTGCAATCAGGCTCCCAGGCCAAAGGTAGAAGTAGGAGAAATTTTATAAGTTGCCTCAAAGGTCATGTATATTAGATCTGACTCTTTCCCAGAAAGTCCTAATTCTTCAGAAAAAACAAAAAAACCCAAAATTATTGTTATACCTGAGAAAAGAGCCACTGATGGAGCAGAATTTTGCATCCATGTTGGCCTTGAAGTGGAAACAGATGGTCTATGTGGTTGCAGAATGAAATAGAAGGGGAAAACCTGATAAGGTAAGGTCTGAAATCAAGGTTTGGATTGTGAATGGTGTAAATCGAAATATTTAAGTGGCAGAGAGTCTTTTAAGTGAAACCTGGATTATACTTTGGGATCCTCTTAAGGGATCCTTGAGCCAAGCTGTAATTCCCTGTCACACCTAAGGATGAATGTTCACCGTAACTCTCAGTGCACAGTGCATTTCCTCCATACCTGCCTAACTATTTGACGCACAGTACAGAGTGGTGATAAACTCAGATGAAAAATTATAGTCTTTAAAACATTCTACAATGAGTAATACAGATTTGATAGAGCTGGAGAGGAAGGACTGAGTTGAAAATTGATGTTTTATATAACGAATCAGTCATACAGACTATTATATGATTTTTTAGAACAATTAGGTCTTTGGAAATTCTTCATGAAATAAGCAGCGAGAGAATATTTTGGGTGTTAGTGTTCATACAGCCTCGACTGTCTCACAAAGTCTTTAAAAACTGAGCCATTTGTCGAGAAAGAAGAGAGACCTGTTTGAGCTGATTAGGCCCCGGTGCCCTGATTCAATGTTGAGAAGCGATTCTATTGTTAGAGATCAGATTTGTCTCCTATTGAGAAAATAGCTATTGAGTCCACCTTGGAGCTACACAATAGCTGAGTCCAATTACATCTGCTGGGAGCCAGCTAGTTACATTCATGATGGCAATAATTGCAGAAAATTTTCAAATGGTTTTTAAAACAAAAATACAATTAAAAATCAAAAGGGCTTGACAAATGTGCAACACTATGTATCCACACTGTATTAAAGTGTCAATGCTTTAAAAATCCTCTGTACTGTGCCTATTCATCTCTGCATATGAGGCTAACCTCTGGCAACCACTGAATTCTGTACTCTCTCTGTTGTTTTGCCTCTTCCAAAATGTATTATCGTTAGAATCATACAATATGTAGTTTTTCATGATTGTCTTCTTTCACTAAATAATATCCATTTAGGTTTCTTCTGTATCTTTTCATGGCTTGAAAGATCATTTCTATCTGAATAATATACTGCTGTCATTAAACATTTGTCAAAACCAACAGAATGTACCACATCAAGAATGAACACTAATGACTTCAGGTGATAATGATGTGTTAATGTAGGTCTACCCTTTATAACAAATGTATCAAGTGATGCAGGAGGTTACATGTGTGTGGAGACAGGAATCTCAGAACTCTCTGTATTTTCTACTCAATTTAGCTGTGAACCTAAAACCACTCTTAAAAATACATTGTTTTTAAGTATTTAAAAAATTTTTAAATTGCAATGGGCTATATATTTTTCAAATTACTAGACAGAAAAGAGACAACATAAAAAGAGACTACACAATGTAGGAAATAATGAAAATATAAATGAAATATAGGGATTAAGAGAGACAAGAAAATGAAAGGCATGAAATATAAAAAGGGAGGAAAACATTAATTCTGATTAAACATCACAAAATGAAATTTCAATTAAAGTATTATCACATTATTTATAGGAAACTATATTATATGAATTCTTTAATCTGTTGTATGTCAGCTTGCAAATATCTATATTTAAATTGAAATAAATTTTCAACAAGAATATTTTGGAACATGAAAAATGATTCTAAATTTGTCTGAGCCACCAGGGAAGCCCAAGTAAATGAATACATGATAAGAATAAATGTTATTAAATAATACCATAGGGTATCTAAAATTACTAAAACTTTTAGAAATTAAACAAATTTGAAATGATAGAAGAATAAACATATACATGGAAGAAACCAGAAAACACAGAAATAAACCTACATATAAGAATTTACTGGAAAAACAAGGTAACATTTCAGATCAGTAAAACCAGAACAACTGTTCACTCATGGTGTTGAATACTGATTAAAGAATACAAAATGAAAGTAAGATCATGATTTCACACCTTATCTGAAATTAACCCCAATGTTAAATATAAAAAATGAAAGAAGAGAAAAAATTAGATGTTTTTTTTCTCTTCTTGGAATAGATATCTTTTAAAATTATAGTGTCAAAGAAAAACCATAAAGACTGTATAAAATGTGAAAAAATTACACATTATATTACCGTATAAAACGCCAAAGGCAAACAACTATGGAAAAACTTATATCAAATATGTTAAAGGTTCATTTCTTATAATATGTCCAAGTTATATAAATTAGGCTTTTATTATTAATTACACTCTGTTAAAACATAGTCCTGCCTCTGCAGCAACATTGACCTGGGAGAGGGTGTTAGGATCCGAGCCAAACTAGGCCCCTGCTCTGGAACACTGACCAGCACTCACAAAGGCTGTTGACTGTCATGACAATCAGGTCCTCTCATAAAATGTCTCAAACAGCAACCACAACAAAGATTCAGTCGCTCTCTGGAAGAATTATGAAAGACTTGTTACAGGAACTGTAATTTACTGTGTTTCCCAACACAGAGAGAGCTGATCTGGAAGAATGATGCTGACTGGCCAGTAGGAGCACTGACACATGCACACACACGCACACAATACTGAACACACCTGCAGTCCTAATTTTTAGAAATTAACTCAGTTTTCAGCGACCCTGGATGGTAAAATACTCTATTGGCATTGGAATAAGTAAAGAAAATATGTATAAATATGTGTATATAACCGCAGATCCACAAGTAGCACTGTGAAGTCAAAACTCAGCTAATCAAATCCAGTCTTTCTCATTTTACTGAAAAGCATTCACCATAGTAAATGAAAGAGATTCTTAATCAGGTCAAAAAAACTTTTAAGGAATATGCCCCCTTCAGGAAACTACACTTAAGAAACTTCATTCCCATTGCAAAATATGTCTTAAGATTTTTGATCTCTAACTTGTTACGTGGAACTGTGAATGTTACCTTTAAAGGAAACTGAGTAATTTTCCATATATTATTTCTAAAATCTTGAAGGAGTTTGGGTGGTTAATCCTCATAATTTCTTTTTATTTTATTTCCATTTATTTTTATTAGTTGGAGGCTAATTACTTTATAGTATTGTAGTGGTTTTTGCCATACTTTGACATGAATCAGCCATGGATTTACATGTGTTCCCCAATCCGATCTCCCCTCCCACTTCCTTCCCCACCCCATCCCTCTGGGTCTTCCCAGTGCACCAGCCCTGAGCACTTGTCTCATGCATCCAACCTGGGCTGGTGATCTGTTTCACCCTTGATAATATACATGTTTCAATGCTGTTCTCTTGAAACATCCCACCCTCGCCTTCTCCCACAGAGTCCAAAAGTCTGTTCTGTACATCTGTGTCTCTTTTTCTGTTTTGCATATAGGGTTATCGTTACCATCTTTCTAAATTCCATATATATGTGTTAGTATACTGTATTGGTCTTTATCTTTCTGGCTTACTTCACTCTGTATAATGGGCTCCAGTTTCATCCATCTCATTAGAACTGATTCATATGAATTCTTTTTAATGGCTGAGTAATATTGCATGGTGTATATGATTTCTGATTAGGCTGTATAATCAAATATTTCATTTTGAATTGAGATTTCTCTTCTGAAGCATGTATATTATGGCTGCTAATAATGACTGAAGATATTTATCTCATAAGATCTACATTATTTGCTTTGTAAAGAATTGAAATTTAGTTCTTATTATAAAGAAATACAAGAGTAATCCTTCTGACATACAGACATCTGAATGATTTACCAAAGCACTCTAACTTTAAACTGTACTCAACAAATTAATCTCTACTTCTATATAAAGAATATTTACTTTAAATCATTGCAAATCCTGTGCTTTCAATAAGTTTTGATAGTCATTAATATTTTTATCACATTTCCTCAAAGGTGGGTTAATTACTATTACTATTTTCAGTTAGAAATTCTAAATGTATTCCCCATTTTTCATGACTTTGAAACATAACTCTTGAGATATAATCTTTGCATGAAAAGCATAAAATGAATTGTCTGTCAAACAGTACTCATTTTTCCTGTAATGAAAATTCTCTCTACAATGACATCCATCTTCTGTTACCTGATGGGTACATCCAAGTCAAGCTTTTCTAACATTGTTAGGTGTTATTTATCTCAAACTTGTACCACCTTCAGGCATCATGGACATTTTGTGTATGTGTGAGTACTGTGTGACCTTTGTTGCAAGAGGCTCTAAAATACATACTGACACTAAATTTGTATAAGAATTTGGAGAGGTAGGTAAATGTGCTAGGCTTCTCAAGAACAATGAGTTTTTATGAGGTCTGTTGGAAAGCATAACTGTGGTTTAGTGAGATGCCAGTAAGAGATACTCTAATTTAATTTACCCATTATTTACTATCTGATTTTGAAAATACTGACAAGAGCCCATAAGATAGGACGTCTAGTCTGTCTGTGAAGACTGTACTACTAGACATTACAGTAGAAAAAGTTATGTGGTCATTTCCTAAATATGTTTAAATATCCATGCCCTTGTTTCCCTACTTGAAGCCCTTACAGGGTGATTGTATATGCTGATTTGAATCTTCCCATGAACAAAAATAAATGAATGAATAAAAAAATGAATGAGAATAAATCAATAAGTAAATACCTCTATAAGATTAATAACGAACTTCAGTCCACATGTGCTACACATTTGTCTAAGCTGTGCTCACTCTTAGATTTGAATATTGTATTTATGATTTGGTATCAGCTTTGAACTCTATGATGCCATAGATTTTTCCTGCATCTGCTAGAACAATTGATTTTGCTGTCAGCATTATGAAGCTACCTGTGACATGTAAATATTTCATTCTCATTTGTACATAAACCAGATAGGAATCACTTGAACTACTTTTTTAACCATCCTTAATTTAGATTTTTGTTTCTCATTGGTCTTTTTGAGCTGTTTTATAATCCAGTTTGCATTTATAAATTTGTATTTACTCTGATAGTTACTGATTTAGTATTCTACTACACCTGTTGCTAGTCATCTTGATTCACTAGCTGCCTTATTCATCTCCGTTTGTAGCCTAATTAATGTAAGCTAGAGAGAAGTGGTAGCCAACATGATTCCAGAATACAAATAGGTAACAGCATAATAAGTTTTAAAACCGCCCACAGAGTATATCTGGTTTGTAACAGATATGCATAGTTAAACCTCATTCTTCTTTTAATCAATACATTATATAAATTGGGAGAAAAACTTAAATGTGTGAAAAATAAATAACACTGTCATGCATCAAAAAAGAACAGCATGTATATTATCTATGGTGAAACAGGTCACCAGCCCAGGTGGGATGCATGAGACAAGTGCTCGGGCCTGATGCACTGGGAAGACCCAGAGGAATCGGGTGGAGAGGGAGGTGGGAGGGGGGATCGGGATGGGGAATACGTGTAAATCTATTGCTGATTCATGTCAATGTATGACAAAACCCACTGAAAAAATAAATAAATTAATTAATTAAAAAAATAAAAAATAAAAGAAAAGAAAAAAAAAGCAGAAGCAATATTGTAAAAAATTCAATAAAGACTTAAAAAATGTCCCACATTAAAAAAAAAAAAAACTTTAAAATGAAAAAAAAATATATATATATATAATTAATATATCAAAAATGCTCTTTGTGGTTGTATCTTTGCGAAATTTAGGGACATTTGGGTGGAAGAAGGAAATGTTTATAATCACAGTGGATGGATGTAATCCTGAAGAACAGAGGCAGCATTTGTAGCGCTGGAATATCCTACTGTCACAGTTACATGGGAGCATGGTTAGATGTGTTCTTCCCCCTCAAATTCACTGGGCAATATTCAGTTCACCAGCTTTGAGATAGTACTCACCCATTCTGACGAGAAGGGAAACTATCAACTTCATTCAGAGTCCTTTGTGAAGGAAGCGCCTGTAAGACAGAGACAATGGGTTATTTGCTTTTTATCTCTAGTGTCTAGGATGATAACCAGAACACAGCAGATATTCAATACCGATATCACATGCAATGCATGTTTCTTTCCAGCAAGCAACAGAAGTCCTAGAGTGCAGTTATTATGAGGGTGAGCCAGTGCCCAAATCAGCACTGAATCTCAACACTATCTTCTTCTTTTTTTTTTTCATTTATTTTTATTAGTTGGAGGCTAATTATTTTACAAAATTGTAGTGGTTTTTGCCATACATTGACATGAATCAGCCATGGATTTACATGTGTTCCCCATCCTGACCCCCCCTCTCACCTCCCTCCCCATCCCATCCCTCTGGGTCTTCCCAGTGCACCAGCCCTGAGCACTTGTCTATGCTATCTTCTCAACACTCATCACAATGCTCTGATCCCCATCCTTGCTGATCGAAGCATAGACTATAGGAAGACCTCCAGGTGGTTCATGGACACACTCAAGTTAGACACACACTGCCTTACATCACATGTGACAGGCTCTCTATTACTCACACTCACAACGGCAGTATGTACTTACATACTTTGAGCACGTAAGTAAGTGGGCTCTGAAATCAGTTGACCCAGGTTTGCACTTACCTTTCCTTCTTAATAAGTATAGGACTTTGGGGCAACTTACTTTGCTAGGGTTTATCATCTAAACTCGAGGTGGGAGTAATAATAGTACTGTATAAAATATTGTTTTATGTTAACTATTAAATAAAATACTACATGTGACACTTATGAACATATTTTAAAATCCAGAAAGTTCTTAAGCAAAATTTGTTTTCTGAATGCCAGCAACTGTCTGCAACATCATTTACAATATAACTATTTACATGGCATTTACATTGTATTAGGTATTATAAGTCATCTAGAGATGATTTAAAGCATATGGGAGGATGCTTATAGATCACCTACAAGTACTATGCCATTTTATATATGGGACTTAAACATCCTTGAATTTTGTTATCTTCAGGGGATCCTGGAACCATCCCCTATAGAGAGATACCCATGTATAACTGTACTATTACACAATAAATATTAGTTATTGTAACTTTATCCTAATAAGACATCATGTATACACCATGATTTTTCTGTGATTATATAATGTTCCACAATCTCAATTTAAAATCAAGAAACTCTTTCACCACTAAGCTGTCAAATAGCATGATAACAAGAACTATATGAGTGTAATTATATTATTGATTTAGGGGAGATAGGAGCTATAGCTGTTTTTTCCTCTTCCTATCTCGTTCTTCTCTTTCATTCCCCACCTCCACCCTTTTTGGTCACTTAATAAACTTGTGAAAAGGGGGAAGGGAAATGTTCTCTTTGCTCATACTTATTCCATTTCTTCCTTGAAATATCCCGAAGTTAGTATCCTTGGGGTTAAGGGTCTCCCTCATAGCAATGACTGTGTGGCTAAAGGACCTTGGACTTAAGCTGGATTTGAATTAACCCTTTCACTGTGCCAGGGGAGTACAATGGGTAACCCTCAGAATTAGGGTTTTTGTAAGCATAGTAAGTAGCTTAACAGCACAGCAGAATGGGTGCACAACCCAGAGGTCTTAGAGTAAAACTATTCTTTCTTCAGGCCCATTTTTCCTGACAGGGGGGCTCCTCTCTTTTCTTGCTTGTGTGTTAGGTATCTACCCACATATTCATAGTTTTCTGTTTTCTTTTTTATCTTATCATTCACAATGAAGTCTTTCTGGGTAGTTATAGGAAAAGAGGGAAGGGTCCCAAAACCTCCCACTTCCACTGGGGAGTGTCAATCAATTTTCCTGGGACCAGGGTACCATCTCTGATTAAGGCATTTTGTCTATGACCCAGGTGGGACATTCAAGCCCTTGGATGCTAAGCAGTCCACAGGCATGATGATAAGCCACAGTGCTAATTTCCTTAGCCCAGGTACACTGGCTAGGGATCTTGCCTGGGAAGAGCAGATGAATCTCAAATGCTCCTTCATACCCCCCTTATTTTCTTATCAGTGCTGGGGTCACTGGCCACCACGGATGTGCCACTCGAAACCCTTGTGTGTCAGGACAGCAGACAAAAGCAGCAAGGCATTCAGCGGCACAGGAGAAGGGCTTGGTCACTACCCGTTCCTTTAGTTTTACAAGGCATTGGGGAGCCTTTCTTAACTCTTGTCTTGGGGGCCTACAATTGTGTTTTCCATGAGATTTTAGGAGATCAACAGGCCACATTCCTGAATGATGGCTAGATGACTGCCCCACGTGATCAATTTCCAATCACCAGCCAGACACAATATACTGGAATCTTTATCCTTGAGAACTCTAGTCTAACCACATGCAAGCAGGACTCCAGCCCACCAGTTCAGACACTTAGTCGTCACTGCCCCAGCCCCTAGTGACAGATCAGCCTCACAGCTCACCCTGTACGGGCTTGTCCGGCCCCCTGGCTCAGACTTGGTGGTGGGAGTCCCAGAGGTCTCACCCCAACAATACCTTGTGTCAACTAACAACAGTTCTCACCTTGGGGGCAAGATTTATTAGTTTACTGTAACAGAATACAGCATCTTCAAGGGATGTGCTTAACTTTCAGTGTAGAAAATGCCTTGGACCATTTGTAAATAATGTTTGACCTCCTCTATATTAGATCCTTTTCAGAACTGAAAAATGTCTTCTTAATGGCCCTATCATTCTTTATTTTCTAAGGAAGCATTAGACCTCATTTAAAGTGAGTGCTAAAAAGTTCTTAGGACAAGCTGGATCCTGAGGCTTGGCATGAGAACCTAGGCTCTGAATAAATGATAAGTTAAACTGTATATTTCATTATCACCTTACACTTGTTTTTTCATTAAAAAAAAAAACTCCCTCACTTCTGGATATTCCATTTTTCTGACTTAAATAGAAAGAAAATTAGTTTTTTATTGGTATATTTCTACACACCCTTGAGATTTTTGTTACTTCACAGATTAAATATAAATAGTTCTATATTTAAAATATCAGTTTACAATGCTATTAATGTCCATTTTCTATACTACCACCACTTATTAGATTGGGAAAACTCTATTATTTAAATTGTGAGACAACATTGAGATTTGGATGATTATGAAAAGGGATTCTGTCCATAATAATGAGTCTTTAATAAAGTCAAAGAGCTACTGACAGTGAATAAATGTTTAAATATTTAACTGTACATATGATGCCCTGAGCATTTGTTTGAACTTCTGTTAAGTAGAAAACTCTTAACATTTTCACAAGCCTTTTATATGTTTATGATAACACGATATATATATTTGGCTGGAGTTCTGGATCTTGTAATCTTCTATTGACCCCTAAAAGCACCATCAATTTTCAATATAAATTCAGAGAAGGGGCATCCTGGGGTAATTTATGTGGCATAGGAACCTTTATGATCTCACAGTGAACCACGCTGAAGGAATTGGAACAGTGAAGGAATCTTTTGTTTAGGTGCAAGTCTACATAGTCTTTTCTTGTCTCTTTAAATCAGCAATGTGCAATAAAAATATAATGTGGATCATGTGTAAATTTAAATATTCTAATAGCTATATTAAAAAGTAATGTATAAATTAATTTTAATGATATAGGGACTTTTGAACAACATGAGTTTGACCCAACTGCATGGGTTCACTTATACAAGGATTGTTTTCAGTGAATAATACAGTACTATGAGGTCTGCACTTGGTTGAATCTGTGGATATAGAACAGTGGATACAAAGGATGAGCCAATACAGGGGGTGGACTGTAAGTTACATTTAGCAAAATGAGCCAGACTCAAATTAAGAAATGATACAAGCTTGGAAATAAGACAATCAGAAATAAATAAGCTCAGGAAGAAAATGATTAGGCAAAGGAAGATACAAAATGAGAACTGACAAATTGTAGGAAATAATTAAGATAGAATCAAGTTTTATAAAGATTGAATCTGAAAAAGTTCAAGACTGAATAACACTGTAGAAAATTCAGTAAGAAAAATAGGAGGAAAGGGTAAAAAGGAAAAAAATAAAGACAAGTATATCTGGAGTGCTATTTGGAACACAAAAAATATATCAAAAACTGCCCTGAAATTAGAAGGCTTGAATCCACATATCAAGATACCAAGTAGTTGGAAAGTTTGACCCTGAATACTAATACAACAATTGGATTTTAAAGTTCAGAATGTTTTTATCATCCGGGCCCTACCAAAATAGATAAATCTACATGATTCATAAAAGTGAAAAACTCCAACTGGCATCAGATTATTGATAAGAATATTAAATGCTACAAAAAGAATGGATGAACATTTTTTTTATTTCTCAAGGAAAGAAAATATGAACCCAGGATTTTTTCTTTTATCTAGCCAAATTATCATTGATGTTTTGCCACTAAGAAGAACATGTAAGAACTGAGGAATATGGCATTCATTAGCCTATTCTAAGGAAACTACTTATCAATGTGCCTCATAAACCATTAAATGATTAGAGATGTTTCAAGTATAAAAATCTTTGATGAGCACCAAATATATTTAATTATAGAACTCACACTTTAAAAAGGTACATAAATGTGAAAAATAGTGGATTCCTACAAAACAATAAAAAAATAACCAAACTCAAAAATGGGCAAAGGACTTAAATATCTCTTAAAGAAGTCAAACATAGGGCCAATAAGAACAGTAAAAAGATGCTCAATAGTATTCATCAGTAGGGAAATGTAAATTCAAAACACAATAAGATACACTTTCATAACATCACACCTGATAAGATGACTCTAACAAAGCAAACAAACAGAAACAACAACAATAGAAAACACAGAATAACAAGTATCGGTGAGGATGCGGGAACACTGGAGCCCTTGTAACTTTTACATTTTTAGTGGGAATGTAAAATGGTACAGCCCCTGTGGAAAACAGTTTGATGATTGCTCAGAAAGTTAAATTTAGAGTTACCATATGACCCATCAATTCTACTCCTAGGTATATAACCAAATAATCAAAAACAGAGACTCCAACACGTGTCTGTCATTGTTCATTGAAGCATTAGTCACAAGGCAAAAAAGTGAGGAAAAAGTGAAGGGTCCATCAGTGGATAAATGGGTCTTTTAAGATGGCATATGAATATAGCAGAATATTATTAAACCATAAAAATCAACAAGGTTCTGATGCATGCTTCAAGGGATGGACCTTAAAAACATTATTCTAAGTGAAATAAACAAGGAATAAAGGAAAATTATTGTATGATTTCACTTAATATGAAATATCTATAATAGGCAAATTCATAAAACAGAAAGCAGATTAGAGTTTATTGGGGGTTGGGGAGTAAAAGAAATGAGGAATTATTTTTTAATGGTTAAAGAGTTTCTGTTTGGGATGATGAAAAAACTTTGGAAATAGCCGTGATAGATACACAACATGTCCATGTACCCCTTCAGCTCAAAGTCTAATTTTTAAAATAATCTTCAAGGGATTCTTAAAATCAGCCAGATTTGATAACTCAAGGTTTAACCCCACCCTGAGATCATAGCATCTCACCCTGAAGAATACAGGGCTGGGCCACCCTGCTGGAGTGATGCTTTCACTGTGAATAGGTAAGGCATTGAAAACTGTTTGCTTACTGAGCATATCCTCTGGACATTTTCATGGGTGTCTCCTTTTACATGATGGCTCTTAATTATTCTTTTGAGTCCGCGCCATTTAGAAACTCCCTTATCATCTGTTAATATAATACTAGTTTCATACAACACTGAGAAGCTAAGCAAATTCCAAGGTCAGGTCAACAGAAAAGGAAGAAAATTTAGGCTAGCTTTTGGTTTAGGCAAAAAGATTTCTTGTAGCTCAACAACACTCATTTAGAACCCATGAGGGCTATGGATCTACAGAGGTTGGTTATCACAGTAGTAAGTGTTAATAAAGACCATGCATTTACTTCTTTACGTAAAATAGTGCTGTCCATACCCATCCATCCCTAAACTCCTGTCATGATTTATTTTTCTTCACAACATTTATTGTCATTTTACAAAGTAGATAATTATTTATTTTTACTGTTTCCTCCCCAATTAGGATATAAACTCCTAGAATATAAACTCCAACTAGAATTTAAGCAGTATTCAACTTGCAGTTTTGTTTCTTTTCTACTATTTCCCTAGTATGATAGGCCTCTAATAAATACATACGGAAAGAATAAATTTACCTTCATATCTCATTTATGTTAATTTCTCCTGGAGTCCTAACTAGGAATGATAGGTAGGAATGAGAGTGGCTATTGACCATGACCACAAAAATTGACTTGGCGGAAGATATACAAATTCTGACCCTAGCCATAAGCATAATATCCAATAATATGAATACCAAGATGAAAGTCAACTGTTAAGGATTCAATTCAGTAAGTTTCTTTGAAATTTTTTCACCTACTGCAATATCCATTATGAAGATACAAACCAACTAGCTTATTAACTTCTTAAAGAACTGATGTATACATACATATATGATTTTAACTTTGTGATTATATATGTTCATATTAAAGCTAGAACCAGTATGTCTAGAAAGAATTTCAAAAGTGGCTCTATTTTCATTTTTTATGGCTGAATTCTTTTAAGTTCATTTTGATAGTCACATAAAATAATGGATATTTAGTATGAAGGAATTCACTGCAGAAGTACTGCGGTAGTCTAATGAGATGAGATTGGGAGAAATTAGTGTTTGACAGTGTAAGTTCATTATTGCTAACAACACTGGCAGCTCAGTTTACTGCATACTCTCACACTGAAAATAGTATTTGAAGCCAGGTAAACAGCTGAGAAAGTAAAACTGTTGTGCAATTTTAAAAACCATATATCATAGGGCTTTCTTTTTTTTTTTTTTTTTTACTAAAAAAAGGGGGGGGGGAGATTAAATTATTGGCCTGTTCCATTGTGAATACAAAAAGTAGACTCTCTAATTCATAAACGTTTACTATAGAACAAGGTAAATGCATATAGCTTGAATCTCTACAGCCACAGTCAGCCATGCTCTACACTTAATGGACACTTATTAGGCAGTCCCTTTTTGTGGTTCCTCCTTTAACGCCCTTCTGGTATGGTTTCTCTCCTTTAATTTCAGACACTTAAAATCCCTCTCTAGCAATCTCAGTGTTTCCTGTCCTAGACAGCTCAAGGTCTATCCCCTCTCAATGTCCCCTCAAGAGAAAAAGAATCACTGTAGGAAAGTGACATATAACCGCCAAGTGTGAAACCTGGACTCTGAGGAGACAAAACCTGAAACAGAATTCATGAGGTGCAGATTACAGAATGCACTTCACAAAGGCATAGCCCCTACAGTAGCAATTTCACACAGCCAGAAGACTAAACTGGATTCACACAGCCAGAAGAATAAAACCAAATTTTATTTAAAAACCAAAACAAAACAAGACAGAAGTTTGTCTGTTGAGGTTATGAGCTTCTCAAGAGACACTGGTAGTTAAGAAGCCTCTAAAGTCAAGACTCTGCTACTGGGCATATATAATCTTTTGAACTCTCTCTTCAAAATACAAACTACCATCCAGATGTCTGTGACCATCTCCACTGCCACATCTCTTGGTCTGAGAAACTCCCACTCTCATTTGGCTTTCTGAAGCCAAATAAATAAACAGACTGTCATTTATAGTTTAACAAAGAGTTCTTATTAACTTAAATTAGAAGCGGAAGAGAAGCTCCCTTCATGTTTCCACTAGTCAAGGCAGGAAATCAGCACAAAGTCAGGGCAGACACCCCTCACGAGCTCAGTTTTAGAGGAGTGAGGCTTCTGGGAGTATTCTGAATGTCTGAGGTCAGCCATCAGCGCAATAATTTCTCTGTTTTGTGAACTGTATTAGAAAGGTATTAAGCTTCTCCTCCACCTAGCAGGCAATCTCCAGCATGATCTCACAACACTGCCATCCAGTTTACTCACCACGGCCCCTCAATCAGAACCTGTCCATCCCAGTTCTCCATGTATCTATACCTGCCACTCCTGCTTCTTTTATTTTTTTTTTTAAAGGTCCATAAATATTTATTAGCTTCATGTAAATGTTTTGATTATGAGTTTACAAAAGAACAAAGAAAAGGAAATGGATATTTTCCAATTCCTGCTTCTTTTAGATCAGATTCTTTTGAAAAACGATTATCTCCTTCGACTGACATATCATGAGCATGACTTTCATCTCAATACGTATTACTGTTACCTAATATATCATGTTCATTTCCTTTTGGTAAAATTTAATGCTTTCTCAGTGTTCTGAGATGAAATTCCTTACATCATCCTCCAGAAAATTACTAGGCACTGCCCTAACAATTGTTCTCCCTTTGTGAAGCAGGCGTAAGATTTTACAAAGTGAATTCTTCACAACAAAAGTGAATTCTCTAACTCTGGCCATAGTTGATCATTTTATAAAAATCAAAATTCATGTCAGATAGCTAAAGGTTGCTATTTGACATCTTCTAGATAGATAGTTGCTTAACCCCAATCTATACTTTATCATTTGACTGTCAAAGACTTAAACTTGAAAAGAGACGAAAATACCATTTGTTTTTCTAAATTCTTTAGTTCTTATTTAAAAACATCAAAATCATGGGGAAAAACAGAGGAGGAAAGCCAACATGATGTAAATGCATTAAAATGGAAAAAAAGTAAAATATTTTTAGCATTTGCTCAAAAAACTACAATACTATTATGAAATATAAATATAGTTGTGCAGATGTAACCTTTTACAGTCTTAAAAACCTTTTAGAGTTGGGCATGCTACTTAAGCTAAATCATGGTGAAACCATCAAACAGAGGAAGAAACTAGTCCTGGTATATAGGAAGTGATACCAATAGTTCAGCAACTTGCTTCATATAATAAGGAAGCAAAGATCATCACTTTTAAAAGCAGTCTGTTAAATACATGCTTAGACTCAACTGTTAAATAGCAAACGATGAAATGCAGAGGTTTAACCTACCTACCTGTGTTCACCTCAACTCCCAAAGATCTTTCAATTTTCAAGTTTGGTCTCTCAAACACATGGCTTATTTTGCTTTATTCAAAATTCAGCAAGCTATTACAATGTTAAATATTTTGTTCTGCTTTATTAAATTGAATGTATCAGATTAATTAGCTTGATAATATATTTTACAGACTCATAATTTGTGGATGGGATCAAAGACATTTGTCTACGCTACCAAAATGTGTATCTTTCCTAAACACATACTGCATCTTGACAGTTATACATGGTGGGAATGAGGAGAAAGGACTCATGGGTGACCTTAAAAGGCTACTCAAAATCACTTACACTATTTAATTTCTGAGCAAGTTAGGCATCTCATGCTTCATGAGTCCCTCAATGTTTTCCTGGTGATGGATATGCCTTTCTTTGCCTGCTGTGAACTTTAATGTACACAGGACTGGAATTCTTTTGCTACCAAACATATTGGAAACTTAGAGACATGATTAGACTTGGTGGTTTTATGTGTTTTATCAGCCAGTGACATCATGACATGTGAGAATGTTTGCCAACAAAAGTCAAAATTTCCTAACATTAAGTTTTTCTCAGACAAATCACATGTACTAAATGTCATTTAATCTATACAATGATTTGAATGCAATCCAGACCCAAGGCAGGAAAAAAACATCCCTCAACCGCCACGCTTATTATAGCAACACGTTTGATTCCGAGCAAAACACTAAAGCAGGATTTGCAAGCTACTAAAAGTTAAACAAAATAGCTTGATATCTACAAAAAGGGATACGTCCTTTTGTCTTTTTAGTACTATCTCGGTTGATGAATTATCGGGCTCCCTACTGGGAAAAACAAACAAAAGCTAGTAAACAGTACCTTTCTTTTAATGTTCATTTTTATCTGTGAATCACAAAAGTAACATGGCAATAAGTAAATGAGTTGAATGATGTATGCAGAGAACAGAGCATTCTACCAAATTGCTTCTTTTAGAGATAAAAACTCTTAATATAAGTGCATCCAAGGGGGGATTAAAGCAAGTCAGCAGAGTTCTTCTGAGACAAATAAGCATTACACTTCCCAGGGAAGGGCTTTTTATCAAGTCCAGTCATTTAGGTAAAGTACAATCAAGCACATATAAACCCAAAATGCAACTCAAAATTTCTCTGTTAACCCCGAGTTCATCTTTAAAAAATCACATCCCCAAAACAAATTCTTTAAAAGTCATACTCTGTGGACAATTTCCTAAAAGAACAAGGACCCAGTCCTGACAAATTGGGCCTAATAAAGCAGAATGAAGGCATGATTGGATTCTTTATTTATGAGATATGGTGGAGCAGCTGCATGGCGTATACCATCTCCTAAATGGGTTCCGCCTCCAGCAGTTGTCTACAGCAGATGGAAAAGAGACAAGCTCCACTTAATATGTCACAGCATCAGCATGGTCATAAACGAGTCCTCAGCAATTCTCTTTTGAACAGAAGCCACCTGTTTACTATAAACCTACCTCTTATTTCCCAAACCACAATTTTAATTTGCAACCTGCACCTGAAAGGAGCATACCTTGGAGTTCAAAGCTGCCAGGTTGCAAGTCAATCACAAGGGTTTGAAGAGTCCACATCTCTGGTAGAATTTGAACAGTTTAAAATTTTAATGTGTTCAAAGCTTGCTTCTAAATATCTGTCTTCTCCTAGAAAGGGGTTTCATTGTAATTACAATTTCAGGTGGCATTTTATTTGGCTTTTGCTTTATTCGAGGACTAAGTTTATTAGAAACAGACTCATTACCTCTTTGGTTATTAGAAACAGATCCATTATGTCTTCTACTTTATCTCAGTAGCAGAGATCGAGGCTGAAAAACTCAGATTTGTCTCTAGCCTGTGACTATTATTTGTCTCAGAAAGAATGAGTGTTTCATCAGGCATCTGGGACCCTTTCCTGTTCATTACAGGAAATCATCAGTGTCTCCAGTTGCCTATGATGGTTTAGCACTGATCATATGTCTCATAGGAGGGAAAGAAAAAAATTGCTTCAAAAACTGGATCTAATGCATAAATCTAAAATCAAAGGTAAGAGACATCATGAGAGCATCAGTTCATATTACAGTGCTATAAATCTATTACAGTAGACACAATCCCTCTCTGAACTAAGACATTTAGCACAGGAATGGAGCAGAAAAAAATATTATTTGGATGATGAATTCTACAAGAAATTTATGGTATGGCTCAGTTTTTCTATTACAATTTTGTTAGGAACCTGGGATTAAACTTGGATCCCTTCAGGATCTAATGTACAAATGATTTTTCTTGCCCTTATTTCATTTTGCTACAAACTTACCCATCAAATTAATAACATTAAATCTGGAGCATGTAAAGGATTCTTTATAGAGCAATAGTTATTTTTTTAAAAAGATAGGAAGCTTCATCAGCAGTATTGAAGCATAACATAGGTTAATTGGACATTTGTCTAGCTCCCTATTTTTCTTAGGGAAACAAAAACACAAACTTAGAAGGCAACTTACGTTGTGTTTCTGCACTGTGTTGCTCTGTCTGCCTACGCTAGATGGTTGGGAAGTTTCATTAGTCAAAAATACACAGATCTGCTCTTTGGTTTTGTTTTAAATTAAATTGTATAACTATCTTATATTTATTTTTCTTTTATTGAACCAAGTTTCCTGATTTAACCTGAGGAAAAAAGAGCCAGAGAAATCACTGAGATTATTAAAAGGACAACTGATTGCTTGGTGTGTAAGGCAGTGTTGCTTTGGGTGCTCAGACGGTTATTATTTTGTTCTTTTATACATTATCAAGCGATCCAAGTCACACATGCCACTCTATCCTTTCACACTGACATCACTTGTTGTTACAAATAAACTACAAATGATGTATTTTAGAAAACAAAAGTGGATCAGGTTTAATAGTAAATTATTACAAAGATAATGAAGGACAGGGAAGTCTGGCATGCTGCAGTCCATGGGGTTGCAAAGAGTCGGACACAATTTAGCAACCGAACAACTACAACACAAAGATCACACATTTAATGCCCAATACTGTTTTCTTGCTTAGGCGCCCTCCCAAACTCCTACTACAAATATCCTGAGGTGTGCTAATGTAGGCATGCATGACACACAGAAGACTGCATTTTTATCTCCAGGATCCGCAACTTTCTGTTTGACCATTTTTTCATCTTCTCAGCTGAGCAACTCCCAACAGGGAACTGCAGCCATCATTTTGCACAAATAGGCTTGTGGTAACTCGCTTATCATCCTTTCACAGCAAGCCCTGTAGTGCTGTTTCCCAGTTTATAAGAAACAGAAGGATCTCATCAGATATATATTCAGGAAAAGTGGTGAAAAATAAAACATTCCTGACATTTTGCACTTGACCAAATAATGCTAAAGTATTTCTGAATATTATTTCACATAGATTCAAAGAACAGAAGCATAAACCTATTTCCCTTGTGGGAAATAGGCAATCTCTCTCTTGAAGAAAAACATAAAAATGACATTACTTTTTTAAAAAATTTAATACCATAACATAGGTATGGTAATCAGAAAGATCTTCTTAATATATATATAAAACAGGAGCTCGCCATGTGTCATTACATTTCTAAAGAATCTCTCTTCAAAAGGAAGACTTGCTCTCACAACTGAACAAGCACATGTTTGCTAATACATCTCTTTGGATAACTTCCGATAACAGGAGTGGGATAATTTGTATTTCTCAAATATAAAAATATTCTTATTATAACATTTTATTGTCAGATATTTTCAAGATGGTTTACAAGTCATTATCACATCCTTCTTGCATTTGTCACTATTAACATTCCAATCTTAACAGCTGAGAAAGCAGAAAATAAAAATGTAACACAGGATTACTCTTTAGTAAATTCACTATTTTTAATGTAAAAGTTTTGAATAAGACATTAGTACATGTTTCAGATTGCTTTTTTTTGTCCCCAATGTAATGTTGTTACAAGTTTATGGCAGAGTAAGATTTGCCTTAAAGTTTCAAAGAAATATATTTTTTAATTTGGGTAATTTACAGAAAAGATTTATTATATACTTTATACATTTGTATAATTCAAAATAAACATATTTTCACTTATTTATTCATGCCCTTTTTGTTTTGAAGAAATTAGATAAGTTTAAAGTACTTTTAGCATCCACATTCATGCAGTGCTCATCTGAGAACTTCACTTTTATATAATTCAGTAAAGGTGGCTTTATATTGCATACTTTGTAGAATTAGAGAAGATGGTGAATGCTGCCTCAACAGGCAGACTTCTATACTGCTAGCAACTAAATAAAAAACTAGATTATAAAGGTTTTTTACTCTATTCTAAGACTGCATATTAATATATGCATTAACTTTTGACATTAAAAATTTAAAAACCAGAAAATAGCATAGAGTAAAATAAAAGCCCCTTTTCCCTGACTTCCTCTCATTTAAAGATCAACAAACTCATAAAGTAGGTATTGTTATCTCATTTTACAGATGAGGAAACTGAGACACAGATTAGTTCCATAACTTGCCTAGGAGTATCATTGCTTGAGTGGTAAACTCAAACCAGAGCTCCGAGGCCCTGAAATCCACACAATTATGATTGCCAAATTTTTAATGTGCATAAGACACCTGTGTCTGGCCAAGATGAAGTAAAACATTCCAGATTTATTCTCCCTCCTGAATCAATTAGAAAGATGGACAAAATATATAAAACAACATTTTTCAAGACACTGGACATTAAGCAATGAAGGGCAGTGATCCCTGAGAGATGAAAAACGAGCCTGCACTTGCTAGTTGGAGGGTGTTTCTAGACTGAAATGCAGGGAAGGGAGTTATTAGCGAAGATCAGCAATGTCACACAGTGGGGGAGACCTAACTGGAAGACTGGAAAGGCAAAGACTGCTAGACTTTACAGGACAAAATACTGGAAAGGAGAGAAATGTGCAGACAGAACTCTAGAGAACTTCCCTAAGTGTGTCTTAGACACGGAGCCACTTCCTGATGCAGGAAATGCTGGGCTGGATGAATTACAAGCTGGATACAAGAATGTCAGGAGAAATATCAACAACCTCAGATATGCAGATGACCACCTTAATGGCAGAAAGTGAAGAGGAACGAAAGAGCCTCTTGATAAAGGTTAAAGAGGAGAATGAAAGAGCTGGCATACAATTCAACATTCAAAAAACTAAGATCAGGGCATCACTTCATGGCAAACAGATGAAGGAAACAATGCAAACAGTGACAGACTATTTTCTTGGGCTGTAAAAACACTGCAGATGGTAACTGCAGCCATGGTATTAAAAGATGCTTGCTCCTTGGAAGGAAAGCTATGACAAACCTAGAGAGCATATTAAAAAGCAGAGGCATCACTTTGCCAACAAAAGTCTGTAGAGTCAAAGCTATGGTTTTTCCAGGAGTCATGTATGGTTGTAAGAGTTGGATTATAAAGAGGGCTGAGTGCCAAAGAATTGATACTTCCGAATTATGGTGCTGAATAAGACTCTTGAGAGTCCCTTGGACATCAAGGAGGTCAAACCAGTCAATTTTAGAGGAAATCAACCTTGAATATTCATTAGAAAGACACATGCTGAAGCTCCAATACTTTGGCCACCTGATGCAAAGAACTGACTCACTGGAAAAGACCCCAATGCTGGGAAAGATTGAGGGCAGGAGGAGAAGGGGGCAACAGAGGATGAGATGGTTGGATGGCATCACTGATTCAATGGACATGAGTTTGAGCAAACTCTGGGAGATAGTGAAGGACAGGGAAGCCTGGCGTGCTGCAGTCCATGTAGTTGCAAAGAGTCAGACATGATCGAGCAACTGAACAACAGCAAGGCTGGCAAGTTGTGTAATCCACTGGGCATTGAGTAAGATATTCAGAAGGGGCTTGTTTTGGAAATGGGAAAAAAACAGCCCTAGACTAGATGTTAACAAAGCTGAAAAGCAATACAAAATAGGATCCTATTCTTTCTGTGTAAGTGAACTATCTCAGAACAAAGCTAAAATTATCCAGCACACAATAAATGTGAATTCACAATGTCTGGTATTCAAGCAAAATTATGAGGCATTAAAGAAACAAAAATATACATAATGAAGACAAAATAAGTTGTTCTAAATTGAGTCATAACTGGAATAAACGAACTAGTAGAAACAGATAAGAAAACTAATCCACACAGCTAACATCGTATTTAATGGTAAAACATGAATGCTTTTCCACAAAAATCAGGTAAAATTAAGGTGTCCACTTTGACCTTTCTACTCTAGTCTATACACAATCCCAGAGGTTCCTGCCAGGATAATGAAGCAAGAAAAAGAAGGAAAAGGTGTCTAGACTGGAGAGGAAAAAGTAAAATATATCTGCTCGTGTGTGTGTGTGTGTGTGTGTGTGTGTGTGTGTGTGTGTTAGTTGCTCAGTTGTGTCCGAATCTTTGCCACCCCATGAACTGTAGCCCGCCAGGCTTCTCTGTCCATGAAATTCTCCAGGCGGGAATACTGGAGGCGGTTGCCATCATAGAGAAGGAAGTTAACAGAGGGTCCCAGCTGATTTGTTCATGCCAATAATGCTGCATGTCTTCACTGTCAAAATCTGTCCTGTAGATTATACCAAGGCTTCAATGGCACCTCAGACTCATTTTACCGCCTCTGCTGGGGTCTCGGAAGCGGCACAAGCTGAAGAAGCTGGTGCACTCCCAGCCGCCTGAGTGGCTAAATGGGGTACACCATCTCTGCTGAGGGCTCGATGCTGTGCAGTCCCGCCAGGCAGAAGCTATGCTTCTCGTCCCCTGTCCTAGGGACAATGAGCAGCCTGAGAAGTGTCCCCACGAACGTTAAACAGATTTTTGACAGTAAAGATAAGCAAAATATTTGCCTCTCTGCTGTTGTCCCAGCCACTTCCCAGGTTTGACTCAGTAATTTGCTCCTTGGGGCGTGCTGGATTTTGGAGACAATGAGGGGTGGTTGTATGGCACCTGAAGAGATTTTGCTTCTTCCAGTAGAGCTGCTTCCTCCCACCAGGCTGCCATAGGATTTGCAGTCAAGTCAAGAACAGTCTCATCAAACAGAGGAAGAGAGCCTGTTTCTGCTGATAAAGGAGGCAAGGTTGGGCTTAGGAACTGCGGTTATTCTGATTCATTTGCATCATCCCTGATGTTTCCATCCTAGTCATCAGCTCCTCGATCTTTATCAACCATAAACTGGCTTTGATTTTTTGTTGTTGTTGTTGTTACATACCTCCTTCTGTGCAAACAATATTAAGGAAGGGTCACTGAAACACTGTGATTTTGTCACTATACCTTACATTTGAGATTTCAAAGTTTTAACACTGCTAATTTATTCCCAGTTAGACATTGCCAACACTCTCTGTATTCCTGGCATTCTTTTCTAATAATACATTTTTTTAAACAGACTTGTATATTTATTGCCATTTTATCCATGATAATCGATAACTAGAACATTCAAAATATATATCAATGAGAGAAAAGATACTGTAATTGTGGTATGAACATACAATGAAATACCACTCAGTGTGAAAAACAAATTACAAATGTGGCCAAAAATATGCATAAATATTTTAAATTATTGGTTTAGAGGATGATAATGTTGAATGCTCTGAACCTGCTCGTTTTTATTCCCTGTGACCTGCTCGTTTTTATCACACATTGGGATCCCAATTTGCCACTGCATGTTTCAGCCTACCAGAGTCCCATCCTATGGTCTGATAAGCAAGTTCCACTTCCCAGTGTCTTTGAGGTCTATTACTATACTATGTGGGGTTCATTGATGAAAGCAACAGAACAGATTCTTGGTTTTATTTAGAAAGTAAATTTAAGAATTCACACTAGTACACATGATCCCCAATACTTTGGCCACCTGATGTGAAGAACTGACTCATTGGAAAAGCCCCTGATGCTGGGAAAGGTTGAAGGCAGGAGGAGAAGGGGACGACAGAGGATGAGATGGTTGGATGGCATCACCAACTCAATGGACATGAGTTTGAGCAAGCTCCAGGAGTTGGTGATGGACAGGCAAGCCTGGTGTGCTGCAGTCCATGGGGTTGCAAAGAGTTGGACATGACTGAGCGACTGAATTGAACTGATCCCCAGGAGGATACAAGAATCAGCTGAAAGCTATTCAGGGAGGGACAATTCCTGAACTGTCCCACTGGCCTAGCTACATATGAATCCCTAGTCCTTGGATCACTGACATTGCTGCTTCTGGGACATCTGCCTCCATTGTCTCTGAAAACTTTCTCTCTCCCTTGTCCTCTGGCAAACAGAACGTCTCCTGGTCTTTCCCCTCTTCTGAATTCATGTCTCTTGTTAGTGTAAATACCAGCTGGAAATTAAGCCCTATTTTAGCATCCTGAATGTGAGGAAAGTTGGGGAATTTGGTTCTTTGGTTCTTCAGAGGGTGACCATGAGGCATTAAAAAATGAGAATGCTGCAAACATAAAAAAGCAATTCAAAGGTGGAAAGCCACATATATGACCTATTGTTCTAATCTATTTAACTAACTAACCTGCTTCTACTTCTTGATTTAGCACGTTTATAGTGACTTTGGAAAAGGTGAGTCTGAAGGGGTAGCAGGCTTCTGACCAGTTGCCACTATTCAGAATGTGGAGTACAGGAGTATGTTGTTCTTCAGAACACGGGCTTTGTTTCTGTCGATTTCTTTTTAAATTCCTCAGCCCTGTTGTCTTCACTCACTGTGCTCATCTTCTCTCACTATTCCCAAGACTTGCTATAGGAACTCTCTCTAGACAAGCATTTCTTGTGTGTCCCAGAGCAGCTCTGGGTTTCCAATCCATGGTCCAGCCCTGCTTCCTGCAGGTCCAGTGTGAAGGACTGGAATGGAGGAAAGGGATGGTCTCACCAGTCAGGTGCTCTGAATGCCCTTCTTTAACCCAATAACCTGACTGTCCGTTTTCCCCTCCAGGTCTTTACAGTTTCATCCAGATTTAACAATTTTATGAATATGTGCTTTTACTCATATAAAACATAGTGTTCTAGTGAATTTTTTTTTTACAGAGCCTTTTCATTTTCTCTTACCAATCTTATTCCCAGTGCTTTCCATCTTCCAGAAATATTGTACAACATATCCATTGAAGGCACCCTTTCTTGCATTAGCTCTATAAGTTACATGTTATTACCCACATTTTAAATAAAAGAAAACTAAGGTTTACAAAATTGAGGCAGTTTGCTGATAAGAAATGAATATCAAGTTTTTAACTCATTCTGTTTAACCCCAGATCCCAAGATTTTAACTACTGTGGAAGATATATTCCATTTTATAATACCATGTTGCTCTTAACAAATCATTATTTTCCTTATCATCTCTATTCCATTCTAAAGATATGAAATTGTGAGCCTTATTTGAAATTGTGAGCATTGTTATGATTTGAGATCACCATAACTGGTATTCTACCAGTTTAATTGTAGTAGGCACTAAATTCATTTCTAACTTCAGATTCATCTGTTTCTCATAAAATGATACTTCCCAAATGTCAGTTTCACCCTTCTCCTCAAATAATCAGGGCAATTTTCCATTTGAAAAGTTATTCTCCTCTATCATTTTTCTGTGAGACTTTTGAATGTAATAGTCACAAAGTAACAGTTCCCTCCCATCCCAAATTATTAGAAGAAAACACCTCCCTCTCTTACAGAAGAAAAATATTTTGTTTGAGTTCAGATTTAACAGATGGGCTCACTAGAAAGAGAAGGCATCCTCCAATTTTCATTAACAAGAACTCTAATTACTCCATTAAACAGTTACTGAATACTGATATAATAAAGCAGAAAGGAAAATGACACTCTTGGTTTCCTACACCTAGATTATCCATAAGAATGAGTTGGCTTGGAATGAAATTTGTCTTGGGACCTTATGCATACAACTTAACGCAGAACATCTTGTCAAGTGGGTGTTAGACTATAAAGCTCTTTAGTCAATGTTTGTATTACTAGATAGACTAAACCACTTAACAGCTTGCTCTATAACATATCACAGAGTCACAGAGATAAGAGGGGACTTGAAGAGTGCCCTTCTTAAAGAAGCCTTGAAAGTCAACTGTCCTGAAAAAAGCAAACTATTTATTCAGCCATATTTATTATGCAAACAAATACATCTCCTAGAAAAGTTGCTTGCAAATTTCTGTCTATTAAGTCTATTACCCCATTTATTTGCATAAACAAATCAATAATGCATGCCTGCAACAACAACAAAAATGTCCACAGGAAAAAATTAAGGGAATGTGATAAAATAAATTTTAGTAAAAAGAAGCAACAATTTTTGCAAGAAATTCTTTGCTATGTAAACAAAATACAATAGCATAACAGAATTCTAATCTTTAAAATGTCTAATAAACAGCTCTATTGCTAGAGAAATGAAAGCAACTTAAGATGAAAACACTACAGTTAATAAACTAATGTATTATACTTCAGGAAGGAAGCAGAAACCAAAACTTGAAAAATAGAATGGAAAGTCAAATAATTAATGCTGTAATATACAGTTCACAGGAAAATTTTTAACAGTTTAGAACCACAGAGAGATATACACTAACTTAATACTAAAATAGTGAAATATTTCTGAATCCTATAAACATCATCAGAACTTTCAAGATTGATATTTTCGGGTTTATAAAGTCAAAGGAGAGGAGGATACTTTAAGACTGCAAGAAGTGATTTTATCCAAAATGGCAAATTATAACCCCTAAATTTAAATGTCTTAAGCATGCTAAAAATAGCCTTCAGAGGTAGCTTATTTACACTGAGAAGTACTAACTTCTTCTTTTAAAAGAAAAAAAAAATGCTGCTGGATATAAATATATACTACAGTTTTTACCTAAAGGCCTTTCCTAAATTTTCAGCTCTCAAAAATGTCTCAATTTCATGCATGCTAAATTCATAGCACAGTGCATACGGTCTTACTATGAGCACATTTAGAAATATATGAATGATATCTCAAATGTGTACTTTTAATAGAGCTAATCCAGGTGTGGGAATCACATTTCTGGCTCCTAAATATCCAAATATGCTTTAAGATCCATCAAATTTTTAAATCATTGGTTTTAATTTTTTTTAATCTTAAAATGATTATAATTTTGCCTCACTTTGCTCATCAAATAGAGCTATTAATGGTAACTACTTCATATGGTAAAGATTAAATACAATGCTTAGAATAGCACTCCAGGGTGCTATTCTATAATGATGGTGATGACAAAGAGACAAGGATAATTACTAAATTCTTCCTCCTGCTTGAAGCTGTATCTACAAGTTTAGATATGAGTGCCTAGAACAAGGCTACTAAATTTAGCAAATAAAAATACAGGATACACAAATTTGTATCTCAGATAAATTTTCAGTAAAAGTATGCAATATGTGGGACACACTTTAACTGAATTTCAGAAAAAGTTAGTTTTATTCGTACAAATATGTCCCAAATATTGCATAAGACATAGTAACAGTAACTATCAATAGGGCTATGATAAAAATTAATTAAAATGTTCAGAATACCACTCCATAGGTATGAAATATGATAATTATGATAATGAGATGATGATTACTAAAAAATTATTCATTGCTTAAGTGAAATCCAAATCAAACTGGGTGTCCTATATTTTATCTGGCAACCTAGATCAATAAACTTCAAAACTGCTTACAATTTTGTTTGGAAAATGGATTTATGGCATTACTGAATTAGTAATTTAAGACATAACAATGAATCTAATTGTATCACTATGTAATCAATCATCTGACAGTTTAGAATATCAATATGGTTATGTTATTCAGTAGGAACTACCTATACCCTAGAGAGGTTGCTAGATCTTTCACTTAAGAGCTGGGTGATGTTGGCCAACTTAAATAATAATCTACATAACCATAGACGTAATCATTTTTGGAAAAAAAATAAATAAAATCTACAATACCCCTTATCTACAATTAAGAAGAAGAAAATACATAAAATGCTCACTGTAATGGCTGCACCATGGCAGAAATTCAACATTGTGAATTTTTTATCCTTCCCTTCTCAAATATAAAACAGTTTCTGGAAACAGTACCTGTATTGCTTTTTAAATTTCAGTTGTAATCTGCAAAGGTGATTCTTACAAAGGTGAAATAGACTGATTAAATGAATTAGATGCTAAAAGGGGAACAAGAGAGGTCAAAAATAACTCCAAGGTATGTGTAATGAGGTGGGAAAAGAATAGACACTTCCAAAAGTGAGTGACAGTGATTTTTAAACATAGTAAGTTTGAAATAATGGTAACTGTTGGGGAGACCCTCCCAGGTGGTCTCCCAAAACACAGGCCTTATTATCTTAATTGTCTCATCCCATTATCATTACTCATCAAGAAATGAACTAATTCACTCTAAATGATTGAAATACTATTCATAATATGGCACATCTCAATTAATGTTAGCAATTATTCAATTTAAGTTAGCTGTTTTTTTATCTTTTCAAATGACCAATCTGAAATTATGAAATCATTCTTGACTCAATACCTCCTAAATGTTTTTTTTTTTCTTTTTTTGTATCTGTCTCCTAAAATCTTTTTCTCTAATGTGTTCTGTTCAAGATAGGAAAACACTCAAATGTCCTCCTTTACCTTTGTCATGTCCACAAAAAGTATTGCCCATTTTTATTATCTCTTATTCAGACTCACAATACATGTGTCTAAAGAAATGTGTTTACTATTAAAAGTATTACATATATGTATACATATTTATTTATATTTAAAGAAATGTATAATTATTCAAACTTCAGAAAAATAGAAAAGTAGGAAGAAGAAAACATCACTCATATTCCTGAAGCCATAATATTAATATTCCCAACAAATATCTTGGTATATATCCCTTCAGTATTTTTTATGTATGAGTGTTATATCCAGCCCTTCCATAGTTCTGTGGCCACAGAGCATGTTCCAGATTTTAGCTCTTATCAAGTGATAAATGCTTTTCCTGTCAACTGATATTTGTGGTTAGTTGTTAATGTGGATCTGTAGAATGTGTGTTTATAAAATGAAAGGATGGTAAATCTGACTGGATTAAATATTTGCAGCAGCCTCTAAAGCCCAAAGGCCCTATTTGTTCGGTTTAACACACACAAAAAATCTCTCCCTGGAAGCCTAGACCCTTCCTATTGGAGCCCAGAGAGTCAACACAGACTATGGCTCACTCTTTCCAGAGAAACAGGAATCTACATACTTGCCCGATTCTAGGACTTCCCCAAGGTGTCCATTTGGCTCAGACTTAACCCTAATCCCGACTGCACTCCACCTGCCCAACTGACCACTGGAGTTTCACTGGGAACAATTCCCTTGGCAAACTTGTGATGAACAGAAATCAAGGTGTAGGCACCTCCCTCCATCCCTCTTGCTCTGTGATTTTATGCAGTTGAGACAACTTTCCACATATGGGGCATATAAAGCATAGCCACAAGACATTCCTATCTATTTCTCTTCATTAGTCAATTTCCTTACCAATTTTAAAACCTTATTCAAAGTTTTCCATACCAAAGTTTTCAATACTTTCCTTATTTAAAGTATTCCTTTCCAAGTAAAGTCAACTATTTATTAACTTTTCATCCCATTATAGTGCTTTTCAAACTGAGAAATACCAGTTTTATTTATAACCTATTTCAGACTAATAATTATGCAAAATATAACAAAAATAGTTAGGAAAGTGCAATCTTAAAAATTATAAATAAGAGCCCCATTTAAAAAATATTCAACGTAGTAAATATAAAAGTACCCTATGAAGTTGTTTTAAAATTTTTAATGCTCATTGTTAATTTTGATACTTATTGCATCAAGAAAGATAACAGTTTATAGACAAGCATGAGTCATGTTCAAGCTGGTTTTAGAAAAGGCAGAGGAACCAGAGATCAAATTGCCAACATCCGCTGGATCATCGAAAAAGCAAGAGTTCCAGAAAAACATCTGTTTCTGCTTTATTGACTATGCCAAAGCCTTTGACTGTGTGGATTACAATAAACTGTAGAAAATTCTGAAAGAGATGGGAATACCAGACCACCTGACCTGCCTCTTGAGAAACCTGTATGCAGGTCAGGAAGCGTCAGTTAGAACTGGACATGGAACAACAGACTGGTTCCAAATAGGAAAAGGAGTACGTCAAGGCTGTATATTGTCACCCTGCTTATTTAACTTATACGCAGAGTTCATAATGAGAAACGCTGGGCTGGAGGAAGCACAAGCTGGAATCAAGATTGCCAGGAGAAATATCAATAACCTCAGATATGCAGATGACACCACCCTTGTGGCAGAAAGTGAAGAAGAACTAAAGAGCCTCTTGATGAAAGTGAAAGAGGAGAGTGAAAAAGTTGGCTTAAAGCTCAACATTCAGAAAACTAAGATCATGGTATCCGGTTCCATTACTTCATGACAAATAGATGGGAAAACAGTGGAAACAGTGGCTGACTTTATTTTTGGGGGCTCCAAAATCACTGCAGATGGTGATTTCAGCCATGAAATTAAAAGATGCTTTCTCCTTGGAAGGAAAGTTATGACCAACCTAGATACCATATTAAAAAGCAGAGACATTACTTTGCCAACAAAGGTCTGTCTAGTTGAGGCTATGGTTTTTCCAGTGGTCATGTATGGATGTGAGAGTTGGACTATAAAGAAAGCTGAGCACCGAAGAATTGATGCTTTTGGACTGTGGTGTTGGAGAAGACTCTTCAGAGTCCCTTGGACTGCAAGGAGATCCAACCAGTCCATCCTAAAGGAGATCAGTCCTGGGTGTTCATTGGAAGGACTGATGCTGAAGCTGAAACTCCAATACTTTGGCCACCTGATGTGAAGAGCTGACTCATTGGAAAAGACCCTGATTCTGGGAAAGACTGAGGGCAGGAGAAGAAGGGGACAACAGACGGTGCGATGGTTGGATGGCATCACTGACTAAATGGACATGGGTTTGGGTGGACTCCGGGAGTTGGTGATGGACAGGGAGGCCTGGCACGCTGTGGTTCATGGGGTCGCAAAGAGTCAGACACGACTGAGTGACTGACTGAACTGATGAGTCATGTATTTCACTTTGAGCATCTGTATCTTAGCGCACACACACACCATTTTGGGGACCACTAGTGCTACATGGACAGAGAAGGCAATGGCACCCCACTCCAGTACTCTTGCCTGGAAAACCCCATGGATGGAGGAGCCTGGTAGACTGTAGTCCATGAGGTCGCTAAGAGTCAGACATGACTGAGCGACTTCACTTTCACGCATTGGAGAAGGAAATGGCAACCCACTCCGGTGTTCTTGCCTGGAGAATCCCAGGGACGGGGGAGCCTGGTGGGCTGCCGTCTATGGGGTCACACAGAGTCGGACACGACTGAAGTGACTCAGCAGCAGCAGCAGTGCTACATGGAGCAACACATGCTGGACAGTTTCCTTGTAATGCTTATTCTTCAGTGTTTTACTGTTTGTCTCATTTCTCTCAAATGTATGAATTAATGAAGATAGGAATCTTGTTCTTATGTATTCTGTAACCTACAACATATATTAAAATGTGCTTCACAGCACATGCGCCAAGTAAATGGTGACTGACAGGTGTCACCATGTCAGAATTAACTGGCAGGCACAGTATCCAGCTAAATGTGGTAAGGTATTTATGTGATATTTTTAAAACATTACTTCAGTAGCTGTCTTGGACTGTGTTTCTTACAAACAGATTCTGGCACACAAAATTGTATAGAGAAGATTTCTTGAGGTGTGAGGTTGGGCAATATTTCTATGAGGCAGCAAGGAAGTTGGGATCAGGCAGAAGGTAAAAACTGATCCAGTGTTGTGACTACACAGTCTTGATTGATTCCCCCCTTGAACTCTGGGATTGAAATGGCTCTTAGCAGTCACCCCCAAATGTGGCTGTGATACTGGGCCATATCAGCCAGTCACTGGTCACAGGCAGTGAGACAGGAGCCCGTGCAGTGTTTTAGGCCAGTGTCTTATGTTTAAAAGGAGAACTCTGAAGTGGGGAGTATAGTTTCCTGGACTAGGAGGCAAGTCCAGAAGCAGAGAGATAATTAGGAGCTATAATAAATGATAGCTCAGGACTAAGAAGACATGGATCAGCTGGGTCGTGGTGGAGGTGGTGAGAAGTGACTGGAATCTGTATATATGATGGAGTTACAACTGAAGGGATTTATTGATGGGTTAGATGTAGAGTGTCAGATAAAAATAGGAAGTGAATACATTTTGAATGTAAGCTACTGGAAGTAGGGATTGGTCATTTGCAAAAATGGAAAGACCACAGAAAATATTTATAAGTTGAGGTTGAGGAAGTGTTGAATATATTATGTTCAGATACATTAAAGAAGCTTGCTTCCCTGGTTGCTCAGATGGTAAAGAATATGCCTGCAATGCAGACCTGGGTTTGATCTCTGAGTCAGAAAGATCCCCTGGATAAGAGAATGGCAACTCACTCCAGTATTTTTGCCTGGAGAATCCCATGGACAGAGGAGACTGACAAGCTACAGTCTATGGGGTCACAAAGAGTCGGACATGACTGAGCAAGTAACACTTTCTTTACAGGTAATATGCAAATGGATACTGAAATCTACAATTCAAGAGAGAGAACCACACTGCTGACATAACTGAAGAAACAGTGAGCAGAGAGATGCTTTCAAAAATCATGAAATTCAACCTGGTCACTGAAGTCGATGTGGACAGAGGAAAGAATTAAGGAGTAAACCCTATGACATTCCAAATGACAGAAAACTGAGGATGAATTCACAAACAACTCAAAGAAAAGTAGCCAGTGAGGCAGAAGAACCAAGAGTGATTAGTGTCACGAAAGCTAAGAGAAGTATTTCAGGAAGGGAAAAGTGGTTGTCTGTGGCAAATGCCACTGAAATGTCAAGTAAATTAAGGACTGAAAATTAATCATTGGATTTAACAGTATGGAAATAATGTGTATTCTTGAAAGAGGAGTTTTTTTTTTGAAGTAAATGGGACCAAATACCATCAATTCAGTTCAGTCACTCAGTCGTGTCCAACACTTTGTGACCCCATTGACTGCAGCACGCCAGGCTTCCCTGTCCATCACCAACACCAGGAGCTTACTCAAACTCATGTCCATCAAGTCATTGATGCCATTCAATGATCTCATCCTCTGTTGTCCCCTTCTCCTCCTGCCCTCAGTCCTTCCCAGCATCAGGGTCATTCCCAATGAGTCGGCTCTTCACATCAGGTGGCCAAACTATTGGAGTTTCAGCTTCAACATCAGTCCTTCCAATGAACACCCAGGACTGATCTCCTTTAGGATGGACTGGTTGGATCTCCTAGTAGTTCAAGGGACTCTCAAGAGTGTTCTCCAGCAACGCAGTTCAAGGGCATCCATTCTTTGGTGCTCAGCTTTCTTTACAGTCCAACTCTCACATCCATACGTGACTACTGGAAAAAACATAGCTTTGACTAGACAGACCTTTGTCGGAAAGGTAATATCTCTGTTTTTTAATATACTGTCCAGGTTGCTCATAGCTTGTCTTCCAAGGAACAACTGTCTTTTAATTTCATGTCTGCAGTTACCATCTGCAGTGATTTTGAAGCCCCCCCAAAATAAAGTCTCTCATTATTTCCATTGTTTCCCCATCTATTTGCCATGAAGCGATGGGACCGGATGTCACAATCTTAGTTTTCTGAATGTTGAGCTTTAAGCCAACTTTTTCACTCTCCTCTTTCACTTTCATCAAGAGGCTCTTTAGTTCTCCTTCACTTTCTGCCATAGGGTGGTGTCATCTGCATATCTGAGGTTATTGGTATGTCTCTCCCGGCAATCTTGATTCCAGCTTGTTTTTCATTCAGCATGGCATTTTGCATGATGTACTATGCATATAAATTAAATAAACAGGGTGACAATATACAGCCTTGACATACTCTTTTCCTGATTTGGAACCAGTCTGTTGTTTCATGTCCAGTTCTAATTGTTGCTTCTTGACCTGCATACAGATTTCTCAGGAGGCAGGTCAGGTGGTGTGGTATTCCCATCTCTTTCAGAATTTTCCACAGTTTGTTGTGATCCACACAGTCGAAGGCTTTCTGAAACAGTAGATATGGACTTCTTTTCCAAAGAGGTTTGGTATTATAAAGAGAATGAGAGAAATAGATCCATAGCTGGGAGAATAAAGTGAAGAAGTGTTCTGTTTTTCTCTTTCTTGGTATAGGTAGAAAAAATTAAAGTGTATTTATATTTGTTGTAGAGAGAGGGAAATTTGAAGATATAGGAGAAAGCAGGAGTAATTGCTAAGTGATCTTATTAGTAATCAAGAAAGTGAAAATTAAGAGATACAATGAAATACTATTTCACATCAACCAAAATGGCAAAATTTTTAAAAATCTGCTTACATCAAATGCTGACTCCTGTGCAAGGAATCACCAACTCTCACACACCGAATGTAGGGACTATATACGGTAGAAACCATTTAGGAAAAATGTTTGAGCATTTAGTTCCAATGACTTCGTGATTTCACTTTCCAGTACCTCTTAGGCAATGCTTTTCAAATTTTAATTTGCACAAAAGTCACTGACAGCTTTGTTAAATGCACATTCTGATTCAGTCAGTCTTGGATGAAATTTGAGAGTTTGAATTTCTGACAAGCTTCCAAGTGACGCTGATGCTGCTTGACAGTGGACATACATTGTGTAAGAAGGTTCTTTAGAAGCTCATGCACGTGTAGTGGTCAACAGATATAGTGATGCTCACAGAAGCAGTGAAACAACACGACAGCAATTTTACAGTCCATTAAAATAAGAATGGATAATACATTATGAAATATTCAAGAGAGAGAATCATGTGGTAGTATTATCTGTAACAAGAGAGACTTAAAATGAAAAACAAATCAAAGAATATCTACAGTATGTTACACTTTATGTAAATTTCATTTCTGAACACAAAAATGTAAGAATTATAGTGGGAGATCATACCCCAAAATACATGAAAATGGTTGCCTCTGAGGAGGAAGAGGAATGGATGAGGGACAAGGAACTCAATCTTTGTAACACAAAAGAAAATAGGCAAAATATTAAAGTGTGTTAATACAATATGATGAGTACTCATTATATCTTTTTAATTTTATGGATTTTTAAATGCTTAACTCTTAAACATATAAATATTTTAAAAGAATATCCTTAGAAGGGGGAACATCCATGAACAATTATGGTACCAGCATATTAAAAAAATAGCCCTGCAAACAGACCTTACATAAGTTTGGGTGAACAAAGACCAAAACAGTGAGAGATATATCAAACTCAAGCTTTTAGAAATGCAGTGAAAGTGGCAGAAAATTCTATGCTTCATTACATATAGTCTTGTTTCTTTTCTTTTCAAATAATAAACTTGATATTTTAATGAAAGTACTTACAGAAAATGTAAAGCAAAATAAATTCAAGATCACTAAATTCAAAATTATTAAAGCAAATTAGCATAAGAATAGTATGTCACCTTAGGAGATGAACAGTTGGGAAATTAAAAAGAAAAAGGTAACCATTATGAACTAATATCCAGTTATTAATGAAAGTCACTCAGTTGTGTCCAACTCTGCAATCCCATGGACTATATAGTCCAGGGGAGAATTCTCCAGGCCAGAATACTGGAATGGGTAGCCTTTCCCTTCTCCAGGGGATCTTCCCAACCCAGGGATTGAACCCAGGTCTCCTGCATTGCAGGCAGATTCTTTACCAGCAGAGCCATAAGGGAAGCCCAATACCCAGTACTCAGTACAATTAAAAACAATTATATTTCTTCTAATCTGAAATCTCTCACTGCATAATCAAATATAAGATATTTAATTTGTCTCAGATCATGTTAAGAGATATGTCACCTACTTGCCAGCTTCCCTTCTTCTTACTCCTCCTCTTTACCTGACTGCTGGGTCCTAATCTGCATCCTGTATCAAGTCATACTTCTTTGAGCCTCTTGTCCTGATTAAATCACCAAAGGTGAGTCTTTTCCATAATTCAACCCACTTGAATCAGCATAACACCTGATTGAAATTCTTTTGTAAAATCTCTGTCATTGAAAGGAATTGCATCATTATCAGCATAAAAGTCAGAATCAGGGCTGAATCACTTTTCAAAAAAGTCTAAATAGCACTTAATGGCTAGATCAAATTGAACATCATGAAGTCAGCAATCTTACAGCAATCTAGGTCGAGTTCATTGACATAGATCAAAAGCAGGATCTGATACCAAAAATGACTGAAATGTAAAACAGATTCATTCACCTAAAAATATATTATCTGTTACCATGTCCCGGGGCTATGCTAGACTTGCCAATTAAAAAAAATAATAATAATAAACCTCAGGTTCATACTTTATCTTTTAAGTGGGCACACACCATTTTCCCAGTGCACACTACAGTTTCAAGGAGTTGTTCAGAAATGTTGAGTATGTTTGTGTGTAAGAAAGGGAAAAAGAGAGATCTATCCAGGTTAATATTTTATCTATAGATCCTGATTAAATGGAATATGTCAATCTCTTCCCCTGGTGTGAAAGAAATTGATAGTTCCATATAATGTGCTCTATCATATCTTTGATTCTTTAACAGTCTTCCACTCAAATGTCTATTTCACTAACCTTGTCATTGTTCAATTTAGATGCTCCAAATGGAGTTAAACATAGTGGGGATTGAAAATGGTTACACAGATAGTTAAAGTGGGCTTTCAGTTTGGGTTTCTGCCTTGATTATTGCCATATCATCAGAGTCTCTTAAAACTGAGGTTATCTAAAGTGAGTAATAACACAAAAACCTGGAAAAAGAAACAAAAGAGTCCTATACCCAGGAAGCATGTGAAAAACGTAAAGATGTAGTAAAAGGGCAGATATTTTCATGGCAATGTATGTTCATCTTTCATCTCATAAATTTATTCCCTATATTAACATATTTGCAAAAATTCTTTTATTTCCTTTAATTTTGAAGACATTAAAAACGGTGTGTTAGCAATTTGAGGCAATCTTTGCTAAATCTAACAGTTGGCAGGACTCTATTGATGACTCAGGATCACTAACGTCTATTCAGCAGAGTCTATTTTGCTATATTACAGCAAAAATAACCTCAAGTATGCACAGTCACAAAACATAAAGCATAAGACAGAAATCAAAAGCAAGAATGAAACTAATCCTTTCTTTCTTCATATTTCTAACTTCTTCACAACCCCTTCCCCATGTAAATTAGAAAGGAAAGCAAATAGCACTTCAGCATAAAAATATGTAAGCTTTCTTAGTCCTCATAACTGGAATGCCTGGAGAGTGCAGGGCCTCCTTCTACGACCCTCTTCCCTGAATATCAATGTATGGCTCCTGTGACCGTGCTTAAAGTTCTCTTTGGTCTGTAATTACACAGGCTCTCCTGAAAGCGGTTTGTTTAACAAGCCTTCTGTGTCCGCTCAAGTGTTCAGTGTGCACCACTCAGCCACCGATGCTCACCAAGAATGTTTTCCGAAGACCCGCTCTCACATGCAATTCTACTGGACTCTCCAAAGATTTGTTAAGGGATTGCTATCAGGATCTTGTGTTTAAGTAGCTTATAGTCTAGAAAGAGAGATAGATGGCCTAAAAGGAGGTAATTGTTGTACAGAGTGATAAGCACAATAAGCAAAGTTTATACGGTAAAATGATCAAGAAGGATGTGAGTGATCAGGGAAATTTCTCTCAGCAAAGCCGCTGTCAAATCTTGGTATTGAAAGATAGATAAGCCTCTGTCAAGGGGTCAGGAAAGAAGAGTTCTTTCAAGAGGAGGAAATAATACTGTTTTATTGTTTTTATTTTCCATTGCATAGAAGTGTAAATCAATGCAAATGAATGAGGATCTAAGAGTCTAAAGTGGAGAAACTGGGGATAGAGACTAGAATGTGATATGAAAAAGTAAACACAATCAAGATTGGACTTTATTCTTTTGAGCTGGGGTCAGTAAACTGTGGTTAGTGGCTAAATCTGGCCCACCACCTATGTATTTTTCTAGTAAAGGTTTATTGGCACAGAGACACACTTGTTCATTTACCTATTGTCTTTAGCTGCTTTCAAGTAGTTTGACAGTGACCTGAAAAGCCTAAAATATTACTATCTGAGCCTTTATGGAAAGGTTTGCCAACACCTGATTAGGTAGTGGGGATTCAGTGAAATATTTTAAGCAGCAGTAATGAGAACAGATTTGTGTTTCAGCCACTTAATCAGCAGATGGTTGAGGATACAGAGGGAGGAAGATCACTGAAGAAAAGGAGAAATCATGAGAATCTAAACTCAGGCAGTGACTACAATGAATGCAGAGAGTAGGAAATGAAACAAATTCATGTTTGAAAGATACACTAGTTAGGGCTCTACAAAGTGTTAGGCGTGGAGAATTAAGAATCTAAGATTTTTTGACTACCTGAGACAGAGGAAGGGGAACAGAATAAAGGGGGCAAATTCAGATAAGACAAAGCTCAGATAACAAGAAAAGATCAGAGATGAGGTCTGATAGCTCCTTTGAGTCAGAGAAAACCACTTTTATCTTTTTTAAAAACAACACATAACATACTTTCTTGTTCTTGTTACAAACACTAACATAGAACATGTTTAATAAATTGTAAGAAAATAAAAGAGAGAGAAAACAAAATAAAACTATAAAAGGTAGCCTTGACACAGTTGTAACACTCTTAATAGTTAGTGTCTTCTGTTCCCATGATCATAGGTGCTCTACCAAAATAGAACCATATTCTTTAGTTCATAAAGCCCACAAAGGATAGAGAGGATATTTTCAGATTTCATTTTTACAAACAGCATTCTGATTACATTGCTGGATAAACGTTCTATTGTGTATATATTGATAATTCTTTCTTTAGGATAAATTCCTTTATATACAATTGCTGGGTCAAAGAGAACACATGTTTTTTAAAGTGCTTTCTTTTTCTTATTTCACAAGTGTCTTGTAATCATTTATTTGCAGGTTATAGAAATCCGGATAAAACCATGCCTGAAGAAAAAGAATAGATTAATGAAAGAACTTAGATTCTAACGACAGAAATAGAGCTGTGCCACTTGAGAAATGCACTGGAAAATTGCAAGTTGCATAAAACAACTCTTGTTCCTTCTCTTGTCCCTGTTCTTTCTCCTCCGGGGTGCTCTTTCTTTTATACCCTGCAAGCTACTACCTCTTGATTTTAACCACTAACCACTTCTTCCTTGGCTCACTCACTTGATTACATGTAATTCATTATAGCTATCCAATACAATAGCTTCAGTCTTTAAATAATCTTATGTGTGTGTGCATGCTAAGTCACTCAGTTGTGTCCGACTTTGTGACCCCATGGACTGTAGCCCACCAGGTTCCTTTGTCCATGGGATTCTCCAGGCTTGAATACTGGAGTGGGTTGCTATGCCCTCCTCCAGAGAAACAATCTTATACCTCCACTTGATTCCAATTTCAGAAGGTCTACAATCAAATTATCAAAAGACCAAAACAAATCTGTTTGACTCCACTGAGATCATCGGACCTGCTCTCTTCTAATCATTTCTGGCAGTGGGTCCATAACCACTTGTAAGAACCTCAAATCCCTTTTGCAAGGCCTCTGAATTGGACAGATCTTAGGGTGAGGGATATAATTACAGGCATCTCTACCATAGAAGGCATTCAATACTTATTATTAGAAGTAGAAACAATGTTATGTAATGACATATAATTTTATCAATTAGAGATAAGCACAGTTTCCATTTTCATTATCTCCTGGATATATTTTCTACACGTAAAAAAAAGAATCAAGAGCATTTTTCCAGGTCAAATATTAAAGCCCTAACAATAATTATTTTTTAGAAATTGTCACCATTGTCATCCTTATAGATGAAAAATTATAAAATTTTCATTTCTTTTTAAACAACCATTCAAATGGTTGTGGGTCATTTGAACTTTCCTTTTACCCAGAATGTTACACAAATAACGTTGTAATTTATTTGCACAATGTTTTCCTTTATCAGATGATGATAGCAAGAATTCCACTATATATTAGCTTAAATATTTTTCTTCAGTATTTGCACTTTAAAATTGTTTAACATAGAATTATTTTCTTGTTTGTTTTCAGTTTGATGTAGAGTGGGAAAGTCTTTTATATATGTAGTCAAATCTGTGAATCTAATCATGTATGGTTTCAGCCTTTGTCAGGATTTGGTGATGCATTTAGAAAAGCTTACCCCAGTTATACTATAAGTGTTAACATGTTTTTATCATATTAAGTTTATTTGCAGTACTTAGTGACCACATTTTGTATACTGAAATCTTTATTTGTAATTTGTTTGGGTGTTGTATATGAGGAAGGGCTATAAAGTTTTTATTTTGAATAAATATCTTAATGAATTTAATAAACTTTCTCTTCTCTAATTTAAAATTCAAAAATTAATGTATACTGTTTTAGCCCCAGTGTGTATATAGCTAGTATGTTGTCATTTCCATCTTTATAACTAGAAAAAGCTGATTAAACTGCAAGTCAATGACTTCCTTGGACCAATCAAAGGCACTGAATTTGTAGGACAAACCATCACCCAAAACCTGGAGAGTCACATTTCAGAGTTTACAACAACCAAGATCTACTAGCCTAAAGCAGAAACTGCTTGAGCCATAAACTGGTAGGAACACTTGAATTTAATTTTGAAAAAAGGTTGGAGGCTGAACATGGACTAGCTTGAGAGGGAGAAACTCATCGAACTATAGTGTTAGCTCCTCTATCCCCACATTCATAGGGTATCTTTCAAGGATCCTTATCAGATTCTCACCGTGTGGATGTGCAAAAGATCTCATAGCTTGGCAGGGAAGACGAACAGTAACAATTGTGAAACATGCCACAGCCTCATCTACGAAAAAGCCTATTTTCCAGGTGAAAGAACTTTTTGCCCAGTCTCAATTTTGAAATCTTTTCCCAACTGGGAGAAGAAAACTACTAGTCACTCCAGCCATCTCTAGTCTTTCTCTCATCTATGCAGAGACAAACAAACAAAAACAAGGTTATAACTATGGTTAACAAGGCTCAAAGCTTCAAAGCACAGATTGGGAAAACTGAAGTCAGGGAAGGGAGGAGGGAAAAGGGAATAAAAGGTATACCACTTGTGAAGGTCACAATCCAGGGACTTGGCCAACTCAAAGACTAGAATTTATCTGGAAAATTATAGCACTCCCCTCTTCTTCTGTACCTTTAAGAGGCCCCTCTGGTACAGGAAAGGTGGGTTACAGTTGGAAGGTCCATGACCCAGAATTTCTTTGAGGAGGAGTTATGTACCGAAACCCAAAATCAAGAAGGGAGAGCAAACCAAGAAGGCAGGAAGAATGTGATGCCTTTATACCTATAGCTACAATAATTAGAAACACAGCCAAACTCCTAGCCTGATTAATGTAAACCCTTACACTAAAAGCTCATTTATCTCAGTTCCAGACACAACATGTCTGGCTTTCAGTAACAACAATAACAAAAACTACAAAGCATGCCAGGAAAATACACAATCTGAAGAGACTAAGCAATATAAGAATCAGAGTTGGATATGATACATATTTGGGTTTATCGTAACGGAGATTAATATGGTAAGGGTTCTAAAGTAAAAAATAGACTGTATTCAAAAATACAGGGTAACATTAGCAGAGAGATGAAAACTCTAAGAATGAAATCAAAGTCTAGAAATCACAAACAAAATAATAGAAATAAAGAATGCTTTAAGCTTATTAGTAGATTCAGCATAGCCACAAAAAGAATCTGTGAACTTCAAAATATTTAAATAGAAGGGGCTGCTGCTGCTAAGTTACTTCAGTCGTGTCCGACTCTGTGCGACCCCATAGACGGCAGCCCACTAGGCTCCTCTGTCCCTGGGATTCTCCAGGCAAGAACACTGGAGTGGGTTGCCATTTCCTTCTCCAATGCATGAAAGTGAAAAATGAAAGCGAAGTCGCTCAGTCATGCTGGACTCTTAGCGACCCCATGGACTGCAGCCTACCAGGCTCCTCCGTCCATGGGATTTTCCAGGCAAGAGGACTGGAGTGGGGTGCCATTGCCTCCTCTGTTAAATAGAAGCTACTCACACTGAAACTCAAAAGAATATAAAAGATGATAAAGCCTGCAGTCCATGGGGTCACAAAGAGTTGGATGTGACTTAGCAACTGAACAACGAAGCCAAAACAGAATATCCAACAAATGTGAGACAATATCACAAAATGCAACATGTATGTAGTTGGAATGCTAGAAAGAACATAGACAATGGTGCAAAAGAAATACTAGCCAGAAATATTCCTAAATTTATGATAGATACAGAACCACAAATACAATCAAGCAGCATAGAGAATACCAAGCAGGTTAAATTACAAAATAGCCATACCAAGGCAGATCACTTTCAAGCTTCAGAAAACTAGAAACAGAGAAAATCTTGGAAAAAAAAGTATAGATGGGGTAAAACAAAGCAAAACAAAAATAAAACAAAAAACGTATCTCTGGAGGAAAAAGGAAAAGAATTACAGCAAACTTCCCACCAGAAAACAAGCAAACAAGAAGAGAATGTAATGAAATATTTAAAATGTTGAAATAAAAATGCCACTACATAAGAAGTCTACATCTAGTGTAATTATTCTTCAAAAGTGAAGGAAAAACAAAGACTTTCTTGGACAAACAAAAACTGAGGAAATCCGTTGCCAGCAGTCCTATCCAGTAAGAAATGTTAAGTTTTCCAGTCAGAAGGAAATTAAAATAGTTCAGGGTTGTGGATATACATAAAGAAAGAAAAGCACTAAATAAGGACTAGGTGAAGGTAAAATACAACTTTTTAGTTTTCATATTCTTAATTAATTTAAAAGATAATGATTTGTTTAAAACAGTAATGATAGTAGTTTACCAGGTGATTATAACATACAAAGAAGTGAAATAAATGACAGCAATGTCACAAGAGATGGGGGTGGATGAGAAATCAGAATACTGTAATAAGGCACTACATGTGAAGTAGTAGTGTTTCTTTAAATTGGGATTAGATAAAAATAAATATTGCAAACTCTAAGGAAACAACTAAAATATTTTTAAAGAAGTATAACTGAAAAGTTAAGAAAGAAGCTAAAATATAATCAAATTAAGTGGTCAATTAAAACCACAAAAAGCAGAAAGAGGGAAAATTTATATTTAAAAATGTTTTCTATAGACTTGGACTTGTCTCTGAACTTTCCATTCTGTTTTTGTTTGTATATGAATTTGCTACACTAAAAGAATACTGAGTTTTATTATACTTGCGTTCATCTTATTGAATAATAAAGAGAAAAATGATATTTTGGCCATGCTAAATTTTCTTTTGCCTCATTTAGTAAAGTCATATTTCACTTCATTTTTTATCAGTTACTTTCTTAGGATTTCTGTTTTTATTGCTGTCTTACAATAGTTTTAGTTAACCTTTATGTTTTTTAACTAATTATGTTAACATTATGTTTTCCAGCAATTCATGTCAATGTTTCCTAAGTTTTTTATTTGAGCATATGTTTTATGTACTAAACAATTATATTTAATCTTCTAATTAGAGATAATACTGACAATATTTTTTCTCTTTTCTAGAAAGGTAGTCATGTTCCACAAATCAATTTGGCTTTCTAATATTTATTTTCAAAAAGGCATTTCCTAAAATTTGTTATATATAAGGTAGCTTTTAGGTCTTCTTATCTAATAACTAAATTTAAACAGACTATTTCAATGGTTTCCTATTAAATATTGGCTTGCTATTGTTAACCAAAAAATCTTCAGTATAGGCATTACTTTAGGCTCTGCTGATATAACCAGCCAGACAAGATACTTGATTTAGTAGAATCTGCAGTCTAATGTAGTGAGTTACTTAATTGTAGTCATAAAATAAATGAACAATTACATAAGTATTATAACCCTTGAATCAAAGAAATAGCTATTTTCAGATTTACCATCATTTATTATGTTTTGTTTTAGTTGCTAAGTTGTGTCTGACGTTTGTGACCCCATGTACTATAGCCCACCAGGCTCCTCTGTCTATGGAATTCCATTATTTTGAAATTATGGGATTTCATGGAAAATAATGGAAATAATTTTTATTTATTATAATATTTATTATAGTATGCCTAAAAAGTAACACCATTCAATTTTTAAATACATTTTATTGTAAGACATATTCTGATTTCAAAAATATAAAAATATTTTAAGACTTTGGGTTTAGAATCAGTAAAAATAATTAATGAAATAGAACAAATAGATTTAACAAAAATGAAAAACATTATCTAGTGGAAAGAATTATTTAGATAATTAAAATACTATGGTGATTTATGTTTGTTGCATAGTTTTCATAGACTGGTAGTCAGAAAGTCTTTTTTGTTTAGGTGAGATTTAAGCAGATATTCAGAAGAGACCAGAGACATGAATACTCCAGGCAATAACAATGTCTAGTGAAAAGACTTCAAGAGAGAAACAAGTTTGCGATTGTAGGAAATAGAAAGGTTTATTATCCCTGGAGCAGATAGTAAGAGAATGGAAGGATACTGCCAGGTGAGATCAGAGTGCAAACAGGATCTAGGTCTCATGTGATTGCTTTCTCTGGTAGTTTATATTTATTCCAAGAGCTTAGGAAAAGCTGATGAAAGGTTTTAAAAAGTAGACAGTATGGATTATTTTATTTTTTATAATCTAAGCAAAAATGAATTTGGTTGAATAAGAATAGAGAATAGGAGTGTAGTTAGGATGGTAGCCTGTAGTGTAGCTGGTAGCCTACATGGCTTTTATATGGTCATATTGTTTTTCTTCTTCAATTTAATCTTTAAAGTTACATAGCATTATGGTTTTCTTCATTTATTTTAAAAATTGAGAAACTGGTTCAAAGAACTGAATGCAAGGACCACAAAAGACTCCAAATAGCTAAAACCATCTTAAGAAAGGAAAAAAAAGCTAGAGGCATCACAAACCTTGATTTCAAACTACATTAAAAAGTTATAGTAATTAAAACAATATAGTATCAGCATACAAGCAGACACATAGGTCAATGGAACAGAATAGAGAACCCAGAAATAAACCCAGGCATACATTATCAATTAATGTATCAAAGAAGCCAAGAATATACAATGTGGAAAGAACAGTCTCTTTGATAAATGATATTGGGTCAACTGGATAGCCATGTGCCAAAGAATGAAACTAGACCACCATCTTCCACCATACACAAAAATAAACTCAAAATGGATTAAAGACTTGAATGTAAGATGTCAAGCCATAAAACTCCTAGAAGGAAATACAGACACTAAACTCCCTGAATCTTGGAATGATTTTTTGGTTTTGACATCAAAGCAAAAGCAACAAAAGAAAAAAAATTTAAAACAGAAATGGGACTACACCAAACTAACAAGCTTCTGCACAGCGAAGGAGACTATCAACAAAATGGAAAACGCAATCTAATGAATGGAGGAAAATATTTGCAAATCATGAATCTGATAAGGGTTTAATATCCAACATACATAAAGACTTATATAACTCAAAAGCAAAAAATCTGATTAAAAAATAAGAAGATGATGTAAATAGTTTCCAAAGAAGATATGCAGATCACCAACAGACACATAAAAAGATATTCAACATCACAAAACATTAGGGAAATGAAAATCAAAACCATGGGATCACCTCACATCTGGTAAAATGACTATAGTCAAAAAGATAAATGCTGGTGAGGATGTGAAAAAAAAAGGAAGCCTTGGGCATTGTCAGTGGGAATGCAACGTGGTGCAGCCACTATTTAAAAAATGAAAACACGAACTCAAAAAGATATCCACACCTCCATGTTCATTGTAGCATTATTTACAATAACCAAAACATGAAAACAACCTAAGTATTCATTGATGGATGAATGGGTAAAGAAGATGTGCTGTACCTAAAATATAAAATGTGTGCTTAGATTTTATATTACTAATAAGAGGCACAAGGTCATATCTATGTGATAATAAACTGAAAATATTTAGTACCAAATAAGTCGAGGAACTGGAAGATAGACACAAGAGTAAAAGTACTGGTTCATGGTCAAGGGGTGATCATGCTATCCAAAAGGCAGAGCCAACATCTCGGCCAAGTAAGACAATGGTTTGGCCAATCCTTGCAAAGCAGACTACCTATGTTTTATTCTTTTGGTCTACTTAATTAAAAACATGAGCTGGATGTTTCTGTTAACTCATATCAAATTATCATTTGGATGTGAGATCAAATATGTAATGCACTTAGAGTAGTATCTGGCATATAGTAAAAGACCAATATATAGTATTATTATTATATTGTCAACAACGCTTGTCAAATGTAAGAAAATGGAAAATAATGCTATGTAAAGTCTTTTCCTCACCATGAAAGTATTTTTGCTGTTGCATTGAAGAGAAAGCAATAATCATTCCTTTCTTGGGTTTGTTTCCTGTTGGCTTCTGGAATCTGTGATTAGAGAATTACTGCAAGCCCATGATGACAAGCCTGGTCATCGTAAGTATAACAAATGTCAGGAAATTCAGTTCATCCCATATTCTGGTCTTTTTGTGATGTCTTAGATATAGTTATTTTTTTTAGATGAGTACTAGAAATTTTAGAATTCAGTTAAAATAGTACTCATATACTGTGATCAAAAGTGTAAACTGAATAACTCTTCTATAAGGCAATTTTGCAAAACTTTAAACTTTTGCAAACTGTCTGAACTAATAATTTTCCTTCTTGGAAATATGCATGCTATTTATTGTGACAAAAGCAAAAAAAAAATAGAAGAAATGAAATGCTCACTGATAAAGCAATAGTTAAATTATGGCAATAACATATATACATTAGTTAAAAATAATGTGGCATCTATTGATGCAGAAGAGAGATTCTTAACCTGTTAAAAACCTTAACTGCTATTATTAAAAACTAATGTGATCCTATGTTTTGTAAAATATAAAAATGAGACAGTCATTGACAGAGAAATACTGCAATGACATATACAAAATTCTAATAGTACTTGTGTCTGGTAGTGTTAGAGGTATTTTTTTTCCTTTTACCCTACGTGCATTTTCTAATTTTTTATAAACATATGCCTTGTTTTCCTTAGAAAATAGCAGATTCTTTATTCCAGCTAGAATATAACAACATAGTTACAACATTAAAACTTAGTTTACTAATGTCATTGCATACTAATAAGCATTCAAAAGTAATAGAAGAAAAGAAAAAGAAAATGCATTAAAATTAATTAAAATACACAATTTACATTTGATCAGATTCAGTCAAATATTTAAGACATATTTTTGTGGGGTCAGGAATGAAAATAACATTTATACTGGTTTCAGAGATGATAGATTTATAGCTCTGGTACCATTTTCATCATCATCATCTCATCATTGTCATCATCATCAATTAACATTCATTGAATCAATTCTCTATGGATCTAAACCTATTTCTCAGAAACAGGGCACATATGGAAATAGAAATCACTCCTTCAGGGTTCAAGAGGACTTACTTAGGAATCTGCTGTTTCAGAACATTACACAGTATCTAGTCTCCTGAAAGAGTTAATGTGGTTTCCAGAACAGGTCAGCATATTAAATAGTGTCAACAGAAAACGGCTGGATTATAAAACATAATCCCTGAACAACTGCACTGGGAACAGCCTGGTTCAAATGATATATTACCTTTAAAAAACTGCTGCAGACGCTCTATGGCTGATGAGACTTCTGTCCCAAGATACCACCTCTCTCAGAACACCTGACTAGCTAGGTACCAAGCAAAATTTAAGACATGTCAATTGAGATCCAAAGTAAATAATGTGCCAGAAAAAATAAACAAAAATCAAGTTTAAGTGAAACTTTAAAAAAGGCTTCAAAGTATTCATTCAAAAAATAGTTTCATTCTCAAAATGTATATAGGTACATAGATGAGTTTTGTGGGCTTTGGGGGCATGTCTTCTTCCAAACGGTCATTTTTTTTTTCACAATAGTTTTTAGTTTAAATTATCTGGAGATTTAATGAAATCACCGCACTTGAATACAAAATGGGTTTCATTCCCAAAGAATAATATCTTGACTCTATTTCTCAAAAGGGAAAAAACACCTTCCAAATATTCTATTGCAAATATACAATGGAACATATTAGTTAAGAATGTTTTCTAATAATTTATATGTGTGTAATCTATAAAACTGTCAAATCACTATATTGTACACCTCAAGCTAATATATTACTGTATGTCAACTATACTTCAATTAAAAATAAAATAATAAAATAGATAAATTTTAAAACACCCTCAAACAAACAAAAAAGAATACAAAGTCTAAAATCAAACTTCTTGGGGTCAAACCCCAATTCTACCAATTATTTAACAAATCTATACTTCAGGTTCTTTATCTGTAAAATCGGTATAATCATTAATTATAACACCTACACAAAGGTATACTATGAGGATGTGAGTTAGCGCATATAAAAAAGTGCTGGGCACTTAACAGCTCAATAAACACTTATTATTATTTGTTTGCTATACTATGTAGTCTTGAAAGCACAGTAAGTCCTGTTTTCATTGCCATCCTGAATGACTTTCTCTAGAGAGGGTTCCGTGTCTCATTATCAGCTAACATGGGTCTTTGGTGAAGTACCACAGTGCTTTTTCCTAGATGTCTCCCACTAGTAATTTTCTCTTGACTCCAACAAAGCCCAAGTCATACTTTTGAAATCTATATGTCACTAAGCATAGAAAGAAAGGAATATGTTGCATAATAACCTCAAGATTCAAAATAATCATATCAATTTTGTCAGAAAACTGAACTATAAATACTCTGACAGAATGTCACATGAATAAAAATGATGTCCTACAATTGGGATCACAAAAGTCAAACGTGTAAGTACAAGACAAGGAATATCTAGGTCTAAAAATTTAGACCTAACATTCGTTTCTTTCATTCTATTCATGTGATGTAGCACCCTGATTGAGCAAATCATTTCTATCTTACTTCCCATGTAATGACAGAAAAATAAATTTTTCAAAAAGAAAAACTCAAGAAATAAGAAAAAAATATAAAAAGGTCTGAAGAATTCCTAAAGAAAGGAAATGTACTGAGCCAACTATGAGGAAAAATAATAGCCAGAAAAAAATTATAAACAGTAACAATCTGGAAAAAATGTTATTGATGTAAGAGAGATCTGCAAGGAGTTCAGCGCTAAGACTGCATGGATTAGAAACTGCTCTGGGATAGCTATCAGGAATGATTAATATCATAACCAACAGAAGCTCCTGCACCCCACCAGTCCCTCCACCGTCTTCCCCTTTTACTGAGCAGAAGTAAAGAAGAACATACGCCCTTGAGAAAGAAGCTGAGAGGTTCCCTGAGCAAGACAACAAAACGTACCAGTTAGCTACATCAGGGAACTCCCACACCCCCATCAGCCCTCAGACACTGTGAGGCCTCGCTGGCAGTCATTCATCTCCTATTCCTGTAAACCGAGTGGCCTGATGCACAAGGCTTTTTCAAAGCAAGAGATGAACTGAGCATCAAAACTGAAACAGCATTTTAGTGAGCACTGTGTCAAAACCAAAGTAAACCCAACTCAAACACACCAAACCCAAGGAACTAACACCCATGGCAACCTAACTAAAAAGTATAATAATGAAAGGGTCTTAGAGAATATTGTATATACATGAAAAAAACCACCTGTAGATTCAGAAATTTTAAAATTCTGTCAAAATAATGAAAAGATGAGCTAAAAGAATAAAATTACTCATTGAAAACTCTTAGTTGCTATATTAAGAAAGACTTTTCTAGTAAACTATCCAAAAAGACTGAGTATGGAATTTATTAGGGCATCCGAAACATGAAGAAAATTTAAAAAAAAATAGAAATGGCTGGAGAAGTATATTTAGGAAGTGTAAATAATTAGAAGGATGATATAAAACAATTTCTAAGAACAGATGACAACCCAGAATGATAAATTTAGGACAAGACTCTTATTCAACTACATTTTACACCAAAGATAGAAGTGGAAAAGGATAAAATACTTAAAAATTTATGTATTCATATGTGCATATGCATGATAGATATATAGTAAAGATCCATACAATGTATATCAGGAGAATATTTGAAAAGATCAAAGAGCATCTATTGATGATACCTCCAGCAAAATAAGCAGAATTGAAAAGAATAGAATGAAGAGGGCCTTCAAATTACTTTACATGTATTGCTTGACTCTTTTATAGTTAAAATATCTACATACATTACTTGGCTTAACTGGATACACAATTTAAGAAGGTGAATTAATACTACTTTTAATTGACAAATAATATTTAAAATGTCAACATGATAGAAAGTTTGAATTAATAATACTTACAGTTAGTATTATTTTAGTTTATACTAAAATAAGATAATTTAGTAATTTAAGATGGAGAAGGCAATGGCACCCCACTCCAGTACTCTTGCCTGGAAAATCCCATGGATGGAGGAGCCTGGTAGGCTGCAGTCCATGGGGTCACTAAGAGTCAGACACAACTGAGCGACTTCACTTTCACTTTTCACTTTCATGTACTGGAGAAGGAAATGGCAACCCACTCCAGTGTTCTTGCCTGGAGAATCCCAGGGACGGGGGAGCCTGGTGGGCTGCTGTCTATGGGGTCACACAGAGTCAGACACAACTGAAGCGACTTAGCAGCAGCAGAATTTAAGAAGTATAAGAAAACATGAAATAGTCAATTAAATATTTAATTTCAAATACATGAAGTTCCATAACTAAAAGGAGTTTAAAATTAGAGGGGGTCAGAGACACTTGGTCTTACTACATAACACATGCTTATGAAAGTAAAGCATAGCACCACACCAGCTATGAGATCCTGAGTACATAATTAATTCCCTTATTTTCTTGCACAAATAATTGTCTTGCTTCCCTTACCCAGTTCAAATTAGCTGTTCAGAGGAACTATGTGTTAGCAATTTAGGTAAAAGGGATACTTCCCAATAGTATGAATCTTTCTAGAACAATAACATAATTGTCATGCAATTCTCTCCTTTTAAATAGTTCAACAAGAAGACAGAAGTTTTTAGATGACTTTCCTCCACCAGTGGTGAGTAATCAAGTTAGCAAATATTACTCTCCAAATATTACATCGGTGCCATGTAAAAGCCACATGCATTATGAGATCTCCTTGCCTCCTAACCTACACATTTGAGTGAGGGGCCATAGTGCACCTGCACACCCAGCATGCATGTGCAATCTGTGTGGATCAATTTCAAGTCATTCAGGTTAACCTACAGGATTAAAAAGAAAGAATGAAGTGGGAGAGGGGAATTTAACCAAGAGCAATGGATCCTGTGTGCCTGGGCCACGGAGAAGCTGAGCGGGGCTCAGGGAGGAGTGAGACTACCAATGGAAGCCAACAAGTGGTTCAAATCCAGGTTTCTGACTATTAGTCCTTCATCTACTCTCTAAATGCTAAGGAAGGAAATTAATCACTTTTTTAAGCAAAAGACTAGAAAATCAACAGCTACTGAAAAGAAAATGAATGCAGTTAGATCACTAGGTAATTTCTTTAATCCCAGTGTAAACATACAAACTATTTATTCTGTCATGTACATAAGTCTTCTCATTTCTCATAGAAAATATACCTTTGGTTATAAAATAATCAAATTTGAAAAATAAGTTAAATGAACTTTGTACTCAAGTGGAAATAAGAGAGCACACAAAAGGCTTGTTTTGCATAGAAGGAAACTTACTTTGTATGAAAGTATGTCGAAGTTCTAGTTACTAATTCTAAGGAAGGTGGTAACATATATTCACTGAATTTTGGTAAGTTTTACAGTATACAAAGATGCTGACTTACAGAGGTGAGTAATAAGGTAATGAATATTTCTGCCAGTCATGTGTAAAAGGTCATGCAATATTATCCCAAGGACTAAGCATGCCACTAAGTGCTTTACATATATATATTTATTTATTCTTCACAAGAATCCTAGGAAGTAATTGCTATGATTATCTTCATTTCAAAAATGAAAAAAACAAAGCACATAGAAATTTTACACTAAAAGAATCCAAAAAGCAGCTGTAAAAGAAGATGTAAAGTCTGAATTCCAACTACAAACTGAGATATTAACTTCTGCATCATATTCTGCCTCATGCATTATATAAACCTGTATCCCTAGTCACATTCACACTGTAAGTCACCAAGGAGAATGTTTACTGAGGCAGGAAGTGTTAAGACTCTAAGAAGAACAGATGATCCAACAGAGACTCTCTCTGAACTAAGTAGACCAAGTATACCAGATATAAATAAGGCTATTAGTGAGACCACTGCGGATGCAACAGGATTAGGCTGAGATTAGGATCCAAGCACTGACATGTTGAACAGAAGACTTGGGTCGACATTTTTAAAAAATTATCTGAAATTCACGTCGCTGTAAAAGATTACCTTTTCAGCATATTTTAATACTGAAATTTTAAATCAGTGGTTAACTTATGCATTTAAATACAAAAGAAATTAAAGTACTGTATAAAATTGATACTTATAAATAAGTTTTAAGGGTCAGAAATTTTGTCTTGCTCTTTTAATTTTCATTCTCACAGAATAGTATTTTTATATAATGTTCTTATGCTTAAGAGCCTTTTACTGATCAATTACATTTTTCAAACAATGTTCTAAATATACATTGAAATTTGCTATCCTTATGTTATATGACCATAAGTTTACAAGTGTTTAAATTTCTTCAAGACTTAATTTTCATCACAATAATTAGAACCCAGTTGAAAAAATATATATTTAGATTTTTAAGTAATTAATATTAAAATCAGTTTTCTTTGCAAATGTATCTCTTAATGAGATGGGTAGAGTTGGTTTGTTTAGTTTTTCAGTTGGGTCATATTATCTGTGGCTATTACTGTTAGAATGAGAATTCAGCATCAATTTTATTCCTTTCATTGTTATAAGTGTAATCTCTGAAAACCTTGTTCACATAAATAAGTAGACAGGAACGGAGAGTTTGGTTATAGCAACTCCACTTAATTTTTAAAAACCCTTCTGAATCATATATATAAAATTTCATAGTCATTCATCATTTAAGAAAAAGTCATTGCTAATAATCTAGCAGGTTCTCCTGCAGAGCAAAGAAGAGGAAACTACCTGACTTGTAAAAAGTATTTTTACCAAATCATCAGAGCCATGCACTCCCTCAGCACTAACAGCAACATTTCAAATCCTCCCTTTATATTCAGTTTCTTAATATCTTTGGGTCACATGTATGGAAAGATTCTGTGTGAGGAGAGATGCTCTCCTACTGTGAAAGAAAAAATGGGGGCGGGGTTGGGGGTGGGAGAAGACTAGCTCTTTCATCTCAGGGATATTCTCAAGGAAGATCAATTTTGGGAAAGGCTAAAAAATAAAGTTAGAATCTGGAAATTGTTTCCTTTCATACCACCCAAGCCTAGTACCTCTTGGGAAGTCACTGTTTACCCTGAGGATACACATGGTCCAGTAGAGAGCCCACTGGTCTAATACGCAAAGGAATGTTTAGATAGAAATACATTAATGTGTATGTTTATGAGTATGACTGGATTTTGGAGTGTGTGGGTTGAGTTATTTCACCAACCAGCCTCAGTTTCTGTAAAAATGAAAATAGCTTTTCTGAGTTCTAATGAGAATTAGATATAATGTGTGCCAAGAACCTGGTACCATGCTTGATAAAAACCAGATATTCACTGAACACTAATTTTATCCATTTCCCTACAGCATTTTGTGCCATGGCTCTCACTATCTGGAGTCCTTTTCCCTTGAATCATCTCAGGCTTGACTCCTTATTATCACTCTGTTATAAGCTTAAACATCTTCCTCTGACTTTCCTGAAAATCCAGTGAAAAGTAATCCTCTAATCCCTTGCTCTCACATTTCTATTTTCTTTTCTATCATAGCATTTATTGCTACCTGATATTTTCTTGGGTTTTTGTTTGTCATGTCTTGCTTGTTTACTTTTATTGTTTGTTTTTACCACCTGGAACTTAAGCTCTGTGAGAGCAGGAAGTTATTGCATCTCTAGATGCTGTCCCTTACACTGTGTCTGGCACAAACTTTGTTTGCTATAAATGATTGTTTACTAAATAAATGAGTTGATCTATTAGTTTGCTAGGACTGCTATAACAAAGTCACTGTTGTTCAGTTGCTCAGTCATGTCCAACTCTGCGACCTCATGGACTGCAGCACACCAGGCTTCCCTGTCCTTCACCATCTCCCGGAGTCTGCTCAAATTCATGTCCATTGAGTCAGTGATAGTATTCAACTATCTCCACCTCTGTCATCCCCTTCTCCTGCCTTCAGTCTGTCCCAGAATCAGGGTCTTTGTCAATGAGTCAGCACTTTGCATCAGGTGGTCAAAGTATTGGAGCTTCAGCATCAGCCCTCCCGATGAATATTCAGGGTTGATTTCCTTTAGGATTGACTGGTTTGATCTCCTTGCTGTCCAAGAGACAGAGTCTTTGAGAGTCTTCTCCAGCACCACAGTGTGAAGTCGTCAATTCTTTGGTGCTCATAACAAAGTAGCACAGACCATGCAGCTTAGAGAACAGAAATCTATTTTCGCACTGCTTTGGAGACTAGATGTTCAAGTTCAATGTGTCAGCAGGTTTGGTTACTTCTGAAGCCTCTCTCCTTGCACTGAAGACGTCACCTTCTCTCTGTCCCGATGTGGTTGTCCTGTGGCCTGTGTTGCTCCGTCCTAATCTTCTCTTCTCATATAGACACCAGTCACATTGGAATAGGGCCCACTAATCTGACCTCCTTCACTTCAGTTCTCTCTTTAAAGGTCCTATCTCCAACCAGAGTCACATTCAGAGATACTGGACTTCAACATATGAGTTTGGGAGGGGTACAGTCCAGCCTATAATGGTGAGTGACTACTCTGAGTTTCAGATTCTAACCTAAAGCAGCCAGACCGTTAATCCTGACTAGTTTCAAGAATCTTTACTGTTAGGAAAAACGCCGCCTCTAAGGACCGGTGGTAAAGGCCTTTTATTAAGCATCGCTCTCGGGCAGAACTCCAGGGGGCTGGTGAGTGAGGAGACAAAGGGAGTCTGCAAGGTATGAGGGGTGGGGAGGGGTTTTATAGTCCGGGCAGGCATCCAGGCCAGGTCTTTTCATATAAGGAAGAAAGCGCGGGCTACAGCAGTGGTCAGTGTCCGAGGGCTTTATGTTGGTACCTGATTGGACAAGGCTGTAGGGGGCCAGCCCCTGGAAGTTTAGCCAGCCTCCGGAATTTGCCTTGCAGCACTTTCCCGGGGCATGCTCCGACCTTTCATTTACTAAGTAATAATAATTCGGTGATGTCTAGAAAAAACCTAGTAGGCAAAGTACAGCCTCCAAAGTACAGGCTAAACACAGAGTATATTATGTCTACATAAAGTCCTGTAAGACTTTCCTGGTGGCTCAGTGGTAAAGAATCTAACTGCCAAGCAGGAGACCTGGGTTCGATCCCTGGATCAGGAAGATCCCCGGAGAAGAAAATGGTAACCCACTCCAGTGTTCTTACCTGGGAACTCCCATGGACAGAGAAGCCCGCCAAGCTACACAGTCCATGGGGACACAAAGAGTCAAACACGACTCAGTGACTCAATGACAACAAAGTCCTGTAAATATGTTAATACCAGCATTATCCATAATAGCTAGAAACAGGACACAACTGAGATGTCCACCTCAGTGAATGGATTGACAAACTGTGCTATACAATGGAATGATATTCAGCAATAAAAAGGAATGATTGATATACAAAACAACATGGATGAAACCAGAAAGAAGATGTTATGTGACAGAAGCCAGACAGACTGTATACTAAATAGAAACATACACACAACGTTCTAGAAAAAGTGAAACTTTAGAGACATAAAGCAGGTGAGTAGGTTGCCAGGGAAGAAAATTAACTTCAAAAGAATTCAAGTGAACTTTATAGAGTGATGAGAAAGTTCTAAATCTTGACTGTGCTTGTGGTTGTATGATTATATATATATTTGTCACAGCCCATCAACTATAAATCTTAAAATGAGTAAATTTTGTTATACGTAAACCATACCTCAATGCAACTGATTTCTCAAAAACTGCAGCATATCAAGAGTACTTGGAAATCCATGTTTTCATCAGACAGATCACTGTAAGGTTTTTGCAAATATCTTTTTCACATATATTTTGGGAAGAAAATAAACATGCACACACATACATGTTTACAGTAACTAGGCAAACAGAAATGTATATTTCATTTTTAGAGTCCTAGAGAGAGAGAAGGGGGCAGAGAACACTGTCAGGGAGGGTGAGCCTGGCATTTTCCCTAACAGCCGATGGGATAATGCCCCAACCATTTCCCCTTGTTTTAATGCTCGAATCCCAAAACCTTCCCTAAGCAGTCGGTGAACCTATTGGAAAGACCCCTCCAAGCCATTATTACTCATTTTTACTGACTGGGGACAGACTTACAGATTTTTATACACTTTTCTATCCCATATCATTTAAAACCTTCCCATTGAAGTTCAGTTCAGAGCTTCCCCCAAACAATAAAAAATACTGATGCAGTAGATAAAGTGGCACTCAATGGAAATTAAAGCAATTTGAAGGGTTTAGAATACTTAAGCTCCAGTTTAAAAAAAAAAAAGGAAGAATTCAGGGTGGGAGGAGAAGTATTGTCTAGAAGAATTTATTCCATACAGGACAGATGGAGAGGATATTTGTGCTTAATTTAAATGTTCTGCAAAAGTTAACACTTACAGCGGTAAAGAAACACCCTCAGGTTCCTGGCAAATAACAGGAACACTTTATCCTGAATCCTCAGCAGGATCTCAGGCCTAGGGATTTTGAACTCATCTGGAGCTACAGTACCCTGAGGAGACTTCCACGCCTCCACCCCAAACATTCGTGCAACCCTAATCCCCCAAAGTTTCATGTTCTGATTAATTAGAGATACCAGGTTTTCATAATCACTGACTGCTCTTTCTTTTGGGGGGCTGGTTTGCTTAACAATGCCTGACATTTCATCCAGTACACTCTGAGCTTTTTTCCAGCTATAAAAAATAACAGCCTCTCTCCCTGACAGCAAAGAAGGTTTATTCGCTGCTGTCAAATAGATGAACAGTTACAGCTCTCCTCCGTACTCACTCACAGCACAATAGGTGGAACATCAAGAATAATTATATCAAATGGCCATGGAAACGGAGTCACAGGATGTGCAGGTGAACGCCCATTTCAAACTTGACACGCTCTTATGTCTTGTGTTGCTTCCAGCGGCGAAAAGGGCTTCTCGAAACTTCCCTCTGCTCCTTGTTTGAGTGTGGAAAGCTGCCAGGAAGGGTCCTTTTGAAAAGCTGTGATCTAAGGGACCCTCCCCCACCCCGGGCTTGGAGTACTTGCCCAGGAAGTGGCCTCTTCACTGCTTCAGTGGAGGCGACTTATCCGGACAGGAGCACGGCCATGAGGGGAAGGGGCACCTGGAGTCTGGGGCCAGCACGAAGTTGTTGAGATCAGCAGGCAGAAATGCGGATAATGGCACAAGCAGCTACCCAGGGGAGTCTGAGTGAGAAAAAGGATTAATGACCTCTGAGACGTGTTCTTTTTCCACTCTTTTCCTGAAATGCCAAACAGTGGAGCCAGTTATCAATCAAGGGAGTGAAATATATCAGAGGATGGATTTGGTTTGCTACAATGACAGCCAGCTCCACTTTTGAATACGCTTTGAAAACAATTTTTACTGTGCAACGTTGGAGAAAGCCAACAAATAATAAACCTGTCACAGCAATCACCAAGCACTCGTAAATACAAAAGTCTCTGCTGAGCAGCTGTAAAGGGGAGCCATTCCCAAGCTTAAAAAGTTGTCAGTGCTTAATAATTGCATCTGATATCATTCTTGTTTAGGGCTGAGTCTGGGGCGAGGAGCTTCCACGCTCTGGAGGCGGGAGCGTCCGGTCCCCTCTGGTTAGGCGTTCAGAATGGATGCGGCCGTCGGGCGCAGACTGCCGTTCTCTGGGCTCTGTTTTCCCAGCTGTGCTACAGTCATTCACCAATAGGTTCATCTTTTCCCTCAATCCAGAAGGCTATACTCAATTGTGCTTATCAAGCATTTTCGGTGACAAAATCTAAAAGGCAATAGAAATCCGCTGAATGAACATCACAGGCCCCCTGGGCTTTGCTCAGGGCTCCTCGGGCCTGTGGCCTCCGGGTGGCCCACCTGTACGTTCTCATCTCTTCTCCCAAAGGAGCTCTTGTTCCCGAACACTTTGGCCCCGGCTGTCCTGTTCTCTGCCCCTCTTTAAAGGGATCAAACCAGAACTTGACCCAAAAATGAAAATTCTCATACAAACCCTGACTTGAGAGAAAGGAAGTCTCTATTAGAGAGCAGAGTGCTGAGCGGACATTTTCAACAATACCTTGTCGCTTTAGAGGGATTTGGCCGAGAGAAACTCTGTGGCCAGATTCTTCAAAGGGGGGCCGGAAGCTGCCTGCCGAGTGCCCCAAGGGTTCACTGTGAACAGGAACAAGTTGCTTCCGCTGAACAAAGCGCTGTCTCTAATCAACGGAGAGTTTCTAGGTGTTGGGAAGGCTCCCATTTCTTGAGAAAAGACAGGTCATACATCTTTTGATGTTGAAACTAATAAGTTACCAGATTTGGAAGTGACAGCTGCAAGCACAGCTCCCTCAGGAAGGCATAGGAGAGGCGGTTTGTTAAATGAGCTTTCTTCTTCTGTGTAAAACTTCCCATAGCTGGGCCGTATAATGCTGCAGAGGTACACATAGCCGCTTGCTGGTTTCTTTTTCCTGTGATACTAATGCAGATCATCTCCCATGTTCCTGGGGAGCATCCATCTCCCTTACTGAGCCTTTGTTTGTGGTTATTTTTTAGAAGACCTGCCTTTCCTGCCTCCCTCTTAACAGAGCAGACAATTTATGTGGAAAGATGGAGTGGAGACTGGTTAGTGTGGTCAAGCAGCCATGTCCAAAATGGCTTTCTGGGGTTAAGAATAGATAAATCCTCCCAAGAAAAGACAAGGAATTAACAGTCCATGGCTTCCCATCTGGTAACATAAAAACAAGATCCCCCTCCAGAGCCAGAGTGACTCCCCATAGAGACTAACTGTTGACATAACAGGATACCCTAATGGTTGCTTGTCCTAATTTTACCATTTGACCATTTTCAGTGAATCATTCAACAAAGGACTAGTCAACACCACCAACAACAAAATGTGTTTCTCTGAGAGAAAAAATGATGCTGCTTTGCCCAGGCTTCCCATGGAAACACTGGCTTATACACTCTACTAGAACATTCATCTCGTTAGACAATATGTAAAATAAGCACTTCCCTGAGGGTCCAGTAGTTAAGACTTTGCCTTCCAAGGCAGTGGGTGCAGGTTCAATCCCTGGTTGGGGAGCGAAGATCCCACATGCCTCATGGCCAAAAAATCAAAACATAAAACAGAAGCAGTACAAATTCAATAAAGACTTTTTAAATGGACTCCATCAAAAAAATCTTAAAAAAAGAAAATGTATAAAATAGATCTATATGTTATACCAAAAGCAATTTTCCCCATCACTACATCAAAATAATCAACAAATATTTCTAAGTTAATTTTGTCAGTTGCTGAAGCCAAAAATTATTTGGAGTCATACTTGAATTTTCTTTAATCAGTCTAAAATTCAGCCAACTCCACATACAGAGTATATCTTGCATTTGACCAGTTTTCACACTTCTACCAGTTCTACTTGGCCATCTTTTGACTACAGCATTTTCAGTAGTCTTCCTGCTTCTGTCTTCCCTTCTTTAGTTCATTCTCCACAAAGTGGAGATGTTGGTAAAACACAGCCATATTATGGAAGTTGTCTGCTGAAACACTACAAAGCATTACCCTATCTATTCCAGAGGTTGGCAAAATTTTTTTTTTTTTTTTCCTGAAAAGGGCTAGGTAATAAATAACTTAGATTTTTTTGAGGGCCATATGATTGATCTCATGACTACTCAATTTGCTAATATAGCATGAAAGCAGTCAGAGATAATGCATAAATGGATGGGTGTGGCTATGTTATAATAAAACTTTGGCCTTGGTTATTGATCCCTAGTATAGAAGACCATAGATGATCTGGCTTCAGGATCTCTGTGCTAATAATCTTCTTAATAACTCCACTTCGTTCACAATGTTCTCCTGTTTCAGAAATGTGCCAAACACAACTCCATCTCAGGTCCTTCACACTTGCTGTAGTTTCTTAAAATGTTTAACTTAAACACATATTGCTGCATAATAAATGATACTAAGACTTAGTAGCTTAAAACAACAGAGACATTTATTATCTTCCATGATTCTGTGTGTAGGCTGTGCTCAAGCTGGGCATTTCTTCTACACATGACATCTGCTAGAGGTGCCATCACATAGATGCTCAACTGAGTGGCAACATCTAAGAAGGTTTATTCTCCTGCAAGCAGTTGATACTGGCTGGTACGTGGGCATTCCGCTCAAGCTACTTCTCCTCCACAAAGTCTCTTCAAGGGACCAGAGCTTCTTACAACATGGTGGCTTGGTTACAAATGGGGAATGTTCTAGGAATACAAAAGTGGAAGCTCCAGATCTCCTAAATTCCTTCTATGGACCTTACACAGCATCACTTTTTATTTTTTATAGCTCAGTGGTCAAAGCAGGTCATAGGACAAATCCAAACCCAAGAGGGAAAAAAAAAGACTTCATCTTTCAGTTGGTGCAGTACCACCGAATTGTCAGCCATCCTCATTCTATTAACAATGTTCTCCTTTGCTTGTACCTTTTTTCATGTCTTTATCCAAATGTCACCTCTTCAGAGAGGCCAGTTCTGGCCCTGCACCCACCCAAAACACTTTCTATTTTCTTAATATTATTTTAACTTTTCTTATTAAAATTGTTCATTGTATATCTTATATGTTGATTTGCTTGTTTTCTCTTTCCCTATGACTAGACAGATGTGTGTTCATTGTTTGTTCACTATTCTCTTACTGTTTCCTAAAATAATTCCTGACACAGATGAAGGCATTCAGTATTTTGCGAAATGAATGAATGAATGAGCGCCAACTCTGTACTATGCACTGTGCCAGCCATTGAGGATAAAACAAATTGACATAATTCATACAGATAATGTGTCTGCTCTTTAAAAACTCATAGCCTGAAACTGAGCGCCTGTTAATCTGGAATTGATGAGATCTCTCTTCCAATAATGTGACAAAGAATCACCAAATTGTGTAATTTATTAGCAAAGTTTACAGTGCCCCAAAATGAAAAGAGAATACTAAATATTTAACCGAGTGAGAATATGTTGGTTTCCTCTCCTCCATCAGAGGTAGGGGTTTCCAGGAACCTGTGAGGAGAGGACTTATGAAACCATTTCCAAATTCAACAGGGAAAAGTGTCAAGGCTGATTACTGTTTTCTGCGAAAGGTGCTGAAGGGGATATTTACCAGATGGTTTTTATTTATGTTTAAATACTGGAATTAAGTATTAAGAAAGATACTGATGAGAAATGGCTTGCAAGTATCTTTAAAACACAAAATATGATCTATTTTTTATTTCTCTGCATGCTTTATGATTTGCTCTGATATCTATACCCTGAAGGATGTCAGGGAGAAAGCAGGAGGAATATGTGCGGTCTAATATGTGAGGAAACATATTAGACCATACTAATTTTGATTATTAGCATTAATATTTGAGATAACTCTATTTACTAAATAGGGAAGTTCATACAGAGTGATACAAAACAATAGCAATCACTAGCAAAATTCACTAAAATCTAAATATCCTATCATTCACCTCTCAATTCAGAAATTTCTTGACATTCAGAGTAACAGACACTTGTTCATTTTGTATATGTGTTTTGGAAAGTTAGAATAAGATGAAATTTAGGTGTGTAAATAAAGAAGTGATGTTTGCCTTCAGTATTCAATTATGCTTCAGTGTCTACCTCAGGCCTTAGTCATTGTTACTGAGAGAGAAATTGCCCAAATAATTATTATAACCCTGGCTATGTTGCTGTGATCTTTTAAATGGGTCAGAAGTATGTTGGAGGGCCTAGCTTATATCTTTCAAAAAAAGAGAAAGATTATGGGATTGCAAGTATGGTAATCTACATGAGAAAACTAGGCCAGAACTGCTAAGGGACTTTCTCAAGGTCAGAGCACTGCTATGCAGTGAAGCCAGAATTGAAGGAGTCTTTTGGGCCTAGAAAAGAGAACAACAGTCTCAAAGGCCCCTTGCTGAATCATCTAACTCCGGAGAAAACAAAGCATAATTTTAGTTCCATCCTGATGCTCCAGGCCAGCTGCATCTATCTGGGACTTATCACCCCCTGTCCGGAAACCTACCAGCCCCTACACCCGCCCAGAAGACTTATCACCCCCTGCCCAACTACAAGTGTCATCTCAACAAAAGAATACTCAAAATATCCCACCTGATTGACGTTTCCCTTATCGCTTCCACAAACCTCCCTATAAGTATGAAGCCTCCCTGATCCCTTTCGGCGCTCAGCCTGGTCTTTAGGCCGACTGTCGCCCCTCCTTGCCTGAATAAAGGTAACCTACTTCTGTTGAGGTCGTCTTTCCTTTTCTGCCTCGCCGGAACTATGCCTTACAAGAATTTGTCCCTTTCTCCTGAATTTAAGACAAATCTTCTCTACCTCTTCTTTGAAAATCCCCGCCAACTCCCTCAGGAGTCTTAAATTTTATGAACCAGAAGATAAACTATCTCTTGTTCTCACCTGTCTCTATATGGCCCAGAGCTAAGAAATTGGCTTTACATTTTCAAAAGATTAGAAAAAAATTAATATTCATGATGTGTGAAAATTATATGAAATTCAAATGTCAGCATCTATAAATAAAGTTTGATGAGAAAATATCCATACTCATTCATTTTTGTATTGTCTGTGTTGCCTTAGGTCTATAATGTCAAGAGTTAATAGTTGGGGCAGAGACCATATAACCTGTAACCCTGAAATATTTACCATCTGGCACTTAACAGAAAAAGTTTGTCATCTCCTAGCATAGATAATGCCTTTTCTTTCTTTGATATTCAACTTATCCTTCTAACAAGCTATTTATCCACTGTTATTGAACATATTCAGGTTATTTCCATGTTTTAAAAAAGCAAATAAAAAGAGACTTACTCTACCACTTGTTCCAACTACCAGCCTTACTTTCTCTTCATGGCCAAATTTGTCTGGAGGGTTTTCAATATCAGTCTCTCACTCACATTCAACTCATACCAAATTGTTTGTAGGAACTATCACATTAACAAACACACTTCCAATAATGTCATCACAGATTACAAATATACCAATTCTCATCTGACTTGTCTTTCTGGAAAGATTCTATACTACCGATCATTCTTTCATTCTGAAGCAAGTTCCTTTCATTGCTTCTTTGTGCAAAAATGTCTGCTTTTCCTCCAAATTATCTAGATACTCTTTATCTGTCTGTTGTTTGAACCCATTCTCCTCTGACCAGCATTTATCCAATATCAGTGTAATTACTCAGGATCTTGAGTCTTTTTTTTCCCCCCATCTCTGCACTCCCTACATGATTCTTACACACTCAACAGTTTCAATTCCTACCTATAAGCAAATAACTCAAAACTTTATATCTTCAGTTCAGACATAATTTTTTGCCCCAGACTCACAAATCTTGTCTGATATCACTTCTTAGGTGACTGAAATGAGCCTTGACATATTCACAATCAAATCATAATCCTTCCGCATGCACCCATTCCTGTTCCATGTTGTATTAGTTGCTTAAGTTGTGTCCGATTCTTTGCAGCCCCATGGACTGTAGCCCACCAGGCTCCTCTGTCCATGGGATGTCCCAAGCAAGGATACTGGAGTGGGTTGCCACTTCTTTCTCTGGGGGATCTTCACAACACCGGGATCAAACCCGGGTCTCCTGCTTTGCAGGCAGATTCTTTATGGTTTGAGCCACCCTCTAATTTCAGACCTTGACACCGTCGCTCACACAGCGCCTTAGCCCCAGAAATCTTAGTATCAATACTTGACACCACCTCTACCCAACCTCTTATGTCCAGTCTGTCCAATCCTACACTCTTCTCGAATCCATCTACTTCTTCCCATTTCTCACCAGTCCCTGAATACAAACCAGCAGGACCTGTCACCTAACCTGTCTCAGGGCCCCCTCACTGCTCTCAGGCCCGATTTGGGCGCCTTCAGCCTACTGTCTACATTGCAGCCAAAACGACCTTTGATTTGGCACCAGGACAAAAGTTTCCAGGAGGGGAAGAAAAAGATGGGATATTGACAAGATAAAGATCAAGTTGGCCTCTGCAATGAGCTATGAGGAAAACAAATTTTCAACCTAGCAAACTATAAGTAGCTAAAATAGTACTATTGTTTGATGGGAGGGTAAAAAAGACATTTTAGATGTTCTAAACTTGTATATTTTAGTCTTCCAAACATTTTGGTAGAAAAATAAGTTACTAAATGGTTTATTCTAAGAATATAGAAAAAAAATTCCAAGAGAGAAGGATACACAGACACCCCAAACAATAGAACTGACTTAGATGCACCACCCAGGATGTCCACATGTAAACAAACTCAGGATGCCTGTTAAGGGACCTTCAAAAAGACAGTGGGGTTTTTAAAAATCAATTCTGTGCTCAAGAAATAGGATAATGTTAGTGACAGTGTGAAGGTACATTATTATTTTGCAAAACAAGAAGGAAAAAATGTGACGGGAAAACTCCAGGAAAAGTCACAGTAAAACACTACTAAAAAGAGATGGTCCTCAAGAAAGAAAATAAAATGTCATAAGATCTTTAGAAATTGACTAAGTGTAAAAAACAGCAAATTTTAAGAGGTGGTGGATAGTGGAAAGACATTGAGAGATGCTAAATTGTAAATTTACAAAGTGGGTATACTGCTTAAAACTGCTGAATAGAAACTTAAATATATTTAGTTTAATTTTAAATATATTAATATTACAAAGATATCAAATGGAGAGAATTGACTAATCTTCTATCAAATAACAGCAGAAGAAGGAAGAGATGAGGAAGTGAGTAGGGGTTCGAGTAAGTGAGCTAAGCTTGTCATAATAGAGATTTCCTATTACAAATAGCTTTTAGTTGATATAACAACAAATTAATGTAGAAAATTGTTTGAGATATAAATGTGACCACCAGGTGAAAATAAAATAGATGAGTTCTGTGGAGTGGAATAGGAGCTAGGTGGAAGAACTCTGCCCTTTGTATTCTGAAGTCCTTGAATTATTTATTTACTAAGTGAGTATATTACTTGTGTAATAAAAGGAAGATAATTTTGAAAAGTAAACTGAAGTTTGAAACCACTCAAATATTAAAACTGAGGACAAAACTAAAAGTACTGAGAAATACCAACAGAACCCTCACAAAAATAGAGCAACTAAAAACAATTTAGAGAAAAATTTATATTCTTAGATGTAAAACACCTTGACCTCACTGCCAAACAAAAATTAACATTACTGTATCTCTCATAAAATAAATAACAAGAGAAACCTATTAAACTCAAAATGTCACACATATACTGGAGTTGGGAATATACAGAATTACAAAGGTATCTGCTATCTCACATCAAGCGATGACAAGAACAACAGAACAGTCAAATTGCCCGCAGCAGACTTCTAACTGTAATAGTATGAGGCGAGAAAACTTAAGGGTATATATTCTTTACTTATGTCATCTCCATATATTAGAGTTCACTGTGAAAGTGCTCCCTCTGTCAGTAAAACACTGCCTAGCAGCACAATGTGTAATGTGTATCTATAATATTTAACATCAGCAAGGCATTCCGCGGATTCCAGCAGAAGGAATCATTCTTCCCACAAGCTTTAAATCACCATTTTTTTCAATCTTATTTTCTCATGATTATCTTATACCTTTTGCAGCTGAAAAGACCTAAATGCACAATAATTGCATTTAATTATTAGAATAGCTTTTTAAAATCCCAAGTGTCTATTATGGAATTTGAGGGATATTTAATGCAAAACTGAACATGCCCTCCATCATCATTTTCTTTTTGCAGTTAGCTTATTCCAATATGCCCAGTAGTGACGAATCCATTTTCATATAAATACAACCACAGAATCCAATATACAAAAGGCCACCCAAGGAACAGTCTAAATCATACCAAGTACACAAATTGCTTCTCTCTTATCCCTGATAGAATGCATGCACAGTTCCAATGATTGGGAAATCACTTCAAAACACAGCCAGATTTGCTATTATCAAAAAAAGGCAAAAAGTAGCAAGTATTAGTAAGGATGTGGAGAGACTGAAACACTTGTGCACTCTTCATGGGAATGTAAAATGGGACAGCCCCTGTGATAGTTCCTCAGAAAATTAAAAATAGAATTAACATGTTACCTGGGTATATACCCCAAAAGAATGGAAAGCAAAGTCTTAAAGAGACATTTGTACAATCACCTTCACAACAACATTATTCACAATAGCTAAAATGTGAAAACAACCCAAAAGTACATTGACAGATGAATGAATAAGCAAAATGTGGTATACACATAAAATGGAATATTATTCAGCCTTTAAAAAAAGGAAACTGACATATGCTACAACATGGATGAATCTTGAGGACATTATGTTAAACAAAATAAACCAATCCCAAAAAGACCAATAGTGTATGATTATATTATATAAGAAATTTACAGGAGTCAAAATTACAGAGGCAGAAAGAATGGAGGTTGCCAGAGGCTGGGGGAGGAAGGAATGAGTGGGAAGATATTTAATGGATCTAATGGGTAGAGGTTTCAGTTTCACAAGACGAAAAGAGCTAAGTCTTTATAACTCTTTCACAGATGATGGTGATGGCTGCATATTATGAATGTATTTAATACTACTGAACTGTGCATCTAAAAATGGTTGAAATGGTAAATTTTATGCTGTATTTTATCACAATAAAATTATAAAACCAGACTGATTTATTCTTGACAAGCACTAGTTATTAAAACATTCTATCTTATAGTGAGCTGAAAACTTGCTCCACTTTTATCCATTAGTGGTGATGAGATCTGAACTTTAAAGAAATGCAGACTGTTTTTTCTTGCATATCACAGTTCAAACATTCAAATTTAGCCACACCATATTGAAGGCTCTGTTCAAAGTAGTTAAAAAGCCAATTTTATAATTTTGGTTCAGGACATAATTTTGAAATCAGATGGACTAGAGTTCAAGTTCTATTAATATATCTACCAATTACTTAGTATAACTAAGTATGAGGTTACGGGTGTTTAACCCTCTTAAGCACATAATGCATGCCAATAATAGTAGTAAATGGCTTGTAAGTTAGTTGTAAGATAATGCACATATAAGGCACTGATAAATAACTGATTTGAGTCATTTATTATTTCTGTAAGATTAATATTTCACAGGGTGGTATGAGAATCAACTGATACAACCCATAGAAAAACATTTTGCCAATTCTAAAGCATTATACAATAGTAGTTGCTATTTCTAACTACATTTGGTACTTCGGTTATCATGGTCAAGGTAAGATAATATTAACTTTGTTTCACTCTTGAAATAAGCATAACAAGCTACTAGATATGCTGCTTTTTAAAGATGTGTTTTAGTGACTTGTAACCAGGCATCAGTTCTAAAAGAAACTTTGAAAAATATTTTATCCTTAACATCTATTAATTCTATATATAAACTGTCGTGAAGCTGAACCAGACAGAATTGAACATTCAAGATAAATTTTTCTTGGAGCAACGAACAATTCTTGACTATTCAATAGCACAAATGTAGAACAAAAAATAGTGCCATTATTTTGAGGAATGAATGTTATTATTTTGAAATGTCGACTCATGAACTTTATGATTTTCAACATCAAGATGCCATCTTGTGTCTTGTCTTGAAGCTGAATAGGCTAGCCACAGTCCATTGACACTGGAATAACCCAGACGCCAGTAAATTGCATCATTATGCAACTTTCACCACAGCTAAGAGTCAACTTAAAGAAAGAGCAGGCAAGCAGAAACCCACCGCAACACATTTTATCACAAGATAGTTCCATTTTTTAAAAATTAGTATTAAAGAACTAATGTTTTAAAAGAAATATAGTATTCCATGAATCACCTTGGAAATTCACAGGAACTACAAGTGCTTATTAGGAAGAAGGAAAGAAATGAATAAATGAAAGGGAAATACAGTGCTTTATGGAATAAATCTACATACAAAATGAAATCCCTTGTACTTTCTAGTAATAAAAATGTAAACCAGTCTTAAATAAGAATTATACTTTTGTAGTTTTACATTTAAGAATTTATTAATACTCTGTGAGAGTATTCACTTTTTGAGGCTTAAATATTTGTTTCCAAATCTGCAATAAAGCATACTAAAAGGGAAAACTATCAAACATAAACTCATACAATCAACTCTCTTCTTACAGAGTTTATACTACAAAAGCTTCTGACTAATGAAATGATACCAGAAGTGTTCAGTGACTAACTTAATATCAACTGGTATCATTTAATATGTATTGATACTGACACTGTATTGATATAGGCCAATGTTTGGATGCGTACTGACATATGCCAATGTTTGGGTCACTGGCAATCAATAATGTCATTTTTTGAAAGTTTAGAAAATCTCTGCATGCGTGCTCAGTCACGTCTGACTCTGCAACCCCATGGAGTGTAGCCTGACAAGCTCCTCTGCCCACAGAATTTTCCAGACAAGAATACTGGAGTGGGTTGCCATTTCCTACTCCAGGGGATCTTCCCGACCCAGGGATGGAACGCTCATCTCTTGCATCTCCTGCATTGGTAGGCAGATTCTTTACCACTGCATCACTTGGGAAGCCTAATAGCATACAAACATCAAAACAGTTGGGAGAATATTAGAAAACAAAATCATAATTTAGACATTATTGCTCATGTTAGTCATATTTTTACAACCTCCTTTTTAAAATTGCGTTGTCTAGTGGACTTTCCTGGTGGCTCAGATGGTAAAGGGTCCGCCTGCAATGCAGGAGACCCAGATTCAATCCCTGGGTCAGGAAGATCCCCTGGAGGAGGAAATGGCAGCCCACTCCAGTATGCTTGCATGGGAAATCCCATGGACAGAAGAGCCTGGCAGGCTACAGTCCATGGAGTCACAGAGTCAGATGTGACTGAGTAAGTTTCACTTACAGAGTAAGTGATTAAAGACAATGGGCCTATGGAATAGATCCACCTGGAGGTGGCTTCATTATATGAGATAGCTTACTTTGGAAGACTTTTGCTACAGTATATCAGAATAAAGTAAGCCATATATGGTAAACCAGAACTTCATCCTAAATTAAAGATGTGTTATGTGCCTAATTTATGAGCTATGTTTATTGTTATGTATAATTGTTGTTTCTTTTAGACAGGCAGAAAAGAAAATAACTGGAAAATGATACTTGAAAGCATGCACATTTTAAGAGAAAATTTTTAATAATAAAAATTAGATACCATTTATTGAGCACTTACTGTGATGGACAGGGAGCCCTCGCGTTCTGTAGTCCACGGGGTTGCAGAGTGGGAGACAACTGAGTGACTGAACTCAACTGATTTATCTCATTTAATATCCCCCCAAAACTATATGTAAGAGTTACTTTTATTGATTCCTTGTTACAGATGACAGAAAAGGATATTAAAAAAGTAAAGTGATTTTTTTCAAATTCAAATTGTGGTAAATAGCTGAGTTAGGATTCAAATCCAGACCTATCCTGAAGCAAAATGCAGATCCACAGCTGTTATCATGCATACCAGTGATTTTCAAAGGGGAGTTGTAACTCCAAAAGCAAAGGGCAGCAAAAGCAAAAATAAACAAATGGAACTACAAAAACCTAAAAACTGCACAGAAATGGAAACCACCAATGGACTGAAAAGGTAATGTATGGAACAAGAGAAAAGGTTGCAAATCACCCATCTGATAAGGGGCTAATATCCAAAATACACAGGGAACTCATACAACCCAGTATCAAAACCCCACAAAATTAAATAGATACAGGACTCAAGCTGACATTTTTCCAAAAAAGAGGTACAAATGGCCAACAGGTACATGAAAAATTGCTCAACGTCACTAATAATCAGGAAATACAAATGAAAACAACACAGAGATATCACCTCCTACCTGTTTAGGATATCTATTACCAGAAACAAGACAGACAGTAAACACTGGTTCTGATGTAGAGGAACGGGAGCCCCTGCATACTGTTCGTAAAAACGTAAACTGGTATATACACTGTGGAAAAATTATGAAGATCCCTCAAGATATTAACAACAGAACTACCAAATTATCCAACAATTCCACATCTGGCTATCTATCCAAAGGTAATGAAATCACTATCCTGAAGAGATATCTGTTCTTCCAAGTTTAAAGGAACATTATCAACAATAATGGAGGAAACAAGTTAACCTCCATCAACAGATGAATGGATAAAGAAAAACTATATATAATGGAATATTATTTACCTTTGAATAAGAAGAAAAACCTGTTATTTCTGACAACACAGATGAACCTGGAAGGCATTATGCTAAGTGAAATAAGATAGACAAAAATACTACACGGTATTGCTTATATGTGGAATTTTAAAACAAAACAGAACATCAAACTCATAGAATGGAGAAAAGTCATTGATAGGTGCTGTAGGGCAGGGGAAATAGAGGTTCATTAAAAGGTACAAACTTTAAGTTTCAAGATGATGAACCAGGTCTAAGTTCTAGCAAATAACACGATGACTATAGTTGATAACACTGTGTTGTATAATTGAAATTTGCTATGAGAATAAATCTTAAAGAATCCCACCAAAAAGGGTGATGGGTTCATTAATTAACTCTTTGAGGGGACTCCTCTCACAGTATATATATATATATCTCAAAACATCATATTGTTTGTACACTTTAAATATCTTACAGCTTGGTCAATTATACCTTGATAGAGCTGGGGGGAAATGAGCTGTAAATCAACTTAGTTTATAAACTAAGTAAGTTTATCAACTTAGTAAATCAACTTAGTTACTAATGACCAATATTTTTTAAATAAAATATATTTTTAAATAAAAACATGAAATAGAGTAGAATCAAAGAGGAAACTATCAGAATGCATTGCAGAAGATAAATAGTTTTGAAAAACTTATTTCAGAAGATAGTTGATAACATTTGATAGACAGAGATAAGAGGTAGGTTGGTAAGTAGGTAGGTAGGTAGATAGAGGTAGGTAGGTAGGTAGGTACGTGGCCTTCCAAGGTGGCCACAGAGAGTCTGACATGACTGAGCAACTGAGCACACAGATGCAGGTAAGTGGGTAGTAGGTATTAGATGGATTCACACCGAAGACTGGAGGTCATGTAAAGGCATCTTCTACTTTAGAAACACTGTCAAAAATTAGGTGATAGAATTGTAAAAGGTGATTGTGTACCAGCAACATGCATTAATCCATTATAGTCTTTCAAACATTAAATGAAATAATGGATAGTAACTGTGAAATAGTGAGTGTTCAATAAGCTCACGATTAGTTTTGTCAGTAAAAACATAAGCATTTTTAGTATCTCTACCCTCATCATCCATAAAAGAGCAAGGGCTGCCTGCATCTTAGAATTTTACGAGCCTTAAGGCTCTTTCAATTTTATCTAATCTAATAGCTTCTAAGACTTAAACTCCACCGCACAAAACAGATAAACGCAGCCTGGATGAAGTGAGGTAAGGTTCTGGCCTCTGAGCTCAGCTTGCCATTTTTGATCATCCCGGAATCAGTCTTAGATTTACTTAGTGAGTTCTTCCCTGACTACCCAGGCTACACCTATACTTATCACTGTTTATGTCACTGATTGATAATTTCTCTTTTTAAAAAAATTTTTAACTCTTTCCACATTACCACTGGTAGCAAATGTTGGGTATTTGAAAGCAGAACCTAATTTCTTGTTCACCAGGTAGAACTGTGCCTGAAACGTAATAAATTATCAATAATTATGCATTGAATACATACAGCCTGTCATTGCAGGAGATGCGGTTTCAATCCCGAAGTTGGGAAGATCCCCTGGAGTAGGAAATGGCAACCTGCTCCAGTATTCTTGCCTGGAGCATTCCACTGACAGAGGAGCCTGGCGGGCTATGGTCCACAGAGTAGCAAAGAGTCAAGAATCAGATATGACTTAGTGACTGATCACACACAAGAAGTCAGTGAAATTGACTTCAGTGCCCACCTAATCTTTCTTCAGATCCTTGAGTTCTTGCTCTGAGTCATCCTAATCCCCACTAAGAGATCATCAATATTATTGAAATAATCAATATTATTTATTTAAAGGTATCTACTCTTATGTGTATTAGAATTTTAGGAGGAGGTTACCTCTGAAAGGTCCTGTAGCCAGAATTCATGAAGGGCTGGCTGGGGACAGTCAGGCAGAATCACAATTACCTACAGAGCATCACTCATTAACAAGTACTAAATCTCTGACTTTCCTTCTTTCTCAGTATTCTCTCAGTTTTATTGACAGTGAATCTGTGCTGTGTATCAGAACTAGAAGTGGGAACACAGAAAGGGGATTTTAAGAAAAAGGTCTCATGAAAAGATAACTCTCTGTACTACATGAAGAAGTATAAAGTTATATATAAACAAATATTGTTTGATCTGTACATAAATCCCTTATGCATAAGCATGTTTTCTTATATTCACAAGGAATGTCTATTAACCAAGCAGTTGAAGAATCCCAGTGCAGCTTGTAGAATTTATTCAGATTCAGAAAAGATGCTTCTTCATATTTCCCAGCAAAAATAACTTTAGGTTTTTTAAAAGGACCCTTTTATAATTTTCTTTTTTAAGAAAATGGTGAGCCAGAATTTAATCCTTTACTCTTGGGAAGGATATTTGGGCTAAGGGAACATTCAATTTCTTCATTTAGAGAAAGTCTATTGCTCCCCTCTTACTATGATAATCCAGTTTTAAAAGATGGCCTAACCCTTGAATGAAATATGCAAAGGTAGAGTGCATGGGAAGATGAGAGTCTTATAGGGGGCAGAATAAAGAGGACAAAAGGTCATTCAGAAAAGTGACCCTTTAACCCTTAGGAGTCAGGCTTCAGGTGATCAGAGTGACACCTGTGAAACAGCTTCTGCTCCTCAGGCCAGAGCCATAAAATCCTGCTCTAAAGAGAAGTGTCTTGACTCTAGCTTATGAATCATCCACCCCAGCAGTTCACATGATGTACTCTGCATATAAGTTAAATAAGCAGGGTGACAACACACAGCATTGTCATATTCCTTTCCCAAGTTGAACCAATCAGTTGTTCCATGCCAAGTTCTAACTGGAATCAAGATTGCCAGGAAATAGCAACAACCTCAGATATACAGATTATACCACTTTAATGTCAGAAAGTGAAGAGGAACTGAAGAGCCTCTTGATCAGGGTGAAAGAGGAGATTGAAAAAGCTGGCTTGAAACTCAACATTCAAAAAACTAAGATCATAGCATCTGGTCCCATCACTTCATGGAAAATAGAAGGGGGGAAAGGGGAAGCAGTGACAGATTTTTCCTCTCTTTGGCTCCAAAATCACTGTGGATGGTGTCTGCAGCCACAAAATTAAAAGATGCTTGCTCCTTGGAAGGGCTTCCCTGAAAGCTCAGTTGGTAAAGAATCTACCTGCAATGCAGGAGACCCAAGTTCGATCCCTGGGTCAGGAAGATCCCCTGGAGAAGGGATAGGCTACCCACTCCAGTATTCTTGCCTGGAGAATTCCATGGGCTGTATGGGGTCACAAGAGTCAGACACGACTGAGCAACTTTCACTTTGCTCCTTGGAAGGAAAGCTATGACAAACCGAGACAGCATATTAAAAAGTAGAGAGATCACTTTGGCTGACAAAATCAAAGCTGTGGTATTCCCAATAGTCATGTATGGATGTGAGAGTTGGACCATAAAGAAAGCTGAGCACTGAAGAATTGATGCTTTCAAACTGTGGTGCTGAAGAAGACTCTTGAGAGTCCTGTGGACTGCAAGGATATCAAACCAGTCAATCCCAAAGGAAATCAACCCTGAATATTCACTTGAAGGACTGATGCCGAAGCTCTAATATTTTGGCCACCTGATGTAAAGCACCAACTCACTGGAAAAGACCCTGATGCTGGGAAAGATCAAAGGCAAAAGTTGAAGGGGGCAGCAGAGGATGAGGTGCATAGATAGCATCACCAACTCTATGGGCATGAATTTGAGTAAACTCAGAGAGATAGTAGAGGACAGAGGACCCTGGATTCAGCAGTTCATGGGATCACAGAGTCAGAATGACTTCACAACTGAACAACAGTAAAGAGAAGTGTCACAAACATTTTACACAGACAAATAGATGCTATTTTTTTTTCTTTCTTTCTTTCCTACCTCTTTTCTCTCTTATCATCTTAATTTTTGTACTAGACTTATCCTCCTTTACTTTCATTCTGAATTTAAATAGTCACTTAAACATCTGTAATGAAGGGTCCCCCAACCCTGGAGCTATGTGTCATTTCATTCCTAGCTGAAATACATGCTGCTGTTTAGACATGACCCTACTATTCAATTTTTACAGATCCTTTTTTTTTAAAATCGAGATTTTAATAATGGGTTCCATCCTAGGATAAGCAAATAATTTGTCAGAGAGCATACTTTATTCCTCCAAGGAGCATAAACTCTTCCAAGCAAATGGGATCTCATTAACTAACTTAACTGAGAACACATATGCTTAATGGCACCAGGCATTTCAAATGGCAAGGTGCCAATTCTGGATTCCAAAAGAATCTAAGAAATAGCATATCAGTATCTCCGGCAAATTTAAACCACATACACTATAAAATAAAGAACACAGAATACAATAGCTACGATGTTTTTAGCTAGAATGATGGTTAATTTTCTATCAACTTAACTAGGCCATGGAGTGCCCAAATGTTTGGTCAAATGTTACCCTTGGTGTTTCTGGGAGGATCTTTTGGATGAGATGAACACTTTGAAAGGTAGACTGTGTAAAGCAGATTGCCCTACATAATGGGGATGGGCCTCATCCAATCAGCTGAAGGCCTGGATAAAAATACTGACCCTCACCTGAGCAAGAGAGAATTCTCCTGCTTGCTGGCCTTCACACTAGGACACCACCTTTTCCTGATTCCTAGCTGTAAGATATCAGGTCTTCCTCAGTCACCAGATCACTGACTCACCCTGCAGACTGTGGAACTTGTCATACTTCATTATCATGTGAGGCAATTTCTTATCATAAGTCTCTTGATTTATTATTATTGATGTGCGTGTGTTATATATATGTATGTATGTATACACACAAGCATGTGTGTTTCAGTCACTTCAGCCATGTCTGACTTTGAGCAACCCCTGGACTATAGCCCGCTAGGCTCCTCCATCCATGGGATTCTCCAGGCAAGAATACTGGAGTCGGTTTCCATGCCCTCCTCCACTATATATATACACACACAAATACACACACATATATATGTGTGTGTGTATAAAATTGGTTCTGTTTCTCTGGCGAACCCTAATCAACACAGAAAGACAGAATAAGCTATATTACCAAACACAAATCTTTACATTCTTTTTAGATTTTCAAAAGATGGAGTCAATTTTACCTCGTTAGTCAGTTTTAGTAAAGTTTCTGGATCCTCTTTTTATAATACCCCCTTAAATTTTAACAGATAATAGTTTAATATTCAGATATTACACTTTTTAAAGGAAAAGTGAATATTCTCCCAGTCAATAGAATATCAACAATGTCATTTTCTCACTCATAGAATTTTAGTTGGAGTGAACTTGCAAGAGAAGCTGATCCACAGCATTAGCCTTTAGAAGAGAAGAGGAAAAGGGGCACCAAAAAGGTGAGTATGTTGTCCAGGCAGTACAGCTCATGAGAGGTGATGCTTAGACTCAAATGCAATATTTTAATTCAAATCGGGATTGTGCTGCCACTTTGCACAGTTTGATGTTTGATATAGCCAAATAAAGTTTACAGACTCATCTGAACTCTACCCCATTTCAGAGTTCCATGGCCATAAATGGAAGGAGAAAAATAAAATTTGAAGAGAAATTCTCCCTTGGAACTTTTCAAATCCTCTCTCTCACATCTTTGTCTCTGAAGCTGGTTGGAATTCATTCGTAATATTTTATTATCTAGTGCATCAAGGCTTTTTTCAAATTCTAGCTCACAAATGTGAGCTGAATTCTTGTGAGTAATGATTCATTTACTTCACCTCCTCCTTTGCCCTTTTTCATTTGGGGGGATTGATTTCCTTTCTCCATATAATCTCACTTGTCACTATTCATGACTTCAGAATTGACCCCCTCTTCTGTTTGTACTTTCCTTCATGGGCCAAACTCGTTTTTTAAACAACTGAAATGCCCATTAATAAAAATCTTTGAAGGTGGCATTTATGAAAATACTTGCTTTGGATTATTTTTTACTAACATAAAGTACTGTACTTCACACACCTATGAAGAAAACTCAGATTAACACCAGTGTTTAAATATGTAGTGAAACAGAAATTCAGCAGGTGTCCAACTCTAGTCCTGTCTTATCACATACACATAAGCAGCAAACTTAATCTTTAGCTCTCTTTTTTTTTCCTACAGAAGAAATGGGAACTTTGCCACCCAGTTTCTAAGATGAAGTCTAAGTTAATAAATTAAAAAATAAAACCTCAATGCTCCCAAAAGATTTACAGGAAAATGAGACTTCTAAAATGCCAGCAAACTTGGAGGGACACTGCTTTCTACCCTAATATGAAGATTGAGTCTTCCTAAACCTGAGTTTGATTGAAATAAACTCACTCAGGTGCAAGTAAATTTTGGTGCTTATAAAATTTCCTTATGTTCAAATATTATCAGTGAGTATTGTTGCAAACTAAAGCTATAAGGTCTGGGAATATAAAGGCAGAGCCAAGCATGAACCAATCTTTCTGGGTTGGGCAAGCCCCTATCATGTGCAAATAGTGACACTGGCTGGTGCTCCTGTCACAGACTTCAGGAAACAAGGAAAACTACACTGAGATTCATTGCTTTAGCTGTGGCCACTGTCTTCTCTTTCTAATTTATCACATTATTTTTTCTGATATGGGAGTTCTGGGTTTTTTCTGAAGAATACATTCTAGTTCCTAGCATCTACTGTCATCAGTTATTAAATAATTGAACAAATTTATGTTTTTTTTTCTCCCTTGGCATTAACATGAGATACAACAGAACAATAAAAACCTAGGAAAAGCCACAGAGATCTTATTTTTTAAATTGCCTCATGCAGAGAAGTTAACTGTCAAAAGCATAATATTCCTCCAAGTAAGAGTTCATCTGCACGAAATAATGAAGGATTTTTCAAAATCTTATTTCCCAAGCCTTAAGCGACTTGAAGGCCATTACCTAAAAGAGATTAGCACTATCAGGAACTATAAGAATTGTGGAAGCTTGGCAAGTATAAAATATTGCAGACTCGTAATTCTTTTCAGACTGGACACTCAGTTGCAGTTTAAGGCCTAAGGCTATCTTCTGGCAAAATTCCTTCCTGTATTTCTGAGGTCAGTCTTTGTTCTGTTAAGACCTTTGTGAAAGTTGCTCAGTCGACTCTCTGCAACCCTATGGTCTATACAGTCCACAGAATTCTCCAGGCCAGAATACTGGAATGGGGAGCCTTTCCCTTCTCCAGGGGATCTTTCTGACCCAGGGATCGAACTCAGGTCTCTCACATTCCAGGCAGATTCCTTACTAGCTAAGCCACAAGGGAAGGCCAAGAATACCTTTATCTGGCTGAATAAGGTCCACCCACATGATAAAGGGCAATCTGCTTTACTCTAAATTCACTGATTTAAATGCTAATCCCATCCAGAAAAAAACACATTCACAGAAACATCCAAAATAATGTTTAACCAAATATGTGGGCTCCATTGTCTAGCCAAGTTGACACGTAAAATTAGCTATCATACTGACTTCTTCTATAATGCACAAAACAGTTCCCTGCAACAAGGACTTAACTGGCCCAAAATGTCAATAGTAGTGACCTTAAGAAAGCCTGGTATGGAAAAGTGAATATTAGAATGAGCATTACATAAACAACAAAGTCCATAACAGAAAAAAGTAGAATTTAGACACCTTGAAGGAAAACTGTTGGTACACTCTCTTTTCAAGTCACTCCCACAAAGGTCTCAATAGAAGTGCTCAGAGAATAGGGAATAATCAAGAAATGTCATTGATTGACAATAAATGGACTCCATGACTGGGAAAATGAAAGATGAAATAATGCCAATGTAAGTTTATTTGGTTTTATAATTTTCCATGGGAAAAATTTTTTCTTGGCCTTGAGTTTAACATACTCATTTTAGAAGTGACTATTGAAATGACAGACTTAGCTTACTTTCACCCTTTCAGCCTATGCCACTTTATAATGTGATTTTTAAAAATCATTGTCTATCAGTTTGAGAATCTACTATTGCCTTAAATTAGGGGCTTTATATTTGGAAAAAGAATATTTTGGCCAAATATGTGTGTTCAGTTGCTCAATCATATCTAACTTTTTTGCAACTCCATGTCTGGACTCTTAGCTCACCAGGCTCCTCTGTGCATGGAATTGTCCAAGTAGAATACTGGAGTGGATTGCCATTTCCTCCTCCAGACTAAGGGATCAACCCACGACTCCTGTGTCTCCTCCATTGGCAGGCAGACTCTTTTCCAACAGTGCCACCCAGGAAACCCTGTATCTTTGTGAAAACCAGACGTTTCATAAACTTAAGAATTTGTATTCTTACAAATTAGAAAGATTCATCTTTAAAAGGACTTGGCTTTAGCTTCCAGAACTTGAAAAAAAAAAAAAAAAACTTAAAAAAAAAATTAGTACAAGCATGAGTTGGTGCTATTTGGTTTTCTCCCATGATAGCATTGCTTTATAATGCTTTAAAAGGAATGTATCTATTATTCAAAAATTTATAATACTTCATTTCTTCTATACAGAAATTCAATAGCCCTTTCTGGCCATTTTCAGTAGATACAAATTGATTATTTTATGTAACCAAAGTCCTTCCATTAGGAAAAATATATATATATATGTTATGCTGCCTTCTCCATATAGTCTTTCATAATTCATCCTGATCAAAGCAGTAAGCAGAGCTGGGATAAGGCCAGTGATGAGGCCACAAGGGCTTCACAAAGTAATCAATGAAGTACCAATGATACATCAAAAATAGTTGCAAGGCTATCTGTGGTGATTTATAGTCACAGTCATTTCACTTTACTTCCTGCTATCAAAAATAGATTTTCTCCTTTCTTTTTTTCCTGAGTATTAAGCACTTGTTTCTAGGTATTTAACTGACCCCTGAGTTCTGCAGTTGTGTAATTTTCAGTCACAGAGAAACAGAATGTTCACTTTCTTTAAGGACTTGCTGCCCATACCTTCAGCTGTTCAGTTCAGTTCAGTTGTTCAGTTGTGTCCGACTCTTTGTGGCCCCATGAATCGCAGCACGCCAGGCCTCCCTGTCCATCACCAACTCCTGGAGTTTACTCAAACTCATGCCCATCGAGTCGGTGATGCCATCCAGCCATCTCATCCTCTGTCATCCCCTTCTCCTCCTGCCCCCAATCTCTCCCAGCATCAGGGTCTTTTCCAATGAATCAGCTCTTTGCATCAGGTGGCCAAAGTATTGGAGTTTCAGCTTCAGCATCAGTCCTTCCAATGAACACCCAGGACTGATCTCCTTTAGGATGGACTGGTTGGATCTCTTGGCAGTCCAAGGGACTCTCAAGAGTCTTCTCCAACACCACAGTTCAAAAGCGTCAATTCTTCAGTGCTCAGCTTTCTTCACAGTCCAACTCTCACATCCATACATGACCACTGGAAAAACCATAGCCTTGAATAGATGGACCTTCATTGGCAAAGTCATGTCTCTGCTTTTTAATATGCTATCTAGGTTGGTCATAACTTTCCTTCCAAGGAGTAAATTTCAAGGCTGCAATCACCATGTGCAGTGATTTTGGAGCCCCAAAAAAATAAAGTCTGACACTGCTTCCACGGTTTCCCCATCTATTTGCCATGAAGTGATGGGACCAGATGCCGTGATCTTAGTTTTTTGAATGTTGAGCTTTAAACCAACTTCTTCACTCTCCTCTTTTACTTTCATCAAGAGGCTCTTTAGTTCTTCTTCACTTTCTGCCATAAGGGTGGTGTCATCTGCATATCTGAGGTTATTGATATTTCTCCCGGCAATCTTGATTCAGCTTGTGCTTCCTCCAACCCAGCATTTCTCATGATGTACTTTGCATATAAGTTAAATAAGCAGAGTGACAATATACAGCCTTGATGTATTCCTTTCCCTATTTGGAAACAGTCTGTTGTTCCATGTCCAGTTCTAACTGTTGCTTCCTGACCTGCATGCAGGTTTCTCAAGAGGCAGGACAGGTGGTCTGGTATTCCCATCTCTTTCAGAATTTTCCACAGTTTATTGTGATCCACACAGTCAAAGGCTTTGGCATAGTCAATAAAGCAGAAATAGATGTTTTTCTGGAACTCTCTTGCTTTTTTGATGATCCAATGGATGTCTTTATCTGTTATTTCCTACTAAATACATACAGTTCAACACAATAACCCTCACATTCAGCCCTGAGTCACTCATACACTTAAAGCCAAGTCCTAACTTTAGGTAACATTCCTCAGACTGGTTAGTCATGCCTAAGGGGTTCTTCTTTGGACTGAGCAGAGTGAGATGACCATGGTTAGAATTTCCATATTTTCTAATTAAAATTTAAAAACTGCAAAAAGTGCATTGCTTTGCTTATAAATTTCAAGTCATGTACTTTTAGTTAAAAAAAAAAAAAAAAAGACATTAAAAAAAAGCTACCTTATTTGGATCAGTGGGTTTTTTGTAAAACAACCTTGTCTGGTTACCATTGATATAAACTTAGGGAAGCAAAATAGTGTAGATTTGTATTTGACTGAAGGTCAAAGGATACTTAGTGTCAATGTCACTGACAGCACTGGTTAAGACCAATCACCTCAATCAACTACAGACCAGAAGGAAATTTCTGGAGCTCTGAAACACAACAAAATCCAAGTATGTGAATCTGTTGTTTCAGAGCTGGCATCTTGTCATATCAACATTCTCCACCTGAAAAATTTCTCTTCTAAAAATGCTTGCTTTTATTTGTAAGATTTTTTTTTGTTTAGTTGCTAAGTCATGTCCAACTGTTTTGTGACCCCATGGACTGTAGCCGCGCCAGGTACCTCTGTCCATGGAATTCTCCAGAAAAGAATGCTGGAGTGGGCTGCCATTTCCTTATCCAGAGGATCTTCCCAACCCAGGGATTGAACCCAGGTCTCCTGCATGGCAGGCAGGTTCTTTACCACTGAGCCACTTGGGAAGCTCCCTATTTGTAAGAAATCTAATGGTATAGTAGTTGTATTATTCAAAGTCAGACTTTTAAAGTAGAAGTAAAATCTATACCTTTTTTGAGTTGAATTGTGTTATTTTAATAAACTTCTTATTTGGGAATAGTTTTTAGATTGACAGAAAGTTTGCAAAGATGGTACAGAGGGTTCTTGTATACTCTGTACTTCGTGCCCCAATAATTAACATATTACATTGCTGTGGTTCATTATTCAAAACAAGAAACTGAGGTTGGCACATTCATTAGTTTCCTAAGGTGGCTGTAACAAATTGCTACAACCGTGGTAGCTTAAAACAACAGACATTTAGTCTCTCAGTTCTGGAGGCCAGAAATTCAAAATCAAGCGGTCCCTTGGGCCATACTTCCTCTGAAAACTTAACAGGGGATTTTGCTCTTGGCTTCTCCTAGTTTCTAGTAGTTGTTGGGATTCCTTGGATTTCTGGCTCCAATCTCCAATCCCCGCCTCCATGATCACACTGCCACCTCCCCTTCTGTGTCTCTCTGTGTTTCATTTGTCATTGGAATTAGAATGTGCCAGATAGAGTGGAATGATCTTATAAGATCCTTAATTACATTTGCAGAGATACTTTTTCCAAAGACGGTAACATTCACAGGCTCTGGGGATTAGGCCCGGGACATCTCTTTAGAAGGAGCCACCGTTCATCCCACTACATTATAAATTACTAACTAAACTTCAAAAAATTGTTTCATCAATGTCATTTTCCCACTCCAGGATCCAGTGCAGAGCACCAATGTGTTCAGTTGTCATATCTCCCCCATCTCCTTGTGTCTGTGACAGTTCCCTGGACTTGCCTTGTTTTTCATGACCTGAAGAGTCTTGAGGCGTATTGGCCAGCTATCCCATAAACCAACCCCTTCACTCCAATCTGGGTTTGTTTGAAGTCTTTCTCATGATTAGACTGGGTTTATAGATCTGGGGAGAAAAACACTTCAGCGATTAAATGCTTTTCTCATCGCATCGTATCAGGAGTATATGATATCCACATGACATCACTGGGAATGTTAACTTTTATCACTTAAGGTAGTTTTTGCTAGGTTTTCCCACTCTGGCATTACTTTCTTCCTTCCCCTTTTCTGTTCTGTGGAATTGAGTCACTAGGTCTAGCCCATGGTGGGTAGGGGGATGGGGGCAGGGAGTAGGGATTAAGCTTCACCTCTTAAGAAAAATAACTACGTATATTATTTGGTATTTTTCTGCAACTTCTCCCCCATTTATTTTCATTTATTCATATCAGTATAGATGCATATATATTAACTTCATACTTTGGGTTATAATACAATGTTAATGTTATCTATTTTGTCCCTTAAATCAGGAGTCCCGAACCTCTGGGATTGAATGCCTGATGATCTGAGGTAGAACTGATGTAATAATAATAGAAACAAATGTACAATAAATGTAATGCACTTGAATCATCCCAAAACCATCCCCTGCCCCCAGTCAGTGGAAAAAATATCTTCCACGAAACCAGTCCTTGCTGCCAAAAAGGTTGAGGACCGCTGCCTTAATTTGTCTCTGCTGCAGCCACTGGGAATTCTTTCAGATTGGCTCCTGTGTTCTTTTGACAGACCCCCATTCTTTTGGGCTTTTTTGAACATGACTTGACTCTCTGATACTACAAACTGTCCCAGGCTTAATCTTGCATTTGTGGCTTCCTTTTTAAAGCCAAATAAAATATTAACTATTCAAGCGTTTGGTTGTCTATTTGGAATGAGGAAGTGCACTTGCCTTTTAAAGCCCCTTGGACTCTAATAAGTAAAAATAGCGGCACGGTTTCATAAAGTGATGATTAGACAAACAGCCAAGTTAAAGAGTTATGTGAGATAAGTAACCGCTTTTCTTACAATTAAAATGCTCATGCCTCAAGCAGAAGACAGGGATATAACACTGAATTCTAATAACAGAGTGAGGAATCTTTGACCCCAGCACAACCTCAGCTGAGAGCGTCAGTTCCCTCATGGTGCAAACCTCGCTTGGCTGTAGGCTTACTGCTCCCTCCTCACTGGGTTTTAACTTTCCTCAGTGTTTGTAAATGCAGTGATGCTGTTCTCTCATAAAATCACCAACTGAATAATACATTGTTTTCATATAAGAGTTTTGGCCCTGGAGACCCTAGAAAATTTTAGAGTAGCTACAGGTCATGTACCCCAGAAATGTGAAACAGAGCTGCCTGCGGAAGTCTAAGAGAACACACTTGGAATAAATAGCACTATGCAGGATTCCAACTTGTATATTTGTTTATTTTCTCCCTAGAAGAGGAAAGTGAAGAGATAGTTCCCTGATAATTGCTGGCCTTTCTCGGAGGCAGGCTATACTTACAAAATACTGCTTGGTTAACAGCACAAGAAGAGAGGCCACAATTAGGGTACCATAAAGCAATAAGGGCAACTCCAATAACATATGACACTTTACCATTTTCAAAACACACACACACATGCATACACACACATATGTGTGTGTGTGTGTGTGTGTGTGTGTGATTATATATATATATATATATGTATCACCAAATAGCTTGGCCAGATGGGCAAGGAAACTATCCAGTATATTATCTCCACCCCAGGGAAGAGGAAACCTGCAGGAAGACAGGCTGAATGTCTTGGTGCAATCATACTTATTTACTTACAGAGCACAAGGATTCAGGAACCTCTTCTGAATCATTTTATATTAACAACATATGAACAGAAATTCACAAAATGTGCTATGTATCGAAAATGCTCTTTAATGTTATTACGGAACATATGAAGTTAATTCCAATGAGAAATATAAAAACAGCTACTAGTAGTCAGCCTTTTCTTTAAACACAAGTTGCATCTATATGACCCAATGTACTTACCGTCTAATTAACCCAATAGTTTTCCAAAACTTAGTCCGGCATATATCCTTAAAACATCTCAAGGAAATTATGCGTTATTAATGTCAAGGTGGGAAAACATGGTGTTTCTTCCTTTAAAATAAGACATTATTTCAACAATATACATTTTGGAAGATAACAAATTGTAAGATTTTTCAATGGAGAGATATGACATGTGCTCTTTTGTTTTTTGGCATGGAACATTTTTTTAAAGAATGTGTTTTGCCTTGTTATCTCCACAAAAGCACTTAGCAACCTTTCATATTTTCAACATCATTTCCTGACAAGACAAAGAGAACTGTAATATGTGGGTGGCACTCTGAAATAATAATCAGAGGATTGTCATAAAAAAGAACATCATGTCAGCGGTTAGAATGTTCGCCAACTTTTTCTCTGAGAATCAGAAGAAACGCCTTCATGATTATTTATGATATAGAGTGACTTTACTTTTGATATCCAAATGAAGTTGTTAATTCTAAAGGGTAAGTCCTCACCACTAATGGAGTCACTTTTAAAAGGGTCAAGGAAAGAGAAAATAAAGCAGTCGACTTATTTAGGATTTTTTTCCTCTGCTTGTCACATTAGTCTTCTTTTATCTTCTCTTCAGGACAACGGAGATCTAAAACATCCCTGAAAATGAATTGCAGGTAATTCTGAAGAATCAATCTATTTTGATGCTTGGTTTTTAAGGGCAGTTAGGAAATTACTGTCACTAAAACTGTTAATTAATGCTAAAACTGACAATTATTCCATTTCCTCTCCTCATCAAAGTGGGTGAGTGCTTTATTCTCTTTGGATTTTCAGATGATAAAAGCAACAGCATATAAATCTGACTTCACTTCTTTCACTACTGCCATAGACAAAGTGTAAGTGTTGCCATGATACATCTTCCTGCTTCCTCTTACTTCTCATTTATCTGTCTTTATATTTAAAATAGGATTCAAGTAGACAATAGTTGGGTCTTATTTTCTTAATCTATTCTGGTATTTTGTCCTTTCACTGGTATATTTAAACCAATCAAATTTAAAGTTAGTATTGATATAATTGGGTAAATATCTACTACGTTTGAAACTGTTCTACTGCTTTTATTTGTTCTTTTTGTTCCTCCTCTTTTTCTTTGTTGTGTGTATGCTCAGTCATGTCCAACTCTTTGTGACCCCATGGGCTGTAGCCCGCCAGGCTCCTCTGTCCATAGGATTTCCCAGCTAAGAATACCAGAGTGGGTTGCCATTTCCTTCTTCAGAGGATCTTCCTGACCCAGGGATAGAACCCACATCTCCTCCATGAGCAGGTGAATTTTTAACACTGGGAAGCCCCCTTTTCTGTCTTCTCTCATTTTAAGCAGGCACTGTATATGATTTCATCTTACCTCCTCTACTAGCATATTATACTTTTTAAAGATTTCAGCGGTTTCCTTAGAGTAATACATTTTTAATTAAACTATTAATTTTAAATGCCACTTAGGTACCTTATAACAGAATATTCCCCATCATTCCCTTTTATCTCTTATGACATTGCTATTGCAATGGACTGAGTTGTATCTCCTTGAAATTCATATGTTGAAGCCCCAACCCCCAATGTGATAGTACTTGGAGACAGTGCCATTGGGTGATAGATAGATTTAGAAGTCACGGCATCTTCTGGATCTCAAGATGGGGAGAAAAGGAAGAGCAGAAAAGACCAGAGCACCCTTTTTTCCCTCAACCATGTGAGGACACTGCAAGAAGGGAGCTGTCTGCAAGCCAGGAAGAGGGTCCTCAGCCAGAAACTAAACTGTACTGCACCACTGTCTTACACTTACCAGCCTCTAGAAGGTGAGAAATAAACATCCATTGTTTAAGGCACCCGGTCTGAGCAGACTAATACACTATCATTTATTTCATGTACCTATATAATCACAGTGTTGCTATTATTATTACTTTTAATAAAATGTTATCTTTTAGATCAACTAAGAATAAGAAAAGTAAAAGACTTTTGCCTTCCTTTACTTCTCCAGCTCTCTTCCTTTGCTCATGGAGATTCAAGTTTCACACCTATACCATTTTCCTTCTTCTTGTAAACTACTTGGAACCTTTCTTTCAAAGCATATCATCTGTGGCAAGAGAATGTTCCCTGGTTTTGGTTTCAGAGTATTCTACAGTCTTTTCTATTAAACATCTGATTGGACAGTATTTCTGAGAGTCCCACAGACTGTTCAACTGAATGTAACAAGTGGTGATTTCACTGAATTTTCCCTCAACAATTCCCCTAGAAACTATACATTTCTTTCATCTGGACTTGAACTCTCAGATGAGGTTCCTGCAATTGGAAAGTTGAAATAAATAAGGGTTTGAGAGGTGAAAAAAGCAACCAACCAAACAAAAGCAAACAAAAAAATATCATCTGGTGACAGACAGGCCCACTTTTTGTTTGAGAAAGTCTTTATTTTTCCTCCATTTTTGAAGGATAATTTCTCCTCATGGGGAGTTTTTGATTGGTAGAGATTTTTCTTATTTCTTTTTTTCATTGCTCTCTTCACTCCACTCTCTTCTTGCCTGTATGATTTCTATTGCGAATTCTCATCCTTGCTCCTCCCTAAATAAAATATTCTTTCATCTCTGGCTGCCTGCAAGATTTTCTTTTTGTTTTCTGCAGTTTGAATGTGATATCCCTTCATGTAGATTTTTTAAAAATATTTATCCTTCTGGGTGTCTCTGAAGTAACCAGATTTGTGATTTGTTGTCTATCACTAATTTTGAAAAGTTCTCAGCCATCATGACTTCAGTATTTCTTCTGCTCTGTTCTTTCTTCCCCTTCTGGTAATCCAATTAGATGTGTATTATACCTTCTGTAATTGTCCCACAGTCTTTGGAGATTCTCATTTTTTGAATTGTTTTTTCTGTTTTTAGAACATTTCTACTGACATACATTCAGGGTCACTAATTCTTTCCTCACCTGTACCCTATCTGCTCATCAGTCCAGCAAACACGTTCTTTATTTCTGTTGCCATCTTTTTGATTTCTAGAATTTCTTTTTGATTATTTCTTAGTTTGCACTTCTCTGCTGACATTATCCACATGTTTTTACATGTTGTCTATTTTTTTAATTAGAGCCCTTAACATGCTAATCATAATTGCTTTACATTCCCTGTCTACTAATTCCAAAATGTGTCATTCTAAATCTGATTCTTATGTTTATTTTGTCTCTTCAGATTGCTTTTATTTGGCATGCCTTGTAATGTTTTTAATTAGAAGAGATGAATTAAGTAACAGGGATTGGGCTTTAGTGTGAGGATTTATGGTAGGATGGCTAGGAATTGAGCTATGTTTAGTGTTTACTGTAGCCATGGATGCCAGAGACTTCAAATTACTCTAGTGCCTTTTGTGTGTGCTATCGCTGCCTTTGTGTTTCCTTAAGTACTCCTCAGATAGAATCTGTCTCTCAGCCCTTTAATCTGTAATCCACTGTTACTTTACTGGGGTCCTGTGTGCAGGTGTGGAGGGTGTGAAGCATTCTAAAATCTCATGGTTAAATCTCAGTGATGTAGCTGGTGTCTATTCCTGACCATCACAGATGTTTCTTGGCTTTTCCTCCCTTTCTCAATGGCAGTACATGAAGTCTAGAGGGGGCTGGAGCTGAGGTATCTTTTCTTCCTGTGGATTCTGGACCTTTGCTATAGAGAAGGCTCCAGGTGTATTTTGAAAGGATTACTCTTCCCCTCCCCACCCCCCATCCCGAGCCATACGAGGTTCTCCCTCAGCCTTGCGTCAGGAGATCCCAGTGGGGTTTTATGTTGCACCTGGAGTGTCGGGGCTCCCAAAGATCAGGGCCCCCAGGAGTGTCCCCTCTCACATCATTCCACACTCCTCCTCTGTGCTGTGCTTAGCTGCTCAGTCATGTTTGACTCTTTGCAACCCCAGGGACTATAGCCCACCAGGCTCCCCTCTCCATGGGGATTCTTCAGGCAAGAATACTAGAGTGGACTGCCCATTCCAGGGGATCTTCCTAACCCAGGGATCGAACCCAGGTCTCCTGCATCGCAACACCTGAATTCTATATGGATTCTTTACCATCTGAGCCTAGAACCTTAGAAACATTACCAATTAAGTGTTCCTGCAAGTTTTTGCCTCCTACTGCTTCTGCTCCAAGAAAGCTGGGCTTGGCTGTGATTCTATGCGCCTGCCTATGATTCTGTGTATTCACCATCTCTCCAGATTTCAGGATGGTTGTTTGCTGTGTGACCTCAGGTCTCTGCTAGATCCAAGAAAAGTCGCTAATGTTCAATTTATTAGGCTTCCTGCTTTATGGACAGAGTGATAACTACCAAGCTCTTTATGTAACAGGAAGTCTCTAGATTTAGCAATACAACATTTCTACTCAATAATTTCCTCACTCAGGACAGTCCCTGGAATGTATCATTCTCTTATTGAAGACCAAAGGTATACAGGACTAACAGTGAGAGAGCCAACTCTTATACATTTAGGCAGCCCTAGCTTTAAATTCTTGAAAACAAATATTTAGCCATTCTCTTATATCAAGGGGAATTATTTCAATTGAAGAATTCATCTGAACAGCTTATTTCTGAAATTACTAATAGCCATTAATAGAAATCTGGACTACTGGCAGATCAAATGTCAACTGATTTATTCTTCACAGTATACTATAGAATGGAGTTTAGGAAACTTGATGGCCTAGATGTTACCTATACTATATTTGTATACAGTATGTGTATGCGTGTGTGTTCTCCCCTTTAGTAATTTCAGATCCATTTTCCAGTCTTCTCTACTCTCCTGTGTGCCCTGGGAACCTGATCCAGGTAGACAAAATCAAAATGCTGCCTTGTTTTCTGGCTTCTGGTTGTATTCATTAAAGGCTGAGAACTCAGATGGAGGGAAAGGAACGGCATTGAGACACTAGTTCTCCCAATTCATCTCCCAAGTGTCACCTCCAGTTGAATACAGCTCTGAGAGTTCACAGCTCCTTCCCATCATTGACCTTTCCATATGGCTCTCTCCCCTTTAGCGTTTTCAACTATTTCCCCTTGCTGTCCCTTCATGTCTGGGGTTATAAAATCCAGCTACTTCTTGTCTGACTTCCAGGTAAATTTTCAGTATTTGAGGCAGAAACATACACAACCCAGGATATATTTGCGCAGTAACGCCATCCACACAGTTCCTTTAATTTCTCCCCACTTGTTTTCAGTACTATATTAGTTTGTCTAAAGGAAAGAAGGCTTTGTGTCTTGGCAGCTCCAAAAGTAACATTTACACAGAAAAGGTAATTGCCTAGTTAAACACCTCACATTTCCAAGCCAGAACTAGCAACTCTGCTCTTGTTTCCAGGAGGCAATCAATGCTATCAGCCTTTTATTTGCTGAAAATTCCTTCCAAATTCTAGCAGTGTAATCAGACCTACTTTAGATGTTACTGTGAATTTGGCATTTATTTTTATATTAATAGATATTCTACTGGAAAGTTAGGAGAAGATGTTAGGCAGTTTTTTAAAACCATATTTAAAAAACCACTTAAGCAACAACAAAAACAGAAAATTTAAAAGATGAATGCTAAATTAGTACGGGCTTCCCAGGAGGCACTATTGGTAAAGAATCTGCCTGCCAATGCAGGAGATGTAAGAGACACAGGTTCAATTACTGAGTCAGGAAGATCCTCTGGAAGAGGAAATAGCAATCCATCCCAGTATTCTTGCCTGGAGAAGTCCATGGACAGAGGAGCCTGGAGGGCTATAATCCATGCGGTTGCGAACACACATGACTGAGTGTGCACACAAACACACACATTAAATACTATCTATTATTAAATATTTATTACTAAATAAACCAAAATTATCTTACCCTCCCACATGAGGCTCAACAGAGAATGACACTAGCCACTTATCTGTGCTCTGCTTTGAGCTAAACTACATAGGAACCCACGAACATTCCTAATCTCTGACCATGTTTTGTTACCTTCCATTAGGATTCCCTAAGCTTCAGCTCCACCTACTGAAATTCTATACTTTATTCAATGATTATCATGAATAGCAACTTCTATATGGATCATATTCTACCTTTTGAGAAGACAATCTTTCTCCCTCTTTTGAACAATCAGATATTATTTATTTCTCTCGTCTTTCCATAGTACACACATACACACGCACAGTCAACTCTCACTATTTGCTATAGTGACGTAAGTTCTACAAAGATGTTATAAACACTGAAATTAACAAATACTGAGCTTTCTGGGGAAATACAGGGTTAATGACAATGACAGCAAGTCACTGGTCACATTTTGTCATCATTTTGATTGACACATAACCTTTTCTATTATGCTTCTGTTTAAACACCTTATTGAACATATATTTTGATTCATTAACTGAACTTATACTCAACAGCACTAGAGCTTCATTCCTGAATAAAGATCATCTATCACACAGTAGTTTCGCCATAAGACATATCACAGCCTCCTTGCACTTAGAAACGCTTGACAACTCTGCAGCATAACACCTGGGGACCATTTTAAACAATTAAGCCGCTATCAAAAAGCACCAAAATGCAAAAAATACAGTACTAAATGGATTGTTAAAAGGACACTTGCTTACAGAGTAAAAGCTGACACAAGAAGGCAGAGTGTCTCCGTGTTCAACCTCAGCTGGGAACGTACGTATCAAGCTACTCAAACATCACTATACACATCTGCGAATGACTACAAAACACCACAATTACTGATTCTGGTACTACGGATACATTTTAGCGATCAGGCAAATTTGCAAATATGAAATCTGCAAATAATGAGGGTAGACATGTGTGTTTATTAGGCACACATGTGAATAAAGGAGAAGACTCTCAATACGGAAAGAAGATTAAAAAGTAAACTGATGTTTACAACGTGGTATAAAATGTGCAGAAGGAAAGTTCATGTCACTATGAGGTCTCATAGTGAGGGTATCTGGTGAAGCATCAAGGTTCAGGAAAGGTTCCTGGAAAAAAGTAACTCATAAGCTGCATTCAGGACAGTTACAATAGATATCTTAACTGTTGTATTCCATAGCATCTAGTATAGTACCTGGGTACATTCATTGTAAGTAAACAGTAAGGATAAATCTTTGGTTATCAAGTGCCACTTAGGTTATTCAGAAACATAAGAGAAAAAAAAATACTTTGCTTCGCTTCAGATGTACAGTCGCTCCTAAAATGTCAGAACCCCGTTTCAGTCACTGTCATCACCGGAGCATACGCTTTCCTATGGCACAGACGTCACACATGATGACATCAGGCATGGCTAAATGCAGACCAGCAGAGCACCAACAAGACTGACAGCAGCCAAAATCCAAGGAGCCTCGTATGTCATGCAAAAGGAAAGCAGACTGAGGAGGAGTCATGAGAGAACAGGAGGCTAATCAGTTGCGGCATCCTAAAATCGAGGTTGACGCTTCACAATGAAGGCAGTGGTAAATATTTGAAAGAGTCCAGGAAGTAAGAAGAATGGAAAACATCCATTGGATTTCACAGCTAGAAGGTCGTTGTTGACCTCTGCAGGACCAATTCCAGGAGAGAACCGGAGGTACAAACCAGAATGCAATGCACTGAAGAGTCAGATTAACGTTGTTTGTGGGATTTGTTTTCTAACTCCAGTTACACTGGCCATTTTCAGCTTTTCAAACATGTCAGGCTGCCTCTGGATAAAGGTCTTAATGTTCTCTGCCTTTTCTTGATCTGTTAATTCCTTCTTAGATTTAATTGTCTCAGATGTTACTTCCTCTGCAATGTCTTCCCTGAATATGACAAGCCATCCACCATATTGGATCTTTCTGCACACATTCACATTACACCCTACCACTGATTCTCATTCCATGTCTACATGATGATTTGAATAATGCCTGCTACCACTTCCCACCACTAGATAAAGATTGGAACCATGCCTTGTTTTCCTGACAAGGAAATCCCCAGCACCTAATGACATTTCTAGTATGTGATTTTTACTCAACTAATAACTATTGACATATTCCATATAAGATTAAAAATTCATTGAATGTATTCACCCATTTTGTTTCTCTGCCAAGCCTTGCACATGCAAGTGCTCATTAAATATGTTCAAACAAACAATAGTTAAACTGAAATGAAAAAAACAATAGAATATACTTAGAAAGTCACATGGCATCTAGAATCTTCCCATAATACTGCATGTCTGTTTTGTTCATCACTATATACCCACTGCCTAGAATGATGCCTAACACAATATTTTTTTGTTGTTGAATTAATAAGCAAATGATTAAATTAATGTAAAGTTATCATGAATCATGATCCAATCTATACCTTAAGTTTACAAACAAGGCAAATTTCAAAAAATTACAACAAACAGCAGCTTCTATGATGATTCTAAAAGGCAAGATCATTCAAAGGAAATTCTGACTCATATTGTACCTACAGCATGAGGAAGAAAATAAATAGATACTTATAGAAATTTGTGTGGCAGGAATTTCCTGGCAGTGCTGTGGTTAGAATTCAAACAGTTATGAACAATAAGGGTAAGAGTTGTACATTATTAAGAACACATATGGAAAAAAGTATGGCTATCATTAAGATATGTTAAAGCCAGAGAAAAGGAGAAATATAAAGAACAAAATGTAGAAAAGAGTAAAGGATTTTAGATTATACATATATGGAGCTGTAAGAAACATAAAATTGTTTAAAGTCATGCATTAGCATAGAGCTTAAGATAGTCAACCCCGGTAGCCACTAAGTAAATGCAAATTAAAAGCACAATAAGATATTACTACATGCCCACTACAATGGCTAAAAGAATAAGACTGACATCAGCAAGCACTGGTTAAACTATGGAGCAACTGAAACTCCTATATATGGTGGAAATGTAAGACAATACAATCACTTTAGAAACGATTTGTCAGTTTCTTAAAAAATTAAACATTAACTTACATTATGACCCACCTTACGGCAGAGCATTTACATAAGAGAAATCCAAATTTATGTCTACAAAATGATTTTTACTTGAAAGTTCACACACCTTTATTTATAGTGGCCTCAAACAAAAAACAGCTCAAACAACCATCAATAGGTCAGCAGATAAACAAATTATGGCATGCAATGAAATGAGCCTCAAAAAATAAAACAGAAATGGACTGCATATACATTCCATAGCATGGATATGCCTCAAAAATATTTAAGTGGAAGAAGCTATAATAAAAGACTACATCCTGCATGGTTCCATTTATATGAAGTTCTGGAACAGGTTAGACTAAATTATTGTAATAGAAATTAGATCAGGGTTGCCTGGGGTGATTTTAAGATCAAAGCTATATACATAAGTTTATAAACTTATCATTAAGCAAGGGCAAAAAAAATGTTTTCAAGTGATAGAAATGTTCAATAGCTAACATGTGATGGTGGCTACAGGGAACATACATTTAGTTAAATTTATTTCACTGTATATTTTAAATGAGTGAATTTAAAAATGAAATCACTACACTGCACACTTGAAACGAAGACAATTTTGTATATCAACTATATTTCAATTTTTAAAAATAGTATTAAAAAGTAATTTAACAACTAAGTAGTTGATAAAATCTCCCAGGATTCTGGAAGAGATAGCTAAAAAAAAAGAAAGGGCGCATTAATTTTACTGTATGAAAACTATATCCCAAGGAATTTTTTTAAATTTTATCTTTTAAATTTATCATTTAATACATTTTAAAATATATTCAATTTTAAAAAATATATTTACATATCACTGTTGATGGGATTTTCATATAACAGTTTTTCCACATTTTTTAATTTTAGTAAATTTTTTTAAATTTTATGTAATTTTTAAAGGTTTCTCTGCATTTACAGTTATTACAAAATATTGGCTGTATTTCCCCACGTTGTGCTATACATCCTTGAGCCTCTCTTACACCCAAGGGTTTGTACTTCTCACGCTCCCACACCTACATTGCTCCTCCCTGTTCTCACTGGTAACAACCAGTGAGTCTACTTCTGTTTTGTTACATTCATTATTTTGCTGTATTTTTAAAATTCCATGTCTTAGTGATATTATACAGTATTTGTCTTTCTCTGTCTGATTTATACCTAGTACAATGCCCTCCAAATCCTCCTATAGTGCTGCAAATGGCAAGACTTCATTTTTTATGACTGAGGAGAATTCCATTACATGTATATGTATATGTATGTGTATGTGTGTGTGTGTGTGTGTGTGTGTGTGTGTGTGTGTATACATATATATACCGCATCTTCTTTATCTATTCATCTGTTGATGGACACTTAGGGTGTCTCCACATTAGGCAATTGTAAATAATGTCCTTGGGTGCATGTATTTTAAATCACATATTAACTGAAAATGGAGAGAAAAGAGAAATCCTCACACTATTTTGTTTCTACTCTTACTATTAAGGGACATTTAATATATTTAACATCTATGGAAAAGAATAAACGTTCTACAAGAGGATTGCACAGAAGTATCTAGTTCTTCTAAACGAGTTCAAGTTTTAAAACACAGAAATTCTACCCCATGTATTTTAGGGTCAAAAATTTTCCAAAAGCAGAATACATTCAAATAATTTAAGCCATGCTATGGACTGAATTCTGTGCCCCCCAAATTCCTACGTTGAAGCCCTAACCTCTAAAGTGACTATTTCAACATGAAGCCTTTATATTTAGAAGTAATCAAGGTCATAAGAGTATGGCCCTGATCCAGCACACTTAGTGTCCTTATAAGAAGAGACACCAGAGAGCTTGCTCCCTTTCTTTGCCACATGAGGATGCAGCAAGGTGGCCATCTGCAGGCCAGTATGAGGCCTCTTCCCAAATAGAAACTCTGCTGGACCCTCCCAGGCTCCAGAACAATGAGAAAATAGATTTCTGCTATTTAAGCCACCTAGTTTATAACATTTTGTTAAGGAAGTCTGAGCAGAGTAATACAAACTGAAACTGCTTAATTATAGGGTACCAGATGGCTAACAGAATCTCTGGCAGGGCAAGGAAACCAATTTTGGTTGCCCCTCACAGGCTTCCCAGGTGGCGCTTGTGGTAAAGAACCCACCCGACCAAGCAGGAGACCCAAGAGATGCAAGTTCGACCCCCGGGTCAGGAAGATCCCCTGAAGGAAGGCATGGAGACCCACTCCACTATTCTTGCCTGGAGAACCCCATGGACAGAGGAGCCTGGCAGGCAACCATCCATCAGATTGCAAAGAGTTGGACTGAAGTGACTTCACACACAAGATTCTGCCACTTAAACCTCTACTAGAGCATCCCAGAGAAACAAAAATCTCTCCAGCATGCTACCCCCGTGTGGCCACTGCCTCAGTTACATCCTTTAATTCTTCCAAGTCTCCCATGGGGGTATCTGCCAGGCAGAGCCCAAGTGGGCTAGCCCACAGAATCCACCCCACCAATGTGCCCAGAGCCCTGTTCGTAAGACTTCTGAGCTGCTTTCAGAACACTTCAAGCAGTTCTTCAAGAAAAAACTGAAGAAAAACTGCAAATATTCTATAGCTGAAAAGGGGACCAAAGAATCAGACCAATGAACCGGATGTTCTTTTGCCAAATTTCAAAGAAGCCTGTTAAAAAGATAATTTTTGAGCCTTCAATGGAAAAGTATAATACTCAGTGAAGACAGTTTTATCACCAACTAGATATCTGAAAATGGTATGACTGACTGATCTCAGAATGATATTGAAGATTCTCCCATATTATAAATTGCACAGAATTGGGACTTGAGACAAGTCCAAAAAGGAAAGTCTTTCATTGATTTATAGCATCCTAAAAGGAAACTTCTAGATACCTGCCGGGAGAAATATTTTTTTAAAATGAACACACACACGTATACACATCAGCTTGTCAAGTTCGCAAATGACAGAGTACAGAGACATAGGTTAGAGATCGCCTCTGACATTAAATCTTTTTCCTGCTACTTTAACTGGTAGACTTCACTTTTGCTCCACTACCCTCATACCCCCCACCTTGAAACATGTTAAGAGTGCTGGGAGGAAAAGATCACTTCCACAATGTATCTGCTTGATCTTAGCCAATTCATTTCACCTCTGTGGACCTCTGGCTTACCATCTGAACACAAGGATCATTTCCAAGGACATTTCAGCTCTCAATCCCCGTGATTCTTATGAAACCTCTTGGGTTTGGCAACATTTTTGTTTTTCCTGAGAAAATAGTTTTAATCTCTGCTTACCTATGAGTTTTATGAGATCATCCTACTGATATGTTACCGAGCATTTGGAAATTGTTGATTACAAAGGACAAATAATAAAGTATCTTGCCTGAAACATCTTTGCTCAAGACCCCAACTCACAACACTGTGCCTCTTAGTATACCCAGGGAATGGTTTAAAAACAAAAATCAAACAAAATCCTGGAGAAAGGACAAAGAATGAGGGAGATTAAAAATTGTGTTTGGATTCTTCTAGTGAATAGCCTACACCTGGAACATTTTAACAATAAGGATCATCTTTAAATTATGTTGTATGTTCTCTGTGATTGAAACACCAGAGAAGACTTAAACTAAAATAACTCTAATGACAATGGAAGAAATTCTGGTAATGTCTCAGGCTGTGTCCATGGCTGGCATGAGAAAGTGTCATCATTCAGTTTTCCCTTCTTTCTCACTACAATCCTCATCACAATAAATGCTGTCTAGATATTTAACGAAAAGTGCATACTCCACTGACATACTGAGCTCTCTGCAATTAGATCCACTGGCTATTTTTATTTCTTCATTTTACAGCTTTCCAAAAGCCAACTCACCTATGACAGGTGGAGTTTTGAAACCAGTAAAGTGGTAGATCATATGGCAAGCGGCATTAACCATGAGTAATTTACATCTTAATATCAGGTAAACAACAATAATTAGAAAATTTTATTAGGGGTGATAAAGTGAGAACAGAGTTGTTTTTAGTTTCAGTTCCATTTCACAGATTCCAAATCTTGAGGGTCTAGTAAACACAATCCCCTTTAATCATCTCTGCATGAGCACAATCATGCTAGTTTCAAAGCTAACTAACACCTATCGTCCACTTTATTTGTTTAAATGACGTATTTCACTCTCAGACTCATTGTGAGGTGTTGATAAGCCTATATTCATAGCCCAACAGAGTCTAGACACTGAGAGGAAATTAATCAGAACAAGTAGAAATGCTGAATTCTCAATTTCAATTCCAAAATTAAAACCACTTACCCACAGTTTATATTCTGTATATCTGTACACTTTTTGGCAAAATACTTTATTCGGTAGTCCCCTCTTAGCCGGGGGGGGGACACATTTCAAGACTCCAGCAGATGCTTAAAACGATGAACCGTATCAAACCATATATGTTCTATGTTTCTTGTTATACATACATACCTATGATAGAGCTTAATTTATAAATCAGGTACAATAAGAGATTAACAATAATAACCAATAATAATATAGGCTATAATATCCTGTAATAAAAGTTCTTTGAATGTGTGTATCTGAGCAGGACCCTGTGAGACTTTCCCAGAAGAGACCCCACCCATGTCCTGTGCCTGCCTTGTGCTACAGAGAAACTCTACTCAAAGAATAAAATTAATCAGAGGAATGAGAAAATGCAGGAAGAAAGGAAAACAGTCAAGCAAGTCAAAATACTACTACTTTAGCCATTAAAATCAAGGACCTTTTAGTTCTTCCTCAAGGGCTAGAGCATAGTCTCTGCCATATCCTTTGAACTGTTTTGCAGATGCTGAACCCCACACCAGGTGGGAAAACTTAACTGTATCTGCCCACAACCAGGCAGACCCATGTTGCATGGAACCAGGTTGACGGTGTTGACTCCTGATGACCTGACCACCAACCAATCAGAAGAACGTGCACCAGCTGACGTCGCACGGCTTGTTGAACACTTTAAGACAGGGCATTACCTCCTCCAGGACAGGACACAGTCTTGACCACAGCAGCCCGCTGTGGCCCCCTTTGCCCGGCAAAGCAGTCAAGCTATTTCTTTCTACTTCACCCAAAACCCTTGTCTCTGCGTTTCTGTTCAGCACCAGTGAACAGAGGCTGAGCTTCAGCAATTCACTGTCTCTCTCGAAATATTTTATTTTACAAGGGTAATGCTTTTTTCATCTTAATTAAGCAGTTAAGCAGTTGTATAACTTGCAGTCTGAGGCGCGACAGCAAAGCTAGCACAAATTTCTTGTTCTTTCTTTGCAGTTTTAAGAATAAAACATTTGTTCTTACCGTAGGTCTTAGCAACTTCCTCGTAGGACTTCTCTCTTTCTTAAGTAACCTTTTCACTTAGAGGAAGCACTTCACGACTTCTCTTTGGCATACCCAAAAACTCTAGACTTTTGGCGCCATTATGAAGTAAATAAGGGTCTTTTGAACATAAACCCTGCCGATATTAAGGCCGCGGGTCTGACGACCAAGCTGACTGGTAAGTGACTAATGGTTGGGGTCTGCTGAAGAAAGGGAGGAGTCACGGCTGAGCCAGACCACGCGAGGTTTCGTCCGGCGAGATTTCATCATCCTTTACTCAGAAGGATGTGAATACACGTGTGAATTGTTCTTTTCTGATGGGATAGACCAGGGTTGACTGTGGGTAACTGAAACTGTGGATGAAGGGATGCTGCTGGAAAACAAGTAAAGATCCCTGTGCAAAGACTGACAAAACTCTCTCTTAAAGGCCACTTGGTTTCTCAGATTCTCAAAGGGAAGAAATAATGGATATTATTTAATAACAGAGAATTTCTAGGCTTAGGGCTGTGCGTTTGTGAAGAACCCCAACTCATATTTCCATGGACCAAAAGGGCCCCTTTCCCACCAACATGTGAAGCAGTGGGGGGTGTGACCTCACTTGAAACACCAAGTATGTTCTCTGATCGAGCATAAAAAAGGCCCTTGACATCCTTTTCCCCAGAACGCTGCACATGTTGGTGGAAGGTCTCTCCTTTACCGAAGCACGCTCAAACTGTAGAGTCCCTCGCTGCATGACCCGCTCTTTCTATTCTGCTGAGGCCAAAATGTGTCAAATGGACAGATGGCTCTGCCAGAGACAGTCAGATTTTGTCAAACCAAGAAAATTAAAGCCAGGCCCTGTCATAAAAACACAGCTTATGGGTCTGCCGGATGCACCAGCGAAACCCGTCTCGTTCACAGCTGCACTCCCTCCTGGCATTTCAACGTTGGCCAAATGTTGATTCGAAGCATAACTGACTCTGAAATCTCACAAGCAACCTCTGCTTCAGCCGACACAGCCGACTGCTTTTGGGTAAGTGGTGTTTGTCAACCCCCAGTCTGAATTGCTGATCATAAAACATGAGATAATGAACCACAATTAGCTCCAGAAGAGAAGTTCCAGTCGTCTGATTTTGTCTTTTCCTGGTTTTTTTTTTTTTTTTTTGTCCCTTGGGAAAAATAGGAATTCTTTACTTCATCTTTCATCATGTTTTAGTATTTTTATAGGGGAGAGGGTCTATAGTTTCTAAACTGGTTTGGTTTTCAGGTAGAATTAGAATTCTAGTATTATCATTAATAGTGTGATTCTGCAAGTTAATTTATGATGGTTAAGAATTCCCCACTGAAGAAAATAAAGATCAGATACATCAGAACAGAGCCAGATATTCAGGGGAGCTATACTGTCTGGAGCATTTCCTTCTTAGGTGTTTCTGGTTTCCCTTTGTCCTGCGGTATCTAATGTCTGTCTGACGTCCTCTGAAGGCTTATGGGTGAGCTCTGGATGGATTGTAAGGTTTCTGCATAAATCTCGGAATTCTTCATTTCCTCTGCATAGGTATTCCAAAGAGCAGATGGCTTGGAAATTACTGTATCACAAAGTAAGAAAATAGAAATGACCTTTCTTGTGCAATTACTAGTCATCATTTGATGTCAGCTGATTTGAAAGTAGCAAAATGGTTGCATCTACCTTGGGTCATAACTCAGTTTCCAGACAAACCATATATTGCCTGAGAAGTAAAACCTACATTGATACTCCTGTATATGAGACAAGATTTTCTAGAAAGAAAAGAAATGATCAGTTTTTTAAGTATCATTTTAACTATTTCCACCTGTGTTTACCTTTTGCTTCAGGCCAAAAGGTTAATTTTGATTCAATCTTCCAGATCATTGAAAAATTGTGTTCATAATTATTGTTTTATTCTTCCTCTTTTTTATATATAAACCCTAACCCCTAGTTTCAATGAGGCTTGGTTATTTATTAAGTAATCAACTGCTGGTATGGAAAAAGATTGGCCCTTACAGTCTGAAACTATGAACGTACTATAATTTGCTAGAATTTAGTATGAACACAAGTATATGCCTGTCAAATTAAACAGCGATTAAATTACTGTAGGGATGGAACAGGAAATAAAAAACATACTTCAAGTATCTCTCAGAGTTCATTCTTCCAATAATGATTCCCTTTAATTAATTGGTTAGGTGTTTACTTAAGTCATTTCTTTAAATCTCAAGGCAGAAGCAACCATCTATGCTTTATTTGTTTTCCCAAATGCAAGTTGATTTGAACTGAAAATTTAAAGGTGAAATAAAGCTGTCAAACCTATTTTATGATAATTTGCAATTAACATAAATTAAATGAGTACTACAGAACTTTGAGGTTCAGCTATTACTGAGAATTGTATTACTTATATATTTGCTGGTTTTCCTTTTGTTTCTAATCTTTAAGTAACTTACTCTGTATCCTTTTTGTCTTTTTTTCAGCCTGTTGAAATAAAACTAAATATCTGTTTTGAAAACTTACTTGCTGTGAATTTAAAGCTACCCAGCTATTACACAATGTCTCTTTTCTCTACACTTTTCCTTTTAATTCTCTCAAGGCATCTACGTAATTATTCATTTGACCTTGAAGTTTTGACAACTTTTACTTGTTATGAGCCCATGAATTCAAGATCCAGAAAAATGGTCATTACCTTTACATTACATTCAAGCACATTATAGAAACAGAAGTGGTGGTAAATATAATACACCAAAAGTTATGGGCTTTCTACTGAAGGGGCCCAGACAGCATCCGGTAAAGCACAGGAAGGGAAAAGAACCTTGAAGTAGGCATAGATGCAAAGAAAATATGTAAGTTCTGATCTATGGAAGGGGAAGGAACTAGCAAGGACATAACCTGATTTTATAGCCTGAGCATTTAAGGTGTGGAAGACAAAGCAGAACTGTGATTTGTAGCTACCACAAAGCATACCTTTGCTGCTAATATCTGGCATCTTAACTCCCTTACTTGGAAAACATTTTCTGTACTTCAGATTTGTTGTATTTCCATGTTATTGCCAATTGAGTAGATTGTCTATTAACCTACTAAGAAAATGCTCTAATTTTTTTTTTTTTTTCCAGTGAGCTGTTGAAGAAGTAACAAAGTGTTTTTAGTTCTCTGGTTTATTTAACAGAGTCAACGATTAAAATATTCATGCCAGAAGTCACTGTATAACACACGGAGCTCTGTGACAACCTAGAAGGGTGGGATAGTTGGAGGGAGGTTCAAGAGGGAGGGAACATAGATACGCTTATGGTTGATTCATGTTGTAGGGCAGAAACCAATGCAGCATTGTAAAACAATTATCCTCCAATTAAAAATAAATTTTAAAAAATCACCTTATAAAGTATGGAAACCAACAGAATTCCAGTCACCCTAGGAAACTGGGTGGTGGTCTCTGCAGGTTTTGTGCATGTGTGTGAACTCCGTGGTGTCCAACTCTTTGCGACCCCATGGATTGTAACCCACCAGGTTTATCTGTCCATGGGATTTCCCAGGCAAGAATACTGGAGGGCCTTGCCATTTCTTTCTCCATGGGATCTTCATGACCCAGGGATTGAACCCATGTCTCCTGCATTGGCAGGCAGATTCTTTACCATTGAGCCACCTGGGAAGCCCTCTGCGTAGTTTTCAAACAAGTTTTTTTAGCAGCTTGGAGCCTTTTTTCCAACTGAAATCACACATGGGACTCTAGTGTACAGAAGTGATAAAAAATAAGGTCAAGGCCTACCCCATTCTTCTCCAGGGCTTGTAATGAACCCTCTACACACACACACACACACACACACACACACACACACAGTGTGTGTTCCCTGATGAGATCCAAGGGGCTCAATTTGAAAATAACCCTACTAAGTGATCTCTCAAGATGTCTTCCAGCCACTAATACTTTTTCCTAAGGTGCTACTAAGGCTAAAAAAATAATACTGTCCATTTTTAAGATTAAAGGACAGACAGTACTTGGTGCTAGAGAAGACTCTTGAGATACCCTTGGACAGCAAGGAGATACAACCAGTCAGTCCTAGAGGAAATCAACCCTGAATATTCATTGGAAGGATTGATGCTAAAGCTCCAATACTTTGGCCGCCTGATGTGAAGAGCTGATTTATTGGAAAAGACCCTGATGCTGGGAAAGATTGAGGGTAGGAGGAGAAGGGGGCAACAGAGGATGAGATAGTTGGATGGTATCACCGACTCGATGACATGAGCTTGAGCAAACTCCAGGGAGTGGTGAAGGACAGGGAAGCCTGACAAGCAATCTAAGAGGTCACAAAAAGTTTGACACAACTTAGCAACTGAACAATAAAAGCTTTTCATGTGTAATTTTATTTTGTCATTGTCAATGTTAGTTTCCTCTCTGAAGGCACAATCCAATGGTCCACACTCTGGAGTCAGACTGCCTGATTCCAAAACTTAACTGGATGTTCACTAACTGGATGCCCTTGAAGAAATTACTTAACATGTCTGGGCCTGTTTGTCCTAATCGATAAAGTGGTTTAATAAATGTAATGCCTTCCTAAAGTTTTTGTTTTAAATTTGTTAATACAAACAGAAACTTTAAAACAGAGCCTGGCATATAGTAAACACTCAATAAGTGTAGCTAGTATTATTCAGTTCAATAAACAAAGTACCTAAAATGAACAAGGCACTAAGAGTTTTAGACAGTAAAGAGAATCAATAATACAAAATCCTAATCCACACAAAATTTTCAACATTCGTAGAAAACCCATGTGAGGGCTTAACTTATAAGCACTTAGGGAGCTGAAGAAGAGTTTCTAAGTCTTATGAGGCTCAAGATACTCAAAATATCCATTAATTTATTTTGACCAAACTGAAAGAGAAGAAGACATATACAAGATGCTAAATGTAATTCCAGGGTGCATTTCATTAGTAATGACAGGCAAGAGCTTAACTGCTCCTGGGCGGTGGACTCTGATACACTAGAATATAGAATAGGAGCCTTCTGCGTTCTCTCCACAAGCCTGTCAACAGGACCTGTATGAGCTCACAGAAATGCTGTCAGCCTGCTGCACCAAAGCATAGAGCAAGAAAAAGAAAAACAAATAGATCCTGCCTGCAAAGTGTGGTTTAGCTGGTAAGAATTCAAAGTAGTGCAGTCAGTTTCGAAGAGTTTGGTGCTTTCTTAAAAAAAAAAAAAAAAAAAAAAAACTGAGTGTACTCTTACCATACATTTCATCAATCACACTCAGCAATAAAGTCATAATTTTTTTTAAATGAAGAAAGATGAATGATTACATAACAAGTGTTTTTATATATACAATGGAATATTATTCAGTCTTTTAAAAAAGGAAATCCTGCCACTTACAGCAACATGAATGAACCTGGAAAACATTATGCTAAGGGAAATAGTAAAATAAACCAGACAGAGAAAGATAAACACTGTACGATTTCACTTATATGTCTAATCTAAAAAAGTCAAGCTCACAGAACCAGAGAGTAAGTATAACAGTGGTTGCCAGGGGTGGGAGTAGGGAAGGGGTGGTGGTAGAGAGAAGTTGGTTAAAAATTATAATTTATCAGTTATGAGATTAATAAACTCTGGGGATCTAATATACCATGCAGTAACTGTAGTTAATGATATTATTAATTCAATATATGTTAATGATAAAGTTAATTCAAGTATACTTGAAGTATACTTCAAGTTGGCTAAGAGCAAATCTGAAGTGCTCTTACCACGCATAGAAATGTAAGTATGTGAAGTGATGTATATGTTTATTAACATAACTGGTAATTATTTCATACTGTATATGCATATTAAATTATCACATTGTACACTCTAAATATATTTAATTTTTATTTGTCAGTTGTACATCATTAAGATGGGTTGGGGGACAAAAGGGAATTTTACCATCTCAACCCTGCCCATTAGAGAACCATGGCTAATGAATGTTGAGCTGTCATCAACCTCCCTAGGCTGATCAGTCCATCTCCCAAGAAGGGGAGCAAGTAAGGAGACCGGTTCTCAAGGGGGTGAGAAAGGACCAATGGGGGAAAGAAAGGGTTTAAATAAAGAGAGTGCTTTGGGTTCATACAATCACAGGGAAGCCACACTGTCCTGAGAGTCACAGTCTTAAACAGTGAAGAATCATCAAGTTCAAGAGGCCTCCAATAGAAAACAGTAGGAAGGCGACAGGAACAACTTCTCAACACTTCCACTATGGACTAAAGGTAATGGCAGCAAGTCCTTTGTGACCTCAGGTGGAAAGTAGAGAGAGGAAGAGAAACATCCTCCATGCCATCTCTAACACACACACACACACACCAAAAGTGCCTTGCAGGGGGCATCACAGAGCTCTCCCAAGAATAATGTCAACTACCTAGAAGCACCAGTTGTTTTTATAAATGTTGATATGGAAGAGACAGAGGATATAGCATGGAAGAGGAATAGAAACAGAAAAACAGAAAACAGTCTAGAAATGGTAGATGAGGAATAATGTGTAAGTGGGTGCCAGAGCTGAAGAAGCACAGGGTTCCTGGGTCAGCATCCATGGTGGGTGGGGGTGTGGGGTTATCCATTCTCTGCAGTTGAGACCCAGGCTGTAGGTAATGAAGAGCCACTGATCTCTTTGGCTTGGAGAAAGTACATGTTCAGAGAGACAACAGATAAAATGGATTCAACAGGTAATAGCACAGTTTGGAAGGCTACCCTAGCGGTCTCAGCAGAAGGTATCACAGCCCTTCCTTTTCTGCCAGTCCATGTCTCCTGCATTCTGCAAGACTCAGAGCAATACAATTCTTCACAGTCTTTAGCATATAAGTACATAATGTGCCTTATGATTACTGTGACTATATTACTCTGAAATTACTCTCAACCTGAATCATAGAGCTGAATCAAACCTTGGCAGCTATTTGGGCCAACCCTCTCATTTCTAATTGGAGGGATTTGAAGAGAGAAAGTTGAAGGCATTTTTAACAAGGTCATACAAACCGCTAATAACTTCATATGTAATTACTTCTCTAAATTAGTTAAATTCCTTGAAGATACATCTATACCTCAGGGTTCTAATATGTGGTCATTCAATCTTTTTAAATACCACTTAATCCTGTACTTGGAACGTGATCGATCTTCATGGGAATATGTGTTGCCCATACTGAATGTTGGTGAACGGCATCTAGTTTTTTAAAACAGGACTCCAGTTCATTCTCAAAACCAATCCTTACAGAAAATTCTAAATTCTGTGAAAATGTTTATAGACACTTCCTAAAAGGGCTAACTAGATTTTCATAGTTTCATAACAACAAAAAAAGTCAATCTGACTTTTTCCAATCACAAGCATTTGGGACATCAAGAGAATATTTCTCACAAATTTAGAAAATATTGAATAGAAAAATCTGTGAACAGCAACTATGGAGCTAGGATATTAAATCTAAGATATTTTGTTCTATTTGCAATACTTGTATTAGTGATGAACTACCATTTCTAACCTGGGTGTAAGATTTCAGCCCTTCTTTCTTTCTGGGAACTTTGTATTACTAGTACTTAACTTCAAGAGGTCAGTTCTTAGAATAAAAATGTAGCAATGAAACCTTGAGCCAATTTTGCAGAGCTTCTGGGAGATTTGCATACCTACAAGTAACCAATATTGCAACTTCTTCTAATTGCCAGATTATACCTTCTGTTGAATAACCACACCTCTTCAAGAGCAATCACTATAAGTGATAACAGTCATCTTAGATGGTGACTTTTAGATAAAGCTTAAATAGAAAGTTTCATTAATTGAGTACACAGTGTGCTTTAAATATGTGTCTTGGTTTTATTCTACTTCCAAAGTGACCTCTAATCAAGCTTTAGTAAATGCCTCTAAAACGTTGTTTGATGCCTGAATGCATTTAACTGGCTGTCAGCATGGGTTGGCAGACAGAGACAAAATAGTAGATGCTTTTCCCTAACCTACAGAAGAAAACCTCTCTTGCTCCTTCAGTGTTTATAAATTCTACATTTTGGTTTGAAGATATTTTAGAATAACAATATCATTATTTTCTTCTGTTTATCCTGATTTGGGCTTTCCAGGTGGCGCAGTAGTGAAGAATCTGCCTGCCAACACAGGAGGCGCAAGAGATGTGGGTTTGACCACTGGGTCAGGAAGATACCCTAGAGAAGGAAATGGCAACCCACTCCAGTATTCTTGCAGGGAAAATCCCATGGACAGAGGAGCCTGGCGGGCTACAGTCCATGGGGTTGCAAAGAGTCAAACATGACTGAGCTCATATGCTTTTATCCTGGTTTAACTATTCAGAGTCAATATTTTGTATATTCCATAACTTTTCCTCAATTCTAACGATAGAGACAATAATTCCTCACTTCTAGAGGTCTTACAAGAATGGTGAAAACTTCCGCCCAGCTCCCAGCTGAGAAAAAATGAAAGAGGAACATTGCTTCTCTTTCTCAAACTTACTACCTTCCCCAAGGAAACAGGAATGACTAATTACCAGGGCCCTAGAAAAGAAACTCTGGGTTTTCTTTTTCTTTTTTTTTTCTCAAATTACCTTGCTCAAAGGAGGAACTCTCACTAATTGAAGAAAAACATGCTTGCTAAAACAGAGTAACTTTTAACAGTTACACTATCCGCCCTTTCTCAGAAGCAAGATTGAAAGAATCGAGTGACTTGTGGAAAACCAAACACAACACAAAGCTGACACAGGCTCACACAGAAAACTGCATGTGACGTTGTCTCTGCTCAGACAGGAGAGACACCTTAAATTCACAGGTACCAAGGTGAACTCTCATTCACACCATCTTTCAAACAAGCCCCTTCCTTCGTGTTCCCCAGCTCAGGAAATAGAGCCACAAACTACCAAGCAATGGTAGACCTTGGCCCCTGCTGCCATACGCTGAAAGTAGGCATGGATTCCAGACCACATACATCTTAAATGTAGCCGCCAGTCCAGATTAGTCAGCATATAACAGATATTTTGATCTCCATCTATATAATTTCTCCTTCCTTATTATTTTCCTTCTCCTTTGCATTTTAAAAGATTTAGAATTTAGAAATAGAAGAATTATAATACAGTGAATTAAATAACAACTTTACAAGGAAAAATAAGGTACCAAATTAAAGATCTACTTTAATTGTAAGACATTTCAATCTAAAAATGTTAAAATGTAGGGACAAAAGGAGCCTGGAAAATACATTAGATTGGAAACTATCTACCAGTTATATATGTGTCCTTATCTATTAGTGAAAGAAATATGTAATTAGTAATAAATATTCATTGTCTTAGGAAAGATTGTATTTGACTTTTTTTTTTTTACAATATATTGGCTTTCCAGGTGGCTCAGTGGTAAAGAATCTTCCTGCCAATGCAGGAACCGCAGGAGATATGGGCTCAATCTTTGGATCGGGATTATCCCCTAGAGGAGGAAATATCAATACTCCCTAGTATTCTTGCCTGGAAAATTCCATAAATAGAGGAGTTTTGTGGGCTACAGACCATGGGGTCACAGAGTCAGACACAACTAATGACTAAGCACAGCACCATAAAAAAGTAAAGAAATGGACCATAAAGAAAGCTGAGTGCTGAAGAATTGATGCTTTTGAACTGTGGTCTTGACTCTTGAGAGTCCCTTGGACTGCAAGAAGATCAAACCAGTCAATCATAAAGGAAATCAGTCCTGAATATTCATTGGAAGGACTGATGCTAAAGCTGAAGCTCCAATACTTTGGCCACATGATGAGAAGAACTGACTCGTTGGAAAAGACCCCGATGCTGGGAAAGATTGAAGGCAGGAGGAGAAGGGGACAACAGAGGATGAGATGGTTGGATGGCATCACCGACTCGATGGATATGAGTTTGAACAAGCTCCAGGAGGTGGTGATGGACAGGGAAGCCTGGCGTGCTGCAGTCCATGGGGTCACCAAGAGTCAGACTTGACTGAGAAACTTAACTGAAGCACAGCACAATATCTTACTGTAATAATGGAACCTTCTACTACTGAAGTCACATGGTTTCCAGAATTCTTTGTCTTAGCACCACCAGGCATGACTAAAATTTTGACCATCATTGCTTCCTTCCTTCTTTGCTGACACAACTGGGCCCACCAAGCTTAGATAAAGGCTTTCTGTCTGTCATAGTCTTCACTGTCATCCCAGTCTACTGGGAACAAAGTATCTTATGGCAGAGAAGGAGTTCACCAGTAAAAAGCAAGTGATGAAGCACAAGCTGTCCTTGGATTATGGAGAAAAGGTAATACTGGGTCAGGACTAAACCCTGAAATTGTGAAAGACTAGGAGATGTGACCACTGTGGGGAAAAAGGCCTCAATCATTCACAGTCAAGAATTTTTCAATTTTCAGCCACATACTAAGAGTGACTGCAAGCCTTTGTATTAATATGATTGCTAGATGGGAATAAAAGACTGTCCAGGAGTTAAGCTTACAAATTTATCTTGCAAGAAGAGTTGTAATAGTCTAGGAGGCTCTAGTGTTATATAAGGATACATATTGTGAAAGAACCTATTTATTTAAAACGTAAATTTGTATCCCTCAGAAAAGGATTGATGATATCTAATGATTATAATTAGCTTCAGGAACAAACAGAATGAAATATAAAATTGTTAGTTAATGACCCCATAATAAATAGATTCTGGTCAATCCCAGGAAAACCTATCACTTGCCAAGAGTAGAACTCAAAAATATATTTTCTGTACAGACAATGAGTCAATCCTGTTTCTTTTCCTTGAGTAGATTATGTGTGCAATAAAAAATAAAGAGTAATGCTATCCTGAATTAGCCTGTAGTTTGTGTCACTATCTTTATACTACACGACCTCTTTACTCTAAACTTGAATAAAGATTCATTTGTCTTTTGCAAATGTTTCAAAAAATAGACTGAGCTTGGGTTGTGGCATTGGTTGGCCCATGTCTTAGAGATGTAAGTACCAGAGACAGTTTTCCCTCATTAATGAGCAATCAGAGGCCACTATATCCATTTATCCTTTACTCATTTATTCAAAAATTGAATACCTACTATACGCTATGCACTGCTACTGGGGCCAAGGATACAGTAATAAGTAAAAAGGAAGCTTGGTTTTCTGATGCATGTTTGGCTTCAAGATCTCGATTTGGGTTTCAAGAACCTGATAGTTAAGGTTCTGAAAAATTTTGACAAAATTAGGGCATACAGATAATAAAGAAGGAAAAAAATAGCTTGAAAATGAGAAGCAGGCAGGATTTATTCTCTCATGCTTTCTTTAAAAAAAAAAAAAAAAACTAAGAAAAGGGAAAGGTCAGGAAAAAAAAAGAAATAGCCTTTTCAGGAAAAAAAAAAGCCTATTCTGAGATACATTTTATACGAAATCAATAGTTTCAATCAAAACACTACCTATGAAAAGAATAGTTCAGGATCAGGCTGAACACTGAGAAATTTAGTATTTGAAACATATTCAGGATTAAGAATACTGGTTTTAATGAGTTGAGAACTATTTTCTTCAATCAAAGTTTCTAGAACAATAAGCAATAGTCTATCAACAGCCAGGAGGTGAGTTGTTATTTATACATTAAAATGTTAAGTTAGCTGAAATCCAGGGAGTGCTTTAATTGCCATTCCTGCAGAGAAAAATGTCAAACAGAAAATCTTCAAGTTACTCAGAGTTTGTGGGGGCTGTAATACATGATTAGAACACAAGCTAGTCCATCAAATTCACCCTGTGCCCGTCTGACTGAGTATGTTGCCCTCATGAATAGCTATGCCAACCTTCCTGCTCCCAGGCACTGCTTTCAACATCAGCTAAAGTAAATTTAAGAACTGCAAACTAAGAAAATAGATGTGGACAATAAGTCCTCCATTTTAAATCAAACAACAGTTATCATGCCGTTTTGTGAGGGCACAGATGGTAGTAGTTAACAGATTTCTCCATAATCATTAAAATGAAGGCAAGGAGCCAGATTGCACTAATTGAAGAAAAACATACTTGCCAAAACATAGTAACTTTTAATTGTTGCACTATCTACCCTTTCTCTGAAGCAAGATTGAAAGAGCTGAGTGACTTTGGAAAGCCACGCCCAAGGCAAAGCTGACACAGACTCAAACAAGAAACTGCATACATTGCCTCTATTCAGGCGGCAGTGACACCTTAAATCCACACATACAAAAGTGAACTCTTGTTCACACCACCTTTCACACAAGTCCATCTTCAATGTGGTCCCACTCAGGCAATAGCACCATAAGCTACCAAGCCTCCCGAACCACCGTTTTGAGAGTCAGCTTCAGTTCCTCACATTCTCCTGCACCTGGACACCTAACCCATCACTCACCCAATATCAAATCCTACCGGTTCTATGGTGAGAAACATTCTGAATCAATGTTTTTCTTGTCCCTGCCATAGCTTATTTCACCAGCAGAAGAAAGAGTAATCATTTTTTGGTTGGAGATACAATCATATGGAGATACTACAATTTTTTTATGCACAATAAGTGGCACTCAATTTTAAAAATACTAGAAAGACAAGAAACAGGATTTTACAGCTAAAATCCAATAAAACAAAAAACAAAGAAATAGACCTACATTTAAGTGAGATGTTGGGCTTAAACAATGAAAAGTCTAAAATAACTGTAATTATTATGTGTAAAAAATAGAGGACAAGATGATGGAAATAAAAGATGAATTTCTTCAGATTGTAGGACTCACTAATAAAGAACACAATATAAATTCTAGAATTAAAAAATATTAATACCATAACTAATATGAAATCCTTAATAAATCAGTTCATACATTTGATATAGAAGAAAACAGAATTAGCAAACTAAAATACTGGTCATTATAAACTAAACAGAGAAAAAAGGAATAAAAAATATAGAACTAAGTGTAAGAGATGGATAAGAAACTATAGGGGGAGAAGGAATAAAAATATAGAACCAAGTATAAGAGACAGAGAAGAAACTACGAACAAAATTCCAGAGGAGGAGGAAAAGAATCAGGAAAATGGGAATATTTAAAGACACATTGGCCAAGAATGTTCTAAACCTGAAAAAAAAAAAAAAAAAAACCATCAGCTCACAGATACAAGAAGCACATATAGGATAATTTCAAACGGAAATACACCTCGACAGATCACACTAAAGTGGCTAAAATGAGGGGAAGGGTAGTGAATTGTAAACAACAAAAGGAAAAATACTTAACTCTCAGTGGAGAAAAACAAGACTGGAGCTGCCTTCTCCATAGATGTTAATAGAAGGCAGAAGAGAACAGAAAGCTTTCTTTGAAATGCTTTGTACCAAGTAACTGCCTAGTTAGTATTCAGTGTCCAGTAAAAAAAAAAAAAAAAAGTTCCTTAAGTTTAAAAGTGAAATGGAGATGCTTTCAGACACACACACACACACACACACACACACACACACACAAATTGTATGTATGCACCTAGAAGTAATTCATCTGTGTTTAACCTGCACTGAAATAATAATAATAAAGTGAGTCAGTTTGTTAAGGCTAGAGAAAAATGATCCTTAGGGGAAGCACAGAAATTCACTTCAAAGAAAGCATTCTGAGTAATCAGTTTTATTCTTTTACTATTGCATTTCCAAACATATTAGGCTGTGAATTATAAATCCTTATTCTTTTAGTGGTTACTGCAGAGGTTAAAACAGACATCCTTGGCTTGTTACAATCAATTATTAATTAGTGCTTCCACCACTTTTCAGACAAGTTTAGGTTCTTAAAGTTCTTTAATGCAGTCTACTGCATTCTCCCACTTAGTGTGATTTTGTCATTCAAATTGATGCTACAAGTACCTTACAATATCAGAATATATTAAATATTCCCACAATGCTTAATTAGCATTGTTTGATACAGTCAATATGCTTTCATTTATATTTACACACATTTTTACAATTTTTCTTGCTCCCTTCCCTCCCTTCATTTTTGTTTTTTCTGTTGGGAAAATTTCCTCTTTGTTTGAAGAACGTCCTTTTAATGCCAGTCTACTAAAAGATCCCCTGGAAATGGATATGGCAACTCACTCCAGTATTCTTGCCTGGGAAATCCCATGGACAAAGAATCCTGGTGGGCTACAATCCATGGGGTCACAGAATCAGACACAACTTAACAACTAAACAACCAGTAACAAAATCCCTTTGTTTTTGCTTCTCTGGAACTGTATTCATTTTGCTCACATTTTGGGGGAATATTTTGCCAGGAGTAGAATTCTAGGTTGACAGATGTTCTCTTTTATCTCTTTAAAATGATATCCATTTTCATTTCTTTTGAAAAACCAGTGAGTCTTATTGTTCTTTTGATGATACTACTTTTATTCTCTGATGGCTTATTAAATTTTTCTTGCCTTTGCTTTTCAGTAGTGCAAAGGAGTAATTTTATTAGTATTTATTTTGTTTGAGGTTTATAGAATTTCTGGAATCTGTGGCTAAGTTTTCCTTTCATCAATTCTGAAAATTCCCAGGCATTCTCTCTTTAAACACTGTTCCAACTACATTCTCTCCCTCCCCCTTCTGCAATTCCAACTATATATATATATATATATTTAATATTCTCTTACCATTTCATATATCTCCTTTCAAGCTTCTCTACTTCCCATCCTTTCTTCTCTCTATGCTTCAGTCTGGATTTTTTTTTAACAAACCTATCTTCCAGTTCACTACTTCTCTCTTTAGCTGTGTCAGTAGGCTGTTGAATACATCTCTGGTGTTCTTGATTTCAACTATTGTGTTTTTCAGTTATGGAATTTCTTATTTAAAAAAGATTTTAGTCTTTATTGAATTTGTTACAATATCACTTCTGTTTTATGTTTTTTTTTTTTTTTTTTTTTTTGGCCCCAAGGCATGTAAGATCTTAGTTCCCCAATCAGGGATCAAACCCACAGCTCCTACATTAGAAGGTGAAGTCTTAACCTCTGGACTCATGAGGGAAGTCTCCATTATAGAATTTCTATTTGATCAATTTTATTGATTCATGTTCTCATGTGAAATTCTCCATCTTATTTCCTACTTTCTTAAACATGTTAATCACAGTTACTTTAAAATTCATGTCTGATAATGGCATTATCTTAACCACCTTTGGATATATTACTAATGTCTATTTTTTTAATCTTGCCCTGTTCATTAAAGTGTGCTAATTTTTATTGAATGTAGACATTTTACATGAGAAAATTATAGAGGCTTTGAATATTTTCCACCCGAGAGGATTTGCCCTATCATCTAGCCAATAGCCGATGTAACACACACACAACAATCACATTAACTTCATCATAGACAGAGCATGCTGTCTTAAGATACGGTTTCAGTCTTTAATGTGTGTGTGTGTTAGTTGCTCAGCCGTGTCCGACTCTTTTCGACCCCATGGACTGTAGCCCACCAGGCTCCTCGGTCCATGGGATTCTCCAGACAAGAATACTGGAGTGGGTTGCCATTTCCTTCTCCTCAGTCTTTAATGGAACCTCACAAAAAGTCCCAACCAAGAAGTTCCCAAATTTCAATTTAACTTTCCTCAACACCATGAGGCTGCAAAAACTCTATTTCATATTCAGTTGCGTTATGATTGACTCTTCCTATTTCTGCCCTATACATACTAAGAATACGGAGGCAAAAGCCTCAGTGTAAAAAACAAGTATCAAACTTACTTCTCTGTGCTCCTTTCTCTCAGAGTTCTTGGCCTGTCTATTTCTGGCTACTTTGACAGCCTCAAACTTCAGCTTTTATTTCTTCCTTTCAATTAATTTCCATGAGATTGCTTAAAACTTCACTAAATTCTCTACTTCTCAGCTTCCCTCGTGGCTCAGCTGGGAAAGAATGCGCCTGCAATATGGGAGACCTGGGTTCGATCCCTGGGTTAGGAAGATCCCCCGGAGAAGGGAAAGGCTACCCACTCCAGTATTCTGGCCTGGAGAATTGCATGGACTGTCTAGTCCATGGGGTCGCAAAGGGTCCGACACGACCGAGCGACTTTCTCACTACTTCTCAGCAGCCACCTTCTCCAGGACTCTCAGCCCTTCCACCTCTCCTCCCCTGCTCCTTTCACCCCTCTCAGATCCCTTCTCTGTTCCTATTAGCAAATGATGTAAAGGGTAAAAGAAGCACATGGAATGTTAAATTTGCACTCAAAGAACTCTAGTTTGTCTGGATCCTACTCCTCAAAGCCTGGCTGTCTCAGAGGCACTCTGGTGCCTTTCAAAGAGGTGGATATTTAAAATTTATTCAGATTTTCCAGTTGCTCTCAGAAGGGCCTTTGATATGCTCTGTGCTACTCTATCATAGCTAAAAATGAAGGCCTCTATCATATTCAAATTTTGCTTTATTTGTGAAAACAGACTTTCCTTGAGTGGGTAGCAGTACCAAGAGCAAACGAACAAGTTTGTTCTTCTTCCATACCATCCTCTTTTAAAACAGACAGTAAAAACATACAATATTATCACTATATAAGTTAAAAAAAAATTATTACAAGCTATCTTATTTGAGAAAACTTATATATAATTTTGTTTTTTGAAATGTGGATCTCAATGGAATCAGACACAAGAGCAAACCTCCTGCCTCTGCCTCCCTCCTGGAAAAGCTCCACGTATATACCCTCATCCCCCGTTATATGTATCCACTAAATTTCACTAGGGCAAATTTTAATTTACCTTTTCATTATTTTTTTATTATAAGACCTTTTCTGATTAGAATTAAATATTGCTATCCAGGATAATACATTTTGTTATCAGAGTGACTTCACCTATCGTTTGGGTTTCCCTGGAGGCTCAGTCAGTAAAGAATCTGCCTGCAATGCAGGAGACCCAGGTTCGATCCCTGGGTCGGGAAGAGCCCCTGGAGTAGGAAATGGCAATCACTCCAGTATTCTTGCCTGGGAAATTCCATGGACAGAGGAGGGCTGCAGTCCTTGGGGTCACAAAAGAGTCAGACACTACTTAGCGACTAAACCACCACCACCAGCTGATCCTTGCTTCCAGCAAAACTAAGTATATTTGCTAGTTAATGGTCCTCCTACCAATAAAAATGTGCAGGAATCATCCATGTTTCATTTAGAAGTGGGCAATCTGCCTAGTTCATTCTCAGACCAAACAGAGGGCTTGAAGTACAAATAAATTTCTTCCAGAACTAGAGGGAAATAAGGCTTAGGCACAAAAATTTCTAACCTTAAACACAGAAATAAAGAGAACACATCTGTATTTATACTATGTTCTCATGAGAAAGGTAGATTATTGTTTCTGGGCAACCAGTCTATTCTTGCCTATATTTACATACATACATTGTTTTTCCCCAACAGATCTGTTCCTGAATAGTTTTGTGAAAATCAAAACACATTTCCAGGTATCCAAATGAGAGTTCTATTTAAATGAACCAGGGGTTAAACCGTTTTCTAATTGAAAGAAGATTTCAAATTACTTTTCAGACATACAGATGGCCAATTGTATATCGGATATTAGTCTTATTAGTGAGTTCTGGGCTTTCCTTGGCTCTTCCTTTCCCTATCTATTAGGATTTAACCCAAGGATTTGAAAGTATTAATTCCTTGTTAATACATTGAACCAAGGCTGATTGATAAATCCCCATGGGAAATTTCTTTGCAAGTCTTTCTCACTAAATTACACCTTGCCACAAGATCCTAGCAGATAAGTTATCATTGAAACTTCCAAAATGAATAGCCAGACTTGACTTCTCTGTATTTCTAGTAACCAATCTGCCATCATTCCAGGCAGTGCACAGAGTACCACATTTAAGAGCATCAGGACTTCCCCCATGCTTCAGTAAGTACAGTACTAGACTTTAACACTGTACATGAGTTATCCCACTGGGCTGCCTTTCTCCAGACAACCCACCTAACTTGGTCAGCATTAATTCAAAAGCGCATCATATAATAATGGGACCAGCGCAGGACAGAAAGCCTAACAAGCCAGATCTCGGTCTTTGCTCTGTCATCATAAACTGTGAGGTCATGGGATGCTTCTTAATCACCCAGACCTCAGTTTCCTTACTATAAAAATAAGGACTCACACATGTTATATAGTTTTTGAGAATCATTTAAAAGATCTATGTGGATCTACTTATAAGCTCTAAGTAATGTAAAAGATGGGCTTCCCTGATGGCTCACTCATAAACTACCTGCCTGCCAAGGCCTACCAATGTAGGAGCCTCAGCTTTGATCCCTGAGTTGGGGAGATCCCCTGGAGAAGGAAATGGCAACCCACTCCAGTATTCTTGCCCATATAATCCCAAGGAGAGAGGAGCCTGGTGGGCTACAGTCCATGGGAGTCACAAAGAGTCAGACAGGACTTAGTGACTAAAACAACAACAATGTAAAAGGTGAAGAATGGCATTTTTTATATTATTATAATTATTATGTCTGTAGGCTTAACATAAAAGTACAGCTAGTTATCTCAAAGAATTATATAGTAGAATTATGTCTATGCTACAGCCAGTTACCCATTTCTTTCAAGAAATATGCTATGTGAACTAGTTCACTGCAATAAAATAATTCAATTGCTACAAGCTTTAGAGAAGGTATATTTCTATCTATAAGCCTAATTTAAATCCTGCTGTATTTAAATTGTGCTTAACTGTATCCCAGGAAATAGCCACTCTGAAAAGAGGTAGGTGTTCATTAGGGAAACAAAGCTGCATTAATCTCACCATTACTCTTCACTGATTTCTTATCTGTCTTTAAAGCTGCGTTCCAAGGAGGGCAACATGGTGAAAATGTGTTAGAAAAGTGAGAATTGGATAAGCTAGGTTCTATGACCCAGACGATGCCTCTAAAAGTGATTAAGGTACCTCATATTCACAAAATAAACTCTGGGGTCAAAAACTAATACTAAACCACCTGCATTTTTATAGGCTAGCAGCTGAAGACTGAATTCTTTCTTCTCTCAAAGTAAAAAGTGATACTTTTTTCTTTCTTTTCTTTCTTCCTTCCTCCTTTTCTTTCTTCCTTCCTTCCTCTCTTTTTCTTTCTTCAACACTTCTATTTCTTAAAGCCATTTTACGCATTCATTATCTGACTAGACTCCCAGAAGGCCACATGCTGTCCCTAAAGGAGTCTGAGTTTGCACAAGGGATTCCCTCTGTGTCAATGACAGTCAACAGATCCCAGGATACCTCCCACTATTGGTTAAAACATGTGTGGAGACGTAGGTTCATTCACACCACACATCAAAGCCCTCCAGTGTGTGTGAAAATGTGAAAGTAGAAGCGTGTCTAAGAATAATGAAAGAATTGCTACAAGATGGAATTGCCAAAAAAAAAAAGAAATTGTATCAAAGCCTGGTCTATTTGACCTTGCCCAGGGCTGCTGATGTCATCAACATCAGATCATAGATTGTTAATCATAGGTAAGCAACATGTTACATAAGAGAAGCTGCTTAGTATCTTTGAGGCTTGGTTGCCCTCTCAGTAAAAGTTTCTGAAATCTGTTCCATGTATATAACACTCCATATGCCTTATCTTATCTGGTATCCCCCTATCTATTTAGGTTCCCTTAGAGTCAAACATATATGTTGGTATATATTCTTAACTGTCAATTGTTACCAAATAAAAGTAGGAAATATTAAGAGTATGGATGGAGAAAGCTTACCAGCTTTTAAAATACTAATGAAATGATCAGTTTTTTATCTACTTTGGTTTAACTAAGATATAAAGAATAGTGTCTACAATTGAATAGATACTGGATAAATATTTGCAAAATCAATCAGTGTATTTATCAATGAGAAAACAATATCTGGTCAAAATATTTCAGGAGTAATTAAGAATGGCACCCCGTTAGTGTTTTTTATTATATAACAGGTTAGTTCATATAGTGGCATATGCTCTTTAATAGTGTCCACAGACACTATTATTCATATTTATAGCCACAGGAAAAGTCTCTGATACCTTTAAAATACTCCTTGTGGTCTGTGGTAGAAATATTCACATGCTCACTTTATGTAAGTTTCAATATATAGCCACAATGGTGATATAATATCAGGGATTAAAGAACTCGGAGTCTTTTTCCTTCCCTGTCCCCTGTAGCTTTGGAAACTGCTGGTTAAATGTTTCAATTACTTTTAATAAAGGCAAAATAAAGGTAAAAATACAGTCAAAAAAAATAAAATTTAAGATATTACTAATATAATATTGTAGAATTAATTCTATAAGTCATTAGTTACTAAAATAAGGGTATTTATTTCAATTATAATATGGGAAATATGTTCTGCTACAGATTTAAAATTAGCAAATAAGTTTCTTTAATAAAAATTTTCAAAGGTATAAAGCATAGGACTTCCCAGCAGTCCAGGGGTCAAGACTTTGCCTTTCAATGTAGCAGAGGACTGATTCAACCCCTGGTCGTAGAGTTAAGATCCCATATGCCTTGGGGACAAAAAAGCCAAAACGTAAAAAGAGAAGCAATATTGCAACAAAGTCAATAAAGACTTTTTTAAAAAGGTATAAATCATATATAAAAAGAATTTGTTTTGCATTGCTAAAGTTGCAAAAAGCAAAGTTGAACTGTAGCCCGCCAGGCTCCTCTGTACCTGAAATTCTCCAGGCAAGAATACTGGAGTGGGTAGCTGTTCCCTTCTCCAGGGGATCTTCCTAACCCAGGGATTGAATCTGGGTCCACATTGCAGGCAGATTCTTTACCAACTGAGCTACCAAATATTTGAGCTCCAAATATTTAACTACTAGAGGAAAGCAAGAAATAAGCACTTCAGGGTCTCTCTGGTGGCCCAGCGGTTAAGAATCCACCTTGCAATCCTGGGGACAGGAGTTCCATCCCTGATCCGGAAGATCCCACGTGCCGCAGAGCAACTGAGCCCCTGTGCCCCAACTCCTGTGTCATGGGCTAGAGCCTGTGAAGTGCAAATACCAAGCCCACGTGCACCCTGCAGCCCGCGCTCCGCAATGAGAGAAGCCACTGCAATGAGAAGCCCGTGCACCGTGAGGAAGAGAAACCCCCGCTGGCCACAGCTAGAGAAAGCCTGCGAAGACCCAGAGCAGCCAAAAATAACTAAATAAGAAAATAAAATTTAAAAAAATGAAATGAGCACCGAACTTTTCAGTAAATGTTAGGAAGGGGGCCCCCAAAGGCAATAGTGACTAGGAGAAGGAGACAAGTTGTAGCATCATGAATCTCCAAAACAAAATGTGAAGAAATTACTCCCTACAATAAAATGAATACAATTTTAAAAACAAGAATTACCATCTTGGGCTCTTTCTATGAAATCTCACTAATAGTCACAACAACAAGGCCCAGAAATATCAAGCACCTCTTGAGAGAGTTAATAATTCTTAGATAAGGAGTTTTGGGCCCTTGAGGAGGAGGAGAAAGGGATCTGGGGCTCTCGAGGAGGAGAAAGGGACAAACATTCTTTTCTAAATTGTTTTGTCTTAGTCATATAAGACATTTTTACTTAAACTCTGAGTTGTGACAACAATCTTTAACTTTCTTTAAGCCTAGAGCTAATGATTACACAACAAAACCACTCATCTTGTTCAAGGGTATGTTTTTCCTTATGTTTCCAGTGACTCAGTCCTGTCTGACTGTGACCCCATGGACTGCAGCACGCCTGGCTACCTTGTTCATCACCAACTCCCAGAGCTTGCTCAAACTCATGTTCAAACTCATGAGGCCATCCAATCATCTCATCCTCTGTCACCCCCTTCTCCTCCCGCCTTCAATCTTTCCCAGCATCAGGGTCTTTTCCAATGAGTCAGCTCTTCACATCAGGTGGCCAAAGTATTGAAGTTTCAGCTTCAACATCAGTCCTTCCAGTGAATATTCAGGACTGATTTCCTTTAGGATTGACTGCTTTGATCTCCTTGCCTTCCAAGGGATCACGTGTATAAGACCTTGATAAGACTAGCAAGTGGGGTGCTCTCCACCCACCTTCTGATGTCTATGTCAGAAGCTTTCTCTGTCCTTAATCACTGTAATAAAACTTCTGCCACACAAAAGCTCTGAGTGATCAAGCCCAGTCTTGGTCCCATAGCTAAATCTTCTTCGCAGATCACATATCCAACATCGTTCACCATAAGCTATCACTCTTCTACAAGGCCATTCAACAAAAGATCAGAAGAACTAGGTTTTGGTAATAACAAAGCCCAGTGTGATTCAATCAAACCATCCTCTTTCTCTCATCCTTGAATGAGCACTGAGGGATTTGGCTTTGTTTTGAATTTTATTATCTTAGTTTGGAGGACTTCCCTGATGGCTCAGCAGGTAAAGAGTCCACCTGCAATGCAGGAGACACAGGTTCAATCCCTGGTTTGGGAAGATCCCCTGGAGAAGAAAATGGCAACCCACTCCAGTACTCTTGCCTGAAAAGTCCCATTGACAGAGGAGCCTGGTGGGCTACACTCCATGGGGTCTCAAAAAGTCAGGCATGATTGAATGACTAAGCATGCATGCATACATGTTTTAGTTTGGGGATTAACAGAATACAAGCCTCTTCTCTTGCTATTTTTGGCATTTCCAATAATATTTTTCTGATTATTAAAAAACCTATACTAGAAAAAATAAGCAAAATTGTGCAACAGAAAGAAAAATGGAAATGCCGCTATGCAGGTATAATCAAAGTGTACATTTCAGTACCTGTTCTTCTCTTTTTAGGTATATGTACGTATGTACTAGTTAATGTGTTTTTATACATAAATATGTATATATCTTTATATCCTTAAGATGTTGTGACTTTTTACTTGAATTTTCCTTTGCCACTACATTTTGTAATAACAGGATTTCCAGTCACTGCCTTCTGCTCTTTGGTTATACTACCACTTCTTGCACCATTTTCCTTTTGTTGGACCTTTAGTTTGTTTCCAACTTTGTTTACATTCATTTATTCTGTTATTTCTTCACCTAGAAGTTAGCAACTGAACTATTTAATCTATGAAAATATAAAAAATTCTCTTCCAAGAAAACGTAAAGGTGGAAAATGTTTTTTATTTTCTCACAACTCATTGGTTGTGAGTTTGATGAAAAGGCGCTTATATATTTTTAAGCTCAGATATAATCAGACAAGTTTTTCCAACTCAGATATGTCATTTTCATTTCTTCGGTAATGCCTCTTATTGTTTCTCTTTGGATGATGCTGTTTCCTTTTATACGCTTTCAAGTGAGTCAGCTAAGCAAAATAATCACATATTGAAATGATACGTGGTAAAAGCAACTAAAAAAAAAAAAACCTTGTAAAAACTGCTATACAGTTTTGGCATATCTGACACCCAAAAAGTAACCAAGCTAAACACTGTGGCTTTAAAAAGATATATGATGGTGTACTGTCCAAACATTTATAATCATCAAAAACATTCTGTGCTTTTGAAACGTAAAGCAAAAAGAGGAGATCAATGCAAATAATTTCACCAGCCTTGCATGTCTTAAACTAAATTAGTCTCTTTCTTAAGAAGAAAAAAAATCAATTTAAGATAATCAGGAGGATTTCATTTTTATCATAGGACAAGGAATCAACAGGACCCCAGTCAGTGAGACCATTTGAATATATATATATACATACACATATACACATATTTGACATACACATATACACATATTTGACATATAACAGTACTGAGCTACCAAAAAATTTCAAATACAATGAATAGTAGTTTTATTAAAGGATTAGCCAGAAATTACCATTCATTTTAGGTGCTAACGGTTAAAATATCTTTCAAGTTCCCATTTTTGACCCTGGTACACATCTGAGACAGAGAAAAAAGAGACTAGAATCATTAGAAGAAGATGGAATTGAGAGAAAGAGTTTGAACAGGATACAAAATAAGAGGCACAACTAATTAAATATTGATGTATCAATGTCATTTGATGAACACTGGACGTTCAAAGAAAAAAAAAACAGTCATGAGATCTTCAAAGTCACTCAAATATTCCAACTCATTTGCAAATTTTAAAAGCACAGATCCTTTAAAAAGAAACTATCTTTTAAAAATTAGAGGGCCTTCCCTGGTGGTCCAGTGACTGATTCCCAAGGCAGGGAGCCTGGGTTCAATCCCTGGTCAGAAACCTACATCCCACATGCCACAACTAAAGACCTCATGTGTCACAGCTAAGACCTGCCACCACCAAATAAATAGACATTAAAATAAAAACAAAAATAAAAACTAGAGGTCCAATACCTAAATGAACACCAAGGAGCTATACAAACTGAATGACCAATGTGACACCCTATTTCATATTTTGCTTTGAGTGCTCAGAATGCCAAGAAGACCCACACTTGCAAAGGAAAGATTTCCAAGGCTAAGTTTGGAGAATTTGATAGTTCAGTTCAGTTCAGTTCAGTCACTCAGTTGTGTCTGACTCTGCAACCCTATGGACTGCAGCAGGCCAGGCTTCCCTGTCCATCACCAACTCCCAGAGCTTACTTAAACTCAAGTCCATTGAGTCGGTGATGCCATTCAACCATCTTATCTTCTGTCATCCCCTTCTCCTCCTGCCTTCAATAGTTCCCAGCATCAGGGTCTTTTCCAATGAGTCAGCTCTTCACATCAGGTGGCCAAAGTATTGAAGTTTCAGCTTTGGCATCAGTCCTTTCAATGAATATTCAGGACTGATTTCCTTTAGGATGGACTGGTTGGATCTCCTTGCAGTCCAAGGGACTCTCAAGAGTCTTCTCCAAGACCACAGTTTAAAAGCATCACTTCTTTGACTTTTGGAGAATTTGATGTTTAAAGAACTATTATAATATGTATCCTTTTTTTTGGGGGGGGGGGTTCTATGATTTCTTTTACTTCTGGGACATTTTTATATCAAACTGTTGGTTGTTCTTTTATCCTTTGCAAATAAGACATATGATTTTCCTCCTTCCTTCTTCCCATTTCTCTTCTCTTTTTTTCTCATTTCTCCTATGGTCTTCTTCTTCCTCTTCCTCTCCTCATTTCCTCTTTCTCCTCCTTCTCTACTTCCTCTGCATTCTCTGCCTCTCTATCTCTCTTTCCCTGAAAACAAAATTGTACCAGAAGTGTCTATATTTCTATGGTAAGTTTATGTTAAAGGAAGATACTGGCTGATAGTTGCAGATCCTGACAAAATCCTTTAGGGTGGGCTTGAAATTGGGTTGGGAATTATAGTTCTCCAATATAAGAAAACACAAATAAAAGGTTTATCTTCTGGGCAAGACTATTGGTGAGAACATTGCTCAGCAAAACCAGATCGTGCCATTTAGATTCTTCTGAAGAAGAGCAGGGGTGATGAATGGGAGGATTTACACACACTAGTATTGGAAGTTTGCCTATTTTTTCCTTTGCTAATGATGCTATTTTCAATGTAAAATCACTGTGAACATTAGGACGTATTTTATGCAAATAGCATTCAAGATGAGACATTGTTTTTATTACCTAACTTCTGAATTCATTATTCAGAGGAAAGAAAACGCAAATTGATTGCAAATGAATCTGCCAATTAAACTGAGCAAATATTTTTTAAATATTCCCTTGGTGACCAGGCTTTTTTTTTTTTCTTCTATTTACCCAGATTCTAAACACAATAGAGGCCACTTTATAGAGAAGCAGTAGGAAATAGTACATAGGAAAGAAACAGAAGGTAAAGTTAAGGGTCTTAAAATCAATATATTTCTTTCAAGGATTAGTGAGTTCCTTAATGCACAAGTTGAAAAGAAATGTTTAACTCATTTAGAGTGAGTTAACATGGTTACTGGTATTTTGTATAGAACAATATTATATATTTTAAAATCAGAATATAAGGCAAAGCTATGATATTCACAATGAAAATCACATCACTGTTCAAAATTTAGCTGGATTTTTGTTTTTGGCATTTACTAAAATTTCTCTTCGTCTGGATGCAGGTGTCACTCATTTTCAAGAGTGTTTCTGGGATGAACGCTTTTGGCTTCTTAATCCTAGGTCAATAGTGGAAATGTTAGCACAAGGAAAGTTAATACCGATTTTCTCACCTTAGACGAACAAGATTTCTGGATTGCATTGGCAAACAATTCAACAGAAATTTAGAAAGGATATTTTTAAGAGCAGGAAATCCCTTGTCAGGGAGAAAAAAACTGTAGGCAGACAATTCTCGTGTCCAATGACTTCTACATTAAAAACAAATGTTTCATACTATTGAAATCATTTCATTACCCAGCTCATTCCTCTTATCTGGAGGTAATTTTTAACAGATTCCAGTCTACTTTGCAGACACAAATTTCCAGCCACTCTCCTTCATGCCCCAAGAGGCTATTTCATAAGCAAGCTAACATCAATTCAAACAAGATTCATTTTTTCCATCACTTTACACCCTAGAAAACTGATACAGACTTCCCCAGATGAAGTTTAATACAGAACATAGGTTTATGAAGTATGGAACCTCATTTCAAATGTATACATAATGCATTGATATAGATTTTGGAAGCATTTTCAAGGAATACAAATGTGCTGGGTCCAAGGCTTAAATGGTTCTTTTCACTGAAATAAAGCACATAAAAGATTTCAGAAGGCCAGAAAACTTTAAAATTTAGTGCCTTTTTCTTGAGATGTCCCAGAATGTTCTAGTTTAGAAAATAAATGGTATATCCAGCATGCAAATGGGTAGTATAAGCAATTCATTATATTAAACAAATTTGACAATTAAGGACCTGATTATGAATTTTAAAGCCTGAATGCTTAGAATAAAGGTGCATGAGTCAAAACCATGATGACAATAAATAACATATAATACTCTATGAACAATAAAACGTCCCCCAAACTTAAGAATGTGATTAGTGTCAGTGAATAAAAATGCCTTCAGGGACATGGTCACTCGAATTCTTTATCCTGTCTGAGAAACATCATTAAGGCTTGTGATATAATAAGTAGAACTGTCTCGTACTTTATATCTTTCTTAAAAACTTGGAGCTACACCCTCAATCACACCCAGCCTCTGTCTGGATATGATATCTGTTATCACACCCTTCCTACATAAATTTACATTTTATCCTGAGTAATGAGCTCCATAATTGAACTAGACTACACAAAAGTAGTATATCTTTTTACATAGCCCTACACTGCCTTTCTGTTTGATGATTTCTCACACTTCAAGGCATGCATCCCACCTCATTCATTCAACAAGTGTTTATTGGGTGCTTATTTCACACTAGGGGTTGAGACACAGAATTGAAAAGAAAATCACTTTGCCCTTCAGAAGCTAATAACCAAGAAGTCCAGAATTAGGTTTAAAAAGAGAGGGGAATTATATGCAACCTTCATTCATGCCTTTCATAATATGTTTATTTTATTTATGTCAACCATGATCATTTCATGCTGATTTAAACACATAATTCCTTTTCACAGAGACATGTGTAAGAAGAAAACTGCCAGGCTCCTCTGTCCATGAGGATTCTCCAGGCCGGAATACTGAAGTGGGTTGCCATGCCCTCCTCCAGGAGATCTTCCCAGCTTAGGACCGAACCCAGGTCTCCTGCATTGCTGGTGGATTCTTTACCGTCTGAGACACCAGGGAAACCCAAGAAGAAAATACAATCTATGATTTTACTACTGAGAGAATCTCTATGAATGTTTTGTGTATTCTCTCCAGTGCTCTCTCCCCAGCATCACCATGATGTTTATAAGTTTATCTAGGTACAGGGTGGAGAAGACGTGAACATGCTGAGAACAAGACCATTGTTTTGCTAGCTTCCATGGAGAGGGGCCAAGGAGGAACCAAGTCAAAAGTAAACTGGCCTTCTCTCCACTGAGCTCCAGGTCTTTACCAGTACAAGTGAAACGGGACCCTCAGAGCCGTGCAGACTCCTGGAAAGATCTCAGCCCCACTGTGAACCTTGCTCCATCATGACTAATTCTCCTTGCGTCCTATATCCCTATTTATTTCAGACACACAGGAAACCCAGCCTTTCTTATTTTTTTTTTTTTAGTACCCCAGCCACTAATCTGTTTCTGAATATCCTCTCTCTCTCCTTGGTGGTGGTGATTTAGTTGCTAAGTCGTGTCCAACTCTTGTGATCCCGTGGATTGTAACCCGCCAGTATCAGGCGAGAATACTAGAGTGGGTTGCCATTTCCTCCTCCAGAGAATCTTCCCAACCCAGGGATTGAACCTGGGTCTCCTGCAATACAGTCTCTTCCACTGAAGGTGGATTCCTTATTGACTGAGCCACCAAGGAAGCCTCTCTCTCCCCTTAAAATGAAGTGAAGTCACTCAGTCATGTCCGACTCTTTGCGACCCCTTGGACTGTAGCCTACCAGGTTCCTCCATCCACGGGATTCTCCAGGCAAGAATACTGGAGTGGGTGGCCATTTCCTTCTCCAGGGGATCTGGACCCAGGAATTGAACCCAGGTCTCCCACATTGTAGGCAGATGCTTTACTGTCTGAGCCACTTATTCTTAATTTATACCTTTCCATCTCTTTAATTTGTAACTCCAGAGGCTCATTCAACCTAAATCTCATTTAATCCCCTATATCTTCAATCTGTTTTAAAAGTAACTTCCTTTACTTTTTTCTCTGAAGAGACCATTTCTTATGCATCTTTCTTTGGAAATGAAATAGGTGTCTTCCTCAACCTCGCTGCTGCTTCTGAATTTTTCTCCTCCCCTCCTCCCTATAAACACTGAGATTTGAATCTCATGTAATTGGACTAAACAACCCCTCTAACACTTGAGTCACTGCCCCATTCTGAAGGAGGCTGACTGCTCCCTTGACCTCCAGTCCGCCACACGATCCTGATTTTCCCTCTAGTTCAATGGCCACTTCTCATCCTCCTTTGCTGATCTGCACCATTTGTGATCTCCAAACACTGGAAGTCCTTGGGTCTTAGTCCTCAGATCTGAGTCTAACCATAATAGCCTTCCAAAGATCCTTCTCAAATGGTTCTGTCTAAATAAAAAGTGATTCCATCCTTTCTGTTGCCCGAGCAAAGTTCAAGTCATCTTGTAGCACTGCCCTTGACTTCCCTGTTTTCATGCTCATCTCACTCTTCAGCAAATCTACTTCCTAAATACTGAGTTCCATCTCTAAAATATTCTATTTTTCACACTTTAAGAGTCTCTGAGATTGGCATATGACTTAAAATCAATGCCAGGTTATATTTTACTTGGTGGTTCTAATGTGGAATGTAAACTGTATCATTTCTTTCTTGGTTCAAATTTACATTAAAGCATGCTTCTACCCTGCCTAGGGCTTCCCTGGTGGCTCAGACGGTAAAGATTCTGCCTGCAATGCAGGAGACCTGAGTTCAATTCCTGGTTTGGGAAGATCCCCAGGAGAAGGGAATGGCCACCCACTCCAGTATTCTTGCCTGGAGAATTCCATGGACAGAGGAACTTGATGGGCTATAGTCCAGGAGATCACAAAGAGTGGAACATGACTGAGTGACTAATACTTCACTTCTACCTTGCCTAAAGCTTTTCAATGGGTTCTTTTTCATACTAGATAAAATCCAAAGTTACAATAACTAGAAATGGCCTATAATTGTAGATCTCTTTACTCCTCTAAATTAAGTTCCCCCTCTCTCTGTCTGTTCAGCCCTCTTGGCCTCTGGACCTTCCCATCTCAGGTACTTAGCATTTAGTGTTGCCTCAGCTTGGAGTGCTCTTCTTTCAGGTATTACACACGTGTCAGTCTCTCACATCCTTCAGACCTTTCACCAAATATCACCTTCTCTAGTCAAGCCTGCCCTTCCCGCTGTGTTTAAATTGCAACATCCTTACTCCCAACATTCCCTATTGGCCTTCCTTATAGTATTTTTCACCATAGCATTTATTGCTTTATGATGTATTACAAAGAGCAAAACTTTCTTTTTATTTTTTACTCTTTCATTCATTTCTATATCTTCAGTGCTAGATCTGTACCAGGCCCAAATGTGATGCTCAATACTTAGGCATTAAATGAACGAATATATAATAAGGATGTACTTTCTCTTTCATAAAATTAGACCCAAGTAGAGTATATGTCTACCCCTGTTTTTCAGTAGTAATTTGAACAACATACATGTTGTCTCTGATATGAATTAAACTTAAATATTTTCATTTAATGTCTATTAACTGAAGCATAACTGTTATTAGAAATGGTATTTATTAAGCACTGTTTATATACTATTATATACTATCATTATGTTAAATGTTTTTATGTACTATTTGATATAATTTTCATTACAGGCCTATGAGTTAGGTAATATTAGCTTTATTTTACAAATTAGGAAATCAATTCTCAGAGAAATTATCATTGTCTTAATGTCTCCTAATAGTACAGCACTACAGAGCTAGAATCCAGATTAAAATAGTCTGATTCCAAAGTTCATTACCCTGCCTCTGAAGGCCAAATGTGGAAAATATGGAGGAAATCACACTGGTTGTATTTGCTATCCTTGTATAGATTTACACGGTTTCACTGCTTATCACAGGCCTTTTATCCAGAGGCATCACTGGGCACAGATTCTTTGAATTCCCTCATCATTAGCCCTGTGATTCCTTTTAAAGAACAATATATGTGTATGTGTCATTTACCTATGTAGAAGAAAAGTGGATCCAACATCATTTATGATCTTTTGGAAATAGTTTTTTGAGATATATATTTGGAATTGAGGGTGAGATGACTTTCCAGAGAAAAGACATGAGTTATGTAGTGGGAAAGTAGAATTACTTAACAAATATTCAATCTATTTTAGGCAGGAGAAAGGAGGAGTGTACATGTGGGCAGAAGCTCTGTGCTTGCCTGGTCTTGGCTTATGTCAGAGGAAATTGAGGGTTCATTAGAGATCAGTATGCACCCCTGTTTATTTCAGTCAGGTGCAGCTTCCAGAAGAAGGGGAAGTTTACATTTACTCTGCATTTTCATTATTGTTTGAATATTTGGTGGCCTTCAGGGAGTAGTGAGGAAACCAGAACAGGAAAAATCATAGCAAGAATTTCAGCATCTGTACTGAAATCTCTCATCTGGGTTTGGTGCTGCAATGAGAAGTTAGCTCCATCAGGGACTTCAAATATATGAATAAACTGGATATTCTGAAATAAACTGAAAGCTAGTTTTTTTTGTTTTTTTTTTAAGTTTAGTTTATATAGTAGTATTGAAACATGGACCTAAATTTCCAGACACACCTCCTGTCAAGAAGTGGGTCTATGTCCTCTCCCCTGAATCTGAGGTATCTGACTGCTTGGTTAATGGAATTGTGTACAGTGATGACTCAGACGTCTTCACTTCCATTTTTTTCTTTTTTAATTGGGGTATAGTAGACTGAGCGACTTCATTTTCACTTTTCACTTTCATGCATTGGAGAAGATAATGGCAGCCCACTCCAGTGTTCTCGCCTGGAGAATCCCAGGGACCAGGGGAGCCTGGTGGGCTGCCGTCTATGGGGTCGCACAGAGTCAGACACAACTGAAGGGACTTCGCAGCAGCAGCATAGTTACTTGATAATGTTGTGTTGGCTTTTGCTACAATAACGTGAATCAGCTATATGTATATATGTATCACCTCCCTCTTGGACCCTCCTCCCACCCTCCTCCATTCCATCCATCTAGGTCATCACAGCACCAAGCTTCTACAGCGGCTTTCCATTAGTATGTATCTACTACATACATAGTAGTGTATCTACGTCAATCCTAATCTCCCAATTTGTTCCACCCTCACCTTCCCCCATTCTGTCCACATATCTGTTCTCTTCATCTGCATCTCTATTCCTGCCTTGAAAATAGTTTGATCTGTACCATTTTTCTAGATTCTACATATATGTGTTAATATGCAATACTTATTTTTCTCTTTCTGACTTACTTCACTCTGCATGACAAACTCTTGTTCCATCCACATCTCTACAAATGACTCACTCTCAGAACCAAACCACCATGCAGTGAGAGAAAGTCCAAGTGGTCTGTGGGAAAACATGTGAAGAGAAACAGAGGCCCTATCCCATAGCCCGAACTGAGCTTCCAGCAACCAGCCATCCCAAACTTGCCAGTTATGTGGGCGCCATATTGGAAATGAATCCTCCAGTGCCCAGTCAATGTGTTCCAACTGATAATACTTAGAACAAAGACAAACTTGCCTTGCCAGCCCTGCCCATATTACAAATTTATGAATAGTGTAAATGATTGCTGTAGTTTGGAGTGGATTGCAACCATTGTTTTACTCCTACCTAATCAAGCTTTTGATATACAATCTTAAAATACTGCAAATTATTGCAAAAGTGACATTTTCAACTTCTGCAGTGCCTCTCCACCTCAGTGCTTTCCAAAGTAGGATCTATTAAGTGAAAGAGCCAAAATAAGGGCACCAAGTCTGATACAAGGCCTCGATAATCCACAAACTGGATAATCGATCTTATGTCATGGAGATATAAGGTATAATTATCCTGAAAGTTGGTGTGTGAAGAATTAACAGCAGACATTACAGCACTGCACATGCTTCAGAGAGCATACATTTTCTGGGAAGGCTTAGAATCAAAGTTGTATTCTTCAAGTTGCCAAACTACCTCCTAGAATCAGCACGGTAGACGCCAGTCATTGAAATTCAAGCTATCGATAGGCTAAAGTCTTAACTATTACCAGATCACAGAGCTAAAGCTTTGATTCATGTAAAATATACTAAACCATGGTGCATGCCAGACATCAAGCTGCATGTTCCCCTAGTTATCTTTGGTATGTAATTTTCTTAGGGTGTTCTATCAGCTCACAAAATCTTTGCTTGCAGGGAGAAATGTTCTCCTTTTTGCCTTGACATTTTTCTTGCATAAACCTGAAAATATAGGTACAGCATAAATATTTTCCAAACCAAGATTATTCTATTTTTCAATTTGGAAATAAAGTTTTGTTTTGACAGAAACTTGACTCGTCATGACTACCATTCTGTCATCCAGGAACATTTGCTCATTATTTTTCAAATAGTAATGATCACAAATGACTAAATGACTTCAAAACAGAAATTCCTTTTAGAAAATGTCATCCTAAGAAATACTCAAATTTCAAAATAAGGTACTCAGGATGGTCTATTATTTCCTTCAAGACACTAGGTGGAGAAAACAAACTTAGTTACCAAAGGGGAAAGGAGGGGAAGGGATTAATTAGGAGTATGGGATTAACAATCATGTACTACTATATATAAAATAGATAACCAACAAGGATCTACTATGCAGCACAGAGCACTATACTTAATGTTTTGTAATAACCTATAAGAGGAAAGGATCTGAAAAAAATAGCTATATATGTACACATAACTGAATCACTTTGTTGTACACCTAAACCTAACACAATAGTTAAATCATCTATATTTCAATTTAAAAAAAGAAAAAGATAGGGAAAAAAGGCATTTAAAGAAAAGATACTAGGTAGGGAAGGGTTAGCAGTGACACCAGAAAAAGTAGTAGTAATAAAAAAGTTAATGATTTATCCACAGATGTAACAAGTAAATATCTAAAAGGTATATATATTAATTTTAAAATAACTCACATACAAACTCATTGAGTATTTTCAAATAAAGGCAATAATTAATATATAAAAGGCTACATATTGAAAGTGATTATATTTATGAATTCCCATAAGCCAATTGGGCTTCCCAGGAGGCTCAGTGGTAAAGAATTCACCTGCCAATGCAGAAGACACGGAGACAAGGGTTCAATCCCTGAATCTGGAAGATGCCCTGGAGTAGGAAATGGCAACCCACTCCATTATTCTTGCCCGGAAAATTCTATGGGTAGTGGAGCCTGGTGGGCTACAGTTCATGGGGTCACAAAGAGTTGGACACGACTGAATGAGCACACACATCAGCCAATTACACTTTATTCCTAAGAACATATACAAAACCCTCAAAGTCTGAGGGTTTAACCACTTCTGACCCTAGTAGTCTAAAGACCAGCAAGTACTAATAAAAAAACATGACTTAATACACAAAATCTCTGGGAATTAATAAAATAGTGAAAGTTACTACGGTCCCATCTACATTATTTTTTGAATCCTTATCTAGGGACTATGCATATTTTTAAAAATGATGCCCAACTTCTATCTAATTTTCCTCAAGTTTTCATGAACTATGCAACTTTAATTGATTCTATATTACAAATTGCTTTAGCTATTTTTTAAAGATCCCCATGTTCAAAACAATAATATTTGAGAATATATGACTCAGCACCTTTCATGATGGGGCAGCTGGAAAAATAAAAGATGATTGATGAAGTGTTGAAGTCCATTTAAGTCATGGGTAAATATGTGACCTCTTGGGATAAGTGGCATTACCACCTTTCTCATATGTATGCAGAGTCACAAGTACACATGTTAGCAACTAACAACATATGTAAAAAGAAAAAAAAAAAGAATGAATGTCCTTTGGGTGTTATTAAGAAAAGAAAGTCCATTAAATCATAAAGCATAAAATAATTAAATCTATAATTTTCAAACTTGTAAGATATAATTCTAGCTAATATTATTTAAAGTGAAAATTAATTGGAGAAGTCATTTATCAAAGACAGATTTTGAATGTGTATCAAAATGTATGTAAATACATAATATATATCAGATACAAAAGCATATACACATGCTTACTTTAAAAATAGATCAGGTGGAGAGGGAGGTGGGAGGGGGGATCGGGATGGGGAATACATGTAAATCCATGGCTGATTCATGTCAATGTATGACAAAAACCACTACAATAGTGTAAAGTAATTAGCCTCCAGCTAATAAAAATAAATGGAAAAAAAATAGTTTTAATGAAAATAAAATCAGTGATGCCACTTATAATTGTTAATTGTTTAGTTTCTTGTTTATTTTTTCATAACTTGGTTATCTAGTTGATTTTTATTTTCCTTGATATAATTCACTAGAGTCAAATTTTACTACTCTGTAATTTCCCTTCTTAAAAACAATGCTAGCTCAGTTTTGTTCCTTTGTAGACCTGCAGTTTCTGAGCATTTCATATTCCCAATACATTATTCTCTGAACAAAGCCCACAGCAACTAAGACTGTAATAGAGCATGTCATCAACAGAAACTTGACCATGTGAAATGTGGGCAAAATAATATAGGCCTTGGAATCAGAAAGAACAGAATTGAATTCCAGTTTTCCCTCTATTAGCTGTGAGATCTTGAGAATATTTAATCTCTAATCACTTCTTCTTCATCTCTAAAATAAGCCCCAGACACCTACTTTGGAAGTTCTAAATATAATTAAATGGAATAAGTTTGCTTAAATGTCAACTTGGAGCCCAGCACATAATGGTTGATGAATACACTTAATGGCTACCACTTTGATAAATACAGTATTAATACTATTCTAGTACTATTATTAACAATAGGCAGTATCATGTCAATCAAGAACACAGATTCTGAAGCCAGACTGCCTGTGTTCAAATCCTGGATCATCTACTAACTGTGCAACCTTGGGAAAGTTACTTTTTTAGTTTATAAAATGAGAACAACAATGATAAAACCTATCTTATAGATTTGATTTGAGGACTAAATGAATTAGCAAAAGAAAATTATGAAAATTATTACATGTTATTGCTGTTCAGTCACCAAGTCATGTGCAACTCTTTCTGACCCCATGGACTGCAGCAGGCCAGGCTCTTCTGTCCTGCACTATCTCCTGGAATTGCTCAAATTCATGTCCATTGAGTTGGTGATGTTATCCAACCATCTCATCTTCTGCCACCCCCTTCTTCTTTTGCCTCTCCTTCTCTTTTTGCCTTCAATCTTTCTGGCATCAGGGTCTTTTCCAATGAGCTGGCTCTTCCCATCAGGTGGCCAAACTATTGGAGCTTCAGCTTTAGCATCAGCCCTTCCAACGAATATTAAGGGCTGATTTCCTTTAGGGTTGACTGGTTTTATCTCCTTGTAATCCAAGAGACTCTTGAGAGTCTTCTCTAGCACCATAACTGAAAAGCTGAAGAAAACAATTCTTCGGCTCAGCCTTCTTTATGGTCCAGCTCCTACATCTGTATATGACTACTGGAAAAACCATAGCTTTGACTACACAGACCTTTGTCAGCAAAGTGATGTCTCTGCTTTTTCATATGCTGTCTAGGTTTGTCATAGCTATCCTTCTAAGGAGTAAGTGTCTTTTAATTTCATGGCAGCAGTCACCATCAGCAGTGATTTTGGAGCCCAAGGAAATGTTTATTACATATTAATCCTTAATAAGTGTTTTCTATTATTATTAACTAAGGGTATTTTAATTATCATATTGATCCTAAAGGAAATCAATCCTGTATATTCATTGGAAGGACTGGTGCTGAAGCTGAAACTCCAATACTTTGGCCATGTGATGCAAAGACTGACTCATTTGAAAAGACCCTGATGCTGGGAAAGATTGAAGGCAGGAGGAAAAGGGGGTAACAGCGACAGATAACAACAGATAACTTTGGACAATATATTTCTGTGGCTCAATTTTATTATGTGCAAAATGAATACAATGATAAACCTCAGAGGATTTGAGGTGTACACATACATATGACAAACCTAGCTGGTGTACTAAAAAGCAGAGTCATTACTTTGCCAACAAAGGTCCATATAGTCAAAACTATGGTTTTTTCAGTAGTTATGTATTGATGTAAGAGTCAGACCATAAAGAAGGCTGAGCGCTAAAGGATTGATACTTTTAAACTGTGGTGTTGGAAAAGAATCTTGAGAGTCCTTTGGACTGCAAGGAGATCCAACCAGTCAATCCTAAAGGAAATCAGTCCTGAATATTCATTGGAAGGACTGATGCTTAAGCTGAAACTCCAACACTTTGGCCACCTGATGCAAAGAGTGGACTCACTAGAAAAGACCCTCATGCTGGGAAATATTGAAGGCAGGAGGTGAAGGGGACGATAGAGAATGAGATGGTTGGATGACATCACCGACTCAATGGACATGAGTTTGGGCAAGTTCCATGAGATGGTGAAGGACTGGGAAGTCTGGCATGTTGCAGGCCATGGGGTCATAAAGAGTTGGACACAAAAGAGTGACTGAACAACAAAATACATATATATGCATACCTAAAGGTATACACATATATACATATATATTGAGATATGTATGTATATTCTATATGTCATATACCTATATATCCTGGACAACTCCTGGCAATAAGAGGTATTATACAAATGTTAGCTAATATTCTGAAAATAAAGACATAACATTTATCAGTAAAAATATTATTAAAACCATAATTATATATCAAACCCCTAACACAAACTTAAAAATTAATTAGCTAATTAACGATAATTATAGCAATAAAGTAAATAATTTGACTTGTCATTCCCTCAAGCAGGACCTTAGCTTCCATATTTTTATCCACAGGGAAATGCGTTAGAAATTAAAATATGGATTTATGTCCAAATAATTCCTTGCTCAGTAGCAAATCTTTCCCCAGACTCTTGACAGGTATTAATTAAGAGCACAGGACAAAAATGATTTCTTTAGACTTAGTCCATGTTTAGATTCTGGTTGAGTAGGGTGCTGACAATTTAATCCTCCTCTGCAGGTTGTATGGAAATCCAGAGCAAACTTTAGGATTAGAAAGCCAGATTAACTGATTGTCTGTGCTAACCACAAACCCCTGTCCTCAGGGAACATTTGTCTCCTGGTTGTGAGAAATACCATATGCTTAAATAGCCATTAGCAGAAGAAATATCCCATCAGATTTTATTAACCCTGTAAGATTCTGAAAGGCCTTTCTTAATATCAATGAAAACCAGAAAATCAATGATGAAAATCACAATGATGAAAATAAATGTGCCAGTCTTTATGACACAACTCTGAACCAGAAAGTAAAGAATAAGTAGGTAAAAACCTTAATCCTGAAAGTCAAATCAAAATGCTCATTCCAGTGGGATGGAATGCTGGAAGCCAACCACCATGCCTGGACTCCCCTGCTGAATTCAGTCTGAGAAGTCCACGCACTCAAACCTGGAAATGGGTAAGTTTCTTCCATTGCTTTCTGTGAGTAAAATACATGTTTAATCTTTCTTTCTTTGGCTTCTTAACTTTTCACCTGGAGGAAATCTAAGTTGTTTCAGAAACAGTTATTTCTGGTAACAAGAACCTAAAATAGACCTACTCAGAATTTCTGGAGTATTGTTACTATCTGGAGCATAGATGATACTTGTGGGCACTTTTAAATATGTGTTCCTCCTTTTACATGTGAGCCAGAGTCTATCATGTAATTGCTTTACTTTAGCAATTGCTAAATGCATAATATTTGCTGCCCAGATCTAAGGCTTTTATGTTTTACTCTATAATGTAAATTATTATAATAACATAAATTTCTTAAGCCTAATACATAATCATCAAAAAGAATGTACTGCAACTACTAAATATCTCAATGTATCTCTTTCAAAACTAATTTAATTACTTTATTTTTAACCACTTGATAAATTTCCTGATTTAATTTTGATCTAAAAAGTTCTCTTCAAGCATACTAAACTAAATACGTGCTTGAAGATTTCTGTTTTGAAATAAAGTTTTCTAGGAATTTTTAAAATGCTGAATAATGATGGAAGATATAAAATGAAAACATCTTAGCCTAAGGCACTAAGAAACCAAAATGACTTCTCTTATGTTTCCCTACAATACAATCAGATATCATCATGTCCAAAAGCATCAGCAAAAATTCTCAGTTATAATGAAGAAGGAATTCATAGGGCCTGGACTTCATCTCAGGCCTGTCCGTGCTGGTCGTGCTCGGCTGCCTCTCCAGTGGACTCTGAACTCTCTGCTTAGTGCCTGTGGGAACGATAATGGAAGGATAAGACCCCCTCCAGACAGGGGAATCTTGAAGATCACATCCAGGTTACTCATCACCTAAGAGAAAACAGACACTAATCACCCCTGCCTCCGGACACTATCTATCAGAATGTAAGCACAGGCTTATCGGTTATTAACTATTTGGAATGTAACTGCGGGCTTATTGATTATTGACTGTTTGGACACATACACATGGGGTAGGTGGTGGGTTTGGACACGTACACATGGGGTATAAAAGATTTTCACAAATGCTGGACGGGGTCCTTGGCTAAGAGGAGACTCTGCCTTGGGCCCGCCGGCGTAATAAACTGCACTCCACTATCTGCATTGTCCTTCTGAGTGAGTCTGTTTCCCGGAAAGCGTGGCTATAACAATAATATTTTAAAAGCAAAACTGTCCCAAATTCAGATATCATAATAGTGATAGTTCAGACAGATAGGTGAGAGGCAGATGAAGAGAATAGACAGAGGATAGATAGATAAAGTGATGGTTAACTAGATTTACTGACAAGAAGTTGCACCACAGAACAGACTCTCAGGAACTGTTTTCAGGCCAGGCCTTCTTCAACCCATTGGAACTTTCCAGGTCACCCTTATATGTGCAAAAATGGGCACAGAGAAGGCTTCCTCATAATATCCCTGGGTTTCTAGCAGGGTTACAAATACCAAGATGATACAAATTGGCTCTGGGTTTTCCAATTCATGTTAGTTCACATTTCTATATGGGAAATAGTAAGTGATAAGAGACAGAAATAGTCCCTTTTAAAAACCTAGTTTTCCCATTGAAATTATTTGAATGAAGCTGAAGAACCAGCTTGTGTTGAGCATCCAGGTTAGCATTAAATCTGGAAAAACACTGGTAAGATTTGGAGTCTGATTCCAGGTACCCAAAGAAGAAGAGCCCAGGCCAACAATGAGTGATCTGAGTATAGAAGCTGGCCATGAGAAACCAGGCAAGGAAGAAAATTCTGCATATGGGGAGCCTGAAAGTATCATATCTGGGCATTTTTGCAAATCTCAAAATACAAGATATTTGCCCAGGGGCCCTGTAAGGCCAAGGAGAACTATGTGCTCAGTCATGTCCATTTCTTTTTTGACCCCATAGACTGTAGCCCACCAGGCTTCTCTGTCCATGGATTTCCCAGGCAAGAATACTGGAGTGGGTTGCCATTTCCTCTTCCAGGGGATCTTCCTGACCCAGGGATCGAACCTGAGTCTCCTGCGTTGGCAGGCAGATTCTTTACCACTAGTGCCACTCGGGAAAACTTTGCTGCTCAATAAAGTGAAGTCAGTTCTTAGGGCAAGAGGGCAGGAGAAGCAGAAAATAGTCATTGTTACTTCACAATCACAGAAACCTATCAGTTGCCATTGTAATACGAGTTTTCTTATGTGGAATTTCAAGAAAACTGAGAGTAGAAATTACTCGTTTGTATGCAGGGCTAGGACTTGCCCCTCTGTGATTCTACTGCATCACATGCATCTGGCATAGGATTTAGAGTTTTATGCAGGAGGAATGTTCTGTTTTCAAGAAATGATCCCTCACTTTTATATAGCACTTTAGAGTTTATAAAGATCGTTTACATTCATGATTATATGTTGTGGTAGATAGCAGTTTTAACAATAGCCCTAAGATGATTGGATTGCAAATGGAAGAAAATCCAACTCAAGTAAATAGAAAGTTATTTAATTATGCCAGAAACAGGGAGTTTCTAATTTCAGGCAAAGGTGGCTTCAAGTGCTAAATAATGGCACCAGGATATAGTCCCTCTATCTCTCTGTCTCTGTGTCTTGTTTCTCTTTTCTCTCCACTGTGTTTACTCTCAGTTATCTTCTCCCTGTGTGATAGCAAGCAGGGTCACCAATAGTGTGGGCGACCAACCTTCCTACTTAGTAAACCTACCTCGGAAGTAGAGAGCTACAGTAAGAGTCCAAGGTGTGGTCAGGCCAGGGTTGTGAATCCATCCCCAACCCATCTCTGTGGCCAGGGCTATGTGGATTTCCTGTTGGTCAAGAGTGGAGGTCAGCTCCACCCAACCCACAGGGACTGAAAATGAGAAAGACTTGACCCCTGAAAAGCAAGAAGGGATGCTGGGCAGGCAGTAGAACAGATGTCCACTATAAAATTATAACGATCTTTTTCACACACGAAGTTAAGAGGCTTGATCAATATTACACAGAAAACCTAGGTTTTTGACTGGCTAAGACGAAGCTTAATTCCAAACCCATTCACTAGCCTACTGCTAGTAAAGAAGTTAAATACCTGCTTCTCTGTCCTCTCTTGGAACTAGACATAGCTCCTCGCACTTCTGGTCAATACAGATGAGCTGAAGATTGCTGGACTCTTCCGGGGAAACATTTGTATTCTTGATACCAGGGGCAGGCAAAATAAGGGACATCTTGTCCCCTTCCTCCTGCCTTTACTGAAGAAATAATACCTGGAGGTGCAGCATCACAGACTCAGTTATGAAAAAAGGCATCAAGGCAACACACTTGCAACAGAATATAAATCTAGAAGAAAGCTGGGTTTTAGTAGCATCATCAAGGCACTCCTAACCCTGAATTGCCAGTCTAAACTTCTTGTGATAGATGACTTCATTGGCATTTTAGGCCACTTCTAGGTGAAATTCTGGGTTTTGTTTGTTTTTAGTAAAAGCATTCCTGATATATATTAACACCAATAGCTGATCTATAATTAGGAAACTGATACCTAGGGTCTCATAGAAAATGTGTCTTTTTTATATGTTAGAGACTTTAACTCTTTCAGAGTTCCAAGTTCTTGGATGAATTCTCACAGTAACTCCCATGGACTAACTGTATTATCTGCCTTAAATGCTTATTGTGAAGATGAAATTGCATTTTTTTAGAATGGCTTAAAAACCATAGAGATCTTTACAAAAGAAAAGTGGTCTTATTACAAGAACCATCTATAACTTCTTTCAATTTAAGAGGATATTAGAGAATATAAAAAAATCATTTGTGGCTACCTAAATTAAAAAATGTTTGATAACATCCAGAAATTCCTTGTTGTGATTTAATTCCAAGAATTTTAGATAGAATTTATATGCACCAGGAAATCATTAGTCACTTCAATTTTACCTCGGATATTTTTAAATGCTTTAATGTGAATAAGTATTTAAATAAAAACAAGAAAAAGGCACAGCAGAGTGACCAACCCTGTATTTCCCAGGAGTGTCCCAGTGTCAGCACCAAAAGTCTCATATCCTGGAAATCCTTAATTCCCTGTTGGTTGCTCCCACTTATGACCCTGCCAATTTTGTTATCTTTCGGTCTTTTCAGTTATGTTGACTTTCACTGTTTCTAATGTTAAAGGTCTAACAATTTCATTTACAGGCATATCTCCCTTTATTGTTTTTCATTTTATTACTCCTCACAGGCATTTCATTTTTAACAAATTGAAGGTCCATGGCAACTCTGCGTTGAGGAAGTCTGTTGGTGCCATTTTTCCAATAGCATTTGCTCATTTTGTCTCTCTGTTCATATTTCGGTAATTCTTGGAATATTTCAAATCCTCCACTATCAAAAAGGTTACAACTCACAGAGGGCACAACTCACAGGTAATACAGTTTTTAGCAATAAAACTATTTGTAATTAAGGTAGGTACATTGTTTTTTAAGACATAGTACTATTTCATACTTAATAGATTATAATTTAGTGTAAACATAACTTTTAAATGTGCTGAGAAACTTGCATTATTGAAAGATATTTGCATTAGTGTGGTGTCTGGAATTGAATCCTAATAATCTCTGTGGTATGTCTCTGTTCATTCACTCAACAAGCATTTGTGAGGCAGTTCATCAATACGGCAGGCTCCATGGAGCTCACATCCAAAGAGTTCATAATCCTGGTGGTGAGACTTGACCTCAACTATAATTGACTCACTATAATACCACTTCAGACTGACCCTAGCAAAGTTGTTTACTAACATCTACGGGCTTATATATCTTTTGAAAATATCTTGTTTTCTCCAGCAATAGGTGGCAAGTAGGAACTTTTTTTTTTTTTTTTATCCAGGTCAAAAATTGAAGACAAGTTGCAGACCAATCCTGCTGCAAATTCAAACATTTAAAAGCAAAGGGTCTTCAAAATAGTCATGCACTTAAAATAAAGAAAAGATTCAGTGAGGTCCTGCTATCTGCCCTAGCCACTCTGAGAAGCACTTGAACTGGAAGGTTTACTCTAAGAGAATCACATTTACATTCTAATGACAAGATTGGCTAACCTTTAAGTTAAATTATGCAGAACAGGCCTGACCAGAGTGGGGTGAAAAGACCAAACAGGCATTGAAAACTTTGACTCAACACTAAAGGTACAACACCCTGCTGAATTTGCCAGGTTCCAGTACTTCATTCACAAAGGGATAGCAAAGTCCATAAATCTTTTTCTAGCTAGCTATTTATCTTGGGAACCATTCATTTAAACAAAGGAAAAAAACAACAACACTATTTTGAGTATTCTCTATGCTAATGAACAAACCCTCTGCTGTGGCATTACAGTGATACTTGAACTCCTTGCCATAGATACCACTAGAGTATGGAATTCTTACTAAAGTCCTTCAAATCCAAACTAACAAGCACTAGGATATGAAATGAATTTAATGCAGACACACACAAGAGGCAGAGATGTAAACTCCTATGACATTTTGAAATATATTATCTTGCAACAAATATGAGAGATACCTAGAGGTTATTCTTTTAAAATATAGAGATAATATATGTATTACCAAACAAAATACTTGGGTGTCTCAAGGACTTGACAAGCTGACCTGTGAGTGAGGTCTTAAGAGATGAACAAAGAGTTTGCAAAATTAAGGGAGGAAAAGTGATTTTAGGCAGACGAGATAGCACTGTGCAAAAGTGTCTATAGGAAAGAGCTTGATACCGTGGGAAACAAGGACGTTTTAAACAAGTTAAGAATCTCAAGAATGGTATATTCTCATTCAGAAATGTACTGAAAAGAAGACTGGAGTAACCAAAATGGTGGCAGGATTTGGGGTCACACTAAGCGTTTTGGACCATCCATTCTAACTTCTGGGATGATAATGGAGTTTTTTAGATAGTAGAGTGATGTGTTGCTTAATTAGCAATGAGAAGAATGGATAGAAGAGGGAAGGGGGGTCAGGAAAACCAATGAAGAGCAAGGAATGATGTAGATTCGAACTTGGATCTTTCTCAAAATTTATTCATCTATTTAACATCCAGTTCAGTTCAGTTCAATCACTTAGTCATGTCCAACTCTTTGCAACCCCATGGACTGCAACACACCAGCCTTCCCTGTCCATCACCAACTCCTGGAGCTTACTCAAACTCATGTCCATTGAGTCGGTGATGCCATCCAACCAATCTCATCCTCTGTTGTCTCTTCTCCTCCTGCCTTCAATCTTTCCCAGCATCAGGGTCTTTTCAATTGAGTCAGTTCTTCACATCAGGAGGCCAAAGTATTGGAGTTTCAGCTTCAGCATCAGTCCTTCCAATGAATATTCAGGACTGATTTCCTTTAGGACTGACTGGTGGATCTCCTTGCAGTCCAAGGGACTCTGAAGAGTCTTCTCCAACACCACAGTTCAAAGCAACAATTCATCGGCGCTCAGCTTTCTTTATAGTTCAACCCTCACATCGATACATGACTACTGGAAAAACCATAGCTTTGACTAGATGGACCTTTGCTGGCAAAGTAATGCCTCTGCTTTTTAATATGCTGTCTAGGTTGGTCATAGCTTTCCTTCCAAGGAGTGTCTTTTCATTTCATGGTTGCAGTCACCATCTGCAGTGATACTGGAGACCAAAAAAATAAAGTTTCTCACTGTTTCCATTGTTTCCCCATCTATTTGCCATGAAGTGGCAAATTCAACACCCAACACAGTATTAATTGAGTCTATACTAGGCACCATGAGCCTATACTAGGAACCATGAGCTAGCTAGACACTGAGCCTATACTAGACAACATGAGCTAACTAAACACTCAAAAATGGTACTGGTAGAGTCAAAACCTCAGCTTTCACAAACGCAGTGACCACATCCCTGTTTGCATAAAACAGCTGTTTAGTATAACTGTAAATAAAAAACAATGCACTGTCAAAGTATCCCAGATTATATAATACATCCTATACTCATTCAACTCACAGAGATTCAGTTCTGGAAACCAGGAGAAAGCCATTACACAAATTATAAAGAGCACATTTAAACTAGTATAGTATGTTTAACAAGGATACGTGCTCTAGAAATGAAGTGGGAAAAGAACCTAGAGTGTGTGTGTGTGTGTGTGTGTGTGTGTGTAAATGTGAGAGAGAGAGAGAGAGAGAGAGAGTTTTAACAAGGTGAATGTGGACAGTGGCATTCAAAGGAGTGAGCCAGAGAGCAATCGGAGGGCAGAGTTCCAGGCATAGGGAACAGTTGTGCAAAGCCTCTGAACAGAAGCAGGCCTGATATGTTTGAGGAACAGGAGGCCTGCATGGCCAGATCACCATGAGGAAAGGGAAGGATAATAGGATAAGATCAGAGAACTAGTGAGAGAAAAGACTATTTCGGCCCTTGAACCAGACAAGAAATACAGACTCATGTAACTTTCGAATTAGAAAGCCCATCAGAGGCGCTCAGCTAATACCCACCAAGGAGATGATGAGAAATCTAAGAACCTTTGAATGAAGCTAGTTTATACTTACAGGGTTGTGTTTCTTTAATTGAATTGTTGTATGTCTTACTTTAAAAGTATTATATCTATGTTTCCCTTAATCAATAAAATGGCATCTTTTTAATTAAAATTTCAAGGTAATTAATTACCATGATTTCCCTGAAAATTCATATTTATGAAATACGCTTGGCCTTATCCATTATGAAAAAGGCCAATTTTGGCTGGGTGTATGTTCCACACGTAAGCCTCTAGAAGGGGGTGAATCTGCTAAGTTGAGAAAGAAAGGTTTTGACAAGCAGTGCAGCCTGGAAAGAGAAAGCAGCCACCAGGCTCAACACTTTTTGGGAACTGGTTGTAAAGCACAGATCACATGACAGCCTTGAGCTCAGTATTGCTGATCACCTCTTGTCATATTACTGATCAACACCCTGTGTCTCAAAAGACCTTTTAGTCAACTTCCCATTTCACAAAAGCACCCCTTTCAAAAACTCCACACTGCAAATATTTTCTTAGTAATCTCATATGTTGTACAGGTATCTCCTGCCCCTCACTGGGCCTGAAATGCAATTTGTGGCTGAATGAGGCAGCCAGAGACCCCTCTGAATTGCATTTTCACTAATAATCTTTCTCTGCTCTTCTCCCTTCCCACTTCATTCTGCAGAGCCTAGCTATGTGGGGCTATGCCCTTTCGATCCGAGGTTTCCACTGTGACCCTCACTAGTGCGGATGAAGATACAGTTATCAAAGCTAATGAGAGGTTTGAAAAGACTGAAATCCACTTCCAGTTGCAGGGCCAATTAATGCCAAGTTTACATATTCATTCTAAGTAATTTGACAATCTAGACTTTCCGCTTGTCTTTTCTCTCCTCTGTTTTCATCCCAGCTGTAGAGAGCAGCAGGATTTGCATCTTGCCTGGATCTGCTTGTTCCTTTGCTTAGGCTGTCTTTCTGCCCATTCTCTGGGGAGCTTCTCATTCACTGTTTAACAGGCCAGCTCTTCCACACATGTACCCGAGCCCCTGCAACCGTTGTTATTGTCTTTCTCTATCCTCACAGTCCACATTACACATCTATGATAGAATTTGCCATATGTTACATATTTTTATTTTTAATTATGGTAAAATGTAAAACATAAAGTTTACCAGCTTGACCATTTTTAAGGGTACAGTTTAATCGTGTTACATATTAACACAATGCATTCACATATATTCATGCCCAAGAATTAATGCTTTCAAATTGTAGTGCTGGAGAAGACTCTTGAGAGTCCCTTGAACATCGAGGAGATCAAACCAATGAATTCGAAGGGAAATCACCCCTTAATATTCACTGGAAGGACTGATGCTGAAGCTGAAGCTCCAATACTTTGGCCACCTGATGCAAAGAGCTGACTCATTTGAAAAGACCCTGATGCTGGGAAAGATTGAAGGCCAAAGGAGAAGAGGGCAGCATAGTAGAGATGGTTAGATCGCATCACCGACTCAATGGACATGAATTTGGGCAAACTCTGGGAGATAGTGGAGGACAGAGGAGCCTGGCATGCCACAGCGCACGGGGGCGCAAGGATTCGGACACGACTTAGCCACTGAACAACAACACATTCACACTGTTGTGCGACAAATCTTCAGAACTTTTTCATTTTGCAAAATTAAAATTATACACCCACTAAACAATTCTCCCAATTTCCCCTCACCCACCCAGCAATAACCATTCTACTTCTTGTTTCTTCAAATTTGACTAGCTCAGATACTTCATATAAGTCGAATAATGTAGTACTTGTCTTTTTCTAACTGGCTTATTCACTTAGCATAATATTCTCAAGGTCCATACAAATGGCAGCATGTGTCAGAATTTCATTCTTCTTTAATATTTCATTTATGTATATGTATGTAATATTTTGTTTATTATTCATCCATCAATGAACACTTAGGTGGCTTCTACCTTTTGGCTGTTATATGATGCTGTGATGAAACATGAGTATACAAATATCTCTTTGAGACCTTGCTTTCAATTCTTTTGGAAAAACATCCAAAATTGGAATTTCTGTATCACACGGATCCAATTTTTTGAGGAACTACCATATTGTTTTCCATAGTGACTACACCTTTTACATTCCCATCAATAGCACACAAGGATTCCAGTTTTCTGACATCTTTACCAATGCTTTCATTCTCTGGCTTTTCTGACGGTAACCATCCTCATGGGTGTACAGTGACTGTCATGTACTATTTTAATTATCTGTTGTCTAGCACTGACTTCCTTCCAAGAGAGAGAGCTAAGTCTTTTCATCTGTATGTTGCTAATGTCTAATCATGAGTCTAAAACATAGTATGTCCTTTAAAAAAGAGTCCATTCAAAGAATAAATGTTATAAAACCTCAGATAAGCCTTAGGCTTCTTTAGCAACAGAAGGGCAGGTGACTCGCCACACCCTTTCCTCCAGTGGGTCAAGGAGTAGAGAGTTCATTGCTGGAAGCTGCAGTTGCAATGGTAAGAAAACAAGAGTTGGCAAACTAGTTCCATGTCCCTTTAATTAGAAAAAATGGCAGATTGGGATGACAGTAAGAAGCTGACTCAAGACTGAGAGACAGCCCTGTGCATTTTTAATGCGAAGAAAATCCGATCTGCCCATGGTCTTCAGTCCCTAAACTGGCAGTGTTCACCATCTCTACTCCCCTGAGGAACACTTGAGAAACACATATGAGTGTAAGTGTGTGTGTGTATGTGTGTGTGTGTGTGTGTGTGTATGCTCAGTCATGTCCAACTCTTTGCAACCCCATGGACTGTAGCCCGCCAGGATCCTCAGTCCATGGGATTCTTCAGGCAAGAATACTGGAGTGGGTTGCCATTTCCTATTCCAAGTTATCGTCCTGTCCCAGGGGTCGAACCTGTATCTCCTGCATTGGTCAGCGGATTCTTTACCCCTGGCCACCTGGGAAGTTCCTGGCCATGGGGGTCACTGGTTACCTAGGAAGGGGGTTTTCTGTGTTCCTGGCCCCCTCTGTCAATACATAGAGAGATTCTATGCAGGTACTTCTAATTAGGTTTTAGGATTCAAACAATCCTGGAACACAGCCCACTGGTGAACTGGAGAATGCCATAGAGTTTATCATAATTTTACACATGGCAAAACCAAGATTCTTCATGAATATAAACAATGGCACAAGATCAAAGATCATATCCCAAAGGTCCTAATTCTGCTCTTTGTGGAACTTGGCCTTGTGAACTTTACCAGCAATTTAAAGATGCATTTTGCATATTTCATTGTCAAGCTGTTAATATATTCCTTTCCCTGTCGCTCGGTTTTTCTAAGAGAGCCCAATCCCTTGCTTTATGTTCCTTCTGTTACTTCTTATTAAAGAATCGGTAGTTTTCTGTTGCCCAACATTTCACACTTTCAAAGCACAGGCCTTCCTAGGTAGTATATTCCTTAAATAATTACAGGTCTCTTTTAAAATAAACTCTTCCCAACTTATTACCAGTCTATATTTTTACTGGCTTTTGATTCTGCCTTTAGAGTTGTTTCAGCAATGCTAATTATAAAGAAAAAGATAAGGTCAAATTGTTTTTTTTCCCCATTCATAGCAGCTCAAAAAATGAATTGTAGCATTCTTCTTTCTTATTTGTACAGGTATTGATGTGTTCATTGTGGCAACATCTTCACAGATAATAAAAACGACATCCTTTTTGTAAATGTGCTAATTATCTCTTCTTGATCAAGAAAAAAACATTGAATTAGCTTCCAGCTACAGAGTTTCATTTACATCCATATTTCATGCTGGCAAGGAGCCTGGAGTATTTTGTGCTACTTCGTACTTTGGCTAGGAAATAAAAATATTCTGGAAAATCATTATTAAGAAATGCTTAAAATAACCAATGTATACTATTGGTGGTGCGAGATCACCACCTGTTAGGCTATAATACTGATGTAAATGCAAAGAAATTGTGAGGAAACTAAACAACAAACAGGATGAACGGTTCGCAACATCCAACTTAAGCCATGAGGATTAATTCAGTCAACTTTGAACATGCAGAAATAACTCTGCTATTAAATAACTATTTGCACCAGGAAGAAGCAACCTGCATATTTTTAAGACATAAAAGCTATATCATCCCCTGGCAACAGAAGAGGCCAACATATTCATGATGGTTCATTCATTTATTTCTTTTCACTTATTCAGCCTCAAGACCAAAATTGTTTGTGATTGCAGATTAGGCTTCCCAAACTGTTACCTTTGATTATAGTTCTTTGTTATTTTCTGAAAGCCTATTTAGTTGTGAAATTGGATGTAAAATCATATTCTTGGCAGAAAAAAAAATCCTGATCCTTAACCTTAATTTACATATTTGAACCTCAAAGAAATTAGTACGATTTATGTTTATAAAATAATACCTTCAGTACCATGAAATGTTACAATGTGAAACCCAGAATTATTCACTATCAAAAGAGAGAAAATGAGAGAGAAATAGAACTTTTCTTTTTTGTTTTAGTGGGAACCAGATTTTTAATTCCAACCAAAAGACATTTTCTAATAAACAGATAAAACTGGCTTGCCCTTAATTCTAATGCATAGAAGTCATAAGCTAAGTAATCCACATAGTTCTCATTCTCTTTCTATCCCAATCTTAACAGTGCAGACATACTGACTTCCATAAAATGTTGGTGAGCTATTTAATAGGAGCCCAGTGCAAGACCAGAGGTTGTTTAGCCCGTTTCTCCAGGTTGGTCTGGATATCGGTGCTCCCAGGTTAAACAATAATGAAATGGCTTCCCAGGGGCTCAGTGGTAAAAGATCCACCTGCCAATGCAGGAGGCACAGTTTCCACCCCTGGATTGGGAAGATCCCCTGGAGAAGGAAATGGCAACCCACTCCAGTATTCTTGCCTGGAGAATCCCATGGACAGAGACTGGTGGGCTACAGTCCATGTAGTCACAAAGACTTAGACACAACTGAGCAACTAAACAACAACAAATGTAAAAGTAAGATATGGAGCTAGAATGAAAATTTAAATCTTTTGCTTCTCAGTCCAGAGTTCTTTTTACCAGAATACTATAGCTCTATGACTTTCGGACCAGGCTTTTACCTTTTCAGATTCTCTGTGTCATTATTAAATTTAATGTTTTAACACTACCCAAGCCTGCTCATTGAGCTGTTTTGACACAACACATTCACATAACCATACAATATAAAATATACATATAAGATATTCTGCCCTTGAAAAATAATCAAAATTGAAACATCAAAACATTGAATGTGTCACTCATACGAACTACTCTGTCACCTGATAATAGTAATAACTTATGAAAACCTCCAGAGAAGAAAAGTGACAGACTCATTGATGTGCCTTTCCGGATGCATGCACTTGGCTTGTGTTCTGGCAGTGGAATCTCTGACAAGAATTTGTGACGGTGCCTTGATTCTAGAGCCAGTCACTGCTGCCAGTATAAACCAGAGGCACGTCCTCAGTGGGCCGCACCCCTGCCCTCATATCAACCATGAACTATACCTGATAACACCTGCCTGATACCTACGCCAGCCATCTCTTCCTTCCCCCGTCAGGGTTTCCAGTTGATACTAAAATGCAAGATGCCACAGAACTTTCTCAACATCCGTATATCTGGAACCCAAAAGTGAGGGAGAGGATGCCCCATGAGATGAAATTTGACCAATGGAAGACAGCTACAAGCAGGTAAGTTCTGGGGCTTTCTGCTCTTTGCATGGACTGTTCAGAGAGGCAGCCCCTCTTGCAGCTTTGCTGATGACATTCTGTGTGACATGTGACCAACTCAGTAACAACCCCGTTATGTTTTTATTCCCTCTTTCCCAGTCTGACTCACCTTTCCCCTAATGTTTACTTCCTTGGGTTGCACTCATACTAAACCATAGCCCCTAATATTTGTCTCAAGCACTATTTTCTAAGAAACCTAGGCAGAGACACTATCTAATTAGGAATTAGAAAAAAGATTAATTGCAAATGAAGGGTCCAGTTGAATATAGAAATTATGAATGTACCTTTAGTCAGTAAGTAGAGTTATATGATGCTTTTTCCCAGCACCCCAGGAATAAAAGTAGAGAAAATAAACAATTAGGTTCATTTGTTTATTTAACCAATTGGTTTCCCCTAAATGTGACTACCATTAGGGATTCCAAAATATAAAAAAATCCATTGGGTTCTATTTGTTGCTTCTTTAGAAATTAACTTTATATGGTGAAATTAAAGTTGACATAATTCAAGACACAGGTGAAATAGTATTTGTGAAGAGTCAAGAGGGAAGTAAAGAATACATTAGAAGACAAAGATGGGTGAGAAAAATTGAAGGTACAGATGAGATCAGAGAACAAGCCAGTCAGGAGGGGGAATACAGGCAGCAAAAGGCAGTGGAAAAAAATGTCAGGACATATTTCAGATATTAAGCCGCTCTGTGTGACAGCAAGTCCAGAGTATAATCCTAAGAGAGAGTGGTGCTTACAGAGCATGAACGAAGATTGTAAAATGAGATGAATCCAAAGAACTGAGGCAGAAATGCTGGGTGTTTCATCAATGTGAACTGAAAGCATGTAAGATAAACCAGAAGATGATGCGTCCCACCTAAGTCTTTATTCTTCCCTAAATTTGGCATCATCAACTTGATGGACATGAATTTAAGAAAACTCTGGGAGACAGTGAAGGCCAGGGGAGCCTGGCGAGCTGGTGTTCATGGGGTTGCAAAGAGTCAGACACAACTGAGCCGCTGAACAACAACAAATTTGGCTAAGATAGGAAGAAGCTGCAATTAAGAGGGGAAGATGCTGAGCTCATCAACTGCTCAATTAAAATAACCATCAGTCCAATAAGGGATGAAAAAGATTTCACAGGTCTTTTCTGGATATAAATATCTTTACCATCACCATGCTGCTAAGCCAGTTCCTGTGGTGAGAAGTGATACAAATAGGAAAAATAGCAGGCAGGAGTGAGAGAAAGGAAGGAAGAAATCATTGGGAAACAGAATAGGAAGTTCACCTGAACACAATACACATAAGAACTATGGTGGGGAGATGAATCAGTGTGGGAGGATGCAGGGGGGGGCTGTAGAAATGCTGTGTCCACAGGTGATGAGAAATGTAGATGATGAAACCTCCTATTACGGAAATGGGTGGGGTTTCCCATTCTCTGACTAAATCACACCAGGAATTCAGTACAATGCAGGGTTAACGTTACTGCTTTTTTTAATTACTCCATTTCCTTCTGTAAGCAATGCCAAATGCCTCAAACTGAGAGATATTCAACCTTATTAGAAGATTCTAGAGTGCTCATAATTATAACCTTGCTGTGGCTTACCTCAGGGCCACACAGCCTGTCCTACTCCTAAGAGTCTCCCAGCATCACCTGTACCGCCACCTAGGAGAGCTGCTGATGAAAAGTCCTTGCAAAGATCCCGAATGGAGAAGAGAGGCAGAGACCATCTGAACCTGTCTCTGGACACAGCAGGCAAATATGCAGGCATGTAGAAAACAGGAGGTTTTCGTGGTGGCCTCCAGGTGAGCTTGTAAAAATCACTTTCCTGAATGTTGGAGAAAAAATACGATGATCGGCATTCCTGTCCTGAGCCTGTGACTCCTTGGTTCTCTAAAAACTTAGGGTGATCCAAGAGTTCATATACATTGCCCTGGCCTTCACTTTCCCAGCATCTCATGAAGTTTGAAAGCATTAAATTCCCTGAATTAAATACCATCCTGTTTGAAAAGCCTGGAGCAATTTCTGGTTTTTGAACAGAACCCTAGCCCCCTAACTGACAGCTTTTTTTTTTTTTTTCCTTCTCTGTAATACCCATCTTAACATGGAAATTGGTTATTTTTTAGTGCAACAGTAAGTTTTTAAGACTTTATTTTTTCATAAGCTATAGGTTTTCTTTTACTACTTCCAATGAAAGTGTCAGAGTAAACATAAAAATATCTCTGAAATATTATAAAGTTCATATTATTAGACCTTATCAATATGGTACTCTTGCTATTACAAAATGAAATGAATTAGTAATATATTTGTTTCCTTGGAGTAAATCCAACTTTATAAGTTTTGAACCTGATTTTTTTCCATGTGTAACTTAATAGAAGCCATAAAATTCCAGAACAGTTTGCTCCATAGCAGGTGAAAGGAAAGAATTTAATAACTGCTCAGGCATAAAAGAAATACTTTCCACCTCTTTTTAAGGAACACTGTTGGATTCAGGAAATAACTACTTAGTCATTTGATTATGGCTATAGTAGAAACTGTTAATTAATATTATAATATTTTTTGTAATTTAAGGCATAATTTTAATTCACTTTCATTACTTAAGTGGAAAATTGCCAAATTATCCTTTAAATAACTTTTTACCTTTCTATTACAAAAATGTTTTTATCATTATTATAATTTCTGATGTTTAAGAAGGAAGAGCAATAGTTTATAAGAGTTTATAATTTCATAAGCATTTTTAAAGCTACAGAGCAGACAAATCAGTTTACCCAATTAAACAAGTACAGAGAAAGATGTGACTCATACACACATAAAGATCCCATGGACGGCAGCCCACCAGGCTAACAGTAATAAACATTCCACTTTTCTATGAACAAAGTTGGCACAATGGGAGTCGGGGGAACTGAGATAACCCACAGTTCCATGAGAATCTAGAGATGGGGCAGATAAGAAGAAGCACACTGACCTGCCATGGATGCAACGGCCTGGAAACTGTTGCAGCCAATTCTACGAACAATTTCAAGATTCTACACTGAGAAAAAGAGCGATTTTTGTGACTAGCTTTGTAGGAAAGTCTGTATTTGTGAAAGTCTAAAAATTATCTCAAGCTAAAATCAGAAAGAAAGGAAAAGAACTAAATCATATAAGCACAGACATTTGCAGAGAAGTTGCATCATTCCTCTGTGTGGCCACCTTTTCCATTTCAAAGAACAGTCACTGTGAAAGTACTGTCATATCCCTGCTACTAGAATCAATGAACCATCTTCAGAATGTAGAATGGACTACCAGATCAAGTGACCAAAATCAGATTACTGAGTTTGGGTGTCACTAAAGATTCTAGTGATCAAAAACTTAAGGGAAGCCTGAGGCAGAATGCTTTCTATTTTATTAATTCCATTATGAATCAAATTATATATTTTCCACACAGGTAATTTTAAACATCCAAGAATACACTACTGTGGCTAAAGAATCTGTAAAAGAATAAAAAAAATCCTGTCGAGGGAGAACAGTGGGATGACATTGTCATGCGAGTGTATGCTCCTTGGTTCTTGTCTCGTCACACCAAAGATTTGGAGTGACAGACATTAAAGCCGTCGGCGTGTCACAGCTCTCGGGTCTTGGACAGACCGTGTTATAGCTCTCAGGCCTCCAATAGACCGTGTTATAGCTCTTAAACAAATCAGTGTTACAGCTCTATTTTATTTAGATAATAGCAGGAAAATCCATCTTCGAGGCATGATAGCATGTCGACCCAAAGACGGGAAGAGAAGAGCACCCCAGTATGCGGGAGAGAGAGAGAGAGAGAGAGAGACCTTTGGCTCCTCTTTTTGTATGTTTTTTTCTTCCCCCTGGGCCTGCCCTATGCAAATTGGGCTTAGTCAGGAATGCTGTTCTACCTGAAGCCCTCACTCCTGTCCTCAGACCTTCCTTTGTTCTATTTTTGCGGGCTTTTCCCTTCCTTGTCTTTTAGCCACCGCCATTTTGGAAACCTGTTTTCTATTCTAACTACCTAACAGCATCATCAACTCAATGGACTTGAGTCTGAGCAAACTCCAGGAGATAGCGAAGGATGGGGAAACCTGGCATGCTGCGGTCCGTGGGGTCGCAAATGGTCAGACATGACTTAGCGACTGAACAACAAGTAGAAAAGAGAAAAAGCAATTAGAGAACATTACACAGATTCTTAGTGAGTTCAACCACATGAAAGGTATTCACTCTCCTAAATGATTAAAAGCATTAACTTAATAGCTACTATCAGGAAGATGGAAGAATTTTAAGAAACCCTATATCAAAGGATATGGGGATTTTTCTTCCCTTACCTCTGTTTAAATATGAACATAAGCCACAAAAAATATACAGAGTTTCATTTATTTATGTTTAATTTAATGATCTATTTTTTTGCACATGGGTTTTACCTTTAAGATTCCTATAAAGCTAGGAATTTTATCTTTTAATTGAATTATAGCTGGTTCAGTTGGTAAAAAATCTGCCTGCAATGTGGGAGTCCTAGGTTCAACCCCTGAGTTGGGAAGATCCACTGGAGAAGGGATAGGCTACCCACTCTAGTATTCTGGCCTGGAGAATTCCATGGACAGAGAAGCCTGGCAGACAAAAATGAGTTGGACATGATTGAGTAACTTTTACTTTCACTATAGCCAGCCCAGCACTCCATAACGATGGGTATTGAGAAAACATATTTGATGTGTGCATGTACACTCAGTCATATCCAACTCTTTGTGACCCCATGGACTATAGATTACAAGGTTCCTCTGTCCATGGGATTTCCCAGGCAAGAATATTGGAGTGGGTTGCCATTTCCTACTCAAGGGGATCTTCCTGACCCAGGGATCAAACCCATGTCTCTTGTGCCTCCTGCACTGGCAGGCGGATTCTTTACCACTTGTGCCATCTAGGAAATCCTATTATTTGATAGTAACCAATAATGGAGCTTCCCTGGTAGTTCAGACAGTAAAGAATCTGCCTGCAATTTAGGAGACCCATATTTGATCCCTGGGTCAGGAAGATACCCTGGAGGAGGGAATGGCAACCCACTCCACTGTTGCATGCCTTGGAGAATGCCAAGAGAATCCCATGAACAGAAGATTCCCTGAAGGAGGGAATTGCAACCCACTCCACTGCTGGATGCCTAGAGAATCCCATGGACAGAGGAGCCTGGCAGGCACAGTCCCTGGGGTCACAAAGAGTCGAACAGACTGAGAGACTAATCCTCTCACTTTCACTTTCAATAATATTGAAGTGAAGTGAACTCTCTCAATCGTGTCCGACTCTGCAACCCCATGGACTGTAGCCTACCAGGTTCCTCTGGACATATGATTTTCCAGACAAGCATACTGGAGGGGGTTGCCATTTCCTTCTCCAGGAGATCTTCCTGACCCAGGGATTGAAGCTGGATCTCCCACATTGTAGGCAGATGCTTTACCATCTGAGCCACCAGTTTAACTTATGAGATTTATGGTAAGATTTAGCACTTTAGTCTCCCTTATCTTCAGCCCCCAGTTTTATAACCTAGCTTGACTTCTCTTCCTCAACACCTATTTCAACAAATGTTAAATAAATAGATGAAAGAATGAATAATGGAGTTTATATCTTCAAATCTCATCATATCCAGGCACCTCTCCTTGAAGACCACTATTTATTTCTACATTTAATCTGATGTCCTAAAATAATTTTTACTCCAGTACCTAAGGATATTATACAGAAGTCCACTATCTATCAAAAGATACATTATACTTCTCTGCTGTATCTTATTCTAACTATACCTAAGGTTAGACCAACTCAAGACATCACAGCACACTCCATTGCATAATTTTTCATCTTATTAGTTTATAGTAAATCACAAAGCCATGGTGGGATTTTTTTCCTCACAACTTCTAGATCTGAAGTATAAAAAATTATGATTCTACTACATGAAATTATACTAATACCTTCTATTGTTAGTTCAACTAGCCTTTCCTCAGAAAGATTGACAATAAGTTGAGTGCACCTCTTTTGTATTCTATGTTTAACTACCAAAACTGCTCAGCTTTCTGTATCTAAAACTCTTATTAGATGCTATTCCATTTTGATTAGATTCTTCCATTCCAGTGGACTGCATTAATTTAGACTATGAAATAGTTACTATCTGAAAGATACAGATAAGAGAAAATACACCATTAACCTCTTTAAACTAGCATAACAAATAGGCCATATTTCTAGACTGACAGAGCAAGTAAAAGACTTCAAAGACAGATATGGAAAGGCAAAGTCAGACAATAAATACTTACAAATGGTATTTACGAATCATTCAAAAATATCCTTCGCACTAAATAAGTCACAGGATATAGTTTTGTTCTAAAACCAATCTAAGACAAGGTCATGAAGTCCATATAAAAGTGTTGCACCAAATCACCATGATTCACCACACATCTTTAGAAGGCTGAGAATGAAAATGATAAAGAGAATTAATTCCTGATTTACATATTCTGCTAATAAAGTGGCAAGGTCTTATGGAACAAACACAACAGCTGCAAATTATGTAATTATGTATCTGTATGCAAATTTGCAGACATCACATAAATGCTGGAACACTATTTGCAATGCTAATTAGGTGGTTTTTATTGCTGCTGCATAATTCCTACATGTGATTTGGTTCCAGATGTCATTGTAGCTTGTGAAACCTTTATTGTCAGGTTAGCTGAGGTAGCACACATTAACACTACTAATAAAAACTCTATTTGTAATTAAATTACTTGCAGTGACTCAGTGATTTTTCGTCTTCCTGTCCATCTCTCTTACTCACACCGTATGTAGACTGAGTTTTGGGCCAAAGGGGATTTTTCAGTAGCTACATTCTCATACAAGTGGTTAATCTGTTTAATCTCATCCATATAAACTAAGTTCAAGTGTCTAATAAGCATGGAAAAGTTCACATAACAGACTGAAACCAATATGGGTCTTTTGGCAGATGCCATAAGGTTTTATTTTCGGTTTTACAGCTGTAAGAAGAACAATTTCATTTGCTATATTGTACTATCAGTATTTTAAAAGCCTGAAGAATTATTTCTTTTTTAATAGTACAAAATGTTTTGAAAATCATACAATAGGAAATTGCCATAGTTCTAATTCATACGGAAGAAAAAAAGACATTAAAAAAAAATGTATACTGAGCACCTAATATGTGCATAGCATTGCAGGTGCTCCAAGGAAGGAACATATTAATACCTGAGCCCTCAAATAGCTCAAAAATAGTTGTGAAGGTAAGACATAAAAAGATTTAAAATATACACCATGTATAAAAATAGATAGCCATTGGGAATTTGCTGTATGATGCAGGGAGCTCAAACCACTTCTTGGTGACAATCCAGAGTGGTGGGAATGAGTGGGAGATGGGAGAGAGGTTCAAGAGGAAGGGGACATATGTGTACCTATGGCTGATTCCTGTTGATGTATCCAACACAATATTGAAAAGCAACACAACGTTGTAAAGCAATTATTCTCCAATTAAAAATTGGACATGGGGACATAGGTAAGCCTATGGCTGATTCATGTTGACCTTTGGTAGAAACCAATGTAATACTATAAAGCAATAATTCTTCAATCAAAAATAAATAAAAATTATTAAAATACATATTTTAAAAAAAACTAAAAGATTATTTAAAGTCTAATACAAGAATATGAGACCTGATCGTCGACCTGGAACTAAAACAGAGAAATGAAATCAGAAATAACCCTCTTAACGATTTGATATTGTTGTTGTCTTCACTGAAGCGTAATTGACCTACAACACTAAATCAGTTCCAGTGATTAGCTATTTCTATACATTACAAAATGATCACCATAATATGTCTAGTCATTATGTCACCATACACGGATATTAGAATATAATTGACTATCATTCCTCATGCTGTGCATTTCATTCCTATGATTCATTTATTTTGTAACTTGAAGTTTGTACCTCTTGATTAGTCCTTACTAAAATCCTTACCTATTTCACTCATTTCTCCATCCCCTCCTCTCTGGCAACCACTTGTTGGTTCTCTGTATCTATGAGTCTATTCCCCTTTCTGTCTGGTCCTTCATTTTGTTTTTTGGATTCCACATGTAAGTAAAATAATAAGGTATTTATTTTTCTCACTCTGACATCTCACTAAGCATAATACCCTCTAAGTCCAACCATGTTGCAAATGGCAAGATTTCTTTATATTTTTATGACTAAGTAGTATTTCACTGTGTATATATATCACATCTTTTTTATTCACTCATCCATTGACAGACACAGGTTGTTTTCATATCTTGGCTATTGTAAATAATCCTGCAATGACCATAGGGGTGCATATATCTTTTTGAATAAGTGTTTTCATGTTCTTTGGATAAACACCCACCAGTGGAATGACTGGATCATTCTTAATTTCTTGAGCAACTCCATAATGTTTTCCACAGAAAAGTAAAAGTGTTAGTTGCTTAGTCATATCCAACTCTTTGTGACCCCATGGAGTGTAGCCTGCCAGGCTCCTTTGTTCATGGAACTCTCCAGGCAAGAATACTGAAGTGGGTAGCCATTCCCTTCTCCAGGCAATCTTCCCAACCCAGGGACTGAACCTAGATCTCCTGCATTGCAGGCAGATTCTTTACCATTTGAACCAAATTTGGAGGGCTGCACCAATTTACTCTCCTACCAACAGTGCACAAGACTTCCCTTTTTCTCCACATTCTCTACATGTTATTTCTTGTCTTTTCAGTAATAGCCATTCTAACTCACTATGACTCTGATTTGCAATCCCCTGAAGATTAGCGATGTGGAGCATCTTCTCATGTGCCTGTTGGGCATATATGTGTCTTATTTGGAAAAACGTCCATTCAGCTCCTCTGCCCAGTTTTTACTCCCATTATTTGTTTTCTTCTTGTTGACTTGTTTGTATGAGTTCTTTATACATTTTGGATACTAACGTCTGAACAGATATATGATTTGCCAATATCTTCTTCCATTCAACAAGCTGCCTTTTTGTTTTGAGATCATTTCCTTCACTATACAGAAGCCTTGTAGTTAAATGCAGTGTCATTTATTCTTGCTTTTGTTTCCCTTGGCTTGGGAGTTGGAATTACAAAAACATTGCTAAGGCTGACATTACAGGTTGTTTCTTCTGGAATTTTATGTTTTCAGGTCTTAACAGGGATGAGTATATGTATTCTCTTTGGGAGAGCATCATTCTAATCTTAGTAAGAGAGGAGGGGTTTAATCTGATGGAGTGTGCAAGAATGAAAATTTTGGATATCAGAATTTGGGTTTATATTTACATTGCTGGAGAAGTTGCAGGTCCCGATGTTGCCACCCAAAGGTCGAGCTAAATGAGAGAGTCTACTTAAGAGCTTGACGTCTGCACTGTGAAGTTGGGAGCATATGTGAACACTAAGATGAGCGTTCATCTCTCAGTCAGACAACAACCCAGGGATTTGAATGGAATATATTAGAACATACATGAAAGAAAAAGATAGAGTCATTTTCCATCACAGTTCCAAATGGCACTGTGAATACTTAGAAAAGATAATTAGTAGTTACATGGCTCCACATGAAAGCAAAAGGATACTAAAGAAGTTACTCTAGTGCTGCCTGTTAATGAGGCCCCAAATTCAAGGACAGCCTCTTTGGAAAACTCAGCAGTGGCCACAGGAATGGAAAAGATCAGTTTTCATTCCAATCCCAAAGAAGGGCAATGCTAAAGAGTGTTCAGACTACTATTGCCCTCGTTTCACATGCTAGTACGGTGATGCTCAAAATCCTCCAAGACAGGCTTTGACAGTACATGAACTGAGAAATTCCAGAGATTCAAGCTGGATTTAGAAAAGGCAGAGGAACCAAAGATCAAATTGCCAACATCTGTGGGATCATAGAAAAAGCAAGAGAATTCCAGAAATATTCTACTTCATTGACTATGTATGCTAAAGCCTTTGGCTGTATGGATCACAACATACTGTGTAAAATTCTTAAAGAGAAGAGAATAACAGACTACCTTACCTGTATCCTACAAAACCTGTATGCAGGTCAAGAAGCAACAGTTAGAACTGGACATGGAACAACAGACTGGTTCCAAATCAGGAAAGGAGTATGTCAAGGCTGTATATTGCCATGTTGCTTATTTAACTTATATGCAGAGTACATCATGCGAAATGCTGGGCTGGATGAAGCACAAGCTGGAATCAAGATTGCTGGGAGAAATATCAATAATCTCAGATGTGCAGATGACACCACTCTTATGGCAGAAAGCTAAGAGGAACTAAAGAGCCTCTTGATAAAAGTCAAAGAGAGTGAAAAGCTGCCTTAACATTTAACATTCAAAAAACAAAGATCATGGCATCTGATCCCATCACTTTATGGTAAATAGATGAGGAAAAAATGGAAACAGTGACAGCCTTGATCTTCTTGGGCTCCAGAATCACTGCAGATGGTGACAGCAGCCATGAAATTAAAAGATGCTTGCTCCTTGGAAGAAAAGTTATGACAAACCTCAGTTCAGTTTTCAGTTCAGTTCAGTTGCTCAGTCATGTCTGACTCTTTGTGACCCCATGAACCACAGCACACCAGGCCTCCCTGTCCATCACCAACTTCCGGAGTCCACCCAAACCCATGTCCATTGAGTCCGTGATGCCATCCAACCATCTCACCCTCTGTTGTCCCCTTCTCCTCCTGCCCTCAATCCTTCCCAGTATCAGGGTCTTTTCCAACGAGTCAGCTCTTTGCATCAGGTGGCCAAAGTATTGGAGTTTCAGCTTCAACATCAGTCCTTCCAATGAACACCCAGGACTGATCTCCTTCAGGATGGACTGGTTGGATCTCCTTGAATTCCAAGGGACTCTCAAAAGTCTTCTCCAACACCACAGTTCAAAAGCATCAATTCTCCAGCAATCAGCTTTCTTCATAGTCCAACTCTCACAAACATACATGACTGCTGGAAAAACCATAGCCTTGACTAGACGGACCTTTGTTCACAAAGTGATGTCTCTGCTTTTTAATATGCTATCTAGGTTGGTCATAACTTTCCTTCCAAGGAGAAAGCATCTTTTAATTTCATGGCTGCATTCACCATCTGCAGTGATTTTGGAGCCCAGAAAAACAAAGTCAGCCACTGTTTCCACAGTTTCCCCATCTATTTGCCATGAAGTGATGGGACTGGATGCCATGATCTTAGTTTTCTGAATGTTGAGCTTTAAGCCAACTTTTTCACTCTCCTCTTTCACTTTCATCAAGAGGCCCTTTAGTTCTTCTTCACTCTCTGCCATAAGGGTGATGTCATCTGCATATCTGAGGTTAGTGATATTTCTCCCAGCAATCTTGATTCCAGCTTGTGCTTCTTCCAGCCCAGCGTTTCTCATGATGTACTCTGCATATAAGTTAAATAAGCAGGGTGACAATATATAACCTTGACGTACTCCTTTCCCTATTTGGAGCCAGTCTGTTGTTCCATGTCCAGTTCTAGCTGTTGCTTCCTGACCTGCATACAGATTTCTCAAGAGGCAGGTCAGGTGGTCTGGTATTCCCATCTCTTTCAGAATTTTCCACAGTTTATTGTGATTCACACAGTCAAAGGCTTAGGCATAGTCAATAAAGCAGAAACTGATGTTTTTCTGGAACTCTTGCTTTTTCTATGATCCAACAGATGTTGGCAATTTGATCTCTGGTTCCTCTGCCTTTTCTAAAACCAGATTGAACATCTAGAAGTTCACGGTTCACATATTGCTGAAGCCTTCCTTGGAGAATTTTGAGCATTACTTTACTAGCGGGTGAGATGAGTGCAATTGTGTGGTAGATTGAGCATTCTTTGCCATTGCTTTCTTTGGGATTGGAATGAAAACTGACCTTTTCCAAACCTGTGGCCACTTCTGAGTTTTCCAAATTTGCTGGCATATTGAGTGCAACGTTTTCATAGCATCATCTTTTAGGATTTGAAATAGCTCAACTGGAATTCCATCACTTCCACTAGCTTTGTTCATAGTGATGTTTCCTAAGGCCCACTTGACTTCACATTCCAGGATGTCTGGCTCTAGGTGAGTGAGCATCCAATCATGATTATCTGGGCTGTGAAGATCTTTTTTGTACAGTTCTGCCTATTCTTGCCACCTCTTCTTAATATCTTCTGCTTCTGTTAGGTTCATACAATTTCTGTCCTTTATTGTACCCGTCTTTGCATGAAATGTTCCCTTGGTATTTCTAATTTTCTTGAAGAGATCTCTAGTTTTTCCCTTTCTATTGTTTTCCTCTATTTCTTTGCATTGATCACTGAGGAAGGCTTTCTTATCTCTCCCTGCTAGTCTTTGGAACTCTGCATTCAAATAGGAATATCCTTCCTTTTCTCCTTTGCTTTTCGCTTCTCTTCTTTTCACAGTTATCAAGAGCATGTTAAAAAGCAGAGATATCACTTTGCCAACAAAGGTCCATAGAGTCAACACTATGGTTTTTTCCAGTAGTCACATATGGATGTAAGAGTTGGACCATGAAGACAGCTGAGTGCCGAAGAATGGATGCTTTTGAACTGTTGTATTGGAGAAAACTCTTGAGAGTTCCTTGGACTACAAGGAGATCAAACCAGTCAATCTTAAAGGAAATCAACCCTGACTATTCATTGGAAACACTGATGCTGAAGCAAAAGCTCAAATACTTTAGCCACCTGATGTGATGAGCCGCCTCATTGGAAAAGACCCTGATGTTGGGAAAAACTGAAGGCAGGAGGAGAAGGGAAAGAGAGAGGATGAGATGGTTGGATGGCATCAATGGACATGAGTTTGAGCAAACTCTGGGAGATGGTGAAGGACTGGAAAACCTGGTGTACTGCAGTCCATGGGGTTACAAAGAGTCAGACATGGCTGAGCGACTGAACAACAACAAAACCAAGGACAGGGACTTGGGGACCTGAATCACTTTTGGTGCCAAACGAAAACTAGATACTCTTTCTTTAGTGAGAATGGGGACCAAGTTAAAGTTGAATGATGATGAGAGATAAACATTAACACTACCTATGTAGACATCTTGACATCAACAAAACGATCAGCATCGGGAAAAAAAAAGAGACTAAACCAGATTTTCAAGGTTAGCTCCTCTGCATTGTCATGCACTCATTATGTAAGAATATCTTTTGATTGCATCATGCATCCTCCTTCCTGTCCCTGCTCCAAGATCAAAGGAGCTATCCCTGGAAAGAAAGGTTGGAGGTATCTCAAAGCCAGATCATAACAGTCTCCAGCTACCCACCCACCCGCCCACCCACACACACGTACTCATAGAGAGACAAGATCAAAGCTCTAGTTGCAAGAGGGGTGAATTTTAACTTGTATATAAGTATGAAGGGAAGAAGGTATTTAATATGCAGCCTTGCAAAATATTGAAAAATCAATTTTATTTTATACCCCAATAATATGAGAGTTAAGTGTACTGAGATATCCTAATTTTATATCTTCTACTGTTTTAAAAAGTACTTTTATTTATTTATCTGACTGCACCAGATCTCAAGTTCCAGCATGTGGGAGCTTTAGCTATAGCATGTGAACTCTTTGCTGTGGCCTGTGGGATCCAGTTCCCTGGCCGGGGATTGAACCCAGGCCTTCTGCACTGAGAGTGTGGAGTCTTAGCCACTGGACCACTATGAAAGTCCTGATTTGCAATCTTTTCTAAACCAGCTTCATCACTGCCTTTCAAATGGCCTACATTCAAGCAGAGTGGCAATGTCTCAAGCTGAGAAACTAAGAAAAAGCTCTGACAACTAAAGATCAGTATACTTTTTAAAACAAAAGTATTGAGATACACTTCACACACCACATGCTTCACCCAGTTAAAGCTCTCTCGGGTTTTGTCTGATGCTAATGGCTTTTGTTCATACTAGCTGTTGACACAGGTGGGAATCGTGTTCTTCTCCGGCCAGGGTTCAACTTCAACTTGGCCATATCTCACTGAGGAAAGGGTAGCCTAGGTTTGCTTCGGTACCCCCAAGTCCCTGGGTTTGGAACCTCATTGCTTTGCAGCTCTAGAGAAACAAACAATTCTAGGTCTTTTAATATTCTCAAAAAGTTGTACAATCATCACTGCAATCATTTTAGAACATTTTTATCACCCCATAAAGAAACTTATGCACATTAACAGTCATCTCTACTTGCCCCAGTTCACCATCTTCAACCTAGGGCTCTAAACAACCACTAATCTACTTTCTTTCTCTATAAATTTGTCCATTCTGAACATTTCATACAAATGAAATCATATGAGTTTTTTATTTCTTGTTTCTTTCCCTTACTATATTGTTTTTAAGGTTCATACATATTCTAGCATATATCAAAATTTTATTCTTTTTATTTTGACAAATAATATTTCATTGCATGGATAAATCACATTTTACTTATCCATTTATCAGTTAATAGACATTTGAGCTATTTCTACTTTCTGACTATTATGAATAATGATGATATCAATATTCATGTACCAGTCTTTATGTGGATATACATTTTTATCTCTTGGGTAGATACCTAGGAATAGGACTGCTAGTTCATATGATAACTGTGCCCTTAACATTTTAGAAAACTGCTAAGCTGCTTTTCAAAGTACTTGTACAATTTTTGCATTCCCATCTGCAATGTATGTAGATTTCAATTTCTCCAGTCCTCATCAATAATTTTTACTTTTTAACTATTGTCATCCTACTAGGTATGAACTGATATCTCATTATAATTTTAATTTGTATTGCCCTAATGACTAATGATCAAGCATCTTTTCATGTGCTTATTTGTGATTTGTATTCATTTTTTGAAAAAAACATCTACTAGATCTTTTGCTTGTTTTAAATGGAATTATTTGTCCAGTTTACCTATTTAGCAAGTTAGCAAGTGCTAAATTAATTTCCTGTTAGGTAATCTTTCTTTTCTTACTTGTGCTTTTGGTGTTGTATCTAGGGAAATGCTGTAACTCAAAGTCAAAAAAAATTACTCCTCTGCTTTTTCTAAGAGTTTCATGGATTTAGCTCTTATATTTAGGTCTCTGATTTTTTTTTCTCTTTCATATGATGGAAGTTAGTGACCCATTTTTATTCACTTGCATTTTGACATTTAGTTGCACCAGCACCACTTGTTGAAAAGATTGAAAATTAAAGTGTTAATGGCTCAGTCGTGTCTGACTCTTTGTTACCCTCGTGGACCAAAACCCGCCAGGCTCCTCTGTCCATGGGATTCTCCAGGCAAGAATACTGGAGTGGGTTGCCATGCCCTTCTCCAGAGGATCTTCCCAACTCAGGGATAGAACCTGCGTCTCTTATGTCTCCTGCATTGGCAGGCAGGTTATTTATCACTAGCGCCACCTGGGAAGCCTTTGAAAAAATTACTCTTTCCCAATTGAAGCATCTTAGAACCCTTGTCAAAAATCAGTGCACCACAAACATAAATTATTTCTGTACTCCCAATTCTATTCTATTTAACTATTCATTTATGCCAGCAATATACTATTTTAGATAATATAGCTGGGAGTAAGCTTCAAAATCAGGAAATGTAAGTAATCAAATCTTTTCTTCTTTTTAAATATCTTTTGGCCATCTGAGTCCCTTGCATTTCCATATGAATTGAAGATTGTTTCTCAATTTCTGCAAAAAATTCAGATGGGATTTTGACAGGGTATGCATTAAACCTGTAGGTTAATTTGGGGTGTGTTCATCTAAGATAATATTAAGTTGCTCAATCCATAAACTTGGAATGTCCTGTTTATTTAGGTTTTCTTTACTTTTTTTCAACAATATTCTGTAGTTTTCAGTGTTGAAGACTTGCAACCTTTTGTTAAATTTATTCCTAGGTATTCATCCTTTTTGATGCTAAGCAGAATTGTTTTCTTCAGATTGTTTGCTACAAGTATATAGAAATACATATTTATTATTTTGGCTGTGTATCTTGCAACAATGCTACACTCACATATTAGTTCTAGTAGATTTTTAGTGGATTCTTTATGGCTTTCTATATATAAAATTATGTCAGCTATAAATAGGAATAGTTTTACTTCTTCCTTTCTAATTTGATGCCCTTTCTCTCTCTCTCTCGCCCCCTTGCTCCACCACCCCAATTGCGCTGGGTAAAGCTTTCAATATAATGTTGCATAAAAGTGTAGATATCCCTGTCTTCTTCTGATCTTGTAGGTGGAAAGCATCCAATCTCTCAACTATTAGGTATGAGGGGTGCTTGTATGTTTTTCATAGATGCTCTTTATCAAATCTTTTGCATTCAAAAGAGCCATAGTTTTCTTTCCTCATAATTTTTGTCTAGTTTCAGTGTATAGAGTAAATCTGGTCTCACAGAATTAGTTGGGAAGTGTTCAGTTCTCTTCTTTTTTATTAAAGAGAGGGTGGTTTGGATATTAATTCTTTTCAAAATGTTTTATAGACTTCATTGATGCCATATGGACATACGCTTTTCTTCATAATAAGGTTTTAAATCACTAACTAAGTCATTTTACTTGTTATGTATCTATTTAGATTTTTTGTTTCTTCTTGAGTTAGTTTTAGTAGTCATAGAAATTTGTCCATTTTCTCCCAGTTATATAATTTTGGCACTAAGTTGTTTACTGTATTCTCTTATAATCATTTTTATTTCTGTAAGGTTGGTAGTGATGTCCTCTCTTTCATTCCTGATTTTATTAAGTTGCATTTTCTCTTTTTTATTGATCAGTATTTTTTTGTGTGAAATCCTGTTCCTATCTAGTATACTTTTATTTCAGCCTGAAGTACTACTACCTTTTTAATTTTTCACCAGGCAAGTTTGTTATCAATGAGTTCTCTCAGTTTCCATTTATCTGGAAATATCTTTAATGCTCCTTCATTTTAAAATATTATTTTGCTGAATACAGACATCTCAGTTGATTTTTTCTTTCAGCATTTTGAATATGCCATCCTATTGTTTATATCCTTCATGGTTTCTGATGAGAAGTCAGCATTTAATCTTATTGAAAATCCCTTATATATCATGAATCACTTTTTTTCTTGACACTTTTTTTCTCTCCTCTTCTGGAAGATCTGTTATTTTTATATGCTTGATGGAGTCCCATGGGTGTCTGAAGGTGTTTATTTTTCTTCATTCTTCTTTCTTTCTGTTCCTCAAATTAGGTAATTTCAACTGAACTATCTTTAGGTTTTCTGATGCTTTTGTTTGACATTCCACATAAGCTGCTGAGCTGCTCTAGTGAATTTTCTATTTCAGTGATCGCAATTTTCAAATCCAATATATTTTTTACAATTTCTCTTTATTGGTATTCTTTCCTAGTTGAGACCTTGTTACCATACTTAGTTTTAATCCTTTAGAAATGATTTCTTTTGATTCATTAAACATATTATGAAACCTATACAAAGTTCTATCCCTAATTATTAAATATTGAGTCAGTGCTCGAAAAGTGAAAGTGAAAGTCACTCAGTCATGTCTGACTCTTTGTGACCCCATGTACTGCAGTCTGCCAGGCTCTTCTGTCCATGGAATTCTCCAGGTCAGAATACTGAAGTGGGTAACCGTTCCCTTCTCCAGGGGATCTTCCCAACCCACGGATCGAACCCAGGTCTCTTGCATTGCAGGAGGATTCTTTACCATCTGAGCCACCAGGGAAGCCCAAGAATACTGGAGGAGGTAGCCTTAACCAAGACTAGTATCACTATTATAAAAAACAGTGAACTCATCCATGATTGTACAATTGGAAAACCATATGCTGTCCATATTAGAGACATTACCCTTCAATAACTCTGAGGTATTTGCCCCTCACCTTGTTTGCCTATATACATAGCGAGTTCCTGAAATGTCAACTAAGATTTTTAAGATGTTTCTATAAACCACATAGAAGTGAGTGATTCCTTCTTTGTTCTCCCATATATTCTTTGATTCTGCCTTTCAAAAGGTTTACTACTGCTTAGCTCTAAGCTAGTAAAGATAAAATTGTCATTGTTGTTTAGTTGCTAATTGCTATTTAGTTGTTTAGAATGCCCCACTCTTGTGATCCCATGGACTGTACCCCGCCATGTTCCTATATCCATAGGATTTCCCAGGCAAGAATACTGGAGTAGATTGCTGTTTCCTTCTCTAGGGAATCTTCCAAACCCAGGGATCAAACCCACATCTCCTGCATTGTCAGGCGGATTCTTTACCACTGAGCCACCAGGGAAGTCTAAAGATAAAATGTGAGATATCAATATTTAAAGAAGAAGGAAAATAAGCAATAGAGATATCAGTGGATTATAACAATTGAATCACTTAGCAGTTTAAAATAAAGGATTATCTGAGAAAATTGCATCATATTTTATATAGATAGATAGATAGATAGATCACCCTTGTCTTCTCTAGCTTTTGACATCTTATCTTACACAAGTCACAGACAACTTCTTAATAGAAGAAATAAATCCTGAGTGAGGACAAAGTAATATTGTTCTGTGTATACTGTCTCTGTCAAACATCATAGCATTATTTGTGAGAGGGTGTCATTATGGTTTTCTATGATGCTGCACTCACAAGATTGTCTCCTGAGTACATTAAATGAACCTTCAAAAATTCCATATAGACAACCATGATTTATTTATATTTTTAAAAAATTCTACAGCTGTTTCAACCTCTTTATAAAGTAAGTGAAAGTCGCTCAGTCGTGTCCGACTCTTTGCGACACCATGGACTATACAGTCCATGGAATTCTCCAAGCCAGAATACTGGGGTGGGTAGCCTTTCCCTTCTCCAGGGGATCTTCCCAACCCAGAGATTGAACCCAGGTCTCCTGCATTGCAGGCAGATTCTTTACAACCTGAGCCACAAGGGAAGCCCAAGAATACTGGAGTGGGTAGCCCATCACTTCTCCAGCGGATCTTCCTGACCCAGCAATCAAACCAGGGTCTCCTGCATTGCAAGCAGATACCAACTGAGCTGTCAGGGAAGCCCAAAATTCCATTTAACTTTAACTTAAAAGAATTCACAGTTCTTTTAAACATTAAATACCAATATGTCTCAAATATGGCTTCATATGGCTATGAATAAGGGAAAGGATTACTTATTTCAATCCTGAGCTAAATCCTCAAGGTACAACCTTATCTTTAACCATAAAAGCCATTAAAAAAAGGCCACTGAAGCTATATACTAGTAGGCTTAGGGAATTTCCAGGTTATCCAACTTTCCCATTCCAATCTCATTTCTACTCAGTTTCCATATTACTGTCTTTGTAACTATTATATACCTCTTACCATTCCTTTTAGAATGATGACTCCTGTGGGTGATGTACCAGCTATTTTGCCTGCTTATTGATTTAGAACTGCCTTTTAGATTACCTACTAGGCTCCACGTTCAGTAGTTATGGTCTAGGAATAATAGCACATACTACTCTAACGTTTTTTGTATGCTGTTGCCATATTAGCTTTCTTACAGTGGTTTTAAATCTATCACATATCTTCTCAGAAAGCTTCAATAACTCACCATTTCTTACTGTACCAAAACAGACCCTCTGTGCCTTTCAAAGAGTTCAGATTCATGGTTGGACTCCAGTAATCCAACCTATGGCTCACTCTAATAACTCACATTGCCCAAAGCAGATAAGATGATCTTCCATTATCCTCTCCTAACTGTAATACTATTCTTCACTTATGGTCCAGCTTAAAATAACCCTCTCTTTGTTACTCTATAAATAACGTTGTTAATATCATTGTTGTTGGTGTGGATACTTGGGTAGAGTTTTGTCTACCAGTGATGGATAAATACAGTGACTATAAAATTTATTGTCCAAACCAGGATACTTTTGAAAGTGGAGAGATTGCAATTAATAATACACCTAGACAAGAGGCACAAACCAGAATGCGTTGTGCAATCTAGTACTGTTATAAGCCATCACTTTATAAGATAATTTTCATATACAATTTTAAGAATAATATTGAACTTCTGTAAATCAGAAAATTATTTACCAAATTATAACTCTACTTTGGGCTGAGATTTAATTGCCAAGGAAAAGGAAAAGCTGTTATAATCTTAAAAACTTAAAGAAATGCAAACTTGGTTTTAAAAACAGCTATTTCTCAGACCATATGTTTCCTGTCTGGCTCATCACAATAAGTCTTTTAAGTGAAAGTGAAAGTCAATCAGTCATGTACAAATCTTTGCAAGTCCATGGACTATACAGCCCATGGAATTCTCCAGGCCAGAATACTGGAGTGGGTAACCGTTCCCTTTTCCAGGGGATCTTCCCAACCCAGGTATCAAACCCAGGTCTCCCTCATTGCAGGAGGATTCTTTACCAGCTGAGCCACAGGGGAAGCCCAAGACTACTGGAGTGGGTAGCCTATCCATTTTCCAGTGGATCTTCCCAACCCAGGAATAGAACCAGGGTCTCCTGCAATGTAGGTGGATTCTTTACCTGCTGAGTCATCAGGGAAGCCCTGGTCTTTTAAGTAGGTAATATAAATTAAATATAAAAGCAATTTCTATATTAATTTGGACATGGTTGGCAGGTTTTTTAAATTTTTTATAAGCTATTGGGAAAGTTGTGATACTTTTATTCTCGTCTCATAAAATTTAGCTTCCCAGAGAAGTTCTTCAAAGTTTGTCTCCTGACCAAAGTTGAATTAGCCAAATGCTAATATAAATTTATAAACTCTTAAAGGTTAATCCAATTAATCAAAATTAATCCGGTCTATTTGGTCTGTTTTTAAAAACTAATAGAAATCTCTCCTTAATTGGTATAGAGATGTTAGGCACTGTTACTTGAAAAAATTCTTTTAATTTGTTTCAATCACATGAATAATACTTGAATGGCTTCCTTTTCCAAAGCCACTCATCTCAGAGAATTCAAGAGAAAGAAGGAAAGCCTTCACATGAGGCACCTTCCAGAGTGTTTCTGTGAAAAAGACATAGTAAAGGAACGTGGTACTATACAGCCAGTGATAGACAGCCCAAGAAGGAAGACTGCACCTCTTTAAGGAGAACAGTCAGAAGAAAGACCAGGAAAGAAGTGATGGCCTTTGTTATGGTGCAAATGGCCCCTCCAATAAAAACCACATCAATAATAATAATAGTGTTAAAACCAGTCAATCCTAAAGGTAAACAACCCTGAATATTCATTAGAAACACTGATGCTGAAGCTCCAATATTTTGGCGACCTGATGCGAAGAGTTGACTCATTAGAAAAGACCCTGGTGCTCGGAAAGATTGAAGGCAGGAGGAGAAGGTGACCACAGAGGATGAGATGGTTGGATGGCATCACTGAGTCAATGGACATGGGTTTGAGTAAACTCCAGGAGTTGGTGATGGACAGGGAGGCCTGGCATGCTGTAGTCCATGGGGTCACAAAGAGTTGGACACGACTGAGCGACTGAACAACAACTATATCAGGTAATAGGAAACCTTCAGAGTTTCTTTACACCATACCTAATTATCATCTGAAATTCTGCTTTATCAGTTCAGTACCTGGAGATTACCTTTATCAACAGCTATTTTAATAAGCTGATGGAAACGAGTTAGTGAGAACACTGCAGAACACCTGTTTACATAGCTCTTTATAAACAGTGTACATGATTACATGCCCTTAAGCTTATTCAATCCCTACCCAGAAGGGATATTTTTGCAGAAGTTATATGACTCTGATGTAAAACTAGTTTAAGATGTTTTATAAATAGCCTGAGTTCCTTTTACTGTTACTCAGGCACTATGCAGTGTCTGTATTTCTGTAACGTGCTCTGTTCTCACCGCCTTTCATGTTCTAACAGAAAACAAATTTTCCCTGTTGTGGAAGAAATGATCAGGTGAGAAACATTGTCAATTTTGCCTGAAAGGATGGAAAATGTTTTAAAAGGTTTAGCTTTTAAAAGCCAGTGCTTTATATTCCTCTGGCACGTTGCACGAATTTTCAGGCATCCCCAGAGGAGAGGCGTTTACCTGGAGCCTCTTCATGCAGATTCATTTTCATTGAATGCAGCGGAGCAGAGACACCATCAGTTCTTTTTGCCAACACCTTGGCTTCATCACAAAGGAGCTGAATCACAAACCTCAAATGCCTCAAAGAGCAGACGCCTCTCTCTTCTCAAGACAACCACTTTCTTTCTTTGCTCCCAGCAAAGTTAACTGCAATGATATAATGTTCTATGCAATTCAACAAGCACCTACCTTCTGGACTGTGTTTTACCTTGGAGTTTGGAAATCTCGACTTTGGTCCTACCTCTTAGTTAGAGACAGAAGAAATTAGCAACCAGAAAAGGGAGCCAAGATGGCGATCATTGTAGGAGCCTACTCCCCATTACCTCCCCCATCCTTTTCTAAATTCACACTGATCTAAGAAAGAGCCAAAGTAATCATTATCAGAATTTACTTTGTGTAACAGCCTTGGGAATGGTGAGAGTCTTAGGAATGGATCTGCATATCTGTTCTTGAGCTCTGGAAGAACTGAGCAGTACTGCCACGTTCTTTAGATCCCTGAGGTTGCCAACTATGAGCTGAATGTCATGGGTCCAACCGTGGCACCGCCTAGGGATGTGGCACCCTGAGGAGCAGGAGGAGAACCCCTGTTGAGGGGAGTGTGGTTCCATCAGGGCAGGATGCAAGGATCTGTGGAGAGCAAAGGGCCGGCCTGGTACTCAGCACGCGCCACTCCCCCACCCCCAGAGGACTGCATACCAGGATTCTTGGACAGCCCACTCGCTGGAAGTTAGGGCTCTCGACAGCTCTGCAGAGGGTGTTGATGGTGACCCAGATACTAACTATGGCTCAGTGAGATGCCAGGGACTAGGACCAAAATATTCACACTTCAACACGTTGCCCCGTCTGAGAGCCCTGGCACTTTCTGGCACTTCCTTCCAGAACAAAGAGAATAATCTGCAAGAGCCACTGGCCAATAGGAGACATAGGATGAAAGAACCCACATTAGCAAAGTGTGTTCTCATAAATACTCAGATGTTCAGAACAGAATCCAGCAGTAAGTTCTTCTGAGGGTTTCAGGACCCTGATCCACTGTGGTTTGCCTGACCCCAGTCGCCCCTCCCTTGTGCTGCTGGACACTGCTCCAATGGATGTCTCTGTCCCTGAAGAAGCTTAGAAATGAAAGCCACAGGCTGATTTTGAGACTAAGGAGATTTCACTGAATAGCCTCTTCCACCATCATTCAACATCCCAGCCTCTGGAGCCTTCCATGATCCATTCATTACTGAGCACCTATTCGGTGCCAGGTACTGAAAGTGAAAAAGTGAAAGTGAGTCTCTCAGTCGTGTCCGACCCTTTGCGACCCCATGGACAATACAGTCCATGGAATTCTCCAGGCCAGAATACTGGAGTGGGTACCCTTTCCCTTCTCCAGGGGATCTTCCTGACCCAGGATTGAACCCGGAACTCCTGCACTGAATGTAGATTCTCACCACATGAACCACCCGGAAAGCCCTTATACAGCTCTGAGATAGAGAAAAACACTGGGGCTTGGATTGAGTGGTCAGAGGAGGTCTCTCTGAGCAGTTGAGATTTAAGCTGAGCCTAGAAACATGAGAAGCAACCAGCTCTTGGAAAACTGTATGTGTGTGTGTGCGCGCATGAGAGACAGAGAGAGAGAAGGATGTGGTGGGGTGTGACAGAGGTGTGATGGTATGCAGTATTTCCTACAGGGAAAAGAGTTCAGTTCAGAAAGGAAAACTGTACCTGAACAGTGGAACTAGAGAGATGGTGTAAGATGAAGATGAGAAGGTTGACAGGGGTCATGTCACTGTATCCACGACAGTCTGCGAGAGAAATTTGTTTTACACTCTAGGTATAAAGAAGACCACTGAAGGGTTTTAATCAGGGGAGGAACAGGAATAGGAGAAATATTTGCTGAATAAAGGAAGGCAGGAAGGAATGAGTGGATTCATCTCCTCCCAACCCCACAGTTTTCCACAGTCTGTGCCGCCTGAGTCCTATCTCTTGCCACTCCCTCTTCTCAGTATTACTGTCTTTTCATCACCGCTTTATGCAGTGTGAAAGCCAACCCATTTCGCTCCCTTATAACTCACTCCTTTTCACATTCAGACCTCACTGGGGGAGAAGAGGCATGTGCCAACATAGAGCTACCCATTGAAATAAATGGAGACACAGTGAATTGCTTGCTGACTTTTGCATTTGATAAAAAAAGATGTTCCACAATTTGCTCACTCTCAGCAGCTGGTCTCCTCCCGAGTCGTGGGAACACTTATCTACCAGAATGGAAATTCCGTGGGAGCAGAGCCTGCATCTTCTCTACTTCAGTTCTGTGTGCAAATACGTTACCTAGCTCTGCAAACTCAGCAGAAGTGTCCAATCTGCGTTCTGTGCCTGCAGCCAGGCAAGCTCACAGCCTCCGGCAATTTCCTAACACCTCTCTTAGGAAAGAGAAACAAATCTTCTTCTTATAGCTGTTTTTAATTGGTAAATAAAATGGAAGACCACCAATGACCTTTGTGGGCTTCCCAAATAGCACAGTGGTAAAGAATCCACCTGCCAATGCAGGAGACTCAAGAGAGACATGGGTTCTATCCCTGGGTGGGAAGGAAATGGCAACCCATTCCAGCATTCTTGCCTAGAGAATTCCATGGACAGAGGAGCCTAGCGGGCTACAGTCTGTGGGGTCACAAAGAGTCAGACACAACTGAGCACACATGAATGGAGAGGCATGCACACAAACACACAATGGCCTTTGTAAGGACCAAATTTCCCTAGAAAAGCACTGGGGAGGACCAGTGTTGCCTGAGAAAAATACCTTCCCTCTCCCGCAGGGCAAGAGTTCAAATCTATCCAGAGCATTTCTGGCTTCAGGATTTTTTTTTTGACCCAAGTTTGTTTCACAAGATTGGCATGGAAATCTCTACTGACTATAACCTTTCTGCATTTTTAAAGCATCAAAGGTCTGACCTTGTCTTTCCACAGCCCGAGAGAAAGCCTTACGGCTTCCATCTAAAACAGTTCTTCAGGCAGTGCATATTTTGCATAAGTTAAATGGTTAATGGGCTGCTCCAGGCTTGTATAATGTTCTGCTTTTGTTTGTCTTCTCTTTATCCTTTTTTTTATCTCCTCTAGGTGATTCATCAGGCATACTTCCTGAACCAGCTGTGAAAGATTAAGAAACGTTATTTGCATTCAAGGGAAGAATTCTCAGGCAAGGAACAATCTGCCTGTTGAATACATTCATGTAAATAGAACAAATGTTTTAAAGCTGAGCAAAATGAAAGCAAGGGGCACATGGGAGGAAAAAAAAAAAAAGAAAAACTACCTCTCAGCACAAACCATGCAGAACTTTGATCATTACTTCAAATGAGACTAGATCTCACCATGTGTGACAAGGCTCTGGATCCAGGATTTCTGCAGCTCCGAGAAAAGTTCAAGCAGCACCAAGCCTTCCCCTTTCCGTTTTCAACCAGGACAATGATAAATATAATCATCATTAATAATTTTAAAACGTAAGGCATGATTCTAACAATTAAAGACCACATTAATTGGGTGTCAAGCACTAACTATACCTGTCAAACCCTGAGTATACTAGGTTCTTTATAAACATGATCTTAACTTTCCAATAGCCCTATGTATCTTTATAATGGCTTCCCAGGTGGCTCAGGAGTAAAGAATCCCCTGCCAATTCAGGAGACTCAGGTTCAACCCCTGGGTAAAGAAGATCTCCTGGAGAAGGAAATGGAAACCCACTCCAGTATTCTTGCCTGGAGAATCCCACGAACAGAGGAGCCTGGCAGGCTACAATCTATGAGGTTGTAAAAGGGTCAGACACAGCCTAGTTACTAAATACACACATGTTTTCAACAAATGAACAATCTGAGATTCAGAAAGGATAAGTGATTTGCCCAGCAGTCATCTTGCAAACTAGGGTATTTTGATCAACCAATTTAAATTCTCCAGACCTTAATTATTTGTTGTTGTGAGGTTTTTTGTGTTTTTCACCTGAAAAATGCAGAGCCAGAATAGGTGATCTCTAAGGTACTTTTTAACTCTATCATTATTTGGTTTGGCAGGTTCTCTCAGCCCTGCAAGGTGAGTTGTCTCTCTGCCATTTGAGTTCTAGCAAACCAGTTCTGCTGCCCCATTCACTGGGCAAATCAGAAAGAAAGGAGAATAAAGCACGTGATGTAAGGGAGATTTCTTTAAACGATGACTTCTGGTCACATAACATCTGGGCTTCCCTGGTAGCTCAGACAGTAAAGAATCTGTCTGCAATGCAGGACACCCGAGTTCGATCCCTGGATCAGGAAGATCCCCTGGAGAAGGGAATGGCACCTCACTCCAGTATTCATGCCTGGACAATTCTATGGACAGAGGAGCCTGGTGGGCTACTGTCCATGGTATCGCAGAGAGTCACACACAACTGAGCAACTAACAGACACACACACAGCATAGCATCTGGGACGGAGTCAGTACTGAGTGCTGGCTACAATATCAGCTGGTGTTTGACTTCGGTCAACTTGCTTATTCTTAATTTTCCACTTAGTTCAACACTGACTCTGTCCCAAATAATCAAAATCAGACTCAGACCAGGAAAAAAAAAATTCATTTACTCTGCCTTTCTAGTTCCCTCCTCCTTGCTTTGCTTTCCAAGGAAATCTATGAACCACATGTGGACATCTTTGTTCTCAAAGCCTAACATTAAAGAAAATTACAGAAAAGAATATACAATTTGGCAAATTTTACTGATCAAGTAGAATTTTTGAATGATCTTTGAAATTCCCTTGAAAGATTATATAAATGTGAGGTTACAAATGCAAAGATGAGGGGGAATGAGTTCAGCTCTACACTTTAAGAGGACTGTAGAGCATTCTGATCTGCTTTCCACTCATAAGCAGCTTTAGGAGAAAATGGCAATTCACCAAAGAACAAAGAACAACATGAAATGTTGGCTTTTTATATATATATAAAAGTAGGAATAAAGTATTTGAAATAATGGAGAAAAGGAAGGCTACCCACTCCAGTATTCTGGCCTGAAGAATTTCATGGACTGTATAGCCCATGGGGTCGCAAAGAATCTGACATGACTGAGTGACTTTCACTTAAATATTAGGTTTTTAAATTTGTTTTGTTGTGTGTGTTTTGTTATGTTTATGGAAGAACTTAGATGCCACATGAAAGTAAATTATCATGCAAATCCCACAAGCTCCCATGGAAGAGAAAAATTTTATTTTCTTGAAAGTGAGAATAATTCACAGTCTCAAAGATTGCCAATTAATATTTGATTTGCTGAGAGCTTCCATATCAATGCAAGAACTTTATGTCCTACAGCTTTGGGTTCAGACTTGCGGTTAAGCTTTGTTTGCCAGAGTTCAGAATTGGGTCAGAGTAGAATCAAAGCCCAGTTCCTGCTCAGTAACCTTAGCTTTCTCCCATGAACTCCGTGCCCTCTGCCTGTCCCTTCCACCACAGTTTTCCTTTCCCATGAAAGCAATCTGCCTAAATAGCTACCAACTGATTACTTTATACTGTAGAAATACAGCTGAATGGTACAAATAATTCAAGAAGTGTATGTCTCTTAAATGTAAACTAATTTTAAGGTATCCTAGAAGTTTTAAGATTTGTTCCCAGGTATTTTAATAAACCTTAGAATTCCAGTTCAGAAGCTTATATCTTTTTTAGTTGGAAATCACTTCAAACTTAAAGAAATGCTACAAGATGTCAGAAAGGACCCTGATGCTGGGAAACATTGAAGGCAGGAGGAGAAGGGGATGACAGAGAACAAGATGGTTGGATGGCATCACTGACTCAATGGACATGAGTTTGGAGATGGTGAAGGACAGCGAAGCCTAGTGTGCTACAGTCCATGGGGTTGCAAAGAGTCACGTCACCCTCTCTCTGGTAAAACTAACTCTAAGTGAAGTCAACTCAGAGGAAAGCACAGACGGAGAGGGAGAAAAATTACTAGTGGTATTTTAAAGTCATATTTAAAGTTTATCCCTGGATTTATCAGCTACATGAGCCAATATATTCTTTTTAATTAAAAAAGGAAATAAGAATAAAAATAGTACAAAGAACACCCTTTAGTAAGCAAGCACTTTTAGTAAGATTTGTACATTATTAACATTTTATCCCATAACTTCTTTATTGTTTACTTTCTCTGTCCCTGTCTCTCTAAAGAAGATATACAAATGGCAAACAGTACATTGAAAAGGTGCTCAATGCAAAGGGAAATGCAAATCACATCTTTTAGAAAAGTTGTTAGCAAAAACCATGGGATTAGTGCTGTAGAGTATATGGAAAAAATACGCTGTAGAGCATATTTACATCCCCACTCTTGTTGGTGGGAATGTAAATTGGTGCAGCCAGTATGGAGGTTCCTCAAACAATTAAAAATAGAACTACCATACCACCAAGCATTTTCACTTCTGAACATATATGTGAATAAAACAAAATCAATATCTTGAACAGATATCTGTACCCCCATGTTCACTGCAGCATTATTTACAGTAACCAAGACACACAGACAACCTAAGTGACCATCAACAGATGAATAACTAGTGAAGACCTGGTGTGTGTATATATATATATATTTATATATGCATACACAGAGACAATGAATATTATTCAGCTCGCCAGAAAGAAGGCAATCTCACCGTTTGTGACAACACAGATGAAACTTGAGGGCACTGTACTAAGTGAAATAAGTCAGACAGAGAAAGACAAATACTGAATGATCTCCCTTACATGTGGAATCTAAAAACATCAAACTCACAGATACAGAGAGTGGAGTGGTGGTTGCCAGGGAGAGGGTACGGAAAAGTTGGTCAATGGTACAAACTTTCAGCTATAAAATGAATAAGTTCTGGGGAATCTAATATACAGCATTATAATTATAGTTAACTATGCAATAGCAACAACTTTATTGGGTACTTAAAAGTTGCTGAGAGAGTAGACCTTAAAAGTTCTCAGCATCTCCCAAAAATGGCAACTAAGTGAGATGATATATATGCTAACTAATTTTATTGTGATAATCATTTATCAAATATTCATGTATATAAAATCATCACCTTGTACACTTTAAACTTACACAATGTTACATGAAAAAAATTTTAACTTTACTCCATGAGATTAAGTGAAGATAATTTCATAGATAACATATCTGGATTAACAAATCTTTGTTTCTTCATGGGATGAGGAATTTACACTTCATTTTGGAAATAAAATCAAAGTTCCATAAGACAGTTTTGTATTTGGACTCCTGATTATTAATTTGAATATTTCTTCAATTGAATTCCCTCTGTTCAGTCATTAAGAGTAATGATTCCTCTCCACACATAATTTCTAAATCACTTAAATTAATTCTTTGGAGAAAAAAATCTTCCATAAAAGTGATAAGGGTCTCCCCCATACATGAAACTATAAAGGACTTTCTAACTAAAGGGTGAAGCACGCACACCCATTTGAAACCACTTTATATTAGTGTTCTAATTATCTTGGCTACTAACCATGCTGACCCAAATAATCTATAACTATAGTGTAGACAGATAAGCATTATATTTAATTTAAAACATAGTTTAAAGTAATCTATTGAGGGAAAAAAACGATGTCTAGAGTCTGGATAGGTTAGCATTATCTTCAAGTCATCAAATTATAAAACAACAGAAAGTTAAAGAAAACTATATTGAGGGCAAGTTGTACCTTTCTCTCCAATTCCAGGAAAAAGATCCTTCATCAACTTTGGTTTAGCATCTGAAAAATGGCTTTTGACTTATCTTGTAAATTTCAATGATATAGGCCATCTGTTCTATGTGATAATATAAAGGTGGTGATTTATTCCAGTGCCTTTATCATATGAATAAAACACAACTCAGATTTGCATCAAAAAGCAAAACCAAAATTAATTATACAGTGAGATGAATAAAAACACAAATTTTCCAACATCTTAATGAAGAAGAGGTAGGCCTCCACTGATTACGTTTAAAGTCAGATTCAAGTCAGGTTAACTAGGGTTTTTACAATTTACATGAAATTAAAACAAAAAAGTAAAAAAAAATTCTAATGAGATTCTCCAACAGAATAAAGTATCTGTCAATATATGCCACAATCACTAAGTTAAAACTGGATGCAAATAGCCAAATGATAATCAAGTCATTTTAAAAGTACCAACTAATTTGGGAATAAGCTGAAAACTCTGATAAAAACATTGGATGCCACTCTGAAAAGGAAACAGGGAGAGAGAGAAAAGAAAGAGAAAAAAAAGAATTTTAATTGAAAGGAGAGATTGCTTTACACTTTTCTGAACATCCAAGGAAACTATGGTTTTGTTTCTTTAACTTGAAATGTTTCATATTGTCAGATTCTCCAACTATCTGCAAGTTTAATACAATCAAGTCACAAGAAATATATGTTTGGAAATTTCTCCTAAACTGTGGAAGTCAACAAGCTAAATGAAGTAAGTTTAGTGCTTTCATCCCATCTTTCCTCCCTGTTACTCTCTAGTACTGCCTCTCTTTGTTTCTCCAGATCAAAGAAACAAGTAACTCTGGGAACACGAAGGTTAATTATTGATTCAGTGCTAACCTCATAAAGGGAGTCTCTAGGTATTTTCTAGATCATCTAATTAAAAAAATCACTTTTGGTTGAAGTTCGATTACCTCAGACTTTCAACATTTAATATGCTTTCTTTAGTATAAGAAGATGACAACTGATACATTAAGAGGTCATCTGTTTTTGAGTTGCAGAAAACAACCTAAGTTGTTTTCATGAAATATTACTTACTTTGGAGAAATGGCAATCTCAGTAGCAAATTAACCAGGCCTCGTGAACAACAATTTTCTCAGCATCTTAGTTTTCTTCAGTTAAAATAATGCCTAATTTCTAAACTTTGTTTGCATTAAATCAGATGTATTCACGTACAGATTTAGAAGATGGAATGGTACTGAACTCACAGTAAACATTTACACATATTTCTTGAATTTCAATATCTTGGTCTCATTTGTTACTTTATTAATCTTGTACGAAGCTGGAAAAAAAAATACATTCTTTTAAAAAATAGATTAGCAGGTTTTAGAGACAAGTTTAAGACTAGTCTTTAGTTCTTTTAGATTTTAGAACAAAAACCAGCCTAGAAAAGAGGCCATGGGATTATTAGTGTTTGTTGTTGTTGCTCTTTTTCTTAAGAGGGGTAATTACAGCTGAGATCCAAAACTGAAAACCAAAGTCACTAATGGCCACACAGAGTTCAAATTCTGCCAACAGTTTGCCTAATTTACTGAGAAATGCCTGCTCATAATGGCCCCAACAACAACCACCACGGTACAGTCAATAAAGATGAAGACATGAACTTGTCGCTGGAACTTGTCATTAGAATAAAGTGCTTGTGGAGAAATTCTTCACCCTCTTCCACCACAAAGATGGAGACTGAGCTTCAACCGTAAAACACTGATGCAGGCAAGAAGAGGAAACTGGCATCTTGCTCTCTGGCTACATGTCGCTTAGCCAGTGTATTTGCCAGTCATCTCTGTGTTATCCTGTCTGGGAAAAGAGAACCTGAGAGTGGATGGAGATGACAGGACAATGTGAGTACTCTGTGAGAAAGATAGAGCCATACTAAGTAGCTGGGTTTGAGGATTCTTGCCAACATTCCACTCAAGATATTCCTTTGGATAAAGGATTCCGGCACCAAGATGATAGTGGTGTGTAGGGAGAGATAAAAATAAGAGCAGCAGAATATGCCAAGGGGGAGGGGAGCACAGAGAAGGTCAGACAGGAGGTCCTCCTCCCCAAGTGGCCTCTGGAGAGTCCACACCCATTTCCCAGGGCGAGAACGAGCTTTTAGGTAGCTTCTACCCTTGTGCCCCAAAGCCCAACCAACAGTCACTGAGACATGATGAAGAGCCATAACCAGCCCACAAGAAGACTGCATCCTTCTTGGTTAATTAAGATGTTTTCCATTTTCCTCCTCCCTACACTGCCCTCAAACACACTGAAGGAGCAGGGCTATCACCGCAAAGTGAAGAAAAGGAATGTATGAAAGAGCAAATGAAATTCCCCTTCCTTCCCCCAGACATATAACCTGACAATAGCCACAGACAGGTTTCACTGAACTGGAAAGAAGAGGTATTTCTACAGTGGAATATCACAAGTGAATCTTGAAATGTAGGTGTGGATGTGAAGGATAAAAAATAAGACAAAAAAAATATTCAGGACAGTCTTAAAGAACAAGAATAACAAAGAACTGTGGTACCCATCTCACACTGTACACAAAGATTAATTTGAGATGGATTATAAACATAAATGTGAAATGTTAAACAATAAATCTTCTAGAATTAGACTGTTTGTCAAGGTGCCTTGGGGGGCTGCAGCAAACTCAAATGCCATCAGATATTTCACACTGGTGAGAGAAACAGTAATACAAACTTCTGTCAGACCCTTCACAAACTACTGACTCAAGGTACTCATGTCCTTAGTGTTACATTGTGCTACATTTTATTCCATCCATACCTTTGCAAAACCAGGTGCTCAGTGGTAGCTGCTGGGACTTCCCTGGTGGTCCAGGGGCTAAGACTCTGTGCTCCCAATGCAGGGGACCGAGGTTCAATCCCTGGTCAGGGAACTAGATCACACATGCTGCAACTAAGAGTTTGCATGCCACAACTAAGATTCAGCATAGCCAAATAAATAAATAATTTTTAAAAAAAAGAACAACAAAAAACATAAGTACTGTGTGAAAATTAACATGGATAGAGTATGAAGGTGTTGGTGTCCAATAAGTGTCCAAGATTTGAGGAGTTCTGAATGGTAATAGGCATACACCCCACTAGTAAATAATTAGGGTATTGAAGAATAAAATAGAAATACTATTTTTCTTTTAGTTAATTCATATTATTGCTCCAAACATATACTAAGATTTAGGACAGGGGCTTCCCAGGTGGTGTGGTGGTAAAGAATCCACATGGCAGTGCAATAGATGCAGGAGATGCAGGTTCAATCTCTGGGTCAGGGAAGGACCCCTGGGGGAGGAAATGGCAACCCACTCCAGCATTCTTGCCTGAGGAACCCCATGGACAGAAGAGCCTGGCAGGCTGCAGTCCACAGGATCACAAAGAGTCAGATACCACTGAGCAATTGAGCACGCGCGCACACACACGCGCACACACACACACACACACATGTGATTTGGAACATAAATCCTTATTGTTTGGTACATGCATGCTCAGTCAGTAAGTCATGTCTGACTCTTTGCGACCCTATGGACAGCAGCCTGCCAGGCTCCTCTGTTCATGAGATTTCCCATGCATGATTGGGTTGTCATTTCCTCCTACAGGGGGTCTTCCCAACCCAGGGACTGAATCCTGCATCTGCAGGATTCTTTACCAATGAACCACCTGGGAAGCTCTAAGTGGTTTGGACCTATCTACTTAATAAACAGAATTGTTGGTGTTTCTTTTGGCCTAGGAGCTCTCTGAAAAAATTACTAACATATTAAAGGTTCCACAAACCAAGAAAGTTTGGGAAAATCTGTTATAGAAGAAAACATAGGGGAAAATATTCATGACCTTGTGTTGGTCACTCAGCTGTGTCCAACTCTTTGCAATCCCATGAACTGTAGCCTGCCAGGCTCCTCTGTCCATGGAATTCTCCAGGCAAGATTATTCAACATGCCTCAGGTTCATAGAAGTTATTTATAGGCAAATATTCCATACTTAGATCCCTCATTATTTAATATTCTTCGAAACACAGGTCAATAAGTACAGTATAGCATGGAGCCCAAAGTATGGGTTCTCGGGTTCTAACTGCCTACTTATTATCTGTGTAACCCTGATAAGTTACCTAGCTTCTCTTTAAAACCAAGATGTCATCTGTCATACTAGATTGTTGAAAAAAATTAAAGGGGATAATGTGTGTCTGTCTGACAGTCAACACTAAATAAACAATATATTTTATCATATTTCTGTTTCTCTTCCACAAATCCCTGATAAACTTGACAATACTTTTGTATCCATTTATGAAATGTAGCAGTGTCACAATTTTGTTTATTCTGAGTGAGATAGTTTTATAATAAGAAACCAGATGGAAGTTGGGAAGAAAAAAAGGAAGTAGCATTAAATGGATGAGGATGAACAAGAAAGAGTAAAGATATCCGGAATACAGTTTTGAAAAAGGCAAAATTATGTGGGAGCATGATAATCCTAGTCCTCAAAACAGCACAGCAGTATCTGTGTGCAGGAGGGTCAGAAGGGTATTGCAGTGGAACTAAAGCAATACAACCTTATCTATTTGAATGGTAGAGAAATAGCTACTCAATTGGACTAACATTATTCATCTCAAAAGTCCAAGTTATTTTATGTCTCTGAAGCCAACACGGTGCCAGACAAAGAGGGCAGAAGTCATCATCTCAGAATTACAGAATCACTATGGCTATGAGTAGTCACCTAGAGAGGAAAAATTTAACTCCGTTTACATCATGTCTGTATCAAAGCAAACTTAATCCCAGTTACATTTCTGAAACTACATAAGGAGAGTCTGAAAATTCTCTAGTGATTATTGGATAACAAATGGAAGTCAATCATACTGTGCCCATTAATTTAATATGTGTGAAATGTTTTCACAATCACTCTGCTACTTTATTGGTTTTCATAAACTGAAAAATTACTCATAGTTTCACTCAAGACCTTAGGTTCTCAACCGTATTTTGTGCTCATACTGTTTTAAATTTCTCTATGGGGAACTCTTTCACCATATGATTATTTCAGAATGTTGATTCTCAAGAAAAGAGACATAATACTTTAGCAAAATATTATCTTGAGCCAGTACCTGCAACCCTAAGATTTCTAGGTCTACCTGAAGGTCGGCAGAGTTTTTAATTCCCTGTTATTTGTATTGAAATAATGAACTTGATTATCTTTTTTTTTTAACTTGTTCATCAGCAAGACTTAATTTTTTCCCCAAAGATGAGCTAGTTTTCAAGGCCAAAATCCCAAGCAAGTGTCTCTGTCAGCCTTAGGTGACATAAACATTTTAGAGAGAGGCTTTCTTCATTGTTTGAAGTAGAATTTTATGAGAAGTAATGATGAATACAGTTGACTCTTACCAATGGGCAGTGAAATTATTGCCCTTTCAAATTTCCCCTCTTGGTGCCTCTAATCCTGGCTCCTGGTCATATTCAGCTGTTAGGATCATATCCAGTTGGCACTGACCTCTAAGGCAAAAAATAGACAAATTAAAGGCTAAAAGATCTAGGAGACATTTGACACATCCCTCATGGACCCTGAAATAATAAAAGAAGAAAAACAAAGAAACGTAAGAGAACCGGCTCCCTGGGAAAGAATGTGAGGGGTGTTTGACATTGCCCAGGATGGCATAGCTGAGATGAATACACTCGCTGTTCTGGAACAGGCAATGAGGGACTGCAACCCCAGCTGTGATAATAGGGGCCCACTGACCCGTGACTCCGTCTTGACTAAATTGCAGGCCTTGAATCTAATCATTATGTTAACAAGAGGCGTTGAGCCCCTGAAAGGAAGGCAAGTCTGGAAAAAGAGACACGACACTATGCTAAAGTCAAGCTCTAACCTAAAATCCACAAATACGTGTCATCCCACCTGCTATTTGTTTCTGCCAAAGCCATCATCCAGTGATCTAGAGACGGGAAAGAGAGGCAGCAGCTTTTACAAGAACTAATAACGTGCGGTGTGAAATTGTGTGTGTTGCTGAAAGGCCATATTCCCGTGTAGCATTACTTCCATCTCTTTAGGCGGTGCTCCATGAACTTCAACACATACCTGAGAAATACACCGGTTCAGCAAGCTCACAGCAGGCGGCTTTCCACTCTTTTCTACTTGAAACAGGAAAAATGATTCTGATGCATTCCTTAAATCTTGAGCAATATCACACACTGAGAACTATGACCTACTAAATACAAAAGTGTATTCTCCTAGAAGCAGGCCCTAGGTCTATTAAATGTGCTTAGGAAAATCTCTTGCTTTGTCAGTGTCCCCAGAGGGTCTCCAGAACTTACCAAAGTTCTGCCAAACTGCCTCCGGGATGTGAAATTGGGAGACTAAAAAACTGGGAAACAGCAGACAGAGAAAACTTCTGCTGTGTACTTTTTTTGCACCATATGGATATTTTTCCACATGTATAGATTACCTTGTATTAGGTCACAGTCTAGTGATTATAATACCTTACCTATATTAAATATTCTGTAGGGTTAGAAATCTTTTCACATATATCAGTTCTCCCATTTGAGACTTTGTGAGTTGCATGAGTTTGTAGTCTAGGTTTCATTGTAACAATAGGGATTTTTTTTTTAATTAATTTTTTTTAACTGGAAGATAATTGCTTTACAAGGTTGTGTTGGTTTCTGCCAATGTGATTCAGCCACTATATATATATATTTATTATTTATTTATATTATTTATATATATATATATATATATATATATGTAAAATACATATGCCTTTCCTCTTGAGTCTCTCACCCACCCCACTCCCCATCCCACCCCCCAGGTCATCACAGAGCATCACAGGCTGGGCTCTCAATGGGGAGATTTAAATCAAAGATTTTTATAGATTTTCAATAAGTAAATATATAGGTCAAACTAAAATGCAAGGTTTCAGACACTATTCCAATCCTTATTCTATGACACCGTGTGACCTTCAAGGAAGGGTGGGATGGGGAATGAGGAGAGAAGGTCAAAAGATTTCCCTCAGAGAAAGATAGTTAGGATCATCAAATATCAATAAACCAACCAAGGTAATACCCCTAAGCCTACTTCAAAATCTATTTCAAAGTCCATAAATTATTAGGTAATAAAATACATCTTCCCCTTATATTTAGTTCAGCATAATAAGCATAAATAACAATATACATTTTAATTGTCTGAGAATAACTAAGAAGAAAGTTCCCTCCTATCATTCAGGGACCAAATAATTTTCTTAAATGCAAACTAATCTAAAAACTTTCTGGCAAAATTTCCTTATAGTTAAAAAAATTTTTAAATGTATTTTGAAAATGATAACCTCTAAGCATCAGTTATTAACAAATCCTGATATCCTCTTCAGTTATTGTCATGGTTAAGGAAGCAATACTAACACAAAATCTACAAATACAAAAGATAATAAATAAGTACATATAGGTGGTGGTCTACATAGTAAAGAGGAACAATCATGAGTGAGGATTACATAAGCATCCCAGAGACACTGACCACATGAAGCCAAAATGCCCTGATTATCAGGTCTCATGATATGGTAATCTGATTTCCTTCTGTTTCTTTGTTCAGTCCTTCAGTGTACTTTTTATGGCTTATTAACACTGATGGTTTTAGCCCCAGGAGTAAGACTCAAGTTCTAGTTTCAGTTCTAGTTCTTATATTGAAGCCCTTACTATAGACTTGAGATCAAGCCAAGTGCTAAGCAGCCTTACAACTTCACGCCTTGTATAAAGCCAGCTGTGGGGAAAGACTCTTAAGGGGGAGCAGGTCAAACCTATCTGTGCAGCTGGAGAAACCACTCCAGACGAAAGTCAGGGCAGAAATGTGTTCAGGTGTACCACGCACACCTGAACTTGATTTTAAACAACTATCTTCTACCCCTTAGTAAGCTTCTCTACAGTCCCACTAGCAGAATTTAGTGCCAGGAAACCCACCATACTTGGGCATTCTGAGAGGAGGACTTTCTGTCTTGTTCATTGTTACATTCTCAGCAACCAGCCTAGGACTTTATACATTGGAGATATATAGTGTTTCTTGAGTAAATTTTCTTGGTTGAAATTAACATTTGAGGTAAGAATTAAAGACTCTGCCTGCCATGAAGCAGACTCAGGTTCAATCTCAGTTGGGAAGATCCCCTGGAGAAGGAAATGGCAACCCACTCCAACATTCTTGCCTGGAGAATTCCATGGACAGAGGAACCTGGCACGCTATAGTCCATGGGGTCACAGAGAGTTGGACATGACTGAGTGACTAATATTTTTCACTTATTTGGTAGTGGCTTAGTTGCTAAATTATGTCCAACTCTTTCGACCCATGGACTGTAGCCCGCCAGGCTCCTCTGTCCATGGGATTCCCAGGCAAGAATACTGGAGTGGGTTGCCATTTCCTTCTCCAGGGGATTGTCCCAACCCAGGGATTGAAACCAGATCTCCTGCATCACAGCAGATTCTTTACCAACTGAGCTATGAGGGAAGCCCCGGTTCACTTATTTAGAGGGAAACAAATATACACACTCAATATATTTTAAAATTTTGAGATACAGAATGGGGGAAATAATGTCATTTTACAATTGAATGGGTGTCATAAATGTTTTGTATATAATAACTGATTTTGTCCTTATCACAGACAAATCATATATGATTTGTCTCCCAAAACTGGTCTCCCTCAAAAAAACTGGTCTCCCTCATCCCAGACATGAAAACAAACTATTTAACTTCATATTTGGCTTTTCCCCTCAAGCTGCCTGGCCTTCCCACTAAAAATAGTTCAGAGTTTAATACTGTAGACATTTAATTGCTCTGAAATTCACTGAATATTATATTGAAATGCCATGATTTTTAAAAATGGTATCTAGACTTTCTTTATAACGTCAGTAATGATTAACATCCTGAAGAAGTTTAGTGGGGAAAGGGCTAAGGAAAGGGTTATTGTTTGTAACATACTAATAGGCTTTTAAAACCACCATAGACTATGAAGATGATAAAATACTAAATATTTGGAAGCATGCTTATCTTTATACCAAATATTGGAGGGGCACATTTGAATGTAAGAGCTATCACTGACATTCTAGCACCTACAAGGGGGGACTCTCTCTTGTAACTCACCTGTCTGAACAATATAAGCTGCTGCATGAAAACCGGTTATTCCCTTCACTCTCTTTTAAATCAGCCAAGAGAAAACGCCACACTCAACCATCGGTACTTATTTCACACTGGACATTGGGGGAATGAACATACCAGGAACTAATGGGCCTTGCTTCCTGGGAGTCTCATATCAGGGCATGTAACATAAGATAAATCATAGCGAAGGACTTCTCCAAGGTTTCCCGCTGAGAGAAACATGACCTTTTCAAGTGTAAACTGATGGATTGAACAGGGGAAGCAATATGTAGATTTTTTAAAAAACAAGGCTGACAAAAAACCAATGACGCATCTCCCAAAGTTAGCCAGAATACCTTGCACGTGTCCTCAGTCAGGAAGCAAAAGGGAAAGTTTACACCTGTCCGAAACACAAGAACTTCTTAACCAAGAAATGAAGTTAAAACCAAGCTTACTCTCAGGAAATGTTATGTGGGCCCATTCCTAATTGTCACATCAGAAGTCCTCAGGGTTCCAGGGAAAGTCGGTGGCCAGGTGTTGGCCGCACACAGCTTGTCTGCTCCGCCCGGGGCCTCCGGACTGGCTGCAGACTAGTAAGGCGCCTTTCAAGTCCATGTGAAGGGAAAGTGCAAATCCCTTTAGACAGCTCTCTATGGTGTGAATTTATGGAGCCTCGTGCAGTCTATGACTTTTATAATAGTCACTTAGCTTCATGCATACATCCCAAATTTCATTTGATGCTGGCCCTTAAAGAGCCTGGTACTTGGAAAGAAATGGTCCAAATTCTTTAGTCATCACCTGACTCCAAATTTACTTTCTTATTGTCCAGAGGACAGTCTGAAAACCCGAACAGAGTTTATTACTCCATAGAAAATAAACAGTCACCAAGGCCCATCTGCCCTAATTTTTTTATTCTTACACAGTTAATGCAATTGTTGGTAGCTTATTTTTTTAACATCTCCAAGGGATCCAATCCTAGCTTTCTGCTGCATTCCAATCACACTGGCAATGAGAGCCAGACATTCCAAATAGACCTCAGACGGGAACTGGGGATAGGGGAGGGGGAGGGGGAGGGTGTGCCAGGCATGGCACCGCTGAGGCATCGTCTCTGCTTGATGTCTGAGCCGAGCCTACTCAAAAATGCCTGTCTCAGTGCTCAGGTGGAATGAGGCCACCGAGTGACAAAGTTCCTGCTCTTCTGGGAATCTTAGACTACTGCAATAGAAAGAGTCCCTGTGGGTGGTCCTCAGTTCTGACTCTGAGAACAGGGCCCAGCCTCCACTACTTTGGATGGACTTGGATCTTCAGATCCCTGGGGCTTTGTTTTCCCTCCGCGTGCACTCACTCTAGATAATGTGCTTGTCCTGATCCTCTTTCAGCGTGTGTTCGGTTGCTCAGTCGTGTCAGACTCTTTGCGACCCCAGCGGACTATAACCCGCCAGGCTCCTCTGATCATGGGACTCTCCAGGCAAGAATACTGGAGTGGGTTGCCATTTCCTCCTCCAGGGGATCTTCCTGACGCAGAGATGGAACCCACTTCTCCTGCATGTCCTGGATCTCCTGGATCGGCAGGGGGATTCTCTACCACTGAGGCACCTGGGAAGCCCAATCCTCTCTCAGGCAAAGAGGATGCGCCAGGTCCAGGCCTGCTGGCCCTCAGGTTCAGTCTGTGGTTCAGTCTGTGCCTCTCTGTCTCTTCGTAGGCTCAGCTCTGCATCCCAGTATGTGGCTCCTGCCAGCTATGTTTCCTGGGCTCAGCTGGTTCAGAAGCTGCTTCCCTCTGACTGGGTTCAGCAAATGGGAAACCCAGGCAAGAGACAGAGGTGTAGAAGGAAAGGGAGACTAGGGTATTTCTCCTCATGCGGCACCGCCAGCAGCCGCTGGGTATCCTCCACAGTGAATAGAACAGGAGGGGAAAAAAATCCTTGCATTCTGGATCTCCTCTTGGATTGCCAAGAAATCTTCTTCCTTGACGTGTGAATGCTCAATGTATTTGCATTTTTCCCAGTCAGCTTTTAAAGATTCACCCACAAAGATTTAACATCTGAAGAAAAAAAGGAAAACTATGAAATTCCAAGTCACTGAGAATACTTTGATTGGGCAAGGAAAGAGTCGTGAAAGCACCTCCTTCCTTTCTAAGGGCACTCAGACTCTCAGACAGCGCTCTTTAGAGGGTCCAGGAGCCACGGGCATGATCATCTAGCACGTTTCCAGAAAGAACAGACCTTTGAGAGCCAGATCCAGGAACATGCTTTTAACAAGGCCCAGATGATGCTTCTGAACACGAAAACCTGAGAGTGAATTCACATCCCACTAAAGTCAAAAGAAGCAGACAAATAAACAAGGATCAGGTCTTTCTTTTTTCTTTCCACTTTCTGCACCACACTAACTCCTACAGAACAATATACTGCCTTGGAAAAAGGAGGGGAAAGTACATGTATCTTTGTTCGAGCATGAAATATTGTACAGGTCTTCTTTTCACCCATCTTAAAGGGAAAATAACAAAAAGTAGAAGAAATAAAATGTGATGCTGGCCCAAAAGAGGGACATCCATGGCGTTGCAAGGAGTCAGACATGATTTAGCAACTGAACAACAACAACAAAATACTAGGAATATTCTTATATGTTCCAAAATCACATGCATATTTAGAGTCATTACTTAGAAATCACTGAAAAAAAAAAAGAGCTCATTCTTTTCTAGGACTTCTTTTTAGAAAGGTCAGAGAAAGCTTTGTGTTATTTTTGCTTTCAACTTACACAATTCTAAATCAGATGAAATAGTGTCCTACTTACAGGAGACTTTTATTTTCATGGTGTTCTCCTTTCAATTGTTATAATAAATATAGCTACCTACAATCAGCATGCTTCAAAACTGGATGGAACCATGGCCTGTATTATACTTCAAAAAAAAAGCGGTGCTTCTGGAAGAAATGTAGTTATTATGAACACAATCCACTCGAATCTAAGGTAGCAGTGACAGGCAGAAGACGGCATATATAGCATATATAGCACCTCTAGAGTAACCCTGCTAAAGTGGTGTACATTTCAAAATAGAAATCAAATATTCCTCGGAACTGGAGTCTTTATATTTTTTGAGTTATCAAAAAGACTTTCATCTGGCATAGGACCACAGATAAATCAACTTGGGGTTGAATACTGTTTCTGCCGTGAAATACCTATGCAAGCCACCTATTCTTCCTAATCTAATTCTTATATTCTCATCTTTAAGATGAAGTCTTAAAATTTAAGGATAATTCGAACTTGAAAGTATATCATGCCACGCAACAGAAAGGCAACACATCAACCAGAATCCTGTCCCAAATCATATTTTATCATGTACATTCTGTAAAGTTGCAAATGTTAACTTAAATGACCTTCCTGTCATTGACAACAAAATAATTTCAGGTTAATCTGTGTCCTGTGTGGTAAATTAGAGAATACCCAGCCCATGCCATGAAGCTTGGCTGGTATTAAAAAGGAAGAAGGTTTTCCCTGGTAGCTCAGTTGGTAAAAAATCCTCCTGCAATGCAGAAGACCTGGGTTTAATCCCTGGGTCAGGAAGATCCTACAAAACAGAAACAGAATTTATGGCCACCGGGGAGAAAAATGAGAGGAAGGAATAATTAGGGTGTCGGGGAGGATGGGTACACACTGCTGTATTGAAAATGGATAACCCACAAGGACCTCCTGTAGAGCACAGAGAACTCTGCTCAATGTGATGCGGAGCCTGGATGGGAGGGTGTTTGGGGGAAAATGGACACATGCGTTAAGTATGGCCGAGTTGCTCTGTTGTGCACCGGAAGCTATCACAACACTGTCAATCAGCTATATTCTGATACAAAATAAAAGTTTAATTTTAAAAAAGCTATTGTTTAACTGTTGTTTTATTTGCACTCAGGCTTAACAAATTTTGGGACAAATTAGTCAAAAAAAGAGGACAATTTATGCTTAAGCTTACCATTAAGATAAATACATGTAAGAGTAACTGCATTTCAACAATCACAAAGACATGAATAAGGATGAGATCGTGTCCTTGGCTTATAGTTTATTAAGGGAATTTAAAAGTTGAGAAGATTCTGTTCTGCCCTGTAAACTAAAAGCCACCTAGCAGTTGAGAAATTGGAAACCACAAAGCTTAGGAAGAAAAATGAATGCTTTGAAGCATAAATTTTTCCATTAAATTATGCCAATAAACTTAGGGCCTTGAAAGTTACTAAACTCAAATATTTTTTAAAAAAGGAAGAAAATGCTCTTTGTCTACCTTCAAAATAAAACTGGAAATTGGAAGAACAGAATAACAAGGTTTTTTTAATGCTACAAAGACAAACTGAGCAATTTTATGTTCACTGAACAGCAATCAGTATGAACTGAACATAAATTTATCAATGTAGGAGATGATGTTTCCAATTTTTCAACTAAAAAAAAGAAGTATAGGCATGTCTCCAATTAGATCTTCCCTAAGGTTTCCAGATGAATATTTGTTCTTCCACTGGTTGAGTAAGAACACCAAAGATGAATTAAGGTTATTACATTAAATCAGAGTAAGAACAACTCCCCAAATTTAAAAGCCACAGAAAGGTGCTGAGCTCAACTGCTCCTATTTCATACTAGTTATAGTTAGTGGTAGTATAAGAGCATGTATAATTTAGGGTTGGGTTTAAGTACAGAATGATATGTTATTGCAGACAAATCAGTATATTATTAGTCCCTACTAATTCAGGGCATGTATAGAATGGAATAAAGTGAATTTATTGCAGTGACTCTACTGTTCTCTTCATTTCTTTCCTCACTCCCTAATGCTCTTTATTTTTCTCTTCTTCCCTTTGAATAAAATCAAGCCTTTGATAGGATTCAATAGACAATGTATAGATTAATTGTCATGCTTCTTGGGTTCTAAAACAATTTTGCCAGTAACTGACAAAGTAACTATCTGATCATTTAATTTCACTCTAAATGATAGCAGCTGAAAAGATGACTTCAATATCTGTTGATTCTACATTTATAACATACTATTGTCCAATTTTATTTCAAGGAGGGATAAAACAGTAGAGAGCAAATATAAATCAAAGTGAAAGAAAGAAAGAAGCTTAAAAACTGGGGACATAATCCTAGTACTATCTTCAAAAGATTCTTAAGACTAGGTTTGGTTGTATACAAATTCATCTATGTAGGGTCCCCTTATGAGATTTTCTTATCTCATAATGGAACTATTGATTTCACTGTGACCTCTGTCTCTCTTGGCTTTTGGAGCTCTGGAGATCAATAACCAGGAAAAGCCATAGAATCACATCATATGAATAGGACTGCTCAAAATCCATGGATCCAGTGACCTCCCAGTGATGTGGCAAAGGGCGTGCCCTCTGCTATAGCTAAGGGATGAACCAATTTCTAAGTGCTATTTTCCACCCAAATATCACATTCTTCCCACCTCCTGTCATCACCTTCCCCACGCCTGTGCAATTTATGCAAATGTCAGCACCCTAAACCCAACCTCTCTTTCGAAGCTTCCATGCTTCTCTCTTCAGCCCACACATGCTGTCTCACTCACCTTTTGCTCAAAGCCCTGTTCCTCCTCCTCACACTCCCTAACTCAACAGCCAGCACCAGTTCTTTCCCAAGCTCCAGTGGTCTGCCCCCTTCATGCCTTTTCTCCTCAATAAATACTTACAAAGAAGTTATACCGACAGCTGCATGCGCTAGAAAAAAATACCTACATTAGCTGACATTTTAGTAAGGATACACTGGGAATGTGCATTCAATGAAGAATAGGCTGAAAAGAGGAAGCCATGGAAACTGGTCAGTAGAAATATTTCAGTTTTGGAAAACATGTCAGAAAAGACGTCATACATGAGATGAGATTTCTAAAACTGCCAACTCAGATTTAGTCTTCTTCGCCATGTTTGGATGAAATACTCCTTTCATACATCAGGATCTACAGTATCTGAGATACCCATGATCTTGCTTTCTGACCCTTCATTATTGTCATGTCCAGGGAACTTCAAAGAGGCTCTGCTCTGAATTGCATCATCTGCCCCAGTGGTGGTTTAGTCACTAAGCTGTGTGTCTGACTCTTGCGACACAATGGACTGTAGCCCGCCAGGTTCCTCTGTCCATGGGATTTCCCAGGCAAGAATGCTGGAGTGGGTTGCCATTTCCTCCAGCAGAGGATCTTCCCGACCCAGGGATTGAATCCAGGCTTCCTGCATCTCAGGTGGACTCTTTAACAACAGAGCTCCCAGGGAAGTCCTGTCTTCCCAGAAGGTGTGGCCAAGAGTCAGCTTCTGAAGTTGTGGGACAGACAGAATTTCCTTCGGTTTGGCATTGCCTGCTGGGTTTGTCATTGGTTGCGTTTTTTAATAGTTTATCACATTTGTAATCGGAAAACATACCCATGCTGGTAGCTTCAAAATGACACCAACTAGCTTAGAAACACATCTGGTTGGTCCATTTCTCAAATCACAGTGAGAGTAAAATAGAAAAGACAATAGGCCTTACTATTGCCTGGAGTGATGTAAGCTATTACTCGTAGCAGTAAATCCCTTTTAAGACAGAAATGAAAAATGTAAAATACCTAAAACAGTCTTAACAACAACAAGAAAGCTAACAAAATAGTTTTTGTTTCAACACTTACAAGCTCTCTCTATAAGCATTACAATCATACAGCAAAATAATCTGGGCAGAGAGCATACAGTCCAGGTCCTTTGTAAATACTGCAATTAGAGGAAGGTGATGGGAACACTTCTTTGCCTCAAATGTACTAAATCAGTTAATTTTTAATTAGTCACAATCATAATACACACACAAACACACATTTATCTTCTATAATGAGACTTCTTCAATGAGTTTTTTTTTTTAAGTTACAGTTTGGTTAATTGAATGAGGAAACAGTTTCTCCTACAGGATAAGTGCTCAGAAGCGGAATTTATGTTTTCTGCTAGATGTGTTATTTCCTCAAATGGAACATTCTTGATTAAGGAGCCCAGACACCACAGTTCATGCTGAAGGCAGGAAATTGGGCTTCAGAACATAATGAGAATGGGTTCCCTCTGCAACTCTTCCCATGCTCATTACAATCTTCCTCGTGAGAATAGATTCCTATTGTGGCATTTTCAATGCCTGTTATCATCTTTGTCAGAAGCGTGAGGTATTCAAATTTTAATGCCTAATAAGATCCGACACAGCATCCCGTACTGTCACTATTTTATGCTCTGGACAAGAAACATACTAGGGTCTGTCAGAATATCACACGGGTTACAGAGCTATAAACAGAGGAGGACTGGAATACTAGCCAATCAGATCAGCAGGTAGGACTTTTAAAAATCCACATGTCATTTTGCATCTTGGAGCATGTTGTTCAGTTGCTAAGTCACGTCCGACTCTTTGGACCCCATGGACTTCAGCATGCCAGGCTTCACTGTCCTTCACTACCTCCAGGAGTTTGCTCAAGTTCATGTCCATCGAGTTTTGGAACATAATGGCTAATAACATGCTGATAATACTTAAAACAAATGAGAGCAATGAACGTTGCACCTCAGGACACACTTATAACCAAACTACATTTTAAATTCTGGAAGAATATCACCCATAACCCCTAGAGTGAGGAAGAGTGACACTGTCTCGATCCTCAGAGCTGAACATAGCCAACAGTACACTACTAGCATGATCTAAGGAAACAAACAAAACAAAAAAAACCACACTTTTAAAAAAAGAAACCAGATGTACCATGTACAACTATTTTCTTCCCAGAGATATGAGTTATTTTTTATCTTAAAGTTCAAAAATTGAGTGCCCCCGGGACTTCTCTGGTGGCCCAGTGGTTGAGAATCCGCCTTTCAATGTAGGGGACATGGGTTCGATCCCTGATTGGGGAACTAGGATCCCACATACCACAGGGCAACTAAGCATGTACAGTGCAATGAGGATCAAAACAGAAAAAAAAAAAAAAAAAAATCCACTGGAAGAACAGCAAAAATGGACAAAAAAAATTTTTTTTAATTGAGGGCCCAATGCTGACTCCGCTAATTAGCTTTTGAGTCTCTACTTCTTCTTCCATGACATGGATAATAGTATCTGCTTTGTATACCTAAGAGGATTTTGGCAAGAATTAAAGGAAATGATGTGTCTGCAGACACTTTGTTGAGTATAGGGTTTTTACAAACATGACATGATCAATACAATATTAATTATCTTTAAATTAGGCACACAGTAAGCGAAGCCCCACTTTTGGAGACTGTTACATAATTCATAACTGAGGCCTCCAATTTCAAGGCAAAGTGGTGGCATCGCTGGCAGTGTACAAAATCGCATGGCGGTGAGGGGCAGGTAGCCCACAATAAAAGGCTCTACTCATTCCTGCAGGCATGTACAGCTGTTCCCAATCCTGCAGGGCACGGCCTGAGAGCCCTTCTTATATTCTCCCTGAGTTTCCCTTCAAATCACCTCTTCTTTGACACGGTTGAAAAATGTGCAGGCTAAGGAAGATAATGCAAATAGGGCAGTGTTGTCACTTACCATCCTAGCCAGCATTGGCGTTGGAAAAATGAAAAAGCCTCTGACATATTGAAACTTAGCAGCAGCATTCTCACTGGGGTGAGAACAATATTTTTAATCCTCCCTGGAAAGATCAAATTAAATCAGAGGCGAGCGCTGCCTGATCCAGTGCTGTGTCACTGACTCTTTGAATGAGAAGCCTACAGAAGCCTGCAGCGCCTGACTTTGTAATGCATGTCTTTCTATAGAAATTCAGGGAGCAGGAATAAAGCATTTCTGCATACAGATTAACCTCAAGACAGTGAGATGGTGTCAGAGGGTGGGTGGGGACCGAAGACACACATTTTGCCTGGTTTTTAAGTTTAGCCAGTCATCAAATTTTGCAGCTGAGCTTAAGACATGATGCAGTCAAGAGGTTTGACTTTCCTTCTCTCCAGCAAGGCAACACATCTGTATATTTCAGTGCTTATAGCTATGTATTTTAGTGATTGTATACTTAAAGCAGATTCTATCAATCAATAATATGAAATGATGGCCATATCCATTAAAAGTTCTTTTTAATGACAATTAAAACTTGAGGGCAGCGGTCTTCAAACATTAGTGTGCATAAGAAACATCTGGAAAGCGTAAAAAATGCAGATTCTAGGAGTCTGCCTGCAGAGTCTCACTGAACAGATCTGAAATGAAACCCCAGAAATTGCATTTTTTTAACAAGCACCCGAGGTGAAACTTATTCTACAGTCTTTCAGTCTTAATGTGATTTTTATAATCTCAATTGCATTTAAATCCTTTGAAAGAAAAGGAAAAAAAAAAAAAAAAATGGAAGGAGAAGGACAGCCCAAAATGCATCTTGACAGTTTTGTAGATGGTCTTACTTTGGCTTTTAGAGATTGTAAATCAAATTTTTATGGCATATTAATTCATATATGAATGCTTTTTTAAAATCAAACAAATGAAAGATGTGTTCCCAGAAAATTTTTCAGCTCCCCCAAAGCAAATATCTTTCATATGAGATATTTTAAGGAGCTTAGTTTTATATGTTCAAGTTAATAGTCTTAACCACAGTATTTAATTTAAGCTTAAGGCTTTAAGTTTTTGCATCACTTTGGAAGTATTCAAAACTGAAGTATGAAAGTAATGTTACTAATTCAAGATGCTCAAACAGCCATAGCATATTCAATCGGCAGTGAAATATTAGGTCAGTGTTTCTCCAAATACAAAGCTGAATGCTTGTCCTTACAATATCCACAGTTTTTCTTTTGAAGTCTAAGACTTCAACGACTAACTTTTCATAATGATAGAATCAAGTATAGCAAATTTAATTAGACCAATGGTATATAACATATAGCAATCACTCTTTTCAAACTAACCTTAATAGGTTTCTTCTTTGGAAGAAATACTAAGTTCTCCAGTCCTAGACAACTGAAAATCTTGAGTGGTACTCTTTGGTTTGTCTTTGTTCTTTGCACTTGAAATTGGGTTCTATTTCCCACAGCCCTTAACAGGGCTGGTTTCAAAAGTGTGTGACATGTACAGTCACATAGAGCCCAGCACTTGGCTTAATGCTTTACTGTCACTGTCTTGAAATTATTCATATTTTTTTTTTTAACAAGCTGACTCACCTTTTCATTTGCCCTCATTGTTGTTCGGTCACTAAGCCATGTCCAACTCTTTAGGACCCCACAAACTGCAGCACTCCAGGCTTCCTTGTCCTTCATTCAAGCTCATGTCCATCGAGTCAGTGATGCCATCCAACCATCTCATCCTCTGTCACCCCCTTCTCCTCCTGCCCTCAATCTTTCCCAACATCAGGGTCTTTTCCAATAAGTCAGCTCTTCACATCAGGTGGGCAGAGTATTGGAGCTTCAGCATCAGTCCTCCCAGTGAAGGACTTCCAATGCTTTGAATGAAGCATCAGTTCTTCATTTATCATTGGGCCCAGCAAATACGTATTTAGTCCTACTCCTTAATAATATTTAGGTGTAACATTTGGTATTTCTTTCAAGAAACATTACCAGAATCTATATCCTGCTTGGGTGTGCCCACAATCCACAAGTATTTGTTCACTGTACTATATGTTCTGTTAGTCACTCAGTTATGTCCAACTCTTTGGAACCCAATGGACTGTAGCCTGCGAGGCTCCTCTGTGTATGGGATTCTCCAGGCAAGAATACTGGGGTGGGTAGCCATTCTTTTCTCCAGGGGATCTTTCCAACCCAGGGATCAAACCTGCATCTCCCCAATTGCAGGCAGAATCTTTACCACCTGAGCCACCAGGGAAGCCCTTCACTGTAATAACGTTATTACCAATAACTAGATTACAGAAAGGAATAAAGATGCAGTCTCTGTCCACACAGCATTCCAAATCCACTAGCGGGACTAATCATCTATGTTAGATAGCATGCAATAAATATTCCCCATGCACTGTCTTCATGAATAGACAGTCACAACTTCATATGAATTTATTTATAAACTAACAGAAACACTGCACCTATTATTCTAGATATAAGGAGATTGGGAGTATGTCTAAAAGGCAAGTAATATCAAGTACTTCACATCATGAAAAACAACAGAATTGTTCACTATTTAACTGATGGTGGGTGAGTCAGGTAGATAGCCACAGTGGCCCACAATGTCCAAAGTACTCCTCAATAACACTGGAAGAAAATTCTTGATGACATAAATAGTTTTCTCTTCTTCCCCCAATCATGTATACTGGTTTCTCTGTCAACTGGATTCAAGAAAAAACCAGTTCCACATACACATGTGCTGATAATCTCTGCATAAACCTCAGAAGAAAAAGCACAGATGAAATCTCTCTAGAACCTGTGAAGGCCACAGAATGCAGGTCAGCAACAGTTATTCCTCATTTTAAAAATTAAAAAGTACTGAGCTACAGGTGGTTATGTATGTGCTTCAAGACATAAATGGCTGTTAATGGACCTCACGGGAGTTTATTAGCCTGGGAGTAAGGGTTGAAGGACACTATACACATGCTCGGGCTTCCCAGGTGACATACGTGCTGAAGAACCCACCTGCCAATGCAGGAGACATAAGATATGCAGGTTCAGTCCCCGGGTCAGGAAGATCCCTTGGTGGAGGGCATGGCAACCCACTCCAGTATTCTTACCTGGAGAATCCGAAGGACAGAGAAGTCTGGCAGCATACAATTCATAGGTTTGCAAAGAGTCGGACACAAATGAGGTGACCTGGGATGCATGCCCACCCCTAGAGTATTCAGCAGAATACTGATTAGTGCATTCATGTAAGGAAATCACATGACTTAAGAGAAAAGAACTACCCAAAAGAATTTGAGCGGTGGAGAAACAGACACAGAGAACAGACATGGACACGGGGGGAGGGGAGGAGGGAGAGAGTGAGATGTATGGACAGAGTAACATAGAAACTTATATTATCATATGTAAATTAGATAGCCAATGGGAATTTGCTGTTTGTCTCAGGAAACTCAAACAGGGGCTCTGTGACAATCTAGAAAGGTGGGGTGGGGAGGAAGATGGGAGGACGGAGGGGACATGGGTATACATGGCTGATTCTTGCTGACGTATGACAGAAAACCACAAAACTCTGTAAAGCAATTCTCCTCCAAGTTAAAAAAAAAAAATGATTCGAGGGAAAATCATTGGGAACATTTTCTTTTCCTACCAACTAGAATAGAAAACTCATGACTTCTGGATTATTAGATAGAAACCTGAGAGGGTCGTGTCTCAGTAATTGGGGTCGATTATGGCAATGGCAACCCACTCCAGTATTCTTGCCTGGAGAATCCCAGGGACAGAGGAGCCTGGTGGGCTGCCGTCTATGGGGTCACACAGAGTTGGACACGACTAAAGTGACTTAGCAGCAGCAGCATCCCTAAACTAAGCATTGCTCTGTTCTCACATAACAAGTCTTGAAAGCATGATCTGAAAAGAACAAACCTTTTTTAAACAAAGTAACTGTGTCCCAGGACAAAGTTCAAAAGTATTAATAAAATTATTCAGTACCCTAAAAGATAAAATTTATAACATCTAACATTCAATCAAAAATCACCAGGTAGGCAAAGAAACACAAAAACACATCTTATAATGAAGACAAAAATCAAATTGATTGAAATCAACCCAGAAGTTACGTAGATGTTATAATTGCTAGGAAAGAACATTAAAACAGTTATCTTTTCATTCCATATGTTTAAAAAGTTGAGTAGAGCCATGAGAGCTACTTAAAAGGCCAAAATTGAACTTCTAGGGAATAAAAAAAAACTTCACTTTTTAAGGTTAAAAAATACACCAGAAGGGAATAACAGCAGATTAGATACTGCAGAAGAAAATAGTAGCAAACCTGAAAGCAGGTCAATAAGAATTATCCACAATGTACAGAGGAACAAAGATAAGGGTGACAGCAGATTTCTCATTGAAAAGTGCAAGTGAGAAGTCCGTGGAGCAAAATCTTGAAAATACTGAAAAATCTTGAAAATAGACCAAAAAAATAAACCTAAACTCCCCTGTTCAGTAAAAGTATCCTTTAGAAATGAAGGTAAATTATAGTTTTCCAGACACATGAAAGCAGAAATAATTCATTAGCAGCATACCACACTATAAGAAGGAGCTTCCCTGGTGACTCAGAGGTTAAAGCATCTGCCTCCAATGCGGGAGACCCGGGTTCAATCCCTGGGTCAGGAAGATCCCCTGGAGAAGGAAATGGTAACCCACTCCAGTATTCTTGCCTGGAGAATCCCATGGACGGAGGAGCCTGGTAGGCTACAGTCCACGGGGTCTCAGAGAGTCAGACACAACAGAGCAACTTCATTTCACTTTCACTCACACTATAAGAAAAGCTACAGATGATTAATCAATGCAAATTGTTATATCAAAGTATTCCTCAAGACCAACTGAATTAATAATTTTACTTTCCTCCTAAATGAAATAATCCCAGTAGGCTGATTTTGGTTTTGTTCTGTTATGTTTTAGTTCATGTGCTTTATTTTACAATTTTGTTTTTTTCATGCTTTCAACTATCAATTCTCATAATTATTGTGTTTTTTTAAAAACAGTCTTAATTTGCTGCTTTTTATCAGTGGACTCAGAACCTAGATAGGAAAATGTATTAGAATTGTGAATAAATGAAGCTAAAATAGCCTGATCAGCTTTGTTTTTGTTGTTGAAATTCTCAAGGGAGTCTCAACAGTCTTCTCCAGAACCACAGTTTGAAAGCATGAATTGTTCAACACTCAGCTTTCTTTATGGTCCAGCTCTCACATCCGCATATGACTACTGGAAAAACCATAGCTTTGCCTAAATGGACCTTTGTCAGCAAAGTGATGTCTCTGTTTTTTAATATGCTGTCTAAGTTTGTCATAGCTTTTCTTCTGAGGGACAAGCATCTTGTAATTTCGTGGCTACAGTCACTGTCCATAGTGATTTTGGAGCCCAAGAAAATAAAATCATCTGCTTTAAGTCATCAATTTTGTATGATATAACTATTCACTCAGAAGCTTTTTCCTCCAGCTTTATTCTTTAAAAAAAAAAATAATAGAACAATAATAAGGAAAACTATTACATATTGAATGTCCCCTGTGTGTTAGTCACTATTTTATATCCTTTGCAAATATTATTTTTAATTTTTCCATAGCCTTCAAAACCTTCAGAATTGGCTTTAAAATAGATAAATTTATGAGCAAAGAGGTGGAATGATAAAGTACTTTGGAATATTAGCTTCAAATCCAGATATTCCAAGATATGCTGGAGACTCAGGTTTGATATCTGGGTCGGAAAACCCCCTGGAGAAGGAAATGGCAACCCACTCGAGTATTGTCTGGAAAATTCCAGGGACAGAGGAGCCTGGTGGGCTACAGTCCATGGGTCACGAAGAGTCGGACACAACTGAGCAACTGAGCATGCACACACAAATTCCAAGATAAAATTGCAGCTCTTCACTTCTGGCACCATATTTGTAGAGAAATCACTTAGCCTCACATTCTTCATCTAGCCAATTCCAAAGATCATGCTCTTGCTACTACATTACCTATGCCTGTAGTTACTAGAAGCACAGTATACGTAGGACATTTGAATATATATGAGAACATATATATAAGAAGAATATATATTTAGAATATAAGTAAATAGATTTCTAGAATGTTTAAGTATATATGTTTATAATGTAGTTATCTAATGTTCATAAAATAAATAACAACACTAAAATTCATCACCATACATCTATTCTTGCTATTTTGATCTTACTCTACCAAATGAAGGAAATAAAAAATTTCAAGCACGTAAATGGCATATTCTCAGATATCTCAGGGATAACTAGATTGACTACCTACCTCTAATAATCTCCCAAGAATAGCAAGTGCCATAGTTTCCTTAAGGGAACCCAAAGTCTGCCAAGAAAATCAGAAAGGAAAATTGGGCCCTGTAGCATGATAGATGGGTTAGATTCAGCCTGTCACTGCACAGTACGCTGCCAGAATAATTTGCAAGGACAGTGACTTAGCAATCAACCATAACTCAGGAAACACAACCAGGAGTCGCACAGCTGAAATAACCCCTATTTAGGTTTGATCCTCAAGACAGTGAAGGTTGCACTTCTCACTGTTGAAGGCACATTAATTCTCTCAATGTTCGTTCAGCATTTTACTGGCAGCAATTTGGAGACATATCATTTCATTTATGCTTTTCAGATATGTATTGAATTTAGAGATGGCTTCTTTTCCACATGATCAATGAGCTCCAACTGTAAAGGTCTCTGAGTCGGAATAGGAAGCCTCATGTACCTAGGTAGATCTAACTTTTCCTTTGATTTCACTTGGACCTCAAATTAATGTTTCATCACTGACACTGCTGCTCATGACTAATTTATACTCTGTGGGATTATTATGACTTCCCACTCAGGGTAGCATCTCTGAAATTTAAAGAATGAAGATCAGTGAATTATCTGTGAATATGGGCCAGAATTAATCATTTTGAAGCAGAGTGGGAATATATGTAATAGACTGCAGGCCAGGGGCCAAGTCAACACCAGAGGCCATTTCCTCACACTTGATATACTGAGTAATCAATCATCGGGCACCTTATTCTCATCATCCTGCCTGCACCCCTCTTTCTCTCTTCCTCTGACTTTTTGTCTCTCTATTCAGCTGTCCTCATTTATTCCTCTTTTCCTTATCTTTTCTCTTTTTCTCCATTTCCTTTGCCCCATTTCTCTTTTCTTTTCCTTCATCCTTTACACCACCCATTATATAATATAAAATTCAAGTCTAGTTGTTATATTCATTGAATTATGTTTTACAGTCCTACTCCATTAAAAATTGGACAGTTTTTCTTTGATTTTTGCCCCAAGCTGAGCTGAAAACAAGCCTTGTATTAGGGACTCACAAGTCTGAAATTCACTTTTGAATTATCTATGTTTTGGTAATAGCCTGAAAGAATGTTTTCCCTTTCTTCTGAGAAGCTGATCAAAAATAGGAAAGAAGAAAATCAAATGTGAAGTCAAGTAGTTAAATACAACTTGATTATATCAAGTAGACTTTGATCATGTAAAAATTTCAACAAAGACTTTGAAAATGAAGTTCCATTATTTATCCCTAAAAGGGTATTTTGTAGAAGTATAGAGATAACCAAGGCTATGTATGTTTCTATATATTTCTTACATGGAAGTTGCCAGAGGGCAGAGAAACAAAATTCATGACATTTGATGAGGATTTCAAGAACTTTGAAGAGTGTCTTTCTAGAAACAGGGAGCAAAATACTTAGAAACTCAAGAAAAATGTCAGCAAGTGAAAAAAAGAACATGGATGAAACATAACAGCTAGCTACTGCTTCAGGAACCTTAAATCAATCAACAAATATATACTTAAGGTCTGCTGCTGCTGCTGCTGCTGCTGCTAAGTCACTTCAGTCGTGCCCGACTCGGTGCGACCCCATAGACGGCAGCCCACCAGGCTCCCCCATCCCTGGGATTCTCCAGGCAAGAACACACTTAAGGTCTACTACATACCAAACCCTCTGCCAGGTGTTAAAGCCTACAGACTGCACATGTTGCAGTGGGGAGGAAAAGAAATTTCAAAAGTGAAATGTGATTTAGAGACAGGAAGAGAGTGCCATGGAAACACGGCCCTCTAATTCAGAGATGTAGTGATGGCTCCCTGAAGAAAGTGGAATCTCTCCAAGTTTCAGAGGGGATTAGGAGGTGGAGAAGGACGACGAAAACATATTTCAAACATAAAGAGAATCCGGTTCAAATACAGGGAGGCAGGAAAGCACAGATATCTGAAGACGCTCAAATGTAGCATCTGACATCAGAAATTTAGGTCCCATAACTTTTAAATGTATGAAATTAAGTGACTACTTAATTTCCATTTAAGAGACTTATAGTGACGATACAATGGGAGTTCTCGAATTTTCCTACCATAGAGTCTAGCACAAAGTATGTCACGTAAGTATTCCATGCAATTGCAATTTATCTAATCTAGTACATGAAAGATAGTAAAATACATCATTATTTTATGCAACTCAAAGAAATATTAACTGCAATTAATACTAAGCTATAATACTAAGCTATACTAAGATTCATCCTAGTTTCAAAAAAACCCTAAAATGTGAGGGAAAAAATTGTGCAGCTTAGAATGCATGAAATATAGTTAGTTTATTCCCCTGACTCCATTCTGTATATTGAAACTGAAAAATAAAAGACGAGACCATTATCAACTGTCAAAATGGATGTGAAGATTTAAACAAAGTATACCAGGAAGACACATCTGATTTTGTAGTTAACTCTTCATGATATCAGTGCATGTGTTTATTTGTTAAGAGCCAATATCATTCTGGTTATTTATCCAAAGAATACAAAAGCACTAATTCAAAAAAATGTGTACACCCATATGTTCATTGCAGCATTATTTACAACAGCCAAGATGTAGAAACAGCCAAAGTGTCCATGGATAGATACGTGGATAAAGAAGATGTGGTATCTGTACACAAAGGACTACTACTTAGCCTTTAAAAAGAGTGAAATCCTGCAATTTGTGACAACATGGATGGCCCCTGAAAGTATTCTGCTAAGTGAAATAAGTCAGACAGAGAAATACAAGCACCATATGACTTCACTCATAGGTGGAATCTAATAAACCAAATCAAACAAACAAAATAAAGCAAATACAGACTCACAGGTATAGAGAACAGACTGATGGTTGCCGGGGGGGAAGCGGTTTGGGGATGGGTAAAGGGTGAAGGGGGTAAGTTGTATGGTGATGACTGGAAACTAGATTTATGATGGAGATCACTTTGTAGTACATACAGATGTCAAATTATGATGCTGTACATCTCAAACTTATTTTAAAAAAAAAGATTAAAGTCAGCTAGACATACTACACTATTTCTTTATATTTTCAGGTTGGATCCCACAATCCTCTAGTTCTTAGGTCAAGTGAAATACACCTATTTTCATATGAAATATATAATTGTGTGCTTCAGATTTAATAAAATAAAATTCTGATCTTTTATTTTCCAAAGTATCCCAAACACCATTAGTGTTTGTAATTCTGGTCAGCAGAGTTACAAGACGGGTGACTTTTAAATTTAAAAAATTTCAAATTTTAAAAAAGTTTAAATTTTTAAAAAATCAACATCATATCAATCAATAATTATTGAATCTTTGTTGCTGTAATACATCAAATATGTTAGCAGCTGCATTTCTCCCCACAGCCATTCCAGTTGTTACCTGGCTATCTTTCATAACATGCTTCCCTGATGGCTCAGACAGTAAAGAATCTGCCTACAATGCAGGAGACGAGGGTTCAATCCCTGGGTCAGGAAGATCCCCTGGAGGAAGGCATGACTAGCCACTCCAGTATTCTTGCCTGGAGAATTCCATGGACAGAGGAGTCTGAGAGGCTACAGTCTATGGGATCTCAAAGAGTTGGACACAACTGTGTTACTAACAATTCACTTCACTTCTATTTTTCATAAAAGCAATGGATAGTTGGTCAGTATATTAAGTCCCATGAACCAAACAGAAGGAAGTGTAGCCTAAGAAATATAATAAAATTTGCCCACTCACAATTCATTTATATTTGCACAATTAGATGTCATTCTAGCCCCTGTTTATAGAACTGCTGAACTACTGCTTACTGATTTTTAAAGAATATTTAAATAGTAGTCCACATTCCTCTCAAGTTAGCATTTCCAGGCAATCTCAACCTTGTCCAGCATAAGTTCAAAGGCCTTTTGAAAAACGGCACTGCCAAAGTTACTATGACAGAAATGCTATTTTTCAAAATAAATGAGAAGCAAGAAAGGGAAATAGGATTTCTCAAATATTTTCTTTAAAATGCTAATGAGAGCAACTATTGGTGATATGCTCTTAATTATTAACAAAGAATGTCAAGGGGAAACACTAAGCTACTTCTCAGAATTAAGTTACTTACTAGAGAGAAATTGTAAGAAAGATGTGAGGCAAACTTGATGACTGAACCAGATTCTAGAATTCTTTACCCAGTATAGCAACCACTAAACTACCCAGGCTCTGATGTACTCGAATGTGGCCTCTTCACATTAACATGTGTTTTCAGTGTAAGACACACAGTGGGTTTCAAAGATTTGGTACAAAAAAGAATATTTTTGTACTTATTTCAGCATAAATTTTTTATTGTGCTTGCATGTTCAAATAAAAAATATTTTCAATGCACTGGGTTAAATAAAATATATTACTAAAATTGGTTGCACATGGTCTTTTTACTTGCTTTAATATAGCTACTGGAGAAATCTTAAGTTACATACAGGCTCACATTTGTAGCTCACATATTTCTATGCAGAGGGCTCTTGCAGAGGTGGCCCTGTGTAGAAGGCACAGACAAGCTGCCTGGGAGTTCTCCAAAGCAATGGTGAGAGGTACAGAGCTATTTTTTCAGCTTGCATGACCTCACTCCCCAACGAGTCTATGTAAAGCCAAGTATTGAATGGATTTGCAATAGTTTACTGTGCGTGGTCTGTGCTTGGTCGATCAATTGTGTCTCACTCTTTGTGACTCCATGGACTGTAGCCCACCACGCTCCTCTGTCCATGGATTTTCCAGGCAAGAATACTGAAGTGGGATGCCACTTCCTACTCTAGGGGATCTTTCTGATCCAGATTCGAACCCACATCTCTTGCATCTCCTGCATTGGCAGGCGGATTCCTAACCACAAATGCCACCTGGGAAGCCACAATGTGCATATAAAAATGCATTTAAAAAAATCTCAGGAGACCTCTGTGTGTACTGTCAACAGAAACCATCTACAAGAACTTCTGTTCTTCCAAATATACACTCATCCTACAAACCTAGTTTTTTTGTTTCTTTGCTAGTTTTTTATTGGCCTTCTGAAGCATAATCCAGGGTGTCAAAACAGTCTTGAGCTTGGATTCCTTCCAAAGATGTAAGAAACATTCATTTTAAAACACATTAGCTAGTTTCTGCCAACTTGAGATTTCGCTAAGTCGGGGAAGAAAGTCGTCCGTGTCTTAGTGACAAGTTTAGAGGTGTCGGTGGCGTTTGGCCAGGTACCATAGCAATTCATTTAGTATTTCCTGTGCCTCAGGAACCTACCATCCCACCGGGCTCTTCGTCACCAGATTCTCCAAGGTGGTCACCCACGTGGTAGGTGACTTCCTAATATTCACACTGACAAGTGTGGGATGGAAAGAAAGAAGACATCCAAGTGGCAGGACTGAGAGTTCAAAGTCACAACCAGCGTTTGTTCCTCATACCCTTCCCAGGGCCCTGGTTTCCCTGTGGACAGGAAGAGGTAGACTGCGCCATAGCCCTGAGCCCTGACCGCACATCAGAATATCTGAGGACCTCTCAAAATACACCAGTCCCCAAGGCTCTTCTCTCGGGGATCCCAATTTAAACTTTAAACTTTTTCTGTCTGTGGGGCCCCAACATGGATAATCTTTAAATCTTAACAACGACAACAATGCAGATGTCTAGACCCTACTTTAGACATTCCAATAGGGAGCATCTGTCTACAATGTTGTAAGGGCTCAGTCGTATCCGACTCTTCGGGATTCCCTGGACTGTAGACCGCCAGGCTCCTCCGTCCATGGGATTCTCTGGGCAAGAATACCCTATTAGGAGAAGGTAGCCCTTCCCTTCTGCACATATCAAACCTGGGTCTCCTGCATTGCAGGCAGATTCTTTACTGACTGAGCCACCAGGGAAGACTGTGAAGCCTGCACCAGAGTTGCCTGGAGGGCTTGTTAAAACACAGCTTGCTAAACCAACGCTGCAGGAGGTCTGGAATGTGGTCCACAGTTGGCATTATCACTGTGCCTGTGGCCCCGGTCCACGTTTTGAGGACAGCTCAGGAATGCAGAGCCTTCTCTGCTTCTTTCATCTAGTCCTTCTCCTGTGACAAGGAGCAGCTGATCTCACTACAGAGTTTGGGAGAAGAAACAATACACTGCAGAGAAACTTCCTCTCCCTTCCCACCCCCAACCCCCACGATGTGGAGCCAGGAGAGAGACGATATATCAGGGGAGGCTGTCTGCTCACACAGGAGGATACCCTCTGGCTTTGTATTTTGTTCTGTTTTGCTTGGGGAAGGAAAGTTCAGTTTAGGGAAAGTATTAGCAGAGCTGAAGTCATTCCCCAACATGATTAGAATTTTTAAAATATATAACATTTTAAAATGTTGGTCTCCATTCTTCTGTATTCTGCATATATGTCTCATTATATTCTGAACTCCACAGGGAAAAATGAGTGTCATGTATTAGCCTCCTAAAATGCCAACATAATTCCTCTTTTGCAAGGGTTCCTCTTCTTAGCCCTTTGAAAGCCTTATAAACAATTTCACTGACTGGTAAACAGGGCTGTAAAATCTGAGGCTAAAACATGACCCTGTTCAATGGGATCGATTCTTTGAAGGAGGGAGAAGATAGACATGACACACCCACAATAAACAGTTACTAAGATGTATGGGTGAGCTCAGCGTTGCTCCACTCCACAAGTTTCCCCTTATTTAGCTTTAATTTTCTACCACTACCATAAAAAATATATATAAGAGAGACACCCTAGATACCAGCAGGTAAGAATCACCAAATCAAACAAACAGTTAAAGAGAAATAATAATAATAATGTGTCTCAGCTATATGCCAAATGCTAACTGCCTGTTATGTAGTGTCTCCTACTATGTGACTCTCTGTACAGGTAAATATTAGTAGGTAAGGAAATGTAAGGCATGACTGTGTTAATACTGGGTAAAATAAGACTGAGGTTTCGTCTGGGTGGAAAGCTGATATGATGTCCACTGTATGCATACAGTCGCAGGCAACACCTTTTTAAGGGCTGTGAAAGATGCAAAGAAATAAAATATATCATATCCATTCCCTAAGCTCAAAAAGCATGTGGCCTAGTTACAGAGTTAAAAGCACGTTTGATATATATGTTTCAAGGCTAGTCTCTCAAAGCATCCCATTCTCTCTCCCACTGAGTCCAAAACTCTGTTCTTTACATCTGTGTCTCCTTGGCTACCATGTGTAAAAGAGATGATCAGTGCAAGTTTGATGTCTGATGCAGGGCACCCAAAGCCAGTGCTCTGTGACAATCTGGAAGGATGCGGTGGGGGCGGAGGTGGGAGGGGGTTCAGGATGGAGGGAACACATATATACCAATGACCGATTCATACTGATGTATAGCAAAAACCATCACAATAGTGTAAAGTAATTATCCTACAATTGAAATAAAGTTATTTTGGAGTGGGAGGGAGGCTCGGGAGGGAGGAGATATATGTATACATATGGCTGATTCACACTCTTATACAGCAAAACTAATACCACACTATAAAGCAATTATAATCCAATTAAAAATAATTTTTAAAGTATATGTACAAAAAATTAAACAACATAAAATCTAAAGATTAATAAAATATGAATGGGATTCCAATCTAGACAGTGTTTCAAAAACAGCAGAGTGACAGGAAGGAAACCAAATGCACTAGGGCTCAGATAACATGAAAGCACCTCAGAGAGAGAGAATTGCACGGAATTGCTAAAATCAAACGTAACACGGAGAAAACACAACTGTGGGAGAATCGCAAAGCAGCATCAGCAATAAAGGCCATCTTGCAATTCAGTAAAAAAAAAAACAACAAAGGAGCAGTGAGCTTGGAAAAAAGAGAAATGGATTAAGGGGATCAAGATTGAATCCCGTTTGGTCAACTATGAACTATGTGATCCTGGTAATTCATTTTACATGTCTGGTCCATTGTTTCCTGATAGAATTAAGAAATCAAACTAGATTGGGGCTTCTGAAAATTCACTTAAGGGGACCATAAGCACAAAAGGGAAAATGTATCTTTATTTTCTTTAACTGAAATTTATAGCACTTCCTCTGATTATGAATATAAGAAGGCTACCACAATAGTATTAGCAATATTTGTGATCCAAAATATAAATTATGGATATTTTCATATTACAGTACAGTTTTACAGATACTGCAAAATATTTATGATCATCAGCTCTTCAAATTTATAGTAATCATCAAACTCACAGTGATTTCTTATTACTTAATGCATTAATAAGGAGGCACATATATTCTTGTATCACAACATCCTTTAAAATGTTTTGATAAGCAGATTAAACATAATTCATTATTTTATAATCATATGCTTGCTAGCTGATGCTTTTTAAAAGGTTTTCCTGAGACAGGGCTTTATCAGACTGTCAAAGGGCCCCCTGAGTTTGACAGTGTCTAAGGGTTATTTTGGGGGCAAGAGGAGAAGGGGACGACAGAGGATGAGATAGCTGGATGGCATCACCAACTCAACGGACATGAATTTGAGTAAACTCTGGGAGTTGATGATGGACAGGGAGGCTTGGCATGCTGCAATTCATGGGGTCATAAAGAGTCGGACACAACTGAGCGACTGAACTGAACTGAACTGAACTGAAGGGTTATTCCCAATAAGTTGGTAGAATTCTAACTCTGTCAGCTCAGAACCAGAGATGCCTCACTGGCTGGGACACGCATCAAAGACAAGCAATAGCAGGTCATAAGGTATGACAAGGAAATGGCAAGAGAGAACAGAACAAGGTGGAGCTACTCAGATCATCAGTCAGAAATACTGAGCCAGCAAATGTACCAGGCTACGAAACAGCCCACACTCTCAGGAAGGGACAAATGTACAGCCATCCCAACACCGGTGAGACAGCAGGCTATCCCAGCCACTCTCCAAGCCCTTTACCACCGCTCCTGTTCGGAACACAGAGAGAAACCTTTCAACCACAGGTGAAAGAATTGCAGAAAGGGATGCTCAGCACAAGGACGCTGATAGAGCAGCATGTTACATGGCTTTTCCGGAATAAAACCTGCACTTGAAACATAGAGGAAGGAGAAATTAATGGCCCTTCATGTGAATTAGATCTTAGAAAAGTGGTCATCAGATAATGTTATTGAAGGGAAAGGGTGACAGAAATTAGCATTCATTGGCCACTGAAGTGCCAAGCTTCTAGGTGAGTATTTTATGGGCAACGCTGAATCTGGTAGCAGTAGCCAATAATTTAGCAAATAGGAGAGTAGAGACTCACAGAGTCACATTATCAGAGCTAGAAGTGTCCTCAGACATCACCCCTCCAAGTCCCTCACTTTGCACATGAGAAAACTGAGGCCAGGAGAGGAGCAGGAACAGACCAGAGACTCTATATTCTTTTCTGCCTCCTCATCTAACCTCTTCTCAATACCCCATAAGCCTCCCACATAAGCAATCATATGCATGTATTCTCCAAGTAATTAAGCTCTTTATTGAAAGTCAGAATATACAGTGAACCTGCATGCCTCGGTCTGCAAACTAATGTTTGCAGAAAATGAGTTAAGAAGAGTTGCTTTTGTTTTAAAATTCTTTTTTGAGATTCTAATTCTATTGGAATTGAGGAAAAAATAGTTATCAGTCAATTTGTTTCTCCTTTTCTGAAACAATATCTAAGTTCCAGGGAACCACAGTACAGGGGAAGCAGCTGGTCTGAGACATCATTTATGCAGTCCAGCATCAGATGAGATGTTTGTCATCATGTTGGGGAATTCCATCCCATATATGCTTGTCACCACTGGTCACACATTTCTGTCCATGTTTCTCCTGGTTCGTGCATCTCTTGACAACTTCTATGCCATAGACAGAAACACAGGATCTGATCTTACCTTTTGGTGCCACCAATATCATGGAAAGCTTCGTAACTCCATCTATGTCACTGCCCAGACTCACTCTGCAGTCATCGCCTCCCCTTCAACTCTTCGTGGCTCTCTCTGGGTGGATGACCTCCCTGCTCTTAAGTCCACAAAGCTTTCTGAGGATTTGCAGACTATCCAGACCTATTCCTGGGATCTAGAAAGTAAGGTTTCTCTCTCTGGAGCTACCATTCTAATAGCATCCTACTTGTCTGCATCCAGAGAGGAATTTCTAGACTTAGGGATAAAAGAGAAACAATCCCTTTCTTCTCTTGGTTTACCTGAAGTTCTCGCTGGTTGCCTAATGTCACAGATATTTAGAAATTAAATCAAAGGAGACCAACTTCCTTACATTTTCACCCTGTGATATCCTGTCACTGGGGCAAGGAGCACAGACCACAGGATCACAGGCAACAAGGATGAGGAGGAAAATGTATGGAAATAAGTGACGAGGTGTGTTCGTTTCTGCTGTGGTTTATCACCAAAGATTAAAGTCAGTGGAACATAAGAAGGGAGTAAAAGAGACTCATTAGGAGGGGCATTTGTAATCCATCAAGCGATGAAAAATAGCACTTGCTCTTTTTTGTAGCTGTATTGAATAACATGATGCAGTGAGATTTTAAACAAATATAAACTGTTTATCGGGCTAGTCTCAGTGATAAAGAACCTGCCTGCCAATGGAGGAGATGGAGACGCAGGAGAGGCGGGTGTGATTCCCTGGATCTGGAAGATCCCCTGGAGGAAGGCATGGTAACCCACTCCAGTATTCTTGCCTGGAGAATCCCATGGACAGAGGAGCCTAGCAGGCTACAGTCCCTGGGGTCGTAAAGAGTCAGACACAACTGAGTGACTGAACATGCAGCACACAAACAATTCATCCTTAATATCATTCCAGAGCTTTATTTCTACTACTTATTTGCTGAACTTTTACAACTTCTTTCTTATATTGAGGGTGCCTCACCTGCAGGCCCAGCTACTCTTACTGACTCAACCTTTAGGAGGCCAAAGGTGAAGCACTTGGTATTGATCTGTCCATTCAGTAACGTACTTAGGCATCAGAAATTCTCTTATAACAACACAGAATGTCACTTAATGTAACTCCTGCTCACCTCAATCACAACAGAGTCACATTTTCAACAATCAGAAATTATTATGAACAAACTTTTGAATCCTTGAGTTTGTTCAAAAACTACTATAATAAATGGAACTGAATTTAAATTCTCCTTTTGTTGTCATAAAAACACTAATGAGGTGCTAGTCTTGGGGGTGTTTAATACATCTTTGTTGATTAGCTTATTTATGAAGGGGAGAACTGGAGTTTTCTGACTGCGCTTTCTGGAATTTTGCAAATAATTTAAAATATGATCTTCATGTGTGCCTGGAGGCCAAAGTAGGTTTTGCAGAGGCAAATTGAAATCATGTTTGAAAGATTTATCTTGTTCCTACACATAACCTCTCACAATGTCAGTTGGAAGACGGTGGTGGTGGTTGTGGTTTAAGTCACTAAGTCGTGTCCGACTCTTGCGAACTGTGGACTATAGCCTGCCAGGCTCCTCTGCCCAGGGGATTCTCCAGGTAAGAATACTGGAGTGGGTTGCCATTTCCTTCTCCAGGGGATCTTCCTGACCCAGGAATCAAGCCCGGGTCTCCTGCATTGCAGGCAGATTCTTTACTAACTGAGCTATGAGGGAAGTCCCTGGAAGATGGTGCCACCCTGATAATTTGAAAGGAACAACAAATTTTCAACTAACTCCACATTTATCTTGATGAACCTTTTTGGCGTATTTTTAAAGGTGAAACTTGCACGCTCCATGCCTTTTTGTTTCCAGGCAAGGATTTTTGTGGTACTAATTATGAACTAAAGAGCCTAATTATACGGTCCTCAGAGAGCCTGGAATCCTGCCCAAAGTTAGAGGGGCAGAGTTTGAAGCAAAGTTTGGTTCACGCAGTTCCTACTCCTTCTGACTATTGGATTCTTATTTATTGCAGCAGATTTATCATGTGTTAGATAATTTCACATTCATGGCTTTTCTGGTGCTCAATTTATCAAGGAGAGTGGAGCCACATCCTCCTGTATTTTATCGCAAGTACCATCAGGGTAAGAACGACAGGTTCTCTTTCCCCTGCAGTGACTCTGCCGCTAAATCATAATTCATAACGATGCATCTTTCCTGGGTTCAATTTTTAACATTGTTTCCCTTTTTGGAACGCTTACATAACAGGAGAAAAGAGGGCATTATATATGAGTTGCATCCATATCACTCTTGTGTTCTCTATGAAAGGATGAAACCAGATAGCTGAATAATACTCAGTTATTTCAGCTACTCACTTTGGACATTTTTTTTTTTTTTTTAAGTCATGCACTTTTTCATCATCAAAGACAAGAAAAATGAGGATAAAGGTGATGAGGGCTGAAGTCATGACTTTCACTTTCCTTCTAAGTTTAAACCGTGAGGTGGCTAGTGATACTGCACATGGATTGCATGGTCCACAAGCAGTTAGAATGGGGACCAGATGGATTAGTGAAAGGTCATTATCCATCAGCAAATGAATATCCATTTTTACGCTTTTCCTCATGCTGTGAACGGGCTTCCCAGGTGGTGCAGTTGGTAAAGAATCCGCCTGCCAATGTAGGAGACACAAGAAACATAGGTTTGATCCTTGCGTCCAGAAGATCCCCTGGAGAGGGAAATGGCAACCCAGTCTAGTGTTCTTGCCTGGGAAATTCCATGAACAGAGGAGCGTGGCAGGCCCCAGTCCACGGGGTGGCAAAGAGCTGGACATGACTGAGCACACATGCACCCATGCTATGAATGCAGTTATTGATAAAATCCGTTTTACTTTAGACAAGAACGACAGATCCTCTCATTTTTTTCTGGAAAATAACACGTGTTCTTCCTTAATACTTTTCTCTCTCAATCCTTCACTTACTTCTAGAAGGTTTACCTGTGCAGGGTGAGCCCAGGATGTAGTTAACTTCTGTACGGAACATTAACTTTGATGATTCCCAGTTTCATTTCCATGAAAGTTACTGTAGATTTTCTAAACAAAGACATTTTCAATAAGGGTGAATATTAGACAGCAGTGATCTTTCCAAAAAAGCTCAAAATATCTCCTTCAGACGATCTTCTAGTGAATACCCGATGGCCATGTGCCAAGAGTCAGAAGTCAGAGGAACAACACCCACTGAGTGACTTTCTACAAACCACTTCACCTCTCTGGGCCTCTGGTGCCTCATCTGTAGATTGAGGACAATTCTTGTTTCCAATTGTATGATTCCTTGACTAACAATTTTCTAGTCTTTACTTTGTTGCAAAAGCAAAAATATTGTGCTATCTGCTTGGATTTAGCGACTCATTTTGATTAATATAAACTGTGACTGTCAGAACCTCCATTACAAAATTTTTGTCAAATTCATTTGGTTTCCTTTTGTCTATACTTTATAAGTATAGATCTATAATATTTGGACAATAGGACTACATTTTTTCAAAACTTCAGAAGTTTGTTTAAATGAGAGTTTTGTATCCTCAAGAGTTGTGAATGGGTCAGCCCTCAGAATAATTGCATAAACATAGTGACTTGTTATTAGTTTGGCAAAGCTTTTAGCAGAGTATTTGAAAGTTAATAGCTGTTTGGAAGCATTTTAGAAATCAGTTATTATCTACTCACTCTGAGTTAAATTCTTGTTTCACTCTAATGGTGCCCTAAATTGCTCATTGAAACCAAATTGAACCCTGAGGTTAAAACAAACTTGATGTTACTATCTTATATGAGAAAAAATTATAATAAAGACTAAATAACTTTAGGATCATCCAATAGGTCATGGGTTAATCTTTCAAGAAAAAAAAAAAGTCCAACAGATTAAATTAAGCTATCAGATTCACTTTCATTGGAAAAAGAAAATCCTGATCTAGAACAACTCAATGTTTTCAAGCAACTTAATGAATAAATTAGATCAATAAAACGTTGAAATCGGTTGCTGCAAAATGCCCCTAAAACATGATTTGGGTAGGAAAATGCTTCATATACACTCAGTAAATGTTAGCTCTCAGCAATACGATTATTAGGGAGTCTGAGGCACTGCTTTCACACTAGAGAAAGTTTTACCACTGACAAATAGTCAATAACCACAGTTCTTACTTCTTGTCTGTTCTGCCTTGAGAAGGATTTACTGGTGAGAAATATATTCCCCTTCCTCACAAACATTAATGAGGTATAGTGTTCTGGATTTTGTGGTGGTGGTTCTAGTTCAGTCTTTTATTTTTTATTATTTTTTGACAAATACGCTAGCTACTCAATCCCCAAACAAGTGTTCTTTTAAAGCCAATGGTGTCTGCCTTCCCATTTAAAACCAAAACCAACTTTAAGTGTTACACTATGTATCATAGTATCCTCACATGGAATTATGTTCCTGTTGCCTCATCTAAGTTTGCACCCAAAACAGGAGATAAGGGGGGTGCAGGGCTCAATAAAATTATGCGTTTACTGTCATTAATCTATGTAAAACAATGTAAGCATGCATGTGTGCATATAGCCACGTGTATACATATGCATACACATAAATATGAATTCAATTTTTAAAAATTATATGCTTAAGAGATGGGAAGATAGATTATTTTTATCATTTGCTTTGAGGAATATATATCACTTCTACAAGCAGTATAAACAACAAACTTAAGTATCTCTGGTGATGATGATTAAACAATATGAATGTACTAAATACCATATCACTGAATTGTACACTTAAAAATTGTTAAGATAGTAAGTTTTATATGTGTCTTACTATAATAAAAATGTTAATACTAAAGTATGTCTAATCTATGAAGAGGGCATCCCTGGCAGCTCAGCTGGTAAAGAATCTGCCTGCAATGCAGAAGACCCCAGTTTGATTCCTGGGTCGGGAAGATCCGCTGGAGAAGGGATAGACTACTCACTCCAGTATTCTTGGGCTTCCCTGGTGGCTCAGCTGGTAAATAATCTGCCTGCAATTTGCCAGACGTGGGTTCGACCCCTGGGTTGGGAAGATCCCCTGGAAAAGGAACTGGCTACCCACTCCAGTATTCTGGCCTGGAGAATTCCATGGACTGTAGTTCATGGCTCTCAAAGAATCAGACACAACTAAGTGACTTTCACTTTCACTCTAGGAAGCAAGAACAAGTAATAATCACCATTCAAGGGCAAGTACAATTCCCACAAGACCATCTACCCCTTGTACACCTGTCATCCCTGGATCCCAAGTTGGGGTCTAGAGAGGACATGCCCAGAAGCTCAGTTTGCGCTATGGTACCCCCAGGGAACGGATGAAAGTAAGATATTCCCAGCTCAAATCTGGCTACAAGACCATTTTGGAAGAGTGTGTGTTGCTGAGAGAGTACAGCCTCTAGCTGCAAATTCAAAATATTTTTATGTGATAAATATGGTGGGAATGTGGAGGTGGGTCACCTAAAGACATATATGTTACCCAGAATTATTGGCAGTTCATGTATGACTATTCTCTCTACAAATTTGTGGTTGCACTATGCATATTGTTAAGGTCTCCTCTTCTCACTGTGCACACTTTCAATGACATTAAATATTCTTTTAAGTAGTAATTTTACAGCCACCTCCAGATGTATCATATTACTTAACAAATCCCTTATGCTTAATCCTTTAGATTATTTCCAGTTTTTCTCCATTATAAATAGGATTGCCATGAGCACTGCTATTCAAGTACCTTGTTTTACCCACTCTGTGGGCAATGGCATTCTCCTACTTTTTTTTTTCTTTTTTGATCAATAAGCTTTATTTTTTTAGAGCACGTTTGGGTTCACAGTAAAATTCAACGGAAAGCACAGTTCCCATTTATCCCGTCCCCACACATGCACAGCGCCCCCTACTGTCAGTATTCCATACCGCAGTGGTGTATTAACAGTCCATGAACCTACACTGACTGACTCATCATCATTATTCAAAGTCCAGAGTTTTATATTAATGTTTAGTCTTAGAACATATTTTTTGTATCAAAATATCTCATCCTTAAGATAAATCCCTTGAAGTGGAATTGTTGAGAATCAAAGGATATGAACATGAGGCAAAATTTGACACGTATGTTTTGAGTGTCAGTTTCTCCTGAGTTTAAACCTGAGACATCTTCCAGTGCTGCACAATAATTTGCAGTCCAACATATATGGATTCAAACCCCAGCTCTGGACTTCCTAGCATGCTGTCTTTTTGTGCAACTTGACCTCTAAACTTCAGTTCCTTCACACGAAAAATGGGGATAATTCCAGCCACTTCAGATGATCACTGTGAGAACTAAATGAAATCATGTGTTTAACATGCTGAGCACAGCTCCTAGTATCAATGGCTATTTTTGCCAAGAATGTGCTTGAGGTCAAGGCTGTATACTGAGTCAAAGTTCTGAAAGTCAGAGTTCTTTCCTGACATTTTAATAAGATATACCACACAGAGAGCATCTCTCTCCTCTCTAGAACACCCACTTTGATCTCAGAGATCATTGGTGAAGATCCAGGCCATCCAATTACATGACTGCATGACCAGCCTACCCGCATAATCCACAGTATGTTGAATGGGATGAGTTGGTCCCAGTTCATCCTTACCTCCTCATCCTGGCCAGGATTTGCTGTGGGTGATACAGTTCCTCCCTCCGCTGACTTGAAGCTTAGCCATGTGACTTGCCTCTGCCACTGGACGTGAGCAGATGTGAAGTCTACCACGCCCGCTCAGAAGTTCCCGATGAGCTCATGCTGGTTGACTCAGCTTCCTGGGTTCCTTCCTGCATCATGAGGAAAAGCCTGCCCCTGTGCGGATGCTCTTCGACCTGCACCCTGGACACGAAAGGCATGAGGGTCAGACCTGAGCTCCACTGCAGTCAACCCACACACCAACCTGGGAGAAATTAATCTGTGCTGGTGTCAGCCACAAGATTTGGGGGTCCGGGCTGGGTAATACCCATGGTTGTTCATTTCTACCAATGGAGGCATGCTTGACGGCGGAACAGAGACATCAAGGGGGAGGAAGGTGCCTCTTGAGGGAGCATATTTGTTCTGAGACATTTACTAAAAGCAGAGTCACCACAGTGACCCAGCCTTCCTTTCCTCATAATAAAGGCAAGGTACCGCAGAGTGTTAGCAAAGAGAATATGGTTGAGAAACCGGAGCCAAAGCCCCAAGGTGGCCAGGCTGGTAATGGAAGTTGGCCTTGTCTCACTTTGGTTATTTCTCTCCAGCAGTGATTTACAAGGTGATAAAGAACTTCAGGCCGCAAAAGGTACTTAGGCTATTAAAAACCAGCTTTTTATGATCCCTTGTTCTTTATAGTACATGTTGTTTCATTAATCAAATGCTTATTCTATTACAAGTCCCAAACCTTTAAGATGGTGGGACATTTCATTTTTATTGCTCTGGAGTGGCATTAAAATCCACATGTTCCCTAGCAGGGCACTGGTGAACGCTTAGTGTGCGGGCTCTTTGCATCTTCTGTTCTCTTTGATCCTATCTATTTTGTATTAATATTTTGGACTTCAAAAAAATTTTTTTTTTTTTTTTTTTTGCTATTTGCTTCATGTCAGTACTGGAATAAATGCTGAGAAAATTAGCTAAAACCCTTTTTGTTCCATAGCCATGTGTTTGAAGTCTAGAACTAGTCACTGATGTTATAATCAAGCACACGGGCTTCCATGGTATACCTCATCTCTTCTGGCCTGAGCTTCAGCTAGCTCTGTCTTATCCTCAGCTGGTAAAATCAGATGCTCCCATCCAGTCGGCCAGGAGCAAAGCCTGTTTGAGTCTTTCTCTCTCTTGTCAAACATGGGTTTTATCCTGGAATTTCTTGTTGTGCATTTTCATGACTAAAGTGATTAACCTGTCATTTTCCAGTTTTCATTTTTAGATTGCTCTGAGTAATAAATAAATATTTATACCTGTCCATTTATAACTTGTAATCATTTTGTAACAGCCACCTCAAACCATTCCTTAGATGAAATATGTATTAGATTAGTAGAAAGATAAACTAATAGAGACATAGATCAACTAATATGAACAACACTTTTTCCAGGGAATTATAATGAATAAATATTTCAGAGCCTTTAGAAGGTGTTTCCAGACAAATGCAACTCCTGTCTTAAAATTGCCTAGACTATAGAAGAAAAGATTTGAAAAAATTTTTTAAAGAAATGGCAGGCTCCAAGCTGCTGTTTATCAACAGTATTTGATAAACAGATCCTATTGAAAGAAAGGAAGAAAGGAAGAAAAGAAGGAAGTGCAGAGGGAGGGAGGGTGGAAGAAAAGACTAGTAATCTCCAACAGAAACTGGGAACAGAGGAACAACACTGAGAAGCAAAGAATCCCTCCCAGTTCCATTCCAATGGGAGTGGGAATCCACTTCTGATCAAGGTGTTGCAGGGCCATGCTCCCTCTGAAGACTCTTGGTAATTTTCAGTAATTGCCTTAACTGGTTCCTTTCTCTGACTTCAAACAGGCATAGACCTCACACATTGGGGGGTGGGGGGGAATGTGTAATGAGCCATCTCTCCCCCTCATATTTGCCTTTTCCTTTTACAACAAACTTTTAATGTTTACAAATCTGTTTGCTCCACACTCTGCTGAAGGTGGTTTCTCGAAGCTGGCAAGGCATCATGAATCCCACATCTACTGCTTCCTTATGTTCCCTTCCTTTGATCTCTCTATAAAATTTGACTCTAATGATTCCTTTATTCTTAAAAACCTTTGCTCTGATAGCTATTTCTCCTCCTATCCATCACACCATCCCTGTTCAGTCTCCTTCTCTGGCTTTCTCTCCCTCCACCATCTATCATGGGATCAAGTCCCAGTCGAGTATTCTCTCTCTCCTCTCTCTCTTTGAGCGCTCACTGGCTTTTCTGTTAAATATGGGGATGATTCTAAAGCATCTGTCTCTAACACAGACCTCATGCGGATGTTTCATTCCCTATAGTAGGCTTCCTCTGGGATGGGCAAGTACATCTGTTTCACCTCCAAATGCTGTTCCCCAAATATTTACTGTGCGCTTCTTATCAGACTGATCAAAACACCTTCCTTTCTAGTCCAAGTTCCTCAGTCTTCTCCAGCCCCACATCACCACCCACGTGGATTATTAGAGTTGATTTCCCTTAGGTAGCCTGAGCCCAATCTCTGCCTCCTCTGCTCTGCCATGAAGACCAAGGGGCTTTAAACCAACCATGGGCTTAGAATCAACTGTAGTAGGTATGATGATTTCGTTTTAAAGCCTATGCTTGGTCCCTATACATACAGTAGGTCTTAGGCAGGGCCCTAAATTCTATATTAAAAAAAAAACAACAGGTTATATTAATTTCCTAGGTCTATGGTAATGAAGTATCATAAACTCGGTGGCTTAGAACAACTGAAGTGTATTCTTGTTTCACAGTTCTGGAGGCTGGGGGTCTATTGGTAGGGCTGTGTTCCCTGTAAAGGCATGAGGGAGAGACATCTTCCAGACCTCTCTCCCAGCTTCTAGTAGCCTCAGACTTTCCTTGCTTCAGATGCCCATCTTCTCCCTATGTCTTCACATCTCCCTCTGTGTGTGTCTGTCTCTGAGTCCAGATTTCCCCTTTATATACGGACATCTGTTACATTGAACTAAGGTCCATTCTAATGGCCTCCTCTTAACTTGATCACTTCTGTAAAGAACCTATTTCAAATAATGTCACATTCTGAGGTACTGGAGGTTAGGATTTCAGTATCTCTTTCTGCTGTGCTCAGTCGCTTCAGGTGTGTCCAGCTCTTTGCGACCCTATGGATTGTAACCCACCAGGCTCCTCTGTACGTGATTCTCTAGGCAAGAACACTGGAGTGGGTTGCTGTTTCCTCCTCCAGGGGATCTTCCCGACCCCCACCCCCCAACGAATCTGCGTCTCTTACGTCTCCTGCATTGGCAGGTAGGTCTTTACCGCTAGAGCCACCTGGGAAGCCCTATCTTTCTCTGGGAGGACACAATTCAATGCACAGCATAAGTAATCCCTACCATACCATAAATTTGTAAACCACTAATACAGATCCAGGTTTAGCACATTACAGTCATCCTTCAGTATTCACAGGGGAATGGTTCCAGGACCCCCTCCCGACTACCAAAATGTGTGGTTGCTCAAGTCCCTCAAATAAAATGTCATAATACATGCATAATAATATTTGCATAATATTTGTACACATAATATTTGCATAATCTCTGACACATCCTCCCATTCACTTGAAATCACTCCTAGATAATTTATAAAACTTAACACAATGAAAGTGCTATGTATTTGTGTTTGGGGACTTTCTGGAATTTTTTTTTTTCAAATATTTTTGATCCTCAGTTGGTTGAACCCAGAGATGTAGAACCTGCAGTTACAGAAGGCTGACTGGACATCCCACCAGCCAAAAGTCCTGCCTGTTTTTTGAAATAAAGTTTTATAGGAACACAGCCACATGTATTTAATTGTATTGTATCTCTGGCTGTCCTCAAGCTATAACAGTGGAGTTAGTATTTGCAACTGAGGCTGCATGGCCCCAGAGCCTAAAATAGATGGTGAAAAAGCTTGCAGGTCCTGACCCTACACCACTGCTATCCAAAGTGAGGGCAGATAATACTGATGGAAATGGAGATTTTTTTATGTGGCTTCCCAGGTAGCTCAGCTTTAAAGAATCCACCTGCAATGCAGGAGACTCCGGTTCATTTCCTGGTCCAGGAAGATCCCCTGGAGAAGGGACAGGCTACCCACTCCAATATTCTTGGGTTTTCCTGGTGGCTCAGACAGTAAAGAACCCACCTACAATGCAGGAGATCTGGGTTCGATCCCTGGGTTGGGAAGATCCCCTAGAGGAGGGCATGACAACCCACTTCAGTATTCTTGCCTGGAGAATCCCCATGGACAGAGGAGCCTGGTGGGCTACAGTCCACGGGGTCACAGAGAGTCTGACACGACTGAGTGACAAGCACATACAGCACAGCACACATGGAACCAAAGAGCTACTCGTACAGAGAGACAGGTACTTCCTTCTTAATTTTCTTTCTATTTTCACGGTTCATGAAGGAGAGGATTTGTTTTGTTGCAGATCTTTATAGAATCTGTTTTTGACCAAAAGAGAATAGACTTCAGACTTAGAAATGTGAACAGAAAACAGTACCTACCTAGAATTCAACACGTTTTTCTTGGATTTATTTTTTGTTTCTTTCAATTAACGACAAGTGATATTTGTTTTTCGTGTATAGTAGGGATGTAATTTCCTTTGAAAATAGACTAATTACATAGAAGAATAATATAAGGAACAAGATGAAGTAATATGTAGAAAAAAATCCCAAAGGTATTCACTAATGGCTAGTTTTCGAAACACTGCCCCTGTCTTTTTTGCATGATGTCTCTCCCCTGCTCTAACTTCTTCACTGGGTTTCCTCCTCACTCTAATATTCAAGGCCATCTGCACTCTGTTCCCACCAAATGCCTACAATTTTGGCCGACCGCTGCCTGCTCTGGACATAAACCAGCCATGAGCCAGGCTCCCTGGCCTCTCCTCTCTCCACTGATCACATAACTGCCTTTTCATCTGTGAGTCAATTCAAGCACTTTCCTCATAATTTAATACTATTTTCCCCATGTCTTGCTCTCTTCTCTTTGTCTTGACTAAGCCACATCCTATCCACTTTTCACCAGTGAGCTCAAGCCCTACTCATTGGGTGACAATGTGACCTATGATGTGACTTTCTGCAGATCTCTAACTGTACGTCACTGTCTGTTTGATACAAACTGGCTTTGATTCATTCACTAGATATTTACAGAGCACCTGCAAGTATGAACTTTGTCCTAGATGCTGTAAGAATATAATAGTAAACATGACATGTAAGCCTTGCCTTCACCAGGCTTTTAGTCCTTGGAGGAGGAAAGTGAAAGTCACTCAGTCTTGTCTGACTCTTTGTGACCCCATGGACTGTAGCCTGCCAGGCTCCTCTGTCCATTGGATTCCCCAGGCAAGAATACTGCAGTGGGTTGCCATTCCCTTATCTAGGGGATCTTCCTGACCCAGGAATTGAACCCAGGTCAGATACTTTACCATTTGAGACACCAGGGGAGCCCTTGGAGGAGGAGGGATGAACAAAGCTCTGTGGGGATTAAACAATTGAGTATCCTGAAAGGGAAGGTGTGGGGGAATGGGAGCCAACAGCAGGGAGGTCTTACCTACTTGAGAAAGCTAGATCAGCCTCCTCAAGGAAGTGAGAACCAAAGGATGAACTGCAGTCAGCTTGGTGAATGAGGAGAATGGGGGAAAGGGGAGAGGGCTGGGGTAGAGACGGTGAGAGGGGTTGAGGGGAGAATGGGAGAAGAGGTGAAAGCAAAATCTCAAGGACAGGAGATGAGAGAGAGTGAACACGGAGGTTTAAGGAGCTGTCAGAAGGGCACGGCAAAAGAGGGGAGACGTTACAGCAAGGAATGATAGTGCGGAGAGTGAAGCAACTTCCGCAAGGTTATGTACTTCTTGTACTATTGAACCCTGGAGTTTACGGAGATGCACTCATGGGCTTAAGCCAGGCAGTGGTGTGGTCATGCCTTATTTTGGAAAATGCACTCTAACCTCAATGCATAGTAAGGTTTGAAGAGAGACAGGAGGAAGGCCAGCGAGGAGCCTACTGCTTCAACCAAAGGATGAGGCCATCTGGGAGGGGCAGTGGCTTTGGAAATACAGGAGGGGATTGGGGAGAGATTAAGAGAGAACCCACAGGACTTAGGTTGGATGTGTGGGGTGAGGGAGAAGGAAAGATCTTGGAAGTCCCTGGACTTTGTCTGGGACAACCTGGTGGGTGGTGATGTTATTTACTAAGACAGGAAACCCAAAAGGAGGAGTGGAAACCAGCTGGGAGGGTTGGAGGGAGGTGTGGGAAGGGGATGAGAAACTGTGAAAAGCATTGTGCCTTTTAAGCCTCAAGAAACTGTGAGCTTCCCACGTGGGATGGTACCCTGGGCAGTCCTGGGAACTACCCACATCACAGAGCTTTGCAGCCTTGTGAACCTGACAAAAGCTAAGGACATGCACACAGATTTTGCATAGAATTTTAGGGAAGTCACAGACTCCTGGACCCTAATAAGTGCTCTGATGGATAAAAATAGAACATGCAGAATTAGATGAGAAGATCCAGGAAGAGAATAGAGCAGATAATTTAAGGCAGAGCACTAAGGAACCCCAGCACCTAAGAGACACTTCCCGTGGAGGGAGAAGAAGAAGCAGATTGAAAACAACAGCCTAAGAAATGGAAGAAAAACTTTTGTTTAAAAGGCAGCAACTGAACAAAGGTGTTTTCAAATCAGTATCATTCTGCCCATTCATTCTAAATAACACATCTGCAGGATCTTGAAAGGCAAGGGCCTATACTTCTTCTGTAAGCCTGGTATCTAATAACTGATTCTCATTTGGCAAACAACTCATGCACAGCGCTTGTGCTCTGTCGCTAAGGCTTGTCCGACTCTTGGCCACTCCATGGACTGTAGCCCGCCAGGCTCCTCTGTCCATAGGATTTCCCAGGCAAGAATACTGGAGTGGGTTACTCTTTCCTTCTCCAGGGGATCTTCCCGAGCCAAGGATCAAACCTGTATCTCCTGCCTTGGCAGGCAGAATCTCTACCACTGATATCCAGTACCTTGAACTAAATCCACAAATAATGAGGAATTAGTAGGCTGAGCTTGCTATTACTTCAAAATAGCAAAGGAGCTAATCAAGTAACCTCTGGAATAAACACTATGTGGAAACCATGGGGTAGTCTATCAAAAGTGGCCTGGAATGTAATCTCTCCTAAACACATGCTTGTGATGGGCACATGAAGCCACTCGTGGAATAATATGAGCTGCATCTATTCTAGCAAAGACTGATATGACTACACGGAACACTCAGAGTGGGGACAGTCACTGGGTCAGGAATCAGGAGAACTGGGTTCCAGTCCCGATTCTGCCACTCAGTAACCGGATTGCTGTGGGCAGGCCTCTGCACTTCCCTGGGTCTGAGGTCCAAGTTCTGAAGTCTGGTATCATCCACTCTGTGCCTTTAACGCTGAACATTAGCGATTCTACAGATGTTCGGACAGATGAATGCTGATAGCAAATGATCTATAAATTCTACTCGACAGTACACCCCTTACACACTGCAGAACAAAAGCAATTGTTACCAAACTTTGCAAAGCTGCCAGCATGTTATTAGGTGTACAAAAGATGGATTCTTTCTTTTTCTGAGAAGTGTTCCTTATGATTATTTTGGCCGGTGAGTAATTTCTAAGAGTGGGTGACGGTGATTAATTGCCAAATGCTTCTAATCTATTATCTAACACCACTCTGCTACTAATGGAAAGAGGGAAATGAGTAAATTCCTTGCCGATCTATACCTAGCATAAATAATAATTAATTTTCTTTATAAACCTAAGTTTTCTGAATATGTTGAGAGAATAAGCAAAAAAAAAAATTAAAACATGACCTTAACAACAAGCAGATGGCATTCTCCTTTCTATGATTATGTATACTTTTGAAGTTTTACAGAAACCACACAACACTCATGCTTTCAATTATTTTTCCAGCTAACAGAGGCAGACACCAAATGCACTTTTTTCTTTATAACTGATTGCTCTTCCAGTCCAGTTCATGTGCCTGAGTTGGAAATACACCTCCATGAAGGAAAGAGAAATAAACTTTAGCAACCTCTTGAATTGGCATCCCCAGAAATATTTGGCTAAATTTAAATCATCATTTGGCGAGGTCCCCACTCCCACTTTCTTTTTTGGGGGGGAAAAATAAGGAAAGAGAACTCGAAGAGACTGGATCCAATTAAAGCAACTTTGTCTTTTCTCTATATATTGGAAAAAGTTACTGCACTGGTAAATATTAAGTACACATGGACTTTTCTGTTGTCTCCTCCTCGTTATCTTCTTGGCTGTATCTTTTCAGTCCAAACCAAGAGAATATTTACAGATAGAAACGGGGCATGCTTATTATCCTTGCCCAAAGCATTCTAAATTTTGCATACTATCTGCTGAGGTCTTTCTGAAAGTGGAGAGAAAGAAAATAATAATACTAGAATTTGAAATATGTATAAAATCCAAAGAGGTTAGTAAGAAAAATGTCAATTAGGTTCATTTACTTTTAAATTCAAAAAAATATTTATGACGTACCTTCTATGTCCTGGCAGTCTTCTGAGGACAGAGCTAACATCTCAAGAGCTTGGTCTCCTATGTCAGATTGTTACCCTCTGCACTGATGCTGTGTTTTAGGGTGTATGACTTGACTAATTGTGCTTTCATGAAGTATGCATAATTAGATTCTTCTGGGGGGTTTTGAGATGTACACTTAATTTTCTACTAAAGTGTAGTAAATTTACAATATTACATTAGTTTCAGGTGTACAACATAGTAATTCAGTGTTTTTACAGGCTATATGCCATTGATAGCTATTATAAAATATTGGCTATATTCTCTGTGCTGTACAATATGTCCTTGTACATTATTTATTTCATATATAATAGTTTGTACCTCTTAACGATTCTTCTGGAGGTGACGAAAAATGCCATTTGGAAATCTCAATTAAGCAACACATGACAAATGCATGTCAAGACTTCTGTTTAATTTGACAGTTAACTGTTGAGGCCTGTGACATACGGGTGTCTCTGAGTACCTGGCCTGGGAGTCTCTGCAAGCCAGTCCCTTGTCCTTCATTTCTGTACATTCTATCACCCTGAGCAGCTCCTGGCCCAAAACGTTTTCTACACATGAAGCTATCAAAACTTAATATTTTGTATTATGACTCCACAGCAGTCAGCTACTTTAAAGTAGCTTTAAATAGTGAAGTTCCAAACAATTAAAGAATAAAAATTTCCTTCTTTTTTTAAGCCATGCCCTATGAAGAAAGTATACTTGTATGGCTGTGGTAGGAGCCTCATAGAGAGGACCTCACCTTGTGGATGTGTGTAGGGGGGTGGTTGGGGGGTGAAGATCATCCTGATGTAGGAAATAGATGGGCTCCAGGTTAGACTTTACAACTGGTCTCCTGTTTACATTTCATGGGGCACAAAGAAGGGTGCTTCAGGCTGCGTACTTATAATGGTTAGCACTTTCTGAGACGAGAGATAGGTGGGTTCCAGGTAAGGCATGGACAATTAGACTCCTTTTTACCCTCCAAAAAAAGTAACAACAGAAACAGGATAAATAGCCAGTCCTTGTCTCTTTAACCCCTTCAGCCAATAGTCATGGCAGAAGTCAAGATATAAGTCATGGTAAGGACCAAGAGGCACAAAACCCTATTTGAGTAAAGGATTAAGGGGTCTCCCTCCCTGCTCTTTCGGGACAAGGGAGGCACTACACATGCTCAGAAAGGCTCCTTGTGGGTCAAAATTCAGGGGATAACACCAGACCATGATGAGTATTGCTCTTCCCAGAAGCCTTCACTTCAAGATCCGTCGTGGTTGAGGGGTGCGTGCGCACCCAGGGGAGTGTCCCAGGGTAGGTCAGGAAAAAGAAACCAGATAATTGGCCCAAAGGAAAGACAAAGACCCAGAAGAACTGCCCTATATAAATGACTTAACCACCTCTTTACTACACTCCTCCTCACTAGGGGGGACGCCCACACTCTCTCTCTGGGTATGCATCCCTGCCTGCTTCTGTCTTAACTAAACACACTGTTTCTCTATATGCTCTCCCATTTCTTGTTGGGCTGTGTCTCTAATAAACTTTGTACCTGCATTTACAGTTTCTGCCTCTGTGATCAATGCATTTTTCACTAGGGGCAAAGACCCAAGGAAAAATAGTTTCTAGCCTCTAGCCCTTGCTGGTCTGGTGGCTAGGATTCCTGGTTCTCATCCAGGCTATCCAGGTTCAGTTCCTGGGCAGGAAATTAAGATCTCGCTTCACGCCACGGCTCACTGCTGCCTCGCTGAGATCAGTCTGTGACACAGAAATCACCCAAAGGGGGCTTCTCACAGTGCACACACCCAGATCTAGTCTCAGTCTTCCTGACCAGATCTCACGGGAGAGAGGGGATGGATTTTCAGGAGGGCCGAGTGCCTCTATGTAGTCTTCTATGGTGTGGAACCCTTACAACAGGATTTTAAAATGTGTGGAAAAAGCTAGGATGCAATCCAGAATTAAGAGGCCTGCACTAGAGGGAGAAGGCTTCGTTCAGTCTTTGTATTTCAGACACCCTTTTCTTTAGGCAAAAAGTCGCCCAGGGAACAATGGGAAGCTGGACTCTGATCTCCCGTCTCATTTTCAAATTGATGATTTAATTGAGTGCTTCCTGCAGGGGTGTAGAGAAGTCTCCTGATTCATTAGCATTAATGGAATGAGCAGCCATTAATTAGAGGGAGATTAGTTTAAGCAAAAAGGGATTAAATCTAGATTCACTTATTATCTTTTCCGTTGTTAGTACTATGGAACCCTGTTGTGGAGGGATAAGGACAAGAGAACTGGTGATCGGGCAGAATATGAATCAATTAACAGATATATTACATGCCTGCTCTGTGCAAGAATCACTGTGTATAGGATGATATAAAGATAAAACATGATAGAACTGAACACACACACACACACACACACACAGATGGAGAGAAAGATGAGAAAGACAGAGACTGAGAGAGAGAGAGACACAGAGTCATTTTTATATTTACATTTTTCTTCCTTTATTACAGAATTTTGTTCTTTTTTATTTAAACCTCTCCCTTCAAACATAGAGCTTATCTAGAAACAATTTTTTTCCTGCCCTAAAGTCATTAAATTCTCTGGAAACATCTTGAAAAGTATCAATATTAGATTTTTCCCAATTGAAATTATTTGCATACAGCATAGCAGAATGGTTCCCAATCCTATTAGACCAGGGCCCTCTTTAAAAAATGTAACACCCCATTTGTTACCCTGAAATGAAATCCTTTGATGATATAATCTACCTGGAACCTAATTTATTTTTAAAAAATCTTTAAATTTGTTGTCTTTTAAAATACATCAAACATTCGTAGTATGATAGTAAACAGAGGTGATATCCAAACTTAAGAAATTAATATAATGCTATTATAGTAATATATAAAAGAAATAAAAGCAAGTAAAGAAAAAAGGCATTTTAGGCATAAATAGTATGTGTTTCATTTTCTTGATTCTTTTCCTTTTTCATATAATAAGGTAATTTTCAGATATCTCATCCTAAAATGGTGAAGAGTTTTAAAAGAAGTACTTTCATGTATTCATAACTAGGAAACAGTTTCTTCACCAGTGATTCCTAACCTTTGCTGGGACAGACCCCTATGATCACCTGAAAGATCTTTTCACAGGAAAAATGTACAAATGCACAAAAGCTCTTGTACACAAACATTTCCTGCATCTGATGACCCCAGAAATCATCTGTGATCCTGATTAAGGCCCTCTGATAGTCCAACGATGAAATGTTTCAGCATCATTTTCAAATGCAAATATTCTAGAATCACTATCTACCTCTGAATGCCAGTTGTCTGATGAGTAAATTCTATACTCACTCAGGCATGTAACTATCAAGGTTTAGTTTATGATTTTATAATGTCTCTCCATAAGCAGAACCTTAAAGAATCATCTACTGGCCACATTTTAAAAACCATTATAAAACATGACAATTACATGAGCATAGCAAGATACAGTAAATCCTTCTCATCCTGGATCACTTCATGCAAAATTTGAGTAGAAACAGACTTATTTTGTATCTTTTCCTCAAGTGTGAAAATTTCAGATAAACACATGTGAGTCCCTCCAAATTGCCACCATACCCTATCACTGAATAGCTTTCCAGGAGGAAGAGAGCTCTCATCACCCATCGTGGCCTTCCGTCTCCCTATCACCACTCATCTATTTTGTTATACACCACCTTTAATTTTCAATTTATTGCAAGCGTTTTATCATATGTTCATCTCTAACTAGCATGTACACTGGGCTTAACATGTGCCAGGAAATGTTTCAAGCACTTTACTAATACTGGAAGTGAAAGTGTTAGTCGTTCAATCATCTCCAACTCTTTGCAACCCCATGGACCGTAGCCCACCAGGTGCCTCTGTCCATGGGATTCTCCAGGCAAGAATGCTAAACTGGGTTGCCATTCTCTCCTCCAGGAAATCTTTTCAACCCAGGGATCAAACTTGCATCTTTTATGTCTCCTGCATTGGCTGGCAGGTTCCTTACTACTAGCAACACTCAGGAAGCCCTAAATGGCAGCTAACTGATTGCCAATCTCCTATACAACCTTCCTCTCTCCACCTTACAATTAAGAAAACCATAAAATCCATAAGGAGAAAAAAATACAACCATACGTAATCCATGCCTTTGACATAATGAAGCCAATTGCTTTGATCTTTAAACTACCTATGGGTCAATCAGAATCTCAGTCAATGCCATAGTCATTCATGAAAAAATAATCAAGCAAAGTGATGAACTTAGACAAAGCACAGACAATGTGACAATGTCATCCTCAAAAGGAGAAAGTCCAACATCAAATGCCAAAATACATAACAGCACCAGAGACAAAAAGGAGCCTTGCATCCCTGGTGCCTTAGACAGTAAAGAATGTGTCCGGAATTGCAGGAGACGTGGGTTCGATCCTTGGGTCAAGATGATCCCCTGGAGAAGGAAATGGCAACCCACTCCAAAAATTTTGCCTGGAAAATTCCATGGACAGAGGAGCCGGGTGGGCTATAGTCCATGGTGTCGCAAAGAGTCGGGTAAAACCTAACAACTAACACTTCAAAAACTTGTAATTGCAGTCTAGAATTGCATCTACAGGGATAATCAGATACAAGGAGAAGAGATAGTGAAGGAAAGAAGGAAATAAAGGAAAATTGAGTGCCCTGAGAAAACAAAACAGAGAGAAGAAACACCTAACCCTCCCCTATTCCTCCAAAATTGTCTATTAAAACTGCACATAAGAGGACAAAACTGACAGAAAAGGGTGTATTGAACTATAAAACCTGCAGGTAAAACATAAAGGATTTGAAAAAAACCAACCACCTCCATTTAAAGTTACTGTAAAAAAAATACAAAAGATATAATATACCTAACATAGTATTAATTGTTAAGTGTACAATTTAGTGGCATTAACTATGTTTGTAATATTATGCAACTATTACCTCAATCTATTTCCAGAACTTTTTCATCACCCAAACAAACTCTGTACCCATTACCTCTGACTAAGAAAGATTTCTAACTCTTATTTAAATCCAGATGCAATGAAACACTTCTGATTGCTTAACAATAAAATTTGCATGACAAAATCAAAAGATAAATAAATGAGGATAAAATATTAGTAACATAATCACAGATAAAGTATTAATTCTCCTAATGTACAAAGAACTTTTCCAACTAGGATAAAATGACCAGAAATTCTATAAAAAAAAAAGGGCAAAAGACAAGAAAAGGTAATTTTCAAAGACAGAAAAAATAGTCTGAAAGCATATGGAGACGGAAAGATTTTTCAACCTCCTTCATAAGACAAATTAAAACAAGTACAGAAAGACAGCCTCCAAGACCACACAAGGGATCCCGGGACAGGAAAGAGATCTTCTTAGAATAGCATTGATGGAGAAGGGGCAGGCCACTTGGCAGTACCATTTATCCAGGGTCTGAGAACGTAAGTGGCCGGGGCTTCCCTGGTGGGTCAGATTGTAGGGAATCTGCCTACAATGCAGGAGACCTGGGTTCGATCCCTGGGTCAGGAAGATCCCCTGGAGAAGGAAATGGCAACCCACTCCAATATTCTTGCCTGGAGAATTCCATAGAAAGAGGAGCCTGATGGGCTATAGTCCATGGGATTGCAAAGAGTTGGACATGACTGAGCAACTGACATTTTTTCGCTTGAGAATGTAAAGGTTGACTAACATCACCAGTATTAGGGAGTCAAAAGAAGAGCAATCAATTTATCACTGTAATTCTCACAAATAACATGTTCTGGATTTCCATTTATTTAACCCCTGTTGATAAAAATTGTGAGCTGCTTCGTAGGTGGTACGGTAGAAGGGTGTGAAAGAAATATATGAATGTAAATGCACTGAAATTTTAGTTAAAGGTTGTACTTTTTGAACAGTTTTCAGTTCAGTTCAGTCGCTCAGTCGTGTCCGACTCTTTGCGACCCCATGAATCGCAGCATGTCAGGCCTCCCTATCCATCACCAACTCCCGGAGTTTACTCAAACTCATGTCCATCGAGTCAGTAATGTCATCCAGCCATCTCATCCTCTGTCATCCCTTTCTCCTCCTGCCTCCAATCCCTCCCAGCATCAGGGTAGGTTCACAGCAAAATTGAAAGTCCGGGTATTTCCCATATACCTCTGCTCCCCCACATGTATCCTCTCTATTATCAATATCCCCACCACAGTGATATATTTGTTACAATTGATTAACCTACCATGACACATCCTATTAACTCAAATTCCATAATTTGTATTAGAGTTGACTCAGCGTTGTGCAGCCTATGGGTTTGGACAATTGCACAATGATATGTTTCTATCATTATAATATCAGAATATTCTCACTGCCCTAAAAATCCTCTGTGCTCTGTCTTTTCATCCCTCCCTCCCCATAATTCCAGGCAAACATTGATCTTTTTACTCTCTTTATAGTTTTGCCTTTTGCAGAATCAGTTGGAATCAGTATGTAGCCACCATAGGCTGACTTCTTTAACTTACGCATTTATGCTTCCTCTGTGTCTTTTCATGGCTTGATAGCTTATTTCATTTTAGTGTTGAATAGTGTTCCATTGTCTGACTCTATCAGTTTATTTAACAATTCACCTACTGAAGGATATGGTGGTTGTTGCTAAATTTGGGCAATTATGAAAAAAGCTTCTGTAAACATCTGTGTGCAGACTTTTGTGTGAACATAAGTTTTCAATGACTTTGGATAAATACCAAGGAGCATGATTCCTGGATTGCATGGTATGAGTATGTCTAATTTTATAAGAAGTTTCCAAGATCTCATCCAAAGTGGCTGTTAGCATTTTGCATTCCCATCAGTAATGTATATTAGTTTCTGTTACTCCACATCCCCTGCAGCCCTTGGTGGTGGTGTCAGTGTTGTGGATTTGGGGCATTCTAACTAGACAGGGTATTAAAAACCAGAGACATCATTTTGCCAACAAAGATCCGTAGAGTCAAAACTATGGTTTTTCAGCAGTCATATATGGATGTGAGAGTTGGACTATAGAGAAATCTGAGCGCTGAAGAATCGATGCTTTTGAACTGTGGTGTTGGAGAAGACTCTTGAGAGTCCCCTGGACTGCAAGGAGATCCAACCAGTCCATCCTAAAGGAGATCAATCATGAATATTCATTGGAAGGACTGATGCTGAAGCTGAAACTCCAACACTTTGTCCACCTGATGAGAAAAGCTGACTCATTGGAAAAGACCCTGATGCTGGGAAAGATTGAGGGGAGAGGAGAAGGGGGCAATAGAGGATGGGATGGCTGGATAGCGTCATTGACTCAATGGACATGAATTTGAGCAAACTCCAGGAGACAGTGAAGGACAGGGAAGCCTGGCATGCTGTAGTCCACGGGGTTGCAAAGAGTCAGACAGGATTTAGTGACCGAACAACAGCAAAACATGGGTTCACATTGTGTTGGGATGGAGCTGAAGGGTTGGTTCGGTCTGGGCTCAGGCCAGCCAGCTGAGCCTCTCTCTCCTTGTGGTTTTTCATAAATGGGCTTCTTCACATGGCAGCAGCAATATTCTAAGAAAGAGAGCCCAAAACCCGCAAGGTCTCAGGGGCTTTAGATTACTGTACCACATTCTGTTGGTCAAAGCAAGTCATAGGGTCCACACAGAGTCAGGTGATGGGGAAATGATTACATCTCTCAATAAAGCTGCAAAGTCATGTGGCTGTATTTTTCAGTCTATCACAACTGATAAGAGTCTGAATGTACTAGCACAAAATGAAACTTAAATAAATACTGATGTTTTTAGTATTAAAATTAATACTAAAACCATTAAATTTACATTTCTTAATTTTATTTCCCACCATCAGTAAAGCCTTTAAATAAGTGAATATCTGCCCACCATAACATCTCCACATCTTTCCTTCAAATCATGAAGACAATGAATTCAGCAAAGTATTCACTCTGTTTATAACCTGAGGTTCTTTTTTTTTTTTTGGCCAAGTCATGCAACATGCAGGATTCTTGTTCCCTGACCAGGGGTTGAATTCTAGCCCCCTGCCATGGAAGTGTGGAATCTTGACCACTGGACCTCCAGGGAAATCCCCACCTTGCTTATATCTTGATCAACATTTAAAGCCCCCAACCAAGATCTATAAATTCTTTTGACCTCTCTCTAGTTCAGTGTTTAATTCTCATAGAAAACAATGTAAGGGTTTCCTCTTTTTATAGATTAAATCAGCAAGTTTCTTTACACACCTAAAGATGAAAGAACTGATCAATATATGGTTTCCACTAGAGATAACCCAGTTATGGAAAATCAATACTTTAAAATGTTTCAACTACCATTTAAAACCCTGCCTTGTATAGTAAACAGACTTCAGGGACTCCACCTGTCACACATCAGCCAGAGAAGAGGCATAAATCCACATTCAGAAATATGTGAAAACATTGGCTTTGCATAGACCGTGTCTGACAGACATTTATCAAGCTCACAGTAAACATCAGGCCTTTTCTCTGGCCTCAAAATGTGAGCAAGACCATCAAAACAACTGCACAGCTTTTATACTGAGCCAACTCTGCCTTTCTCCAGGCCAGTTCTCAGCTGGAGGCAGTTTTGCCCATAGGGGACATTTAGTAATGTCTAAAGATATTTTACATGTCACAACAGGGGAAATACTATTGGCATCTAGTGGGTAGAGGCCAGGGATCTGCCAAACATCCTACGGTGCACAGAACAGCCCCCCACGATGGAGAATTTATCAGCTCAAGATGTCAACTATGCTGAGACTGAGAACCCCTGTCCCAGCTGTGTCCTCAAGAAAAACCAGAACTGCTCACTGCATCAGGGTGCAGCGTGGTGTATAGGAGCTGGGTTCCATCATAGCAGCTCAGGAGAGCCAATCATGTGTTCCTTGTCCTGTCTCCATTTTTAGGGACATGACACTGGTAACTTGAAATGGATCATGATGCGAGTATGCACATGAGGAAAACTGGCAAATGCTACAAATGCGAGCCTCTTTCCAGGAAGCTAACTGTTAAACATTTATCAGCACAACAGCGGGTGCAGCCCTACCCCATTGGAGTAATGGCCTGTGCTCAGTCCCTAAGTAGTGTCAGACTCTTTTGTGACCCCATGGACTGGATGGGGCCCACCAGGCTTCTCTGTCCATGGGATTCTCCAGGCAAGAATACTGGAGTGGGCTGCCCCTTTCTTCTCCAAGGGATCTTCGTGACCCAGGGATCAAACCCACGTCTCTTGTGTCTCCTTCATTGATAGGCAGATTCTTTAACCACTGCACCACCTGGGAAGCCATAGTCTAGCGGACTCTAATTTCTGCTCCGCTGGAGGTCTCTAACTTCCTGGGCAAAAGAAGTAGCTCGTTAGCAACATGCTGCTGATGACACAGGATGACCAACAGTGTATTATCCAGTGACTTAGGTAATCAAAGTGAAAGGTAATCTTTCTATGGAAATGTATTTATTGCCTAAAACACCCACATCACACACACACATACACAGAGACACATGACATATTACACATGTTACATGTTACACACACAGTGTACACATGCACACTGGCCTCTTACTGATGCGGTGCAGTAACCAGCAGATCTTACACAGAAAGGAAGGTTTCAACCTTTCCCAGTGTAGCACCTGGGCGCAGAGGAGCAGCAATAGAGAAGCCTGTGCGCCTCACAACTTTGTGGAGCAGAGACGCTGCATCAACTCAGATTTAAACAAGAGAGAAACAAGTTACCTGTTTAACCCATTGCTATTTTAAAATTTTCTCAAAAGAAGTCAGCCTTTGAGATGACATGGCTGGACCTTGAAGGCATTATGCCAAGTAAAGTCAGACAGGAAAATATAAATAAATACTGTATGATCTTGCTCAGACGGTAAAGAATCTGCCTGCAATGCGGAACATCCAGGTTCTATCCCTGGTTGGGGAAGATCCCTTGAAGAAGGGAATGGCAACCCACTCCAGTATTCTTGCCTGGAGAATCCTATAGACAGAGAAACCTGGAGGGTTATAGTCCATGAGGTGGCAAAGAGTCAGACACGACTGAGCAACTTAACACTTCACTTTCATATACTTTAAAAAAAACTCATAGAAAAAGAGATCAGATTCATGGTTACCAGAGGCAAGGGGAGAGGAGGGGGAATTGGAGGAGGGGGTTGAGAGGTACAAACTCCAGTTGTAAGATAAAAAAGTACCAGGGATGTAATGTACAACATGATGACTATAGTGATGCTGTATGATATATTTGAAAGTTGCTGAATGAGTGAATCCTAAAAGTTCTCATCACAAGGGGAAGAAAAACCACTTTTTAAAATCTATAGGAGATGATGGATATTAACTAAGTTTGTGTGATAATCATTTCACAATATGTGTAAGTCAAGTTATTAGGCTGGGCAACTTAAATTTATAAAGACCTATATGTCAATTACATCTCAATGAAACTGAAAGGAAAAAAGCCAAACTTTAATATTCACTAATAGAATAAGCACTGACTGCGGGGTGGGGGTGGGGGGAAGCTTCAATAGTATTTTTTAAATAGCACATTAGCCTTCCCTGAAAGAAATATTATTGATATAAAAATTATCAATATTTGTCAGTATATCACTATTTATTTAAATTTTCAAGCCTAGAGTTTGAAAGAATTATTTTCTTGATGTTAAGTATAAAGATGGAAAGGCACATAGACAAGAACTATTGGGTTGGCCAAAAAGTTTGTTCTGTAAGATATAATGAAAACACCTAAAGGGACTCTTTTGGCCTAACAAATATTTTAATGTAAATAAAATATGGGAAAACTCACTTTTTAATATTCATATATATTTAATGCCAGGCTTCCCTGGAGGCTCAGCTAGTAAAGAATCTGCCTGAAGTGTGGGAGACCTGGGTTCGATCCCTGGGTTGGGAAGACCCCCTGGAGAAGGGAATGGCTATCCACTCCAGTATTCTGGCCTGGAGAATTCCATGGACTGTGTAGTCAATGGGGTCACAAAGAGTCAGACACAACTGAGTGACTTTCACTTCATTTCACTTATATTTGATACAAAACTAAAGAACTGAAATCTGTTCAAACCCTTGAACTTCTTATAACCCCCACCCAATACCATTATGGACCTGTCTCCAAAGTTAAGTTGCACAATTATAATACCAGGATAAGTTAGAGCCTTAAAGAACAATTCTGTTTAATTAAGGTGTGTGTGTGTGTGTGTGTGTGTGTGTGTGAGTGCATGCATGCAAGCACTCTGTCATGACTGACTCTTTGTTACCACATGGACTGTAACCAACCAGGCTCCTCTCTCTATGGAATTTTTCCAGGCAAGAACACTGGAGTGGGTTGCCATTTCCTTCTCCAGAATATCTTCCTGACCCAGGGATTGAACCCACATCTCTTATGTCTCCCGCTTTGGCAGGCAGATTCCTTACCACTAGCACCCCCAGACTTTAGAAAATATCTCAGTAAGAGTCCCATGGACAAATGGAGAGTATAAATTGCCTCTCCTGAGAGAAGACACAAGACTAGGGTCAGCCAACTTCAGCTTAGTTGGTTATCATGCATTACTATCACCCCTACTTCAAAAAGCCACCCTAGAGAGGAGCAGCTTCATAGACCTCTTCCACCTCAGAATTCTGAGGGGGGCACTTGATGTTCATCTGCACAGCCAGCCTGCAAAGCTCCTGAATCTGTTCTGTGTCTCAGACCAGGGGTCCCCAACCTCTAGGATCTAATGCCTGGTGACCTAGGTGGAGCTGATGTAATAACACAAAGTGCATAATAAAGGTAATGCATTTGAATCATCCTGAAACCATCCCCCCCACCCCAGTCCATGGGAAAATTGTCTTCCATGAAACCAGTCCCTGGTGCTAAAAAGGTTGGGGATTACTGGGGAATTGAGACTTTTGTCAACAGAAAGGGATCCCAGAGCCAGCAAAGAGACTATATATTCTTTCCTTGTCTTTCTAGCTCATTTTTCTTCTTTCTATAACTAGAAGAGGGAGAAAAGGCAAAAAGACCTTTTGAAAAAGCTACAGAATTTGTCTAAGTCCACACCTTACATATCTTGGAAGTCAAACTGATAGGTTATAAAGGAAAGGTGGGTTTCCCTGGTGGCTCAGATGGTAAAGAATCTGCCTGCAATGCAGGAGACGTGGGTTCAATCCCTAAGTCGGGAAGATCCCCAGGAAAGGGAATGGCCTACCCACTCCAGGTTCTCATCTAGAGAATTCATGGACAGAGGAGCCTGGCAGGCTACAGCCCATAGGGTCACCAAGAGTTAGACATGACCTAACACTCACCACCTGGAGGAAAGCTAAGAAACCTTATTTAGAATTTTAAATTTCAAACCCCAGGTAGCCAATGACCAGATAGTGGATATCTGGAGATTCAAAACAGAAAATAAATCAAGGTGATTTAGGTTCAGTCAATACATTCCATCCAGAAAAGAAAAAAAAATACTCTATTTTATTAAATATATATCCACAAGCATAATGAACTTGTTATGCCAGTTATAGTTAAACTTCCACTCTTCAGCCTCGATCTCAAGAGGAAATGTGACCTTTGGAACAGGTCCCATTCTTCCTTTCTGCCATAACAGATTTGGAAGAGAGGGACTAATGAGAGCCTCGCCTTTCTCTGATGCTGAGTCCAGCATGACATCCCCCAAATGGTATGCTCATGCCCTAATCCCCAAAGCCCATAAATGTTACCTAATTTGGAAAAAGAGTCTTTGCAGATATAATTAAGAATTTTGAGATGACAGCATCCTGACTTGTCCGGGTGGCCCTGAATCAAATGACAGCATGGTTATAAGAGACACGCAGAAAAAAGGAGGCAATGAGATTACAGGCAGAGGTTAGAGTGATGCAGTCACAAACCTAGGACTGTCTGAAACCACCAGAAGATGGAAAAGGCAGCAATAATTATCCTCTAGAGCCTTTAGAAGGAGTGCGTCCTGCCAACACCTAGATTTTAGACCTCTAGGACTGTGAGAGAATAAACTGCTCTTGTTTTAAGCCACCATGTTAGTGGTGACTTGTGCCACCATAAGAAACTAACACAGTAGTGCAAGCTGCGTAAATGATCTGAGAATGAAGGCCATAGCGCCAAGGTGATGTGCTAAGACCCAGCAGTATTTGTCTTTCTCGTCTGTGAATAGGGATAATGAAGACAATGTCAGCCAAGGCTCAAGACAACACCTGACATCAGATCCTCTGTAAATAATATCAACTGTAGGGGCAATGACTTCTGCTCTGGATTCAGGAGCAGGAGAATAATTCCTTCTCTTCTTTTTACCTTTTTGTCTGTCCATGCCACCACCCCCCCCCCCCAAAAAATAACCTGTTCTTTTAAGTAGCTATTGAAATAGTATTTCATTGATTGAATAAAGTAGGAAGACTTAAAATAGGTTGTCGTGAGATTCTGAAGTCCTGTCAAAGTCATTTGTCAGAGATATGAATTCAGTCTCATGTTAGGAATTTATCATAACATCCGAAGAAGTACACAAAACTTTATGGGGAAAGTGTCTGTCACAGCAATATTTATAGCATTAATAGCAAAGATACATAAAATAAACTAAATAACCAACACTGAGGATTGATTAAACACATTTTAGCAGAGCCACACAAAAAGATTCTGTGCAGTCACTAAAAAAATATGTTCCTAGTGATATTTTGTTGACAAGTAATATATTGTTGAGTCTAAAATCATTACAAAATATTATGAACAGTTTTTCCTCACCTTCTTTGAAATACACCAATAGAAATGTCTACATGATTACCTAAAATATCAATAGTGGCTCTTTGGGTTTAAATTACAAGTGTTTTTATTTATTTATTTATGCTTGTAACATTTCAATAATAAAAATAGATTACTTATACAATCTTAAAGGTATTTTAAATATAAACTTCATAAAAAAATATAGACACATGAACCACTGTAAATTTTATCAAAAGCTTTTCTATTCATAGATGCCAATACATTATTTGACTTTTCTATAATTTTTCCTCTGGGCAACTCCAAATATCTTTCTGGCCTTATTATCCCCTTATTAAAATAGAGGGAACTCTACATGTTTGCAGTTCATTAAGAGCACTGGTTGAGAAGTCTGATGGCAATTCTCTAAATATATTGGAATAAAATAATCAAAACCAGTTAATAGGCAAAAGCATCCTCAGGATTTTTTAAGGGGAACCAAAAATTTCCCCTAAAAAAGAGTCATACTGTATGACTCAAATTAAGCATAAGATTTGCAATAAGACTCACCAGATTATACCATTAAATGAAAACTGTCACTATTTCCCATTGTCAGATGCATCAGAGGATTATATAGTTATTGCCATTGTTCTATATGTTTAAAGGGTTAATATAATTGAAGTTCAATCTCCAAGCTTATGAAAACTTAGAAAATATAAATACGTACCATCTTAAGCACTCATACTACCTGAACTAACACGAGAATAAATAAAATACAATTGAGTGACTTCACTTTGCTTTTTTGCATTATTACAAATAACTCCTTAGGAGAAAATTTTGAAAGTTGACAAATAACTGACAATTTGGGAAACTTTCTGTTGCCTAGCTTCATACAAAACAAATTAGTGAGGAAACATTCAGAATAAATTAATGTATTGAAGTAGGCCCAGACTCAATAAGATTACATTAAAATCTCATTTCACTCTATTAAAAATTCAATAAAATGATGCCAATTAAATGAAGCAATCGGTAAGAACAAGGAGATTTACTTGATGTTTCATCCATTCTCCCTCATTGTTAGGTTTCATTTTTAACAGCCTATTGACAGTGATTCTCCCCTGACAGCACCAGAGCTAGAATCATGAGTCAGCTTTGAAATCAACATGGAAAAAAAAGTAGTCCTCAAATTGCCATTTACCACATCTGTCTCTCCAGATAATTGAATTCTCGTTGAAAATACATCATTGGAGATGTACTAGAAATAGCAGGAAAGAGAAGGAAGTCAGTAAGTGGAAACACTAAAAATATAGACTAAAGAACAGCATGATACATAAGAAAATAATTTAGAAAGTTGTACTTGCAGTAATTTCTAATGCATTTCCACTTGGAGATGAGTCCCCAAAAGACTAATCCATTCCTATTTTTATTTACGCACCGCAGGCTTCAGTTTAAAGAGGTGTGGTGTGCTTGCCGGGCCTGCCAATTTTAAGTATCATAGCCTAGGGCTTAGTCTATGGAAACACCCTGATAATGGATCCAGCCACACTTCTGAACAGTCCACCCACCAAGTCTCAGCTGGCTTAGCCCATTATAAAAACTCATAATCATTCTGCATATGGGATCAGAGTGTAGCAGCCTCTGAGGTGCTGACAAAGAGTGATATTATTTAGCTAATCTCTAAGTAACCCAGAGGAAGTGTCATGGTAGGTGGGACTGGAGTCTTCTTTCCAGTCTTCTGTTATGTTGGACTCATAGACTCAATGAAGGATTAAGCCTCATTGGCCTTGCCCTGGATTTTGAGTATGTTTTCCCCAACTTTTCATAACTCCAGGCCCTTTGTAAGACCAGCCCTAACCAACTAGTGTACTTTCTTTAACAGCTATTCTAAACAAATTCCAGAGTAACTAAGGAACAATAACTAGCTCAGACTTTCATTACCTAGGAATTTGCCCAATAAAACTGAAGAGAAGAGTGGAATACTTGTAGAGTATCTTAATTATCTTTTGATGAGAATTATGAATCAGGAAGACCTGAGCATGTGGAGAAATACTCTTAGTTATAATGGGATTTTACCAAACTGAAATGTTAAGAGAATGGACTTGAAAATGCCACATCCTCCTTTAACACCCACACTCACAAGCTTGCTGCATACAACTCTAACGTGGAAACACTGGGTTGAAGATGAAATTCAAACCTCAGTTCTTTAACATGCCCAAAGTTTACAGAGGACACTTGCCCTGATTAATAACTGCAACCATTTCCTTTCAAAAATCATAGGCCTTGTGAATTATAGATGCAACTCTATCCACCCCTACTGCCTCATAGAAGAAAAGAGAAGAAAAGTCTTTTCTCTTTTATTATCCCACTTCTCTTTTTTTAACTTGAAACAAAGACACATATGGTTTTCAAAGTCATAGATCTCAGCATTGCCCATACTTTGTGCAGGAAATCAGAGGAAAATTGAAGATAATTATTTCTCCAGTGTGCTGTTTCTCCCCACATATATATATGCACAAAAGAAAACTACTCAGCCATAAAAAAGAATGCAATTTTGCCATTTGCAACAGCATGGATGGGCCTAGAGGGTATCATGTTTAGTAAAATAAATTAGACAGAGAAATACAATAATTGTACAATATCACTTATATGTGGAATCTAAAAATAAAATGAACATAACAAAAACAGACTCACAGATATAGAGAACAAACTAGTGGTTATCAGTAGAGGATTAATAGGCACAAATTACTAAGCATAAAATAAATAATCTATAAGGATATATAGCACAGGGAAAGATAGCTATTATTTCATAAATAATTTTAAATGTAAGAAATAAAATATTGAATTATTAACTTGTGCACCTGGAACTAATGTAATATTGTAAATAAACTCTACCTGAATTTTAAAGAAGACTTTGAGAGGGACTTCTATAGTGGTCCATTGATTAGGACTTTACCTTTCAATTCAGGGGGGTGTGAATTTAATCCCCATCAAGCAGCTAAGATCCCAGGTGCCTCATGGCCAAAAAAAACCAAAACATAAAAGAGAAGCAACATTGTAACAATTCAATAAAGGCTTTTAAAATGGTCCATATGAAAAGAAAGAAAATACCTTAAAACACTAAAATTAATTTAGAAAAGACTGAGGAATGAACCCTGATTGCAAGATACAAGGACACCAGAGTTACTGAAGTAAGAGGCAGAAGCAGTCTTACCATGAAGAGAGGGAGATACAGTTTTGGGGGGGCAGGAGTGAGCATCTTTTGGTGGTCTGGGGAAGCCAATATAACCTTTCTTAGAACCATGTTTATAAACATGTAGAACAAAACACATAGGCATAAGATGAGACCCAATTATTACCTAAAAATACAATTTTCACTATGAACCACTGATTAGTGGTCCCTGGACTCCAGGTAAATCACTCCTACCTGGAGTTCAAGGCCAAATTATGAGATAACTTCCAAGCTAAGGAATGAAAAGGTGGTGGTAAAGAATGAAGCAGTTTAGGACTGGGAGGTCACCGCGGTTACCCACTGCAACCTATTTAAAAAGGAAGCCGTTTGGTGGGAAGACTGCAGCTGATGGTTTAAGCCAGAGCTAAGACTGAACAAAATGAAGACTCCGAATTAAAGCTAAGGACCCCGGAAGTGGGCTTCATTAGACTGGGACATTCCACCTCCTCCCTCTCTGAAAGATGCTGATCTTTCCTCATCAGAGGGTTGTTCTACTTTAGAATTTAGAACTCGCATCTTCTGTGATTAGAGTTAAACATGTGTGTGACTTTATTCACTCACCCCTCTCCCTCGCTCCAGAAGTTCAGTCTTTCGGTGAGATGTTTAATGAGCAGCTCAGAAAATTGTTTTTTGACATCGATTATCTGCTTCTGAGGAGCACAGCCTCATTTAGACTCTGGATTTGAAAGAAATTCAAATGCTAAAAGTCCGTGCACATACACTGAGGACACCCATGGGGATCTCACTGTTTGGATCTGCAACAGAGCACGTAGTGAACTCCTAGACTTGCCTTTGCAGTGCCTAACTCAGTGTCATTGCAGAGTGCCCCAGGACTCAGACAAACAATGTTAGTTTCTGGGGGTATCTGGGAGGCAAGTCTGTTTCCTCTGGGGAGCCACAACTGATTCTGTCTTTGAGGAAACTTGTGTTACCAAGACTTTAAAACTGGCTCGGGGGAACAAGGTTAGGGCTTCTGGACAGCAATATTGAGAACGAACAGCCAGCACTAAATAGGGACTTGAAAGGGGTGATAATCTGTCCCCTCAAGTCACTGCAGCTCATGAAGTATGCTGCCACACCCACTTAGAACAAACCATAATCAAGAAAGAGACCAGCTCAAAATACCAGACTGACTACTCAAGGAGCTTCCCTGGTGGCTCAGACCGTGAAGAATCTGCCTGCAATGCAGTACTGCCTTGTCCAAAGCACATTGAACTATTAAACCGAGCTCACTGCAGTGTGTGAACTGTGACCTCTACTATTACTGCTTTCCTTACATAGGTACAAATTGCTAATTGCAGTTAATTGCGGTTTCATATGGATGTTACAGATCTTTCTCTTTTTTAATTTTATTATTGTTATTATTATCATTATTCGATGAGAAAGTGAAAGTTGCTCAGTCAAGTCTCTTTGCAACACCATGGACTATGTAGCCCACCTAGCTCCTCTATCCATGGAATTCTCGAGGCAAGAATACTGGAGTGGGTAACCATTCCCTTCTCCAGGAGATCTTCCAGACCCAGGGATTGAACCCAGGTCTCCTGCATTATAGGCAGATTCTTTATTGTCTGAGCCATCAGGGAAGCCCATTGTTATCACTGTCATCATTATTTGGTGGGAGGGACATGTTAAAGGCATGCACCAAGATGCAAACAGTATTTCAAAAACACTAGCATCCTTCCTAATATATTTCTAAGGAGAGTAAACGCCAGTAAGCTACCTACTCCCTGCTGAGATGAAGCACTTAACTGTCATTGTTCGAATCCTGGAGATAATACTGGAAAGCACATAGAGTTCACTCAATTTGGCAACTCACAACTAGAATAGGAAATTTATTGAGAAATCAATCAGCCAAATTCCAAATGGATAGTCAGCAAGCTAAAGGAAGGATATAAAGCTTAGACCACAGTGACAGCAAAATAGGTCCTAACCTTTTCAACTGTATCTGGAAAAAGAGGTGCTGAAGTGTCTGTGGAAAATTGAATGTATGTTTACTGTCTATTTGAAAAAAATGGTATATGGAACAAAAATCTCATAACAGCCCAGGAGTGCACAAATTAGATGCTTGCTCTAACCCTGGTGTTACAATGTAGCGATTACATGTCTTCATTCAGGTTATGCTGCTATATACCAAGGACTACTATATACCGGGTCACCCAAGGCATGGATCTTCCTTAGCCTTTGAATGATTTCAGAAACCTCATAGGAAAAAATCACATTAATGAAGATGAGTTTCATCTTGAAAGATGAAAACAGACAGGTTTTTGTACAAATTGTGACCTATTAATGGCTAATTCAGAATTTGTGTCTGCAGAGCCATTTCCTGACTTGCCCCCTCCAACAAAAAAAGGTAAGAAAGAAATTAGACAATGATTCAGCTTGTGATTTAATATTCAAGAACCTAACAAATATGCTTGGTGAAAATCCAGCCTTATTTCACCCTCCTGACTTTGATAAAGTGTTCCTGGTTCAAACAGATGACTCTGACATTAGGCTGGAGGCACTGCTGTCTCTGATAATGAAAGAAGAGAAACAACCCGTAATGTGTACATTCAAGAAACTTTTAAAAGGCAAAACTCTGTAACTTTCTATTTCAAGGAAAGTCTTGGTCTTCTAAAAAGCTAATCTATTCAGTAGGCTTGTTGAAATTTTATTCTTGAATAAAATTCAAAAGGAAGAAAGGCAACACTTGTATTTAAGCAATATTTTGTTGGAGAGTTTAAACATAATTATAATAATGGTGGTGAGATACAAGTCTTTAACACAGTATAATGAATACAATCAATTTACAAAGTAAGCAAATGATCAAATATTATGCCAGGAAATATATATGACTTTAAAAGAGTCCCTAAACTCTAAGGATTTTTTTAACATAATGTAATATACATAGACACTTAGTTGGTTTTCAAACTGGAGAAGACATTTATTGGCATACAAACATACCTAAATTTTAAGTTTTGCTATTTTGCTTTCTATTTTGTCATTTTGGCTCTCTTCATTTACCTCTAAAATATGTTTTTCTGTATCTCCGGAACATTTTTATAATATATTGCTTTTATTAGCTTTCAGTGTTTGTAATAATTGTCTTGTATTTTTAAATTTTAAACATTCACTTTATAATCTATTTTGATCATTTATCATCTCTCCTCTCACAGCCCATTCCCCTTTAATAGGTCAGCTGAAAAGTTTACACATATTAATTCTTCTGTTCAATCAGCCACACTCTAATTCCAACAGTGACAGTGGGAGAAATATATGGAGCCCATGGGTGCCCAAACACTATCCATTAAAGCCATTCTTAGTAATTGACTTAATGAAGGTGTTTTACAGTATTTGTGATAAATATCAATTTTATATACTCTTCCACTTTACAAATCAAAAGAAATGAATCCATTATACATGATTTTGAAGGTAAGGGCATTTCTGATGGAATTTGAAATTATTAAGGAATCTCAAGGGCATTAAGCCTGAAAATAAAACCATTAGATCTTCTAAATGAATGGAGCCAATATTGGGCGATCATGTACAAGTTTGTCCTTCCCCCGTAGCCCCTGAAATTGGAAACACACCACCAAGAGGAAGTAATAACACTGCAGTCAAATATTCAAAGTCCAATTTTTACTCACATTGATTATTTTTAATATTTTGAAGTATAATTTTTGTACCTCCATCTGAAAGTAGTTATAAGACTAGAATTCCAGAGTTATGTTCACTCTGGTATTTTATGAAAACGATATTTTTCCTAGTTATATTGGGAGGGGAGCAAAATGAAAAAATATTATGACAGGGATAACTTTCAAATTAACAGTCTGTTTTTCTGTCCTAACTCTCACTAGCTGGAAAACATAAACTTTCATTGTAGGATTATGGGCTGGTAAATACAACATAGAAGGAAACAAAAATTCTCCTTCAGACTTAAATTGAATTTTTACCTTGCTTCTCTTTTCTCATCTGTGAACTCAGAAAATGAGATATCATCAGTTTAAAAGGGAAAACCTAAAGCTATTTCTGAGCCCTTAAATCTCTGACTTAATTCATCTCTGAAACAGATCAATGGCTCATCAAAATTGTTGGCCTCATCTCACCCAGTCATTCTTGACGATAAAGTAAAAGAGGTGATACACATGGTCGGTCACCCCTTAAAAGAGAGAAACATGTTATCTTAATAGCATTCATTCCAAATCTACAGTGTACGTCATGGTTGTTTGGCCAGAAATGTTCTATATCTGTGCTTCTAATATCACTCTGAAAGGTGTCAATAAAAGGTGTTTGAACTCCATCACGAGAGGCTTTCAGTACTCCTGGATGTTAGTTTGCCATCTTTTTTCAACTTTATTAAGGAGAGTGTTTGTGATGACTAGGGGCTTGCGTAAAATGAAAAACTCACTATTCTATTTGTCAACCCAAAGTTTGGTCCTGTGGTTTCTGAACTTCCTTCAATTCAAATATATGTTAGCTCTCTTAACAGGATTGAATAGCCAGTGAATTATTTTTCTCATTCATTCCACAAACAACTTCAATCTATCTACATGGTGGATGGACAAGAACAATATCTGGCGAGGGACACAACATTCTAGAAGTTAAATGCAGTAAGATGTCTAAAAAAAAAAAAAAATCAAAGGAGTATATGTTAAGCAGGGCATTAAATGAAGATTGGTGAGTTCATTTCAGTGAAATTCACTCTCTTCTAAAATGTTAAGGTTCACAAAAAGTCAACCATTTGATTTTAATATTATTTTTAGGAATTATATTTAATATTAGTTCTATGTATACTAAAAACACTGGAGAAATCATGAGTAAGGTTATACCAATAAAGTGGCTGCTGATACAACACCAAGTATTCTTTGTGTATTAACGTTGACAATCTACTAAAGATCTAGTTTTCAAATCAAATTTTGGGAAAATATTGATAATGCACTGCAAGCCTTAAAGAAGCATTGCAGACTTCTTATCTTTTACTTCTGGGCAAGTGATTTATGCTTCTTAAGCTATTTGGGCTAACATCTATTATTACTTTCTAGGTACCGTTGATATTAGAACTATTTGAGTCTCTCCATGGCTCCAACTAACACTCCTTAAGCAAACGATGGCATTCACTGGAATTGAAAAGCATTTGTACATCAAAGTCAAATGTCAATCTTGGGAATAGTTCCTCCCTTCACAAAAGAATCTATCTAGTTCTAACATTTGAGGTATACCACAACTATTGGGAGGGAATGGAAGCTGATTCTTGACACAAAACTCAAAAAAAAAAATTACTGGTGGATTTCAAAATACATTTCCCAATTCCTTCATCAGCAGCTCATCTAGGCAGTATTAGTAAAGCAGAAAAGATGAGTTCTCAGATAAGGCTAGATTATAGAAGAGAGTCTAAATTAACTTGTTTTATTACTGAAATAAGTCATTTTAAAATTATCTTGTCATATAAATTTGGTTTAGTTTTTCTTAATTTACAACATAAATTATCATATTTTAATCTTCAAATATTGAACATAGAGTCAATGCCAAGGCAAACCTACACTTAAAACACTACATTTTTTCTTAATCTTTAGCTATTAAACTTGTCTCAAACAAATAACTCTTCTAGCATGTTAATACATAACTAAGAAAGTATGTGTAGTTCCTGAAGTAACCCACAAGTTAAAGGAATTGCTATCAGCTAAAGAAGTTACTGTTTATGCTCATGTGAGAATGCTAATTTCAATAACAACAGGAACAACAACAAAAAACCACTTACAGAAATGTTATACAAGCTGTTAAATGCAAAATAAAGGAGTCTTTGAAGGCCATTTAGTGTTGGGGTGAAAAACAAAGCATTGAACAACACAGTTCACGCTGAAATCCCTAGATGCCATTATGTTTTAAAATAATATGAACAGCACTCTTAAAGAAATTTCCATGGGATGAGTCCCCCAACCTGCTTAATGAAGCATGTGTGTTGCTACATGTTCCTTGTAATAAACTAGTTCAACGAATCTCAAAAGTATTAAAACAATGACTCTCATAGTATCCTGCACACCAATAACTGCATTTGTGTGTGTGTGTGCTCAGTCATGTTGGACTCTCTCTGACCCCATGGACTGTAGCCCACCAGACTCCTCTGTCCATGGGATTCTCCAGGCAAGAATACTGGAGTGGGTTGCCATGCCCTCCTCCAGGGGGTCTTCCTGACCCAGGGATCAAAGTGAAGTCTCCTGCCTTGCAGACACTTAACTGTCTGGGCCACCAGGGAGCACTATCCCATTAAAATAATGTTTTGATTTAATGACTTAATGTGACTCAAATGGATTCTAGTTGCTCATTATTTTCTATTTTAGGTCTTTATATAATATTGTTTCATAAAAATTTTCTATTTTATAATATCCTCAATATGAACAATCTATTTGATTTCCTTTGATCTTCAAAAGCACCAAAACCTGTGTACCAAGAATCCAGGATTCATATGTTTTCATTAATCAAAACATCTTAATTAATAAATATTTATCAGACATGAATTCTTGGTTTCAAAAAAACCAAAATTTAATTAGCATACTCAATTGAGCATAAATCATTGGCCTTGATGATTCAGAATCTGATTACTTTGTCTTAAATATTTGCCTTAATATTGCTTTGTCATGAGCCATAGTTAATAGCAACACTACGATACAATAGTTAGGCCATCTGCAAACAGTTCTAGTTGATTTTGTTGAAATAAATTTCTAGGCCCAAGATAGCACTATTTCTGCCTAGGACGACACAACAGCAAAGCAAACCTTACATTAACTCTGATGTCTCTGTAAATGCTCTGCTTGACCAGAAATGAAGTACACCCAGTCAGCCAACTGCCAAATGCCAAGCCAACTCTGGGTCTTCTCACTCTAAACAAGGTTGACTCTGGCCCCAGCCAATCAGATATTTTCTTTTCTCTTCCTTGTTCTTTATTCTTTATCCCATAGAAGCTTCTTATCCTCCACCTCATTTTTCAGTTCTCTGCTTCATTTGGTATTTAAAAAGTGTGTATTAACCACCTAAATTGTCTTCTTTAATCATTTTGAACAATAAAAATTAATAGATGAATGAGAGTTTTCAATAAAACTACCTCTCCCGTATTTTAACCCAATATAATTGTTTTCATGCTATAATCTCTCACACAAAAACTTTTCAGATAAGGAAACACTTAACTTTAGCTTTGAAAGCACACAATTCACCAAGGTATGGAACTGACCAACATATAGATTTGGTTTCAGATAATCAAGTTATTTGACTTCCCAGGTTTATTTCTACATTCCTACAACGAGTGCCACGAAAGTAAATAGATAATAAATTAATTCCAATTTTATTACCACAAAGTCATTCTTCTATAAATCAGCTCGCTCTGAGGCAGAACTGTGCCATATTTGGATCTGATACTTTTTTTAGCAACAGAATAAAAATTTAATTCCCAAAGTAGGAAAGTACCCCTAAAATTAATTGAACACAATGTAATGACTTTTTAAAATTAAAAACGTGATGCTATTACTTGGGAGCTGATATTTTAAATATCTCACAATATTTAATTAAAAGGTTCACCCAGCAGTGGTATTTAAGATTACAAGAAGTTCCCTAGGGTGTGCCTTCCTGAAGCTCCCTGATGTTGGGGCCTTCCTCGTATGTTCTTCTCATTTGAAAGAAACACAGTACTACTGAAGTTTGGCTTCCCAAGTGGCACAGTGGTAATAAATCTGCCTGCAAATACAGGAAACATGGGTTCTATCCCTGGGTCAGGAAGATCCTCCTAGAGTTGGAAATGGCAACTCACTCCAGTATTCTTGCCTGGAAAATCCCATGGGCAGAGGAGCCTGGCGGGTTACAGTCCACGGGGTTGCAAAGAGTTGACACAGCTGAGTGAGTAAGCACGCACTGAAGTCTGTTTTGCTGCACACCTGAGTAAAATTACATCCAACTGGCCATTCCATTTTAGAAATTACTCACCTAAACATTAACTAGTTGGGTAACCGATTAAAACAATTGCAGTAAATAACTTGTTAAAGGCACAGCATTTTTTCAGAATTATCTGAGTCAATCACAGACTGTTAAGAATCTTGATGGTACTTGACAAATGTCACTATATATAACATTACAAGTACTCATGCTATTTTACTGTATTCTGTTTTTAACATCTAGGGAAACTGAGTCACAGGAATTCAAGGGCTTATAAAAGATCAGAGATGAGACATTAATTCCAACACTAAAATTAAAGGCTTTCCAGATTCTACTCGTGAGTCTAACCTACCAGACCATAAATTTCTCTTTTAAAAATCATTAAATTACCCTTTAGCTCAAGTGACAGAATAGTTCATTTCAGGTACAAGGGTCTTTGGTTCAAGTGCCAAAATGGAAGGATTTGTCATAAAACCGCAAAAAGAAGTTTGATTAAAGAAACTTTAATGAAGATCTGACATTTAATCTGCTCTTTTATTGGATAAGATCTTTAAATATTCTCTCCTTATGAATTCATTTCATATTCACTTGAATGGTACTTGATCATAGGCATATGACTGTATGCTGGTACTAAAAGAAGATAATTAAGCAATATGTTCTGCCAAGGACCTCACCACCCTATAACATCCATCATCCCACTTGGATAGTTAATAACTTGAGTAATGTTGCCATGACATTGTAATGAGAATGTTTCACATCCTGCAGATTCTTTGTCAATTGGACCTGCTCTAAGGTCAAATGCTGGCAGCTTTATAATAAAACTTTTATATGTTTGCTGTGCCCCTTCTGAGGGATTTCCCCCTGACACAAGTAAAGAAAAATGCCAGCAAGACTTTGACAGTCGTTAGGTTTTTAAAGACACTTTCTCAGATGCCAATTACCTCTGAACACTCTACCACCATGCATTGAGAAAAAATAATATTGTATTAGCTTGTACAAAGTATCAAAGACAGTTGCATTACCTAGTAACATAGATATAGATATGCTGAAATAATATACTAAGCAATACAGCCATACTTGAAATGTCAATTTTAAAATAAATAGACCCATGAAACTTACAGTTGAAGATCTAGCAGCATTTTTTTTCTTTTTTCTTTTGCCTTATGAAATATCCAGTTGACTAGAAATTTGTAAAATGTCAAAGAGATCTCCAAAATTGAAATTCTACTCTAAACTATATTCAACTCTCGCCCAAAGCTTCATCTCAAAACAACAAAAAAAATATCAAAAGTAAAGAGAAGTCAAAAGAGTAACAGGAAAAATTTGATCTTCTGAACCTAAATCAATAGCAGAAATGTGTGCATGCATGTGTGTGTGGCTGGCTTTTATTCACATAAAGGTAACAGTAAAAGTCTGTAACAGAAAAACACTTACTCCCATGCTCAAAAGAAAATGCATTTCCACATTAACAGTACTTTTCAGTGACTAACCAAAACTAAAATAGTACAAGTTAATCTGCACTTGTGGCCTTAAATTGGTTTATATAGAGAGGAATCTGAGCCTTTTATGAACCCTTTGGAAGACAGAAAAGACTAAACTGTACCTTGAGGTTTGGGTAACTCATGGATAGATTTTTGCCCTCAGAGAAGTTCATAGAAAGCTTTTCCATTGACTCTTAAGGGAATATAATTTACTTTATCAAGACTTTCAATGTTATATTCAACTCCTAAAGTCTCAGGGGACTAAAATCAAAATATTAGATCAGATAAAGATATCTGGGGAAAAGGCGTAAATTATATTGCATTTTTTTGGTGAGAAAGTAAAACAGTAAAAACATAATCTGATAAAGGATTTTTCTCCAAAGACCTTAACAGAATAATGGCAAGTGAACATATAAAAGATGCTCCACATTAATGTCATTAGGGAAACGCAAATTCAAACAAGATACTGTTATACAACTACTGTGTGTGATAAGCTGCTTCAGTTGTGTCCGACTCTTTGCAACCCCATGGACTGTAACCAGCCAGGCTCCTGTTCATGGGATGCTCTAGGTAAGAATACTGGAGTGTGCTGCCATTTCCTTCCCCAGGGATCAAACCCACATCTCTTATGTCTCCTGCATTGGTAGGTGGGTTCTTTACCACTAGCCCCACCTGGGAGGCCCTACTGTGGGTGTGTGGGTGTTAGTTGTTCTGTCGTGTCCAACTCTTTGCAGACCCATGGACTGTAGCCCGCCAGGCTCCCCTGTCCACAAGATTCTCCAGGCAAGAATAATGGAGTGGGTTACCATTCCTTTCTCCAGGGAATCTTCCCAACCCAGGGATAGAACCCAGGTCTTCTGCATTGCAGGCAGATTCTTTACTATCCGAGCCACCACGGAAGCCCTACTAGAAAGGGCAAAATCTAAAACACTGACAGCAACAAATGCTAGTGAGAAAGTGGAATGACGGAACTGGCACACATTACAGTTGGGAATGCAAGATGACACAACCACTTTGGAAGACAGTTTGGAGAATACTTACAAAACTGCATGTACTCTCATCATGTGATCCCTGACCATGCTCCTTGGTATTTACCCAAAGGAACTAAAAACATGTCTACACAAAAACCTGCACATGGGTGCTTATAGCAGCTTATTCATAATTGTCAAAACTTGGGAGCAACAAAGATGTCCTTCAGTAGATGAACAGATAAACTGTGGTATATCCAGACAATGAAATAGTACTCAACACTAAAAAGGAATAAACTATTAAGCCATAAAAAAAAAAAAAAAAATCTTGGAGGAATCTTAAATGTGTATCACTACATGAAAGAAGCCAATCTGGAAGGTTATATACCATATGATTCCAAGTATATGACATTCTAGAAAAGGCAAAACTATGAAGAGAGTAAAAAGATTAGTGATATGGGAGGGTGGAAAGATGAAGAGTATAGAGGGCTTTAAGGCAGTGAAAATACTCCATATGATGTTATCATGATGAATATATATCCTTATGCTTTTATCCAAAATCCATAGATTGAACATCAAAAGTAAACCATAAATCTACAGACTTTGCATGATTTTGATGTGCCAATGTAGATTCATCCTTGGGGAAAAAAAAAAAAAGTACCATTCTAGTAAGTGATGATGATGGGGGAGGCTATGCATGTTTAGGGGCAGCGACTAAGTGGGAAATCTCTGAATTTCTTTTTCAGATTTATTGTAAACTTAAAATGTTCTAAAAACATCACGTCTGTTAAAAAGTAAAAGTAGTCATCCACAGTATTTTCTTCCTGAGCTTAGTTCTATTCATGTCGTGGATAATTTTTTTCTCTCCAGTTTAAGGGGGAGATTTAAGGAGTTTCTGTTTGTTCTAAAGATTTCGCATGTCTAGAAAGGAATGGGACCGAGTTGGGTCTCTGGGCCTCTGCTTAGATTCCTCACAGCACACACCACAGCGGACAGTGACTGCTCTCACTTCTCATCCTCCCAGTTCTCATCTACCCAGTGGACTCCATGTTCCATAAAGACCTTGGTTTCTCATGACAAACCCCAACTTCCAAACACAGCACTTAGCACAATGATCAATAATATGTGTTGAATGAATGTCAGTGAACAGAAATGAAAAATGTCTCAAGTCAGTCTCTGAAATTATAGATATATGAAAATGGGTGGAATTCTTTCAAAGCAAAACTATTAAAAGAAACTAGAATCACTGCAGACAGAAAAAAGCCAATCTTTCTAAATGCTAGGTAGATCTTTTCACTTTATTTCAGCAATCAACACTTTACATGATTTTGAATTTTTACAAATTCCCAGAAACTTTGGAAAGACACCTCTTTCAATAGAGGCAAGTATTTTCCTATGAAACATATCATGTTTTGACATTTGTCCTTTTTATGAAACATGTATTAGTGTTTCTGTTTATTGATTTGACCTCAATACCTCTAAGTCATAAATGAAATACTTTTCCCACATTTGAATTAATATTTTGATCCTTTGTGGATGGGCTTGTATTGGATACTCAGTTTCTTAGCTTTTATATAATTTTTTTGTTTTATATTCTGGAAATTTAGCCCACTTTCAACTTCCTTTCTTTTCAAATATTCTTTAAGATGATGCTGGCTTCAATGTACAGAAAAGAAATGCAAACTTGGGTTCAGAAATTGTTTTTGAATACTTGAGTTTCTTCTTCCTTTTTTTTAACTAAGAAATAAACAAAAATCCTCCACTTAAATGCTTTGACATGATGGATTCTGTCAGTTAACCCTATCATGAAATAAAGAGACCTTTAGAAAATGACAGAAAAGAAAATAAATGATGGGGATGCTTACTCTCTGATATTTTTATCACACCCCAAAGGAATAAGGAGGAAAATAATCTGTTCTTACCTTCCCCTAAAGCAACAGCTGTTTCTCAACAAAAGGAAAGGCCGCTGCTCTTGAGTACCTAAACCACCTTAAAATTCTTTCCTGTTCCCATTTTGCTTTTGCTCTGTACTCTAACATTTATAAACTTTCCATATGGCAAAGCAGATGAGGATCCCTTTGGGTATATCTTGTAAATACCAAATGAAATATCATAAGTGATAAAATGTTACAGTTGTCTAATTTGTAATGCCTCAAATGTTTCCCATGGTCTCTCAACTGTAGCCTCATATGTATAGTTGAAAAACCATCCTTCTTCCTGTTGAACTGGAATAATTTACAGTTTTTTTCCGGAATTTCAACCCTCAATTTAAGCAATGCAATCAAAGCATCGTATCAGTGGGAAAAAAGGAATATTTAACTTGGAATACACTGATGTTTTCTTTATCAGGTGACTGGATACAAAATAAACCAACACTAAGAAGAAATTTTGGGGCTTTGCTGGTGGCTCAGTGGTAGAGAATTCACCTGTCAATGCAGGAGACACTGGTCCAATCCCTGGGTTAGAAAGATCCCCTAGAGAAGAGAACGGCTACCCACTCCAGTATTCTGGCCTGGAGAATTTCATGGACAGAAGAGCCTGGTGGGCTACAGTCCACGGGGTAGCAGAGTCAGACACGACTGAACGATTGAACAACTATATGGACAGGATAGGAGCATGGCCCTGTGATAAACACACCTAGTTCATTAGAGGAACTCTATAACTCACACTGAATCAAGTAAAATGGAACTGTTACACTACCACAGAGTAAAATCCACTGGTCAATAACTCTGATGAATACCATTTTCTGGGTACTACACACAAATATAAGTATTAAAATAGTTACCTTAAAGAAAGTTTTGAGACTATCCACAGATCCGAGAGATTTGCCATCAAATTACAAACTGTTGTGTAAAATAGAACAAAATGGCCCATGACCCTCTCTAGTTTTATTTTTTAAATATTGTTCCTATGAGCATTAGGGGCTTCTCTAGTGGCTCGGGTAAAGAATCCAGTAAAGAATCCTGCAATGCAGAAGACCCAGGTTTGATCCATGGGTCGGGAAGATCCCCTGGAGAAGGGAATGGCTACTCACTCCAGTATTCCTGCCTGGAGAATTCCATGGACAGAGGAGTCTGGTGGGCTACAGTCCATGGGGTCACAAAGAGTCAGACACGACTGAGTGACTAACACACACTAATGAGCATTGTCTCTCTTTTCAGTGAGTTTTCTCATCCAAGCAAAGTGGAAAATTGAAATGGTTCAGATGGAAACAGATATTTTGCTTAAATTATCTGGAAAAACATCTTATAATTTGCTTTGCTATGATCATGTAGACTTTGTCTCTATGTTCTAAAGGCTTTTGGATCATTTCAACTATTTTAATCCCTTGTAATACAAATTATCAGTTCTCTTTTAGAAATTACAAAACTGGTACACTTGTTCTTTCATTTACCACATATTTTTTAAGGTATAGACTATACTAAACATGGAGAACTAAATTCAGTTCCCACCCAAAAGACAAACATAACAGATTTTAGCATAAAACATATAACCAGTAGCATGTTCTATAGCTATGTTAATACTATAGATATATAGTTTGATAACCATTCTAATACTAACAAAGATCTTTGGGCACACAGAAGCCTAGAGAGGCTGGTCTGTGCCAAAGTCAGATGAGAGTATAGTTCTAGTCATTCCCAAATTTTACCAGTGCTATGTGTAAGTTAGAGAATTGGTGGTCACTTTAGAAACTCATTCATTTTCAGTGGACACAGGCCATCACCTGGTGAAATGGGCTCTAATCAAATGCCAGTAAACCTTGAATCACACCTACAATGGCTCCCTACTGACCATGCTCAAAACCTCCTCAACCGGTCAAAACCTACAACACTTCAAAATACAACCCACTATCTCCACAACTGTGCCACTATTCACCTAAACTAACCCTCTGGACCAGAACAGCCTGGCATTTTCTCTAGAACATGCTATGTTCATTCCTCCACATGCTCCTTTGGGAGGAGGTTTTTGCATAGAAAAAAAAAAATACTACTCAGAAACAACTTGGCTGAACTTCTAGTTCTCTCAGACTTTTCATTACTGGGGATGCTTCATTCCTCAGTTTCGGGTTTAAGTCCTACATACTTGGTCAAGCCTGTCCAGCCTCCATAGTCCTCACTGTTCTGTCTCCTAATGAGGTGGCACTTGTCTGCTCCATTCGTCTGGAATGCAACATGTGTCATGGCCTGCCATCTGTGTATGTGTGTGTGATGTGTACCACAACATATGAAGGACATTATTAAACACACATTTATATTATACACATATATGTTTATATGTACATATTTATATATGTATGAGTACATGCTAAGTCACCTCAGTTGTGTCTGACTCTTTGCGACCCCATGGACTGTAGCCCACCAGGTTCCTTTGTCCGTGGGATTCTCCAGGCAAGAATACTGGAGTGGGTTGCCATGCCCTCTTCCATGGGATCTTTCAGACCCAGCGATTGAACCCGCGTCTCTTACATCTCCTGCATTAGCAGGCAGGTTCTTTACCACTAGGACCAGCTGGGAAGCCCTATATCTGCATACTTACAATTATTACTGTGCATTAATACACTGTTAAATGTATTAATATTTTATATAATTTCATTATACATTGTTTATCATTAATATATGATATATGTTATATCATAAAAAATACAACATAGTTATAATAAAATTAACACATTGAGATTGATGAATATATTTATATTTTGTATGATACATGTGCATTTATATTTGTATATAGTATAATAGATATATACATTTTATCAGGTCAGTTCAGTTCAGTCGCTCAGTTTTGCCTGATGCTTTGCGACCCCATGAATCGCAGCACACCAGGCCTCCCTGTCTATCACCAACTCCCGGAGTTTACTCAAACTCATGTCCATCTTGTCAGTGATGCCATCCAGTCATCTCATCTTCTTTCATCCCCTTCTCCTCCTGCCCCCAATCTCTCCCAGCATCAGGGTCTTTTCCAATGAGTCAACTCTTCACATGAGGTGGCCAAAGTATTGGAGTTTCAGCTTCAGCATCAATCCTTCCAATGAACACCCAGGACTGATCTCCTTTAGGATGGACTGGTTGATCTCCTTGCAGTCCAAGGGACTCTCAGGAGTCTTCTCCAACACCACAGTTCAAAAGCATCAATTCTTTGGCGCTCAGCTTTCTTCACAGTCCAACTCTCACATCCATACATGACCACTGGAAAAACCATAGCCTTGACTAGACAGACCTTTGTTGGCAAAGTAATGTCTCTGCTTTTTAACATGCTATCTAGGTTGGTCATAACTTTCCTTCCAAGGAGTAAGCGTCTTTTAATTTCAAGGCTGCAGTCACCATCTGCAGTGATTTTGGAGCCCCCAAAAATAAAGTCTGACACTGTTTCCCCATCTATTTCCCATGAAGTGATGGGGCCAGATGCCATGATCTTAGTTTTCTGAATGTTGAGCTTTAAGCCAACTTTTTCTCTCTGGATGTATACAAATAATATATAAGAATATATATTCGAAATGTACATATTCAAGATATTACACAGTCTAAGGTATTATGTACAACATTATATTCTTTGTATATAAGGATATAAACAGTGTAGCACAGGGAGCTCAGGTGATGTTCTGGGACAGCCTAGAGGGATGGGATGCAGGAGGGTGGGAGGAAGGCTCTAGAGGGAGAGAATACACGTATACTTACAGTTGATTGACACGGTTGTACAGCAGAAACCAATACAACATTGCAAAGCAGTTATCCTCCAATTAAAAATTTAAAGTAAATAAGTAGAATATGTGCAAGAATATGTAGTCACATACAACAGGTATATAAACTTTTCTCTCTTGCCAGGTCATATACTTCATGTCCTAATACTCCTTTTGTACATCAAGCACATTTTTCATGAAAGATGGTTAGCAGCAGCATAAGGAATAAAAGGAGGGCACAAGGAAACCCCACTTGGGACCACTGGCAGCTGCATGATAGTATTTAAACAATTTCCCACCTCCTGCCTGCTTGGCCCATGGTTTTTCTGATCCGGGATTCCCAGGAGAAGGCTGTCAGATTATCTTGAGGATGTTCCCACCCCCCCCCCCCCTTTCTAAAGGGCAAGATGTTAGAAAAGAAAGCAGATGTGGAAGTGGCATGTAAATGACCTCTCCACTACTAATCAGGGTATGAAAATAGGAAAGGAGCATTTTGAAAGAGCGCAAATTGAAGTAGAATGGGATTGTCACAGCATGAATGTTGTTCATACATAAAATGTTTTAAAAAACAATTAGACCAAAGAAAAGTTAAGCAAGGGATTGAACTAAAAATTCTCAGATAAACAATCTCATAATCCATTAAAGAAACTCAGATTAAAGCACATTTTGAAATGCCTATCAAATTACTGAGTGGTTTATTTTTTAATGATAGTGGTCAATATTGACCACGGTGCAGCAGTCATTCTCTGGTAGCAGTGTATCTTGGTGAAATTATTTCATGAAAAACCTTGGTAGCAAATTTCAGGACTGAAAATCAGTATAATCTCAGATTCAGTATTCTTCCTTCTAGAAACCTAGTCTAAACAAACTCAGACCAAAACTTATATGAAGGAGGTCTCTACATGTCTTGTAACAGCAAAATTTGAAAACAACCTAAATGTTCAAAAACAGAAAACTTACCAAGCATGGCCCATTTGGTGGTGAATAACTACGTGGCAATGTAAAATGTTAGTCTGGGACTTCCCTGGCTGCCCAGTGGTTATGACCGCATGCTTCCAATGCAGGAGTGTGGGTTTGATTCCTGGTCAGGGAACTAAGATCCGCCCAACACTGTGCAACACACCAAAAAAAAAAAAATTTTTTTTTTAAGTTAAAGCAAACAAAACAAAAATGTTAGTTTTGAGGAATATTTATAACATGGAAATTTTCACAATATCATGTTAAGGTAGAAAAGATACAAATATATCTATGTTGTATTCCCACTCTGTCTGAAAATATGCACAATAAAATATCCAGGAGGAAACAGACCAAAATGTTAAAGATAGTAATACAGTTTTTCCTTCACGTTTCATATTTTCCAACTTCTTTACAATTGAGCAGGTATTAATAATCCAAATAAAGGTCAAGATCCTCTTTAAAATAACAGTTCCAAAGGAATACTAGATCTCTGAAAAAAAAATAGTTTGTAACAGAAGTTTCAAAATAGCTGGTTATTAAAGAGGTCATTTTATATAAAATGCTTATAAGTAATGTCAAGGGCAGTTCCTGTTGAGAATGGAACCACTTTCTCTCTAATTTAGGAAATTCAGTGAAAGGAAACCCCCTTCTGACTTCAGAAAACCCACATTAATTTGACATCTTCATTCTTCCTACCCTGCCCTTTATAAAACAGAAGTGAAAGTGTTGCTAGTAAAAGCCAAAGACTGTCAAAGCAGTCCACCAAGGGCTTTCACTAACAGCAGAAATATGAAAGATTTGTAGTGTAAGTTTAAATAATCTGGTTTGATTATAAGGAAATAACCCAATGAAGTGTGTGCATAAGATTAATGTTAGAGTGAGATCAAACATGTTAAGAATTTACTTAGAAAAAGAACCAGTATGAACTTGTGTGTATTTGTTTAAATTTGGTCTTTATATATTTTTAATGTATGATGCAATTGCTACCACTGACTAGTTGTGTCACCTTGACAAGTCCTTTCACTTCCTTGTGTTTTGATTTCCTCCAAGGCAGTAAAGAACAATGCTAGTTAAGAACGTGACCGCCAGGGCCACAGTCTGCACTGTGGTCCTGCTGCCTTCCAGCTCTTTGACCACAAAAGATAAATAACCCTCCCCAGGCCTAAGTTTCTAACTGTAAAATGAGGATAATAATAACTACTTTACCAAGTTAAAAGAAATATATGAGTTAATACAGGTAAAACACTGACAGCAGACTATCTAAGTTGTGTTCTGATGCCCAGCCATCTTGACTCTTGTGACCCCATGGACAATAACCCACTGGTTCCTCTGTCCATGGGATTCTCCAGACAAGAATACTGAAAAAAAAAAAAAAAAAAAAAAGAATACTGGAGTGGGTTGCCATGCCCTCCTCCAAGGGATCTTCCCGACCCAGGCATCAAACCCACATCTCTTAAGTCTCCTGCATTGGCAGGCGGATTCTTGACCACTAGCACCACCTGGGAAGCTTTTCACCTTTAAAATTAAAGGCTTAGGCAAGATCTGCAAGTTCTCTTTCAGTTCTAAAATTTCCAAATTTAAAGAATTCAAATTACTGATTGAGGTTATCATGTTTGTATCATTTAATAAGTAATCACATTTCTATTTTTAATTTAAAAATGAGGGTATCTATGTTCATATTGGTGAAAGATTAAGTTTAGACTGTAAAAGGATATGCCTTAGTACATAAACCAAAAAAGAACAAAGGAACCACTATTTTCTGATGGTAATGCAGCCAAACTATAGACAAAGGAAGTTAAAGGAAATAGCCTCACTGATTGACTTTAAAAATCTAGCATTTCGAAAATATCATTACCCTAAAACTGGCTTACTGAACAGACCAAAAGATTAGGTCCAGTTATGTGAATATTCTCTTCATTGTGCCTTCATACCTCAGAGACACAGTTTCAGTTCCATAAAGCTATCTAACCAATGAAAACCCATTCCCTGGCTGGCCAATAATATAAGGAACTGTTTGGCACATACAAGGTACCATGTATACCTTTGGCCACAGTCACTCTTGTGACATTAAAATATCTTCAACATGCTTAAATTGTTAATCAGATATTTAACTTGACTAAATATTGTTGATAAATTAGAAGCACACTTCAATTAACTTCTTTCAAGCCTTATTTGATCTACCCCCAAGCAATAACTATAAGACATGGTGATTGTATTCATGTTTTTTTGCTGAACAAAGCTGCCAAAACTTTACTAGAGAACAAAAATAAAACAGGGTATTTTAAAAGAACTGGAAATAATCAAATACTTACTTTGGCCAAAAAAAAAAAAAAAAACTTTTTACCCAAAACATTCATGGAGTCTTAAATTCAAAGCAAGTTATGTCTTTGGTGTCTTAACTCCCCTCTTCTCCCATCCTCCCTCAGGCCCTACCCACCCTCCAGGCCCCCAGTACAAACACACTTTTAATAACATGACAATAAGATGAGGCAGAAAACAAAAATGAAGGTTGAAATATGTCATCTCAATACTAACAATACGTGTCAGTCCAGAGAAAGTCAGATACTGGAGACGTACACGGCACTGCTACCTTTCAGATGTGAGACTCCATCATCACGGATGACGAACCTGAAAGATGACGCTTCCCACAGCCAGAGAGAACACCAGGAAACAATCAGAGTCTCCAGAGAGCACAGTGAGCTCCTTGCCGCATTAATCTGTCTCAAAATCCTTCATTCTCCAAGCACAGAAACATTAGGTAAAGGACAAGAATGAAAGGGAATGGTACCAGGATTTGATGGTCCATTCTGTCATCAGTTCAAAAATGGGATGAGAAACTCTGCTTGCTTCTTTTGCAAATATCAGTATGAAAAAGCAGGAAAACACACATTTCTCTCCAGGCTCTCAGAAGGGCTGGCAATGACTATTGTGATCAATTACTCGATGAAAAAGGTACACTTTGTGGCTCAGCATTTCTGAGAACAAAGTCGCAGAAATATTTTCTAAAAGAAATCACAGAGGGGGAGTGTGAGTCAATTATAGAGCTCAAAAGATATCACAGCCTCAAAAATGTTTTTGAGCATCAGAACAAGAGACACAACGGTGTTATTGAAAGCTTCAGAGTATAGTTCTGATTCTGAAAGATGTATGTAATATATAAGCTGTAGTGTGAGATTGGCATGCTTGTATCAGTGATTAAATTAACTATTCCCCAATGGACCACAGCTTTCTAAGAATTAAATTGCAAAAGCTTCTGCAAAAGCAAGTTGTCTACATTTCTGATACATCATTGTCTTTGCCTCTGAAAAAAGGAACGGCTAATTCATAAATTCCTATTAACAGAAATTTCTAAGGCTACAAGCTTAGATAGCCACAAACGTAGCTTATATCAGTTCAGATCCATTAAAAAAAAGAGGGTTCTGACCAAAGTGAAATTGGAGAAAGCATGAAATAATTGGAGGTAATAAAACAGAGTATTCTTCTCAGACTTTTGGACAAGAGAAATTCCTCTCTATTCTGTAATGATAATGAGAAAAAGGGAAGACCATAATGCCCCTCTGATTCCCATGCTTGAAGTTGACTGTGGATCCTGCAGGCAAACTGTGCTCTGAAAGAAATTACAGCAGGCTAGCAGTTCATCCAAAAATGAAGAAAAAGAATGCACTACCTAAGAAGATGATATTAAGACCTCAGAAAATACAGTATATTAGCTCATATATATGGAATCATATATATGGAATCTAGAAAACTGGTGCTGATGAACCTATTTTTAGAGAAGGAATAGAGATGCAGATATAGAGAACAGACTTGTGGACACAGTGAGGGAAGGAAAGAGTGGGACGAATGGAGAAAGCAGCGCTGACGTATATATAGAACCTTGTGAAAACAGATCGCTGGTGAGAAGTTGCTACATAACACAGGGAGCTCAGCCTGGCAATGACCTAGAGGGGTGGGATGGGGGTAAAGGAAAGAGGTTCAAAAGGGAGGTGATGTGTGTATGGCTGATTTGAGTTGTTGTACGGCAAAAACCAACACAACATTGTCATTTTCCTCCGATTGAGAAATAAATAAGACGTCAGAAGAAATTCTTTATCCAAAATATGCATAATCGAAAGTACAAAAGTAAAAACAACCACATGGGCTCAAGAGAGAAATCCTGAGGACCAATTTCAGGAAGAATTTTCGATCAACTAGGCCTATGAATATAGTAAACATAGAGAAAGAAAGAGAATAAAAGAGTTAGAACAAAAATGTACTTAAATAATTCAGAGAGAAGAAAAATTAGCCAAGGGAAATGTAAAAGAGGGAAATAAGGTGAGTAACACAGCACTCTGAAAATAATAGCACTGAAATTCGGGGAGGTTGAAATGGATGTCCAAATACAATGGATACTAGTAAAGATGGGAACATTAGAGAATTAAATGCAGGAGACAACTTAGAAGTTAACTTCACCCTTTGATTTCATAGTTATGTTGGTTGCCTTTAAAAGTCCCATAAAAATGCCCATGCAACTTCTCATTCTAAATTCTAATTTTATGAGAAAGAGGTAAATGAAAATAAATTAATCCAGAAATTATTTAAGAGAATATGTTACAGTGGACACAACCGAAAATCTATATCTAAATTACAGAAGGATATGTGATCACGGTGAACCTGAAGCATCAAGAAATTTTGCATTATTCTCTGCTTACCAAGGCAGAAAAATGTATCATATAATTTTAAAATGTCAATTAAATATAGTTGGAAAAAAGCATCAATACTTAGAGTTAAGACGCAAATAGAAAAATAGGTCATTCATGCATGTTGTTCCTTTTCAGTCACCCAGTTGTGTCTGACTCTTTGCAACCCACGGACTGCGACACTCCAGGCCTCCCTGTCCCTCACCAACTCCCGGAGCTTGCCCAAGTTCATGTTCATTGCATCAGTGATGCCGTCCAGCCATCTCATCCTCTGACACCGTCTTCTCCTTCTGCCCTCCATCTTTTCCAGCATCAAGGACTTTTCCAATGAGTCGTCTGTGTGCATCAGATGACCAAAATTCTGGTGCTTCAGCTTCAGCATCAATCCTTCCAGTGCATATACTGGGTTGATCTCCCTTAAGGTTGACTGGTTTGATCTTCCTATTGTCCAAGAGACTTTCAGGAGTTTCCTCCAGCACCACAGTTCGAAGGCATCAATTGTTTGGCATTCTGCCTTCTTTATGGTCCAGCTCTCACAACCACATGTGACCACTGTGAAGACATTGACTATATGCATCTTTGTTGGCAGAGTAATGTCTCTGCTTTTCAACACACTACCTAGGTTTGTCATCGCCTTCCTGCCAAGAAGCAATCATCTTCTGATTTCATGGCTGCAGTTACTATCCACAGTGATTTCGGAGCCCAAGAAGAGAAAATCTCTCACTACTTCCACCTTCTCTCCTTCTATTTGCCATGCATTAATGGCATGGCAAATGTTATAGGTACTCAAAAGTCTGTAAGTGAGAACTTTTGTATTCTAATGAAGTGTTTTCATTGCTAGAAGTCAAGGTGTTTCTTATATTTAGTACTGTATATGTGTGAGTATAATTACCTTACACACACTTAATGTTATATATCTATAATATAGAAGAAAGACATAAACACAATGACTTTAAATTAACTAAGGGCTCCCAACTAACAATTGGGGGAGAGGGGTTGGAGAGGGTGGATGTTAGGAAGGGAAGTGACAGTATTTTGACATAAGAAATATGTTGAAATGATAAGTAATACTAAGGGGAAGTTATTAATAAGTTATATTTATTATCTTGCAATGCAGAAGACCTGGGTTCGATCCCTGGGTTACCCACTCCAATAATCTGACCTGGAGAATTCCATGGACTGTATAGTCCATGGGGTCACAAAGAGACAGACACGACTGAATGACTTTCACCTTCTCCTTTCATTATCTTGAAATTCAAAAGGATGCAAATATTCATAAAGGAGGAGCCACTCTCATGACAAAGTGTTATGTCCCAGGCAGTACTGTGACACTTTTAAACCCACCTCAGCAGGGATTGTATGTTTCATTTCTCATGAGGGATTGCGTTTTTCATTTCTCATGTACTTAAAGACATTACCACTCTCCTATTCACCTTGGCCCCAGAGGACTGGCAGGGCAAGAGGACAAAACAAATAGAAACAGGTAGCCTCCATCTTTCTCTCTCTCTCTCTTCTCTTTCCCTTTTCAGCAAAGCATTCAGACTCCTGACCATACACCACCACTCACAGGTTTGACATAGCCTCAAAGACTGATCATAGCTAAGCCCACTAAATGGTGCATTATGCTCTGTACAATGAAAAAATGTAAAAATATGCTTAAATGTATACAAATCTTATACTCAGGGTAGATAAGATATTATCAGGAATAGCATTCCAAATCAGTGATAACACATAGTAAGTTATATCTGCATTTTATTTATTTACATTTTACTTGTTTACATTGTTTCCAGTGTTCCAATATTTCAAGGAATATTTGCATTACTATTAGAATTGGTGTTTAGTATTTCCACTAGAATTCTCTTACAGTGACCAAAGCCAGAGTTTCAGAGTCAATCAGACATTTCTGTATCTACATCTGGGTCTGCTGCTTTGGATGTAGTCCACAATGTGGACTTAAAGCAGGTTATTTGGTCCCTTAAATTCTTCATCAGTTTTCACATCTGATTTTAGCTCATGCAGTTGTAGTAAGAATTAAACAAGATAATCAAAGGACAATATTATGGCTGTTACCTAGTATAGATGAATCTCATAATGGTTAGGTTTTTTTTTCCATTTCCCATTTGTTTTTTGTTTTTTTTTTTTTGGATGCAGTATTCTAAATTGCACAATAGAAGAACCACTCAGATATTCTTGTGGGATTTTAAGCAGTGGCTCTCTAGTGAAAGATAAACTCTTTTCAGTAGTTAGGATGCTTGGGAAGGTAAAATGAAAGCTTAACTTGAAAGAAAGTCGTGCAAAAGAACCCCATAGTGGAAAAACAAGACCAGAGAAGCAATTGCTAATTAGCAAGCAAGCAGTGCAGTGATGTATTGTGAGTGTCAAAAACAAAGCAGCAAAGTCAGGACTATTTTTGCTGTGGAGATAGACAGGCTTCAGGAAGGGCCATGTTTCCCAGTAATTTAATCTGAAAGATGTAAATCATGACTGAAAAGCTTCTTGCATCAGTAATGGAGAGAAACACCTACATTCTAGCATAGTTTTCATGATAAAAGACAGGTTTCCATACATATGAGATGGGGAAAAACAATTATCAATCAAAGATAACCCACTGGATACCTGTTTGAAGTGAAATTGGAGGTCAGCAAAGGCAAAAAAAAAAAAAGAGAGAGAGAGAGAGCTGTATTGTCTCTGATTTTAAGGAGCTCATCACCAGAAATTCTGTTTTACAAAGTTTCAGCTGTATGTGATTTTGAAACATTAATGATTTAATGCCTGCCAGACAAAGAAAGAGAAAAGATGTCAGAAATCAAAGACAGATATAACTATCATCAGCATAAAAATGGAGGCTGACATCATAATGATAAAAAAAAAATCAGTCCAGGGCAAAAACATGCAAACTAAAATAATGGGCAAATGCAGAACCACGCGGTGCTTTGGAAGAATACACCTGGCCGTTGATGAGAACAGGATGATATATATCATCTGATAGCCAGAGAATTAGGAGTTCAGAGAGCACAAAGTCAGGAGCCCCCAAATGATCCTTTGCTATGCAAATAATACTCAATACGCATCCAAATTCACTTTCTAAATCAGAATGATCTGTCATTTCTCCATGTTGCAGCGTGCAGTTTAACCACATTACCCAACCAACGACCATCTGGGGCTATTCGAGCATAAAATAATCTTGGCCCTGATTCATCATTCCTACATCGTTCAAGACCAGTTAAGTCCTGAGAACCCTTGAAGTCCCAATATGCATTCAATGACTGGTCACTGAGCATCTGTTATGCCTAAACAATGGAGTTAAGTGTTATAGAGAAATAAAAAACTTAAACTGAAAAAAAAAAAGCTTAAATTGTACACAACTACTAGACTATCAGTTACTCACTAAACAGTTACTTTCCTGAGAGCCAAGATCAGATTTTATTTGTTTTTGTTGTTCAATCGCTCAGTCATGTCTTACTCTTTACAACCCCATGGACTGCAGCACGCCAGGCATCCCTGTCCTTCACTCTCTCCAAGAGTTTGCTCAAACCCATGTCCACGGAGTCAGTGATGCCATCCAACCATCTCATTCTCTACTGCCCCCTTTTCCTCCTACCCTCTATCTTTCTAGTATCAAGGTCTTCTCCAGTGAGTTGGCTCTTCACATCAGGAGGCCAAAGTATTGGAGCTTCAGCTTCAGCATCAGTCCTTCCAATGAATATTCAGGGTTGATTTCCTTTAGGACTGACTGGTTTGATCTCCTTGCTGTCCAAGGGACTCTTAAGAGTCTTCTCTAGCACCACTGTTTGAAAGCATCAATTCTTCAGTGCTCAGCCTTCTTTATTTATTTTATTAAATCTCTGGAGTCATCAGAATCAATTCCCTGGTAAAATCTCAACTAATATTAAATGGGGAATGAAGAAAAGTAGGGAGGGGATGAAAGATAAAGAGGAAAGGAAGGAAAAGTGGAGAAAAAGGAAGAAGTAAGTGGCAGCTCCATCCTCAACTCTAAAATCTGAATGGGAATATTAATCTATTTACATATGTCAATCAAAACAGATATGCTGACCTAGCCAGGACAATGCTCACTCACTGCTATAACAAAAACAGCCCCCAAATTTCAGTGACTTAACATAATAAAAGTTCATGTTTCAATTATGCAAATTAATGGCTCTCTTCTAAGGGATAACTCAAGAGATCTGATCTGCTTTCATGTTACACATGATTGCAACACATGACTCCCTAGGTAACCACATAAGGAAAAGAGATTGGTATATATCAATTCTGCCTACATAGCATTGACCAGATCACAGTCATATGCTACTAACATAACTATCAGAGAGGCTGAGAAAAGTAGTCTTTGTATGTTTCCAATAAGAAACAGATCAGAGAGCAGCTAGGCAGTCTCTTCCATACACGTTACAAAGCAGCATATGACCCAAATGAGCAAATAGGGAAAGCTGCATGAAAAATATGGGATTGAACATAAGGAAAAGAGGCACTTCAGGCAGAAGGAATCCAATGATCCAGAGCTCACAGGAGAAGAGGGCAGAGGGTGCTTAAGAACAAAGGATTCGACAGGGCTTGCTGGAGCAGGTTTTTTTAGTAACTGAAAAGAGAAAGAGAAGATCAAATAGGTAAATTAAAAAGATTGGGGAGGATACTTAGTGCCAACTAAGGAGTTTTGACCTTTCCTTTCGGGTTATAAAAATCTTTGTACATAGCTCCGAGCTAAGAACAGGGCAGAGTGTGAAGGGTATGCACACGGAGAAGAATTGAAGAGAAGAGACTGCTGCAACAGGACAACCAGCAGGTCATGTTCACAAGAACTGGTATCAAAAATAAGACACAAGCTGAAAGTGGTGTTGCCTGTGCTAAGCTCCACATCACCAAACTGAGACTTAATCATAGCTTCAGCTCTCACAGAAACAGAATCTTAACCCAGACACTCAGGAGTCACCTAATCAATCCTAATTAGGTCATCTGCCTGGATAGACCCCCTGCCACACCCTAAAAAAAAAACTTGCAAAAAAAAAAAGCCCACTTTTTGTCTAGTCTAGCTTTCTTGTTCCCACTCCCTTCGGCCTGTAAAAGCTTTTCATTTTGCCACAGAGTCCAAAATTCTGTTCTGTACATCTGTGTCTCTTTTTCTGTTTTGCATATAGGGTTATCGTTTTGAACAGCTCCTCAGAGCTCCTTTCTATCTGCTAGATGGGATACGGCCTGATTTGAATAGATTTTTGCTCAAGTAAACTCTTCAATGTTTCACATGCTTCAGTTTATCTTTTAACACCATGTATGAGACTGGGTTCTAATAATGAACCATCTGTATGAATTTGGGCAGGTTCTTTAAGTTCGTTGCTTCTTGGTTTACTCACCGGTAAAGTGAGGAGAATATCGCTTATTGTATTAGAACGTCGTGTGGGTCAACTTTGAAAATATGTGACAGGAGTAAAGCAACATCAAGACCTGTGGCCTATGGGGTCACGGTGGGGCAGCAAAACGAGGCATCGAGAGTGGCGCTGTGGAAACAGAAACCAAAGGCAGGGACAGAGGCCACATGAACAAGACTTGGAAACACAAAGACGTGGCAGACATAGGGCAGAAAGGGAGAAAAATCTAGTTTTCAATGCAGGAAGCTGAGACGATAATAGCATCCATAAAAGGAGTAAGGTAGTTGAGTGAGGACCCGTTTAATGGGGAGGACCAGGAGTTAAAATGGGGGCAAATCAATCTGAACTGAAGGCAAGGAACCAAGTATCTTTAGAAAACAAGAGAGTTCAAGAAGTGACTTTCACTTAAAATCAATTTGGAATTGATCCACACAGACAAGAGTTAAAACAAGTGAAGCAAACACTGCAATCCCTTTCAGAATTTTGAATTACTTTAACCTAGATTTAAATTGGGCTTCCCTTGTGGCTCAGCTGGTAAAGAACCTGCCTGCAATGCAGGAGACCTGGGTTTGATCCCTGGCTGGGGAAGATCTCCTGGAGAAGGGAACAGCTACCCACTCCAGTATTCTGGCCTGGAGAATTCCATGGACTGTATCATCCATAGGGTCACAAAGAATCAGACACGACTGAGCGACTTTCACTTTTCTAACTATACACAAGAATTAAAAACCTAAGTGAGTATCAGCATTCAAAGAAAAAATGAATTACAATGGAAAGGAACAGGCATTGTCCAAATACACTTGAGAAGCAGAAAACCAAACTAGTCCTCAAGCCTTTCCTCCAGCAAAACATTTGTTTACATAATTAGCTCCAATGTACATGGCTTAGTCCATGCTCTAGTTTCTGTAGAGCTTTGTAGAATCCCAGGAGACTCCTTCAGATTTCTCCTTTTCCATCACCTCCCAATGCCACCCACCTTCCTTGGAGGCTTTCCAAATTGGGTGGAAAATGCTGCCCAGGCCTGCAGTTTCTCCACTGTATCTGGCTGTCTGCTTTATTCCCTCTATTACTAATGTGCTCCAGGGCCGGGAGAAGGCCAGAGGGAATCATGGACACAAAGAGAGCCTCATAATGTAGAGGGGTCTCTAGGACGGAGCAGTATCTCCAGGGCAATAGAGGCAAACCTCTACTTGGAATCACTGGTTTCTGGAAATTCCAGTTAATGACAGAGCTGGGTGGTGTAATCTGTACAGGGTTGAAAATAAAACTGAATGAAATAGAAACAAAAACAAAGCAATGAAAGTGAAATGCGGAAAATGGGGGGACAGGAGGGGGGAGCAGCGGTGGAGTCACACAATTCTGTAAACTCTTGTTAAGCCTTTAAATTCTGAAACACTCAACAAAACAAAACTTTTTCACAGCTATCTGCGCCTCAGGCTTATTTCCTAATTCAATGCTGTAATGAAATCAAGTTAGTGAAAACCTACAATGGAAAAGTGAAGCACAATGCAAATAGATCTCTTACTCTGGAGCTAATTTATGTCCTAAGAAATTTGCAAAAATTCTCTTTTCACTGACTCCAAATATCCCCGTGGATGCTTGGTATCAAACTGTGAAATGGGCATTGTAGGAACGAAAATCAACTATTAATTTCAGAAGAGTGAAAGCAACTGAGCTACTCTGTATGAACCACTTTACACAGGCCTGGCACTTTCCTTCTCTCCACTGGAAAGACGATATGGAAGATGAACAGTTTACCCTAACAAACATGCATTCAAATGAGAAGCTCTCTCAGCCTTCCTCTCAGCTTCCTCTGGGTAAAGTATCTGGTGGACATATATGCCCTGGCAAATGGTGGACATATATGCCCTCCTCCCAAAAGGGAGCCATCACATGATGAATTTTGCAGGATGCTGAGCAGACCAGCCAAGAGCTGGGGCATGGAGTCTCATTCAGGGTGGTCTGGAGAAGAGGAAAACAGAGTGGCTGCATCCAAGCTGGGTCAGGTTACGACAGGTGGTCTCCAAACCAAAGAAATAAACCAAAGACCAGCACCACGTCCAAAGGCAGGCAAGGTGCTGGCGAATGGCAGGTGAGTTTAAGACCGGGCGCCAATAGAAACAGGAGTATAATAAGGGCAGGCTGGAAGCAGAGTGAAGAGGCTCCTGAGCAGTGGCTGAGAACACCGCTGTTACCTCCTCCACTCGCCTTCATTTTTCAAGGGCACAAAGATATGGGGTCAAGGAAGATGTGATAGGAACATATGTCTGCAGCCCTATGGCCAGCCTATCCTCATGCCCCCGTCACTTTACCTACTAGAAAACCTCAATACTCCTGTAATCTAGGACACTACTCTTTCAGCAAAATGTTCTCAAGGGACTCATCAAATGGACAATCTCTACAATGTGCTACATTCCCAAGGTAACTTAGGAACACAGACCATCATGACTCAAGTTCACTGACCGTCATGACTCAAGTTCACTAAAGGACTTTTGGATCAAGCATCAGCAAATCTTTCTATCAAAGGCCAGACTGTAAATATTTTAAGATTTATGGGTCAAAAGAAAAAATCAAACATACTACATAGATACTAATATGAGAAGAGTTAAAACAGATTTCCACAATGCTTTTATTGACAAAATTCAAAGCAACATTATTAGTTAGTATATTATAGTTAGTTAGTATGTTATAGTTAGTATTCAGTTCAGTTCAGTCGCTCAGTCGTGTCTGACTCTTTGCAACCCCATGAATCACAGCACGCCAGGCCTCCCTGTCCATCACAAACTCCCGGAGTTTACTCAAACTCATGCCCATCGAGTCAGTGATGCCATCCAGCCATCTCATCCTCTGTCATCCCCTTCTTCTCCTGCCCCCAATCCCTCCCAGCATCAGGGTCTTTTCCAATGAGTCTACTCTTTGCATGAGGTGGCCAAAGTACTGGAGTTTCAGTTTCAGCATCAGTCCTTCCAATGAACACCCAGGACTGATCTCCTTTAGGATGGACTGGTTGGATCTCCTTGCAGTCCAAGGGACTCTCAAGAGTCTTCTCCAACACCATAGTTCAAAAGCATCAATTTTTCGGTGCTCAGCTTTCTTCACAGTCCAACTCTCACATCCATACATGAACACTGGGAAAACCATAGCCTTGACTAGATGGACCTTTGTTGGCAAAGTAATGCCTCTGCTTTTTAATATGCTATCTAGGTTGGTCATATTGTGAGAGGGCATCAGAGGGCAGACACACTAAAACCATAGTTAGTATAGTTAGTACATTATAGTTATAACATAATTAGTTAGTAGATCTACAATACAGGTCTACAAATAAGATAAATGGACTTCTTTGAGAGGGAAATAAAATCTTACATAATTGAGGTTCAAAGTTAGTCCCCTGTATTAAAAATGATTATAGAAAACAACTTAGGTGGCACAAGCAAACTTTAACACTTCATGAAGTAGATATTCTCCATTCAAAAAAACTACCAAATGGGGTAGAAGGTAGGAAACTTTCATAGGATAAAGCACAAAGAACAAGGAAGAGAAAGAGAAAGTAGCTGATTGGCTGTGGCCACTTAGCCAATATTATTTGGGTAAGTAGGAAAAGGAGTACGTCAAGGCTGTATATTGTCACCCTGCTTATTTAACTTATATGCAGAGCACATCATGAGAAACGCTGGGCTAGAAGAAGCACAAACTGGAATCAAGATTGCTGGGAGAAATATCAATAACCTCAGATATGCAGATGACACCACCTTTATGGCAGAAAGTGAAGAAGAACTAAAAAGCCTCTTGATGAAAGTGAAAGAGGAGAGTGAAAAAGTTGGCTTAAAGCTCAACATTCAGAAAACTAAGATCATGGCATCTGGCCCCATCACTTCATGGGAAATAGATGGGGAGACAGTGGAAACAGTGTCAGACTATTTTGGGGAGCTCCAAAATCACTGCAGATGGTGACTGCAACCATGAAATTAAAAGACGCTTACTCCTTGGAAGGAAAGTTATGACCAACCTGGACAGCATATTAAAAAGCAGAGACATTACTTTACCAACAAAGATCTGTCTGGTCAAGGCTATCATTTTTCCAGTGGTCATGTATGGATGCGAGAGTTGGACTGTGAGGAAAGCTGAGCACCGAAAAATTGATGCTTTTGAACTATGGTGTTGGAAAAGACTCTTGAGAGTCCCTTGGACTGCAAGGAGATCCAACCAGTTCATCCTGAAGGAGATCAGTCCTGGGTGTCCATTGGAAGGACTGATGATGAAGCTGAAACTCCAGTACTTTGGCCACCTCATGCAAAGAGTTGACTCATTGGAAAAGACCCTGATGCTGGGAGGGATTGGGGGCAGGAGGAGAAGGGGATGACAGAGGATGAGATGGCTGGATGGCATCACTGACTCGATGGGCATGAGTTTGAGTAAACTCCAGGAGTTGGTGATGGACGGGGAGGCCTAGCGTGCTGCAATTCATGGGGTTTCAGAGAGTCGGACACGACTGAGCAACTGAACTGAACTGAAGAAAAACAAGGAAATAGATGTAAAGCCCAGAGCTGGTTTGGCATTTGGGGATTGGCTGACTGCATTATACTGTTTCTGGTCAAGTGGAACATTTACGGGAACATGAAAGTTATTTGAGTTTGCTGACATGCTACCCTGGGTAAGAGTGGCTTAATCTTGAACCTAGAAAATTATTTCAACATTGATAATCAAGTCAATCTCAAATGTTCATCTGTGAAAACCATTCTAAGGTTGTACCACCAGACAAATAGGCAGTGACTGAATTTGGCTCACAGGCTATAGTTTGCCAACTTCTGATTCAGACTAATCTGCCCATTTTTTTTTTAATGTAAAGAATCCAGAGATTTGGGGATTGCTTTAAATCATAGAACTGCAGAAACAGGACAAGCACCTAATCTCACCCAACCAACTATGTGTCCTGACTCTAGGACAATTCTGTCAACATTAAAGTTTCAGATCAACAGTGATGGTTAATTTTATGTGTCAACTTGGCTGGTCCATGGTGCTCAGATATGTGATCCAACATAACTCTGAATGTTACTCAAGGGTGTTTTTGGACTAGATTAACATTTAAATCAACAGACTGATTAAAGCAGATTGCCCTCCTTGATGTGGATGGGCCTCACCCAGTCAGCTGAAGGCCTGAACAGAACAAAGACTGACTGCCCCAAGTGAGAAGGAGTTTGACCAGCAAACAGCCTCTGGCCATGAACTTCAGCAACCGTTCTTTCCTGCGTCTCTAACTTCCTACCCAACCCTATAGATTTTCAGCTTGTCAGCGTCCATAATTCCAATGGCCAAATCTTCAATTCCTTAAAAGGTCTCTCTCTCTATCCTTAAAAATACACACACACACACCCTACTGGTTCTGTTTCTCTGGAGAATCCTAAGCAATACACTGACCAAATTTTTAATTTCATGAATAATACTATGAAAAGATAACCTAAATACACACACACACACACACACACAAACCCAAGCCAATTCTGTGACAAAAACTACTTGAAGAAAGGACAAAATATAATTCATAATATTTAATTTTTTTTTTCATTTTTATTGATTATCTACCAGGTAAACTACTGGAAATAAGATAGTGAATAAGCTAGACCCAGCCCTTGCTTATTTTCTAACAAGAGAAACAAAGCCAAAAAAAAAAAAAAAGTAAGCATCAAATAGACCAATAGTAAATAAAAGTTAACAAAAAAATGCTATGTAGAAAAAAAGAGGGTTGACGGAGAATGGTAGAGGAACCAGGAAAGGCCCCTCAAAAGCTCAGGGCTAAAACATTCATTGAAATTCTAGGAAGGGGCAAAGCTGAAGCTAAGGAAACAACATGGACAAAACAGACAGGAAATAGAAGAGAGTTTAGACTCTTCACAGACCTGGAAGACCAGTGAATAATACAAGATAAAACGTTAATCAGAGAACAGGAATCTGGTTCCAAAGATGATGGTGGGGTAAGTAAAAATGGCATTTAATCTCCCAGCACTTATTTGTTTCTGTATACTCACCAATATCAGATTTCTCCTAAAAATAAATAAACTGGAAGATAAATGTCATATTTAAACTGACTTGAAGTGGACAGGTTCACAGAGAAAACATCCCTCACATTTTATACCAATTGCAAACAGGGTCTTCACAATCTCTATATTCAAGCCTCCCTTCATAACTATTGACAAAGTGAATCAATAGAGATAAATATTTATCAAAATGTCAGTTAGACTTCAACAGCAGGGATCATGATCAGAGTAAATCATAACAAGTTTTTAGGGAATGGTGACAAAGGCAACTTTTCTTGGTCAGCACCTAACTCAGTGCCTGGCATATAGCAAATGTTCAACAAATTCTGTAGGAGGTTATTAAGAGTTATTATATATAATAGTATTATTAAGGGTGTGATATCATGATTTATAGTAAGAAATATATATTTGGGTTCATCCCTGTTTCTGGAACAGAGCTCCTAAAGCCTTCGAAATTTCTTAAGTAATGAGAGTTACAAAGGTGTCTCTGCTTACATGAATACTGTGACTTTTGGGTCTCACGTAAGGATGGGAACCGGTTGCCAGGAGAACCAACCAGGAGACTGGAGAGCTGGAGTATTCAATCCTAACCCCTCCCCAACCTCAGGAAGGGAAAGGAGAGAGAAGTTGAATCAATCAGTAAAGATCAGTTATTTAATCAGCCATACCTATGTAATGAAGCTACCACAAAAGTGCAGAGGATGATTTCAAGAGCTAGGTTGGTGAACTCATGGAGATGCAAGGAGAGCGGCACATCCAGAGAGCGTGGACACTCCATGTCCTTTCCCCATTCCTTGCCCTATGCGTCTTTTCCATCTGGTTATTCCTAATCCTGGAATCTGGCTATCCTTTGCAATGAACCTGGCAAATTTAGTGGCAAACTGGTTTCCTAAGTTCTGTGAGCTGCTCTAAGCAGATTAACCAAACCCCAGGAGGGGGTCATGGAAACCTTTCATTTATAGCCATTTGATCCGAAGCAGAGATAATCACCTTGATTCTCAGTTGCCTTCTAAAGTAGGGGCAGTCTTGTGAGTGTGCATGTGTGTGTGCTCAGTTGTATTTAACTCTTTGTGACCCCATGGACTGTAGCCCACCAGGCTCCTTTGTCCTGGTATTCTCCAGACAAGAACACTAGATATGGGTTGCCATGCCCTCTTCCAGGGGATCTTCCTGATCCAGGGGTCAAACCCGCATTTCTTATGTCTTCTGCACTGGCCGGGTGGGTTCTTGTCACTAGTGTCACTTGGAAAATCCCAAAGTGAAAGTGTTAAGTCACTCATTCATGTCCAACTTTTTGCGACCCCATGGTCTGTCCATGGAATTCTCCAGGCAAGAAGACTGAAGTGGGCTGCCATGCCCTCGTCTAGGGGATCTTCAAAACACAGGGATTGAACCCACATCTTCTGTGTCTCCCGCCTTGTGGGCAGATTCTTTACCACAGAGCCCACCGGGGAAACCCAGTCTTATAGGACTGAGTCCTACACTTGAAGGATCTGATGCTCTCTCTGGATAGATATTGTCAGAACTGAAGTGAATTGTAGGACACTCAGCTGGTATCTGATCACTGCTTGGATTTGGGGGAGGAAACCCACACATCAAAATCGGTGACCACAGTTGTAAAGGGTTCATTTATTGAATAAACAACAAGTAAATGGATAGAAGCAGTCAGCTTTTTGTGCGCCAATCCTAGTCACTAACTGGTCTGAAAGTGAAAAGTGAAGTTGCTCAGTCATGTCCGACTCTTTGCTACCCCATGGACTATAGCCCACCAGGTTCCTCCATCCATGGAATTTTCCAGGCAAGAGTACTGGAGTGGGTTGCCATTTCCTTCTCTAGGAGATCTTCTTAACCCAGGGATCAAACCTGGGTCTCCTGCTTTGCAGGCAGATGCTTTACCCTCTGAGCCACCAGGGAAGCTGGTCTAAGCTGTACCAAAAAAACCACCTAAGGCCCCACATTTACAAGTGACATTCCAGGTGCTGTTACCGACCCAGAAATGTTTCAATGGCAAAAAGCAGCCTTCTCTCCAGGCTCTGGATTCTCCTTCCTGTGTCCCTTTCTTCAGACTGTGTCAACAACATCTACTGGGACAATCAATGCCAATCTTAAAGATCTTGATAATATTTTTATAAGCTACAGATGGTGACTACAGCCATGAAATTAAAAGACATTTGCTCCTTGGAAGAAAAGTTTATGACCAATCTAGACAGCATATTAAAAAGCAGAGACATTACTTTGTCAACAAAGGTCCATCTAGTCAAAGCTATGGTTTTTCCAGTAGTCATGTAAGAATATGAGAGTTGGACCATCAAGAAGCTTGAATGCCAAAGAATTGATGCTTTTCAACTGTGGTGTTGGAGAAGACTCCTGAGAGTCCCTTGGACTGCAAGAAGATCTAACCAGTCCATCCTAAAGGAGATCAGTCCTGAGTGTTCATTGGAAGGACTGATGTTGAAGCTGAAACTCCAATACTTTGGCTACCTGATGTGAAGAGCTGACTCATTGGAAAAGACCCTGATGCTGGGAAAGATTGAAGGCGGGAGGAGAAGGGGTCAACAGAGGATGAGATGGCTGGATGGCATCACCGATTAAATGGACATGGGTTTGAGTAAACTCTAGGAGATGGTGATGGACAGGGAGGCCTGGCGTGCTGCAGTCCATGGGGTCGCAAAGAGTCAGACACAACTGAGTGACTGAATTGAACTGAACTGAAGCTATAGGATTTGTTTTGTGTGGTTTGGCTCTTTATCTTCATTGATTAGCTACTTTCCCTCTCTAGAAGGCTCACACTAGTATTAGTGATACACAACACACTAAGAATAGATGTCCAACTGTCCACAGATGTTCAAATGGCTCACTTCGAAAACTACATGATTCATACAAAAAACATTTGTTTTCATGGATTTCCTTAGTGGTCCAGTGGCTTATACTCTGTGCTCTCAATGCAGGGGGGTTGGGGGGGGGTCTATTTTCAATCCCTGATCAGGGAACTAGATCCCGCATGCCAAAAGTAAAGATCTCACATGCCACAGTTAAGACCCAGCACAGTCAAATAAATAAATATTTTTAAAAAGATTTTGGGTTCAGTTATTTGGAAAATTCCTTCATTTGTGATTGGGGATGGCAGGGGGTGGGGATGGAGAAGGTGTCAATACTGAATTATTTTCATAATTCTTTCTGAAATCTAGAATGAATGAGAAAATGAATGAATTTTCTAAAATAAATGGTCTAAAAGTGAGTTTTCTAAAATAAATGGTTCTTAGATCATATGTTAAAAGCTTTCAAAATTCCTTTTATGAGCTATGTTTATGGAGAAAAAGAGCCCCTTTTATCAAGCCCCATCTCAGGGATATGGAGCATATAGACTGGGGAGGGTAGGGTTGGGGGGAACATTTGAGACCTATGTCATCTAACTTTCACCTAGAAGTTGTATTTCTGCAATGTAATCACTCTTTATACCTCCTTCATATCTCCATGCATCTAGCCCTTGGATAAATGTGGTTTTATATGGAAATCAAAGAAGAGGTGGAATTTTATAACTGACTGGATGCCATGTGGAACAGGGTCATTACGCATAAGTGATACAAACCATAAACTAAGCAGCTATAGGAAGACACGTGCTTGTTAGGCCACTCTTATCTCAATCATAGGAACAGGGAAATCCCAGTTGATATCTGGATTACATATTGACTATTCATTTGGCAACCACCACCACACCATTGATGCCAGCTGCCAGACACATGACAACAATATTTCCTTCCTAGGGAGCATTAGAAGCTTCCAGGAGGAGATAAGCTTGGAGGCACTATAATTTAAGTCCCTACTTAGTGTTCAAGCTCAGAACCAATAGCTTTTGTTGACTCATCTGAAATCTCATTATAAAATAACCCGAAGCGTCAACAAAAGAGTCCAAATGCAGTAGTTGGGTGCAATCTCAAAAATGACAGAATGATCTCTGTTCATTTCCAAGGCAAACCATTCAATATCACAGTAATCCAAGTCTCGGCCCCAACCACAAATGCTGAAGAAGTTGAAGTTGAATGGTTCTATGAAGACCTATGAGATCTTCTAGAACTAACACCAAAAAAAAGATACCTTTTTCTTTATAGGGAACTGGAATACAAAAGTAGGAAATAAAGAGATACCAGGAGTACAGGCAAGTTTGGCCTTGAAGTACAAAACGAAGCAGGGCAAAGGCTAACAGAGTTTTGCCAAGAGAATGCACTGGTCACAGCAAACACCCTCTTCCAACAACACAAGTGATGACTCTACACATGGACATCACCAGATGGTCAATACCGAAATCAGACTGATTATATTCTTTGCAGCCAAAGATGGAGAAGCTCTATATAGTCAGCAAAAAGAAAAAAAAAAAAAAAGGCCAGGATCTGACTGTGGATCAGATCATGAGCTCCTTATTGCCAAATTCAGATTTAAATTGAAGAAAGTAGGGAAAACCACTAGATCATTCAGGTATGACTTAAATCAAATCCCTTATGATTATTCATTGGAAGTGACAAATAGATTCAAGGGATTAGATCTGATAGACAGAGTGCCTGAAGAATATGGACAGAGGTTCATAACATTGTAAAGGAGGCAGTGATCAAGACCATCCACAAGAAGAAGAAATGCAAAAAGGCAAAATGGTTGTCTGAGAAGGCCTTACGAATAGCTGAGAAAAGAAAATTAACTGAAAGACAAAGGAGAAAAGCAAAGATAAATCCATCTGAATGCAGATTTCCAAAGAATAGCAAGGAGAGAGAAGAAAGCCTTCCTAAGTGATCAATGCAAAGAAATACAGGAAAACAACACAGAAGGAAAGACTAGAGATCTCTTCAAAATTTAGAGATACAATGGGAACACTTCATGCAAAGATGGGCACAATAAAGGACAGAAATAGTATGGACCTAATAGAAGCAAAAGATATTAAGAAGAGGTGGCAAGAATATACAGAAGAACTATACAAAAATAATCTTCATGACCCAGATAATCACGATGGTGTGATCACTCACCTAGAGTCAGACATCTTGGAGTGCAAAGTCAGGTGGGTCTTAGGAAACATCACTATGAACAAAGCTAGTGAAGGTGATGGAATTCAAGCTTGACTATTTCAGATTCTAAACAATGATGCTGTTAAAATGCTGCATTAAATATACCAGAAAATTTGGAAAACTCAGTGGCCACAGGACTGGAAAATGTCACATTTCATTCCAATCCCAGAGAAAAGCAATGCCAAATCTGTTCAAACTACCACACAATTGCACTCATTTCACACACTAGCAACGTAATGCTCAAAATTCTCCAAGACAGGCTTCAACAGTACATGAGCCGTGAACTTCCAGATGTTCGAGCTGGATTCAGAAAAAGCAGAGGAACCAGAGATCAAATTCCCAACATCTGCTGGTTCATAGAAAAAGGAAGAGAATTTCAGAAAAACATCTATTTCTGCTTCATTGACTATGCTAAAGCCTTTGACTGTGTAGATCACAACAAACTGTAGAAAATTCTTCAAGATATGGAAATACAAGACCACCTTACCTGCCTCCTGAGAAATATGTATTCAGGTCAAGAAGCAACAGTTAGAACTGGATATGGAACAACGGACTGGTTCCAAACTGGGAAAGGAGTACCTCAAGACGCTATATTGTCACCTTCCTTATTTAACTTCTATGCAAAGTACATCATACAAAATGTTGGCCTGGATGATGCACAAGCTGGAATCAAGGTTGCTGGGGAAAATATCAATAACCTCAGATATGCAGATGACACCACCCTTATGGCAGAAAATGAAGAGTACTAAAGAGCCTCTTGATGAAAGTGAAAGAGGAGAGTGAAAAAGTTGGCTTAAAATTCAACATTCAAAAAACTAAAATCATGGCACCTGGTCCTTCATGGCAAATAGAAGGGAAAACAATGGAAACAGTGATGGACTTTATTTTGGGGGGCTCTAAAATCACTGCAGATGGTGACTACAGCCATGAAATTAAAAGACGCTTGCTCCTTGGAAGAAAAGCTATGATCAACCTTCAGTTTAGTCACTCAGCTGTGTCTGACTCTTTGTGACCACATGAACCACAGCACGCCAGGCCTCTCTGTCTATCACCAACTCCTGGAGTTTACCCAAATTCATGTCCATTGAGTCGGTGATGCCATCCAACCATCTCATCTTCTGTTGTCCCCTTCTCCTCCTGCCTTCAATCTTTCCCAGCATCAGGGTCTTTTCAAACGAGTCAGTTCTTAGCATCAGGTGGCCGAAGTGTTGGAGTTTCAGCTTCAACATCAGTCCTTCCAATGAACACCCAGGACTGATCTCCTTTAGGATGGACTGGTTGGATCTCCTTGCAGTCCAACAGACTCTCAAGAGTCTTCTCCAATGCTGCAGTTCAAAAACATCAATTCTTCGGTGCTCAGCTTTCTTCATAGTCCAACTCTCACATCCATACTTGACCACTGGAAAAACCATAGCCTTGACTAGACGGACCTTTGTTGACAAAGTAGTGTCTCTGCTTTTTAATATGCTGTCTAGGTTGGTCATAACTTTCCTTCCAAGGAGTAAGTGTCTTTTAATTTCAAGGCTGCAGTCACCATCTGCAGTGATTTTGGAGCCCCCAAAAATAAAGTCAGCTACTGTTTCCACTGTTTCCCCATCTATTTGTCATGAAGTTATGGAACCCGATGCCATGATCTTAGTTTTCTGAATGTTGAGTTTAAGCTAACTTTTTCACTCTCCTCTTTCACTTTCATCAAGAGGTTCTTTAGTTCTTCTTCACTTTCACCATAAAGGTGGTGTCATCTGCATATCTGAGATTATTGATATTTCTCCTGGCAATTTTGATTCCAGCTCGTGCTTATCCAACCTAGAGTTTCTCATGATGTACTCTGCATATAAGTTAAATAAGCAGGGTGACAATATTCAGCCTTGACGTACTCCTTTTCCTATTTGGAACCATTCTGTTGTTCCTTGTCCAGTTCTAACCTAGACAGCATATTAAAAAGCAGAGGCATTACTTTGCAACAAAAGTCCACCTAGTCAAAGCTATGGTTTTTCCAGTAGTTATGTATGGATGTGAGAGTTGGACTATAAAGAAAGTTCAGCACTGAAGAATTGATGCTTTTGAACTGCGGTGTTGAAGAAGACTCTTGAGAGTCTGTTGGACTGCAAGGAGATCCAACCAGTCCATCCTAAATGAGATCAGTCCTGAATATTCATTGGAAGGACTGATGCTGTAACTGAAGCTCTGATACTTTGGCTACCTGTTGCAAAGAACCAGCTCATTACAATAAAAAAATAAAAAATAAAAAAAAACCCTGATGCTGGGAAAGATTGAAGGCAGGAGGAGAAGGGGATGACAGAGGATGAGATGGTTGAATGTTAACACCGACTCAATGGACATGAGTTTTAGCAGTCTCTGGGAGTTGGTGATGGGCAGGGAAGCCTGGTGTGCTGCAGTCCATGGGGTCACAAAGAGTCCAACACAACTGAGAGACTAAACTGACTGACCCCAACGCCTTAAGTCATTTTCCCAAAGACGTACATTCTGGAGTTTTCTAAGCTGAGACTAGAAACCAGTTGTCCTACCCCCCACACCAATGCATGTTCCATCACCAAATACTTTCTGGCTGTAAACAAAGGAGTCAAAAGAACAGGGAGGGTGTGATTCGAAGATGAGGAGTATGAAAGGAAACAAGGTCACCTGTCAAGTCAGGGGAAGAGCTTTACAAGAAACTATAACAGGGGTCTTGATTCAGCAGGCCCCGAGAGATTGCCATAAACCCCTGATAAAGCAAGAAAGATCCAACAGCAGATGCCTCTTAAGAAACCACTGAAGAGAAACCACCCTGGAGGAGAGCAGGCTAATGAGAAGGAAGCTGGAAATGAAGAAAGATGAGTGAGGACAAAAAGAAATGGTAGGACCCCAGCTTCTCAGGGACAGAAGTAAACCACAAGACTTGGCAAGTAGCCATTTGAACCTAACTCATGAAGGCTAAGATTGCTTCTGAGGGGCCACAGTTTCCAACAGACTCAGAGGAAAATGTGGCTAATATCATAGCTGAGGACTGAGTCCTACCCTACCTCTGATCCAACCACCTTTATTAAGGGTTCCCCTCAGCCTTTTTGGAGTAGGAAATGGCAGCCCATTCCAGTTTTCTTGCCTGGAAAATCCCATGGACAGAGGAGCTGATGGGCTACAGTCCATGGGTTCACAAAGAGTCGGACACAACTTAGCATCTGAAAACTTGTTCCTTTTATGGTGTAATGTAAACCCTCAGGTCTTATCACTAGAGTTCAATGAGGGCTAACTAGAAACCAACTTATTCACAACTGAGAATACTTATAAAAGAAGCACATCAAGAGATTATCTAATTATCCTGATATTTTTGAGGCATCAGAAAAAAGCACTGATCTAAAGAAGCTTTCCTTTCACTTTGTTCCTCTCTATCATGTATTAAAATCATGAAATCAAGAGTGATCTATAAAACTACTTTTAATCTGTGCTAGAAAGAACAAAGATCTAATAAGGGCAGTGAGAACAGATGACCTCTTCTGGAATGTTTAGGGCTTCGAGAGAGATGTCTTGGGTTTTCAGATGCCACTACATTTTTTCTGCTATGTCCTTCTTCTGAGTATTTTGACTTTACTAGAACTTAGAAGCCTTAATTTTGGTTTCTCTAATAATTTGGAAACCCTGCTCTAAAGAAGATCAGAAAATTTATATCAAGTATTTCTGAGAATATTAATAAAGTCAAACTTTTTTCAATTTGTTGTCTAGTTTTGCCAACATAAGACAGCAGCAGACTTCTGGACATTATTTAGATGTTAATTTGTAAACTAGAAAAAGCACTGAATTTAGATGTTTGGATTTTTTTCTCATCTTTTAAAAGACTAAATCATGGAATTTGATTCTCTTTTATCCTTCTAAAGAAAGCAATCTGCCAATGCTTTTCTGAAAGACGCTAACCATATGAAGAAATATTGAAAACAATTAGAGGAAAATGGTACTTTGAACTTAGTAGAATGTGTGTATCAACTCTCACAGGAAATCTCAGAAATGGTATTAAAGATTCCAGCCACTGCGTTTTTCAGAGAACAGAACAGCATGTAGTTATTTATTGAGCACACTTTGTAGCGGGCATACAGAGCATACAAAAGGCCCCTTTTGTTTATGGTATGGATTCTCCCAGTGTTCAGAAGCTTTCCTTCCAACAGCATCATTTCGGTTTGTCCAAACTTCTCACAGGAATCAACGGGATCTCTACTTAAAGCCTCTCATGAACAGAACCACGGGGCCACGGTCATGCTGCTTTCCCCGTGAGAATCAGAGCCCTGCGGATCCTGTTCTATCTATTCTCCCCCCAGGCTCCCGTTCTTTCAACAGGCAGATACCTCCCAGAAGGAAACCAGATGCCAGGCCTGTAGGGGACTCGAGCTGCTTAAGCCAAGCTGCTGGGGTTGGAAAGCAGAAGAGCTGCACAGGCCACCCCAGCCCTAATGCTGTCTTGAATGTCAAGAAGCATGTACACCATGCAGCAGGGAAACCTATCCAGGCTGAGAGAGGGAGCTAGCTGCACAGACAGGGAGTGTTGCCAAACATCTGAGAGTGCTCTCATCTGCAGAGAGGGTGGTTTGCTCATTGCCCTGCCTCTTCTGTTACTGGCAACATGCTGTCTCTGGAATGTTGTGGCCTGAAGGGTTTTGAAGTCTCTACTGAGATGAGGGTTCTGGATTGAGCCTGTGAAACTTGCTGTCCCAATTCCGCTGACTCAAAATCAACCGTGCAGATTTCTCACAATGGACTGAAAGCTTAAAAGCAATGCCATGCTCTGGCACAGTGAGTTTGTCTGAAAATTTTTTCAGTATCTACCAGTGCCATCTCGACCAATTTACATTGAGATGGTGCCTCCAACAGCCTGCATTCCTGAGTGACTATGTGGACCAGGGTCCCCAGTATCAGATATGCACATGAGCCATAAGGAGCTTTGGGGTTAACCAAGATATTATGGTTGTTTAATCCACAGCAAGACCTGGCCTATCCTGAGTAGGATGACTTGAACCAGGGGTTGGGTGTTCAAATGCTTTCCAAAGTAAAACTTCAGGTCTCTCTCCTCCTTCCACACCCCCTGCCCTTCCACGGGACACTTCTCACTTTGCTGTGGCACAATGCTGAAATACTCAAGATCAACTCTGTTCAGACACAGAGATGGATATGAGCCGGATATGCGTTTGACACCCTTCCTTTCTATAATCCCTACTGGTTGTAACAAGGCAGGTAGGTTTATGTAAGTCGGTGTGATGTGAAAGACTGAAAATGCAGAGCTAGCTTCCTAAAGTACTCAGGTAGGTAGGGCTAGTCCAGAGTCTGTAAGGATAACAATGATGTTTCTAACCTCACAGGATAGATCAATCGATAGATCGATCACTAGAGCAATAGATCGATTCTATTGAATCTGTTTCTAGGGAGAATGTTGACACTAAGACACATGACTAAGCTTAAAATCAAACTGGGAGGGTTCTACAATATTACACAGCAAAGGCTGTAAATATAAACATTAAGGTCATTTTTGCAGCTTCTATGGGTGGCAAGGATAGAACCTCCTTTTCCTACATCTGTTTCCAACTACTTAAAGACAAGTAAATGCTTCAGCTGCTGTGCAAAGGGCAGGAGGTGTTGTCAGTCCAGGAGAAGGGGAAACACTCAGATCACCTTTCCCCTCCCCAGGGATAGCTGGTGGCCTTCTGTACGGACACAGGCGTAGGTCTCACCCACCTCATGGGGTCTCTGAATCTGAGACAGACAGCACATAACAACCCATTATTAGGAATTTTAAAACATTTTAGGGGGAGGAGCCAAGATGGCGGAGGAGTAGGACGGGCAGACCACTTTCTCTCCTACAAATTCATCAAAAGAATAACTAATCGCAGAGCAAACTTCGCAAAACAACTTCTGATCGCTAGCTGAGGTCATCAGGCGCCCAGAAAAGCAGCCCATTGTCTTCGAAAGGAGGTAGGACAAAATATAAAAGATAAAAAGTGAGACAAAAGAGCTAAGGATGGAGATCCGTCCCGGGAGCTCTTAGGCGGCATTGCTTGGGGTAGGGTCCGGGCCTGAGTGCCCTGAGGACAATCGGAGGGAGCTTCTGTGAGTTGCCAACTTGAACTGTGGGAGACCAAAAGAGAGAGAGTAAATTAACCGGCCCGAACACACTGCCGGCCGTTCGCAGAACAAAGAGACCGAGAGGGTCCAGAGAGGAGCTCGCAGGTTGCGGACCGGCCCAGCCCCGCCGGAGGCAGGAGGCAGGGAGGAGGGGAAGGTCGCGGCGAGACACAGGGCGCAGGCACCCGACCGGCGCGGGCGGGGACTGGGGCTGGGGACGCGGAGGGCAGAAGGCGCAGGCACCCGACTGGCGCCAGCGGAAACTGAGGCTGGGTCCACGGAAGGGAGGGGGCGCGCCACACCTGGGGAGAGTGCGCCCATCAAGCCCCTCGCTGCCTGGACCGCTCTGACGGGGAAGGCACAGAGAGCGGGCGCAGCTTTCCCCTCCGCGCTTTTGTGGAACACCCGAGGGCTGGAACCTCGCGCAGCGCGGGGCCCGCTCCATATAGAACAGCCGGGAGCCTGAGCGGCGCAGACGGAGAAAGCAGCGTCAGCCCCTCCCGGCAGCGTCGGCCCCTCCCGGTAGCGCCAGCCCATCCCCGCGGCGCCAGCCCGTCACCACAGCGACAACCCCTCCCGGCAGCGCAAGCCCCTCCCCGCGGAGCGACGGAACTAGCTACCTGAATAAGAGTCCACCTCCGCCCGCCTGTGTCAGGGCGGAAATGAGGCTCTGAAGAGACCGGCAAACAGAAGCCAAATAAACAAAGGGAACCGCTTCAGAAGGGACTGGTGCAACAGATTAAAATCCCTCTAGGAAACATTGACTACACCGGAGGAGCCTGTAGATATCGAGAAGCGTAAGCTGGAACGAGGAGCTATCTGAAACTGAGCCGAACCCACACTGACCGCAACAGCTCCAGAGAAACTCCTAGATATAATTTTACTTTTTTTCTCTTTTTTTTAATTTTTTTTTCTTTTTTTTCTTTTTTCTTATTTTTTATCTTTTATTTTCCTTTAAAATCCCCTATTACTCCCCCATTACTCCTTAACTTTCATTTCCATAGACTTTTATGATTTTTTAATTAGGGGGAAAAAAAATTTTTTTTTCTTTTTTTTTTTTTTTCTTTTTCTTTTTTTTCTTTCCTTTTTCTCTTCTATTTTCTATTTTTCTTTTTCTCTTATTTCTTTTAAAGTCCTCTAGTACTCCTCTACTACTCCTTAATTTTCATTTTCAATACACTATAACCTTACAAAAAAAAAAAAAAGAGAAGCCCTATTTTTAAACCGAAGATTATTCTCTCCCAATCTTGACTCTCTGTTTTCTACCTCAGAACACCTCTATTTCCTCCTTTCCCCTTCTCTTCCCAATCCAATTCTGTGAATCTTTGTAGGTGACTGGGCTACGGAGAACACTCTGGGAACAGACAGCTGCGTAGATATGTCTCTCTCCTCTTGAGTCCCCCTTTTTTCTCCTCCTGCTCATCTCTATCTCCCTCCTCCTTCTTCTCTTCTTCATGTGACTCTATGAACCTCTCTGGGTGTCCCTAACGGGGGAGAATCTTTTAGCCATTAACCTATAAGTTTTCTTATCAGGGCTGTATAGTTGGAGAAGTCCTGAGACTACAGGAAGAATAAAACTGAAATCCAGAGGCAGGAGACTTAAGCCCAAAACCTGAGAACACCAGAAAACTCCTGACTACATGGAACTTTAAGTAATAAGTGACTGTCCAAAAGCCTCCATACCTACACTGAAACCAACCACCACCCAAGAGCCAATAAGTTTTAGAGCAAGACATACCACGCAAATTCTCCAGCAACGCAGGAACATAGCCCTGAACATCAACATACAGGCTGCCCAAGGTCACACCTAACACATAGACCCATCTCAAAACTCATTACTGGGCACTCCATTGCTCTCCAAAGAGAAGAAATCAAGTTCCACGCACCAGAACACTGATGCAAGCTTCCCTAACCAGGAAATCCTGACAAGCCAATCGTCTAACCCCACCCACTGGGTTAATCCTCCACAACAAAAAGGAACCACAGACCTCCAGAATACAGAAAGCCCACTCCAGATACAGCAATCTAAACAAGATGAAAAGGCAAAGAAATACCCAACAGGTAAAGGAACATGAAAAATGCCCACCAAGTCAAACAAAAGAGGAGGAGATAGGGAATCTACCTGAAAAAGAATTTAGAATAATGATAATAAAAATGATCCAAAATCTTGAAAACAAAATGGAGTTACAGATAAATAGCCTGGAAACAAAGATTGAAAAGATTCAAGAACTGTTTAATAAAGACCTAAAAGAAATAAAAAAGAGTCAATTAAAAATGAATAATTCAATGAATGAGATCAAAAACACATTGGAGGGAACCAAGAGTAGAATAACGGAGGCAGAAGATAGGATAAGTGAGGTAGAAGATAAAATGGTGGAAATAAATGAAGCAGAGAGGAAAAAAGAAAAAAGGATCAAAAGAAATGAGGACAACCTCAGGGACCTCTGGGACACTGTGAAACGCCCCAACATTCGAATCATAGGAGTTCCAGAAGAAGAAGACAAAAAGAAAGGCCATGAGAAAATACTCGAGGAGCTAATAGCTGAAAACTTCCCTAAAATGGGGAAGGAAATAGCCACCCAAATCCAAGAAACCCAGAGAGTCCCAAACAGGATAAACCCAAGGCGAAACACCCCAAGACACATATTAATCAAATTAACAAAGATCAAACACAAAGAACAAATATTAAAAGCAGCAAGGGAAAAACAACAAATAACACACAAAGGGATTCCCATAAGGATAACAGCTGATCTATCAATAGAAACCCTCCAGGCCAGAAGGGAATGGCAGGACGTACTGAAAGTAATGAAAGAGAATAACCTACAACCTAGATTACTGTATCCAGCAAGGATCTCATTCAGATATGAAGGAGAATTCAAAAGCTTTACAGATAAGCAAAAGCTGAGAGAATTCAGCACCACCAAACCAGCTCTTCAACAAATGCTAAAGGATCTTCTCTAGACAGGAAATGCAGAAAGGTTGTATAAACGTGAACCCAAAACAACAAAGTAAATGGCAACAGGACCACACCTATCAATAATTACCCTAAATGTAAATGGGTTGAATGTCCCAACCAAAAGACAAAGATTGGCTGAATGGATACAAAAACAAGACCCCTATATATGCTGTCTACAAGAGACCCACCTCAAAACAAGAGACACATACAGACTAAAAGTGAAGGGCTGGAAAAAAATATTTCATGCAAACGGAGACCAAAAGAAAGCAGGAGTCGCAATACTCATATCAGATAAAATAGACTTTCAAATAAAGGATGTGAAAAGAGACAAAGAAGGACACTACATAATGATCAAAGGATCAATCAAAGAAGAAGATATAACAATTATAAATATATATGCACCCAACATAGGAGCACCGCAATATGTACGGCAAACGCTAATGAGTATGAAAGAGGAAATTAATAGTAACACAATAATAGTGGGAGACTTTAATACCCCACTCACAACTATGGATAGATCAACTAAACAGAAAATTAACAAGGAAACACAAACCTTAAATGACACAATGGACCAGCTAGACCTAATTGATATCTATAGGACATTTCACCCCAAAACAATCAACTTCACCTTTTTCTCAAGTGCACACGGAACATTCTCCAGAATAGATCACATCCTGGGCCATAAATCTGGTCTTGGAAAATTCAAAAAAATTGAAATCATTCCAGTCATCTTTTCTGACCACAGTGCAGTAAGATTAGATCTCAATCACAGGAAAAAAATTGTTAAAACTTCAAACATATGGAGGCTAAATAACACGCTTCTGAATAACCAACAAATCATAGAAGAAATCAAAAAAGAAATCAAAATATGTATAGAAATGAATGAAAATGAAAACACAACAACCCAAAACCTATGGGACACTGTAAAAGCAGTGCTAAGGGGAAGGTTCATAGCATTACAAGCTTACATCAAGAAACAAGAAAAAAGCCAAATAAATAACCTAACTCTACACCTAAAGCAATTAGAGAAGGAAGAAATGAAGAACCCCAGAGTTAGCAGAAGGAAAGAAATCTTAAAAATCAGGGCAGAAATAAATGCAAAAGAAACTAAAGAGACCATAGCAAAAATCAACAAAGCTAAAAGCTGGTTTTTTGAAAAAATAAACAAAATTGACAAACCATTAGCAAGACTCATTAAGAAACAAAGAGAGAAAAACCAAATTAACAAAATTAGAAATGAAAATGGAGAGATCACAACAGACAACACTGAAATACAAAGGATCATAAGAGACTACTACCAGCAGCTCTATGCCAATAAAATGGACAACTTGGATGAAATGGACAAATTCTTAGAAAAGTACAACTTTCCAAAACTGAACCAGGAAGAAATAGAAGATCTTAACAGACCCATCACAAGCAAGGAAATCGAAACTGTCATCAAAAATCTTCCAGCAAACAAAAGCCCAGGACCAGATGGCTTCACAGCTGAATTCTACCAAAAATTTAGAGAAGAGCTAACACCTATCTTACTCAAACTCTTCCAGAAAATTGCAGAAGAAGGTAAGCTTCCAAACTCATTCTATGAGGCCACCATCACCCTAATTCCAAAACCAGACAAAGATGCCACAAAAAAAGAAAACTACAGGCCAATATCGCTGATGAACATAGATGCAAAAATCCTTAACAAAATTCTAGCAAACAGAATCCAACAACATATTAAAAAAATCATACACCATGACCAAGTGGGCTTTATCCCAGGGATGCAAGGATTCTTTAATATCTGCAAATCAATCAATGTAATACACCACATTAACAAATTGAAAGATAAAAACCATATGATTATCTCAATAGATGCAGAGAAAGCCTTTGACAAAATTCAACACTCATTTATGATTAAAACTCTCCAAAAAGCAGGAATAGAAGGAACATACCTCAACATAATAAAAGCTATATATGACAAACCCACAGCAAGCATCACCCTCAATGGTGAAAAATTGAAGGCATTTCCCCTGAAATTAGGAACAAGACAAGGGTGCCCACTCTCACCACTACTATTCAACATAGTGTTGGAAGTTCTGGCCACAGCAATCAGAGCAGAAAAAGAAGTAAAAGGAATCCAGATAGGAAAAGAAGAAGTAAAACTCTCACTGTTTGCAGATGACATGATCCTCTATATAGAAAACCCTAAAGACTCTACCAGAAAATTACTAGAGCTAATCAATGAATATAGTAAAGTTGCAGGATATAAAATTAACACACAGAAATCCCTTGCATTCCTATATACTAACAATGAAAAAACAGAAAGAGAAATTAAGGAAATAATACCATTCACCATTGCAACAAAAAGAATAAAATACTTAGGAGTATATCTACCTAAGGAAACAAAGGACCTATACATAGAAAACTATAAAACACTGATGAAAGAAATCAAAGAGGACCCAAACAGATGGAGAAACATACCGTGTTCATGGATTGGAAGAATTAATATTGTCAAAATGGCTATTCTACCCAAAGCAGTCTATAGATTCAATGCAATCCCTATCAAGCTACCAACGGTATTTTTCACAGAATTAGACCAAAGAATTTCACAATTTGTATGGAAATACAAAAAACCTCGAATAGCCAAAGTAATCTTGAGAAAGAAGAATGGAACTGGAGGAATCAACCTGCCTGACTTCAGACTCTACTACAAAGCCACAGTCATCAAGACAGTATGGTACTGGCACAAAGACAGAAATATAGATCAATGGAACAGAATAGAAAGCCCAGAGATAAATCCACGAACCTATGGACACCTTATCTTTGACAAAGGAGGCAAGGATATACAATGGAAAAAAGACAACCTCTTTAACAAGTGGTGCTGGGAAAACTGGTCAACCACTTGTAAAAGAATGAAACTAGAACACTTTCTAACACCATACACAAAAATAAACTCAAAATGGATTAAAGATCTAAATGTAAGACCAGAAACTATAAAACTCCTAGAGGAGAACATAGGCAAAACACTCTCCGACATAAATCACAGCAAGATCCTCTATGACCCACCTCCCAGAATATTGGAAATAAAAGCAAAACTAAACAAATGGGACCTAATGAAACTTAAAAGCTTTTGCACTACAAAGGAAACTATAAGTAAGGTGAAAAGACAGCCCTCAGATTGGGAGAAAATAATAGCAAATGAAGAAACAGACAAAGGATTAATCTCAAAAATATACAAGCAACTCCTGCAGCTCAATTCCAGAAAAATAAATGACCCAATCAAAAAATGGGCCAAAGAACTAAACAGACATTTCTCCAAAGAAGACATACAGATGGCTAACAAACACATGAAAAGATGCTCAACATCACTCATTATTAGAGAAATGCAAATCAAAACCACAATGAGGTACCATTACACGCCAGTCAGGATGGCTGCTATCCAAAAGTCTACAAGCAATAAATGCTGGAGAGGGTGTGGAGAAAAGGGAACCCTCTTACACTGTTGGTGGGAATGCAAACTAGTACAGCCGCTATGGAAAACAGTGTGGAGATTTCTTAAAAAACTGGAAATAGAACTGCCATATGACCCAGCAATCCCACTTCTGGGCATACACACTGAGGAAACCAGATCTGAAAGAGACACGTGCACCCCAATATTCATCGCAGCACTGTTTATAATAGCCAGGACATGGAAGCAACCTAGATGCCCATCAGCAGATGAATGGATAAGGAAGCTGTGGTACATATACACCATGGAATATTACTCAGCCATTAAAAAGAATTCATTTGAACCAGTCCTAATGAGATGGATGAAGCTGGAGCCCATTATACAGAGTGAAGTAAGCCAGAAAGATAAAGAACATTACAGCATACTATCACATATATATGGAATTTAGAAAGGTGATAACGATAACCCTATATGCAAAACAGAAAAAGAGACACAGAAATACAGAACAGACTTTTGAACTTTGTGGGAGAAGGTGAGGGTGGGATATTTCAAAAGAACAGCATGTATACTATCTATGGTGAAACAGATCACCAGCCCAGGTGGGATGCATGAGACAAGTGCTCCGGCCTGGTGCACTGGGAAGACCCAGAGGAATCGGGTGGAGAGGGAGGTGGGAGGGGGGATCGGGATTGGGAATACATGTAAATCCATGGCTGATTCATATCAATGTATGACAAAACCCACTGGAAAAAATAATAATAATAATAATAAAAAAATAATAAAGACTAAGATCTAAAAAAATAAAAATAAAAAAAATAAAACATTTTAGTTCTCTGGAAATGTAACCCTTATGACTGTTTTTCAACTTTCAGATACATGTTTAGAAATCCACAGTGTATGAGAGCAAGAAACTGCCTAAAACCAACCCCTTTTTACCAGATAATGTCTGGATCATACAAATATTACCTAAACCTTTAATGTCTTTTATCCTTTAGTATAAAAGGATAACACAGTAAGGTAAATAAAGCAGATACTGACAATCCACTTTATGTATGAGATATAAAGACATTAAATGACCTGCCAAAGTCTGAAAGCTCATTAACAACAGAACTAAGAAAGGGTTGCAGGTACCTGACTCAGGACAGGATACTTCTCAAAGCATCACATGCCACTTATTGAGTCATTTAAAACATTAGAGTGTGCCCGAGGCTGGCCTGTTGTGTGGTAAGGTCCAGGACCATTCTCCTAAAACATTTGTTCAGGCACTGGGTCAACAAATGTTTATTGAGCACTTTTCCTCTTTTCTGTGCCAGGCAGTGTGCTATGTTCTGGAGATAACACTGGTTAACCAAACGAAACCCAGTGCCTATCCTGAGAAATGCATGCTGTAGTGGGAGGAGGGGTGGGGAGAAGATCAAATATTCACATGAACAGAGAGATACACACAGCAAGAAGGAGGCGACTAGGAGGCCCTGGGCCAGGCAAAGAGTAGGGAGGGTTTTCTTGAGAAGCAGTGATGCAGATTTAATCTAAAGAACAAACTGGAGTTATTAAGACAAAGAGAGAAGAGAATGGTGTTGCAGGCAGAGGGTCTAGAATACACAAAGCCCTTATCCTGAGAAGAAGCAAAGCAAATACAAGCAAGGGAGGAAGTAAGTGGAACAGAGGAGCTTGTGAAAGGCTAGACTGGATTCAACAGGCAGCGGCAGATCTTGGGGGGTCTGAAGGCCATTTTAAGGAATTATACTTTATCCAAAGAGAAACAATAAGACTTCAAGGTTTGTAAGTCAGGGGCTACCCTCCATATCATTAAGCCTGGATCAGCTGCCACCCAGAAAAGAAGTTGTTGCTTTCTGGGCAGTTCATTATAACCCTGGAAGAGCAGACAGGCTTTTTTAATTTGATCACAAAACTTACACCCTTCCCTAAAGAGTTCCCATGCCACCACGCTCACAAACTTGAACTCTTTTCCATGCTATTCTTATCCTTCCAAGATGATACAAGATAGCAAGAAATACGGCAGAGAGCAAGGCGGAGATATAGTCTGGATCTCAGCTATGCTACAGATGATGACCAAGCTCCATATTTTACCTACTCTTATGCGCAAGGCAGCTCCCCTCTGGGGCCGGAAATAGTTCTCTGCTCAAAGTGGAGGTGAAAGGAGAAGTCTGGGGCAGATTGACAATCCATGCAACCACATTTTTAATTATTATAGACTTTCCCTGGTAATTGAATCTAGTTCTCCATGTGAACTGAGTTTCTGTTCAGAATTTTAACTTACAAAGGTGGGGGTGTGGAAGTCCTTGGAAATCCCATGATTCATTGGGGAAATAAGAAACTGCCAATGAAATATGAGGAACACAGGAAGACAGTAGAAGAATTAAAAATCTGTTGTCTATCCTGTACTTCAAAGTAATTTTTAAATGGTAATTACACCTTTGAAGAGTATCTAATTGTTATGAAAAAGAACTTTGGATGGATGTGGAGCTCTTCATCTGACTTCAATTGATATACAGTGATAATATTCAAGACAAAACTTTCTGAAGTTTTTATCGCTTGACTGAGTATTGGTCTGTTTCTGAAGTTTAAAAGGATTTTCTAATCTTTTGCTTCCCAGGAGTTAAGCAGAGAAACTATTACAGGTGATGGAGGTAAAAGAGAGGAGGTAAAAACATTTAAGTGTCCTGTGGAAAGGGCCCTCAAGTCCAGACTAGGTCAAGTTTACAGTCTGTGGTGAAATAGGGATTTAAGTCACAAACCTCCAAAAAGAAAATTTCTAGTCTCTTTACTTCCAGATCACTCAGTAGCATCTGGTGTCTCCTCTGAGTGGCTGACACCACGTAAAGACCTCCATCTTCATCCGTACCACCAAGAACAAAATAAGCTTGCCGTGTGCTTGGCATTATGTTAAATGCCACTATACTTAAATGACTAGCACTGTAAAATAGTTTTAGAAAAAGGCATTTATGATCACTCTCAAGTAAATGATCAAATGGTTTAACTAGCTTATTAAGCAGATCATTCATTACGAATCTATTAGATTTGCATAAAATACACTCTACCGCCACCACTCTCACAGATACAATGGCAACACCCTTTGAACTAAGGCCCATAAGTCGCCTTAATGGGTTACATGAAAATTTTAATGGCCCAGAACTTGGCCACTAACATTTACTACGGAGACAGATGTTGAGTGCCGCTAATGAGAAGACTGTTGGATACTCAGTTTGTAATGCCCTTTACTTAAATTCTGTAATTAACACAGATGTCATTGTTTAGCATTTTTGATCCCTCTCTTTAAGTGGGATTTTATATTAACCAAGGCAGTTAATTTTCTTCCGCAAGGACTTCAGATGCACCTTAGACCGCATCTCCTTCTCACTCTTCTCCCTCTTCACTTCCAGAAAACCACACTGACCTCCTTGATGATCTTGAAAACTGCCAGCCTCCTCAGGACCTTTACACTTGTGCAACCTCTGACTGGAACACAGTAACTCTGGGTCTCAGAGAAGTAGACACCAAAGTAGTATTAGACATGCAAGAGATGTACTGGGAGAAATGTCCATGAGGGAAACTGGGGAGGGACTGGGAGGCTGGGAGAACTGCCAAGCCACAATGCAGATCTGATCCTTGCAATGAACAGAAAGAAGGAAAGAGGGAGGGAGAGAAGGAAGGAGGAAGCAAAGAAGGAAGGAAGGGAAGGGGAGGAAGAAAGGGAGGGGGAGGAAGGAAGAAAGGAAATATTTTTTGCACTTTCTTAGCTAGTCTCATTTTTTTTTCTTTCTTACTTCCAATTTTACTAAGAAGTAACTGACATACAACACTGTATAATTTTCATCATTGATGTTTTAAAATGCCTATCTCACACTGATTTTTAAAAATATCTATCAATTTGATAGTCTAAATTATTGTATCTTATGAATTTATATACCTCATTATTTATGCTTTTGAGCCTAGTTTTCATTTTCATTAACCTTTTTATATTCTTTTTAGTGAAATATCTGGTTTCCCAATAGGTTGGAGAAAGAAATGGCAACCCGCTCCAGTATTCTTGCCTGGAGAATCCCAGGGACAGAGGAGCCTGGTGGGCTGCCGTCTATGGGGTTGCACAGAGTCAGAAACGACTGAAGTGACTTAGCAGCAGCAGCAGCCAATAGGTTGGCCAAAAAGTTCATTTGGGTTTTTCTATAGCAGCTTATGGAAAAACCTGAACAAACTTTTTGGCCAACCAAATACTTGGACAATTTTTCTATAGAAAGTTCAGTGTTTTTTATTGACACTCTCATAGCACTAATATGTATATAACATACATACCTAATTAATATTAGTAATATATACTATATATGTGAAAATGAAAGTGTTGCTCAGTTGTGTCTGACTCTTTGTGACCCCATGAACTGTAGCCCACCAGGCTTCTCTGTCCATGGAATTCTCCAGGCAAGAATACAGGAATGGATAGTCATTCCCTTCTCTAGGGGATCTTCCCGAACTAGGGATCTATCCTGGGTCTCCTGCATTGGCAGGCAGATTCTTTACCCTCTGAGCCACCAGGGAAGCTCAATATATTATACACACACACACATATGTGTGAGTATGTCTGAATGGGCAGAAGATCTAAATGGACATTACTTCAAAGAAGACATACAGATGGCCAGTAGATACATGAAAAGATGCTCAACATCACTAATTATTACAGAAATGCAAACCAAAACTACAATCAGATATGACCTCATACCAGCCAGAATAGCTATCATCAAAAAATCCACAAATAATAAATGCTGGAGAGGGTGTGGAGAGAAGAGAACTCTCTTACACTGTTGGTGGGAATGTAAATTGGTACATCCACTATGGAGAACAGCATGGAGGTTCCTTATAAAGCTAAAAATAGAGCTACCATATAACCCCGAAATTCCATTCCTGGGTATATATCTGGAGAAAAACATGATCCAAAGGGGTACATGCAGCCCAACGTTCATTGCAGCACTGTTTACAAAAGCCAAGACATGGAAGCAACTTAAATGTCCATCAGCAGAGGAATGGATAAAGAAAATGTGGTACATATATACAACGGAATGTTACTCAGCCATTAAAGGGAATGAAATAATGCCATTTGCAGCAACATGGAAGGACCTAGACAGTGTCATAAAGAATCAAGTAAGACAGAGAAGGAGAAATATCATATGACATAACTTCTATATGGAATCTAAAAAGAAATGTTACAAATGAACTTACTTACAAAACAGAAAGATATGCACAAACTTAGAAAACAAACTCATGGCTGACAGGGGGAAGGAATAGTTAGGGAGTTGGGGATGGACATGTACATAGTGCTATATTTAAAATGGATAACCAACTAAGACCTATTGTATAGCACATGGAACTCTGCTCAATGTTATATGGCAGCCTGGATGTAAGGGGGTTTGGGGGAAAATGGATACATGTGTATTCATGGCTGAGTCCCTTTGCTGTTCATCTGAAGTTATCACAACATTATTAACAGCTATAATATTCACAGGTATATTCACAGCTATACCCTAAAACAAAATAAATAATTCAATAAAAAAATAATAAAAATTTTAGCTCCCAAAACTATGAGAGAACACACTTCTTTTGTTTTAAGCCATCAGGTTTTTGGTTATTTGTAACTGCCACCTGAGGAAACCATGTGTGTGTGTTCATGTACATACACATACAAACATATATAAACATGTTTATTTGTGTGTGTATTTGTCAGACTAGCACATATTAGTGTGAAAGTGAAAGTGAAGTCGCTCACTCTTTGAGACCCCATGGACTGTAGCCCACCAGGCTCCTCCATCCATGGAATTTTCTAGGCAAGAGTACTGGAATGAGTTGCCATTTCTTTCTCCAGGGGATCTTCCCAACCCAGGGATCGAACCCTGGTCTCCCACATTGCGGGCAGATGATTTACCGTCTGAGCCACCAGGGAATCACTGCTGCTGCTGCTAAGTCGCTTCAGTCATGTCCGACTCTGTGCGACCCCATAGATGGCAGCCCACTACGTCCTCTGTCCCTGGGATTCTCCAGGCAAGAACACAGGAGCGGGTTGCCATTTCCTTCTCCAGTGCATGCATGCATGATGAGCTGCTTCAGTCATGTCCGACTCTGTGTGACCACATGGACAGCAGCCCACCAGGCTCCTATGTCCACAGGATTCTCCAGGCAAGAATACTGGAATGGATTGCCATTTCTGTAATTCAATGTAATTCAACTTTACTGCTTTACCTTCTTGTTCTCCAACTAAAGTTAAAAAATAACCTCCTGGAAAATATCCTTCTAGCTCTTGGTTTTATACAACTTACTCTGCTTAATTTTTTAAAATACAATCTAAAATTAAACTTCACTATGTGTCTTTCCTATGCGTCAGTTGGTTATTTTTGACCTAATAAATGGATGTGTCTGTCCTGTGTTGTTCTTGCTCCATTAACATTCCACAATCAGTGACGTTTACAAGCTCAAAGAAAAGAAATCACCAATTTAATAGAATTAAAATGTGCTTCAGTCCTGAAGATTTTATTCTTCCATAAAGAATTTTCATAGATAAATACAAGTACATAGACTTTCATATACTGTATCATCTCTGGGTCTTACACAATGTTGATTCCCTCCTCTAGGTCCCATATTTTTATATATTTCTAGAGCACTAGACTATGAGACCCTTGAGAGAGTTTCATACTTCCTTGAGTCCAATGGTGGCATTGGTCCCGGGACTTAATTGGTGCTCAACAAATGCTTATTAAATTAACCCTGAAAACTTTGAAATAAATCAAATGCCTGTTCATTAAAACATCCCATAAGGGCTAAATCTAGACTGTACGTCACAGTTAGGAAGATCACAAATGTAAATATATAGGGTTGAAGGTGATTTGCAAAAGATTTGTAGGTAAATCGCACAAAGACCATGTAGATTTCTCTTTGGCAATTGTGAGTGAAATTCTATTCATCACAGTTCACAGCATGGCTATAAGGCATAAGTAACAACCTTTTTCATCCTTGCTAGTGAAAAGCCTTGTCTACGCCAGACTTGGTCTATGTTTTCTTACAGCAAAAGTTTGGACCAGCAACACAAATTGAATCCTTCACCCACGCAACTTACACACCGAACACTGAAGCTGACTACATCAGTGGTATGATGGTTGTTTGATTATGAGATGAGAAGCACTGTGAGAGAAATAGAAATAAATTCTGCATCTGACCTTAGGAGAAAGCTGTTACAATCAATTAAAAGAAACATCATCGCAGCACTGTTTATAATAGCCAGGACATGGAAGCAACCTAGATGCCCATCAGCAGATGAATGGATAAGGAAGCTGTGGTACATATACACCATGGAATATTACTCAGCCATTAAAAAGAATTCATTTGAACCAGTCCTAATGAGATGGATGAAGCTGGAGCCCCTTATACAGAGTGAAGTAAGCCAGAAAGATAAAGAACATTACAGCATACTAACACATATATATGGAATTTAGAAAGATGGTAACGATAACCCTATATGCAAAACAGAAAAAGAGACACAGAAATACAGAACAGACTTTTGAACTCTGTGGGAGAATGTGAGGGTGGGATATTTCAAAAGAACAGCATGTATACTATCTGTGGTGAAACAGATCACCAGCCCAGGTGGGATGCATGAGACAAGTGCTCGGGCCTGGTGCACTGGGAAGACCCAGAGGAATCGGGTGGAGAGGGAGGTGGGAGCGGGGATCGGGATGGGGAATACGTGTAAATCCATGGCTGATTCATATCAATGTATGACAAAACCCACTGAAATGTTGTGAAGTGATTGGCCTCCAACTAATTAAAAAAAAAAAAGAAACATCAACAGCTAGAAGGTACTATGATCTCCATAGTGTTACTGCCTTCCACTAATCTTCCAGAGAGGAAACTCTGGGATACTGTGCTCAAACTACTTAAAGCCATTCATCTCCAAGAAGTTGTGACAGTTACCTTGCTATTTTCTTCCCAGTCCTCAAGGGGAAATTTAATCAAGGTTGTCAGAGCTTGAAAGAAAAGGGGGGAAATACACACAATCAAGCTACCCTTCAATAACCAGATAAAAACCACCAAGAATTAATCAAAACTTAACTTGAAAACCCTTCCAGAACTGCAAAACTCTCACAGTATCCCAGAGATAGATGATCCCATGAATTCTGATGTATGCAGCACACTGTCTTGATAAAATGGGGATGTTTTCCTGCCGTAAGTGGTATAATTCACTTTGCTTCATATGCATTCATTTAATAAGATCCCTGTTTCACATCCAGCCAGGCATTTCTCACAAACTGCCATCTTCACAGGCCACCCGCTCTGCTGATTCAGCTTTCTACTGTAGTGGGTCAGGCTGCCACCAGCTGCCATTTTTTCATGACACAAGTTAATGATCTGGTGCTTTCTTGCATGTTGAGGTTAACAGATAACTAATATATTTTAGCACATTCATTATGGTCAGTTTTCCACTAAGGAAAAAACTGCACATTGGGTTGTTTTGCTTTGACAAATGTGGTGCTACATCGTGAAGGCTGATTAAAATCAATACTTCTGTGGAAAATTACATACAAGATGTATTAGTATCCAGGATACTCTGATAAGAACACTTCTTATTCTCAATTCTGCTCTCACCCCAGCCCCTCAAAAAAAGTCACACTAAAACTGGATGTGATTATTCATGAGGAATTCAGTGTTATTTCAACTGACAAATTAAAATTACTCATCAGTTAGGCCATAGCTTGTCATTTACACAAGGTGAATTTTAGTTTAGTTTGGAGAGTAATGCTAGCTAATGAGGAACTGCAAGAAATTGAAAACATTCTGAAGTCATATTTTATGTCCAATCGAAATTTCAGAAAGCCTCCAGAAATTCAATGGCATAAACTTTCTCAATTGAAACAAGAAGAGAGCAAAGAACAAGCAGAGAGCAGTAATTCAGTAGAGGAGGAAAGCAAAATTGGAGATGACCACGAGACATAAATCCTGTGCAAATGTGCAGACAATTGGGGAAGAACTTTGGGCTTTGCATGGGTACAGAAGACAGACATACACAAATCTTGGCCAGATCTTAAGGGAAATGACCCAAACTAGCAGCAGCATTACTTTTAGGTAAGTCTCATAATTCCCTGCCCAGTAAGTATCAGTTAAGTATTATTATTTCCATTTCACAGAAGAGGAACATAATCAGAGAGGCTCAGTACCAAAACTGGAATTCAAGCTCAGGTTTGCCTGATCCAAAGCTTGGCTCTTTCCACCCTGCCTCTGCCCACATTCCCTAATACCCACTGGCAGAATAGGTCACTATATACTCTATGGCAGGGGTCCCCTCCCCAACCTCCAGGATCTAATGCCTGATGATCTAAGGCAGAGCTGATGTAATAATAATAGAAATAAAGTGCACAATAAATGTAATTGGCTTAAATCATCCTGAAACCATCTCCCTCCTACGGTCCATAGAAAAACGTTCTTCCATGACCCATTCCTGGAACCAAAAAGGTCGGAGACAACTGCTCTATATTCTCAAAGTTCCTCTTTGATTGTTTACTGGTTTCTGCATTTTTGGCTTTTATATCTTGGTAGCAGTTCTTATCACTCTGGGTGACAGTTTATCTCCTAACATGACTGTCTCTCATGGGAGCTGAAGCTCCCTGAAGACAAGACATATTTTACTGGTGTATTCTTGTCACTGAGCAGCACCCGGAACATAGTAGGTACTCATTAAAGGCTTGTGTGCTTGTCCCATCATTCACACATTAGCATTTATTAAGCTCCCTGTACATGTCAGACACTGGGGATGGAGCAGTAAACAAAAGCAGACAGAAGACCCTGATCTCCGTCGGTGAGCAGAAAACATCACCCAAATCATCACACGAACTAAAACACATTGTACAGCCCACTGAGGTGTGTGCTATGTCACAGAGGAACAGAGAACTTCAAGAGTAAAGGACAATTCTGAGAATCCAGGAAGGATTCTAAAGAACAGGATTTGTGAGTGAGCAGTCAAGAACAGGTAGAGGAGTAGAAATTCCCAGCAATCCCTCAGCAGGAGATGACACAGCAAGACTGAATCCATAGGAGGATCAGTGTGGCTGGAGAAGCAAAGATGGAGAGGGAAATAGGTGAGCATGAAGAGACAGCACTGCATCAGAGAAAAACACACACTTGTCATCAACCAGAAGCCATCTATAGAGACTTCCACAAAGAGAAAATCCATGATCGCTCATTCCAGTCTCAAAATGTTTGGAGCAGCTCTCCATTTTCTTTCTGAACTCCCTTAAAAAAAAAAAAAAAAAAAATTGCTCAACTTATCAGATAAGTAATACTCCGTTAGTACTAGACTGTCCAGACCAGGGACTGTCAGCAGCAACTTCTCTGACCACTGGAGAGTCAGGGGCACCTCTGAAGCAGTGGTACCTGAAAGGAGGAGGCTGGGAAGGCAAGTTTCCTGTAAATGAGGCTGAGAGGAAGCTCCTTGTCCACAGTGCTGGTGGTAAAACTACGCATTCAACTGATTATCCAAAAAAATAATATCAGTGATTAGCAAAGTGAAGTGAAAGTCACCCAGTTGTGTCCACCCTTTGCAACCCCATGGACTATAGCCTGCTAGGCTCCTCTGTCCATGGAATATCCCAGGCAAGAGTACTGGAGTGGGTTGCCATTTCCTTCTCCAGGGGATCTTCCTGGACCAGGGATCAAACCCATGTCTCCTGCATTGGCAGGTGGATTCTTTACCACTAAGCCACCAGCCCTAGTGTGGCCCAATATCAGCCTGAAGATAGCAGATTCCTCACCTTTCAAGCAGGTGCTGGCACCAGGTAACTGGGCCAGCAATCCCATTAGATGCATCCCACAAGGGAGAAGTCAGCTCTACTCTCCGAAGGTGCTTGCTGCAGCCAGTGTGGGAAGAAACTAATGAGTACAATGCAAAGACCTGCGTGTTGAGTAGTTAAAGTTTAATTGGGGTTTTTTTTTTTATCCCCAATTGTGTTTGTAGTTATTCCATCAGCAGAAACTACCAATACACTGAATTGCCATGCATTACCTGACATGGAATTTCCATTTTGCTCTGTTAACAAAGACTAGAGCTTAATTTCCAGGGACGTCTCAGCACAGATGCTCAAATGGAATGATTAATCTTTTTTTTTTCCTGTTCATTCTTTAGAAACTCATTTTTTAAATTGGTCTAAAGACATACTTTGGCCACCTCATGCAAAGAGTTGACTCATTGGAAAAGACCCCGATGCTGGGAGGAATTGGGGGCAGGAGAAGAAGGGGACGACAGAGGATGAGATGGCTGGATGGCATCACCCACTCAATGGACATGAGTTTGAGTAAACTCCGGGAGTTGACGATGGACAGGGAGGCCTGGCGTGCTGCGATTCATGGGGTCACAAAGAGTCAGACACGACTGAGTGACTGAACTGAACTGAAAGACATATTGTACCAAATCTTTAGACAAAGGACACTGGACATTAAGAAAAGGGTCCACCCCAGTATTTGCAATCTAGGGCAGTTACTTGTCTTCTTGTGTGTACTATGGTTACTTTCTTAGGAATGAAGAAACAGCAACTCATGTGCAAAAGGATAAGTCATAAGCAGAGAAAAAATTATTTAAGAAAAACATAAGGAGTTAAGGTAGCATTAAGACATCTCTACATTTATATGAAGTTGAAAGACAAAATAGGGTGAGGATAGATTAATAAAGAGTATCCTGCATGGTTAGCAATAAAAAATGCTTTTTCATAGACATTAGTGGGGTTTATTTTGATTGGCTTTTTATTAGTGGTTGTAATTCTATTTCCTAGATCAATGAGTCCAAAATTGGATATTAGCAACCACAGGGGTACAGTAACTCAGGTAACTCTTGAGGATAAGCAATTAAAATAGATTAGGAAATGGCTTCTTTTCATAGCTGTGGGCTAAGTATCCAGAACCAGGTTGCTCTCAGGCCCTGCTATGAAACCAAAAAGGCTGCCGCTCAGCTGGGGAGAGGAGTCTTTCCATACCCTATTTTTGGCCCTTATTCTCTCTCCTTCACTTCCTTTTGGTCTCCTGGAAATGAATTCAATTTGTTCACCCTAAGGAACTGAGAGCTGTTAACAGCTTAATATGTTATCTTTCCCACTGGTATTTGCACTTTGATAGAGAATAATGCCTTAACTCAGAAGAGTGAACTGCTTGGGCAATGAACTGAATGGAAGGGATCAGGGTTCAGGATAGGCAGGTACATAACCTCATGTTGCTCACTGGGCCAGCTTATAGGATCAGGTCACAGAGGATCCAGACCAGGGATTCTCAAAGTGCAGCCCAGTGAGGCCCTGAGAGACTGTCAGTGGTTACATGAGGTCAAAACTACTTTCATAATAATACTAAGATGTCATTTGCCCTTTCACTCTTGTTTTCTCATAAACAAGGTAGAGTTTTCCAGAATCTTCATGATGGGGAGTATCACAACCTATTGAACACACGAAACAGGAGAGTTCAGATGCCTATTAAGTCACATGTTAAGAACATTTGCAAAGATGTAAAACAATTCTTCTTTGAATTGTTTTGTTTTAGAATCTTCAAATGCTTAGTAAAATAATTTTAATCAAAAATTCAATGAAAATTTTAAAACACATAAATGTCAATACATTTAAATTTAAAATCTTAAATAAAATTTTAAGATTAGAAACACATTTTTTGATGTATTTTGTGCCAGCAACTTTTCTTATGCTTAGTATTAAATAGTTTTGATTGTACATGGAAAATAACTACAGTTTCCTATTATTTTCCATATTTTGGAATAAGTGCTTGACATATTAAAAACATTTTTAAATGTTGTTAAATGCTGTATGACATTCCATTGTATGAATATGCCATCTTTTACTATTTCTTTTGTTAAATATTTAAGTTTATCATTCCCTCTTAGAAATAATGGTAATGAACATCTTATGTGTCAACTTAGGAACTAAAGAATATTTAACAGAAATTTGAATCCCTAATGTGCATTTTAAGTGGGACACCTTAAATATATTGAGGTTGTCTATGTTCTACTACACAGAAACATCAAAAATATAGATTTTTAGCCCAAATGTTTAGGTAACACCATCATATATGGGATGGTGTTCTCATTTTTAAATTCTTATGGTAGTCTCAGAATTTTCTGTATATCTCTCAGGGTATTTTGGATTACTATATCAAGTCAACCTTACTAATAGGCAGTTATTTTTTTAATTGTAATTAACGTCTTCATGAGCAACTTTGTAAAAGTTGAAACCAGATCTGAAAGAGACACGTGCACCCCAATGTTCATCGCAGCACTGTTTATAATAGCCAGGACATGGAAGCAACCTAGATGCCCATCAGCAGATGAATGGATAAGGAAGCTGTGGTACATATACACCATGGAATATTACTCAGCCATTAAAAAGAATTCATTTGAACCAGTCCTAATGAGATGGATGAAGCTGGAGCCCATTATACAGAGTGGATATAATTCTTAGTTTAAAATAGAGCAACAGATATTGAAGGAAAGTTCAAATTAGTTGATAATAAAATGAGTGTGGGAAAGCTTTAACCAGCTGAGCAGAAGGGCAGAAAAATTAGTTAGAATAACATCAGTGAGTGGGAGTGACTCAGTCAAGAGACAAGCACAACCTAACTGAAAAATAAGGCACCAATTAAAACAAATATATTCCAAGAAAGCAAAGAAAACTATGTGTGGCATCACCCAGCAACACGAACATGTGACAAATGTGATGTATATGATAGTATTTGCACTACTCTCTCTCCCGATTAGACATGGATTATCCAGGAAACAAAGACCCCATAATACAGACTTAACAGAAAGCCTCAGTATCAGGAAACCCACTTCAAATCATCCAGATGAACAATCTAATCTCATGGCTCACCCCATGCTGACCATAAGGCAGCACAGCAAAAAGGTGACCCCCAAAGAAATGAGTAGAGGAAATGGCACCATTTTGTCATCATTTTCCTTGGAGAAACAAGGATGCATGACATTTTATTAATAGGCACAATCTCCTTATGTAAGTAACCTGGTAAAAGGTAATAGGGTGATTTCATGCTCTGCTGAAAAGATGGGATGGCTTTCTACCCTAAAGCCCTTGGTACTTTTTTAAGCACAGCATGGAACATATTTGCTATTTCTTTATCACAGATAGAACCTCAGTGATGTAAAAGAGCTGACCCAGCTTCCTGCAGAAAGGCTGTTTACTACGTACACTATTGATTTTGTATACTCCAGGGCCTATTGGCTGATGCAGTCATGACCAATATGGACACTGACTAGTGGACTTGCAAAGACAGCTGTCTTGGTTCTTTCATACCTTTTGGTTATATCACAAGACGCTAATTCATGCAAGACCACAAGGTCAGTGCCTTGTCCATTTGACCTGGTACCTCTTACAGTGTGAAATCTCCTTACAAAGATTTTGAGACAAGTTGCCAACAATCTCAAAGTTCTGATGGTTTGGAGAAGGAAATGGCAACACACTCCAGTATTCTTGCCTCAAAAACCCCATTGACAGAGGAACCTGGGGGGCTAGAGTCCGAGGGGTTGCAAAGAGTTGGACATGACTGAGTAACTAAGCACTTATCATTAAGTCCTGGAGGTATACATTCCAACCTGTTTTCATTCACAACTTCCATTTACTCACTCAATTCACAAATATATACTGAATGACTAGTGTGTACTAAGTACTTCTAGGCTCTAAGCAAAACAAAAATTGCCTGATCTCATGGGGAAAAAAAAAAGCGGTGCAGAGATAGGCAGTGTCAGTCTGACATCTTAAACATGGTGGTCAGGGAAGGCCTCACTTAGAAGTCATTTGAACCAGACGTAGTGAAGGCGATCCACAAGGATATCTGGAGAAGGAATGTTCCAAGCAGAGACCCAAAGGAAGGAGCATCACCTAACAAGTTCAAAGAGTAGCAAGAAGTATAGGGTAGGGTGAACAAAGGACAAAAGTGGGAAGGGAAACAGGAAGAAAGGCGGTGGGGGCAGCAGATAGTGAGGGTCTTAAGTGCTGTTAGAGGACCGTTGATTTTTCTGAGTGAGGTGGAAAACCACTGGAGCTTTTGTACTGATACAAAGGACTGATATTATCAGATCTGCCTTTTAACAGGACCCCCATATAGAGAACAGACTGCCAAAAAGTACGAACAGAAGAGGGAGACCAGTTAGAAGACTACTGGAATAATCCAAGTGCAAGATTATGGTGTCTTGGACTACAGTATAGCAGGGTAGGTGATGAGAAGCGTTCAGAATATGGGTCACTTTGGAAGACGGCGCCACACAGAAGTTGCTGACAGATTGAGAAAGAAAGGGCAAGGATGGTCTCTCAGTTCAGTTCAGTTCAGTCGCTCAGTCATGTCCAACTCTTTGCAACCCCATGAATCGCAGCACGCCAGGCCTCCCTGTCTATCACCAACTCCCGGAGTTTACTCAAACTCATGTCCATCTTGTCAGTGATGCCATCCAGTCATCTCATCCTCTGTCATCCCCTTCTCCTCCTGCCCCCAATCCTTCCCAGCATCAGGGTCTTTTCCAATGAGTCAACTCTTCGCATGAGGTGGCCAAAGTATTGGAGTAATCGTTAAATACACAGGAACCCCCTTTCTGTAAGTTTGCTCTATGCCACTTTGCTTTTATGAAAGACCTGTGTTAGCACCTGCTTTTACTAACAGAAAGAAATCCAAAAATGATATTCTTTTTTTTTTTTAAAAAAGATGAAAAGTGAAAATAGCACTGAGCGTTTCAGAGGCAGTGTGCACCCCCAGCGGTAAGAGTGGCACCTCCAAGCTCGTCCCCCAGAACCACACTCACTGCCTCAGCACCAAGCCCCACAGCTTCGAACTGTGTTTGTGTGAGCATCTGTGCTTTACCTAGATTTATTCTGTGCATTCCTTAGCAAGATGTGCCCTCAGATAACTGCTTCTTCACTTTATACCATGTCAGCTTACAAAGTTTCCATAGGAACATTCTACTTTCGGATAGTGAGAGAGGACTGTATAGGTTTGGAGATCAGGGACAGAGTCTGGACTAAAACTTGGGTCGGGAGTTATCAGCATGTAAATGATGCTTTTAGGTAATAAGACTGTGTGAGAGCCCTAAGCAGTAAGTGAAGGTAAAGAAGATGACCGAGCAGCAAGCTTTATGGCTTTGCGGTATAAAGAGGTCAGGACAAGAGAAGAAACCGGCCATGCAGAGAGCAGGAGTGGCCAGTGAGGAAGGGGCGTGGCTGGCACTATAAACGGAGTAAGGTGGGGTAGACCACCAGGGCCGCAAATGCTGATGTCGTTAATGAACTAAGAACTAACCACTGGATTTAACAATGTGGAAGTTAGTAGTATTCTTGAAACGAGCCATTTCTTTGAAGTGACTGAGGCAAAAATCTGACTGAAGTGGGTTTAAAAGCAAACATGAAAAGATAATTTGGAGATGGTAAATATGAATTGCATGCTTGTTTAGTCGTGTCTGACTCTCGCAACCCCATGGATAGTAGCCAGCCAGGGTCCCCTGTCCATGGGATTTTCCAGGCAAGAATACTAGAATGGGTTGCCGTTTCCCACTCCAGGGGATCTTTTTGACCCAGGGATAGAATGTGAAAGTTCTTTCAAAGAATTTCACTTGGAAGAAAACATAAATAAGGTAGTAGCTAGCTGCTGCTGCTGCTAAGTTGCTTCAGTTGTGTCCGACTCTGTGCGACCCCATAGAGAGGGATACCAAATCAGGAAATGTTTAGATGGGAGACACTCCACTGTACGTGTTGGCAGGAATGCTGTAGTAGACAGAGTTAAAAAGGATATTGCAGGGGGCCGAGGGGAGAGTTGCTGGAATCAGAGGCAGATATTGGGATTGGTGCTCAAGTGTAACACACAGACTAACAGAGAAACAGCGTGTTTGGGTGTAGACATAGACAAGTGGGTTGATGAGGGAGTGGCAATTTATAGACATTTACACAGAAGCTCTCATCTTATTACTTCTATTTTACAGGGTGTGGGGGAGGGGGGCAATGAAACATGGCCCAATGTCAACAAATAAGAATAAGAATGGGAGAGGAAATGTTAAAGGCTTCTGAAAAAGGAGAATCATTCTCCTTGAAGGAGTGAGGGGAAGTAGCAAGATGTCAGGGTGCCCTAGGAGCTAGTGACGGGGCCAGCTTCATTGGTGTCTGACCTGGACAGTCACACAGGGCCCTGTACTTGGAAGGTTTAATGCATTGTTGTCTCTATCTTGAAATTCTTGAAAATGTCCCCTTTGAATTCATGTTCTCTGAAGTCCAGTGGAACAAGGGAGCACCTGCGTGGGCAGGGACGATGCATCAGGCAGCAGCGCGTGCAGGTGGTTGCGGCCCAGCGGTAGCCTGTGCACATGCATGGGATCAAGCCTGGGAGCAGAGGAGACGCACAACCACCGCAAGCCTCGGGGCACTCCTGGCACCGCAGTCCTAGGCAGACAGCCCAGACTGGCTGCTGCAGCCGCAGAGGCAGCAGCAAAAGTGGCAGGGGCACCTGGAGAAAGCAGGGCTCTAAATGGCAGGGAGGCAGCTCCTGGGACTGCGATGGGAAGCCACTTGCCCCTGCCTGGCCTACAGCATCTGCACAAGTCTTAACTCTGGACTGGGCGCTAGGGCAGGAACTGCTTTCTCTCGGGCAGCAAATCTTACCAGTTAAATTGTTATGAGATAAAAACAAGCACAGAGATATCACAGATATCAGGGAGTGAGTAGAATTCTTTAAAAAGTTTAGAATCTCCAGTTTCAGAATTGGCTACACTGCAAAGCAAATAGCCACAGGCTTAGAAACAGAAATTAAATTAAAAATCATCACATTCAGCAGAAAGGAATACAATTACCATGTGAAACTCCAGATGAACTTATTATTAGTAATGAAGCCAGTTCTTTCTTGTAATCGAAAATTATAGCAAGAGAATGCATAAATAATCATTTTGAAATATGTGCAAGTCATGACACCACTTTCACTTGTATAACTTCCACAAGTTACAAGCAATATTGGAGGAAATATTAAAAGGCCATTGTATAAATTTACAACCAAAATTGCCTTCAAACTTACTTGAAAATGATTTTATGAAGAGTGAAATCTTTTTAGAAAAATTGCCCTGCACGAATCATCAGCTCTAGAAGTACTAAAATTTATAATCAAAATAATTTACCAGAAGTGTAACATACTTATTATACAAGGGACAAGTACTAGGAAGAAAGGATCATTAGGACCATGTTGGAAGATGCCTACCACAAAAGATGAAAAAGAAATTATAAATAGCTGTAAAAATTTTTTCTAGAAATTGTTGGTTGCTCTGCTTCTTCACTTATATCTGTACCTATGTGCACCAAAATATGGTTCATTGTTTACTTCTAATAGTGGATAAGAAATGTTTTGATAGTTCAGGTTGTTACAAATCATGTAATAAACTTCTCATGTTTCTATGAATTCTCTTCTTGTATGTGACATCATTTCTTAGCAGTGTACATTTCATCTATATATAGTTAATAACTACATCAACAAAGATAATACCATAATAGGTTTTTAAGAAAAAGTATGCCAATCTTGTCACAGCCTATACTATAAAAACTCTCAAAATTTCCAATAATAATTTCATCATCAGAAAGAGCCTCCACAAAATTAAAACTTATCAAAAGTTTTTGTAATGGGAAGGGAAGGAACAAGATTCTCCATTTTAATTCTGTGTTTTCTGGAGTAAAGCTGAAGGACTTGAAAAGTTTAAAAAAAAAAAGTTTTTTGTACTCTTACTTTCTCCTGAAGTTGTTCTAAATTACATAGATTGAAAATGAAAGTTTACAAAAGAATAAATTTTGATCATCTATTATAAGTGAATTTTCAGAAAAGTGAGCCAGAAAAATCATAGATCAGTTAAAATATATTAATGAAATATTTTGTATTACTAAATATTAATTTTTGCAATTTTAAAATTTCTGTTATTAATCATGTAATGCTATAACCACATACTATGGTTTATAAGTTGCAAAATATTTTTAAAGTGAAAAAGCTTTCATATTTTAGTGTTTTTAAGGCCATTCTTCCTGCCTTTTGTAAGCATCATGTATAATGATACCTCACAGAATGACTGTTCTCAAGGGCTCTTTGCATGGATCCAATGTCGCCTGACCTAACTCAATAGTTCTTAAGCTAGAAGTACCTGAAATACTCCCCTGGAGAAGGAAATGGCAACCCACTCCTGGAAAATCCCATGGACTGAGAAGCCTGGTGGGCTACAGTCCATGGGGTCGCAAAGAGTCGGATATGACTGAGCGACTTCACTTCACTTCACTTCAATGTGGCTACACACATTCTTTCTATGAGTCAATGGAGGGCTGCTCTCAGAGGATCTCCTGATTCTGCAACCTCAGTGACTTCATAATATCTTGGTTTGAGTGCATTTAACCAGTTTTATTTTGAAATTTTGGAGAGTGACACAAATAATCCATATGTTCTGATGGTCAGAAAGTTGTTCTCCCTACTTCATCTGCACATGTTGTCACATTAGCTACATTCAAAGACTAGAGTTCAGCAGTAACTGGCAATACACCTAAAGAAAAGTGAAAGTGTTAGTCACTCAGTTGTGTCCAACTCTGCAACCCCAAACCACCCACCTGCCAATACAGGAGACATAAGAGATGGGGGTTCAATCCCCGGGTCTGGAAGATCCCCTGGAAGAGGGCATGGCAACCCACCCCAGTATTCTTGCCTGGAGAATCCCATGGATGAAGGAGCCTGGCGGGCTATAGTCCATGAGGTCACAAGAGAAGGACACAACTGAAATGACTTAGCAAGCATGCACATCAGTATACCTAACAACTCTTAAAAAAAACAAAAACAAAAACAGGGGGCATTGAAGGCTATTTAATCTACAGCTGCTGCTGCTACTGCTGCTAAGTCACTTCAGTCGTGTCCGACTCTGTGTGACCCCATAGACAGCAGCCCACCAGGCTCCCCTGTCCCTGGGATTCTCCAGGCAAGAACACTGAAGTGGGTTGCCATTTCCTTCTCCAATGCGTGAAAGTGAAAAGTGAAAGTGAAGACGCTCAGTCGTGTCCGACTCTTAGCGACCCCATGGACTGCAGCCTACCAGGCTCCTCCATCCATGGGATTTTCCAGGCAAAAATACTGGGGTGGGGTGCCATTGCCTTCTCTGTAATCTACAGCAGGGTAGCCTAATTTTCAAAGTATTGTTAAATCGGTATCTCTAAATTGTGTGTGATGTCTTTCCCCCACCCCCCCACCCCGCCTTTTCTCTGGACTGCCTTCAAAACTACTATTGTAATTTGAGATGTGGACCATATAAAACGGACCAAATGATAAGATAATGGGCAAAAGCATTTCCAAAATGAGACCAGCTGTCGACATCATCTTTTGTGAAGGGCGGTTCTGGCAAGCCTCCATTGGCCCCCGGCCTAGTCTTGTTTCAGACTGATTAGCAAACATTCTGGTCAATCAATCCTGTCCCAAATTAAGTTGTTGGTAAGAAGAAAGAAGCAGTATGATTTACATTACAAAGCTCTCAGGAATCTGATCAATGACATGTGACTTCCCAGAGTCTCTTTCATACTGAGTTAAAATAAGGCTGATCCTCTTTCTAAATTGAGAAGGAGAGACTAGTAATCCCAGAACACTCCATATACTGAGGAATGGGCTGAAATTGAGTTTTCAGATATTTCTATATTTGTAGGCAGATACAAAGGAATAGTTTTTTGTTTTTTGGTTGTTTTTTTTAACATAAACTGTACTTGTACCTTCATAGGTATCTTGGCTCAGTTGCAAAAATGCTTGAAAATCTCTTTTGGTTCTAAAAATTGATATCTGGTCTGAGAGAGAACCACTGTCTTTGTTACTGGCTAATCATATCACTTTAGGCTCTCACATTTTATAATGCTTCAAGAATTGGGATGGGACCTGGGACATATTGCCATCCATGGGGCAACAACACTGAAATAAAATTCTCTCCTCCAATTATCTGGAGATTCTATAAAAATTGAATTTTATTCCAAGTTGTTGCCTGAAAATATGTTACTACTGGAGTAATAAACTAAATCATGGCCTTAGAGCACAGAGCAAGCTTTATATTCAGGAGAGGCCAAAGAAGCCATCTAGTTCAAAGTTGTGGCTTTGAAGCTCAGGACGTTGTGGCTCAGAGACTTGAAATGATCCGCCTAAGGTCACACTGCAAATTAGTACCAGACCTTGAGTTAAAATGTAGATTTTGTGATTCCTAGCCAAATGTTTTTCTACTGTAACAGTTATAATTTTGTGTCTTTGGGAAGTTTACGGTATTGTCCCACAGTGACTTAGAAGAATTTGGCTCCTTATGAATCATTTAGTAATATAGAAACAAGCTGGTTTTTAATGAGTCTAGAATTGACTGTGTGACCCTGTATACAAAATATTAGACCAGGAGACAGATGTGATGTGAAGCTGGCAAAAAGCCATGCCATGCTATATATACCCATGCTAGGAGACAGTATAATTTCTACCTTGCCTACTTTATGACAGTATGAGGAGCTTGTAAGTTTCCAAACTTTAAAGTGCTGGCTGCAGTCCAGGGCTAGCTGTGTCAGGGTGCTAATAAGCTTGGTAGATTTTTAGACGTACAGAATCCTCAAATTGTAGGCATGAAGGAAAGAGCAAGAAGAGAATCAAATCCATCATTACTGTAAACCAAATGGGAATATTTTCATCCTCAGCATTTTGTGAGGGAGGAAAAAAAACTTGCTCTCTACCTTCTTCTATTCTGTATCTGGGAACTATGAACTAAATTGATACAAGACAACTAAACAGGAGAAAAAGGAAAACAAACTTAAATGATGTTTTTAACTTTACATCCACAGGGACTACACAGAAAAGAAGTAGAACCTCCAAGGAATGGTTAGACTTGGTAGCTTATATGCCATTTTAACAGATGACAATAAATTATGGAGATGTGCCTAGAAAAAGGGAAGGAGGCTCTGGGCTTCTAGGAACAGTCAATTGTAGAAAGAAAAATATGTGAAAACTAATGGAATATGCGGCTACTTTAATAAGGTTTATTTGTGCAGACTGTTGGTGCCGACTTGCCATCTTCTTCCTGACCATAGAATTCCCACAGAGAGGAGATTTATGGCAGTTCTCATTTCTCAGAAGTTCCTGCATTTAGTCAAATAAGGGAAGTTCTGAGAAGGCTTCTTTCTGATTCAGTTGATTCTCAATTGCCTTCAGCTCAAAATAGTCCACATATCAAAATGGCATATTTGAAAGTGGCATATTCTGATGCTCCTCAGCCCCAGGGGCAGAGTGACTATGGGATCAAGAATCTTCCCATCAACTGCACAAGCAACAGATTAAATCTCTCTGATCAGCTAAGTAGACTCTTCAGTGCAATAAGAAATCAAAATGACCATCCAGAACCATTTTACAAAGAGAAAGAAGCTGGCAGGTAGAAGAACAGGAGATCTCATGCAATTCTAGAACTTAATTTCTGGAAGATGGATTCAATTAGAACATCGTGTTTAGCTCACTGTTTTTACAGGTGAAGTAAGGCTGCTGTAGCCTCCCTTAAGGTCTTCAGCTAGCAGATAACACACAAAGAGCTTAAACAGGTCTACTGACTTCCAGTCCAACTCAATACATTGATCAGTCAGTCAGCTCAGTGACTCAATCGTGTCCAACTCTTTGCAACCCCATGAACCGCAGCACGCCAGGCCTCCCTGTTCATCACCAACTCCCGGCGTTTACTCAGACCCATGTCCATTGAGTAGGTGATGCCATCCAACCATCTCATCCTCTGTTGTCCCCTTCTCCTCCTGCCTTCAATATTTCCCAGCTTCAGGGTCTTTTCAAATGAGTCAGTTTTTTGTTATCAGGTGGCCAAAATATTGGAGTTTTAGCTTCAGCATCAGTCCTTCCAGCGAACACCCAGGACTGATCTCCTTTAGTGTGGACTGGTTGGATCTCCTTGCAGTCCAAGGGACCCTCAAGAGTCTTCTCCAACACCACAGTTCAAAAGCATCAATTCTTCGGCACTCAGCTTTCTTTATAGTCCAACTCACACATCTATATGTGACTACTGGAAAAACCATTGCTTTGACCAGATGGAACTTTGTTGGTAATGTCTCTGCTTTTTAATATGCTGTCTAGGTTGGTCATAACTTTTCTTCCAAGGAGCAAGCGTCTTTTAATTTCAGGGCTGCAATCACCATCTGCAGTGATTTTGGAACCCAGAAAAATAAAGTCAGCCACTGTTTCTACTGTTTCCCCATCTATTTGCCATGAAGTGATGCCATGATCTTAGTTTTCTGAATGTTGAGCTTTAAGCCAACTTTTTCACTCTCCTCTTTCACTTTCATCAAGAGGCTCTTTAGTTCTTCTTCACTTTCTGCCATAAGGGTGGTGTCTTCTGCATATCTGAGGTTATTGATATTTCTCATGGCAGTCTTGATTCCAGCTTATGTTTCATCCAGCCCAGCATTTCTCATAATGTAGTCTGCATACAAGTTAAATAAGCAGGGTGACAATATACAGCCTTGATGTACTCCTTTCCCGATTTGAAGCCAGTCTGTTGTTTCATATCCAGTTCTAACTGCGGCTTCCTGACCTGCATACAGATTTCTCAAGAGGCAGGTCAGGTGGTCCGGTAGTCCCATCTCGTTCAGAATTTTCCATGGTTTGTGGTGATCCACGCAGTCAAAGGCTTTGCCATAGTCAATAAAACAGAAGTAGATGTTTTTCTGGAACTCTCTTGCTTCTCCAATGATCCAACAGATGATGGCAATTTGATCTCTGGTTCCTCTGCCTTTTCTAAAACCAGCTTGAACATCTGGAAGTTCATGGTTCACATGTTGCTGAAGCCTGGCTTGGAGAACTTTGAGCATTACTTTACTAGCGGGTGAGGTGAGTGCAATTGTGCAATAGTTTGAGCATTCTTTGACATTGTCTTTCTTTGGGATTGAAATGAAAACTGACCTTTTCCAGTCCTGTGGCCACTGCTGAATTTTTCAAATTTGCTGGCATATTGAGTGCAGCACTTTCACAGCATCATCTTTTAAGATTTGAAATAGCTCAATTGGAATTCCATCACCTCCACTAGCTTTGTTCATAGTGATGCTTCCTAAGGCCCACTTGACTTCGCATTCCAGGATGTCTGACTCTAGGTGAGTGATCATACCATTGTGATTATCTGGGTTGTGAAGATCTTTTTGGTATAGTTTTCTGTGTATTCTTGCCACCTCTTCTTAATATCTTCTGCTTCTGTTAGGTCCATACCATTACTGTCCTTTATTGCGCCCATCTTTGCATGAAATGTTCCCTTGGTATCTCTAATTTTCTTGAAGAGATCTCTAGTCTTTCCCATTCTACTGTTTTCTTCTATTTCTTTGCATTGATCACTTTGCATTGAACACAATACTTTGGTAAAGCCAACTGATTTATCAATCAGTGATTTGCTGGCAGATGTGCCCTACAACATCACACGGGAGACATGCCTCCATCCTCAATACAGTCTATATCGGTACAAAGAGAATAGCTGCAGGACTTCCTTAAAAGCACCTTTATCTTTGATGCTAAGTGGTGTATGAAAGACTGACCTATCAGATATAATATAATATATTCAGTCAATAAATGTCAGACCAAAAATATTATAGATTAAAGAAAAAACAGATTTCAGTGGACCTTCTCCATCAATTCTACAGAAGCAAGTTATAAGTTAAAAAAAACTATACAATAAAGAAAAGAAAAATGTTCCTGTTCCCTAACCAATGTCCATGGACTATTTTCCATAGCAACTTAAATAAAAATTCCAATACAGGTACCTTTTGATACTATTGTTCCTTTCATCTGACACATCCCTCTATGCTATCTGGATAGAAAGAAGCTCATAATACAAAAAGGAAAGAGCATTTGTAGGTTGCAGATTCTCTTACAGCTGTCAGAGAAACATCAAGGCATGTTTTAAAGATTCTTTACAAATATAATTCTGCTGGATGGAAGGGGAGTTTGGGGGAGAATGGATACATCTACATGTATGGCTGAGTCCCTTTGCTCTCCACGAAACTATCATAATATTATTAATCAGCTACACTGTTGTTGTTTTTCAGTTGCCAAGTCGTGTCTGACTCTTCACAGCCCCATGGACTACAGCACACCAGGCTTCAGCTATACTCCAATATAAAATATTAATATACTCCAGCATATTTATCAGCTATACTCCAAAATAACATAAAAAGTTTAATAATATATATATTTCTGGAATAATCCTTTATTCTTTCAATAGAAAAATTCAAGTTTTAAGACTATGTTAAAAATGAGAAAGACTAGACTTTTACACTTATTAATACTTCATCAGTTGAGTTCAGTCTCTTAGTCATGTCCGACTCTGAGACCCCATGGACTGCAGCATGCCAGGCTTCCCTGTCCATCACCAACTCCAAGAACTTGCTCAAATTCATGTCCATCGAGTTGGTGATGCCATCCAACTATCTCATCCTCTGTCATCCCTTTCTCCTCCTGCCTTCAATCCTTCCCAGCATCAGGGGCTTTTCCAATGAGTCAGTTCTTCACATCAGGTGGCCAAAGTATTGGAGCTTCAGCTTCAGCATCAGTCCTTCCAATGAATATTCAGGACTGATTTCCTTTAGGATGGACTAGTTTAATATTCTTTCAGTCCAAGGGACTCTCAAGAGTCTTCTCCAAACCACAGTCAAAAGCACCAATTTTTCAGTACTCAGCTTTCTTTCTAGTCCAACTCTCACATCCATACCCGACCACTGGAAAAACCATACCTCTGACTAGACGGACCTTTGTCGGCAAGGTAATATCTCTGCTTTTTAGTATGCTGTCTAGGTTCGTACTACTACTTCATAGCACAGTTGTGTTTTACTAATTCTAGAATATCTCTTAGTGACCTCACCAAAGTAGGACAGGCACAAGAATAAGCATTTGAAAATAAAAAGTTAAACGGGCAGTACAGAGCATTCATCAGGGAGGGAACAACATATAAAACAAATTCACAGAAATGGAAAATTACTAGTTATGTTCCAAGAAATTGTTCCTGGAAACATGTTCCAGGTGAGCAAATTCCACTGCCAGTGTTGGCTCTGGAGTCCAACAGATCAGATTCTGAATTGCCCTTCTGCCTTGTATCAGGAAATTTACCACTCTTTGACTCAGTTTCTGTTTTGTAGAGTGGGAATAAGAATTCTTATAGCGTGGTGGCAAAGATGAAATAAATGAATATGAAGTCCTTAACAGTTCCTAGCAAATAGTAAGAGGTAAACAAATATAAGTGATTAAACTAATTATTATTATTAGTTGCTACAGTACACAGTTTATATAGAGAAACAAGAGAACATGTACTAGTAAGTGGTTGTGAGATATACCAAATACAGACTCAAAACCAGGCAAAGCAAGGTAACTGGGCAGAGGAAATCCAGAAGAAATGCCCCCAAAAGTAATTAAAATCGCCATGGGGACACAACTCTCTCTGAGTCCACCCATGTATCTATCCACATGTACTATAGTCTTTTTCCTCCTAATAAACACTTGTCTCACTACTCTCCATCTCCATGTGGAAACTCATCTCTACAAAATTGACAGGCCAGGGTCTTGATCCCTTGTGGTGTAGTGGCCAGGACTGAACACCCTCACTGCCTTAGCCTCACTTCAATCTCTGGCCAGGAGCTGAAATCCTGCCTCAAGGTGCTGCAGGATGAGGCCACTCGAGATCAGTTGGGTCCAATCGTGAACTATCATCTATAACGTATACCATCAAATCTACCGAAATGGTTACTGAAATCTCAAGGATATGTTAGAAGAATGCTCAGAAGACAAATTGTCTTAAGAAAAATCACTTGGGCCCATTATTAACTCATCATCATGTACCCTTAAAAACACTCTCTCCTCATTTGGAGATGTACCATCAGAGAGAGGCGAAGGAGACACTTTTATTATAGGAAAACCTGCTTTGGATTAGCACTTGGGGGAGGCACTGAACACTAGTAAATCTTTGCTTCATGCTCATTAAAGTGAAAAAGCCAAAAACTCTAGCTTGAGTCCATTTCTGATACGGCAGATAACAACCAAAATCACAAGCATTGTTAAAGCATTTCAACTAACATATAAAACAAAGGCAGTGAACTGCTCCTATGTCTCCTAAATAAAAATGACCTGTGGATTTCCTATGTAAAACTGTCATTTTGAAAGCTTTAATGTGGAAACTTTTCCTAAGGAATAAGGGATGCCATGCCCACTGGCTTGATTTGCAGTTATGTCTATTTTTGTTAATTGTGCATGGTTACTCATAATTCTTAGCAAATGTGTTTAATTTGGATGATGTCATTTTCAACTTTATATGAAGTTGTTCTTTGTATGTTTCTTCCTAGATCCCAGATTACAACTCTTCAAAGGCAGCACAACAATGCTTTGTGTTTCTCTATGTGCCAAAATCAGTCATAATAGAGTTGAAACGCATATGCCACAAGCACTGGGTTGAATAAATTGCAAAGAGTGAAATATTGTTCCCAGTCATTATTCTTTTTCTACAGGGTATTTTTCATACAAAGAATCTAAGAATTAATGAAATTAGACGAAAGATTTTGGCGTGTCAGACACAGTGAAATTACTTCCAGTTACTAGAGTCTCAGAAAGTCCGTACCAAGAGGGTGTTTCAGGAGATTCATGGGTAGAGGTTGTAGGAAATGAATCACTAAGGTCCCTCAAAACTCTGAGATTCTATGATTAAATATTCTACCAATCCTATTTCACAAATATATATTTTAATGGTTCCTAACAGATCCTATTTTACTCATTTTTGAAAGGTCATTTAATTTTTTTAAGTGAGTTAATTAGTGAGCAGTGTAGTCTTGAATGATTTTGGGTGGCAATACTACCCTATTACCCTACTCAAAGCTAAGGTGACACCAATTAAATTAAGGGTGACTGATAACTCTCCTTTATTACTACACCTGTATTCATATTTATATACTTTTCATTAATGCTCCTGGGGTCAGTTAAAAGATAAAGGGGAACTCAAATCGGCTCATTAATGAAATTTAAAAGTCGAGATTCCAGGCTCTGTATGCTAATTACTTTCTGCCACCACTAAGGCATTTTATACTGCAAAGATGAACACACAAGAAATGAAAGAGATTGTCTGGAAATGAACCTAGAAGAAAGAAAAAAAAAACTAACATGGAGAATAAACAAGATCAGCAATCCTGCCAATTCTTCTCTTGCCCCAGTGGTGCCTTTAACTTATTAATGTTGGCTGATGCTATTCTAGGCTGACCTGCTATTATAAAAGCTTCACTGTTTGGTAACCAAGGGGGAAAATATTCTTACAGCTGATAACCTGATTACGACTTTTGAAGACAAGGGACAAATCAGGTAATGATCTTTCTTCATGGAACTTCTGTACTTTGTCATCAGTCAAGGTTTCAGGACATCAGAATGTGACCTCTTCAGTGCTTGTGCTTCCTACATTGTGTAACACTGGCTGGTACAAGGAAAATGACAATAGAATCCTAATTGGCTCTCAATACAAGTAGAGTGATCACCATGCAAATCATTAATCCAGACTCATATTATTTATTCTAAATAAAAGAGCATTAACAACCTCTTTTATTTGAAAGTCCCTTTGTGTCATTTAAAAGTATGACCAGGTGTGACACTGAAGCATTTTTGTCAGAGTATAAACTCTTGCTACATTTGCAGCTTCTTCCTGACATTAGCATTTCAGTTGAATGGTGATCATTAAATCAATTTTAACATAATCACTGAGAGCATTCTTTGCAAGTTTTAAAAAGATGCTGTAGGGACTTCCCTGGTGGTCCAGTGGTTAAGAATCCACCTTCCAAAGCAGGGGACATGGGTTTGATCCCTGGTCAGGGAACTAAGGTTGCACATACCGTGGGGAACTAAGCGTGCGAGTCACAACTATTGAGTCTGTAAATAAACAAATAAAAGATGCAGTACACATAAATATTTCCCTTGCAATTCTGAAACCTAGTGAAAATACTACATTGATAATATTCTATTAAACACAGAAACTAGAGTTTTACTATTACTTCTTCATTCACACTGTGTGGAAGATGATCTTCCATAAGATTATTGCATTTTATCTGTTCTGCATATTGTTGAAGGGCCCTATGTCTCTTTAATCTTTCCTAAGAAAAGCGCATTTATTCCCTTGAAATCAGCACACATTATGTAACCTTCAAACCATACCTCTTCTGAGGAATCTTTCCTGATAACCTCCAAAACAAATTTTCTCCTCCTTATGTCACCATATTTTACTTTTTCTTTACAGTTCACAATTCTGGGCGGCATCATTCACTTGGACTCTGACCAGAACAGCAGCCCCTTGAGTTGTGTAGACACGATGCACATAAACACAGGTAGCAGACCTGAGGAGACTGACCTCATCACCCTCTCTATGATACTACCTGGGAGCCAGGGCATATCATTTAAAGCAATAAACATAACATTTTAGAAATATAAGCAAGTTTAAGAGCAAAATAGCAAATACTGAAATATCGATAATGCTACTGATTAAATCCAGTGGTGAGAAGGGAGAAAGCAGCAGAAAGTGAAAGTACCTAATTTTAACACTGAGCAAATAAGGAAGCAACAAATACCATGTAAGTTAATGGATGACCAATAATGCTACATAAAGCTATCATTTAAAAGGTAACCACCAAGCAATTATCCAAACCTAGCTAAAAGAAAAACTGGTCACAAACCAGTAAATTAGACCACATAGTGAGAAGCTTATGAAAACTTATAAATACATAAAATCTATCATAAGGCAAATGAAGAAACAATCATAACTATTATATCAATAGGTACAAAAATAATATATACCACATGTGATATATATACATATATGTATAAATATAAACAAATGTTATACACATACAAACAAATCATTAAAATATTGCTGAAGGACACACACTGAAGAATTTGTTCAGATTTCCGGAATAACTGTGTGACAAACGTGGCATACATGTCTCTCCCCAGTGAAACGGCCATTTAACTGGTAAAAATTACAAAATGCAAACATTTTAAATCACTGGAAATTGACCTAAAGGCATACTGTAAATCAATAAGCTTTTATTCAAGAAAACTCCTAAATGTCTATAAGAACACTGGGAGTCTAAGACATTTCAGCCGGAAATGGTTCCCATTCCTTCCCCAGCTACATGTTACAGAATGTCTCCTCTCTTTCTTGAGGCCGAGAGGATGGGAGCTCCTTTTTCACACCACTCCCAGCCAAAAGGTTATGATTTCACCCCAAGAGAGGTGGGCTGCCAGCATCTCTCACCTCAGTCACCAGCTCTTCAAGTAAAGAGGATTAATCCAATCATGAGGGAAAGAGGGAATATTTTCATTAATAGTGCAGATATATTAAAAAGTGAAATTGAATCCATTTCTTATTTTGCATACCAGAATAACAAAAATTTAAATACAAATAAACTCATAAAAGTAACATAAAATAATACAGAATTCCTTTACAACCTGAAAGTGAATACAGCCTTTGTTTCTGAAAATGCAAAATCCATAAAATACTAATAACTTACTACAAAAATAAAAAAATTTCCATTTGGCAAAAAGTAATAAGCAAAATTAAAAGGTATATGACAAATTGAGAGGAAACATCTGTAACCATAATATAGATAAATGGTTAATCTTTCTAATATATAGGAAGTTTTAGAAAACAATAAGGGAAAGATTAGCAACAATAAACAAAAGGATCCAAAGTATAAACAGATAATTCTCAGAAAAATTCAAATGACTCTGACAGATGTCAACTTCATTATAAAAAGAGAAATGCAAATTACATTACCCTGAAATACCATTTTTAACCTTTTAGATTGGCAAAAAAAAGTTTTATGACATATGCCAGCCATGGAGCTGTGGAGTATAAAGTTTTACCATGTGCCCCCATGGAAGGCAAATAGTATCTATCAAAGTTACAAACACATATAATTTTTGACAGAGCAATTCCACTTTGGGGTTTATACAACAGATATAAGTACTTGAATATGTGCAAAATAATGTATGTATAACTGTATTCACTGAAGCATTATCAGCAAAGGATTGGGAGATAACTTTACTATTTTTCAATAGGAGACTGGTCAAATAAATTACAGTATATCTTGTCAATGGATATACCTATGCAGTCATTATAGAATACCTATGCAGTCATTTTTAAAAACTGCATAAACTCTCCATACTGACTGAAATAGAATATTGTTTAGAGAAAAAGCAATGATTAGAACAGTGTGTTTAATACTATATTTTTTGTAAAAAGTGAGAACCTAAGTGTATATATTTGTTTTTGTTTGCATATACAAATAGAAACTCTGGAAGGACATACAAGGAACTAATAATAATAGTATCTTAATAATGTGGGCCACAGGAACTGGATGGGGACAAGTGTGAGATCAGGAGGAAAGCTTTTCAAAGTATTTTTTGTTGTTATTTAGTTGCTAAATTGTGTCCGACTCTTTTGTGAACCCATGGACTGTAGCCCACCAGGCTTCTCTGAACATGGGATTTTTCCAAGCAAGAATACTGGAGTATATCTTTCTGACCCAGGGATCGAACTACACCCCAGAAACAGATCTATCCCATCATTTGCATACTATTAATCAACACTTTTCTAGTGAAACTAGAAGATATTAAGCCTCTATCAATGTAATTTCTACTACTTAATCAACTTTGCTATGTGAGCTTCAGAGATTAAACACTTCCATGTGTTGCTCTTCAATGTATTTCATAATTCACACGAATTAGAAGTTTAAACGTAGGATAATAATATTTATATGGGCTTCCCTGGTGGCTCAGATGGTAAAGAATCTGCTTGCAATGCAGCAGACCCGGATTCAATCCCTGGGTCGGGAAGATCCCCTGGAGAAGGGAATGGCTACCCAGTCCAGTATTCTTGTCTGGAGAATTCCTGGACAGAGGAGCCTGGCAGACTACAGTCCATAGGTTTACAAAGAATAAGACAAAACTGAGTGACTAACACACACAATAATTTATATAATATAAAATTCAATTACTTAGTCTTTGAAATATGAGAATTTTGGACAGCCAAAAATTCTAGATAATTAAATCAGTCATCATTATACTGCCTATGAAGTCGCTCAGTCATGTCCGACTCTTTGCGACCCCACGGACTGTAGCCTACCAGGCTCCTCAGTTCATGGAATTTTCCAGGCAAGAGTACTGGAGTGGGTTGCCATACATAAATATTATATATTTATATCAAAAATGTAATCTATCATATATCATATTATATGTAATCTATGTATATAACTGAATATATAATTTATTCTAGTCTAATATATAATCTATTATATAGATACATAGTAGACATGGTATAAATTTATGCATAATAGATATAAAAAGGCCTATTAAAATATGTGGGTTTATTTACAGTTTAGCTCTTTCACCTATTTCTTATTTTTCTCTCCCTGCCATTACTACTGGTGCCCCTATTTTCTCCCTATTTCTTCAGAGCACTTTTTCTCCCTCTTTCTAATTCTCTCATTTTATATCTATTATGATCATAGAAATCACACATTAAAGGTTCTTTAAAGAAATTGTAATGTTAAGATTAGGCTCTGAAATAAGAGCTAAAGGAATCACTTGAAGCCATGGGCATGGGATTTTTAATGGAGGCACTTAGAGACATCTATGTTGGCTGTGTACAGAACTTTGTTGCTTATTGCTTTGGGCTACCTCTATTAGAAGACTGTGTCACTATATGAGTTGGGGCAAGATTAGGCATCACTATAGGGCTTCCCTGGTGGCTCAGATGGTAAAGAAACTGCCTGCAATGCGGGTGACTTGGGTTTGACTGCTGGGTGGGGAAGATCCGCTGGAAAAGGGAATGACTGCTGTCTCTTAACCAGAGAATTCCATGGACAGATGAGCCTGTTGGGCTACAGTCCATGGGGTCACAAAGAGTTGGACACTACTGAGTCACTAATGCTTTCACTTTCAGGTATCACTATAAGAAATGCCTACCCCATTCTATTTATGCCTTGCTTTCTTATTTAAAAAATTTATTAAAATGCATACAAAATTCATAAGATAAAAAGTTGCTTTAAAGTAAAGAAAAAATGATGTGTAGTATAAAGCAAGGGAAAGAAAAGACAGGCAGGGGAAAGACTCATCACAGTGCCAACCAGTTCCCACATTTTCCAAAGATGAGTAACAGATCCTGTTTTATGCTTTGTAGTCAATCCAAAGAAGGTAACAAAATTCATACCGTCTACTTAGTGTAAATAAAACAACTGCTTCGACAGAGCACAGATTTTGTGAATAGTGAGTCCCAAAAGCAATTTTTCCTTAGATTCTCATCAAGAAGCCACTGTGAAGCATAAAAATAGCATCTTCAACCACTTTATAAGAGATGCAAAGATGAATATCACTGGACTGTTTTTATAAAATTCTACAACATAAGTTAACAGCATAACTCAATGGAAAAAACTCCATGGGGAAAAGAAAATGTTTCGGCTCATTGAAAACACATAAAATGACTCATTACGAAACAAAACAACAGTTGACTCCCTGTGGCTGCTCCTGGTGGCCCAATGGCAGTGTTTTTGACAGCGGCAGGTACACATGTGGTAATATGACAGCGTGAGTCTACTTAACTCCTCCCATCACTGATGGGTACTGGACAGGCCCTCCAAGTCCTAACAGTCTGTCCCAGTGTCCCAGCACATCAGATAAATCTTGATTTAAGCCCAGGAAACACAGTGGTGAACTTCATTGTTATTCCAGATATCCACTTAAAATATGGTTGCTCACTATGGGCTTTAGAACAAGAAAAGTAGAGACAAATAAATCAAAAGGAGCGAAAGACTCATTGGAGACATTACTGATGGTGGTTAGTAAACAATGCATGAAGCAAACTGGATGAACTACTAGCTTATGTTTAAAGGCACATCCAACATAAAAAGGAGAAAATGAAAGAAACTTCAACAAATGGATACAGAACTACACTTTTTGGCCTGTGAAAGCAAGCCAAAATGGTAACCCTGACTGCTTTACTTTACTTTCTATATAAACAAGCAGCATTAGCATTTCCCGAGAGCAAGGGGTAAAAAATTGTTTATAATGAGGTAAGATTTGGAATTAAAAACACAAACAGCAGTGCGCTTGAACAAAGCTAGATTATCTAGTGCAAACAATGGGTCAATTGTCTGTGGAGTGAAAAGATAACCAAATTCCCAATGCCTGGGGGCCTAAAAGGATAGCTGTTACACTGAAAGTTTTTATGCATCAATTTTCTTACCTCTTAGAGAAGGGAAGAGTTAAACCTTGACATCAAAAGCACTGCACACACCAAAGCCTAAAAGTAACTTAGCGCTCAAATGAAGTAGGTTTGAACCTCTTGGAAAGATGTATGACTGTCAACTATTATACTAATCTTTAACTTTATGCTCAAAAAGTGGACATTAAAGATTCATTGAACTTAGCAGTTCTAAGAAAGAGTGCCAGAAATACAGTTCTTAAAATGCAAACCCTAAAATACAGACTATATCTGAGTAAGTCACTTTGTTCAGCACCAAAACCATGCCAATAAAAGTAAAGCATTTAAATACATCTTTTTAATCAGAAGATGCGAAGGGATCAGCAGTCTTGATTGGAAGAAACAGATACCATATATATATACAGAGAGAGGCAGCTTTTCTAACAAAACTTCAGGAAAATCATGGGTAAAGCTAGGCCTCAAGCTAGGACCAGAGCCTGAAAAGGGGCCAAGGCTCCCTATCCTTAGGCCTTTCATTGCCACTTTCTTGGTGTGTTGGTTTTTTTCCCTCCAACCTGAGACCCACTTCTTCCCCACAGCAGGAAACACAAAGCCAGTGACTCTCTGCTAGCATCTTTGTGTGCTGAGATAAAGGTTTCCCTTCATTTACTTTATTCTGTGATAGGTCCAACTGAACCATCCTGCTTACTCTCAGGCAAATCTTGTAGCCAGTGTAGTTTCTGTCATTGGCCTGGTTTGGGTCATTAGCCTACCCTTAAAGCGAGGGGCAGAGATTTATGATTGGAGTTAGGAAAGAGAAGAAGTTCCTATAAAAGAAAGAAGAATACACTGGACCACAGAGAGGGAGAAGGAATGAGTCAAATAAACAACTCCTAGGAAACGTAGCTCATTTTGCTCTACTGAGCATTTAGGACACTTCAGGCCATGTCTAAGTTGCTTACAGCATAGAGAATTGTTTCAGAACACTAGAGCCATTATCTCACTAAGGTCTCAGTAATCTTTACATTTACCCTGCAATAGCCCAGCATGAATAAAAGCTGATTTCAAAGTCCCATAATTGACAGCATGAGTGACACCAATGTATACTTATGTTAATAGAAGCCAATATCCCATCCATAAGGAACAATCAAAATTATAAAACTAATTCAAAGAAGCACAGTTGTATTAAGAGAGCTTGGCAATAGATCACCATGCGGCTCAACAGAACCCCTTGAGAGCCTCAAGTGTGAAGAGGCAAGAATGACTTTTATCTAGATGGAAAAAGAATCTAAAAACGATTGGATATATGTAAATGCATAACAGATCCACTTTGCTGTACACCCAAAACTATCACAACATTGTAAATAAACTATACCTCAATAAAAAAAATTCTTTTAAAGAATGGCTTTTATGTAAGATGCTATTGTATAGAATTGGGTGTTTCTAAGGTACGTTAAAATAAACCTCTTCTAGCAATAAGTTGAGCTGGATATTCTGAAAAGTCCTTACTGTAAAACACATAGAGAATAGAATAGCAAATAAAATATAGCAAATATCCATTTAAATACACAGTTGTATGTCCAAGACATTGAGAGAAATAAGGAGGGGAGGGGGGCATGTTGAGGGGAAATAACACCACAAAGCAGAAAACCTGAATGGTCAAAGTGAACAAAAATTATGACTGCCCTGGGAACATTTGCCAATCCCAAGAATCTAGAAACTTGGATCTCAAAGCTGTGCAAGGGACAGAAGGCAAGGCTTTGAGCCTCCACAAGGTAAAGAATTGGATAAATTCAGAACTCATGAATCAGGAAATAAAAGCCTCTAACAAAAGAAAAGAAATGGAAGGAGAACTTGTCCATCTCTGAGTCTCAGTCCTGGAAAGGGAAAAAAAAACTCCCCTTGAGGATGAAAAAACCACAGCCCTACCCTGAAACTGGTTTGGACTTTGAGTTTATGCTTCAGCAGGGTCTAAGGAAACCTAAGCCAAGAAAGAAATGTAAAGAAATCCCAGGTAGGGAATGTTTTGAAACACCAGGCTGAAACAAATATAAAACTTGTCTTGAGTGACCCACTCACAATTGGGGCCCACAAACTTCCCACCAATAATGAATGGCTGAATAAGCACCCACAAATCAAAACTGCAAAATGCCTAAATTAGGTGGTGGTTCTGCTGACTCTGGCTCATATTAGCTTATTTCCTTATGTAGAAGTAGAAGGGGCTCAAGAATTTTTTAAACTCCATCAATTCAATAGATATCAGAAAAGGAGTAGGGGAAAGAAGCATAAAAAATTTGAGGCAAAAAAGCACCTAAATAAGAGAGTATAATAAATCTAAATATCAGTAATCATCATAAAGTTAAATGCCTTAAAGTGGCCATTCAAACACAAATAATGAAACTAGACTCAAAAACTGAATCTACTTGTGCAGTTTAGAAAATCCCCCCTAAAACCTTGGGAAATATACACAAAGAACTCTTAAAACTCAACAATAAAAAAAATAAACAGCCCAATTAAAAAAATGCACCAAAGACCTTAACAAACTCCTCACCAAAGAAGATACCTACATGGCAAATAAACATATGAAAAGATGTTCCACATCATGAGTCATCAGGGAAATGCAAATTAAAACAGCTGAGATACCGCTACACACTATTAGAATGGCCAAAACCCAGAACACTGACATCAAACACTGATGAGACTGTGAAGCAACAGACACTCTCATTCATTGCTGGTGGAAATGCAAAATGGCACAGCCACTTTGGAAGACAGTTTGGCAGTTTCTTACAAAACTAAACATCCTCTTACCATGTGATCTGGCAATTGTGATCCTTGGTATTTACCCAAAGGCACTGAAAACTTATGTCCACACAAAAATCTGCATGTGGATGTTTATAACACTTTTAGTTACAACTGCCAAAGTTCGGAAGAAACCAAAATGCTCTTCACTAGGTAATGGACATCCATACAATGGAATATTATTCAGCCAAAATGAAGTGAGCTACCAAGCCAAGAAAAGAATGGAAGAAACTTAAGCAATTATTACTAAGTAAAAGAAGTCAATCTAAGAAGGCTACATACTGAACAGTTCACACTTTACGACATTCTGAAAAAAGGCAAAATTATGAAGACAATTTTGAAAAACCAAGTTTGTGGAGAGAGGGGGGTGGAAGAAATAAATAGAGCACAGAGGATTTTTACGGCAGTGAAAATACTCTGTACGATATTATAATAATGGATATCCATCATTATGCTTTCGTCCAAACTGGTAGAATGCACAACACTAAGAGTGAACCCTAAGGTAAACTACGAACTTTGAGTGATTATGATGTGTCCATGTAGGTTCATCCTTTGTAAGAAATGTACCATTCTGGTGGGTGACATTGATAATGGGCCAGGCTATGCATGCATGGGAACATGGAGTAGACATCAGTATAGAGCACAAGTGTCGTGGTGTATTTCCTATTGATGATGGATCCAGACCACTAAAATAATCAGCCCTTTAATGCTCCCTCCTGATGATTCACAGCCTCAAAAATAGTTCAGATCTTATCAAAATATCACGTACACAAGAAGCATTCAATGTACACTTTAATAAAAATAGAGCGCATTTGAGGAGAACTACATCAGTAACGCATCTTCTCAGGTGGCACAGTGGTATGAATCTGCCTGCAATGCAGGAGATACAGAAGACGCAGGTTCGATCCCTAGGTCAGGAAGATCCCCTGGAGGAGGAAATGGCAACCCACTCCAGCATTCTCAGCTGGAGAATACCATGGACAGAGGAGTCTGGAAGGCTGCAGTCCATGGGGTTGCAAAGTGTTGGACACAACTGAGCAACTGAACACACACACAGCAGTACTAACTGAAGTTCAAACTCTATTCTATTTCACACTTCAAGGTTTCCATCTTCCACTACTACCATTTCTACTACATCCCTGCCTTTTGCTCCTTGTTTCTCTGATCTAGTTACTTCCATCCTCTCTTCCATCCCTTTCCTCAAAGGGATAAGAATGGGTGGAAAATCACAGAGGACAGGTAAGATCCAAAAAGGGGTTCAAGAAGACCTTTTGATTCACCCCACACAAGGCCAGACCTAAGTGCTGATTTTCTGTCTTCCGTTTTCTCAGTTTCTTTCACCTTTGCTCCTATCTAGGCATCACCTGCTCTGAATTGAAGCACTGCTTCTAACATCCTCTAACACAAAGAAATAACCAAAGCCCTGAAAGTCTAGAGATCAGGGATAGGTATTTGAATCATTTGACTTTAAACCAATTCTTCAAAAAATCCATTAATTTCAACATGGTATCTATACGCACACAGAAAACTTCATCTACACACCACCACAAAAGCAGTAGCAGCCCTTGCCATGAATCTTGAGAATCCCCTCACTTTTGCTGAGATGCAGAAGATGGCCAGGCCTGCCTCATCAGGAAGGACATTATGTTATATGAGAATCATAGTGGTTGGGGCTGAGAGTGTTCTGGTACATAAGGGATGAAAGTGAGGATATTTCTTATTTACAGATGTATATCCTTTATTCTCCAAATTCTGAGTTCAAACACCTCTTGGTTCATATCTTTTAGCAAAATCTCACTGCATAACTGATGGAGTTGCCCATTGCATTAATAAAGTCATAATTCCATTGACTTGAAACTGATTAAATATGTACTATGTAAAGAAAAACTAAAGGAAACATGCTTCAGCAAAAAATTTGTCATGTCTGCAGTGTATGAAGATGGTTTGATTTCAGACATAATGTATTTAAAGAATCATGTCTGTAAAGCAGTGCTACATCTACACAGCTCATATTTACATTTATTTCCTGAACTTGATTTGCTACTTTTTTTTCCTTTGTGCTGCTCATTATAGAATTAATATTTATATCATCATTAGAGAATTATAGTTCATTCACCAAATCAAAACTGCAGTCTAATTCCGTCACATTTCAAAGTTAGGACATGTTAAGGGGCCCTTTTGAAGGTCATTAAGCATCACAGAAAGAGTCATGATATACATTTCCTTGCATACCAAGGATGCAAGAATCACAAAAGTCTGATCGACTCTGGCTGTATTGTGAGGAGACTGTTTTGGTCAGTTCAGTTCAGTTCAGTCATTCACTTGTGTCTGACTCTTTGTGACCCCACGGACTGCAGCATGCCAGGCCTCCCTGACCATCACCAACTCCTGGAATTTACTCAAATTCACGTCCATTGAGTCGGTGCTGCCATCCAACCATCTCATCCTCTGTCGTCCTCAACCACAGGTTATTAGCACTGAGGTGCTAGGTGACCAGTTGCACAGAGCTTCACTTAAGTTACTGAATAAAAACTGACTTGGGATCTTCAGTATAACGGTAGTTGGAGGTGACTAAAGGAATAAGTGCTAAAGAAATAAGGACTGATTCCCAGGGTAAGTCTACAAAGAGCAAAGTAGTGAATGTATTTTCAATCACAATTTCTACAACAGATCAACTGTAATTCTTAACAGCTAACCCAGTCCTGAAGTGAATGTCGAGTAAGAGTAGCTATATCTTTATTCCAAACCACCTGAATTTACTGAATTTTATTAATACACTATTTTACTATATCAAATAAATTCTACTCCTTGATTCCTTAAAACAACTTCTGCAACACTTTGTAGATAAAATTATAAATTTGCATAGTTACTTCATTTGAAGTTATTAAACTGCTAAGACTGCAAAACTGATTAAACTAATTTTCATTGAACTCTAATCATTCAAGGAAAAAATGCCTTTCCCCTCAAAAAAATACCAATTTCCTAGAAATGCATTTCATGGCTTTATTTCCTTTGCTAATTGATCCTGGTCATTTAATTCAATAATTTTTATAAAGTTAAAATTATAAAGCTTTAATTGACTTTTGCTTCACTTCCAATTATGTCTAATTTGTTTCTATTAAGTCTCATTAAATCCAATTATGGTTGGACTAATCATAATTACTCCCAATAGTTCATTTACTCTAAAATAAGGACTCTTTCCTCTCTTACTTTCAAGTAATTTTTCACCAGAGTTAGGTAGCATCTCTTAATCATATTAATACAAATGGCTTCCTATGTGCATCAATAGGTTTACATTTAGCACTTAGGCAATCCTCAGTAAAGCTGGCAAGATCTTTGATATGGTACAGTAGTTACATAGGGAGCTTCCCAGTAGCCATCACTAATATCAGTTGTAATGGGTAGACAATCAGTTGGTTTCACACGTCATTACCTTAGTTATGAACCCGCATCAGTTATAGAAACTTGCAAAAAATACAGAATTTGAACTCTATGGCTGATTCATATCAATGTATGACAAAACCCACTGAAATGTTGTGAAGTAATTAGCGTCCAACTAATAAAAAATAAATTAAAAAAAAAAGTGAATGGCAATGAGAATAATGTTCACAGACAATTTGGAAGAGGGGTACTTTCTCAGAAATGATGGAGTTCTAGAGCTAGATCATTTTGTATTTTGCTTTTTAAACATCTATTTCCATCCTGATTAATTGTTGTAAAAGCCCACCAAGGAACACATATAACAAAAAAATTTTTAAAGATAATCTGGTCTTTCATTAAAGACTATATGAAAGACTCATTACTAACTTTTCCTAGAAGAAGGAAAGAGCAATAAGTTACTTTTTATGATGAAAAACAGAGAAAGAAGAAATGAAACAATATATATTTCAAGTGAAGAAAATAGAAATTTTTTTGTCTCTTCCTGATTTTCTATCCTGATATCAGAAAATATGGGAAAAGACAAAGTACATTTTTCAAGACAGGACTTGAAACAAATGATTGTTAAAAATTATTTTGCAGAGCTAACAAAAGTCTGACTTGTTTCTTCCACTTAAAGAACCTACAATACTTTATGATTCTATTTATAAGAATTATTGAAATAAAATTATAGACATGAACAAAATAGTGACTAACAAGGGTAAGAACTACAGGGGAAAAGGGTTGAGGTGTGACTGCCAAGAGATATATAAGGAAGCATTGTGATGAAAACTTTTTTAAAAATTTATTAATATTCATTTTTTAAATTTTTGGCTATGCTGAGTTTTCATTGCTACACGTGGGCTCTTCTCTAGCTGTGCTGAGCTGGGGCTGCTCACTAGTTCTGGTTCACGGGCTTCTCATTACCGTGGCTTCTCTTGTTGCCAAGCATGGGCTCAAGGCACATGGGCTTAATTGCTCCACAGCATGTGGGATCCTCCTGGATCAGGAATCGAATCTGCGCCCCATGCATTGCCAGATGGATTCTTAACCGCTGGACCACCAGGGAAGCCCTGTGGCACAGTTCTTTATCTTGGTTGTGGTAGCACTGATGACACAAATCTACACATGTGATAAAACTGTATATGTAAACCATCCTGGGTTTTGATATTGTACTATAGAGATGCAAGATGTCACCACTGGGAGAAAATGAGTCAAGAGTACACACGAGGTCCCTGTGCATTTTTTGTAAGTTTCTGTGAATTTATATTTCAAAGTAACTTTTAAAACATAAGGCCTAAAATCCATCACTCTCAGAAAGAAAAAAAAGTGAGGGCTAACAGATCTGTTCAATAATGTCAGATATGCAGTCGTCCCTAAGACAGCCATTTTCTGTCTGTTCACAATGAAGCTGTCATTTAGCTCCTTCTATTGTGCTCTAAAGGACTAGAGCACTTTTTATAACATTTATTTGTTATTGACTTCGCACTGAACCCAAAATGCAAGGTGATAGAATAAATAAATAAATAAACTGTGAAATAAAAATTATATCCCTGCCTCTGGTTCCTGACACAGAACTCCTAAATATCCCTTTAATTTCCTTAGTGATGAGAATGCTAGGAACATCTTTTGCTCTAATACTTGGTCTTTGACTACATCCATCTCACAGTGTCCCTAAACCCCTGAGATTTCCTGGTAGCTCTGTCTTCTGTCCTAATGAGGTGAGTCTTGGTAGACTCCTGGATGGGGCTGGTCATGGGAAAGGCCAAGCCAGGATTAGAGACTTGGACTTTTCAGCCCCATCTCCCATTTTCCAGAGAGGGAAAAAGAGGTGGAAACAGAGTTAATAACTGACCGTGCCTTTGTGATGAAGCCGATATAAGGTCCTAATACAACACAGTTTGGTCCACAATACAACCTGGATAACTTCCAGGTTGGTGTATACTTCTCCATATCAGGAGGGTGATGCAGCCCAACTCCATGGGGACAGACCCTCCTGTGCTCAGGACCTCCCAGACCCTGCCCTACATCTCTCCTTAATCTAGCTGTTTATCTGCATCCTTTACTAGAAAATAAACAGATGAACACAAGTATTTCTCTGAGTTCTGTAAGCCATTCTAGCAGGAACCCCCAACTTACAGCTGATCAGTCAGAAACACAGACAACAACATGGGCTTGCAACTGGCGTCTGAAGGAGTGGGCACAGTCCTGTCGGACTGGGACACTCATCTGTGGGAGATGACACTTTCTCCAGGTAACTAATGTCATAACTGAGTTACACTGTGGGGCAACCTCCTGGTGTCACAGAATTTCTTGGTGTGGGAGGAAAAAAAAACATACATACACAACTGGTGTCAAAAGTGTTATGAGTGTGATAGTAACAGAAAAACACAAGGAAAAGTGATGTAGGTTTTCTCTCCAAAAGCAGTTAGTATTTTTATTTGTAAAGAGACATAATGATAAAAAATTAAACATTTGGGGTAAAGGATAGGATATCGATAAGGTTGCGGTGGCAAAATACATAGCAAAGAAGACAAAATAAAGGAATTGGAAATAAAATGGTCCACTACTGTGAGAAATCCTGGGGCAGAGAAGTAGAAGAGCTGAGATTGAACTGTGTTCCTGCCTTAAACCTACTGAATAAACTGAGGTAACTCCTTTTCCCTGAGTCTCAGTTTTCTTTTCTACCAAATAGAATGAAAATCTCCAAGGCCCCCAAATACTGGCATTCTTTGGCTTTATATGGAGGCTTACTGTATCTCTAATTTCAATTTTAATAATGCTGACGTGCTACACTGCAAGCGGTATGTCTAAACACCCACACTGGTCCTGATAAATAATTAAATCTAGCATTTGGCAGCTGGAGGCCATTGCACTCTGTTAAGTATTCTTGAAACTCATTCTATCAGTGTATCAAGATAAAATGCCAACAACTTAATAGATGTAAAGCCTATTAGCAACTGTGACTGCTGTGTTATCTCAGAAGACTTTGTGAGGATAATGCTAAAAAGCAGCTCTTGTTGAAAATTAGCTTAATTTCCCCCCCCCTCAAGATGCATCAGAATGATTAACCATTCCATTTGCAGAAATTCGCTGCTCTCAAATATCCAAATACCTTCCTAAAATTTGCAGTTTCTAGACTGACATTATTTCAGTTCTTTACACAAGTATTCATTGCATCCTCATTTGGTTACACTTCTCAGGTGATTCAGATGGTTAAGAAACTGCCTGCAATGCCGGAGACCCAGGTTTGATCCCTGTGTCAGGAAGATTGCCTGGAGAAGGAAGCGGCAGCCTACTGCACTATCTTGCTTGGAGAATGCCATGGATATTGGAGCCTGGTGGGCAACAGTCCACAGGATTGCAAAGAGTCTGACACAGCTGAGTGACTAAGCGTGCACACACACACACACACACACATATGAATAAAAGCAGCCGTGCAACTCATCACAACATCCTTATACACTTGTTTATGCTTGTGATCATAATAACATCAAGCTTAAATTCCTATCAAAAAATCCATGTAGAACATGTGGCTAAATATCCAGGATGCTCATAAATAGTCAAAAGATAAAAGGCGGTGCAAGCAATCTCTGACAGTGCTGAGAAAAGACATCAAGTTGAGCATTATCAAGTTAATAAAAAAAAAATTCTTAACCAGCTGCTGAACATTAAAGTTATAATGTTGTCTGCCACCGAGATATAAGCCTATCCAAAAACAGAGGTAATATACATAGGAACATCTCTGGTAAACTCTAGCTGACCTCCGCATGAGGGAAAACAGGGAAGGAGGGTAGTGAGATATTAGCTCTCTCGATGTAAGGCTTGACTCACCAGGAGGCGAAGGAACAGGATTATTGCCCCATATGCCTCTTTTCCATCTGTTTTGATCACCCAGGCAGGCCTATCCTGAAACAAATGAAAGTAGTAACATCCAGTTTTCTTGGCTGCATTTTTCATAGTCTTACACAGAGAAACACCGAGTCAGTGCCACACACCGCACTCCTAACCCCAGGATTTTGCATTCTTGGGCTATTGGTCACAAGATGCACAAGGCACTGCAAATTCTTCCATATAACCAGAAATACTGCACAAAAGACACATTCCACATATGGCTGGTCAGAGCAAAACAATGATTCTGGGGCATCGGAAATTCCACTTGACAATTGTCCTAACTTCTTTGTGGGCTACCAGTTGAATAGAACACAGTTAGGCCAATCCATAGAGTTGCCACTTAGGAGAGGGCCTGACATTAAAAGTTCTCCACTGGGACTTGCCTGCTGGTCGGGTGGTTGAGAATCCACCTGTCAATGCCGGGGACAAGGGTTCTATTCCTGGTCCAGGAAGATCCCACATGTCGTGGAGCAGCTAAGCCTGTGCACCCCAACTCTGAGCCCGCACCCTAGAGCCCACGAGCCGCAACTACTGGGCTGACATGCCTAGAGCCCGTGCTCCACAAGAGAAGTCACCGCAATGAGACGCTCACATACCACAGTGAAGACTAGCCCGCAATCACGGCAACTAGAGAAAGCCCACATGCAGCAACAAAGACACAGCATAGACAAAAATAAAATAAACTTCTGCACAAACAGGAACAAGATGAACCAGAGGGATTCTCTTTTTAACGATATAAATTGGTAACCTATAGAAATCAGGTACTTGGCAATAGAAACGAAAATGGAAAAGTTACGAGATAGACACTTCGAAGGACCAAAAGTGAGCCACAGTTAAGGCAGGAGTTCAGAGTAACTACTCGCCCCTTCCCAGCCCCAAGTCTAGGGACTGAGCTAGAGTATAGGAATATCATGGAGACGATTCATATGTCACATCAAAGGGATGATATTTTTAACTGCCAAGTTGAAAGGGAGCTATATTCCTAGTACCAGACTCTCCAAAACTCTATCAGGACCAGACAGGATTGGTTTGGATATTTTTGCCCACCAAAAAAGGATGTAATAAGGGACAAAAAGAGTTCAAAAGAGACTATTCAGAAAACCTGAGACTAGCCCTCTTATGCTTCCTTCAATCTGAGTGATTATAAGAAAGGTAGGAAGTGTAAGGCCACCACGCTCAAAAAGTCTATGAAATTTGGATATGACAGTCTCAAAGAGTAAAGACTGGTGTGTCAGAGATTCTCAGGCCATTCGTGGGCCCAGAATAACCACAGAAGACAGCAAGATCACAGGCGGCCAAATAATCTCCCTCATCAAAGGGTTTCAAGTAAGGTGATTGGACTTTCATGGAGAATCTACAAATAGAACTGCCTATTGGTGGGAGCAACAGAGCTATACCTTCTATAAGGCTATGAAAGCGGTACCTGCTTTCCACTACAGACCACTGATTTCCTGAAAAAAGACCAAGTCTCAGCTGCCTATACCTGCATTTCCAGGGACAAGACCATGAGTAGACAACGGCCCAGAGCCACCAGCAAAGACACTGCTGGTGTCTGCTCAGCAACCCTTTTGAGTCAGGATGGTCTCACCCGTATTAGTACATAGCCCTCTTTCCTTGCTGCCTGCTCTTCCTAGACATGAAAAAAAAATGTATTCAAGCAGCTTGGGGATAGCTTGCAAGAAATAAAAAGGAAGCTGAGAGGAAGAAAGCTTCCTCTGTGAGCTTAGAACTGTGAGCAGTGATTGCAGTATCTATACCTGGTTTAAACTTTTAAAAATATTGCCACAATAATGTGTATATATATATATGGACGGATGGATTCATATATTACCACAGTAACTCAAGGTGACTAAAATGGGATAGTCACTCATTTTATCTAGGGATAGTCACTCCCTAGATATGATCTAGGGACACTAGGAGTTCAAAATTTGAAAAAAGACTAGAGTGAGATTCCCTTTCATTAGTCTTCAGAGAAATATAAGAAAACATTGGGATACTATTATACATCTACCAAAATAACAAAAACTTAGAGAAAGTATCAAGTGTTTACAAGGATGTGGAGTAACTAGAACACTCATATACATCTGGTGAAAATCAAATTAGCACAAACCATTTTGTAATGCAGTACTATTGGTTCATATGAAAACTGAATCTTTTCATATCTTATGGTGCAGCAATTTCCATTCTAAGGACAGACTCAACAAAAATGAATACATGCTTATACATTTGTACATCAAAAGTCATGTACCTGAGTGTTAATAGCAGCATTATTTTTAAAAAGTAAAAAATGGAAGGAATTGAAATGTCCATCAATCCAATAAAGAGATAACTGTGTGGGAATATTTGCACAACAGCAATAAATATAAAGAACTATTTCTATAAGCAACAAAATGTATTAAATCTCACAAATATAATGGAGAACAAAAGAATCTAGCCACAAATAAAATGCACGGTAGAATTTCAATTATTTGAAATTCTACCGTGTATGGAATCAGGAGAGTAGTTTCTTTGAGGTAGATGCTAAGAGCAGTAACCAGGAAGGTCTTCAAAGGGCTTTTATAGTTCGGGTAATGCTTTATGTTTTGATTTGGATTGAACTTATATGGAAGTGAAAGTCTCTCAGTTGTTTCCGACTCTTTGCAACTACATGGACTATACAGACCATGGAATTCTCCAGGCCAGAACACTGGAGTGGGTAGCCTTTCCCTTCTCCAGGGAAATCTTCCCAAGGGATTTTCCCAACCCAGGGATCAAACCCAAGTCTCCCACATTGCAGGCAGTTTCTTTACCAGCTGAGCCACCAGGGAATCCCTTGTATTTATATGGCCATGTTCAATTTGTGATGATTCATCCATCTATATACATTTGACATGTTCACTTTTATGCATGCATACTATACTTTGGTAAAAAGCTTATTTGAAAAGATAAACACATCCTCTCCCAAAAAGGCACATTCTCTCACTTTAATTCAGTGATAAGAAAAAAATCCTAAAGCAACCAGAGGAAAAACCATATTATACACAAATGAACCTAGAGTTAACATTATTGACATCTTATCAGAAATAGCAAAAACCACAGAAATGAGACAAAAATACATAATAAAAGGCACCCAAATTAGAGGGAAAGAAGTGAAACTTTCATTATTTGCAGATGACATAATACCACACATAGAAAATGCCTTTACAATCACTTACACAATCACATTTACAATCACATCATAAAGAATAAAATACCTAGGAGATGATACCTAACAGGTAAAACTTAACCAAGGAGGTGAAAGACCAGTGCTCTGAAAACTATTAGACATTGATGAAAGAAATTAACAAAACAACACAAATAAATGGAAAGACATTCCTTGTTCACAGACTGGAAGAATTAAAGTTGTTAAAATGATCACACTACCTAAGACATGGTCACATGGGTGCCACCGCCATCCCTTCCCATTTCCTTCTAGAAGAAATATCATATCTTTCTGGACACAAAGAGGGACTAAAGCACTTTTCTCCAATGTCTATGATGTGCTGTGTGACCTTAGGGTAGTTACGACTCTTTCTATGCCTTAGTTCTTTATCTTTAAATTAAAGCACTGGAATATATGATCTGAAGGAATCGTCCCACCTGAAAAAATTCTATTTTAACTTTCCTTCAGTTATCAATCTACTACATAGATTTATTGTTGCTGTTTAATATCTCCTCAATTAATAAAGTCTTTTCAAACTGCTCAGCTGGTAAAGAATCCATCTGCTATGCAGGAGACCCCTGTTCGATTCCTGGGTTGGGAAAATCGACTGGAGAAGGGGTAGGCTACCCACTCCAGTATTTTTGGGCTTCCCTGGTGGCTCAGTTGGTAAAGAATCTGCCTGGAACGTGGAAGACCTGAGTTGGATCCCTAGGTTGGGAGGATCCCCTGGAGAAGGGAAAGTTTTCCCACCCCAAGTACTCTGGCCCAGAGAATTCCATGGACTGTGGTCACAAAGAGTCGGACATGACTAACTTTCACTTTCACTTTTTCAAAATGCTGGTAGGGTGTCAGTGAGTTTGACAAATGTGTGCATATCATTGTCACTGATTTTAAGTTTACTCCCCATTGTGAGGTTCTACAAACATAATGGTCTCTAAGTGTAGCCCCTGTTTCATACATTCAGGTTTTTTTTTTTTCACCTATTAGTCTGAAAGCTACTTGAATATAGAGCTGTGTCCAAACATCTTTACTGTCCTCTATAATACTTTGAAAGTCCTATCTGCCAGGAGGGGCTTAATATTATTAAATTGAATAGGATTGAAAGTAACTTTCTAAAAACATGCAACAAATTGATGTCTTTTTTAAAAGAGTAAGAATAATAAGTCTACCAAGCTCACTTCACCATTCAATTTCACATTCTATTCAACAGATTTATTGAACACTTTCAGTTACTAGGTATCAAAAAGTGTCTACTGCACTGCTAGTTTTTACTGTAAAAGGTGTAAAAGATACATGACAAGTGTAGCATTAGAATTATGTCTCGATATTTTGAATGTTTTGGATTAAGTAAAAAGAAGACTACATATAGCAATGATATTTGATGGGAAAACTAAAAAGGAAATAATTATTCTGACCATAATTACTTTGAGGATTCAAGCAGTGTGCAGGTCATAGTTCTTCTCAGCAAGATAAAAGAGAGAAGGTTGAAGACACTTTTCTGATGATTTATGAACTGTTGGAGGTCAAAGGCCTACTTTAAGTTTGGATCTATACACACTTTCTTTTTTCTCATAAATACAATTCTTTTTTATGTTACTCTCACTCAGGAAAGAGAAATGAAAGTAGCTTGTTTTATTGCTGCTGTTGTTGTTTTTTTTTTTAATTAATTTATTTAATTGGAGGCTAGTTACTTTACAATATTGTAGTGGTTTTTGCCATACATCTACATGAATCAGCCATGGGCACACATGTGTTCCCCATCCAGAACCACCCCCCAACCTCCCTCCCCATCCCATCCCCCAGGGTCATCCCAGTGCACCAGCCCTGAGCATCCTGTCTCATGCATCAAACCTGGACTGGCGATCTGCTTCACATATTATAATATACACGTTTCAACACTACCCTCTCAAATCATCCTACCCTCGTCTTCTCCCACAGAGTCCAAAAGACTGTTCTTTACATCTGTGTCTCTTTTGCTGTCTCGCATAGAAGGCCATCATTACCATCTTTCTAAATTCTATATATATGCATTAGTATACTGTACTGGTGTTTTTCTTTCCAACCTACTTCACTCTGTATAATAGGCTCCAGCTTCATCCATCTCATTAGAACTGATTCAAATGCATTCTTTTTAATGGCTCAGTAATATTCCATATTGTGTATATGTACCACAGCTTTCTTATCCATTCATCTGCCAATGGACATCTAGGTTGCTTCTGTGTCCTGGCTATTGTAAACAGTGCTGTGATGAACACCGGGATACACGTGTCTCTTTCAATTCTAGTTTCCTTGGTGTGTATGTTTTATTTTTTTCTCATTTTTGTTTTCTTCTCCCAAGCAAGAAGTCAAACAATGTTTACCCATGAGTCTCAGCTCCCATGTGATATGGTTTCATGATAACCACAAGGTTTAGAAAAAAATATTTGTCACAGGAGATAGTATTTGTTTGTTGGGCCCTAGAACATGCTTTTAATGAGAAATTGAATGTTCTCACTTAAGCTGTAAATCAATGTGTCAGCTTTGTTGTGACTAACACACACTCTGTAAACAAACTCACCAACTTTGTGCCGATTAATTTTCCCCAATCTTTTTCTCATAAGAAATATTTTTTGGTTCAGTTTTATTTATGCAGAGCTGCTTAAGGTTACCTGGAACTGATTCTGATTCAAACAAAATATAAAGCTTTTTCTTCTATTAATATAAAAGGTGGCCCTTCGTTTTGTGTTTGGGATCCATTTGTGAAATTATTCTTATAAAGTAAGCAAAGGTGCTTAATTTTGAGATTTTATTAACTACAATATTTTTAACTTGAAGTCTTCAAAGATGCTTCCAAATTTCTTAACTCAACTGACTTTCATAATCATACTGTGAACTAAGTGTATCCCAGTTTTGGAAACTAAGTATATCCCAGATGTGGAAAATGAAAGTCACTCAGTTGTAACTGACTCTTTGTAATCCCATAGACTATACAGTCCATGAAATTCTCCAGGCCAGAATACTGGAGTGGGTAGCCTTTCCTTTCTCCGGGGGATCTTTCCAACCCAGGGATCGAACTCAGGTCTCCTGCAGAGCAGGCAGATTCTCTACCAGCTGAGCCACAAGAGGTTAGTAACCTGTTAAACTTTGCTCACCTTGCAAGTGAAGGATTACCAACAAGGTCTTCCTTGCTCAGAATCTCATTCTGAAACTTCCTCCAGAATCCAGAGACTCAGTGTAGAACCTTAACAGTACAATCAGTGCTGCCCACCCAAGCACTTTAAATCCCCTTATTCCTATATTTCCTCCCAGTTTTATTAAGATATAATTAACATACAGCACTGCATAAATTCAAGATACAGAGCAAAATGGTTTGACTTATGTGCATCATAAAATGATTGCCAGAATAGGTTTAGTGACTATCCATCAGCTCATATGTATACAAAATAAAAGAAAACGAAAAAAAATTTTCCTTGTGATGAGAGCTCTTAGAGAAATGCCTCTAACTCTTGGTGTCAGCCTCTAACCTTGTGTCTCCCTTTTCACCTACCTTACCTGATTCCTTGCTAGGAGGCCAAGCAAAATGGAAGAAAATTATATTTAAAAAAATCATCATTCCCTCATCTTCTAACTCACGTTCACTTGGCGAACATTTATTGACCACCTATTATATTAAACCAATTTGCTGTTACACCTGTTAAAAAGTCAGACAAAATTTTTAGCAGGCCTCTGCAAAAGTAGTATTTGATTCTAATTTTCCACACTTTTTATGACTTGGGGTTTTTTTTTTTTTTCATTCTTTTAAAACCTCTCAAATCCTTTCTGAGGAGAGTTGAAATAACGATGCAATTTAAGATCTTTATCAAATATTGATTTATTTCTCTTGCAAATTTATACTATGTGGGAATTACAGAAAATTAAAATCTGAAAGAAATTCAGATGAAAACATGGAAATACAAAATTAGATACCTAAAATTCAGAAAAATTGGTAAATATTGATGGAGTGAACAATCAGGCAAGGAGATCACGGAGTGGAGTACGACTTAGAAAGTAGATCTGAATAAAAAAATTAAAAGCTATTTTTAATTTAGTTGAAGGACATCAGTTGGGATGGAAATCTATTAAAAGCCAGGATTCCGGCTTTTCTACTTATACCACTCTACTGGCAGTACAGTACTTAAAAGAGATAAGGAGGATTGGAAAAATCATAGCTGATCTTTCTGCATAAGTAAAATTGTATCCAAAGCCAAAAAAAACAAAACAAACTTTTTGTAATGGTCTCCTCCTGTGAAAATCTCTCAATAGACATTTCACATGTTCTTCGATTACCTGACTGGCTAGAATTCCACTACTTAACATGCTTTACCCCTCAGTTCCTGTTATTTGCCAATTGAAGTTTCCTTTGCAGATGTCCTCTATCCTCTTGTTGTGCATGCTAAGTTGCTTCAGCCGTGTCCAACTCTTTGCGACCCCATAGACTGTAGCCTGCCAAGCGCCTCTGTCCATGGGATTCGCCAGGCAAGAATATTGGAGTGGGTTGCCATGCCCTCCTCCAGGGGATCTTCCCAACCCAGGGATGGAACCCATGTCTCTTAAGTCTTCTGCATTTGCAAGTGGGTTCTTTACTGCTAGTGCCACCTGGGAAGCTCATTCCCTTGTTATGAATTCCCAATTAATAGATACCATCTCTCTGCTGTGACCTCCAGATTTTATTGATGCTGCTTACATTTTCACTCACATCGGTTGTGTAACCCAGGGCCTCTGATTTGCTCATCTGTTTTCATTTTGCAGCATGAAACTTAACATGTCCAGCAGAAATGTGAATAAGCAATTATCTGTTAAATCAGTGTTTCCCAGATGCAAGTTATTTAATGTTTTTATTAACCCTTAGGATGGCAAAGTTATGCAACCTGCACAACCAGTGTGCATTCAGTGAGAAATATAGCTGCTATATACAGAGTCATCATTTTAAAACAAAAGGGAATTTTTTTAAATGTCTAAGGAAATAAACCTTTTTAACAAGGCTCCTTTTAACATTTCCATACGTAATAAAATACAAATCAAACCAATTTTAGGGGACTTACAGAAGGAAAAAATGATTTTAAAATTTGATGCTTCGAAAAAATGATGAGAGATAACTCTTGCCAGCTTAATGAAAATGAAATGCTATAGGAATTATGTATGATTAATGCCCAAATAGGAGGAGAAGGGGACGACAGAAGATGAGATGGTTGGATTGCATCACCAACTTGATGGACATGAGTTTGAGCAAGCTCCAGGAGTTGGTGATGGACAGAGAGGCCTGGCGTGCTGCAGTCCACGGGGTCGCAAAGTGTTGGACATGACTGAGCAACTGAACTAAACTGAACTGAATGTCCAAAAAAACCTTAGCTTACTCTACATAGGACAAGAATACAAACACTGGATGGTAAAGATCACTGCAGATGGTGACTGCAGTCATGAAATTAAAAGACACTTGCTCCTTGGAAGAAAAGCTGTGACAAACCTAGATAGCATATTAAAAAGCAGATTAAAAATCACTTTTCTAACAAAGGTCCTTATAGTGAAAGATAGTGTTGTTGCAGTAGTCATGTACAGACGTGAGAGTTGGGCCATAAAGAAGGCTGAGAGCCAAAGAATTTAAGGTTTTGAATCGTGGTACTGGAGAAGACTCTTGAGAGTTTCCTGGACAGCAAGGAGATCAAACCAGTCAATCCTAAAAGCAATCAGTCCTGAATATTCATTGGAAGGATTGATGCTGAAGCTCCAATACTTTGGCCACCTTCCATGTCCTGTGCAAAGAGCCGACTCATTGGAAAAGACCCTGATGCTGGGAGAGATTGAGGGCAGGAGGAGAATGGGGCGACAGAGGATGAGATGGTTGGATAGCATCACCAACTCAATGGACATTTGAGCAAACTCTGGGAGATAGTGAAGGACAGGGAAGCCTGACGTGCTGCAGTCCATGGGGACACAAGAGTTGGACAACAACTAAGCAACTGAGCAACAACCACAAAAAAAATCTCATCATCTTTGTTTCATCTTTTCAACCTCATAAGACATTGAAACACCACACATTTCTCATCATTTCAAATACAAACCAAAATACACACAAAATTTTTGCTAATTATAATGAGAAAAGCACATTTTAAGTTTTGATTCTAAAAGCCATTCTCAAGTTAGTTATTAAAACGTGCCTGCCAGCACCTAGCACAGAACGGGGTACTGGGAGGCAATAGATAGGTCCTCATTAGACAGTTTACCACAGCCAACTAGTGCAACAAGAGTGCTGCTGGAAGCAAATCCTTTGCAGCATCCTCCTGCTTTGTACTACCCTAGTCTCCCTCGATTTCTCCATCCCTTGCCTATCTCTGTTCCTAGAAGCCCTACTGATCACACAAGCCTTTCCTGGGCCAGCCGCCACCATTTCCAGTCTAGGAAGAGCCTTACCCTGGCAAAATTCAGGGCAAATATCTCCTCCTCTATGACAACTTTCCTTGTCACAGACAGAACGCTGTACTTCTGTGGACGCCTTCCCCTTGCTGACATATAACTCATAATGCTTCCAATTTATGCCTATTTGGTCTTATGTTTCTCACCACTCCCCTCCCCATGAAAACAGGAGTCCATGGAGCTGTGTGCTCTGTTTGTTTAGACCCAGAGCCTAGCACTGTATCTGGTAAACAGCTGGAGCTAACCAACAAGAATTTCTACAATGAATGAATAAAATAAACCATTTCAAAGCAAACAACATAATTGTCATCTAAACAAGTTCATCCCTTTATCTTTAAATTCTCTCTGCTTTTTCCTTTCTTCCCTACTCCTTGCAAATAAAAAGACTCATGATCTATAAACCTTCCTAGCAAGGCTTGGGATTTTAACTAGTTAACGTAATAAACTGTTTCAGAGATGAAGGAGTTGAAGCACAGAGAAATTAAAGAATTTACCCTAGTGGTAGCTGTTATCTAAAAGCATGTGTGCTCAGTCATGTCCAGCTCTTTGCAACCCCATGGACTGTAGCCAGCCAGGCTCCTCCGTCCTTGGAATTTTCCAGGCAAGTATACTAGAGAAGGTTGCCATTTCCTTGACCTAAAGTCTGAGTTCTTTGTTAGTGGTGTTGTTTAGTTGTTCAGTCGTGTCTGACTCTTTGCAACCCCATGGACTGTAGCCAGCCAGGCTCCTCCGTCCTTGGAATTTTCCAGGCAAGTATACTAGAGAAGGTTGCCATTTCCTTGACCTAAAGTCTGAGTTCTTTGTTAGTGGTGTTGTTTAGTTGTTCAGTCGTGTCTGACTCTTTGCAACCCCATGGACTGTAGCCCACCATGCTCCCCTGTCCATGGGATTTCCCAGACAAGAATACTGGAATGGGTTGCCACTTCTTCCTCCAGGGAATATTCCCGACCCAGGGATCAAACCTGAGTCTCCTGCATTGGCAGGTGGATTCTCTACCACTGAGCCACCAGGGAAGCCCCTGTATTCTTTACACTAAAGCTAAACCAGGTGATGAAATGACCAGGGAAGGGGAACATTGAACCATGAAAGCAAATGTCAGGGCAATTTGGGAAAGACTCCAGAACAGAGCCTAACGCCCAGGACAGGATCTTGTAGATTCCTGGAAGGAGGTGAATGGGCAGGCCAGGTCATTAAAGCAGGAATGAAAGAGGCAGGGACAATGCACCCTGGTGATATTTACCTTTAACTGACCTAACTGACATGTTAGCATGTTCCAGGCAGTGATCTGTCAGGCAGGTGTCGCAGATATTATGCATGAGTCTGATGTACTTGTTTCTGGTTTGTTTTGGGTTTTGACTGAGGTTTTTAACTCAGTCAAGCGTTCCTGAACATGACCCTGGCTCTGTTCCATGACAGCTGGACTCGTCAAGCGTCCCTAGAGTGCAACAGCCAGGTGACTGAGCATCCTCCCCAAACACAACCCCCTGCTTTGCCATTCTTGCTGATACATTTGCTTTTGACAACTTTTCCAATCAGATAAGATCATTCTTGAGGCTTAATTCCCAACTCCAAAGTAAAGAAGAATCCCCAACTTGGGTTAAATCAAGATAAAATCCATGCTAAAATATCTGTGTCAGTTTAAAAAATTAAATGCTTTAAACTAAACCAGCTCAGTGGAAAACAGAAGGGAAAATTTTGTCCAGATTTATTTGTCCAAAGGGCTATATCATTTCTTAAAGGTAAATAATAATCAAAGGGTAGAGTTTATATAAACTCTCAACAAAAAATGCATTCTGCTTGAGAAAGAAGTTCCTGTAAAATATTACATTTTATATAATAAAATATATATCACTACATGATATATAATATATGTGCTTTTTTTATATACTACACACAATCTACACACATAACAATATTTTATGAGAATTATATTGACATGACATAATTTTGTTATAATTTTGAAAATCATAGTATGTTTGGACAATTTGTTTTAACAGTATGTTTAAAGTGTTAAACTGAAGAGCAATTGATGCATTCAAGCCTTTTTTATCTTTCCAAAACAAACATTTAACATTCAGTACTTGTACGTGTCCCAGGTGGTGCATGTAATGAGTCTGCCTGCCAGTGCAGGAGATGCAGTTTTGATCCCTGGGTCAGAGAGACCCCAGAAAGTAGGAAATGGCAACCCACTCCAGAAATCCCATGGAGAAAACACCAGAAATTACCTAAGAAATCCCATGGACAGAGATGCCTGGTGGGCTGTAGTCCATGGACTTGCAAAGAGTCAGACATGACTGAGCAACTGAGCACACACATGTATACCAAGTGAATAAACTATTTCTCACTGGCTAGCAAGGTTTCCTGGAAAAATTAACTTAAAAGAACTAACTTCTGTTTAAAGATGTTTCAAAAACTCCAGAAAACTTATGTAATGCACAAAGTGGCCCATAAGTTATAAGGGTAAAGTATTTAAATGTCAAATTCCATTTTATTTTAATGACTTAAAATTTTAAAACTTCCTTTACCATTTTTCTTAACCTAAAAAAGCAATTAATAAACAATGGTTAATAAAGTTGCTCTATTTTGGGGAAACTTAAGGAGTTATTTGGATTCTTCTTGAGTTGTATCAGCAAAGTTAAAAGTTTCTATGAAACATAATTAGGCTTTAGAAACTGAGATGGTTGTTATATTAGGTCAGAGATAGCCACAGCTAAATTTATCATTTTCATATGTGTCTTTTCATCTGCTAAGTACAATTGCCTTGTTATTTACCTTCTTTAACCATAAAATAAAATTCAGTGAGCAAATAAAAATTCCATGCAGCTCAACACATAAAAGTTGTTTTTATAGTAATTTATAATCAAAGCCATCCTGTCCCCTCCTGGCCTCAGTGAAGATGATTTCAGTTGAAGCAGAAAGGTGGAGATGAGTAATGACCAATCTTCAGTGAAACAAATGCAAGATTATGAAACTATGGAAGATTAGAAGTCACTGGTGTTCAAAGTTTAATTACCCAGACATCAGAAGTACAAGATTACATGCTTTTATAACATTAAAGTAATTAAGATAGCTTGCAAAATTTTGCCCAGTGGATTTTAAACCTAGTTGACCCCAGTGGTCTATAAAAAAATATAAAGATGCCTTTATCTCCCTGACACTATTCTTAATGCCCCAAAAACTGCACATTATGGCTTCATACTACTACTTCTGAAAAGAGCTAAACTAGAACTATGTACCAGTACCTGGGATTCTGGGAGTGGAAAAGAAAACATGAGCTGACTGCATGTCCACCACTATGCTAGATACTTTCATACATGTTTATCCTCACCTGAATGCTTTTCATTGCAGATGAGAATGCAAAGTTCTAGAGAAACCAGATGAATTTGCCCCAGCTATTGGCAAATCTAGGAGACATACCATCATCTGTTGGTCTACAAGACTGTTTCTAAAAGACTTCACTAGCATAGGCCAGATTTAAAGATACAAATACAGAAAGAGCATTAATGAAGGCATCAATTATATGGTCGCATCCTCCCTTAATTATATGCTTAAATAAATAATTCAAATGAAAAGAAGCAATATTATATTGATAGGTATCACATGAGTTGTCTTGGAAGAAGTTCTTTTTCGTTTTCTTCCCCCTCCCCCAGTTTTATTGAGATGTAATTCACTTATGTGCTAAGTCACCTCAGTCATGTCTGACTCTTTGAGACCCCATGGACTATAGTCTCCCAGGCTCCTCTGTCCATGGGATTTTCCAGGCAAGAATACTGGAGTGGGTTGCCATGTCTTCCTCCAGGGGATCCTCCGAACTCAGGGATCAAACCCGCGTCTCCTGCGTCTCCTGCATTTGCAGGCAGGTTCTTTACCACTAGCGCCACCTGGGAAGCCCACCAATTCATGTACAGCGCTATATAAGTTAAAGGTATACAGGGCTTCCCTTGTGGCTCAACTGGTAAAGAATCTGCCTGCAATGCAGGAGACCTGGGTTCCATCCCTGGGTTGGAAAGATCCCCTGGAAAAGGGAAAGGTTACCTACTCCAGTGTGCTGGCCTGGAGAATTCCATGGACTACAGTCCATGGGGTCCCAAAGAGTTGGACACAACTGAGCGACTTTCACTTTCACATATAGTACAATGATTTGTCTTACATACATCATGAAATGATTATCACAATTAGTTTAGTGAACATATATAGATGTAAAATATTAAGAAAAAAAGAAAAAATATTTTTCCTTGTTTCCCTAAGATGGAACTCTTAGGATTAACTCTCTTGACAACTTTCATATATAACAACTTTCTTGCTAATTATGACAATCAGGTTGTATATTACATTCCTAATATTTATCTTATAGCTGGAAATTTGTACGTTTTATCCACCCTCATCCAGTTCCCCCTTCCCTACTCCCTGCATCTGATAACCACAAATCTGATCTCTTTTTCTATGTTTGTTTGTTTGTTTATTTTGAAGTAATTGACCTACAACACTATATTAGTTCCTGGTACACAACATAGGGATTCAATATTTCTATATATGACAAAGTGATCACCAAAACATGTCTAGTTACCATGTCACACAAATATTACATTATTATTACATGCTGTACTTTTCATCCCCATGACTCATTTTGTAAATGGAAACTTATACCTCTTCATCTCCCTCACCTATTTCTTTTTCTTTATACATTCCTAATGTCATATGGTTTCAAGCATTGACTCAAAATGCATAACATGGCACTGTTAAAAACATGTGCTGAAATTGTAATGATAATCCTCTCACATCAACCCCTACCCATATGGACTGGCCCATCCTATTATACAAAATATAATAAAATGATAAAAGCATCATCACCAGCTGTAAATAGAACAGTCATTAGAGGTGACAAAAAGTTGTAACAACAAACTGTCACTCGTCCTCTGCTTTAATCTGAGGTTTTTCAAAGGGGCTGAGCGTATGAATATAATGGCATTTTGCTGGATCACATTTTGTATTTCAGAGTCAACAGTTTCTTAGGAGAAACCCAACGTGAACTTAGTTCATAACATGAAGCACCACACCATACAGCCCTTCTCACAGAATCAAGTCAGATGGGTCTGGCAGTGAGGCTGAGAGTTTTGACAATAGCTTATGTGTGTGTATATTTCTCAAGGAATGAGACAGACAGAGAGAGAGAGAGAGAGAGAACAATATAGGGTTTACGATCTTTATAATAACGTCATCTCTTCTTGAATCCCAGTCATCTCAGTGAGCAGAGCTGTGCTGCCCAACACAGCTGCCACTGGACACTTGAAATGGGCTAGTTGAAACTGAATTATGCTAGAAGTGCAAGATACAACCTGGATTTCAAAAACTTAGTATAAAAGAACAATGCAAAATACTTCATTAAAATTTTTAACTTATTACATGTTTAAATGATAATATTTTTGATTCTTTCTCAGTCGCCAAGTCATGTCCAGCTCTTCATGACCCCATGGACTGCAGCATGCCAGACTTCCCTGTCCTTCACAATCTTCTGGAGTTGCCCAAAATATTTTTGATACATGGAACTAAATTAAATATATTATTAAAATTAATTTTACCTGCATTTGACCCCACTGAAACTTGTAGGCCTCCTGTAAGGAAATGATTAGGGAAAAAGACTGCACAGTAGTAAGAAGAAAACCTGCATTTCTGTAGTTGCAGTGGTTAATAGAATGCATTAACCATTAACTTGTTAGCAAAGCTATGTAATTAGCATACTTGCTAAGAACCACAGAAGTTGCTAGACAAAGATACAACTTGAACTAACAAAGCAAATGGAAGCATCTATAAAAATAGGAGTGGTGTTTTTTTTCTTACTGAGTTGCATGAAATATGTTGTATGTGAAACAAACAAAAAAACAAAAATGTGTTTCCCCCAACAGCATTTTAAAAGCCAGAAATACGATTAACACCACTCCATTAAAGAGCTGAGACACTTTGCATTACTGGTTTTTACAGTCTTCACTAAGGCTACATTCCTCATCCAGCTGAATAAGAGGCTGCTAAACTGCTATAGTGCAGGGGAACTTTCGACCTGTGATTCCCTGGACTGGCAGAATGATGGAGAAGCTAATCTGCTCAGTCTGCAGGTGAAAGAAGGGAATCCAAGCCCCTGCCATGGAGATGAAACCATTTTGTTATGTGGCCTGTTCACCTCCTTTCACCTCCTTGTACTTGAAACAAGATGGAGAGCTCAGGATTCACCCCAAAATTAAAGAAATGCTAATACAGTCATCTCCTGAACAGAAGCACAAGGCTACTTGGGACAAATGGCCCCTGTCATGTGGCTGAAAACATAAACAGAATTCTATGTTACTCTTCAGTCTTTTTTTTTTTTTTCCATTCTAATACCTATGGATTTATTAACAAACCTTGAGTAGTCCCTCAGGTAGTAATGAACTCAGGAGAGAACTAAACTTAACAATACAGCATTTTCCACATTTTCAAAATGTACCTTAGTCTTGGCCAGAAATGCTTTAGGTTCCTAAATGGTGGTTGATGTGATCTCATGACATGGCCTAATCAGACTAGCAGGCAACTAGCATATTTTCAGAACCCAAACTTGGGAACCACTGAATGGTATTAAGGACTCAAACAAGGGAAAACTTACTTCTCTTTCACATCGCTTTCTGGAAGTGGATAGGTGGTTTGGTGTAGGTGGGTGGCTCCACTCCACAAAGTCATCCCGGGTCTCGGATGCCGTCTGCCTCATTGTTCTCAAGGAATTCTAATCAAGCCACATGGACAGAACAGTCTCCCTGAATCATCCACCTTCCATCCTGTAGGAAAAGAGAGGAAGTGGATACAAAATATCCCCTTTTAAGGGCATTTTCTTGCCAGGTGGTGTTAGTGGTAAAGAATCCACCTGCCAAACAGGAGACGCACATTTGATTCCTGGGTCAGGAAGATCTCTTGGAAAAGGGAATGGCAAGCTACTCCAGCATTTTGCCCAGAAAACCCCATGGACAGAGAAGCCTGGCAGGCTACAGTTCATGGAGTCGCAAAGAGTCGGACAGGACTTAGCAACTGAGCATGTACACACGTCCTCATCAGGAAAGTGAGGTCTGGTGGTCTGGCTCAGTGCTTCTTTTGTCTGGCTGCCCTTGCTGGGGAGCTTAGACAGGCAGACTTGCCTTTTTGCAACAGAGGTTGGGCTAGGTGGTGTCTTTCTGGGCAGGCCAGTAGGGCAGAACTTCTCAGTACCACTAGCTAAATAATAGGCCTTTGAAGCTTAACACATCCAAAACAAGACTCTTGACTTTCAATCCAAGTAAATGGTACTCTCCACCCAGTTGCTCAGGCCCAAAGTCTAGCAGTCCCATCCTTTTCTCTCCATTCCCCACAACCAGCCCATCAGTTGAACCGACCTTTTTCTCTCTGTTGCAGTAACACAATCTTAGTCCTAATTATCTGTTTCTTAAACTATTATAATTGCCTCTTAACTGAATTACCTGTTTTAATTCTTACCCTCATATAATCCCTTTTCCATCATGGGACCACAGTGATATTTTTAAATCATAAATCAAATCATGTCATTCATTGCTTAAGCCCTCCACTATCTTGGCAGTTATCTTGGATAAAATGCAAACTCCTTACTCTGTCCCATAGAGCCCCACATGATTAGTTCTTGCCCACCTTTACATTTTTCTCTCCTCTGGCATTCTATGGGTACTTCACACATCCTCCATTCTTTACCATCCTTCAAACTTCAGTCCTTGCCTTTTCCTCTGTCTGAGACATTCTTCCTCTAGATCTTTACATCTGCCTCCTCTATTTCCTAACAATTTTGTTCATGTTTTAATTTGTGGCAAATATTCACATTAATGAGTTTATATAAATATTTGACTCTGTGTTGTCTTTAGCTCAACCATGGATTTATATGTGTTAAATTTAGTTCCAGCAATTTAGACTATCTATGAATGCAAGTATGATTTTTTTCACATGAAACATATTTTAATACAGACAAAAATATAAAGAATAAATCATATCAGTTGGAAAATACCTTTTAATTTTTTTGGTGATCATTGACCCTTCGTCCACTTAAATATTATATTGTGTCAATCAAGTACTTTCTCAAAACAAAGAACAGTGTTCACTTTGGAAGCAGATATACTAAAATAGGAATGAGAATTAGCATGGCCCCAGTGCAAGGATGACATGCAATTTGTGAAGTGTTCCATATTTTTAAAAAAAGAAAAAGAAAAACAACACCTTTGTTAAAAATTAAAAACTGAAGTGATAGGGACAAGTTCAGAACTGAGAAAATACTTTGACTTGAATAAGAGCAATGTGTTCGTTGTATTCTACTTTCTTATGGTTTGTATACAAACATCCTGATAAATAGTTCAGAATTAAAGCATTTGAAAAATTCTAACACTACAATCAGTTTTTCTAATTTACCTAGGTAAAGTTAAATTTCTTTATCACTGTAAAAATTTCTCACGAAACTCTAGTAGTAAAAGACAGGCAGTAAACAAATGGGCATATGAATAATAATATCTGATAGTGATAAAGCCATGAAAAAAATTTAACAGCATAAAGTGATGTCGAGTGGTTGGAAAGTGGGTCTAATTTAGACAATAGAGGCAAGGAAGATCTCTGAAGAGATGACACTTGAGTTCTTAAGTACAGATAATTGTGTTGTGAAATGATATATTCAGATCTTCAAGTGATTTGAATACTATATCTTTATTCATCACATATCTAGTAATGAGTTTTAAATAAAAATAAGAATTTGAATGAAAATGATATCTAAAAAAGCAAAATATAGGCCTGTCTCAAACCATTCTTGAAATACTATTGTGTAGACTTTCCAATTCAAAGTAGGAAGTTAATAAATTTCTGAAATGCCTGAATCAATCAGAGCAGCCTCCCAAACAAAAGCCTATCCATTTAGGTTTCTGCTACTATTTTGTAAGATTCAATCATCACTGTCCAGCACCTCTGAGGACCAGTGATTCTTTCTCAAGAGCAAAGACCATTCATCTTTGTCTTCCTACAGCCCTGAATACCTCCAGGCATATCATGGGTATTCAGTAGTCATTTAATCAACTAATCAATCAATCTTCTTATCCTCTAATGTCAAGTTAACTGAGTTCCTGACATACAGAAGCACTAAATTAATGTTTGTTGAATTAACATGCTACAAATAACATCATTCATCTAAGTCCCTGAGACTGAACAGCAGCAAATCAAAAAGAACATTGTCTTTGAAGACAAACAGGTCTGGAGTCTAGGAAGCCCAGTCCCACTCTTCAGTATATATTTAAACATAAACAGGTTAAATAATCTTTCTGGACTTTAGATCCTTCATCTGTTAGAAAATGATATTTTTAAATGGATTACCAACAAGGATCTACTGTATAGTATAGGGAACTCTGCTCAGTATTACGTAACAACCTAAATGGGAAAAGAATTTGAAAAAGAATAGATCTATGTATATATATAACTGAATCACTTTGCTGAACACCTGAAACTAATAAAACACTGTTAATCAGTTATACTCCAATATAAAATAAAAAGTTAAAAAAACTATAATCACAGTTTTTAAGTATTGAAAATCTGTTATGAAATGAAAAAACACCAATAATAAAATTTTTTAAAAGCCAAAAAAGAAAAGAATAATCGTTTACTGCAATGATTTAAAAGGCAATGTGTAGCGCTCCTGCTAGAATTTCTTAACCAAGGTAAACTCTGAAACAGTAAGAAGAGATACCACAATGCTGTTATTATTAAGTATCTTGTACATATTTATGCCTTGCATGTCCATAGAAGACACAATTAGTAATAATTATTTTCATCATTGTGAGCACCAGGAGTAGTTATGAGATGTTCCTCCAAGCAGAGCAAAACCAAAAACAAATATTAATACTTTAAACTCTTATTCTCAGTCTCAAAGACTGAGCAGAACAAGACATGAGAGTCATCTCTTTGGCTGTGTGCCCCTGCTGGAAGCAAACTGATGTGAAAAATGAAGGCTTCTCCCAGCGAACCATAAGCTGTAGATGAATTTTTTTTTTCAGACAAAGAGTTATTCCACTGGCATTTTCAAATGACAATGGTATGAAATTACAATACAAAAACAGGTGTTGTTGTTATAAGGTAACATCTTTTACAACATTTTCCTTTTTTATTTCTGTATATAAAGGGTTTTTATTAATGCAAGAGGCCATAAACCTGAGCATCATCCTTGATTCTCTTATCCCTCTCATACACTATATCCAATTCCTCAGGAAAAATCTGCTGATCCCACTTTCAAAATACCATCAGAACTTGACTTTGCCACCACCTGCAGAGCTACAGCTTAGTTCAAGCAGCCATCATTTCTCACCCAGATACTGTACTAGCCTCCAATAAGTTTCACTGCTTCTACAATTGACTCCTGCAGTCTATCCAGGTGCCACAGTCAGAAATATCACTTTAGTTTGGGGACTTTCCTGGTGGTCCAGTGGTTAAGACTCTGAGCTTGCACTGCAGGGGGACTCAGGTTCCATCCCTGGTCTGGGAACTATGATCCTACATGCCTCATGTGAAAGTCGCTCAGTTGTGTATGCTTGCAACCCCATGGACTATACAGTCCATGGAATTCTCCAGGCCAGAATACTGGAATGGGTGGCCTTTCCCTTCTCCAGGGGATCTTCCCAACCCAGGGATCAAACCCAGATCTCCTACTTTGAAGGTGGATTCTTTACCAGCTGAGCCACAAGGGAAGGCTGAGGGGGAGACAATTAAGTTTTATCACATCACTCCTCTGCTCAACACCCTCTACATGGCTCTCCACTCAGCATAAAAGACAGCATCCTCTGTCTGTCCATCCACGGTCTGTCTCCTCCATCTGTCCAACCTCCTCGCCTACAACTCCACCCTCATTCACTGCTGCAGCCACGATGACCTGCTTGCTTGCTCAGGAATGCAAAAGACAAATGTCTACACCGAAATCTCTGCTCTACTAGCTCCTTGTGTCTAGAAAGTTCTTCTCCCAGAAAGGTTTTAATTTGCGTTACCCTAATACTTAGTGGTGATGTTGAGCATCTTTCCATGTGCTTATTGCCCTTTGTTCATTTGCCAATTTTTGAATCATATTTTTTGTTATTGCTGTTGTTATAGTTTTAGGAGTATTCCATATAGTCTAGATATTAATTCCTTATCAGATTTTTCAACTTATGCAAAAAATCATTGGGATTTGATAAGGATACATTAAATTTGTAAACACTTTAGGTAGTACTGGAACATAAACAATACAAATATTTCAATCCAAGAACACAAGAAGTCTTTCCATTTTGTGTTTTCTTTATTTTCTTTCAGCAGTGTTTTGTAGTTTTAAGTGTACAAATCTTTTATCTCCTTGGCTAATTCCTAAGTATTTCATATTTGATGCTATTGTAAATAAAATTATTTTCTTCACTTCCTTTTCAAATTGTTCATTGTTATTATATAGAGATGCAGCCAATTTTTGTAAGTTGATTTTGTATCCTATTAATTTGATGATGATAAAGGACAATAATCTGGCACAGTTTGGCACAATAAAGGACAGACATGGTATGGACCTAACAGAAGCAAAAGATGTTAAGAAGAGGTGGCAAGAATACACAGAAAACTATACAAAAAAGATCTTCATGACCCAGATAATCACGATGCTGTGATCAGCCACCTAGAGCCAGACACCCGGGAACGCAAAGTCAAGTGGGCCTTAGCAAACATCACTACAAACAAAGCAAGTGGGGGGTGATGGAATTCCAGTTGAGCTATTTCAAATGGTAAAAAAATAACCCTGTGAAAGTGCTGCACTCGATATGCCAGCAAATTTGGAAAACTCAGCAGTGGCTGCAGGACTAGAAAAGCTCAGTTTTCATTCCAATCCCAAAGAAAGGCAATGCCAAAGAATGCTCAAACTACCACACAATTGCACTCACCTCACCCACTAGTAAAGTAATGCTCAAAATTCTCCTAGCCAGGCTTCAACAGTAATGTGAACCGTGAACTTCCAGATGTTAAAGCTGGATTTAGAAAAGGCAGAAGAACCAGAGATCAAATTGCCAACATCTGTTGGATCATCAGAAAAGCAAGAGAGTTCCAGAAAAACATCTATTTCTGCTTTATTGACTATGCCAAAGACTCTGACTGTGTGGATTGCCACAAACTGTAGAAAATTCTACAAGAGATGGGAATACCAGACTACCTGCCCTGCCTCTTGAGAAATCTGTATGCAGGTCAAGAAGCAACAGTTAGAATGGGACATGGAGCAACAGACTGGTTACAAATTGGGAAAGAAGTACGTCAAGGCTGCATATTGTCACTCTGCTTATTTAACTTATATGCAGAGTACATCATAAGAAATGCTGGGCTGGATGAAGCACAAGTTGGAATCAAGATTGCCGGGAGAAATATCACTAACCTCAGATATGCAGATGACACCACACTTATGGCAGAAAGTGAAGAACTAAAGAGCCTCTTGATGAAAGTGAAAGAAGAGAGTGAAAAAGTTAGTTTAAAACTCAACACTCAGAAAACTATGATTATGGCATCCGGTCCCATCACTTCATGGCAAATAGATGGGGAAACAATGGAAAGAGTGACAGACTTTATTTTGGGGGGGCTCTAAAATCACTGCAGATTGTGACTGCAGCCATGAAATTAAAAGACACTTGCTTCCTGGAAGAAAAGTTATGACCAACCTATAAAGCATATTAAAAAGCAGAGACATTATTTTGACAACAAAGGTCCATCTAGTCAAAGCTATGGTTTTTCCAGTAGTCATGTATGGATGTGAGAGTTGGACTATAAAGAAAGCTGAGCACTGAAGAATTGATACTTCTGAACTGTGGTATTGGAGATGACTCTTGAGAGTCCTTTGGACAGCAAGGAGATCCAACAAGTCCACCCTAAAGGAAATCAGTCCTGAATATTTATTGGAAGGACTGGTGCTGAAGCTGAAACTCTAATCTTTGGCCATCTGATGCAAAGGACTGACTCACTGGAAAAGACCCTGATGCTGGGAAAGATTGAAGGTGGGAGGAGAAGAGGACGACAGAGGATGAGACGGTTGGATGGCGTCACCAACTCAATGGACATGAGTTTGAGTAAACTCTGGGAGTTGGTGATGGACAGGGAGGCCTGGCATACTGCAGTCCATGGGTCCCAAAGAATCAGACATGACTGAGGGACTGAACTGAACTACCAAAAATTTGTAGACATGTGCTAAATTCACAACAGCAGTTAATGAATATTTGGGAGAGATTTTTTTGACCAAATATTCTGTTGCTCCTTAATATTTCAGGCATTCATTTTAGCTTTCATCCATGAATCTTGTCTGCAGCAATCATTACTGTGGCATGTTAGTGGTGTTGTCTCCATTCCCCTCATGCTTTCTATATTTCACATTTGGAATTTTTCTGTAATGAAGACTTGTCACTTCTCTACCACTTAAATATTCATTCAATCATTTATTTCTATATCAATATGAATTTATGAATATTGTATTGTTCAGATTGTAATTCAGTAGTATTTATTATTTCTTTTTATTGCTTCAATTGTTCCAGCTCTGGATACTGGGAACTCTTAGAATTCAGCTCCCATGTTACTTTGACATGTCCTACTTTTCATTTTTTCCCCTTACTTTTACCAGAAAATGTTCCAGGCTCACGACTTTTCCCTGCCCTAGCTCTAGAATCAGCCATTTCTCTAGGGGCCCCAGTTTCAGAGAGGGACAATTTTTAAATTCAATTTTCAAGTGTTATAATGTGTAATTCCTAGATTATGTCTATGCTATAATTAATGCTATAATGAACTACGGTGGTGGTGCTTTAGTCGCTAAGTCGTGTCCAACTCTTGCGACCCCAAGGAGTGTAGTCTGCCAGGCTCCTCTGTCCATGGGATTCTCCAGACAAGAATACTTGAGTGGGTTGCCATTTCCTTCTCCAGGGGATTGTCCCAACCCAGGAATCAAACCCAGGTCTCCTGCATTGCAGGCAGATTCTTTACCAACTGAGCTAGGAGGGAAGACCATAATAAACTATAGATTTTCTATAATTAAAGTATGTATATTATAGTACTCAGAGTAATAGACTGTGTTAAAATAGAAACTGGATCCAACAATAATATTTCACCTTTTATTCTGTTCTAGCACGTACTACTTTATCACTATAGGCCCTGCAGACAATAAAACTCCATGATTCTACAATGAAAAGACAAAAGGCAAAAGATACTCCTATGAGGAACTCTTCCATGGGCCATAAAATTGTTTAACCTTGCCAAAAATTTATTTAACCCATAGTTGACCTCCTTGTCATCTTTCCTAACCCTCCCCTAACCCTCCCCTATTCCTTGCATCTTATTAACAATTTTGAATAAAATGTTGTTTATGTTGCTATACTAAATTAAAAGAATCTGTTCCCAGGTGGCTCACTGGTAAAGAATCTGCCTACCAAGCAGGAGATACAGGTTTGATCCCTGGGTCAGGAAGATCCCCTGGAGAAGGAAATGGCAAAACCCTTTCCAGTATTCTTGCTGGGAAATCCCATGGACACAGGAGCCTGGAGGTCTATAGTCCATGGGGTTGCAAAAGAGTTGGACACAACTGAGCAACTAAACAACTACAATAAAACTAAACTACAATACCGGTAAGGTAATAAAAATACAGAACAATGAATTTTGCTAGCCTATAAAATCAGTATCTTCTTGACATTGACCTAATATGATCTGTGTGTGGGTGTTAGTCACTGAGTTAGTCACTCAGTCGTGTCTGACTCTTTGCGACCCCGTGGACTGTAGCCCACCAGGCTCCTCTGTCCATGGGATTCTCCAGGCAGGAATATTGGAGTGGGTTACCATTTCCTCCTCCAGGGGATCTTCCTAACCCTGAGATCAAACCCCGGTCTCCCATATTACAGGCAAATTCTTTACTGTCTGAGCCACCAGGGAATCTGCTGCTGGCTAAATCACTGTTCACCAAACAGTTTAAAACTAGAGCAGTAGTACTTGACAGAAAGGGTTTCCTCCCCACGAGGGGACACTTGGCAATATCCAAGACATTCTCCATTATGACAGCTGGGAGGGATGCTCCTGGCATCTATCGGGTGGAGTCCTGAAATGTTGCTCAGCACCCTACCATGCACAAGAGCCCTCCACAACAAAAAAATACCTGGCCCGAAGTACAACAGTGCCAAGGGTGAGAAATCCTGCTCTAAAGGAACTTTCAGTTTCCAACTTGGTTAAATACCAGATATTTTCCTCCCAAACTTTTAAAGAAAACATTGGTAAATGCTGAAGAATATCGGTACTAAAACACTCTCTCCAATAAAGAATCAGATGATAGACTATCACTGAGGCTGCAAAACACCAAGAAAGCAAAGATGGAGTTAAAAGTTCAGGATGCACCTTAGCTCATTCCATTTTAGACAAGTTATTTATCTGACTCAGCCAAGGATCAAATGCATCAGAAAAATAAATGGTTACCTATGTGGATTATCCGTGAGCTTGCACTTTAAACCAAAGCAATAATGGTTTCCCAGTAACTGGACAGAATTCTAGTGTGACATAGGTAAGAGAATCTGGGGCCAGGAGAAAACAAGAAGTGTGGTCAAGGCTTCGTCTCTTGCTGACTGTGAAACTCAGGGCAAATCACGTAGTTTTCCTGGGTGCCTGTCTCCTTATCTCGAAACTTTCCTATCAAAGTTGATACTAAACTTGATTACAAACACCCGACTTATCTACATCACAGGGTCTCATTGTGAGAATCAAATTTTTTACTATTTAAATGAACTTTATCTGCTTCTTTCTACCTTTTTCTTTTTTTCATTTTTAAATTATGAATATATGATAGCAGATTTATAAGTGACTTGGAAAAATACAAAATATACAGTTCCATTATATATTACTATTATTTTTTAAGTAAAAAAAATTAAGATTTTTAGATGGAGTTTCAATATCAAACTCTCAAAAATTAATAGAATGGATGGAAAAGTAGAAGGATATGGTAGACCTGAAAAGAACTATAAATCAACTCAACATGGAGAATCAAATTTTTTTAAATGCACTATTTCTTTACATATTTGGGTACTGATATCTCCTCATAATATCTTTCTTACACTGTGCATAAGACTTTGAAGAGAACAATGCCTTTGGAAGGCCAATGAAAAATAGATTCCTAGAGGGCGTAGGTTGAGCATTTTCACATAGAGACATCACAATTGACTCATTTCTTTTCCTCACCAAGTATCCCCTTAGAGTGTGAAAACACACTGAAAAACAGTATCACAAACCACAAACTGGGAGAAAACATTTGCAAAACACATTTCTGGAAAAAAAGGATGTATATCTAAAACATACAGAGAACTCTTACAACACAACAATAAGAAAACAAGCAACCCAATTCTAAAGTGTGAAAAGATCTAAACATCTCTCTCTAAAGAAACTAAACAGACACCAAATGCTGTGCTGCGTAGTCGCTCAGTCACGTCCAACTCTCTGTGACCTCATGGACTACAGCCCACCAGTCTCCTCTGTCCAGTGGATTCTCCAGGCAAGAACACTGGAGTGAGCTATCATTCACTTCTCCACGTGATCTTTCCAGCCCAGGGATTGAACCCAGGTCTCCTGCATTGCAGGTGGATTCTTTACCATCTGAACCACCAGGGAAGCCCACAGATACCAAATGAGTATGTGAAAAAAAAATTGTCAACATCACATATCATTAGAGAATTACAAATTGAAACAGTGAAAAATAAATTAAAATAGCTACATACCTAATGGGTAAGTATTTAAAATTTAAAATACCAATTGCTGGAAAAAACATGCAAACATGCTCAAGCACTCTCGTTCACTGCTGGTGGAAATGCAAAATGGTAATTCCACTTTGGAAGAAAACTTGTCAGTTTCCTCCAAAGCTAAACATAGTCACACCATATGATCCAGCAATCACACTTCTAGATATTTACCCAACTGGTTTGAAAACTTAAGTCCTCACAAAAATCTGCATGCAAATGTTTACTCAGTATATTCATAATTTCCAAAATTAGAAGCAAAGATGTCCTTCAATATGTGAATGAACAAACTGTGGTATACTTATACAAGAAAATATTATTCCATATAAAAAGAAATGAGCTATCAACATACCCAATGATACGGATGAACATTAAATGCATATTGCTAAGTAGAACAAACCAATATGAAAAAGCTACATACTGTGTGTGTGTGTTAGTCACACAGTCACGTCCAACTCTTTGCAACCCATGAACTGTAACCCTCCAGGCTCCAGGTTCCTCTGACCTTGGAGTTCTCCAGGCAAGAACACTGGAGTGGATTACCATTCCCTTCTCCAGGGGATCTTCCCAACCCAGGAATCGAATGCAGGTCTCCCGCATTGCAGGCAGACTCTTTACCATCTGCACCACCAGGGTAGTCCCTGAAAGAAGCAAAACTACAGCTTTGCTTAGTGAAGTGAAAACAACAGTAAAAAGATCAGTGGTTACCATGAGTTTGGGAAGGTTGAATAGGCGAATCAGAGAGGACAGTTTTAGGTCAGTAAAACTATTCTGATATGGTAATGGTGGATACACAATAGTTTGCATTTGAAAACCATAGAACTTTACCCAATGGCTCAGCAGGTAAAGAATCCGCCTCCAGTGCAGGAGACCTAGGGTTTGATCAAACCCAGGGTTTGATCCTGGGTCAGGAAGATCCCCCGGAGAAGGAAATGGCAACCCACTCCAGTATTCTTGCCTGAAAAATCCCATGGACAGAGGAGCCTGGCAGGCTACAATCTAAAGGGTCGCAAAAAGTCAGACATGGCTTAGCAGAGCAGCAAAATAGAGTGCAGAATTTCACAGAACAAAGAGTAAACTTTAATGTATGCAAACATTCTTAAATCACTTAGGAGGCTGGGGGTCCACTAATGGTATGCAATCCATGACAAAAGAATCTAAGCATAATAAAAGTATATAAAACCACCTCATGGAAAAGGAGCGGGAGAAACAGTTACTCCTTAAGAGTGGGCTGTACAAGATAAGTTCTTTCCAAAGAATACACTATGGAAAGAGAGAAAAGAAGACTAAGAACATCTGACAAATACCACCTTAGCCAGATGATCAAGGTCAACATCAACAGTGATGTCACATTGATAGTATGTACTCTTGATATAATATGGAAACTATAGCACTTTACCTCTAATGTTCTCCTCCCCTAAACCCTTAATCTCAGTTTAATCATGAGAGAAATTCCAGGAGAGGGGCATCCTACAGTATACCAGATCAATCTTCCTCAAACTTTCAAAGTCACACGTAGCGCAGAAAGCCTAAGAAATAGCCAAGAGGTGTCTAAAGAGATTTGGCAACTTAGTGTCAAGTGTAATGTAATGTGTACAATTAAGAGTAATATGGTGTCCTACATGAGATCCTGCAACAGAAAAATGACATTCAGTGGAAACTAAGTAAACGTAAATAAAATATGGACTTAGTTAATGATAATGTATCAATACTGGTTCATTAACTATAATAGAGGCACCACAACAATGTAATAGAATAATATATGATGTTAATGACAGGGGACATGGTGAGGAGTATATGTATGTAAATGCTTTGTACTCTAATTTCACAATATTCTTGTAAATATAAACTATGAAGTTGTTATAAAAATAATCAGTGCAAAACATCATTAGAGAGAGCAATAATGTATTAAACTGTAATTGAACTTCTTCACAAGCATTTGGTTTTACTAACCAAAGATGAGACCAGAAGACTAATTTTAAATTTGCTCTACCCTGGGGCAGTGAGAGCCATCATTCATCATCAGCCATTTATAAAAGTTAATAGAAAGATGTCAGTGTTTAAGTACATAACAGAACACATGTCAGAATGAGACTCACAGACAGTAAAGATGGAATGAGCTGGAAAATCTTTCCTTTCATATAAAAAAGGAGCCTGATTTTTATTTCCTGTGCATACATGCTAAGTCACTTCAGTCATGTCCAGCTCTTTGCAATGCTATGGACTGCAGCCCACCAGGCTCCTCTGTCCATGGGGATTCTCCAGGCAAGAATACTGGAGTGGGTTACCATGCCCTCCACCAGGGGATCTTTTCAATCCAGGGATTGAACCCACATCTCTTATGTCTCCTTTGTTGGCAGGCAGGCTCTTTACCACTGGCGCCACCTGTGAAGATCCTTTTTTTTTTCCCCTGCTTCCTTAATAAGGGCACAAGAGGAAGGATCTCCACTCAGACCATTAAGAGTCACAAGGAATTTCTGGTGCAAATAGAGATCACCTAGCACCTTTCTTCCCAGAACACTGGAGCCCTGGTGAAGTGTGTGAACATCTGAACATCCTCTTTCCCATCCCAGTACCAGGTAATATACTGGATATTCCAAAATACATGTTCAGAAACTTCATTAGAACAGTAGATGAAAAGAATTTTTTAATGTAAATTATTAAACTTAGAGTAAGGCTGTCTAGGGCCACTTGCTAGAAAGGATAGTAGGTTTACCTACCATCCTTCCCTCTCTCTCTATTCCAATTTACTCATATTGGCATCAGACTTACTGGGGAAAAAAATGAAACTAGTTGTCCATTTAGAATAGAGACCAGTTTGATTTTGCACCCAGGATCTATAAGTTGATACATTTTCTCCCTAAGTTCCACCTCAGAACACACCTTCCTGACCCACCAGAATTTCCCCCTCTCAAAGAACAAGTTCCTTGCTGCTAGAAAATCACTAGAGATGCTGTTTTCAGCCTAATTTTGAATGCTACGATGTACTTGAAACAAACAACTTCCATAAAAGAAGGAAAGGTCATAAAGGCACTGATTATACAGCAAGTCTTGGAAACACCTAGAATAGTGACCAAAAAAGCTCATTCTCTTATTCCTTTCACCCACAAACAGCCACGTTAATACAAATGACATATCATAAAAATACACAAAGATTCCAATTTTAAAAGTAAAAAGACAACATACAGAATGGTAAAAGTATTTTAAGCCACATGTCTGATAAGGGGTTAATATCCAAAATATGTAAAGAACACATACAACTAATATCAAAAATAAAATAAAATAACCCAACTATAAAATGGGCAATGGAACTGAATAGACATTTCTCCAAAAAAGATATAGAAAATTGTGACAGGCACATGAAAAGATCCTCATCACCCCTAGTCATTAGAGAAATGCAAATGTAAACCACAATGAGATATCACCTCACGTCCATTAAAATGGCCAACATCAAAGAGACAAGTGATAACAAATGCCAGCATGGATGTGGACAAAAGGGAATCTTTGTGCACTGCCGGTGGAACTATACAGCCACTCTGGAAAACAACATGAAAGAAGGAAGAAAGTGACCACATGGACTCCTCCGTCCATGGGATTTTCCAGGCAAGAATACTGGCACGGGTTGCCATTTCCTTCTCCAGGGGATCTACCTGACCCAGGGAACGAACCCGAGTCTCCCGCATTGCAGGCAGACTCTTTACCATCTGAGCCACAAAGGATCCCTCTGGAAAACAACATGGGGTATCCTCAAAAAATTTACAGTAGAACTACCATATGATCTAGAAGTTCCACTTCTGGGAATATATTTAAAGAAATCAAAAACACTAACTCAAAAAAATATTCAGTTCAGTTCAGTCGCTCAGTTGTGTCTGACTCTTTGCCACCCCATGAACTGCAGCACGCCAGGCCTCCCTGTCCATCACCAGCTCCCAGAGTCCACCCAAACTCATGTCCATTTGCACCCCCATATTCATAGCGGCGGGGCTTCCCTAGTAGCTCAGCTGGTAAAGAATCCACCTCCAATGCAGGAGGCCCCAGTTCAATTCCTGGGTCAGGAAGATTCCCTGGAGAAGGGATAGGCTACCCACTCTAGTATTCACAGGCTTCCTTGGTGGCTCAGACAGTAAAGAATTTGCCTGCAATGTGGGAGACCCAGGTTCAATCCCTGGGTTGGGAAGATCCCCTGGAGGAGGGCATGGCAACCCATTCCAGTATTCTTTCCTGGAGAATCCCCATGGACAGAGGATCTTGGCCAACTACAGTCCATGGGGTCACAAAGAGTCAGACACAACTGACAGACTAAGCACTGCACATTTATAGCAGCGTTATTTACAACAGTGAAGATTTGGAAACACCTTAACGGTTAGTTAATAAATATATAAAGAAGTTATGAGACATATATAATTCAGTCACAGAAAATGAGGAAATACTCCATTTACAACAATGGCCTTGAAGGCCTTACGCTAAATGAAATGATGTGTATGTGTGTTGCTCAATCATGTCTGACTCTTTGCAACCCTATGGACTATAGCCTGCTAGGTTCTGTCCATGGAATTCTCCAGGCAAGAACAATGGAGCAGATTGCCATTCCCTTCTCCAGGAGTTATTTAGGACCTAGGGATCGAACCCACGTCTCCTGCATTTCAGGCAGAGTCTTTACCCTCTGAGCCACCAGGGATAATACAGAAAGATAAGTAACATACAATATCACTTAAATGTGGGATCTCAAAGAAAAAAAAAACTCATAGATAAAAAAGATCAGATTTGTGATTATTAGAAGCAAGGTGGGAGTGGCAGAATTAAAGGAAATGTGTCAAAAGGTAAAAACTCTCAATTATAAGATAAATAAGTCCTAGGAATCTAATGTACTACACGATGACTATAGCAGCTATAAAATTAAAGCTTTAAGAGTTATAGGAGAGTTGTTAAGAGAATAAATTCTAAGGTCTCCTATAAAGAGGGATTTTTTTTTTCTTCTTTCTTTTCTTTTTATTGTATCTGTATGAGAATATGGATGCTAACCTACTGGGGTAATCATTTCACACTATATGTAAATCAAACCATCATGTTTTATGCCTTAAATTTATATAGTGATGTATGTTAACTATTTCTCAATAAAACTGGGGAGAAAAACAACCACTAAAACTCAGTCTTTGGTGTTAATAGCTGATCTCTGTGTGGTCCAAATTCAACTTTATTTCTCTGGCACATCACTATACTCCCCTCACTTCACAACACTATTAGAAAGACTTCCATGTGTGTATTCATTAAGCTCCTTGGGGTTGACATCACAGAGGCAAAAGGGATCATGAGAAGAGGAACCTGGGACATGGGGAGCATACTGAGGCAGCCTGAATGTTCTGCGGTTGGATCCTGACATCAGGTTATTGAAACTGAAGATGGAAAACCCACACTGAGTCATTCGATTCCCTCCCTTGAGGGCAGTAGATTATGCTGGACAGTATATTATTTAGCACTCTGTCCGGTTCTATTCTAAATAGTCCTTCCTTGGAGGCCATTCACTCAAACCTGGCAAAGATTTATTACAAATGAAAGGCTTTCTACTGGTTGGTCATTTCTTCCACAAAACACACATTCTCCCACTGAGATATTAAAAAATAAAACCTACCAAACAACATGAAAACAGTGTGATATTGTAGAAAGAGTGTGGAGCTCAAAGCAAATTGGCCCAAAGTGGCCCCAGCTGCTCACTCAGCCTTATCTGGACAGCACCTTGCCGATACCACTCTCCAGTCTGCTTTCTCCCTGGAAGGAGCGGCTACATGCAAGCTCAGCTTCCCAAGAACTAGTGGCCTCATCCCCTCCCCCCATAGTCACATCCTGCAGTTCCAAAATCTCCAGGTGCAGTTAATGTCCTCCAGCCACTCTTGTAAACAGCTACCACCAGCCTCCAGATTGCTGGGCGCTCGAGTCTGATTAATCCTCATCTACAGGTTTGCTCTCAGTCTCGTTTTAGAAAGGCAAAAATAGATCACAAACAGGCTTCCCTGGTGGCTCAGATGGTAAAGAATCTGCATGTAATGCAGGAGACCTGGGTTTGATCCCTGGGTCGGGAAGATCCCCTGGAGGAGGAAATGACAACCCACTCCATATTCTTGTCTGGAGAATCCCATGAACAGAGGAGCCTGGAGGGCTACATTTCGTGGGGTCCCAAAGAGTCAGACATGATTGAGCTACTAACACTTTCAGTTTTTGAGACCACAAACCCACGCTACTCATCAGCTCTAGTGCTTTCCCCATGGGGAAGAGGAGAAGAGAAAGGCTTCCCCAATAGCGCAGATTCTCTGATCCATGCCATGTCCTAACCTGGTACATGACAGAGAGTGACCCAGATGGGACCCTCCTTGAACAAGGAAGATCTAGGACTTCAAGCCAAACACTGGGTGCTCTGATGCCTGTTAGCTATATGAGCTTCAGTTTCCTCATCTATCAACTGGAAAAAAAACTTGTCCTGGATTATAAGAGCTGGCAACTATGGACCCTAAGTGCAGGATTGTGGTTGGCATGTTGAAGAAACTCAGCAAATGGTAGCTACTATTGTTGGTACAATTATCCTCAGTAAAAATGAACAGGTACCCCCTTGAGACATATGAACATTATTTTTTTAAATATGTAACCTAAAATGTGCAAGGTCTGGCTTATTACACAGAAATAAAACATGTTAGTCCATGGAATAGCTGGTAGTGATAAAGCACTGCTTACTGGCTACATAAGTGAGGAAGAAAATAAGTGTTCATCTTGCTATATGACAGGACAGCATCTCACCCTCTGCTGCCAAGATGACAAACCCAGACATGCATGGTGTTCTCCAAGGCATCAGCTCCCCAACCGTTCTCCACTTCTGTCTGAATCTGGGGTCTCAAAGGGTTTGATCTCCTGCAGTCACTTAACACTGCTCAGCAGCTTACACAGGGAGTGTCAGTCACCCCTCAATGCTAAGTTTTAAATGCTATGGAGCTAGAAAATGCAAAACATGTGAGAGTATGTGAGACGTGAAGGTGTGAAGTGAGTAAGAAAGTACAAGAGCGCGAACATAAAGTGACGTGTGTGTAATAATCCTGCAGGCAAAACAAACGAGCACCTGGCCCCTTGCTAATCACAATTAAGACTCCACGTGGAGCTCAGAGATGTCCCAGCTCCATTCCTACATCTCTTAGCTTTGCTCCCCAGTCTCTATCTATAAAGCCACAACAGAGGAAAGACAACAGACAATCATGAGTTTAAACACCTTAAACTTGCATTGGATATTAAAGGCCTAAATTCATCTACCTCCATTTGCAGCATCTTATTTGAATTAAAATAAAATCCAATAGCACAGCCCAATAAGATGCTGCTTACTAGAGACATATAGAAAGCTGAAATAGAATGAACTGAGAGCTGAGTATATTTTAATTAATCAAACTTACACCAAAGGAAAGCAGGTTTAGCAATATCGCTTCAGGCAACATAGTCTTAAAAGTATTTTAAGAGAGCATTGTATTATGTTAAAGTTAAGCTAATACTAAAGACATAATATTTATAAACTTTAATATGCCAACTAAAAGTTTCACAAAATGTATCAGACAAAAATGTATAGATGCATGGCAGAATTTGATATTTTTAACCCATTTCTATCAATATGTAATAGACTTCAAATTCAAAAATAGAACAAAATAAGGACCAAAAAATAACGTAACTAGTAAAATATGTAAAATAATGTAACTAGTAATAATATAACTAATAAAACACGCCAACTTCTTTATCTCAAAAGTAGAGATCTCACTCACCCTATTAGAAACCTCGTCTGTCTGTTACGTAAGCTTGTCTGCGTGTGTGCTGAGTGGTGCCCAACTCTGCAATCCCACGGACTGTAGCCTGCCAGGCTTCTCTGTCCATGGAATTTTCCAGAGAAGAAAGCTGGAATGGGTTGCCATTTCCTTCTCCAAAGGTTCTTCCAGACCCAGGGATCGAACCTGAATCTCCTGGGTCACCTGCATCAGCAGGCATATTCTTTAGCACTGCACCATCTGGGAAGCCCTACATAACCTTGGTCCATATGTAATCACCAAGTGTGAAAATAAAATTATCAGCCTATTTCAAGGAATAATTATGGCAAAAAGCTGCTAAAAATATTTACCCAAGTGAATCACTAGAAGGCTAACTGATGTTGAAGAACGTGGTGACTAAGCTGCTGCTTGCATGCTTTCCTGGGCCCCATAATTCAGATATTTGTGTTTTAACTTTTACAGCCTCCTGAGCTGCAATAGTGATTTTATAGTTTGCTGTGGAGCTGCACCAAATCTATAAAATCTGTAAAAGCCTTCAAAATTCCACATATGTGGATTGTCACCAGCCCTAATAATTGCTTCCCACACTTGGCACCAAATTCTCCAACAAAGCAAAAGCAAATACACCACGTGCTAGAGAGAAATGAATGAAAAGTACCTACCAGGAGACTGAGCTAACACTCAGCACCTCCCAGGATTCTGCCTTTGAGTCTTTCTCAGACAGCTCAGCCTTTCAATTCCCCCATCAACACATTACATAGGCATCCTTTCAAAAATTATTGTCTGTATACCTGATGAACCTAGATACCAAAACGATTTCACCAGGAGGGCCAGATTCTTTCCAACGTCTGCTGTAAATGACAGAATCACAGAGCTCAAGTGAACCGTGGGCGTGCAAATCTCGTCAAACGCCAGAAACGGCAAGCCCTCTGAGTGTGTGGACAGGACCATAAAACTTACACAGCTGTTAACTTTTTCCCCAGAAAGCAAACTACTCAGAAGATTAGTAGCTGTTTCTCTTTGCTTCTACCTCTCACTCTTCTTTTCTGGTTGACTTTTGAAAACACAGGTCCTTCTACCCCTTCTTGCTGCCACCATCCTTCCCCTCCAGTGAAGCAGTTCACTGCGTGAATTGAGAGGGAGACATCTCGTCGCCGGTCTTGTCTCTATCCAGATGTGATCTGGCAACATTAGCAGAGCTCAGGAAGTCGGGTTCACTATAAAAGTTATTTTGTGGATACTATTCCCTAACATACGTTGGAGGAATAAAGTGTGTGTGTGTGTGTTTTAGTAAGGCTAATTAAGAACCCCAGTATTCCACAAACCTCTCTAATGACAAAGTGTTGCCCTGTATGACACAAAAGGGTTGATTTAAGAAATGCTTCAGAAAACCAGTATTGTTTTTATTTGCTCTAGAATAAACTGTCAAAGAAATACAAAAACTTGTTCTCCACGAAGATGTACAAGTGAATGCCAGCTTGTGTGCCATGGCAACAGTTATTAAAAGAGAGCAAAACATGCATCCAATTGAACCTCCCACCTCCAAGCTTCTCCTTCTGAAAACGGTTCCCAAAGGGATAAAATTATCTACTAGAAAATCAGTCTCAGAAAGTTAGAGACAGGCACCAAAATGTCCTAGATTCCTTTAATTCATCATGAGATGATTCTTCCAATAAGATATTTACACAAGGACTTCCCTGGTGGTCCTGTGGTTAAGAATCTACTTGCTGATGCAAGGGACACAGGTTCAATCCCTGGTCTGGAAGGATCCCACATGCCACGGGGCAGCTAAACCCTTGCACCACCAACTACTGAGCCCACGTGCTATAGAGCCCATGCTCCACAACAAGAGAAGCCACCACAGTGGGAAGCCCACACTCCACAACAAAGCACCGCAACAAAGGGTCGACCCGCTTGCCGCATCTAGAGAAAGCCCGTACACCGCAAAGAAGACCCAGTGCAGCCAAAAAAAGATGTCTACCAAAATACTTTCATAACCTTTGAACTCTCAAATTTAGCTAGTTCCCGTAATTACCTTAAGAAAAGATTCTTAACAGTAGATTTCTTGACGGTTTCAAGGCATATGAATGAATACTGGATGAACATTAGTTAAAGTATGACCTCGCAGGTTCCAGTTCAAGATGGCCATGTTGGAGGATCCCATCCTACAAATGGAGGGATTTCCTCTGGGGGGAAAAAACCCTAAAATCTGTCTGTGCAGCCCCTAGCTATCCGGCAAATGAGAAAAGACCCACATTGAAGCCACTAGGAGAGGCTGGGATACCATCTCATCCTAAACCCCACCCCCCAGTGCAGTGCAAAACCTGGAGCTTCTCCCCAGGCAGCCAAGTTGCAAACCCCATGTCACTCCGCCCAACTTCTAGGACCTGCACCTGAAAGATGAGCCCCCCAAACATCTAGCTTTGAAAGCCAACAGAGTTCAAGTCCACAAGACCCGCAAGGCTAAAACAATTTGAGAAACAGCTCTTACAGGGCTCAAGGGCTGGGGCTCACCTGTCCAGAGCTCAGTGCAGAAGCGGTCCATCCTGAGATGTCCAGACTTGACCTGAATGAGCCTCATGTGCTAATCCTCACGCATCAGCCTGAGGGGTGAGAGCATCTGACTTAGCACACGTCTGCAGGCCTGCTGCCCTAAAGGCATCATCTTTTGCTTTTCCTGCAGGTGCTATTAATTTGCTCCCTCTTTGCTGATTCCCGCATGTGGGTGCATCTGTACACTCTCCCCGCCTTAACCCAGCCAACGGGACCCTCTTCAAGTTCTCCCTCTGCCACATTCCAGAGTACAGTATAGCCCAGAGTGGGTTTTCACCTGCATCTGGTACCCGGGGTCTTGTGGCTGCTGCCCGGGGGTCGCCCTTTGATCTCCTGGCTCTGGAGCCCAGGGAGGCCTGTGTTCTTGGGTGCCACAGATTTGTAACTATTGGAGAGACAGTTGTGGGCTGGCTACCGCCCCAGGGCACTGCACAGACCGCAGGCTGAAACACACCTCCAGTCTTTCTGTGAAAGAGGCCAGCTGCTCCTCTGGGAGCTTTGGCCTGAGGGGCAGGCTTCAGGTTTGGCACCCATCTAGAGGCCTGGGCTTCCCTGGTAGCTTAGTGGTAAAGAATCTGCCTGCCAATGCAAGAGATGTGGGTTTGATTCCTGGGTCGGGAAGATCCCCTAAAGGAGGGCTTGGCAACCCACTCCAATATACTTGCCTGGAGAATCCCATGGACAGAGGAGCCTGGAGGGCTACTGTCTATGGGGTCACAAAAGAGTCAGACATGACAGGGACTGAACAACATCACACAGCAGAGAGGCCCACAGAGGGGTTCTTAGACAGTGAGGGCCAGTTGGCCCCGTTTCTGTTCTTTCCCACGGCCCCACTAAGCTCACCTGTATCTCCCAGAAAGGAGCTTATATACTTGTCTGATTCTTTTAACAGTCACCCAGAGGATACCTCCAGATTGTCTGAGTGCAGTGGCCATTGGGTATTATGCATGCAATCCCACTGGACTGAATACATTTGCATACTTTAAAAGTTGTTGAGGGAGGGTCTAGCTGATTCCAGATTGATTCAGATTCCAATCAGTCTGAATCTAGGTGCTGCCTGAAAGCCTCCCCTTTGGGACATTTAATAAGTTTTGGCACACCCTCATTTCCTAGGAGCTATTAAAAATAAGACAGGCTGCTTGGACAATCACAAAGATTTGAGGGATGGCTGAGAGCTAGGGCAGAGATGAAACGTAAGATTCATCTCCCACATGAGACCACTCCTTCAAGACTCGGAGAGGTGGCTGTTTTATCTAATGCATAGTTACCAACACAGAGAGTTAAGCAAAATGAAGAAACAAAGGACTATATTCCAAATGAAAGAACAAAACAGAACCTCAGGGAAAATCCTTAATGAAATGCAGAAAGATAATCTACCCAACAGAGTGTTCAAAGTAATGGTCATTAAGATGTTCGCTGAACTTGGGAGAACAATGGACAAACACAGTGAGAACTTCAACAAAGAGAAAATATAGCTACCAAATGGGTGTCATGGAACCGAAGAATACTATCACTGAACAGAAAAATAAATCCATTCCTGTTCAGAATCTCAGAAAAATGGGATGACATGATGAAAAATTCAATGTCTGGAGGTCAGTAGACCCAATTCTACAGCCTGATCATCAGTTGCTTCTGAGGTCACAGGCAAGTTAGAACCAGACTCTGTTGGTCAACTGAGTTTTAAACCAGCTATTATCTTAGGTGGTTTCAACTTGCTACCAGATGGTTCCTAAGACCCTGTCTGTAGTTTGTAAAAGTAAGTAGAAAAGCAGGCTAAAGACACACAACAAAAGAGTCAACCAGGACAGAAGACCATGCTTTTGTTTGCCGACTGTCTCTACCTTCTTCCTTCCATGTGTCAGGATGATTGGAAGAATTAGAGGCAGAAAAACATGTTCATGGGCTACTTCCCCTCTCCTTCAACAAACAAAAGGCTGTAGGTTGTCTTTTATCACATCCAGTATTCAGAAATTTATGTGTTGATGTCGAGGCACTGTGTAAGGAAGCATAACCCACTGAATCCAATGACAGCCCACACCTGTTGCACTGACCTTCCCACTCATCCTCCGCAGGTACAGACCATTAACTTAACACTGTAATTTACTTGCCTATGAGACTATCTCAGACATCCCAGATCACGGACATGAAGCATGCTGCAAAGAGCACAGTGGCCATGAACTCCCAAGACATCCTAGATACATAATGGATGGGCTGGACTGTTATGATTATAGCAAATAAATGGCTTGGCCTGAGCTGGGAAGGCAGACAGCAGTTGTACCTGCCAGCTGGCATAACCAGCTTCGTCACAGGCTCCCCCAAAGGGGAAGGTTTGATACCGTCCTGCCTCGTTCTAAATCTTAGTTTGTTAAACTTCTCCAAGGAGTCCCAGGGGAGTTTTAGCCTGCGGGAAAAAGACACGAAGCGAGTTCGTTTTCAGAAAGCTAATCTGAAACACAATTTTGGTCATTTGTTTAGCCCAGGAGAAGAGTTTATTGAGAATTACTTAGGCACCAGGATAGATGTGGCTTCAGATGATAACTGTGACTTCACTGCCATTTCCACTTGGGCAGCCAATTCTGACATTTCCATCCATTAGTGGGAAGCACAACTGTTCTTTTATGTCAAAGCTTGGGTTACACCACAGAGGTGGTTAGACATCTCCCCAAGTGCTGTGAGATGGTCCCCCAGGGGCACCTAAACTCCTGGAGCCATCCTTGAGCTTAATGCCTCTGCTTTTCACAAGGGTTGAGAAGTGTGTGTGTGTGTTTCTGTGTGTCTGACTCTTTGCAACCCCATGGTGTAGCCCACTGGGCTCCTCTGTCCCTGGAGTTTTTCAGGCAAGAATACCAGAGTAGGTTGCCGTTCCCTTCTCCAGGGGATCATCCGAACCCAGGATAGAACCAGGGTCTCTTGCATTGCAGGCAGATTCTTTACCATCTGAGCCACCAGGGAAGCCCTTTCACAAAGTTGCTAGTCCTCAAAAATCATCAACTCTAGGAACTTCTGTGGTGGGCTAGTAGTTAGGAGTCAATGCAGGGGACACAGTTTCAGTCCCTCCCTGGTCCAGGAAGCTCTCACATGCCTCAGGGCAACTAAACTTGTGCGCCCCAAATATTGAGTCTGCACTCCTAGAGCCAGTGCCCCACAAGAGAAGCCACTGCAATGAGAAGCCCCTGCACCACCACTAGAGAGTAGCCCCCACTTGCCACAACTAGAGAAAGCCATGTGGAGCCACAAAGACCCGGTGCAGCCAAAAAAAATCACCAACTTTAGCAACCCCACCCCAACACCCGAACGAGAAATACTGCCTGACAAAAAATAACACCATCATGATTTTGCTGCATAATTGCAATTCATCTTCACATTATTGTGATTTAAATTGTTTGATAGCACAGCCTTGTTTTGACTTATAACTCTTAGATGAATTCTTGATAAATTCTACCGTTATTTCAGCTCAAATTAACATATTTTTTAAAGCTAGGATACATTGTATCAAGTATCAAATAACACCTTTCTTGGGACTGACATGAATAACCACATTTTCATTTCATCCTACATCTTCAGACATCACTAGGGCATGCAAATAGCTTAAAACAATAACATTTTACCGGAGACAATGGTACTGATATTGTATGGGGAGATTACATGTGATTTTTATCCTATTCTTCTTGCTTTTCTATATTTTCCCAATTTTATAGAATAGTAAGACAATTTATTAAAATTGCAACAACATTTGAAAGCATATACGTTTAATAATGTGAAACATCTGTAATTATGTGGGACACTCTAAAACAGATGAAAGCCCTGACTGATGTGCATTTCTATTCTATACATCAAAATATTCACCAGTACGCTTGAGACCTTCTCAAGGGGTGGTTAAGTAAGGAACGTCTATTCACTAATTACAACAAGAAAAACTAAATTATGGGACAACTGATGATTCGCCTGAGATGCTCACACACCCTCAGAAGCTCCTGGGAAAAAACCATCCTCGACCCCCTCCCACCATTTTGACTACTTCATGTTAGAGAGGGCATGGTATGGAACCACACTGCAAAAGTCTTGACTTCCCACCCACGAATTTTCCTTTCTTTTTCTTCTTAATAAATTGAACTTTGCCTTCAATATTAAAATCATCCAACCAATGGAAAGATTTTTTTAAAGCTCTGTTACAAAAAGAGTTTCTGCTTTTGTTCCTCGAGACACCAAATAATGATTCTGACTAATGTTTTCACTGAGTTGGCAACTGGCTTGACATGTTTCCAAATTGACTTTTTTTTTTTTCATCCTTTAGTGTCATGTAGAAACAACTTTAATCTAAAAGTCATTAGCAACTAAATGTAATATTATTGATTTAGCTGCACAGGAAACCCAAAAGTTGACAGACTGATGGAAAAGCTTCATACATTTGTATGAGAATAGATAACATTTAGCAGCATTTTGTACATGCCAAGTGGTATTCTTAGCATTTTACATGTATTAACTCATTTAATCCCTATAATAACCCTAGGGAGAAGGCAATACTATTATCCTCATTTTCAAGAAGAAGAAGCTGAGACACAGAGCCATTAAATAACAGCTAATAAGTAAAGAAGCAAAGATTTGATCCGAGGCAGTCTTGGTCTGGGACCTGCACTCAATTGCTGAACTAGAACTGCATCATCACTCTGTAAACAGTGCACTGGTTTATTAATCACGTCAGGCTTTCTAAAGCAGGGAATCAAGACCATGGGCCACGGTGTCACATGGACACCAGTGTTCATGTCCAGTCTTCCACTTACCACCTGAGTGTTGTGCTATGCTTAATCACTCAGTCGTGTCAGACTCTGCGGCCCCATGGATGTAGCCCTCCAGGCTCCTCTGTCCATGGGGATTCTCCAGGCAAGAATACTGGAGTGGGTTGCCATGCCCTCCTCCAGGGGACCTTCCCAACCCAGGGGTTGAACCCAGGTCTCCCACACTGCAGGCGGAGCTTTACCGTCTGAACCACCAAGAATGACAACCTGTAAATGGCGTTTAAGGCTTTTAACGGCTTAAACGTTAATATATCTTTAAACTTCCTATAAATGGTACTTATTAGGATTATATTTATTCTCTAATATATAGTTTTTCCCAGGGGGCTCAGTGGTAAAGAACCTGCCTGCCAATACAGGAGATGCAGGAGACACAGATTCAATCCCTGGGTCAGGAAGATTCCCTGGAGGAGGAAATGGCAACCCACTCCAATATTCTTGCCTGAAAAATCCCATGGACAGGGGAGCCTGGTTGGCTATAGTCCATGGGGTCCCAGAGACCCGGGCATGACTGAGTGACTAAGCACAACATGCAGTTATCCTCAAAGGTAGTAGCATGCGTTTAGAATCTTCACAGTTAAATGATAAATTTACAAAGAGAAAGGCTGATTCCCTTGTTTCAGAACTGAAGATGAGTCAAAAGGCCAAGATTCAGCTGTAGTTGGAAAGTTTTGCAGATCTTAAGTGAGTAGCACTTTCATCTGGTTGCTCTTTTGTTTCACAGCACGGGAAATACCCGTCTTGGAATGTTTTTAAGCTCTTCTTTGCTGCCAAAAGGCAGAAACACAAACAGTGCACTGCTTGTAATCCTTGCCTCAAGAGATCTGTGAACAAAATGAAGAAACAAAGATTTGGCAAGAAGGACTGTGCTGGACCAGCTCAATACTACACTGTTTCTTGGAGTGGGGGAAAAGGGAGTAATTTCTTCCAAGAGAACAGCCAATACATATTACTCTATTGAAAGTACTTAAACATACAAAATAGAGATAGAACATAAAAAACAGCAAATTGCTATAAAAAGAGGCTGAACTCCCATGAGAAAAAGATGCTCTGGTTTAGTTTTATACTTGGAGAATAGAGATTAATGTTGAGAGGGAATGTATAGCACAGGGCCGAACATATAATAGGTAAGGAAGTTAATTAATGTTTACTTAATGAGCAATAGAAGAACACTTAAAGAATTTTCCACATGGCACCCAAAACCTGCTTTAAGAAAGGCAATTATTTGCCTACATTCACTCCTGAACAATGACTCCTGGTCATTCCAGTATGACCTAAATCAAATCCTTTGATTATACAGTAGAAGTGACAAATAGATTCAAGGGACTAAATCTGATAGACAGAGTGCCTGAAGAACTGTGGGTGGATGCAGGTTTATGACATTGTATAGGAAGTGGTGATCAAAACCATCCCCAAGAAAAAGAAATGCAAAAAGGCAAAATAGTTGTCTGAGGAGGACTTACAAACAGCTGAGAAAAGAAGAGACGTGAAAGGCAAAGGAGAAAAGGAAAGATATACCCATCTGAATGCAGAATTCCAAAGAATAGCAAGGAGAGAGAAGAAAGCCTTCTTAAGTAATCAATGCAACGAAATTGAGGGGAAAAAAATAGAATAAGAAAGACTAGAGATCTTTTTAAGAAAATTATAAATACCAAGGGAACATTTCATGTAAAGATGGGCAGAATAAAGGACATGTAAATAAAGGACAGGAATGGTACAGACCTAATGGAAGCAGAAGATATTAAGAAGAGGTGGCAAGAATACACAGAAGAACTGTACAAACAAAGGTTTAATGACCTGGGTAACCACGATGGTGTGATCACTCACCTAGAGCCAGATATCCTGGAGAATGAAGTCGAGTGAGTCTAAAGAAATGTTACTATGAACAAAGCTAGTGAAGGTGATGGAATTTCAGCTGAGCTATTTTGAATCCTAAAAGATGATGGTGTGAAAGTCCTGCACTCAATATGCTAGCAAATTTGAAAACCTCAGCAGTGGCCACAGGACTGGAAAAGGTCACTTTTCATTCCAATCCCAAAGACCAGTAATGCCAAAGAATGTTCAAAATACCACACAATGACACTCATTTCACATGCTAGCAAGGTAATGCTCAAAATCCTTCAAGCTAGGCTTCAACAGTACATGAACCATGAAATTCCAGATGTTCAAGCAGGATTTAGAAAAGGGAGAGGAACCAGAGATCAAATTGCCAACATCCACTGGCTCATCGAAAAAGCAAGAAGAGTTCCAGAAAAATGTCTACTTTTGCTTTACTGACTACACCAAAGCCTTTGATTGTGTGGATCACAACAAACTGGAAAATTGTTAAACAGATGGGAATACCAGACTACCTGACCTGCCTCCTGAGAAATCTGTGTGCAGGTCAGGAAGCAACAGTTAGAACTGGACATGGAACAACAAACTGGTTCCAAATTGGGAAAGGAGTATGTCAAGGCTGCATATTGTCACCCCGATTATTTAACTTATATGCAGAGTACATCATAAGAAATGCAGGACTGGATGAAGCACAAGCTGGAATCAAGATTGCTGGGAGAAATATCAATAACCTCAGATATGCAGATGACACCACCCTTAAGGAAGAAAGTGAAGAACTAAAGAGCCTCTTGATGAAAATGAAAGAGGAGACTGAAAAAGTTGGCTTAAAACTCAACATCCAGGAAACTAAGATCATGACATTCAGTCCCATCACTTCATGGCAAATAGACGGGGAAACAATGGAAACAGTGACAGACTTTATTTTGAGGGGATCCAAAATCACTGCAGATGGTGACTGCAGCCATGAAATTAAAAGATGCTTGCTCCTTGGAAGAAAAGTTATGACAAACCTAGATAGCATATTAAAAAGCAAAGACATTACTTTACCACAAAGGTCTGTCTAGTCAAAGCTATGGTTTTTCCAGTAGTTATGTATGGATATGAGAGTTGGACTATAAAGAAAACTGAGTGCCGAAGAATTGATGCTTTTGAACTGTGGTGTTGGAGAAGACTCTAGAGAGTTCCTTGCACTGCAAGGAGATCCAACCAGTCAATCCTAAAGGAAATCAATCCTGAATATTCACTGGAAGGACTGATGATAAAGCTGAAACCCCAATACTTTGGCCATCTGATACAAAGAACTGACTCATTGGGAAAGATCCCGATCCTGGGAAAGATTGAAGGTGGGAGGAGAAGGGGACAACAGAGGATGTGATGGTTGGATGCCATCACTGACGAGATGAACATGAGTTTGAGTAGGCTCCAGGAATTTGCGATGGACAAGGAAGCCTGGTGTGCTGCAGTCTATGGGGTTGCAAAGGGTCAGACACGACTGAGCAACTGAACTGAACTGAACATTAACATTAAATTAGCAGATACTGAGTAAAGCAGATAAAGTGTGTGGGCATCATCCAATCAGTTGAAGACCTTAAGAGAAAAAAGACTGAGTTCAGAGGAAGAGGGAATTCTACCTCCAGACTACCTTTGGAGTAGAGTGACAGTATCACCTCTTTCCTGGGTCTTCAGCCTACCAGCCTGCTCTACAGATTTGAAATTGTGCAGCCTCATCCTCACATAAGCCAGTTTCTTAAAATAAATAAATTATATGTGGACCGGATATAGCTGATCTGGGCTGATTACTCATACATATGCAGTCAGTTGCTTGGTGGGCTGGGGTCTGGCTGTTGTGGGATGACTTAACTAGGAGGACTCATCTCTGTTCTACGTGACCTGTCATCCTCCAGTAGGTTAGGTGGGTCTTATCCACATGGTAGCTGAATAGGTTGCCAAAACAATGAGCTGAAGCTTGCAAAGCTTCTGGAAGCCCAGGCTTGGAATTTGCATGAGATTACGTCCCTTACATTTTGTGCCCAAAGCAGGTATAAGGTCAGACCAGATCCAAGAAGAAGTAAAACATGTTCTTCCTCTCAATGATGAGAGCTACAGTAGGATTGTGGCAGTGTGCAATACACCACACAGCTGAGTTGACGCTCACAGAATGTTTGTGAGTGCGACACTATCACTGCAGTGGTTAGTTTGGAATATGCTATGAAGCAAAGTGTTAGTCACTCAGTCGTGTCCAACTCTTTGTGACCCCATGGACTGTAGCCAACCAGGCTCCTCTGTCCATGGGATTCTCCAGGCAAGAATTCTGGAGTGGATCCCCTTCTCCAGGGGATCTTCCCAACCTGGGGATCAAACCTGGGTCTCCTGCATGCAGGCAGATTCTTTACCAACTCAGCCACCAGAGAAGCCTGTAATATACTATAAACATGGAATAAGAAGTTATGTTTGGCCTAAAGGAACTTACAGTAAGTGGAAATAAGGGAGGGGTAAAAATATCAGTAATAATGGAAAACAGCAATACATGCAATCACTGAAACTATAAAAGCTCCAAAATGAGAAATTTAAATCAAGTCAAGTGGACAAGACTTCCTAGAAGAGGTAACACTGAATAATTACAGTTAGAAGTGTCCATAATAAGTCAAAATGTATGCCTGAAAGTATACCAAACTTTCATTTATGTAGTTAGGATAGAAAATAGTTAATTAGAAACTTTACTAATGATTAATAGTGTAGTCTTTGAGTTAGAACTGAGTTTGACACGCTTAACTTTGCCACTTAATAACTATGTGAAAGTGAAAGTTGCTCAGTCCTGTCCGACTCTTTGCAACCCCCATGGACTGTACAATCCATGGAATTCTCCAGGCCAGAATACTGGAGTGGGTAGCCATTCCCTTCTCCAGGGGATCTTCTCAACCGAGGAATTGAACTATGGTCTCCTGGATTGCAGGTAGATTCTTTACCAGCTGAGCTACCAGGGAAGCCCATAACTATGTGAACCTTGGGTAAATTATTTAACGTCACTAGAAGGAAATGGCAACCAACTCCAGTATTCTTGCCTAGAGAATCCCATGGACAAAGGAGCCTGGGGGGCTTCAGTCCACAGGGTCGCAAAGAATTGGACACGACTGAGTGGCTAACACACACACACACACATACACAACTTCAATTCCTCATTGTAGATGGAAACAAAAATAGCACCTGCCTATTAAGGTTGTTGTGTGTATTAAGTGAAGTATATGTAAAATTTGATGAAAGTGTCTGGAGCATAAAAAGCACTCAATAAATTATACTATTATTGCTATACTTTTTTTCAATATTCATTGTTGCATAATTTGATTTTTTAAACTCCAACAGAGATAATTATCAAAAATTCTTTTTAGAGTTAGGGTTACAAAAGTTAGATCAAATATGCAAATTGTTGTTTCTCTTGAGATTCAAAAAAAGTCCTTTCTTGGGAAGGAAAAGTACTTGCTGGCTGGTCTCTAAGATAGTGCCATTCAGGGTGAGGTCTACCAACCCATGAAGTCTCCAAACCCTTTCAGGGATAAGCAAGGTCAAAACTATTTTCATAATAGTACTAAGACGCAGCTGCCTTTCCCACTGTGTCAACATTCACACTGAAGGTGCAGTAGCGATGGTTGGTAAACTGCTGGGCGATAGCACAGATCAAGGCAGAGGCAGCAAACTCTACAGACAGTTATCATATTTTTTACCTCCAAACACTCGTCCATGAGACTTAAGGATCTCCTTAAAGAAGCAATATAGATTATTAATTTCATCAATTTAATCCTTGGGTATGGGTTATTTTAATATTCCATGTGATAAAATGGGAAATATATGGACAGTGCTTCTGCTATACATATTGAATTAAAGTTTTTGCTTGAAGAAAATCACTTGTGTGATTGAGTCATGAGCTGAACTAGTCAGCTTTTTTTTTTTTTAACAGGAAACATCATTTTTTAGTAGAAAGAATGACGGATATACTATGGTTGTTCAGACTTGGGCATTTGGCAGACATTTTCACAAAAATGAACAAAGTGAGTCTGTCACTTCGAGGAAAGCATTCACTGCTGATGATAAATTTCCAACTTGAGAACTTTGCTGATACTTTCAGGCTTTTCTAATGAGACTGATGATGATAGAAGTGAATGTAATGGATATTGAATTTTTAAATGGGTCAATATTCAGAAGAACTGTATAAGTCATGAACTAACATTTTCAAAATGACTAAAGCATAATATTACAAAATCGTAATACATAATAGACCCATTCAAAATAGAAAGTGGATTTTTATGTAGAAGTGTAAAAATGTATTGATATGCTTTCAGATTTCACACTGCAACTAACTTTTAAGAAACTACCACTTGTCATGTTTTGGTGAAATGTCAAAGAATAATGTCCACAATCATGTAGAAAGGTTATTAAAATACTCTTCCTTTTTCTAACTACATATCCATATGAAACTTTTCTTCCTATACATCAACAGAAACAATTTATCACAACAGAATGAAATACAGAAACAGATCTAACAATATATCTGCCATTTATCACTAATCAGGCATTTAGAAGGTTTGGAAAAACATGAACATTATTTTGCTTTTTTTCACTGATTTTTTTGCTTTTGTAAAATATAGATGTTTGTCATAAAAAAATATGCTATTTATGTTAAAATGAGTTGGACTTAGAGTCATCAGTAAATGAGTTAACAAATTTTTTTTAAATTTCTGTTTAATTTCTAATAGAGTAAATATACATAGGTGTAAGCCACAAATGCAAAAGCTCCTTAGGGGTCCTCAATAATGTTTACATGTGTAAAGGGATCCTGAGAGTGAAAAGTTTCTGAGCTACTCTTCACAAAGCATGTCATTATCATCTGGAAGTGCGCTTCAACCCCAAGGACATAGGACTAACCCGACCATTAAGACCTCCCTGAGGAGTGATCAGTGTTACCCAGTATGTAAAATGCATTGAATGCCTGCCATATGCAAGAAAGATGGAAGTCTGATGTGTTGGCAGGAGCCAGCTCACGGGAAGCTTGGATACTTGGCTAGGATTTGGACTTTACTTTGAAAGGGGAAAAAAAGTAACTGAAGTTTTTTAAGAGGAGATGATGTAATCAGGTTTATCGTTTAGAAGATAAGTACGGGGTTGAGTCTATGATGGAATGAAGGCTACCAAACTGAAGTCAAGAAGATTGGTTGGAGCTTTTAGTTGTAATCTAAGCAAAATGAGATTAAGGACACTTAAACTAAAGCAGGAGTAGAAGGAAAGGGAATCTTTTGGGAGAGGCAAAGGAGACAGAATCTGCACTGCTGTGTGACTGAAGAGATGTCTCAATGAATAGCATATCCTTCCTCCAATGTCATTCTCAACATTTTGCTCAAAATAAGATTCCTGTTTAACAAAAGTGATAGTTCTCTCTTGTAACAAGCTGCCTGCTGTTTGGTTGTTGATTCTGATATTGTTTCTTGATAACTGAAAGCTCAAAATATTAGGCAAAAAAAAAAAAAAAAGAATTACTGAAGGATTGCTGTCATGGTGCTGAAAAAATTCCTGAGAAGATGAGTTGGTCTCTCTTCCTTTCTGTTCTCATTTTAGAGTTAGACTTCCAAACACAACTCCCTAATTCTAGGATTATTCAGAGTGGAGTTACACTATGCTGTCCTGCTCCTGCCCAGGCAGATACAATATCCTCCTGAAGAAGTTCTTAGAGGGCTTCCTTCCAAAAACAGATTCACACATCAAGAACTTGGCTCATTAGCTGCTTATTTTGAAATCTCATTCCTGTGGAAAGTAGACAAATGAAGGGAGAAACAAAGAGGTGATAAAATCACTTCAGCACTTACTACCTTATCAATGTTCAAATCCACAAGCATATAAAAATGATAGAAGACCAAGTTTTCCAGAATATACTAGCTACATAATTACTACTGTAATATTAGTCCTTAAAAAAAAAAAAAAAAAACTGAGTCAGGAAATTTGAATTACCAGCTCATTCTTACTTCAAAGGCCACCAACATTAACACAAACAAGGGAGGAACTAAGAGATGACTGTGGAATGGGGTTACTTAGAAACCAGCTCACAGCCTTAGTCCTGGCTGGGATAATTCAACTAAGAATTTGATCCTTCTATCCAATACTGTCAGTAGTTCCTATCATCATCATTTGTCAAGTGAAAACACATTTCCCTTTGACTTCTTGCAGCTCAGATTTCCTGGGGTCATTTCAAAGTTTAGTGTTTAGATAGCATTTATTTTAAAGGTTTTCTTAATAATTTGTTTACATCTTGTTTTCGTTTTTGTACAGGTGCTTCCCTTTAGCTCTAGAGGGAAATGGTCTTCCGTTTACATGCTACTTCATTAGTTAAGGTTATTGCTATATAATATTCACTTTATATGAAAAAAGTTCTACCTTACTTAGTGGTGGTCTCTCCAGGAATCTCACCCCGTCGTAAAATCAGTCAAAAACTCAAAAGTAGACAAAAATACAGTTACTGAAAAAGAGCTCTGCAAAACTTTTGCACTAAGTCATAGCACTGCCTTTAGGCATTACCAAGAGTAAAATTACCAAGTTTGATGATTTGGCTTCTGCACAAGAGAACAAAAAATAGATTTCTGGAAATAGACATTGTCAGAAATAAGTGATGGCAAATAGCCTGACTATAGAACAGAAAGCACAAGAACTGCAAGAAGGGGACAGAAGAGCTATAAAAACTAGTCTTATCCCTTCTCTTTACATTTCCATGGAAGAGGGAACTTCTATTTCAACTCCTACTCCAGGAGAGCAGACAGAAGGTGTCAGAGAAAACAATTTCATCTCTGCCTTTACCTTTTTATCAAGTGCTTATCAAATGGGGAACACATGTAAATCCATGGCTGATTCATGTCAATGTATGGCAAAAACCACTACAATATTGTAAAGTAATTAGCCTCCAACTAATAAAAATAATTGGGGGGAAAAAAAGAAATGTAAAAAAATAAAAATAAAGCATATAATAAATGAAAAAAACAAGTTTAAAAGGGTGTGTCAAAATCTCAGAAGCAAGAACCAGACAGTTGAGTTGCTTTCATTCAGCATCTAGAGTCAGATGTAGCAGTTACTTGTTATAACCTGCGGGACACTGTGGACAGGCCTCTGCTCTCTGTCCCCTCACAGAAAGTCCCTCTAGGCAGAACTCAGAGCCTGCTTCTGTTAACCTTTCTCTCTTCCCCTGCCCCCTCCCCATGAACGGGCGTGTGGCTCAGTCCAACCATCTTCCTTGACTATGCCAATGAGTTTGAGTAGATAAATTGCAAGTGGGCACTGTAAATTCAGACCTATCTATGCAGACGGGCTGGAGCTTGAATTGACCAAAACTGGAGGATTAGATTTACTCCATCTTGGTCTCCAAGAATCACAGAGTGCACACTCAAATTAAGAAAGTAAATCTCACTTCCCGTTTGTCATTGATTGTTCCAAGGCCTGGAGGTGTGTGTTTAGTCACTCAGTCATGTCTGACTCTTTGTGAAGCCACGGACTGTAGCCCACCAGGCTCCTGTGTCTATGGGACTTTCCAGGCAAGAATCCTGGAACAGGTTGCCATTTCTTCCTCCAGGAGGTAAAAGGAATAAAGAATGGGATTTAGGCACTGTTATCGGTTGGACTGTGTCTCCCTAAAATATGCTGAGGTCCTAACTTCTCAGTCCCTGTGAGTGTGACCTTATTTGGAAATGGACCTTTACAGATGTTCAAATTAAAATAAGGTTGATAGGATGGCACTGCTGCTGCTGCTGCTGCTAAATCTCTTCAGTCGTGTCTGACTCTGTGCGACTCCATAGACGGCAGCCCACCAGGCTCCTCCATCCCTGGGATTCTCCAGGCAAGAATACTGGAGTGGGTTGCCATTTCCTTCTCCAATGCATGCACGCATGCTAAGTCACTTCAGTCATGTCTGACTCTGTGCAACCCTCCGGACAGCAGCCCACCAGGCTCCCCTGTCCATAGGATTCTCTAGGCAAGAATACTGGAGTGAGTTGCCTTTTTCTTCTCCAAGAATGGCATTAGGGCAGGCCCTATTCCAATATGACTGTGTCCTTATAGAAATGAAAAATTTGGACAAAGAGAAAGAGGCATGCATACAAAAGAGAACATCAGGTGACAATAGGGAATTGGAGGGATGCATCCAGAAGCCAGGGAACACTGGAGATTGCCAGGAAATCACCAGAAGTTTGAAGTGGAAAGGAATGATTCAACTACACCCCTCAGAGGAAGTATGGCCTTGCCAGCACCTTGATTTTGGATTTATAGACCCTAGAACTATGACACAATACATTGGGTTGGCCAAATTTTCATTCATATTTTTCCATACTATCTTATTGAAAAACAAACTTTTTGGCCAACCCAATATTTCTGTTGTTCTAAGGCTCCAAGTTAATGGTACTTTGTTACAGAGCTCTAGAAAACTGAGCCACCCAAACTCTGCACTATTCAAAAGACATGAAAGAGAGTTTTACAGAAGATGATTATGCACGTAATCAACAAACATATTAAAATGTGTTCAGAAATCACTAGCATCCAGAAAATGCAAATTTAAACATAAGATACATTTCATTTAACAAAATAGTTTTGTTTTGTTTTTTCTCTAGAAACACCTGTTTTCAAGGGCAGGAAAAGAGACATTCAAACATTTTTGGTAGAAACATGAATCAGTACAATCATTCTGGAAGACACTTCAGAATATGTGTCAGGAGGCTTCTGAGAATTTATCCTAAGGGAATGCTGTTAAACTTCATAGCACTTATCACTTTCTAATACTATATGATTTACTTATGTTTATTGTCAGTCTTCACTTACTGGAATTTAAGTCCTATAAGGACAAAGATTTCTCACTTTTGTATCCCAAACACCTAGAATATTTCCCAATACATTCTAAATGCTCCATAAACACTTGCTAAATATGTTAATTAAGATGTCCACCAAGATTCATGTACAAAGGTGTTCACTGAAGTATGCTTACAATAGCTAAACACTGGGAAAGTATAAATGACCATCACAGTGGGAGACTGGTTAAGAAAATAATGGTGCCACAACACAATGGGGTATCATGTAGCCATTAGCAAATAAATCATCAAGAATATATAAGGCTATGAGAAGACATTCATAATATATTGAAAAGTTAGAAAAGGATTAGAAAATTGTAGAGAGAGTAACACTTTAATTTTATTAAGGTATAGTTCAGTTCAGTTCAGTCGCTCAGTTGTGTCTGACTCTTTGTGACCCCATGAATCACAGCACGCCAGGCCTCTCTGTCCATCACCAACTCCCAGAGTCTACTCAAACTCATGTCCATCGAGTCGGTGATGCCATCCAGCCATCTCATCCTCTGCCATCCCCTTCTCCTCCTGCCCCCAATCCCTCCCAGCATCAGGGTCTTTTCCAATGAGTCTACTCTTCCATGAGGTGGCCAAAGTATTGGAGTTTCAGCTTCAACATCAGTCCTTCCAATAAACACCCAGGACTGATCTCCTTTAGTGTGGACTGGTTGGATCTCCTTTCAGTCCAAAGGACTCTCAAGAGTCTTCTCCAGCACTAGAGTTCAAAAGCATCAATTCTTCGGGCACTCAGCTTTCTTCACAGTCCAACTCTCACTTGACCACTGGAAAAACCAGAGCCTTGACTAGATGGACCTTTGTTGGCAAAGTAATATCTCTGCTTTTTAATGTGCTATCTAGGTTGGTCATAACTTTCCTTCCAAGGAGTAAGCGTCTTTTAATTTCATGGCTGCAATCACCATCTGCCGTGATTTTATGCCCAAATGTTAACAATGATTACCTCTGCCCAGTGAGCTTGTAGACATTTTGGGTTTTTTCTTTATATTTTTCATATTTTCTGCAAGCACTTCAATAAAATTTTGAACTACCCACATACTCCACAAACATAAGTGATATTTTATCAGACAGCATGGTGTAATAATAATGTTTATAATAATAACAGGGTCATTTTGTAAATATTAAATTACACTCAATATCCTCTATTTATAGAGAAGGGAAATCTGTGTGAAGGAAATATGGATTTGATTAGTCTTTGTACTTTTCTGTGCTTTTATTTCCAAATTCAGGAGGTGGACAATGCACTTCTTAATGCTTTCCATTCAAACAAGTTAAAATTTTTAGAAGTTACAGTTCTTTTAGGGGTAACCTTCAATTACCTGAAAAAGTCATTTATATGAAATACCTAGTTCCTTTATTGCTGGTTAAATAAAACATCATTGCACATATTACAAGGGAAAAGGTATTTATTTGACCTTGGGCTGTTTCAACAGTGCAATTTAATTCTATATTTTCCATACTGCTCAAGCTGATCATTTAAATGGCAGAATTATGAAAAATCAACCCAACGTTAGTATCAATTCACTGCATCAATTACCATCAATGTATTAAACACAATACCTAAAAGTTTTATGAATATTTTAAATAGTCTTCTAACAAGGTTCTAAAATTCCCCATAAGAGAAACAGAGACATGGGGAGTTTGTGTGGCTAGTTCAGGTATACATCAGGGAGCACATCTCATTGACACAATCACCAAGAGAACTACTGAAATGGGAAGTGAGTCAAGGGTTCCTCTGAAATCATTCTGGAAAGCTCAGAACAACTCGACTAACATGCTGAATAATGTTTTTCCTCATCAATAGACTCCATTAGCTAGACATTTTTAAACTTCATCAGAAGTAACCAAATTTAATACTACCAATCATAAAAATAGAAACAATTTCTTCCCTTCTCCTAGTTGGGGAAGTGAACCTCAGGACTCCCATCTTGACTTCAGCATAGCTCTTATCATGCAGATCTACCTGTAGGGATTTTCTTGAGCTGACAAGTCCAAATATATGCTCAAAATTCAGCCAGAAGCTGATCCTGGTGCTAAACTCCAATATATACTATGGGTTTGACATGGTTATTAAATTCAGACTTGACCACATGGCTTTTTTGTTTCACCAGTCTGTGTGTTCTTGGGATATTATTCTTTAAGGAAGTCCTTAAATTGAAGAAATAGCAGGGACACAATAAACAATCCAAGTAAAGTATGTCATGATGTTTATATTTGGTTCTGTCTACTGAGCATTGATTGATAGTTCTTTAGTCCTTTGGTTTTATCATCTAAGCATGTTTCCTTAAATGCATTCACTCCTCCTTCTCTCACCTCCAAGAATCACTTTTTTCACTATTTCCATATGCATACTTTTGTTCTTTTTAATGGGGTAATTTCAAAGAACTAGTCCTAACTCCCATTTCTGCATGTTTGATTACAGGTATTGGGACTTCCCTGGTGGCTCAGCAGTAAAGAATCTGCCTGCAATGCAGGAGACTGGGGTTTGATCCATGGGTTGGGAAGATCTCCTGGAGAAGGATATGGCAACCCACTTCAGTAATCTTCCCTGGAAAATCCCATGGACAAAGGAGCCTAGTGAGCTACAGTCCCTGGGGTCACAAAGAGTCAGACACCACTGAGCAACTAACCCTTTAACTATACTTTTAACACTTTAAGCACATTGGAAATAAAGATAAGTAGTAGATACAGTATCTGTAAATCTTTTAAGAATATATTGGTGAGTTGGCAGGAAAGTAAGAAATACTAAGAATTATAAAAAATCAGGAAACTGTAAAGGTAAGCAGAGCACTAAAATCAAGCTCTAACCATTGGGTATTAGCCATACTCAATGAGCTTCAGTTACAACATTTATGACCTGGTGGGTGGGTGGGGAGAGATTGACAGCCAAAGCCAAAGCCAGCAACTTTACTATATTCGTTGGTAGCTCTAGTAATTTTCTGGTAGAGTCTTTAGGGTTTTCTGAGGATCATGTCCAGAAAAATAAATGACCCAATCAAAAAATGGGCCAAAGAACTAAACAGACATTTCTCCAAAGAAGACATACAGATGGCTAACAAACACATGAAAAGATGCTCAACATCACTCATTATCAGAGAAATGCAAATCAAAACCACAATGAGGTACCATTACACGCCAGTCAGGATGGCTGCTATCCAAAAGTCTACAAGCAATAAATGCTGGAGAGGGTGTGGAGAAAAGGGAACCCTCTTACACTGTTGGTGGGAATGCAAACTAGTACAGCCGCTATGGAGAACAGTGTGGAGATTTCTTAAAAAAACTGGAAATAGAACTGCCATATGACCCAGCAATCCCACTTCTGGGCATACACACTGAGGAAACCAGATCTGAAAGAGACACGTGCACCCCAATGTTCATCGCGGAACTGTTTATAATAGCCAGGACATGGAAGCAACCTAGATGCCCATCAGCAGATGAATGGATAAGGAAGCTGTGGTACATATACACCATGGAATATTACTCAGCCATTAAAAAGAATTCATTTGAATCAGTTCTAATGAGATGGATGAAACTGGAGCCCATTATACAGAGTGAAGTAAGCCAGAAAGATAAAGACCATTATAGGATACTAACATATATATATGGAATTTAGAAAGATGGTAATGATAACCCTATATGCAAAACAGAAAAAGAGACACAGATGCATAGAACAGACTTTTGAACTCTGTGGGAGAAGGCAAGGGTGGGATGTTTTGAGAGGACAGCATCGAAACATGTATATTATCTATGGTGAAACAGATCACCAGCCCAGGTTGGATGCATGAGACAAGTGCTCAGGCCTGGTACACTGGGAAGACCCAGAGGGATCGGGTGGAGAGGGAGGTGGGAGGGGGGATCGGGATGGGGAATACATGTAAATCCATGGCTGATTCATGTCAATGTATGACAAAAACCACTACAATATTGTAAAGTAATTAGGTGCCAACTAATAAAAATAAATGGAAAAAAAAAAAAAAAACCAAACAAACAAAGCCAAAACCAGTCCAAAAGCTCACCCAGCTCTTCCAAGAGTGGGAATTCTGAAATTCAGAGAAAAGATTCATTAAGATAAAATAATTAAAAGTTCCCCACATTTTCTATTTGGAACACTTCCCTTTACAGAAGCCAAAGAAAGAGCAGATATGTGGCATTTTTGCTCCCAGAAAGCAGGGGGCAGAGACACATGACCCAAGCCTGAACAACCTGAGCCTGAACAAGCAGAGCTCCTGCTCAGGTTCAGGAACTTGAGAAAGTGATGCAAAGCTCTGAAGATGGTAGATATTCTGTCGTCGTGACAGAGGAGTTGGAAGCACAGGAACACCAGGGCAGTAACTGTTCATTAGCAGCAGGGCTAGCGGCCGTGTTCTCAGCTACCTGCTTTCATTTGGTTCTTCCCTATTTTCTGAGTATGGTTCTCCAGACTTGTCACTGATTCATCTGAAATATTTCTAATGAACATTACTTCTAATAAATTTTTACTTAAATCAGCCAGAGTTGATTTCTGATGTTTTCAACTTGAACACCTCATTAATGGGCTTCCTAGGTGGCGCGCTAGTGGTAAAGAACCCACCTGCCAATACAGGAGATGCAAAAGACCCAAATTGATTTGGGTTGGGAAGATATTCTGAAGAAGGGCATGGAAACCCATTCCAGTATTCTTGAGAATCCCATGGACAGAGGAATCTAGTGGGGCTACAACCCATAGGGTCACATAGAGTCAGATAGGACTGAAGCAACTTAGCATGCACACACACACCTCATTAATAAAAATCTCTCTCCAAACTTAGAAACCTTCAATGTTCAAGCCAGAGAATTTTAACTAGGGAGAGGTCACCCTGGAAAGCAAAATGTAAATAAAAGGTGCCAATCTGGAAGAGTCAATCCTAAAGGAAATCAGTCCTGAATACTCATGGGAAGGACTGATGCTGAAGCTGAAGCTCCAATACTTTGGCCACTTGATGTGAAGAACTCACTCATTGGAAAGGACCCTGATGCTGGGAGAGATTGAGAGCAGGAGAAGGGGACGACAGGATGAGATGGTTGGATGGTGTCACTGACTTGATGGACATGAGTTTGGGCAAGCTCTGGGAGTTGATGATGGACAGGGAGGCCTGGTGTGCTGCAGTCTATGGGGTTGCAAAGAGTTGGACACGACTGAGTGACTGAACTGAACTGAACTGAATCTGGAATATTTTCTCACAGTCACAATTGCTGTAGACCAGGGATCTATCCAGGGTTCTGACCTCCATTATAACTCTATGACCTAGAAAGCCTTGGTTATAACCCTCAACTTTCTGCTTAATATCTTCCTAAACTTTCATCCATATGTCTATGACTCATGGTCATTCCAATAACCTGTCTTAAATCTTCATGGTCCAGTCACACCCTGACTAATTTACATCAAGAAGAATTATGATGCTCATTTTCCAAATCATAAAACTGAAATTAGTTTAGTAGTTTGACAGAGTTAAGTAAGGAGCAAGAAGCCTAGACTTCCACAATTAATGTTGCCTCATGGTACTAATAATTTGTCTCATTTTGTTTTCATAGATGGATTCTCATTTATTTTTGTATGAATATGTAGTAAGCATCTGCAATGATCCCAACACTTTGCTAGGTATTCTAGTCAATAGAAAGAAACAGTCTTCCATCAGGAGGGCCTGTAGTAAGAATGTGTCACTTTGCCCAATTACTCTGTGTGAATTTGGATAAATTTTTTAAAGCCTCAATTTCCTTATCTACTGGGGATGATATTGATCTGCTGTGTGTTTCTGACATAGCTATTATGAGAGTTAAATGTTAGTTGTTGACAGTAAAGTAATAAAATGTTAGTTCAAGTACTTGGAAACAAGAAAATTAAGATCACTCTCTAAGTGTATTATATCATTTATATATGGAATCTAACAAAGCCAAACTCATAAAAATGGAGAGTAGAATGGTGGTTACTGGGGGCTAGGGTGTAGGGAATTCGGGAGATGTTGTTCAAGGGTACAACTTAGAACCAGTAAAAGTAAGTCCTGGAGACCTAAGGCACAGCTCAGTGATTACAGATTTTAAAATATTATATTATAAACTTGCTAACAAAATTGCTAAGAGAGCAGATCTTAATTCTACCCACCACCAAAATGAAATGATGTGATAGAAGTGCTAACACTGCAGTGAAAAACCATATTGGAATATAGTGTTAGCATTAGCTGCTCAGTTGTGTCCAATTCTTTGCAACCCCATGGACCATAGCCCTCCAGGCTCCTCTGTCCATGGGGATTCTCCAGGCAAGAAAACTGGAGTGGGTTGCCATGTCCTCCTTGAGGGGATCTTCCTTCCCCAGGGATCAAACCCAGGTCTCCCACATTGCAGTAGGATTCTTAACCAGCTCTGCCACCAGGGAAGCCCATAAATGTATCAAATCAACATGTTGAATACCTTAAACATACACAATGTTATATGCCAATTATATCTCAATACACTTTAAAATATCGCTCTTCATGAATTAAATTATGAAATCAAGACCCAAAGTATCAGAACCAAGGTAAGTAACATCACCTTAAGGAGACAGACTAAATTGCAGGTCAGCAAAATAAGCAATAATCTGAACTTATAGTTGCCAAGAGGGAAAGGAGGGACAGATAAATTGGTAGATTGGGATGGACATATACATACTACAATATGTAAAGTGGATAACTAATAAAGACCTACTGTATATCCCAGGAACTCTACTCAATACTCTGTAATGACCTGTATGGGAAAAGAATCTAAGTAAGAGTGGATATATGTATATGTATTACTGATTCACTTTGCTGTATGGCAGAAACTAACACCCACTGTAAATCAGCTATACTCCAATAAAACTTCAATAAATAAACAATAAACTGATTCATCACATTAAAGAACTAACAACTGAATGTGGCAATAGTAAAATGGATTGTCAAAAGCAGCAAACAAAAAGTCAGAGATGCAGACATTGAGGACAGTCTCAAACAGAGAACCTTAGCTGAAGGATTTTAGTATAATGGTTACATTAGCAAGACCCCATGCACGGCAGATATTAAAAATACCAAACTTAGAACTTTCTTAGCCTCTTTGTTGGCAAGTGACCATCTAGAAATGTTTAGATTTCTAAAGCAGGTCTGTCTACAGGGTGATGTTCAAATGAGCATTCTTGTTGATGTGATCACTGTAGTTCACTTTGGAAAAGTGAATTTTAAATTAGTCTTATGAGTTTGGCTTCTGTGAGTTCCACCCTCACTGTGGATGATTTGTTGACAAAATCTAATCCCTGAGCCTACCAGCTTGAGAGCCAAACCCTAAATTCGCCTGTGTGATACCCTCCTGGGAAAATTCACAAAAGGCACCCAATGCTCTTCTCTCTTTGCTGAGTACTGACCCTGCATGCAAACAGGCAGTGAATGTTGTCAGGCATAAATATGAGATATTGGAATAAATACTTAGATTATTTTGCATCCTTTACTAAGTGCCACTTTCAAGCATAAAAAGCAGATAAAATCCCAGTAGAAAGCAAAAATGCCAGCAGAAAAGCAGAAAAACAAAAATCAAAAAACAACCTCGGACACGGGAAGCTATTCAAAGACAAACAATGATAGTATCAGTTCTTTAAACACTTAGACATTTTCAACTGGACTTTTTTTTAAGAATAAAAATCAAAAGCATTTTTAAAAAAAATAAAGTATAAGAGCTCTTAAAATTGTAAGCAAGATACAAATATGGGCTATAAGAAGGCACAATTTTGACATCTCACCTACCCCAAAGGAGGAGAAAATGAATCTGGGGTGGTTTCACTGAGTCATTTGAAACTCACAAAAAGAAAAAAAAATGGAGTTATTGAGTTATGATATTAATGAGCATCCATTCACACACTGCCTGAAGATAATGAGGCCATACTCTCACAGTGTAGGATAAGTAATTAATGCTTTCAATTATCACGAATTTTCAGAGGAAACAACAGTTAGGAACTGCCACAAGCTATGCTTTACAGATTGTTGTAGCCAAGGTAGAAAAAGTCTTAGGAAGAGTGAAAATTTTGTGTCACTTTCTCTGCTACAAACCAAGCTATTTAGAAAAATATTTTTATTATATGGGAAACAAAAATATTTTTTTCTAAAGCACTCAATTTACTGCATCCACTCAAATTGTAACAAAAGGTTTCACAAACTCTCTAGTCTCACATGGTGGGTCTGGTCTTCAGTAACTTCATCCACTTATAACCCTAGGCTCTTTTCATGGATTGGCTTCTAATTTTGTAAAGCTCCAAATATATAGCTACGGGAAAATTCAGAACAGGCTCGTGAGTTTTGCACTTGGGTAACTAAAAGGGATGTTGCCTTGTTAATCTCAAAGGATTGGCAGAACAATTTTATCACATTTTCTGAAAAAAAAATCTATACAGATTTAAGGTCGAGTTCTGGATTTAATTGAAGTAACCTTTTGTGCAATCTAGCTTTAATGAAGTGCAATGAAGTTAAACTCCATGGGGGCCATTAATCTGAAACACTCCATTTAAAAACTACAAGGGGAGTTTTTAATAAACAGTGTGAACTAATGCCCATGTGGAAAGGTAATTGAGAGGGAACTGGTGTCTGGGCCAGATTGTTATTAAACCCTTATCACAGGTAAAACTGAAACCCCCAATGGCAAGCTGCCCTGTGATTTATATTGCCCTTCCCATCCTAACTTTAAAAGAAAGGCTACGTTTAATAATGAAAAAATCCTGTGACTAAGCTATAAAATAACTGAGCAATTACTTAGAATAATTTATACAGTGCAATACACTGACCTTGCTTTAAGCGTAAAATCTACAAAATAACTTTGGCAATAAAACTGTGAACTACTAAAAGGACTAAAGGTTTTAACCATTTTTATTGTGTATCACCTGGGGGGACCATAAATACGCATTATACTCTAATCACAGGGCTTAAGAAAATTCATAATATTTTTCCCTTAAAATGTCTTTTCAGAGAAAAGTTTGCTCAGTTTGGCCAATTGCAAGTCGAGAATTCTGATGCCCTTGCTTTAAAAGGATTACATGTCATTTCTACAATATTTTTTTTCTCCACCTGTGAATTCTATCTGACTCTCTTTTCTCACTAACCAGGCATGGCCTGTGGAGGAAAACTGGCAATAAAGTTTCTGTATTACCTACTTAAATATTTACTCTTTCAAAATTAAAAAAAGAAGGCAACTGGGCTGTATTGCAATAATAAGTATTGATGCTGTCACCTCAGACCACTGAGGCAAGAGTGCTTCTATTTCGGGATACATAAATAATACCCCACCACTCAGCAATCCAGAATCAATGTTTCCACTTTCCACGGTGGCTTTCAAAAACAAAGTTCAGCTTTTACTCTGATCTGGCGTCAGAGCCGCAGATAACCAGGCATGACATTTCACTCTAGCTGCCTTCAACTTCCCAATCACCATAGCTGAGCAAACACTTTTTCTCTGAATGCTTTGAGTTCATGAAATGACTCCAACAGATTGTCTTTCAATGGACTTCAAATTCCATGAAATCCAGTCGATTTCTGCAAGATTGGAATATCGGTACGTTGAAACACTATAGAAACAAATTTCAAGGCAGCGCCTTCTCTTTTGGCCATAAAAACTCTGTACTCCTAAGGTTTACCTACCTTGCTTTACTCCCAATAAACTTAGCTAGTTTAGCTCCCAAATGGGAACAAAGTCACAAAGATGTCACCCCTGGGGTGGCTTTACATAAACAGACACTGGAGGAAAACCTCTCAGTCAAAAATACTGCCTGAATAGTCCACCTTTAGCACTCCTTGAGCTATAAGCATGAGAGAGTTACTGCTTGAAAGCAAAAGGGTTTTAAGGTATAATGCATTAAGCCATTATTAGTCTCTTAAATACACCCAGCAAAATAGCTAAGCCATAACATGAAAGGGCAGTAAAAGAATGAGAAATATGATGGAGGCAAAGGAAAAGTTCTGGGAGCTCTAGCCCCAGTGAGGCCCTTCAGAAAATGAGTTCTGGTTCCTAGAGAACAAACTTATGGTTGCTGGGGAAAGGATGGGGAGATGGGATACTTAGGGAGTTTGGGATTGTCATGTATATACTATATTTAAAATGGATAACCAACAAGAACCTACCTCAGTTCAGTTCAGTCACTCAGTCGTGTCCGACTCTTTGTAACCTCATGAATCACAGCATGCCAGGCCTCCCTGTCCATCACCAACTCCCAGAGTTTACTCAAACTCATGTCCATCGAGTCGGTGATGCCATCCAGCCATCTCATCCTCTGTCGTCCCCTTCTCCTCCTGCCCCCAATCCCTCCCAGCATCAGGGTCTTTTCCAATGAGTCAACTCTTCTCATGAGGTGGCCAAAGTACTGGAGTTTCAGCTTCAGCATCAGTACTTCCAATGAACACCCAAGACTGATCTCATTTAGGATGGACTGGTTGGATCTCCTTACAGTCCAACGGACTCTCAAGAGTCTTCTCCAACAGAACCTACCTCAGGTGGTGCTAATGGTAAAGAACCCACCTGCCAATCCAGGAGACATGAGAGACTTGGGTTCATTCCCTGGGATGGGAAGATCCCCTGGAGGTGGGCATGGCAAACCACTGCAGTATTCTTGCCTAGAGAATCCCATGGACAGAGAAGCCTAGTGGGCTACAGTCAATAGGGTTACAAAGAGTTGGACATGACTAAAGCAACTTAGCTCACTCGTATATTACAGGGAACTCTACTCAATTTTATATGGCAACTTGGATGGGAGAGGAATTTGGGGGAGAATGGATACATGTGTATGTATGGTTGAGTCCCTTTGCTGTCCATCTAAAACTATCACAATGCTGTTAATCAGCTATACTCCAGTATAAAATAAAAAGTTTAACAAGAAAATGATTTCTGGTTCCCTCAGGAAGGTGTGCAATCAACTCGGGTCATCTGAGACAGGGGAGGGACTGGGGTTGCATGTGGTCACTAAAATGAAAGGTACAATATTGAAAAAAAAGACAAGATGGTGCCAAGCTTCAAGGCAAGCATGGTATTGTCAGGTCCTTTGTCTTGTCCCTAGAAGGTACACTGAGCCTCAGAGAATACAGCCATGAACAAAGGCCTGAATCTTCACTAGCCCGTGTGTGTGCTCAGTCATATCCAACTCTTTGCAACCCCATGGACTGTAGCCCACCAGGCTCCCCTGTCCATAGTATTTTCCCGGAAGAATGCTGTAGTGTGTTGCCATTTCCTCCTCGGGAGGGTCTTCCCCACCCAGGGATCCAACCGGTGTCTCCCGTGTCTCTTGCATTGACAGGCAGATTCCCTACCACTGAGCCACCTGGGAAGCCCTTCACTAGCCCACAGGCAGCCAATCCCCGGGTGAACCTCACATCCTCCAGAAGAGAAAGCAGCCTTTCTGAGTGGGGAAAGTAAAAACTGCCTTAGGAAGGAGACTAAGAATCCCACACATCTAATTTCACTCCCTTACAAAATTCCACTAAAATATCATGAAAAAAAAAAAAAAGCTTTTCAGGGCCTAGACCTACCAGGATGGGGAGAAAGGGAGAAGGGGAAAAAAAAACAAACCACAGCTGGAAAGCAGAAAGACATGTGGTAATTTATTGGCAGACCAAAGAAAGCCTATTCCTCAACCAGCAGTAAGGAAAGCCAATAACCAATTTGACTGACACACCAAGATCCCTAAAGGTTTAGGGAACCACGTAACTCTGGACACGGGGTGAGGGCGGAGGAAAGTTGAGAAGCCTATTTGAAAACGGATAGATGTCCAGATCCCAAACATAAGCAAACATGTTCAGAACACCACCAGTAGGATAGTGTAGGGGAGGTAAAATAATTTTCCCTCTACCCGTCTGAGTGTTTGGCTGAAAACCCTGTGATAAAAAAAAAAAAAAAAAAAACAGATTAACAGAAGAAAAACAAACAGAAGTTTATTAATATGCATACCTCATGTATATGTGAAAGCTATCTAGAGGAAAAGGAGTAATTCCCTGAGGTGGCTTGGAATTCAGGCTTAAATACCATCTTAATAAGGCAAGGGGAGGGGAGATGTAGATCTCTTAGGGGAGAGAAGATGATTTTTAGGAAGCTGAATGGGCCCTAGAAGAATAGGAGGTTCACTGATGAAGGGAAGGCATAGAGATGCCAGTACAGAGACAGACGTGGGGACGTGGTGAAAAAGGGGAGGGGAGGATGGACTGAGAGAGCAGCGTTGACATATATACACTTTCCATGTGTAAAACAGTTAGCTAGAGGGAAGTGCTCTATAGCACAGGGAGCTCAGCTCAGTTCTCCGTGAGGACCGAGAGGGCGGGATGCGGCCTGAGAGGGTGGGAGCGAGGCTCACGAGGGAGGGCATGTATGCACACACAGAGCTGATCCACTTTGTTCTACAGTGAAAACTAACAGAACATTATAAAGCAATTATACTCCCCCAAAACAATAATAATAATAAGATGGGAGACGCGATAGTTTGTGACAATGTGGGTCTGAGGATGGTGTCATTGATAGCCTCCTCTCTGGTGACAAGGCCATCTTTCCTGGCTACTGAAACTCCTGGAGGGGATCTGTGACCACAGAGTTCCTTCTGGGGGACTGGTCTTTCAGCAGGTAAAGACCTTTCAGAGAAAGCCTCCCCCTGCATTGCTGTTTTTCAAGCGTCTTCAACTTAAAACAATGAATATAACACAGCAGCACATGTTGACGTTGAGTGCTCTGAACTCCTTCAGCGTCTAAAAGATACAAAATAAAGAAGAAGACCGTGTCCATCCAGGATGACCACTGGCTGACTAACAGGAGTTGAAGAAGGAAGGAAAAAAGAAACAGGATCGATGTGGGCTGATGGCATCCCTCAGATGTCTTTTCTGTCCCCAGGTTCCAATAACTGCTTCCTCCCCTTGCCCTGCAGGCTTACTTACTGGGGGAAAAAAGCCTTGCTCTTACTGGCCCCAGCATACTGCGGCCTCCCACACCTTTGTAAACATTCCCTTTTTTAAATACTCCTCGAAGTTTTTAACTTCAGTTTGCCATCTGAATCCTGACACAACGATGTTCCCAACATCCTTTATCTGTTAGATCCTGGAGGATGTGCATCACCAAAAAAAAAGAAAGAAAGAAGGAATCAGAACTAAAAGGAAAACTAAGATACAGGAAACAGAGAAGCAAAGAGGCCAACGAAATGCCCACAATAATAGTAAATGGAGCGCCCGGGATCACACAGCTGGCTGTGGGGTATGGAAGCAGGGTGGATGGGATCAGCTCTGAAGATTCTGGAAAAGATTACTTAGATGATGGGAGACACAAAACACTTAACAGAGGAGAACTTTTACATATATGTATATATTTTTTAATTGGACTATAATTGCTTTACAATATTGTGTTAGTTTCTGCTGTAGAACAACATAAATCAGCATTTATGCATACATTTATCCCCTTCCTCATGAGCGTCCCTCCCACCGCCCCATCCCACCCTCCAGGTCATCACAGAGCACCAAACTAAGGTCCCCTGCTATCCAGCACGTCCCACTAGCCTCTATGTCACACATGGTAATGTGTTTATGTCAATGCTACTCTCGCAATTCATCCCACCTCCTCCTCCCTCCCCATGTCCATGTTCTCTAGGCCTGTGTCTCTATTCCTGTCCTGCAAATAGGTTCATCAGTACCGTTTTTCTAGATTCCACATAGATGTGTTAATATACTATATTTGTTTATCTTTTCCTGATTTACTTCATTCTGTATAACAGGCTCTAGGTGTATCTGCCGGATCGGAACTTTTACAGAGGAGATTTAGACAAACAGTGGGGAGCCTGGGGTTGTATTAGTAATAAAAAAAAAAAAAAACACGCAGAAGTAACCACATGAAAAAGCAGTTATTAATCCAGAAAAGACAGAAAGCCGTAAAAGAAAAGCAATTACGATTTGCCACAGGCTCAGCCGTGGATGGTAATTACATAGCCACAGTCATGAAACAGTGAGTGTGAATCTAACCAAAAGTATAACCTAATGGGAAGGCTGCTTGTGAGGAGGTAGAGAGGAGAGAAGGAAAGAAGGAAAAAAAACCTTAACTCCCATAAAAAATACCTAAAATTGAAAATATGGGAATAGTAATAAAATCATGCTATTCTTATACAGTGGCAGAACCAAAAGGGGGAGGGCAATTAAAGTTTGAAACTGTTGCCTCTGAGAAAGAAGTAAGAGAAGAGGGAGGGCAGATTATTTTTCATAACAGACCAAATGCAATTATTTGACTCTTCAAACCATGTGTAACTTTATTTTTAAAAATTTTAAAAATAGAAGAAGGCAGAAAGAGAAGGAGTAAAGAAAAGAAGGAAGGGAGAGAAATAAAGGGGGAAAAAAAGGAGGAGATTGAGTTTAAAAAAAGAAGAAAGAAATTGGCTCAAATCAGGAAAGTCAAGCCGCAGAGAGCAGAAACCTAGCTTGGAGCTGCCTTCGCCCACTGTCCAGAGTCCGCTTTCACTGTTTATCCTGACCGTTCCTTCTGCTGGCTGCCCTCAGCCCACTGAAGCCCTCTGGCTGAGCAAATAAGCCTGAAGCTATGGGTTTTTACACATTTGTCCAGACTGTCCAAATCCCCAGCTAAGCTGGTTCCTGGCAACCCCTCACCCAGGCCCAGGGTGTGTGACTAAACTTCTTAGGCATCTGATCTTCGCCCTCACTTGTAGATACTCATTAACTTCCAACAAGGAGGCGCACAGCACCATTTGATTTGCAAAGATGCCCCAGGAATTTCACACCAAGGTTCTCTACCTTCAGCCTCTCTCTCCTCTTAGACAAGTGGTTAGCATGAACATTTTAGGGGCCTTATTTTATGCAAGCACTCCCACTGAGCCTACATTTTTGAGGATTTAAAGAAATATGCTAATGGCTTAACTTGTCCAAGTGGACTACTCCAAGCTACCAGTGACATACACTGAGGGGAAAGACCCCTCCGCAGAGGTGGCGTGGATCGTCTTACTCAGGTCCTCAAGGAATCAGCACAGCCATGCCCACCTCATTCTATGACGTGGGAACCCCACAGTGGAAGCTGCCTTTCAAAGCTCATCTGGGGTTTTCATCCTCAGCCAGACTTTCACCTGTGGGCATCAATTCATTTAACTGCTCCTCCAGAATCTCTTTGCCATCCCTTGAGATCTGACTTGACATTTTGTCCAAATAAGAAGACAAGAACACGGGCCCAATCTAAACAGTTCCTCTTTTGCCTCTAATACTTTTAATGAATCCACTACTTCCTTCTCATTTCTGCCTTCCAAATCTTAACTTGAGAGACTCTAATTGGTGAGGCCAATTTCCATCCAGAACCTCCAGCAGAAAGACGTCTAGAAAGATGTAGCTTTGGACTTTGCTGCCTCTGTAGTACAGGTAGGTGAAGTAGAAAGAAATGGGTGCTCAGACATCTTCTATCACACAGATCTAAAAGCATGATTTTCCCAGCAGCCTCAAAAGACTTCTTCCCCTATGCCAATTTGGACACACCCCTGGCCATAACCACAACAAATATAATAGCTATTACTAACATGCCCTTCTGCCTTCAATGTGGGAGGAGAAGGGGAAGACAGAGGATGAGATGGTTGAGTGGCATCACTGACTCAATGGACATGAGTTTGAGTAAACTCTGGGAGTTGGTGATAGACAGGGAGGCCTGGCGTGCTGCAGTCCATGATGTCACAGAGAGCTGGACACAACTGAGCGACTGAACTGAACTGAACATGCCCTTCCTTTTACTATTATTATCCTCATTTTAAAGTTGTGAAAACTAAGAAACAGGTAAAATAATGTGTCCAGGGTCACACTAGAAACACTGAGGCAATTTGGATCCCTCATCTGTGACTTTTTTAAATTTTATATTATTTTTAATTGGAGGATAGTTACTTTACAATATTGTGATGGTTTCTGCCATACATCAACATGAATCAGCCACAGGTACACATATGTCCCCTCCCTCTTGAACCTCCCCACTACCTCCCACCCCACCTAATCTGTGATCTTAATCTCTATACTATTTAAATGGAAACCAAAGAACTTGCAGTCCAGAGTGTCTAGACTGGGAGATGTATGAGGCTGATCTATGATGTTTAACCACAACCATGTATCAGCTAATTCAGATGCTCTGATATTTCACTAAGCCCCCTATGTTAATCTCCTATTAAGAGGAAACTTAGATAGAAGGAGAAGTAAGAACTTCCTGTCACTGTCCTCCCAGAAAGTGTTGGACCCCAAAAGTTAGGTCACTAAAAGACAACATGAAGACCTGGATTTCCCTGGAATTCCCTGGTGGTCCAGTGGTTAGGGCTCCATGCTTTGTTGGGGGCCCAGGGTTCCATCCCTTTTCCAGGAACTAAGATCTTACAAACCACACATGTGGCAAAGCAAAAAAAGAAAAAAAAAAGCCTGAATGAACAGGATGGATGGATTGTTAAAGGAAAATATGAGGCCCTGAAACATCCATTTCCTACGAGGTATGATCACCCATCATAGACAATAAGCAATCTCTATAAATAAGGGCATTTTTTGTTAATTTTCAAGTCCTGCATATATAAGCCTGACCCTTTAGGAGGCTCTACTTCAGAGCACAAGAGGTGGAGGAACACAGGAGGTGCCCATGGTAATGGGACAGTATGCCAACAGAGAAAACCCCTGACTCAGAGCTAACTTCAGACCTCAGCAGCACAGCCTGCTTCACAGTTCTTCCAGCCTTCATCTCTGCCCATTTGTCAACCAAGGCTCCAATTTCCTTCATCCAGTCTTCTTGCCTTTACCGATTCTTCTCAACTTAGTCCCACTATCATTATTCCTCAATTTGACAACATTCTGCTTAATCTGCGTTCAAAATCTTGCCCTCCTACACCTACCACTGCCCCCTAAGACTGGATATAGATACATACTATAGAACTTTCTCTTTATTTACAACTTTCAAAGAGTTCATTTCATATAGCTTCCATATTGGCAAAGACTGGCATACACACCCTTTTGTGAGAGGACATAAAGTTCCCAAGGGAGAAATTGGTCTTCAAGTGCTTGACTTAGTTTTACTGAAAAAATGTAATATTACCAATTTAGAAAAAAAAAATTTAAGACTTTCCAAAGGCTCATTGGATATCAAATAGTCCTTATAAAACTGGATATGGTATAAATTAATCAAAATTATACATCTTTAATGTCCCTTAAAGCTCCAACATTTCATATTTTTTAGGGAACTATTGAACCTTCAGACCTGCAAAGAAAGGAGAAGGAGAAATAGAAGGCAAAAGATGAAAGGAATTAGGATTTGGGAAGCAATGAAGAGAGCATTAGAAAATGGGCAATTTATGGGGAGAGACAAAGACAGGCAGAGAATGGGACAACTAAATGGGGGAAATAAGATGAAAACAGGAACAGAGAACATGAAGGATTAAAAGTGGTGGCAGAGGGCAGGAAGAAGTGAATGAGCAACAAAAAATACTTGCTCACCTCCAAAACACACAGCACACCAAACATACACACACACACGCGCGCGCGCACACACACACACTCATACACAATCTCCTCTGCTCCATTCTGAATTCATTTCTGTTTTTTAGTCAGTGAATTGAATTCACACTGGGCAAGTTGTTATGGTAGGAAAAACTCTAGAATTCAGAAAGCCCAAATGCTAGTCCCTCTTCTGCAAATGACTAGTTGTAGGTGACTTTCAACAAGTTGCCTAAGCTTTCTTCATTTAACCTCTATATAGTGACTGTAGATTTAAAAATTTCTAGGCAGGAGAATACTGGATCCCTATGGACAAAGAACACAAGAAGATATTGAAAGAGAAAAATTGAGGACTGAAGTACAAGGAGTAGAGAGTTAAGTTCATTTAATTCATTCAAAACCCTCCGGCTTTGTGGACAAATGTGATGGGGCCCAGTAGCTAGGCCACTGGAGATGGAGTTAACATATCTGTTTCCACTGAAAGCAGTCAGGTTGATGCTCCAGGTAGATCAACGCGAGAAGTGCACCTGCTACTCTCCTCCACAAGTATCAGTTGCTCAGTCATGTCCAACTCTGTGACCCCACAGACAGTGTAGCCTGCCAGGCTCCTCTTTTCATGAAATTCTCCAGGCAAGAATACTGGAGTGGTTGCCATTCCCTGTCCAGGGGATCTTTCTGTCCCAGGGATCAAACCTGGATCTCCCGCTTTGCTGGCAGATTCCTTACCATCTGAGTCACCAAGGAAGCCCTCTTGCCTCCATAAGAGGCCTTCAGATGAGTGACTGAGGAGGGTCCAGAATGCCTTCCTTCTCCTCGAAAGTCCCTTGAGTAGCTTTCAACAGAGTCTCTGTAGCCTTTTCTGCTGGGCCCCCATCCAGGTTCTAGCTGTTGCTAGAAGTGATATTAGGTGATGACTGATGATGATAATAATTATGATATTAATCATAGTTAAACAATGATACAAATTAAAACCAATGACTGTAAGTAGGAGAGAAAAAGAAGGAATGAAAAGAAAAGGAGAATGGAGAATACTTCCCTGGTGGTCCAGCGGCTGAGACTCCACGCTCCCAGTGCAGAGGGGAGTGGGGGCCTACTTCAATCTCTGGTCAGGGAACAAGATCCCACATATCGCAAGTAAGAGTTCACATGCCCCAGTGATTGAAAAGATTGAAAATCCAAGTTCTGCAACTAAGACCCAGTGCAACCAAGTAAATAAATAAAATAAAATAAAATAAAAAAGGTAAGGAAGATGGGGAAAATAAGAGTATGAAGAGAAGAATTACTCTGTTTCAAGATCCACGCTAGTTGCTTTGTTCTTTCTTTCCCCTATTTATGGCATACCTACCATCTACAATGTTTGTTTACAGTGCCATCAAGACAAGCATGCTTTCCCTCCCTCAAGACAAGCATGCTTTCCCTCCCTCAGGGAGTTCACAGGGAGAATTACAAACATGTGCCCTAATATATCATTATAAGTGCTTTGATAAGGGAACACAGGGTTAGATAGATATGCAAAGCCCAAACACGAATGGTCTGGAAATCCTCACATTTGTGTGTTATATGTATTAATTGAAAGAGGGGGTTCACAGTTGTAGAGGCAGGATAACCGTTTACAGATTGTTGTTGGAGAACAAGGCAATAAATGTTGATAGTGGGGACTTGGGGAGTGGAAGTGGGTAAAGAGGGGAGTGGATGGATTGACAAGACTCAGTGGTTAATTTAGGTGTGCAGGGCAAAGAAGACAAAATCAAAAGAAATTATGGTTACCCAGGGGGTACTCATGGGGGTGAGGGGAAGGATAGTTAAGGCATCTGGGAAAGACATGTACAAACTGCTATATTTAAAATGGATAATCAACAAGGACCTACTGTATAGCACAGGGAACTCTGCTCAATGTTATATGATGACCTAGATGGGAAAAGAATTTAAAAAAAAAAAGAACAGATAAATGTATATGTATAAATGAATCACTTTTCTGTATGCCTGAAATTAACACAACATTGTAAACCAGCTATCAGTTCAGTTCAGTTCAGTCGCTCAGTTGTGTCTGACTCTTTGAGACCCCATGGACTGCAGCACACCAGGCTTCTCATCCATCACCAACTCCCGGAGCTTGCTCAAACTAATGTCCATTGAGTTAGTGATGCCATCCAACCGTCTCATCCTCTGTCATCCCCTTCTCTGTCTGCCTTCAATCTTTCCCAACTTCAGGGTCTTTTCCAATGAGTCAGTTCTTCGCATCAGGCAGCCAAAGTATTAGAGTTTCAGCTTCAGCATCAGTCCTTCCAATGAATATTCAGGACTGATTTCCCTTAGGATTGACCAGTTTGATCTCCTTGTAGTCCAAGGGACTCTCAAGAGTCATCTCCAACACCACAGTTCAAAAGCATCAATTCTTCAGTGCTCAGCTTTCTTTATAGCCCAACTGTCCCATCCATACATGACTACTGGAAAAACTATAGCTTTGACTAAACAGACCTTCGTCAGTAAAGTAATGTCTCTACTTTTTAATATGCTGTCTAGGTTAATGTGTCTAGACAGCATATTAAAAGAAAGAAAACTTGCTTTTCTTTCAAGGGACAAGTGTCTTTTAATTTCACAGCTGCAGTCACCATCCACGGTGATTTTGGAGCTCAAAAAAATAAAGTCTGTCACTGTTTCCATTGTTTCCCCATCTATTTGCCATGAAATGATGGGACCAGATGCCATGATCTTAGTTTGCTGAATGTTGAGTTTTAAACCAGCTTTTTCACTCTCCTCTTTCACTTTCACCAAGAGGCTCTTTAGTTCTTTGCTTTCTTCCATAAGAGTGGTGTCATCTGCATAACTGAGGTCATTGATATTTCTCCCAGCAATCTTGCTTCCAGCTTGTGCTTCATCCAGCCCAGCATTTCGCATGTTGTACCCTGCATATAAATTAAATAAGCAGGGTGACAATATACAGCCTTGACATACTCATTTCCCAATTTGGAACCAGTCTGTTGTTCCATGTCCAGTTCTAACTGTTGCTTCTTGACCTACATACAGGTTTCTCAGGAGGCAGGTCAGGTGATCTGGTATTCTCATCTCTTGAAGAATTTTCCACAGTTTGTTGTGATCCACACAGTCAAAGGCTTTGGCATAGTCAATGAAGCAGAAGTAGATGTTATTCTGGAATTCACTTGCTTTTTCCATCATCCAGTGGATGTTGGCAATTTGATCTCTGGTTCTTTTGCCTTTCCTAAATCCTGCTTGATTATCTGGAAGTTCTCCGTTCACGTAGTATTGAAGCCTAACTTGGAGAATTTTGACCATTACTTTACTAGCATGTGAGATGAGTGGAATTGTGCAGCAGTTTGAATATTCTTTGGCATTGCCCTTCTTTGGGATTGGAATGAAAACTGACCTTTTCCAGTCCTGTGGCCACTGCTGAGTTTTCCAAATTTCCTGGCATATTGAGTGCAGCATTTCCACAGCACCATCTTTTAGGGTTTGAAATAGTTCAACTGGAATTCCATCACCTCCAGTAGCTTTATTTATAGTGATGCTTACTACAGCCCACTTGACTTCACACAACTGTGGTTATCTGGGTCAGGAAAATTTTTGTATAGTTCTTCTGTGTATCCCTGCCATCTCTTCTTAATATCTTCTGATACTGTTAGGTCCATACCGTTTCTGTTTATTGTGTGATCACACAACTGGTTATCTGGATCAGGAAAATTTTTGTATAGTTCTTCTGTGTATTCCTGCCATCTCTTCTTAATATCTTCTGATACTGTTAGGTCCATACCGTTTCTGTTTATTGTGTCCACCTTCGCATGAAATGTTCCCTTTGTATCTCTAATTTTCTTGAAGAGATCTCTAGTCTTTCCCATTCTATTGTTTTCCTCCTTCTTTGCATTGATCACTTAAGAAGGCTTTCTTATCTCTCCTTGTTATTCTTTTGAACTCTGCATTTATATGGGTATATCTTTCCTTTTCTCCTTTGCTTTTCACTTCTTTTCTTTTCTCAGCTATTTGTAAGGTCTCCTCAGACAGCCATTTTGCTTTTTTGCATTTCTTTTTCTTGGGGACGGTCTTGATCACTGCCTCCTGTACAATGTCATGAACCTCCATCCATAGTTCTTCAGGCACTCTATTAGATCTAAGTCCTTGAATCTATTTGTCACTGTATAATCATAAGGGATTTGATTTAGATCATACCCTAATGGTCTAGTGGTTTTCTCTGCTTTCTTCAATTTAAGTCTGAATTTTGCAATAAGGAGTTCATGATCTGAGCCACAGTCAGCTCTTGGTCTTGTTTTTGCTGACTGTATAGAGCTTCTCCATCTTTGGCTGCAAAGAACAAAATCAATCTGATTTTGGTATTGACCAGCTGGTGATGTCCAAATGTAGAGTCATCTCTTGTATTGTTGGAAGAGGGTATTTTCTTTGACCAGTGCGTTCTCTTGCCAAAACTCTGTTAGCCTTTGCCCTGCTTTATTTTGTCCTCCAAGGCCAAACATGCCTGTTACTCCAGGTATCACTTGATTTCCTACTTCTGCATTCCAGTCCCCCGTGGTGAAAAGAACTTTTTTTTTGGTGTTAGTTCTAGAAGGTCTCGATATAGTCCATCATAAAATCAAAAATAAATAAAAACTTTGAGGCAGTAAGCCAAAGAAAAGGGGAATAGATGAAAACTATGTAGACTATTACATATATCTGTGATAATTCTACTAATAAGGAATACTTTTCAATTTTAAAAAGGAACTCTAAAAAACTAAAAAAAAAAAAAAAAAAAAAAAATCCAAACCCATAGATTGGCCTACTGAGTGCGTGGCAGTTTCATTTACTAGGGTAGAAACACAAGAAGCAGAACAGGTTTGGGATAACGAGTTCAACTTAAGACATATGAGCTCAATATGTATGTATATATGTCAGCTACCTGTAAATAACCAGTGGGCTAGTGAATGTACAGGACTGCTCTGCTGTAGTGAATGGAAAAGAGATGCTATTAAGGAAACAGGATTTCTGCTCAACCCTGAGGTCTGAGGTGAAGTTAGAGATCATAATTGCGACCCAAGCTTTGCAGTGGCACATACTAGTTCTTCTAATCCATTTTCGACCCTATGTGATAGGTATCATTCTCCTCATTTCTCAGAGGAGAAAAACAAGGCTCAGAAATGTTCAGAAATTTACCTAAGTTCTTAACTCTTGCATGGGCTGACCTTCAAACATAAACCTATCTGAGCCTAAAGCTTAGTCTCTGATCATCGCACCATGCTGTCCTCAGTGAAGTGTTAACTCATGTTTCTTCCCAGGGTAATTGTTCTAAAGATACAAAAATAATGATAATGAAATGTCGATCCCCTTCTCAAGAAAATCAGAGTCTAGTGGGAGGAGAGAGACATACAAATAGTCATTAAATGTGCTGAAAAATACAATATGATCAGTTCAAATAAGTAGGTATAAAATCTGTGAGAACAGAAAGGGAAGAGGGTCAAGGGAGAAGAGACAATGACAGCTGGGATGGGATATTTGAACTGATCTTAGAGAATGAATAGACCTCAGGATGGGTGATGATGATTTTTCCCCATATTTACAAATGAGATGAAAGGCTAAACCAATGAGGTGAAAAGGCTAAAGCCTGCCAACTAAACATGTGTCTTTCCACTAAAGCCCCCAACTGTTGACTGCCCGTGCGGCCCAGCCAGAGGCCGGATTCAGCCCCCAATCCCACAGTCCTGGCTGTTTTGCTCATTTTGAGCAACGTGATGTGTCTTTGTCACAAGTCACACAGGTAATTTGCTAATGTTGTTCTCTGACACTCCCTGTTTACATACAACACAGCACTCTGTAGAAATGCTGTTCTCCAGATGGTTGGAACTGTTCTAGTAAGACCATATTTACATCAAAGGGACTTTTCCCCTGAACATTCAACATCACCCTGTTAAAGTAACCCTCTCTGGCTTCAAGATGAAGCTCCCCCATATTCCATGGAGGGGAATTCCCTGGTAGCTCTGTCGGCAAAGAATCTGCCTGCAGTGCAGGAGACCCAAGTTCAATCCCAGGGTTGGGAAGATCCCCAGGAGAAGGAAATGGCAACTCACTCCAGTGATCTTGCCTGGAAAATCCCATGGACAGAGAAACCTGGTGGGCTACACAGTCCATGGGGTCATAAGAGTTGGACAAGACTTCACAACTAAACCACCACCATATTCCATGGAAGTCTATTCACTACATGTTAATGGTTGTCATTTATTACCTGCTTGTTCATTACTAAAATTAGGAATTGCAAAGTAATAAGAATCTGCTTAGAACTTGCTAAAGAAATGAGTTCACATTATTTCAAGGTAACTCTTCTGACTTATCTCTCTCTCTTTCAGTGACTATTTTTTCTTCTTATTTACAGAAAAAGAAGTTATTTTTGTGAAACTATGTTGACCAACAATTTATTCATGTATATTCATCATTTTAGGTCGCAAGGAAAAGTATGACTGCTTTAGAAGTCTTTGTATTACATATGGCTGATTTACTTTGCTGTAGAGCAGAAATAACACATTTACATGTTAACGGTTAACAAGTAATGGCTCTGGTTAACACAATGGTTAATACATTGGGCGATACAATGGTTAACATTGTAAAGCCACTATACCCCAATAATTTTTTTTTTTAATAAAATTAAGAAAAAGAAAAACATAAAAAATGGAAAAAAGCCTTTGCATTGTCAAATTTCAATACTTTAGTGTTTTGATGCTAGTTTTGCATCACAGCCAGATTAATTTCCTATAACATTAACTTCATGTCACATTACTGCTTAAGTTTCTTATTGCTACCATATCTCATCAAAATTCTTCCTTTATTTCCTTAATGGTAACATCCTTCAATTGCTTCAAACTTGTTTCTACTGCTCCCAACACAAATTCTCTGCTTCAGCTGGTAGGATTTCCTTACTGAGCCCTATCTTCTCCACTTCACCCTAAATCTACACACAAATGTCATGCTCATTCCAGCCCTCAGCCTCCATTTTTTTATTCAACAATATTTATTAACAGTCTACTGTGAGCCAGGCAAAGTGGAGGACTCCCAGTTATTTAAGATAATGTCCCTGCCCCTCCTTGGGGGCTTCTCAGGTGGTGCTAGTGGAAAAGAACCTGATTTGCTAATGCAGGAGATGTAAGAGACATGGATTCAATCCCTGGGTCAGGAAGATCCCCTGGAGGAGGGCACAGCAACCCACTCCAGTATTCTTGCCCGGAGAATTCCATGCATAGAGGAGCCTTGCAGGCTACAGTCCATACAGTCAAAAAATCAAACAGGACTGAAGCGACGGAGCATGCACACATGCCCTGTTCCTCAGTAGCTTACACTTCTAATATGGGATATGGGGCCCACATGTAAATAGTTTCCAGAGTATGATACTTGCTCTAACAAAGGCATAGGTAAACCCCATTTCAAGGTCCAAGTAGAATAAACATCTTGAATACCCTTCATCTTCTCTGCCCCACAGCAGACCATTTCCACTATCTGGTTCAAGTTCTACCTCAACAAGTTTTCCAATATCACATCTATCTCCAGTGATCTTGTATTCTTCTAATCTGTATTATACTACCAATCTGAAATAAAGCTCTAAATGATACACTGTCTTATCCTGTTCTTAGTACTTTCACATGACTTGGCCTCATCTCCCCAATGACATTGTATACATCAAGGATAAGGATAATGCCTTCCCATTTCTTTGCTTACCTCTCTATACCTAGCATAGTGACAAATAATTAAAGACATTTATATTTCATCTAAGCTTACAGTACAATGTACTTTTGGCATAAAGATTAAGTTTCAATCTTTTCCAAAAGAGTAATGCAAAAATTTAATAAATGGACTAAATAAGTTTTTAATAGGAAAAAAATTTCAGTTTGTAATGGAAAATATAGATTGCATATGCCCAATAAAAAACTCTTCAATTGATTTGGTCCTGACTTTTTAAAATAATAATAAAATAAAAATAATTTTTAAAATAAAAATAATAAAATTCATTCATCCAACAATTTATGTGGAGAACAGACAATGATCTAAACAGTGATATTTCTTTCACCCAGTAAGCAAAATGGCCTACTTTGAAGATGAAGAACTTATGTTCTGGGAACTCTCCAAAAAGAGCAAAATCTCAGCCCTCAAGGCTTTCCTAATGTCCAGAACCAGTGGAACACTGCGTGGAGTCACCATAGTCAACAAGAAGTCATTTTCTGAATTTCTAAGCTAAAAATATATACATATTGCCCATTGTAGTTTTTTCTCCTTTTGCTTACTAGGTCTTTGACATGATATGTAATGTGACTACCCACTGGTCAGCTCCAGCATGGACCACAAACAGCAGAGTGGCTACACAGAGCACAGATAAAAATATGGTTTACCAGAACGTGTTATTACTGCCCAACAGTTTTCATGATTTTCTCCAAAGAAACATAGGAATTAGCGGTTTTGAACGACTTATGCCCATAACATTTTATTCCAATTTGACCATATAAATAGCTTATTGTGGCCCCTGCATGAGGTATCGACCTCCTTGACAAATAACACATAGCATTTCTACTCACCTAGATCAAGGATTGATACCCAAAACATGATTAAAATTCACCAAGACTGCCATCATAGTTCTCTATTTTCCTTTAGCTCTCTGAGAATTCACTTTTCTTAGAAAAAAAGAAAATGTTCTACATTTTCCACGCATGCCAAGTTGCCAGACAACTCCCAAGAAAAATTTGAAGGGAGGAAAGGGTGTGGAGGGCTGAGGAGAAAGAATAGAAACCTCCTTCCATCTTACCAAATCCGAATGGTCTGTTAAGAGAACTTGAAATTCAAAAGCAATTGGATAAGATATGAAACCAATATAATTCATTTATGAATAGCTTGGTGAAATTGCACGCTAACACAGTTGCAGAGAAAGCTGTTGCTGTTTAAACAAAATAAAACACAGAAGTGCTTGGCCAGTGAAGTTCATTATACACTTGATACGGCAAGTCAGTGAGTGCTGGGCCTATCTTTCAGGTCTGCACTGTCATGTTAAGGGGTCAGACCTGCAGAGAAGACTTGACAAAGAATTTCATTGACCTCACAATACATTTTATGTCTCTCCTCGGAAATGTTTAATGTCTGCAATTACACGTCAGCCGCCCCAGTGCTTCAACACTCTACAACTGCAGTCATCTGAAAGAAAACCATTCAGAAAATAAAACTGGGACTTTACTGTCCTCTGCTGGATATCCAGGCTCAGGACTATTTCTGCTTTCTCTTCAGAGGAGTTTTGAGAAGTGCTGTGAATTCACTATATGTGGCTAGAGACACTTTACTTAAAATGAGCAATCTTGGGCACATGAAACTTAATCTGTAATGTACACATTACACATCTGTAATCTGTAATGTACACATGAGTAATCCAGTGCACATTCAACCACATCTAACTAAATTATTATTAAAATCAAGAAAATATTTTTTAATATTCTAATTGTTTCTTTTTACATAGTTCTTATATTGGATTGACCAAAAATGTTCATTAGGGTTTTTCCATAAGAACCCAAAGAAACTTTTTTGGCCAACTCAATATACTTAAGAGGAATTTTTTGTCAATGTGAATGACTCCTATTGATGCCCATTTATGATGTTAAATAATTAACACCAACACACATCAAGAAAGACGGAGATGCCAGCCCTCAGGTGAGAGGAGCTGACGGTTCCATTTCACAGCTCAGTAACATTACATAAACCTTAAAGATACGTATGTATGTGTGTTGTCTATAGGTTTGGGTTTTGTTTTTGAAAATAATACTTTCTTTAAATGTTATCTTTATGCATAAATTTCAATGGGGTTGAATTATTTTGAAAATAATTTTGTGTCTGTGATTATGCTTTTACATTGGCAACAGCCTGGACACCTAAAACGGAGCTCTGTAGGAATTGACTAAGTTAATACAGCTCTGTGAAGGCCTTCTATTTAAAAAAAAAAAAAAACTGCAAAATCACTGTGTCTAATTTCTAGTCATATTAGTGTCACTGTGGAGACAAGCCATAGATTTCTGCTCTCATCTGAATGCAATACATTTAGAAGATGGGGAAAAGAGTTTATTGAGCCTCTTTCCAGGCAAAGCATGAGCTCAGGTAACCTCACAATACATCAAGGTGCACATTGTTCTGTGCAGTTTACAGCTGAGAGTTAAAACACACACACAGAAAGGGCTGCTAACATTCATTTCTCCTACACCCCCCAACATGGCTCTGGCTCCAGAGATATGATCTCACCTCTATCTTAGACACATAGATATGGAATCTAGAAAGACAGTACGGATGAACCTATCTGCAGGACAGCAGTGGAAACGCAGACATAGAGAACAGATTTGCAGACACAGTGGGGGAAGGAAAGGGTGGGATGAATTGAGAGAATAGCATGAAAACATATGCACGTCAGTTCAGTTCAGTCACTCAGTCATGTCCGACTCTGCGACCCCATGGACTGCAGCATGCCAGGCCTCCCTGTCCATCACCAACTCCCAGAGTTTACTCAAACTCATGTCCATTGAGTCGGTGATGCCATCCAACCATCTCATCCTCTGTCATCCCCTTCTCCTCCCACCTTCAATCTTTCCCAGCATCAGGGTCTTTTCCAATCAGTCAGTTCTTCCCATCAGGTGGCCAAAATATTGGAGTTTCAGCTTCAGCATCAGTCCTTCCAATGAACACCCAGGACTGATCTCCTTTAGGATGGACTGGTTGGATCTCCTTGCAGTCCAAGGGACTCTCAAGAGTCTTCTCCAACACCACAGTTCAAAAGCATATGCACTACCATATGTAAAATAGATAGCCAGTGGGAATTTACCATATGATGCAGGGAGCTCAAATCCAGTACTCTGTGCTAACATAGAGATGGGGTGGGAGATGGGAGGGAGGTTTAAGGGGGAGGGGACATATATATACCTATGACTGATTCATGTTGATGTATGGCAGAAATGAACACAATATTGTAAAGCAATTATCCTCCAATTAAAAATAAATAATTTTTTTTAAATGAAGCAAGAACAGCTGAGGCAACTGAGTACTAGGCTTTGAAAAATGTATTGATAAGTCCGTTGGATATTCGAAGGATTATGTAAAAAAATGTTGGGAAAATTTTATGATAAAAGCTGTATGAAAATGTTAGGTATTTTTTTCCTTTTTAAGCTCCATATGATTTGAATATTTGTGGTTGGAAAGTTCATTATGAAAACCAACATATATTTTTCAAATAAAGAAATGCATTTTAATTAAAAAATAAAATGAATTAATAATTTAATTTTTTTTTAAAAAATGACTTTTCTACAGTAGGTGGAGAAATGAAGGTCAGTTGAGGAGAAAACATCTAGAGCTTTGCCCTTGATGCTGCCACTGACAGCATGACACTCTTTCCAAGTCTGAGTATCTACATCTGCTCAGTGGGAACAGTTCTTGTCCCGCACCTTCCTCACATCACAGTCATTCAAATGACTTGTTTTTCTAGCAGATTCTTGGTACTGTGAAGAACATATTTTGATCAGTATTTTTTTAAGGCGCTGTTTAGGGCAAAGAGCTGTGACTCTAGAAGTAAACAGAAAGTGAAAGTCACTCAGTCATGTCTAAATTTTTGCGACCCCATGGACTATACAGTCCATGAAATTCTCCAGGCCAGAATATTGGAGTGGGTAGCCTTTCCCTTCTCCAGGGGATCTTCCCAGCCCAGGGATCAAACCCAGGTCTCCCGCATAGTAGGCAGATTCTTTACCAGCTGAGCCAGAAGGAAAGCCCAGAAGTAGACAGAGCCAGGCGCAAACCCACGCTCTGCTGCTTGCCAGCTGACTAACCCTGTGTAGCTCCAAGCCCAAGACCCTCAGCTGCCAGGCAGGACAGTAACCACCCTCTTCCAGGGATGTTCTGAGGATCCAATTAGCCTGTCCCAGGGTGAATGCTCAACAATATCTGTTCATTTCTATCTTCCCAGTTACCTTCAAATGTGATCAGTTCTTCATCTATCTGAAGTATTCAAATCAAACCAGGAAAAAGGACCAGATTCTTTTCAGGGTCCCTTCCATTCCTATACTCTTATAAACATTATTTGGCAATTTGTTTCTAAGTGCTTAGGAAATATGGGGAAGTAAGTAAGAGGCCACTTCTGTGATTCCAGAGTGATTATAGGTGCTGGAAGAAGTTTAAAGGGCACCTGGTCCAGTCCCCTTACTTTAGATACAAGAAAACTTGGCCCAGTGGACTCACTGGCCAGGAAGAGCCAGTTATAGAATCCTAGCCTAGGAGGCTCCAAAAGACATAATGACGCTGCTTTGGCCCAGTCATAACCCATCTTGCTAGCACACACATGGCTGGACAGTCTGTTATAACATGGGGTCGGTAGATGGAGCTACCCCTCAAATTCCAAAAGGAAGGATGAAAATCAGAGGCATCAACTGATATGAGAACTCCTGCAAACAACCATCAGAAGAGGGACTTTTATTTTAATCTGAGTAAAAATAAACCTATAGTCTTAAACACATTTTTTTTAATCTGCAGGATTTATGCCTTGTGTTGGGAATGTGAATACATTTCCAAAAGCTGCTGCTGAGCACATTAATGTAAACTAACTAAATAAATAAAACCATGAGGTCTAAAGGAGAGAGAATTGCCTTTGGCACAACCATGCAAAAGGTGATTTTTAACTGCAGAAATGCCCCCCATCCCTTGACATATCCTGGGCTCTGCCTCCCCCATCTTTGGAATGCTGAAGCATTGTTCATCCAGTCACATCATAAGTCGCCTTCTACCTCACTTTATTCTTTCCTGAATTCATTATAACATAAAAAAAAGAGCCTTGCCTAAGATCTATAATGTAATATTACCACAATTTAGTCCTTGCCAACATCCCATATCCTCAGCATCCCATCTCCCAGAATATATTACAAAGATATTTCACTATAAACGCAGCTGTCATTCAGAAATGAATACAAATGGCGCCGTATTTGATCTAATTAGGGTGGAATGGAGCTTTGATCTGTCACCCAGGTTTAATAATGGGTTACCTATCATGTGTCAATTTCGCTTCCTTCCTTGCTTCCCAGCAAGCATGCCCCACCTTCCCCATATTTCACAGGTTTCCGCGTTACTCTTTTTGGTGTGTGTGTTTGTTTTCTCGGGTGATAAGTTTAGTAGGATCCCTGCCTGGAGAATGATTTCAGATTTGCTAGTGCTGATTTATTCACTTGCCTGTGCCAGAGCAGCAGCACCAGGCATTTGCATTAGAAAACAGAAATTATTACCATTACATCTTCAGTGTCATACACGCACATACCTATAATTATGAAGGTAGATAAATTTCTTCTCAAAAACCAACAGTATTTTTTGTGGCATCTTGTGTCCACGTGCTTTTTGAGCAAATGGTAACATAATGTATGACTCTTCTTAGGAGGATTGACTTGTCAGTATAGCACTGTACAAACCCAGCATTTTCAAATACCAACCAAACATATGTTAAAAGAAATACTCCACCACAGAGAACAATACATAAACACAAATCTAAACTTTCCTTTTATCTATCTCAATCTCTTCTTAAATTGTAAAACCAGAAGTCATTCCTACTGGAGAAGTTCATAAAAAGCCAGGCAACATTCCTGTATTGCTTATAACTTAGTGGCATGTACATTTGCACATTTGTCTGCATTAGACAAAGATTTGTTTTCAAGCTTCTGTTGATCCCTAGAAGTGGGAAAATACAGGTGTGCCAATCTAAGACTTCTATAAAAAAAAAGACCCACAATAACCAACTTGTCCTTAAGACCCATTTGAAAGACCACTTTAGAGAAGAGGCCTTTTTAATCAAATAGTGACTCAGCCCTTTGGATGGAATCCCAGGTAAGATCCTTCAAAGGGCAAATGTCACTATAAAGAAAATTTGCAAAATAGAAATACACTCGTCTTATATCCTCTCTTGGTAGAATAGAAAGGCAGAGAAATGGACTTTAACCTTCAAAAGGAAAGAAAGCTTCTTCTTCCTTCACTTATCTTTTAAACCCATCAAACTCTTCTCTGTAGTAGCGATATGAAAATAGTCTGGGAAATAAATTCCAAGATGTGGAACTGCCTGAATCATTTTCAAATATTTTTATTAGCCAAGGTATACTTAACGTTTCTGTGCTTTAATTATTTCAGCTTATTATGAGAATTGTCCTAACTAAATTACACCTTCCTTAAAGGAGGACCCATGTTCTAACACATCTCATCACTTCCCATAACATCTAGCAGAGTTCCCTGCCCAGGAGTTAAACTGATTTGCAGCTAGATCAAGTGTCCTTTTAAATGCTGGATATATCATGAATTCACTTTTATCAGAGAGAAGAGACATCTGTCTAGCCCTGACTTTCATATAAAACTACAAGTTGTAACCATATTTTTGACGTTTGCATTTCAGTATTTCTGATTCTGTCAAATGAGCTTCTGGCTCAGGCAAACTCTTGCTTAGATCAGGGCATGAGGCTTTGATTAATGTGTTCATCTGAAAGTTGCCCCATATTAATACTCTCAGAGGATGACTTTGGTGTATTTGATCTTCTTATTAAAAAGGAGATAAAGAGGTTCTATTCATTGCATTCACATATCTCTAAAAAGCTAAATCAATCTTAATTTTCCTACCTAACCACACAGAACTTTCTCCACTTGACTTTCAGATCTTATTTAATCTAACCTTACCCTTTTTGTCTAATCTCACATAGGCCAAGACTTACAAAGACCTATATTAAAAGAAAATATGCTTTGCACTAAACATGCCAGGCCTCCCAAGGAAATAATTTCAGGAAGTTGTGAAGGTTCTAAAACATTGTCCACATCAGCCCCCTCTCTGACTAAACTTGAATTTTGTCAGGCTTATAATCGCTTAGATCAAATAAGTATGGCAGAAGTGACTGTGTGACTCCTAAGGTGGATTCTAAAAGATGATGCAATTTCTGCTTGTATGCTGGGACATTCATGCTTGGAGTCCTGAGCCACCATGCTCACATCTATCATAAAGCCATCAAGCTATGAGGAAATCAAACCACATGGAAAGGCCATATGCAGGCACTTCAGTCAATAGCTCTAGTCTGCATCCTCCCAGCCCAAGCACCAGACATGTGAATGAGTCTTAAGGTATTTCCATCCACCAGTCTTTTTGGTCTTTCTAGCTGAAGACTCAGATAGCATGGAATAGAGAAAATTCATCCTTACTGTCCAATCTGAATGCTTGACCAACCAAAGAACAAAATAAAATGGTTATTTTAGTTTCAAAGTTTTAGGGTAACTCATTACACAGGCCTAGTAACCGAAAGAAGTCTATGCCTATAGGCCCTATTCTAGTTTTCATGCACATATGCTCAGTCGTGTCTGGCTTTTAGTGACCCCACAGACTGTAGCCCGCCAGGATCCTCTGTCCATGGGATTCTCCAGGCAAGGATACTGGAGTGGGTTGCCATTTCCTGCTCCAGGGAATCTTCACAACCTGGGGATCAAACCTGCATCTCCTGCACTGGCAGGCAGATTCTTTACCACTGAGCCACCTGGGAAGCCCATTATAGTTTTCTAGAGCAGCTATAAGTACCACAAACTGGGTGGTTTAAACAGCAAAAATTTGTCTCATGATTTTGGAAACTTAGAAATTCAGGGTGTCAGCAGGGTTGGTTCCTTCTGAGAGTTGTGAAAGGAGGATCTGCCCCACACACCTCATTTTGGCTTATAGATGACTGTCTTCTCCTTGTGCCATCATGTTATTTTCTGTACCTGTCTGTGTCCTATGCTTCCCTTTACATAAGGGCACTAGTCATACTGGATTAGGCACACCCTGATGACCTCATTTTAAGCTGATTACCTCTTTAAAGATGCTGTTTCCAAATACAGTTACATTCTAAGGTGCTGGAAGTCACGACTTTAAAATATGAATTATTGGGGAACACAATTCAACCCATGACAGGCTCAAAGACGATTTATACATACCATTGTGTATTAAGGCATTTACATATAGTTTCTCTGGAATAGTGAAAGAAATTGCTTTAAAAGATTTTGGGGTCATGTTCTGTTTTTTGAGTGTCTAAAAATTCTATATATATGCATTTATGATGCATATGTGTACATATGTGTGCATATGCATGTATTGCAAAACATGGATGGACCTTGAGGACATTATGTTAAGTGAAATAAGTCAGACAGTGACACACAAATACTGTGTAATATCCCTTATATGTGGAATCTAAAGAAGCCACATAGAAACAGAGAGTAGCATGGTGGTTACCAGGGGCTGGGGAGTAGGGGAAATGAGGAGATATTGGTCAAATGGTACAAACTTCCAGTTACATGATGAATAAGTTCTGGAGATCTAACGCACTGTATTTAATGTACTAACATACTATATTGTGACTGTAGTTAACAATACTGTATTGTATACTTAAAAGTTACTAAGAGAGTAGATCTTAAATGTTTTCACCACACACACACACAAAAGTGGAATTATATAAGATGATGGAAGTGTTAATATACAAATACATCAAATCATCACACTGTATCCCTTAAACTTATGCAATGTTATATATCAATTATATCTGGAAGGGAAAAAAGAAGCAATCAAGTTCAGATCCTCGAAATGAAAAACACAGTAATAAAGATGAAGAATACATTCTATAGCCTCATGAATAATCTCATAAAACCCAGGAAAGATTCAGTACAGATAAAGACAAGTCAATAAAAATCACCTAGTCTGAAAGACAAAGGAAAAAAAAGGACTGAGGGAGGAAAAAGAACAGAGCAACCAGGAATTGTGAGATAATATCAAATGGTCTAATATGTATATCATTGGAATTCCAGAAGAGAGAGAGAAAATAGAGCACAAAAATTATTTGAAGAAATACTAGCCAAGAGTGTGACAAAATCAATGACCACCCCCAAACCTCAGATCCAATAGCTCAGAGAATACTAGACAGAAATGAACATCAAAAACACACAGACACTTGCAGACATGAACATATATACACACCTGGTATCTCACATTCAAAGTGCTGAAAACAAATATGAAATCCTGAAAGCAGTCAGAAAAAAAAAGAGAGAGAGACACATTTCTGTCGAGAGACAACTTTCTATGGATCCCATGTGTTTCTGAATACCTTTGTAAGTGAAACACTGATTGGCCGTTTTTCCAGACTATGCATACAATATTGTCTATGAAACAGCCTGATGATATAGAAATGGTGTCTCTTTCCAGGGCAAAAAGCAGGTTTGCTTACAGTCTTAGAAGAGAGGGTGTCTCTCTCCAGAATGAAAGGTAGATACATTTACTGCTCATTATAAAAGATTTGGGTCCCCTAAGTTTCAGGTTCCTCTCCAATAATGCAGCCCATATGGGATCATTTGCATCATTTTTGTAGGACTTGATGGGGTAAGGGGAACAGATGCAAATATGCTGGTGCTCATTCTGTTTTCTGTGCCATGAGTAATAAAGTTCTTTGTTTCTCACTCAGAAGTCTCATGTCTTCTGCTAGCTTCTATGAACCTGTGGCAGACTAAGTCTCTAGCTTGCGAATAGAGTAAAATCTCAGACCCTTCACAGTTCTTCACAGTAAGAAAAGATTATGTAGACTCTTCATCACAAAACATGCAACACAATACACCGGTGTGATATCTTCAAAGTGCTAAAAGAAAAAGCTGTCAATAGAGTGCTCTATTCCCTATAAAGATATCTTTCTAAAAATGAAGGAGAGAGAAAATCTCAGGCAAACCAAAACTGAGAAAATTCACTGCCCACAGATTTACACTATAAGGATATTAAAAAGAGTTTTCTACAAAGAAGGAAAATTATATTAGACAGAAACTTGGGTTTATACAAAGCCATGAAGAGTGTTAGAAATGGAATAAACAAATATTGGATGCAAACACCTGCCCCAATCATCCCTAAATTGGCCATCTCCCTTTGGACACCAAGCAGCCTTAAAGGATGTACAGGGAAAAGATCAGTCCAACACCCAGGTTGGGGAGTGCAGAAAAAGTGCACTAGTCCTATTGACGCCAACTTCATCACACAACTCTAAATGCTCTTACAATAGTGTACAGAAGATTCAAGTTGAAGAAATTCAGACTTGAAAGTGTTGATGAGTAAGTACATTAGTTGTTGGGGCTACAGCTGCAACTAAAGAATTCTAGACTCTACCCAAGGACTCAAGCAACATTCCTCTGTCTGAAACAACAGAATAATAGACAAACAAGAAAGGAAAAATTTCTACGAGAGGCAGAATTCATTTGCGGAACCTCAAACAACTGATAGAAACAAGAAATGAAAAAAAAGAAAGTAACGGACTTCACAATGGGAGCAGTTTCACTGTGTTAGCTTTTACAGGTGGCAGAAAACTTAGGAGTTTAATAGATTCATTTGGATCACATGTCATTTGGATTCTGTTGATGCCTAGCAAGCTTGAGGGGACAACATGGCTATGGCAGCCATGATTAGTGCTCACCAACATCTAGTCCTCTTCTTTCTGGGCACATGAAAGACTGTACTTCCAATATCCCTGCAGTTACACACAGCCACATGAAAACTTCCAGCCAGTGAAATGAGAGCAGACATGATATATTTGTGACGTTCAGCCTGAATCCATGAAAAACCTCTATACAACACTAAGATTCTCTTTTCATCCAAGAACATGGATGTCTTACATGGACTTCACAGACAAAACGAGTAAAGTAGTCTGAATTGCTGAGTCATCATGTGGATGACAGCTGCCTTGGAAAGTTGCCCAGTACCACAAAGGATTCATATAAATTTTTGTGTGCCAAGTCACTGAAAAAAAACCAAAAACAAAAACAAAAATTGACAACCTTCTAAAGCCTTCTTTTATCTAAAGTCTCTTCACATTTTCAGAATATCTTCTTAGACACAAAAGCAAAAAAAAAATTAGAAGGCAAAAATCAAAAAGAACAAAACGACCTTTGGGGAAAACATTTAAAAATTTTTGCTCAGTTATTTTTACTTCAAATATGTCAGCAAGCATGAGACCATCTCTGGTTCTGCTACAACTGGCATTGATCATGTTCATGACTGTGGTCAAGATACCACGACCAATCTGTGCATCCTCACTTATTCTCCTGTGTCAGAGGACATGATAATGAAAAGCAAAGTCCCCAACATGATGAAAATCTCTCTATTTCACAACCAGTTGAAAATGTTGTGGGCCTACTGCCAGATAGTGTTTTTATGCTGGATGTTTTTCTCAGCACCCTAAATTAACCAGCTGGAATTCCCTTTTAAGTGCCAACCTATTCGGTCTTTCAAAATGCAGAGGTTTTCTTTTTTTAATTGAAGACTCTGCCTCTTATCATGGAGATGGAACAATGCATTCTCGACTTCTCGTGAAAAGTAGACTCTTTGGATATAATAAGCTCAGAGGAAGGTAAAGACAGATCCCAGAGCACTTGTGTCAGGCAGGATATACCGACACTGCTCATAGATCAAGGCAGGTTTTCAAAGCACTGATTGTCACTTCATGAAACCCTCCATGGTAATAGCCTGGCCAGCCTCATAAAGAATTCTTCAGGGCAAAATAGGTTGAGAGAGAAAGAGCTATTCTAAATGAATAGTTGAACTAACTAAATCTATAGATAAAGTAGAGCTCCATGGTCTAGGAGTTTATTTGGCACAAGATTTCAAAACTGAAGAAATACGTACTCTTCTGATGTTTCTCAAATTCTTGCTTGGGAAAATACAATGCTCAACGACCATCTTAATTATAAAATATCCCCAGTTAAAAAGCAAGACAGAAGTATAATACTATAAAACACTCATTCCAAAAAGGTTAAGTGGTGTGAGGGAGGTTTTCATTTATTTATTTTAAAAAAACTTTAATTGCACACCTACTATATGCCAGGTTTTGAACTGACCTATTAATAATTTATGCAGTGAATTATTTTTGGGGATAGCAGTATTTTGTCCTCCCTGCATTTTTCCTCTTCCCAGTGTAGCAGAGTGGTTATTCCAAAGAAAGTGGGCGGTGGAGTCAAGCTGCTGCTGCACTTTCACCAACTATAAGACTCCAGCAAGTTACTTAATCTCTTTGTATGTAAATTTCCTCATCTATAACATGAGTGACAATGACAGAGTTAATATATGTAAAGTGTTTAGAACAGTGTCTGTAAGATAATTGTTTGTTCAGTCTCTAAGTCATGTCCAGCTGTTTGTGACCCCATGGACTGCAGCATACCAGGCTTCCCTGTCCTTCACTATTTCCCGGAGTTTGCTCAAACTCAAATTCACTGAGTCGGTGATACCATCCAACCATCTCATCTTCTGCCACCCCCTTCTGCTTTTGCCTTCAGTCTTTCCCAGCATCTCCTCAAAATTCATATGTTGAAATCCTAAACCGAAATGTGATAGTATCAGGAGGCAAACATTTGGAGGCTGATTAGATCATGAGGGTGGAGCCCTACAAATGGGATTAATACCCTTAGAGACCTCAAAAATATGCTTTGCCTTTCCTGAGGTGAGGACATGGCGAGAAGAGGGTTATCTGTGAAGAAGGAAGCAGACCCTTGCCAGATTCTGGCTCTGCCGGCACTTTGGTCTTGGACTTCCCAGCCTCCAGAACTGTGAGAAAGAAATGTTGTTTAAACCACTCGGTCTATGGTATTCTGTTGCAGCCACCTGAACGAAACAAGACCCTTACTCTAGCTTCATTTCCTGGAGAGGAAGCCTCTTCACCTTCCAATACTGTGCTAGGGTTGGCCTGCACCAACTGGGGACAACGGATTGTGTTCATCTTTTCCAAGCCCTGTTCAGTCATGAGATGCTGGTAGCTTGAAAATGGGTGTATTCGTTTACACCTCAGACATTCAGCAAATGCTGCAATTAGAACTTTGCATGCATGGTTTACCAGCATGATACGGAAGCTGAAGCTCCAAAACTTTGGCCACCTGATATGAAGAGCTGACTCACCGAAAAAGACCCTGATTCTGGGAAAGATTGAAGGTAGGAGGAAAAGGAGGTGGTAGAGAATGAGATGGTTAGATGACATCACCGACTCAACGGACATGAGTTTGAGCAAACTCCTGGAGATAGTGAAGGACAGGGAAGCCTGATGTGCTGGGGTCCATCGGATCACAAAGAGTCGGACACGACTTAGTGACTGAACAACAAATTTATCAGCACACCACTGTCTTTGCTCGAATTTAGAGACAGAATTCCCCCAACTTCCCTGTCTCTGGAGGCTCTTTAGTGTAGACCATACCAGGGTCTCTTGCTTAGGAAGAAAGATTGGGTAATATCCTCCTAAATTAGTCTCTCATGCAATTTCAGTGGCCTCTCCACAATGCTGCCAGTTATCTTTCTAAAACACAAATCTCATCTACTCTGCAAAGTCTGAACTTTAACATGACATTCAAAATCCTTTACCCTGGCCCCAACTTTTCTGCTATAATCTTAATCTATATTTATGCAGTTTTTTCCCTCCATTTTCTCCCAGGTCCCAAATATCCTAGACCACTTATTCCCCAGAGATTTTATGTATATTCAGGCCTCCATGCCTCGATCTGTACTGCCTCAATCTAGCCTGGACTGTCCTTGACCAGCTTGGGTGTGACCTCTCCTCTGAAGTCTCCCTCGTGACTGTGGGCAAAATGACCCTTGAGTGTCTCTTCTTTTATGCCTCTACTAAGACACTATCTGGTCTTCCCTGGTGATCCAGTGGTTAAGAATCCACTTGCCAATGCAGGGGACATGAGTTTGATCCCTGGTCCAGGAAGAATCCACATGCTGCAGAGCAGCCAAGTCCAGGCGTCACAACTACTGAAGTTCACACACTCTGGAGCCCGTGCTACACAACAAGAGAAGCCACCACAACCATAAGCCCACACACTGCAACAAAGAATAGCCCCCACTCACCACAACTAGAGAAAACCCCCACACAGTAACAAAGACCCAGCAGAGCCCAAAGTTAATCAATTAATTTTTTGAAAAGAACACTAGCTCCGTCGACTTCAGATGGCTGTATTTATGTATTAGCTTCCCTGAAAGATTTTTGTGTTCCCAACACAGGACAATGATGTGACTTTATCTGTACTAGACCAAGACAGTACCAAACATTACATTGTGGCTCCAAATACATTTTTTTTAATGAACTAGTGAAGATCTGAAGAGGCACTGAAGAACAGGACTGAGGACAGAAGCTCATCCTCCTGTTCCCTTCCTGAACAATTCAGTCAGAAAGCCAGGGCAGGAAAGAAGTCTCTGCCACCAAGAGAGTTGGGATGAACCGAAGTAGCCCAGAGGAGGACGCCAGAGTGAGAGCAGGGGGAGGAGGGCATCCAAGAGGTGGGGCAGCAGGGAAACCCGATGAAGGTGCCGGCTCCCAAGTGGGGTGCAAAGGGCATCCTCATAGAGACATGTTCAAAGACAAAAAATGTCATTTTAAGGGGCACCCAGTAGTAAAAGCAAGGAAAAAATGAAACATCAAATAAATGATACTAACAGATGATAATCAGTTGAACAAAATAGAAAACCATTAATCCATCCCAACATAAATAAACACATTGATTGAAGTTTGATTGGGAATGTGATACTTTCAAAGTCTCCAAGTACCTCACCACAAAGTACTTGCTATTTACGAAAGAAAAATGAGTAGCTTTAGTGAAGACTGGTAGATACTATTGTAATCAAGAGATCAATTTGTTATCAGTAATGGGACAAATTGAAATTTGCACCATCTGATATGATGTAATGAGAAGAACAGTGTCACTTGTCTGGTATTTCTGCCAAAGATGCATATCTTGAATGTAATCATGGGGAATTATCAGATAAATCCAAACTGATGGGCATTCTACAAAATAACTGGTCTGTAATCTGCAAAAGTGTCAAGATGATGAAGGTCAAGAAAAGAATGAGAAACTTTTCCAGGCTGAAGGAAACAAAAAATATACGACAGCTAAATATAACACATGATTCTGAATTGAATCTTTCTGTTATACAGAAATTTATTATTGGGACAATTAAGAAACTTGAATGGCTTCTTCAAATTATACAGTAGTAATATATCAATGTTAATTTTCTGATTTTGATCATTATATTAAGGACATGTACAAAAATGTTCTTATTTATAGGAAATATACCAAAGAGTATTCAAAAATGATTAGTCATCACATAAGTAATTTGCTCTCAAAGGGATTAGGAAAAGGTTCTTTGCATTATGCTTGTAACTTTTCTGTAAATTTTATAATGAAAACCATACAAACTGTGTGTGTGTGTGTGTGTGTGTGTGTGTGTATGACAATCCTAGACAGCATATTATTAAAAAGCAGAGACATCATTTTGCCGACAAAAGTCTGTATTGTCAAAGCTATGGTTTCTCCAGTAGTCATGTACGGATGTGAGAGATGGAACATAAAGAAGGTTGAGTGCCAAATAATTGATGCTTTCAAACTGTGGTAGGGGTGAAGACTCTTGAGAGTTCCTTGGACTGCAAGGAAATCAAATCAGTCAGTCCTAAATAAATCAACCCTGAATATTCATTGGAAGGACTGATGCTGAGGCTGAAGCTCTAATACTTTGGCCACCTGATGAGAAGAGCCAACTCATTGGAAAAGACTGATGCTGGGAAAGATTGAAGGCAAAACAAGAAGAAGCCACTGCAGTGAGAAGCCCACATACCACAATGAAGAGTAGCTCCTGCTCACCACAACTAGAAAAAGCCCCACCACAACTAGAAATAAACGCCCAGCGCTTTTATAATTTATACATATATAAATTCCTTTTGATACTGATAATTAATTTGTCATTGCTAAAGAACCAGCCAGCCGCATTTAGTTCTATCTACACACTATTTGTACCAAGCATCAGAAATAAGACCTGTTGATTTTCTTTCTTTTTATTTTAGTAGCTGTATATATTTTTTGGAAGCCTATCAATGCTGTAAAAAAAATTAAACATACTTTTTATTTAATAACCATTGTATTTTTTTAAACTTATGAGTGTGAGTGTTGAACTTTTTCTCAGGAAGAGAAGGAATTGTGTTTTGGTTTTGTTTCAGTGCTATTTTTTAACATTAATGTTAACAGAAAAACATAATTTCTTTAAACGTCTTACTCTTTCTAGATCTTCATTTGGTTTCTGTGTTCTTGTGAACAACTGATAAAATTGGTTTAGTCACTCTTGGCTTCTGGTATTTTGAAACTGAAATGGAATATATCAAAGCAGTCAACCACAAACATACACATTCACCCTCAGAGGAATCAATGTGACTAAAAGGTTATCAGACATCATGCAAGAACAGACTAAATTCACCAGCTCTTTTGCCCAGTTGGTCAAGTTCCTAGAAGCAACACGGCCACCTCTGCTTTAATTGCTCTATTTCCTTGATTCTAAGATCATGTTTTTCATATTTTAACATTTCTTAAATAAAGATTAATTTTGCAATCTAAGTCAAAAGAAATTTTTCATGTGCAAGTTACTGTTGCAACTAGTGTTACCATTTATTATCACCTATATGCATGTGCATGCTAAGTCGCTTCAGTCATGGCCAATTCTTTGCAACCCTATGGACTGTAGCCCACCAGGCCCCTCTGTCCATGGGATTCTCCATGCAAGAATACTGGAGTGGGTTGCCATACCCTCCTCCAGGAGATCTTCATGACCCAGGGATCAAACCCACGTCTCTCACGTCTCCTATATTGGCAGATGCATTCTTTACCACTAGCACCACCAGGGAAGCCCACTGCCTATATGAATGTAGCCAAATCTCTTGAGAAAGACAACAGAGTTTTCAGAGCTAGGAAACGTTATTGTGAATCCATAAAGGATCCTCTCTTAGGTTCCAAATATCTACCTATCAGAAGTATCAGGTTGTTTACCTTCCAGAGATTTATTAATCAAATAAGGAAAAAGTGAAACAACATATTTAAACATAGTATACTTCAATATGTCTCCAAGGTATAGTAGCCAGAAACTCTCCTAGTGCCAAGAAGATCCAGAGCAGGAATGTGGGTTAGAGAAAGCCATACATCATCATGATACTATGCATCACTGCAGATACTAAAAATGATTCAAGAGAAACCCTAGACTTTGAATGTGACAAAGGTTTAGAACCAAACTTCAAGATACAGAATAAATTTGCATAAATAAATATATGCTATTGTCAGTTTTTTCAATTGTCTGCTATTAATACATTTTTAATCTATGAAAGCTGTTTATCTTATAAATGTTAGTGTCATGGGATTTTAAAATAATAAAAACACCAGTTCCATAAAACAATTTCCACTGATATTGTGACTACGACTGTTGATAATTCTTTGCTTTCAAAATCTGAATAACATGGACAAAAATTGAGAAATACAGGATCTAAACCTCTAATTTCTTTATAATTCTGAAATTAGGTACTTAGATCTTCACAGTTAAACCTAACTGAAACATTTTCTGGGAGGCAAAGTGCCTGAGAAAATGGGATTGTGCAAACAGCTTAGTGCAATCATATGCTGCATTTGTTTCAGTTCACAATTTCCCTTTTACTTCCTGACTGTTCTTTTTCACTTGTGGCAGTGAAGGACTACATAAGGTACAAGATCTAATAATGTTCTTGACACATAGCCACCACTTAATAAATATTTATTGATTAACTGAGTCAACAAATTCATTGAGTTCAATCAGTTCATCCACATAGAAAAAAATACATAGTGATGTCTAAGAAAGTTAATGTTATCTCTACCTACTCTGCTCCTAACTTAAAAGCTTTCCAAGTTCCATTTTCATTCTATTTATGTGACCTTTAAATGCCTTACTAACCACAGGACTGCTTGAAGTTCTGAAAAAAAACGCATCTTACAGATCATACTGACCTACAAAAGAAGCTTGTTGGTTAGACACTTTTATTATTAAAATAACAAAACACATCTGTTTTGAAGGCTCACCTATATATCTATTTTTTTTAGATTATATTTCATTATGTTGTTTTGATGAGAACTCTGTTTTACTACACCCTAGGGTACGACATGAAGAGTTAGATTGAAATAAAATTCTGATTCATGGACTAATGAAAGTCTTGATACTTCGCTTCCAACATGACCTTTATCTTCACCCTGGCATTTCTCATTCAAGGAGCTAAAGGTCATACATGGCTCAAGAAATCTATGCTCTCTCTTTCTTCCATCTTTTGGATGCCAGTGTTTATAAATGTACAGCAGATGGATATAAATAAATACTAACTAGACCCAAAAGGGGTCATCTTTGCCTCTCCACCTCGGCCCTCTTTTTCTCAACAGTGAAGGTGCCCATTATCAGCAGATACTCACCATGTGCCAGTCACAGGCTTTTCTAGTTGTTTTTTTTTTTTTTTTTGGCTTCCTCCCAATAAACGCGACAGGCAATCAAATCTAATGAAAGATTTTGACCTTTATTCATTCTTGTTGGTAAAATTTGTACTGGTATGAGAAAAAAAATTGATTTTGGCCATGTGGACATGGTATACAAATACAAACTCCTTCTCTAAAATAATAAAAATAAAAAGACTCCATCTGACCCAAGTCCACATAGTGCTTTGAATGCAATCTTTGGATTAAAGAAATCCTAAGACTCATAGAGAACTCTTAGGTGTTTACTTCATAGTAAAATCATGAAAATCAATAAGCATTAAGAAACAATGGAACTTTCCTGGTGGTATAGTGGATAGGAATCTGCCTGCCAATGTAAGGAACATGGGTTCAATCCCTGGTCCTGGAAGATTCCACCAGAGCAACTAAACCCACGAGCCAGAACTACGGAAGCCCATACACCTAGAGCTTATGCTAAGCAACAAAGGAAGCCACTGCAATGAGAAGCCCATGGACCACAAGGAAGAGAAAGCCCGTGCGCAGCAACAATGACCCAGTACTGCTAACCAACTAATTAACTTTTTTTATCTGTAAGGAAAACAAAAAAGAAACAATCAACCACCAAAGTACTATATTAAATTAAGAGGTGAAGAGAGTACAAGATGCGGAATCAGAAATTCTGTTCCTGAACTTCAGCATTAATTTCAGTTCAAGTTAACTGTGACTTTTGGCAAAATATTGACTTCATTCACAAAGTGGAGAAAATGTAGTTATACCTAATAATAAGAAAAAGGATAGCAAGAACATATTATAGTTACCTCACAGGATTATTTGGGAAATCAAAGTAGAAAATAATGTTTGTGCAATAATTTTAAATAAAAAGTACTATATAAATGTTACTATTAATCATGGTAATACTAAATAATAAATAAGAAGGCATCATGTTGACCAACCCTACAAATATAGTGTTTCTTCTAAGAATTCTGCATACCAGGAAACTCTCCACGATACAATCCCCAGTGTCCCTATCACAGGATTATATTTCAGGGAATATATACAGTCTAAGACATTCCCCTTAATAGCAAATTCATCATTCTGGGAAGCAGAGGCACACAGTCCAATACAGTCAGGTACACCATAATTAGGTAACTTGAAACTGACCTATATCTACTGCCATTATTTTGCTGAACGCGTATAGAATTGTCCCTAATTTGTCGTAAATTTTTAAATATGGGTTGAAGATAATATGTACCACACATGACTTCTGGGAAGTGTAAACCAACAATATGGTTCACGGGCTATGAAGTCTGTTTGGATCACCTTCAAGGACCCAAAGGCAGATAAGCAGGGGTGGGATGGAGTGAGAGATGGGAGGAAGGTTCAAGAGGGAGGGGCCATATGTATATCTGTGACTGGTTCATGTTGATGTAAGGCAGAAACCAGGACAATATTGTAAAGCAATTATCCTCCAATAAAAATTGTTTAAAAAAAACTAAGTACCATAAGAAAAGACTAAATATGAGGGTTACCTGGTGAAATTGTGAACTCTTGGTCTGTGGAAGTGTTCAGGCACAAACTAAATGACCCTTCAAAAGAAATATCACAGTCCCCCCCAAAAACAAAAGAAATATTACAGTCTCATTTTGGTAAGATATTGGCCTGTATAATCTTTAAGGCCTTCAGAGTCAGTTTCTATGAGTCAGTGACTTAGCTGGCTTGAATAGTCTGTGTAATTGTACACAGCAACTAAAAAGTAAATAGTACTTAGGTAAGCTTAACTGAAAAATATTCCAGGAATCATTCTCTCAGATCATGTCTATTTACATTTCCATAATCAGAATATAATTTCTGTGTAAATATTTCCAAAAAATAATCATTTAAAATTTTTATATACAACATTAAAAAATATATAGGATGCAATTATTTTCATTCATTGCTAATTTAAATGCACTGGAGGGAAATTAGGAGCTTTAAAAAGTAATCATCTCCTTTGGCTCAGTAACTTCAGTAATTCTTCTAGGAATTTATCTAAGAAATGTTCAAAGATGTACACAAAGGTTTACAAATAAGGATAACTTTTTGTTATACACTTGAAACACTGCCAATCAACTATACTTCAATAAAACTTTTAAAATCATCTAGAAAATGAATTTAAACAACAAAAAATATAAACAGAATTATTTATACCAGTTAAAAATTTTAAATAGCCTCCAATTTATGTGTATATTCACATGATGCCACATTCTGTAGTCCACTAAAAATCATACTTTATTAATTAAAATTTAAAAACAAGTTTAAAATCAGTATGGACCATATGATCTCAGCTTTGTTTTATATAAGTATATATGACAATATTTCTCTTTTTTCTTTGTTTATACACAAACACACATACACCAAGGCCAAAAGAAATATATCAAAATACCAGTGGTGCTAGCTAGTTCTGAGTAACAGAATTATTAATGATTTTTATTTTCTTCCTCATGTTTTCTAGAATTTACCAATTTTTCAGCAATGAAATAATATTAGGTAGTCAGGAAAATAATAAATGATATATTTATTTTAAAATGTCCCAAATAAGTCCTTCTGAATTCTATGGTAACCACTTAATTCACTAAACATGTTTTGATGATTAAGTTGGGTTCCTGTTTGGAAGTGTTCTTATACTGTACAAATGATTACCATCAAAATAAGGGAGGATTGATGGAGAGTAAAAAGAACTTTATTAAGTACTTTGATTAACTACTTATTAAGTATAATTATTGCTAATGACTAAATTGCTTAATTTTGCTTAACAGTGCATATAAATGTTTAATTTGTATATACTGTTTAAAGATTTATAATGTGTGACTTTTCATACTGTTCATGGAAAATAGTTTGCTCCTTGGACAAAAAGCTATGACAAACCTACATAGTGTATTAAAAAGCAGAGACATTACCAACAAAGGTCCATATAGTCAAAGCTATGGTTTTTCCAGTAGTCATGCATGATGTGAAAGTTGGACCATAAAGAAGGCTGAGTACCAAAAATGGATGCTTTCAAACTGTGGTGTTGGAGAGGACTCTTGAGAGTCCCTTGGACAGCAAGATCAAACCAGTCAACCCTAAAGAAAATCAGTCCTGAATACTCATTGAAAGGACTGATGTTGAAGCTGAAATTCCAATACTTTGGCCACCTGATGCAAAGAGCTGACTCATTGGAAAAGACCCTGGTGCTGGGGAAGATTGAAGGCAGGAAGAGAAAGCAACAGAGGATGAGATGGTTGGATGGCACCACCAACTCAATAGACATGAGTTTACGCAAGCTCTGGGAGGCAGTGAAGGACAGGGAAGCCTGGCGTGGTGCAGTTCATAGGGTTGCAAAGAGTCTGACACTACTGAGCAATTGAACAACAACAATATGTGACTTAAAAGGACACATGATGTATTGTTTCCCACTGTATTCCATGCCTTGCACGTAACAGATACACAATATTTCTTAAGGAAAGAATGAGGAATGGGAGGAAGGAAGAAAGAAGTAAATGTGGTGTTTCTTATTAAAATGGGCATAATTCCCTCTTATACCATTTCTATGAAAAACTTAGATTTGACTTTCATCACTTCAGTTTAGGTCATGTTTTTCCAGAATATAACCCATGGGACAAGACAGAAGCAGAAACTCAAGTGGTTTTCCAAGGCCTCAGAGTGAAGCAGTGACAGAAGAAGTCCGTGGATATTATCTCAGACACACCTTGGCTCTACTCGATTTCCATGAAGGAACCTATGTTAGATTTGGGAACAGAGACTATTTGTGGTATCCTGGCTTTTCTCAGAACCACCTTGGGAAAAGAGAAGCACAGCCCGAAGGGTGTAGTTGAACTGTTAGTTCTAAGGCCTCCTGACGGGGTGGCCCATTTCATCCTATAGCCTAGCTTCCTACATCTCTCCCGCCATGTTCCTTATCTCTGGGTATCACGTGGCCTGCTGCTGCTAATTGCTGGTTACACAAGATTGGTAGTGTGTTCTAGAGAAACAAAATACCAGATTACCCAGAGTTAGCAAATATATGTGGAAAACAAAAAAACGTAGAGTTTGCTGTAGGCAGCCCTTTGTTAGCTAAACTCAGACAAATCTATGTTTCAGACAATCATATGCAGAGTTGGATGGTATGAAGAACTGAATTTGTGTTTTTTAAAAAAAAAGTCCCAGCAAGTTCGTAAACTTTTTTTCTTTCAGTTAACAAATTAGGTGGGAATTTTTTAATATAAAAACAGAATGTCCCATAAAAATTCCATGACATTTCTGAAAAAATGTCCTGTATTTTGTGTCATTGAAAGAAAGAAAGATAGCACTAAGTTGGGTCTCACTCTTGCAGTTCCCATGAACTGTAGCCTGCCAGGCTCCTCTGTCCATGGAATTCTTCTGGCAAGAATACTGGAGTGGTTTGCCATTTCCTTCTCTAGGGGATCTTCCCAATCCAGGAATTGAACCCAGATCTCCCACATTTCAGGCAGAAGCTTTTACCAACTGAGCTATACAGGGACCGTCATTGTTTGGGCCCAAGCAAAAAGCCACCAACCAATCTTAATGGAAATAAAAGACTAGTTTGAGTGATGGTTTGGGGAAAGATAAATGCCAGCAGTCAATATATTCTTAGTATGAATACTGTCTTCAAGAGGCAAGAGGTAACTTTAGAATGTGGTTCATTTTTTTTCAAGGCGAAAGGATGGTTTCTATCAGAGCTGATAGTAGTTAATGGGATGGAGATAGCATAGAAAATGGGGAAAGCTGGCCTTCTGAACGCACCATTAAAAGTGAAAAGCCTCAGTGCTATACGCAATTGGTTTTGAAATCCTCATGACTAGAAGTCAGAAATGTTAGAAGTTAATATACCGTTCAGGGATGAAATGCACTTCTGATGTTCAGAGAGGATGTTTTCAAGGTGAAACCAAAGCCTATAAACAAACAAAAAGCTAACATCAGCTGTCTTAGAATCTTATCTATATAAATTCTTTATTGCTCAAGATGACAGAAAGCAAAGCCACATGTTGCTTGCTTCACTGCTGGTTGTGGCAGCTTTTAAATCCCTACCTTCCTAGGAAGTGACCTCATAAGAAAATCTTATAACACTGTCATTTGGGAAAAATCCTCACGACATGCAGGTTAATGCGCTTACACTGGAGGAGAAGTCTCCAAGAACGTTTAATAACCAGGAAGTCCGGAGGGGCCTTGATGTTAGACGGGTCGCGGAAGGATTTCTCTCGGTGCACATCTGGGAAGTCTCGTGACATACTCTGTAGCAGGCCACGTGGCTTAATAGCTAAAATATGGGGTTGAAAGTTACGAGAGTCTGGGGATCAGATAGCAAGTGAGCTATTGACCGACGAGCCGACCCTAGACGAGTCATGACCTTGTGGTACTTCAGTCAGCTTAACTGTAAAACTGGGCACAAAGGCCAGACTTTACCAAAACCAGATGTTGTTCTCAGGTCTGTTCTTCAACTAATATCTTTTTTTTTTTTTTTTTTTCGATATGGCTGTCAAGTCTCGATTTTTTTCATATATAGAAGGGCAAAGGCATTCTATAGGCTACTTTCCCAGTAAGACTTGGACAAGTGAGGTCCAAGAATGGAAGCCTGACTCAGTTCACACCCTAGTGCTCGCCTATCTGACCAGGTTTATGTCCATCAGAGAAGTTACAACAGTTTATACACTCAGGATTTACAGTTCTAATTAGAATCATGTCTACATATCCCTAAGAAATGTCCTTCACTCACACTTTTCTGTCATGGGTCCTTCACAGAGAGAGGTGAAAGATAACAGCTTCCTCCTCTTAAATACAACAGAACATCTATTAAATGACTTTTCTTTCATCCAAGCCCCTCCATTAACCAATGCTCTCCATTTCCTCTACAAAGCAAGCTGAGCAATCTTACTTCTGGCGGCAGAACACTCCTATACCTGCTCCCTTCTCCTCCCATCCCAGGGGCTGTTTGGGTATCATGAGTCAGTTGAGTTTGTACCCAACCCCTTTATACTAGTTGCATTTTTAACTACCTAAATTAAGGAACTATTATTGAAACTGTAATAAAGTGAAGGTGATTGTCTTAGAATAGAGATGAGTCACATTTTTAAAATAGTCATCAGAATAGTCATCAGATTAGGTAAGACTTCATAAGGAATCTGCCTTCAGGTTGTTCTGCAAGTACCCGTTAAGTTCTCACTCTATTTTAAAGAAATGAAAAATGACTTCCAGTGATGCCTTCTGGAAGAAAGACAATCAGGATTTCCATCAGCCAACCAACAATTTTTTAAAAAGTCCTTGGGTCTGAATCAACAGATCAAACAAATATATGTGTGTGCTTTTTAAGTTAAAATAATATATGTGCATAACATTTATACATATTTATACACACATAACATTTATACATATGAATACATAACATTTATACATATGCATAAATATGTATATAGACTTCTATATACTTCCCTGGTGGCTCAGATGGTAAAGAATTCACCTGCAATGCAAGAGACCTAGGTTCGATCCCTGGGTTGCGAAGATCTCCTGGAGGAGGGCATGGCAACCCACTCCAGTATCCGTGCCTGGAGAACCCCATGGACAGAGGAGCCTTGTGGGCTATAGTCCATGGGGTCACAAACAGCTAGACATGATTGAGCGACTAAGCACAGCACATGTATATAGACAGATGTACAAACACAATCACATACCTCTTATATATCAAATGACTTCACACTAATTAATCAACAAATAATCAATCTTAATCTTATCATATAAGATCACTTCTGAAATATTTTATTCTTCTCCTAACTAGTATTTTCCATACTGGTGGCGGAGCAAGTCTGTGTTTTTTAACTTCCCTTCCCTTCAAGTATCACAAACTGTCAGTGGTCCTTGCAGATCTCATCTCGACTATGGACTTAAGGTTTCATGCAGCAGAAGTACTCCCCAGCCCTCCCTGGAGCCAGATGGCAGGGAGACTTTCTGTGGGGCTCTAAGCCATGCAGAAGGCAGCCCTGCCATGGAGCAAAGCTTCATTTAATGCAACAGCTCCCCTCTGCTCAATACACACACTGTCCTAGCAAGTGAAAGCCAAGACCCAATCATGCCAGATCCCTGCTTCAGGGAAAGAAGCTACAGCCCACTCCAACTGGACCCAGCCCCCATCATCTCCCCTCCATTGACTCAAAGCAATCAAAGGCTGACTGCCACATTCAAAACTGGGTGGTTGACTCTTTTATTCCTGGCAATTGGAACCATATATTTCATTAGAAAGTACAATTGATTCCAAAATCCAAGCGTTATCCATCTGTACTCTCAACCAGAAATATAAATAAACAGATATCATGCATTTTACTAATCTTTTTAAAACTGTTGACTGTTGGCTGCTGGAGGGTAAATGCTCATTTTTTTTGTCAATAGTGGCAAAAGATGACAAACAGTATTTTTGTACCACAAAACTCAGCCTGAACCATTGTCGGAAAGAAAAAGATTGCCTCCCAACACTGGTGATTCTGTTGGAACTTCAAAGGCATGAAGTTAACATGAGAAGTTAACAGTCACTCCTTGCAGATAACCCAAGAGGAAGGAATACTCTGGACAACAGCAACAAAGAGGTACTTATGGGGTGAAACTACACAGTTCACAGGCTTTTACCACTGCTTTGTGAAGAAGTCCTATAGAAACAGAGAACAAGTAACCGCAGGAGTGGTCCCATCAGATAACCTTATGCCCGCTCACGAGTGACATGAATGTACCACACAAAACTTGGAACCAAAGAGAAGACACTTATTTGGAAAACATTGACATTTACAAGTGGTTACATTTTTAGTGGCTCTTTGAGCATTTGATCATATGCCAGCTGCCTTGAGCAGTTTGCTGCTCCTCGGGGAATCTAGACCGAGGCAGCCAAAGGTATTGTAACATAAGCCACAATGACATTATCCCTGAGAACAGCAGCAACATGGAGTGGTAGGAATAACTGTGCCTAAGAACCTCAAAATCCTCCTTGAAAACAGCTCATTTGTTTTCCTGTAGACATGGTCATTGACTCCTTCCGGCTCGTCTCAAGGTGCCATTAGAGCCCAGGTATTTCTCATGACATTAAGATTGTTCAACCAGCCCCTGGAGCTTTTGCCCAGCAGACGTTGTCTCACAGTATGAAGCCATAAAACAGACTTCAGTCCTGTTCTTTACAGGACTGAATTGGGTTTGATAAATTTTTCTATGCTCTGCTTGAAACCAAGTACACCTTTTAAACTGTCTGGAAGTTTGATCTATTACAGATCTGAGCAGGTTAAACTCTTTTGGCCTGCAGTTTAAAAAAAAAAAAATTTAAAAACTCTCCAGGACTGGAATCTAAATGTAGGAAACGTAAGGACACTGCATAAACTGTGTAGAGAGATTGGGGCCTCTGGGTATGAAGTCTCAGCACAAATGGTTTCCTTGTTCACTGTCCACCAGGCTGAAACTCTGAATGCACAGACTCCTTCTGACATGGACTGCCATGACAGTAGGTTCGACAATGCACCTTTACAATTCACCTTATCCCAGGGAGCCAGTTCTCTGTGGACCACATTTGCACATTTGAAAACCTCCAGGGATTGCTGGATAATAATACATCGTTGTGCACTGCATAGACAGCTGTATATAGTTGAGCCATTTGATAAACTTCACAGCCTTGGTTTTTTCTCTACAACCAAAGGGCTTTAGACTGTCAGAGTCTCTCAAACTTTAGAATGAATGAGAATCACTTGGAGGGCTTGTGGTAGATCTAGAATGAAACCCAGATCACACATGTTCAACAAATCCTCCAGGTCAGGGGGTCCCCAGACTCTGGGATCTAATGCCGATGATGTGAGGTGGAGCTGGTGTAAGAGAAATAGAAATAAAGTGCACACGGACTTGTCTGGTGACCAGTGGTAAAGAATCCACCTGCCAATGCAGGAGACAGGGGTTCAATCCCTAATCAGGGAAGATCCCACATGCCGCAGAGCAACTAAGCCCATGTGCCACAACTACTGAGCCTGTGCTCTGGAGCCCAGGAGCATTAAATACTGGGCCCACGTGCCACAGCTACTAAAGCCCAAACATCCTAGATCCACAACAAGAGAAGCCACCACAATGAGAAGCCCACATACCACAGCTAGAGGGTGGCCCCTGCTCTCCCAAACTAGAGGAAAGCTCACACAGCAATGAAGACCCAGCATAGCCAAAAATAAATAAATAAAATAAAGAGCACAATAAATGTAATGCACTTGAATCATCCTAAAACCATCTCCCCAATCCCTGGTCTATGGAAAAATTCTCTTCCATGAGACCAGGCCCTGGTGCCTAAGAGGTTGGGGACCACTGCTCCAGATGATTCTGACAATGATGGGCTATAAACCACACCTGTTGAAATAGAGCTGAAGGTTCCCAGGAACAGCTGGGTTCTAAGCCTCCGCCATTACTAGCCAGCCTCTAGTAAATGGAGCAACTCGCCCTCAAGCTCAGGAAATACCTTCCTGCACCAGAGTAGACGGAGTTAAGCTGAAAAATTTCCTTGAAAAGTCCTTTTTATCAACAGTATCAATATGATTATGACATTTCTTGAGCAACTGAGGCACATTTGCAAATGTTGCATGGAACTGCTTAAAATCTACGAAAATATAAAATATTTGGAGTCATTTAAAGTGTCAGATTTTCTTAATTTATGGTAAATAGCTCACCCTTTATGTTTTATAAAATCCTTTCCATAGAAAAGAAGATTATTAGGGACCAAACTGCTGCAGCAGTGTCTGTTGCCAGTTCCCGCATTCTGTGCTCTATTACGTTGCCCTGGTTGGAGTTCTGTTGATTGCCTTGCGCTATACTCGGTAACAAATTATATGTATATCATAAGACAGCCAGACTGATGTGAGCTCAGAAGGCACCTGTATGAAGCTTTTCAAAAGAACCATAATAATTTTACTAGATGTGACAAACCTTATAAAAGTTAAATAATGTCACACTTTTTAAGCATTTCATTTAATACAACTGAGCACATGGAGGGCATTGAGGATGATATTTAATTTTTTCCATATGTGGATTTAATGCCACACAAAAGTTTCAGTCCCAGATTGCTAATTTTCCACCATGTGGTAACCATTTAGCAGAATTTTTTTAAAAACACTTACCAAATTACAGAGTAGGGTTTCAGAGGCGGCAGCTATAAGTAGGCTTGGGGTACCTGGTATCCCTCTGGCTTGGCCCTGGGCCTCATGAAGAAGCAGTAAATCTTGACAGTATTTTCTATGACAGCGCTTGCTGGTTTTTATAGGAATGAAACGTGAATTTACAAAGCCACATGCTAATGTACTTCTAAAAATAGACTTAATTGTTGTGACTTCTTCCAATTCTGATCATTTTTAACCACCTATGGAAGTAAATGGCCAGCATCTAAGATTCAGCCCTTTATAGAACGTCTGTGGATTACCAAGGCTTTCAAAGAAATCCTTACAGACAATTTGAAAAAAGTTAGCTGAACCAAGCTGTCTTAGCTGCTTGTTCTTGAAAAGCGACCTCAGGTCAAACTAGAGGAAAAAACACTTCCCAATACCAACTAAAGTTTATCTTCTATGACCACAAACAGGGAACCGGGATATTCTAGAGCAGAAAAGGCCAAGGGTCTCTCTACTCATTCATTTTTGTCTTATTCTACAACAGCTTTGAGTAACTGAGTTGACTTCGTGAAGAAATTCTTACAAAGAGACAAAACCCCATGGGAGGGTGTGTGGGTCAGAAAGTGGAGAAACAAATCATGCACTACCAGAGGCACCCTCTAATGTGACAAACGCACATGAAGGTACTGGGAAAACTTTAAAGCTCCAGCCAAATGTTAGCAATTATTATTAACCCAGTGAGACTGACCAGAAACCTGGAACCACTAGTCAGAGCCATACATCTGGATCCTGTGGTCAAAAACAAAGATACTGCATTGTACACCTATCTGATGATTCATGTCTATCTGGCCCAGAAGAAAAACTGCCCTTTCAAAATCATCAGCTCCTGGGGAAACATATTTTATCTCCCAGAACCAATTACAGTTGATTCTCCTGAGTTCAGACGGTTTGGGACCAAATCTATTTCACACATAACTGAATACTATGGACAACTTACCCAGGAAAACTCAAAATATATACATGGGACTCTCCATGGAGCCTCATAACACAGCGTGGGCAACAGGCATAGCCATCCAATTTTCAGGCTTTCAAAATTAGTGGGAACCGCCATAAGAGGGAGTGGAGTGGGGGTGCCCAGTAAGATAAATTGCCTGCCAGGATTCTGGAATGATCTCTGCCCTCCCTCTGCCAAAGAGTGTGTAATGGAATCTAAAGTCATACATTTCTACTCAAGCAAAGAAAATGTAATATTTTCATTATCTATGACTAATTGAATCTTTCTCTCAAACCTCTATCATACTGGGGTACCATGGGGGAATTGCAGAGAAATGCTTTCAACTTGCCATTTAATGGTGACTCAATCTTACAGTTCAAATAGCAACTCTCAGCAACTGACTCTGTCTTTGGGGGATAAATATTCAGTCTTGAAAGTATCCACAATGGTGGCTTATGGAGAGCATATGCATAAATGTGCATATCCATAAATATGCAATTTAAGGAAGCAGCTTTGGGTCTGCATGGGTCCTTTATATCTTTGCTGATGTCTGCCATAAAACTACCAGCCTGCCATGTTCCCTGGTCCCTTAACACAACTTCCAAGACATGCCTGGAAAGATTGTGATTTATTCTTTTTCTTGATCAGTGCTGATTCTTCCCCCTTCCCTTCGTTCTCATCCATCATCACCATCCTTCTCCTAAAGAACTGCCTACTCTATGGCCTTTGCAATAGGGTCACCCCTGCTTATGTTAGTGACCCCTGGAAGCAAGGCCCTGGCTATCAACAGAGCCAGTGACCATCTACTTTCCCCTTATGGCCAAGTGTGTGTCATTTGCTCAGTCAAGTCTGATTCTTTGCAACCCCATGGACCGTAGCCCGCCAGGCTCCTCTGTCCATGGAATTCTCCAGGCAAGAATACTGGAGTGGGTTGCCATTTCCTACTCCAGGGGAATTTCCTGACCCAGAGATCAAATGTGGGTTTCCTAAATTGCAGGCAGTCTTTACCATCTGAGACACCAGGGAAGATTTAAAGTAAAAGTGTTAGTCGCTCCATAGTGTCCAATTCTTTACGACCCCATGGACTGTAGCCTGCCAGGCTTCTCTGTCCATGGGATTCTCCAGACAAGCATACTGGAGTAGGTTGCCATTCCCTTCTCCAGGGGATCTTTCAACCCAAGGATCGAACCCAGGTCTCCTGCATTGCAGACAGATTCTCTACTGTCTGAGCCACAGCGACCAAGCAGGGACCCAAAGTGCTGACTCCAGCTCCCTCTGCCCAGTCATGCTGCTTTTACTCCATGATGACAGCCCCATGTTATTACGGGGTTGCCCTGCACTTCGGTCTCCCTACCAAAGTTCACAACGGTAAGCAAAAGTCCCTCTGCCTTTTCCCCTCAGCTTAGCTGATGACTCTTCTGTGAGATTTCACCATGATGCTTGTGCCTCACCTCCTATCTATCCCGCCTGGCTCCCCTTCGCCTGCTGTGAGTCCCAGGCCAGGAGGTAGAGGCGTTCCAGTTTTTCTACAACAGGAATTTTTCTGACATCCTATTCTGATTCTCTCTGCCCCACAGCCTACAATAAAACTTTGTGATTTAGTTGAATCACAGATCTGTTTATGGAAGTTAAAGAAATTTTGAAAACTCATTTTTAAGTCTCCAGTCCCTGCTTTCAGGGCTTACAGTAGATTCAGAAATACTGTTTAAGATATCAAAAGTGAAACATTGCTTCTGTAATAATTTTAATGCATGCTGAAGCAAATTAGCTCCTCTGAATGAAAAAGAAAAGCATAGTGATAGATTTCCAAATATCATCCCTATTACGGGTAGAAACTAGATAAGGAAAACCTGGCAGTCACTACATCCTCACAAACAGAGAAACTTGGCAAATTCCTTCCTTCTGTCACAGCTCCCCTACACAGGCAAGCATGCACAGACACACACACACACACACACACACACACACACACACACACACACACACACACTCTCAGCTGCTCTCAGCCACGTTGTGTAACTGCTCTTCAGAAATGGGAGATTCTATTACATACTTCATTCAATATCACACATTATCACTGACAGCTAGGGTGTGGCATGGCGTCCCTATAACCGATTTCATGACACATTCCTCAGGCACACACTCAATCCTGATTTGCTCCTTACGGTCCTAAATTTTTTACATTCTAATTCTGACTGTTTTGTTCCCATTAATGTTGGACCTTTAGGTTTTCTTCATTCTTTTTACATAACACATCAAATGTACTGAATCTCAGAATTTTCTGGACAAATGGTACAAAGACAAGCAAATAATTTCAACATGAAGTGAAATTACAGGAATTTATAGCCAACCCCCTGAGTATTTCTAAAATATCAATAAAGAATACAGTCAACATCTTATCTGTACTCAGTAACATAGTCTATGTTCTTAGAATAGAGCAAACATTAATTTTATTACATTTCACTACAAGTGCTAATAATAAAAGATTCTAGAGAGGGAAGAAATGAAATTTTTATCCTTAAGAGCAGACTCGGAGATTTAATTATCTAGATGATGTCCTCAAATATGCACCTCATTCTGATACAATCACCTGAATTTATGTATCAATTTCAGTGTAAGGCAGAAAATTAGTCATTTGTCTTTTGTAAACATAGATATGGACTTCCCAAAACATAGATAGGGACTTCCCTGCTGATCCAATGGCTAAGATTCTACATTCCCAATGCAGGCAGCCCAAGCTGGATCCCTAGACAGGGAACTAGATCCTGTGTGCCAGAACTAAGACCTGGAACAGCCAAATAAATTTTAAAAATAGGGAGAGAGAAATAAAAGCATCTCCATCACCCTATTCTTTAAAAAAAAAAAAAATCCCCTACAAATTCTCTGTACTTTTTTATCCTTTTTTCAATACAGTTACTGGGTTAACATTCTTCTCCCAAATACCTACGTGTTCAGAGCTTTCTTATAGTAGCATCACATTACTACCCAGATCTCTGGTCAAGGAACTAGATCCTACATGCTGCAACTAAGAGTTTGCATACCACAATGAAGAATGAAGGTCCCACCTGTCACAACTAAAACCTGATGTAGCGAAATAAATAAATTAAATAAATATTTTTAAAATTTAACAGTAGGTAGACATCATTTTGGCCATAGTTTTTAAATAAAATTTGGAGTGAAAAGGTTTCTTCTAAAGCCAATTAACCATTAAAAGCCATGCTCCCAGCACATTAATGCCAAGAGAACTTTGTCTCTAATACAATTTCCCAATAAAAGAAACCAGGGCTCCTTAAAGAAATGATTGATTTCAGGGCCAGAGTAGAGTATATAAAATCTTGTTATGCCAGAAAGTAAGAAAACGCTTTTTAAAAATGAGGGTATCACAAGGACACTTCATGATGTTTTCATGATCCTAATTTGGGATAATTTAAATACTAAAATAATTAAGGACTGTAATGAATTTTAGACCATTGAAAACATAGAGCTAATGAGTCCAAACAAATAATAGGTTAAAAACTCAATTGGGAGGGAAAGGGGCTCTTGCTTATGGAATGCTGAATGTTTATTGGTAAATGTGGAAGAAATGGTGAATGTAGAAAACAGATTTCTGCAGCCATCATCTTAAACGTTGGTGTAGGCATGAGTCACCCATAGAGGCCAAATCCAGGGGGCATGGGGACAGGGAGGGGCGGTTCATAAAAAGTAGAATGTTTGCAAGGTCTCCCCAGATAGCCTATTAGTTGCATGTGCAGTGGGTAGGAAATAGTGTAGAGATAAACTGGAGAATACCTTGGCCAGGTGGTCAAAATTAATGTCAACACTGAGGGGCAAGTGGACATCGTGTGCCTCTGGAGAAGGACACACTTCTGTCGTGGAATGCACACCTAAATGGAATCATGAGGCGCCATCGGACACACCCAAAACGAGAAACATTCTGTTTTTTAAAAAGGGACTGTATTCTTCAAAATGTCACAGTCATAAAAGGCAAAAAGAGGCTGTGGAAGTGTTCCAGGTTAAAGGAAACTAAAGAGACTTGCCAGTATGTTCCTAAAGTGGATTATGTACTTCGGGGGAAAAGGGGACAATGAAGGACACTATTAGGTCAATTGGCAAAACTGGAAAATAAATGATAGACCAGATAAAATTATTATAGCAATATTAAATATAGTAAAGTTGATAACTACTGTATTTAAGATAATATACTTATCCTTTGGAAACACACACTAAAGACTTTGGGGACATGATGGACGCAATTTATTCACAAATGGTATAAGAGGAAAAAATTATTTAAAATACACACACAAATACACATCCCCAAAGAGAGAGGGTGGGGCATAGGAAACCAACAAAATAAAATGTCAAGCAACCATTCAGGTATGACCTAAATCAAATCCCTTACAATTATACAATGGAAGTGAGAAATAGATTCAACAGATTAGATCTGATAGACAGAGTGCCTGAAGAACTATGGACAAAGGTTCATGACATTGTACAGGAGGCAGTGATCAAGACCATCCCCAAGAAAAAGAAATGCAAAAAAGGCAAAATGGCTGTCTGAGGAGGCCTTACAAATAGCTGTGAAAAGAAGAGAAGCGAAAGGCAAAGGAGGAAAGGAAAGATATACCCATTTGAATGCAGAGTTCCAAAGAATAGCAAGGAGAGATAAGAAAGCCTTCCTCAGTGATCAATGCAAAGAAATAGAGGAAAACAACAGAATGGGAAAGACTAGAGATCTCCTCAAGAAAATTAGAGATACCAAGGGAACATTTCATGCGAAGATGGGCACAATAAAGGACAGAAATGGTACAGACCTAACAGAAGCAGAAGATATTAAGAAGAGGTGGCAAGAATACCAGAACTGTACAAAAAAGATCTTTATGACCCAGATAATCACAATGGTGTGATCACTCACCTAGAGCCAGACATCCTGGAATGTGAAGTCAAGTGGGTCTTAGGAAGCATCACTACAAACAAAGTTAGTGGAGGTGATGGAATTCCAGATGAGCTATTTCAAATCCTAAAGGATGATGCTGTCTAAGTGCTGCATTCAATATGCCAGCAAATTTGGAGAACTCAGCAGTGGTCACAGGACTGGAAATGGTCAGTTTTCATTCCAATCCCAAAGAAAGGCAATCCCAAAGAATGCTCAAACTACTGCACAATTGCACTCATCTCACACGCTAGTAAAGTAATGCTCAAAATTCTCCAAGCCAGGCTTCAACAGCGTGTGAACCGTGAACTTCCAAATGCTCAAGCTGGTTTTAGAAAAGGCAGAGGAAACAGAGATCAAATTGCCAACGTCTGTTGGATCATCAAAAAAGCAAGAGAGTTCCAGAAAAACATCTATTTCTGCTTTATTGACTATGTCAAAGCTTTTGACTGTGTGGATCACAATAAACTGTGGAAAATTCTGAAAGAGATGGGACTACCAGGCCACCTGACCTGCCTCTTGAGAAACCTGTATGCAGGTCAGGAAGCAACAGTTAGAACTGGACATGGAACAACAGACTGATTCCAAATCGAGAAAGGAGTACATCACCCTGCTTATTTAACTTATATGCAGATTACATCATGAGAAATGCTGGGGACTGGATGAAGCACAAGCTGGACTCAAGATTGCCCGGACAAATATCAATAACCTCAGATATGCTGATGACACCACCCTTATGGCAGAAAGTGAAGAAGTACTAAAGAGCCTATTGATGAAAGTGAAAGAGGAAGAGTGGAAAGAGGGCTTAAAGCTCAACATTCAAGCAAACTGAGAGCATCACATCTGGTCCCATCACTTCATGACAAATAGGTGGGGAAACAGTGACAGACTTTATTTTTGGGGGCTCCAAAATCACTGCAGATGGCAACTGCAGCCATGAAATGAAAAGACACTTGTTCTTTGGGAGAAAAGTTATAACCATCGTAGACAGCATATTAAAAACAGAGACATTACTTTGCCAACAAAGGTCCATCTAATCAAAGCTATGGTTTTTCCAGTAGTCATGTACAGATGTGAGAGTTGAACTATAAAGAAAGCTGGGCACAGAAAAATTGATGCTTGTCAACTGTGGTGTTGGAGAAGACTCTGAAGAGTCCCTTGGACTGCAAGGAAGATTCAACCAGTCCATCCTAAAGGAGATCAGTCCTGGGTGTTCACTGGAAGGACTGATGCTGAAACTGAAACTCCAATACTTTGGCCACCGGATGCAAAGAACTGACTCATTGGAAAAGACCCTGATGCTGGGAAAGATTGAAGGTGGGAGGAGAAGGGGATGACAGAGAATGAGATGGTTGGATGGCATCACCGACACAATGGACATGAATTTGAGTAAACTCCGGGAGTTGGTGATGGACAGGGAGGCCTGGCGTGCTGCAGTCCATGGGGTCACAGAGAGTCAGACACGACTGAGCGACTGAACTGAACTGAATCTGGATAGAGTATGCAGGTATCCTATGTAATATTTGTATAATGTCTGTATAAATTTGAAACTATTTTCAAATAAATAGGTCTAAAATATTCTCTCCTTTCATTATATGTATTATATACTTTTTGACATCTTTATCATGATCTATACTTTCTGAAAAATATCAGATTGTTCCATGGACAAATAAGATAAACATCATAATGCTTTCAAATAAGCTTTAACAAGAAACAAAAAAATTAAAGGGGGAAATTAAACATTTGAACAACAAACCACAGATTTATATACAAAAGCATAAGCCTTGATTTGATCCGGGATGGAGGGAGGGGGAAGCTAAAATATAACGTCAAAAAAGCTAAAATATAACATAAACATAAAATGTAAAACATACAATGCACACATTGTATGCATACATGTATGTAATGCATAAGTGTAATGCAAAAATGCATTACAATGTATGTAAAACATACAATGCATAAATAGCTCTTGGACAAAGCTTGTTTCTCCGCCACATGGATTCACCATATTCCTGCTTAAATATCAAGGTTTCTTTAGAAGTCTGTGACAACATCTCAGAAGATTTTTTCAACTAAAAGTCAGCATTCTCCCACTGTCACTTTCACAAACAAAATCATCCTCCGAGAATAAAGTATCTCTAACCTCACCCTCAAGAGCCCTCCTAGTACCACAGACTAGCATCAGCCCAGCACACACCAACCATCCTTTTAAAATGCAAAAGTCTACTTTACTCCAGCATGAGGGGGCTTCTCTGGTAGCTCAGCTGGTAAAGAATCCACTTGCAATGCAGGAGACCCCAGTTCAATTCCTAGGTCGGGAAGATCCCCTGGAGAAGGGATAAGCTACCCATCCTAGTATTCAGGGGCTTTCCTGGTGGCTCAGAAGGTAAAGAATCCACCTGCCAGGCGGGAGACCTGGGTTCAATCCCTGGGTTGGGAAGATCCTCCGGAGGAGGGCGTGACAACCCACTCCAGTATTCTTGCCTGGAGAACCACCATGGACATAGGAGCCTGGCAGGTTACAGTCCATGGGGTCACAAAGAGTTGGACATGACTGAGTGACTTCGCATAGCACAGCACAGCATGAGGACTGTGGAGGCATAAGTTCTTTGCAGGCAGGTAAACTGCAGATACACAGAAACCTTTTCTGGTGACTGGTCCACTGTAACACCCAGAGCCATGCCCAACCTACGACTGCCCTTCTGAGATTAGAAGGCACCCTTTGGGGTAGACCTTGCAGCACCCTTCATGACTCTGTATGTCTCTGGATTTAGCTGGCTGGGTTTTCTGCCACATGTGATAGCAGCTTGGACTCAGTTCCTCTGGGGCTTAGGGTTGCAATATCCAACATAACTCATTCATATGGATGGTGTTGGTGCTGTGAGCTTCTCTGATGCAATTCTAGAACATTTTGATTCTCTTCCATATGGCTTCTTCGTGTGGCTTGGGCTTTACACAACATGGCAAGCGCTTTCTTTTTTTTTCTCTTTTGTAATTTTATGGCATGTGGGATCCCTGATGAAAGCCATGACCCCGTCATTGGAAGCATGGCGTCTTAACCACTGGACTGCCAGGGAAGTCCATGGCAAGTGGTTCCTGAGAGTAAAGGCTTCAAGATCAAGTATTCCAGGAGAAATGAAGTGGAAGCTTGTCTTAAGGCTTAGGCTTAAAAGTACCAGAATGCCATCTTCACCACATTCTGTGGGTCACAGCAGTCACAAGGCCAGCTTGGGTTCAAGGAGAGGGGATCTTGTTTTGCCCTTTGATGAGAAGAGCAGCAAGCAAGCAGAGCAAAAGGAGGAAGAACTTGGGGAACCACCTCGGGGGACTGGCCTGACACCTTGATATCCTGCTCATACCCATTTCCTCAGACGCTCTTGTTTCTTGCTGGGTTCACAGTGGAATCAGGGTCAGTTCAAAGTCTCCCAAATTACTTGATCTTTGACCTCTTTTTTTTTCCCAATCCTGGCATTTGGCATCCATAAGCCCTAAAGAACCATGGTCTACTTACTCTACTTAGTCCCATTTAAATACATATTTTAAGAATAATTCTTTCCTGAAAATGGATCTTTGAATCCATCACCCTTGCACCTTTTAGTTGTCCAAGCACCGGTCTTGTGTTTCCCCTAAGATCTCCTCATCTGCCAGTCACTATAAATTAGCATGTCAGAAACTCACATTTAGACAGCACAATATCACATTCATAACATAATTTGTACCTGCAATGAAAGAGTTATACTTCAAAGGCAGACATCATTAGCAATTGGTGGAATTTCATTACATGGCTAAAACGATTTGTTGCCAATAAAAGTAAAACATATTAATAATACTTCAGAGCTGGTCTTAACCTCTTATAAAATACAACAGATAAAGCAGACAAAGAGGAAACGATGTTTCTAATCTGTGTGAAATCTATTCCCACTGTGAGTAAATCACTTTTCTTTAGATATATAAGAGTTTTCTCATAAATTCATGACACTGCTTTTGAGTAATTGCTGCCAAATAAATAGCTCTAACTTTCTCCATGTTTTATTAGCGAGGCACAAAACCCTCAGCAAATATCTTCATTTGTAGATGGTAGTTGTTCTCAGCATGAGGCTGTGAGGGCATAGCGTGGTACAAGATCAGAGCTAAATTAATGTGGCAGACATCTGCAGCAACATGAATGGACCTAGAGACTGCCACACCAAGTGAAGTAAGTCAGACAGGGAAGGAGAAGTATCGTATGACATCCCTTATATGTGGGATCTAAAAAGAAATGACACAAATGAACTTATCTACAAAACAGAAACAAATTCAGAGCCTCAGAGAACAAACTTATGGTTGCCAGGGGGAAGGATGGGAGGAATGGATGGTTAAGGAGCTGGGGATCAACATGTACACACAGCTTTATTTTAAATGGATAACTAACAAAGATATATTGTATAGCACAGAGAACTCTGCTCAATGTTATGTGGCAGCCTGGATGAGAGGGAAGTTTGGGGGAGAATGGATACGTGGATATGTATGGCTGAGTCCCTTCAACATTCACCTGAGACTATCACAACATTGTTAATCAGCTATATTCCAATATAAAATAAACAGTTTAATATCTTTAAAAAAAGAACTGAATTAATGTGTCCAAGACCCTGTGGGCTGTGTCGGGTCTAGTGCCAGATGATGCACCAAGGAAAGGAAAACCTCCTATGAGGCAATCTTCTCTTCCTGTGAAAGGAATTATCCTTAAGTATCGGCATGATGGTCACCTACAGCTCAGATGCCCAGAGAAAAATCTGATGTCATTTACTACTTTAAGCAACACCTGCTTGGGTCACCAGACACAACAAACTGTAAAAGGTGATTTCAAAATTCCAGAGTTAAGAGGATGATAGCGGGACTGCCCTGGCAGTCCACTGGTTAGAACTCTGTGCCTCCCTTGCATGGGGCCAGTTCCATCCCTGGCCAGGGAACTAAGATCCCCACAAGCCATGCAGCATGAACCCCCCAAAAAAAAATTTTTTTTTAAACTGGTTGATAGCAATTACAAAAGGGATTTTCTTATCAAGAGACAAAATGCAAAAAGAGTTGCATAAAAAAAAATTATATATATATATATACACACACATATACAGAGAGACAGTGTTAAGTGTGATTAACATATTCTTAACAATAATTTTCAACAACATAACTGGACATTATGTATGTTGATAGGTACTCTATCTTGTTTATCCCTCATGTGTCTCACTCTTCAAAATAAGTCTGCCTTTGTGTACTAATTTTATTTTTTAAGCACTTTCCCCAAGAAGCCCTGAGAGGATATCAGGGCACTGATTATTAACTTCTTCGAATTAGGCCACTAAAATAAATTGCTGTTGGAACTTCCCCATAAAGGATCTAAGCAATTTCAGCAAGAAGGAGAATTTACACGCATACTGAACTTACTTTTCATTATGTTTTATTATACACTCAAAATAAAAAGACATCTTGGAACAAATTAAAATATATTTGCCTCATGTGGACACTGGGAATTAGATTTAAGATTTAAGAAGAAAATAGTATCTTCTAAAAGGAATATTATAATCATTGAAAAGTACAAGGTGTCATCACTACTGTTAAAAGCCCTTTGTGAGACAAAATGTCCTAACAGACATCAAGAAAGAATTAATTGCCTACTTCTAAGTGATAAGGAAACAATTACATTTGATGATAAGATTAAATGAGGTAACTTAATCATTAATTTGATTAAAAATGCTGGCATCACAGTTTGGGTAATGTATTTTTAGAGGAGATAATGCACTTTTAATTTCTAAATTAATCTTTACAAAGAACCCAGAGCCTCCTGCGGTGTGCAACTTGGATTTATACTAATGATATAAAGGACAGCTGCCACCAGCCAACTGCAGGCAAATACAGAGAAGGAAAAAGATCTGAGATTATCAGTATGATGCATCTACAGGGTGCCAAAATTGATTGATTTTGCTTGAGTTGAGGCAATCTGAATATACCAGCAGGATCCAAAAAATGGCTTAAAATATGGTCTCCCTGAAAAGATCCAGTTTTGCCAGCAAAGTGGAAATGAATTCATCAGGTTTGTGTTGCAATCACCATACAGTGTGAAAACAGAGCCCACACTTAACTTACATCATCATTTCATGGACTTAACTTTTGTGTTTTTGAGCCCAGCTTTTATAGCCTCTAACAGACATTTTATATTTTACTTATCACTCCTTATTCTCTAAAAGCAGGGGAGCAAGTTTGTGAAAAGTAGCAAAATTATGAGAATAAGCTGGAAGAAATGTTTTGGATAAAATGCTGTTAACATTTGCCAATCGCTCTGGTATGAATTCAACCCTATACGGGCGCCTTCTCATAGATCACAGAGTAGATGGTGGGTGAAGTTGATGGGATATTGATTGCAGCAGGAAAATAGGGGCTATAAAACAAAAGATGATTAACATGAAATCGTTGAGTGAAGCAAAGTCTTAATAGACTGGGAGTTGTTAAATAAAACAGAGAGTGGATAAAAGAACTGAACTCTCAGATCACTTACAACAGAATTCCTTTTTATTATATATTAAAATTCTCCCGTGCACTTTTACTTCCCTGTGTATTATCAATCCATATTCACCCTATGGAAAACATCTGAAATTAACATGTGGAGAAAAGTAACCAAATCTGAGACACATCATCAATCAGAAAGAAGGCAACTCAGAAAAAAAGCAATGGCAACCAGGGCCTTAAAAACCTATAAATACTGTCAGAAAATAAAGCTTTTCTTGATTTCTTTCTTTTCACTAAGTCCCACTTATGTTTCACTACTTATACCAGGTGCAATGTTTTTTTTTAAATAAATGTTGCTGCAATGCAGTTTTACAAGTTGGTTTGTTGCTTAAAATATGTACTACTCAATGAACAGATATATTTCTAAAATATTCTTCAAGTAAACTTCCAGAGACAAGTAGTTTTTCTGTCAAAATCACTCTAGGAAAGAAATACACACCCATTTCATCCACCTCTCCAGATACACACACACAGAGAGACACAGACCACCACCACCACCACCAGGATTCCAGCTAAGATATTATTAACAAAGGAGCTTCCTTTGCCCAGAAAATCATGCACTTATGAAACATTCGTGGTTTCATTCTATTAAAAAGAGGTTGCTTTTCTGAATCAGAGTCAAAGTGATCAGGAGAATAACTCCAGAACTCAGTGCATGCAGTCCACCACTGAGGATCACAACCTTGGCTTCCTGCATGCCAGCCTTCAAAAGGAGAAATGCTGATTGCAATTCAGAAAGTCTGTGTCCCTGCTGATGGAAGGACTTTTTCCCCAGAAAACCTCAAGGTCCCTGCAGTACATTTAATGAAAATATTAAAACAAGGTTTACATTGCATCTCTTGCCTGGGTAGAGCTTCAGCTGAACTACTGATAAAAGTAATACAACCTTTGTAAAGCTTCTAATCATTTCCACACTACACAAAATATCAATGACTGAAAACACCACTTGGTGTCAGCAAGATTTGATGGAAAGCGTAGTTATACAAAACGAGTAGATCTAAGCACTCAGTATAGCTGCCCCAAGGTTTCTTTTTTTTCATTTGTTTTCCTTTGGCTGATTAATGAGCAAGTGGTGTGAAATAGCAAACTCAAGTTTCAGCCTTTATACGCAAGCCTCTCTGATTTAATTAGGGCTGCTGGATATAGCAAATAAAAATACAGAATGCTAGGTAAATTTGCATTTTGAAAAGCAAGCAATAATATTTTAGTATAAGTACATCCCCTGAAATATTTGGTACATATGTAAATTTTCTTAAATTATTCACTGTTTACTTGAAATCCATATTTAACTGGGTTCCCTGTATTTTATCTGGCAACCTTACTTCATATGCCCTTACAATTTACACTATATTTTAGAACTTACTCCATCATTAAGGAAATAAGAGAGCCATCAGATATAGAAAAGCTGAAAATGTCCCAAGTTCTGGCTGAGAAAATGTACGTGAAAGCCCTTTATAACTTTATAAAGTGTAATACCAGTAGTTCTCAATGGATTGTGGAAGGGAAGAGAGAAGGAAGAACTAGAATCATTGAGAAATATTTTCCCCCAGATTGAAACCACTGCACTGTACAAATATTGTGTAGTACTTTCCCATTTTTATTTTCATCTCAGAGGCAGTAGTTAACAAGAACAGCTTTGGAGTGAGGCTGACCTACGTTTGAACCACAGCTCTATCACTTACTGGCTGTTTGATTCTGGACCAGATACTAAGCCTCCCTAAGCCTCCTCTTTTTCATATTCAAAATTAAAGCTACGACACCCCCTTGTATGGCAAGGGTAAGCACTGAAAGAGTTACATCCTCTTTTTTAAAGCACTTAGAACATTACCTGACACACAGGAAGTCCTTGCTAATTGAATGTTATTATTTTTATCATTTTGCACAAATTGTTTCTGCCATACCCATTAATTAAAGATAAAGGTCCCTGGCAATCCCAGTCCCCAAAGATCTTCTGTACTGGGTTATCTACAAACAACAGAGTTTGCTGGGGGAGCGAGAAGCGCCAGCAGTCACTTGTAATCTGCAGAATATCTGGCTCGGCATGAAAACTGAATGTGAAAAAAGTCTGGAGCCTAGGGAAAGTCAAGTTCCTCTCAGAGCTATTTCTCTTTCCTTACGTTGGCTCTTTCAGAAGTTCTCTGGGCTGAATTCCTTCCCCACTCCAGTGACTGAAGCAGAGTCCATCTGGTTTCCACAAACAGTTGCCCCTCAACCCTTCGTGTCCATGGAGGATTGTTTCCAGAGCCCCTTTGGATACCAAAATCCAAGGATCCTCCAAGTTCCTTATATAAACGGCATAGTATCTGCATTTAACCTATGCACATTGTACCGTATACTTTAAATCACCTCGAGATTACTTAGAATACCTAATGCAATATAAACTCTCTATGTAAATAGCTGTAAATAAAATGTAAATGTTATACAAATAATTGCCAGTGTGCAACAAGTTCAAGTTTTGTGTTTTGGAATTTCGGGGAAGCTTTTTTCCAAATATTCTCAGTTCAAGGTTGGTTTGACTCCGCAGTTATGGAACCCATGGACCCTGAGTGTCGATTATACAGAGCTTCTTCTATAATTCCATTCTAGAACTTGCTCTCTGTGGTCAGAAGTAAGTATTTTTTAGTTAATATATTAGTATTTTGACTGAGCTGAGTCTTCACTTCTGTGCACGGGCTTTCTCTAGTTGCAGTGAGTAGGGGCTACTCTCTAGGCGTGGTGCCCCGGGCTTCGCGCTGCAGTGGCTTCTCTTGTTTCAGAGCACAAGCTCAGAGCATCGAGCTTCAGTAGTTGTGGAGCACAGGCTTAGTTGCCCTGTGGCATGTGGAATCTTCCCAGACCAGGGGTTGAACTCACGTCCCCTCCATTGGCAGGTGGATTCTTGGTCGCTGAACCACCAGTGAAAGTGAAAGTCACTCAGTCGTGTCCAACTCTTTGCGACCCCATGGACTATACAGTCCATGGAATTCTCCAGGCCAGAATACTGGAGTGGGTAGCCTTTCCCTTCTCCAGGGGATCTTCCCAACCCAGGGATCGAACCCAGGTCTCCCTAATTGCAGGCAGATTCTTTCCCAGCTGAGCCACAGGGGGGGAAGTTGAGAAATAAGTAATTGAATATGACATTCCTGCAGATTCTAAAATTGTTCTCTGAAGTCTGGTTCTGCGGTTAGAAATCAACATTCTTACAGCTGGTCTGTAAACATAACAACAGAATTGGCCAGGGCCCGCTGTCCACCACAGTGAAGGAGCCAATAAAGGGAGGAGTCATCACAGGGTTCCCACTCCAGCCTCTCTAACCACACACCTTGAAGGCTTACGGTGCATTCTTAGGCTTATTACCTTATTAGAGGAAATAAGATGGCTGCTTACCTGAAAGAAATGATGGGAAAGCCCAAACTGTGAAATGTGTTCCATTTCAAAGTCTGTGGCTTACCAGCAACAAGGAGTTAGCAGAAGCAATTTATAATACATTTTCAAACTCCCCCTAAATACGGAGTCTCTCTTAAGTATTTCTACCTTTCTAGCATACTTGGAGAAGTGAAGGACTGCTTGTAAAAGTCTTTGCTACCCACAGAGACAGCAGATGCGGGCACTGTTAGAATTGATAGAGACTGCAAATGCCTTGCTCCCTGGTGCCTTGACACCACATGGATATTTTGCACCTGATCGGGCTTTAAACCTTTAAATAGACACCTAGAATTATGCCACGGAAGGTAAGTGCACAGCCTCTTGAGTTTTCTTACAGAAAGAGAAAATTATTTTCTAGGACTCAGGATTCTGTTTTTGCAAAAGCACTCCCATCTGCCAAACTAATTAGCAGAGAACATTCCCATGTGGACCAGATGCACATCCTTTGTTTGCATCACATTCCTAAGATGTTCTTTCAGACACCAAGCTTTCCCCTGATGCTTAGGCTAAGGAGATAAATAACTAGATGGCAGACAAGTTGTGAGGCTTCCCAGGTGGTGCAGTGGTAAAGAACCCGCCTGCCAATGCAGGAGATGCAGGAGACCTGGGTTCGATCCCTGGGTCAGGAAGATCCCCTGGAGAAGGAAAGGCAACCCACTCCAGTAATCTTGCCTGGGAAATCCTATGGACAGAGGAGCCTGGTGGGCTACAGTCCATGGGGTCACAAAGAGTTGGACATGACAGAGCGACTGAGCATGCACACACAGACAAGTCACACCACACCTAAATGGTATGTGTCCTGTCATCTTTCACATTCCTCTTGGAAATGCTGACTCCCCAGACCTTCCACTGGCCCCACATCCAATAAGGAAAAAGGAAAAGGGGGATACCAATAAGGAAAAGGGGGATAGCAATTCTTATCCTCTCGATTCTGTCCTCTTGTTTTTTCCTCAAAGCATCCAACAGCCCTGCTTACAACATCACAGCATCTAGGGGCATAATCCATCACTCCGAAGGACACACAGTAGGAGTAGGTAATTGTAAATTTATCAGTTTATTAATTGTCCATTTTTAATTTTTTAGATTTTAAAAAAATTTTTAACCGGAGGACAATTGCTTTACAACAGTGTGTTAGTTTCTGCCGTATATCAACATGACTCAGCCATAAGCATACATACGTCCCCTGCCTCTTAAGCCTCCCTCCCACCTCCCACCACATCCCACCCTCCTAGGCTGTCGCAGAGCACCAGGCTTGAGCTCACTGTGTTACACAACAAATTCCCGCTGGCTGTCTCTTTCACATATGGTACTGTGTGTGTTTCAATGTTACTCTTTCAATTCATCCCTTCCTCTCCTTCCCCTGCTGTGTCCACAAGCCTGTTCGCTACGTCTGGATCCCCACTGCTGCCCTGCAAATAGGTTCATCAGTACCATCTTTCTAGATTCCATATATATTTGGTAATATATGATATTTGTTTTCTTCTTTCTGACTTACTCCACTCTGTATAATAGGCTCTAGATTCATCCACCTCATTAGAACTGACTCAAATGTGTTTCTTTTTTTACCTGAGTAATATATTCCATTGTATATATGTACCACAACTTCTTTATCCAGTCATCTATCAATGGACATCTACGTTGCTTCCATGTACTAGCTATGATAGATGAGGTATCACCTCACACCAGTCAGAATGGCCATCATCAAAAAATCTACAAACAATAAATGCTGGAGAGGATATGGAAAAAGGGAACCCTCTTGCACTGTTGGTGAGGGTATGTTAAATTGACACAACCATTATGAAGAACATTATGGTGATTCCTTTAAAAACTAGGAATAAAGCTACCATCTGACCAACAATCCCACTACTGGGCATATACCCTAAGGAAACCGTAATTGAAAAAGACACACGTACCCCAGTGTTCACTACAGCATTTTTACTTGTTATTATCCTCAGAAATCAAGATCAAAGCTTTTTAATACAAAAATGATTTCAGAATTCTGAGAAGTCAGTCAACAAATGATGAATTTCTAGTATTTTCCAGGCACAGTCCTAGCAGTCGGTGTGAGCTATAAGCAAGATGATCAGAGTCCCTGCTCATAGTCTAAATGTCTGAATTTTCAGATGTGCAGATGTTTAAGCAAATCAATCATTTTTCACATAACTAAGATTCAAAAACGCTTGGTATTTGAGAATATTCTGTTACTTCCTTTTATTTGATGTATCAGGCCTTTTAGATCAATACTGAAATTTAGTAAGAGAACACTTTCTCACCAGAAATGAATAGTGAGCCATCCTAAGTGATAGAATCTTTAGATAGGATGGCTCACTAGATATTCTATCACTAGAACATTCTGAGATACTCTAGGGATAGAATATGCCTGAAATTGGCTGTGATAATAATCAGAAGTGACATGAAAAATAGTCCCTAACCTCTCTGATAAAAAATACAGGTCTAGTTCTTAAAAGGGCGGGGGGAGGAGGGAGATGGTAAAATCTCTAGGAAGAAGGCACCCACAGAGGACTGCCTTGTTACAGACTTAGGAGTGCTGCAGCACATATTATGGGGTCAGGCTCAAAATAGAAATTGTAGGCATGGCACAGACCTCTAACATAGCTAACTATAATCACATGGCTGCCGGGGCCTTTGAGCTCTACATTTGATGGTATTAAAGAAGGAAAATATCCTTCCAAAGATGACACTGTCTGGAAGGTAGATACTTCAGAGCCTCCTCATAGCTGACTCTCTTTAAAAGCAAATGGGGAGTTTACCAACCTTTAGCACTCTAGCTACCTCAAAACAGAGAGCCTGCATCTGAGCTTATCAGTAACGAACAAGCTACATCAGAATACAAAAATGCAGTGAGCTGGATCACCGCACTTAGCCTGGGATGAACAATATGGAACCTAGGACCTCAAATATTAACTGGGATTGTTACCCCCCATTAACAACATTCATTTTGTTTTTCAGAAAATATCTAAGCTCCTAACATGTGCCAGTCTGGGCACTGGGAACACAGTACCCAAGAAGACATAAGTATTCCAGCTCCCTGCCCTACTTGGCACACCAAGAATTACAGGAGGGCCAGAGTGGAGAAGTATGACAAATTATAACTTGGTAGACCCAATCAGTCAGAAAAATATTGTTCAGTATTATTGCTGTTCAGTCACTCAGTCATGTCTGACTCTTTGAGACCCAATGGACTGCAGTATTGAGCCTGCCTTAAATACTAGCTGGATTCCCTGATAGCTCAGTTGGTAAAGAATCCGCCTGCAATCCAGGAGACCCTGGTTCAATTCCTAGGTTGGGAAGATCCCCTGGAGAAGGGATAGGCTACCCAACTCCAGTATTCTTGGGCTTCCCTTGTGGCTCAGCTAGTAAAGAATCTGCCTGCAATGTGGGAGACCTGGGTTCAATCCCTGGGTTGGGACGATCCCCTGGAGAAGGGAAAGGCTACCCACTCCAGTATTCTGGCCTGGAGAATTCCATGGACTTGTATAGTCTATGGGGTTGCAAAGAGTCGGACACAACTGAGCAACTTTCACTTTGACTAAACACTAGCACAGTGGGTAGTGGCCAGATTCATCTGTTCATTGCTCACATATTACTAAGTGCCTACTGGGTGCCATGTCCTAGATAACATGATCAGAGGGGCAGCTAGACGTCCTCCCTCGGTGGCCTGAAACAGGTGAGCTTGCGAACCCTCTGCCCAGCCCCAGCGGCAAGAAGCCCTCTCCCAGCGGTTGGGCCCCCTTAGCCACATCCAGTCACATGCCCATCAGCCTCATAGACCCAGCCACCTGCAAATTAGAAAAAGTGTTCTCACTCAATCCCCCCAAAACAAGCTAAAAGCTGTCTGCGTTGGTCTCCAGCATCTACCCCAATCAAATTGCCAAGTAGGCAACACGGACTGCTCTTCTTTATGTTTTCCTTTCTCCAGCAGCCTGCCTGGGTCCTGCTGCCCTCGCTCCTCCCGAGCTGGCTGCCCAGGCCCCTCCCTGCGTGTCTGCAGCCCACGCTCTCACCTTTTTTTATTTTTTAAGTTCTTTTCCTCACTCAGCTCCTTTCTGTCGTCTGTTCCCTCAGATACCCGGCCACCGTAACAGCTACTTCCTTTAGAGGAGATTAAAGAATCTTGCTTGGCTTCTCTGGGTCTCAAGGTTGTACCTGTCACACGCATTTCCAGAAAGCACACCTTCCACGGGGTTCCATCGGGGTTGCCCGTTTCAGCAGACCGCAGGCAGTGAGAATTTTGTGTGGGAGCTGGAAGAGAAACTGTGTGGGAAGAGGCGTGGGGCTCGCGGTCAGGGATGCTCGCGCTGGGAGCAGGCCACGTGGGCCAGCACCTCTGCTCCCTGCGGCCTCGTTTTCCTTATTTATCCCCTCTGGCCTCAGTTTCTCCCGTATGATGTGGGAACCGTAACACCGAACTCCGAGGGTTGTGATAAATATTAAATGCACTGATATACATGAGAAAGTTAAAACAATGCCTGGGACACAGTGCGAATGCAATAAATGTCAGCTCTCATGTTACTGTCAGCAAGAATGGCGCTGTGATTTGTGGGACCTGGTGCAAAATGAAAATGCAGAATCCTTGTTCAAAAATTATTAAGAGTTTCAGGACCTTGACAGCAGACCTCTAAATCTAGTGCAGTATGCTTCTGAGCACAGGGTCCTAAGCAAGGGTACAGGGCAGATCCTCACTGGGTCAGACCCGACTTAGGTCTAGGTCCAGGGCAAAACTGCCTTCCTGATCCTTGATTGAGAAACTGCTTTGGATGATAAATGTGAAAAATCTCTGGAAACCTATCCTCTATTTGCTTCTGGGAGAGGAGACACAGGCAAGAAAAAATAGCCAGCACATCAAAAATACAAATAAAATATACTAATATAAAAAAAAAATAAAAAACTCAAAGGTTTTGTAAGTGCTAATCACTTAAACAACTTAGTGGTGGTGGATCTGGGGCAAAAATAACATCTTCTGATATTTCATTAAAGCTGTTCTTCAGTGACAAAATCTTACAATATATCCATGTTGTTCACCCTCTATAAGCACTTGCAAACAAAAGTTTTTATTAAATAAAAGGAACATTGGAACAACGAAGTATATTATAAGAAATTTGGATTTCTTCTGAGATTTAAATTCATTTGTTTTTAAAGCCATATCCCTTACTGTTTAATTTTGTAGTTTAAATTGCCTGTCACACGATAAGAAAATAAGAGTCTGGACCCAGAGCTGAGTAGGCCAGTTTTACTTCTACATGCAAATATATTTTTTCAATATTTTTCACCAGTTCATTCTCAACATCTTTTTTATTTTATCACTTATAATCAATTCTTTGTAATTTACTATACAAATGTTATCAAATGCCTTCCATTTATTTTAAAGATCTAAATTCTGATGAAATAAGACTGTATGATCAATGCAAATAGCATCCTTTACCCATTCCCAGGGGAATTCTCTGGTAGCTCAGTTGGTAAAGAATCTGCCTGCTGTGTAGGAGACCGGGTCAGGAAGATCCCCTGGAGAAGGAAATGACAACCCACTCCAGTATTCTTGCCTGGAGCATTCCATAGACAAAGGAGCCTGGGGGGCTACTGTCCATGGGGTCGCAACTTAGTGACTAAACCACACCACCGGCTATAAATCATGATATGATAGTATCTATGTGAAGGCCAAATCACCATGACTAGTCCACCTTGTTTAAGACCACACCAGAAAATCTTCATAATCACATTTTCTTTCCCTTTTTCTTCCACTCCACATCTCAGTGAAAACACATTTGTTTTCCAAACTCATCATTTCCAAAAGTGTTCATTTTCAACCTTAATTTCCTAGCCAATCTATTCATCCATATGCCTTTTTTGGAGGTAGCATTTGTCTGAATACACTGCATTAGACCCAGAAATTTTTTTAGAGCTCTTCTTACCTGCTATACAACCTCTGAAAAAAGGTTAATATATCCCTATATATCCTTAAGTTCCAAATCTCTCCCTATTCCGGGAGCTTAAAATCATATTAAGGTAACTTCAAATCACTTGAACTATGGCCCTCAGCTTTGCCCCTTAAATGCTTCCTATTTTAGTTGACAATGATAGTATTATATTAGTTTGGGGGCCACAGAAATAAAAGTGGCATACTTAAATTTTTTAACACACTTTTCTACAATTTCCAAAACTATGCTTTTAAAAACCTACTTCTGGGAGAAAATTATTTAAAACTTTAATTTTGAAATGAACTTTTCATACAATGAGTTCAGAAATTTAATGTTCTATGGTCTTGGAAAACCCTCTTAGCAAGCTATTTTTCTTAACAGACTATTTTGACTAATAACAGGAGGAACACACACACACTTAACTTCTGGGGCACTATTCCTTTGGGTGAATAAAGAAGTAATAATTAGGAGACAGTTTTTAAATCTTCCCAAGTGCACCATCACATCCTTGATTTGTCCACATAACTTTGAATGGTGGTGACAGAACAGGTTTCTAGGGTCCATTAGAAGTGGAACTGACTTCTTATTTACACATAACTCCCTCACTTCCTTTTCACGCAGTGGTATCACAATGACTGTGAGAGGGTTCACACTCTTGGATTCCAAGTCACAACTGAAAACAAAGTGAACAGTGTCCCACACCCGAGCAGTGAGAAACACATGACATGGAGCAGTACTGGCCACATGAATAACTGAGCGATGGGGACCCACAAGTCCCCTCGCTTTCCCAAACACACAGCAGGGACCTGAAGAAGAAGAGAAAAGATTGTCTGCGGACTAGAATTGCTGTCTGAAGGAAGGTCCCCCACCACTCTCTGGACTCACTGAGAACAAGGATCATGTCTTACTCACCACAACTCCTAGGAGTGCTAGGCACATGACTGCATCCCACAATTAAGAAGCAGTTGATTAGCCCATCAACTAATGGGAGCTAGTTGAAATGGGAGCTAGCTGAGAGCAGCACTGGGTGAAATGAGACCCTGAAGACCAGGGTTCTGTTGGCAGGGAAACAAGTGGAAGACAGGCCTACGCGGGAATGGCAGCGGGAGATTGCTGGGGCACGAGAGTGATGCAGATGACACGGGAAAGAGAGGAACCATGCAGAGTCATTGGGAAAGCACCAAAGTCTGATTTCTCCTGCTTCGCAGTTTTCACCAGAGATCTCCCTAAGCAGACCCAAGGTAACCAAGTTGGAAAAAAGAGACCTGGTTGCTTCCAGCATTACAAATAGCCATGAAATGTGGAGCATTAAAAATTCAGAGTCGCAGTCATGAGGGTATTGGACCATCATATATGGGGAGTGCCGGTACATTTTCTGGTGGAGAATCTTTTTTCAGTTGAGAATTGACCTGGACCTCTGGACTTCCCACTCCAATCAACAACCCACAGAGCTGCAGCAGACTTGTCAGAAGATGATTAGAGAGGAGACCAAGCCGAGAGCCTTGTTTGAGGTATTTTCAAGATAAAATGGTAAATTTCAAGATAAAATGGTATTTTGTATGATACAATAGATAAAATCAGCCTTCTTAAAAATATTTAATAAAATATGCGATTTTTTTTCATGCTGAGCAAAAGAAGCCTGACACAAATGTATGAATATTGTATGATTCTATGTATACAAAGTTCGAGAAGAAGCAAAGTTAACCTATAGTGGCAGGAAGTAGATCAGCGGTTGCCTGGGGCTGGGGGAGGGAGGCTGACAAGGGACAAGAGGGAATTTCTGGGGTGACATAAGTGTTCTACATGCTGGTGATGTCACATGCACTTATCCAACTACATCTAAACTACCTCTAAAATGTATACTTTTTATTGTATATAAGTAATATCTCCATTAAGTTGATTTAAAAAAAACCTGTCTTTATGCTCCTAGTGTTTGCTTACTTTCTTCAATAAACTTAAGACTCACTTATCGCAACTTCCCTGGTGGCACAGTGGATAGGAACCCACCTGCCAGTGCAGGGGACACGGGTTCAATCCCTCGTCCAGGAAGATTCCACATGTCTCAGAACTACCAAGCCCATGAGCCGCAAGTACTGAAGCCTGCATGCTCTAGGGTCTGTGAGCCAGAACCAATGAGCCCATGTGTCGCAACTACTGAAGTCCACGTGCCTAGACCCTGTGCAACAGGAGAGGCCACCACAACAAGTCCATGCACCACAACTAGAGAGCAGCCTCAGTTCTCCACAACGAGAGAAAGGCCCGTGCAGCAGTGAAGACCCAGCACAGCCAAAAATAAATAAACAAACAAATAAAACAGTGTGTACATGTCAAAAAACTCTAAAAAATAAAATGTACTTACTGACTGAGGCCAGCTAGAGCAGACTGTTCTTTAATGGAGTAACTGGGGCTGGCCATGGTAGCCGTCCCTTCAGTTGTATTTCCTCAGAATTCCTTGGGCCACACTTATTTGTGATATATTTCGACTTACAGAACTGTGCCCTCCGTAATTTAACTGTCTCAGGGCACAAGTACAGAGAAAACACTCAGGAAACATACATCATTTTAAAGGTGAGTTCACAGCCTGCTCCAAGGGTCAGTGAGCTGGCATTCTGCCAAACCAAGGCAGGTGGAGAATTCCGTCATGCAGGCTTCACAAGCCACATTCTAGAAAGAATTTTGAGAACTGTTATATAGAAAATCTTGGGTAATCCTAGATATTGCCTGTAATTAAGCACAGAATGACAAGTTTATATGAAAGTACACAAGTTTTAGAGAAAGCACACATTTTATGCCATCTTCACTGAGTATTTCTGCTATCTTGGTATAGAGTACTGAGTTTGAATACTGGACCAACTTAGTTTAAATATCTAAATGGTATCTACTATAAGCAACCAGTGAAAATATTAATTACACTAATATATGGCATTTCAAGTATATTTCAAAATACAACTCTGGTGCATGAAGAATAGTTGCTCTTTTACTATGATGGCATTTATAATTAACCTGTCAGAATAGCTACATAAGTAAAAATGATTGAAATGGCTTAACTATACTCTGGCCATAATAAAGAAAATTTGAAAAATGGATATTTTTCTCTTTGTATCCATCCATCTAATTATAAGCTTTAAAATGTGCTTTAATTCACTCAAAAATACTTATTGCATACCAGTCATGATGCTGGTAGCTAGAGAAACACAGAAGAGTAAAACAGATCCAGTTGCTGCCTAATGGAGCATACAGTCTAGCGGGAAAGACAGACATTAAAAAAACAATCATACAAATAACATATGTATTCTAGTCACAATCCATGATAAATGCTAGGAAGCAGGGGTGGGGAGTGCATGAGAAGATGTAACTAAGGAACCTAATTCAGATGGGGGGAAAATATTATGGGAGAGGTCTTTGAGGAGTGACATTTTACCAGACATAAATGATGAGTAACAGTCATCCAAGCAGAACATAGGAAAAGAGTTTTCTAGGCAGAGAGATAGGCATATACAAAATCCCTGAGTCAGACAAGAGCTTGACTTATTCAAGGAACCGTAAGAGGCCAGTGAAAGCAGCGGAAGCAACATGAAGTTAGAAAACTAAAGCAGGAAAGATCAAAAAGGCATAACAGAGCATACTGAGGCGCTTTCATTTTACACTAATTATGGGAGGAGGAGTGTTCATTCTGCAGTGCCGGTCAGCTTGCTTCCAGGCTTCACTTCTGAAAACACTTGTTTCCAGCTTTCTCTGTCTGCTCTGTTTGTCTTCACTGGTCCATCTGTTGACCAATGTGTTCATTTCCTAGGGTTACTATAACTACCGTAGAGTGGGTGAGTTAAAACAAGAGAAATTTGTTTCTCTCACAGGTCTGGAGGCCAGAAGTCTGGACTCAAGTTGATCACATGGTTGGCTCCTACAAAGAGGCGCACAGGGAGGAACTATTGTAAGTCCCTTTCCCAACCTCTGGGGGCTGCCTGCAATCCTTGGCATTCCTTGGCTTGTGGCAACAAAACTCCCAGCACCACGAGGCCTCTCCCTGGTGTTCATCTGTCTTCAAAGTTCTCTTTTACTAAAGATGACAATCCAAGGATTAGGGCCTGCCCTAATCCAGCATATGGCTCAGCGGTGAAGAATCCGCCTGCCAATACGGGAGACAAGGGTTTGATCCCTGGGTTGGGAAGATCCCCTAGAGAATGAAATGGCAATCCACTCCAGTATTCTTGCCTGGAGAATCCCATGGACAGGAGCCTGGTGGGTTATGGTCCATGGGAATGCAAAAGATGGACACCACTTAGCAACTAAACAACAACATAATCCAGTATGATCTCATTTTACCTTGATTACATCTGCAAAGATCCTATTTCCAGATAAGGTCACAGTCACAGACACCAGGAAGGTTCAGCCCACAACAAGGAAGCTACTGAAGCTACTTAACCATGGAAGTGACACGATCATATTTGCATTTTAACATCACGTTGCCTACAATGCAGAAAATGGATTGGAAAGAGGCTAAAGCAGAAGGGGGAAGCCAATTAAAAGGGTATTGTGTGCTCCATGTTTAATAATATTGTAGAATAAATGTTCTGAAAAATTCTCATCATATAGACATATAGAAATACTAAAGAATATTTTTAGATTCTTTTAAATATATTACTGAGCTAGAAATAATAATATAATTAACTTTAAAGGGGGTAGAAATTTTCAAAGGCCAAAAAATGAAATGAGAACTTCAGCCCAAAGTGGTAAGCTGTCACTGCAGTGGGAGGTGTAATCAGGTATCTGCAACAACCTCTGGGGCTGGAAGCATGAGCTTTATATGCTTTAGACTATAAAGCAGGCAAAGCATTTAACTTATATGCAGAGTACATCATGCGAAATGCCGGGCTGCATGAATCACAAGTTATAATCAAGATGGCCAGGAGAAATATCAACAACCTCAGATATGCAGATGATACCACCCTTAAAGCAGAAAGGGAAAAGGATCTAAAGAGCCCCTTGATGAAGGTGAAAGAGGAAAGTGAAAAAGTTGGCTTAAAACTCAACATTCAGAAAACTAAGATCATGGCATCTGGTCCCATCACTTCATGGCAAATAGGTGGGGAAACAATGGAAATAGTGCCAGATTTTATTTTCTTGGGCTTCAAAACCACTGCAGATGGTGAGGTGAGCGCAGCCGTGAAATTGAAAGACACTTGTTCCTTGGAAGAAAAGCTATGACCAACCTAGACAGCACAATAAAAAGCAGAGACATTACTTTGCCAACAAAGGTATAGTCAAAGCTATGGTTTTTCCAGTAGTCATGTACGGATATGAGAGTTGGCCCATCAAGAAGGCTGAGTGCCAAAGAACTGATGCTTTCGAACAGTGGTGTTAGAGAAGACTCTTGAGAGTCCCTTGGACAGCAAGATCAAACCAGGCAATCCTAAGGGAAATCAACCCTAAATATTCATTGGAAGGACTGATGCTGAAGCTGAAGCTCCAATTCTTTGGCTACCTGATGTGAAGAGCCTGATGCTGAGAAATATTGAGGGCAGGAGGAAAGAGGGGTGATAGCATTGCCAGCTCAATGGACATGAATCTGAGCAAACTCTGGGAGACAGCGAAAGACAGGGGAGCCTGGCATGCTGCAGTCCATGGGATCGCAAAGAGTCAGACATGACTTACCGACTGAAAAATAACAATAATAAGCTTGATGTAGCATGTATCCAAATCCATAACGGAAAAAACTATAGTTGTATGATGTTTCTGTTCCAGTATTTGATAGTATTTGACCCTGTATTTTTAACAAGGCTTAATTTGGGGGGATATAAATTATTAAGGTAATATATACGTATATCATGTATATGTATGGATGAGTCCTCTTGCTGTCCACCTGAAACTATCATATTGTTAATTGGCTATACTCCAATATAAAACTAAAAGTTTTTTTTAATTATTAAGGTAATACAAAATGTAAGCCTTTATTTAAAATAAGCATGTGTAGTTTGATCCTGGATTTATAAAGTTTTATTTTTTGCCTGTCTCTAACCATTTGGCTAGCTGTCCTTGCCCTGTGTGTGTGTATGTGTATGTCATGTGTAGGTGTGTCTGTGAGTGTATATGTGAAAGAGAGAGAGCAGTGTTGGTGTGGTGTTCATCTAATTTGCTATTATTTTGAAGTTGTAAGATTTTAGGTGATAATATATTCTCATCTTTCTGCTGCCATTCAGTTGCTCAGTCCATCCGACTCTTGCAACTCCATGGACTGTAGCCCTCCAGGCTCCTCTGTCCATGGGATTCTCCAGGCAAGAACAGTGAAGTGGGTTGCCGTGCCCTCCTCCAGGGGATCTTTCTGACACAGGGATCCCTCACATCTCCTGTGTCTCCTGTGTTGCAGGAGGATTCTTTACCCAATGAGTTATTGGGGAAACACCATATATTCTCATCTTAACCTTTCTGTATTGCTTGAAATTTTTAAAATGAGAATGAATCTTAAAATATTTTAAAGGTAACTCATGCTTATTGTAGAACTTTTAGAAAATATTTAAAAGTATGAGAGAAAAATAAGTTACAGTCTTAATTCTGTCCACACGTTAACATTTTGGTGTGTTTCCACAACAATTTATTTGAATAGTCATTTGGAACTTTGCTTTTCTACCTAGAAACCATAAAGTGTTTCCTGTGTCATGAACTATCACAGTACATTAGGAGAGGATTCTATTTGAGTAGATCATTTAATGAAAGGAGATGATGATCTGGACTGGTGTGACAGGAAGTGCAATTAAAACAAATGAGGAAATAGAATTATTTAGCAACAACTAACAGAATAAAGTGATAAATTTGATGTGTATTTTAAAATAACTTTCAAGTTACATTGAAATATATTTTGACAAACATAAAGGTCTCACATAATTTTATGACAAATCAAGCAAAGAACACCAGTGCAATAATACCTTCATTGGAAATACATGGAAATTTCTTACAAAGTCATAATTTGAAATTTAGAATTCATGTGCCAACATATTTATCTAAAAAGTCAAGAGAGTAGGTTTATGGGAATTATCTTTTCTAATGTGCAAAGTCACTCAGTCGTGTCCGAATCTTTGTGACCCCATGGACTGTAGCCCGCCAGGCTCCTCTGTCCACCAGGATTCTCCGGACAAGAATTCTGGAGTGGGTTTCCATGCCCTCCCCTCCAGGGGATCTTCCAAACCCAGGGATCAAACCCAGGTCTCCCACATTGCAGGTAGATTCTTTATTGTCTGAGCCAAATTTTACCCAACAGTATAAATGCATATGCTCCCTTCTGTGGAAAGAAACAAAAGGCTCTAAAATAAAAGAAAAGAAAGCGTCTTGGCACTTAACCAGAGACTTCTATGGCACAATTCTGTCTTCACTACATAACAGTGAAGTCTATTAAAATCCAAAAATGAAGTTAACTCAACTCCTCATGCTGCTTTAATAACTGTTCTGAGGGTCTTTGCTACATATCTGAAATGTACTACATTTTCAAAGCTAACTGACTGATTTATGAGGAAACACACATGTGTTTTTTGCCTCACAAAAGCAACCAAAAGCACATTTGGATATTATTAAACTGAAAAGATAAAATATTGCACAGGTCTGACGAATTAATTTTAAAATGTTTCTTTAAGATAAACAGTGCATCAACTATATCTCGAATGTCATCACTTTGAATGACCAACTAAGCAGATTTACAGAAAACTGCATGGCTAAAAAGGAATTATTTTGGTCTGTCTGTCAAAAGCCATTATGTCCAAAGACATGGGCATTATCTCCACCCACCCTGTAAGTAGTGGAACCCCCACTGATAACAAGGGAGATATATTCCATGTCAAGCATAATTCTTCAAAATATTTTCTCATCTTAAGATTGGCTCAAAAGTGGTCTGTTTCAGGGAGGAATAAAATCCTAGCGGTCACAAGAAGGAACTGTCAGCATTCCATCCTTCAGACTGTAATTCAGCTGTTATATGCCACATGCTGGTCTTATCAGAAATCTGCTTTCTTAGCTTTTCTTTACACATTCCAACCTATCTTCACATACTTTGGGTTTTTTATGATGAAATAAGAACTCTAAACTAGAATTATTGGTTGGTTGCTGGTTTATACTTTATTAACCAGGTCTACGGCATGCATTTGATGAGTTGGAGAGAGGCTTCCACACCTAGCCAGCACCGAGCCCAGCCTGCCATGTGGCCCTGGAACAGTCCGTCTGTTGATCTCTCTACAAGATTGATGAAGCCACTCAGGGCTTTCAAATTCTCAACTATGGCCCCTTGAAGAGCTGCAGAGTTTGGCCTCAGAGTTCTGCTTCCTCAGGTACCAAGCTTGGAAGAAGGGGGCGAGCTTTTCTTAGGATAAAGGAGAAACAATACATTGGTGCAACTCGTTGATAACATTTCTCCATATATCAAGGTCACTGGAAATCAAGCTCCAACAGACCCGCATCTCACAGGTTTTCTTAAGGATTCATTCATCCATTCCACAAATATTTACTGAGGGTCCACTACATACCAAGCATTGTTCAAGCAATCAGGATGGAACATCAAACAAAAGAGACAAAAATCTCCTTCCTTATGGAAACTACATTCCATATTTTGGAAGTTGATCCCTGGGTCGGGAAGATCCCCCGGAGAAGGGATTGACTACGCACTCCAGTATTCTTGCCTGGAGAATTCCATGGACAGAGAAGCCTGGGGGCTACAGACCACGTAGTCGCCAAGAGAAAGTGGGACTTGACAGAGCGACTAACACTTTCACTTTCACTTCTACTGCCAAAGGGGACTGATTCTCACCTTCTGCAGCATCCAGGGGAAAAAACTGCCACACCCTTTACAACAGATAGACCCAGGAGAGAAAATTGGAGCTCCTTATTATAAATAATAGCTAATACCCCAATAAAAAGCCTATAGCAGCTGAAATGCTACATTCCTTCTCCAAAGCTGAATTTCTGTAGTATTTATAAACATACAGCTGTACTTTTGTTAGGGAAAAAAAAAAGTATTTCAGAGGATGAATGATTTGAACCACTTGAAGCTAAGTGTAAACAATCTGGTACTTATACTTAACTATTTCTGTTTCTTAAGAGAAGTTAACTGTGTTCACTACATTTGAGGAGGGGGAAAAAACTATCACAGATGTTGGGAAAGTATTGTATTAGTAATATAAAAAAAAAACCACAGTAACGTGAGGAATCATTCTCAGAAAGACTTTAAATCCTCTCTCACTTTCTAGCACATGGGAGGCCTAGGGATCTTTAAAAATACCTTGGAGGACAATGGATAATATCTCTTAGCACCTTGACTCCCCCAGGAACTCGAGATAAAAGCACGATGCTGGGGCCCCATCTTTCAGCACTTTCTACTCACTTACAGAACAATTCTTGCTTTCTTATATAAAGAATAAAGCTTGTGACCACTATGACTGAATTAATCTTGACATTTAATGAGGTATGGGGGCTACAGAGGCAAATTTTGAAAGAAACAGTATTTTATTTAATAAACTTAATTTGGTTAGTATTCATGCTAAGTCCAAAAATAAGATTATTCAGCCAAAATGTAGCAAGGAAGGATCCATTTTTAGTTTTTTCCTAATCATAAGGCTCAACAGGAGAATAATAATAGGGAAATTTTTATCATGGAACTGGATCCCACAAAACCTAAGATAAAGAAAAAAAAATTGAAAAATACAAGTTATTCCAATTCTCCTTTTTCTGGATTCCCCTCTCCTTTTTACCACACCTTGCTTTCTACATTATGTATTCTCACGCTCTAAAAGTGAGCCTTCCTATTGTGATATCTGTAACCCAAATATTTCTGTTATAAATTTTTCTATATATGCACTGTTTTACATTGATATAATGTTTATTTTTAAAGTCTGTGGAACTCAATAGGTCATTAAATTAAAATTTTAGATAACCTACTTGAGATGGCAAATAAGTCATTTTTCCACAGGTAAACAAGCAGATTAAAATCACTTTGCATCCTTGATCAAAGATATCAACATTCAAAAACAAGGCTGACTGGGGGAGCAACATAGATGTTCTATAACTTGATCATAGTCCTCAATTTGTGGGCTCAGAGTGGAACCTTTGAGTAACTCACAGGCCCCAACGTAATGAAGGTTTCATTCCTGTTTACAAAGAGTCTACAGGTTTCATTCTCAAGCCCAACACTTAACACCTGGAGAATCCCTGATTTTTTTTTTACCTTGGAATAGAACTGTACTCAACTACGGGGAACACAGCACTGGCTTGGGCACCCTCAGAGGAGAAATAGGGGAGCATTACCTTCCTAGGGGAAAGGACTCAAGAAGAGCTTCTCAGCTCTCTCTGGGAACAAGGAAATCTTCCCAGACTGTTGACAGCAAGAGTCCTCACAAGTTCTTTATATCAGCTCATCCTAGGAGTTCACAGGATGCCTTCTGCTCAGTGACAAGGATTCCTCCCACTCAGCAGCTCTGGCCCACAAGGATCCAGGTTCACACATACCTGCTAAGTACTCCATGCTGGGTACACAGAATGCAGTAATCACCAACCTCTCGATAAAATTGGTCAATAGTAACTGGTCTCTCCATGAATAATTACGTGTGCTGCACCACCTCAGTCGTGTCCAACTCTGAGTGACCCTATAGACTGTAGCCCACCAGGCTCCTCTTTCCATGGGATTCTCTAGGCAGGAAAACTGGAGTGGGGTGCCAATCCCTCTTCCAGGGGACCTTCTTGACCCAGGGATCAAACCCGCATCTCTTATGACTCCTCCATTGGCAGGCAGGGTCTTTACCACTAGCGCCACCTGGGAAGCCCATTAAGTATAGGAAGTAAACAAAATATATGGAATGGGATTATTTCATGGGGTTGAAAATATACCTAGTAGTCTTTTTCTCAATTCCCTCATCATTTGGAATACAGAAAGGTATTCAGAAAATATGTCTTTGTTGGTTGGTCTATATACCCAGAGAATCAAATCATTTTATACATCAGATTTGCCCACAGAGTCATAAAACTCTGGCTCTATAATAAACATACATAAATGAGTGTCCTAAAGCTTACCCCTTTGAGCTTTAAATATTTCTTGCTTTTTTCAGAACCAATAAATAAACCACACAAGAAAAGTAAATGCATTGCTTTATAGTAACTCCTTGTTTTTGACCCAAGAGAATATGATTCAATCTCATCTACCACTTTATTTACCAGACTTAACTTTGTAGATGTTGACTATTTCACTCTCCTCAAAAAGCAAACACTCCTTCCCCTGATGATATCCAAATTAATGTGTCATAGAGTCCAAAAGCATTTTCAGAAAGTTCAGAGAAAGCTTTGAGTAAGAGAACAGCTGGACTAAATATTTGGTCTCCTGAGGTCATAAACACACAGACTCTCAAATGGCAGACAATGACCTGGAATGGTAAACTTAGTGTTTTTACTACTTATTACTTGATTTTATATGTAGAGATTACATTCTGGACGTGCTGGAAAAAAACTCATCTTCTACAGATTGTGAAACAGTGAATACAGGCTCTGATCTCTAAATAATTGTGTAATTATATTTAACTGAATTTAAATTCTCACATATGAAAATGCATATCACATTATTTACAAATTCCCTGAAAGTGAAACTTTATGTGTTATTTCCAAATTGCTTATATGACTCTGAAACTTTTAAACTTTACCTCCTTTGGAGAAGTTGTTAGATTAAGATATCATCCTTCTTCTAAGCAAATGAGTTAGCTAAAATTTTCAGAAATGGTTTTCCTTTGGAACTATATCCTTACACCCTAATTTTTAAAGGAATTTGCTCTGACTTATTTTTCAGAGGCAAAATCATCATGATATAATACTGAAACCAGACATATTTCACTGCAAGTCTTTTTTTAATCAAAATGTTTATCAAGATAATTATAAAGTCATACGTAGTTAAAAGAAATAATAGATCTTCTGTATACTTTTCCCAGTTTGTTCCAATGGTAACATTTCACAAAACTACAATATAATATCACAACCAGAAAATTGACCTTGTACAATCCAGTAATCTTATTCAGATTTCCTTAGCTATATTTGTCCTCTTTTGTGTGTGAGCGTGTGTTTATCAGGTTTTGAGTGCGTGCTAAGTTGCTTCAGTCCTGTCTGACTCTTTGCAACCCTATGGACTGTAGCCCACAGGCTCCTTTGTCCATGGGATTCTTCAGGCAAGAAATACTGCAGTGGGTTGCCATGTCCTTCTCCAAGAGATCTTCCTGACCCAGGGATCGAAACCATGTCTCTTACATCCCCTGCATGGGCAGGTGGCTTCTTTACCACTAGTGCCACCTGGGAAGCCCCCTTATCAGGTTTTGTACAATTTTATCACCAGAGTAGGTTTCTATATCTATCACCACACTCAAGGCACTAGATAGTGGCATTGCCACAAAAATCCCTTGTTGATTTAATATTTTTCACTTGGCAGACAGCTGCGCTGTGGTAAATGAAAGCCACCAAAGTCTTGCCTGGTTTCCATGTATTTGGTTTTCACCCAAATGTGACTTTTCACAATAGGTGTCCATTTTTCAAATTCGTTTTTCATAATCTGCCATCTCAGCAGGATCCAGATTACAAGTGCAATTTTTTTTTATCAAATCTTATTTTCAGCAGACATACTTGCTGCACTTCATTGTCAGAACAGGGAGAACAGAAACACTTTTAGGATGGCAGAAGCCATCATAGTCCCAAGACCGATAAACATTAGAGTCCCCAGCAAAGTGGATGACCACCGCCCACATGCTCCTTTGCTCTTGGCCCTGCTGCTGTCTCCCTCTCTCTATTTCCATAACCTGTGTTATTCTATTCCCATCCTTACTTACTTTTAAGGAGATATTGACAAGTAAAGAAAGTTGTGAAAGAAAGGAAATTTTTCTATTTCGAACTCCTAATATCAGAAGAATTTGAAGTCAAAACCAGCAGTTGATAGAGCAGAAGATTGTTGTTGTTGTTGTTTAGTTGCTCAGTTGTATCCAACTCTTTTGTGACCCCATGGACTCAGCCCGCCAGGCTCCTCTGTCCCTAGGATTTCCCAGGCAAGAGTACTGGAATGGATTGCCATTTCCTTCTTCAGGGGATCTTTCCAACCTGGGGACTGAACCCATGGCTACTGCGTTGGAAGGTGGATTCTTTATCACTGAGCCACCAAGGAAGCCCAGAGTAGAAGATACAGGTAATCAAAAAGGGCAGAAGACAGGAGGATCAAGTGCAGTGTCATAAGTAGCCCTCCAAGTGATTCCATCTTCATGCAGCCAGGAAGATTCTGGCAGGGAAGCAAATCTTAAAATTAAGAACATGTCAAAAACAGAACAGAACCAAACAGGAATGGAAAATATAATTGAAGAACATAAAGACATTCATGTGTTGGAGACTACATCTAAGATTCTCAAGCTGACCATTGCAGAGGGCTCTGCTCCTCTAGGCAAAGCTGAGTTCAGAGCTGCACTGTTTTCTTTGCACGGAGAGCATTTCTACATTTTCAAGGCCAGGATAGCCGTGTCAGGACAGTCACACGACCTTGTTTATCTCAGATGGTGCCCTTCCTCGAAGCAAAGCCATCTTTGAGTGTTTCAGGATTTCATAATAGACTCTATTCCTGGGATTCACCAAAATTTAAGGTCCTTTCTGAAGTTCACTTCAGAGAGATAACTATTCCCTGTAGGCAACAGGCTGGCTGGTCCCACCAGAGACTCCCTGAGTTGAACCTCGTACAGGATACAATCCTCCTCTTAGCCCCTCCTTCTCAGTCATTAAAAATCACCCAGGTGAAGTTTGCCCTCTGATGGAGTCATTCCTAACTGAAGTTTCCACTAATGCTACCCCTTCTGGGAGACCTGGGTTCGATCCCTGGGTTGGGAAGATCCCCTGGAGAAGGGAAAGGCTACCCACTCCAGTATTCTGGCCTAGAGAATTCCATGGACTGTATAGTCCATGGGGTCACAAAGAGTCAGACGTGACTGAGTGACTTTCACTTTCACTTTCTTTGTCCCCTCTGCATCTCCTTAATTCTATTCATCAACTAAATGAACATCTACTGAGTACTTAATAGTTGTGCTGTGAAGAGTAATCAGTGAATAATGTTCAATAGTATTCTTCATATTGCATGGCACTGATGCATATTCTTATTACATTTTTAGAATTGTATAGGGGTACTCTTTTGCCCCCTTCTGATGCCTATGTCAGAAGCTTTCTCTATCTCCTTTATACTTTAATAAAACTTTATTACACAAAAGCTCTGAGGGATCCAGCCTCGTCTCTGGCCCCAGATTGAATTCATCTCCTCCGGAGGCCAAGAATCCTGCGTCTTATCATTCAGCAACAACCTTTCATCTTGGGGGCTCGTCCGGGATCCTTCAGGACAAGATGGGCCTGATAATCTATGTGAGCCTACTTCTGCTGACTCCAGAAATCCTGAGTCTGCCATTTGATCCTCAAGACAATGCCTTCCTGTCCTGGGCTCACCCCTATGCTGTATTCCACAATCAGTCTAACTGCTGGGTCTGTGGACCACTCCCTTCTTCATCCGTAAAAGGCGTCCCATGGTGGACATCTCCACTTCAAAGAAAGGACTTTCTCCAAGTCTGCAAATACCTTCAACAATCGCATGTGATGCCTCTTCTTAAACTGATGGCATCTAACAACCTTAAGATGGACTGATGTAACTATGGACATAATGTGACTTTTCATTTTGATTTTAACTTGGTTTAATGACTATTTTGCCTTACATCGGTAACTGTATAATGGGGTTTTCAAACCGTCTAAAAGCTTTTAATTTACAAATAGTTGTCCGAGCTCCTATGAGTGCCACAGCCTCCTCCAACTATTACTTGGAGCCCCTGGATCAGACATCCTCACTATGAGGATTAGGAGAATATGTTGCCTCATCAATTTAGGGACAACGCCCCTTGTCAGCTCGGAAGCAGTTATGGAATGAGAACGATGCCCCTTTTCCCTAGGCAACATAATTCTCCTAAAAGAAAAGGGGGGAATGAGAGAGTCATTTCCTAGGCAGGTTGATAAGAAGTCTAGGGGTCCCCAAGGAAAGAAAGGTCTGGGATATTCAAGGAGGAAGAAAGGACAAACTTTTTTTTCTCTTCTACATTCCTTAGGATTATATAACAATAATGTATCCTGCCTGAGGACAGTCTTTGGATCAAACCCTCTGGCTAATTCTGTTATCTTAAAACATAAATTATGGGAGTAGGTCTGGTCTTTACAAGGATGTATCCTGCCTGAGGACAATCTTTGGATTAAACCTTCTGGCCAACTCTGTTATCTTAAAATGTAAATTATGGGAGTGGGTCTGGTGAGGTCTTTGCAACCTCCAGACATTCTTTGGATTCATTGGAGAGTATATAACTCCATTGCTAACACTAGCAAAGGGGTACTCTTTTGCCCCCTTCTGATGCCTATGTCAGAAGCTTTCTCTATCTCCTTTATACTTTAATAAAACTTTATTACACACACACATAAAAAGAATTGTATAGTATAGCATATATGCTTTCAACAGCTTTGCCAAAAATTTCCCATATCTCTTTCTCCATTGGCCTTACAAATTATTTTTATGCTAATTAATACAATTAAATTATTAGTCACTGCTAACTCACCCAAATAAATAAGTATTCTAGGGCTCCCCTGGTGGTCCAGTGGTTAAGAATCCACCTGCCAATGCAGAGGACACTCTGGTCCAGGAAGATCCCACATCCTGCAGAGCAACCAACCTCATTAGTCAGAACTACCAAAGCCTGAACTCCCTAGAGCCTGTGCTCTGCGACAAGAGAAACCACCACACTTAAAAGCCTGCACACCGCAGCTAGAGAAAAGTCCTCACACAGCAACAAAGACCCAGTGCAGCCAAAAGTAAATAAATAAAAATTTTTAAAAATAAGTGTTCTACGTTGATTCATCCAACTTTTTTATTCCATTCCAGTTCCATTGGAACTGCTAACAGTTTCAAAATTGAGATGTCTCCATTTTCAATTAGTTTTTAAAAGGGTAAGTTTCAACGTTGTGGATGATAATTCAATGTTGTGGATGATAATTGAAATAATGTGTAATGTGAACAGGATAAACTGTTTATAAACTGCTTTTCACAGGCCAAAAAAAAAAAAAGGGTAGGTTCTCCCCCAATGAATTTCTACAGCATCCTGAACTGCCTGGGTAAGAGCACTGTCCTAAAATGGCCTTTATCCTTGTCAGCTAACCCCAGTATAACATGTCAACAAAGTATTGAATTGTTGTTATTGTTTAGTTGCTCAGTCATGTCTGACTCTTTGCAACCCCACAGACTGTAACCCACCAAGCTACTCTGTCCATGAGATTTCCCAGGCAAGAATACTGGAGTGGGTTGCCATTTCCTTCTCCAGGGGATCTTTCCAATCCAGGGACCCAGCCTGCATCTCCTGCGTTGCAGGCAGATTCTTTACCACTGAGCCACCTGGGAAGCCCAAAGTAAGGAATGCAGGCTACATGCTGAGTTGCTTCAGTCATGTCTGACTCCTTGACCGTACGTACTGCGGCCCACCAGGTTCCCCATCCATGGGGATTCCCCAGGCAAGAACACTGGAGTGGGCTGCCATGTCCTCCTTTACGTCCCTCTTATTCATCACTGCCATCCCAGTGTCTGGGCTAGGTAATCAGTTGTTCACTGAAGGACCATAAGTCATTTTTCGTTTGCCCTTTCTGCGTGTTGTCTGGTTCAGACTGCTGACACCAGTATAAGCTGAACACAAAATTACTCCCACCAATCTGTTCGAAAGAAACTCAGCTATGCCTTAACACACTTTGACCCTTTTCAATATCCTTTCCCAGCTGCTGTTTTCTACTCCTTGAAAGCATAACAAATCAAAGGGCTTCTCTTTTTCAGTAAATTCTGAAAAATAATCACCTTACAAATCATGCCAGGTGAATCTCATTAAGCTCTTTTGATGCTGTTAGTACTAATTCATAAAAGAAAATGTCCTAAATCCTGACTCTAACAATGACAAAAGTTCAGGGACTCATCTAATTTAACTCACAAAATTGGGCTGCATTTCTTTTGCCATGAGCACAGCAGAAGGGAATCACCTGACTGAAGGAAAACAAAAGGGTGGGTTAAGTAATGGCATATTAAATTCGTCTGGGGGTGGGGGAGAGTTTCTAATGCTGTAACACAGGGATTTTTTTTTTTGACCTGACTTTCCCCATCTTTATTAATGACTTTGGGGAGGAGAAGCAAATAGCATCTTAATAACCTCTGCAAGCAAATCACAACATCCATCTGTGCAGTGTTGTTAACATTCAGAGCTGAGAAATGAAACCAAGTAATACAGTCAGATTAGAAATGGAGGCAGGCAATAAAAATAAGATCCAGCCTAGTAAGGTAATATCTCTGTAGGGAATGTTATAAAACACCTTTCTGTAATGGAAGGAAGGTCCTTGTAAAAGTATAATAATAGAAGAGACATAGAACTGTTATAAGAAACTAAAACAGGATTTACTGTGAGTGATGACAGCTTAAAAAAAAACAGGGACTGAGATGTGGGTGGTACTCCCACAGGCATCTGAGAAGTGATATGGGAGTCTCGAAAAGGACCTAGTGGATCAGTGTCAATGTTATGCTTAGTTCCTGGGACTTGGTGAGAAAAATACAGAATAATACCGAAAATTTAGGAGATAGAAAATAATATGAATCTGGGATTTCCCTGGTGGTCCTGTGGTTGGGGCTTTACCTTCCAATGCAGGGTATGGGTTCAATCCCTAGTGGGGACCTAAGATCCCACACGCCTCGTGGCCAAAAAACGAAAACATAAAACTGAAGCAATGTTGTAACAAATGCAGTAAGACTTTAAAAATGGTCCACATCAAAAAAAATTTTTAAAGAAAATAAGAAGAATTAAACACCTTAGTGAATTATTTATGTGAAAAGATTTGAAAGGTCAGATCTGTATGGTTTACCTAAATAATGACTTTGGAGAGATACAACTACCTATATAAAGCTACAGAAAACATGAAAATAAGGAGGTAAAACAAAATTGAGGGGAAAAAATTATAATGTCTTACTTGGATGTGGTGATGGTCTTTCAAGAGACATCAAGCAAACTCCACCATGGGCCAAATCAAAAGTCTTGCATTACATGATTGGGGGATATTTTATGGAACAAAAGAAAACTATATATTCTTTGCTTTTGCATAAATAATTGAGGTCACGTTTTCCCCATCCTTCTTGTACTAAACACCTGTGTTACCTAATGTGTGTGGAAAATGTGTGGAAAATGCTTAAACCTCCATTCACATTCTTACAATGGAATATTCAACACTCCTGCCCAAATATTTGTCAGTTGGGACCTATTCAAGTGTTGATACCAAGGCTGGTGTTGATATTATTACAATCACCTTCCAACAAGCTAGGGGTTTATTCTGTCATATATAGAATTTACTGTACAGAACAAAGGACACCCAGAGTATGGGGTACAGGTGCTATTTTCCAGGTTTTTTTCTTTGAATTCTCTTTTACCCTAACCTTTGGACCCAAAGTCACACAATGTACAATACGCCTTAATCTTTAATCATTTGTATGTATTGACAATATAACTAACATGAATTCCAATGAAACAGGTTCAATCTGTATACTAAAGTCTGGTTTCGTACCTAATATAAGTTTAGAACCCAGTCCCCACCCTCAAGAAATTTATAGTCTTCTTAAAAAGAGTGGATATGTATGTAAAATTAATTCACCAATACAAGGTAGAAAACAATAAACTAAATGGAACAGAGAAACAGTGAGTCATTAGGAGTAAAGAAACCGAGAGATTTGGGAGTACTAAACTAGCCCAAAGATTGAGGGAAAATATTCAGAAACGATTTGAGCTCTTTATCGTTTGCTTGTCTGTCTTTTCTACAAATAAATATTCAGCACCTAGCCTATTGAGACAACCTTTAAAATAATTTAACTGTACCTCTTAAATACATTCATTCAAGTGTGCAATACTTACCTGCATACCTACCATATACCAAGTACTATTTTTCAAACTGGCGATACAGCAAAAAATAAAAACAAAATTAAGTCCTTGATCTCGTGGGGATCACATTAGAGAGAGGGGGAGCTATCAGGAAAGACATTTTTTAAAGTGTGTATAAAACATGTCAGGTTGTAAGAAGTGCTATGGAGAAGAATAAAGTAAAAGAAGGCACTATAGCCGACTCATTAGAAAAGACCCTGAAGCTGGGAAAGACTGAAGGCAAAAGGAGAAGAGGGTGGCAGAGGATGAGACAGCTGGAAGGCATCACCAATTCAATAGACATGATTTGAGCAACTCCGGGAGACAGTGAAGGAAAGGGAAGCCTGGCACGCTACAGTCCATGGGGTCACAAAGAGTCAGACACAACTTAGCAACTAAACAACCACAACAACAAACGGACTAGAGGATGGTGAAGATACCATTTTAAATGAAGGAGTCAGAAAAAACTTCTCTGATGATAGGGTAATACTAAGCAGAGGCTTGGATAAAGAGAGAGAAAGTGAGCTATGGTGATATCTGGCCCTTTTTTATGGGAAAGGAATTTTTTAGTTTATTTGGCATGCAGATCTTCAATCTTCACTGCAGCATGCAGGAGCCACAACTCTTAGTTGTGGAATGTGGGATCTAGGTCCCTGACCAGGGATTGAATCCAGGCCCCATGCAATGGGAACACAGTGTCTTAGCCACTGGAACACCAGGGAAGTCCCAGAGCCATGGGTGACACTTGGTGGAAGAGTTTTTTGGGCAAAGGGCCCCACAAGTGCAAAGGCCCTGAGGCAGAAGAAGCACATCTGCCTGGCATCTTAGAGAATTACCATGGAAGAGGGGGACTTGATTAGACTTGAGATCAGGGAAGAGTCAGGGAATGAGATGATCCAAAGCCTTGTTCACTGTGGCAAGTTAGTGACTTTTACTTTGATCTGAAAAATGATTGCAAGTTTTTAAGCGTATGAAAATATTATCTGTCAAAAAAATATATTATCTGGCTCAGAGAAAGAGAAATATCCCATGACATCCCTTATTGTGAAATCTAAGAAATGATACAAATGAACTTACTTTCAAAACACAAAGAGACTCACAGACTTAGAAAACAGAACTCATGGTTGCTGCGGGGAAGGAATAGTTAAGGACTTTGGGAAGGTCATGTACATACTGCTATATTTTAAATGGATAATCAACAAAGACCTATTGTATAGCACATGGAACTCTGCTCAATGTTATGTGCCAGCCTGGATGGGAGGGGGGTTTGGAGGAGAATGGATGCGTGTATATATGTATGGCTGAGTCCCTTCACTTTCACCTGAAACTATCACAACATTGTTAATCAACTATACCTCAATAAAAAATGTTTTGGGTATTAAAAATTAAAATAAAATTTTAAAAAAGAAAATATTATCTGTCTCATGTTTCAAAAGGCAGATGAGTGAAGAAATAAAATGCAGGGGGCAAGAGTGAATATATGAGAAATGAGTTAAGAGGCTGTTTAATAACCCAGGAAAATGATGTACAGAGGGAAGTAGAGTGAACTCAATAGATGTGGTGAGAAAAGTGAGGTTCGAATATAGTTCAACAGTGTTTGCTGGTTGGGGTGTAAAAAGTAAAGAGGAGTCAAGGTGAGCTTTTTTGCCCAGCAACGGGTAGCATGGAGTGGCCACTTGCCGAGATGGGGAAGATCGAGGGCAGAGCAGGTATAGGGGCCCAAGGATGTCAGCAAGGGAGCAAGAATCTTCCTGTGCATATGTGATGTTTGAATTGTCTATGACTCTTCCAAGAGGCAAGAATTAGCAGGCAGTTAGAGATATGAGCCTGGAGCTTAGGATGCAGTTGAAACTAGAGATACACATTTGTGTGTCTTCAGCGTGTAGAAGACATTTAATACCATTGGACTTCTTTGGGGATGAGTCTAGATAGAAAGAGGCTAAGGACTGAAACCTGAGATACTCTTGGGTTAAAAGATGAAGGTTTCTTTTACATTTTGAACCTACAGAAGTGATGAGACAATAGTCAAATGCTGAAATGCTGCTCAGTTCATAGTAACACAAACTTGCTATTTATCAGGCCACCAAGTGGCACTAAAAATTCAGAATTCCAGCAGGGATCACAAACAGGAAAGAGAAGTTAAAGTCTAAACTCAGATCAGTGGCCAAAACCCCGCCTTCCTTTCATGTATATGTATGGCTGAGTCCTTTAACTACCTAAAACTATCACAGCATTGTTAATTGGCTACACACCAATACAAAATGTTTTTGGTGTTAAAAAAAATAAATAAAATTAAAATAAAACCCTGCCTTCCTTGACCCTCCCATTAGAAAATAACATCAGTAATAACACAAATATTTATTTATGGATCACAAGGTAAAGTCATAACACACTCAAAGATCCATTTTATCTACTGCACCATTATCATGGACCTATAGCAACAAAATAATTCGATTAAAAATACACTTCCATGAGAAGGAAATGGCAACCACCCAGGATTCCTGCCTGGGAAACCCCATGGACAGAGGAGCCTGGCAGGCTATAGTCCATGGGGTCGCAAAGGGTCAGACATGACTTGGCAGCTAAACAACAACAATATAATATATATGTATAACTTATACACACATATATTTATGTATGTTATATATATGTGTGTGTATAACTGAGGCACGTTGCTCTACAGCAGAAATCAATACATTGTAAATCAACTGTTTTTTCAATTAAAAAGTTATTTCTCCTCTTCTCAAAAATAAATAATACTCTGCCACTCTCAAGCCAACAGCAGTTTATAGATACAAGACAAGGAGACTGGTCTAGGGAGGCTAAAAAATAATTGAGAGAACAAGTAGATATGAAACTTAAAAGGAACATAATCAACCAGAATCAGGCAGATAAGCCAGAGACTGTACAAGCGACAAACAAAGCCAGGTAGAAAGACAAAAACTAGGAGTGTACGCGTACCTGAAAACACAACAGGTGGGGCGTACAAAGTTCAATAAAACCGTCAGGCACCAGCTAACCCATCGACGTTTAAACAAGAGGGAGGTAGCCGAGAGGGAGAGGGAAAGGGGTGGAGGTCTGCAACAGAAGACAAGAGGATGCAAAATAGGATGCAAAATCTACTTGATTACTTGGCAGAATCAGATACTCAGAAAATAACTGAGAGTCAGAACTTGGAAGACTCTCTAAACATATTGAAGAGTTGGCGTTTGTGTCGGGGACCCGTGCAAAGTTTCTTAGTGAGGGACTGACAACACCATCACCTCACATCACGTTTGAGAAAGAATATAAATTGGGGAGGGGCAGGAAGAATCTCTTACAATAAATGAAAAGAGTCTAAACATGCAGCAACCGTGGAAATGGAAATAAAGTGGACGTAAGAGATTTCTAGAAGGCAGAATAAACAGAAACTAGAAGGGAGAATACAGGAGGGGGTGGGGTGTAAGGAGACTTACAACTTCCCAACCTGAACAAGGTGGAAATAATAGAGACTACAGAAGTAAAAGGAATGGTCCCAGGGGTTGGAAATAGAAGGATAAATTAGGTTCCATTTTTTACAGGAGGAGGAGGAGAAAATTCAAGTAATTCATTTTGATTGTTTAAACCAAGAAAAAAACTGAAGCTAAACATTATAGAAGTGTCAAGAGTGTTTTATGATGTTGAGACACAGAAAGCAGATCCAAGAAAGCAAAACATTTCACATTTCTCTTCTGGTTAAAACAGAAGAAGAAGAATTTTTCTGTTAAGGTTTATGATAACATACTGTTTCAATTAATCAAAGGTAGGCAGGATAAATTTGGCTATAAGTGAAAATACAAAAAATTAGTTGCCTCCCTGGAAAAAGTAAGTCAGTATTTCCTATGGTCTTAAATCATTCTTCAAAATGATGGGACAATTGTGATCCTATTTATTTTTCTAGCCTTTTCCTTGATAGATTAAAGATTTATACAAAAATATTACTACATCTCAAGGACAATAATACACTTCATTGCTAATCTACACAATGCTAAAAATATAAATCAAAGGAATTTAAAAACCAGACACAGTGTTCTAAAGGGAAAGCATTCCAAAATTCTTCTGCATGTTTTAGAATAATTTCACAATTAAAAGATCTCTGTACTTTCTAAAATCAGCCAACATTTTAATAACATCTATCTTTAATAATAACAATATTAGAACTTAACAATTTATAAAGCATTTTCATTACCTCCCTACATCTAAGAAAATTCCTATGGCTCAGTATATTCATGCATGTTAGAAAAATAACAGTTTTTGGAAGACAGCATTTATAAGTTCAGATCACAAAGTTTAAATAATTTCTGACCCCTGCTATTGGTTTAAGCCCAGGAATTGCAATTGTTTATCATTTGGTCTGTAAATAAATCACAGAAGGCAGACCATCCCCACTGGGAGCCTTGGGTAGCATAAGGCTCCAGGGGCAAAGGCGAAGGGTTATAATTTAGTTCAATCATGCATTTGTTATGAGAGCTCTGACAGGCTTCAGCTCTACGAGTAAGCTTGGCAACACAAAGAAATTCTGTGAAAAGTACTGCACACAAAGAATCGATCCTCTCTTCTTATGCCAAGATACAAAATGTGAGTTTTGTATCTCTAAAGATCCAGTGAAATAGAAATTCCAAACAGGGGCTGAAGTAGGACATGTAACTAACAAAATACCCCTCGCATCTGTTGAATAACATCCTACTCGTTCTTCCGAACTAACTCAAACAGTGCGATCTCCATGAAAGCGTCTCTGTTTCTCTTACCAGACGTACTTGCTGACTGTATCCTCTCACCCAGAGCATGAAGTACTTTCTCTGAGGTTATCAACCTTTAGATTGTAACTGAGTGCCTATGGTCAAGGACTTTCCAATTCATTCTGTGACTCCCATTACAATTGTCCTGCACCAGACACACAGAGGATACTAATCAATGTTGGTCGAACACTTTGAAACCTTGGAATGCTACACAGTAATTGCAGCATGGGTAGTCATTTTTAAAAACATTTTGCAAGTTCTTAAAAAAAAATAAAATAAAAAATAAAAAAAATAAAAACATTTTGCAAGTTCTTTCGGTGTCGATCTTTTTAGATGTTTTAATACTTCCAGTGATAGCAGCTCTTGCTCTTCCAAGTTAAATCTTATTTTAATTTAGAAACTGTCAAAAATCATACAAAATCAGGCTTAAATATATGAACAGTCTCTCTTCTTTCCCCCTTGATGCTAAGGAAAGGCCCTTTCTTTCCAGGCCAACTGCTTCATGAATAAATCTGTTGAATGAATGAACAAGTGAATAAGTGAAGTAAGTGAGAGATGAAATTGTATACGGATTTTATTCATTCAAAAATGAGGGATATGACTGCCATACTGCTATCACCAGGCTCTGTCCTTGCCTTCGAAACCCATGGCTTTGACGATGAAGAAGAAAGAGCATAGAGTCCCTACCAGCCCCAGGTGCACCAAGACTTTTCCATTTGCCTTAAGAAGATGCCCTTGCAGATGAGAAATAGTGGAGAAACAGAGACCTGATCAGAAATGTAGGAGGAAATTTAATTGCCCATTAATTTGACTAGAACAGAAGACAGAGCTGAACTTAAAGCCTCTAGACTCTTGACAAGGCAATAACTACCATCCATCTCTAACATCTGCCAAGACCTCAGGCTTCAAATGCAAGGGCTTCCCTGGTGGTTGAGACGGTAAAGAATCCTCCTGCAATGTGGGAAACCTGGGTTCGATCCCTGGATTGGGAAGATCCCTTGGAGAAGGGAACTGCTACTCACTCCAGCATTCTGGCCTGGAGAATTCCATGGACAGAGGAGCCTGGCAGGCTACAGTCCATGGGGTCGCAAAGAGTCAGACATGACCTCAGGCTTTCTAATATCCGCCACAACCTCAGGCTTCAAACAACTCAGCACTAATAATGCCTTGATCAGAGATGCCAGGGACTGTCCAGGGAGCCTTCAGAGCATCACTTCCCACTCTCCTGACCTGCCTCACTTTCCTTGTAGGACTTGCAGGGCCCTCTAGCATCACAGATACCATTCCCCAGTGTCCTAACATCCAAGTCTAGCTTCTCACCTTTAAGCAAGCACCAAGCTTGATTGTGTATCTAACCTCTCAGAAGTCAACCTCAGAGTAAGCCTGGATGGAAAAACAGGGGCAAGGAAAACAGAAGGAGGGAAAGAAGGCACAGTATTACACACGTGACCACATTTCATCCACACACTGACCCTATAAGGTATGTGTTGCTGCAACCAGAAAATGAGGTTCACAGAGCTTAAACAATTTGCCTAAGACTTCACATGTCTACTGAGAACAGAGCCTGGATTCTGAAGTTATGAGACTTCAAAATCCATGTTAGTTCCACTGTATGTGACCCTAAAAGGCAGCTTAAATCAGTAAGACTAACTTCATCACACGTCTTATCACCAGCTCTGAAGACCAAGCCAACAGCAGAATCTTCAAAATGCTTTGTGAGCAATGGTAGCATCCTGGGAATAAGTTGATAAATGTGCACAGTTAGTACATGTGACTCACTTGAGCTTCATCTCTAAACGTGAAGTCAGAGTAAGGACAAAGAATCTAAAGAGGAAGGGCTGAGATGGGTGGCAATGAAGGTCAATAAGGCTGAGCCACATACAAGTCAACCCGACAGATAATTTGGGGATTTTTCTTCCTTTTCTCCAGATAAATCCAATAAAGATGTCTGTATCTACTATCTAAAATAAATTTGAAAGGTCCCCCTCCCCCTCCCATCTTAAGTGACTTTATAGGGAGCACATAATTCAACTTTAGTTCCTATATCAAAGTTATTTCTTTCAATATTTTTACAGTATCATTCAAAGCAAGTTTTTTTGTGTTATCCTTGGCAACCATAAGCAGAATGTCCACAATGCTCAACATATTAGCTCTATTAGAGAGAAACTACCATGAAACTCTAAAGACTTTGCTTATTGGGCAATGAAAAATTCATGCCCTGCTCTGGTGGAGCAAAGTTTTGGCAGTGTTAGTGACACAACGTCAAAGTACAAATGAAGTTTCCAACCTGCTGTTTCAGATAAACGGCTTTCATTTTACTGTTTGCTTGTGTTTAATAAGGTTGCCAATTGATTCAAGTTGTACACAATGCCTTGAAGGCAAAGGATGTCATAGCACGCAGCATCCTCACAACTCACTAATGCTTTTCTAGAAGGAAGGTTCTTGTCATAATACCTGAGAAGGCACTGAAAATACTCCGCTTTTAATCATATATTAACTTTGCTCTGGAAGGAAAGTCAAAGTGCTATTTGCTCAGTCGTGTCTGACTCTTTGTGACTCCATGGACTGTAGCCTCCCAGGTTCCTCTGTCCATGGGATTCTCCAGACAAGAATACTGCAGTGGGCTGCCATTCCCTTCTCCAAGGGATCTTCCCAATCCAGGATGAAACCCCAGTTTCCTGCATTGCAGGCAGATTCTTTACTATCTGAGCCACCATTCTATTCCCTTGTTCTGGAATAAGTAAAATGTAACTACCAGAAATGCTCAGTGAGGATTTCATGCTAATCCTTAAGTGTGTTGGTTAATCTGTAAGTAGACCACAGGAAGATCCATGGTACTGAGTCTCAGACCACAGCAGGACAAGTATGAAAACATCTATTCTCAACTTGGAGCTGAAAATGCTAGTAAGAATTCTATTTTCTCCATAAGTATTGTTACAGTCTCAATGTCTATGCCCCCTCCACCAAAATTTATGTGTTCAAAACATAATTCCTCAGACTTCCCTAGTGGCTCAGTGGTAAAGAATCCATCTTATAGCACAGGGAACACAGGTTCGATCCCGAGTCAGGGAACTAAGATCCCACATGCCTTGGAGCATCTAAGTCTTTGTGCTACAACTAGAGAGTCCATGCATCACATCCAAAAAAAATCCCACATGACACAACAAAGATCCCAAATACTGTAACTAAGACCCAATACAGACAAAAAAAAAAAAATTCCTAATGCGATGGAACTTTGAGGTGGGGCCTTTCCCAGATGGCTAGGTCATGAAGGTGGAGCCCTTATGAACAGAGTGAGTGCCCTTATAAAAGAGGCCCCAGACAGAACTCTCAGCCCTTCTGCCCCGTGAGGTTATGGTGTCCATCTATGAGGAAGCAGGACTTCATCAGACACTGAATCTGCCAGCACCATAATTACAGACTTCCTAGCCCCCAGAAATGTGAGAAATAAATATGTGTTGTTTATAAGCCACTCAATCTATGGTAGTTTTGTTCTAGTAGCCTATAGCCTAAACAGATTGGGCTTCCCTGGTGGCTCAGTGGTGAAAAATCTGCCTACGATGCAGAAGATGCAGGTTTGATCCCTGGGTCTGGGAGATCCCCTGGAGAAGGAAATGGCAACCCACTCCAGTATTCTTGCCTGGGAAATCCCATGGACAGAGGAGCCTATGGGATTACAGTCCACGGGGTTGCAAAAGGGTCGGACACAATTTGGCGACTAATTACAACAACAACAAAACAGATTAAGATGAGTATCAAGAAAAAATCTCAACGTCTTAAAATACAGATCATTGAAAAGCAAATCCTTCTACCCTTCACACTGACAAATTGAAATGTTTGAAGTGAAACTTAGCTCTTATACCATCACCCCACCTTCATCCAGAGTTAACAGAAATGTTTATAGTAGTACTTGAAGTTTGTGGCTTTGATGGATTTAGTTATTGACAGCTACACTTGTTGTTTCACACATATCAACCAAAGAAATCTCATATGGAAAAACCATTTCTGAAGGTATATTCTAGACTTCAAATTTCAACTTTCTTATGATTGTACCCAAGCTAGGAAGCTATACTTACCACACAAAGAAGTTTTTTTCTAAGAGCAAATGCCTCACAGCTCCCCCAACACCTGCCCTCCAAAAACCCACAAACAATTGAGACATTGGTCCTCTTCTCCCTTTAAAGTGATTTATATGAAACAAAAGGTAAAAAATCAGAAAAGGAAATATTAGGCACCCACATACCCAATATCTAACACTATGCAAACAGTAGAAAAATTATAGAACAAACAAGAAGAAAATGTTTTTTTTTCCTTCAGGGGTTTATAATCTAGAGTCTGAAACTAATACAAAATATTTGAGAATATTCCAGAGAAAGAGCAAGCACAAACATGAGAGAAAAGATGAGAAACCAGAACTTGGGCAAGTATTTCAATGGAAACAAAGCAGTTCTGACTTGGGAGATCTCTGGAGCTATTCAGCTTCCTCTAGAAGGTCAACCACGTGGACTTTTTTCATCACTGGAGGGACTACCCCGTTGCCCCCATCAAGTCACATCAGTTTCTTTTCCCAAAGTCTTGTACCTATTTCATTTAAACAAATATATCTCTGTGTGTGTATAAAATACTCACTATGAGTTTGGCACTGTTAATAAGCAGTGAAAATGTAGCAATAACATAAAACAAAAATATTTACCCTCATTCAGATTACATTCAAGTGGGTGAAGGCAGAGCATGAACAAAATAAATATGCAAGATATATAATGTTCTAGCAGGTAACAAGGTGTACAAAGGAAAATTAAGCAAGAAAAAGAGATTAGGAATTCTGAGAGAGAGTAGGTACAAAGTTAAGCAGGATGGACAAGGAAGGCACAGTAGCAGAATAATGATGCCCAAACATATCCATGTCCTCACAGGGCCAAAGGGCTATGCAGACGCAATTAAGTGAAGGACCATGGGATGGGGAGATCAGCATGTGTTATCCAGGTGGGCCCAGTGTGATCGCAAGGGTCCTTACGAGGGAAAGAGGCAGGTGGCAGAGACAGAGGCAGGAGGTGTAAGGACAGAGGCTGGAGCGATAAACTGCTGCCTGGAAGGGAGCCATGAGACACAGAACATGAGCCTCTTCTAGAAGCTGGGAAAGTAAGGAAACAGACCCTTACTGGGAGAGAATGTGTGTTCTTTTAAGCCACTGAATTTGTACTAACTGGCCACAGCAGTAATAAAAAATGAATACAGATGATCTCGCTAAGAAGGTGGACAGGGAAGCCTGGCATGCTGCAGTCCATGCGGTCACGAAGAGTCGAACATGACTGAGTGACTGAAAAACAGCAGCAGCCCTGAGAAGGTGACATTCGAGCAAAGGTTTGCAGGAGGTGAGGAACCAGGTTGGCAGGTATCTGAGGAAAGGGTGCTCCAGAAAAAATGCAAACTGCGGGGACAGTGCCCTGATGAGAAAAGGGCCTCTCCACATGGAGAAGCAGAACAGTCCTGGGAGTGGGGCGAACAGGATGAGGCAGGTTAGAGAGCGGGGTGCATCCACTCGTTTAGGGCTTTACTGGCCACTGTAGATGCTTTGGCTTATTCTAAGTGAGACAGGGAGTGTAGGAAGAGCTAGGAATATTCATAGGAATTCTGAGTGTTTACAAGGAGAATAAAAGTGGTGTCCTGGTAAATCACGGTAGGGTTGGGGTGGGGAGAGTCTGGGTTTGTGGCATTTGCTGATTTCCATGGACAGAGGCACCTGGTGGGCTACAGTCCATGGGGTCACAAAGAGTCGGACACGACTGAGAGTGACTAAAGATGCATGCATGCATGGTGTAGATACTCCCATCATGGTTGACTTCAAGCTCCCAGGAGTCTAATAACCAACTCACAAAAATTCCTGAATATTTCATTATCAGCCCCAGCAGGCCCTGTGATCTTCGTTTGCCGGTTCCACACTATATTCCATTTGGAGCAAGTGAGTTAACAGTCAGCTGGTGGCAAAACATACAAGAAAGCCTTCAATAAAAATCAGTCAGAAGATACCCAAGTTTAATAGATTTGGGATTCTGGAATCTAATTTCTCTTTACCTGCTCTACCTTGTATTAAAGGATGAGTTAAAAAGAAGCACTTTTTCTTTCTTATCAGAATGTTCCTATTAAATAAATGGAAGATACATTGAACTATATTCAGTCTTGCCTATTTCTCATTATCCTTGACAGAAACATTATCAGAGACCAGCTTCATAAAAAGACCTATTGGGCTGTTGCTGTTCAGTTGCTCAGTCATGTCTGACTCTTTGAGACCCCATGGACTGCAGCACACCAGGCTTCCCTGTCCTTCACTATCTCCTGGAGTTTGTGCAAACTCATGTCCATTGAGTCAGTGAAACCATCCAACCATCTCATCCTCTGCCGCCCCCTTCTTCTCATAAAAGATCTATTGGGTAAAAAATAAATAAGTTTTAATATACATCGGATCCATCAGAGGGGAAAAAGTAGATGAAAAGAAGAAGGCAGGCTTGGCCAAGCCAAAAAACGACACTAGACTTAGCAGGCACCAGGAGAATAAAGAACTCTGCCGATTGTTTAGTCTAGCTCTGTATTTTTCACTAGAGGAAAGTGAAATGTATATCCAGAAATAAGACCCAAATTCAAGACAGCTTGGATAGACATCATGTCTACATAATGTGCAAGGAAAAACATGATCAAGATGGCACACAGTGACATTTGCATAAAAGAGAAGAGCATCCACATTCTTTCTCTGGCGTCAGAAGCCAGTATGGAACTCCTCAAGATTCCTGAATTGGTGCAATTTGATGCAGTTCGGCAGCCTCGTTTAAACCATGCTCCTTCACTTAAAGGGGTGGAGGGAGATGATTAGGACTAAGGATGGCTCAGGACTCGGACCCCAGAGGAAGCCACAGGAGGCAACAGGGAGAAACAGAGTAGCAGAGGCCAAGAAAGGATGTAAAGCATTGATTTCCCTCCCCGCTCCCAGCCCCTGGGGTAAGGGGCCTCTGGAGTAGCTTCAGGCTCTGTTCATTACTCTTTTCCCATCCCCAGCTTTAGCAAACACAGAGATATTTTTGACTGACAAATACCTGATGACTGGTGAGATTTTAGGGGTCCTCTCATCTCTAGGGAGTCATATGGGTCAATAACCAATAATCTAGGAGATTATTGTTGTTGCTCAGTTGCTCAGCTGTGTCCAATTCTTTGCTACCCCATGGACTGTAGCCTGCCAGGCTCCTCTGTCTATGGGATTCTCCAGGCAAGAATACTACAGTGAGTTGCCCTAACCTCCTCCAGAGGATCTTCCTGACCCAAGGATCGAACTCACATCTCCTGCCTTGCAGGCACATTCTTTACTGCTGAGCCACAGAGGAAGCCCATAAATAGCATAAAATTTAACATTTTAACCACTTGTAAGTGAATAATTCAGTGGCATTAAGTGCATTCAAATGCTTAGCAACCATCACCACCATCCATCTTCAGAACTTTTCCATCATTCCAAATAGAAACCCTATCCCACTAAACAATAACTTCCCATCCCCACATTTCCCCAGCCCCTGGTAACCTTCTTTATACTTACTGTCTCTATGAATTTACCTATTCTAGACACCTCATGTAAGTGGAATCACAATATTTGTGTTTTGTGTCTGGCTTACTTCACTTAGCATGTTTCCATATCCATGTTGTAGCAAGTATCAGAATTTCATTTGTTTTTATGTCTGAATAATATTCCATTATATGTATATACCACTTTTGTTTATTCATTTATCTATAAATGGACTTTGGGTTATTTCTACCTTTGGATATTGTGAATAATGCAGTTATGAACACGGATATACAAGTCTCTGAGTCCTGCTTTCAGTTATTTTGGATATATACCAATCTATGAATGTGATTGGGCTTCCCTGGTGGCTCAGATGGTAAAGAATCTGCCTGCAATGCAGGAGACCTGGGTTCAATCCTTGGGTCAGGAAGATCCCCTGGAGAAGGGAATGGCAACCCACTCCAGTATTCTTGCCTGGAGAATTCCATGGCCAGAGGAGCCTGGTTGGCTACAGTCCACGGAGTTGCAAAGAGTCAGACACGACTGAGCAACTAATACTACTATAAGTGTGATCACTGGCTCATATGATTATTCCGTTTAAATTTTTAAGGAACCAGCATACTGTTTCCCACAGCACTTATACCGCTTTACATTCCCACCAGCCATGCATGAGGGTTCCAACTTTGCCTCATCCTCACCAACACTTGTTATTTTCCATTTTCTAACAATAGCCATCCTAACAAGTGTACAATGTGGTTTTTTAATGCTACTCCTATGATTTTAACGTGTAACCACGAGTTAAAAAAAAAAGAGCATGTGTGTGAGGCTTAATTTTTCACTTGAGTAAAATGGAATAAATGAATCCCCTCTTAAAGGGTGGATGTGATGAGTAAGTGAGTACCCCATAAAAGGCAGGGCTTCCCGTCAGCAGTGAAGAATCCATCTGCAATCCAGAAGCCCCCAGGAGACATTGAGCTCAGTCCCTGGGTGGGGAAGATCCCCTGGAGGAGGAAATGGCAGTCCACTCCAGTATTCTTGCCTGGAGAATCCCATGGATAGAGAAGCCTGGAGGGTATAGTCCATGGGGTCACAAAGAGTTGGACACGACTGAAGCGACTTAGCAGCCAGCAGCCGCAGCATGGAAGGCAATCAACACATGTTGGTCCCTCCCATCCCCTTAGATTTCTACTAAACTTCCTCCCTCAATGTCCAAAAAAGCTCTGCAAAGTTTTAAACTATGTAGATTTGACAGAGGGCTGATTATAACTTCTGCTTGCTTTACCTATAGATCATGCAAAAGATGCCAAGTGTGTCCTCCATCACCCTTAAATAGCACTACACCTGCCCCCACTTTCCTCTCCGATTGGACATTCATGAGCCCTATTCTTAAACATACAAGGAGCAGCCGTAATGCTGAAAGATTGCGTGGGATTGTACTTTAAAATGACAGCTCTGCCAACACTTTTAGTTTGTTGAAAAACTCCAACAAATTGTCTAGTTAAATTAATAAACATTTTGGCACCATAAAATCCTGAAACACTTGGCAATAGAAGCAACAAAATATTTTACAAGTAAAGTATACATGTACGACACTATAGAAATGTTTGCAGCGGTAAGTTACGATGGTGTTTAGTTTTAATTACTGTGTTTTCATTCGTCTCTCCGTCACAAACCATGGCTTCGTTCATTGGTTGAACGCTCATTGCATGCCCTTTCTAACGTGCTGGAGATCTGCAATAATGTTATTTTGAGGCTTCTTACAGAATCTACAGAAGGCCCCAGGAACCACAAATCAGTCGGTCAGCGATGTAACGTCTAAAGTATTTGCAACAAAACACTGAACAATTGACTTGCACCAAAGCTGGAATCCAATCACGTTAAAGAAAAGGTGCCCAGCCAGATTTTCTACAATGCACAGCCACGGATCAGTGAAATATTGGAAAACCCAGAGTGACTGTGACTCACTGCTGAGCATTTATCCCGTGGTGTCAGAGTGTGGCAATCAACACAAAACAACTACATCAAGAGGTTTCCAGGGTGGACTCAAAACTCGGTTAACGCAAACAAAGCTTCTTGCAACTTTCTATGTGCTCAAATCAATTCATACTGTTCTCAGATTTCACAGGTTCCTCTGTGTAATCCAAAACTTTTTTCTGCATTGAATTTTTATTTCAATTTCCATTGTGGATGTTTAAAATTAACTTATTTATTTTAATTAGAGGATAATTACTTTACAATCCTGTGATGGTATTTGCAATACATCAACATGAATTGGCCATAGATATACATGTGTCCCCTCCATCCTGAAACCCGCCGCCCACCTCCCTCCTCACTCTATCCTTCCAGGTTGTCACGGAACACCAGCTTTGGGTGCCCTACTTCATGCATCAAATGCACACTGGTTATCTGTTTTACATATGGTAATATATATGCTTCAATGCTATTCTCTCAAACCATCCCACCCTCTCCTTCTCCCACTGAGTCACAACCCAGCAATCCCACTACTGGGCATATACTCCAAGGAAACCAGAAATTGAACAAGACACTTGTACCCCGATGTTCACTGCAGCACTATTTACAATAACTAGGACGTGGAAGCAACCTAGATGCCCATTGGCAGATGAATGGATAAGGAAGTTGTAGTACATATACAATGGAATATTACTCAGCTATGAAAAGGAACACTTGTGAGTCAGTTCTAAAGAGGTGGAGGAACCTAGAGTCTATTACACAGAGTGAAGTCAGGAAGAGAAAGACAAATACCTTATATTAATGCATATATATGGAATCTAGAAAGATGGTACCGACAATCCCACATGCAGGGCAGCAAAGGAGACACAGACATAAATCCGAAACTTTTGAAAGGTCAGACTTAGTTAAAAGTTTAACAGCTTCTGATTGGCAGGCTTCACCTCCCCTGCCTTCCTCCCCTGCATCTCACTTCCTTTCCCTTCTGGGCGTCACAGATGCGATGAGTGAATCCACTACTCGGGCAAACTTACACTGGTCATTTGGGGAAGGTCTCTCTAATAACTAACGCTTAGGCTAAGGCCACACTTTCACGTGCACGTGAATCACTGAGGACTTTGGTAAAGTGTGGATTCTGCTCCATTATGTCTAGGGTGGGGCCTGAGTCCTAATACGCTTCCAGGATGCCCAAGCTTCTGATCGCGGACACCACTTAGTGTATCCAGGCCACCAGAGAATCCAGCCAAAGGGAGAGTGGGTGCACCACAGCCCAGGCAGCCTGGACCAGGCCAGCGACAGATCTGAAGAAGAGCAGTGACCAAGACAGGTGAGTACTGGCATGAAAGATGAGGCTGAAAAGGTAGACGAGAGCTGGGTCACTGGGTCAGGTGCCTATTAGGTATTAATACAAGGCACTGGGCTAGTCTCTGTCTGTCTGCTTGTGCCCAGTTATAGCTGACTTTTTGGGGACCCCATGGACTGTAACTCACCAGGCTCCTCTGTTCATGGAATTTTCCAGGCAAAAATACTGAAGTGGGTTGCCATTTCCTCCTCCAGGGGATCTTCCCAACTCAGGAATCAAACCCACGTCTCCTGCATCTCCTGTATTGGCAGGTGGCTTCTTTACCACTGAGCCACAGGAAAGACCAGGCTAAGCTCTGGAGAAACAGAAATAAACAAAGCAAGCTTTTTTCTTTTTCTTTTTGCAATTCAGGCAAATTATTTAATCTATATTTGGTTTTTGTTTGTAAAAATAGAATAGTAATACAGAAGTCTTTGTGTTATTAGGATTAAATATGCTGTTGCTTGTAACTTTACCTGATACTCATTAAGCCTTACAAAAGGACTGTCATGTATATATGCCAAAGACAGTTGCCCATCATGTCAATTTAAACTCATGTTAACAACTGTAAGCAGAATTTCATTGGCAATGATAAGGTAGCAGCACTTTACATTTTAAAAAAAATTACTAAATGAAACCAAATGAAAAGTATCTTGGCAAGATCTATTTCCAAAAGGATATAGCAGCCTTAGAGCTTGCAATCTAGCAGAATTATCTTGTGGGTGGGAAACCGTTAATGATCTTTAAACAGAGAATAAGTAAGATCTAACTGAAATCTTTGAAGGATCTCCCTGGATGCTCTGTAGAGAATGAGCTGGAGGGGCACGCAGTTGGAAGGAGGAGTTCTGTTTGCTCACTGGGTGAGAGGTACTCATGCGGGTGGAAGGAGATTGCCATCAGGACATGTTTCTGAAGGAGAGTAATAGGACGTGATTGCAAGTGGTCCTACAGAGGTGTGACGAGAGAAAGAAGCATCAAGGATTACGCCTCATTTCTGGCAGAAGCAAGTGGGTAAATGAAGGTTATTTCTATGAAGAACAAGAAGGCTGGATAAGAAGCAAACTAACAGGAGGGAACAGATTTAGGAAGAGGCATAACATTTGGGGATAGATTTCAAGGTTTCTGAGTTCTGATTTTAGGTATGACTGTGAAAATCCAAGTGGAAGCTTAAAAAACAAAAAGAAACAACAACAGCTGGACCTGGTGTTCTGGCACTTAGCAAGAAAGGTCTGTAGTACAGATTTACATTTGAGAGTCATACGTGTTCAAATGATATTTAAGGCATAGGAATTATTAAAATCTTAAAGTCTTTATCAAGTGAGAAGAGAACAGGACCCAGAACGAAGTCCCGAGGAATTCTAGCACTTAGAGTTTGGAGGTAAGGAAAGGAGATGGCAGGGAGGAGGGGGAGGATCTGAGCCAAAGAGAGGGGAAGAAAATCACCCAAGTGTAGAATCAAAGGAGCACACCCACCGCCCCCCTCCCCAAGAAAAGAGGAAGAGGTTTAATACTGAAAATTCCTCAGATCCCACTGGACTGAAAAATAAGAAGGCTATTGATGACTGTTATGTCTCAACTGTGTTCATCCAAAATGTATGTGTTGAAGTCCTATCCCCAAAACCTCACAATGTGAATATTTGGAGATAAGGCCTTTTAAAAGGTTATTGTTTAATTGTTAAGTCGTGTCTGACTCTTTGCAACCCCGTGGACTATGTCCCACCAGTCTCCTCTGTCCATGGGATTTCCCAGGAAAGAATACTGGAGTGGGTTGCCATTTCCTCCTCCAGGGGATCTTTCTGAACCAGGGATTGAACCCACGTCTCCTGGCAGAGTCTGCACCATTGAGCCACCAGGGAAGCCCTAAGAATTACATAGCTCTGGATCAGATAGTTAGAGAAAGCTCAGGGGAACCTTATTTTGAAGGGATGACATTGAACCCAGCACAATAGGTGAATGAAGTTCTAATTAAGTGAGAGATGATGAAATTCAAAATGAAAGGCTTTCACTCAGGAATCTGAGGTTTGGTAGGGGGAGTGGGGAAAACATAAAGATACAAAAATCAGAAGCCTTCTGGGGGCGGGAGAGATTATGAGAAGCATCAATTAGAACAGCTTTTTTCCAATTCAAATGGACTATTGGAACTCTCAGATTGCTAGGACTGAACTCTGATTGGGAAAAACTCTGGAGGAACTGCTCTCCAACTCCCAGGAGATCCCAAACATGATTTAGGTAAAAAGCTTTTAGTTTTACAGCTGGGGAAGGTAGCAGGAAAAGAAAATTAACTTCCTGCCAGTGATTCTTTCTCAAGCCCTGCCAATTCCCGTGTCTGGGGAAACTAAAGAGTGTCCAACCTCGTACTGTAAGAGTGGCCACTGATCTCCAGCCTACATGCACTGGAGCATCCCGGCATCGTAAGGCTGCTGGCCGCCCAGCCTGGGATGGGGCGGAAGAACCCTGAGCTGCCATTCACCCTCCGCTGCACGACCTGTACGCCTGCCCAACAGGGCCATCAGCAGTAGGTGCCGGAGAGACACAGACCACTGGAGCAAGCAGCTGATGAAAAGCAGAATCTTTTTCTCTTTGGCAGTTACGCCAATACCTGAAGCACGTCTCCTTCAGAGCTTTCCAAACCACTTCAAAAGCATGCTTTCTGGCATGGGTTGAGAAAGCCAGGCAAATAGCCCCCACGTGAATAGTCATCAGCCAAGATATTGATGAGGGAAGGCAGCCCAGGACCCACGATCAGGCCGTGGAGTGGTCCTTCTCATAGCTCTCTTAGCTCCAGCAGACCTGGGCAGCATCTGAGGGAAGTGGAGTGGGGTTTTGTGATGTGCCTCCAGCCCAAAGGCGGCCAGTGTCCTAGACAACCAGCGCCACACTTCCCTGGACCCTGCCCACTTCCTGGTGGCCTGCTCAGGCCTCCTGACCCCAGATTTGCCTTGTGTCTCTGCCAAAACCAAGCAGCTGGGACTTCCCTGGTGGCTCAGTTCAATTCAGTTCAGTTCATTCTTTCAGTTGTGTCTGACTCTTTGAGAGCCCATTAACCGCAGCACGGCAGGCCTCCCTGTCCATCACCAACTCCCAGAGTTTACCCAAACTCATGTCCATTGAGTCACTGATGCCATTCAGCCATCTCATCCTCTGTCGTCCCCTTCTCCTCCTGCCCCCAATCCCTCCCAGCATCAGGGTCTTTTTCAATGAGTCAACTCTTCGCATCAGGTGGCCAAAGTGTTGGAGTTTCAGCTTCAACATCAGTCCTTCCAATGAACAGCCAGGACTGATCTCCTTTAGCATGGACTGGTTGGATCTCCTTGCAGTCCAAGGGACTCTCAAGAGTCCTCTCCAACAACACAGTTCAAAAGCATCAATTCTTTGGCGCTCAGCTTTCTTTATAGTCCAACTCTCACATCCATACATAGCCTTGACTAGATGGACCTTTGTTGGCAAAGTAATGTCTCTGCTTTTTAATATGCTATCTAGGTTGGTCATAACTTTCCTTCCAAGGAGTATGCGTCTTTTAATTTCATGGCTGCAGTCACCATCTGCAGTGAGATTTTGGAGCCCAAAAAAATAATATTCAGTGGTAATGAATCCACCTGCCAATGCAGGAGACACAGGTTCAAGCCCAGATCCAGGAGATCCCACGTGCCAAAGAGCAACCACGCCCATGAGCCACTATTGCGCCTGTGCTCAAGAGCCCGGGAGCTGCAAGCACTGAGCCCACACGCCCTGGAGCCTGTGCTCCACAAGAGAAGCCAGCGCAATGAGAAGCCTGTGCACCACAACGAAACGTAGCCCCCACTCACCACAACTAGGGGGAGAAAAAGAACATCAGAGTATTGTCTTGAGGGTTGAACATGAAGATGTTCAAAGTTATTTAACATGTCCAGTGTTTAACATAGGGTTGAGCGTACAGCAGGTAATCCATAAATATTTACAACCTTCCCAGTTCACGCACATCTCCAAATAGTGGAATTTCTGATTGAGACAAGAGGTAGTTCCCAGCAGTCTTATGGGAGGCAGTCAAGTTTATTGCTAACCAATCAGGAAGTTTGCTGCAGATCAAAACATCCCTTTTATCACCAAGCCTAGAACTTGGTGAACAAGGGGGGAAACAATCAATATCCCTAAGAAGACACGAAAAGATTGACATCGTAACATAATTGGCTCACCGTACTTGTTCGCTCAATCTCCATTTAGATTTCAGCTCCACAAGGGTGAATAAGTCGTCATAATGGCAGTGATTAAGATGGTATTTGGCCAAAGAACCCATCTCCATATGATGTCCCTAAGGAAGATACCTATGTGCAGACAACAAAGCACAGGAAAATAACAATTTATTACTACCTGGAGATTTTCCCCAAATACACAGAGAGGTCACTGAGCTGAGTTGAATGCTGAAGGACTCTGTTTTGTGTGTGTGTGTGTGTGTGTGTGTGTCTGTGATCTGTTCAGTCATGTCCGACTCTTTGCAACCCCATGAACTATAGACCTCCAGGCTCCTCTGTCCACCAGATTCTTCAGGCAAGAATACTGGGGACCTTCCCAACCCAGGGATCAAACCCAGGTCCCCCGCATTGCAGGCAGATTCTTTACCATCTGAGCCACCAGGGAAGTCCTTGGTCGAATGCCAAAGCAAGCCAGAGACTCCTCCCGCCTACTTCTCCCAAAGGTCAAACCCAAGTCTTAGATCTGGACACTCTCTAATGAGAAAGGGATGGAACGCCTGTCAAGAGGAGGATGAGGACAGCAACCAGACAGACAGTGGTCTTGAGGATGCCTGGGAAGCTTGCCTAGGTTTCATTTTATTCTTTCTTATTTGTTTTTGGTTCTGTGTTCAGTGAAAGAGAGCGGATCCTCTGCTGACAAGGATTAGAAAGCAGATGCATTTTATCCAGCATTTGAGGGAACGAAGGGGATTCAAAGAAAGAAATGATTAAACTTTTCCCCAAAAGGAGTAGTCGCAAGCTACATTAACTCTTCTGCTTGCCCATAAATCTTTACCTAGTCTCTAGAGGGACTTCCTTGGTGGTCCAATGGCTAAGAATCTGTGCTCCCAATGAAGGGGTCCTGGGTTCAATCCCTGGTCAAGGAACTAGACCCCACATGCCACAACTAAGACCCAGTGCAGCCAAATAAAATAAATAACTTTTTTTTTAAATCTTTACCTAGATCTGGGAAAGCTCAATGTCTACCCAGGGGCTCATAAAAGATCCTTAAACTTGACCAAGTATAAACAGTCCTTTGGAGAGGAAGTAAAAGGGAAGGGAAGGGTACAAGCTGTGGGATTTCTGTCCTGCACAAGCCAATAGTAACATCTCTACTTCTTACTGAACTGCTGCACAGAGAGCCTTCAAAAGGTGCTCGCCCACTGACGATACCACAGGACTCTTCCTCACCACAAACACTGAAGATTTCAAAGAACTTTTTTTTGTCTGTACTATGGTTCCCTCTTCACAGATTAAGTTGCTACCCAGAAGGAAGTGAGATTTCAAAAGGAAGAATGTTAGCATTATCCAGGTCTTTAAAAAGCAGTGTTGGACAAAGGTAAATAGGTCCTGGACTCAGAGAGACTTAGGATACACATTTCAGCTCTACCACTTATTGATTGTGTGATCTTGGGCAAGTCTCTCAAATTTAGTTCCTCAGCAAAATTGGACCAGTAAGAGGAGCCAACAGAAGGGTTTTGTGTGGATTTGTTTACAAATTCTATGGCATGATTTTCAAAGCATATGCTTTACCTGTAATGTTTTAAAGCCTCCTATGATAGATTAAGCTATTAGAAGTCTCATGGATGTAATTCTGTAAAAATTCTGTAACTATAATGGGGCATAGATGAATGAATCTTTTGAGGAAATAGTCAAGTATGCTTTGTTTTTAAGAAATCCAGACAGACAGTTTGGACAAGAATCAAATCATAATTTCACATCATTTTTAGGGACTAGATCTTATCAGATGAGGTGCTATGGTCTACATGTTTGTGATTTCTCAAATTCATATGTTACAGTGCTCGTTTTGGCAGCACATATACTAAAATTGGAATGATACAGAGAAGATTAGCATGGCCCCTGCAAATTCGTGAAGCGTTCCATATTTTTCTGGTCAACCACTTGTAAAAGAATGAAACTAGAACACTTTCTAACACCATACACAAAAATAAACTCAAAATGGATTAAAGATCTAAATGTAAGGCCAGAAACTATAAAACTCCTAGAGGAGAACATAGGCAAAACACTCTCTGACATAAATCACAGCATAATCCTATGACCCACCTCCCAGAATATTGGAAATAAAAGCAAAAATAAACAAATGGGACCTAGTGAAACTTAAAAGCTTTTGCACAACAAAGGAAACTATAAGCAAGGTGAAAAGACAGCCTTCAGAATGGGAGAAAATAATAGCAAACGAAGCAACAGACAAAGGATTAATCTCAAAAATAAACAAGCAACTCCTGCAGCTCAATTCCAGAAAAATAAATGACCCAATCAAAAAATGGGCCAAAGAACTAAACAGACATTTCTCCAAAGAAGACATACAGATGGCTAACAAACACATGAAAAGATGCTCAACATCACTCATTATCAGAGAAATGCAAATCGAAACCACAATGAGGTACCATTACACACCAGTCAGGATGGCTGCTATCCAAAAGTCTACAAGCAATAAATTCTAGAGAGGGTGTGGAGAAAAGGGAACCCTCTTACACTGTTGGTGGGAATGCAAATTAGTACAGCCGCTATGGAGAACAGTGTGAAGATTTCTTAAAAAACTGGAAATAGAACTGCCATATGACCTAGCAATCCCACTCCTGGGCATACACACTGAGGAAACCAGATCTGAAAGAGACACGTGCACCCCAGTGTTCATCACAGCACTGTTTATAATAGCCAGGACATGGAAGCAACCTAGACGCCCATCAGCAGACGAATGGATAAGGAAGCTGTGGTACATATACACAATGGAATATTACTCAGCCATTAAAAAGAATTCATTTGAATCAGTTCTAATGAGATGGATGAAACTGGAGCCCATTATACAGAGTGAAGTAAGCCAGAAAGATAAAGACCAATACAGTATACTAACACATATATATGGAATTTTAAAAGATGGTAACAATAACCTTATATGCAAAACAGAAAAAGAGACACAGATGCACAGAACAGACTTTTGGATTCTGTGGGAGAAGGCGAGGGTGAGATGATCTGAGAGAATAGCTTTGAAACATGTATATTATCAAGTATGAAACAGATCGCCAGCCCAGGTTGGATGCATGAGACAAGTGCTCAGGACTGGTGCACTGAGAAGACCCAGAGGGATGGGATGGAGAGGGAGGTGGAAGGGGGAATCGGGATGGGGAACACATGTAAATCCATAGCTGATTCACGTCAATGTATGGCAAAAACCACTACAATACTGTAAAGTAATTAGCCTCCAACTAATAAAAATAAATGAAAAAAAAGAAAGAAAGAAAAATTCATATGTTACAGCTCTAACCTACAATGGGATGGCATTACAAACTTTCCTTCTGGGAGGTGATTTAGTTTAGGTAAGGTCATGACAGTGAGGCACTCATAATGGGATTCCTGTTCTTGTTGGAACAGGAAGTGAGCTCTCTCCGCATGTGAGGACAGGCGCCATCTGCAGATCAGAAAGCAGATCCTGACCAGACGTGGAATTTGCCTTCATCTTGGACTTCCCAGACCCTACAACTGAGAGAAATAAGCAGTTACATGTTTACGATAATATGTTATAGCAGCCCAAGCAGATTAAGACATAAGAATTCTCTTTAAAGAAAAAAAAAAATCCAGTTTAGGGCTTCCCTGGTGGCATAGTGGATAGGAACCCACCTGCCAATGCCGGGTACATGGGTTCTATCCCTGGTTCGGGAAGATTCCACATGGCACGCGGGAACTAAGCCCACACACCGCCAACTACGGAAGCCCGTGGGCCCTAGAGCCCGAGCTTCTCAACAGGCGAAGCCACTGCAATGAGAAGCCTGCGCATTGCAACCAGAGCGCAGCCCCCACTCACTGAAACTAGAAAAAGCCCGTGCAGCAACGAAGACCCCGTGCAGCCAAAAATAAATAATAAATTTTTTTAATCCAGTTTAAATGCAATCACCTGTCATCGTGAGATGCTGTCTCCTCCCTCCTCCCTTGAACTATGAGCTCTAGGGCTACGGCTCCAAGGAGCCAAACCTCTGCCTACATCTGAAGAGCATGGCCCTGCTCCTGAAGGATGTTTCTATCAAACAGCCTAGAAAAGAGCCTCTACCAAGTGAAACGAAGCATCCCCGTGCTGCTCGCCAGCCAGCATCTGCAGAGCACACCTCTGTGGGTTGTGTTGGATCTCCAAGATGATTAATCCTCCCGACAGACTGGAGTCTCAGCTGCAGCTGAGACACCTACATGCTGGTGTCAGATTTGCCATTAACGCCCTGCTTAGCTTTGAGCTTTTTCTTTTTGTGAGGTTTTCCAGTAGTCATGTATGGACAGTTGGACTGTAAAGAAAGCTGAACACTGAAGAAATGATGTTTTTGAACTGTGGTGTTGGAGAAGACTCTTCAGAGTCCCTTGGATTGCAAGGAGATCCAACCAATCCGTCCTGAAGGAGGTAAGTCCTGAATATTCATTGGAAGGACCGATGCTGAAGCTGAAAAACTCCAATACTTTGGCCACCTGATGCAAACAACTGACTCATTTGAAAAGACCCTGATGCTGAGAAAGATTGAAGGCAGGAGGAGAAGGGGATGACAGAGGATGAGATGGTTGGATGGCATCACCAACTCAATGGACATGAGTTTGAGCAAGCTCCGGGAGTTGGTGATGGACAGGGAGGCCTGGCGTGCTGCAGTCCATGGGGTCGCAAAGAGTCGGACACGATTGAGGGACTGAACTGAGTTAGCTTTGAGCACCAGACTCTGAACACGTGGCCATGACCACATGTTCTGGCCAGTGGCTTCTCTCCCAGTTCCAATGGCCAGGCCAGTCAACCTGATGCCCCATCAGCCTTGGCCTTCAGTGAACAGCAGATCAAGTCAAGTCCGTCCAAGTCAGAACAAGATGACCTGCTGGCTCCCCATCCAGGGTTTTCCCTCCAATCCAGCAGCATATATACTAAGTATATATATGAAACAACCAGGCTTGCTTTATTTGCATTTTCACATTTTGCCACTTCCCAGAATTCTCTTTTTTGAGAATCCTGACTTCCCAACATTCCATAATCCTCTTGAAAGGGACACAGTAAATATGCTGTCTGCACAGTGCAAACAGAAGCTGATTTCATTTTTCCATCATCTGAAAAGCACAGAAGGTAATTTCTAAGCCAGCAGTAAAATCTATTTATAAAGAAAGCTGATTTGTCTTCAGCACTTTCCAGCACAGAGGTTCAATTTATTTCTTTACCATAAAAAGAACCATTACTTTTGTTAAGCAACTGTAGTTGGTACATTTTAAAAATGTTTTAATTTCAAAAAAAAAAAAAAACCCAATTTGCAAATTAGAGTGTAAATAGCTTTCTTAAAATGGCCCATTTCAGACCCAGTTTGGTGATTGATGATTTCACTGTGCTTCAAGGCAAATGATTTCACAGTCATTGGGTGTATAATATAATGATGTTTTTATGAAGCCGTTAGTATCACTAAAAATATAATTATTATAAATGAAATTATAAGGGAAAAAGAGAAATCTTCACTCTGACAATGCCAAATTTTGTACTAAATCATAAACCATACTTCTGTAAGAAAAACTACACATTTCTTCTATGGGACAAACCTAATTGCACCCTGAAAACCTAATAATAATGGAAAAGGACCTACAGTGATATCCTGAGTCCCTTGTGTTCCTGGGATCGGCTGCCTTGTTTTATTGGTAGGGAAACAGCACCACCTTGTGGACAAATAAGAAAATGGCTACATTTTGCTCAAGTAACATCAGATGGTGTTAAAAAAAAAAAACACACCAGTTCTTTCAAGTTTCTGAAGCGCTTTCTACATGAATAGTGTTATATTTGTATTTAGAGGACAGCATAGTATTGCTGATAGAGATTTATAAGTGATCTCAAAGCGCATTCAGGGAAACACATCCTCTAAATACAGCTTCAAGGATGCTTTCTAAATTCCAAATTTGGTTATGGGTACTTTTTTTAAGCAACACTTAACTTTTTTACACATTTGCCCAACATATGCGTGCCTTTTGTAGTAATAATCTTTTAGGATTCTATTGAATTTAGTAGATATCAAAGTGCTTTCACATCTATTATTATTTTTTTACACTTTTTATTTGGCATTGGGGTATAGTCGATCAACAATGTTGTGACAGTTTCAGGTGAAGAGTGAAGGGACTCAGCCATACACATACACACACCCGTTCTCCCCAAAACTCCCCTCCCATCCAGGCGTCCGCGTAACATTGAGCAGAGTTTCATGCGCTATACAGTAGGTCCTTGCTGGCTATTCGTTTTAAATACAGCGGTGTGTACATGTCCATCCCAAACTCCCTAACTATCCCTTTCCTCTGGCAACCGTTAAGTTCCTTCTCTAAGTCTGTGAATGTCTTTCTGTTTTGCAAGTAAGTTCATTTGGGTATAGGAACCCACTCCAGTACCCTTGCCTGGAAAATACCAGGAGCCTGGGAGGCGACAGTCCATGGGGTCGCAAAGAGTCGGACACGACTGAGCGACTTTACTTACTTACTTACTTACTTACTTACTTACTTACTTTTAAGACTTTTAAGACAACCAGAAGCTACTTGAACAAAATGCAGCCATTTTCTTAGTTGTCCACAAGGTGGTGCTGTTGGTTGGGACTAAGCTTTCCTGATAGCTCAGACCGGATATTTTTTAACACAACCTGATGCTGCTTGACAGAGGAAGAGATGATTGGATGGCATCACCGATTCGATGGACATGAGTTTGAGTAAGCTCCGGGAGTTGGTGATGGACAGAGAAGCTTGGCGTGCTGCAGTCCACGGTGTCGCAAAGACTCGGACACGACTGAGCGACTGAGTTGAACTGATGCTGCTGCTGCTGCTAAGTCGCTTCAGTCGTGTCCGACTCTGTGCGACCCCATAGACGGCAGCCCACCAGGCTACCCCATCCCTGGGATTCTCCAGGCAAGAACACTGGAGTGGGTTGCCATTTCCTTCTCTAATGCATGAAAGGAAAAGTGAAAGTGAAGTCGCTCAGTCTTGTCCGACTCTTAGCGACCCCATGGACTGCAGCCCACCAGGCTCCTCCGTCCATGGGATTTTCCAGGCGAGAGTACTGGAGCGGGGTGCCATTGCCTTCTCCAGAACTGATGCTACTTGAGCAAAATGTAGCCATTTTCTTATTTGTCCACAAAGTGGTGCTGATGGCTGGGACTACAACATACTTTTTTAAAAGTTGCTCACAGTAAAAGAAACAATCAAAAATAAAAGGGCAATCTACAGAAATGGAGAAAATACTTGCAAATCATACATCTGATGAGGGATTAATATTCAAAATATATAAGAAATTCAATAGAAAAAAACTGTTTAAAATGGACAAAAGAACTGAATAGATATCTTTCCAAAGGCCAACAGGTACATGAAAAGACACTCAATGTCACTAATTATTCAGTTCAGTTCAGTTCAGTCACTCAGTCGTGTCTGACTCTGCGACCCCATGAATCGCAGCATGCCAGGCCTCCCTGTCCATCACCAACTCCCAGAGTTTACTCAAACTCATGTCCATCAAGTCAGTGATGCCATCCAGCCATCTCATCCTCTGTCGTCTCCTTCTCCTCCTGCCCCCAATCCCTCCCAGCATCAGGGTCTTTTCCAATGAGTTAACTCTTCACATGAGGTGGCCAAAGTATTGGAGTTTCAACTACAGATTATTATTAGGGAAATGCAAATCAAACCACAATGAAATATCACCTCAGACCTGGAAGACAAGAGACAATAGCTTGCTACAACATTTCGCTTATATCTTTCTCAGGACACTTTGATAGCTAATAATAATAGCTAATATTTATGATGCACAATTCATCAGAAATTTAAAAAGTCTTTTCCTATATTAACTCTCAATATTCATCATTACCCTAGGAGATATCCCATTTTACCACTGAAGAAACACAGTTATGTGGAGGTTATATAACTTACAAATGAGGGAGACCTGGGTTCGATCCCTGGGTAGGGAAGATAACCTGGAGAAGGGCATGGCAACCCACTCCAGTCTTCTTGCCTGGAGAATTCCAAGGACAGAGGAGCCTGAAGGACTGCAGTCCATGGGGTCGCAAAGAGTGGGACACGACTGACTTTCACACACACACACACACAACTTTACAAAGTCATCACACTCGGAAAGGCAGCAAGGTTTGTCTACCGCAGCAGGCTGTCTCCAGCAGCTACGCTCTTATTTTTTCACTTTTTTGGCTGTGCTGCACGCAGGTTTTCTCTAGTTGCAGTGAGTGGGGGCTCCTCTTGGTTGCAGTTTGAGGGCTTCTCATTGCGGGGGCTTCTCTTGTTGCAGAATTCAGGCTCTAGAGCACAGGCTCAGTAGTTGTGGCACATGGCTTAGCCGCTCCGCACGCAGATGTGGGATCTTCCTGGACCAGAGATCGAACCCATGTCTCCTGCACTGGCAGGTGGATTCTTTGCCACTGAGTCACCAGGGAAGCCCTAAACTCTTAGTTATATCACATCTCACTGCACATTATTTATTTAGATAAAGGCCCTCAGGATCAGACCCTGAGTCAAAAAGTCTTTTGTATTTTCCTGCCACCAAGTGGTGTAGGAGACAAGGAACTGACATCCAAAGGCCTGCTGTTCCTTCTCACCCAGCCCATCTGCTTCTGTCTTTCTGTCACAGCCCAACCTCGTCAAGTCACACTGTTCCACTCCCTCCATTATCATACACCAGGCTTTAGAATCTTGATATTTTAACTGACGTTTAGGCAAGGTCTATTGTGAAGCAGGCATTGGATGTGGGTGTAAAGGAGACAAGGATAAATAAGCACGTGGTTCCTGTGCTTTAAAAAGCACACAGTTAAGTTTTAGGATGAGAAATGAAGGCTCTTTGGGGAAACACAGGAAGTCATTCAAAGACGGCTTTTTGAAGGAAATGAAGGTAGGTAAGCAGCTAGAGCAGCATTCTAGGCAGGACAAGTAAAGGCAGAACTTTCAAGCATTTCCAATCAGTCTGTGAGGCTGGGATTAAGGCAGCATGGGTACCATGGTGGGAAAGAGGCCAAGATCACCAGTTCACTAAGTGCACTAGAATTCTCCCTCCTGAAAGCAGGAGGCCTCCCTTTAATAGATTTTAGGGATAATGACTTTTCATACTGTCCATGGGGTTCTCCAGGCAAGAATACCAGAGTACGTTGCTATTTCCTTCCCCAGTGCAAAACAGAAGGGGGTAAAGGGGGGAAGCAGTGACAGATTTTATTTTCTTGGGCTCCAAAGTCACTACAGATGGTGATTGTAGCCACGAAATTACAAGACCCTTGCTCCTTGGAAGAAAAGCTATGACAAACCTAGACAGCATATTAAAAAAGCAGAGATATCACTTTGCTGACAAATGTCTGTAGTCATGCACGGATGTGAGAGTTGGACCATAAAGGTTGAAGGCTGAAGAACTGATGCTTCCGAACCATGGTGTTGGAGAAGACTCTTGAGAGTCCCTTGGACAGCAAGGAGATCAAACAAGTCAATCCTAAAGGAAATCAACCCTGGATATTCATTGGAAGGACTGTTGCTGAAGCTGAAGCCTCAATACATTGGCCACCTGTTACAAAGAGCCGACTCACTAGAAAAGACCCTGACGCTGGAAAAGATTGAGGGCAAGAGAAGAAGGGGAAAATAGAGGATGAGATGGTTAGATAGCACAATGACTCAATGGACATGAATTTGAGCAAACTTCGGGAGACAGTAGAGGAGAGAGGAGCCCTAGGCGCCACAGTACATGGGGTCACAGAGTGGGATAGGACTTAGAGATTCAACAACAAAAACAGGGGGGATAATGATCAGCTGTTTCTTTGGAGAGATCACTTGGCACTACAGTAGATGGTATGGAAGGAAGAGACGATGGGATCAGGGAAGTAGATTATAAAACTGTTGAAGAGATGGGAGCAGGAACTGAAGCTGTGTGAGCCTCTTAAGACCCACCCTATATGGAGAAAGACCTCTGAATACATTAGCTTTCCCTGTCTCCCGCCTGCCCATCTCCACCCAAAATCCTGCAACGCTAGTGAAATCTTTCGCCCAAACGTTGACACTTAATTGTCTTTTATTTTATTCCGTTTGTTTCCTCTGCATTACTCGAGTCTCCGTAAGTACGAACAGTACAATAAACGTTTGCGGAATTGAGACGGCTTGTGAAGTCGCCCAAGGCCAAACAACGCGCCCTGTGTTACTCAACGCCCCCGCCGCACAAGCGGGCCCAGCCCTTGGCTGCGGCGCAGTCAGGACTAGTCCACTGAGCCGCTTCCGGAGGGTAGATTGAGTCATCGCATCCCTAATCTAATTATCGCCTCCTCCCAAGATCTCGCAGGCGGACTCTCTCCAAACCGGCTCCAGACACCCAGCTCGGCTGCGAGACCCGCCACGTCCACCAGAGGGCGCGTCTCCCTGGCTTCCGCATTCGGAAAAGCCCGTTCTCAGGGCGCAGCCAGAAAAAAAAAAATTCGGATCTATTTCGGCCCTCTGCGGATGCCGTACCCAGGCTGTAAACAGGAAGTGGAATTCTATTTGGGAGTTGACGTTGGGGTGAAAAAAGGCCACGGACATGAGGGAGACGCGCCCACTCCGCTGGTGAGTACGTTTTCGGGGAGCTCGGGCCCAGTCTCCACTTTTGTGCCTCCCTCGCCCGCTCCGGCTCCGGTTCACGTGTTTTGCCACGACCATGGCCGAATACTCCTATGTGAAGTCCACCAAACTCGTGCTCAAGGGAACCAAGGCCAAGAGGTAAGGACGCGGGTTTGCGTGGGAGATTCTCGCCCTCTTTCTCGACTCCCCTCAGCCTTCCCCTCCCTGGGGCGAGTATCCTGGGGCCGCTGGTAGCTGTCATTCAGGCTCCCGGTCCTTGGGCCTGGCCTCCTGCCGGGATGCACAGATTTTGCGCGCACCTGGGGGACCAGGAGCCACAAAGTCGGATTTCCCTTGATGAACCCCCACCTCCATTCCTATGCTTGGTAGGACTGTGTTAGTCTGGTCGTGTGGGTTATAACAGTAACTCCCTTTATTAGGGATAACTCTTTTCAACATGGCTTCACTGCCACCTTTTAAAAAAATTAATTTTAATGCAATATGCAGATACGGATTTTGAAAAGGCTATGGGTTCAAACCTGGACTCCACCAATTACTAATCTTGTGGCAGGTTCGTCAGTATCTTTGAGCTTCCTCTTGGGAGGGGATTAGTGATACTCCAAAAGGGTTGTTTTGAGGATTAAACGAGGTGATGTGTACAATAAATAAGTAGAGCCAAACGCGAGGAAGAAGTTACCCTGGTGATTTATGAGTATGAGATTTTTTAGGAAAAGATATCTGCTCACTCATACCTACACCTCTTTTTTAACCGGTAGATTTGCTCAGGATTGATCAATTTACACAAATGCTGAGCATTTCATCCTGGTCCCAGTGATAAGAGTTTTCTGTAATTTTAGATGGGATGGAAGGAAAGTGTCAAGAAGCAAGCTGAAGCCACTACTCTTAAGAACTCTGCCTAGGGGTCTGGGATTAAGAATTTATCCTGAATACATGCGAAACTGTTACTGCCTGAATTCATAGGAGGGAGGAGAGAGTTAGCTTCTGAAAGCTTATTTTGTAATGAAAATGCAAACAAGTGTGTCTTGTAATCATTATAACTATCAATATAATTAACACATGTAGCATTTCATATGTGCCAAAAACTGTTGTAAGCAATGCCTATCAACTTTTTTGAAAGTGACTCGGGTTTTTTATTGTTGAGACATACTACATATACTATAAAGTTCGCCCGTTTAAAGTAGAATTCAGTGGGTTTTAGTGTATTCACAAGGCTCAACACTGTTGAGTTGCTGAACGTTTGCATCCTCTTAGGAGGAAGCCCACCATCATTAGCAGTAACTCCACATTCTGCTCATCCCCTAAACCCTGGCAACCACTAATCCACCTTTTATCTGTATCAGTTTGCCTCATAAACATTGCATATAAATGGAATCATACAATATGCAGGGTCGGACACGACTGAATGACTGAACGATACAATATGCAGCCTTTTGTATCTGGCTTCTTTTACCTAGGATAACATTCTCAAGATTCATCTATGTTGTATCAGTACTCATTCCTTTTATGGCTGAATAATATTCCATTAAGGGCTTCCCAGGTTGGGAAAGACTAGAGATCTCTTCAAGAAAATTAGAGATACCAGGGGAACATTTCATGCAACGATGGGCTCAATAAAGGACAGAAATGGTATGGACCTAACAGAAGCAAAAGATATTAAGAAGAGGTGGCAAGAATACACTGAAGAACTGTACAAAGATCTTCACGACCCAGATAATCACGATGGTGTGATCACTCACCTAGAGCCAGACATCCTGGAATGTGAAGCCAAGTGGGCCTTAGGAAGCATCACTATGGACAAAGCTAGTGGAGGTGATGGAATTCCAGTTGGGCTATTTCAAATCCTGAAAGATGATGCTGTGAAAGTGCTGCACTCAATATGCCAGCAAATTTGGAAAACTCAGCAGTGGCCACAGGATTGGAAAAGGTCAGTTTTCATTCCAATCCCAAAGAAAGGCAGTCCCAAAGAATGTTCAAACTACTGCACAATTGCACTCATCTCACACGCTAGTAAAGTAATGCTCAAAATTCTCCAAGGAAGGCTTCAGCAATACGTGAACCGTGAACTTCCAGATGTTCAAGCTGGTTTTAGAAAAGGCAGAGGAACCAGAGATCAAATTGCCAACATCCGCTGGATCATCGAAAAAGCCAGAGAGTTCCAGAAAAACATCTATTTCTGCTTTATTGACTATGCCAAAGCCTTTGACTGTGTGGATCACAATAAACTGTGGAAAATTCTGAAAGAGATGGGCATACCAGACCACCTGACCTGCCTCTTGAGAAACCTGTATGCAGGTCAGGAAGCAACAGTTAGAACTGGACATGGAACAACAGACTGGTTCCAAATAGGAAAAGGAGTACGTCAAGGTTATATATTGTCACCCTGCTTATTTAACTTATATGCAGAGTACATCATGAGAAACACTGGGCTGGATGAAGCACAAGTTGGAATCAAGATTGCTGGAAGAAATATCACTAACCTCAGATTTGCAGATGACACCACCCTTATGGCAGAAAGTGAAGAGGAACTAAAGAGCCTCTTGATGAAAGTGGAAGAGGAGAATGAAAAAGTTGGCTTAAAGCTCAACATTCAGAAAACTAACATCATGGCATCTGGTCCCATCACTTCAAGGCAAATAGATGGGGAAACAGTGTCAGACTTTATTCTTTTGGGCTCCAAAATCACTGCAGATGGTGATTGCAGTCATGAAATTGAAAGATGCTTACTCTTTGGAAGGAAAGTTATGACCAACCTAGACAGCATATTAAAAAAACAGAGACATCACTTTGTCAACAAAGGTCCATCTAGTCAAGGCTATAGTTTTTCTAGTAGTCATGTATGGATGTGCGAGTTGGACTATAAAGAAAGCTGAGCGCTGCAGAATTGATGCTTTTGAACTGTGGTGTTGGAGAAGACTCTTGAGAGTCCCTTGGACTGCAAGGAGATCCAACCAGTCCATCCTAAGGGAGATCAGTCCTGAATATTCATTGGAAGGACTGATGCTGAAGCTGCAACTCCAAAACTTTGGCCACCTGATGTGAAGAGCTGACTCATTGGAAAAGACCCTGATGCTGGGAAAGATTGAGGGCAGGAGGAGAAGGGGATGACAGAGGATGAGATGGTTGCATGGCATCACTGACTCGATGGACATGGGTTTGGGTAAAGTCCACGAGTTGGTGATGGACAGGAAGGCACGGCATGCTGTAGTTCATGGCGTCGCAAAGAGTCAGACACTGAGTGACTGAACTGAACTGAAGGTGGCTCAGTGGTAAAGAATCCCCCTGCCAATGCAGGAGATGCAGGTTTGATCTCTGGGTGAGGAAGGTCCTCTGGAGAAGGAAATGGCAGCCCACTCCAGTATTCTTGCCTGGGAAATCCCATAGACAGAGGAGCCTGGTGGGCCACAGTCCATGGGGTTGCACATAGTCAGACACGACTGAGTGGCTAAACCACCACCAGTGCTCCATTATATGGATATAACACATTTTGTTTATCCATACATCAGTTGATGGACATTTGGGTTTCCATTTTGGAGACTCTCATGAATAATGCTGCTATGAATATTCTTTTTTTTTTTTCCCCCACCCGCCCCCTCCCCTCTATGAATATTCTTATGCAAGTTTCTGTGTGGACCTATGTTTTCATTTCTCTTGGGTGTACACCTAGGAGGAGAATCGTTAGATCCAATGGTTTCCATAAACCTAATTCCATACTTTCCAAGAACTCCAAACTCTTCTGGTTGCATCGTTTTACATTTTCACAAGTAATGTATGAAGATTATGCCTTAACTCCTAATCCTCACAGTAAGAGTTGGGTTAAATTGTTATCCTTATTTGTATAGGTGGGGACATTGACAAATTAAGTAAATTCTCCAAACAAATCACAGAGCTAAGAAATGACAGAATCAGGATTCTAAAAGGCAGTCTGGCTCCAGAGTCTGTTCTCTTTAACTGCAACACAATACGAACAGGATCAGAAGTAACTTCTCTGTATTAGAAGTAAAAGGGTATATGAAGGTATATTGTTATATATCAGTAATTTATATACCAGTGTACATCTTAGAAGAGTCCTCTAAGATTCCATCGGATGATATTTAGTATGCAAATCAATATATCTAAACTCATCTATATAAATTATCCCCTGTAGTAAGAAGAAAAAGAGCAAAGAGAAGAAGAGAAAAAGAGAAGAAGATGAAGAAACTCAGCTTGATATTGTTGGTGAGTCAATTTTCTATTACTTCATTCTGAGAAAAGTTAGCATTGGTTGAGATCCCCTTAAAAATATTTTCCTAGTAGAGATAAGTAGTAAAAAGAAAGTAGAAGGAATTTATGGCCGACTCACATTTGTCTTAAAATGCTCAAATATTAGAGTTATAGGTTTCTTTTATGTTCTAGCACGGTTGATGTCTGATGCCTTTTCTTCATCGTCAAAACAAAGCGCAGGAGAGAGGACACACAGGTCTCTGACTTCATAGGTGCCATCGTTAGACTACCTAATAGCCCAGAGATTCTGATAGATCATTTTAAAGGGCTGATACCTATAAATATCATTAAACCAAATACAGTATACAAATTATTTTCTCTCTTTTCATCATATTGATATCCAGATATCATACTGATAGACTTCCTTTCTCAACAAAGTGCTTTGGTGTCTTTGTCAAAAATCAGTTGACTTTATATATGTCAGTCTATTTATGGACTCTGTTCCTGCAGTTTGTCTGTTGTTCTTTTGATATATTTGTCTTGATTACTGTCATTTCATAAAGTCTTGAAATCAGGTGGTGTGAATCTCCCAGCTTTATACTGTACTTCTTTATAGTCTTGTAGATCCTTTGTTCAGTTCAGTTCAGTTGCTCAGTCGTGTCCGACTCTTTGCGACGCCATGAATCGCAGCACACCAGGCCTCCCTGTCCATCACCAACTCCCGGAGTTTACTCAAACTCATGTCCATTGAGTTGGTAATGCCATCCAGCCAGCTCATCCTCTGTCGTCCCCTTCTCCTCCTGCCCCCAATCCCTCCCAGCATCAGGGTCTTTTCCAGAGTCAACTCTTCAACTCTTCGCATGAGGTGGCCAAAGTATTGGAGTTTGAGCTTCAGCATCAGTCCTTCCAGTGAACACTCAGGGCTGATCTCCTTTGGGATGGACTGGTTGGATCTCCTTGCAGTCCAAGGGACTCTCAAGAGTCTTCTCCAACACCACAGTTCAAAAGCATCAATTCTGCAGCGCTCAGCTTTCTTCACAGTCCAACTCTCACATCCATACATGACCACTGGAAAAACCATAGCCTTGACTAGACAGACCTTTGTTGACAAAGTAATGTCTCTGCTTTTTAATATGCTATCTAGGTTGGTCATAACTTTCCTTCCAAGGAGTAAGCGTTTTTCAATTTCATGACTGCAATCACCATCTGCAGTGATTTTGGAGCCCAAAAAGATAAAGTCTGACACTGTTTCCACTGTTTCCCCATCTATTTCCCATGAGGTGATGGGACCAGATGCCATGATGTTAGTTTTCTGAATGTTGAGCTTTAAGCCAACTTTTTCATTCTCCTCTTCCACTTTCATCAAGAGGCTCTTTAGTTCCTTTTCACTTTCTGCCATAAGGGTGGTGTCATCTGCATATCTGAGGTTAGTGATATTTCTCCCGGCAATCTTGATTCCAACTTGTGCTTCATCCAGCCCAGTGTTTCTCATGATGTACTCTGCATATAAGTTAAATAAGCAGGGTGACAATATATAACCTTGACGTACTCCTTTTCCTATTTGGAACCAGTCTGTTGTTCCATGTCCAGTTCTAACTGTTGCTTCCTGACCTGCATACAGGTTTCTCAAGAGGCAGGTCAGGTGGTCTGGTATGCCCATCTCTTTCAGAATTTTCCACAGTTTATTGTGATCCACACAGTCAAAGGCTTTGGCATAGTCAATAAAGCAGAAATAGATGTTTTTCTGGAACTCTCTTGCTTTTTCGATGATCCAGCGGATGTTGGCAATTTGATCTCTGGTTCCTCTGCCTTTTCTAAAACCAGCTTGAACATCTGGAAGTTCACGGTTCACGTATTGCTGAAGCCTTCCTTGGAGAATTTTGAGCATTACTTTACTAGCGTGTGAGATGAGTGCAATTGTGCAGTAGTTTGAACATTCTTTGGGACTGCCTTTCTTTGGGATTGGAATGAAAACTGACCTTTTCCAATCCTGTGGCCACTGCTGAGTTTTCCAAATTTGCTGGCATATTGAGTGCAGCACTTTCACAGCATCATCTTTCAGGATTTGAAATAGCCCAACTGGAATTCCATCACCTCCACTAGCTTTGCTCATAGTGATGCTTCCTAAGGCCCACTTGGCTTCACATTCCAGGATGTCTGGCTCTAGGTGAGTGATCACACCATCGTGATTATCTGGGTCGTGAAGATCTTCTTTGTACAGTTCTTCAGTGTATTCTTGCCACCTCTTCTTAATATCTTCTGCTTCTGTTAGGTCCATACATTTCTGTCCTTTATCGAGCCCATCTTTGCATGAAATGTTCCCTTGGTATCTCTAATTTTCTTGAAGAGATCTCTAGTCTTTCCCATTCTGTTGTTTTCCTCTGTTTCTTTGCATTGATCGCTGAGGAAGGCTTTCTTATCTCTCTTTGCTATTCTTTGGAACTCTGCATTCAGCTGAGAATATCTTTCCTTTTCTCCTTTGCTTTTCGCTTCTCTTCTTTTCACAGCTATTTGTAAGACCTCCTCAGACAGCCATTTGCTTTTTTGCATTTCTTTTCCATGGGGATGGTCTTGATCCCTGTCTCCTGTACAATGTCACAAACCTCCGTCCATAGTTCTTCAGGCAGTCTGTCAGATCTAGTCCCTTAAATCTATTTCCTTTGTATTTCCATATAAATTTTACAATCAATGTATTACTTTCTACAATAAATCCTGTTGGATTTTCCAAAACTGTATTGAATCTAGAATCTAGGTCATTTGGGGAGAGTCAACATGAAGTGTACTTGGTCAGTATAGCACAGAACATATAAAATACAAATAATTTTATTTCACTAACTACTACATTTTTAAGAAAGAATTAATGATCATAGGATGTTGATAATGATTCTGAGTAAAGCTTTTTTTTTTTAACTGACAACAATTATAACTAAGTCAGAAATAACTCAAATTATCATGCAAACCTCTCACTAAATTATTGTAGTAAAACACACTTAATATGAACCCTTTCTTAGTGTACAGTTCAGTGTCATTAAGTGCATTCCCACTACTGTGCAGCCATTACCACCCTCTGTCTTCAATTCAAGATGAATTTTTTTTTCATCTTACAAAACTGAAGCTTTACACCCATTAAACTATAAACGCCCATATCTCCCTCTCCTCTAGTCCCTAGGAACCACCATCCTGCTTTTTATCTCTCTGAATCCAACTACTCTAGAACTGCAAAATTTAAAAAAAAGTTATAATGACAACAGCAGCAAGTAAGAACCTTCTGTCACAAATACAAAATGTAAATTTAAATGATTGATTTTATCTTTTAGGAATCTGGTGGACAGTAACGAACTTCGGTGAGATTTCAGGAACCATAGCAATTGAAATGGATAAAGGAACCTACATACATGCACTTGACAATGGACTTTTTACACTGGGAGCTCCACATAAAGAAGGTTTGTGTCTGGTAGAGGCAATGGGATGGAAAAGGCCACTTGAAGTTAATATTTTATGGCATTCATTCACTTACACCAAGTTCTAACTAATCGCAAATACATCCCAAAGGAGTGAATCCATTGATTTGACTCTTCCACTTTTTTCCTTCCTCACTATTTACCAGTTATTGGCAACTCCCTCTTTGCAGTGTAAGCATTTGAAAACATTCTGTGTAATTCCAAAAGGGTATCCATGGCAATCAAAACTATTGTAAATAATTGAAATAATGAAAGAAAAAGAAAACCTAGATGAATCAAAAGTTTGAATTCCTTTACTCTTTAGACCTTTTGCCACAGCTAACCCGGGGCACTGTTAATCTGAAGTTTTCTCTTTTCTTTTAGCCCATGGGAAGAAGCACTAATGAGACACAAAGTAATTAGAAAATTACAAAGAGCTTTTTATCCAAATGGTCATCCCTTGAATAAATTAAACCATTTTAGTTTTTTCAACATTAAGTGCTTATTTGTCTATATGCTGACTGCCTTTTAAAATGCAAGGAGATAGTATCTTGGAAGTAACTAAATAAATAAGCATCATGCTGACCTATCTCATTAGATATGTAAAACTAAACTTTAGTTTTTTTGGTTTTTTTTTAACATACACTTCTCATTGACTGTTAGAGACTTTTTAAATAAACTAAAGCTTAGTTTTACATACAGAAGATAAAGTATTCTCTTTTTTTTTTTTGGCTTAAAATAACACAAATTTATTACTGTCACACAATTCTAGAGGTCAGAAGTCCAAAGTGAGTCTCGATGATCTAGAATCAAGATGTTAACAGAGCTGCATTTGAAGATAAAGTAACTCTTGATACTATGAATACTATATCATGTGTTAAGTTGCTCAGTCATGTCCGACTCTTTGTGACCCTGTGGACTGTAGCCCGCCAGGCTCCTCTGTCCATGGGATTCTGCAGGCAAGAATACTAGAGTGGATTGCCTTTTCTTACTCCAAGGGATCTTCCCAACCCAGGTATTGAACCCACGTCTCCTGTGTTGGCAGATGGGTTCTTCACTGTCTGAACCACCAGGGAAGCCCATATACTGTATTATAATTACATAATATAATATTCTTACATTTGGTTTTAAAAGAAGAAGAACTACTTTTTTTTAAGCCAAAGAGTATTTTTTTGTATAAGAAATGTCAAATTTACTTCAAAATGTTTTCTCTTGTAGTTGATGAGGGCCCTAGTCCTCCAGAGCAGTTTACAGCTGTCAAATTGTCTGATTCCAGGTAAGCTTGAGTTGAACTATAATTAATACATTGTAATACAAGATGGTACATTATAATAGGATATATCCATTAAAAGTGGTGTTTTTGAAGAATAATGAATTTGGGAAAATATTTGCTGCATAAAATAAGGTATTATATAGTACTTGTATTTAAAAAGTTGAATATTAAACTGTATACACAGAACCACTTGTCCAGTATGGTAGCCACTTGCCACACATGGCTTTTGAACATTGAAACTGTGGTTAATCTAAATTTTATACACACGTTTTTACGTTCCATATTTAATTTTCTCTCAGTTTTTAACATTTAACTACTTTATTAATTGAAGAATTGCCCTGAAATCTGGCTATGGAAAATACCTTGGGATAAATTCAGACGGACTTGTTGTTGGGCGTTCAGATGCAATTGGACCTAGAGAGCAGTGGGAACCCGTCTTTCAAGATGTAAGTACTATTATTTTTTTTTACAAGCTCCTTCTCAGCATAGGAGAAAGTCTCTAACAGTCAACAAGAGCATATATTCAGACAAAACAAAAAAGTAGTGCAATAATATAATGCATTAAATTTTTACAAATTAACGTGAATTCATAACCTTCAGAAGATCTCAAAAAATAGTGCAACACGGGAAAAAAACACAACAATCAACAGAGTGAAAAGACATGCTGTAGACTGGGAAAAAGTACTTACAAGCTAGATATCTGTTAAAGGGTTAATGTCCAAAATATATAAGAAACTCATTCAGTTCTCTGAGATCTGCTCTTACTGAAGTGGATCAATGATGAAAATAGCCAAATCTGAGCATCAGAAGACCTTTTAGTCTACCTGATACATGATCTCTGTAGTTCTGAGAAGCTAAAGAATTTAAAATAAAGTGTGTGTGTGTTTGTGTGTGAGTAAAGGTGACAGTAGATTACTGAGAACTTTATTGATGGGTGAGTGTGTGTGTGTGTGTGTGTGTGTGTGTGTATGAAAGGCTGATGAGCTCTGAGCAATGATGAAAAGGTTTTACTACTATGGACCTTTATAACTGTGAAGGTTTCTACACTTGATCTGAGCTCAGAATTAAAAAAAAAAAAGAAACATTCAATAGCAAAAACAAAACATTTTTTTCTAATTGGCAAAGAAACCGAATAGCTATTTCTCATTATATCAACAGAAGAGGCCAGCATATCATAAGGCAATATGATGAGTCAGATACTACCAGTCATACAGAACTTTAGGGATTTTCATTTCACTTTATTTTGGGGGAAGACGCTACGTTTTAAAATCTTAAAGTCTTAAAAGTCCCTGGTTTAACAAGTAAAACTTTAACACAGAAAAGGGACTCAGCAGAAAAATCAGCAGCACAGATTTAAATCACCTTGGACTAAATCACAGCCACATCCCAGCGCACCAAGAGGCATGCAGATGACAGAAAACTCAATCCTCACTCCCTCAAATAAGAAATTAAATCAAACCCATATTATTAGCACTTTGGTCAATGGATATGACAGATTAAATTCTTCCTACACCCACAAGTCCCTCAGACATTGATTCTTAAAAGGGCTGAGCAATAAATTCAAAGGCATCAAAGGCTAGCTTTTCTGTTTTTTTCTGCATTTCTTTCTTTTTTTAATGTTATGGAAGTATAGTTGGTTATACTTCAACTGTGATTTTTTTTATGTTTTCTAATTATGGAGGAAAATCTTAAAATATTGCTATTTGAGTAAAATACATTATAATTTCTTTTCTTTAAAGCTAATTAAAACAAACTGACTAAATCAATTATATCCCAATAAATCTTTGCAGCCAAAGGAAATAATTCTAGTCCATATAGTTAGAATTTAGTCCTACTAAATCTAATAGAATATACTAAAAGTATTTAATGTAATTATGTTTGAGTAGTAAGATTATAAATGATTTTGATTTATTTTTCTATGTTTTTTTATCTTCCAGGTTTTCTTCACATTCTCTTTCCTGATTCCTTTTAGATTTGGGAAGAAATCAGTTTAATCTCAAGACTTAAGAATTCTTTTGCAGATATTCTTATAACTTGTTATTTTGTTTTATTTAGGGGAAAATGGCTTTACTGGCCTCCAATAGCTGTTTTATTAGATGCAATGAAGCAGGTGATATAGAAGCAAAAAGTAAAACAGCAGGAGAAGAAGAAATGATAAAGGTAATCATGAGTATTTTCTATAGACTAGTACACGTCACATATATGGTATGACTACATCTCTTTAAAATGTTGCAGTCTGTTCCACACTTACCATGTGTAATGCATTAGTGAGGGCCATGGTGGAAGGCACAAAGAAATGAAAAAAAGCCTTTTTTAAAGTGGCCTAATCCTTATAAATAAAGCATAAAAATCCATGTTACATTTTCTCTACTATCAGCATAACTTAAACATGTCTATCAAGTATGTGTATACATTTTGTTTTAAATTCTGTGTCTCATATTTTTTACTTTTTAAATATTTTCAGTTTTCATAATCTTCAGTTTTACAGTCTTACACTATTCTTTCTAACCTCGAAAAATATCACTAATCTTTTAAAACAAGAATGTTAATACCAGTAACTCTTCATCATTTGGAGTTGACTGATGGAGAAAGAAATACCATTCTAGATAGCTCAGGAATTATAAGTTTTAGTATATATGCCATGGTTTTCTCAAAAGCCATTTTCACTGCTAAAAATGTCCAAAAAAAAATTAAATCTAAAACCTAGATTTTCTTTTGTTGTAATTTTTAAAAGTGTTAGTCATAATGTTTTTCAGTTATTCAGTACATAAAACTAAAGCAAGTAGCTTCAGGAACATGCGAGATTGTCTTTAGTGTTCCCCTAAGGTAGTTAACTGTTACCTTTTAACTGTCCAGGGGAGGAACAGCCTCTAACCCTCCTTAAATCCTCAGTGTTTTGATCAGTCCCTGCAGGAAGTCACACAGCTAAAGTGGAGACAGAATGTGTACCCAGGCCCAACTGACCCTAGAAGTTACATTCCACAGCACATCGCTTCTCCGAAAACAAGTCACTAGAAAAATGCTGGTGGAGCATTCTCTGGTGGTCCGGTGGTTAAGACTCCAAGCTTCCACTGCAGGGTCACGGGTTCTATCCCTGGTCAGGGAACTAAGATCCCACTCACCTATTTATTTCATTTGTAATTATATTTAATTTTTTGTGTCATGTTTAAATTATTTGGATTACATTATAAAAGTATGATTATTGAAGACAAACAGTGCAACTCTATGAGCAGTACTTTGCACATCTAGTGCAAAGAAAAAAAAAAAAAATTATGCTGTATTTTATCAACAGTTGCAGCTGTTTTTATATGAAGTACCTGTCAGGTTTCCCTAACCTGTTTGGTTAGGCAGGTACCTGGAACCTCTGAGCAGTGATAATCCAGGACTCTGTCCACCCTCCCTTCCACACTGCAGGCTCTGCTTGTCTGTGTCAGCGTCCACCTTCATACGCTGGCCTTATCTACCAGAACACATCCCTTCCTGCCAAGGGTGGTATAGTGTCACAGGCCTGGCCCAGAATTTCCACAGTTCTTTGAGGACTCCTCCAGCCAGAGTGGTTGCGCACATATTAATTGCACATGCCTTATTATTGCTCACAACTTTCGAAGCAATCTTGGAACGTGCTTTAAGCCACAGAGATCACTTTCAAGATGTCGATCCTTTGGGTTGCAGATTGCCAGTTCCTTGGCCCTGAATTCTATCCCCTTCCTGCCCCACTCCATTCTCCAGGCAAGACTACTGGAGTGGGTAGCCATTCCCTTCTCCAGGGGGTCTTCCCCACCCAGGGATCAAACCCCAGGCTCCTGCATTGCAGGCAGAGTCTTTACTGTCTAAGCCACCAGGGAAGCCCTTTGCCCTACTCAATTGATCTTGATTGCTATATCTGTGTCAGTTAATCTATTGCAGGTGATAGTATTTGTCAAAACTTATGAAGGTAAAAGGATTTAAAAGGGATAAATTCCAATTAGGTAAAAACAAATTGTGCAGTAAAACAGCTAACACTATGTTCAGTGTTATAAAGTGAACACTAAATAGCAGGATAATTTGATTCTACTGTATTTACTTATGGAGCCAAAATTAAACTAGTTAAATTATTGCCTAATTGGCATAGTAATACCTGATCTGTAAAATGCTTTTCAAGTAATTTTCTCTTTAGTTTTTCTAATGTAAGGGCTCTAAGGAAACATATAATAGCAATTATTTATGTAAGTTACATATATATATATAAAAACATACCTAGAACTTGTTTTTTCTGAATCTAACTGCCAAGTTGTTTTCTTCTTTTGTATAAGAAATCATCTAGAATATTCTTTTGTAATAAGTAAGGTGGGACAGGGGAAGATAAATGTGTAACCTCTGTGTTCTCATCTCCAATATATAGATCAGATCCTGCGCTGAAAGAGAAACTAAGAAAAAAGATGATATTCCAGAAGAAGACAAAGGAAATGTCAAACAGTGTGAAATCAATTACGTGTAGGTATTTTTTTTTATTTTAGAACAATAGGTTTGGCAATGACATGCTTCTCAAGACACCTAAAATAAAAGACCTGAAAGACAAGAAAAGACAGCACAATGTAGACTCTAGGACGGGGTGCTGAGCTGGATGCCTCTGGTAAGGGTTCAGGTTTCAACAGTCCCCGTCACCTGTAGTGGTTTGTTCTCCCTGCTCAAGGCTTCCCCAGTGGCTCGGTGGTAAAGAATCTGTCTGTCAAGCAGGAGATGCCAGCTCAGTCCCTGGATCGGGAAGATCCCCTGGAAGAGGGCATGGCAACCCACTCCAGTATTCTTGCCTGGAGAATCCCATGGACGGAGGAGCCTGGCAGGCTACCATCCATGGGGTCGCAAAGAGTCAGACACAACTTAGCAACTAAACAACAACAGCCCTGCTCTGTAGAGTTGCTGTCACTGTCAGTACATAAAGCCTGTCAAACATTGCCAGGACACAGGAGACTCCCGCCAACACTCCCAAGTGTTAATTAAGTTTGTAGAGCTACCCAGGCAACTGCCTTCTTGATGGTGGGATAGAAAGGTCATTTTTGTTGTTGAAAAGTTGTAAGTTATTTGAGAAAAACAGTGTTTTTAAGTAAATGAAAAACTTAAATATTTGTAAGCTTGTTAGTAAACATGTATAATCAAAGTTTGAGACATTTTTCAAGAAAGGCATTTTCTTAATAGAAAGAAATTCCAGAGCTTCCAAGACCACAAGCTTAAAATAAGTAAAGAAGACAGTAAAATTCTGAAAAAGGCCCGGAAAGATGGATTCTTGCATGAAACACTTCTGGACAGGTAAGTAAATTTTTATTCATTTCCAGCTGTTTTCAGTAGCCAAAAGAAGTGGTGTATAAATACATGTTCTTTTCTTAATTACTGTAATTTTAAAATTTTTGTCTTTATTTCTAAGTTTTGAATGTGGTGGTACTACCTTAAAAGGGATATTTTAAGTCTGGGAAAAGATCACCAAGAAAAAGTATTTGGAAATAGCCAGGTCCCAAGTGCTTATATATTTTGTTACAAGCAATTCAGGTTTGACTGAAACTACTTCATAAATTCATTTACCATCGACTTTTTTATAACTGTTAAAACCTGGGCTAGAAAGAAGTAGTTTGACTAATTTTAAAATTCAGTGGGTTCAGGTTTCAAAGTAGTACAGGTTTCAAAAATGAGATAAAAATCAGTTTAAAAATTTCTAAGTATAAAATTGAAGCACTTTGTTGAGTTCATACATGTGCAATATATTCAACACAGCAAATTATTAATATTTATTAGTATTCCTATTTAAGAAAGTAGTGGCCTAGATTTCCAACATTAGTAAAATGGTTGGAGAGGCTTAGTTATGAGCTTCAAGTATAAATCAAGTAAGCACCATATCAGAAGAGAATTTGGTAATCTGCCACTTTTCAAGTCTTATGTTGCAAAGTTAGCTTTAAGATATTTCTTTAGATTACTTGGTAACAGTTCTTTATCAGGTGTTTCCTGTTAACCAGTTGATCAAGTGACTACTTGAAGACAGCAAATGATGTAATGATTATTTCCAGCTGAGCATATTAACATACCTATTTTTAGGAAATCAAGAATAGGCAATAAAAGTAATCAGGATATGGACTTAAACAGAATAAGGTCTGTGTCTTGTAACCCTTATCACTTATGATAATACAACATTCCCACCTTATTAAATAGAAGTTTAGGGCATGCTTAAATTCAGAGGCTATTAAAATTGCTGTTCTGGATCTTAAAAGCCTTTAGGCAACATGAGTTAAAGATTAGGAAAAGTTTTTTTCGTAAGAATAAAATCCCATGTATTATGAAACATATAATTGAGAAGTAAACATTTTAATTAAAATATTTTAATATAAGCAGTGTGGTAAGATAATAACTAAAATTGAAGACACAATTGCTGAACACACGTTTATGATTTTAGTAGCAGGTGACTATTACATGACATGTTTTTACATAGATTAATTTTTTTATTATTTGCTTTTTGTTTAAACAGGAGAGCCAAATTGAAAGCTGATAGATACTGCAAATGACCAAGATTTTTATTTCTGTCTTCTCCTTTTGTTTTTTTCTGAATAATAAAATCAGTGTTTTTACAGAATTATTGGGCTGTTTTGTAATTATAGCTGAAGCAGTAGCTAGATTTAACTAAGATTAATCAAGTTTAATTGAGCTTCTCCATGGAGGTACTTTAGTTAACTGCAGTGTTTCACATGGAAATGAAACTTTGAAAGTGGCACAAAATTTTTTTTTTCTTTTCTGGATTTCTTGTCAAAAGGATAAAGTTCTACTCTATGAAACTAATGTTTCCTGTGCAGTTTGTGGAAGCTGTCTTACTGCTTTACAGTCTTACTTTCCATTTCTTAATACATAGGTGTCTGATCAGTACCTTTAAAAGGAAGTTAGAAACTCCAAGTACATCAGCAGGACTTTGATTCTACCTCTGAAACTGCCCAGATCATACACAAGCCAAGCAAATATCAGGATGAGGGTGCTGGACAGAGAGAAAGAAATTGTATTAAGCAGTGGGGTGAAAACAGGAAACATCACAAAAGAGCAAGTAGGTTCAGAACAGAGGCTAAGAGTAAAATTGGGGAAATCCCCTACTTAGGATCATCTAGCCATAACAGATATGTATATAATGCTTTCATCCTCACTTGTGGGATGGAAAGGGAGCTATTAAAGAGGTTCAGACACTAAGCATTGCTGAGGTCTGCTTTGCCCAGGCAGTTTTATGCCCAGCCTTTCTCCTTCTGGGCTGAAAGAAACGCTGGGCTGGATGAAGCACAAGCTGGAATCAAGACTGCTGGGAGAAATATCTATAATCTCAGAAATGCAGATGACACCACCCTTATGGCAGAAAGTGAAGAAGAAGTAAAGAGCCTCTTGATGAAAATGAAAGAGGAGAGTGAAAAAGTTGGCTTAAAGCTCAACATTCAGCAAACTAAGATCATGGCATCTGGTCCCATCACTTCATGGCAAATAGGGAACAGTGGAAACAGTGACAGACTTTTTTGGGCTCCAAAATCACTGCAGATGGTGACTGCAGCCATGAAATTAAAAGACACTTACTCCTTGGAAGAAAAGCTATGACCAACCTAGATAGCATATTTAAAAGCAGAGACATTATTTTGCCAACAAAGGTTCATCTGGTCAAGGCTATGGTTTTTCCAGTGGTCATGTATGGATGTGAGAGTTGGACTATAAAGAAAGCTGAGCGCCAAAGAATTGATGCTTTTGAACTGTGGTGTTAGAGAAGACTTGAGAGTCCCTTGGACTGCAAGGAGATCCAACCAGTCCATCCTAAAGGAGATCAGTCCTGGGTGTTCATTGGAAGGACTGATGTTGAAGCTGAAACTCCAATACTTTGGCCACCTGATATGAAGAACTGACCCATTTGAAAAGACCCTGATGCTGGGAAAGATTGAAGGCAGGAGGAGAAGGGGACGACAGAGGATGAGATGGTTGGATGGCATCACCAACTCAATGGACATGAGTTTGAGTAAACTCCGTGAGTTGGTGATGGAGAGGGAGGCCTGGCGTGCTGCAGTTGATAGGGTGGCAAAGAGTCGGACACAACTGAGCGACTGAACTGAACTGTCTCCTGAGTTCCTGAACACAGTGCTCAGGATGTCATCTAACCCTGTGAGTGTTCCTGAATCCAAGTTGTGTACCAAGTACCTGGACTTCACTGGATATTCCACTTCAGTAGAGCTAAGACTGGCTGATGCATTTTTATGTTTTTACAATTCCATGTTGATTCCAGCACACAGCCATGACCAAAACCTGGTGTGACACCCTGTCTAGTTCTCAGCCTCTATATTCCATCTGTCACCAACTCTAGACTCCCATGGCCCCTCTACAAAAAATTTGCTAAGCCACCAACACTACAAGCCTTATAGAGGAACTCTTGTAGCTCTCACTTAACATGGCATCCCAGTTCCAATAGCTGGACATTCTCCAGTGTCTCTTTCTCCTCCTTCTGATCCCCAAAGGCAGTGGTTCTCAAGCAGGGCCAATTTTGCCCATGGGACATTTTGGAGTGTCTGGAGACATTTTTGGTTGTTAAAACCGGAGAGGAAGAGGTAATCTGAGATCTAGAGGATTAGAAACTAGGGATACTTGCTAAACATCCTACAATGCATAGGACAGCACCGCCCCCCTCCCCTGGATAATTCAACAAAGAATTATCCAATCAGATTGCCAGTGGTGCCAAGATTGTGAAACCTGCCCTAGGACTTAGTCTATTCCTTGCTTTTGTCAGCTCCCCAACCCCTAAAAATAAATTTATATACATAAGAATTGTCTAGGATACCTGTAGATTTCCAAGACCCATCCTTAGAGATGCAGGCTTAACAAATTTAAGATTAGTCCCCCAATTTTTAACAAGCACTCCAGGTAATTCTGAAGCAGGCCTCTGAGCCACACCTGGAGAAACACTACCCTCAAGAGACTGAGATTCCCTGGTGGTTCAGCTGGTAAAGAATCAACCTGCAATGCAGGAGACCTAGGTTCAATCCTGGATTGGGAAGATGCCCTGGAGGAGGGCATGGCAACCCACTCCAGTGTTCTCTGTCCATAGGAGAATCCCCATGGACAGAGGAGCCTATCGGGCTTCAGTCCGTGGTGTCACAAAGAGTTGGACATGACTGAGCAACTAAGCACACGAGCTGCTGCTGCTGCTGCTGCTGCTAAGTCGCTTCAGTCGTGCCCAACTCTGTGACCCCATAGACGGCAGCCCACCAGGCTCCCCCGTCCCTGGGATTCTCCAGGCAAGAACACTGGAGTGGGTTGCTATTTTCTTCTCCAATGCATGAAAGTGAAAAGTGAAAGTGAAGTTGCTCAGTCGTGTCCGACTCTTAGTGACCCCGTGGACTGCAGCCTACCAGACTCCTCCGCCCATGGGATTTTCTAGGCAAGAGTACTGGAGTGGGGTGCCATTGCCTTCTCCGAGCACACAAGAGACTTAAGTCTTATTTCCAACACCAGTTTGGCACTAGGGACCTGCTGCCAGCTGACTGATTTCCCTGAAACAAACATTCTGTTAACCTGAATTTCTGAATGTAATACATTCCTGGACTTCTTGTCACCATGCTCATCTTCATGTTAACCCAGTTTCTGCCCCTGTTCAAGAGAGCAGGAGTTAATTTCAGGTCTTGGCAACCAGGAGGATACAGACAGGCACTTCCTGCCTTCATGGAGTTTATATACTAGTGAAGGAGGATAACAAGTAAGTAAAAAATCGCAGGTAACAGGTGAGTGTTCCTTCCCTGTTTCGAGCATTGCATTTTATACAACCCCCATGATAGCACTGAAGTCAGCCTAGGAGAGTGGCAGAGATCAAGAATGAAAGTGCAGAGAGCCATGTGGTCCACATTTTTCATCTTGTACATGAGCATATCTTGAGAAATTTTGTTCAAAGCACTGTCAAAATCAAGATACGTTCTGGGCTTCCCTGGTAGCTCAGTGGTAAAGAATCCACCTGCCAATGCAGGAGACACAGGTTAAATCTCTGACCTGGGAAGATCCCACATGCGGCAGAGCAACTAAGCCCCTATACTACAACTGTTGAGCCTGTGCTGTAGAGCTTGGGAGCTGCAACGACTGAATCCACATGCCTGAGAGCCTGTGCTCTGCGACAAGAGAAGCCACCGCAATGAGAAGCCAGTGTTCGGCAACTAGAATAGCCCCTGCTTGCTGCAGCTAGAGGGAAGTCCACGCAGGAACGAAGACCCAAAACAAATAAAATTTTTTTAAAGATGTGTTCTGATCAAACATTCCCCTGACTTACTAGTCTAGTAAATTTATGAAAAGATAGGTTATATACAGTAAAAGTACAAATAAAGAAAAAGCTCCCCACACCCTATTTTGACTGCTCACACATTTTCAGATTAGATCATCTTGAAGATTTTTATATCTTCATGTTCACAGACTCTCACTCTTTTATCATCTTCAAACTGCTGTTAAACCCATCACTTTTTTTTTGATGGGTTTTTGTTAAACCCATCAGACACTATTCTTCACTTGAATCCATTTGATCCTCCTGTGGCTTTTGCTTTGTTGTTAAAATTTCTGTTTCTCTGCTGAAATTTCCTATACATTCATTAAAAGTCTTTTTTGGTGTTTTTGTTTTTAGGCAGTTATAATGGCTCCCTTAAAAATCCTTGTCTACTAATTCTAACATCTGGGTCAGTCATCACTGCTTGCCTTTCCTTTTTAGTATGTTCTTCATATGTCTGATTTAATTAGACTGTATCCTGGATGTTGTGAATAATATAGTATAGAAACTGGATTCTGTTTTGTCCCTCTAAGAATTTTTGTTGATATTATTTAGTAGTTGTTTGTTGATATTGTTTAATTTGGTTGATCTCAAGCTCCAAATTCTGTCTCCCCACAGTGAGCCACAACTGAAATCTCCCTTCCATTCTTTTAGTTTTAGCTGGGCTGCGTGAAGTCTGCCCCAAGGATGTGGAGTTCTGAGATTAGTGAGAGATTCGAGCTGTGTGGCTACCCTCTGTAACTTTCTCCTTTTTTTCAGGATTTCATCCACCTCATTTCTACACTATTTAGTTGCTCTGAACTCTGTCCTCAGATTCCTCAAGTAAGATTTAAGTTTTAGTAACAGTAAGGTTTCTGTATGAGTATTAATGACCCTTAGTGGCACTGCCTAGGGCTTGCCCTAAGTTGAAAAAAATGTTAAGAATGCGATTTCCTTTTTACCAGAATTCAGTTCAGTTCAGTTCAGTTGCTCAGTCGTGTCCGACTCTTTGCGACCCCATGAATCACAGCACACTAGGCCTCCGTGTACATCACCAACTCCCGGAGTTTACTCAAACTCATGTCCATCAAGTCAGTGATGCCATCCAGTCCCCTCCGTTGTCCCCTTCTCCTCCTGCTCCCAATCCCTCCCAGCATCAGGGTCTTTTCCAATGAGTCAACTCTTCGCGTGAGGTGGTCAAAGTATTGGAGTTTCAGCTTCAGCATCAGTCATTCCTACTAGAATTAACTCCCCTCAAGTTTCTACATACTTTTGGTCACTCTCCATTACCTTTAGATAATTTTTACTATTTTTTCCAAAGTTTAATTTCTGTCATATGAGAGGGTTAGTCTAGTCAAGCTGCTCCACCATGACTTACTCAAACTCTTACTCCCTGCCCACTCTTCCCCAAATTAAGGACCTGCCTGGACTTTCCTAGATACAGATAAAAAAGTCAACATCTTACAGAAAGAATAGTTAAAATAAAATATTCAAATATTAAAATAGGACTGAAGTCCTAAAATGGACTCAGCGTACCAGATGGCCCAATATCCACCCAAATGCTGTGGAGTTCCTGGGTCAACTCTAGTGTAGACACTAATCAATCCATAGCTTCAACTCTTTTTTGCAGGAATTATATTTACTCAATTGCTCCAAACTCTTACGATGCAGAAGAATTATTAAAATATGCTAGCTTAACATCATATTTTATTAACTAAATTATTATGGCATGATAGCTTTCGTAACAGGTGAAAAACATCAAAATGACTTTTCAAGATATTGTTCTTCTGTGGTATTATTATTATCAACATTAGCCTAAGGGATTTAATGCAGGTAACCTCTGTGGTAATTTTTTCAGACTCACTCATCTTGAAATCCATTTCATTTAATTAAAAGATTAGTAACAATGAGAAAAAGAGTAATTTCATGCCTTTACTTTCTCTTTTTCCTCATCCACCTATTAGTTTATAGTGAGTTTATGTGGGTGTTGTTTTGGTTTTTATTTTGTTTTGACTTTATTTTTTTACTTCAACAAGAGACATTTATTTATCACAGTTCCAGAGACTGGTAAGTCCAAGAACAAGGTGCTGGCTGATTCAGTTCCTGGTGAGAGTCTCTTCATGGTTTGCTGGACACCTTCTTACTGTGTCCTCACACCAGAGAGAGAGGTGGAGAAAATCTTTGAATAATTTTAGATTTACAGAAAAGTTCCAAAAATAGTACAGATTTCCTTTATACTCTTCACTACAGATCACCTAATATTAACATCTTATACAGGTGTTTTTTATGCATATTTCATTAAGGGAAATGGTGTTAAGGCAGGTTTTATTTTATGACATTTCCTATGTATTAATACTTCACCCCTAGGAAAATCTCTGGTGCTATTTGATCTATTTCTGTTTAATATTTTGCCACTGGGCTACTTCTCTCAATCCATTACTGAGGCTTATTTTCCATGATGGAGAAACAATAAGCATTCTTTTCATTTGGCCTTGTGTTTCAGCCCTGCCTTTGTATTGCATTAAAAAAAAAAAAAAAAAAAAAAACCCTAGATTTTTCTTTTCAGATTGTACAGCGAGGACCTGCAAATTAAAATCTGTAGGTGTTCTCTCAGTGTTCTGCAAACCTGATAAGGTTTTGCAATCCTGTTCTGAGTGCTGCTAGCAGAGAAAAAAGGAGTGTTGCACTACTAATTAGTGTTTATTTTTCCATCATGCTATTTCTTAATCCTGGTCCTCAGATACTAAGTGGAATTTTAAGAGAGAGAATACAGAAAATAAAGCACGTCTCTTTACTCCTTTAGAAAGGTGGAAACTTAAAGAAAAGTAGACTCCAAGGTAAGGAATCAAGTCATGGTTTCTAATCTTAGTTCCCTAACTAACTTTACCACCTGGAAATTTAAGTTGTACATGTCATGCTCAGTCGCTTCAGTCGTGTCTGACTCTTTATGACCCCATGGACTGTAGCCCACCAGGCTCCTCTGTCCATGGGATTTCCCAGACAAGAATACTGGAGAAAGCTGCCATTTCCTAGTATAGGTCACCTTTAAAGCAGAGCAGCAGGAATTATGCATGTGTATCACTTTTCTTATTTGGGAAATAATTTATTCCCCAATTCCTACAGAAAGCTTCTTGTATGCCCCCTTGTTTTTCATTTTTAGTCCAAAACTGATCTCTGGGAGACCTTCTCTATGTCCATCACAGACTCTTCAACCTCTCCCACCTGCCAACCTATGATTACCAACTTTTCTTTTTCCATGTTCCTTTTACTGCCTTTTTCATTCCTCACTGGTATGCTCTTTCCATAATACAGAAAAATGGACAAAGACTTAAGCATTTAGCAGAGGTATAAACAAAAATTTCTAATAGACAAATTTCCTCTTGACTCTCCCATGAAAATACCCCTCCTGACTCTTCTCAAGCTGAATTCAGCTTGCATGCCTGTGCACCCAGAGTCAGAGAATCCTGCACCACAGCCCAAGTACCAGGTTTGAAGCTTCTCATTATCCCCACCCATCAGCTCAGGCCTTGAAGCACATACCATCCACACCCATTACCTCTGCAGTACCACACTGCTCTTCATCAGCATACTCAACCCTCCAGGAACTTGGCTCTCAGTCTTTCTCTTCACGGAGCCTCCCATCCTCAGTTTCATCAACTTCAGCACTGACAGTAACCTGACCCTTCAATGAACTGTCTTAAAGCAGTTAAAGCTTAGCTTAACTAAGTTAAAGCTACCTTAAAGCTAAGCTGATCTTTCGCTCCACCTTAAATTAACTACGGGCCAGCGAGGTTAAGCATTGTGCTTCCGCTACCTTCTTCCTAGATTGGAAATCCTTATCTCTAACATCGAATGACTCTTCAGGAGCATTACCACTCATTCTTTTAACAAGAACACCTCTCATTTTTAAACATTTTGAAATATACCTTCTCAGTTCCAAGCCCTATTATTAGATTTAAGTAGTGTTTTATTTCTTGTGTGTGCGTGCATGTGTGCTCAGTCATGTCCAACTCTTTGCAACCCCATTGACTGTGTAGCCTGCCAGGTTCTCCTGTCTATGGAATTTTCCAGGCAAGAATACTGAGTAGGTTGCCATTTCCTCCTCCAGGGAACATTCCCTACCCAGGGATTGAATCCATGTCTCTTTATATGTTTTAATCACTTTGACTGAATAGATGCATATCCTACAATTCACAGATACCAGTCCTTCAGATTTGAGATACAGGTGCGATATTAACATCCAGGAATAGATCCCATCTTTTCCTACGTGATCCTGATAAAATGAAGTATAGAACTGTGCATCTTGTACCTTTAATAGAACAATGAGACGATCCCTAAAATTTTATTTTAGAGTCTGGAGAACAGAAAGAAAGCTTATTTCAAAGATATTCTGAGATAAAAGCCCAATACCCAAGGTGTATCTCCCCAGGTCCTTGATCCAGTCTTGCTTCAAGAATTCACACTTCTTCCAATGCCCATCACAAACTGCAGACTTTCTACAAGAAGCCTGGAAGCCACGAATACCACAGAGAGAAAGAGTGAAAGCAGTGTGGTTGAGGGAACAGGAGAAAAGGACAGGCTTGTAGAACTCCAGTTAGAATTTGAAGTGTGCTCCCCACAAAGTTTCGTTACTTAGAGAAGTTAGGATCCTGAGTTCCGTAAATAATCAGTCACTTAATCATCATACATTTATTATACACCATCATTATGTCAGGCATTGCACCAGATATTACAGATGCAATAATTACAACACAGACATGACCCCTGTCTTGAGAGGATTTACAGATTAAGGAAGGCAGACTTCAAACAAATAATATATAACTGAACAATTATATGTACAAACAACTGACAAGGAGAAGTACAGGATAGCTGAGAACCGAATAACAGGGACCAAACTTGGTTTAGACAGTTGTAAGTCAGGGAAGGCTTCTCTAAGGAGGGCATAATTAAGCTGAACTCTCAGGAGTTACATATGTAAGGACAAGCATGAGAAAGAGCATTCCATGTATAGGAAGCCAGTGAGTAGGAACACTGAGGCAGAAAAAAGTGTGGCATTTTGGAGGAACTGCTTTAAAGGGAATGATTGAGGGGGTATGATAAGCAATAATGCCTTCCAGAGAAAAATCAGAAGCAATCTGGTTTCTAAGCAGAGCCTTCTGAGCGATGGTTGAGAATTCTGGACTTGACTGTAGGAATAATGGGAAATCACTGAAAAGATACTAAGCAGGGAAGCGAGAGCATAGGTAAAGAAAAAAAGAAATCTGAAGACCAGGTTCTGGGGCACCCCACAGATAGAGGTCAGTTGAGAAATAGAAACCAACAGAGGATATTGAATACACTTGTTCCGTGAGAAATAGAAGAATCAAAAAAGAGTGGTATTTCAGAAATAAAATGAAGTGCTCCAATGTTGAAGACATGACAATGGAATTGGGCATTTGAGGTTAAAAAAGAAGAGAGAAGAGGTCATTGCAAGAGAAGAGGTCAAAAAACCATGAAAAACCAGAATATTGGAAAAATTGTTTTTGTAGACATTGCAATCAGTAAGAATACTGACAGGAATCATGTTTAAAAGAGTGATAGTGAGCTAGATGTGGAAAATCTTCAAAGGGTGAGGAAAAGCAGGAGCCATCAGGGTCTACAGATGATCTTGAGTGATGGCCCCAGCTTCCAAGCCAAGTCAAATAATTGTGAATGTTTGGGGTGTCAGTAATACGAGGTTGACCATATAAAAGTGTTGACAATCAACTACTCATTAACCTACAAACATTGCAGGCAGATTCTTTACCAACTGAGCCACCAGGGAAGCCCATATAAAACTGCCAATTCTGCAATTTCATATGATGCAATCCAATATAACTGAATATACATAATATACATGGTAGAATATATACATGAATTGTGGTTGACCTCATAAGATGGTAGCTATTTATGTTAGTAGTATTGTCTTTTTCAGTTGTAAACTACCTTTGATTAGGAATTCCTATTTTACTGCATGTGTATCTTTTGCTTTTAATTGGAGGATAATTCCTTTACAATGTTGTGTTGGTTTCTGCCATAGAACAACGTGAATCAGCCATAAATATACACATATCGCCTTCCCTCTTGAGCCTCTCTCCCACCCCCAGTCCCCATCCCATTCCTCTAGGTCATCACAGAGCACTGGGCTGAGCTTCCTGCGTTATACAGCAACTTCCCACTAGGTATCTATTTTACACATGGTAATATATATATTTCGATGCTACTCTCTCAAGTCATCCCACCCTCTCCTTCCCCCCACTTCTGTCCACAAGTCCATTCTCTATATCTATGCCTCTATTTCTGCCCTGCATGCATGTGTATCTTTAACGACTCATACTGATCTGCTCGGTACTTTTAGTAGGTCATTTAGTACTTCTTATACATATGTTACTATAATTGCTACTGCTGACTTATGTTGTCATTTCAGGGTGAGAATCATTCTCCTCACCTTTCCTGGTTGGGAAATGATTGAGAAATGCACACAGGCATCAGGTGAGAATCAACATCAGCTTTACTACTGATAAGCTGGAAAAGAGAAGACAGCTGGGACCTGAGGCCAAGATGGGGCACCAACTCCTTCTCCTCTGGAATGAATTTATGCACTCAGTCATTTGACAAATGCAAACTGCTTCCCAGGGGCACAATTTCTAACATGACAGGGAGTAAACCAAGGGCAGGGTAGTCTAGGTTGGGGGGCAGAAGATCCAAGTATGTACAAAAGCCTCCATTGTTAAATTACTTTCTCTCAGTGTCTCCCAGAGCCACCCTTTCATGATGCTTTCTTCAGAGTCTTCACAGCCATTGTGTCAACACTATACTTTTAAAAATTTGTTGGATAGGTGGCAATTTTGGAAGACAAAGTCAAAGGCAGCAACTACTTTTCCTTCTGCTCTTGTCAGCAGGGCTGACCACTATGGGCAGACAGATCTGAATGAGAGAGCTAGAGAGGCCAGGCCACACACATACAGTGACCCATCTGGCTATCTACCAGTTAGGTAAGTTACCCTTCCCCTAGGGAAACATGCTAAAGGGATGGGGGAGAAAGGTGAAAATTTTCTCTTCCAAAATATCTAATGGTTTTGTAAGGCCTACAGCTTATTCAATTTGGATGGTCCTCTTTAAGGAAACATGTCCAAAATTACAAGTGTAAAATTAGGTAGAAAGTTTGGAAGATGCCTGAGCAAGTGGAGACCTTGAAACCTGTGTTATAGCTTGTAAATATATAGCTTCATAAATTCTCCTCTGCTCTTGAGAAGGTAAACAGACCTATTTCTATGTGTACAGCAGTTAAGATGCTATCAGGTACAACAATTCAACTTGCAAGCAAACCAACCTGAACTGGCTTAAATGATAAACAAGAGTAGTGGCTCACAGTAACAAAGAGTCCAGTTGCCCGACAGGCTCTGTGGTTGGTTGATCTAGTCGCTAAACGATGTCATAATGACCCAGTTTCTTTCCATCTCTCCTCTGCTGTCCACAGTATCTATTCATCCGTAAATGGCTCATTTCAAGCTTAGAGCATAAATGCCAGTAACAGTGGAGACTAACAGCTTACTCTTTCCTGTTAGAAGAAAAAAGACAATTGCTTCAATCATAGAGCAAAAGCCCTGAGATTCAAACCATGGCCTATTGAATTCAGGAGTCTGAGTGACTCAGACCAAAACCAAGCATGGTGGCAAGAGGACTCTGATAACCTTAAAATATCAGGCCAACAAGGGCCTACCTCGAGATGGGCCTAAGGATGAGGCTATGGCTCATCCAAGCCACACGGCTGCTGCAAAATGGAGGAGTGGAACTGAGGTTGGTGAAACAGCCACTATATTCAACCAGAGGGTGGAGCACTGAATAAGCAAAATCTACTGTTGTTTTACAAGACAGTCACTGGGTTTAACTTTTGCCTTCCATCTTCATTTTTCCTCTCCGATAAGACTGAATTCCTCTCCCATAAGATAGGGCAGGGATCATTTTTTTTTTTTTGCTAGTCAGCCAGCATGTAGAGTAAGTGCTTAGTGTTTATTGAGAGAATAAATGAATTTACCACAAACTTATGAGAAACAACTGGTTGGAAGCATTGAACAGGAAATTAGAATGGTTTACTTTGGCCACCTGATGGGAAGAACTGACTCATTTGAAAAAACCCTGATGCTGGGAAAGAGTGAAGACAGGAGGAGAAGGGGATGACAGAGGATGAGATGGTTGGATGGCATCACTGACTCGACGGACATGAGTTTGAGTAAACTCCAGGAGTTGGTGATGGACAGGCAGGCCTGGCGTGCTGCAGTCCATGGGGTCGAAGAGTCGGACATAACTGAGCCACTGAACTGAACTGATATAAAAAGGAACTATGCAGGAATATGAAATCAGAACAACAAAAGATGTATTTAGCAATTATTGATTTGAACTGAATTGACAATTTTCACATCAGAAGGGCTTTCCCGGTGTACGAATCTGCCTTCCAGTGCAAGGGATGCGGGTTGGATCCCTGATCTGGGAGCAAAGATCCTGCATGCCTTGGGGCAACTACACCCATGAGCCACAAATACTGAGCCAGTGGGGTCCGGAGCATGCAAGTTGCAACTAGAAGATCCCACGTGCCACATCTAAGATGCAACACAGCCAAATAAATAACTAACAATGATAATAATAATTCTCAGGTCAGAACCATATGTCTTATCAAAGAAAGAAGAAAGAGACAGAAGGACTTTTTTATAAAGTGACTCTTCAGACTTGCACATGCCTGTGGTGTCAGGGGTTCAACAAGACATCAAAAACATTTCACAAAGAAACAGAAAGGTAACTGCAAAGTGAGGGATAATTAAGATAACTATTTGACTTTGACATCATATGTGGGGACAATTAGATTAAATGGGAGTACTTATAGTTTTGTAACAGAATAAAATATCATTATACCTTGAGTCAAAGGTAACAATTTGACATGTTTTTCTATATAAAAGCAAAACATATAAAGCAAGTAATCTTATTTAGTGTGATAAAGAAAACTGCTGGAGGGAAGGAACCATTTAACAGTTTTGCAAGACTTCTTATTTCCATCTGTTTTATCTTTCTTTAGATTTCTTCCTGAAAATATGGGCAAAAATCAAAGCTTTGAAACTCAGATTACATTTTAGATATACTGTGTTTTTTTAAATTAATTAAGCAACTCATTGGTAAATACTTCTGGTAAAATGTTTTTGTTTTTTTTTGTAATGGATTGTTATTTCCATATTTCTTGCTTTTTTAGTGCAAACCTCTGAATATTCAGCTTTATTACATCAAGTCATACCTGTTCTGGGTAATATGTTATGTGTGATAGATTTTATTCAGGATTGGGCGGTTAAGCTGCAATGATTTTAAATCAAGTCTCCACCTCAGGAACCCAGTAATGTTAGGTAGGAGATTAGAAAAAGTCCACAGCTTGCCAAGAACTTCAGCTATTCTGATAAACAATTTGATTAATGATGCCGACTCTTCATACTAAACAGGTTATCCAAGTCTTATTCTTGATGCTTGCTGTGTAGATAATACTTGAACCACCCTTTCCAACATAATCATTTGTACACTTAAATACCATTTCTATGAATATGTCAGTGTGCCATAAAGCACAGTGAAGTTTCACATGGCTGCACAATTTGCCCTGGTCTTCCTTCTGTACATTTCTAGTACCGAAAAATTGAGTAGGTTAAGAAAAAAGATGTAGGTATAATAAAAAAAAAAATGCATAAAACGGTGTAATTTTAAGGAACTTGATTTAAATTTTGTCTGAAAACAGAATCCAAGGTATATAATAGAGTATTGAAAGTTAAATGCAAAGTTATATGAAAATCATGTCTAAGAATATTATGCCAATTGACAAATCTTCTGCGTAAAGATTCTGATTTTGCCAGACTGTCTAATGGGCAATTAACATCCTCTTGTAGGGAAAAAAGAAATGTGTTTGGTGATGTGGTTTTTTTTTTTTTTTTGGTGATGTGTTTTTTAAATAGTTATTTATTTGGCTGCATTGGGTCTTGTGAGATCTTGTGAGATCGCATCATGTGAGATCTTTCATTGTCACACAGTCTTAGTTGCTTCATGGCATGTGGGATCTTAGTTCCCCATATTGCAGGGCAGATTCTTAACTACTGGACCACCAGGGAAGTCCCTGGTAACATGTTTAAAGTGCTCTCAGATAAATGATCTTGAAGGATGTGGAGAAAAGGAAACCCTTGTACACTGTTTGTGGGGATGTAAATTGTTGAAGCCACTGTGGAAACCAGTATGGCAGTTTCTCCAAAAACTAAAAATAGGGTAGCTCTATTTTTAGGTCACTACTATATGACCTAGTTTTAAAGAGTCTCTTGATGAAAGAGGGGAGTGAAAAAGTTGGTTTAAAAGTCAACATACCGAAAACTAAGATCATGGCACCTGGTCCCATCACTTCATGGCAAATAAGATGGGGAAACAGTGACAGACTTTATTTTCTTAGGCTCCAAAATCACTGCAGATGGTGACTATAGCCATGAAATTAAAAGATGCTTGCTCCTTGGAAAAAAAGCTGCAACCAACCTAGACAGCATATTAAAAAGCAACATTATTTTGTCAGAGACATTATTTTGTCAACAAAGTTTCCTCTAATCAAAGCTATGATTTTTCCAGAAGTCATGTATGGATGTGAGAGCTGGACTATAAAGAAAGCTGAGCAGCGAAGAATTGATGCTTTTGAACTGTGGTGTTGGAGAAGACTCTTGAGAGTCCCTTGGACTGCAAGGAGATCCAACCAGTCCATCCTAAAGGAAATTAGTCCTGAATATTCACTGGAAGGACTGATGCTGAAGCTGAAACTCCAATACTTTGGCCACATGATGGGAAGAACTGACTCATTTGAAAAGACCCTAATGCTGGGAAAGATTGAAGGCAGGAGGAGAAGGGGATGACAGAGGATGAGATGGTTGGATGGCATCACCGACTCAATGGACATGAGTTTGAGTAAACTCTGGGAGTTGGGAATGGACAGGGAGGCCTGGCATGCTGCAGTCCATGGGGTCGCAAAGAGTCAGACACAATTGAGCGACTGAACTGAATTGATTTGACCTAGAAATTTCACTTCTGGGTACATATCCAAAAAACAGTAATGGAAAAGATACATGCACTCCTATCTTTATAGCATCATCATTTATAATGACCAAGGTATGGAAGAAACCTAAGTGTCTATCAAGATGAATGGATAAAGAAGTACTGGTATATAAATATATACAATGGAATACTACTCAGCCATATAAAAGAAGGAAATTTTGCCATTTGTAGTAAAATGGCAAACGGACTTGGAAAGCATAATGCTTAGTGAAATAATACAGAGAAATACAAAATACTGTACGCTATCACTCATACTGTGGAATCTGAAAAATAAAACAAACTAGTTAATAAACAAAAAAGAAGTAGACTCAAAGATATTGAAAACAAACTAGTGGTTACCAGTTGGGGAGAAGTGAAAGGGGGGGGGGGGCAATAATGCAATTATATGAAATCATGTGTGTGTAATTTTCGAAAGTTATAAAGCACCACAGAATTTAAAGAATCTTTTATTTGATAAATTTTTTTTTCAAAAATATGAATGATCAATGCCAGAGCAGTCTGCGCTCGGGGTGAGCATGTTCAGGGTGCCATTTCCTGTTCTTGCCCCTGTGCCACTGCAGCCGGGGCCTTGCCTGCCGCAGCCCAACCATGGCTTCAATTAGGAAGAGCTACAGAAAAATATAGAAGAGCTTAAAGTGCCGCTGGGAAAAGCCACCAGAAAAAGAGTATCTGATCCCCTCACAGCTGAAAAATCCAAGATTGAGACAGAAATCAAAAACAAGATGCAGCAGAAATCACAGAGGAAAGCAAAACTTTTAGAAAACAAAAAGCTAGCTGCTGTGGTTGCTCTTATTAAAACAGCATATACAGTGAAATTCAGTAATTATGGATGGGATCAGTCAGACAAGTGTATGAAAATCTACATTAACTTCACTGCAGTTCATCAAGTGCTCACTGAGAACATGCAGGTACATTTCACAGAGAGGTCATTTGATCTTTTGGTAAAGAATTTAAATGGGAAGAGTTACTCCATGATTATGAACAATCTCTTGAAATCCATCTCTGTGGAAGGCAGTTCAAAAAAGTTCAAGGCAGATACAGTTATCTACATAAACAAAGCAGAAAACACACAGTGGAACTACCTGACTCAGGTTGAAAAAAATGCAAAGAGAAAGATTAGACCTCCTATGACATTGAAACAGATCCTAGCGAGGAATTAATGAACGTTCTAAAGAAAGTTTACAAAGATGGAGATGATACGAAGTGAACCATTAATAAAGCCTGAGTGGAATCAAGAGAGAAGGAAGCCAAAGGAGATACAGAATTCTGAAACCTGAAAGTCTTTTTGGGAACTGTGATATGGAAAATAAAATGTTTCCAATAAGGAAATGCTGGTGAGCGGCACAAATAAACGTGACATGTAACTACTTACACAGCCTTCTTCTAAGTAAAGGCAATGAATTCTCCATTTCCTACTAGAGGATTTATTTAAATAGTGGTTTAGTCGCTAAGTCGTGTCCAACTCTTGCGACCCCATGGACTGTAGGCTGCCAGGCTCTTCTGTCCATGGGATTCTCCAGGTGAGAATACTCGTGTAGGTTGCCATTTCCTTCTCCGGAGGATCTTCCCGACCCAGGAATCGAACCCAGATCTCCTGCAATACAGGCAGATTCTTTACCGACTGAGCTAAGAGGTAAGCCCCTGATTTAAATAAAATATGCTTATTAAACACTTCCTCCAAAGATAGTTTCTTTAGTAACTAGGTCATTTTGTTCAAGAAAAGAGTAATGTATTCTAATGTGAAATGTAAAAAGTCTTGCCTAGTGAAAATGCCACATTATGTGTATTATTATTCAGCTAGGAGGTAGAAAACAAAAGTTACTACTGCTTGCTTTTCAGTTCGACATCAGCTCCCACCAAGAATTAGTAAAAATAAAACCTGAATTTTTGCATAAAATGCAAAAAAAAGATGATTTCAAATCAAATAGCCATTTATATAAAAGATGGGAATCCTCTAATTTTTTTCTCTTTTTTTGTAGGTTTATTCTAAGGTCCAAGATAAATCAACCTATTTACATATTTGCATAGAGCGATGCCCAGGTCTTCACAATAGCTCCTTATGACCTATATAACCTGCCCTACCCCTCCAGACCACTCAGACTTCACCCACTGTTTTAATCCCTCTTCCTTCTGCTCCACCCCCACTGACTTCCTTGCTATAGCCAAACATACCAGGCACATTCTGTTAACCCTTTGCTCCGGCTGCTCCCTCTGTCTGAAATACTCTTCCCTAGTCATCCACAAAACTAACTCCTCACCTCCTTCAAATCTCTGCTCAAATATCACTTTCTCAATAATGCTTTTCCTGTCCCTGTATGCTATGTCACTTCAGTCTTGTCAAACTCTGTGCAACCCTATGGACTGTAGACCACCAGGCTCCTATGTTCAGGGAATTTTCCAGGCAAGAATATTGGATTTGTTTGCCATTTCATACTCCAAGAGAGCTTCCTAACCCAGGGATCAAAGCTGTGCCTCTTAAGGTCTCCTGCACTGGCAGGTGGATTCTTTACCACTAGCGCCACCTGGGAATCCCCTGTCCTGTCCATTCTACTTAAATTGTGACTCATCCTACTCTCAACCCATTCCCTCTCCACCACTCTGCTTTTTCTCTGTAATGTTTATTACCCTATAACATCCTATGTAAGGGCTTCCCAGGTGGCTCAATGGTAAAGAATCCACCTGCCAATGCAGGAGAGCTGGGTTCAATTCCTGGGTCAGGAAGAACCCCTGGAGAAGGAATCGGCAACCCACTCCAGTATTCTTGCCTGGAGAATTCCATGGACAGAGGAGCCAGGTGGGCTATAACCCACAGGGTCACAAAGAGCCAGACATGACTCAGCAACTTAACAAAAACAACATCCTAGGTAATTTCCTTGGGTTTGATGCTTATTGTCCATTTCTCATCTAGAATGTAAGCCTTATGAGGGAGGAGCCTTCTGTCTTTTTTGTTCTCAGCTTATCCTCAGTGTCTGGTGAAATGATTGGCACACTGCAGGTGGACAGTAAATATTGTTTGAATTAATGAACATTTCTATGATCTTCTTGCTCACTTTTGAATCAGGAACTACTTTAATCATGTGATATGTTTCAAAAGTCAAACTTCCCTCATCAGAGAGAGGAATCCTGTCATCTACCACAAAAAAAAGAAAACAAAAAACTGGAATAAATGTTCCCAGATATCAAATTCTCATTTCCCAATCTCCAGCAAAAACACTGATTTTTTTCTAACAAAGTGATACAAATGGGTAAGTTTGAAACCACAATTTCAAACTTACATAAGAAAAAATATATATATGAAGATTTTAGTGACAGTATTCTGATTTTACTGAAGCATTAAAAAAAAAAAAAGCCAGTTGGAAGTCAAAAAGGTTCAATCAGAAAGTGGGACGGAGAGCTCAGGATTTTCTATTGAACTTACATAGTTAAGATGGTATAGAATCTGCCTGCAATAGGGGAGACCTGGGTTCCAACTCTGGGTCGGGAAGATCCCCTGGAGGAGAGCATGGCAATCCACCGCAGCATTCTTGCCTGGAAAATCCCACGGACAGAGGAGCCTCGCAGACTATAGTCCACGGGGTCGCAAAGAGTCGGACACGACTGAGCGACTAACACATTTTATCCGACTAGGGCAACAGTGTCCAAACACCGCACGTATGCCAAGCAAATACACCTGTAAAGCTGTTTTCCAGGTGCAGGCTAAAACAGACTGCCCGCCTACCCTGCTCCCAGGTTCACCTGGGTTTTGCCAACATGCGTCCTCTCACTGCAGCAGGTGAAGGTACACAGGTGCTTCACTCCACGGAAGGAAGGTTCTCGGTCCTACCTGGGCATTCCACCTGTTGTCTCAGTGCGAGTAAACCGAAGCCTAAATTCTGTGGCTTGTCAGTTCAGAGGCGAAAGCCTAAATGGGTAAATTCACAGCCTGGAGCATCCGTGAGAATTAACTATGCCCCGCTCCTGGCCCCTGACAGCCGTCGGGTGACTCCACGGTCAGGACCGATAACCTCACTCACTTCGGGCCCTGCTCTCCTCAGAGGGCAAAGACCGGTCGCTGTCGCGGGCTACGCTGCGTTTTGAGACTCTCGTGCCTTGTGCCCATCTCATGGACATTTGGTACCGAGCGGCCGAGTGCAGACCTCGCCCTGGGCCGTACGGGGACGGTGCGCGGCCGCACCGGCCGGGAAAGGGGAGGTGATCCCCACCCCCACTCTCTGAGGAGGGCGCGGCCCTCTGTGAGGGACTTCGCGGGAAGGAAAGTTCCACAGCCGCACTCGCCGGGGCGGGGCTTGGGGCTGGAGCTCGGGCTGGGCGCAACCACTACCTGCGGTGCAGGGGGTGGGACGAACACCACGGTCCTTACTCGAGCGCTCACCCTCCATCTTGCGGGTTTGTTCTTCCTCTCGGAAGCCTCCCTCGTCCCGCCGCGTCACTGAAAAGCCAGGGCCTCTCCTTGCCGCCCTCACCCCAGAGCCCATCTCCCCCCGCCCACGCCTCGCGTGGTGCGGTCCGGCTGTCGGGTCACGTGGCGGCGGGGGGGCGTGGCCTTCTCGGCGCTCAGGTGGTGCCTCGAGCGGCCTCCTCAGAAGTCCTTTGAAGCGCGTTGGTGGATGGAAGGATGCTAGGCTGGAGTCGTCTAATCTTCATCTTGCTGAGCGGGACCGTCACCTGCTTGGTTGCGCAGCAGGTGCCACCGGTGGGTGAGCTGGAGTCGAGGAGGCGGAGAGGGGCGCGCCGGAGCATGGGGCGGGGGGGCGCGCAGATGCCAGGCAGGCGGAGCTTGATCGACCCCAGGCAGCATCTTTATAGGGATCCGTGTGTCTCTGAGCAGAGGCGTGGGTGCAGAGCGGGCTGGCGAGCCTCACCCCGGGTCGATTCGGTACAAGCTGGAACAAAGAAACTTTGAGGGGAAATCCTCATCTCTGCAGACTGGCGGTTGTGTTTGCACACCCTCACATTTGACTGAGTGTACTTTTCCCACGCGCCTATAGAACTACTGAGGAAGAGTCCCAGTTGATCTGTGTACATAATTAAGTTACGAGCTGTTTGAGCACTTTGGCTTTCTCTGCCTTGTGACGAGGTGCTGAAGGAGAGATAGTAACTAAGGATCTGAAGGACCCTCGGAAAGGACGAGGCATCCCCGTTTAGGGCGATGGGAGTAGTCCAGGCCCACCCGAGTCAAGTGACCACCAGACCTGTGGCTCTTTCCCCCTCAGGGAAGTAGCAGGAACACAGACGTAATATTGCAAGAGCAAATGTGGGACCAGTTTCATTTTTTACAAGGGAGGAAGTAATCGCCGAGTGAGTCAATGACTAGCCAGAGGTCACACATTTGTTTTCGGATGCGTGACATCTCAAGCCTCTGGACACCCAGTCTGGTGCTTTTGCATAATTCTCTTCTCGAAAAACCGTAAGGCTGCATTTTTCTTTGTCGACAGATGGGATAAGTAGGAACTTGGGTGCATGTGACTTAAGACTGTCTAGATAAGGCTGCTCCTGACGGCTTAAGTAGGATATTGATATTGCAAGCAAGGTGTGCATTCACCTCCTTTATTCTTTTATTTCTCTACGGAGAAGTGCTTTAAGAATAAAATCATAGTGAGGTAGTATTCAGCCATTCAAAAGTGACACAAGATAAAGCAAGTAAAAGCAGAAAACAAAATGGTATGCACAGTGATTTCCGTAAGAGAAAAATACACAGTAGGCATGGGTTGGAAGGCTATAAGGAAAAATAAAATTAGTCTGCTTTAAGGACTAGGGAATTAATTTTAAGGGTAGGGAATTAATTTGCTATAAAGTGGTGGGGATTATGAGAATTTTAAAAGAATTTTATAGTTTGATACTGTCAATGCTTTCAGCCAAAGACCCAAGGAAACACGCCTATAGTTGAAAAACCTTGGTTTTATTATTCCACGGTGAATGAGAATGCTCGCCATGAGCAACTCTTGGGCCTCTCAGAAAAAGGGCGTTAGGAGAAACCTGTTTTATAATTTGGACTTCGTGTGTTTCAGGGTCAAGTCTAAGGAATCAGGGGTTTATTCTGGATCAGACGCTTTTAGAGAGTGAGGTGACACTATGATTGAGTGAAAAACGTTATTTGTTAGCAGTAGAAGAGGGTCTTTCATGTTTTGTGAGTTGCAAGGTACCCTTTTTTTTTTTGTCTGAGCTTAGAGTCACGAAGTGGGCTTACTTTGCATCATTTTATCGTGCCTCAGCTTAGCCTTCGCTGAGGTAGGTATTTGAGGTCAATTATGTCTAACAGGAGAACAGAAATGGCCTGGCTTTTGAGTGTCAGATCAGCAAGTGCTAATACTGACAGGTCGAGTTGTGGACCTCAGAACAATTTCAAATGTCAGAGAATGCTTTTTATTTTCTTTTTCAGTACTTAAGCAAAAGTACTTTAAAAGGTATTTTTAGAACAAGAAGATCAATAGCCCCTCCATGAATCTGGGCTTCCCAGGTGGCTCACTAGTAAAGAATTCACCTGCCAATGCAGGAGATGTGGATTTGATCCCTGGGTTGGGAAGATCCCCTGGAGAAGGGAATAGCAACCCACTCCAGTATTCTTACCTAGAAAATCCCACGGACAGAGGAGCCTGGTGGGCTACAGTCGGTGGGGTGTCACAAAGAGTCGGACATGTTTGAGCATGCACACATGCTCCATGAACTTAGTAGTTTTTATTTGAAACAGTGGTTATCAAAGTCTAGTCCAGCCTCTGGTGTCAGTTGGGGAAACTGCTTTCACAAATCTTTAATGAAATGAGAAAAAATAGGCCATAAAATTATTAAATTAGAATGTTAGCTTTTATTCTGATTGCAGATGTTCAATTTTTGTTAAAATGTTCTTTCTTTTATGTGTGTGAATTTTTTTGTTTGTTTTAATATCATCACTTTGGAGAATAAATTGGGGCTCCTTGTGCTGGGCTCCTCTCAGTTTCTTAACTGATCTAGAAAATCTGGGAGCCACTGGCCCGAGAGGATTTGGAGAACTTCACAAAAGTCAGTGACTCATCTTTTGACAGGAATAAGCAGGTTTTCATTTTGAATCACTCTGTGATAAACTGTTGCCTCAGAATTACAAAATATATCTCAGAACTGCTTTTGATAAATATGATAGTGGGAACTACAAGCCAAAACAGAAATCATTGAATTTGGAACATCTATGGATTTTGTTCCATTTTTTTGAGGCTTTTCGGAGTATGGTGTATTCTAAGATCTTCTTGAGTTATTCTTTGATTCTATTAAGAGATAATGGTGGAGGAAAACATAAGCAGAACACTCTGGCATAAATCACAGTGAGATCGTCTATGACCCATAGACGATCATAGAATATGGAATAATTCATAGAATATTGGAAATAAAAACAAAAATAAACAAGTGGAACCTATTTAAACTTAAAAGCTTTTGCACAGCAAAGGAAACCATAAACAAGGTGAAAAGACAACCCTCAGAATGTAGAAAATAGTAGCAAATGAAACAACTGATAAAGGATTAACTTCCAAAATATACAAGCAGCTTATGCATCTCAATAACAAAAAAACAAACAACCCAATCCAAAGGTGGGCAAAAGACCTAAACAGACATTTCTCCAAAGAAGACATACAGATGGCTAATAAACACATGAAAAGATGCTCAGCATCACTAATTAATTAAGGTCCAACTCTCACATCCCTACATGACTACTGGAAAAACCATTATTAGAGAAACGCAAATCAAAATTCACTCATTACTAGAGAAATACAAATCAAAACTACAATGAAATATCACTTCGCAATAGTCAGAATGGCCATCATAAAAAATTCTACAAATGATTAATGCTGGAGAGGATGTGGAGAAAAGGGAACTCTCTTACACTGTTGGTGGGAATGGAAATTGATATAGCCACCATGGAAGACAGTATGGAGATTCCTTTAAAAACCAGAAATAAAACTACCATATGATGCAATGATCCCAGTACCAGGCTCATAGCCTGAGAAGACCATAATTGAAAAAGACACATGTACCCCAGTGTTCATTGCAGCACTATTTACAAAAGGTAGGACATGGAAGCAACCTAGATGTCCTAGATGAATAAATAAAGAAGCTGTAGCACATATATACAATGAAATATTTTTCAGCCATAAAAAGAAACACACTTGAGTTAGTGCTAATGAGGTGGGTTAATCTAGAACCTATTATGCAGAGTGAAGGAAGTCAGGGAAAAACAAATATCATATGTTAGCACATATATAAGGAATCTGGAAAGACAGTACTATGAGCCTATTTGCAGGGCAATAGTGGAGATGATGACATAGAGAACAGACTTACCGACATGGCAGGTGCAGGTAGGAAGGAGAGGGTGGGACGAATGGAGAGAGTAGCCTGGAAACATACACACTAACATATGTAAAATAGCCGGTGGGAATTTGCTATACGACTCAGGGAACTCAAACCTGGAGTCTGTGACAACCTAGAGGAGTGGGATGGGGTGGGAAATGGGAGGGAAGCTCAAGAAGGAGGGGACACATGTATGCCTATGGCTGATCCATGTTGATGTGTGGCAGAAACCAAAAGATTGAAATTATCCTTTAATTAAAAATAAATTTAAAAAAAGGAAGACAGTCACAAAAAGTTAAAAAAAAAAAAAAAAGCAAAGATGATGGTGACAAACTCTCCCATCTATGGGTGTTTATCCAAAGAAAATGAAAACACTTAATTCAAAAAGATACCTGCACTCCTATGTTCATTGAAGCATTATTTACAATGCCAAGATATGGAAACAACCTGAGTGCCCATTAATGGATGAATGGATAAAAATCTCTCTCTCTCCCCTCTCCCTCTCTCTCACACACACACTTGTGTGTGCGTGCACACACACACGGTGGAATACTACTCAGCCATGAAAAGATGAAATCCTGCCATGTGTGATAATGTGTATGAATCTTGAAGTTCTGCTGAATGAAATAAATCAGAGGACAGGTCTCATATGATTAATTCACATATGGGATATAAAAACAAACAAAATAAATGAACAAACCAAACAAAACCAAGCACATAGATGCAGACAACAGAGTAGTGGTTACCAGAGGAGAAAAAGGGCAGAGGGAAGGTGACCTGGATAAAGAGGATCAACCCTCTGGTGATGGATTGAAACTAAAATTTTGGTGATATATGCAGAAGTAGGGGCTTCCCTGGTGGCTCAGTGGTAAAGAATCTGCCTGCCAGTGCCAGAGATGTGGGTTCAATCCCTGGGTCAGGAAGATCCCCTGGAAAAGGAAATGGCAACCCACTCCAGGATTCTTGCCTGAGAAATTGCATGGGCAGAGGAGCCTGATGGGCTATAGTCCATGGGGTCACAAAGAGTCAGACACAACAACAACATTCGGAAGTAGATGTATAATATTATACACTGGTAATTTACATAATTTCATAAACTAATATTATCTCAGTAAAAATTAAAATATATATATATTTAAAAAGAGATAGTGGTGACAGAAATGGTACAAGAAAAGTCTAGAGGGGGAGATGGAGATGACATCATCAGGGCTTCGTAGACCTTACTGAGGATTTTGGAATTTATCCTAAAAAGCACAGGAAGCTGTTGACTGGTTTTAAACAAGATGTGATAAATTTCTCACTTTCGAAAGATCAGTTTGGATTGAAAGGGAGTAAGTAGGGTAGCTGTGAGGAGACTAAGGGAGAAAACTGAGTGACTTGCAGGAGGGTTGTGCCAGTGGAAAAAGGAAGAAGTGGATGGTTCCAGAGAAGATTTCGGAGGTAGAATGAGCAGAAGGAAGGGTCGGATGGGGTGAGGGACAGGCACCTTTCCGGTGCTCAGCTGGGTGAACGGTGGCATCACTACCAGGGAACAGGAGGAGGGAAGAACGAAGATAATTTTCACTCTGGTTACGTCGAATTTCAGAAGACACTGAGCTTTCCAGCAGGCATTTGGGGCTGGAGCTCAGGAGAGGGTATTGGGAGTCGTAGGCATATTATTTGAAACCCACTGAAGCAGGTGAACATTGAGCAGAGAGGAGAGAAGAAAAGAAGAGGCCCAGGGACATGTATATGTCAGGTAGAGAAGAACAGGCGAGGTGAGAGCAGCGGCCAGAACTGAAGAGCAAGTGTTAGGGGAGCTCAGGGAGAGAGCAGGTCAGACCGCCTGTGTTGAAGGCCAGGAAGATGTCTAGTGTCCGTTGTCCTTGGCACTGAGAGGTCGTTGGCCACCTTGGCCAGAATAGTGCTGGGAGCAGATAATAGATTGCAGTAGCCTCTGGAGTAATCAGAAGGAAAGGACTCAGACTGTGCGTGTGTGCTAAGTCACTTCAGTTGGTTCGACTCCGCAACCCTGTGGACTCTAGCCCGCCAGGCTCCTGTCCATGGCATTCTCCAGGCAGGGATACTGGAGCGTGGGTTGCCATGCCCTCCTCCAGGGGATCTTCCTGACCCAGGGATTGAACCCCTTGTCTCATGTCTCCTGTGTTGACAGATGGGTTCTCAGTAATAAATCTAAGCAGATTCCTAAAACTATGTGAAAATTAACCACACTGTCTCCATAGTGAATTGCTGAATCGACTTTGCTTTTATGTGTCAGCTTCTGAAGTGAGTAACAAATATTGTGAATGTTAGGCACTGTATCAGCTCTTAGCATTGATTTTCAGAGTCTCCCCAAATTACATAAACTCTCTCTGGTCCGGCCAGCTTTATTGCCCTGCATTTACCTTTACCCCAGTACTTTAAAGGAAGAGATAGACAGGTACCATCTGTTTGCTTAGTCAACAGATACTACACACCTACTCTGTGCCAGATTGTGATCTGGACACTGGAGGTCTCTGCCCTTATGAAGAGTTTGTTCACATTCTTTTTGTCTTAATATCCACAATTTAATAAGGTACCATCCCATCAAAGGTCAGAAAACAAGTGAAAAATTTTGTATGCTCATTAGAGTTTGTTACATATGCAAGAAACAGGCCTTTTCTTGTTCTTGAATGTGTCTGCGCTGTTGTACATAGAGAACATCTTAAGAGACAATTCTTATTTAGAAAATAGTTGTTGGTGAATTAAAGAATTGAATTGAAATTGCCTTGTTGAAATTGTTCAGCTTCTTTTCCTAAGGTAAGAACTCTGGTGTGCGCTATATAATTTCATTGCCTTTTTCTGATTATGTGAATAAGACAAGCACTTGAGGGCTTTATGAATTCTTTAATACAATCTTAGAGGCACACATTTGGTTGAGGTTCTCACCTGGCAGGACTCATATTTTAGGGAGCTGGACTAGGTGTCATTTCTTTTAGGCATGGGGCAGTTGGGTTACTAATGGAAGAATTTTCAGTTCATATGTTATTTTCCTAAATATACTTATGTAAGTAGCTCTGTAGTTAGTATATATATATTTTTTAAGTGAGTGGGGAGTACATTACGACTGAGTAATTTCAAAGAGTCTCAAGTTCTTATCAAATAACCAGAATAATTAGAAAATTTGCTGACCCAGGAAGTATTTACAAAACATTTTACAGACATTTTCACCACTTTCTTTGGCTTTAGGAAACAAAAATGAGAGAGCGAGCACACAGGTGAGAGAGACTGAGGTTTTAAATTAGTTGTGTTTTTTAACCCTTTGACAAAGTAGCACAGTATACCATGCAGACTACCTAATATCACTCCCTATCATCTAGTTACATTCTTTACCTATCATCTGTTTAAGTTTTTGCCTACCCTAATAAACTTGTCTGTTATTAAAATCTTCTGTAGTTAAATTTGGAGATAGTAAGAATCTGTAAATAACAAATGAGCTCACTGTAATTTTATTTCAAGTCTACACACAGATTTTGAAGCCGTCTTTCTTTATAGAAGTTCCCCTTGACAGTGAGAATGTAACTGTCTTCATTCTACCCCAAATCTAATTTTTTTGTTTAAAATGACTATTGTTAGTGGGTATTATGCTTAGTGAAATAAGTCAGAGAGAGAAAAATACCATAGATTATTGCTTATATGAAGAATCTAAAAAATAAATAAATGAATATAGCGAAACAGAAACAGGCTCACAGATACAGAGAGCAAACTAGTGGTTGCCGGTGGAGAGATAGAAAGAGGTGGGCAAATTGGAGGTAGGAGGTTAAGAGATACAAACTACTGTATGTAAGTTAAATAAGCTACAAGGACATAGTGTACAGTTCAAGGAATAAAGTGAATACTTTATCATTTTAAATGTAATATAATCGATAAAAATTTGAATCATTATGCTGTATACCTGAAACTAATATAATAATGTAAAATCAACTCTATTTCAATTAAAAAAATTAATTAAAAATTTAAAAATGACTTTGGTGACAGCACTTGATGTCCACCTGAAATACCCTGATCTGGTGGCTGTTACCTTTAAAAATTACAGTCACATTTACCCTTTACTCTTAATGGTCAAATTCCATGCAGATTTCATGTCTGTGTATTTCAGTGTTTATTTATCGCTACCAGGGTTATCATGGTACAGTGGCTTATCAGCCTCAGGTTCCTGCATGTGTGATGACTGGGTTACTGTCTTAACCTCTGGGACCGGTTGAACTCTTTCATATTTGACAGAGAGCCATTGTCTTCTCGTTTATTGGCTTTGGAACCCATATCCTGCAGATGTAATTACTAGGAAAAATGAGCCTCCTTACACTTCATTAACTCACTGAGTTGAAAAAGCCCTGAAGGAAATACAGATTGTTCCCTATTAGGAAATAAATTGAGACTTTATTCTTATCTCTGTGGGAAGCTGGGAGAGTAAGCAGGGGAAGCTTGGACTGGGACTGTCACTGGGACTCGGTTAGTCCCTGACCAAGCTGGGCCTTGCATCCAGCACATGACCGTAAAGTTCCTGAAAACTTGGAATGTAGTAAAAGGGCCATAAATTTGATTCCTGTGAATCAGATCACATTTTATACTTATTTAGAAGGTCTGATATTTAGAAGAATCTTATGAGTAAGTTAGGATGAGGTAAGAGTTGCATTTCTGAAGTTAACACCTGCCCTTCTTTTTAAGTGATGTGTTTGGAAAATTTGCAGTTTGAGTTCTTAAGTAGAGTGCTGCTTTTCGGGGTCTTTCTCTTTCTGACTTACTTCACTTAGTATGATTATTTCTAGGTCCATCAGTTTTGCTGCAGATGGAAGTAATTTCATTCCTTTTTCTAGCTGAGTAATATTCCATATCTTATCTTCTTTATCCATTCTCCTGTTAATGGACACTTAGGTTGCTTCCACATCTTGCCTGTTGTAAATGTGCTGCTGTCAACCTTAAGGCACATGTATCTTTTCGAACTAGAATTTCCATCTCAGAAGCAAACACTTCTGTGGGATCTTTTGTTGCTGTGCACAGACTCTAGTTGTGGCTCGCAGGCTCAGCAGTTGTGGCTTGTGGGATCTTTGTTCCCCAACCAGGGATGGAACCCACGTCCCCAGCATTGCAATGTGGATTCTTAACCATTGGACCACCAGGGAAGTCCCAATATCCTTTACATTTTGAAATATCTCAGTGATGTGTCTGACTGAAGGCCCTTGTATTCAGTCATTATTTCAAATAATCAGTAGGCCTTTTCATTTTCGGAACTCATCTCCTTTCAGCTATAGACATTTTTCTTACATTACCTCTTTCATCACTTTCTTCTCTTTATTATCTCTGCTCTGTTTCTGGAAATCCAGTTAATCAATGTTGGACTCCATGCATTGATTCTCTAAATCTCTTTTTTTTCCCCCCTCCTGTGTTTTCTGTATAATTTTTTCTCTCTATTCTGGGAGAAAGTTTCTCACCTTTGTTTTCCTATCCTTTTTATTTCCACAGTTATGATTTTATTGAAGTATAGTTAATGTACAGTATTATTTAAATTACAGGTGTGTAATATTGTGACTTAAAATTTTTAGAAGTTATACTCCATTTATAGTTATTAAAAAATATTATTTGCCTCATATAGTATATCATCGTGGCTTATTTTATGTCTAATAGTTTGTAACTCTTAGTCTCCTACCCCTATATTGCCCTCCCGCCTTCCCTCCCCACTGGTAACCACTAGTTTATTCTCATGGCTGAGTAAGTATTCCATTCTGTATATATACCAAGGAAAACCGTTGCAGGAGTTTTGACTGATGGAAAAAGTAGACAAAGGTGTTTTGAGGAAAGGAGATCCCAGAGAGGTTCCTGGCTCGAAGTAACATTTATTCTAGAGAATAAGAATAATGAAGATGAAAGGAGAGTTCAGTTGAGGGGCCAGTAAACAGATGACAACACCCTTCCTAACCTCTGCATCCAGACTTGCACGTGGCATTGCAGCTGAGCAAATCAGTGAACCCATACGCTGTCTCTCCCTCTTCTGTCTCTTTTTCACACAAACATGCCACCTTCCCTGGTGGCTCAGAAGGTGACGCATCAGTCTGCAGTGGGGGAGACCCAGGTTTGATCCTTGGGTCTGGAAGATCCCCTGGAGAAGGGCTGGCAAGGCACTCCAGTATTCTTGCCTGGAGAATTCCATGGCCAGAGGGGCCTGGAGAGCTACAGTCCATGGGGTTGCAAAGAGTCAGACACGACTGAGCGACTAACACTTTCATACCACCTCAGAGGGTTTGCCTTCACTGAAACTGAAGAAATCATCTAGCAGGAATAGCTTGTTTGGATGTCAGTACCATGAGTGGTGGTCGGCAAACTACAGTCTGGCACCTCTTTTTGTAAGGTCTGCAAACTTGCGGTATTTTTATGTCCTTCAAAAGCTAGGGGGAGGGTGAAAGGGAAAGTGTTGGTCGTTGAGTCGTATCCGACTCTGCAGCCCCATAGACTGTAGCCCACCAGGCTCCTCTGTCCATGGGATTCTCCAGGCAAGAATACCGGAGTGGGTAGCCATTCCCTTCTCCAAAGGATCTTCCCAACCCAGGGATTGAACCCGGGTCTCCTACGTTGCCAGCAGATTTTTTCACCATCTGAGCCACAGGGAAGCTCTCGGGGAGAATGGATACGTGTATGTGTATGGATGGTTCCTTTGCGGTCCACCTGAAACTCTCACGATGTTGTTCATCGACTATACTCCAATATAAAATAAGTTAAAAAACAAAATAAAATTTAAAAGGGTACAAATGGAAAAAAAAGTTGGGAGGGAATCAAAAGAAGATTAATCTTTCGTGACGTGTCAAAATTTCATGAAGTTCGCACGTCGGGGTCCGTAAGCTCAGCTTTATTGGCCCACGGGTGCTCTTGTTTGCGTTTTGGCTGGGGCTGCTGCAGCACGGGAGCAGTTGGCTTGACCTTGAAGAGCCTGAGTGCAGTGGGCTCCTGGCTTTCAGTGCTGTTCCCTGCGTTTCTAATGACACTAATGCATCATTCGAAATGATGCTAATGCAGTTACAACTCGGCTGCATTTAAGTGCCACATGAATTGACGCATCACATTATTTTAATCTTTAAGAAAATTATGAGGCTAAGCCTACCACATCGTAACAAGGAAAATGAACTTCAGATGTGCCCTTGAGGCCAAGCAGAGTAGGGGTTTTCTTGATAATTAGCTGGCAGAGCATTGTGTTGATTACACAGTGACGCTTAGAGTTGTATCCAAAGAAAACAGTGTATGTTGACATTGCAAGACCACGCAAACATCAGTGTTCCCAATTCCTAGGGAAAAAATGATCAGAAAAACAACATGTAGAGTATCTCATCACTGCAGAATTTATTGACAAATATTAAAAAGTAAAATGAGGCTGCAACCAAAGTAAGTCTCCAGGTAGTTTATTTATAAGCAAAGCAAGGAAAGCCATTTACTAAAGGTGAGTTGGTGAAATCACATTTGATGGCAGAAGTAGAAGAAATGTGTCCCGAGAAAATTTGTTTCACGCTATTTTAGCCTTCAGCCGAAGACTGCTGCTGCCTGGGGCTTCAGCAGCAGTGCCAAGATCAATTACGGAACAAGGCAAATGATTCCCAGTTATCTTCTTGACTCTTGACACTGATCGCTTATTAGCATCCGATGCCAAGTTTGAGACTAAAGAATTAGTCTTTTTGAATAGTCTGCATAAAGCAATAGCAGGCCAAGGGTGTTTTCAGAGAACTTGGGTATTTAGTAGTTCACTAAAACCTGAAGTGGAATCTGCTATGATATGTAACAATAGTGGTGGAGCAGAAAAAAGGCTTAGTTGGCCAATGTACAAAACTTCTGAAAATGCCAGATGTTTAAAGCTTGTGGTTATTCATTTTATTGTTGATTTGGCAGCTACTTTGTGGAACATACTTAAATCTATCATGTTGTTGTTATTCAGCCATGAACTTCTTTTGCTCTCACAGATTTTTCACTTGTGTGAATTTTGTAAGAAACAGATGCTTTGCATCCTGACTGTCCTGCCCCTGATGGCAGCAGTGCAGGTTTACTACAACTTCTGAACTCAGGACTGAGACTGAAATTTTTCTGAATAAGAACCACCCTCAGTCAGTCTTATTGAACACTGATTGGTTTTGAAAATTAGCTTGTGCTAATTTGATACTGAACTGTCAAATCGATACTATTTAATATCTAATATTTTATATTCCAATCATGTGAAATGGAACTTAAGTTCTAATGATAGCCTTTGAAAATTTAAGTTTACACTTAATGCTGTTTTTTAATGAGTTCAACCAAACATTATAAACAAAATGGTATTTATATGAGAAACATATTGACATTTTGACAGTATTTTGTGGTATTTTGACAATTAATGTTTGAATATCAGGTAACGTCAGACTACCTTATACACTTCCCAGGAGATCAAAACTTAAAACAGGATGTGAGATTTCCATTCCCACACAAATATGCTGCAGATATATTTTCTGAGCTTAAACTACAGTGCTAGTAGTTTCCTTTCCTACTTCACCTTCTTCTTACTGTGAATTTATGCTTCTTTAAAACAATTTCTTTTTTCTCTTGCAATATTGGGTTTCCAGCAAAAAGAAGATGAATGCATCTTGGCATCTTGAGACTAGTAATAAAAGAATGATAAATCAGTGTGGATTTTTTAAAATCATTTTATACTGAGAACCATTTCTGTTTTGCTGCTAAGACTAAACCATGTTCCCTAAAAACAGTCTCGTTCCTTCATTATCTCAGCAGTGGCCTCCTCGCTGGGGCTCTGCACACGCCTCAAGAACACAGTCTGGTCATGAAGAGACATAGAGGATTACAGTGCACCTCAGAAGGGTGGCGAGGGAGATGTGTACGTGTGCTGAGGGAGTTGGAGAGGAGAGGGTGGCTGTTCTCCCAGGGCAAGTAGATGAAGACATCACCAAACAGACATCTGAGCTGGATCTTAGAAGTTGGAGCCAAAAGTTTGCAAGGTGGAGAGTGGGCTTTGTAGGCAGAAGGCAAAGCGAGTGCTTGCACAGGCATGAACAGTGAGAGAGCACAGCGTGTGGTTGCATATGGCTGAACAGGGAGGCTGGGGTGCTGAAGGGCCAGAGTATGAAGGTGTCACGCGAAGTATGCGCCTTGGTTCTTTGTCTCGTCACAACAAAAATTTGGAGTGACGGACATTGAAGCCCCCTCGGCAGGTCACAGCTCTCGGAGGACAGACCGTGTTACAGCTCTTAAATAAATCAGTGTTACAGCTCAGTGTTACAGCTCTATTTATTTAGATAATAGCAGGAAAATCCATCTTCAAGGAATGAGGGCACGTCGATCCAAAGACGCGAAGAGAAGAACGCCCCATCGCGTGGGAGAGAGAGAGAGAGAAGAGGGAAGAGGGCTTTGGCTCCTCTTTTTATGTTTCTCTGTCCCTGGGCCTGTCTTACGTAAATTGGGCCTAGGCAGGAGCGTTGCTTGTTTTACCTGAGGTTCTTACTCTGGTCCTCGGACTTTCCTTTGTTCTATTTTTGCGGGCTTTCCCCTTCCAGATCTTTTAGCCACCGCCATTTTGGACTCTTTTTCCCTATTCTAACTACCTAACATTCCCCCCTCAAGAGATGAGAGGCCCAATTCTTTGGGAATAGGGGCATCGAGGTCTCCCTGGCTACTTCCTGCTGAACTGGGACGGCGAGGGGCATTGGGCCTCCCCCTCTTGCTAGTCTCAGGCCTCAGAGTCCTTATAGCGGTGTCCATCTCAGGGTGACTGATGTTTTCCATGGTTGGCCGTAGTTTTATATCTTTGTTGAACTGGCGCTGCATGTCATAGCTTGACCTGGGCAGAGACAAGACAGGTTAGACAGTTGACAGTACATGGAACAGTCATCAGCAGCATCAGTATGGCATAACAAGGACTAGTGGGGGCATTAGCCAATTTTAAATTTGCATCACCAGGATGACTCAAGTCTCTCCTTGTTCAGAGATCAGAAGAACTATCTCCTGTCTGTTTTGGAGTATTATTTCTGCCAAGCTGTGTTGGCTCTTTAGAGCTGTCTTGAGAAATCTTATCCCCAGAAACTAGAATTTGGGGGTGTTCAATAGAATGGCACTCATTTGTAGTTCTGAATAGGTATCTGAGATCTCCCAGGGGCTCACAGGTGTATTGAGTGTCCTCTTCTGTTTTCTTCCATGGCTTGACTCGTGAGTAGTGAATCCAGGAGTCATGTCCTGGCACCTTGACCGCTGTGGGAGTAGAAAGTATTACAGGGTAGGGGCCCTTCCATGTGGGCTGGAGTTGAGCCTTTGGGGACCCATCCTTCCAGACTTTAATTAGGACTTGAGTCCCTGGAGCATATAGTGGAGAGTCTTTAGAGTCTTTTGGGTCCTGGTTCATACCCCACAAGCATATATCCTGTTGGAATTGCCCAATGGCCATGGTGTAAGATTGGAGGGTCTGAACCTCTGGATCTAGAAAGAGGTCTTTGACATAAACAAAAGGTCTCCCATATAGCATCTCATAAGGACTAAAACCAACCTGTTCCTTAGGGGCAATACGGGTATGGAGGAGAGCTATTGGTAAAGCCTCCTTCCATCCCAGGGAGGTCTCTTGGGTTATCTTTTTTATCATTGATTTTAAGAATTGGTTGGCTCTTTCTACTTTTCCCGAAGACTGAGGCCTCCAGGCACAATGGAGATAATAAGTAATGCCCAATGCTTTAGAGACTCCTTGGGTGATCTTAGAAGTAAATGATGTCCCATTGTCACTTTGTAATGACCTGGGCAGACCAAACCTTGGAATGACTTCATGGAGCAGTTTTTTTACTACCTCCTCACCCTTATCAGTCCGGGTGGGAAAGCCTTCAATCCATCCTGTGAATGTATCTATCATGACTAACAGGTATTTATACCCTTGAGAAACTGGCATCTGGGTGAAGTCCATCTGCCAGTCCTCTCCTGGATAGGCCCCACGTCATTGGACGGGCTGGGCCAGCTGGGGTCTTCGAGCTCCTTGGGGGTTTAATTGGCAAGTGGGACAAGAGGAGACTACTTGTCTTATAGTTGTTTGGAAGCCTGTTCCTCTGAAAGACCTTTCTAGTAATCTTTGGAGGGCCTTTTCTCCTAAATGAGTGGTGGCATGTAAGGAGTTACCCAACTTCCATTGGAGGTTCCCAGGCAGAAAAAGGAGCCCCTCCTTTTGGAACCACCCCATATGATCTTCTTGAAAGCCCTCACTCTTAGCTTTAAGAGTCTCACCTTCAGTATATGAAGGAGTTTCTGGCAAGTTAGTCTGTGGAACTAAGGTGGCAACCCCTATTAGGTCATGGTTCTGTAATGCTGCTCTCTTAGCTGCCTGATCGGCTGCTTGGTTCCCTCGAGTCACTTCTGTGCTCCCCTTTTGGTGTCCTTTACAGTGGGAGACTGAAACCTCAGCGGGCAGATGGACTGCCTCCAAGAGTCTAAGGATTTGATCACCATATTTGATTGGGGACCCTCGGGTGGTCAAATGGCCCCTTTCTTTCCAAATAGCTGCATGTGCATGTAGCACCAGAAAGGCATACTTGGAGTCAGTATAAATGGCTATTCTTTTTCCTTTTCCCAGCTCTAAAGTTCGAGTCGGGGCTATGAGCTCAGCTAATTGGGCTGAAGTACCTGGTGGTAGAGGCTTAGCCTCTATGATCTCAAAATTGGAGACTACTGCATATCCGGCTCTTCTTTTTCCATCCAAGACAAAGCTGCTTCCATCAGTGTACCAGATTTCCTCAGGATTGGTCAGAGGATCTTCTGACAATCCCTCTCGGGGTTTTGTCCAGCGGTCCAAGGTTTCTAGACAGGAGTGAAAGGGGAGAGAGCCCTCGGGGGTAGGCAGGAGGGTGGCTGGGTTAAGAACCTCACAAGGGGATATAGTGAGGCCTGGATTTTCCATCAGTATTACTTGATATCTGAGGATTCTTTGATCAGACATCCATAAATGGCCTCTCCCATTTAGGAGTTGTTTTACTTGGTGGCTGGTAAAAATAGTTAGTTTGCCCTCAAAGGAGAGTTTTAAAGCATCTTCTATCATAATTGCAATAGCTGCAAGATTTTGAAGGCAGGGGGGCCAGCCCTGGGCGGTTGGATCAAGTCTCTTAGATAAGTAAGCTACAGACTGGGGCTCAGATCCCAACCTTTGAGTTAACACCCTCAAGGCTATTCCCTCTCTTTCATGGACATAAAGTTGGAATGCTTTTTTTGGATCTGGCAACCTCAAGGCAGGTGCCTGAGTTAAGGCCTGTTTTAGTGTAGCCTCTGCCTTCTTTTGAGGAGTTCCCCACATTAGTGGGATTGAATCATCTCATCCCTTTAAGCTTTTATATAAGGGCTGGGCAATTAGACCATAGTTGGGTATCCAGATTCTACAGTACCCAGTTAGCCCCAGGAAAGCTCGCAATTGTTTTCGAGTCGTGGGGGAGGGCAGCTGGAGGATTCCTTGTACCTGATCAGAGGACAGCCTCCTGGACCCGTGTGTAATCTGAACTCCCAGGTAAGTGACCTTAGTCTCGACCATCTGTGCCTTAGCACGGGAGACTTTATATCCCCTTTCTGCCAAAAAGTTTAGAACCTGAATTGCATGTTGTTGGGCATTTTTCTCATCTGGAGAGCAGATTAGTAGGTCATCTACATATTGTAATATTTTCCCATTAGGTCCCAGGTCCAGATCTAGGAGATCCCAGCTAAGGGCCTGTCCAAACAAGTGGGGGCTATCTCTGAACCCCTGAGGTAATACTGTCCAAGTCATCTGTTCGTGTTTTTCTCCTGGGGCCTCCCACTCCAAGGCAAAAAGATATTGGGATTCTTTAGCCAGTGGTATGCAAAAAAATGCATCTTTGAGATCCAAGACTGTAAACCACTTGGCACTGGGTGGGATTTCTCCCAAGATTACATAGGGACTGGGTACTGTGGGATGGAGGGGGGACTATAGCTTCATTTATGATCAGAAGATCTTGAACCATTCGCCAGGTTCCGTCCTTTTTCTTTACTGAGAGGATTGGTGTGTTACATGGCGAACTGGTGGGGACCATTAGCCCACAAGCAAGGAATTTATTTATTAAAGGCTGTAGTCCCTCTCGAGCCTCTCTTTTGAGAGGATATTGTTTCCAGTTAGGAAACCAGGTGGGATCTCGGAAGACAATGATGACCAGTTCAGCTTGGTGGACTTGTCCAGGAATCCCCTGGTCCCACACCTGGGGGTTAATTTTGTCCTCCCATAGTCTTTGCTCTCTCTCTACTGGAGGTGTGATGGGTTCCTCAGTAGTAACCAGAAGCTGTAGGGCCCTAGGGGCTGAAAAGCTTCCCATCACAAGGGTGGTCCCCAGTTTAGTGAGTATGTCTCTTCCCATTAAGGGAGCAGGACACTCAGGGACCACCAGGAACTGGTGGGAAAATATCTGTCCATCCCAGCAACAAAGAAGTGCTTGGGTGAATCTTCTAGTAGTTGCTTTTCCTGTAGCACCCAAAATGGTACAGGTTTGGGAGGAGAAGGCTCCGGAGTAGGAGATCAAGACAGAGTAGGTAGCCCCTGTGTCAACCAAGAAATTCTCGGACCTACCTGCCACATCCAGTTGCACCCTTGGCTCCAGCCCCATGATGGTTATCTGTGACAGGCTGGCTGGAGCGGGCCGCTTCAGTCCTCTTGAACCATCGTGAGGGAAGGCTTGGCGCTTGACCTTGAGGCTCTTGGGTCCCCAGGGCAGAGTGCCGCCCAATGTCCCAGTTGATGGCATTTGTGGCAAGCTGTTCTAGGAGACTTGTCACGGTTAGGACACTCTTTGGCCCAATGCCCCGCCTGTCTACAGATTAGGCGTTTGCCTCGTGCCTTGTCATTCAAGGGCTCGGGGTGTGCCGTAGGGCTTCCCTGGAGGGCGGCCAGCATCTGGGCAGGCCTTGTCGCTTTCCTTCTCTCCCTCTCCTGGGCCTTGGCCGCCTCCTTCTGTTCTCCGTTATAAAAGGTATTGGTGGCTGTCTGGATCATCTCATCTAGAGAGGCAGCAGGGTCCTGCTGCTATAGCTGTTGTAACTTAATTCTGATATCTGATGCACATTGGGACAGGAATTTGTCCTTTAAAATCACCTGTCCTTTGTAAGAGTCTAAGTCCAAATTGGTAAACTTTTGGAGGGCCTTTTTTAGCTTTTCTAGTAAGGCAATGGGGTTCTCATTGGGCTCCTGAGTTATTGCTGAGACCCGGGCATAGCTGATTACTTTTTGCTGGGCTGCTTTCAGACCTGCCTTTATACAGATTAGAAAATGATCCCTTTCCCAGATGTGCTCAGGGTCATTATAATTCCAGTTAGGATCGGAGGAGGGGACTGCAGTTTCCCCTACTGGGTATCTATCGCTTGACATGTGAAGCCCTGTTGCATACCTCCGGACTTCCTTTAAGACCCTAGTATGTTCAGGGTCGGATAAAGTTTGACTAAACATGACCATGATGTCCTTCCATGTCAAGTCAAAGACCAAGGTAATATGTTGGAACGTATCTATATATTTGCCTGGGTCATCTGTATAGCTTCCCAGGTCTTGTTTGATCTGTCTTAGTTCTAAGAGGGAGAAGGGTTTATGGACGCGGGTTGGTCCGAATTCTCCTCCAGTTTCAACTAAGGGACATACTCGAGCTGGCTTTTGTGGAGGGGGTGCTCCCGGATATGGGGACACGTTTGGATACAAGGAAGAAGCACCAGGCAACTCGGGAGCTGTGGGAGGTGAGCCTTCACGGGGGAGTTCCTTCTCTTGGTTGCCTGTGCCTAACACCATTTGCCTAGTGGGCTCAGTTTTAGGGCGTACAACAATCCCATACTTAAGACAGAGTTCCTTCATATCTCTCAGTCTGAAGAAAATTTGGGCATAGGGGATCTCTGTCCATTTCCCTTGTCTTTTGCAGAATAATTCTAATTGCAGGATGGTATTGTAATTTAAAGTCCCATCCTCGGGCCAGTGTTCCTCGTCCCCCAGTGGATACCGTGGCCACGCAGTGGCACAAAAGAATTTTAAATGACTCCTCCTCAGAGTTAAGAGGATCGAACAGCTTCCAGTTATCAAGGATGCACCTCAAGGGCATCTGCCGGGAAGTGGATTGGTTATTTCCCATCTGAAAAACAGTCATGTTAGGGAGGAAAAGGAAAAGAAAAAAACTAATAGGCTTTTTGAAGCTTATCCTACCCAGTACTGTCGCAACCTGAGAGCCAGGCGTCCCTGGGTCAGGATGCAGATCTCCAGGCAGGCTGAGGCGTGACAGCCTCCTAGAGATTGAATCCCTGGGCAGGTCGAGGCGTGACAACCTCCTGGGACCCTTGGGACTGGAGGATCCCCGAAAGGCTGAGGCGTGACAACCTTTCAAGGACCAGATCCCTAGGCAGGTCAAGGCGTGATGACCTCCTGGGACCCCCGGGCTGGAGTTTGGGCGTCCCCAAGGTCTCCAGCGTGACCAGTGCTGGGTAGAATTAAGGGGTTGTAACTCATTGCTAGTTTGTCCACTGTGGATGGGAAGATACCATGATGTAAGCTCATCCTACCTAGTACTGTCACAACCTGAGAGCCAGGCGTCCCCGGGTCAGGATGCAGATCTCCAGGCAGACTGAGGCGTGACAGCCTCCTAGAGATCGAATCCCCAGGCAGGTCAACGTGTGACGGCCTCCCGAGAACTGGGCCCCTGGGCAGGTCGAGGCATGACAACCTCCTGGGACCCTTGGGACTAGAGGATCCCCGAAAGGTTGAGGCGTGACAACCTTTCGAGGACCAGATCCCTAGGCAGGTCAAGGCGTGATGACCTCCTGGGACCCCCAGGCTGGAGTTTGGGTGTCCCCAAGGTCTCCAGTGTGACCAATGCTAGGTAGGACTAAGGGGTTGGATATTATACAGTTGTTCTCTCCCAAGGCCAGCTATTTTTTTGTTATCCCTCTAGAAGATTGTAGAGGCAACATTGTGGGCCCGGATGGGGCTGAGGAAAGGAGCATGAAACAGGAGGGAAAGGTGGGCAGAGCACAACCTTTGAAAGAATGACATAGCATGGGGGTATAACATAAACTGATTGAAATCAATTGGGTCCATCAGGACAAGTCAAATTCAAGCAAAATCCCCAATCTGTAAGCCAAAAGACACACGCAGAGGTGGCAGAACAGCTCTAAGGCACTGTCAGCAGAGGGAGGGGTGGGTGGTTCCTCAGTGGCTGGGATGATCCTCCTGCTCATTAGCATATGCATTCTCCCCGCTCACAAAACTTAGTTAGGCCACATTCCATGGCCGGTACCCTGTAGAACGGGCGCTTCTCTCTGGATTTTAGCAAATCCACCTCCCGCTTATCGCTTTGTCTCTCACTGAATTTTTGCAATAAGATCTCAGAGCCTGAGCCGGGCATCCTGGGTTTTGGTTGGGCTCGAGTCCCGGGAGAAAGAGCTGAAGGAAAAGAGGAAAAAGCAGTGGGAAAAACGTGCCAAGGAATCCCCTTCATAGCCTGCTGGAAAATTTGCTAGGTATCTGACCGGTGCTCAGTTTTCATTGGCCTGATTTTTGGCACAAAGAGTAAGGACAGAAGAACCCCCATCGGCTTGGGTAACAGCTGCTGGGGCCCAGCAGAGAGTGCCTTTGGGACATACCAAAGGGTAGCCTCTCCAGAGTCCCTCAATTGCGCCCACTGCCGCCCGCCTGTTCGCGGGGGTTCAAGGAAACAAGGAAAGAGAGATTCTAAAGGAGTTAAGATTTTGTTAGGCATGTCCCTCCAGCCTTAGGAGCTAGGACCTCCTACCTTAACCGGAGGTCTGTTGGAATCTGAGGCTGAGCCGCGTGGGCTTTCTGCTGAGTTCGTTTTTCGCTGCCCCGGTTTCTAGCATGACGGGCCTTCCCCTGCGCTGGGTTTTCTTCACGTTCCTCTTCTACCGCAGGAGCTTCGCTGAGTTGGGCTCCTGCTGCGCTTGGCCTCTTCCGCATGGAGGTTGTTTCAGCCAGGTTATATCCGAGTCACGGCACCATAGATGTCAGGCGAGTGTATGCTCCTCGGTTCTTTGTCTCATCACAACAAAAATTTGGAGTGACGGACATTGAAGCCCCCTCGGCGGGTCGCAGCTCTCGGAGGACAGACCGTGTTACAGCTCTTAAATAAATCAGTGTTACAGCTCAGTGTCACAGCTCTATTTATTTAGATAATAGCAGGAAAATCCACCTTCGAGGCGTGAGGGCACGTCGATCCAAAGATGCAAAGAGAAGATCGCCCCATAGCGCAGGAGAGAGAGAGAAGAGGGAAGAGGGCTTTGGCTCCTCTTTTTATATGTTTCTCTGTCCCTGGGCCTGTCTTATGTAAATTGGGCCTAGGCAGGAGCGTTGTTTGTTTTACCTGAGGTTCTCACTCAGGTCCTCGGACCTTCCTTTGTTCTATTTTTGCAGGCTTTCCCCTTCCAGGTCTTTTAGCCACCGCCATTTTGGACTCTTTTTCCCTATTCTGACTACCTAACAAAGGGGCCTGGCACCGTGCCCTGAAAGTCTGGTTTAGGATGCAGATTTCTTGCAGTAGAGTTACCTCATAAGTAATATCAGATCCTGGCAAGGGATAAATCAACCTGGGTGTCATAAACGTTCTTCTAGTTTCTTCTTCCTTTGGCTGCACCACGGGGCGTTTGGGATCTCAGTTCCCCCACCAGGGATTGAACCTGGGCCACAGCACTGAAAGCCCAAAATCCTAACCATGAGGTCACCAGGGAACTCCCTCCATCTGCATTTTTTTTTTTAATTTTTAAAAAATTGACATATGGTTGATTTACAATGCTGCGTTAGTTCCAGATGTAGCAGAGTGACTCAGGTCTACATCCGTTTATGTGGGATCTTAGTTCCCCGACCAGGGATCAAACCTGCACCCCCGACATTGGAAGTGCAGAGTCTTAACTACTGGACCACCAAGGAAGTCCCCATCTGTATTGTATTTCCGCTTAACTCAGTGTATTTGCAGTCAAAAAGCCAAACTAGAATACCTGGCAAATAGTGCAAATTGAAGAGACTGAAAACGCAGTTAAGTTTGAGATTTTAGAAGTTTTCATGGGAGGAAAAGACTTTTAAGAGGCATTGCAATGGTCTAAAATGACAAATCATGCTTGATTTTGTTTTTGCCAGCTGTCTTTGCAGATTTCCTACTCTGTTTTTCTGAAACTTTTGTCTTTGTTTTTTAGTGGACCGAAGACTGCAGAAAATCAACCTATCCTCCTTCTGGGCCCACGTGAGTAAACGTCAGACGAGCAGGATTTACTCTGACCTTCCTGGAGATTTCTCTCCATGTTAAGTGTGATCTCATAGAAGTAACAAGATCATGTTACTTAAGTCTTGTCTTCTATCCTGAGATGATTTTGTTTCCCCTGAGGTTTGTGTGGTATGCATTTGGCTAAGACTTTGAACAAATGTGAAGAAAATACCCCATGATGAAATGTCCCATTTTGAGCCCATCAAAATCAGGGAGAAGAAAAGGATTAGCATTCTCCACTAAATTCTTCTATCTTCCCCTAAGTTTTTTTCTCATGCTGACAAATGCAGAGGTGACCTGTGATTTTCTGTGATGCCTAGGTATAAACCACCCCATCATGCTGAAACAAAAGAGTGCAGCATCTCACATGAAACTTTAAAAAAAAATAAACCCTGCCCATGATCATCAAAACTATTGAGGCCAAAACAGGATTGGAAAGCATAGGAATAGCCAATAACATGTTTTAGTGTGTTGAACATTAATGTTTTTAGTTTAGGGTTTTGGCCTTTTCAAATCCTACGTGGCTAAATAGGGAAAAACTTAAGAATGGCTCACCACCCCAGCGGGTACAAAATGTGAAAAGGAAGAGGTGTCAGGAAGAGGCACCATTTTCTCCCCGCTCTTCCCTTGCACTGCAAGTAGCCTGCCGCAGAGAAAGGAAGACAGAAGGCATGCAGCTTTAACCGAAGGATTATTCCTATTCGTGACTACAGAAGTATAAGTAGGACCCCAATTCTGTGACTTGTAGGAACTAACACATCCCCTCCTAACCCACCGCCACCATGGAAAATCAGTCTGGATTTATGTCTGTATGTTTAAGAGCCTGGTAACGTTGCAGCTCCTGCCAGGCTGCACCTTTTGCTTCTCCGGAGCAGGGCAGTGAAGGAGCAAACGCTGGCTGGTTTGGGCAGCGTTAAGCTCATCAGTCACTGAGTGGCACACCTGTATGGGCTCTTTCAGTCCAGTGAGAGGTGCCAGGGGATCATGTTTCTGTGGTGACAGGAGAGTTGCAGAGTTCATCCATCAGGGTTTCAGCCCTGGCTCCACTCATCAGGTAGTGGATGTTGCTGCTGTCCTCACAGTAGAAATGGCTATGTGTAAATTGAAGAGTAGGACTTTGGGGAATGGATATGATGAACAGTGACTTGGCTTGGACTTACTAAGACGAATGAGGAGAGAGGATGTGGGGACTTCCCTGGTGGTCCAGTGGTAAGACTCTGTGCTTTCATGCAAGGGGTCTGGGTTTGATCCCTGGTTGGGGAATTAAGATCCCATATGCTGCACAGCACAGCAAAAAAACAAACAAAAACGGAGAAGAGAGGAAGTGTAGTAGGAAGTGTAGCATGGCTGAGTCAGTAGTGAGGTTCTTGAAGAAAATGATGGGAAGCTCATATACTGTGTTGCCATTCTGGGGGCTTAAAAGGGACCTTACTGAAGCCAGCTCTAGAGTCAATGATTTGACAACAGTGTTGAGACTGTCTGAGAGGGAATTCTAAGACTGGGAAACCAATTGGAGACGTGCCCAGAGCCTAGACTTAATTTTTGTAGCAATTTAGGATGGGAAAAGGCATATATTTTCTGGCAGTGATATTCAGGTTACATACAGCTATTGAGCCAAAATTGATTATTTTACCTATCACCATTATGTGTTAACCTTCCTATAATGCTGTAATTCCATTTTAGGATTTCTAAAATGGCATTGTATAAATGACCCAGGACGGAAGCGCGGAGTGGAAAATGAGCTTTTTTGCAAATTTTGGTTTGAGTACCAGCTTCTCTGTTGTTATTAAGAATATGTCTCTAACATACCTATAATGGTGTAACTATCTAACCATCATCAAGAAACTGATTTTAAACATTTCAAGATGATACACCTCTCATTGCAGTTACAGGGGTCCAGTTCCGTGGTTCACCATAAATCTCAATTTACCACCGTACAAAAGATGGCATGAATTGATGGTGGTCAAAGCACCAGCGGTAGGGTGTGATTCTTAAATCTTTTATTTCTGACTTGACTGAATATAATTGTATTTAAGAGAACACATCATGATACTATGTACCACGTACTTTAAGAATCTGCTTTCCATGGTTCTCTGCCATTTATAATAAATGATAGTAGAGAAAAGAGGATGTCATTTCTCTGTAGCTTCTCGATTTTTACTAGCCTCTGCCTTTGTTTCTTTATCTCATATCATATATTATCATCTAAAGTTAATCACATGTCGTGTTAAAGATATGTCTTGTTTACATATGTTTTTAAATAGTACTCTTATTTAGCTACATATAGATAAGTCAAAAGTCTATGTCTGTCTTTTGTTACACAAAAATTAATCTTTCTTAACAGTTAAAAAGCATTTAGTTTTTTATTAATATATATATTCATTGCACACATAGTCGAAATAAAACTTTCTGTAATTCATTGTGTGGTTCTTGATTAAAATACAGATTATAGGCTTTCAGAAAATTTGTATTGGGGTATGGTATACATACAGTAAAGTGCACAGTTCTTAGGTATACAGATCAGTGTGATATAATGACAATTATGATTACTGTGATTTACAAAACAGGGCTAATAATTTAGTAAACATGGATGTACATTAATTACAAGCTTTTTCTGAAATGGTCTTCAGATACTTTCTATATCAAGATTAATGTTAAATGTCAACACTTCCTTATGTCTCTTATCAATTTTTAAATTTATTTTTCAGCTGAAAGTTATAGTGAATTCCATGAAGAATATAATAAATGCATTTGTGCCAAGTGGAAAAATTGTACAGTTAGTGGATCAAAAGTTGGTAAGAAATATTATTTCCTACAATAAATGTTAAAGACACACATGGACACATATACACACGATTCAGCGAAGGCTCTGTACTTATTTAAAGGCATAATTTGACAGCCTTTTCTAAGGAGCTTGGACAAATTTGCTTTTATTTCAGACTACTGTTAAAACCTCAGAGGGACTTAAAATTCTGGTGCTTGGTAGTATTACAAGACCTAAAGTAGCATGGTAAATTTCGGCAGTTTGTTGCTCTTTAATGTATTTATAAAAGAAATGGTTTGTGGGTGAACATGCCATGGGGCAACTAAACCTGCAGGCCACAGCTCCTCCAACTACCACTCTGTCTGCTGCTCCAACGGCTGTTCCATTTACTACTCCATCTGCTACTCAACTGCTACTCCATCTACTGCTCCAACCGCTACTCTAACCCTCGCACCTCGAGTCCACGCTTCGCAACGAGAGAAGCCACCACAAGGAGAAACCCTCGCACCGCGCCTAGAGAGTAGCCCTGCTTGCCGCAACTAGAGAAAAGCCCGAGCTCAGCAAGGAAGGCCCAGCAAAGCCAAAAATTAATTAATCAATTAATTTTTAAAAACACAGGGGTTTTAACCCCTTAGGCAAAAAAAAATAAGCTTTGATCACCTATTGTGGCAACAATGGCTAATACAGAGTATATGTAAAAGAACCAAATCTCAAAGCCACACTTGAGGTTGAATGATTGTTAATGTGTTTGTTTTTCAGCCTGGTCTGCTTGGCAACTTGCCTGGCCCTTTCGAGGAGGAATTGAAGGGAATTGCAGCTGTTACTGAAATCCCTTTAGGTAAACTTCACTTTGCAGTTTTACAAAATTTAATAAAGTACCCCCAATTTTTTATTGGGGTATGGTAATGCATACAGTGAAGTACACAGATCTTAGGAATACAGATCAATAGAATTTTTAAAATCCAGGAGTGTATGTGTTTCAGTCATGTCCAACTCTTTGTGACCCCATGGACTGTAGCCTGCCAGGCTCCTCTGTCCATGGGATTTTCCTGGCAAGAATACCGGAGTGGGTTGCCATTTCCTACTCTAGGGGAGCTTCTTAATCCAGAGATCAAACCCATATCTCCTGCGTTGGCAGGTAGATTCTTTACCACTGCACCACCTAGGACTCCCCATGCATACTTGCATTTAATCACAACTCAGAACAAGATACAGAAACAATTTACAGCAATCCAGCCTGCTCCATTCTGCACAATTCTGAACCTCTTGGTAACCACTATTTGGACTTCAGCTTAGGTTAGTTTTGCCTCTTAAACATCGTACAAATAGAGCCAAACAATATGAACTGTTGTCCGGTTTCTTGCACATACCATTATAGGTAGTAGGCTATTGTATGACTAGGATATTTGTCATTTTCACATTTGAGTTGTGAACATTCTTGTTCATGTTTTTTTATGGGCATGTACACTGATTTCTCTGGGATATGACCTGGGTTATAGGGTAGCTGAGTAATTTAGCCTTGGAGTCTCTGCCAACCAGTTTTTCAAAGTGATTGTAACCATTGACAGTTAGCATAGTATTGATACAAGACTTTTTTCCACTTGCTGATTCTCTGTGTGATAGTGTCACTCTCTTTTATTTGGGCATTTTGTTGAGTGTGTTATATTCATTATGGTTTAATTGGGGCTTCCCTGATAGCTCAAGTTGGTAAAGAAAGTGAAAGTGAAAGTCGCTCAGTCATGTCCGACTCTTTGCGACCCCATGGACTGTACAGTCCGTGAAATTCTCTAGGCTGGAATACTGGAGTGTAGCTGTTCCCCTCTCCAGGGGATCTTCCCAACCCAGGGACTGAACTCAGGTCTCCCACATTGCAGGTGGATTCTTTACCAGCTGAGCCACAGTGTTTCAGTTGGTAAAGAATCCGCCTGCCATGCAGGAGACCCCAGTTGGTTCAGTTCCTGGGTTGGGAAGATCCGCTGAAGAAGGGATGGGCTACCCACTCCAGTATTCTTGGGCTTCCCCTGTGGCTCAGCTGGTGAAGAATCTGTGTGCAATGCGGGAGACCTGGGTTTGATCCTGGGTTGAGAAGATCCCCTGGAGAAGGGATAAGCTACCCACTCCAGTATTCTTGCCTGGAGATTTCCATAGACAGAGGAGTTTGGCGGGCTGTAGTCCACTGGATCGCAAAGAGTCAGACATGACTGAGCAACTAACATAAGTGATCTTTGCGTACCCCCAAAACATAATTCTTGTGTGTTTTCTTCTCTATGACTTTTGTTTACTTTTTACATATAGGCCCATGGTGTATCTTGAATTAACTTGCATATGGTATCGGTTAGGGATCAAAGTTCAAGTTCTTTCCAATTGACCATACTGTTTACTAAAAAGGCTATCCTTCCCTCAGTGAATTCCCATAGTGCCTTTGACAGAGAGAGAGAGACCCCTACCCCCCCAGCCATGCAGGCTCACTCAGATTATCTGCAGACACTTAACGTTTGCCCAAGCAAAAACTCACGTGATGACAATAGTTACACCTTTTCTTAGAAAAGAATTTTCTAACATGGTTCTGTGTATTGACCAGAAAATTTCCTTTTTTTTCTCATAGGAGAGATTATTTTATTCAATATTTTCTATGAATTTTTTACCATTTGTACTTCAATAATAACAGAAGACAAAGAAGGTAAATGAATGTGTACTGGGGGAGGGTGGGTGGTACAAAGAAACAAAATGGAAGAAAAATACTGAAATGAAATTAGAACTTGTAAAACACAGGCTTGCTATGCATATATGTGCATGTTGCATAGGGTTTTATAGATCTTGATTAAGTTTTTGAAAGTGAATTGAAAACTGTTCTTATTTTAAGATCACTGTAACGGCTATTAAAGTTTAATTTAGGCATGCACACCTCTTGCATGAATTGTTTCAGGACTGAAAACATTCTTACTTTCCCTCGTAGGCTACTTACACCCCTATTTATAATTTGATCTAAGTACTCACAGGGCAGAACAGAGATTCTCCCATCATTTTCCGGCCAAGGGACCCTGTGTAGACCAGCTTCACTTTTCCATATTTTTCCTGGCAAGTCCTTAGATTATAAGGCCCAGGGTGATGTACCCTGATTCACTGTTATTTTTTGACCTATACTCTGGGTATAGCTGTAGGTGACAATCCCTGAAGGGAAGCGTGTTGGTAAGTCATATCAGGTGAGGCCGAGGTAGCTTTGTCTGATAGCTTCGTCACGGTGAACCAAAAATCGTGGCTGCTGATCTTTCCCCATCTTCTAACCTTACCTGCAGCCCTGTGCTCTCAGGTACTGAGGGGGAATCTGGCCAGTGTGACAGGGACAGCCTTTTCATTTGTTAAGGCTTGTGATATTAGGTGCTACTTAATTCTTACTGTTGAATTGAACAGTTAGGAATATCACTTAACCAAAATTAAGTGTCCAGCTTTGGTTTAGAATCAATCATCCTGTCGTAATTGCTGTTACATGTCTCTTCTGCTTGCTTTCAATTTAGGTCATCTACTACATGGGCGAAACATGGATTTTGGATTATTTCTTGGGTAACTAAAAAAAAAAAAATGTGGTATGTCTCAATCCCTAAGAACAGTAGGTAGTATTACATTGATGAAAAAGTTAAGTACCAAGTCATTCCCAGAATATGCCAGAAAGGAAGACCCTAGATTCTTTAGTTTTGAGACCAGATTAAGCATGCTCCTATTCAGTTGAGAGTAAAAGAATAGCATTCTATTTCATGTGTCTTCTTTACCTTCCTGAAAAAAAATATGACAATGCTTTGTAATTGGAGACCTAAATATTATCTGGGATTTGCTATTTATAGGCTGTGTCATGTTGGGGGAGTTACTTAACTTCTCTGATCCTGTTTTATCTTATGGAAAATGGAAGCTAAAGCTTACCTATATTGGAAAATCCTTGTGAATATTGATCATTGGGGATTAGGTCGGTAAAGCATCTGGTATAATATCTGACCAGGCTTCCCTGGTGGCTCAGATAGTAAAGAATCCACCTGCAATGTGGGAGACCTGGGTTCGATCCCTGGATTGGGAAGATCTGCTGGAAGAGGGCATGGCAACCCACTCCAGTATTCTTGCCTGGAGAATTCCCCTGGACAGAGGAGCCTGGTGGGCCACAGTCCTTAGGGTTGCAAGGAGTTGGACATGACTATGCGACTAAGCCCAGCACAGCATCATGCCTGACCATCTCCTCATCCTTATTGTCACTGTTATTAAATGTCACTTAAATTTGTCTTTTGTAGGTGGAATATAAATAATGATACTTGGGTCGTAACTGAGGAACTAAAACCTTTAACAGTGAATTTGGACTTCCAAAGGAACAATAAAACTCTCTTCAAGGCAACAACCTTTGCTGGCTATGTGGGCATGTTAACAGGATTCAAACCAGTAAGGAATCTGTTGTTACCAGATTTTACAGGGAGCTCTGTGTGCATGATGGAGTCTAAGGAAATGAGAACCTGAAAAGAATGTGTAGCCCCAGTTCATCCCATTGTACTTCTTGTTACCTTTAGCTCACAAGGTAGAGAAGAGTAGGAGGAAGTGAAGATTTTTGAGCCTTTTGTGGAGCTAAAGCCCATGGTAGGTCTCTAGGGCTGTGAGTGTAAACCTTGGAATCTGGCCATGGCTCTGCCCCTCAGGCGAGTTAGTCATTAAGTCCCTGCACTTCAGTTTCCTTGTTGGAAAAGTGTGGCCAATAACATCCATCTACTTATCTCACACACTACATGTGAAAAATGCTTTGACCTTCTAAAAAAAGCTGTTAACAGAAGGTGAGAGTTAGGGTTTTTTTCCTTGTGATGAGAACTTTTAAGATTTATTCTCTATGAAACTTTCAAATATTCAGTACAGTATTATTAACTATAGTCACTATGATGTGCATGACATCCTCAGTTATTTTATAACTGGAATTTTGTACCTTTTGACCCTCTTCACCCATTTCACCCATCTCTCACCACCCTGCCCCCACCTCTGTCAGCCACCAGTTTGTTCTCTGTACCTGTGAATTTTTTTTTATTTTTTGTTTTTAGATTCCACTTCTAAGTGTGATCACATGGTATTTGTCCTTGATTTTTTTTCTCTCCCCCACACCCCGAAGTCCCCAATCTAGGCCCTGATATGACAGGATTAAAAGAGCACAGTGAGAGGGCCTTAAACAGGATGGTGCAGGTTTCTGACCTCACTGCTTCGTTTTCTTTTCAGGGACTGTTTAGTGTTACACTCAATGAACGCTTCAGTATGGATGGTGGTTTTATGGGTGAGTAGAGAGTTCTTAAATGGGAATTTCATAGCTGTTTTAAGAAGAAGGTTAGCCTGTGCTTTATGATTAACAGTTTAATCTCTTCTAGGTCCTGTGACACTGTGTGTGTTTTATCTCTTCCAGGTGTCATAGAATGGATTTTGGGAAAGAAAGATGCCCAGTGGATAGGGTTTATCATTAGATCAGTTCTAGAAAATAGCACAAGGTAATCTGTTTGGTTGCTTTATTATCAGATTTTTTATTTTTTTAATTTTTCCTTGAGGTATAATTGACATATTAGTATAAGAAGTGTACTATAAAATGTTTAGATATTTGTTTTTATGGCATAATGGTCACAATAAGTCTAGTTAACATCTGTCACCACACAGTTAGGGTTTTTTTCCTTGTGATGAGAACTTTTAAGATTTATTCTCTATGAAACTTTCAAATATTCAGTACAGTATTATTAACTATAGTCACTATGATGTGCATGACATCCTCAGTTATTTTATAACTGGAATCTTGTACCTTTTGACCCTCTTCACCCATTTCACCCATCTCTCACCACCCTGCCCCCACCTCTGTCAGCCACCAGTTTGTTCTCTGTACCTGCGAATTTTTTTTTATTTTTTGTTTTTAGATTCCACTTCTAAGTGTGATCACATGGTATTTGTCCTTGTCTAATTTATTTCATTTAGCAAAATGCTCTCAAGGCCCATCCATTTTGTCACAAATGGCAAGATTTCATTCTTTTTTATGGTTAAATAATATTCTATTGTATATATACCGCATTTTCTTTATCCATTCATCCTTAGATACTTAGGTTGTTTCCATAACTTGGCTTATTGTAAATAATGCTGCAGTTAATGTGGGGGTGTGAATATCTTTTGGAATTAGTGTTTTCATGTCCTCAGATCATTACTTAGAAGTGGGATTGCTTAGGTCGTGTGGTAGTTTTAGTTTTTTGAGGAACCTCCATACTGGTGGTTCCGTAGTGACTGCACCAGTTTACATTCCACCCAATTCCACACAGTTCCCTTTTCTCCACATCTTGGCCAACACTTATCTCTTGTCTTTTTGATAATAGCCAGTCTGACAGATGTGAGATGATCCTTATCGTTGCTTTGGTTCACATTTCCCAACTTCTTGTGTCCCTGTTAGTCACCTGTATCTCATCTCTGGAAAAATGTTCAGACCCTTTGTCCATTTTTAAATCAGATTGTCTGTTTTTTGCTATTGAGTGTGTCGGTTCTATATACATTTTGGAAAATAGATCCTTACCAGATGTATGAATTACAGATATTTTATCCAGTTGAGTAGGTTGCATTTTCGTTTTGTTGAAGGTTTTATTTGCTGTGCAGAAGTTCTTTAGTTTGACGTTGTCCTACTTGTTTATTTTCGTCTTTGTTACTTTGTCTTGGTGGCAGATCTAAAAATTATTGCCAAGCCGTGTCAAGGAGCGTATCACCTGTTTTCCTTTAAGAGTTTTCTGATTTCAGGTGTTACGTTTAAATCTTTAACACATTTTGATTTTTGTGTATGGTGTGAGATGGTGGTTTGGTTTCATCCTTTTGCGTGTAGCTGTCCAGTTTCCCAAACACCATCTTTTGCAGAGACTGTTCTTCCCCAGTGTGTATTCTTGGTTCCTTTTTCATAAATTAATTATGGGCTGTCCATTCTCTTTCACTGATCAATGTGTTGTTATGCCAGCAGCATGGTTTTGATTACTGTAGCTTTGTAATACAGTTTGAATACAGATGTTCTTCTTTTTCAAGATTGCTTTGGCTATTCATGGCCTTTGTTATTCCATACAGGTTTTAGGATTGTTTGTTCTATTTCTGTGAAAAATGCCCTTAGAATTTTGATAGAGGTTGCAAGGAATCTGTGTAGATTTCTTTGGGGTAGTATGGACATTTTAACATTAATTCTTCCAATCCATGACCATGGAATATCTTTATTTGCGTCTTCTACTTCTTTCATCAGTGTCTTATAGTTTCCAGTATACAGGTCTTTCACCTCTTTGGTTAAATTTTTTCCCATGTATTTTATTCTTTTGAATGTGATTGTAAATGGGACTATTTTCTTAATTTCTCTTTCTGATCCTGTTACTAGTGTATGGAACCACAACTGATATTTGTATACTGATTTCATGTCCTGAAACTTTACTGAATTTATTATTCCTAAAAGTTTTTTTTTTTTTGGTGGAGAGTCTTTATTATAGTATTATGTCATCTGCAGATAGTGACAATTTCACTTCTTCCTTTCTGATTTGGATACCTTTTATTTCTTTTTTTTTGCCTTATTCTGGCTAATACTGCCAATACTATATTGAATAAAAATGGTGAGAGTGGACAAGTTTGTCTTGTTCCTAATCTTAGAGGAAAAACTTAACTTTTCATTATTGAGTATAATGTTAACTGTGGGTTTCTCTTATATGGCCTTTAATTATGTTAAGGTATGTTCCCTCTGCACACACTTTTTTGAGATGTTGAATTTTGTCAGATGCACCTGTTACAATCATATTTTTATCCTTCATTTTATTCTTTAATTGGAAGAAAATTGCTTTATAGTGTGTTGTTTTCTGCCATATGACAATGCAATTCATCTTAATTATACACATATCATCTCCCTCTTGGGAGAAGGCAATGGCAACCCACTCCAGTACTCTTGCCTGGAAAATCCCACGGACGGAGGAGCCTGGTAGGCTGCAGTCCGTGGGGTTGCGAAGAGTCAGACAACTGAGCGACTTCACTTTCACTTTTCACTTTCATGCATTGGAGAAGGAAATGGCAACCCACTCCAGTGTTCTTGCCTGGAGAATCCCAGGGACGGCGGTGCCTGGTGGGCTGCCGTGTATGGGGTCGCACATAGTCGGACACGACTGAAGTGACTCAGCAGCAGCAGCAGCATCTCCCTCTTGAACCTCCCTCTCCACCCCCATCTAAGTCATCACAGAGCACCACGCTGGGCTCCCTGTGTTACAGAGCAGCTTCTCACCGGCTTCCACTTTAAGGTGTAGTGTGTGTATGTCGATGCTGCTTTCTCCACCTGTCCCTCTCTCCTTCCCTCACTGTGTCCACAGGCTCATTCTCTGTATCTGTATCTTCCTTCCTTCCCTGCAGATGTTCATCAGTGCCATCTTTCTAGATTCCATATATATGTGTGTTAATACACGTATTTGTTTTTCTCTTTCTGACCTACTTCACTCTGTATAACAGGCTCTAGGTTCATCCACCTCACTCTAAGTGACTCAAATTCATTTTTATGGCTGAATAATATTCCATTGTATTTATATACCACAACTTCTTCATCCATTCATCTATCCTTAATTGTTTTAATGGGTGTATCAAATTGATTAGTTTGTGGATGTTGAAACCATCTTTGCATCTTGGTACATGAACCTTTTAATGTAGTTTCTTTTAAATTACTAATATTAAAATACTTCTGAGCTTTATCTTCCATTGAGAAATTATTTCAGAATTTCTTAGGTGAACCTTTTTGACACTCACATGGAATTCTTCATGTTTGTGTGTGTGTGTGTGTGTGTGTGTTTACAGCAAGAAAATTACTTATTTAAAACATGCTAGGGATAGTGTATCTGTGAAGGGCATCTGTGAAGTTTTCTTGTTATACAAACAATTCTTCATCCATACAGAAAAGAATTTTATATAAAAAATCTTCATTTAATTCATAATACCTATTAATCTAGAAGTTATATTCTGTGCTGGTATAGAAGTCTGGTAGTAGCAAAACTGCCTTTAGCCAGTACTACCATCCAAATGACCTAGAGGAAATGTGGGCATGAGTCCTATTTTTAATGATTTCCAGGGCGTACAATTAAGTAGTCTTCTTTGAAAATCCATTTCCATTTTTGATAGCTCTGATTTTCAAGTAATAAAATATGTTATATTATTTTCCCTAATCCTGTTGTTGAGTGAAAGGTATATAGACTGTAAGGGTAGATGATGATCTCCTGAGGATGTTTCGTTCGTCCTTCACGTTTGAGGGAACATTTCAGATCTCACTCTTTCACTGCAGAGGAGCGAGGGACTGTTTCTCCTTGAGCCATTGTTCACTATCCTTTTTAGAAAAATGTTCTTCAGATGTCTTCCCTTAGTTTCCACAGTTAAAAATTTCCATTTCAGGTCAACTAAAAGTGTTTCCTTTATTCTAAATGTTTCTTTGTAGTTATGAAGAAACCAAGAATATATTGACCAAAACCAAGATATTGGCCCCAGCATACTTTATCCTGGGAGGCAACCAGTCTGGGGAGGGTTGTGTGATTACACGAGACAGAACACAGTCTCTGGATGTATATGAGTAAGTACATTTGCTCAAGCAAAACAAGCAGAAACTAAAGCATAGACAGACGTATGTGTGGGTTTAAGGCGTGAAGCCTAGGAGAAATCTCTTTCTTTGTATCTAGACTCGACCCCAAGCAGGGTAGATGGTATGTGGTACAAACAAATTATGACCGATGGAAAAATCCCTTCTTCCTTGATGATCGCAGAACACCTGCAAAGATGTGTCTGAACCAGACAACCCAAGAGGTACATTCCCATTGTCATACATATGAGAGAAATGGTGACTACAGAAGATTATCTCCATTCTAACATTTTTCACTGGCCTTTAAAGAATTTATAAACCTCCTAACAGTCATTGTCTCTGGACAGTTTCCACTGAGTTTTTGTTTTTAATGTAAAGAGCAAAATTTTGCCGTGCTTTCCCCTTGTTAATGGTGGCTACCACTCTGTGGGGCTGAATATCAGCAATTCAAGAGGGGAGGAAGAGAAAGCAAGCGTGTTATATCAGAATCATCACCTGCAACAGTGACCCCAGGGGAATTATTTTACGGGGGTTGGGGGAGATTGATTGAAGAATATCTTGGTCTAATGACCCATTTGTGTGGATAAAGCTGCCAACATCTGTATTTAATGTACTAAGAATAACTATTTTTGTGTTTTAGAATATCTCATTTGCAACCATGTATGATGTCTTGTCAACAAAACCTGTCCTCAACAAGGTATTTTTTTAAATATATGTGTGTGTGTGTGTGTGTGTGTGTGTGTGTGTGTGTATTTGATTTTAGGAAAAGAATTTGATCCCATGTTTTATCTTTCCCCTTTGTCTTGGATCAATGAGAGCTAGAATTCCAAGTCATGTTCAGCTTAAGGCTGCTTTTTAAAATGTTTTTGTGTGACCAAAACTGAAACTCTTGGAGTGTAACAAAGAAGTTGGTCACTGCAGCTTGATATCCAGTTTGGTCAGAGTATTATTTCCATAATTACTTACATGGCATTTGGATTGAATTTAGCATGTTATTAGTGACTTCTCCGTCCATGAGGAATTGAATGCTGTATGCTGCAACTAACACCTAATACTAGATAAAACGAAGTCTGAAGTTATTTTCAGACAGCTTTCTGTCTTAGTGGATTAGGTTTTTTTCTTAAAAGTTATTATAGCCTTTTCCCTTTTCCCTACTCTTCCGCTAAAATATGCAAAAGTCTTCTGATCATCCAGTTTGCTAATAGGCCCCCTCTTGCGTGTTTCTGATCCCTCTGATTTTTCCCATTTGTTCCTTGCCTTCTTTTGCTGAACCTTAAGATGAGTGTGCCTCCATGTGTCCTGGCCATTAGCATTTTGATGAGAACCTGGCTTCTGAGGGAAGCTTTCCCTCTGCCCACTGACCCTAACATCTCATTTTGCCCACGCCATCTTTGCTTGAGTTCACAGTTGGGTTACTTACAGATTCTTGTGTGAGTTGGGTGTGTACCTTCTAACCTGCATGTCTGCAGTGTTTCCCTCACTGCATGAGAAATGCTTCCAGGATAAGGAAAGCCAAAGCTACGCTTTTTATACTCCACAGTTTCACCACTGGTCTTTGCAAAGTATGCATTGAGGAGCGTTCAGTTGAGTTCAGTTCAGTTGCTCAGTCATGTCTGACTCTTTGTGACCCCATGAATCGCAGCACACCAGGCCTCCCTGTCCATCACCAACTCCCGGAGTCTGCTCAAACCTATGTCCATTGAGTCGGTGATGCCATCCAACCATCTCATCCTGTCGTCCCCTTCTCCTGCCCCCAACCCCTCCAAGCATCAGGGTCTTTTCCAGTGAGTCAGCTCTTCGTATGAGGTGGCCAAAGTATTGGAGTTTCAGCTTCAGCATCAGTCATTCCAATGAACAGCCAGGACTGATCTCCTTTAGCATGGACTGGTTAGATCTCCTTGCAGTCCAAGGGACTCTCAAGAGTCTTCTCCAACACCACAGTTCAAAAGCATCAATTTTTCGGCACTCAGCTTTCTTCACAGTCCAACTCTCACATCCATACATGATCACTGGAAAAACCATAGCCTTGACCAGACGGACCTTTGTTGGCAAACTAATGTCTCTGCTTTTTAATGTGCTATCTAGGTTTGTCATAGCTTTTCTTCCAAGGAATAAGTGTCTTTTAATTTCATGGCTGCAATCACCATCTGCAGTGATTTTGGAGCCCCCAAAAATTAAGTCTGACACTGACACTGTTTCCACTGTCTCCCCATCTATTTCCCATGAGGAGTGTTAAGTGAGCCTTAAAACATTGTTTGTGAAGCAGTATACTGCACAGAATTACAACCTTGTAAAGAACTGAACATTATCTCCCACACCTGTTTATATTTATGACATGGTAATGGTTCTGTTGAAGTCAGTTGTTTTCATTATTATTGACTTATTATGTTGATCTTTATATTTATTGGGTCTTTACACACACAGACACACATATATATCCATTATGGGAAGCCTGGCGTGCTGCAGTCCATGGGGTCACAAAGAGTAGGACACAACTCAGCGATAGAGCAACAAGAAATTTAATGTTTAGTAACTTCATAAGCAGTTCCATAAGAAATGCTAATACAAGTAGAGTCATCTTAAAACTGAAAATATCCTTAAAATAAAAGTTGACTTTTCTTTCAGCTGACGGTATACACAGTCTTGATAGATGTTACCAAAGGTCAGTTTGAGACGTACCTGCGGGACTGCCCAGACCCCTGCATCGGGTGGTGAGCACACACCTGGCCTACAGGACGCGCCTTCTGTGACGTCGGGACGGGTGCTCATGTGGGGCTGAGCGGAGCGGCCGTCCGATCTCCTTCCAGAGTCGGGGCAGTTTCTCTTTGAGGCGTGAGCTTGTCCTGCTGAGTATGTTTATAGTTCACAGGCTGTTTTTGCCATAATGTAGGTGATTGCTATGTAACAGATAACTTCTTTCAATGAAGTACAGCAGTCATCTAGAATTTACCGTGATTCACTTTGGTCTGACCTTTGGGGGCGGGGATAGGCAACTAAAACTGTGGTGGGACCCTCCTCCATGGAATAAAGCCAAGATTCCCTGTGAGCACTGAGTCCTGTACCTCCATGTGAGTAAGTCAAATAGCCCCCGTTACTCAGTTTTTCACTTTTATCTACGTATTTGTTGTATGTTTTTGTCTTTTCCTTCTGGCTCTAACTACTATTAAAGTCAATACACCATTGTCTCTGCTGTGACAGCTGTGTATTTCACTAATTTTGATTGGTTGGAGATGAGACAGGCATTCAACTATATGTTTCTCCTCATGAACATCACATTGATTCTGAATAGAAGGTGGCACTAGTAGTAAAGAACGACCTGCCAATGCAGGAGACGTTGAGATGCGGGTTCAGTCCCTGGGTCGGGAAGGTCCCCTGACGGAGGGCATGGCAGCCCATTCCAGTATTCCTGCCTGGAGAATCCCATGGACAGAGGAGCCTGGCAGGTTATGGTCCATAGGGTCACAAAGAGAGACACAACTGAAAAGACTTATTTATTTAGCATGCACAAGTAGTACCTTTTAGGGTTCTTGAAGTAACCAGTATGCAAGGCAGGCTTTTATACTCAGAATTGAGGTGTTTCCTTTTTCATAATTAGCCTCCAACTAACCCCAGGAAGTTATTAAATTTCAAAAACAGTCCTAGGTTCTGTAAATCAATAGTAAATAACAGGTCAAAGACAAATGGAAAATAGGAGATGAACCATTACTTAACTCTTCATAAGTATCACTGAATATGTTTTTTTAGTTTGTCCTTGTGCTCAGTATGTATATTTTTAAATGTAAATTACTAAGAATGTTTTACAGAAATCAGTCTAGTGCCAACAGAACTTGTTAACCTTTCATATTTTCACAGTCAAGTTTGAAATGTATGCCAGCTGGGCAAGACTGTAGCCACTTCATTTCTGCATAATGCAGCTGTCTTCGTGACATTCAGTAGTCACTGGAAGAAGTGTCAGTCAGCAGTTATGTATGCTGATTGAGTGTATATGTATGTGTTGGTTTGAGGATGGTGGCTATGGAGAAATCCAAGCTGAGTATATTTGAATTAACATTACAGGGTTATGTAAGGGGGTTATAGAACTTATGACTAAGTGATCACAGTCTTACATGACTCATTGTAATTCACTGGTTATCAACCTAGCGTGTAGGTGTCCAAAGGCAGCTTCTCGCCCGACACAGGAGGTGCTTCCACCAAACTGCAGCGATGCTGGTATTACCTTAGTGAAGCAAGGATAATTACAGGAGGTTGTGTGTTAAAAATAGGATTTTTTTAAAATTTTCTGTAATTTACACATTTCATAATTTTTTAATAGAAAATGTCATGAAATTTTCATTAAGTCCCATGTCCCCTGCAGTTTTCCTCAGCGTGTCTTAAGACCATGTCATTTTCTCTGTGTGCCACGACATGAGAAAAGGGGAAAGCAGCATCACAGAGCTCTGGATGAAACCCGGAGGCCGGGCTCTGACTCTTGATCACCCAGTGGCGCACCCTGGGACAAGCCACCCCGCCGTTCTGCCCCCCTCGGGCCTGCCTTTGTCAGGTGAGGGTTTAAACCCAGTTTTCCCCCAAGGTTTCTTTTAGCTTTATGAATCCAGACTTAAAACTGCATCTCAGGTTAGCAGGCAGTTGATATCCAGGTGCTGTTGGGGATGTCAGAACCGTTGTAGTTTGCTTTATTCACAGACATTAAGTGGATGAATCTAATCAAACATTTTCTTAATATTTCAAAATAATGATGACAATTTGCAGGAAGCAAAATAACGTGCATTGTTGAAAGCAATTATGGCAGTAGCTCAAATGCCTCCAAACAGCCTGTCAGTTGCAAATAGTTGTTATACACAGATAACACCGGGATACACAGGCTGTAAATATGTTTTGAAAACATGTAACTCCTAAGTTCAATACCAACACTATATCAATCTCAGGAAAACAGTTAATTCAAGTTATGCCCTACAGTAGCCCACTGGGCTAAATAATTTCAGCTCCCACATATAGACAAGACATGAAACAGGGTTGATAGCATTATTTCAAAGTATAATGATAAGAGATAGAACAAGTCAAGTGCAAGACCATGTATGCTCAGGTGTTTGTGGGTTGAGTGCAACCTCATTACTTGCAGGACCAATGACCAAGAGAAAACCTTGATGCTAATAACAGTTTTTTTCATGTACTCAAGCTACAATGGACCGTATCACCAAATGGAATAAGTAAGACTTTTCATTTTAGTTACTGAGAATAAGTATTTCATTGTGTAACTAACACTTAATCACTGGCTCACCCTGATATTATCAGTAGAGAATTAAGTTTATTGTCTGAACTATAGAAAATAGATTATATATATTTTTTCCTGTTAATTTACAGTTGCTAGATGGAATGAGTAAAATTTTCACTACTGTTTGCCTTTAAGGATACTGAGTTATTATATATGTAACAGTTTCAATATTGAAAGGATTGCCAATAAGAGTTGGCAATAACTCTCATTGCCAGTGAGCGATTATGTTACATAGGGGAAGGGGCATCCCTGGGCATTACGAGACCGGGTTCTAGTCTTCGCTCCGCCGCTTACTTTCCCTGTATTTAAAATAGGAAGAAATCAAGGCCCAATGGAAGATGTTTGATATTTGCCAAATTTTTAGGGCAACCACAGACCAAGGAATGAGGCTTGGCTGTTTTATAACCAAAAGAATAAGGGATTCTAACAAATCAATAAATACTGAACAAGACTGTTGTCTTGGAAACCAGTAGAAATTTTTATTTTTCAAATCATTTCCATGTAGAAAATCTGCCATGGCCAAAGCAGTCTGATATAGAATATATTTTTCTATCATCTCCTTAAAGCTTTCAATATGCCAGGATTTTTTTTAATCATAGGTGATTATCTAAAAGAGATTACAGCTCCTATTTTCTTCTTTTAAATCATAGAATTGATAGACTATCCAGCTAGATCCTAGATTTCAAGGGTTGAATAGAAGTGCTTTTAATTTTTTTTAACTCAGCTACTTAGTGATAAATTTGCCATTAAAAACAGAAGATCTAATAAAATTTTCAGGTCATTTATAAGAATTTTAACCAAAGTAATTATCCTTTGTTGTATTATTCTGTGTAAAATACCATGCAATAAAATTTTTTAAAAAACCAACTGCAGCTTTGCTAAGGTAGTTAGAAAACAGAAGTGTACGTTTTACTGAAGTATTTTTTATAATTTTACTTTTGACAGTTCCATTAGTTTATAGGTAGAGTTCCTTTTTCCCTCTTAAAATTAAAACACATTTAAAACTTGTAGCACTGTGAACAACAGTATTTTACAGAGTTAATATTTTAAGAGTTCAGCTTAAAAAATTAGGTGCAATTTTTTATCATGACATTAACAACAAATTTATTTAGAAAGGATGTTTTTCTCTTCATGTTCTGCTTTAGATATGGCCACAAGATTTAATAATAATTTAAAATTTTTATTAGTAAGGTTATGTAACCCAGATGTATAAAATAAAAGATTTGTCTGTGTGCTGATACCACATCAAGTTTCTGTCAGACCTACTTTTTTCAGTTACACCACTGAACTACTTCATGGCTCCTATAACCACTGGGTTATGTTATCTTACTATTTTTATAAATACAAACAATATAGTAATTTATTCCTTTTGGTAAAGTTTATTTTCTTCAGTGAAACAAAAGAAACAAAAATCTCTTTATTTCACTCTAATTCTGCTTCTCTCCCAGGAGGTAACCCCTCACACAAACTCTGCTGTGTCCATGTCCTATGCTCGTTTTCGTTGTTTCTTTAGCAGTATGAATTTCTTTCCATGTCACTATCAATTTTCATCATATTTTAAAATTCTTTGTAGGATTCTAAAATACAATTTGTGGACATTTATTTTCATGGCTTTGCAATTGTAAGTAATGCTGTAGTGAACATACTTGGATGAAAGCTTACAAAAAGCAGGTAACAGATAAAAGATGTGTTTAGGTGCACACTTATTTTGTATGACACTACTGAAGTCCCTTCCAGGATGTCTGAATCTTTATGCACTTCCACCAGCAGTGGGGAGAATGGCTTTTCCTGAGACATGCAAACAGTAATTGTAGTTAAATGACATCAGTGAACACATTTGTAAGGGTGAGGCTACAATTCCTCTATTTCTACTACCAGATTCATTTTCAGAGAATCCCTGGCACATTCTGCAAAGACATCCCTGGGGACATGGGGTCAGGTGGCCTACCACTCCCCAACTTGGCAAGGGGTCCACTATGAGTACTGGTAACAGGTGCCTGTGTTGGGGCAACTGAAAAGGAGAGGGAAGACCCAACAGAAGACCTCTAAACCTAAAAAATCTGAAAGGGTGGGAAGAAATCAAGAATTATGACTCCTGGCTGTAGCCCGATGTGCCAAAACAGTATTTTCCACCTAGACAGAATAAACAGCTTGTGACCAACTCACTTCACATTATAAGTCAACAAGTTCAACACTGAGTGATGGATCCAGGGCGCTGTAATTATCGTTTCGTAAATTAAATCATTTTGGAGATACCAACTACCTAATTCAACCATTTTGGGTATTGAGTCATTGAATTCCAGATCACTCAAGAAAGCTTGTTTGCTTAGCAGCAAAACCATGCAACAGAGGCAGGGGACATGCCCCCAAACAATAAAACAATTGTGGCATGAGTCCCACGTCCCTGCCCAAGGAGCTCAGTAAGTGCCCAGGGTAACTCCTCTGTGCACACTAAAAACTAAAATATAAGGAAAAGGCTACACTGTACTAAAACCTGATATGATTTAGCATTTTTACTTACTGCCCTTTTGCGCATTTCCACTGCTCCATGACAGTCACAGCTTGACCAGGCATGGCCAAGAAAACTCCACTGGAGAACCAGCGCTCCTCGAAGCACCCCCAAACGCCACCTCGTGGTTTCATTTTGTCCATATGATGTAACATTCAGCAATTCAAAGGTATGAACTATTGATACATGCTACATGAATCTCAGTATCAATAACCTCAGATATGCAGATGGCACCACCTTAATGGCAGAAAGTGAAGAGGAACTGAAGAGCCTTCTGATGAGTGAAAAGAGGAGAGTGAAAAAGCTAGCTTAAAACTCAACATTCAAAAACCTTAAAGATGATGGCATCTAGTCCCATCACTTCATGGGCAAATAGATGGCGAAAAAAATGAAACAGTGACAAACTTTATTTTCTTGGGCTCCAAAATCACCACAGATGGTGACTGCAGCCATGAAATTAAGAGACGCTTACTCCTTGGAAAAAAGCTGTGACAAACCTAGACAGTGTATTAAAAAACAGACATCACTTTGCTGACAAAGGTCCGTATAATCAAAGCTATGGTTTTTCCAGTAGTCATGTGTGGAGATCAAACCTGTCAATTCTAAAGGAAATCAGTCCTGAATGTTCACTGAAGGACTGATGCTGAAGCTGAAGCTCCGATACTTTGGCCACCTGATGCAAAGAGCCAACTCTTTGGAAAACACCCTGATGATGGGAAAGATTGAGGGCAGGGGGAGAAGGGGCCAAAAGAGGATGAGATAGTTGGATGGCATCACCAACTCAATGGACAGGAGTTTGAGCAAGCAAAGGACAGGGAAGCCTGGTGTGCTGCAGTCCACAGGGTAACAAAGAGTTGGACGCAACTGAGCAACTGAACAACATGAATCTCTAATACCCTGAGTGAAGAAAGCCAGACAAACTTATATACCGTATAGTTGAATTTATGTAAGTTTCTGGAAAATGCAAGCTAATCAACAGTGTCAGCAAATCAGTGGTTGCCTGGAGGTGAGGTGAAGTGGGGCAGAGGCTAGACGGAAGGATTCCCAAGAGGCCTCAGGAAACTTTGGGGGACAACAGATATGTTTATTATCTTGGGTGTGGTAAGGGTCTTACAGGTGTACACCTATGTAAAAACTTAGAAAGTTGCACAGAGTTCACAATAATCCCTCAAATAAGGTTAAAAATGTACTTGGGAGCACATTCAACAACATGGGTGGTCTGCTAGCAATTGTGGATACCATGTTGAGCAAAAAAGGAAAGGCAAGGTCTTGCAGATCTGCAGACATGAAGAATCCTCTGTCCCGTTTTCTCCCCCAGCTCCTGCTCCCTGCTGCACACTCCCTCGGTGCCTGCAGTGTCACAGGAGGAAGCTGTTGGCATCAAAAGGACTTACTGGACCACTGCTTCAGGCAAGCGCTGCTGGAGTTAGTCATCCTAGGGCCTGAAGCTAGACTTGGCTGCTACTTAGAACTGGACAGAATTCTCTGGCCTCTGTTTGCAGAGACAGTGACATCTATTTTTGTGCTGTTAGGAAAGCTGTCTAGCTGTCCTTAGAAGAGCCAGCACTGGGTTAAATCGTGGGCTCAGAAATAAACCCACACACCTATAATCAATTAATTTTCCTCAAAGGAGGCAAGAACATACAATGGAGAAAAGACAGTCTCTTCAGCAAGCAGTGCTGGCTGGAAAAGTGGGACAGCTTCATGAATATCAATGAAATTAGAATACTCCCTCAAAAATAACTCAAAATGATTTAAAGACCTAACGGTAAAACGTAACACCATAAAACTCTTAGAACATAGGCAAAACATTCCCTGACATAAATAGTATTTTCTTAAGTCTCCCAAGCTAAAAAAGTAAACCCCAAAATAAACAAATGGGACCTAATCAAACATAAAAGTTTTTTACATAGCAAAGGAAACCATAAACAAAATGAAAAGATATGGACTGGGAGAAAACATATGCAAATGATGTGAGCAACAAGGGCTTAATTTCCAAAATATACAACAGTCCACACAACTCAGTTTCAAAAAAAAAAAAAAACCAAATTAAAAAATGACTAGAAAACCCTAAAAAGACATTTCTCCAAAAAAGACATACAGATGGCCAATAGGCACGTGAAAAGATGCTCCACAATGCTAATTATTAGAAATGCAAGTCAAAACTCCAATGAGGTACCATCTCACTCTGGTCAGAATGACCATTATCGAAAAGCCCACAAATAATAAATGCTGAAGAGGATGTGGAGAAAAAGGAACCCTCCTGGTCTGTCAGTGGTTATGTAACGGTGCAACCACTACAGAAACCAGTATGGAGTTTCCTTGAAAAACTAAAAATAGAGCTACCATATGATCCAGCAATGCCACTCTTATGCATATATCCAGAAAAAATGAAAACTAATTTGAAAGCTACATGCACCCAATGTTCATTGCAGCACACTTTATAATAGCCAAGACATGGAAACAACCCAGATGCCCATCAACAGATGATTGGGTTAGCATATATGTACACACACACACACACACACACACACACACGGAGTACTGGCCATAAAAAAGAAAAACTGCCATTTGCAGCAACATGGATGGACCTAGAGAATACCACAGTAAGTGAAGTAAGTCAGACAAAGACAAATATTCTATCACTTACATTCAGAATCTAAAAAATTACTAGAAATGCATCTATATATTAAAAAAACAGCCTCACAGACAGAAAGTAACTTATGGTCACCAAAAAGGAAAACAGCAGGAGGGATAATTAGGAGTATGGCATTAACAAACTACTATATATAAAATAAATGAGTAACAAAGACTTACTGTATAGCACGGGGAGCTACAATACCTTGTAATAACTAGGGAAAATAAAATATATGTGAAAGTTGCTCAGTCGCGTCCAACTCTTTGTGACCCCAAGGACTCTGCAGTGCATGGAATTCTCCAGGCCAGAATACTGGAGTGGGTAACCTTTCCCTCTCCAGGGGATCTTCCCAACCCAGGGATCAAACCCAGGTCTCCTACATTGCAGGCGGATTCTTTACCAGCTGAGCCACAAGGGAAGCGCCCCCCCCCCCCAAAAAAAATATATATAAAATATAAAAATATGCATATACAAATAAAAAAGTCACTTTGCTATACACCTGAGACTAACACAATATTATAAATGAATTATATTTCAGTTTTAAAAGATTTTGTAACAATGAAGTATACACGTTTTGAACAATATCCACACATATGCTTTCTTTTCTTCATCCTTTCCTTTGAATTGTAGTTAAAGTGTGAGGAAAGGGTAATAAGGGCAGGGAAATAAACTTGACCTAACATTCTGCAGTGACAGATGTAGATTTTAAAACATATCAGTGAAAACCAACTTGTCAGATATGCTGGCATCCACTGTAATACTAAACACCATCAGTAATTGTATATAAGAACAGAAAGACTTCAAATTAATCTCCTCTACCCAAAATTATCTATATAATTTTCCTTGATGGATCTGATGCTTTGCTGAATTCATGGTGTTTTTAATATAAAAAATATCCTTACTCAGCAGAAATGGCCTTCAGAGGGCCTGGCCAATCACTGATGTCTCATTTAAACCTTGCTGTCAAAATCCTCTATGACCCACCTCCCAGAATATTGGAAATAAAAGCAAAAATAAACAAGCGGGACCTAATGAAACTTAAAAGCTTTTGCACAACAAAGGAAACTATAAGCAAGGTGAAAAGACAGCCTTCAGAATGGGAGAAAATAACAGCAAATGAAGAAAGAGACAAAGGATTAATCTAAAAAATATACAAGCAACTCCTGCAGCTCAATTCCAGAAAAATAAATGACCCAATCAAAAAATGGGCCAAAGAACTAAACAGACATTTCTCCAAAGAAGACATACAGATGGCTAACAAACACATGAAAAGATGCTCAACATCACTCATTATCAGAGATATGCAAATCAAAACCACAATGAGGTACCATTACACACCAGTCAGAATGGCTGCTAAAGCAATAAATGCTGGAGAGGGTGTGGAGAAAAGGGAACCCTCTTACACTGTTGGTGGGAATGCAAACTAGTACAGCCGCTATGGAGAACAGTGTGGAGATTTCTTAAAAAACTGGAAATAGAACTGCCATATGACCCAGCAATCCCACTCCTGGGCATACACACCAAGGAAACCAGATCTGAAAGAGACACGTGCACCCCAATGTTCATCGCAGCACTGTTTACAATAGCCAGGACATGGAAGCAACCTAGATGCCCATCAGCAGACGAATGGATAAGGAAGCTGTGGTACATGTACACTATGGAATATTACTCAGCCATCAAAAAGAATTCATTTGAATCAGTTCTAATGAGATGGATGAAATTGGAGCCCATTATACAGAGGGAAGTAAGCCAGAAAGATAAAGACCAATACAGTATACTAACACATATATATGGAATTTAAAAAGATGGTAACAATAACCCTATATGCAAAACAGAAAAAGAGACACAGATGTACAGAACACTTTTAGACTCTGTGGGAGAAGGCGAGAGTGGGATGTTCAGAGAGAACAGCATTGAAACATATATTATCAAGGATGAAACAGATCACCAGCCCAGGTTGGATGCATGAGACAAGTGCTCAGGGCTGGTGCACTGAGAAGACCCAGAGGGATGGGATGGAGAGGGAGGCGGAAGCAGGGATCAGGATGGGGAACACATGTAAATCCATGGCTGATTCATGTCAATGTATGGCAAAAACCACTACAATTAAAATAATAATAATAAAATTAAAAAAAAATAAACCTTGCTGTCAACATACACAATGTCACAAGAGAGGTGGTGCAAAATGAATATATATAACTATACACCCCATGGTATTCCACCCCGCCACCCCACTCCCCAAAAAAACATGAAGAAATGAATTCTCTGCAAAATACCAAGTAGGAAATGGCCTTGTTTTTGCTGACAAACTGTACAAGATGTTTGTGGTTTAGTTGTGAGAACTTCCAGATGTTCAAGCTGGTTTTAGAAAAGGCAGAGGAACCAGAGATGAAATTGCCAATATCCGCTGGATCATCAAAAAAGCAAGAGTTCCAGAAAAAAAACATCTATTTCTGCTTTATTGACTATGCCAAAAGCCTTCGACTGTGTGGATCACAATAAACTGTGGAAAATTCTGAAAGAGATGGGAATACCAGACCACCTGACCTGCCTCTTGAGAAACCTGTATGCAGGTCAAGAAGCAACAGTTAGAAGTGGACATGGAACAACAGACTGGTTCCAAATAGGAAAAGGAGTATGTCAAGGCTGTAAATTGTCACCCTGCTTATTTAACTTATATGCAGAGTACATCATGAGAAACGCTGGGCTGGATGAAGCACAAGTTGGAATCAAGATTGCTGGGAGAAATATTAATAATCTCAGATATGCAGATGACACCACCCTTATGGCAGAAAGTGAAGAGGAACTAAAAAGCCTCTTGATGAAAGTGAAAGAGGAGAGTGAAAAAGTTGGCTTAAAGCTTAACATTCAGAAAACTAAGATATGGCATCTGGTCCCATCACCTCATGGGAAATAGATGGTGAGACAGTGGACTCAGTGTCAGACTTTATTTTTTTGGGCTCCAAAATCACTGCAGATGGTGATTGCAGCCATGAAATTAAAAGACACTTACTCCTTGGAAGGAAAGTTATGACCAACCTAGATAGCATATTAAAAAGCAGAGACATTACTTTGTCAACAAAGGTCCATCTGGTCAAGGCTATGGTTTTTCCAGTGGTCATGTATGGATGTGAGTTGGACTGTGAAGAAAGCTGAGCACCCGAAGAATTGATGCTTTTGAACTATGGTGTTGGAGAAGACTCTTGAAAGTCCCTTGGACTGCAAGGAGATCCAACCAGTCCATCCTAAAGGATATCAGTCATGGGTGTTCATTGGAACGACTGATGCTGAAGCTGAAACTCCAGTACTTTGGCCACCTCATGTGAAGAGCTGACTCATTGGAAAAGACCCTGATGCTTGGAGGGACTGGGGGCAGGAGGAGAAGGGGACGATACAGGATGAGATGGTTGGATGGCATCACCGACTAGATAGGCATGAGTTTGAGTAAACTCCGGGAGTTGGTGATGGACAGGGAGGCCTGGTGTGCTGCGATTCATGGGGTCGCAAAGAGTCAGGCACAACTGAGCGACTGAACTGAACTGAACTGAAGTGAGTATGATTACACTGTCCTGCTCTCCGACCTCCTATATGACCAGCGTATTACTGTAGGCGGGAGAGGCCCACACTCGTACTGCTTCTCCTCCTCTGCCTACTTGGCCACTCTCAGCAATAACAGGAAGATGACAAGGCAAGCAAGGTTCCATTTGCCTTTAAGGTTAGAATCGATTGATAAGGTTGGCCCTGCCCTTTTTTCTTCCCACATCTTGTATCCTCGTAACCATCTTTACTGAACACTTGGGATGTTTGGCCTTCTATTTATAGAGAGGTAGACAGAACAGAATCCATTTGCTTTGAAGAAGAGTTAACATTAAGTTATTCTTGTTTCCCACATGGGGGTTAATTTAGCCACCAAGCAGTAAACTGTCATGGTGATTTAAAAATAATTACCTCTGTTGGTGAAACAGTTTCTTTCAAAAGTCTACCTAACCACTGCCCTTTTCACAAACTGGTGACACTGAAATCAGCAATGCCACAATTCTGTAAGCAGCCAAAGTCCAGCAAATAATAGGTCAGTTGAGTTATTACATAAGTAGTGCCTGTTACTGAAGTTGACAAATACAGTCAAACTAAATTTCTGTATGGAGCCAAAAGAAAACCTAAACGACTGGAAAGCTAGTGTTCATGGAATGGAAAACAGTATCGTTTACATTCTTAACTTTCTCAAATTGGTCTATTTATTCAATGCAATTCCAATTAAAATCCCGGCCTGTTTTTTTATGAAAACTAAGAGTTCTGCAATTGGAAATGCAAGATTACAGACACAGAATAGCCAAAAGTTCTTGAGGAAAAAAAAGAACACACTTAGAAGACTTACATTGCCTACTCTAAAAAACTACAATAGTGACATGGATATATCTAGTAAGACTAGATATATGAGTGGGACAGAGATTCCACACACAGATCCACATATGGCCAACCGACTTCCATAAAGGTGACAAGATAGTTCATAACAGAGAGGGACAGTCTTGTCAACAAATGGTGTTTGCTCCCATATATCTTTATATGGGAGGAAAATAAATCTTATCCTTACCTCACATCATATAAAAAATTACTCAAAATGAACAATACACCTACATGTAAAAGCTAAGACTGTAGAACCGTTAGAAGTAGGGGAAAAAAAATCTCAATGACTTTGGCACAGGCAAATAAATATTCCTTAGGATACAAAGTACCAAACATTAAAAAAAAAAAAATCATAAATACAAGCCGCCTACTGGGAGGAAATAATTTAAACAAACATATAAGACAAAGGACTATTATCTAGAATATAAAAGGAATTCTTACAACTTATCTTCAGGATACACTTTTAGAAACTGAATTGCTCTGTCAAAGGATGTAAGTAAACATGTAAAAACCTTGGTGCACACTGCCAAACTTACAGGTGGTGCCAAATGGGTGAGGCGGAGGGGGCGGGTAGCTGTGTGTCTCAGTCCCTTCCCAGAAGCCCTTAGTAGGTATTCTTAAATCTGAATAAAACCTGGTTTTTTGAATGACTTTCCAATGACTGGTTTAAAATCTACTGTCGTTATCACTGAGTTCACTTCATTTTATAAATGATTCTATATTCATTTTGATCATATCTGTCAAGGCATATGACCTATTAGCAAATTTGAAAAATAACAGCTAGGAATATATTTGTGGAAATACACTATTTTATAGTGTATTTCAGTCTGAAATATACTGTTATAGGACTATTACACTGTTCTTTTCAAAATTGTTGAAGTGGAAAAGAATCTGCCATAATTAAATGAGATAGCCAATCCTACTTAGTAAAATGTAACAACTTGAACCTCTCTTTGAAACACTAACAGAATTTAATCATTTATTCATAGACAGTAAACACTTTCTATATGCCAAGATCTGCTCTAAAAATTAGTTATATTGCAACAGAAGCAGCAGAGAAAAATTCCTGCCCTTTCCCCTTAATTACAGGGTAAAGAGAAAACAGAAAATAAGTAAAAAAGCATTAGTTGGTAAGTAATAGACTAAAAAAAAAAAAAAACAGTGGCAAGGGAGAGTCATCTGTTTGAGTTGTAAGTTTAAGTTGGATACACACAGATATCACTAAATGTGTGCCATTTAAATTGCTGAGAAAAGCATTCTAAGTTGAGAGAACAGCCAACGCAAAGGACCAGGAGTGGAAGAGGCCCGCAGCACATGTTTGAGAAACAGCAAAAAGTCTTTGACTCAAGTTGAATGAATAATGGGGAAACTGAGAAGTCAGGTAGAGGTTGAGAACTGGTCCTGTAGGGCCTTGGAAAGACTATTTTGCTCTTATTTGAAATGAAATAGAAAAAGCTACCAACATCTGAACAGAACCACTCTTGCTACTGTGATGAGACTAGGTCACAGAAAGCCAAGGAAGGAAGGGGTAGGGCCCACTGAGAAACAACCATAATAATCCAGTCAAGAGATAAGGGTGTCTTAAATACAGATGGTAGTAGAAGAGGTACTGAGAACTGGTTAGATTCTAGTTATATCTTAAAGGTAGCACTGATTAGTTGGATCTGGGCGTAGAGCTACCGATAATTTCAGGGATTTTTTCTTGAGAAAGTAAGATGAAATGCCATTTAATTAATGGGGAAACCACAGAAAAATCAGATTTGGAGAAATCAAAAGCTCAAGTTTTGGACACAACAAGGTCAAAGAACTGACCAGATAGTCAAAAGAAGAACCTAGAGTTTGAGACGTGAGGGAGGTTGTACTGACATATAAACTTAGAAGCAGGCAGATTACGATTGAAAACCAAGTTATGAGGACAGATGCGATCACCCAGGTTACAAAATGTAACTGAGAAATCTAAATATTAGGTCTCAGGGAGTGCCAACAACATTTGCTGTAAGAACTTCTATGTACTTTCTTTCATATGCATTTCATAAATCTCACCATACAGCAATTCTAGAATGCCAAAGTCAGAAGACTAAAAATTTAAAACATCATTTGGTTGTTTGCATTTAAGGTGCAGGATAAGATTATATACCATCTGACTTTGGTTTTACAAAGCCTAAAGGGAGTAGTCAGAAAAATTGTTATTCTGTAGTAGCACCTTTCTCCCATCCCCTGCAGTTTGTCTTGGGGAACATGCCCAGAAAGGCCTCTAAATATTAAGTAACAACAAAAAAGGATACTTTCTTTTCAGGTTGTCACCATGCCAATGGAAGGGGCCAGAGTCTCACAGATGATGAAATGACTGAAAAAAGTTAAGGTCACATGGATCCTTGTAACATAATCCCAATTTTGTTATACAACAAAAAGAGACTACAGGTTTTCAACACTTTCCTGTTCACTGTGACAAATGGTTATTAATTTCCATTTTTAATTCTTTTCATAAATCTTCCTTTGAAAGGTGTAGACAGTTATCATTTGACCTAATGTAATTACTAAGAGCATCCTTGGATCCAGGATAATTCTTTCATTTTGCAGATAGGAAAAAGGAATAGAAGGGGCTATAACTATGTTTTTATGCATCGTATGTTTCCAAATGTCAGTCATACTATCTCTTTATTACTTGTTTAGAATAGTTGTCCAAATACTGTCTGTAAAAAGAATATAAAGGCTCTAATATATTTAAATAACTGCTAATACTGATAGAAGAAAAAAAGTTAAACTACACAATGTTATATGAAGCCGAGCTTTTAAATCCCGACAATTCCTTGAAAGGTACAGAAATTTTCTAGATGAAAATCTAAGACGGACCACCGACACTATCAAATAATAAATTTCAGAATCACATGAAACAAGAAATAGAAGACGTTTCTTTGGTTAGAAAACATTTACATCTTGAAATACACCTTATTTTTCCAGCTATTATCAGAAATTATACTGAAATACAATAGAATTAAATAATGGATAACAAAAAAGGGTTATTAAAAATTAATCTATTAGACACCTGTACAACGTAAATTTGGCAAGTGGTAGTGGTAGAATATAAAGGCAGATAGGGAGAAGAAAAAAAAAAGGGCAATCACATGTGACATAACCCAAATAAAACTGAAAATTTTATAATTTTGTAAATTTTCTAATTTTGTAATCCAAAAACCTAATCCTATTTGAAACAGCCAAAACAATCTTAAGAAAACAGAACAGAGCTGGAGGAGTCGCTGTCCCTGACGTCAGAGCACACAGTAAAGCCACAGAAACCAAAAGCACACGGTACTGGCACAGAAACAGACACATCAGCTCAGTGCAAACAGACAGAGTCCAGAGATAAACCCACACGCATAAGGTCAGGAGACAAGAATACATAATGGGGGAAAGGCAGTCTCTTCAATAACTGGTGCTGGGAAAACCAGAAAGCTACACATAAAAGAATGAAGTTAGAACATTTACTTACACAATATACAAAAATAAACTCAACATGGACCTAAATGTAAGACCACAAACCTTAAAACTCCTAGAAGAAAGCAGGTAGTACACTCTTTGACATCAGTCCCCCCCAAACATTTTTTTAGATATGTCTCCTCCTCAAGCAAAGGAAACAAAAGCAGAAATAAACAAATGGAACCAGATCAAACTATAAAGTTTTTGCACAGCAAAGGAAACTATACACAAAAGGAAAAGGCCACCCGCTGAATGGGAGATGATAGTTGCAAATGATTTATCTGATAAAGGGTTAGTATTCAAAACATACAATGAACTCACACAACTCACCACAGAAAAACAAACAACCCAATTAAAAAACAGGCAGATAATCTGAATAAACATTTTTCCAAAGACATACAGATGGCCAGCAGGCACATGAAAAGATGCTCAACATCATTAACCATCAGGGAAATGCAAATCTAAACCACAAGTTGTCACCTCACACCTGTCAGAATGCCTACCATCAAAAAGAACAACAAATAACAGGTGTTGTTGATGATGTGGAGCAAACACCGTGTATACTGTTGGGTGGGAATGCACATTTGCAGCCACTATGGAAAACAGTATGGAAATTTTTCCATACTAAAACTAAACATATTAAACATACTAAAACATACTGAACATACTAAAACATACTAAACATACTAAAAACAACCTGCCATATGACCAACAATTTCACTTCTGGGTACATACCCAAAGAAAACAAAAACACTAATTTGAAAAGATACATGCACATCAATGTTTACTGCAGCATTATTTACAACTGCCAAGATACGGAAGCAACCCAAATGCTCATCAATAAATGAATGGGTAAAGAAAATGTGGTACAGACACGCACACACACACATGATGGAATATTACACACAGCCATAAAAAAGAATGAAATCTTGCCATTTACAACAACACAGATAAACCTGGAGTGTATTATGCCTAGTAGAATAAGTCAGAGAAAGACAAAACCTGTATCTTATCAGTTATATGTGAAATCTAAAATATATAAGAAATGAGTATAACAAAACAGAAACAGACTCACAGAGAACAAACTAGTGGTTACCAGTAAGGAGAAGAAAAGGGGGAGGTGCAAGCCAGGGGTAGGGAATAAAGAGGTACAAACTACTATGTATAAAATAAATAAGCTGCAAGAACATACTGTACAGCACAGGGCAGACAGCCAGTATTTTATAAAAACTTTAAATGGAGTATGATCTATAAAAATAATGAATCATCATGTTGCACACTTGAAACTAATACTGTAAATTAACTACACTTGAGTAAACAACAAACACAAAAACCAAAAAACTATCTGAAATACTAATTTTGTAGTACAACTCCATTACTCTTCCTGTGTCTTCAACGTTTTGAGCGATTTGGAGATAGTTAAGAGTCAGGGAATAGAAAGAAGAGTAAATAAAATGTAGTAGAAGGAAGATAACTTGGTGAAAGTGACACTGGGAAAACTCCACATCTAAAATCCATTATAATGAAGGCTCTTTAGACTTTGCCTGTTTACCTAAAGAAGGAAAAATTACTTAAGAGTATATAACCAGAACATATCAGAAAAGGTTCTTGTAAGTACTTTTAAAAACTCTGTTTTGGAAATAGATTTTAAATTATGTCAGTTAGCACACCGAAAAGGAAGCAAAAACCTCACTATTGAGCTGTATAAGCTTGAGGAAAATCTTAGCCCTTATTTTTCTGGATCTTTCTTTTCTCCAACATGAATACGTACATGATACCTGACATTTATATGGCACTTGTCATCAAAGCACCTCCACAAGTACTACTTCATCTGTCAGAGTAAGCTATGCCTATACGTACTGTGAGGCAACAGGTGAAAGGGCAATGAAAATGGAAAAAAACCCCTGAAATGTATATATATGGACACAGTCTAACAAAGAGTGAGGTTTAACAGCAATGTTGAATGCTACCACTATGGGCTGATATAGCACTTTATAATTTTCCGTCTTTTCATGATATCATTTGATTAACAAAATGGCCTTAAACATGCAACTATACTCTGGGACATTCAGCTCGTTAAAGGTGAAGATTTCTACTTAATATTTCTTAATATTTATAACTATACTATTTATATTAAGTTAATTATGTGTGATTTGCCAGACATGTACACTGGGGATAACTACACATAGGAAAAGTCATAATGCAAGAAATATATTAAGTATGTGAGAGAACAGAACTCTGTTATACTGAACATGCTGTGATTAGTTTTCAAAATAAATCAATGGCTTTCTATAAACTGCTGGCCTGAAGGATATTCTGTTGTGGATACTTCTGAGTCTGGGCAGATGAAATGAACTCATAAGATAATTAAAACTTTGTTCATATATGAATCAGTCATTTGTAGGCATAGAATTTCCCTGTGTTCCTTTCCACTAAAGGAAAAAGTGAGTCAGCCAGAGAGACTAGTTAATATGAGGAAAAAACTCGACATGTAAAGACAGTGAACATTAAAGTAAAAAGTAGAGTTGTGCAGAAAGAACAAGAAATGCTGGCTCCTCCAGGCAAGGCAACTGAGCAACCGTACCTGTACAGTTAAACAAGTGAAACCCAGAGCCAATTATTTCTTTGACAGATTTTTTAAAATGAGTTTTTTAAAGTTGAACAAGAAACATACCAGTCTAATTTTGAGTACACATGAGTTTTCTGTACACAGTATGTAAGACGGATGTAACTAAAAAATAGAAGAGCACAGCTGCACTGTAAGAAAAATGTTTCTACTTTAATAAATTTCTCTGGCTGGTTGATATGTCATTATCTTTTGTGTCTTTTTTTTTTTTTTCTTTTAATTGAAGCATAGTTGATTTACAATGTAGTGTTAGAGTGTAGTATACATACACCAAAGTGATTCAGTTATACGTATACACATATTCTTTTCACATTCTTTCCCATTATAGTTTATTAGGGGATACTGAATAGTTTCCTGTGCTACACAATAGGACCTTATTGTTTTCTATTTTATATATAATAGTTTGTATTGAGTTTTTTTAAAAAAAAACACACTTAAAATTGCCAAATAAGCCAAAATTCTGGAATAAATTCTAAAGCATAAATGAGTATGTCAATGTAAATGAAAATGCAATTCAGGGTTGTATGCAGGATACACATTTATTAACAGTGAAAAAGCATTTACCCAAAGCGAATGTTAAAAATACAAGGAGTACCTGCTGCACAGTCTGCTGAGCTCAGTCTTGTAGGCATTACTTCAACCTGCCTAGGTTTCTCTTTCCCTTATTTTGACCTTTTCTTCCCCTTTTACCTCTAACCAAATTTTTAACTTAAAATTAAGACAAACAGTACATATTGAATGCCTAAGCCTTTAGCAACAGTTACCAGGGAAAAACATATTAAGCAAGTTATCTGCTCTCAAGCACTTAAAACTAAATTATCTACTATAAGAGAAAACAAAAGACCAGATTACAACAGCTGTAAGTCAAATAAGCAAATTTGATAAGATTCACAGATACTACAATAATAACTTAAGATGTAAGTACAACAATTCCACAAATTAACCCATCTTTAATTTGCATGCAGAGAGAGAGACAGTCTTAATATTTAATATGTAAGGCTTGGCTTGAGTGTATCAAAATGAAGTTTCTGTACAGAGTCTAGAAAACAAATATAGAACTTAAGTATACATATAATATATATGTATACGTACTATGCTTCAATTTCCCTGAAGTCAAGCCAATTGAATAATTCCTGCTTCTGGAATGATAGTGTTCTGAGTAAGTTTAATAAAGTTGGAGATATATGCTTCACATAATTTAAATTACAGAACAATACAGTCAATGTCTTCAGAGGGAAATCCTCATTTATTATTCCCTGACTGGACATTATAGTTTCCCACTGAGGTACCAGTCAAGAATTTCAAAGGAATACCAACCAAATTCTTTTTTTATGGGGTATTTCGGTAAACTGCTGACAAATTTAAAAGACTAATTTGGAATAATTCTTCATATTTTATTCAAGGAACAGTCTGTAAAGTTGACTTGTTAACTGACTCTGTGAGGCCTTTAACTCGGTATATGGCAAGATGGGATCTAAAAGTACACCACCTTTGAAAAGCTAATTTGCTTACTGATGAAGAGGTCACGTAGATTCTCATTACTCCATACAGTACTTCATCTGCAAACCTGCTTCTCTCTCACTACACACAGCGACAACTACTATGCTTTGGCCTAAATTATTGTCTCAAAAAGCAAGGTTGTCCAAAGGCAAATAGAAACTTAGTGCTCTGGTACATAAATTTAGTTCTATTAATCCCTACTTTAAAGAGCTTGGTTTTCCTTTTAAAAGTAATCACAATGTTACTTTCCTTGTTTAAGCGGAAATATTCTCTAATTATAGAAAATGTTCTCTCTTTTAAGGTTTAAACTGAGGCAACACAGATATGAATTGCAATTCTAGAAAATATTTATCTAATAGATAATTATGTAAATTCTAGGTACTAAGGACAAGTATTCTAAACTTATTATCCAATTTGAATATTTATAATCTATAATAACTTCTCTGAAATCCTGGATACCTTTATAACCTGCCCTATTCTTACAAAGGAATAAGACATGCAGGTATCTAAAAGAATATTAGACTCAATAGCAGCAACACTGGCATTATTTGGAAGCCTGGCCTGAAGGCTGGGCTTTATAATAAATAGTATATTCCTCTAACTCTTGACCGTTGCTCTTCTCTGAACAGCCTAATTATATAGAACAGTGACTTGCTGTATAGAATTCAACATAATTTTCAAAAAAGATAGTTTACAGGTAAGTCCAAACTTTATTTAAAACTACACTTTAATTTTTACGTTACTAAACATCACAATGGGGAAAAAAAATCAGGACCAAAAAAATGAAAGAAAGAAAAAGGAAAAAACCCCACAGTGTATCAAGGCTTTAATCTGTCCAGAATTCAGTTTTTGATGTTTTAAACTGCCATGGGCAGAAATTAGCACACCTACCAAAAATGCAGTGTCAAACTGATTTACATTTTATATAGATTAAAACAGATGTTTATTTAGTGCCATTTTCATATACGTATTGATTATGTCAAGAAAGAGTTAGATCAGCCTCTGGAGACATCTCATGTACTTTGGGTTCCCACTGTTTCTGAAAAACAAAACCATGGTTAATGCCTTATAAATTATTTACTGAGTTAATATGACCTTATAAAATTTATTTAATATTGTTCTCCTCTTCCATTTAAAATTTTCACTTTTAATATAAAGTTATTAGAAAAGAAACTTACTTTGCTACAATAATTCCCTGATGATACCACCAACAGTTTAAAAGACATAGGTAAGGGTTTCCATCTTAAGATGGCAGGCTGAGCAGATACTTGCTCTCAAAAAAGAACAAACCAAAAAACCCATTAGGGGGAAAAAAAAGTATAAAAATGAATAAATTCAGACCAACAAAAGAAGGGTGGTTGTGAGAGAACCAGAAGACAGAAGATAAAAACAAATTCCCAGAATGCTGAGAGCAGACTGGAGGCACAGGGCGGGGTGGAGGAAGCTGGAGCCCAGACACGCGAGGACAGGCAGCAGGGGAGAGGGTACCAACTGAAGCCCTAACAGCAGGAATGGGCTGAAAACTGGGAGATTAACTGAAGGTTTGATATTTGGTTTCTCTTCTCGTCACCCTATTTCTTAAAAAAACAAAAAATCTTGAGTTTAATCAACTGATGAACAAACAGAAAATCCTTGACCTTGATGCAAGAAATGTTCTCCTCTGAGTGGCCCTTGGGCTGTGCTATTAGACCCAAAAAGAAGGAAATCTTCTCAGATTTCCTGGGACTATCACTTGGCTCTGCAATGAATCATAAAATCATCTTCAGGAAAGTATAAAAGATTTCATTCTTATAGTTACAAAAACAGAATATAAGTGTGTTTAATAAGGTCAATAAAATATGAAATGAGTAAACTGAACAGAGAAGGAAAAGCGGAGGAATAAGCAGTCGGGTAATGACCAAAACTGACAGAACTAGAAAATGTGTACATTTGTAAGAACAAAGGTAACAGAAAAACCAAAAACAACATAAACATTGAAAGAAGAGGTAGGTTTAAATAAGTTTTCATTGGGGAGATAAGAAACATTATCTAATTTTTAAAGTTCAGGAAAATTATAATAGTATATAGAGATATAAAAGGCCTCCTCCAAAAGAACTGAAAACCAGTGAATAAAAGAAATGGGCTCTTGCCAATCATCACTAACTCCTCTGTACCTTTCTTTCTTAAGCCATCTGCATCTATTACACTGTTAAAACTAAAAACAGAGAAAATTATCTGACAGTACTATTTTATAAATTGGGCAGTGGAACTAACATTTTTATAGAATTATGCTTCCTTTCTAATGTTTGGCTTCTATATTCCAGGTACTAGTAGCACATTTTAAAAACTAAAAGAAAATGATGGTATCAAGATTCAGTAACTTTTCAGTGTGATATGATTAAAACGGCTAACTCTTACCAGGTTCTTTTAGTGTCTGAGAATTCCCAGCTAATTCTTCAGTCTGCATTTCACATATTTCACCAGCTAAGTGGTTTTTTTGTTCTTCTTCTGCCATTTTCTTCCTTAGATCTGCCTGTAGAATGAAAATTAAAAATACAAAATCACTTTTCATCTTAACAATATCTGCTATATATGACAACTGTAATTAAAGAGAGCGAAATACCTCTGAATATATTGTCAGTTTAAGTGGTAAATCTTCAACTTTCACAAAGTCTTCTTCATCAGATTTTTGACTTATGTTACCAGATTCTGCTTCCTGTAAGATTAACAAATTATATTTAATGAAGGCAATCCACTCTATCTCTGGATCTAAACCAAAGTCATCCATGCCAAGAGATAAACTGGATTCTCACGTGTGTATAGATGTCAGTAACTCTGTCATATTTGCGTTTCTTCCATATTTAGCTCAATGAATAGAACGGAAATCTAGAGTTCAACATGAAGGGTTGCACACTTGTAACTGTGGGCACACAGTGAGGCTTCTGTGCACCCGTTTTACAAAACAAAGAGCCCGTTCATACAAGCTAAAGGGAGAAACAGCAGTAGTTACATTGAGGGCTAAAGTAATTAGAACAACCCTCATTTCTTGATATGTTAACAATGCATCAGAGCTGTATTCAGAAGAATATAAGTAAACATAAGACTTTCGATATCAACTGGAAGCTCAAACAGAAAGATGTGGTGTGAATTTAGTAATTCACAAAAGTTATTAAAAATCACCTCACACTGTTTTTCTGAAACCTGAAGCGTTTTCTCCCAGTTCTTTGGTTTTTAATAGTATCATCATTCTACCAATTACCCAAGTGGAAACCTTAAGTTTTTCTTTTTTCTGAAACATTTCTCACCCATTCCTCTCTCACTCAGCTCAATTTGTATTTACATGATAATGGAGACTCTCAACTTTGATTCCTTGACAACACTTCTTATACAGTCATCGGATTCATCTTCAAAATCCGTGACTTTGACCATTTCATTTTCTTGTGCAAAGACCTTTAATAGTATTCCCTGCCTGAAATCCAACTTCAGGACCTTCTATGATCTAATGTCAAGTAAATTTTGAGCAAATGCCTTCTGTAGCAATTCTATGCATTCATCAAATAATAATAAGAAACCTAGAAACCTAATAAGTAACTTTTACAGTTTTCAATGGAAAATTTTACTATTACTGAAGCAAATAAAACAATTAAGATAGTTACTCTTTCTACTGTTTCTGAAATACTGTTAAGTCCCCTTTTGCTGAGAAGCTTTGAAATTATATTATAAACATATCTTTGGGAAGAAAACTGATGTTGATTAAATAATATGTGAAACATGTTCTTTAGACCTAAAGGTACATTATTACAAATCCCTTCATTTTTACCCAAAAGACAAAGTATATAAAACATACACAACCCAAGTATCCAAAAAACAACCTATTGGCTATAAAATTAAATTGAAACAAATGTCCAGAGAAAAACTAAACTTACCTACTTACATTATAAATGCAAATTATAAATATAAATGCTAGCTTACTTTTTCATCATTCACTATAGACAGGGACTCTACTGCTGTCAAATGAACTCTCTCAAGGTTACCACATACAGTTCATCTCTTTGGTTCTCAAAACTAGAATTTTAGGTTTTGAAATGGTCATCTTGGTTCACTATCACTCTTCTGTTTGAGTTTAAAGTAAGTCTGAATGAGAAATAAAAATGCTCCAACAGTTTCTAAACCCAAACACAAAGTGGAGTTGTGTTTATATACTAGAAATGTTAACCTGCAAATGAAGAAAGGGGCACAGAAATGAAATGCACATGATACCTACATAGTCATTCACTAACACTGGAGATTCAGTATCAGGACTTCCAGCCAAAGAGCTTTCAGGAGTCTCCTGAGCAGATTTCACTTCTTTGACTCTAGGCACCAAGGTTTCAATTTCAGTTAAAGGTAAAGGCAAAGGGTTAGGCTGACTGGACGAGTCGATGGTAGTGAGAGTGTCCTTCTGGACAGTGCTATTTAAAGGTTGCTCATTTTCCACGATATTGAGGTAACAGGGCTTCACAGGAGTGCTATCCTGATCACCTGTCATCAAAAGAAAGTCTTAACATTAGTGTAATGCAACTGTCATTAAGTTTTACTATTGCATCAAATAAAGACTAAAATGTATAAATGTATAATCAGACTACCTTCCTTACAAAATTTGTCTCTGTGTTTAGGTATTTGTCAACTTTTCTTTAATAGCTGTTTGCAGAAACAAGGCCCTAGCATTTTCTACAAAGGATTTAGGGAGAGAAAAAAAGACATGTTTCAGATCCAAAATACCTCTGAACTTGCAGTAGCTAAGAATTTAATTTCTTTGTTTTTAAGCACATAAAGGACACTGCAGATAATTTTAACATGGAAATTTTAAACTTTTCTTACCTTTACTAGTAGTGGGTTCTTGTTCTGATGGGACATTTTTGCTTTCTGATGATTTTTCAAAATCATGCTGTGGAACCTAGAAGGAAAAAATAATGTCTTAATAGTAGGACCTAAACATACAGTCACTATACAGGAGATGAATGCTATTTCCAACATGAGACCTTCATACAAGGAAATTTTAAAATAATCTTCTAGAAGTGTTTCAAGAAGGCTGTGGTTGCAATTTCAAGATGGCTAAGTTTAAAAAATCTACTTTTCTTAACTTCAGAATAACACAAAGAACTGGAGTATTATAGATTTTACTATTTGTTTTTTTAGGCCTGACTCTATATTAAATGAAACTAAAAGATACTTGCTTATTTGTAGATGTTAACTGAAGGAAAGGAGAGAAGGATGAACAAGCTAACTGCTTTCTGTAGGAGGAGAGAAAACTGAAGATTCACCTCATAATTGGATGCCCTAGATTCTAGGAAGGAAGGAATACAGTGGTGGGGTGAGAGTCTTCACCTGCTATAACAAAATTCAAAAAGTAATGTCTAACACATAAATGAATAAATAAACGCACACACATATTATTCAGATAGAGGGTAAACAACAGAAGAAATCATACAAATTTTGCCTCTGGGGCAGGATGAGGTGAGGACAGGAAGGGGAATGATTATATTTTGTTACACTTAAGATTCCCTCCCCAGGCTCAACAGAAAATGGGAGATTATATTTTGGAGGAAATGAGCTAGTCTCAGGCCTGGGGGCCACCGTGGAAAGTATGAATGACAGGATAAAGTGTCAAAAGGCAACGGAAAATCTAGGGCAAGTCTGTATAATGGTGGGACCCTCAGTCCTAACCCTACATCCAAGTTCAGAACACCAATAGCCAAGGAAAGGGACCTCATACCAGGTAGAAGGAGATGGGCGGACCCTCCCTACTTTGGAGAAATTAAACTATTCCAATAGGAATTGACATTTAGGATTTTCTATCAGAGTTATCTACTTGGCTGCCCCACAGTAAAGCCCAAAAGAATTTCAACTGGCTTTTTGGTGTATTATTCTTTAATGTAAGCACCAAAGGTAGAGTGGATATTTGGAGAAAGCCTCTATGTGTGGGTAAGAGAAAATACTGCTCCCATGAAGTAAGAGGGTGCTATAAAGAAGTAACAAACAGAAAAAAGTACTTAGAAATTAAAATTATGACAGTTGAACTAAAGATACTATCATATAGTTAAGGTCAAATAAATCTCCCAGAAAGTAATAAAACAGAAAGATCAATGGGTCAATAAAATGAAAAGAAGAAAATAGGGCTAATTAACACCTGATAACATTTATTTCAGAAGAAGAGAAAATGGTGAGGAAGAAATGAAATTAAAGAAAATTTACCAAACCTGAAAAACATGCTACAGATTAAAAAGACAACTGAGTTCACCTAGTGTAGTGAATAAAAAGACCTGCAACAATGTATATTATCACTGTGAAATTTCAGAACTCCAGGTGGAAAAACTTCTAGAGTTAGAGAGAAAAAAGGACATATATGAAAAATCAGAAGAAAGGCCTTCAAAGACCTGAGGGGAAATGATTTTCAACACAGAAACACTGAGTTTTCTTAGAGAAGGGAATGGCTACCTACTCTAGTATTCCTGCCTCGAGAATTCCATGGACAGAGGAGGCTGGTGGGCTATAGTCCATGGGGTCTCAAAGAGTCAGACATGACTGAGCAGGGGGGAAAAAGAAAATGTCAAGATATGTTTTGCACTCTTTCTTAGAGAGTGACTGCAAGATGTGTTCCACCAAAATTAGGTGATTAACCAAGGAAGAGAAAGGCAAGATTTGATTCCAGAAACTGAGACCTAAAAGTACGAAAGACGGCGTTCCCTAGCTGGTAGCTATCTATAGGGCTAAAGAAGAGCCAGACCCAGAATGGAGCAGGAATGAAGCAAGCTCCGGAAAGGACAAAACTGACAGACTGGTTCATGAAGAAAATTCTACTGAGAGATTTACTGAACTACTGCTGGGCAGAGCAAGCACTTGGGTATGTGATCAAAGAAAATAAATTAAAAAATGAGACAATTATTAAATTCAGGTGAAAAAAATGTACAAGACTAAGCAATAAACACTATCTGCTTAGCTCAACAGCTAGTAATATTTGCATGGTTCATTTAAATCTACATATTTGATTAAATACAGATTTAATCAAAAGACAAGATTAAATGAGGAACATATGTGACCTGAGAGTCTTCACCTGCTCTAACAGAATTCAAAAGGTAATGTCTAACACATAAATGAATGAATAAATGCAGACACATATTATTCAGATACAGGGTAAACAGCAGAAGAAATAATACAAAGTTTTGCCTCTGGGGCAGGATGAGGTGAGGATAGGAAGGGGAATGATTTTATTTTGTTACATACTACTTCCATGTATAACTAGAAAAATCAAAAGTTGAAAATCTAAAGTCATCACATAGTTTTCAGGACTTGTTATTAAAATATTTTAAGTGCTTTAAATGTAAAAACATTGCTAAATAAAAAAATAATAAGTGTTTTAGATTTCAATAAGGATATTAAAGAAGTTTGTACTCAGGAAAATGAGAATGGGGAAGCTGTTGATTTTAACATGTTTAAAAAGAACGTGCTTTTAGGTGTCATAGGAAGACTGGTGGAGAGTGTGTGAGTCTGCACTGGAATACCTGATCATCGTGTTCATTTTCTTCTGTAGTTTCAGTGTTAGCCTGAAGTGACGTCTGGACATCTACAGGTCCCTCTTCAAATTCTTCTATTTCTTCATCTTCATTCTCATCTTCTCCACTTCCATAATTAGTCAAAGCCTGAGTTTCAGCTTTGGACAAATCTAAGTTGATTAACACACAATTTTTGGTAAAAATTTTAACACTTACTTCATAACAGCTCCCATATATTGCATGCCTACATTGTGTAAGTGCTTCACATACAGTATCTAAAACCTTCAAAACCGTTAAGTACTAGAAAACTGGTGTTGAAAGGACTGGTAATTTAGTCAGGGTCACACTGAAATTCAGAGTTGTCTGACACCTAATTCTATATTCATTCCACTCCAACAAACTGTTTCATTAAGTGATCTGTAAAGAACTAATGCATAAGCCTAGTCTAGAGCCTTCAGACTTACTAATAGACACTGGACATTCTTCACTTTCTTCATCTTCCTCTTGATCAGAAACATCAGATCTCACGTTTTTGGGGCCGTCACCATCATAAACCTCAGACGTTTGAGTCTGCTTAACTGTTTCCGTCTCATCCTTGTCCTAGCCACAAATAAATTCGAGTAATTAATTCCTTAAAGTACATTTTTTAAAGGTATACAGTAAGTCTATCATAAAAATTAGTAAGTCATTATCTAATTTAAAAATATAAAGAATGATTTTAAATTTAGTTGTTTTTAAAAGAAAATAAAACTCTGTCAGAAGAAAGGACATTTTATGATCTACTTTGCTCTCTACCATTAAGGTAAAAGTTACTAAAATTATTTAATCTTTTGTTTCAAAAGCCACTAAATTAGCACATACTTTGTCTTCATCATCAATTTCTCCAGCAGGTGAACTGTGATCTCCTTCAAGAATCCTTTTGGCCTATAAGCAAATCGGTTAGGCAGAATTCAGGGGTGATCATTCATTATCACACTTAAGTACTCAGTAAACTTTAACAAATCCTGCATTTTTAAACCACCATCCAAAGAGATTAGTGTTTTCTTAGAAATATAAATTCAACTCTTATTAAATAAATCTTTTAAATGAAGAAAAACAAAAAGCAACACAATCTACCTGACATCTCCATGGATATCTAAGGGACATCACAAACTTACTATATCCAAAACAAAAATCTTGATTTCTTTCCTTCTAAAACCCCAGTCTCTCTTCAGTCTTCCCAATCTCAGTAAATTGTTCTTCATTCACCCAAATGCACAAGTCAGAATCAGCCTGTACCTTATGTTTATTACCCACATCTGAACTACTAGACTGCATTTGACTCAATCATCCTAATGTATCTGCTGTTACACACTCAGAGCTGAGACACTTCTTACCCATTTCTTACACACTCAGAGCTGAGCCAGTTCTTACGTGGACAACTGCAACAATCTTCCAAGCAGTCTCTCTGCTTCTCTCTCTACTCACCTACAATTCCTACTCAATAACGAAGCCTGACAAATCTTAAACTGAGATTATGATACTCCTCTCTCTCAAACCTTCCTATGAGTTTCCATTATGCTTAGAATAAAATAAAATACAAGGTCCCTACAACAGTTTTTAAGATTTCACAAATTTGTCCTATCTACCTCTGTGACTTCATCTCCTACAGGCTCACCTCATTTTAAGTGTTCCTGCCTCCCTAGTTTCTCTCTGTTCCCCAAAACACTCAATCCTGCTTTAAAGTCTTTATACTTAATGGTTCTGTCTGCCTGGCACTGTTACACTTAACAGTTCTCTCCTCTCATCTTCATTATAAACTCCTCTTGTCTTTCCATAGCTTAGCTCACATTTCATCCCCTGAGGGAGCCTCTTGATTCTGCCATCTAAAGCAGTCCTTTCTATCATTTTTATCATATCATCCTGTTCTATTTTCTTCAAGCTCTAAGTAATGGCTGAAATGATCTGAAACTTATGTCTAGAAGAAAAACATTACGAAAAGCTTGAAAAAGACAGCCTGATTTTATCTACTTTAGATTTCGGCAAGAAGGGTTATCTCTTTCTGTTTTGGGTCTTGATCTGTTTTTCCTCTCATGATTAGAGAGTCAAGAAAAGAGTGCTGGTGTCTAGAGGAAAAGCCTCCTGGTATGCCTCAGTTGAGGGGAAAAAACATCCAATTTTGTATGTGATCAAGACTAATTCAACAGGGCATAAGGAGCTACAGGGATGTGCAACCAAGGTCCTAACTAATAACAAGCATGTGTGCTGGCTGGGGTGCTAACTCTCCTGGGGCATCTACTGTGATTGACAACAGCCACGGCAGGCAGCTGGCCAAGAGCCAGATCCCAGTCCTCCTCTCTTTTCTGGGTAAGCGGCCGTAACGTGAAGTGGATACTTGCCAATCCCCTGCCACCTGCTCCTGTCTGCCGCCCTGATGCTGAGCCACTGCTGCTACTCCTGAGAGTCAGGAAGTGGCTGGTGTATGTACTGACTTATAATCTGATTAACTCATATTACGGAAAAAAAAAAAAAAAACTACTTTGGTGAGGTCAAGTATGATTTCATTTACTCATAAAGATCAAAACGGACATTTATACACTAATCACAACCATTTCTATATCAAAATGAATGTCATTCACCTCTTTTGCATAAGACTGTATCACTCCAGCGGCTTCTATTTTCCTTTTGCATCTCTGTTTAACAGTTACACTATTATTATCCAAATCTTGCATGAGCTTAAAGAAAGCCAATTCATTAAATAACACTTCAGATATCTCTACAAGAAGATCTTCTCCACAATCCTTCAGTCTTCTGCCAGCAAATTTTGCCAGTGAATCCTATTCAAAGATAAACCAAATCACTTTAAGATTATAGCAAACTTTAACTGTGGGTAGAGAAATATAGATGATTAACAAATTTGAATTATAATACTCATGAAGGGAAAAACAATTTTATTACTTTTTAGTACTGAAAAACTTAAAACTAATGTCTAAGATAGGCTAAAAAACAATAGGTTAATATTACTAAGAATATTACTAAGTAGGACTCTTGCTAGTCCTGCCCCCAGTTACGAACCACTACCATTACATAATTTAGTTACTGTTACAGCCCAAGAAGTCTCTACTATCAATAGTTTCCAGCTTCCACAATTTCCCAGATTGGTAAAAAAAAAAAAAAGAAAAGAAAAAAAATTATTTTAGAAAATACCAAGGAATACTTTCTAAACATTTCAAACTTGAAATGTTGTTCTTAGGTAGGGAAAAATCAAAACAAAATTTTGTTAGAGTTGGGACAAGCCTTAGAGATGGTAAAGTTAAATGAAGACAAAGGGCCTAATACAATATTTTTAAATTGAGTAAGAAATAACCTAAAAAGTGTTACAGCGTCATTCCAAATGGATGCTAGAATGAACATCTACTTGAATAAATTGTGTAATGCCAGAAAATAGGGGGAAAAAAGTCCTAACCATGTACCTAACCAGTACATACTGGTAAGTCATACAAGAACAAACTCTTACCTGTAATATACTTCCAAGCTGCTTATGAAAGAACTTTACAAACTCTTTGCTCTCATTGTTTTGCTGAGTAAGGACCAAAACCATGCGTCTTACTGAGGTTAGAAGTTGAGAAGAACATACTTCATCCATGTGCTCCTGAGAAAAATTCTAGTTGGTTAAGATATAACTTACCTACTGTATAAAAAGTGTTAATCCACATGATTATATGAGATTGTATTGTTCTTGCATAAGCTCCTCAGCTTTTAGATGCACATTTGGAGACTTTGTTCATAAGAACAGCCAACTCCCCACTACATACACATTAAAAGGTTTGCAAATTTTGATTCACAGTACCAGATACTAGCCAATAAAAGAAACTGGCTGATTCAACATTTTCCACTACTTCCTGTCTGTACTTCATAGTTTCCGTATCGCCGGTATGCCTGCCTATTTGTAGTTCAGTTCAACTACTCGCATAACTGCACTTCACCTTCCACCACATTTCCTCAGCCTTGGCACTGCTGACATTCTGTGGGTTGGAAGATGTTAAGCAGCCCTCTGAAGTCTACCCAAAAAAATCAAGATCTGAAGTGAAATGAGACATAATAAAATAGTTGAAATCAGATCATTAGTTCTCATTTTGTTGGCCCTCAGAAATTGTCTGAAGTGATAAATTTAGCCAGGAAATCCTCATGAAGAATAGAATCAGACACAAAATTGCAAATGCAACAAAAATCTCTGAGATGGTTTCATTCCCTACACATGAAGGTAAGTTATTTACATTTTTTTTTAACATTTAGAAAATAATTATACATATCAAATAAATATCACTACCAATATACCTAATTTAACAAAAAAGACACACTTAAAAGTATTTATTGCATTACGTGAACACAAAAATGTAAAAGAAAAAAGGCAATACTGTTTATGGCTAAGATGGAAGTAAGCAATAAACTAAATAGAGTAAAACAGTACATATTCTTATAATTTATAGGAATATAAGTATTTGAGCAGGTGAAAACATATTTTAATAAAGGCACAAAAATAATTGGTGAAATTGGTGTATTTGTTTAATCTCCTCAAATTCCCTTTATCTAGTCTCTGAAGTCCTTCTTGACTATTAAGTACTAAGAAATTGAGACAGATCTTGTTCTACTGGCAGGGTACAGGGCAGAAAATTGTGATACTTTGTCATAAGTGCTCTAATAAAAACAGGTACCAAGTTTCCCAAAAGCAGGGAAAAGAAGGAGAAATTCTGCCAGCAAAAACATACAAAACTATTTCAGCTGAATCCTGAAGGATAAGACCAACAGAAGAAGGATAAAGGGCATCTGGGCAAAGGAAGTAACATGGGCAATGTGCATTTCTGAATAATGTCAAGCAGGATACAGTGCATGTGGAAGGAACAGTTAAGAGGCTGGGATCAGGCTGCAGAAGTTTTATGAGCAATGCTCAATCCGATCTGGATCCTGTAGGCCCAACAGTTTCAAGCTATATACTTGAGTAGTTTAAAAACCACAGTCAAGGTTTGGTAGATCAATTCACTTACTAACATTCAGTAAGTATTTACTGAGTACCTACTACATGCATGTATTATTCCTGGCACTGGTAAGACAGTGACCAAAACAGATTAACATCTCTGATGTAAATCTTCACGACTTCACGGAGTTTACATGTAACAAGGGAAACAGACAAAGTCAATAAGCAAATATTAAATAGGTTATAAGGTGGCAAGCACTATGAAGATAAAGAAAAGCAGGTAAGGAAAGGGGAGATCTGTTCACCAAAAAAATAACATTTGACTAAAGCCTTCAGGGTTCAAAAGAAAAAGCCATGCAGGCATGTGAAAAAAACAGGATTCTAGACAGAAGCATCAGCAAGTGTCAAAGCCTTCGAAGCACTAGTAATGCTAGCAGGAGAGTTGAAAGATTAGAAGAGGAAGCAGAGACAGAACCATCTGGAGCTGCTGCGGGTGCTCAGGAAGAGACTAAGGTTTTCAGTTTCTACATGCAATAATTTGGGCGTTAGACAGATGGATCCTCTTTCCTCTCTTGGCTATCAAGTCTCTTTGGAGAAAACAGTTCTTAGAAATGCTGTTTCTCTCTTCTCTCAAAATATTCCAAAGAAAGCAATTACTTCCACCGAGGGAAGAAATATAAGTGTACGGAAACAAAAATTTTTGCTGTCAGCATCTGACACATTGGGAAGTACAAGCAGGTTGTAAAAAATGAATCTGATGACAACATATCTTGTAGTTTCACATCTCTGAATGAAAAGATTGTCTTTTCACCTCTTCTTTTTTTTTAATTTCCATTTTAAATGAGAATATAAGAGTCCCATCTCAGAAAACAGTCCTGGCTTTGCATGTTTCCTTCTCTCCCCTCTTCCTTGTTATTAAACAATACATAGTACTGCTTTACTTGTCTCATAGTCTCACTGTTGCTAGGAATATAAATTGTTAACCTTTCTGAGGGATAATGTAGCATAATGTCTCAAAAGCCTTAAAAATATTCATACCCTTAAAGCTACAAATTCTATGTCTAAGAATTATTTCAAAGGAAATAAAAATGGGATGCATATTTAAATTTAGCTAAATCATTTAAGCATTTTTCATAATAGTGAAAAAGAAACCAGAAGAGAATAAACACAAACATTTAACAACAGGAACTAATAAAATAATTAACAGGAAATCTGTTCTATGAATACTCAACCCCCACAGTAGCAGTCATGTAGCAGTCAGTAGCAAGCATGTCTGCTTTTGCACAACCTCTGTATGTTTGATCACCTGATCCTGGGCCCTAGTTCTAGGCTCCCTTCTCTTATCTAGTGCTGTGCTTTAGGTGACCTCATCTACTATCAGTCGGGTCTGCTGATTTTCAAAATATATCCCAATTGCCTACTGTGCCCCATCTTTAGTACCACACCCTTGTCTAAGTCATGATTATTTTTCACCTGCTTCACTGTTATTCTGACCCCTATACTCAATTCTCCAGAAACATCAGATTTTGTTTCTCTTACTTAAAATCTCCTAAGAGTTCCCATTCGAACTTCCAACAAAATCCAAGCTTTGACCCATGCCTATGACAGTCTGCATAACTGGCCCTTCCTATTCCAACACCATCTCACACAAATTTCCTACAGCCATACAGTCATTCTTCCAGTTTCTTAAACATGCCAAGCAAGCTTCTACTTCAAGGCCTTTCTCTGTCTGGAATGATCTTGGCTTAAGCTAGCTTCTTATTCACATCTCTGCGTAAATGTTCCTTCTTCAAGACTTACCTGACCATCCAGTCAAAAACACACCATCACATCACCTTATTTTAATTCTCTGCATGGACTACCTGACATACATCTACTTATATGTTTTATATTTACTTATTTTTTAAAATCCAAATTCTCATCCTAGCATGTAAACTTCATGAGAGCAAAGGCCTTGACTTGTTCATTATTATGTCCCAACACCTGGCATAAAGTAGGTATTCCATAAAAATTTTTGAATAAATAATGAATCAACGTGTATAACCATTAAAAAATACGCAATAGAAAAATAGTGATCTAGAAAGATGTTTATGGTATCATATTAATATTTGAAAAAAGCGGAATGCACATATATGTGGGCAAAATATTACAGAAAGGTTGACAAAATATTGATAGGTGCTATCTCTGAGTAACAAAATTATGAGTGATTTTAGATTTTTCTTTTATCTATTTTCTTAATTTACTACGAAGGAGTCTTTGGCATGAATTTTAAAATATAAAACAGAACATTTATTTATTTTTAAAAATTATTACTTACCTTCAAAAAAGGAATGACTTCTTTCATAATTGCTTTAATTTGCCGGTCCAGCTGCTGAGTATCAATTCTAGGACACGGGACGGTAGAAACTTCACTCACAGGTTGCTGTGAACTATGATTTTCAATAACAGGAGTTTCTATTTTAAAAAAGAAAATGCTACAGTAGCAAATGAAGTCTATGATGTGAAATGTATACATTTATGCAAAATTCTAAATAATATTGAATTCTGATTTTATACTAAAGTAACACAAACATCCATGTAGTTCTAGTACCACTGATAATTAAAAGAAAAGTGGTCAAAAAATTCCTATTATACATCAGGTGAGGTTCATAGTTCTTTATATATGGATTTTTAGTCAATTCAAGAACACACCTTCTAAATTATTGTTAACTGTGGTTGTGGCGGCAGCACCATCGTCATCCTCAATGATCCTGCAGGTACACCTCACATCTGTACTACTTTCAGCCTCCATCTTCATATGCGTATAGTCTCTCATTCTGGCTAATGCCTGATCCAAGTGAATCACAGTGTCACCTGTGTACAGAACAGAAATATTTCTAGAAGATATAAAAGTAAACTTTTTTCATGTAGCCTAAAAAATTTTCTAATAAAAATATAATGTCTGAATATAGGGAAGAAAAACTAACTTAACAAGTTTCAGATACTGTACTATTTGGGTACTTGGCATGTATTACCAGATGCATTTAATCCTTAAAATAACCCTATATAGTAGATGATAGTACCCTCATTTTCACATAACTTAAGCAATTGCCCAAGGTTTCACAGCCAGTTAAATATAGAATCAAGAATTGGAACCCAGGTCTCTTAGACTCTCAAGTCCATATGTTATTCCACATAAACAGTACAACAAAAAATAATTTCAAAATATCATGCAAATTCTGATGTAAATAATCCAACCTAATACAAGCAATTAAGGTAAAGACAAGACCTAAGAATGAGATTTCCCAATTCTTTTTTGTTCACTTCAGACAAAGCTAATGTTGAAGGACTGTGAATAAACAATCAGCTAATGAAACTAAACAGGTACAATTTAAAATCGCTTGAGAACTCAGAAAGTAGGTACAATTGAGGGAGAAGGTTGGCTATAGAGTGCCTTTTCTCTATAATGACATGAGCTCAGTACAGTCTTGATAGGTACTAATACTTAATAGACGGAGCTCCTAGAGAGCGCTAGGGTTGAGTCCTTGTATTAATACTTAGTAAGGCAAAAGGAAAACTTACTACTTACTAAAAGATAGGTACCTAACAATACAGCAAGGCTTGACCCTTTTCTTTTGTCATGGAAAAGACTCTTAAAATCATCTAAATCTTGTTCTCATCATATAAACAAAAACTAGAATTACAGGACATTATTCTATCAACTAAGTGTCCTGGAAATCTGAATGAGTAAATACTTGGGGACATTTTGATATGCTACAGCCTGGAAAATGAATCAGGTACATAGACATCTTTCTTTTCTCTTATTTTCTTTCCAAATTTAGGACTTGGGGCTTTTTACTCTGATCTATGAGACCCTCTAAGCTTTTGTTTTACTACTGATGGAAAAAATGCAATGTGCCATGCCTTAGAGTTGCCTGGGTTTCTAATGATGATTATATATGCTAAGAAATTTCAGTTTTTACTGCAAATTACAAAGTTCACATTTTTATTAAAGATGTGACTGGATGAGGCAATGCTACCTCTAAATTTTTCTTACTGATTAACTAGAAGATCTTAGAAGATGACCTTTTCTTTTTTTTAATTAGATGATTATTTTGAAATTCAACATTTAGTAAAAAAAATTATTTCATTCACTTATTAAACATTAATTGCCTAATATATGTGGCATGTCGTTGTTCTGGCAACTGAGCATTCAGAGTCTCTTCTCACAGAACTGACAAGGGATGACTTTTTCTTTAAGGTAAATGAACATTCTCTGAACTTCTACTATGCATGCTAGAAAACTGCATATTTTTCACAAGAACAGAGCATGGTAAATAAGACCCCATTTCCTAAGTATATGCAGAAAGTCAGAAAGGTGAGATGACTGGCCCAAAGTCAAAGAGTTAACAGTCAAGAGATGGCTGAATTTAGACTGATGGATGGATAGTGTTTTAAGTTCACATTCTTTCTACCACACCTTCCCTTACTAAACTTTTGTTTCCTTATCAATGCAATTCAAAGACTTTATTAAAGTCATGTTCTAAGATTACAAAAAAATCTGCTTACCCAGAACATCTGTTGCAAAAGGTTCACAAGTTGAAGATACACTAGCATTATCAGCATCATTTTGCTCACTTATTTTATGTGTTTCTCTCTCAAAGTTCTTCTCAAAAGTTTCCTAAGTTGTAGTTTAAAAAAACAAAAAACAAACAAACAAAAAAACAAATAAAAGTCACTAGTATTCCTTTAAAAATTTTATGATTAATATTAAAAATTTAACATAGAAACTACTTGCATAAAACACTTAAAACTGTGGTATAATTAAAGTTATATGGTTGAATACAGAGTCACAGAGAATATCAAAATATTAAGTAACTTTGCAGAACACTTTGTCATTATGGAGATGAAAATACATAGTACCAGCTACTAATTAAATTCTAACTTGGAAAAGGTAACATTACTTCCACACCCTCAGGGAAATTCTATCTTCAAACTCTAACAATATCTAATACTTTACTATGATATCTGGTTGTCTCACATCAGAAGAAAAACACTGACAGCATCATTTATATTTTAAAAATTTTTATTGAAATATAATTTACATACAACAATGCACCCATTAAGTGTACAGTCTGATGAGTTTTGAAAAACATATGCACTGAGGCAACCATCTTTCCTAAAGATAAGACCATTTCCATCAGCCCAGAGAGTTCCTTTGTGTCCTCTACTCCCCACTCACATGATTTCTATCACCAGAGATTAGTTTTGCTGTTTCTAGAACCTTATATAAGTGGAATCACTCAGTATATACTTTTCGGTGTCTTGCTTCTTTCACTCAGTATGTTTCTGAAATTAATCCATGTGGCTGTGTTTCACAGGTTCATTATTTTTTTAATGACTGAAATAGTATTCCACTGTATGGATATACCACTGTTTGTTTATCCATTTATCTGTTGATGTTTCCAGTTTGAGGCTATCATGACTAAAGATGCTATTAACATTAGTGTACAAGTATTTGTGGACATGTTTTCATTTCTCTTGGATGAACACCTAGAAGAGAAATTGCTGGGTCACATGCCAAGTTTATGTTTAACTTTACAAGAACTGCCCAACTGCCTTCCAAAGTGGTTGTTACAATTTTTACAATCCTACAAGCAGTATGAAAGTTCCAACCGTTTCTCAAGTTCACACCAACACTTCTTATTGTCCATCTTTTAGATTTCAGCTTTTCTAGCAGGTGTGAGGTAGAATCTCATGTGGTTTTAATTTGTACACTGGCCATTTATATATCTTCTTTTGTGAAGCACATGTTCAAATCTCTTGCTCATTTTTATGAGTTGATTTTTTTTTCTGGATGCACTCCATGGCATATGGAATCCTTGTTCCCCAACCAGGGATTGAACCCAGGCCTCCTGCACTGGAAGCACGAAGCCTTAACCACTGGACTGCCAGGGAGTCCCTTGAGTCGATTTCTTACAAGTTTTAGAAGTCCCTTATATAGTCAGGCTTTTTATATAGTCATTTGCCAGATATATGTACTAAGGCTGTTTTCTCCTAATGGTATCTTTTGAAAAGCAGGATTTTATTTTGATGAAGTCCAAAGTATTAATTTTTTTCCTTTCATATTTAGTGCTGTGTCCTACAAAATCTCTCATGTCAAAATCATAGTTTTCTTTTCTTTTGTAAGTTTTATAGTTTTAACTTTTCCAGTGCTGTTATTATTGTTTAGTGACTAAGTTGTGTCTGACTCTTTTGAGACCCCATGGACTGTAGCCTGTCAGGCTCCTCTGTCCATGGAATTTCCCAGGCAAGAATACTGGAGTGGGTTGCCACTTCCTCCTCCAGGGAATCTTCCTGACCCAGCAACAGAACCTGTGTCTCCGGCACTGGAAGGTGGATTCTTTACCACTGAGTCACCAGAGAAGTTCCTTCTAGTACTATAAAGTAGTTTCAAATTTATTTTTGTGTACAGTGTGAGTAGGAGGGAGTCTCAATTATATTTTGACTGAAACTCATTTCACAACTATCATCTTTCCTAGTTACTGATCTTTTAAAGTTTCTCTTAAATTATGAAATGAAAGGTCTGTCCCTGATTATAAAGGAAATTCTGGCATGAGGGAACATGTTTTAAGAAATGGAAACATTTTGTTACACCTTCAAGCAAGACCCAAAGGTCCATGTGCCTTTGCCATTTTACAGCACCTGGAGCAGATGATGGAAACTGTTTCTTCCTCTTCCTAAACCTCAATTCCTCGTCCTCCTTAACTTATAATCTCCAGATGACCACCTCAGTTCTCTCTTTCATGGCATGGAAATGTTTACATGCCCTAAAAGGTATGTGAAAACCTCCATAAATGGAACTCCAAGGACCCTGGCTTAGTAACATGGAGAATGAGACTCTATAACCACCCAATATGGTAACCATTAGCCATGCAGCTAGTTAAACAACATTTAAAATTTAGTTCCTCAATCCCGTTAGCCACATTAGTGCTCGACAGCCACGTGTGCTAATAGATACTGTACTACACAATGCAGATTGTAACACATTTCCATCACTGGAGAACGTTCTAGTGGCTAGCACTGCTCTGGATCTGTGGATACAAACACTGGACGTTATGCTAGCACTGCTGCTGACTAAATGACATTAATATAGGGAAAATGATGACATAAATGAAGAATTTAAGTTTTAGATGGAAAATTAAAGAACTGATTTAGTTATTTAAAAGTAATTCTAAGTATAGTTATTTCTGCCAAGTCCCTATGGTAATGGAATGAATTTCTGTGTCCCCCACAAAATTTATATACTGAAGTTTAACTCCCAATGTGGAGATATTAGGAGGTAAGGCGTCTGAGAGGTAATCAGATTTAAATGAAGTCACGAGGGTAGAGTCCCCTTGATGATCCTTTAAAGACAAGGAAGAGACGTCAGAGCTTTCTCTCATTGCACAAAGATACAGGGAGAAGGTAGCCATCTGCAAGCCAGGAAGAGGGTCCTCACCAAGAACCGAGTCTGTTGGTACAACAGTCTTAGGACTTCCTAGCCTCCAGAATTGTGAGAAATAAATCTCTGTTTTTAAGCCATTCAGTCTACAGTATTTTAGTGAACCAGCCTAAGCTAATACACCTACTTACAAAGTATTACTGCATCTTTAAATCTTTAAAAGCTTGTCAGGTTAATTATATCATAAGTTGTAGCTCAATTTTCCAAATTTACTGTTGATGGTGCAAAACAATGGGCTCAAATCCTTTAAAATAATTGAAAGTAATACTGCCTATATGAAATTTGGATAAAAAGAAAGGCGCTAGAGTTAAGGATATAAAATTACTAAAAAAGATTTTTTAAAAAAGACATTCTTCATGCTCTCTCAGTCATTTCAAGGTTAATAAATTTAATATAAGCAAGTACCTCCTATGTTTTATGGAACACTTCATTTCCCACCAAAAAAGAGCCCACAATTTTCAACTGGTTATAATAACAATTAATCCCAAGTACCAATCTGTTACAGTAACTTATATTTGGTAATAAAGTCAATCAAAACCATGTACTTTTTGTACACAGGTTTATGTTCATAGTAGTTTAAGGGCTGGAGACTAGTGAAGAAAATTTTTAAGCAGAAAAGATGACTTGGGGAAGTACCATTTTAAACACAGGAGCAAAAACAGAGCAAAAATTTCAAAGTCCTCAATAATTGTAAGGAAATTACTATACATGAAGAAAAGAAGATGATCTCTGGAAAAAACACTATCTTTTCAGGAAAAAAGCTCATGTTATCATATTACCATGGAAAGAAACACAATAATATGCTTCCAACTCCATAATCATAGCAGATATTTGCTAATCAATTATGGTATTCTGATCCATGAACATTCAGGTGCTAAAGGTGGTATAAAAAAGAACATACTTGCTATCCCAGGACCACACACATATAATCTTTTAAAATAGAATCAGGGTCTGAACCTTTAAACAGATGATTTCCAAATACTGAGCTCATCACCTCCTCAGTCTCCTAGCAGTTGAAATACATTCAATCCACTATCTGCAAAGTAGGTGCTATTTGGAGAACATAGTTTATTGAAAATATATACTTCCCTCATCACTATTCCATTTCCAGGCCCTTTTTACTTTACTCAAAATTTTCTTCAACAGTTTTAATACATTAAATTACATTTTCTTCTAGGCTTTCTTTTGTCTACCTTCTCTTCTAACCCCAAAACACAATTTATCTTGTATTTACTCAAGGGTTCTGTGATCTAATTGCTGTATGATTTACTCAAATGTCTTGAATGAACACAAAAATTTTTACTAAATGTGTGATTGAGTGAAAGTTGCTTAGTCGTGTCTGACTCTTTTGCGACCCCATGGACTATATAGTGCATGAAATTCTCTAGGCCAGAATACTGGAGTGGATAGCCTTTCCCTTCTTCAGGGGATCTTCCCAACCCAGGGACTGAACCCAGGTCTCTCACATTTCAGGCGGATTCTTTACCAGCTGAGCCACAACGGAAGCCCAAGAATACTGGAGTGGGTAGCCTATCCCTTCTCCAGCGGATCTTCCCAACCCAGGAATCAAACCAGGGTCTCCTACATTGCAGGCAGATTCTTTACCAACTGAGTTATTATGACTCAACCCCTATGTTGGAAAAAGGAGATATAAATATGGTTATTTTAGACCTTATAAGCTATCATTTCTATGTAACTTTCGGTGTTTGCTATCCTATCTTGACTGAATTTTATACCTCACCTCAAAATTAAGCAATACATTACACTTAGCTTTCGAAAAAAGCTAAAAACTAAATATAGGGTATAATCACAATTTATTAACAAACTACTTAACTTGTTAGCTGCATATTGAAATTATGTCTACATTTCATTAATCATTATCAGCTTACATCATCAGTAGTAGCAAGGCTTTCACTGGGAGTAAGTTCTGAGTTGGATGCTATCCAAGTACCAGAATTCACTGACTTCGTATTTTCTCCTTGTTTTTCATGGTTCTCAGAAATATGCCTGGATACTATGTCCTAATATAAGGAGAGAAGACAGCTATTTATGAAAAGCATTTGTGTTTAATCACAAAATTAAAAGTAGAAGCAGAGAGTAGAAAAAGGGCAATCCTCCCAACCTCAAAAATTAACTATGAGGAAGATATAACAGGACAATACAATGAAAAACTGTCAGAAAAAGACTTTTACCTAAAGCCACTTAAGCTATATAAGAAGATTATTAAAACAGCATGGAAATACATAAAGAAACAGATTGAAATACTTATGGAACAAGGACATACTTCAATCTAAGAAAGTAAACAGATAGAATTGGGAAAACTGGCAGTACCAGAAAGCAGAGGAAACAGAATGTTAGGTACAAGATACCTGCAATGCATATAAAGCCCTCTGTCTCAAATAGTCTGTATTAAGTAGCTGAAGCTCATGGAAGAGTTCAATAAGAAAATGTGGACGAGATTCATTTTGAGAAATCAACGTAGCTACTTCAGAATAAATGGTATCCCGCAAAGCTTCGAACATGGAAAAATCACTCCCGGTTTCTGGAAGATATTAAAGATCAGAAAGTTAAGATTGGTGAAATAAATTTCTGACTATTTCTATTAACTTGGATCATTACTCTCAACTTTAAATTACTTAAAAATCAGAACACAATTCTATCTCAGAGCTTTTAAAGTAAAAAGAGAATCTTAATAATTACCAGGATAAAAATAATTCTAAAAATCTCAAGATACATACTACTTTCTAGAGAAATAACATTATCTAGCATTACTTAGACCAAAGTTATTTCTCAGTGAAAAATCTGGAAAACTTTACATGTTTCATAGGAATAATCAGTGGAAATCTTTCAGCAGTTGAATAAAATAAGTGAATAGCAAATCATTTTCTATTTTTGCTACTAAGAACTTTTTTACAGAAAAGAAAATTTATTTTGCTAATGTTGAGAACAAACTAAGTGCTGCTAAGGAGACCTACTACTGTAAGGTTTAACTAGTTAGGTCTACTGATTCTCAAATCTCCACTATCCTGCTGTACTGATGAAACACTGAGTTTGTAAATATAACAAAATAGGCATAATTTTACTACAGTGTCTTACTGACACACTCAGTATAAGCTGAAGCAAGCAGTGACCCAAATGAACTTTTCAGTGTCAGAGAATCTAGGTATCATTCTATTTAGCAACATTTCTGTTGCATGTATTTATTTATAACAAAGAGTTATCACCCTTAAAGGTATACAGTCATACCTTTACTTTTAAAAACATAAATTAGGAACTGTTCCCATTTTGAGTTCTCTACGGTACAAAAAAAAAATTTCCAAGTGTTCTTCTAGCTATCAAACTCTATGAACTTTTCCAGAGTAATTGTAGAACCACAAATAGACAAATACTTAAGTTTAAGTTCATTTTAAGTTCACAAAAAGTAGTGCTAAATTTTCAAGACAGGGAATTTGAAATGTTAAGTGTTTTTAATACATTGTGCTTTCAAATAAATATTGAAAGATCATTAAGATTTAATTCACTTTTTCCAAGAGAGAAATTTTTAAAACGCAAAGCAAATGTGGTTTAATGAAAAAACTTTCCATTAACTTGCTAAACAAATTAACATCCTCAGGCCTCAATTTCCACAAGCATAAAATAATAAGGATAATAAATACACAATGTCCCTACTGTGCCTCAGACATTTATGAGTATAAAATGAAATGATATACTATGATGTACTGTTACTATAAAAATATTTATTATGAGCAGGAACTGGAACTATCTCTGTAGGAAATTTCTACTTATAGAAAAAATCCAGATAAGATGTGACATCATACAAACTTTCCCAAATCATACACTATATTATAGTTTGATCAGTTGTTTTAAAAAATTATTTTTATCTTAAAGATATAAGAACAAAGCATATTTAATGACATCTTTCATACCTCTGTATGTGATAAAATGATCACTGTAAATTATATATCACTAAAGACTAAATTATTTCCAAATAATGAATTATAGCAAACATATGCTTCATCTCTACAATAGAGAAGTGGAACATTTTTACATTCTCTTTCTGGACTGAGGTGCACTAGTTTAACCTAGAAAAATCTTTGCCCTCAGCCAAATTTCTATGTCTCCATTTTGTTTTTATCCTACTTTCTTCAGAGTTCTTTTCTTTAGGAAGTGCCACTGATATATTTAACTTCATCTGTGATAGATCCTTGTTTTTGCTTTTCTTTAAATTCCCCTAAAGGTTCATAACAGACTTTTCTTTTTCACTCATGTGTAGCAGAGGAGGCATTAAAGAATATTTACAATTCTAAATCATACATGTCTAATGAATACTCATAGTTTAAAGATAAAAACAGCATTCTGCAATTTTCCATGGCCTTTATTAATCATGGTCTTTGCATGTCACAGTTGTTCTGTTCAATGGTTTATTTTTTTACACATGTGGACTGGTAAGAAAAAAATAAGAACTACAACAGAAATCATACACAATACTTAACACTGTAAATCAGAGCTAAGAATAAAAACAACTATATTTTTGCTTCCAAAAACATTAATGCTCATAAGCATTTAAAGAATACAAAATAAATGACTTCAAATAAAACATTAAATTATAAAAAAGTTCTCTATTACCCACGTGAATGTGTTGGTTATGTTACACACACTAACAGAAAATGAAAGTAGGAGAAGAGCAGGCAATTTTACCAACCAAAAATAATAAATGAAAAGCTTCAGAATTTAATGAGTATGAATTCTCTTTCACTTTTACCAGCGAAATAACATATACACACTAAACTAAATCTAAAAAAACAATTAGAACAATAAAACTAAGGATTTTTAGGACCAATGGTAATATTTAACAAAAAGTGGACACCAGAACTAAGCAGATTGTTACCTGGCGCTTCATTGCATGCATTTCTGTTAGACTGCTGTAGTATTCTCCTAGCATGTGCTGTAGGAAAGGGCAGACATAAGGATGAACATAAAATGTGTATGAATAGTAAAGACAGGGTCTATAATATGAATAAATGAATGAAAAAAAAAGAAATAAGCAAATTTCTTTAAAATTGTTTGCCTGAACTGAAATGTTATCACAAGGTATGGTTTATGCTCTAGTTAAAAATAATCTCTTTGGGGAAAATATCAAATGATCTGCTATAAACTTGTGTTGATATGACTGATATGACCCTCATATAGTAAACTTTCACCATTCACTCATAGAAGCATACACATCAAGGGGAACTTTCCACAATCCTCGAGGGACAAGAGGACCGTACTGAACTGTATACAGTTCAATACTAGCGGCCTTAGATGTTACAATCAAATGATCATGTAACGAAAACTACTATTACATGCTATAACGAACTTTAGGGTAATGGTTAATACTAAAATTAAGTCTTCTGCAAAAAAGAAATATTTATATTATTCCAACATTTTTTAGTTCATCAAAATTTGATGGTTATGTTTCTAAGTGACAGTAATAAGATCTGAAGTACTATGACCAACTATCAATTATTTAGGTAATGATAACTAATTTATTAAGCCTATCAATTTAGTGCCCTTCCCCAACCTTCACCTAACTGTTTACTGTTTGACAACATCACTATTTGATAAAGATAGTGAAAGGAGATGGAAACTACAAAATTTCAATAAAATGCTGGGGTCAGAACAACAGAATTGATGTACTGACAAAAGGATCCTGGACTTAAGAGGAGACTAGGATTGAAACCTCAGCTCTACCATTTGCTAGCAATATGACCTTGAAGAAGTCATTTCAAAATATGAAAAATAAACTCATTATAAGTTTTAGAAAATATAGAGGAGTTTAAAGATAATAAAACCATTATTAATACTCTGATGTTCATACACTTTTTAATCCAGATATTTGTTTAATATAGTTGGAATCAAAATGTTTAGTCAACACCTAAATCCCAATTTCTTCTTTCACTTTTGTTTCCTTTACAATGCATACCTACAAGTACAATTACTGAGTTAAAGGCATGACTTTTTTCCACCAAGAACCAGTTAAACCAGACCAGTTTATATTACTGGTCTTTTATGAGCACTGAGAAAAAATAGGTACCCCCTGTGATAATGTTTCCTCATCTACAAAATGAAAATAAATTCATAGGATTATGAAGTTCAAATGAGATGAATAATTTATTTAATTTGTGAACAGTAAAGCATAATATAAATGGTAGTTACAATTATCATTTTCACAAAGGGTCTTATGGACAACTGAAAATTTAGAGTTCATATTTACTGACTCTTTCTCCATATTTCTTTGAGAGGTACTTATTCTTTATAAATCAGGAAAGTACCAGTACATATTTAAACTAAAATGGTGGCAAATACATGACTCCATTCATACAATAAACACTCACTGAGTGCCTACCATGTGTTAGGTACCACGCTAACATTTAAGATACAAATATGAAAAAAAGATTATCTATTGCCAAGGGACTCAAAAAAAGCAATACAGACACTAAACAGGTGAATACTGTATAATGTAATACAGGCAACAGAAGAGGTTTACACAGGCTTTGACAGAAAAACAAAAAGGAAAAGGGAACCTATCCCTGCTTGGACTTGGATTAATTGCAGAATTAAGATTTTATTTAAGAGCCAGCAGATAAAAGGGCTTACAAAGAAAAGGACTTGAGGCAAAAAAGGCAACTGTCGAGGTGAGACAACTCTTGCGGTGGCTATGAAAAATGTCAGTTCAGTGCCACTGAGAGAGTCAAGTTCAAGGCAGAGGGTGTGAGAAAGGAGTTTGGAGAGGCAGGCAGGAAGGAATCAAATCTCTGCTGGCCAGATATGTTGCATTAAGGCAACAGGACATTCTCCTGTAGGCATGGTGAAGGCCGAAGATCTTAAGTAGGGGAATGGTTAAAATTTTACATGGAATTCTTATTCAGATAATATTATCAGAATTTCAAATTAGGAGAACCAAATTAATGTCAACTAGTTTGCTTATCCACAGTTTTATCAAAATGCATCAAAAGACAGTATCACAGTAATAATAAAATATATTAATATTTCCAGTTTACATTTTTGGTATCAAGAATTGTATACTTAAATTCTACTATAAAACCTTACACGTGATAGGAAAGTGTGATAGATCAATTTTCAGCTAGTTTTAATATAGCTTTTCAAATCTAGGATGAATAAGTCCTTAAATTATAACAAACCAAAACAGAACATACCTGAAGATATTTCTGTAGACCTACTATATCTTATTACTTTTTCCAGCTGCTCATGATTCTTTCTGCTGAGTACTTTTGCTTGAACAGGCTCTTCAGTCTGGGCTGAATGTCTGTTTCTACTTTTGCAAGGTTCACATGTGCTAGACATACTGGCACTTTCATACCCTTGAGTAAAAAAATTGACAACTGTTATCAGTTGCAACTAACTCAAACTGAAAGGGAAATTAATTTCCATAGTGAAACAGTATGAGTAACTCAATTTATAAAGTTGTGAGGGCCTTGTTTAAGAAGAAATCAAAAAAAAAAAAAAAAAGAAATCAAAACTGTAAAGAATATGTCTTAGAAATACCTTTGTAATAGTCTTTGGAGGCATGGGGTAACAGTAATAAATTCTAACACTTCACTGTCCTTTGATATTCACCTCAGTGAATATATCCCCAACTCAAACTACATGGTAGACCTCACATAACCCAAATTCTCTACTAGACTCCAAGTTAACAATTTTACAATATTAGTAAATATAAGAATCATATCTAGTCTATATATGTCCATAATAGAAGAATAAGGAGTATTAAATAATCAAATGTCTGCTTTTATATATCTTTTGTAAGTAACAGGACTTGGCCTAAAAATTCTTTCGCAACCATGATGGTGGTCCCATGGTGGCAGCTTGCAATCCCATGGATTGCAGCTTGCCAGGCTCCTCTGTCCATGGAGTTCTCCAGGCGAGAATACTGGAATGGGTTGCCATTTCCTTCTGCAGAGGATCTTCCCAACCCAAGAATTAAACCCGGGTCTCTCTCATTGCAGGCAGATTCTTTACCGACTGAGCTATGAGGGAAGTGCTACCCCAACCATACGTTATATATATATTCTATCAAAATTTCTATTAAAATTTCCAAGTTTTGTTGTTAATCTTTTTTACATTTGCTTTTGGTATCTAGAACAACATAGAAATTCAACTTAATTTTGTTCCACATGAATAGCTGGTTATACCTACACTTTTTCCACTGAATTAAAATGCAAGCTTGGTTGATACATTAAGTCTCCTTATTTGTTGGGTTTTATTTCTGGACATTCCATCTGTTTAACTTATTTATTCCAGTGCCACAGAAGTTTTACAGTATGTTTAAACATCTGGTAAGGCAAGTCCTATCTAACTTCTTTTCTTAGCTAATTTTGGACATCTCTCCTTCCATATAAGCTTTGAAATCTTTTGCCCCGTTTACAAAACAATCCATTGAGATTCAAAATGGAATCTCACTTGAGGTACTTATTAATTTGCAGAGAACTGACATTAACTAATTTTATACATTCTAACTTAAGAACACAATTATGTTTTTATATTTGCTTATATGAAATCTTATTTCATGTTCTTTAGTTTTTCTATAGATCTAGTACATTTCTTGCTAAATTTATTCCTTAGGATTTTTTGTCCCAGTAGCTCTGGATACTACTATGAGGAAAATACTCTCCACCACTTCCATTTCTACTGGTTATTATTAATACTATGATAAAGAAAAATATTTACACACTTATTTCATAACCTTATTTCATAATTACTTAGTTAACTTAGGTAGCTATTTTCCAGTGTCTCTTGGGCTAGCTAAGAAAAAAATAAAAACATGCTTCCCACCTTTTCAAACATTTATTCCAATCATTTAATCTAGCCAAGATACTTTACAAACAATGCTTAATAATGATGGTGGCAGAGAGGGAATCCCAGTTAATTTCTATCTCTGGAGTATTTTCAGTACAACAGTGCTTGTAACTGGCATCAGCTAACTGCTTTTATTATAGTTAAATAACTGCCTCCCTTTTTAGGTGCATTTTCATTAGGAATGACATAAAATTCTATCTAATCTACGTCTATGACTACATGATTTGTCCTGTAATGTATTTGATACAATAAACTATGCTGACAGATTTCCTGATAATAAATCATGATTACATTTCAACATTCTAATATTCTTTTGAGGGGCAGATTAAATTTGCTCATACTTTACTTCTGAATTTACATTAATAATTGAGATTAAACTACTGCTTTCTTTACTGAACTGTTACCTCTCCTTTTCACCTTCCACTATATACAGGTCTCTATCTCATTCATACATTGTTTCTATAAAGACAGGACACGCCAACATTTTCTTTTCATCTTGACAGGTGAAGATGAGCACTTTGTCAGAGAAGAGAACTCTTGAGGGTGTGTACATTCTCTCTGTGTCTCCTGGCTAGACAACGGTCAACTATTTTGATCTGCAGTCTTGAGTCTTCCTTCATTAAAGATACTCTTTTATTATTTAATAATTGCCTTCCCACCTATTTTTTTCCTTCTCTAGAACTCCTTGTGTTATCCGCTCCCAAGATTTGTCTTTATGCCTATAATCATTTCCCTCTTTCTTTTATTTCTTAGTACTTTCTGGCTTCTCTGGTGGCCCCAACAGTAAAGAATCCACCTGCAAGGCAGGAGACGTGGGTTCGATCCCTGGGTTGGGAAGGAAATCATGCAACCCACTCCAGTATTCTTGCCTAGATAAACCCCATGGACAGAGGAGCCTGACAGGCTATAGTCCATGAGATCGCAAAGAGTCAGACACGACTGAGCAACTAAACATGGCACAGCACTTTCTGCTCTGTGCAATGACACAGTTCTTCCCTTTAATTTTCTAGGCCAGTAATTTGGAACTTAATAGCATTCATTCTCTTTTTCAAATAATCTAGACATTAAATGTGAAAATCATTTTTTCTAGTTCTAAAGAATTTATAACTCAACCTGCTTTTTAAAAATAATTCTATCTGCTTAAGTATTCTTATTTCAATCAAGTGAGTATTTCCTTCAATGATTCTGTTTTTATTAGACTTTACCTGTTCTAGTGGTCAGCTTCTATGTCTTCTCTCTGACTGCTGGTCGCTTCTATGTGCACTGTTACATTCACTGGGTTAGTCACGACTCTCGTCTACCCTTAAGGCTGGACCCAACTGCTGGGGAGCTTTAATGGAAGTCTCATGACTACAGTGAAGCAATGTTCTGGCTAGTAAGTTGTCAGCCTCCCATCAAGACAATAAAAGGAAGCCTCTCGATTCCTCAGTCTCATCAGCTGCAAAGGTGTATGCTCTACCATGTTCAGGATAGGCAGGATGCCACCTCCTTTTCCAGTGACGCCCTTTCCCATGAGTACCCTGAAAGTGGCAAAAGACTGCTACTCTTGGAAGGGAACGAGGTGCCCTTCTCACAGAAGGGGTTGCATGGATTTCCTCCAACCAAGTTTTCTCTGAGAACCACAGAGCTCTGACTTTTGCTCCACACTCTGCAAGAGCCAGCAGATCCTAAAGCCTTGCTGCTTCTATCTCCAAATCACAATAGCTACTGTTAGTAATAAATACGTTCCCAAGATACTGTCAATTTCTTTTCTGTGATATCCTATCTGGATTCAACTTCCCTTTCTTTCTCTAAAGCCATCATTCAAGTTAGGACATTATCATCTCATACACAGGTTCCTGATTTATTTGTTGGTCTCCCAGATTCTCAAGCCACCCTAATTCATTTTGCATGAAGCTTATTAGAAAAAGAGCTCTCTTGGTTACTGTAGACTATTACACAAAACAGCAGTAAAAGGTATGTTTGCCAAAAGTAACAGGTAAAATGATATGAATGGTAGTACTATTGCTCATTTAATTAACAGTAAACATAGATCAAAGAAAAGGAAGTATGTCATTCTAGTAAGAAAAGCTTCCCTGGTGGCACAGTGGTAAAGAATCCACCTACCAATGCAGGAGACATGGGTTTGATCCCTGGGTCAGGAACATCACCTGGAGGAGGGCATGGCAACCCATTCTAGTATTCTTGCCTGGAGAATCCCATAGGCAAGAGGAGCCTCATGGGCTATGGTCCATAGGGTCACAAAGAGTCAGACATGACTGACCAAGCATGCGTTCTAATAAGAATATTTATATAAATGAAATTAAGTTTCTGACTGCTGTTACTGAATCATGTGAAAAGTGCTGAATGAATTCTAATCAAAATTAAAATATGTATTATGCAGCATACACAAAATTCTCTTCAGGGAGCAGTTAAAAAAAAAATTCAGTCATCCTCCAAAAGAGCTGAAATTGTTCAGAGAAACATGCTATAATTTTTAAGATGCTACCAAAAAAGGAGGGGGCGGGGGGGGGGGGGGAGAGGAAACCATGGTTTTACGTGAGTCTCAGATATAAAATATCAAGGGCTAGATTTCCAAAATTAGGGTACTACTGTTGATTAGTTTCTCTTTGGAGCACTTTAATAGTAATTCTACAGGAAAGCCAGAGATTTAATTAAAGTTAGTAATACTTCAGAGTAACACTCGCCAGGCCAGCTGATATAACAATAGCAGTAACTATGATGTTCCTTATTCATATTTCCTGTCTCACTTCATCATTCCTTCCCTTACCTCCATTCTGTTTTCCTCAGCAAAAGTGGCTGACACAGCCAGCTGAATCACCATTATAGGGAAAGAGCTCAGCCATGGCCTCCTGGAGACCTTCCATGTAGCCACACAGAGAAGGACTGAATCATCAATGAATCTAAATCTTGGGAGAAGGCCTTACCGTCCCCCTGTAACATGGAACACAGGAGCCTCCCTCTCTCTCTCCCCTGAAAGGTTTCATGAAAGAATTTCTCACGTCCTCCTGGGCTCTGATAAAATATGAGACCAAGTCTGCCTCACCCTACTGAGGGCACATGTCCATTCTGTGCTGCAGCTTGGCTACAGCCCAGCACTGGCCCCCAAGCCACAGGCTGTCCCACCACTCATGATGCGACCGTCGACTTGGGGTCACCCTTGTGGTGGAATAAGGGACTCAGGGAGCAGGCACTTTTGGCTACCCTCCCTTTCTCTGACTTTGTGAGTAATAAACTCTCTGGATCTAAAGAGGGCCATATCCGTCAGGACTTGTCTTGCCTGATGCTGGACATTTATTTAACCTCAGTCTTCATTAGCGAGCACAAAGAGCGGGGGAAGGAAGAAATGGAAAGATTCAGGGCTGGGTAGAACCCCAAAGTCATTACACAAACAGTCCCAACTAATTTCCCAAAAGAACAAGGACCATCTCAACCATGTGCTTCTACTCCTCTAGTAACATCAAAAGAGGAAACAGGCCTGGTAGCGTAGAGCCAAATTATGGGTCTGATAACCAAGTTATATGTCTGATAACTCAAGTACCCATCCAGTAATGCCAAGAAATTATGCTAAACTCATAAAATCTGAATTTGAACTGAAGTTTGAAAAATGATTAGCACACAATTTGTAAAATCTTACTTTGCATGCAATAATAGATATCTTCATATATAAAGACCTTCTAAAGATTATCACCATTGGTACACTACCATCATGGGAAACAAAGTTAAACGAAGATTGAGCATACTAACTCTGAAAGACTGTCAACATGTGCAAAAAAACAGATTAACAGTTCATACGAGACAGTATATATGTCTATGCTTTATCTCGCAAAACAGCAACTTAACTCCCACTGTACTGGTCTATTTGCCATATCCTATTTCTTTCCACAGTTCTCTCTTCTTGCTTCATCCTGACTCTATACTACTTTTCTTATTGTACTACAATTTGGAATGCTTTTCAGTCTTCCCTCTATCGACCTCCATCCCTACTTCCTTTAAGACGAAGTAAACATGCTCTTTTCTAAGAAGTCATGGCTGCTCCTACCCCACAGAGAACAGAAGCATAAACGAGCAGTCTGGCTCAGCACCTCAGTCTCTTAATATGCACATGTGCATATTAAAACACCTGGAATCTTGCTAACACGTGTACTAAAAAGCCATGTTGGTGTAAGGTGGGGCCCAAGAGTCTCCGATTCTAATAAACCCCAAGATGATACAAATTATGCCTGTCCAAGGTTCACATTCTAAACAGCAAGGATTTAGGTCATTTGATTTTGCTACATATTATTTTGACTCTGCATATATTAATTTGGTTCTCCTACTAGGTCTTTTATCTTTGCGTGCAAGTCTTAAAGGGGAACTCTCACTGACAGATGGTCTTAAATGCCTCTTTGACAAATGTTTGTGTTTTGGGCAAATATTTTTATACTTAAATGTGACAGAAAATAGATTAGAATGTCCATCTTTGCCTAAAGGTGAAAAAAAAAAAAAGTTGACTTGTATATCTGGAAACATAATTCTTCAAAATAAACAAATTTCAAAAATACAAATACACCAGGATTTCTAGGTTAAGGTAGCCATGGCCAAATGTTGGTTCAGAGTCTCTAAGACCCTGTTACTGAAACTGTAGTCCATACACTACAACGTCAATACTGTCAACAACCCTGGGGAGCTTGTTAGAAATGAAGACTGTCAGGTCCCTCCTGGGACTGACTCAATCAGACTCTTGACACTAAACAAAATCCCCAAGGAGATCTGTATGAAATGTTAACGTTTAAGGAGCACTGTCCTAGTACACACAAATTAATTAGCTGAAAGAGAGAATGCTGCAATAACAAATGTTAAGTTTCCTTCCTTTTATTCACAAGACAAAAAAGCACTTTGCTAGGGCAGGTATTAGACTTTAATATGATGTTCAGTTACCCAGACAGTCTCTCGCTAAGTGATCACTATCTACTCAAATGTTCTCTAGTGGCACCAAGAGTGACCATGGAGAAGGCACAAATGTATTTTCATTCATTTGAATGGTTTCAGATCACTAACTAATCTGCTAAGTGACCAGCTCCTCTCAAACCTACACAACTGAAAAATTATTTCAAGGATGATAATGTGTATGCTGAGAAAAATTCTGCCCCTGTTCAAATCCATTTGTTTAACCATCAAATCATACTCTCTATATGAGAGTAGAGGTAAGAGTCCAGGACTTTAGGATACATGAAGTATTGGAATGGGAAAAAAAATGTACATGTATTCTTTTTCATGTTCATAGTTTTCATCAGATTTTTCAAGGGCTCCATTACCCAAAAATGCTTGATAAATGCTGCCAAAGTTCACAAGTGGATTTTTAACTGCAGAGTGCCCTGGGACCCTTCAGTTCAGTTCAGCTCAGTCGCATAGTCGTGTCTGACTCTTTGTGATCCCATGAACCACAGCACGCCAGGCCTCCCTGTCTATCACCAACTCCCAGAGTTCACCGAAACCGATGTCCACTGAGTCGGTGATGTCATCCAACCATCTCATCCTCTGTCGTCCCTTTCTCCTCCTGCCCTCAATCTTTCCCAGCATCAGGGTCTTTTCAAATGTGTCAGCTCTTCACATCAGGTGGCCAAAGTACTGGAATTTCAGCTTCAGCATCAGTCCTTCCAATGCATATTCAGGACTAATTTCCTTCAGGATGGACTGGTTGGATCTCCTACTACGCTTATATGTATCGTAGCTTCCAAGAGAGGGAGTCCGTGGGTACAGTCAGTTTTCAAACTTTTCTGATTATAAGCCTAGAATATTTTGTTCTCAAGCACCAAATACTATATCCTTGAACAGAGAACAACCTTTCAGGGCCACAGTCAAAAAGTGTCCCTTGCAAACTGGAAGGAGCATCATTTAGCTATAATATTTCAGATTTTGGCTAATAAATGTATTTTTAACCCAGCACTGGACGTCAGTAAATTCTTCAAAAATCATAAATAGTGGCATGCAGTGAACACTATAAAGAGAACTTCAATGTGATATTCAATGATAAGCTTCAATAAAATATGAGTTAATGCTTTATCGTAATAGCTAAGGTTCAGTTCCTGAAGGATTAAGGGCAAACTTATTCCAAAAGTGATTTCATCTACATGATATTCAAAGACTGCAATGTAGTTAGAGGGCCACATTTCTTTAAATGAATCCACCACAGATCTAGCCAGAAATCATGAATAAAGTGTTACATGTAAAATTAAACTATAGAATATTAAAAACTTCTAAGCTCACAGGAACCACCATACATAGGAAACATAAGAAGTTTTAAGAAGGCACTAAAAAGAATAAATGCCATGTTTTAAAATATCTACAACATTAAATCCTACTTGATACATTTTGTTTAAAATGTTCAAAGGTAACTAAAAAATGACTTTGTTCAAGTGGGTCTAAATAGCACCTACACATCTAGCTACACTGCAATTATTTACAACAGTGAGAGTAAGGTTACCAATGGTTATGCTTATCAACAGTCAACAAATTTCAGTACTTACCAATATTTTTCACTCTGCTTTTTGGTTGAGTAGAATGCCTCTTCTTACTCTTTGATTTGGGAGTTTTATCTTTAGATGCCAGGCTGGCCTGTGCAGATGCTTTTCTTGACTTGAATGCTTTAGTTACTGTTGTTGGATCTACTGGGTCAAGCATACTGTTAAAGCTTTCTAAGGACACTTCATCAAACTGGCGTCTTCTCCTACTGGTATCTAGTTGATTTTTGCAATTACTATTTGTTGTTTTCTCTACAGACACTGCAAATCCAGTCTTGAGAAATGGCTTTTCTCCTTCACCTTCTTGGTCATAAAACCATGGTGTCCTACTGTTCTCCACCTCCTCTTCAGGCTGTTTTTGATTCCTTACCAATGAAAATAAGTTTTTATATATTACAATAATACATTTCTATGTCTATGGAAAACTCCAGATATACTTAATTTATAGTCTACTAATAGAGTCAGATAAATAAAAATTGTCAACAGGCTATAAAAACATTCCCACCAAATACACAGTAAATATGAAAAAATTACACAGACTAATTTACTAAATTACTTTAAAACTTAATTTTGGACCTTTCTCACTAAACCATTTTCACTAGTGAAAGTTCCAAACTAAAGATTGAACATTCAAGGTGGGAAAGAAAAATCAAGGGAGGATGGGACATAAAAGGAAAAAACAAAACACAGAAACAACTGAAAAAGAACCATAGCTGGAAACATACATAGATCTGTGTCACCTACAGCAGCCCAAATATAACCAAAATTTGCTGAAGGCAATTGGCCATGTAACTAGTAATTTATTTCTCTGCACATTAAACCTTGTTTAGCTCTATTAATCTAGTGTCACTTTCCAAATTTTATCTACTAAACATCCTTTAATATGTTAATAGGAATTCACTGGTTATCTCAGTGTGGGGAAAAAATGGGCAAAACAAAGTTAAACAGGCACTTCTCAGAACTTTTAATATGCCAATGTCCTTTTATAAATGTCTTAGAAGGGCAGTGAACAGCATGTACAAAACTTTTTATTACAGAACCTGACATGGACAACTGTTCCTAAGAATATAATTTAGGAGACACTGATCTACAGGGAGTAACTCAAGATAAAGATTAGCAGACCTACAGTTTACATGCCAAATTCAGCTTGCTGTTTTTGTATGGCCTGAGAGCTAAGAATGATCTTTATATTCTTAAAAGGTTGGGGGAAAAAAAGAGAAAAATAGCTTGTGACACATGAAAACCATATAAAATTCAAATTTCACTGATCATAGATCAAATGTTATTGGAACACAGCAATTCATATGTTTACATAACTGTTTATGTTTATGAATGCTTCTGTGCAAAAATGGCATAGACAACCATTTATGGTTGTCTCTATGGTCTGCAATATTTACTAGCCAGGCCTTTATAGGAAAAGTTTTCTGATCCCAGCTCAAGACCACAATGTTTCTGAAGTAGTCAAATATTTAAAACAGTAACATTCAGATCCATCCTTTATTTTTTAACCACCAATTACAAATAAAATATAGTTAATACTGAAGTAGGGACCTTTCAACAGGAAGGCTAAAGCTTTGAATAAATGTCCATTGCTTGAACCATTTTTGAATGGCAACTGAGCACTGAACACTGTCTCAGGCTCTGACAATAGGATACTTTCACAGAATAAAATGAGACTTAATAAGAAAAAGTGGTTAGTACAGCTAAGAAAAGGCATCAACAAGTTCAGGGCTGTTTATCACAGGATTCCTCAAGACAAACATGAAGTTGAATTCTAAGAATTTGTTGTTAATTATGTTAAAAAAAAAAGTTTATGATTTAAAAACTATCAAAATGCTAAGCGCTTGAGACATGCCCCAACACATAACTAAAAGGAAAGTAATGTGACACATATTTATAAAGGAACAGGAAAGACAAAATCATATAGATACTTCTGACAGAACAAGTATTAGGCTCAATGAATCTCTAATTTTTCATCCTTTTAAAGTTTTTCTGAAGGAAATAACAATAAAAAAGTTAAATATTTTCACAAGCTGGCTATCAAAATCATTTTCTGGATTAAAACAATCACTAAAAATATTATTTACTGAGCCATAAAAATGCTTAGAGAATGATTAAGCTGGGCCAATAAGTCTTTCACACTGAGTCAAAATTATAACTGGGAAGAATATCATATTGAAAAATAGTAAATGTGTGAGAAACAAAGAAAATCCTGACTATGACTGATAACATGTATCACTAAAACTTTTTTGGCAAAATTTGTTTTTACAATCTAATAGTACTCAACACTACATTTGGATGTGCTCTGGGCACATACTCTAATCAGGCGCTATGAATCAAACAAGTCATCACTTTATAAAAACCATCCCCCAGTAGTTAATGTTAGTTTCCAGTCCTAAACCAATGAACAGTGAACTGTTTATAATCTTAAAGAAAGATACGAAATCAAGGCCAAAGACACTCTATAGGTTAGGTCTTACACTTTCTTTTTTTTTCCTTTTCCCCAATTATTTTTATTAGTTGGAGGCTAATTACTTTACAATATTGTAGTGGTTTCTGCCATACATTGACATGAATCAGCCATGGATTTACATGTGCTCCCCATCAGTCTTACACTTTCAAACTGAATCTTATAGGACACTCTGATCAAAACTCTGAACTGTTCCTGAACCAGCATTAGCAGCAGGTGTATGCCTGAGAGACCTCTGGTAAGAAGTCAGAGCTTCATTCTCAACACTCTCAAGCCAATCACAAACATCTTCCCTAATTACATTTTCAAATGACATGTAATACATATAATCACCAAGTGACGCTTAAGCAAATAATGGATTATGTTTACAATAAAGTACCTTTGTTTTTCTGCTCCAATAGAAGAACTACTTTCAAAAGGTTTTGGAAAAGCCATGTATTCTGTTTTCCCTGAAGGATTCTGGGCTAACGGTTGCTGCTGTTCAGCGGGTGTAGAAATATTTTGAGAAAAGTCTCCAAAATTAGAAGGAAATAAAGGGCTGAAATTCATACCTAGTAAATAAAAACAACGGGTAAGATACAGAAGCACCTCTGGCCTTAAAACAAAATTGAAAGATAGTTTTAATTAAATGTGCCATTCCAATCCACCAAAACAAAAAACTAATTAAAATAAAGTAACAGCGTGGTTCAGTGGTAAAGAATCCACCTGCCAATGCAGGAGATAAAGGTTTGATCCCTGGGTCAGGAAGATCCCCTAGAGAAGGACATGGCAGCCAACTCCAGCGTTCTTGCCTGGGAAATCCCATGGACAGAGGAGCCTGGTGGGCTACAATCCATGGGGTTGCAAAAGAGCTGGACACGATTTAGCAACTAAACAACATCACTCATTTATTTAATCACTGTTTTACAGCTCAGTCCTACTATGTTTTCAGCACTGGTGAGTCAAAAGATAAATATCGATCCCCACCTCCTTAAGAGTTAAAAGTTAGAAAAAATAATACATGATATTTATCAAAGTAAACATGACTCTACTGCAGGTGCATTAGACTCTACCGTAGGCGTGTTACGTGTTACTTCTTTCAATGCTCAAAACAATGCTGTGAAATAGGTACTATATTTGTTGTACTAGTGAGAAAAAAGGCTTAGAGATCAAATGCCTAGTAAATGAAAGCGAAGGTTAGATCTCAGGTCTGCATGACTCCAAAGCTCAGGTTCTTTCCACTCTAACTGGGAAGTAAAATATAACCACATACTTTAATATACAGTGCTGCGTCAGAGGTATTTGCAAAAGGGCCACTAACTTGGGGGAGAAGGGGAACAAGGTTTCAGGAAACTGAACTAGCTGATGAAGAATGAACAGTCTCTGAACAGAGCTGCCATAGGTAGAAGGCATATTATGACAAAAAGGAACAGTATGTGTAATTGCCTGTATTATTTGTTACTTAAACAGCCTAGTCAAAAAAAGTTTACTGCCAGTATTAACCCACACTCAAGAACTAAAAACCTTGTTAAACTGTTTAACACCATTACTTTTACAATCCCATTAAGAAAATACACTGTGATATATGGATATTTATATTCACAAAACCCTCCCAACCCTTTTTCTCTTTGTATATTCTCTGGCAAACACCTTCAACTCCTCTCTCTTCACGACTCACCTAACTGATCACTCTCTCTCCAGAACATCTTTACAATTACTCCTTTTTCTTTACCACTACCGTCAATGCCTTAGGTCAAGCTATCGTCCCCTTCCCACTATTACTCCAATAGGCTTTTGTTCACCATCTATACTCTCAGCTCTGTCCCTCCAATCTCAATCAACACAATGACTAGTGTCATCATTCTAAAATACAAATTTCATGCATTCCTCTGCCCAAAGTCCACCAGTGGCCCCTCTAGTAAGCAACGGAAAGACCAAGCTTCTTTGCCCAGCACAAGGGCCTCTGCTGAGTTCCAGCACATGGACTACTCTGCCCCTGCCATGGCCTGAAACACTAGCCACACTTTATGACCTCTAAATTCTCAACATGATACACTTGTTCCCCTGCTTTGCAACTCTTAAGTGGTTCCATTGACCAGAAAGCCCTTTCCCTTCTAATCTCCCTGGAAAAAAGTTCTATTGGTTCTTTAGCTTTACTATCCCTTTCTGTAGGAAAAAACAGATTTGCCGACAATCCTGTCCCCGCAAAAAGCAGGCTATTCAATCTCACCTGCACCACTCCTACAGCACCCATGACAAAGCACCAAGCATTTATTGACACTTTTAGCTTCTCCACTAGACTCTTAAAATCCTTAAAGCATCAGCTTTACTCATCTTTGAATCCCAGCCATTTATATACTGTATGGCACATGATAGGTGGAGAAAGTCTGAATAAAAGTCTGAACTAAATAAAAGTAAATATGAGCCTGAACCAAATAGTCACCCTTAGTCTAGAGGTGTATCTCCCTACAAAGACATGAAACCCTCTAGAAGGGTGCTGTCTTATGCACCTCTCCTCTCCTAATATCTTACAGAGTGCCTGATGTACAGCGGTCAGTAAACAGGTTAATTTCTTTCTCCTTGATAAACAGTTATGGAATAATTCAAAGGTGTAAGACTAAGCAAACATTTCATAACTTATTTGGTTTCATTAGCAACCATATTCAATTTAAACATTCACTATAAAGAATTAAAGTAGAAAAGAATTTATATTTTTCTTTGCAAACATTTCCTACCATTCCAAAAGTGACTGATAAAAATCCATGTATTAGACAAATGTTAGTCTCAAGGACTCTGCATTTACTTATTTTTCTTTAAGTTTTTGGCCACTTACTTGGTGCAAATGATGAAAAATTAGTAAACCCTGGTAGGTTAAACAGATTTACAGGCTGAGCTGGAAAGTTGAAAGGACAAAATAAACCGGGAGAAGGAGGGTGTGATGCACCACTGCCTCCTTCCTTGCTTGCAGGTTTTTCTGGATGCTGATTTTGTTGGCGCATGAGTTCACTGAGCATTTGTTTCAACCTATAAAAATTGAAGGAGTCAGTAATTTAAAGATTAGTTATATTACCATCTATATCAAGTACATCCAGAAAGTGTGTGTGTGTATATATATAAACATATATGTATATGTGTGTGTGTATATATATATATATATATATATATATATATATATATATATATATATATATATATATATAATGATTCAACAGTATGTGGAACACAGGGTTCTCTGGTGGCTCAGTGGTAAAGAATCCGTCTACCAATGCAGGAGACATGAGTTCAATCCCTAGTCTGCGAAGATCCCACATGCCACGGAGTTACTAAGCCCATGTGCCACAACTACTGAGCCTGTGCTCGAGAGCCTGAGAACTGCAGCTCCTGAAGCCTGGGTGCCCTAGAGCCCATGCTCCGCAACAGGAGAAGCCACTGCAATAAGAAGCCTGTGCCAGCTACAGAGTAGCCCACGTTCACTGCAACTAGAGAAAAAACCCACACAGCAATGAAGACCCAACCCAGCCAAAACAAAAAAACAAATAAAATAAAGAGTTTACAATGTTAAATAACAGTTAATTAAAAACAAAACAAACTTCCAGTATGTGGAACAAAATGGCTGCTCTGATGTTTACTACAACAAATATTTGCTTGTGCTGCACAGTTAATAACAGCCTTTGGAGTAAGAACTACACTTAGCACTTCTATCAGATAGGCATAATGACAACAAATACTTTCACCTAAGGTAAGTGTAAAGTTGAAAACCATAGTTATTTTTTTTTTAAGTCAGGTCCACAGAATTAAAAGGAAACATTAGGCAAAATCACTGCTTATAAAATTCTCAGGAATCAGAGAATATTCAAAAATGCAATTTGGTTCAGCCTTTCTCTCTCAGAAGGTAACCATAAAACCCTTGCTTTTACACTGTAAAACCAGTGCTACAACTGAGTTTTAGCACTGAGTATACATCCTCACTACTTCTAAGGAACAAATTACCTCTGCACATTATTCTGTTGCCACGTTAGCTGGGTATAGCACTGGTTCAACTGGTGCATTATAAGGTGCACTTGAGGGGATGCAACACTGCTGGGCATAACACTGTAAGGACTCGTGAGAAGAGTTTGTAGCAGACAAGACAGAGTCTGTGGAAAGAAAAAATTTTCCATAACAGTTACCAATGACTTGAGAAAAATGTACTGCTTCAAAAATAAGATTAAAAAAATTTACTTGCAGAGTAAACTTTACCTGCTGGTCTTGCATTAAAGTCTGACAAATATTGACACTGAAATCAAGTTGTTTCTTTAGCTGATTAATTTGTTCTTGCCATTGTTCTTTCTCTTCTACGTAAGAGAGTTCAGACACCCACCGAAGGTTTTCCTGACGCTGCATGCTGATATTCTGTTGTCTTGTCTTGGCTAAAGGACGATAATTTCCATCTGCTGAAAAAGGGCGATTGTTCTTCCACCTAACACAAGATTTAAAGCATCAGGTCATTTTATGTAATTATGTAATTTTAATTATGTAATCCAAATTTAATTTATTTTATTTATGTATTTATTTAAATTAAATTTAAATTACATAATCTAAAATTATGTAATTTTAAATCTGGCAAAAAACCTTGATATCCTGCTTGTTCCATATGTCCATTTTTAAGTTCACTGGACTTAAAATGTATGTAAAATAGAGTGAGAAAAATTCTGGATTTCTAGTCTTGTACAGTATCACTTTGCATTCCTTTTCAGTCTTTTTTCACTTATGTTTTACAGAGAAAAGTCCATATAATTCTGTATTCTTCAAAATGAAAAGTTATTATGGATACTGTATCACAAGCATTTTTCCACTCTTCATGTCTTTAAAGCTTAGCCACATAACACCCCATCAAGTGCAACTACTTAACCATCTTTTTATACATGAGATGTTTTTTGGTTATAAATAACAATGCAGTAGATATCTTTGTTGACACATCTTTTTACTATTTATGATTTTTATTTTTGCTTAATTCCCCAAAACAAGAGTGAAGATCAAAGATAATCAACCCTCCTCCTATCGAGCTGGAATCTACCTTGACAACAGTACTCTTGTGATAAAGTAAATACCCTACGTGGTCTTTGTCCCACGTTCCCAGCACACAGCTCCTAACTCCTGACCATCTCCTGAGTGATGACTGCCTTCTGTTATTTATAATGCGCTCCTTTTGGCAAACCCTAGTTAGCTTCATGATGAGGACTGGTCACCAGAAAAACTAACCAGATGTTGGGCTGGAACTTTCAGCCTCATTCCCCAAACTTTTAGGGAGGGAGACAGCTTAATCGCCAATGACTCAATCAATTCTGCCTATGTAAAGAAATCACCATAAAAATTCCTAAACAGCATGGTGAGGACAGCTTCTGGGTTGAACACAGTGAAGTCCTAGGAGGCTGACGTACCCAGATAGGGCATAAAAGCTCTTTGCTCCTTCCCAACCCACCCATGCTTTACACGTTTCTTTCTCTGATTATTATTTTTCATAAGTCAGTAAATGTAAGTATTTTCCAGAGCTCTACGAGCTGTTTTAGCAAATTATGGAACATGAAAGAGGCTGTTGCTGTTGTTGTTCAGTCACTACGTCATGTCCTAACTGCACACACCAGACTTCTCTGTCCTTCACTATCTCCCTGAGTTTGCTCAAACTCATGTCCATTGAGTCAGTGAAGCCATCCAACCATCTCATCCTCTGTCACCCGCTTCTTCTCCCACCTTCAATCTTTTCCAGCATCAGGGTCTTTTCCAAGGAATCAGGTCCTAGCATCAGATGGCCAAAGTATTGGAGCTTCAGCATCAACCCTTCCAATGAATATTCAGGGTTTGATTTCCTTTAGGACTGACTGGTTTGATCTCCTTCCTGTGAAAGGGACTCTCAAGAGTCTTCCCAGCACCACAGTTCAAAAGCGTCAGTTCTTTGGCGCTCAGCCTTCTTTACGGTCCAACTCTCACATCCATACATGACTACTGGAAAAACCATAGCTTTGACTATACGGACCTTTGTCAGCAAAGCAAAAGGAGCTATGGAAACCCCCAAATCTGTAGCCAAGTCAGACAGAAGTGTGGGTGCTCTGAAGACTCAAGACTTTAAAGTGGCATCTGAAGTGAGGGCACTCTTCTTGGGACTGAGCCTTCCAACCTGTGGAGTCTGGCCAACTCCAGGTAGTTAGTGTTAGAATTGAATTATATTGTGGAACATGCACTTGGTTCAGATAACTGAAGAACTGCTTGGTGTCAGAAAGACGGGAGACTTTTTAAAAATCAAGCAAAAAATTAAAACACTGAAACTAACCTATTTTTAGTTTCCTTTACATTGTAAGAATTACGATTTGCACTGTGTGGAGGATACATATGAAAGTTATCATTGGAACTGGCATCTTGCTCCTCCTCTTCCTCCTCTTCATCTGTCCGAACAATTCCTTCAGAAAGGTAACCATCTTCATCTCCTTCTTCATCCAGGGCACACTGGGTAGAACCTCCCCAAGTTGCCATTGTTCTGGAGATTAAGAGACAAAATACAGATCATTCTGGAGATGAGCTACTTCACCTCCTACTAGGAAACAAACTCTGTACCCTCTGCCAAAAAAAATTATATATATATATCTACATGTATATGCATACATGGGTGTATATATAAAACTTCATTTAGGCATAATTAACTATGCAATGGCTGTTACTCTCCAACTGCTGTAATATAAAATGTTTACTCTGACCTCCACAAAACAATTCTTCAAATAAATTACTCGTAATCATATCCCCTGGGACTCATTCCTAAAGTAAACCTCCCTCAACTTTTTAACTTTGAGTGACAGTTTTCTAGATCAAAACCCTCAAGAAACTCCCTATCAGTTTGGTCAAGTGTCTTAGTAATTTTTTAAAAAAATTTAAAAAGAGAGAAAGGTGATGCTATGAGAAGTTACAACAGAAAGTAGCTGGATTGAGTCACAAAGGTGATGCTTAACACCCAAGCCTCACTGCAATAGCAGACTTGTACTATGATGCAGAGGGCAAATGAGGCTGCCTATCTTACAAGTGTTAAATAGGTGGTATTTTTTAAACTGATTTAAACACCTCTCTTACTTTTCTGTTCTGCTTTGCTGAGGTGTACAAAGGTTCTCAGATGCATCACTTCTCAATGAAACAGCCACTGGAGATGCAGTTTCGGCCAGACCTTGCCTCCTCTGATGTTCAGCCATCAGAGCTTCCAGCTGCTTTCTTCTCTGTCGTAGCTCCTCCCTTAACATTTCATGTCTTCGCATATCTGACCATACCTGTTATTTCAAAACTTACAGTCAAGTTACTGTAAATACGGGATTTGTTTCAGCCTTAAAGAAAAACAGGTTAATACTATTGCTAATACCAACAAAAATTTCTATCCTCACTCTATCCTTTTTACACTGAGACACCCATGAAGGCCAAAATGCTATTTTAGTAATAAAATTAGAAAAAATTAGGCAACCATTAATTCTTAATGAATACAGTCAGGAGATATGAAAGAAAAGGGTTCCATCTCTGGGTCAGAAAGATCCCCTGGAGGAGGAAATGGCAACACACTCCAGTATTCATGTCTGGGAAAGCCCATGGACAGAGGAGCCTGGGCCACAGTCCTTGGGGCTGCAAGAGTCAGACATGACTGAGCGACTGAACATGCACATATTAACTTCATCAACTATTGACAGAAAATTGTTATGCTTTCCATAAATCACATATAAATAAAATGCCAAAGGAAAAGTTTTTCTAATTGAAATGAATACTACTTACTGTAACTATTCCTTACATACAATTCTGCCAAATATGTGTTAATACAGGGCAAGACTAAAGATACTTAGAAGTATCTCAACATAATTACTTTTTGGAAAAAATTATTTCTTCCCACAACTTAAAGGCACATTATAGGCTACATTTAAAAACATGTTTCACAGATACTCAGTTTTCTTAAGACATGACTTAAGACCCAGGAACAAGGTGCAGTATACAATACCTCATTATCTACCACTGAAGAATCATGAGGCTCAAAACCAGATTTGCTTGTACTGGCTTCATTTTCATTAACGGTTGGGGATGAAGTAACAGCTGGCATATGTGTTTTTGTGGGACAATTACCCACACTAGCAGCTGACAGCTAAAAAAGAATTAATAAAAGCTATTATGAAGAATTAAAGTAATTGTTAATTTCATAAAAGTAATTATTTCACCACTTCTCTAGGGCTTTGGTACCATATTTAGTTTGTTATTGCCACACCTCAATTGCCATCATGATTCAATGAAAACCTAAGAAAACAAGATGAAAATGCAGGGTAAAGATGATCAGTATTACAACCCTCCAGAACAACAGGACATGAGGGATAAAACATTACTGTGGAAAATGTCACATACTGAACCCAACTCTGGCATATATTCCTCTGGTTTTTAGATTGGGAACAAGAAAAAAGAATTAGACAAAGAATGAAAGATAAACATCTAGGAAACAGTTATATTAGAAATATCACTTGATACATTTCCTTTTCTTTGAAAACAAAACCTGACTCATAAATAAAGCTATTCATAACAATAAAGTATAGGAAAAACCTCAAAAAGAACAGATAGTTCCCTCCCATGTTAACCCTACTCCTGATTATGTGACATGGACAAAGATTGTATGTTCTCTGCTCAATCTCAAACATCCATGCATGGGATACTATTTAATAAGCATATATACATATAATATTCAAACTACAAAAAAAATATTTTATTTAAAAAAAAAAAACTCATGGTAGCTTAACAGCTCTACAATGTAATTTTAGACCAGGAAGAAATGGAAATGCTTCTCCCTTAACTGCAAAGTTCAAACCAAAATATCTTAATATAATAAATAGTTATGAACACACATGTTCTGAATCAATAGCCAGGCAGCCCAACAAGTGAAAGAATGTAGATAATCAGAGTTAATTCCTATGTGCTATCTTTCACAGCATAAAGGTACATCCCTAACCCATTTCATTTGTCCATCCATTTCTTTAATCATAAAAGACTTATAAATCTATCATATCAGAACTAGAAAAGACAAGGAGTACTTTCAATTGACATTAAGGTTTTAAACATCTTTCTTCAGACAAACAAAGAAATTTCCTAATTACCTGTAGGTTAGGACATGCCTTTTGCAATTCTTGAATTTTCTCTTGAATCTCAATCAGTTTCTTTCTTTCTTCCTGCAATTGTTTGAGTTCTCTCTGTTGCTGCTGTAGTTTAGCCTCATAAAATTTCTCTCTATAATTAAATTGACATTATATTTGTGGACTCCAGTAAATCTGATAACAGCATTAAACACGATGTAGCAGAGTACCTATGGAGACTTTCTAAAATTTTATGACATGAAAGTCAGAAGCTTAACATACCTTGCCTTTTCATTTACTCCAGCATCTTTCTGTGTTTTATTGGTATTTCCTCTAGTGTTATTTGCATTTTGTTTGGTGTCTTCTGCTGGGAAGAAATCCTCCACAGAGGTAACTCCTTGATCGGCTGCATCATCATCCTAAAATAGCATTATTATATTAAAATGATCTTGATATGTAAAGACATTATCCAATTCATACCCTAGTAAACATGACTTGGTTGTAAAATTCACATAAAATTGAAAGCAGTAGGGACAGCATATGATTTTTAGAGAATAATGAAGTTCATCTTCTACCAATGACAGGAAATAAAGTACTAAAACAGTACATTAATAATTTGAGCTGCCAATTACCCAGTAATGGCAAACACTAGTTTGACTTTTCCTTCCTTGACCAGATTATGAACTATCAAAAAACAGCTTATATGAAAAAAGATAAAAACTGTATCACTGAAGCTGGGACCTCTTGATATGAGATTTTTCTTCAGATGTAACTTTTATATCAACAATTTAATAATTTATGTCTAGTATCACTTGCTCAGTTAGTTTTCCATTTCCTCACTTTGGTATTTAGTTTGTGAAACAAGTACCAATGGCTCCCAATAGAAAAGCTAATGAGAATGTACCAACTCAAATGTGTCACTGGAAAGACAAAAACAACAACAAATTACTTATCTTCCTAACAGTGGATCCATATCTTCTGTTAAAATCAATGTACTTATTAAACTGTTAAGACTGGAGGTCATCTGTCACATTTTCTTAAAAATATTTAATGCTGTACACTTTATACACGCTTTCTCTGCAGATATCAACTGAAACATTAACTGCTGGATATAGAATTCTAGTAAAATCTTAAAGAGCTGAAGCTGACTAGATTGCAAACCTATCTAATCCATTTTAAGCTTCCAGACATGGTGTTACTCTGGTCTTATCATAGATCTAAAAGCTAAGCTAATGTATTACTAAAATGGTAAGCTTAAAAAGAAACTGAGTTGCAACCCAAAGATACCAAAGATGGACCATGAGGCATTTTCACACAATAAGAAGTGGAAAAACCAAAGTATGAGAAAAAAAATACCCTTAAGTTTCAGATTGTTACATGAGGGTGTCTGAACACTTGATATAAACTCCAACACCAGAAGTAACGGACTACAGAAATACTGATGTAATTACTGTTGTATTACAAGAGACTGGTTCAAGATGGCAGTGCAGAAGGACGAGTGCTCATCTTCTCCTGAGAGAGCACCAAAATCGCAACTAGCTGTTGAACCACCATCAACAGGTGGCCATTGGAACCCACCAAAAAATGATACTCCACATATAAGGACAAAGGAGAAGCCGCAATGAGATAGTAGGAGGGTTGCAATCATAATAAAATCAAATCCTGTACCCAGCAGGTAGGCGACCCACAAATTGGAGAACAATAATACCAAAGAAGTTCTCGCACTATTATGAAGGTTCTAGGCCGCCCATCAGTATCCCCAGCCTGGGGATCTGGCAAAGGGACTGGGAATCCTCAGGGAATCTGACTTTGAAGGCCAGTAGGGTTTGATTATAGAACTTCCATAGGACAGGAAACAGAGACTCTACTCTTGGAGAGCACTAACACATTGTTTTACAGACTAAGATACATCAGATGGACATGTGGAGACTTAAAAGACATTATAAGGTTTTACAGAGCATATAAGTTGTCTCACTTAATCTAATCAGGAATAAGGAATAATGATAGTTTTATACAATCATGATAACTATATAACTGTTTAGAACTACTCCTGAGTCCCTTGGGAAAAAGTATACAAATAAAGGCACAAGCAAAAGAAAACTATCCATAATAAAATAAATAAAACTTATCAATCTTAAACACATAAAAACTTGGAGAGTTTTGGATCATTTTTTAAAAAGCTCTCGGGACAAGGCCCCTTAATCCTTTGGGGTTGCAGTTTTCTTTTTTTCCCATACATGTCAAAAGAGCTCCATTCAACATAAACCTGAAGTTAAGCTGACTCATTTATAAGCCACCAAGTTATTCATCATTTCTCATCTATTATTCCCAAGCTGGAATCAGGACTGCTGGGAGAAATAACAAGCTCAGATATGCAGATGATACCACTCTAATGGCAGAAAGTGAAGATACACTGACGAGCCTCTTGATGAGAATGAAAGAGCAGAGTGAAAAACCAGGCTTGAAACTCAACATTAGAAAAACTAAGATCATGCCATCTGGTCTCATCACTTCATGGTGAATGGAAGGCGAAAAAGTGGAAACAGTGACAGATTTTGTCTTCTTGGGCTCCAAAATCACTGCAGATGGTGACTGCAGCCACAAAATTAAAAGATGCTTGCTCCTTGGAAGGAAAGTTATGACAAACTTAGCATATTAAAAAGCAGAGACATCACTTTGCCAACAAAGGTCCATATAGTCAAAGCTATTGTTTTTCCATAAGTCGTGTACGTATGTAAGAGTTGGACCATAAAGAAGGCTGAGCACTGAAGAATTGATGACTTCAAATTGCGGTGCTGGAGAAGACTCTTGACAGTCCTTTGGCCTGCAAGAAGATCCAATCAGTCAATCCTAAAGGAAATCAACCTTGAATATTCACTGGAAGGACTGATGTTGAAGCTGAAACTCTAGTACTTTGGTCACCTGATGCAAAGACCTGGCTCACTGGAAATGATCCTTATGTTGGGAAAGACTGAAGGTTAAAAAAGAAGGCAGCTGCAGAGGATGAGACGGTTAGACAGAATCACCAACTCAATGGACAGGAACTTGAACAAACTTCAGGAGATAGTAAAGGATACGGGAGTCTGGTGCGCTGCAGTCCATCGGATTGCAAAGTCAGACACAACTTAGAACCGAACAACAACAATGTATATGTATATATAAACATATAAGGTATTATTTATATTTCATTATTTATCTATGTAATCATATAGAGAGGTATATATACACTGATATGTAGTCGGAGAAACCTGGCATGCTACAGCTCATGGGGTTGCAAAGATTTGGACATGACTTAGCGACTGAAAAGCAACACACTGATATGAAGAAATCTCTGACATGTGTAGTAGGAAAAAAAGCAAGTTGTAAAATAATACAATCTATATAAACACAAAGAAATAAAAAACAAAACTTTTACGTAATTTTTGCTACAACTGCAAACTGATTTAAATGTACAGAAATCTCTGTGAAGGAGAATGGGATTATGAAAGTTCAGAGGGAGTTTACGAGTAATGTTTTCTTTATTTTAAAATAAAGTACACAGTCATCTTTCACCTGAGTAATTCAAAATAAGCATTTCAAGAGAGGCTGTAAATAACACTTGAATTTTCTTATTCATCAAAAAAAATTTTTCTATACATTTATTAGTGTGGTTATATACACTTCATTTTTTTGACGTAACATAAGCTAAGCAAACCTAAATGAAAACAAATCACTAATTTTACCAGAAGATTTCTGGATTTCAAAAATCATATAAATTTGAATACTTTAGAAACACTCTTAAGGATATTTCTATACAGTGATTACGTTGCTGAGAAAACAACAGAACTATATATGTAACAGATGAAAAGGATTGATTTTAAAAAGTTCAGTCATTTTTAAAAAGGTTTATAGCTAGTCATAACTTTGGACCACAACAGTCAATAAATACACTGTCTAGAAGTCTATTAGTAATTATGTAATTTTATGTTCATATATACAAATGGCTTTTTTAAAATTTACAACTAAAAGGTCCAACTTTTACTTATTTGGCCTTACTGAATAAAATTCAGACAACATATGGTTTTTCTACATCAAGTGAGTTAAGATCTCAGCCAGAAGTCTCAACTCTGGCTCTGACAACAGTACAACTGTGGTCAATTAACATTTTTAATCTGTATGTATACCCACCTAATTGAGATGTTACTGAGTTCTACATGATACAGAACTAGAATCTCTGGCAGGAACTTGTTTTTGTAATAAAGTTATACTGGTACACAGCCATGCTCATTTGTTTACTGTCTCTTGCTGCTTTTGTGCTGGGTATTGTGACAGAAACTGTTTGGCCCACAAAACCTAAAATATTTACTAATTCACCCTTAGGAAAAGTTTGCTGATCTCTGGTAATATGGCATGTAAAGTGCTAAGCATATAAACCACTATATAGTTAGAATTCAATAAACATATACTAGTATACTTATATCCACATAATTATCAAACATATACACACATTTTACCTTACAAGACTGTACTTTTTTTGACAGATTAAAAAAAAAAAAAGCAGTATTTACCTGCACCATGGCAACAAGGTTCTGTAAGTGTCTAAGTTTCAGTTTTGCAGCCATAAGCTTCTGGATCTTATGTTCAAATTCAGCATCTTCAGGAGTCTCAATGATCAGGCTGCTGCTGTGACTAGACAGGGAAGCTCCACTGAGGGCCTCATCTTCTGCTTCCTCCTCCTCCTCCTCCTCCTCTTCATCTTGACCTTGTGCGACAGGCATCTCTTGTTCTCCTTCTCTATTGTATCGACAATCTGCTGAAAGTATGTATCACTGAAATCAGTAACTTAATGAACTTAATTAAGAGCTCTAAAGAAAGAAAATCCACTTCCCAAGAATATGGTACAAGTGTCTATGAATAGAGTCGATCATACCTGAAGGAGGAGGCATGTTTAGAGCCCTTATGTTGGCAGCAGACCTGTTGTTAATTTCACAGTTAGAATTAACAGCTCGCCCATCTCGATTGTTAGAAACACACTGTGCATTAGAATTACTATTTACTTCATTCCAGGTGGCAGCTACTTGTGGATTTCTGAAAGGAAGGACAACAACCTCAAGTTACTTAAGGGAAAAAAATACATGTAATATTAAAAAATCAAAGTTTTAGAACTACTAATAAAATAATTCCAAACTATGAACGTCATTGGCTATTTCCCCATTTAATTTCATCTTTTAAATAAATGGCTCCTGCATTTCACTAGCTTCAGCTATCCAGAAATTTAAGAAGAAAAATATCTTAAAAAAATTAAAATTACAACAAAGAAAATTAAAATTACACCAAAAAATAAAGACACAGGAAAATGAGAAGTTATATACTTCTTATAATTAACTTATATTTGATGTAACAAACAGCAAATTTACTAACCTTCTATACTCAATACATCCCTACTTGCTTTTCTTTACAGGACAAGTTAAGATTACCCTGACCAAACAGCAGACTTACAGGAGAAAAGCTTAAGTAAAATGCAAACAGTAAGGACTCTACTGAGGGTTTTCTGTTCCATATTAAAAGTACTGTTAGAATGAATATGTTAGCAAAACAAACTTAAAAAAAGTTCTTACCGAATGTTAGTAACAGGTTCAGAGTTTTCATGCTCGGAATCATATTCTGACTCTTCAGTATCTTCTTCTTTTGTGTTTTCATTCACAGCATCTGTCATCATATCTGATGTTTGCTCATAATAATGAACTAATTCTCTTAGTTCATTCAACCTCTTTCGAACTTCATTTAACTTCCTGATAAACAACAAATAAATACAAATTAACACCCATTTTAGTAAAATAAAGTATAAACTATTTCCATACAGTAGCAGCCAACACATACAAATGTTAAACTCAGTCAAATACCCAGGGTATGAGACTACAATGAATTTAATTTCAAGTATAGGTTATTCAAAATCTCATCACCTTATATCTGGACAAAAATGTACAGACAAAAATTAAGAAATTCTCCTTAAACTGCTCACTTTAAACAGGTACAAACATTAACAGCTTAAATCTTAATGTCAAAGATATTCCTAGGTTTCTTAATAAGTATCAATAATGTGAAGTACTAAATATTTCATTTAAATCAGGCAAATCCGATATACAGGGATTACTGAGCATTTATGGAAGATGCTCAATTTGTCTACAATATATACAGATCTATAAAGTATGTCACATTTAATAATAATTAGGTTGTTGAGTTCTTACTGAATTCCAGGAATAATGCCAATAGTTTTTAATACTTAAAACGCCTTTATGATCAAATATATTATGCCAGACAAAGAGAAAAAGGCTTAAGTGAGGGTGCTATTTGTCCACAGTCACACAGCCTTGTGAAATACAACTTCAAGGTTATCTGACTCTATAGTCTGGGCTAAAATACACAGCTCTTTTAACTACAGCCCCTTTCCTTGTAAAACAGGAATACAGTATGTACTGCTGGGCTCGCTCACTCAGTCGTGTCTGACTCTTTGTGACACTATGGACTGTAGCCCACCAGGCTCCTCTGTCCATGAGTTTTCCAGGCAAGAGTGCTGGAGCAGGTTGCCATGCCCTCTTTCAGGAGGTCTTCCCAACCCAGGGATCAAACCCGCATCTCTTGCCTCTCCTGCACTGGCAGGTTGATTCTCTACCACTGTGCCACCTGAGAAGACCCCAGGAATACATTAGCTCACAGAAATTACATTTCTCTAGGATAACTCAAAAACACATGTATAATACACACACACTTATTCTTCCACTGTATCACTTAAGAATGTTTATCATATTAAATTCAGTTTTTCCAGAATTTTCAACAAAAAACCCCAAATTTGACCCTATGATTCAACTATAATCTATGTAAACAATGTGCGTAGAAATTATTTACTGGAGTTTTTCAGTTGGATTTAGGTGGCCTTCATTTTCATTCTGATTCTGAGAAACTAAAGCAGCAGCAGGATAAGGAACAGATGGCGTGAGGTTATTGGATTCTCCATTGACCACTGGTGTTAAGACTACAGGAGCAGAGGGAGCTGTGGTTGTACTTCTCTGATCCACACTCCTTTGTGGAGAGGCTGAAGAAGGCACAACTACCCAAAAAAAAAAAAAAAAAGCCAGGTAACATACATAAATATAGCATCAAACAACACATTCACACTTTGCTTGGATAAAGAAAAATGAAAACTAAAAGTCATTAACATCTTAAATTCTGCAGCTTTAAAATGTGAAACTTAAGCATATAACATCCAGGCTACTTGTTTATTAACAAGTCCCTCAACCAACCAGAGTTAAAACAGAAAGGAAAGAAGAGCAGGAAGACAAGATGGAAATCCACAAGGACTATGATATTCTACCTTGAAAAAGTAACACGAGTGCTTCTCAGATCAATCTGGTTCTAGGTTAAGTTAACGCAGCAGCCCACCAGCTACAAGTTTAGGGGGCAGCCCTGGCTGATCAGGTCCCTGAGAATGTTCCACTCCAGAGGGATTCTATCTTGTCTCCAAGATGGAACTCTTCTTGTTCCAAAACATAAACCAAAATTGTTAAAGTGACTGTGGTACATTACACCATGAAATGTAATAAGATTTTCTAATTGATTGATGGCTAATCCTCTTCAGCTCTTGAACTACATTTTACTCACTCTTCTGTCCACACAGATCAAAGATATCTTATGCTTTCAAGCACAATGAATGAAGACTAAGAATCTTCGTGCTTCTCTCTCTCCTACCACTCTAAGCTATTATCATTTATCTTTCTCACAATGACAACCATCATTTGTTGCTCACGTTATCACCTGCTACAGCTGGTTTCCAATAGTCTTTTCTTTCTATTCCTTGACTATTCTACCTTTTGCTGCTGCTTTCACGCTTTTTCCCAGAGAAAAATATCATTTTTTAGTCTCAGTAGACAGAGTGCTCCTTTCTTTATATATATAAAACTGACCACAAGACTCTGAGTACAACTTCTAAAAACTTAAAGACGTTTTGCTTGGTTATGATCATCAGTTTAGGAAGAATAAGCATTGGGATTGGATTACACTCTGGAGGAGGGGGAGGAGTAGCTGAAGTTGGGGGAAAGAGAAGAGTGTATTTCAGGGCGGAAACAGTACACTTCTTTGAGGGTGGCAGAGAATTAGGTTGAAGAACAAGGGACAGGGATCCAGAGATGGTTTTCTATCCCTTGTTTTTTCTTTATTAAGACAGCAGCTGAAATGCTAGAGAATAATGACCAGTGGGGTTGACCCTGCCAATTCCAATTTCCAATATACAGCTCCTACTATCAACTGAGGAAGGGGCAGTGACCACATTTGGAGAAGGATGAGGTTAAATGAGGACAAGACACTAGATCTCAATTAGACAAAGGCAAGTAAAACATCTGAGGTCGGAAAAGACAGTTTCTACAGTATAACTGAGATGACCATTGATTTTCTTATATAACTAACTAGTTATAAATCAATATAAATAACTAGTACAATCAGCCCTCCCTATCCAAGAGATCTGCAGATTTAACAAAAAGCTGACAGGAAATATTCAGAAAAAAAAAAACAAACATGAATCTGCAGCATGCTGGTTGACTGTTTACACAGCACTGACATTGTATTACGTATTGTTAAGTAACCCAGAGATGATTTCAAGTGTAATGGAGGAGGTGCTTAGGTTATACGTAAATTCTATGCCATTTTAAATAAGGGACTTAAGCACCCCCACATTTTGTTATCTGTAGAGGGTGTGGGTGGGAGTACTGGCACCAATCCCCCATGGATACTAAGAGATGGTTGTATAATTATTTAACCTAGTATATTAAGCTATATAATATAGCTTATAGCTGTATAAGCTATATAATATAGTTATACAGTAAGTATAACTAGGCTGACTGTATGCCTTTTCTATTCCCACCTGAGATGACTATTTCTATATTTCAAAAACTGTGGTGTTTGGAACTTTCTGCACTAAGTAAGTTTTTCATATCTCAGTTTTTTTCATATAAATACTTCCTAAATCTGTTTCATAATTTTAAAATAAATGTAGTAATCTGGCTTAGTTTTTCTTTAAGGAAAAATTTTGGATATGCTAAGAAGTGCAGCATTACTATGTCCAAGTATCTAAGCACTTTGATATTTTTCCCTTTCTAAAATGCTACCAATTTTTCAAGCCCAAATTCATCTTTTATTCTGAATTTTATAGAACATATCTACCATCTATTTGACTCTACATTACATTGCTTTATCACTCAAAAATGTTTCACATACAAGTCCTATTTCACCACAAAAATTATAATTTTCTTGAGTAACTATGCATTCATTCATTCATCAAATATTTACAAAGTAATTACTACACGTTGACATATATACTTATGTGTCCTCTACTCACTGCTAAGCCAGATTTACTTACATGATGAATTGTTCAAATGCTGATCTCGAAGTGTATGAAGTTCTCCAAGCAGTTTGTCCATTTTTTGTTTCTTTTCTTGTAACACTCTCATCTTGCTAAAAAGTTGGACTTTCTCATCAGGTAAATGCTCTGAAACTGATGGATTTCTGCTCTGAGAAATCTCCCTGGTTAATGAAAGACTTTCTGCTTGTCTTCTATTGTCTGGAACAGCTGGAGGCTTATTAAAAAAAAAGAAGAAGAAGAAAAATAAAGGCAATTCAAGGCTGCATTCTCATTTTAAAGATGCGTAAATATTCTTTATAAAAAGAGATAAACATCTGTGCAGGTTGTGCTCCTGGGTAAGCATATGTCTTTCCTTTTCCCCAATTACATAGAGTTTCCTGATGTGCCACTATAGATACTGTGATATATACAGTTTTATAGACAAATAACTACACAGTGGCGATTTCTGGATGTTATTACCTGGATCTAAATTAAGTGCTAGAAATGCCACATTTTATACAGAATAAACCTTCAGAAATCTCATTCTCTCTCTTGCCATCTTTTTAGAATCACCATCATGAACTTCTTTACCTATCAGTTTTTCCTAACACTTCTTTCCTATTAAAAAAAATTAATAAAATATTTATGAAATGTAAATCCACAAAGGATTAGGGAATTATATAATGAATAACCACCACTGACTTTAGTCCAGTTTCAATATTTAATATTAAGATGTTACAGGAAAAACCCCAACAAACTTTTTGGCTAGCTCAATACTTTGCCACATTCACATCAATTCTTTAAGAGAAATATTATGGATATAATATTAAAGCTAAAGCTTTATATGTACAAAACCTCAACTAATTACTCTCTCAAGAGATAACCACAATCTGGAATTGGACATCTACCATTCTCATACATGTTTTTATTTTGTAATACCTATGTATGTATCCATAAAAAATAAACACTCATTACACATTTTAAAAGATAAGCTAAGTGGTATCCTTCTTAAACTTTCATTTTCATTCATTAGCTTTAGTTCATTTACTGTAACTGGTTATAGGATTTCATTCTGTGTATATCATAATTTATTAACCCATTTTCCTGTTCATGGACATTTAGATTGTTTCTGCTTTGCTATTAATACAATGCTGCCATGAACATTCTTGTATGTATCTCCTTTTGAATATCAGAGTTTCTCCAAGGTGGGCCACTGCAGGGTCACCAGAGAAAATGTACTAGATACTGCTAAATAACTCTCCAAAGTAGCTGGGTCATTTTAAGTTGGTCAGCAGACAGGAGATAATGCACTGTCAACCATACTCAGTTCCAGTGGAGAGAGATTAATTCACCCTTTAATATTCAAGGCCCACAGACTGAAAATTTTCATTTATATCATTATTTACAAAGGTCATCAAATTATAACTTATTAACTCTGAAATTAAACTTTAGAACTTCCTTGTTAGTAAAACACTGCAAAAACACAGATTCACAAAAACAGTTGTGACTATACAATCTTTAAGGTAAAATAAGAATGTGTGATCTAGAAGCATACAAAGGGGAAGTTTCACTCATCACTACATTTAAAGGAGGTATTTCCTCTAATTTAGTATTTCCCAAAGTATAGTCCCAAGATGTCCAGCAGTGGAATAGTACAGCAGGATGCCCATCTCAAATGTGCGAATCAAAACAATCTTGAAAGTGGAGGTTCCCACTGACCAGAAATCTACAATTTCTAACAATCATGCTGCATGACATCTATGCTTGGTAAAGTTTGAGAAGCACTGCTTTCATTAATGTGATTTTAAATCCAGTACACCAAAATAATGAAGTGCCTCCATAAGAATCACAGCATACAGAATCACGGCAATCAGATACCTGAGAATCACGAAGCTGATTATGAAAATGCTGAATTAAATCATTCAATTCTTCGTTTAGTTCAGAGGTGATACTGACTCCAGATAGGCTACCTGTAGTTTCTGTTACAATTAGAAAGAAAATTAACAACTATTCATTAAAGCAAATAAATGAAAACAACACTTTTACTTCTGAGAAGCTAAAAATAAATTGGAAGCGGGTGTGCTTAGTCACTCAGTCGTGTCTGACTCTTTGTGACTCCATGGATTCTACCATGCCAGGCTCCTCTGTTCATGGGATTTCCCAGGCAAGAATACTAGAGTGGGCTGCCATTTCCTTCTCCAGGGGGATCTTCCTGACCCAGGGATCAAACCCACGTCTCCTGCATTGCAGGCAGACCTCTCACCATCTAAGCAACCTGTGAAGCCCAAATTAAGGAGTAGGGGTGGGGGTTTAAAAATGTCACTTAATGTAAGTTGAAACTAATTAACTCTTATCTGCCAACTAATCATTTTATGTTTCCATCTAACCTGAAATAAAGGAAAACTCACAAAACTCTAGTATTGTGGCTCAACTCTTTCTGTCCCAACAGTCAAGAAGGGAAACTGCTACATCTCAATTAAGAAAAAGGACTCAACACAGTTCTAATGAGGTGGATGAACCTATAGCCTATTATACAGAGTGAAGTAAGTCAGAAAGAGAAAAACAAATATCATATATTAACACATATATATGGAATCTAGAAAGATGGTACTGATGAATCTATTTGCAGGGCAGCAATGGAGACAGACATAGAGAAGACTTATGCACAAGGGCGGGAGGGGAGGGGAAGGAAGGAGAGGATGAGGTAAATGGAGGGAGTACCATGGAAGCACATACACCACCATATGTCACACAGACAGCCAACGGAAATTTGTTGGTATGCCTCAGGGAACTCCAACTGGGGCTCTGTAACAACCTAGAGGGGTGGGAAAGGGAGGGAGGTGGAAAGGAGGTTCTCGAGGGAGGGGACATATGTACACCTATAGCTAATTCATGTTGATGTATGGCAGAAATCAAACCAATGCTGTAAAGCATTTATCCTTCAATTAAAAATAATTTTTTTTAAAGGGGAAAAATAATAGGGACTCAACAGAGTCGGGGTGCAAGCAGGTCTACCAAATTAGGCTGGAAAAGTGGCAAGGAAAGTGGTGAGTCTGAAAAAGCCCAGCTGATTCTCACCAGCCTCAATCCCTACCTCACCCAACAAAATCAATGCTCTATACAAGGGTTGGCAAACTTTTCCTAAAGATTCAGATAGTAAATATGTTAGGCTCTGTGCAAATACATTACTTGTCTCAACTACCCAATTCTGCCTTTGCAGGGCAAAAGCAACTATATATAATATATAAACAGATGAACATGGCTGTGTTCCATGAAACTTTATTTCGGGCCAGTTTGCTGACTTCTACAATGGAACAGGTAATTTATTGAAGCACTTGCTTGTCATACAAGCTATACTGAAAGACCACAGTTTTTATCTTCGTTAGGCAGTATTCCCAAGGCAGTATTCTGATGACAATTTTGAGAACAGTTACTGCTCTACTACTCACTCAACTATGGTTATCTTTCCAGCTCTAAAAGATACTATAAACTATTTCTGTTTTGAAGGAAACTATTAGCTTTTTCAATGAGAAATTAGAATTTCAGGGCAGGATAATATCGCATGTATCTAGTCCAAACTATTTGAAAAAAATAAATTAGAGTCTAGGATAACATACAAGTTAGTTAACTGATGAAAGGGAAAGAAACTCTTTCCCATGAAAATCATGTTGCCTCTCTTCTAGACCAGAGGATTAATTATTGTAAGTTTGTTTTTCCATCAGTATTCTCCTGCAAAATCTCGTAAGTGCAAGAGTAAAACTGTCTTCAATCATTAACCTAAAATTCTTTTTGAACTAGTACAAAAAATAAATTCAAATTTAAATTCCTGTCCATTCTCCTCTTGGTCCCAGACTCATAACAGTACAGTAAAAAAAAGAAAAAAAAAATTACCTGCTTACTACAAGGGAAAAATAGGGATGAAGATTTGCATAATTATAATTGTATACTATACCATATATACACAACTATATATATATGGTATATTCTATACTATATATAATTACTATGAAAGAGTAAGTTAACTTCCAAGTCATAAAAATTTCCTATGAAAATGGAAAATTAAATTATGAACAACAGTGATCAGAAGGTTGAGCCAATGGGCTCGGTGTAGACAGCATGATATACTGAATAACAACAGCATAACTACAGTAAGAACCTAAAATGGAGAGCCCACAGGAGATAAATTATTATTAGACTGGGACAACACACTACTACAAATTAGACCTAGTTTTCCTGAGTTCTAAAAAGTAACGATTTGTTTTTGACTTACTGAGAAATTAAACACTTAGGTTTGAAGGTAACGAGAAGAACTATAAGGTTAGATTCAAGACCAAAGAACTCAATACTATTTCCATCTAAGTGATACAGGACTCTGAGGGAAGAAGGAAGAAAGGAAAGAACCTTTCTGAGTCTCAGGGAGACTGGATAGGATACAAATTTAGTTCAAAGGAACTAGTGCATACAAGTGGGTACCTTACAGATACAACAGTGAAGCTAAAGAAGCTTACATTTATCCACTGCCTCACCTAAAGTTTTAACCCTTCCTTGGCAGGCAAGCAAAGTATAGCAATCCTAGCTGAATTAAGTACAAAACACAAAAATAAAAGCAACAAGAACCCTATCAATCTGAGGTGCAAAAACAGAATGACAGCCCGTCCCATTACCTCTTATGGGTGCTCTCTGATGCAGAGGCAAACGAGCCGGCTGTCTGCCTGGCGCAGTATGATGGCCAGGAGCTGTCTCTGCAACCTTTTCTGCATAACGGGAGAAAAGCACAGGACAGAGTAAGCCTTACATGTAGGTTTCTAAACTAGGCAACAATCCTAGATCTGATTATATAACAACCAGCATCTACCTTGCAATCCTATCATTGCTTACTGGGCCTTACTTATAAAAACAACATCCTAAGACAGCAGCATACCAGAATCATCCATCACAGCTATAGCTTGCTCGGCTTTATGCTGCAGGGCCAGGAGAGCAGCTTGTCGTCCCTGCAGAGCTCTCAGCTGCTCCTGCTGCTGTAACATCCTTTTTAATAAATCATGTTGTTTCTTCAAATTTTCTATCTCTTCCATAGGCTCCTGCTGAGGATCTCTGGCCTGAAAAATAAGACCAACAACACTTATATCTATTAAAATCTATGCTCATGAGTCAACTATCAATGGTAAAATACAAACATAGATAATAAACTTGTACTACATATACAACCCTAGATACAGACTTGAAAGGGAAAAAAAGAAAATGATGACACAGAGACAGCCTGTCATGTTAAGAATTAGGTAATTAAGTAATTTCAAGGTAAAAGACCATATGCATAGACTTAGCATGAAGAATTAACAAAAGGAAAATAAAGGAAGAGGCTTACAAAAAGAAAAACGGTCAAGAAGGCAAAAGGAGCTACACACAGAAACACAGACACATGCACATGTGCGCGCATGTGCACACACACACACACACAAAAGAATGAGATCCAAGTCTTATAGAAAAGGAGAAGCACATTATACCAGGTTAATGCCCCAAAAGTAGCCCTGAAAAAGCCCAGACCAAAAAAATGTTCTGCCCCATTCCTAGAATGGATGTTTAAACCCAAAAAAACCAACAGAGAAAATTTGTCAAATTTTTATTTGATTTTTAAAATGCATTTTTATTTGATTGTCTGATGTGAAAGGCTTTAATTTACTTCTATCACTTCATATAAACATACAATAAAGAAAAATGTTTTTTTCTTTTAAAAGATGCTCCTTTAGATGAGTCTGAGAACACAAATTACTTTGAAATTCCCCCTAAAAGATAGCATTTTGCCTAAAAGAGGAACAGACTGAATAAGTGTCAATTATAAAGAACTATAAAATTTTAACTATTAATCTTCAACCCATTCAAATGTAACTCAACCAGAAATATTATGGTCAATTAATCAGAGACAAATTTAAGTGCAACTTGGAAACAATAAAATTTTAAGTCAAATTATGCACGAAATTATACCATAATGGTATTTTTCATCATTGATTTGCCTTTTAAAATTTTTATATCTTAAAAGTGTAATGATTTTACCTAATATTTACATAAAGTAATTCTATCAGCTTAGAAACAGTCAATTTTAAATTTGTATTGCTATCAAATTTTTGTTGGGGTTATTTATAGACTTTAAATGAATGACCTCCCTTGGCCCTGACTGAAGTTACCAAGAAGAATAAAGAAGCTCAATGATCTCTTTGGAAAATAAAAATGCACTGATCTGTTTTCCCTATGTACATTTAATTCCAGGAGAAATGAAGGAGAACACAAATGGCTCTAGAGAAGTTTCCTTCTGGGTGACATTCCTTATCAATACTTTGCAAAAAATTCTTCTCTTTACCTCCCCAAGGAGAACTCATCGGTAATCTGAGTCAGAATGAGTAACCATGTAACTTAGCAAGCAATAAAAGCACATGGCTCAGAATTAAGAACTCAGAGAAATGAAGATCAAATAATAAGTAGAAGACTGCAGTCAGAATTTTTGATGAATGTATCAGAGAAGCCAGGTCAGTGCTCTATCTATCATGAACATGGAAGAGAAATAATACATCTTGGTTAAGCTACTATTTCCTGGAGAATTCCCAGTAAACTGAACCCAGTTTCAAATCAACAATTTACTCAGTTCTCTCCCATCCAACACAAGTGGAGTTACTCTGTTAACATTACATTCATTCCTATAAAAAGTCATCTTAGTTGCTCAATTCAAGATTGTTTACATCTTGTAAAATAATTTGAAAGGTGAGAGAAAACTATGAATCTGAGATAGCAAGTCATCTCAGATTTGATCCAAATTAATTTCATCGAAAAGTCAAAGGGAAAGTCGCTCAGTCATGTCCGACTCTTTGCAACCCCATGGTCTATACAGTCCATGGAATTCTCCAGGCCAGAATACTGGAGTGAGTAGCCTTTGCCTTCTCCAGGGGATCTTCCCAACCCAGGGATCAAACCCAGATCTCAAACCCAGGTCTCCCGCATTGCAGGCAGATTCTTTACCAGCTGAGCCACAAGGGAAGCAATTTCATCAAAGTCACTGGTAAAATATAAACCAGATGCAATTAGGTACGGATTTCAATTGGAAAGACTCAGAGAAATATCTGCAGATTGACATTAATCAAATAGTCCAACAAAGCATCAATGGTAAATAACTAAGAAAAGAAACATTACACATATTAAGACAAAAATTCATCTAGGAAAAAAAAATCAAGAATCCACTATCTCCATCTAATTCATAATTTCCTCATCTCTTAAAATTAGATTAACTTTAAAGAATTTACTAAACAATTTAATATTAAGGTTTCTTACCCAAATTACATCCTTAGCTTATGTCTTAAGTACTGAGAACTATCTCTGAAGAAACATAATCTGGCTTGGGAGACAAATCTAGCCCACATGAAATAATCAGAAATGATAAAAAAAATAATAATGATAGCAAAAAGTGGGTAGATGGCATTTTGAAAAGCTTATGAATTCTCTAAGAAGTGAGATTAAGTGTGGGGAGAAGATGAGTGTGGGAAAACAATGAAAGCATTCTGGGAAGGCTTTTTTAAAAAATTATGCAATGATATGTCTATAAAATATTTCAAGAAATAGACTCTGCCCTTGTAGGCAACTCAAGAATATCAATTATTTCCTATTAAGCTGCAATTCACAAGGTTGCTTTAAGCTTGGAACCTCCGTTAAGACACCAACGTTTTTCCCCTAATCTTGTAACAGAATACTACATTTTGAAAGATGTTAAAGAGGGAATGAAGGAAGGTGGGGGGGTGGACAACAGGTTCTGAATAGCAGAGAAAGGATAAAGACAGTCAGTGGGAATTAGGATTTTTTTTTTAAAGAAACTGAAATCACTTTATGAACAGAGTACTGACAGAACTACCATACGATGGCCCTAAGAATCAAAAGATTAAAAAGAAGCAAATTAAAATAAACTCCAAAAAAGAAGTTCAAGAGAAAATCATATTCATTTATAAGGTCATTATTCAAAGAAACTTAAAAACAGAACAATAGCTTTTAAAAGCAAACATAATGCCTTAAGGAAAAAAGCTAGCAGATACTATGCTATAGTAATTGTCAACTCAAGTTCTGCTTGTTGCTATTCAAAGACTTCAGAAGAAAGGAACATTAAGTTCTAAATGATATCTATTTTCCCCCATTCACCTTTTCTCCTCCAATGCTACTAGTTTTAAAAATAAGCAGCTACTTTACTCTTCTGTTGAACATTTTATAGTAAGATCACTATGTTGTTGCTGTTTAGTGGCTAAGTCGAGTCCAACTCTTTTGCGACTCCTTGGACTGTAGTCCACCAGGCTCCTCTGTCTATGGGATTCTCCAAGCAAGAATACCAGAGTGGATTGCCATTTCCTTCTCCAGAGGATCTTCCCGATCCAGGGATCAAACCTCTGTTGCCTGCACTGGCAGGCACATTCTCTACCTCTGAGCTAACAGGGAAGCTCAGCTGGTTTGAAACCATATCTTCAAAACCTTGGGGGAGGTGGGGTGGGACACCAAAATAACTAGAGGTTAAGTTCAGTCATTTTAATTTTTTTTAGTCACTTTTAAACAGCCACAAGAAATATAAAATATGTACATAACAGAGAAAGACTAATCCTAGGTAGTAAGCTAGTAAGAAAACATATGAAATTGGTCTTATCTATACTCAATTATTAAAACAGTACTGTACTCTGTCAAATGGATAGGAGCACTTTTACAAATGCTATTTTTTATTCAAACTGTTTTAAGTGGAGCTACACAAATAGTTGTCTTCAAACCCTTCCTGAATGTCTTGATGCAAATCATGGAAAATTTCTAAAGAAAGAACATTTAGAGCAAACACTGGAGAAAAAAGGAGCAAAAACATTAGGAAACAGGTGCTGACTAATAAAATATTTTCCTAAAAAAAAAAAAGGGAAGGGATTTCCAACGGGAAGAAAAATATAAACCAAAAACACTATAAAATATTTCATTCTTAAAAAAAAAAAAAAAACAGGAAAGGTAACAGCGTGGTCCATTTTTTCTCTCTTTAATCAATGACTAAGGAAATAAGAAAGGATTTTAAAATATCATTTTAATCCATAGACACAAATATTAGAAACAAAAGGCAACTAATGATCAGCGTTTAAGAATGTGTTATATTTTGAGCTTTTTCTCAATAGCAAAAACAAAAAGGAAAATGGATTAAGTTTTAAGTCCTTTGTTAATGCAAATTAAAAACAGCTACCACACATAGTCCACGGAGAGGAGACTAAGAAAGCAGAAAAGAAGAAAAACAGTAAGGGATTTTCACCAATGCATTTTACTAATGCAAATTACTATACAACTAACCATGTTAATAACATACAAATTTAAAAGTTATGGCAACAACAGAAGAGCAAATAAGGAAGAGGAAATATGAACAAAAGAGGTGCTCATTTAGAGGGTTCCCAAGTTAATATTATAAAGTATACCTTTGAGGGAAATCCACGTTTTCGGCTACATTTCCTATTAGGCCTCAGCTCCCTGTCATTCTGAGGAGGTCTGTCACCTTCCCCTTTTGGACTTGTAGTAACGTCAATGTCTGAAACCTGTTCTTGTGAAGCTGAATTCCCTAGTTTGTCCTCAATGCACGGCCGAATTCTCAGACTAAAAGATGCCTCCTTTATTAAATAGTGTAGCATATTAGTTTCTTAATACAAAATCCTGTTTAACATACAAGCCAGCCTTGTAAATAAATATAAAAATTTACCAGTCCATGATTTAGAAAATTAATCCACCTTCTCCCCAAGTGGCAATAAAACTTTAGACTTTTAAATTCCCATAGACTAGACTATTGGCTTATTCTAAATAAGTATCATTTCTTAGGCAATTTCCAAGCTATACAACAATCACTGAAGTATATTTTAACATTTACTGTATGTTACTGATTTTCAAAATGTCCTGACTTCATGCTATGAAAGAAAGTCTCATCCTGGTGAACACTAGCACATGCAGATAAACTATTGTCATCAATTACATCACTTCCCACCTTCTCAAACACAATTCCTTGATGCACATGCCCCCACCCTTCCATTTCTGCTAGAATGAAATGTGAGAAAGAAATTATTCCCACACACCACTGTAAACAGAAAAACAATTTTCCCACAGTAGACTGCATTCTTCAACAACCGTTTGGATCAAGCCCTCTGAGCACCTCCTGGTGAAAATAATGGAGAGAAAAAAAAAATACAAGTTTCCTCTTCGAATCAGGAAGGGCAAGGATGAGAAAGGAGGCAGATAAGAAACTATGCAGGGCAATGCTGAAAGGAAACAAACCCTCAAATTCCTAATGCTGGCTAGAAATTGGGAACATACCTCAGAAACAAACGATACACATGGTCTATCCTTTCACAAGAAAGGCATTTCTGACTACAGGGTTTCAAGTTTACTAATGCATTGTTATAGGTGCAGTTGCTAAAATTAAAATGTTTACAAGTATACTAGTTTCATACTACCTTTTATGAAGTGCATTTTACAAATCTTGCCTCAAAGTTCTGAAAATTTCTGATTATTTTCCCAAAAGACAGTATTTTGATACATCTCATTTTGCAAAGTTAAAATTTATATACTTTCCTCACTAAATAAATCCCAAAGTAAATGCTAACCTATCCCATTTTCAACTCAGTTTATCCGCCGCCTGGTTTGGCTTCAGTTCTACACTAGCCTGACAAATGTAAATCCTAACAGCCTTCAAATGGGTCCTCAGTGGCAGAGAAACTTGGGAGGCTTTGCCAAAAGATGACATGCCAAGCAATTATACTGTCCTCATGACTAGTACATCTAAAATGAATTTTAACTCTTCCAATGCCTCTTAAAATGAGCAAAGCTGTGCTTAACGATACAAATGAGGAAACCCAGGTTTTCGCAAGCTGAAGACCAGAAATTATTAATCAACCATTAAAACTACTTTTATGTTAATAAAGAAAACTTTAAAATTTCCACGTTCAAAAAGAATATATACAGCATTAACAATTTGAGGGTTTCTTCCCTGAGACAAATTTTTCATTAAGGAATGCCTACAAAAGTATTATTGTGAAAAATAAGGGGAAAGTTTGTATCTTCATTTCCAGCACTTTAATTACTAAAAAGCTGCTTACCGTGGCATCTGAAGCCTCAGACCGCACATCTATGTTTAGCGATGTGCTCTCAGCTACAGAACCAGATCCCACAGCTGAATCTATAGTCCGAACATCCTCCTCCTCATTTTCTCTAGCCTGAAATATTTTAGTGGTATAAATCATACAACTATTAAAAAGGGCAATAAAATGTTACAAGGGATGGCACGATTTTTTTTTAATATATTAACTCCTCTGGGGTGGCAATCACAATGTCATTACCATAGGTACACACTGATGTACTACAAAAATCACTCAGTACATTATGTAAAAGGTTCAAAACTTACAAGAATTTTCTGGAGAAATTTCATATATGACTTTTCTTGTTCTTTAAGGTGATCTATTAGATGAGTGAGGCGCTCAACATTAGCAGATCTTTCATTTTTCTCTACAAGGTCTTCCCTCATGGAACTAGCTTTAGTAATATAATCACGAATCTGAACAAGCCTGCTTACAATCTGCAGGGGAGATATTGGGGGGGATGGGGGGACATGAAAATAAACAGGATGTTAAAATGAGCATAATTTATTGAACAGCAACAACTTTATAGATTTTAATTTCAAATAACCAAAGATACTGCTAGGTTTATTGTATGAATTCATACATGCAAAAGATCTGAACCAAATTTACAATTTAATCAAAACTTAATAGGCAATACTAACAACTCCTATTTCTATTAATTTCAAAATTAGTTTTAATTTACATTACTTGAAAACTTCACTTTATAAAACTGCATATTAAACTATTATTTATATAAATTCTTCTAGTGTTTCTTTATAAATTTTAAAAATTAAAATACTTTTAAAACAGAGTTATCTTTTCAAATGAATTATATAATCATTTAAAGAAATTTCTACAACAATCTATTAATCACATTACTCCAACTTCTCTTTACTAAAAATTAACAATACAGCATTTCACAGGTGAACAGAAAGTCTTAATTCACCTGACTATGCCACTTCTACAATCATTTTTGTAAAAAGACATTTACACAGTTTTGAATAAACCTGACGGGATTAATGAGCCAAAGTTAAGGAAGTACTTTGCGTGCAAGGTCGCTTCAGTCGTGTCCAACTCTTCGCAACCCTACGGCCTATAGCCCGCCAGGCCCCTCTTGTCTAAGGTATTCTACAGGCAAGAACACTGGATGGGTTGCCATGCCCTCTTCCAGGCGATCTTTCCGACCCAGGCATCAAACCCTTGTCCTTCATGACTCCTGCACTGGCAGGTGGATTCGTCACCACTAGTGCCACATGGGAAACCTGGGAAGTACCTTAATTCTACCTAACTGAAATTCCTAAGTGTATAAATATTTTTTAAAATCTTCACACTTCTACTGAGATTTATGAAATAATAAAAGAAATATTATCACCTGGCTGCTCTCCATTGCAGGCTCTCCTCTTCCATCTTCTTCAGAGACTTGACAGTTTTGCAAAAGGTCATTACTTAAAGCAGAAGCAAACAACTCTTTACACTGTGCTGATCCAATCATTTCTCTCTTTTGAGGACTTACAGTGGGATCTTTGCTCTTGTTAGTATTAATCTGCATAGGCAAAAAGTTGAAGGGCTTTCGGTTCTCACTAAGCTGACGTTTGTTGTTAGCAGCTGTTGCTCTACCTTGAGAATCACTTCCAATGCTTCTCTATACATGAAAGAAAAACCAAATCCCACAAACATTAATCTTTCAAAATTAAAAAAAAATCCAATGTTCTAAGTCAGCTTCACCATCAGATAATGATTCAGGAGGTATATATAAAAGATCTGTCATAAGACTCAGAGCAGCTTCAGACCTACAAAATTCTTTCAGAAAAATACCAAATTCAATTATCACATCCTATTCCTCACTCTGTCAGAGACAACTGAAATGATGGCTATGAGCAAGACTATTCTAAATAAAGTTGTAGGATTATGAACCATATTTATAACTCAGACTGCTAGTCATACTTGATCACAGAATATAACATAGGCTTTGGACCTAATGAATCAATGTTGATTAATACAAACATTAACATAAAGATGTGTCAACATGAAGCACTATCTGATAAATCATTTAATTTAGTGCCCGGCATACAGTAACTGTTCAATAATTGATACAAAGGTGACTAAATGATACATGATCATCACCGTCATCATACCAGACTGGAATCTACCTTTATGCATATTTAGAGAAATTTTATCACATAAAGATCAGACAATAAAATGTGAAGAGTTCATTTTCACTTCTACTTGCTTTTAGTTCTAAACTTGACTTCGGTGATTATAAATACAAACAACGGTTTTATTCTAAACTTGAGATAATAGCACATTCCACACTTAGCCAATGATAAAATATTCTAAACTGGATCTTCTCTTTTGCTTAACAGCTATCTTACCCAGTTAGTAGCATGCAAATTTTAGTTTCAAAATAAAATCATTTAAGCCAGCCAAACACTGTAATAATAAAGTTCTGAAAAACCTGTCCTCAGCAAGTTTAGAAATAAGGACTTTGTTGCCTTCCAAAGAACACAGTACCATCACCACTGATTAACATTCTTTCCATATGCACAGAAACTAAGAAAAAGAAATAAACAGTTCAATTTCATTAAGACAAATGATTTATCTATGGCAAGTACTTTCCATAGTCATAACTTGATTTGTAAAATAATTTACAAACCTGATCTAAATCACTGAAGTTTATCCGCTGTTTGAGTTTTTCTAGTTCTGCCTGCTCGGGAACAGACATCTGAGTCACGTATCTACTATGTGGAAACGTCAGTGAAGTCTTTGTTCTTCGTCTTCCAACTCCTGGCGATGACTCCGGAGAAATATCATTAGTTACCCTTTTATCACTTTCTACACCAAATTTTCTCTTATTCTTTTCTGATGACCTATTTGCCTTCTTCTGCTGGCTGCCCCAATCCTTTAAAAAAGTAAAGGCAAATGTTAATCTGGCCTCTATCAAATCAGGAAAATATTTTGGTATGCTTTAAAATTTTTGGTCTTAAAGTTAGAAATGACAAAACATTTTTCACATAAATACATAGTCTTAGAGACAATTACTTACCTGCATTAGCCCATTTTCCCTCTACTACATGTAGTCTAAATTTTATTAAACTGTGCTGAAATTATTTTAATTATTCAGAAAATAACTACTTCCCTATAATGAATCATTAACAAATACCCAACCTCTAACCCTAGCATCAGTCTAAATATTTTCAGAAGCATTTTTAAAAATGGTTCCTTACTATTTATAAATTGATTGGTGAAATAAAATTATAGATACCTTCACTGGTCTCCTTTAAAATCAACACGTATAGGTAGACAGATCAGGAAACAACTTGTGTTCTAAAGCAATTACTGTTACCTGAAGAAATGCTCCACTGTGTGATTCTAGGCAATTTATTTAACTTTCATAAATCTGTTTCCTAATCTCTAAAATAGTGTCACCTTTAAAACACAATTTAAAATAACATATATAAAACATCCAGCACAGTGCCTAGCATGTAGTAAGCAATAGATGATAACTATTATTATTTTCTATAGGGAACAATAATGTACTATATGATAAAGTCTGATATGAAATGATTAAAAAAATATGGCAGAAAGCAAAGAAGAACTAAAGAGCCTCTTGATTAAAGTGAAAGACGAGAGTAAAAAAGTTGGGTTAAAGCTCAACATTCAGAAAACTAAGATCATGGCATCTGGTCCCATCACTTCATGGCAAATAGTGCAAACAGTGGGGAAGACTGGGGAAACAGTGCAAACAGTAACAAACTTTATTTCTGGGGGCTCCAAAATCACTGTAGATGGTGACTGCCAACCATGAAATTCAAAGACGCCTAACTCCTTGGAAGAAAAAGTTATGACCAACCTAGACAGCATATTAAAAAACAGAGACATTACTTTGCCAACAAACGTCCGTCTAGTCAAGGCTATGGTTTTTCCAGTAGTCATGTATGGATGTGAGAGTTGGACTATAAAGAAAGCCGAGCACCAAAGAATTGATGCTTTTGAACTGAGGTGTTGGGGAAGACTCTTGAGAGTCCCTTGGACTGCAAGGAGATCCAACCAGTCCATCCTAAAGGAAATCAGTCCTGAATATTCATTGGAAGGACTGGTGCTAAAGCTGAAGCTCCAATACTTTGGCCACCTGATGGGAAGAGCTGACTCATTTGAAAAGACTCTGATGCTGGGAAAGACTGAAGGCAGGAAGAGAAGGGGACGACAGAGGATGAGATGGTTGGATGGTATCACCGACTCAGTGGACATGAGTTTGAGTAAACTCCGGGAGTTGGTGATGGACAGGCAGGCCTGGCGTGCTGCAGTCCATTGGGTCGCAAAAAGTCTGACACAACTAAGCGACTAAACTGAACGTTTTACCAGAAAATATGTTTATTTACTTAGCTATATTCACATGACACATTCAAAAGTTCTGTAAATTCCCACCTTATCCATATTGGAAGAATGTTTTAGTTTTACTTTACTAACACCTTTTGGGATATTTTTCTCTTTTGTAACAAAACTTCCTTCTCTACACACTGTCCTTCCAGCCCAATTCACATGTGGGTGTTCCTACCAACCTCCTGTTCTACTGCTGCTGCTGCTGCTAAGTCACTTCAGTCATGTCTGACTCTGTGCGACCCCACAGACGGCAGCCCACCAGGCTCCTCTCTCCATGGGATTCTCCAGGCAAGAACACTGGAGTGGGTTGCCATATCCTTCTCCAATCCTGTTCTACTTACCCCACCCAATCTTGGCCACAGCTGACTGGAAAAGAGATGCATACCTAATACAAGTTAGGATAATCATACTTTAAAATTTCAAATTGTAACTAACAGATAACTAGTCAGTCTACAACAGCAGCGTAACTGAAAACTTTAGAAGAAAGGGGCAGCCACAGTATATCACATGGACCAGACGAGAGAGAAAACTGGTCTGTGAAAATAAAGTTGGGTTAAGTAGAGACACTCAGAAGCAAAGAATTAGCAAAGTGAAAAAATAATTCTTGACAACTGATTGCTTTTTCTAGTCCCTTCCTAAAACCCAGCTATATTCCTTTATCTTATTTTCCATAAAACATCTTTATATTCTTATAACAAATCTCCTTTTCAGTTTAAGCTAACTCAAGTTGATATGTTACGTGCAAACAAAAATGTCTTCAACTAATATACCAAATAGCCCAGGGTCATTTAATATATTGGCCAGCAAGAAATACTGTGTCTACATAGTTTCAATGAGGATGACTTGGCTAAGTCAGAGGAAAGTGGCATTTTAACATCAGTAGCCAACAACACACCATCAATAATAAGATATCTTACCATATTGTTGAGTCGGTCATCAACACTCTCATTGCTCCAGTTTGGTAAATCCTGATCATTCACACCTTCTTCAAAAGGACCTCCTCCTGTGGCCATACTGGCTTTTACAATTAATCTTCTGCAAAACAAGTCAAGACTAACTTTTTAACACATAAAAATAAACTGTAATATTGAAATCATTCCATGAAGCTTAGCAATAGAAACAAGTATCAGAAAAGCTGATTTTATGAAATAAAAGAGGCACCATCAACCACACACAAAATGATTTAGCTGCCACAGGCATAGTTTGTTTAGCATGCATTAAGTAGCTGAGGTGATAGGGAGAGGAAGGAAAAAACCTTGGAATATCCACTCTTTCTGCGGGCTTGCATCCTTTGAGGTTACTCAATTTATTTGACACAATCCAAAAAGGTAAAGAGGTAGGAAAAAGTTAACTGGATGGAAATGACATCACTTATAATAGCGATAAAAAGTAAAATTATCTAGGAATAATATAATTTTGCCCTATGTAAAGACACATTATTTTTTAAATTGAAGTACAGTTGATTTACAATGTTGTGCTTATTTCTGCTATACAGCAAAGTGATTCAGTTTAACACATACAAGAAGCACTATTAAACTCTATAAAAAAAACGCGAGAGAAAATGTGAGTAAGTGGAAAAACATACTATCTCCCTTGATGAGAAGACTAAACATTTTTTCTGAATTTTCGACTTAATTAAATACCCACTGGGATTCTTGGAATTTGACAGAACAATTCTAAAAACCATCTGGAAGAACAAACAAGTTAGAAAAAAATTACCTGAAAAATAAAAGCAAGAGTTGCTGTAGTGGTCAAGAGAATAAAAAACTAAACCCAAGATATTCAACCACATTAAGTATCTATATGGTTCAATCAGCACCACTCAAAAAGAAAATTCTCAAATACACCCAATTCAAAATATTTAATGACAAAAATTAACTATAGCTAACATCAATTTTGTTTACTATATGCCAAGTGCTAATGCTAAACATTTTATGTGTTTATCATTTAACCTTTGCAATAACTGAGTGGTAAAAGATTATTCAATTGATGGGACAATTTGTTAACAATGATGAAAAAAGTTTATTTAAAGCTTTAACAGACTTCCTAAACTAGGATTCATCATATTAAACACAAAACACAGAAAAATTATTTCAGTGACTATTTTCTCAATTCTCCCAAGGATGGCACATACCCAGTACCATTCCAGACACACAGAAGAATTAATTCATAGTAAACAACAGATGCCTTAGAGCATTAGAGCTTAATTCCCCCTCAGATGAAAAAGACTGCCTTACACCATAAACCAAGATACTATCCAGTAGATTAAAAATAGATGAATAAGATTAAAGAGTCAAAAGACAAGAAAAAAGAATGAGCTTTAAAAATAGAGATTTTCCTAATTTGGAATGTGGAAATAAAAAGGAATATGTTCAACCAATTTTACTCATGCACAAGTGAATCCTATGTATACTGAGAATAAATAGTAAATGACAAGCTGGGAAAAAAATCTGAAAGAAATATGAAGTATATAATTAATATCTTTACTATATTAAAAAATGCTTGCATGAAAGCAGCTGTTGGTTACGGGGTAGGAATGTGATTTTTGCTCTTTACCTTATATATTTTCAGCAATATTTTACAACATTTTTTACACTAGAAATCTATTTAAGAACTTTGCAAAATAACTGATACTCATAAAGAGGTATGTCCAGTGAACTGACTCATTTAAATGAAACATTTTACAACTACCTTTTTCTAAGATGCACTGATGTAATTTGTAATATTAAAGAATAGGAGCACAAAAAAATACATAAGCAATAGAGATGAAAACAATACCTAACATTACAAAAGTAATTTATCTTAAAGTGGCGATTAGAAGAGAAATTACTAAAATACTTAAGTAAAACTCTTACCAATTTTTTGGTAAAATACAGTATGTTGCATTTTCTATCAGTAGAGTAATAATAAAGTAAGTTTACTTTAAGATAAATTAAAAATATATTCAAAGAGATGTTTTGTACTCAATTTTTCATTATGATGAATTCCTCCTAAAATGAGCTTTTCCTAAGGAGCTAGTGATAAGCTAATGACTTTGAACACAAGTTTCTAAAACAATTTAAAACATACATTAAAATTAGTCTGGGGAAAATATATCAACTATTTCTTAAAAATCATTTTTAAAGACCATTTACTAAATAAAGTCTACGAAGTTTATACACAACTTTGTGTATTTGTGATTGACAGAAGATGATATTGAGTATTTATAACTCAGTAATAATGATACCAAATGGTTGAGAAGGCATACTCCTACAGAAGTAAAATTATCAGCATGAAGCTACTGAAGTTATTGACTGTGGATCCATTCTCAGTGTATTCAGCTGATTTCTCTATGGGAGTAGCTATCTCACCCTATAACAGGTAGAAAACAAAGGTAAGTCATTTCTTTCTTATGTTAACCTCTTTAACCTCTTCAAAGTCACCTTGAAAACTACTGATATCTACCCTCAATTTTATTCTGTAAACACATTAATATAATTTATATAGTTTTTGATTATGTTATGATTATTATTATAAACTATTATTTGTATAGAAAGACTTTTAATAATCAAAACACCAAGTGTGTAAGAGAAGAGGACGAACGCGAGGAAGATTTTTATGGCAGAATCAATATGGCTTAGCGACTATAATGAAGTGGGAGATGAGGCAGGGAGAAAGGAGTTAAAGGATGACCCCTGGGTTTCTAGCTTGAAAACAGGGTATATGATGATACATTCAAAGTAATTTGAAAAGAAACACATTTCCGTTAATGAGAGAAAAAGATGAACTCAGTTTTAGAGACATTTGAGATATCTATCGCATACCCAATTAAATCTGTCCAGTGGGCAAACAGCCATCTCTCAAAAGTGAAATCTAGGCTACAGAGATGTGCAAATCATCAATTCATAAAAGAATGTAAAGTGGAACAGAAGGCTCATGGAGAAGATAAAGAGTAAGAGAAGACTAAACCTGGAAGGACATAGATATTTAAAAAAGGAAAAGAACACTTAGAAGGTACAGAAAGACAAGAGGGAAACCAAAACCAGAACAAAGTGTCAACAAGGGGGAGAAGTGTGTAAAGAAGGCGGGTATGATAAGAATGCCAAGTATTACTTTATCATATAAACAAACTAGTGAGAAGTGTCCATCTGGATTTAGCAACAAGGCGGTTACTGACAACCTTGGTAAAAATCAATTCCATAACCGAAATGCATTTATTGATGGGGAAGAGAAAAAAATTAAAGGAAGTCATTAGGTGATTTTTTTCAAAACACCATTCTATGAAGGAAAGCAGGCAGAGAAGGTGAAGTAGAAATATTCCTTAAAATGGAGGTATCTTACATATGGTAATGTACATGTTTCAATGCTACTCTCTCAAATCATCCCACCCTCTCCCTTCCCCCACTGTATCCAAAAGTCTGTTTCCTTTGGGGCCCTGCAAATAGGATCATCAGTATTATCTTTCTAGATTCCATATATTCGCATTAAGATATGATATGTCTTTCTCTTTCTGACTTACTTCACTCTGTGTAATAGACTCTAGGTTTGTACACCTCAGTAGAACTGACTCAAATGCGTTCTGTATGACGCAGGGAACCCAAAGATGTAAAGGTTGTCTGTGACAACCTAGAGGGGTGGGAGGAGACATATGTATACCAATGGCTGATTCATACTGACGTATGGCAGAAACCAACACAATATTGTAATTATCCTTGCAATTAAAAATAAAATTTAAAAAAATACTAATAAAACTGATAAATATATATATAACCGGCGGGGGGGGGGGTGGGGAGAGGGAGGTATCTTGAGTACATTTAAAATTTGCCAGGATAGCACTCATAGAGGGAGACAAAGATGCAACTGTGTGTGGTCTCTGAAAAACTGGGAACGACTGGGATCTAGGGTTTAAGAAACATGATTAGCATTAGATAGGCAAAAGAACACCTCTTTCACTGAAATGAAAGAAAGAAAGGATAGAATTGGATACAGGCTAGTTAGCAGATTTGGTGGTGGGAAGTTGAAAGAGTCTGTTAATTGCCGTGAAGTAAAACGGATTGCTCGGTAAATATGTGAGGGTAAGACGTCTGAGCGGCAGGGGAAGTGTGACGGGGGAAGTGTGACGAGCAGCACTAAGGGCTCAGATGAGAGCAGAGAACATTCACTGTTAGCACTAATACAACACTAATCTGCAGTTTCCATTTTTTTCCCCAGAAGTGCTCATCAGCCTTGATATAAAGCAGTGGATTCCACTGAATCCGTCCAAGGTTGGGATTTTGCCAGGCAGGTTTAATAGAAAAACAATGAGATGGAAAAGCTGAAGCCACTGGAAAATAATTAGCACAAGTGATGGATGATCGTGTGCGAAGCAGAATGGAGATAAAATTCTTTTACTTCAAACAAGCACTTTCATCTACCCTATGACCTACTAAAGTAAGTTGAAACTATTATTTATAAGTTTCATTTTGCTATTTTTGACAGTCTTATTTGGTTTCCTCATCTTACAAGGATATGAAATGCAAAATACCATGGCAATTTATAAGCTACTTTCAGTGACTGATCTTTCTGAAGAAAATCCTGTTGTAGGAATCTTACTATAAGTATTACAGATATCTAAGTAGAATATCACAGTATTAATTACCATGAAAATACCCATGACTGATTAAAGTTACCTTTGAAATAAAAATACAAATTAATCAAGAAAAGAAAAACTTATTTTTCCTAAAATCTTTAAAATTCAGATATTATTTCTCAAATGGTATTAAATGACTCCTAAGTGTCTTTGGAAGTATCTTACACCTCAACTGACATTTGTAAACCAAGGTTTTAGAAATTCTCATCAAAATAAAGGATTTCCCTGGTGGCTCAGGGGGGTAAAGAATTCACCTGCTAATACAAGAGATGCAGATTTGATCCCTGGGTCAGGAAGATTCCCTGGAGGAGGGCATGGCAACCCACTCCAACATCCTTGCCTAGAGAATCCCATGGATGGAAGAGCCTGGCAGGCTACAATCCATGGGGTAGAAAAGAACCGGACGCAACTAAGTATATCCAAATAAAACACTGTAGAATGTATATATACATATATATATATATACTTTTTTTTTTTAATATTTGCTTAGAGTCACAAAATAACCAGGGCTGGTATCTCATATTATCTGCACAAGTTTTCTAAAGGTCGAATTAGCTGGCCTTTTTCTTTTACTAATTATATAAAGGAAATATCCAGTATACTCTTTTGAAAGCCTTAACATAGTACACAACCATCCTAGGCACTTTTAATGGAAACTGAGAAGAAAACGCATAAGTTTCTGGCATCATGTGTTGTTTAGTTTCATTTGATGAATTTCTCAATTTCTTCTCTGTACCTAAAAACCATATAGATCTTTGTCCATAGTTCTTTGAGCTTGACACTTACTAAAAATTTCAGTAATTCTTTTAGAACTTAAGGTATCTCTATATAATTACTCTCTTTTTAGTATATGTGCTGCCGAAGCAAGCACATAATTACTCTCTTTTTAAAAAAACAAAAGCTCTTTAGGTATTGGGGGAAAAGGATGAACAGATTGCAATACAACACTCAATTTGAATCAATACAAATTTGATTAGATCTCACTATGTACCAAATACTACACTGGGTCTATCTTAAGGTACAGTTACTCTGTGTAGAATGTTTCCACACCAAGAAAATTTAATATAGCCTCGCCCTCTAAAAAAGCAAATGAGAACCCTGAAGTCAATTAAATTCGGCTTGTTAAAACTTCTCCCTCTCTACAGTTTATATTTGAAATCTGTCACTTCCTTGTCATTGATTACATATAGCTCCCTAGGCAAATCTATACATCCTCCTATAACCAATCCCAAACTTCAATGCCATTCCATCCCATACTCTCTACTGGTAACAGCTCTTCCTGTGATTCCTTTCCACTGGACCATTACAAACTCACTCCCTATACATCCTCTATCTATTCTGAAACATTCCTCCTACTTCTTTGGCTTCAATAAAATCCCAAACCACTCTGAAAGCACTATTTCCTTAGAAATCCTTTCTAAAAGACGTTACTCTTCCTAGTCTCTCAGATTCATGGGGAAAGAATATCATTTACAGACTATTCTTATTTAACAATGCTTGACCTTCCTCTTTTAAACACGTTAACCAACAAAAGCACCACTCTCTCTATCTTGAGTACCATTTCCTACTGTTCACCCCAAGACATCTTACACTTTTAACTGGCTTGTGGTTTTCACTCTCCACGTCACTCTCTGCTTCCATGACCTGAACATTTGTGACGATTTTTCTAAGACTCTGACCTCAGTTACAACATCCATTTCGTCTGCTCTATCCCAATACTATTTCTACTCTGGACAGATAATTTGTTCAACATCCTAAAGTTCTGAAATACCTCTTTCTGAACCTAAGTCCTTGCATCCTGTTTTGCCTCACCTGCACATTCCTGCTGAACTTACCCCTTGGCCCTGCTGAATACCTCCTGTCCCTTGATCATTTCTCTTTCCAAGAATCCATTCACCCCTCACTTTCTTACTTAACCCAAGAACGCTACTTCCAAAAATGCCTTGCTAGCATCCGTGGCCTCCTCATCAATTTGCCTATTTTATCAACTCAATTCTGCATAAACCTCATTACTCATTCTTTCTGTTTGTTCTCTCAAAACTGTCAAATACTTATAAAATGGCATTGACTGTGTCCACTATTAAGGTATACTACACACTGACACTTTAAAATGTAGGTTTACTCCTTGAGGTAAGGCACTTTATCTGTTTTGCTCACTGTTGTATCTCTAGTACTTTGTAGCCATGAACTCACACACTGTACACACTCAGTTAAATTTGTAAGATGAGTGTACTGCTATGTTACCGTGTTACCCTTTTCTGGCTTCTTAATAAATTCCCTAGTGTGATGCTGAACACTTTCTATTTTTTCCAAATCTCACATACATTTACCTCTTTTCCAACAAATGGCCAAATCTCCTATTGAGAAAACCAAGGTCTTTTAAAGCGAGTTTAACTCAACTGCTTTGTATTCTTATTCTATTTTATCCATCTTCGCTAAAGTGTTAAAAGGAGAATTATTTGTGACTGATTTTGTAACTTTTTATTTTACCAAATACTCCAGTGCTAAAGACTCTAAAATACAGACGTATATCTGACATTTCCTCTGAGTTCTATTCTTCTTGTCTTATTCTGTTATAGTCTTTCAACTAACAGAAAAAGATACCAAGAAGTACAATTAAGATATAAATCAATGGCCAATCTATATTCTTATGACAACCTACTGCATAAGTGTGTTGAAGATTTGTCTGCTTTCCTAGAAAGCAAGGATATAGTCATCATATTTTGAGAATTAAGCTGTGTTTAAAATTTTAACAGGAGAATTAAATTTTCTGAAATCTTTAAAAAAGAGAGTAATTATTGCTAAAATGGTTCTAACAAAAATTTCTTCTAATCCTCAGGGTGAGGATTAATTTCTAAACTGTCCTTAACAAACAATTTCTTAACTTTCCCTCAGTGAACTTACATTGACTTCTTCCTGCTGGTCAGAGGGTATCTTTATGTAACCAGCATTTGTGTATAGAAATGCCCTATGTATAGAAACTAAAGTTTAAAGTAAGTTTAGACAACTGAAACTAACAAACTTCAATCAACAGTATACATAATAAGCTCAAAAAGTAGAGGAGTTTGGGAATAAAAAATAAAAACAGCCAATTATTAGAAAAGTTGTACCAGACGACTTAAGAGTAAATCAATTTGGAACAAGAGGCTATCCAAATAGTTGCTACAGGAAACATTTGAACTCAAATGAGCAGATGAAGAAACTCTGTGAAGACAAAGACATTTTAAGAAGTATTACATAAACTATCATAGCATCTAATAATTACGAATGACATGGCTCTTTTCAAACAGAAGTATGAAGACAGACCAAAGTGGCACTCCAAAAAGCAGGGCAAACAGGGCAGCAAACCTAGACCATTCGTTTACTACAGGCACTAGTATTTTATAACAGTATTCAGCATCAAGTCATCTTCAAATATAATACAAAAGCCAATAACATATACAATGATGTCAAATTACCTGTTTAAAATCTAGCTTTCGTAGCTCAGAAACGGATCCCTTCCTGCTTCACAGTTCAAACCTGTTGTGTGCTTATGATTAAAAAAAAAAAAATCATTTTAGCCCATTTCACTGTGATGTTCAGAATACCAAGTAGTATTTATAACCTAAACTGTGCTCAGAAAATCAACGGAAAAGGAAAAATTCAATTAATCATTATTTTAAATTCAACGTACTTTCAACGTTTAAGAAAACAAGGCGATAAACAGGTTTAAATCCTCCAAACCTGTTAAGAGTCTACCAAACAGCACTGCGATACCTTAATATCCACTTGGGAATACAATGAAATTATAATGTAAAAACACTATAATGCAATCATCATATAGATTTCTCCATCAATGTTAAAATCCACGCCAAAGATTACTCTTCAGATTGACCAAGTCATTAACTTCCTGTCACGCAAAACTATTCCAGAACTTTGCATCCCCGTTGATGAGAACATCTTTATTTAAAAGCTAGCTACTTCATTAAAAAATAACCCTCTCACTACAGAAACGCAAGTTTTACATTTCAGTTCAAAAACAGAATTCTAATGGTTTCCAGCGGCTCTAACTGGGAAGGTGTTAGGGAAAGAAGGAGCAGGTGCTCCCTCAGCTTTACACCACCACCCACTCCAGTAACCAGAGAATAGCACAAGGCGGAGTCTGGAAGGCAGTTACGGGGCGGGGGTGGAAGGGACGCCCAGAAACCCCGCTTCTTCCAGCGTCAAAACACGATCCGTCACCCGTAGAGCCGCCGCCACAGACCTCAAATGGGTCCAAAAAAAAAAAAAAAAGAAAATTATTTTTCAGATAGGATGAGCTCTAGAGGAATGAGCCGCGGGGCTTAAAAGTTTGGAGGCCCCGCCTCCCCAGCGGGGCCTACGACCTAATCCCCAAACACTCGTTTCTGCAGAGCAAGCAACGTTCCTCGAATCCATTTGGCATTTAGTATTTCCCCCACCCGGGGCCCATCCAAACTGGACCTGCAGTAAGGGATGGCGAAGGGGCGCCGCGGGAGGGCGGAGGGAAGAGCGGTAAAATTAGCATTCGCCTCACCAGTAGGAATCCCAAAGTCAGGAACGCCTCCCCCGGCCCTTCAGCTCTAAAAACGCCCGGGACGGCGTAAGTCCTGCTGCTCACGGCCCAACCCCAAAGTAGCATCGCTCCTCACCCGCTCTTCTCCACTCCAAATTCTGGAGCTCGAGAGCCCCACGGAACGGAATTTGGGGAGTAGGGTAGAAGAGGCGCAGATTATGGCCCACTAAGGCCCCTTGCTATGGAAAACGAGACTTCCCCCCCCCCCCCAAACAAACCGCAGCCCCCACTCCCCTTCCTCCACTCGCGAGGAACATTCCTGGAGCGCCCGAGTCCCCACGGCGGTCTCCTCCCCGGGGCCAGCAAGAGGGGCGGGGAGGCAAGCAGGGGGTCCTGCAGTCGCCGACGCGTCCCTAGATGCTCACCCCGAGATCAGCATCGCTCGGCCCGGGGGAAGGGGCAATCGGCCCGCCCAGAGGGGCGGGAAGCAAGCAGCAAGGCGTCCCAGGAGCCCCACCAGAGGCGTGGGCCCGAGGCCAGGCTCTCCAGGATCAAGTGTCCCAGCGCCGTTGCTCTCCCGCCCCGGCGCCGCGCTGCCCTCGGTTGCCAAGGGCTGGGAACGCGCAGGCATTACCTGTAAACGAAGCAGCCGCTCCTGCCAAGGGCGGAGTAGCGGTCAGCCCCACCACGACCCGCCACCGGCAACGGGCCGCCCTTAGAGACCGCAGCAGGGAGAAGCCCCAAGTTCCCTGGCTGCTTAAGGGCCCAATGGCCGCCTCCTCTACCTCAGCTCCTCAGCGTCAACCGCCGCAACCACCGCCATCTTAGGATCTCATTGTGGTGGGAGAAGAGGGGCGGGGGGACTGCAGAGGGGGCAACGCGCCGCGAGACATGCGCCGTCTCCTCGGCAACGGCCGCGCGGGGGCGAAACTCGCCCTGGCGGGAGCCGCAGTGCGATCCGCGCGCTAGACCGGAGTCATGTGACCCGCTGGAGTCGGTGGTGTCACCTCTCTCTCCGGAGCCCGGTGTCGAGTCCACAAACGAACCACCAGAAACTACATATCCCAGAATGCCAGGTCGCTCTCGGGTTACACGCGCCCGCTTCTTCGCCCCGAGGGATGTGACTACGAATCCCAGTATGCTCTGCGCTTCCGGCTCCTCCACGAGGAGGCGAGGCCTCTGAGGAAGTGGTTGGAGACCCGCCTTGGCAGATGGAAAACGAGCGGAGGCGCGTTCCGGCTTTCCTTGCCAGGGGAGTGCCAGCCCCTGGAAGTGCCGGAAGAAGGAGAGAGACCAGAAACTGGGGTCCCTCTCCACCCGTGTGTGGGTCCTGAAGGGATGGAACCAAAAGGGCCTTTACAGTCTGGGCCTAATTTTACACCTGAGGAGATAAACCCACGCAAGTTTATTAGCCGAAATCGTCCAGTTGGTCAGTGGCAGCATCATCAGTCAGTAATTAATGCCAGCTTGAATTCATGCCTTGCTGGACTTAGAAGAGCCAGATGATTTTCATCAAAATTGAACCTCAAGAAGTGTTATCTGAAACTATAGTTTCTGAATTTCCCTGTGTATATATTCTCTTCTCTCATCAGCGACCCTGTTAAGGTTAGTAATATATTGACAGGTTCTCTCCTAAACCCCCCAAATGCGGTAAAGTGATAATTAAGGTCTTTGATGTGGCTAACTGAAAGCTTTAAACACTGCTCAACTTTTCTTGCGTGCGAGAGCATTTTATTTTTCGACAGTTTGCAGTTGCGGGATAGTTTTGTTTTAAACAAAATAAACGTAGGAGGAATGAAGAATACGCATCTGAGTTCCAAGAGCAAATTGTTCTGTCACCAATAAAAATTGTTCGCAAAACCGCTTAGTAGAACTGCATGTCAATACATAATTTAGATAAATAAAGCCCTTCCTGCTACTGTAATTTGCAACTGAATCTAGGTTCAGTTTCAGTGCAGTGATCCTTGACACTTCGTCATACATTTTTAAGTACTTCTTTTACTATTTAGGTAACAAAAACTTAGTCCCGGCCCTTTGAGAGGTATTTTATTGAATGATGCAGAAATAAGGTATGATGTAAATAAATTCTTTTTTATAAGAAAACAAAGTGCTATGGGAACTCACACCACCGATGGGATAATGGATTAGGTATTTACTCTAGTCCACTAAGACCTTGGGCAAGTTAACCTTTCTGAGCTTCAGTTGCCCCATCCATGAAATGAGGGACAAGAGTTAGTAACGTTGCCTACCTTGGAAGGCTTTTTTTATTTTCCCCCCTTAAGGTAATGTTAATTCTGTACTGGACACTGGTTCCAGCATTTCATCTGTTGTAATTTTAATTCTCACAACTGTCATGAAGATAACTGGTTCTGCATCAGTTCCATTTTACTAATGAGAGGTTAAATAAATCGTCAAAGTTCTGACGGCACCAAGTGGGAGAGCACAGGTTTAAACTGAGGTCTGCTGACCCCTTGAAAGAATTTTTTACTTAAGAAAATGCATGGGAAAAAGAAATAAACCATCATTATCACCATTTTGTTTTATGCCTATAACACATATACATAAAACAAAATGGTGATAGAAGCTACTGGCATTGAAACAATTCAAATGGATTCAAAAGCACTACTGAAATCATTGTGGTCATTATTTTATTTTTTTTTAGATTTATGAACCCTAAAAAATGCTAATGCTCTTATGTCTGGTGGTGGGAGGAGCCTGAGAAATGTTTATATTAAAATGGGGGCCTCAAAATAAGTATAGGCGGTGGACAGAGGAAAGAACCCCAAAATGATGAAATTATCCCCAGTTTCTAAAAATTTCACATCTGATTTAGAAAACAACAATGCAAATAAACCAGTTTAGCATCGGTAGTGTTAGTGTATGAATACGGCAAATAAATGATACAGTAAGTGCTTAAGGAATGCAGAGAAAGAGTATGTTCTATTGAATGTGTGTGTGCTCAGCCATTCAGTCGTGTCTGACTCTGCAACCCTCTGGGCTGGTGGTAGCCCGCCAGGCTCCTCTCTCCATGGGATTTTCCAAGTAAGAATACTGGAGTGGGTTGCCATTTCCTCATCCAGGGGATCTTCCGTAGCCAGGGATTGAACTCAACGTCTCTTGCATCTCCCACCTTGGAAAACAGATGCTTTATCACTGACTGCCGTCAGAACTTTGAATTAAGTATGTCACATTGCCTCAAAGATGGTGATAGTTCTATGATATCTATGTAGGGTGAAATTAGGGGCAGCACCCTGGTGGAAATGTAAGTAAGGAATGAGTGGCTTCTAAGAGATACAGGTTGAAACTGCATCTCAGTTTTCCACATTTAAGAAAAACTGAACATATATTAAAGATGGGTGAGAAGGCCTAAATGGAAGAATGATGTTCAAGGGAAAAGAGCTATAAGATAGTATGTCCAAAATAAGTAATAGATAATGCAGAAGACAGACAGGGTCAAATAGAGAATCCATGTGGTGGGGAATGGGGAAACAGGAGAAGGTGGCAAAATGGATGAACAGGTTGGGGCCAAACTGTAAAAAAAAAAAATCTTAAATGTTGATCTGAAAGGTTTGGGCTTTGTTCGATAGATAGTGTGGAACCAGATAAGAGTTTGGAAGAGGCAATGATATAATGAAGTAGTCATTTTAAGACTTTAATCTAGTGGCAATGTTTAGATGGAGAAGGAAATGGCAACCCACTCCAGTGTTCTTGCCTGGAGAATCCCAGGGATGGCGGAGCCTGGTGGGCTGCCATCTGTGGGGTCGCACAGAGTCGGACACGACTGACGCGACTCAGCAGCAGCAGCAGCAGCAGCGAGAGGACGGGAGAGACAAAGAACAGGTGGTAACTGGCATGAAGTAATTAAAGCCTGGCCTAAGGTGGTCGCAGAATGAATCAAGTCAAGGGTTTGGAATCTGATGGTTAACTAAATCAGTTGTCATGCTGTGTAAAATATCAAAGTGTATTATTGAGATTTAGTGTGACACTGACCAGGGGGGCACTTAAAATATAATGTTTTGTGCTGTATTGTTTATCTCTTTAATGTGTTCTGTAAGTTCTTTATCCACAGATAGATTTTAAGTGTGGCTCGAGAAGAAACCCTACCTTTATGCTTCTTTGTATCCAAATGCCTTGTGAAGTTCATTTGTTTGGATGTTCATTAATTTTGATGTTCAGTTCAGTTCAGTCGCTCAGTCATGTCCGACTCTTTGCGACCGACCCCATGAATCGCAGCACTCCAGGCCTCCCTGTCCATCACCAACTCCCGGAGTTTACTCAAACTCATACCCATCGAGTCAGTGATGCTATCCAGCCATCTCATCCTCTGTCGTCCCCTTCTCCTCCTGCCCCCAATCCCTCCCAGCATCAGGGTCTTTTCCAATGAGTCAGCTCTTCGCATGAGTATTGGAGTTTCAGCTTCAGCATCAGTCCTTCCAGTGAACACCCAGGATTAATCTCCTTTAGGGTGGACTGGTTGGATCTCCTTGCAGTCCAACGGACTCTCGAGAGTCTTCTCTAACACCATAGTTCAAAAGCATCAATTTTTCAGCGCTCAGCTTTCCTCACAGTCCAACTCTCGCATCCATGAATTTTGATGTTCATTGAAGACAATTTTCGCAGTACTTAGTTTTATCCTGCAGGTGGCAATAGAACTTAAAGGAAAACCCTTCAGTGACCACTGTTTAATGTTCAGTCGCTCAATTGTGTCCGACTCTTTGCAACCCCATGAACCGCAACACGCCAGGCCTCCCTGTCCATCACCAACTCCCGGAGTTTACCCAAACTCATGTCCATTGAGTCGGTAATGCCATCCAACCATCTCATCCTCTGTCATCCCCTTCTCCTGCCCTCAATCTTTCCCAGCATCAGAGTCTTTTCAAATGAGTCAGCTTTTTGCATCAGGTGGCCAAAGTATACTACTATTATAACTGAATTTAAGATTGTTTTTATGTGATTTTTGATACACCCAAGGAAATTATTAAGTACAATAAGAAAAGAAACACTGAAGAACCCAATTACTAACATAAAATGTAGAATATAATCTGTGTATTTAAGGATTCCTTTGCCTTCCACCAAGCTTGTTCCTCTTCTTTGCAGACATAAATACTATCTTGAATGATATTGGTGTTATAATTTCTTCATTTTCCTTGTGTAACTATTTTATATATCCCTAAATAGTATATTTTTTAGTTTTGTTTGTTTTCAACCTTCATATGCATGATATCATGCTGATTATTTTCTTGCTCAACTTGCTTTTTGACTCATTGTTAACATTTCTGAGATTCATCCATGTTGATGGTTAGAAACACAAGATCTATTAAGAGCAGAATGTAAAATTAATTTTTGAATAGTTCTTCAATTGAATATAACTGATTTTGTCTTTGCTATTTATCTTAGCTTTGTGAGTAAGATAGCTTTTTGATGAAAAAAAGAGATTGATCATGTCACACAGGACACTAGTTGGAGACCTCTGGCCTAGTTTTTTCACCTTTTGGTTAAATCTGAGCATTTTACTGCTCTGCCTTAAGTAAGCCCAGAGTTTCTCAATCTTGATGTGATCGACATTCACGGCTGGATGTTCTTTGCTGTGGGGGGCTGTCCTGTGCATGGGAGGGTCCCTGGCTTCTTCCCATGAGATGCATATAGCACCTTGTCTCCCCAGCTGTGACAGCCAAAAATGTCTCCTGACATAGCTAAATATCCTCCAGAGTCAGGGCGGGGTGGAGGGGGTTGAGGGCAAAATCACTCCCAGTTGAGAAACACTGTCTAGTGTTTGCAATGAGAAACCACTGTGTTAATTATAATTTTTATGTACCTCTTTTGCCCAAAAAGCCTGAATGAAATAATTACATTAATTATCTATAGTTAATATAAATAATTAAATCAATTAATTACTATATAATTATATCACCTAATTATACCAAATCCACATGCATAAGTAATGTTTCAAGGCTCTTCTTACCATCCTCCATTTCCCCCATATCTAATTACCATGACATCTCTCATTACTGTTTAACTCAGACTTTTTATTACTAGATGCCAAAATACCTAATCACCCCTTCCAACATATAATAACATTTACATCAGTCCAAACTGTTCTTTTCCTTCCTAACCAATTTATGGTCTTTTTCTTTCAAAATTCACTCATTCAATATATGCAATCCTTGTGATTCCAACAATCCCGTACATATTTACAGGTGATCAGCCTTTACATGGCTTTCCAACTGTACAGTTATAATTACTATACCCTTCTTCATCTATGTTGCTTGTATATATTCTTGAGAGTCTGTATGTTTTTACACCTCCCTCTCTATTCACTGTAAACCTGATCAGAGCTGTAGTCATGCACTCCTGTGTACAATGCTTGCTTCCCAGGAAAAATCAAGTTAGAGGGGTTTAAAAAAGGGTTCTGGTGGTCCAGTGGTTAGGAGTCTGCACTTCCACTGCACGGATGTGGGTTCAACGCCTAGTCCAGAAACTAAGATCCCACATGCCAAGTAGCATGGCCAAAAAAGGGGCGGGGGTAAGAGGGGGAAACTAAAGCCCAGAGAAGTTAAGTCATTTGCCCAAGGTCACACAGGATGCTTCTATGCATCCTCCATGCTCTTGACCAAAAAATGAAAAAAAAAAGAAAAAGATTCTGAGTAGTAATAAAAACTGGAAAGAAAATAATCTATATTTTTTATGAGCTTCCCACCAACCCTACAACAGAAAAATAGTAAATATAACTAGATGTAGGTTGTTAATAATTAAATCATGTAATTAAGTGGTAATTATGGAAAATTGTAAAAAAGTGAAAAGTGAAAGTGTTGGTCACTCAGTCGTGTCTGACCCTTTGAGACCCCTTGGACTGTAGCCCACCAGCCTCCTCTGTCCATGGAATTCACCAGGCAAGAATAGTGGAGTGGGGTGCCATTCCTTTCTCCAGGGAATCTTCCCAACCCAGGGATCAAACCCAGGTCTCCCACATTGCTGGCAAATTCTTTATCATTTGAGCTACCCAGGAAAGCCCTTATGGAAAGAAATACAGGCTAATAGAGATTTTGTGCCCTAACTCATATGAAAAATATTAGAAAGTTTTGAAAAGTAATCTTCAGCTTTTACTTTTCAAAACCTGTCATTAAAACTAAAATTATATGAAATAAGAACTCAACAATTGCCATGGGTATAAAGGAGTAATCTAGAGTAACTCAGTAAAAGATGAACTCTGGGTGCTTTTTTCCCCAATAAATAAGGAGATTGTAGGTGACAACTAGATTTGGTATATGCATGAAACTAAGGGTGGGATAATGTATCCAACATGATTGGGGTTACATTGAGTCATTTTCAATTCACTCCATTATTTGGGGAGACTCTATCTGTATTTGCTGTGATTTCTGCTCTTTTACCATAAAAATACTTCCCATACCGCATTCCTCCTTCCATAAGAAAGACTCTATGGTCAGGGAGAATTGGCAAAACGTGTGAACTCAGATTAATCAGGTAAGAGAAGTCAGAATGTTTTTTCTTTAGCAGAAGAGTACCAAATTTCCCGAGTTAAAAAGTGGGAGATACTGAATGATGGACACTCCAGTATAGAGAAAGAAAAAAATAAATCCCTGACAGTAGGGGCAATAGAATGATGTAGGGCAGGGGTTGACAAGCTTTTTCTGTGAAAGGCTAGATATTAAATATTTTTGGTACTGTGGACCATACAATCCCACTACTTAATAATTGTGCAGTGAAAGCAGTCAGACAAATATGTAATAAATGAGCATGGCTGTGTTCCTACATAACAATATATTGGAAATATACTGTTTTTTATATAAAATATAAAAAAACTGAAATTTAAATTTTATATAATCTTCACAAGTCACGAAATATTAATCATCACCTAATTTTTTCCAACCACTTAAAAATATTAAAATAGGCAGTGGGCCTGATTTAACCCAGGTGCCATAGTTTGCTGACCCCTGATATAGAGTACTGAACTTTTAAAGTTTTTAGATAATTAATGATAGATCAAAGGAGAAGTTAGCAATAGAAAAAAAGTACAGTTTCACTACTTTGCAGGGTGGTCATTTTGTGAGGAATCTTTTGAACTAATGAAGAAAGGGAGACTATCAAGCAAACACAACAGAACAGTATTTGTAGGTGTTAGTTTGTTTCGTTTTCTTATCTATTTTCTTTTCCCCCATTCGGGATAGTTATAGGTATGCATTGTCTCCATGAAGGGTGGTCACAGTCAGAGACAAAAGAGAACATTTTCAGAAAAAAAAAAAAAAAAAAAATTAGGATCAGAGCAGTTTCTACCCCTTAGAATTTGTGGCAAGAGGAAGAACTGATGGGAAGTCAAAAGAGTTTGATGCTGTCCCTTGCATCTCTGAAAAGGAAGGAGGGGAAGATTAGCTGCAGCAGTCTGTGTGGACTGATGACTGAGGAGAAGTCAGAGGGGGCAGGATCTGCAACAGGAATAGATGGTTCTCATTGCCCAGTGCAGACCTCACCTACCATAAGCCCCAGAAATCAATTCGAGTGAAACTGGGTTTCTTCAAGTCCATAGAATATAGTCTTGAAATCCATTTGGAAAAATAAGAATTACAGTTATCTTTCTCATGTAAGTTTGTGGCATAAGAAATATACCCACTTTACTTACACAGTTCAGATGTCAGCTATCTGAATGATCTCAAGCCCCCGAGGCTGCTGGGGTAACCCCATCGCCATCACAGACAGCAGGAAACCTAGTCTCATTTGCTAACATCTTCTGGAATCCTTGGAGCTTATGTTTTTCTATTATTTTTTGCTTCTGCTGAATTCTCAAGTCTAGCCTCTTTTGGCTATTCCTTTTCTTCATCCTACATCATTCCCAAGGCAAACACTGTCTCTTCCTCTTTATTTTCTCAAAATACCATGGACACAAGGCACCTCTGTCTGGTAGCTTTTCACTGAAGAAAAGCTAACAGTACAAGGGGGTAAAGAGAAAGAAGACTTCGTGCTTCAGCAAACATCTTAAAAATGGATATCAACACCCCTTTCTATAAAGATCTTTGGCCATAGCTGGAATTTCTTACTGGCTGCTGCTCATGAACTTTGTCATCTTGATGAATTCTTCACATTCTACTCCCCATTCTTATCTCACTCCTCACTTTTCACCCTCTTCCTCTTGGATTCCCCATGGAAACTACAAATTCTTCAGTAATTCCTTGTTATCAGAACAGTGTTTTTCCCTTGGTCTTGCTTCTAGCCTGTCCCAGCTAGACCTACCATTAAAATAAACAATGTTCTTCTTCTGCTACGAAAATTAATGTGACCCATTTCCTCAGCATGGAGTTCTAAGAAAGTTGTGCCTTCTTTGAATGCTGAAATTAACTGCATAAGACTTAATTACCCTGATGAGCAGAGACTGTAAGAGGAAACATGTCCCTCCACTTCCGTCTAGTCAAGGCTATGGTTTTTCCAGTGGTCATGTGTGGATGTGAGAGTTGGACTATAAAGAAAGCTGAGCACCAAAGAACTGATGCTTTTGAACTGTGGTGTTGGAGAAGACTTTGGAGAGTCCCTTGGACTGCAAGGAGATCCAACCAGTCCATCCTAAAGGAAATCAACCCTGAATATTCATAAGAAGGACTGATATTGAAGCTGAAACTCCAATACTTTGGCCACCTGATGCGAAGAACTGACTCACTGGAAAAGACCCTGATGTTGGGAAAGATTGAGGGCAGGAGGAGAAGGGGACAATAGAGGATAAGGTGGTTGGATGGCATCACTGACTCAGTGGACGTGAGTTTGAGTAGGCTCTGGGAGTTGGTGATGGACAAGGAGGCCTGGTGTGCTGTAGTCCATGGGGTCGCAACACGACTGAGCGACTGAACAGAACTGAACCACTTCCTTGACATCTCCTCCCTTGATACTCAAGAATGGAGTGGGGGATGCTTAACTCGGTTCTTAGGAGTCAGTCTAGTCAAACCCACAGTGGAGAGAGAAGGGCAGACTGTGCCTGATTTTCAGGATGGGTCCCACGTTTTAGTCTTTGTTCTACTGCTCTCATCTTGTCGTCTTTAAAAACATCCCTGTATGATCTGTGGCCATCATTATCCCCTGCAGCAGTGATTCCACTTCTGGGCTCTCAGAAGCTTTTCATGGAGTGTTGGCGAGGGGAAGGTTGGGGGCACTGGGAAAATGTGGAGACAAGGAGTCTCCTTAAAATGTTATGCTCCAGGTTTAGGTTGCCCTCAGCTGCCATTGACTCAGGCTCCCACACTTTGCCTCTGATTAGCATAGATCCCTGGACAGGCTGTAATGATGTCCTAAGACTGGGTGACCCCACTGCCTTTGTGCAGAGCTAGCACAGCACCTCAGCAAGTGGATGAGAACATGCTTCTGGGGCCAGAATATTTCAAGTCAAACTCTAGTATATATGACCACCTTCAGCAAGTTATTTGCCCTTTTTTTATGTCTCAGTTACCTCACTGGCAGAATGGGAGTAAAAATAATAAATACATATCTCAAGGAGCTGTTATAAGGATTAAATGAATTAATACACAGAAAATGTCACCCAACTCACAGATATAAATGTTTACTGTTATTAAGCTTGCAAAGAAGGCTCTGTGCCAATACTGACTTGGGCCTCAAGTTTTCACGATCCATTCCTACAGCACATTTTAGCAGAGGTTTCAAAGCATTCATACTATACCAGTTTGGCTAAGTCACAGATGGCTTTAACTGTAGGGACTACTTGACTACCACTGGGTACTGACACCAAGACAAGATCTCCACATAAAAGAAACTGGATTTTATCTTTTTTATTATGGAGGGCCATTTGAGTCTTATTAACAGAGGAGTGATGTGTTCACATTTGTTTTTATACAGATAAGTTGTTTTTTTTTTAACTGCATAGGAAATATTCACCATGGGAAGGAAACTAGAAGTAGATTGATCAAAGAGGAGGGACCAACAGATTATGGGCTTCTCTGGTAGCTCAGCTGGTGAAGAATCCACCTGCAATGCAGGAGACCCCGGTTTGATTCTTGAGTTGGGAAGATCCCCTGGAGAAAGGAACAGCTACCAACAGATTATGCTAAACTAAGGTGTTGAGAATATAATTTGAGATTGCAGTGGCGATGAGGTTGTAACCAAGGGGCTGATGCTGAGAATTCAGATTTAGGAGGTAGATTCAGTAAGACTTACTAAGGAAATGACAGATGAGGGAGAGGGGTGATGTCTGATAATGCCAAGATTTTTGAACTGAATAAGTGAATAAGTAGGAGTTTCACCAACTCACTGTGTTCTCCCAAAGGCAAGCCTTTTCTTCTAGGGGAACAGAAGAGAACCAGGCTATGAGCTGACTGTTGGTCAAACACCTCTAGAGTAACAGATAGAAATGAAAGCTGGAGTTAGAAATTTGGGAGTTGGTAAACACTGACTTTCGGTGGACTAGCAGAGGAAGAGTAAGGGACCCGTAAGAGTCTTCTCCAATGCCACAGTTCAAAAGCATCAATTCTTTGGCGCTTAGCTTTCTTTATAGTCCAACTCTCACATCCATACATGACCACTGGAAAAACCATAGCCTTAATTAGACAACCTTTGTTGGCAAAGTAATGTTTCTGCTTTATAATATGCTATCTAGGTTGGTCATAATTTCCCTTCCAAGGAGTAAGCATCTTTTAATTTCATACCTGCAGTCACCATCTGCAGTGATTTTGAAGCCAAAAAAATAGTCTTTTCACTGTTTCCTCTGTTTCCCCATCTATTTGCCATGAAGTGATGGGACCAGATGCCATGATCTTAGTTTTCTGAATGTTGAGCTTTACGCCAACTTTTTCACTCTCCTCTTTCGCTTTCATCAAGAGGCTCTTTAGTTGTTCTTCGCTTTCTGCCATAAGGGTGATGTCATCCGCGTATTTAAGGTTATTGATATTTCTTTCTGCAATCTTGATTCCAGCTTGTGCTTCATCCAGCCCAACATTTCTCATGATGTACTCTACATATAAGTTAAATAAGCAGGGTGACAATATACAGCTTGGATGTACTCCTTTCCCAATTTGGAACCAGTCCATTGTTCCATATCCAGTTCTAAGTGTTGCTTCTTGACCTGCATACAGACTTCTCAGGAGGCAGGTAAAGTGGTCTGATATTCCTGTCTCTTTAAGAATTTTCCACAGTTTGTTGTCACACAGTCAAAGGCTTTGGCATAGTCAATATAAAGCAGAAGTAGATGTTTTTCTGGAACTCTTTTGCTTTTTCAATGATCCAATGGATGTTGGCAATCTGATCTCAGGTTCCTCTGCCTTTTCTAAATTCACCTTGAACATCTGGAAGTTCACAGTTCATGTACTGTTGAAGCCTGGTTTGGAGAATTTTGAGCATTAGTTTGCTAGCATGTGAGATGAGTGAAATTGCGCAGTAGTTCAAATGTTCTTTGGCATTGACTTTCTTTGGGATTGGAAAGAAAGCTGAACTTTTCCAGTCCTGTGGCCTCTGCTGAGTTTTCCAAATTTGCTGCCATAGTGAGTGCAACACTTACACAGCATCATCTTTTAGGATTTGAAATAGCTCAGCTGGAATTCCATCACCTTTACTAGCTTTGTTCATAGTGATGCTTCCTAAGGCCCACTTGACTTTGCATTCCAGGATGTCTGGCTCTAGGTGAGTGATCACACCATCGTGGTTATCTAGGTCATGAAGATCTTTTTTGTATAGTTCTTCTGTGTGTTCTTGCCACCTCTTCTTAATATCTTCTGCTTCTGTAGGTCCATACCATTTATGTCCTTTATTGTGCCCATCTCTGCATGAAATATTCCCTTGGTATTGCCAATTTTCTTGAAGAGATCTCTAGTCTTTCCCGTTCTATTGTTTTTCTCTACTTCTTTGCACTGATCACTGAGAAAGGCTTTCTTATCTCTCCTTGCTATTCTTTGGAACTCTGCATTCAAGTGGGTATATGTTTTCTTTTCTCCTTTGCCTTTAGCATCTCTTCTTAGCTATTTGTAAGGCCTCCTCAGACAGCCATTTTGCCTTTTGCATTTCTTTTTCTTCATGATCTTGGTCACTGACTCCTGTACAATGTCACAAATCTCCGTCCATAGTTCATCAGGCGCTCTGTTTATCAGATCGAATCCCTTAAATCTGTCTGTCACTTCCACTGTATAATCATAAGGGATTTGATTTAGGCCATATCTGAATGGTCTAGTGGTTTTCCCTACTTTCTTCAATTTAAGTCTGAATTTGGCAATAAGGAGTTCATGATCTGAGCCACAGGCAGCTCCCGGTCTTGTTTTTGCTGACTGCATAGAGCTTCTCCATCTTTTCCTGCAAAGATTGTAATCAATCTGATATATATAATGCATGCATGTATATATATATATATACATATATATATATATACATATATGTACATACATACATATATATACGTATACATATACATATACATATATATATATATATATACACACAGGCCAGAGCAGAACAGAAATCCAAGAGATGAGTAGGAGCAAGAAAATAGTAATGTATCAGTTCCTATTTATGACTGGCTACTTTAAGCAATTTTATTGAAATTTATTGGAAACTGTGGGGCTCGTATAATCAAAAGGCATCTGGGACCATCAGAATTCAGGATGAACAGGAATTAAGGGAGCTCTGGAAAGCCAAGAAGTGGGAAGCAGAGGCCAGAACACCTGTGTCATAGCCTGGACCATCTGGCCAGCATTTACCTCCTCTGCTTTCCTGGGATACACAACCACCTTGTGTCTCCTTAAACAGGCAAATTCTGGAGAAAGCATTTAGCGCCCTCAGCCCACTGTCCTCTGGCTCCTGCAGTGGAAGCACAGAATTAATGCCCCAAAAAGTTATGGAGAAGCCCCAGACAGAAACAGAGATGCTATTAGAGAGGAGGAATAGAGCTGGGAGGCAAAAGGACTGCAGATAACCAGATAACATGTTCAGTTAACCAGACAGGGCTGTTGTCTGGGGCTGCCTGTTGACTGTGGATGATGCAGTACTGGTCACTGATAAGTGAATAACCATATGGTGGTGCTAGTGATAAACAATCCACATGCCAGCGCAGGAGACTTAAAAGACTTGGGTTTGATCCCTGGGTCAGGAAGATTCCCTGGAGGAGGAAATGGCAATCCACTCCAGTATTTATGCCTGGAAAATTCCATGGACAGAAGAGCCTGGTGGGCTACGGTCCATGAGGTCGCAAAGAGTCAAACATGACTAAGCATCTGATCACAGCACATAAGCACCTTATGATCTAGAATGTACAACATTCCTTGGCTGTAATATGTATAATGTAGTATTTAAAGGACAGACAAAAAAAGGGGGGAGGGGGATAAATTGAAATAGGCATTAGCAGTGTAATGAAAAGATGCTAAATGAAATTGCCTCAGAATAGGAAAATAATTATTAGCATTTTGCTCTGTTCTGACCTACAGGTCAGAGTTGACTATCAGAGGTCCTTTGAGAAAAGTTTTCTGCAGGCTTAATGAACAGCATGGGCAAAGGTACAGAAACAGAAAGTACAACTTGTATTTGGGAAATGGCACATATCCAGTTTGGCTGGGGGAGAGGAAACATAAGTTTGTTCAGATCTTTCCTGGACTTTTTATCCTTTTGAAAGCTGAACAGTCCTTTTTAAGACACTTACCTGTTTTGCAAACCTACCTTTAATTCTCATATAGTTTGAATGATCTAAAACTCAAAATCTGACACTGAATCTCACCAGTTGAAGTTCATAGTTCATATTTTGGCCTCTTGTTCTCTTTTATGCTTTATCAGTCATGGAGAGATTAAAAAGCAGCTGCCATATTGTATACCAATGTTCATAGTAGCATTATTTACAGTAGCCAAGAGGTAGAAAGGACCCAAATATCCATCAACAGATGGATAGATAAATAAGATGTGGTATGTACATACAATGGAATATTGTTGTTGTTCAGTCACTAAGTCATGTCCGACTCTTTGAGACCCATGGACTGCAGTACATCAAACTTTTCTGTCCATCACCAACTCCCGGAGCTTGCTCAAACTCATATCCATTGAGACGGTGATGTAATCCAACCATTTCATCCTCTGTCGTCCCCTTCTCCTCCTGCCTTCAGTCTTTCCCAGCATCAGGGTCTTTTCCAGTGAGTCAGTTCTTCCCATCAGGTAGTCAAAGTATTGGGGTTTCAGCTTCAGCATCAGTACTTCTAATGAATATTCAGGACTGATTTCCTTTAGAATTGACTGGTTTGATCTCCTTGAAGTCCAAGGGACTCTCAAGAGCTTTCTCCAACACCACAGTTCAAAAGCATCAATTCTTCGGCACTCAGCTTTCTTTATAGTCCAACTCTCACATCCATGCATGACTACTGGAAAAACCGTAGCTTTGACTAGGTGGACCTTTGTTGGCAAAGTAATGTCTCTGCTTTTTAATATGCTGTCTAGGTTGGTCATAGCTTTTCTTCCAAGGAGCAAGTGTCTTTTAGTTTCTTGGCTGCAGTCATCATCTGCAGTGATTTTGGAGCCCCAAAAAATAAAGTTGTCGCTGTTTCCAGTGTTTCCCCATCTATTTGCTGTGAAGTGATGGGACCAGATGCCATGATCTAAGTTATCTGAATATTGAGCTTTAAGCCAACTTTTTCACTCTCATCTTTCTCACTTTCATCAAGAGGCTCTTTAGTTCTTCTTCACTTTCTGCTATAAGGGTGGTGTCATCTGCATATCTGAGATTATTGATATTTCTCCTGGGAGTCTTGATTCCAGCTTGTGCTTCCTCCAGCCCGGAATTTTGCATAATGTACTCTGCATATAAGTTAAATAAGCAGGGTAACAAAATACAGCCTTGATGTTACTCCTTTCCTAATTTTGAACCAGTCTGTTGTTCCATGTCCAGTTCTAACTGTTGCTTCTTGTCCTGCATACAGGTTTCTCAGGAGGCAGGTAAGGTGGTCTGGTAGTCTCATCTCTTTAAGAATGTTCCACATTTTGTTGTGATCCACACAGTCAAAGACTTTAGCATATTTAATGAAGCAGCTGCTACTGCTGCTGCTAAGTCACTTCAGTCGTGTCTGACTGTGCGACCCCATAGACAGCAGCCCACCAGGTTCCCCTGTCCCTGGGATTCTCCAGGCAAGAACACTGGAGTAGGTTGCCATTTCCTTCTCCAGTGCATGAAAGTGGAAGTAGATGTTTTTTTGGAATTCCCTTGTTTTTTCTATGATCCAGCCTATGTTGGCAGTTTAATCTCTGGTTCCTCCGCCTTTTCTAAATCCAGCTTGTATATCTGGAAGTTCTCAGTTCATGTACTGCTAAAGCCTCGCTTGAAAAATTTTGAGTATAATATTTCTGGCATGTGAAATGAGTGCAATTGTATGGTAATTTGAACATTATTTGGCATTGCCTCTCTTTGGGATTGAAATAAAAACTGACCTTCTCCAGTCCTGTGGCCACTGCTGAGTTTCCTGTATTTGCTGGCCTAGTGAGTACAGCATTTTAACATCATCATCTTTAGGATTTGAAATAACTAGAATTCCATCACCTCCACTAGCTTTGTTTGCAGTAATGCTTCCTATGGCCCACTGGACTTCACACTCCAAGATGCCTGGCTCTAGGTGAGTGACCACACCATCATGGTTATCTGGATCATAAAGAACTTTTTTGTATAGTTCTTCTGTGTGTTGGGTATCTATTAGTAGACTCTGCTCTCTTCTACCAAGTGAATGAATAATTCCTGCAACCATATCCACAGGTGTAATCGAAATGGTGATGCATCACCTCCAGATGACCACTTCAAGGGAGAATTTGTTGCCCTGTTGCTAGGTGTGCCATCAGCCCCTTAAAGGGTTCCCTCAGTATAAAGAGCCACCTCTGGCCAAGGTCTCTCGCCTCCCTGGGCAGCCCACATGTCATGTCCCATCAAGCAGGGAGTAAAGTCCAGCTGTTTTGGCCCAAAAGAGTATAACCTGATGGGCCATATTAATTCAAAACTCTGCATAACCTTGAATGAAGGTTCTCCATTTATCCAAACCTGCTCCCTTCCACAGGGGTGGATCACAAGCCACTCCCTCATGAATATCCGAAGAACAAAACAGTTAGCTTCCTGGAGAATATAATCTGAATGGACAGACTTAGTTCCTTTAAAACCAGCAGGAGTAATATTCCATGGTGTATATGTACCACAGCTTCCTTATCCATTCATCTGCTGATGGGCATCTAGGTTGCTTCCATGTGCTGGCTATTATAAACAGTGCTGCGATGAACATTGGGGTGCACGTGTCGCCCATCAGCAGATGAATGGATAAGGAAGCTGTGGTACATATACACCATGGAATATTACTCAGCCGTTAAAAAGAATTCATTTGAACCAGTCCTAATGAGATGGATGAAGCTGGAGCCCCTTATACAGAGTGAAGTAAGCCAGAAAGATAAAGAACATTACAGCATACTAACACATATATATGGAATTTAGAAAGATGGTAACGATAACCCTATATGCAAAACAGAAAAAGAGACACAGAAATACAGAACAGACTTTTGAACTCTGTGGGAGAATGTGAGGGTGGGATATTTCAAAAGAACAGCATGTATACTATCTATGGTGAAACAGATCACCAGCCCAGGTGGGATGCATGAGACAAGTGCTCGGGCCTGGTGCACTGGGAAGACCCAGAGGAATTGGGTGGAGAGGGAGGTGGGAGAGGGGATCGGGATGGGGAATACGTGTAAATCCATGGCTGATTCATATCAATGTATGACAAAACCCAAAAAAAAAAAGTAACAACAAACACTTAAAATTATGCCTGCATATCAATAATCATCCTATACATATAAGGTTACTAATGAATTCTGTAAGTAAAATAAAATTAATGTATTTAAAAAAATTGTATTTTTTTTCTTTTTTTTATTTATTTTATTATTATTATTATTATTACTTTTTTTTGTCATACATTGATATGAATCAGCCATAGATTTACACGTATTCCCCATCCCGATCCCCCCTCTCACCTCCCTCTCCACCCAAAATGTGGTTTTACTTAATATGAGCTCTTGTTTTCTTTTTTCTGCACATATTTTTTACACAATATGGCTGAATTTCTTCTTCATGTATTTAATGTAAAAAATATGTTTTTAAATATGTTAGAATTTAATATTTATTTGGTTACAGTTTTTTTTTTTAATGACATGATCTTATGGGAAGCTTCCTCTTTAAGGAAAGATGTTATTGTTCAGAAGCATAAAATGTATGCAATTTTGAAGTCCTTGCATACACATCGAAAGAAAAACATTCCTTGGCCAGAGCTTTTTTTATTCTTTGCTGGGAAAATAAGTTGAATTAAGAAAACATCTTTTGCACTTTGCCCTGTTAAGCAACAAATTTTGAATTGGTTTGATACCAGAGGAAAAAAATTTCAGATAGGTGAGCAACCTCTGGAAAGAAGAGTAGTGAATAAGCATTTCATTTTGTATCTTAACAGGGAAGCAGGAGAGGATAAGGTTTTGTGGGACTTGAAGCTATATATTTGGGGACATCTGTCAAATGTCTGTTAAGATAACTTTTTACATGCTTCATGTAGCAGACCAAGAGGGCCAGCAGTCCAGATTTGAGCAGAACTGAGGGCTCTGGCCGGGAGTCCTCCAGCAAACAACAGTGCATTTGGAAAATTCCTTCTCTGGCATTTGGTCTTTCTGTTTCAGATCCTGTACATAACAGAGTTCACTCAGAGCAGCAGAGCCTCTAGGATATATAAGGGGTGAACGTAGGCTACTGTGGATCTCACAAAGGCCCTTTTCTTGACATAAGATGGTGGATGAGTTTGAAGGATGCAGGGTAAAGTGAGAAGGGTAGATGGCTCTCCCGGAAGCAGGAGCGGGAACCCATGAGGACAGACTGAAAGCTGTGTCAGCTCTAGTTGCCTCTGACCTTGGTGTTGTGGGTGTCCTGGAGAAACTGAACACTCTGTCACGTGCTGAAGGAAGATCCAGGGGAAGCCAGAGCAGCTGCAGCTCTGGCAAAGATCTTATGCCTATGAGATGAGCCAACAGACAGGCAACAGTAGGAGACAGCTACAAATCCTGCCATGCAAGCCTCTGAACAGGAATCTCAACTGTGGCGAAGGATAGGGATTTCTGGGAAATGGAGTTTAGTCTAGATAGTAGTGTTAATTGAGTCCAACTCTTTGGGATCCCAGGGACTGTAGCCCGCCAGGATTCTCTGTCCATAGGATTCTCCAGGCAAGAGTACTGGAGTGGATTGCCATTCCTTTCTCCAGAGGATCTTCCCAACCCAGGTATCGAACCTGGGTCTCTGGCATTGCAGGCAGATTCTTTACCATTTGAGCTACAAGGAAGACCTTAGTCTAGATAAATTGACACCAACCCACCCCCACCCCCTCCTCCCGCCCCAACCCTTTTTCTTGGTTCCTTTTCCTTGTCTTTCTCTTTATCAATCTTCATTCGCCCTTCTTTCTGGATCATATTTGTCAGACTTTCTCAGAAAGGCTACGTTAAGGCAGTTTATTTATTTGTTATTGTTTGTTTTTTTATTTGTTGCACATCTGAAATGGCTTTATTCACACATCACACGTGACTGCTAACTTGGCAGTGGAGAGGCCCAATTTGGACAATATAAATTCCCTCAGAATTTTTAAGGCAGTCTTTCTGTGGAGAAGCAAGATGTCATTCTGAGTCTCCATACTTTTTCATGTACTTTGACTTCTTCTGAAAGCATTTTGCAATTTTTCACAAACACTGCTATTCAAAATTTTATCATGATTTTCCCAAGAGGTGGGTGTTTTTTGTCTTGTTTTTTAAATTTTTTGTTCTTATTGTTTAGTCTCTAAGTCCTGTCTGACTCTTTGTGACCCCATGGACTATAGCCCCCCAGGCTCCTCTGTCCATGGGATTTCCCAGGCAAGAATACTAAAGTGAGGACTTCCCTGGTGGCAGAGTGGATAAGAATCCACCTCCAATGCAGGGGACATGGGTTTGATCCCTAGTCCAGGAAGGTTCCACATGCTTCAGAGGAACTAATCCTGTGTGCCTCAACTACTGAAGCTCTAGAGCCTAGAGCCTGTGCTTCACACGAGAAACCACTGCAATGAGAAGCCCAAGCACCACAACAAAGACAGGCCGCTGCTAGCTGCAACCAGAGGAAACCCATGCAAAACAGCAAAGACCCAGTGGACCCAGTGTAGCCAGTGCTTTTAAAAAAAAAAAAAGAATACTGGAGTGGTTTGCCACTTCCTTCTCCAGGGGATCTTACCAGAGAGGGATCAAACCCACATCTCCTGCACTGGCAGGCAGGTTCTTACCACTGAGCCACCAGGAAAGCTTTGTGCTGGCAAGTAAATAGACTCATCTTCATCTCCTTCACTAAGCCTTCCCTGGTGGCTCAGTGGTAAACGATGCACCTGTCATGCAGGAGACACCAGTTGGATCTCTGGGTTGGGAAGATCACCTGGAGGAGGAAATGGCAACCTACTCCTCTATTCTTGCCTGGGAAATCCAATGGACAGAGGAGCCTGATGGGTTCCTCTCCTTCAGTCCTGGGAATTATTTTTGTATTGTTTCTTTGATAATTCACTCTCCATTGGGTCCTGTCACCTCTTTGAAAGTTATATTAGGTACCTGATTGACTTCCTAAACTATACCTCTAATTTTCTTTTCTATTTGACTTCCCTTGTATTTTTGTTCTGCCTTTTGGGAGGATTCCTTGATTATATATTCTAATCCACTCAGTGAAGTTTGATTTTGACTATTTAATTTATTTAAGCTCTTTCTGCTTTGTGCTAATAGAGGTGCCTGGTTGTATTTTTTCTATACATACTTTAACTTCTCTGTTTGTAGCTCCTACCTTTCAATGTTCTTGCTACTCCCAAATGAAAATAAGTTCCGAATCAAATTCTTTTAGGAGTAAAAAATGGGCAAGTGGTAGGTAGTATATGAATAAAGAGGTTAGGAGTTACATGGGGTGGGGAAGAGGCAATCAGGTCCAACTACACTTTATATATTATTTCACCAATCCGCTTATTTTTAGCCTTGACAGTCACTCTCAAATTTTGTGTTTCCTCTAAAATCTCTTCCGATAAGTTGTTATAATCTCTTATTCCTTCACATGTCATTCCTGTTTGCTTTGACGTTGTTGTTGTTTAGTCACTGGTTCATGTCCAAATCTGCGACCCTGTGGACTGTAGCCCACCGGGTTTCTCTGTCCATGGGCTTTCCCAGGCAAGGATACTGGAGTGAGTTGTCATTTCCTTCTACAAAGAATCTTCCTGACCCAGGGAATGTGTCTCTTACATTGGCAGGCGGATTCTTTACCACTGAGCCACCAGGGAAGCCCTCTTTGATGTTGTAGGTTTATACCTTTTTATTTCATTGCTGTCATTTTAAAGAGATTTGAGGAGAAAGCACATATTAAAATATGTAATCAATCCACCATATTTAACAAGATTTTGGTAGCAATTTTTTGTTTGGCTAGAAACAGAGCTGTACTTATCTTTGGAGAAAGTTTTTCTTGATAAGTGATACTTTAATAAGCTTTTATTATACAAAAATACAGTGCAGACTATATTCTGAAATGGAAACTTTGTGGAAAAAAAGCAAAATTTTTCTGCATCATCTGTAAATTTGTTGTAATAGTAGGTAAAGAATCCTTAGTGGTTAGTACTTTATTGGCTGGGGAGATGGAAGTTTCTTCCCCTCTTAATAAACCAAGAGAGGAATTAAGGGTAGGATATGATCGAGGACATTCTCCGCATGGGGGGTTATGTAATTCCTTCAACGTGTCAGTAGTGTGGGTCCATGGATACGGGGAGAGGTGGCCCAGGGGGCCCTCTATTCTCTATGGAGAAGAGAATAGTCATAGCTAAGATTTCTGCTTAACATTTTCCTTCTCTGCATTGTGATTTCCTTCCATTATCCCCAGAGTTTCAGAAGTTTTGCAAAAATCACAGCCTATTAAATGCTTTTGTTGGGGTTTCGGGGAAGAGGCTTGTGTGCGAGTCTAGATTAGGTTAGGGAAGGAGAAAGTGACTTTTTCCTACCACCATTACTTACATTTTGAAATCTGGTGGTAACATCAGCATTTCAAGACCACCATGGCACTATAACTCCAGGAGTTGGCCAGGAACAGAGCAAAACAACTAGACTTTTTAAAGATAATATGGACTTCCCAACTGGATAATTCAGCAGTTTTGTGATTTTCTGCTTTGAATCCCAGAGGAGCTATGAAGGGGATTCCTAATTCCATGGGACTATGTACCCAAAGTCTCAGTTCCAACCTAGTTGACTCATCCATTGCACATACTTACTAGTGTTGTCTCGTTACCCATGAACTTTCTTAACCTTGCTATAAAACTTCAGTCCTCTTTCATAGAATGTTCCGGTTTTCCTGTGTAGCTCAGTTGGTAAAGAATCTGCCTGCAATGCTGGAGACCTGGATTCGATTCCTGGGTTGGGAAGATCCCCTGGATAACAAAATGGCAACCCACTCCAGTATTCTTGCCTTGACAGTCTGATGGACAGAGGACCCTGGCAGGCTACAGTTCATAGGGTCCCAAGAGTTAGACTTGACTTAGTGCTATCTTTATTTCTTTATAGCATGTTCTAGGAAGATTTCTTGGAGACAATAATAAATAAGCAAAAAACAATTTAAAAGTGGGAATGGGTTATAAGGGTCATTAGATCCAATAGCTATTTTCATAGATGAGAAGACTAAGGTTCAGAGAGGAGCAGTGACTAGCTCAAGAGCATATAATGAGCCATGACAGAGCTTTGAAATCAATGCAATTCTCTCAGTCTTCAGGAAAATGACTTTATTCCCTTGACCATACCATTCATATTGACATGACATGGATTAATTAATTCAGGACCCATTTTTTAGTATCTATTAATTTAAACTAGTTACATAGACAATAGGAATAGGTAGGGTGATTCACTAGTAAGATTTTAGTTTAGTTTTACTAATTTTAAAAATACTTTTACATAGTAATTTCTCAGACTACATGAGAATGTTTTATATCCTGTCAGGACTCCATATGAGATGATACCTAAACCAACATTTTAGGAAGTTCATATATTTAGAAGTTTTGTTATCACCACCTGAGGGACCCTGTTAGTTGCCTGAAATGAAGATTAGCCTTGATAACCTTTTCCTTGATATTTAAAATATGTTCCATTCTAAGTATTTTTATAAAAGTTATATTTTTAAGTTGAAAATGTGCTCACTGTATTCAGTTCAGTTCAGTTGCTCAGTTGTGTCCAACTCTTTGTGACCTCATGGACTGCAGCATGCCAGACCTCCCTGTCCATCACCAACTCCTGGACTTTAACTCAAACTCATGTCCATTGAGTCGGTGATGCCATCCAACCATCTCATCCTCTGTCATCCCCCTCTCCTCCCTCCAGTCTTTCCCACTATCAGGGTCTTTTCAAATGAGTCAGTTCTTCACATCAAGTGGCCAAAGTATTGGAGTTTCAGCTTCACCATCAGTCCTTCCAATGAATATTCAGGACTGATTTCCTTTAGGATAGACTGGTTGAATCTCCTTGCAGTCCAAGGGACTCTCAAGAGTCTTCTCCAACACCACAGTTCAAAAGCATCAATTCTTCAGTACTCAGCTTTCTTTATACTCCAACTATCACATACATACATGATACTGGAAAAAACATAGCTTTGACTGACAGACCTTTGTTGGCAAAGTAATGTCTCTGCTTTTTAATATGCTGTCTAGGTTGGTCATAACTTTTCTTCCAAGGAGCAAGCATCTTTTAATTTCATGACAGCAGTCACCATCTGCAGTGATTTTGGAGCCCCAAAAAAGAAAGTCAGCCACTGTTTCCCCATCTATTTGCCTTGAAGTGATGGGATCATATTCCGTTATTTTAATTTTCTGAATGTTGAGTTTTCAGCCAACTTTCTCACTCTCCTCTTTCACTTTCATCAAGAGCCTCTTTAGTTCTTCTTCAGTTTCTGCCACAAGGGTGGTGTCATCTGCATATCTGAGGTTACTGATATTTCTCCCAGCAATCTTGATTCCAACTTGTGCTTCTTCCAGCCCAACATTTCTCATGATGTAATCTGCATATAAGTTAAATAAGCAGGGTGACAATATACAGCCTTGACTTATTCCTTTTCCTATTTGGAACCAGTCTGTTGTTCCTTGTCCAGTTCTAACTGTTGCTTCCTGACCTGCATTACAGATTTCTCAAGAGGCAGGTCAGGTGGTCTGGTATTCCTATCTCTTTAAGAATTTTCCGCATTTTGTTGTGATCCACACAGTCAAAGGCTTTGACATAGTCAATAAAGCAGAAATAGATGTTTTTCTGGAACTCTCTTGCTTTTTCGATGATCCAGTGAATATTGGCAATTTGATCTCTGGCTCCTCTGCCTTTTCTAAAACCAGCTTGAACATCTGGAAGTTCATGGTTCACGTATTGTTGAAGCCTGGCTTGGAGAATTTTGAGCATTACTTTCCTAGAGTGTGAGATGAGTGCAGTTGTGCACTCACTATATTCAGAGCACAGGATTTTATGAGTCCCATACAAGGTGTCTCCCCCTTCACTGGCGATCAAGGTTAGAAAGTGTGACCATCAGGAATGTATGCTGGTAGAATACACTAAAGGATATATGACAGTTGTCTGAGTCTAGTTCATGATGGGAATGAGAACAGACATGTTCACTGCTGCAGGCCGGAGCCACTGGAGATGGGGAGACCTGGAACTTAACTTTCCTCCTGGGACTGGGTCAGGTATCAAATAAGGGACAGACACAATACAGAGTCCAGAGGGTTTGGGTGACAGTTGTGCTATAAGTGATGTATTAATTGAGAGAGTTCTCTGACTATGGTCTTCCAAAAGGAGAAAAGTGAAAGTGAAGTTGTTCAGTTGTGTCTGACTCTTTGTGACCCCGTGGGCTGTAGCCTACCATGCTCCTCCATCCATGGGATTTTCCAGGCAAGAGTAATGGAGTGGGTTGCCATTTCCTTCTCCAGAGAGTCTTCCTGACCTGACCCAGGGATCGAACCCAGGTCTCCCGTGTTGCAGGCAGATGCTTTACCATCTGAGCCACCAGGGAAATCCAAAAGGAGAAGGAAGGAATTTATCAGTGCTCATCTAATCTTGTCTGGGAGCCAGAGTGACCTGATTGATCTTGGTGCAACTATACCTGTCATGCAGTGGAAATATTCTCTGGTCAGAGAAGAAAAATATATCTAATTAGTTTACTTTGAGGAAAGAAAAAAGCCTCTAAGTCCAATGCACTTTATTCAAGTTCTTTGTTCGTCAAAATTCCTTTTGCTTGATTTGCTTTTGGGTAATATCTATCAGATGCTGAAGCTGAAACTCCAATACTTTGGCCACCTGATGCGAAGAACTGACTCATTTGAAAAGACCCTGATGCTGGGAAGGATTGAGGCAGGAGGCAAAGAGGACGACAGAAGATGAGATGGTTGGATGGCATCACCGACTCAATGGACGTGGGTTTGAGTGAACTCTTGGAGTTGGTGATGGACAGAGAGGCCTGGTGTGCTGCGTTTCATGGGGTCGCAAAGAGTCGGACACGACTGAGCGACTAAACTGACTGAACTAAGTATCTGTCCACCATGAGGAAATCTTCTCTGTAAATTCCTAAACAGGTTATCTTAGCAAGCAATTCTCTTTTCTAAATTAATATGGTTACTTTTCTGTTTTATTTATCCTTTGAGAAACTGTTATCCGTGAGTCCATTTTCCAGAAAATAATCGCTCAGGGTAAATGTGTAAAATGCAACTTCTAGACAAGCTGATTGAAGGTGTAAGCCTAATGATCTCACTATTCTGCTCAGTAAAGTCCCTTTAAGAAGCTGTGCGCTGTATGCTAAGTGAAAAAAGACAGAGAAAGACAAATACTGTATGATATGGGGAATCTAAAAAATACACAAACTAGTGAATATAACGAGAAAGAAGCAGACCCGCAGATAACAGCAAATAAATTAAGTGGTTACCAGTGAGGAGAGAGAAGCGGGGCAGGGGAAAAGAGGGGTTGGGGCGTAGGAGGTATAAACTATTACATGTAAAATAAACTAAAAGGACTTATTGTACAACGTGGGGGAATATAGCCAATAGTTTATTTTTTTATTGGAGTCTCGTTGCTTTACCGTGCTGTGCTAGTTTCTGCTGTACAGCAAAGTAAATGAGCTTTGCCTAAACATAAATCTCCTCTTTTGGGAATTTCCTTCCAGTCTAGGTCACCACAGCGTTGAGGAGAGTTCCCTGTGCTGTACAGTAGGTTCTCATTAGTTATCTATACGTAGTGTCAGTAGTATGTATGTTATCAATCCCATTCTCCCAATTCTATCCACTCCTCCCTTCCCCCTTGGTGACTATAAATTTGTTCTCTACTTATGTGACTGTGTATAGCCAATATTTTATAATAACAATCATTGGAGTATAACCTTTAAAAATGGCAAATCACTGTATGTACACCTGTATTATATAGTACTGTACAGCAACTATGCTTCAATGTTTAACAAAGAAAGAAAGAAGCGGGGGAGGATGCAGCTGTGCCGTAGAGTACGCATCCCAACCACTCTGTTCCTGGCCCATCTCCTCAAAAACTGGATCCCACTGGCTACTCTTTATCATTGTTTTCTCACACTTCTGTCAGCCAGTGAGCTCAGGTCTCATTCTCACTTCATCGCTTTGGTAGAGTTGTGCAAGGTCACAAATCTGACCTTTCCTGATGACAGTTCCTCCACTATGCTATGACAATGCACCCATGAACTACAGCGTAGTATTCCTCCCAGCAAGTTCAGGTTCTGGCATGCCTTCACAAGACATTCGCCCTAAATTCCGCCCTTGGGGACTTCCCTGGTGGCTCAGAAGGTAAATAATCTGCCTGCAGTGCAGGAGACCCAGATTCAATCCCTGAGTCAGAAAGATCCATTGGAGATGGGAATGGCAACCCTCTCTAGTATTCTCACCTGGAGAATTCCATGGGCAGAGGAGCCTGGAGGACTAGAGTCCATAGGGTTGTAAGAGTCGGACACAACTGAGTGACTTTCACTTTTACTTTTTTTCTGTCCCTGTGTCTGATTTGCTTTTTCCAAGTTTCTCTTGAGGCATAGGGCTGGAGAGATCCTTGACAGACAGCACTGACCATCTTTAATGGTAAAGGGCACAGATTCTGAGCCAGTTTTCCTTTGAATCCTAGCTCTGCCTCTTGTTAATGTGTGACCTTGGGCTAGTTCTTTAAACCTCTGTGCCTCACTTTCCTCATCTGTGAAATGAAGATAGCAATTCCTGATAACAGGGTTGTTGGGTCTGAATGAGTTCATTTTTTACCATGTCTGGTACATAATTGTGCCACACATGATAGCTGTTGTTACCGCAATGATTGTCCCTCCTCTGAGGAAGTAAGCACAGGGCTCATTAAATGCTTGAACAGGGAAGAGGCAAAAGGGATACAAGGATAAAAAAAAATACGTTTTTACTTCAAAATGTTGCATTTTACCAGAGGTAATTATCAAATCAGCCAAATAATCCCATACCTTTGTTTTTTAAATTTAACTGCAGCAGCTTGAATTTGTTATTAAGAATGTATAATCTCCACTTCTCCTGTGGGTGTAAATCATTCCAATCTAATTGACTTTTTCTTTCCAATAAATCAGCAGGATTACCTTTTCCTTAATAAACTGGAAAACTTCTCAGGGAATAATGTGAAAATGCTTAACGGGAAGGCTGAACACCAGTAATACTTGAGTTCAGAAAACAACAAAGAACAGCAAGGAAACAACTTTTTACTGGAATCTGAGTTAATAAATAGTGATCAAAGAACAAACGTCAAAGGACTGTGTGAGTTACAACAGAATGAAAATAGAAATGAACCTGGGTTTCCAGTCTGAAACTATTATGCAATATGATCAGTGAAGCTAACATCTTACACATTCAAAACTCCTCTACAATTTAAAACAAAAGGAACAGCTTGTTCAGAGGATAACTGATGCTTACAGATAAATTTCACAATTTTGCCCCTCAGGGAATATTTTTGTGTATTTTAAAGATCAAATAAACTGTTTCATCTTGGCAAATATTGCCACTTTTTTCTATAACTAAGACAAATCTGGCTTCTCTCCATATAGTAATTGAAATGACAATCCATATCTTTATAGGTAAAATTTTATTATCATTAGTACAATAAAGCAAAGCTTCCACTGCACTTTGGTTTTACTTAATCTTAAGGTGAGCATTACTGAAATTAGTCAAAGTACAAAAATTTTCTGAATGAGCACAATAGTAATAAAAAATCAGAGATATATTTTTATAAAGATATATTATTGGATCTTTCATAAAAATTCATACAAATAGTAGGGGAAAAAAGAAAAATATCAGAGTATTAGAATTTGTCCTTGAATATCCTTTTTTAGTTTTCCTTCCAGTTAAACTGATTTCCTCATCTATTTATTTCTGGACTAAAGCCAGAATCAACATTGTCCGTTTTTCTAATCAAATAGCGGAGAAGCAATTACAAACTCTAAATGCAGATAGAGGAGCCTGGAAGGCAGAACGGCTGGACCTCGCCTAAGCGTGTCTCTGACTCATTTCTGACTTTAGGCAAGGTATTTAACTTCTCTGCACTTTGACATAATTGTAATAATGCTAGTTTGTTTCATAGGTACGATATTAAAACACAACTCAAGAAACAACTGTTGGCTGTTGAGAAAGATGTTGATTAAATAGATGTCCACTTCTGCGGCTTGGAAGAGAAATTTAGAATTACATCTCTTTTCCATTCCTGACACATTTTGAATGAACTAGATGAGAATTTGATGTAAATAAAAAGATTTGCAACTTTAATATACAAAATAGAAAACGAAATGGACCATGTTATAATTTTTACCTCAGAAGTAAAAACTCCAGATATGTTGTTCTTTATTTCTGTCTTTTGGAAGTCAAACTTACTTGACTTTTTAAGGCTTTCATTGAGTATACATTCTTGAGATAAATAACAAAAATACTGTTATATTCCATTACCAGAAAAAAGAGGGGGAAAAACTAGAGGAAAATAACCCAAAGGGAGTCTCTTAAGTCTATGTTAATGGGTAATTGTTTAACTGTTTTACATTAATATGAGACACATTAATATGTGTGAGCACTGCCATCTGAGAATGCCGACTGATTAGATATGCTTCCTTCAATAACTTTATTCTTTTTAACTTCTTCTATCTAGTATCCTTTCATAATAGCTCACTTAAAACATACCATTTTTGAGATTTTACATGCTAGTAATGTATTTTTGTTTGGTGATTGTGTTTTTAAAACTTACATGTGAGCTATAAAACTTTATAGCCCTAAAGTTAATATTTTGCCTTTAATTTTAATTTACTATAATTAATTAACTTAAAAATTTTTATTGGGAAGAAATTAGACTTAACACTTTGAACAATTTATATCAAATAATACAGTGCATCAAAGGACCGCCATTTGAAACTATTTCAATTTTACAATAATTAAAACTTTTGAGACAGCCCAAAGCAAAAGCATTGTAAAATAAATACTACTAATTGTATAATGAGGAGTGAATAATCTGATAGCTTCACCACAAGCCAGATTTGCAAAACAATAATGGTTATTATAATGAATGATGGAGATGTGAATTTCAAAGCAAGTTTCTTATACCTAAATATTTCATCAATATTGTAGAAGATGGGTGGGGTTACTCATGGATGCACTAGGGAATTTTAGAGGTCTTAAGATAGTCTCAGGAATTATTCTAAAGATGATCAAAGTAATGTAATGACTGTTGAAATATATATAGCATTTTGAAATGCCTTATTGTTTAAAGATCTGCCAGGCTAGGGGCTGCCTCCTTTCTCTGGGAAAGATCAGATTTGATTATTTTAATGGCAATGAGTTGGAAATTTCAGGAGACCAAGAGAAATCTGCCAAAGCTTTTCACCGGCCCTTTATTTTCTACAAAATCTAATACATTGCAATCTGTATATATGTTAAATAATTTCCCAGTATCTCCCGAGCACTTTTAACACACACTTTCACTTGCACAAGAGCCAGATTCAGATATAGATTTAAGATCATAATCTTTTTATTAAAGTATAGTTAATGGTACCTTCAAGTGTATAGCAAAGTGGTATGGTTTCCTGTGACTTCCAAAAAGTGGTTCAGTGATAAAGAATTCACCTGCCAATGCAGGAGACACTTGAGGCATGGATTCAATCTCTGAGTCTGAAAGATATCCTGGAAAAGGAAATGGCAACCCACTCCCAATATTCTTGCCTGGGAAATTCCATGGACAGAGGAGCCTGGAGGGCTACAGTCCATGAGGTCGCAGAGTCAGACACAACTTGGTGACTAAACGGCAACAACATAGTTCCTTGTGCTATATATTAGGTACTTGTTGAGCTATTTTTTATATATTGTAGTGTGTATATGTTAATCCCTAGCTCCTAATGTCCCTGCCCCTTTCCCCTTTGGTAACCATAAGTGTTCTATGTCTGTGAGTCTGTTTCTGTTTGGTAAATAAATTCATTTGTGTCATTTTTTTTTTAGATTCCACAAATAAGGAATATCATATGTTTCTCTCTGACTTCACTTCAACTTAATGTGATAATCTCCAGGTTTATCTGTGTTGCTGCAAATGGCATTATTTCATTCATTTTATGGCTGAGTAATATTCCATTATATATACACACACACTGCATCTCCTTCATTCATTCATCTGTCCATGGACATTTAGGCTGCTTTCTAACTATACTTCAATTTTTTGGAAAAAAATAACAATTTTTAAAGCTCTCTTTTTAACCTGATTTATTCACTTCTGAAATAAAATACTTGATCCCACAAATATATAAGGGAATTTGATGAACCAAACAAAAATATAATAATTTCAACAGATAATATTAAAACAAAGTGAGGATGCCAAAGTTTTCATAACTTAGTTCCTGACTCCTGAATATTGTATCTGATAACTGCTGGAAGTGAATTAAAGTAATGAAGATCTGGTTGCCATTATGTAAGAAAAATGAGATTACTTTTCCTACTGGAAAGAAAAAGGAGAAACCCCAATCAATAATCCATTCACTATATTATCTCTTTTCAGTCAGAAAAACAGTGTGACTCACATTCACAAATGGTAGTACATTTTTATACTAAGCTTCCAAGTTAATGTGAATCTCCTTAGTAAAAGTCTGTTTTATTTCTTTAGGCAAATTATTTCCCCTCTCTGAGCCTTGTTTCCTCAAATGTTGATGACATTTGACCGGATGATCTCACTTCCTGTAATTATATTTTGACCATGTGTTCTAGCCTCATGGGATAATACTTTTTACTTCGAAAATCTCTTTTATGTGTTCTAAAAGAACATTTTCTATTTTTTGTCTTTATTTTCTTTTGCTTGCTTATAATAAAACAATTATTCTTGCTTTTTTTTTTTTTTTTTGTATGATTATGTGTAGAAGACTATTACACGTTAAGAAACCTCCATTATATGGAGGGTTTTTTTTGGTTTGGTTTGGTTTTACTTTTTGCTACTTAAACTTCATGGTAAGTTTTAAAATTAAATAGTAAATGACCATGAGAGTACAAATGAGATTTTTAAAAAATAGCAGTATAATTGTTGTAATTTTACTCAAGAAATATGTTTATTACCAACTGAAAATAAGAGTCAAACTAATAATTTATCATGATAATGGCTTTAGCCCCATTGGTGAAGTGCAAGTCGCTCAGTTGTGTCTGACTCTTTGTGACCGCATTGACTATACAGTCCATCAAATTCTCCAGGCCAAAATACAGGAATGGGTAGCCTTTCCCTTTTCCAGGGAATCTTCCCAATCCAGGGATCAAACCCAGGCCTCCCACATTGCAGGTGAATTCTTTACCAGCTGAGCTGCCCATTAAGAGCCAAGTTTTTAATATTTTAGGTATTAAGTTTTCCATTTTTTTTTCCTTTGGGGATTTTATAAATCCAAATATCTCTTCTTAAAATAATTCTTTTTTAGCAGCTTTGTGAATTCTGCCATGTGCTTTTTGTCCTGTTGTTGACGTTGCATGCAAAGTGTTTTCTCCTCTCTCTTTCTCCTCCACTTTGTCAATCCCTGTCTTTTCCATTTTTCTTTACTCCTTTCCTACTGGGGTTTTGTGAGAAAGAAAAAAAACTTATGTGTTCAATCCAACCCAAAGTCCCTAACTCCTCCTTAACACATATTTTCAAAAATATACTTAGCTCGTTGTTTTCCCCCTGACAAGGATAAGCACAGGGGAGGAAGCATGTCACTGCGAACAGACCAGTTTTATGCCAAGGAAATCATATTTTTCCCCTCTGAGAAAGATTTTCCCTCTTGGGAAACTCTAAACTTATATTGGAGTCACCACAATTTCAGTTAGATGCTAGGATACAACAGTTACCAAGATGTGGCCTTTGCCTTCAAAAACCCTATCCTAAACAAAATATCATGGACAAAGGGAAGCAGTTGGAGAGAGACATGTGAAAAGCCAACCAGATGATAATTCCACCACCTGGCACAGTGCCTGGACCATAGCACGCAAGCGCACACTGTTCCCTAAGCGAATGAATGCTTTATTGGTCTGTAAACATAGTATGAGATCACAGTAGAGGAAGTAATTAATTTTGTCTTGAGAGTTCATCTGGAAAAATCTAGTTTTTATGTTTAACTACATATGGTTTCATGTATACTAAATTTCTGTTGTCTTTCTTTCCATTTTAATATTTATTTTAATTTCTTCCCCCAAATATTGCCTTGATGAGGCAGCTATAGTTTATCTTCCCACAGCATGTGACCCAGTGCCGAGCAGCTAGCTGATGATCAGTTAGCGTTTGCTGGCCCCACCATTCCCTAGGACTGCTTCTGTTTAGTGCAGCTGTCTCCTCTCCTCCCAGGCTGACCTAATGTTCCTTCACAGGAGCTGAAGGCTTCCTACCTGAAGGGCCCATGACCCTGAACCTGTATTCTGCATTGTCTTCCTTTCTATATATGTATATGCCTGTTACACAAAGGGATGCAAGATGCACAGAGGTATAGAGGCCCTGCTCCTTGACCTTCTCCAGTGAAGATCACCCTCACTTCTAAACACGACTATGACTTATCCGTTCCTAGGTCCTGTGCTTCGTGAAGGAACATTAGTTATTCAGTGACTTGACATCTCTGATCTATCCATTTGTAGGATGAGGATAATAGTACTTGCCTTAGAGAATTATTTGAGGATGAAATAAGATGCTTAGAAAATGCACAGCCCAATATTGAAAATGGATAACCAACAAAAACCTACTATATAGCACATGGAACTCTGCTCAATGTTATGTGCCAGCCTGGATGGGAGGGGAGTTTATGGGAGAATGGATACATGTATATCTGTGGCTGAGTCCCCTCACTGTTCACCTGAAACCATCACAACATTGTTAACTGGTTTTATCCCAATGCAAAATGTTTTTGGTGTTAAAAAATAAATGAATAAAATTAGAAGAAAAAAAAGTCCTTGGGTCAAATATAAATAAAATAAAATGCATAACACAATTCTAGGTATGTAATAAAAATATACATCAGCCAGAAGTAAAATTGTGTTAAGTAAAATTTTATGGTTTATCTAGGAGACTCTTTGTTACTCTCTGTAATGTGAAAATTTCACATTTTCCAAAAATTTATGTTATATATAGTAATGCTTCCCAAGATGCTTATGCATGCTATTTGCCCCTGAATTTAAGTAATGCCCCTCTCATATTGCAGCTGTTTTCTGTTGTTGATTTGTATGGCCCCACAAGGATTGAGAACTACCTATTTTGTTAAAATAGACTGAAAAAAATGTGTCTATTAAATCCTTAAATCATTGCTTCCCAAACTTTGCTGACCATGGAAAAAGCTGGCAATCTTTTAGAAATTCTAAGGTCTGACTGCCACCTTTAGACATTTGACTCAATTCCTGGACATGGAAATGTTTTTAAAGCTCCTCAGTTGATCCCAATGGGCAACAAAGTTTAGGACCCACTTTTTTAATTACATAGAAACTCAGAAAGAGATACATGGAAAGGACCTGTGGTCATAGGTTTTTGTAAGAATAAAAATAGGCTGACAAATAAATAATTCAGTTGATTTCAGTTATTTTTTTAGCAGCAACCATAGGTATAAAATTTCTTTGAATATTATGCAGATATTTCTGTCCTCCTAGGCTCCTGGGCTTCTAAAATTTATGAGAATTCACAACTGGTGGCATAGAGAAGTTATATTGAGGATGAGCAAAATTTTTCATCAAGGCTCATGATTTCATGATTGATTTTAAGAATATCTCAAGAAGTGGTAAAATTAATTTTCCTCTAGAACTTTAAAGAGAACTTCAGGTTTTATTTTATCTCAGTAGCTGCCTACACATTAAAATATTATGAAAAGAAATTCATATTACCTCCTATTTGTTGTAACTTTTTTCTTCCTTTTTCTCAAAATAAAAACAGGCTTCCATGTACAAAATGAGTAACTAATCATTTAGCACTTATCATATGCCAAGGTATATGGAAAAATTAATATCAAAATGGCCACAGTCCTACAAAGTAAGAGTTATGATGTCCATTTTACAGATCAGGAGCATTTCATAGTAAGCTGTGTGAGATCACACCACTAGGAACTGACCAGCTAAAATATGGAACCAGGTATTTGTGCTTAAAGAATCTGTGCCTTTTCCACACTCCAGAGAACCATAGTCCTGCCTCTATATTTGCAAACTGCTTCAATTCTATACAAGGTAACAGTGAGCATCCTTCTGTGGGGAGAAGCCTGGGAAAATCCAAGAGAATTTCCTTGGCAACTCTCAGATTAGACTCGACCTGGAGCTCTGTCTGACCTCCTGAATCACGTTGAGTCAAGCCAGCCAGCACTGGTCTCATAAAAAATTCACAACAAGTTAAATTCTTTTTGTTCTTGCAGTTCTTCCAATAGGAAAAATGGTGAAGATGTTTAGTTTCATCCTTGTCACCACTGCTCTGGTAATGGGCAGGGGAAGCTGGGTAAGTTTATTACAAAAACTATTATATTTTTAATTCCTGCTTTGATCTGAATTTTCTTTTGCAAAAATGTCTATAGTAACTTGTCACTGAAAAAACTAAGGAGGAAAAATGAAAAAGATTTGTGGAAGCACCTGACACATAATAGGCACTTATTAAGTGCTTTAAAAATTTTTTAGAGTAAAAAATCACTATTCACACTGTCTTTTTGATTTACTGAGGTCATTTGGGTGGTTACATGATAATAAGAACTTAAAAGTTCTTTCAGATTTACCTTGAGCTTTGTAATATTGGACACTGTCCATGTAAACTAAACAGATTATTTGAAAGTAATTGCAATGAACTTATGCCTCCCTCCATGAATAAAAATAAGAAAACACTCATTTACTCAAAGCTGTAGGAGAAAGAAAACCCCTAACTTTTTCTTCTTTGATGTGGGCCATTTTTAAAGTCTTTATTGAATTTGTTACAATATTACTTCTCTTTTATGTTTTGGCTTTTTTGGCCACCAGGCATGTAGGATCTTAGCTTCCTGACCAGGGATCAAACCTGCAATCCCTGCACTGGAAGGTGAGATCCCAGCCACTGTACTCAGGGAAGCTCCCCCACTAAGTTTTAAGCAAGTTTACTAACACTGTATATATAGTCATATAAAAATTGAACATTCTTGCCCTGTAATCCTTTAGTCACTTTAAATTGTATAGTTTACTGTATTTAACAGTATCACAACCAATCTCCAACTGTTAGAAAGCAAGGCAGAATTCCAGATGCCATAAAATGACTTTGTTGTTAATTTTTTAGATAGGTGTGACTCAGGGGGCTAAGTAAATAATTGGTTCAGAGAGAATGAATCAAAGAGAGGTGAGGCGAAAGTTACAAAAATACGAAATAGTCCTAGAGATAAACTTCTTTGGTGGTCCAGTGGCTGGGAATCTGCCTGCCAAAACAGGAGACATGATTTCTATCCCTGATCCGGGAAGATACCACATGCTGGGGAGCAACTAAGCCCATGTGCCAGTTACTGAGCCTGTGCTCTAGAGCCCCGGAATCGCCGCAGCTGAAAGCTGCATGGTCTAGGGCCGGTGCTCTGCAACAAGAGAAGCCGCAGTGAGAAGCCTTCACACCACAGCTAGAGAGTAGCCCCTGCTTGCCACGACTAAAGAAAGCCTGCACTCACCAACCGACAAAGACCTAGCACAGCCAGAAATAAAGAAAGAAATGAAAAATTTTAAGAGAGAGAAACAGTCCTAGAGACACAGCCAGGAGAGAGTCGGTGGTTTGGGCCTGGAGATGGGAGAGAGGGGGCCTCTCGTCATTCTCACTCACTTGCTCTAAGACTTTCTGTTTTGAGGTTGAATTTCTGTTTTTACATTATAGTCCTTCATGGTGAAAAAACGTACCTCTTTCTTTTTCCCAAATAGGATATCTACTGTTCAAACTGCCTAACAGAGTGCCCAGAACACAGTAGGTCCTCCTATTTGTGGAAGAAATGTATATAAGGTGCTTCCCTGGTAGCTCAGCTGATAAAGAATCTGCCTGCAAAGCAGGAGATCTGGGTTTGATCCGTGGGTTGGGAAGATCCCCTGGAGGATTATGGAAGGAATATATATAAATAAGGTAGCAGATAAAGATAGGAACAGGAAGTTATGTGAATATAAATTGAGAAATATATCTGACTCTAATTAAATGCCTATAAAAGGAAATAATATAAAAGTAGTGTAAAGCACTTACATGTTAAAAATCGTAATTTCTCAGCAAACATTTGCATTTATCACAGGAGATCCTGACATGAGCTGCATACAGATGTCAAAGTAAAAATGAGAAAGTGGCAAAAATTTGTGTTTCATCCTTTTTTCTCATGGTCCCCAAGTAACTCTCCCAGTGTTGAATACTTAAGAGCCTTTATTATATTATAGCTTCTTGGTCTCAGTAGCTCTTCCCAGGAAACCCACCTCTGCAACTCCCCTTCCCAACTCACCACATTCACTTTATTTCTGGAGTAATCTGCTCAGATGCCACTTTAGAAAGGAACTGATAAACTCGTTCATGTGCAGCATTCTTGCGTTATTTGCCTTTGTTAGAGAAAGTAGCGGGTTCAACTGAAAAACTCAGGCTTCTCCATCCCTTTTTTGAAGTCATTGAGGGAAAAACACCATACATAAAGTTAAAGTGACTTCAGTCTTTCCAGCAACAGGTCAATGGGTAAGATCCTCAGGAGAAACTGAAGTAGCATCCTTTATAAAGATGGCCATGTGTCATCAGATTATAAGCATTCAAATATATTTTTAAATATGTTAATACCAAAAGATCATTCAAAAGCCTCATTTATTTTAGAAAGTGCAACACTAGTCATGCATAAAGCACTTTCCTGTTAAGAAAGCACTCAGGAGAAGACACTGAGATTGAGAGCAGGGACCTTGAACTGGATGTGAATCTGGACTCCTTGCCTGCTGAGAATTTTTGAGGAAGTTTACTCAAAGATGCGCTCATTCCCACCACATGGAATTGTTATGAGGATCAAATGAAGCAGCGACTCTTAAAGCTCTTAGCATGGTCATTCAGATTATAGCATTTTTTAATTCAAAACTTCCTTATTCTGGTAAGCCATGATTTCTTTTTCTTCAAATACATGGTTTTAGAACCTCTAAACACTTCCTGGTTAGAAAACTATTCTGAAATGAGAACTGGGGACAAAATTGAAGCATACATTTAGCATCTCATTCCAGGGGTTATTTTCTGTAAGACGAGATGCACATTACTTTGCAGGCTCTGGAGAACTGCCTCCAGGAGCAGTCGCGGCTCAGAGCCCAAGTGTACCTGCTGGAGACCCGGGTCAAGCAGCAACAAGTCAAGCTCTCACAGCTTTTGCATGAGCAGGAAGTCCAACTCCTTGATAAAGGAGAGGAGAATAGTGTCATTGACCTTGGAGGCAAGAGGCAATATGCAGGTCAGAATTTATTTTTATTTCTTCTTCCTTAATTAATTTTTTATTGGGGTATAGTTCATTTACCTAATCTAATTTTCTTAAATGTTTCAATAACTTAACATTGGGACTTCCCTGGTGGTCCAGTGGTTAAGACTCCACCCTTCCAATGCAAGGGGCATGGGTCCCATCCCTGGTCGGGGAAATAAAATCCCACATGCTGTGCAGCCTGGCCAAAAAAAAAATTTTAAGCCAAAGTTTATTAAAAATAATAATAATAAAGATTTTTTTAATAAAAATAAAATTATGACACGTTTAATGATAATATAGAGAATAAAAAGTGAAAGTTGCTCAGTCGTGTCCACCTCTTCATGGAATTCTCCAGGCCAGAATACTGGAGTAGGTAGCCTTTTCCTTCCCCAGGGGATCTTCCCAACCCAGGGATCGAACCCAGGTCTCCCACATTGCAGGCAGATTCTTTACCAACTGAGCTATGAGGGAAGCCCCTAAGATAGATAATAGACATCCTATGCGACTATTTGGGGTATAACAGCTAAAAAATTTCCAGAAGTCAGTAGATCGGTATTTAATATTCTTCACAGATGTTGTAAGCATGAAGGAAGAGAAGGAGGAATAAACTATGAAATATAAATCCAGTTCAATTTTACTTTATTTTTCAACATACAGGAAAACTACTGGAGAATCTATCAAGAGCAAAAAAAAAAAAATCCACTCAATAAACAAAATACATAATAACACATAAATTCTAAGATAATACTTAATATATTTAGCATAATATATAATGTATAAAATATATAAAAATTTGCTCACACCAAAGGGTATATTTTTGGTCTCCTTAAATTTAAAAAACGGTTAAATATTTATGTATGTGATCCATAGAAATAAATTTCTTTTTTCTTATTTGTAAGTTACTGTATTATTACTAAATCAATTATTTTCTGAATCCGAATTCATCTCATAGTAAAAAACACCTAATTACATACAACCTGGCAGCTTTTAAAAACAATGCACAAATCACATGATTTTTATAAAACATATAGTTAAATGTATTTTTTAAGCTTTTGGGTGTGATTGGATTATGTGCCTTTATTAAAAGATTACCAAATTCACACTAATTGTTGACAATCACAACTGCCTTTTAGCATCATCTGTTCAACCAACACGACCACTAGTTTAACCATGTCCCCTTGTGTAGGAGCCCCTAGTATTTATGAGATACTATCTCAAAAGGCACTATGTGTGGTGTTTGAAGTAGAGACCAAAGCCTGGGTTCAAAGTCCAGTTGCCCATGTTGCTAGAAGTGGCCTTTGAGCAAATTACTTGACCTCTTTGTGCCTCTTATTCCTCATCTATAAAATGGGAGTGATAAGGATACCTGTTTCTTTGGTGTAAAGATCAAATAAGTTAATAGATCTAATGAAATGCTTACAAAAGCATTTCTCCTTTAGCTCAGTGAATGTCAGCTCTCTACCTACATTATTATATCTTCTCTCCTTTACTTTCAGAGGAAAGAGCCCACCAATCCTCCCCACAGCAATATTGCAACTTCCTCTCTCTCCTCTAAGTGTCATCTCATGTTGCCTGGGGCTGAGGATGGCGTTCCTGGCATTTCCCAGCATGCTCTGTGGCATGTGGCTGAGCTTAGGCTGACCTTCCTTGGAGTTTAGAATGTGGGGGTACTTTGCCTTTGGTTCTCAGTCACCATTCTGGGACAAGAGGGAAAAGTTCATTTGGCGGGCTGGCATGTCCCTTTGTGAAGCTTCAACATTTATCCTCCCAGCACAGTTTGCTTTCTGCCTGAGCAGAGAGTATTCACCTCACCCGTTTAACAGTGTTTGTCAAACAGAGAGCAGGAAGCCTTGGCCTCACTCTAACATTATGTAAGTATCCAAAAATTCTTTTTTAAACTCCCATGAACACCAAGCTCTCTAACCCTACCCCTCTTCTCCCTATTCTCTGGGGTGGTTGAGTGAGTCAAAGCATTTTGACAAAGCATTATTAAATATCTATTTAATATTTTAAACTCTCCATTCCTTGAATTTTCTATCAGAGTAAAAGTCACATTTTCCCAAGGTAGGCTCCTTAACCTATTTGCTTTAAGAAATTGAGCTGGTGGTACTTTTCTTTGTTTGGGTTTTGTTTTTGTTTTTTCAGTGGAAATCTGTCCTCTGAATTTTAAGTTGTGTTTGGCATTTTCCTCTGGGAAGATCAAAACATTTTTAAAAACTTAAACTTGGAGTTGGCATAAAATAAGAACAAATAAAAAATGTTGGCTGAAAACTCCATATTCACAGAGTTTTCCAGAGGCAAATGTTATAGCTAATTATTTCTATATTTGCTTGGGAAATAGTCTGAACCTGTGAGTCTTTACTATTCAGCTCTTTGGTAGGTGGTTAAATGTAAGCAAAGAGCTCTTTTCCTAATGAGCTTACACAGACTGAAGTAAGAAAGAGAAAAATAAATATTGCATATTAACACATATATATGGAATCTAGAATAGTGATACTGATTAGCCTATTTGCAGGGCAGGAATAGAGATGCAGACATGGCGGACAGACTTGTGGACACAGCAGGGGAAAGAGAGGGTGGGACTAATTGAGAGAGAAGCATTGATACATACACTGCTGCTGCTGCTAAGTCACTTCAGTCGTGTCCGACTCTGTGCAACCCCATAGACGGCAGCCCACCAGGCTCCCCCATCCTGGGGATTCTTCAATCAAGAACACTGGAGTGGTTTGCCATTTCCTTCTCCAATGCATGAAAGTCAAAAGTGAAAGTGAAGTTGCTCAGTCCTGTCCGACTCTTAGCAACCCCATGGACTGCATCCTACCAGGCTGCTCCGTCCATGGGATTTTCCAGGCAAGAGTACTGGAGTGGGGTACCATTGCCTACTGCCATGTGTAAAATAGCCAGTGGGAGGCTACTGTATGGCACAGGGTGCTCTGTGACAGCCTGGGGGTGTGGGGCGGGGTGGAAGGGACGCTCGGGAGCGAGGGGATATATATGTACTTATGGTTGACTTGCATTGTTGTACAGCAGAAACCAACACAACATTATAAAGCAATTATCCTCCAATTTAAAAAAAAGTAAATGGAAAAAAAAATTTGCTTACTTTAATGAAAAATGCTGTGCAATGTACTTGACCACAAGATGGAAGCTTTTGAACAACCTTGAACTAATTTTAGATAATCATTTTCACATTGTTTTTCTTCTTGTTTAACTGCAAAACAGGATTTAAAAAAATAATCCAGGATGTGGAAAGAACACATGGGCTTCTGAATCTCAAAGATAGATACATGATTAAGGCCTAACTCGTTAGAAAAATGGACATTCACCAAAGCAGTGGTATATGATGGGTCTCAACCTGATGATGGTTTTAGAAAGTGACTAAGGTTCTTTATTTTTATTTCTCCTCTGATTCCTATTGCCTGTTCAATCTATTTAATGTGGGATATATTTTATTTGTAACAAAATTATAGACTATTTGGCATCAGAACAATGAAAACGAACAAAGAACTTAATATGCTAAAAGAATGGAATTGTCAATTAGGGCAAGAAATTTTTTATTAGGTACAATTGAACATAAAACATTATATTAGTTTCTGGTATATAATATAATGATATGATGTTTGTATATATTGTGAAATGATCACTACACTAAGTCCAGTTAACATCCGTCACCATTTATAGTTACAGAACTGTAGAAAATTTTTTTAAAAAGGGAGGAAATGAACAAAATGATAAGGGTAAAATTTGAAAGTTAGTGATGTTATAGTATTTTTATTCAAAAGTCTGTTATTGGGTATCCTTGAAACTATCTCCTTACAGTGGCCATTAATTCAACTACCCTAAAACATAGCTGCCTGGGCATCTAAACAATATTGAGTTCATATCTGATGAATGGGCTTCCGCAGTGGCTCAGTGGTAAAGAATCCACCTGCAATGCAGGAGGGTTGTGGTAAACAATCCATCTGCAATGCACATTCCAGTTCGATCCCTGGGTTAGGAAGATCCCCTGGAAGAGGGCATGGCAACCCACTCCAATATTCTTGCCTGAAGAATCCCATGGACAGGGGAGCCTGGTGGGCAACAGTCCATAGGATTCCACAGAGTTGGACATGACTGAAGTGACCTAGGACACACATATCAACCATGTTCTCTAATTCAGCACAGATCAGCCTAGATGAGACCAATGGTTATTTATTTATCCCACCCTCACGTGATTTAAGAAACAGATATTACTTTTTGGTGACAAATTGGTAGCTTCAGTGGTCAAAGAAATACCAGCACAGAGAAGACTACAGGGACGAAATAATAGAAACTTGCAGTTTTTATCAAAACATCTAAGAATGCATGGACTCTTAGAAATTTCAGTGGGTGAGTAAAAACTCTGGTGAGACTGGGAGGTTATAAGAATCTAACAAGATTACTATTTTGAGTTCATTTCCAGATGTTCAGAATAATTTATAATGCTGTAAATCAAGATAATCCATTTTAAATTATTTGTTTGGTGTTATATATTTCTACTTTCATTTTAGTGCCATGAGAGAAAAAGGTTCCTCTGTCCTGTCTGATAAAGATATAACTTTCACTTAAATATACTGTAATTAACTAAAACATAATTTCAGACTCTTCCAAAAAATCAGAAATGAGAAACCATATACCTATTTCACCATTTTATTTTTTCCATGATCATATCAAGAAGTCAGATGATAATTATATCATCTAGGAAAAAAAGAACATCCTAGTAGCCACTGAAAGATGTACAAGGTGCAGTGTTAAACAGCTGATTATCTGCATCATGTGATTATCTGTCTCCATTAGTATCGAGTAATCTCATTCAGAGGCTCCCTTTAAAAAAAAAAAAAGACACATGACAAATATTACATTACTTTGTTTTCCAAACAGATTGTTCAGAGATTTTCAATGACGGGTACAAGCAGAGTGGATTTTACAAAATCAAACCTCTCCAGAGCCCAGCAGAATTCTCTGTTTATTGTGACATGTCTGACGGAGGAGGATGGACTGTAATTCAGAGACGATCTGATGGCAGTGAAAACTTTAACAGGTGTGCTAATTATGACATAAGGATTTATTTGGAGTAGGAAATATGAGGTTTACAAAAGTTAAGCCTCTTTATTATATCCCAAAGTGTTTTTTAGAACTTCATTCTTTCTAAATAAATAAAGTGCATTAGCTAATCAAGAAGATATTGTGGGTAGGGGTAGAAGTGTGCACCTTGGGTACTGCAAAGGTCCATTTGGATTTTGCTAAAATCAGCTTTCACTTTCATTTTTTAGAGACTGGAGTGACTATGAAAATGGTTTTGGAAATTTTGTCCAAAAAAATGGTGAATATTGGTTGGGTAACAGAAACCTTCACTTACTGACCAGACAAGGTAAGGTTTACCTGATACCAAATTCACTGGAAATACAACAAAGGGAACACAACTGTTTTTCACTAAATTCTAAACAATAGAACTAATTCAATAACTACTATGATTTGCAGATGGCCAATAATCCCTTTTGGGAAATAATCTCCTTTGTAAAAGGTGGCTGCTTAGACCTAGGTTGTGGGAGAAATATTTCTCACATATATTTTTTCTGTTTCTGGGAAGGAAATCTACTGTCATAATCATTCTTTTAAATGACTTGTATGACTCAAAACATATATTTTGTATCACTTATCTATTGGCACAGTAATACTGTATAACAAGCCACTTACGAATTTGGTGATTTAAAACAACTCTTTATTATTTCTCACAAATATGCAGGGCAGCTGTGTGGTTTTGCTCATTAGGGCTGGGCTCTCCTGATCTTGCTGGGCTTACTCATGAGCTGGTGATCAACTTCCTCATCAGTGGGAGGCTGGCTGTTCAGCTCACTCCACATGGCCCGTCATCTTCCAGCTGGCTAGCCTGGACTTGTTCTTGAAGCAGAAGCAGAGTTCCAAGAAAGAGAATGAAAGCACAGAACTTCCTTGAGACCTAGACTCAGCAATGGCACACAGTCACTTACACTGCCTTCTGTTGGTGAAAGCAAGTCACAGGAGCGGCTCAGATGTAAGGAGAAAGGAAACAGGCTTAATGGAAGGACTTAACAGAGTCCCATTGCAAAGGGAAAGCTGAAGAATTGAGGAATCATGGCTGGTTTTGGAATCACATACCACAGAATATAAATGTTCTTGTTCCCATCGCCCTCCAAATCTTAATTTGAAAAGCTTCCAAGATACAACAAAACTGGAAGACATTTCAACCTACCACCTAGATTTTACATTAACATTTTAATCCTGTAATTTTCCATCTATCCATCCATTGATCCACTTTTTTGACATTTCCATGTAAATTGCAGATATCTGTATCATTCCCTCTACCTGCTTTTTCATGGATGTCTTTTAGAGTTTGACATTTGTTTAAAGTATCACTAGTTTAATAATATATTTTCTAAGCTTCTCTTTTCCATGTTCTTTTGTTCCAATCCTTTATCTTCCTTACCTCACTTTCTACCTGAGATTGTAGTCAATTCCACTCAAATCTGATTCTTAAGGTTTCATAAAAAGCAATTGTATTGCCCAAGAAAACATGCTAAATCACACTGGCAATGCACTAAACGTAAGAGCAAAGTTTATTCATTCTAAACAAGTTAAGGAAAGTGGTTTGTGTGTCTACATTCATAATAGTATCATTGTATTATAGAGATCTTAGAAACACCACAGAATAGTAGCTTAGAGAGGATGGATAATCCTAGAAGTCTAAAGCTTTCTGTGTACAGTCTTCTTATGATCAGTGTTTTTTAAATTTCAAAGTAATTCTTACCCTACTTGTGTTTTATGATAGATATATAATATTCATCATACCAATTTCTGTTTTTTCACGTGTTAATATGCATCTGGTTTTTCATTGAAACTATGAAAACCCGAAGAAGTAACCCTTGGATCCTTCTAAACATACTGAATTAAAACTTATTAATTAATAATAGTGAAGGACAGGGAAGCCTGGTGTGCTGCAGTCCATGGGGTGGCAAAGAGTAAGACATGACTGAGCAACTAAACAACAACAAATATTATTAATTAAATATTATAAAAATAAAATTTTTTTTCAAATTACTATTAGATATTTGTTTATCCAGATGCACTTTGACAACATATCTGCTTCACATTTTCATTGGTGATTCAGACTGGCTACTCTCATGGTAGCAAAAATGTATTTATCAGTTCCAGGTGTCACAACTGCATGGAACATCACCCCAAGGAAAAAGAGTGACTTTCTTGCTACATTTCTTTTCTTTCCTTTTTTTTCTTTTTCCCTAAATAATGTGGCTGTGCATGCAGCATAGGGGACCTTAGTGCCCAGACCAGGGATAGAACTCATGCCCTGTTCAGTGAAATCACAGAGTCTTAACCACTAGACTGCCAGAGAAGTCCCCCTGCATTTCTTAATTATGAGAGCATTTAAAGCTAAGGAAGTCAAGAAACACCTGGAATAACAGGCAAATTTGGCCTTGGAGTACAGAATGAAGCAGGGCAAAAGCTAATAGAGTTTTGCCAAGAGAACGCACTGGTCACAGCAAACACACTCTTCCAACAACACAACAGACTGCTCTACACATGGACATCATCAGATGGTCAATACCGAAAGCTAGTTCGTCAGAGTGCCTGATGAACTATGGACGGAGGTTCGTGACATTATAAGGAGACAGGGATCAAAACCATCCCCAAGAAAAAGAAATGCAAAAGTGTAAAATGGCTGTCTGAGGAGGCCTTACAAATAGCTGTGAAAAGAAGAGAAGCAAAAAGCAAAGGAGAAAAGGAAAGATATACGCATTTCAATGCAGAGTTCCAAAGAATAGCAAGGAGAGATAAGAAAGCTTTCCTCAGTGATCGGTGCAAAGAAATAGAGGAAAACAATAGAATGGGAAAGACTAGAGATCTCTTCAAGAAAATTAGAGATACCAAGGGAACATTTCACGCAAAGATGGGCTCAATAAAGGACAGAAATGGTATGGACCTAACAGAAGCAGAAGATGTTAAGAAGAGGTGGCAAGAATACACAGAACTGTACAAAAAAGATCTTCATGACCCAGAAAATCATGGTGTGATCACTCACCTAGAGCCAGACATACTGGAATGTGAAGTCGAGTGGGCCTTAGGAAGCATCATTGCGAACAAAGCCAGTGGAGGTGATGGAATTCCACTTGAGCTATTTCAAATCCTAAAAGATGATGCGGTGAAAGTGCTGCACTCAGTATGCCAGCAAATTTGGCCACTCAGTAGTGGCCACAGGACTGGAAAAGGTCAGTTTTCATTCCAGTCCCAAAGAAAGGCAATGCCGAAGAATGCTCAAACTACTGCACATTTGCACTCATCTCACCCGCTAGTAAAGTAATGCTCAAAATTTTCCAAGCCAGGCTTCAACAATACGTGAACTGTGAAATTCCAGATGTTCAAGCTGGTTTTAGAAAAGGCAGAGGAACCAGAGATCAAATTGCCAACATCCGCTGGATCATCGAAAAAGCAAGAGAGTTTCAGAAAAACATCTATTTCTGCTTTATTGACTATGCCAAAGCCTTTGTGTGGATCACAATAAATTGTGGAAAATTCTTCAAGTGATGGGAATACCAGGCCACCTGACCTGCCTCTTGAGAAACCTGTATGCAGGTCAGGAAGCAACAATTAGAATTGGACATTGAACAACAGACTTGTTCCAAATAGGAAAAGGAGTCCATCAAGGCTGTATATTGTCACCCTGCTTATTTAACTTATATGCAGAGTACATCATACAAAATTCTGGGCTGGATGAAGCACAAGCTGGAATCAAGATTGCTGGGAGAAATATCAGTAACCTCAGATATGCAAATGACACCACCCTTATGGCAGAAAGTGAAAAGGAACTAAAGAGCCTCTTGATGAAAATGAAAGAGGAGAGTGAAAAAGTTGGCTTAAAACTCAACATTCAGAAAATTAAGATCATGGCATCTGGTCCCATCACTTCATGGCAAATAGATGGGGAAACAGTGGAAACAGTGTCAGACTTTATTTTGGGGGGGGCTCCAAAATCCCTGTAGATGGTGATTGCAGCCATGAAATTAAAAGACACTTACTTCTTGGAAGGAAAGTTATGACCAACCTAGACAGCATATTAAAAAACAGAGACATTACTTTGCCAACAAAGGTCCATCTTGTTAAGGCTATGGTTTTTTCCAGTAGTCATGTATGGTTGTGAGAGTTAGACTACAAATAAAGCTGAGCGCAGAAGAATTGATGCTTTTGAACTGTGGTGTTGGAGAAGACTCTTGAGAGTCCCTTGGAGAGCAAGGAGATCCAACCAATCAATCCTAAAGGAGATCAGTCCTGAATATTCATTGGAAGGACTGATGTTGAAGCTGAAGCTCCCATACTTTGGCCACCTGATGGGAAGAGCTGACTCCTTTGAAAAGACCCTGATGCTGGGAAAGATTGAGGGCAGGAGGAGAAGGGGACAACAGAGGATGAGATGGTTGGATGGCATCACCAACTCAATGGGTGTGAGTTTGAGCAAGCTCCGGGAGTTGGTGATGGACAGGGAGGCCTGGCATGCTGCAGTCCATGGGATCGCAAAGAGTTGGACACAACTGAGCAACTGAACTAAACTGAAAGCTAAGGAGTTGCCTCTTTAAAATAGCTTTATCCCCATTATATAAATTTTGGCTGGACTTGTTTGTAATAAAGCTAATTTAGAAATGATCCAAAATTGAATATTTATTTACTAATTGACTAAAGAGATATTTAGATGGTTACCTAAAAGTCTAAACCTCTTCTATAATGCAAAGTACTTTTTAGGAGCATTGATTTAGCCTATATTTCTGCTCTTGTCCACTTCACAGTCTTAACTCATATAACATTTACTACCTATTGATCAGATTAAAGTGGCCTCTTCCTTGAAATCCCACTTTAGAGAGCTCCATGAGTCAAGGAATCTGTGGGGTCAGAGAGTCTCCTAGACTCACTCTGGCAATAGAGTCCAGCATTCTCTACTGAAGAAGCCTTGACTTTGCCTCCAGGACCTATTCATGCCTCTTCTTCATCTGTCCCCCTATACGAAAATTGTACATCTGGTGTGTACACCCCTAAGGCTGAGGGGAAGTGAAGAAACAGCTTTTATTTTGGATGTCAACAGAGCTTGGTGTGCAGTCTGGAATGTCCATAAGAGTCTCCTAGACTCACTCTGGCAATAGAGTCCAGCATTCTCTACTGAAGAAGCCTTGACTTTGCCTCCAGGACCTATTCATGCCTCTTCTTCATCTGTCCCCCTATACGAAAATTGTACATCTGGTGTGTACACCCCTAAGGCTGAGGGGAAGTGAAGAAACAGCTTTTATTTTGGATGTCAACAGAGCTTGGTGTGCAGTCTGGAATGTCCAAAGGGCGAGGCCCTTTGCTCTGTGTGATGGAGATTGGGGTGGGGCAAGAGAGCAGGCCGACCGTGGGCCAGATCTGCATGACCTGCTGCTATGTTCCAGCTTAGAACTGGGAGGAGGCTAAGACTCTAAATTCAAACCTGATCTTACTGGTCATTGTGAAATTTTATTGATCAAAGTAGAAGGATTGAATACAAATATATTATCTGATTGTCAGTTTGATTTATAACTTTTTGTTCCTGACAATAGTTCTGTTTCTGAAAGAGTAGTCTTTGTTATTTGCAAATGATGGGACAAATGAAGAAAAGCTGATTACTTGATGGTATCAACTATTTCAGTCCTTATTTAATGTTGAAGATCAACATCCTTACCAAAAGTAAGAAAAAAAAGTCAACTTTTAAACTTCTTAAAACTTCTGTCTATTCACTGTTAGATTTCTTTTTTTTTAATTAATTAATTTTAATTGGAGGCTAATTACTTTACAATATTGTAGTGGTTTTTGGCCGTACATTGACATGAATCAGCCACGGGTGTACATGTGTTCCCCATCCTGAACCCCCCTCCCACCTCCCTCCCCACCCCACCCCTCAGGGTCATCCCAGTACATCAGCCTTGAGCATTTTTTAATCTATGTACTGAAAAATGACTTGCTTACTGTTGTTCTTTGCCAAGTGAATTATACTGGCTCTTATCTATGATAGATCTAGTAGAAATGTTCTACCTTTAATATTACATTCCTAACTTTTTCCAAGTAAAACACAGAATAAAACATACATGTTGTAAATACAATGGAGTCACTGTTTATTCTTCAAAAACTGACTCATGGTAGAAGGAAATGGTCTAAGTAAAATAGAGCCACAAACTGTTTTTAAGCCCCAGTAAGTAAATGTCATCTCATACATTAAAAAAAAAAAAAAAAACCTACAATTTCTTTTTTTTCCCGTTCTTAGGAGACTACACGTTAAAAATCAACCTTGCAGATTTTGAGAAAAATAGCCGTTATGCTCAATATAAAAATTTCAAAGTTGGAGATGAAAAGGTACTAACATTTTCAAATAAATATCACCACAAATTAATGTGTTAAACATACAGTGTAAAACCCAAAGTCAGGGGAAACAAAAATCTGCAATAGAACCTGATCTTTTGTTTATTAAATAAGCCTGTTTTTGAAGTAGTAATAGAGAAACCCTGGGCGGGCTACAGTCCATGGGGTCACAAGGAGTCGGACACTACTGAGTGACTGAACACACAAACATACATACACGACAGTAACAACTGATCATGGAAATCGCCTTTTTCTTTAGAATTCCTATGATTTGCATATTGGGGAATATTCTGGAACCGCTGGAGACTCCCTTACTGGAAATTTTCATCCTGAAGTGCAATGGTGGGCCAGTCACCAAAGAATGAAATTCAGCACATGGGACAGAGATAACGACAACTACGAAGGGAACTGTGCGAAAGAGGATCAGTCTGGCTGGTGGTTTAACAGGTTTGATGTTTCATAAACACGGTTGCAATGGCATTGATGATATCTGACTGGTGGGCATTAATTATAACGTATGCAGGAGTGTTGGTCTGCTTTGTTATACTGGTATTATTAAGTAATCATCCTTATTAGAATCTTTCAATAATAAAGTAGCTTTAAGGATTTGCTCACTGTGTACCTTAGTCAAGCTTGAAAGAGAGAAAAATAGAGAAAAATCAAATTACTGCTTTTATAAAGATGGTTTGCAAACGGAGTTATGAGTGAGTTATCAAATATAGAGCATTTTCGACATTCTAATAACCAGGTAGCTCTTCACCTTCTCCTATCATGTTATTGTAAAATTTTCTGTGTAATACTATTTTACATTTACTGTGACTTTTTAAAAATCATTCAACCCAAGTTCCTCTCAATGCATAAATTTCCTCTAAGATTCCTGAAACCTAATTCCGCCTTCTGGTTGAATACTCCAATGTTACTTTGTTGGCAAATTCATCCCATTTTTGATTGTACTAAATCAGTTTTTCTTTTTTTAATCTTTTTTTGTGTATTAAAAAAATATTGGGGGTGCTGCACTGTGGGGCCTGTAGGATCTTAGTTCCCTGACCAGGGATTGAACCCTGGCCCCCAGCATTGGAAGCACAGAGTTTTAACCATTGGACCACCAGGGAAGTCCACTATATCAACTTCTCTTCATTTTCTCTTATTAACCTGAAATCTTTCTTCTTATTACTGTGTCAGTTTTTTCCCTCAGTAGTTACAGAGTAACTGTATTCTTTTTCAACATAACTGTTTGGGTGCTGGGTAAGAAAATATTTACTGTGCTCCTCGACATTTTCTCTTCTTTAGGCTAGGTATTCCTCATTCCTTTCACTATTCTTCACCCAAGATGATTTCCAAACAGTACCCTTTTTTGTCATCACAAAGTTAAGGCGGGAATGGAAAAATTCAGTCTTCCTTAAAAATAACCTGATACTCAATGACTTAGCATCAGCAGCAGCAAGCCTACTGTGTCTGCACAGCAGTTGTGCTCAACTGTTAGGCTGTCCATGGGCTGTGACATGGCCTGTGTCACATGCCTTTAGTACATGGCCTGTGAACATCTCCTTTTGTCTTTAGAAGACAGGGGTCACCTCAAAATAGCTGGACACTTAAACATTCCATTACAGAATCCTTTGTGAGTATGTCTGGAGTGCTGAGTTTTCCATGTAACTGAGGACTAATCATTTAAATTCCACAATCCAAATTTTAATTTTTTTTTCATTACGTAAATACTTTTTAAGACATAAAGAATCCTCTGTTTTATTAAGTGGAGGTATACCAGACATAGGTCTATTTTCCATAAAATCATGAGAATCCTCCTTATGAACATCTTTAGTTATTACAATGTGCTGATTTTAGAGTCATACATTCTATGGAGGTACAGTTAGCTGTATATAGTGTGGAATATCAAGTTGAATCTAAGTAGTTGTATAAACACTATTTTATCTGGATTTTGCTTTTTTCAAAGTCTGAGTCCCTTTAAATTTTGGTCATTTGTAAAGGAAGTGGAACATACACAGCAGTGAGAGGGGAAAGAAAACCAAAGTTATCTTTCCTACTTAACAAATCGAAGGTGGTGATGATCTTTTTCCCTTGTGGTTTTTTTTGTTCTCTTTAAAACCATATTTATCACCTTCTCTTTATTCTCCTTTTTCGTCCCCTTTCTCTCTAAGTTAGCATTATGTAGGAATTATCAACATTATATAAAACTTGTCTATAATTCACAAAGTCTCAAGCACCCCTTAATATAGCAGAATTCAATACATGGAAATAACAACCACTATGGTTAATATTAGCAGGAGATCAAAACCAAGTACCTACCCAATTAAATGGTAAGTGGCACACAGTTCGACGTGGAATAATAAATGATTGACTTGACTTTAAAGATAGGAGTTCAGGGAAGACAAAGAAAGGCAATTCAGCTGCTGGAGCCACCCAAGGAAACTCCATTATCCTTGGAGTCAGAGGCGATTGTGCAGGTATAAAGTCAGAAAAGCTGAAGAGAAAGTCAATTTTTCCAGCAGTTCAGTGCTACTTCCTCCATGCCTGCTTCTGCTGTGGTTTAACTCCATCATCCTCTTCCTCTTTATTCTTGTTTTGTCCTTATTTTTTTACTGTCCCATAGTTCTTCCAATTTACATAAAATCTTGGCATTTCTAAGTTTTACCCACCTATTAGGCATTCCTTCTCATCATAGCAAACCAATCACTGAGTGTCGATGTCTTCTCTTCTTTACCAGTGTAGCATCTCATGTGTATGCACAAGGCTACTTCTTCACCAAGGGAGCCCCAACCATCTCCCAACCTAGTCTCAAGTTCAGGCTGTTCTGGAACCTGAAAGATGCTGGGGAAAGTGGTCTTAGAATTGCTAAGGTTTGCTATGTTGACCAGAGTCAGCTTTTAACAGGATTCAAATCACACACTAAATAGAAAAATATAAATATATGTAGTGGATATCTCTAGGAAGGAAGATAAAATATGTCAAAATATGTATTGGGGAGGCTCAATCTAGAATATTTTCTCTTTTGCTGTTATTTCCATGCAGTTTTAAAAGCATAAAAGGCTCTTAACACTTGCAGATTTAGCATACATGGTTTGATTAGTTACATCAATTTAAATTAGGAGGACTGTGGGGACAGTTAGCAGGAAAGAATTAGGAGGGCTGGTAAGTGAGGCAGGTCAACCACTCAACAATGATGGGTAAATTATATGCTTGCTTTGATTCAGTAATTCAGGCACTTTCCATAGATTTTCAGAAGTATTCTTTTGAATGTTGCTCTATGTCCCAGTGTCTGAAATCTTCTCATTGGTTGTAGCAATAAAGAAATATATAGTAACTAATTTAATAACAGTACCCAGAAAATTATCACCTACTCTTTGTTTAGCCATATTAGGAGCAAAATTTACAGATCCCAAAGAGGAAGGGGGACATTTTAAAATTCATGATAACCTAACCAGTGTATCTCGGTTGGTACAATATAGGTAAAAATAATAAACTCAGCAATTAAGGCAGATGATCATTAGTTGATGACTGGAAAACTTTAAATCATGGTTTTGGTTTTGTTTCTTTACCCCTTTGAGGTTAAAATAATTGATATACTGGTAACTCGAGAGGGAGGAAGGGAATTGGAATTATGAAAGCAAAGTCTTGGCAGCAGATGGATGAACATTTTAAGTGTAAATTATACAGGGAAGCTGGCAAATGGAGCAGCACACCACACCCATACCACTCCTGCTAAGGCTCAGGCTTACCAGGTCATGCTTTTGTTTGCTTGTTTTTCTTTCTTCCTTCCTTCCTGCCTCCCTCCCTCTCTCTCCCCCTCTCTCATTTCCCTCCTTTCTTTCTCATTTTAAGTCTATTAAGAACAGAGCTACTTTTTTTTAACAATATAAGTGGGACTTCCCTGGTGGTCCAGAGGCTAAAACTTCGTGCTCCCAATGCAGGGGGCCCTGGGTTCGGTCTCTGGTCAGGGAACTAGATCCCACATGCTGCAACTAAGAGTTTGCATTGCTGCAATGAAAATTGAAGATTCTGCATGTTGCAACTAAGATCAGGTGCAGCCAAATATAAATAAATGAATATAAGTGGCCTGGGTTTTGTCCTGAGAGTTGTTATGGTACTAAAATCCACCAGTTTAGAAAACTCACGTTGTATAAATCTCTTGGCTTTTGGAAACTGCTAAATATTCTCTTATCCGAAAATGGCACAGGGAACTCCCTGGTGGTCCAGTGGTTAGGACTCTGTGCAATCACTCCCAAGGGCGTGGGTTCAGTCCCTGGTTGGGGAATTAAAACCCCATAAGCCACAAGGGATAGCCAAAAAAAGAAAAAGAAAAAAATGGCCGAATTCATAGTTAAAATGTTTTCGGCCATTTGCTCACAAAATAAGGGTTTCAAAGGATATTTTTCTAGTCTGATTGCTTTGTGTTTATTTTTCCTCCCACTAGGTGTCACTCTGCAAACCTGAATGGTTTATACCACAAGGGTCCCTACACCGCTAAAACAGACAATGGGATTGTCTGGCACACCTGGCATGGATGGTGGTATTCCTTGAAATCTGTGGTTATGAAAATTAGGCCAAATGATTTCATTCCAAATATTGTTTAATTGTCCCTGCTGGGGTTTCATTTCTGCAGTTTATCTTGGTTTAAGTGATTTGAAAAATGTAGCAGATCTGAACATTCACATGTATGATGATGGCAATTATTATGTGCACTACTTTTCATTCTTCCTTTTCTTACTTAAGGTACTTTCCATACAGCAAATATGTGATACTCACCAAATAAATGTAGATTATATTAATATCTGTTGAATTGCTATGTGCAAAGGGCTCTGATAAGAGATAATGAGCAAAATATAAAATCATACAGTATATACATGACTTGGGAGACAACACAGCATAGATATATAATAAATTACATATGAATTCAGTTTAAAAAATACATGAAAAAAAATTTAGCAAATGATGGATGGCCAAATCAGCTGCCTGGATGGTAAATATTATGAGTTAGCAAATGAACTCAGGTGTCTGACTGCACATTAGAACTTTAAATACAACCCAGGATCTTAATCACTATGGAGCAAACACTATGGAGCAAACAAATATTTTTCAGATGTTTAAGTAGACTATACACTTCTTTCAGAATCTTCACTTTAATTATTTTATCAATCTTGTAAGGCATTATTGTTTTTGTTGTTTAGTTGCTAAGTCATATCCAACTCTTTTGTGACCCTATGGGCTGTAGCCCACCAGGCTCCTCTGTCCATAGGGTTACCCAGGCAAGAATACTGGAGTGGGTTGCCATTCCCTTCTACAGGGGATCTTCCCAACCCAGGGCTCAAGCCCATATCTCTTGCATTGGCAGGCAGACCACTGAGCCACCAGGGAAGCCCAGGAGTTATTATCCCCACTTAACAGAGCTGATAATTTATGGATCTAAGATGGTTTGACTGCTTAACACTTAGAAAACTAATAAGTAGGGGAACAAGAACTCAAATCCAAGTCTTCTGATATAAAATCAAATATTTTGCATCCAGGCTACAGCTTCTGCCGGCCTGTGTCAGACACAGAGGACACACTTCAAGTCCACAGGAAGCTCAGTTTTTTAGCTAAAGATATACACTAACCATAGATCTTCCTGTACCTCAGATGGTAAAGAAGCTGCCTGCAGTGCAGGAGACCTGAGTTCGATCCCTAGGTCAGGAAGATCCTCTGGAGAAGGGAATGGCGATCCACTCCAGTATTCTTGCCTGGAGAATCCCATGGGCAGAGGAGTTTGGCGGGCTATAGTTCATGGGGTCACAAAGAGTTGGACATGACTGAGCGACTAACACTTCTACTGCTATACACTAACCATACAATCACAGAAATGTAAATAATTCCAAAAGCTGATAAGTAAGAAGGAAAAACGTGTTCCTGGGAGATGTATAGTAGGGAACCTGACCTGGTTTGGAGGAGAGGGGCCAGAGAAGTTTCCTGGAGGAATGAACTTTTTAAACTGAGAGCTTTTTTGTTTTTTTTAAATGTACTCATTTCTTTCACTGTGTTGGGTCTTCGCTGTGGCATGAGGGATCCTCACTGTGGTGTGGGCTCTAGAGCACAGGCTCAGTAGTTGCAGTGCATGGGCCTTGTCGCCCCTGGGCATGCGGAGTCTTCGTTCCTCAACTAGGGATCAAATCCGAGTCTCCTGCATTAAAAGGCAGATTCTTAACCACTGGACCACCAGGGAAGTCCCTGAGATCTTTTCACTAGGTGTGTGTGTGGGAGATCATTGTAGGAAGAAAGAAATCCTTGTGTAAAGTATACAAAGCAAGAAAGTGCATGGAAACATGGAGAGTATATTTGGTGATCCTAATTCCTTAAACCAAGGATTCTGCCGCCTAGTACCTGTGTGACCTTGAATAGGCTACTTAATTTCTCTGAGCCTCAATAATCTCATCTATAAAATGAAGATTATAACAGTGCCTGCCTCTTTGGATTGGATTGAGGATTACATAAGTACTTAGAATAGTGCCTTGCACAAAGCAGTCAGAAAGAAATAGGTGTGATTATTAGTGAAATAGGCATTTGGGGACAATAACAATAGATGTCTTGAAATAATGAGTCACGTAAAGATGTTAAAGTTAGTCGTACTTTCTCCTCTAAACGGTGTTCCCCAAAGCAGTGCTTCTCAAACTTTAATGTCATACCAGCCAGGGGCATCTTGTTAAAGTGATTCTGGGGTGGGGCCTAAGATGTGAATTTAACAAGTTTCCAGGTGATGAATATTGAGGAATCTGGTCTAGGGATCACACTTTGAACCATAAGGATGTACAGAACCATGGGCTTCCCTGGTGGCTCAGGGGCAAAAAATCTGCCTGCCAAAGCAGGAGATTTGGGTTCAATTCCTGAGTTGGAAAGATCCCCTGAAGTAGGAAATGGCAACCCACTCCAGTATTCTTGCCTTGGAAATCCCGTGGACAGAAGAGCCAAGAGGGCTATAGTCCATGGGGCCGCAAGAGAGTCGGACACGACTTAGCGGCTAAACAACAAAACAGGGAACGATAGTTCTGTGGGATAGTAATAGTTAATATAAGAAGAAAAGGGCTCCATCAGATGTATTTAGGAGATGATAGTAAACAAAATTCAACAGATTTCTTCTCTTGAGTATTTCTCAAGTCCTGTAACCCTCTTAGGTGCATGCTGAAGTTCCAATAGGAACATACAGTCGTCCTCCTCTTACCTGTGGTTTCCCTTTCCAGGGTTTCAGTTACCCACAGTCAATCATGGTATGAAAATTTAAAACAGAAAATTTCAGAAGTAAGCTATGTGTTATTGATAAATTATACAACTTCTGAGTAACGTGATGAAATCTCGCGCCGATCTACTCTGTCCCTTGCAGGACGTAAATCTTCCCTTTGTCTGGAGTCTCTTACCTGTTACTTAGTAGCCACCTCAGTATCAGATCAACTGGGTATCGCGATGCTTTTGTTCAAGTGACCCTTCCTTTACTTCATAATGACACCCTAAGTGCAAGGGTAGTGATGCTTGCAATTCGGATTTGCCAAAGAAGAGTTGGAAAGTGCTTCCTTTAACTGAAAGGTGAAAATTCTCAATGAGAAAAGAAAAGAAGTCCTATGCTAGAGCTGCTAAAGTCTACGGTAAGACCCCGTCTCCTGTCTGTGAAATTGTGAACAAGGAAAAAGAAATTTATGCTAGTTTTGCTATTGCACCTCAAACTGCAAAAGTCACAGCCACAGAGTGTGGTAGGTGCTTAGTTAAAATGAAAAAGGCACTAAATTTATACAGTCAAATATTTGCGGGGAGAGGGAGAAAAAAGAAACCATGCTCACATAACATTTATTAGTGTATTATTATTTTATTGTTTGCTGATGTTTAGTCACTCATATATGACACTTTGCGACACCATGGATTGCAGGACACCAGGCTTCCCTGTCTTTCACTATCTCCCAGAGTTTGCTCAAACTCATGTTCATTAAATCAGTGATACTATACAACCATCTCAACCTCTGTCATCCCTTTCTCCTCCCACCCTCAATCTTTCCCAACATCAGGGTCTTTTCCAATGAGTCGACTCTGCATCAAGTGGCCGAACTATTGGAGCTTCAGCTTCAGTGACAATCCTTCCAGTGAATATTTAGGGTTGATTTCCTTTAGAATTGACTGGTTTGATCTCCTTGCAGTCCAAAGGACTCTTCAAGAGTCTTCTCCAGCACCACAACTTGAAGGCGTCAATTCTGTGGTGCTCAGCCTTCTCTATGGTCCAACTCTCACATCTATATATGACTACTGGAAAAACCATAGCTGTGATCTATGCTGATCTTTGTCAGCAAAGTGATATCTCTGCTTTTTAATACTTTGTCTAGATTTGTCGTAGCTTTCCTGCCAAGGAGCAAATGTCTTAATTTCATAGTTGCAGTCACCATCTGCAGTGATTTTGGAGCCCAAGAACATAAAATCTGTCACTGTTTCCACTTTTTTCCCTTCTATTTGCCATGAAGCGATGGGACTGGTTGCCATGATCTTAATTTTTGAATGTTGAGTTTTAAGCCAGCTTTTTCACTCACCTCTTTGACCCTCATCAAGAGGCTCTTTAGTTCCTCTTTGCTTTCTGCCATTAGAGTGGTATCATCTGTATATCTGAGGTTGTTGATATTTCTCCCGGCAATCTTGATTCCAGCCTGTGATTCATCCAGCCTGGCATTGTGCATGATGTACTCTGCACAGAAGTTAAATAAGCAGGGTGACAATATATAGCTTTGAAGTACCCCTTTCCCAATTTGGAACCAATCCGTTTTTCCATGTCCGGTTTTAACTATTGCTTCTTGACCTGCATACAAGTTTCTCAGGAGACAGGTAAGGTGGTCTGGTATTCCCATCTCTTTAAGAATTTTCCACAGTTTGTTGTGATCCATACATAGGTTTTAGCATAGTCAACTTAGCAGAAGTAGATGTTTTTCTGGAATTCCTTTGCTTTCTCTATGATCTCTATGATCCAACGAATGTTGTTATTAATTTCCTACTATTCCTCATTTATAAATTAAACTTAATCATTGATATGTACGTATAGGAAAAAACATACATAGAGTTCAGTATTATCCACAGTTTTAGGCACCTACAAGGGTCTTTGAACGTATTCCCTGCACATAAGCAGGGGAAACCACTTTTGCATTTTTAGATCTAGTTAGGAGTGTGTTCTGGAGAAGGCAATGGCAACCCACTCCAGTACTCTTGTCTGGGAAATCCCATGGAGGGAGGAGCCTGGTAGGCTGCAGTCAATGTGGTTGCTAAGGGTCGGACATGACTGAGCAACTTCACTTTCACTTTTCACTTTCATGCATTGGAGAAGGAAATGGCAACCCACTCCAGTGTTCTTGCCTGGAGAATCCCAGGGACGGCGGAGCCCGGTGGGCTGCCATCTATGGGGTTGCACAGAGTCAGACACGACTGAAGCGACTTAGCAGCAGCAGCAGCAGGAGTGTGTTCAGCTACAAGATGTTAATCGCTTGATTATGGAAGTCCAGACAAACGGGGACGTGTCCCTCTTTTGTAACAAGAACTCAGGAGGTAGGAGGTTGCTGGCCTTGGTTCAGTGCTCTGCAGTGTGGAAGCTGATATCTCTGCCACTCACTTTGCCCTTCCTTCAGAACCTCAGGTTTTCTACTACAGTTTCTGCTTTGAGTCCCTGTTGAAAGCAGGAAGAAGGGAGGATTTATTTATCTTCTTATTTGGCTTAATAAAGCATAAATAGACTTCAATTTATGCCTTATTGGCCAGAACTGTGTCATGTAATTATTCTATCTGGAAGTAAGATCATAAGGGAGATTGTTTAATTTTAGAGTTGCTAGAATGTACAGGCAAGAGAAGTATCTGCAATGGTTCCTGAACTTTTTAAAACTTATTTTATTATAGTTGATTTACAATGTTGAGTTAATTTCTTCCTTGCAGCAAAGTGATTAAAAGTTATGCATATAGATACATTCTTTTTCATATTCTTTTCCATGATGGTTTATCAAAGAGTATTGAATATAGTTTCCTGTACCATATAGTAGGACCTTGTTGTTTATCCATTCTATATATGAGTTTGCATCTTCTAATCCTAAACTCCCACATCCTTCCCCCACCCCACCCTTCCCTTTGGCAACCACAAGTCTGTTCTTTTTGTGAGTCTATTCAATAGATTACTGAGCTTTTTTTTTTTTTTAATGCAGTCTTGAGGGAACAGTGTTCCATAGATCATACTTTGAGAAAGTATAAATAATGAGGCACCAGTGGCAGTTTTAAATATGGATATTATTTGCTCAAGTAATAGCATGAAGACCACATGCAATTAGGAGATCAAAAGAAGAAAAGCTTTTAAAGAAGAGAAAAATGATTTTATAGACAAGTGGGAGGGGAGCTAAACAAGTATCATGTTACATAAATCTCAGTGTAATAATTTTTCAATGCAGAGGGAATGAAAAACAATTTTAATGCCATAAAAAGATGGAAGAGAAAGAGTTCTAATGAAAAACCTTTGGGTTTAGTGATAATGTTATTTAAACTTAAGTGTCCTTAAGCCCATTTCGATGGACTAGTCTGGGAGAATAGCCAGAGGGTGGAAATAAAAGCAGTTAGAAAAGATAGGTCATTTGAGTTTAGATGTGAGAGAGGGAAATTGGACTAGTTTACCTGAAGTCAGGCGGTAAAAGTGCCTCCCTACAGTGCGGGAGACCTGGGTTCGATCCCTGGGTTGGGAAGATCCCCTGGAGAAGGAAATGGCAACCCACTCCAGTATTCTTGCCTGGAAAATCCCATGAACAGAGGAGCCTGGTAGGCTATAGTCCATGGGGTCGCAAAGAGTTGGTCATGACTAAACAACTTCACTACTGCTATACTACCTGAAGTCAAAACCCAAGAAATACCCCAGTCTAAAACCAATTCCTCAAAAAATTTACCATTAGAGAGTTATTTGCTAGACTTTACCACTTTTTAAAAATTTTATTAATTTTTTTATTGAAGGATAATTGCTTTACAGAATTTTGTTGTTTTCTGTCAAACCTTAACATGAATCAGCCATAGGTATACATATATCCTCTCCCTTTTGAACCTCCCTCCTATCTCCCTCTCCATCCTAAACTTGAAAATATCTTTTAATTTACATCAAGTGATTGCATTATGGCCAAGAGTTGTTTTGTTTTGTTTTTTAAATAAAGCAAAGTATAAATAAAATGCAAGAATACTGAATACCTGACATCATTGTAGATGAGTTTTCCACCAGAAGACGAATGGTACTTTTAAGAAAAATGGTAGGGAGGTGTTCCTGAAAGTACCAACTTTACAAGTTTGCCCAAGATCTATAGTTTCAACAAGGATGTAAATCATAAAATTAAGATCCCTCCATACAGCCCATAATCTATGGTTCAGCCAGCATGAAATTAATCGGGAAGAAAGACAAGTCAACACACAGGCAGTTAGTCTACTCCAAGTGATAATCAAGATGGTTTTAATGTTAAGCTGTGTCCCAAAAGATTGCAATGTGACTGTCTGGAGTTTAAATTTTATCTTTGCTTTTTTTCTATGACAAATTACATCTCTGTGCTGAGTGTTCTCGTCTCAAGTATTAATAACAGTATAGCTACCCTATAGTAGTGTTGTGAGGATTAAATGATGTTAATCTATGCTGGGCACATACCAAGTGCTCCATAAATATTTACTATGGTAACAGTGGTGATGCTAGTGAAGAAGAGGAAGATAAAAAAGGAATGTGGAAATTTCCCTGGCTGTCTAGTGGTTAATACTCTGCACTCCCAATGCAGAGGACACAGACCTGATCCCTGATCAGGGAACTAAGATCCTGCATGCTCCACTGCATGGCCAAAAATAAAAAAATAGATAATATATTTTTTAAAAGATAATTGGCAAAACAATCAAAATTAAAATTAAAAAAAAAAAAAAGGAATGTGGTAATGGTGAACTAGAGTCTTGTGTGACCTTCACCTAGAGTTGAAGGTGTGAGTAGATAGAGGTTCTCCAGACAGGGTGTAGATAAAATGAGTTATGCCTCTGAGTAAGTTGTAGCTTCTTTAAAGGCTCCGCAGTCCAGGTTCTTAATATTAATAGAATTTAAAATACTAAAAAGTGAGAGAATGAAACCTGGTTTACAGATTATCTGATCCAGTGGTCTCTACAGAGGGCTGGGGTGGGGGAGGGTCTTTGATTTTGACAGTGTGCCTCGGGGTCACTTCAGGGGTCACTTCAGGGAACAGGAAGTTTTCGTCTTTCATTTTTCATTCAAGACAGCTGGGGGGGTTTTTTGTTTTTTTTTAATCTAGTCTCTGTATTTGGGTTCCACATAACACTTGGCTATATTTTATGTGGTTTTGTTTGTTTGGAAAAGAAAGAAAGCTTATCTTCTCTCAAACAAGGTTTAGATCTGTTCCTTTTTTCAGATTCAGATGAAGAAGTTTACTGCATTTTGCAGAAGACAGGTCTTTCTGGGGAAGGACTTTGTTACTCCCTGGATTCAGATGAATTAACAAGTATTGTAATCCCAAGACTGTACCTCGTGTTCTAATGAATATCAGCGCTTCCTTTAGAACACTGCTTTCTAAAGCCTGTGCACTCAGTAAAAACTACACTCTGTGGTGGGCAAGTTCATGACAAGCTGCCACCTTTTCAAGAGGATAAAAGAGCAAATTAGGCATTTGGTCATGCCAACTTGGTCTCAGGGAGAAAATGACACCGGGTATTGTCTTTTTAGCTTCCCTCCTTGGGTGCTGGCACCGTTTGCAGTTTCTAGGCCTTTCTAATTATAGATGTGCTTCATAACATTGTCCCCACCTGCACCTCTAACAACAATATTCAGCACTTTAACATTATCAAAGATCATTCCAGCTTGAACTAATTAATTCATATAATCCAACCATCTGGGACAGATAGTACTATTATCCAGGTTTTATAGACACAGAAAACTTCAAAAGAGGTTTCTGCAAGGTCATATAGTAACTGGAATGAGGCCAGGAATATATGTTAAAAGAACTAGTTTTCTAGTTCATTGGAAGACGACCTTACACAGTTTAGATTTAGGGGTAGTGTGATTTTTTTTTTTTTTCTCTTCAGGGTGCTGAACAGATACTCCTTTGTGGGATACTAGCGCACTCTCTGGTTTCTGCTGTGGCTTCTCTCCCAGAAGGAATGATTAAACCCTTAGGGATGATCATGTACGTCATGATTCTTTGGAATACCAGGTAGTTTGGGAGCTCTTAAAGGTGGCTAACACATGCCAGCCGTTTCATCTCTCTTGCTCTCCTCCTTTAATTACACCCACTCTGTCTCTTCAGCTGAGGGACACTGAAACTTGCAGCTCTTGCAGTGTAAAATGAAACTTCAGAAAAGTCAGCTAGTTACGAAGGCTTCTCTTTCCTTTTCTGGTGACCAGCTAACTAACTGAGATCCTTAGGAATCTCACACTCTTCAAAGAAGGCCCTCAAGAGATAATACCATCTTTTTAATCACGAGTTTTTATTTTTCTTTATTATTATTTTTTTTTAATCACGAGTTTTTTAAAAAAGATGAAAAATAACTTACATTTTCCTAGTTACAAGAAAGTTAACTCTGAAACAATACTAAGTAGCTCACTGGTGGAAAATGATCATTCTCTTGCAACTTTTATCTGATTCTAATAGCTGTGGTTTGAAAGAGTATTGTATCCTCATGTATTCACTCATGTTGAAGAGGCAGGAAATAATATACTTAAAAGAAAAAACAGAAGAAAGTCTATTAGCTTTTGGCTGAAAAGTCAAAAGCTGATAGACTTCTATCTAGGCAATGATTATGCAAAATAATGTCAAATTAAAAGAGAATCCTACATGGAGTCCCATGTTGCCTCAGAGACCTGTAGGACCAGAAAAAGAATTATTCCACAAACTTTCAGAATATGTAAGGAATTTGGTGAATATGATGAAGAGCTTTTTCTCAATAAGGATCTTTGAAAGGTGGGTTCAGAGAACATCTGCATACTGTTTGTATGTGAGTCACCAGGTAGCAGGATGCGTGACTCAGAGGAACTAGGAGTTTCGAAGGACCATGTGTCTTATTTTCAAGGCTGTTTTTAAATATCAAGCTGTCATCCAGGGCCACTTACTTTTGAACAAGTTGCTTAAACAAATCTGATTCACCCTTTAGGGTGAATTTAAAGATCCTTGGAGTGTCTCTACACTCTTCTCGTTCAGAGAAGTTGAACTGTCTGACATCTTAGTCTTAGTTCAAGGATAGTCTTCCAGGATGGACCTAAATGCGATAAACTTCGCCTGGAGAAAAGGAAAGTGATAACAGTTTATGTGAAAACCAGGTCTATCGTCTAGCACGGTTTTATGAACAGTGCAAGAAGGAAACCCCTCAATGATGGTTACAGCATGCTGATGGCTATCAGGTATGCTCTCCCAATTCTTCAGGGACCACTTAAGGATCAGATGCCCTAAAGGAGGATGCTTAGACAGCTGGAGAGCACTCCGCATTCATTGCTTCAGTCAATAAGCCGAGGCCGGCCAAGGGGGCATGAATGTCAGCTGTCTCTCGTCGTTTCATGATCTAATGAAAGACTGGTCCCCGAAGTCTGTTGGTCACTCTAGTTTTTGAATAAGAAAATATTCATCAAAGCCAAAGTTAGGGTGCCACAGTCTTCTCTTTATACCATCCTTCACCATCACCCACAACTTCCTGAAAGAGTCTATTCAGAGACGTTTTTAAAACTTTTCCACACTGGATGCAAGCCCAGAGCAATTTTTTTTCTTTTTTTTTTTTTGGTAAAATGTGGAGGCAGTCTATTTGACCAGTTTCAGTGACTCGTTTTTTCCTATGTCCATAAATAAAACCCGCCAAAACACAGCCTTCCATTCTAAGATGCAACAAGTCCTCAGGACAGAATACTTTCTGGGCCAGAGAGTGCTTTAAAATGTAAAAATTTAAATGTTTTATAATAAATACTTGTGTATGTTACCTGAAAAGTATTTTGTTCAAATTTCCCGAAGCAACAGAAAGAAAATGTAGGAGGGAATTTTGTGCAATAGTTTATCAAAAGATAAAAAAAGGTCCAGCAGTGGTGGGACATGAACACACTCTTGTTAGCTTTTTCTAGCTTTGCTGTTTATGAATTTGGCTGGAAAGGTGTGAAACAGACAGACCCGAGGCCCTTCATTGGGTGTGACCTGAGTTCTGTCCTTTGGTGAGACACCGTGGCCACTGTCTGAAGAACTGGCTGCAGTGTTGGCCAGGCCTCCCTGTCCACACCATGTGGGCTCTGACAGAGTGACTGCCTCAGTCTGATTGCTCACAGGCCGCTTTGTGGGTCTGCTCCTGCTACTTCCCAGGTGGAATTGTACTGTGGATTCAGAACATGGCTTGCTCACCCTGCAAAGTGATAGTGGCAAAGGATGCCACCCAGAGACAACTTTCTTTGCAGATCAAATCCTAGGTGAAGCCAGGCTTTCCCCTCTCCTGTCTTTAGGCTTCCCTCCCTAAGGAACTGGCCCAGTGGGCTCCCTAGACATCGGCCGAAGCCTTCACGCCTCACCACTGCTTGGCATTCTCTGCCTTGGGCTCCTCAGGGTCTTCAGAGAGGCTCTGTGCATGGGCCTGGGAACAAACAGTCACTGGGAATTGATTGTCCTTCGGGTGTGTTCTTGCTTGTATCTTCTCAGGTGTCGCTTCACCAATGCCTCCTAAGATGCTAATAAGGAAGGGCTAGAATATCTTCCCTTCTTCTCAAGTAATGGAAATACCTTCAGTCATCAAGCAACAGCTTTATTTATTTGGGTTGTAACTTTTCTGTTGGGAATTTCTAGACAGAAAGGAAAGGAAGAGTGACTGGATGCAGCCTGAGTCACATCAAAGACAGGGACATCCACTTTTTCAGTGCCCCACATTGCCCCAGTGCACACAGGACCTCACTGTCAGGAGAACTGACCTCATCATTTTCTACTAATTGTCACTTGGAAGCATTGCTATCAATGCTAATCGGGAAATTGTACATCAAGTTTGCAAAATCCAGTAGAATTTAAGATCTCGAGGTAGCTGTTCCTCTGTGTGTAGTACAGCAGCTGTTACCAAAGAAACTACATTAACCAAAGGGCAAATAAGAAAGGATATGAAGGACATATAAAAACCCAAACAGCAGAAATAGAACCATAGTCTTTCAGGCTCCCATGTTTAGTTTAAGATCAGTCATTGCAATCTCCTGAAAGGCATGCTGTTCTCTAAGTTTTCTTGGTCCAGATTGTGGGATGTCACGTAACTGCCGACACCACAGAATTCACTGGAAGTTTCCAGCATCAGGTTTCCTTGGAACAGGTTTGCTCATGGTGTTGGTTTTCTAAAACTGATAACTTTGCCATGGTGGGTGCTGACTCTGCATGGTAATCCATTCATATCTCACATGATGTTTCCAATGATTAGACAATTGGAGGCATGCAAAGGGCATACACTTGGCTAAGCTACCAGGTTTAATAATCTCTTATCTTGTATTCAGTAGATTCAGGTTATACAACTCTTTATCTAGATGTTTTGGAATGCAAGCTTCTAGAAAAGGAGATGGGTTTTTCCATCTCTGTGGCCCTCTTCTATCAACATTTTCATGTGACTTTATGGTACAATGATCTTTGTTAACTACAATGACCTTTAAAAAGCACTATAATGATTAATATAACATTTATTGAACAGACATGTTTGTGTAGTAGATAAGTTGTTAGTCACTACAGCAATGAAGAAAAATTCACCTAGGTAGAGTTCATAGTCAAATGCAAAAACACAATAAAATAATTAGAAATTAGAATCAAAACACAATAAAATAGTTAAAATACCTTTGCACTTTGATAATAGCAGTCTATATACAAAATGCCATGGAACCTCTAAAGAATGAGCTGCTAATTAGACCTGTGTGGGGACAGTCACTTGGACAGAATTAATACAATATTATTCACAAAGATGATGTAGCTATCCAAAATAAGTTAGTTTGATCTTGGGATCTATTAGTAGAAGTATAACATCTAGAATATAGAACAGTAAATATCAGTAGTAACTACTTTGGACTTTACCAGTTAGATATAGAATACGGGGTTCAATTTGGACCAAAATTAAAAGGATATTAAGAAACTGTAAGTTCACTGAGGAAAGACTGTCTACAATGGACAAAATTAGCAATACTTAGCTCAGCTGGTGTACCCAGAGAAACTCATGGAGAAATATGGACAGTCAGTGAATGTCTGAAGTGTTTTTGTGGAAAGATGTGTTATTTATTCCCCCCAAACTCAAGAGTAAAATAAGTAAATTAAATGCATGATGGATGTAAACTTCAAGTATGCTAATGTTGATTAAGTTAGGAGGAATCTCCTAAGAATCAAAGCTACCTAAAAGATAATATAAGCTACCTCTTGTGTTGATAAAATTATCATCACAGGATTTAACCAAAGCTGGAATTTTGGTAGAGAATATGGCTGTATATTGTCACCCTGCTTATTTAACTTATAACATCATGAGAAGCACTGGGCTAGATGAAGCACAATCTGGAATCAAGATTGCCAGGAGAAATATCAATAACCTCAGATATGCAGATGACACCACCCTTATGGCAGAAAGTGAAGAAGAACTAAAGAGCCTCTTGATAAAAGTGAAAGAGGAGAGTGAAAAAGTTGGTGTAAAGCTCAACATTCAGAAAACTAAGATCATGGCATCCAGTCCCATCACTTCATGGGAAATAGATGGGGAAACAGTGGAAACAGTGAAAGACTTTTTTGGGGGGTGACTTCAAAATCACTGCAGATGGTGACTGCAGCCTTGAAATTAAAATATGCTTACTCCTTGGAAGGAAAGTTATGACCAACCTAGGCAGCATATTAAAAAGCAGAGACATTACTTTGCCAACAAAGGTCCATCTAGTCAAGGCTATGGTTTTTCCAGTAGTCATTTATGGATGTGAGAGTTGGACTATAAAGAAAGCTGAGGGCTGAAGAATTGGTGCTTTTGAACTGTGGCGTTGGAGAAGACTCTTGAGGGTCCCTTGGACTGCAAGGAGATCCACCCTAGAGGAGATCAGTCCTGGGTGTTCATTGGAAGGACTGATGTTGAAGATGAAGCTCCAATATTTTGGCCACCTGATGCAAAGAACTGACTCCTTTGAAAAGACCCTGGTGCTGGGAAAGATTGAAGGCAGGAGGAGAAGAGGACGACAGAGGATGAGATGGTTGGATGTTATCACTGACTCAATGGATGTGAGTTTGGGTAAACTCTGGGAGTTGGTGATGGACAGGGAGGCCTGGCGTGCTGCGGTTCATGGGGTCGCAAAGAGTCAGACACCACTGAGTGACTGAACTGAACTGAGCTAAATTGTAAATACACACAAGCATCAGCTGAGTAGTAAGCGGAGTGATCTTTTTGGTTTTTCCCAAATCTTAGGTTTTATGATTTTGAGTTGTGGTTTTAATGTTACACATTATTTCCAAAAGATAACTTGATCCTCCTGACCTGGGGATCAAACCCTCAGCTCTTATGCCTCCTGCGTTGGCAGGCAGGTTCTTTATCACAGTGCCACCTGGGATGCCCATGCATGACCATAGTGGGTAATAAATGAATCACTTAGCAAGTGACAGTCTTTATATCAAAGTCTTGATGGTTAATAATAAAAGTCATTTTCTACCACCCGGGGAATCTTATGATTCAAAACCACTGGAAAAAATCTACACTAAGAAACAAACAAATGAAGTCAGCATGTTAATGTATTAATAGAGTGAAGGTTCGAGGCAAGACTAGGAGAGAAGCAACATCAAGAAGAGACAAATCATGTGCAAAAGGTACAGGAAAGCCTTTCAGCAAGAATAGGAATAAAGGTGACACTGTGGTGTTTAACCAAGTGCCAGACATTATTCTTGGTGCTTCATCTCTGCTTATCAATCCTCCCAACAAACCTATAAGCTGCTGCTGCTGCTGCTGAGTTGCTTCAGTCGTGTCCGACTCTGTGCGACCCCATAAAGGGCAGCTCACCAGGGTCCCCCGCCCCTGGGATTCTCCAGGCAAGAAACTGGAGTGGGTTGCCATTTCCTTCTCCAGTGCATGAAAGTGAAAAGTGAAAGTGAAGTCGCTCAGTCGTGTCCGACTCTTAGCGACCCCATGGACCGCAGCCTACCAGGCTCCTCCATCCATGGGATTTTCTAGGCAAGAGTACTGGAGTGGGATGCCATTGCCTTCTCCCACCCTATAAGCTAGATTTTACAAAAGGTATTTCCTTTTAATGAGTGAAGGAACATAGGCACAGAAATCACACAGCTAGTAGGTAGGGACTGGGATTCGAATGCAAGCATTGTGCTTCCCTGGTGGCTCAGTGGTAAATAATCCACCTGCCAATGCGGGAGACTTGCGTTCGATCCCTGGGTCAGGAAGATCCCCTGGAGAAGGAAATGGCAACCCACTCCAGTATTCTTGCCTGGAGAATCTCTGTGGACAGAGGAGCCTGGCGGACTACAGTCCATACAGTCACAAAGAGTAGGACACAACTTAATGACTAAACAACAACAACCCTGGCTCTAGAATTCACACTCTAAACACCTGTGTGAAACCTATGTCTCTAAGCTCAGAAGAAATGAGTTATAGAGGAGAGAAGTAAGGGTTTAAAGAAAACAGCTAAGGAAAAAGGAACTGGCAATTTCAATTCTACTTTTTAAAAACAGGGTAAGTAACCATTAGATGTGAATTTTAATTTAAAATCAGTAAAAATGGAAATATTTTCTTAATATAGTTCTAATTCTCCTTATTAGAAATCATTTTAACAAAGTGACTTCTGAATGTCTTTTAACTATGTGGCATTTGTGCCTCTGGATCTGACCTAACCCCCAATGATAAATGCCAGAAGGGATCATCTTTGCAGTCATCTACAGGGACAAAGGGAAGAAAGCATCTTTTTTTTAATCGTTATCTCTGTAACAAAGCCCAAACTCAGGCACGATGACTGAGGATTCAGGCATCCTCAGACTCGGTAATTAGAAAATACTATGTTTTTCATCAGTCTTCCCTGGTGGCTCAGACGGTAAAGAATCCGCCTACAATGCAGGAGACCCGGGTTCGATCTCTGGATTGGGAAGATCCCCTGATGGCAACCCACTCCAGTATTCTTGCCTGGAGAATCCCCATGAACAGAGCAGCCTGTTGCGGGGGTTGCGGGGGGGTGCTACAGTCCATGAGGTCACAAAGAGTCGGACACGACTGAGTGACTAAGCACACAGCACGCATGTTTTTCATCTGGTTGATGGAGGTAAGTAGTGGAAGAATATTTATACACAATCTCAAAATGATGTTCCACCACAGAAGCCTTCTTCTGCCCCTGATGCTAGAGGCCAAGATCATCTAATGTTCAGTCCTTTCTCTGGATCCTAGAAATTTCTCCCTAATTTGGTACAATCAGAGTTGAGTGGGGGAAGATCTTACTAATATTCATGTACATATATAATTTTATTTATTAAAATTTTTACTATGCTGTGTCTTCATTGCTGTGCTGGCTTTCTCTAGTCGTGGCGAGCGGGAGTTACTCCTGAGCCCCAGTGCGCAGACTTCTCATCGCGAAGGCTGCTCTTATTTCGGAGTACAGGCTCTAGGGAGCGCAGGCTGCAATAGTTGAAGTTCCTGGGTTCTAGAGCACAGGCTCAATAATTGTGGTGCACAGTCTTAGTTGCTACATGCATGTGGAATCTTCTCAGATCAGGGATTGAACCCGTGTCTCCAGTATTGACAGGTGGATTCTTTACCACTGAGCCACCAGGGAAATCCACTGATATTCTTTATTATGTTGTTGTTTTTCAGTCGCTAAGGCGTGTCTGACTCTTTGCGACCCCATGGACTGCAGCGTGCCAGGCTTCCCTGTCGTTCACCATCTCCCAGAGTTTGCTCAAACTCATGTCCATCGAGTTGTGATGCCATCCCACCATCTTGTCCTCTCTCGCCCCCTTCTCCTCCTGCCCTCAATCTTTTCCAGCATCAGGGTCTTTTCCAGTGAGTTGGCTATTAATACCTTATTCCCCGCTGCTCCATGGAAACTTCCGCTTCTCCTTTCTGCCTACTTGGTGGATGTATCCTTGAACCATAGGGTAGGAGCTGACTGAATGAACCCTACCTTTACCAGTTGCCTGTGATACACTGCAGGTTAGTTTTACAGAATGAAGCACATGATACACCAGCATATTGACAATATTCACAGAGACATCACAAAAATTTTCTCTTTGATAGATGGGAACTTTCCAAAAATTGTTAAAAGTGGGCTCATTAAAACCCTGTGTGCCCTAATCAAACCCCAGCCAGGGCCACTGCAGCAACAGGCAAGTGAAAGTCCAGGGCTGAAACCCAATTATTGCTGGCTAATTTCAGTCCAAACACCCAATCTGTGTTACATTATGAAGGAAGGTGGAGAACTAGCCCACAGGGAATCTCAAAAACATCTAAAGGCATCTGTGGGCCTGAAGCATGTGTCATTTATTTATACAACTTGTATTTTAGAATGTGGAAAACCATAAAATCTGACAGAAAACCCCTAATAAGAGTCAAAGCCAAGAATCTGTGGTCAGTAAGGGGCACCGTGTGGGAGAACATGGGTTGACGGGGTGGGAGGGGAAGGAGAAGGATTCCACTCCCTCCTCCTCCAGATTCTGACTCACAAATTCAAAACAATCAGAGGCAAACCTTACTCAACAAAAGGCATATTCATTGCATATTAGTTTTTTCATTATTCTCCCCCGAAATGTTCCACTGTTGCACTGCACACAATTCAGTGGGTAAAGTGTAATATTACCATGTCAATTCCATATTTAGCCAAGGTATTCTAATGGATGCTAAAGTTTGGGGGAAACATGCTTCAGAAGGGTTACTCTTATCTGTCTGACTATAGGATGTAAGCTGTTCCACTTATTAATTCACTGAACATCAAATCTCCAGAAACCATGTCAAAGATACCTGTCTTCTTTGCAGGCACTTGATTTGTCTGTTTGTTTATTGGACTACATAATGAACAGGAGTCAGATTTTAAAAATGTAAATGGGTACCACAGGAGTAGAGATGCAGATGTAGAGAATGGACTTGTGCACCCAGGGAGAGGGTGGGACAAACTGAGAAAGTAGCTTTGATATATATACCACCATGTGTGAAATAGATAGCTAGTGGGAAGCTGCTGTGTAGGGAGCCAAGCTCGGTGCTCTGTTAGGAACTAGACGGGTGGGGGTGGAGTTGGAGGGAGGCTCAGAGAGAGGAGATAGATGTATACTTAGAACTGATTCATCCTGTTGTACAGCATAAACTCACACCACATTGTAAAACAATTATACTCCAATTTAAAAAATAAAAAATACAAAAGGGCACACAAAGAAATTTCTCCCCTTTGTTCCTGTGTCCTGGAGGTGAAGCAAGATGAATAGCTTGTTTTGTATCCTTCCAGGCTTATTTTATGCATACACCAGCAAATAGGTGTATTCTTTTTTCTATACAAAATGTGGTACACCCTATTCACTGTTCAAATGTACTCAATATATGATGCCAACATTAAGTTCAATGGCGTTTTCTAATTTTGCAAAAGAAGCTGTGCTTTATAGAAACTACTTCAAATAGGGATTTGTTTTGCACTTACATGCTTCCATTAAACACAAATTCTATGCTGTGTTCTAGCAATGCCTTTTCTTTTTATTTGATTTTCAGATATCCCGTTTAAATGATCAGATAGAATTATCATCACCACCAGGTACCATTTCCCCCAAAAACTTTCATGCCCCCAAAGCTCAGCCTTTTACAGATGTCAAGGTTTCATCACATATAACTGATGGAGTTTTCAGATTAAGATTTGAACCATGTGTTAGTCATTCAATAGTGCTGAAATGTATTCCAAATTATTCTGGAGGCCATTTGCTTCTAGCCTCCCATCAAGAGTTATACTGAAACTCCTTTTTGAATTTACTTCTATTTTGTTCTCTCTCACTTGGCATAATGCCAACTCGCTTTTAGCTAGAAAACACAACCATATTCTCCTTCTTTATTCTTTTAGCCATATTGCAATCCTGACACTTGATCTCTGCAAACAATTATCTGGTTTCTTCAATTCTCCTTTTACTATTCTTTAAAGGAATTGAAACATTTTAAATAGTTCTTTGGTCTGTGTGAAAACATTCCCAGCTGTCTCAAAATATAGACCAAATTATTCCAAGGGGCTTATCTTTTCAAAATAAAGTTTACAGGAGTGATTCTAAACTCCCTAACTTAGAATTCACGGCCAGCAATATTCTGCTTTGTTCAGGCATATCTTCCTTAATTGAGCTTTCAGCTCAATAAAGATTATGTTATTTTTAGTTTCCGGTGCCTTTGTGATGCATTTCTCCTTCCATGTCCTCATGAAGACCATTACCCATGCTCGCCTTTCCACTTGTCTGCAACCCATACGTCAGGTTTCCCCCATGCTACAGAATCCCCTGATCTCTTAATGATGTTATTTTTTTACTTGTAAGTGGGCATATTTTACCTTCTCGAACTTTACAACCACTCTCTGAGATAAAAGGTGTGAGCATCATTATCCTGTGTTACAAATGAGGAAATGGTGGCTTAGAGGGCTTAATTCTTCTTCTGCACCGTTCTGTGCTAAGATTCTTTAGTCACTTGGCACTCAGTCTGCACTACCTTGTAATACTACCTTTTTTACATATTTATGACTTGTCTTTTTTTTTTTTTAATTTATTTTTTTATTAGTTGGAGGCTAATTACTTCACAACATCTCAGTGGGTTTTGTCATACATTGATATGAATCAGCCATAGATTTATGTGTATTCCCCATCCCGATCCCCCCTCCCACCTTCCTCTCCACCCGATTCCTCTGGGTCTTCCCAGTGCACCAGGCCCGAGCACTTGTCTCATGCATCCCACCTGGGCTGGTGATCTGTTTGTCATGACATCTCAACCTTCTTAAAAGCAGATGGTTTGTCTGTTTCTCGTATTCTCCCCCTGTGAGTTGAACAGGAAAGGAACTCGGTAAATATTAGTTGTTTGACTAGTTATAATTAAAGAATCGTAAAACTCTGAGCAAAAAGGGACCCTTATAGATCACTTAATGAGTACTTGTGTTTCTCACAAGTTTTGAGGTTTGTATAGCCTAGCTGGTAGTCATTCATTTTCATTAGAAGAATTGAGGTTAAAAATTAGTTTTAAATAAATGCTGATATATAGTGGTGTAAAATTTAAGCACATTTTAAAGTGAAACATGAAACAGGTTTTGAAGATGAAACACGAGGGACTTCCCTGGTAGTCTGATGGTTAAGACTCCACACTTCCAATGCAGGGGGCATGGGTTTGATCCCTGTTTAGGGAACAAAGATCCTATATGCCATGTGGCCAAAAGCAGCTGAAATTTGAAACTGTTACCAAACTAGGGTTCGCTTGCCTGTTGCACAGCAAAACCAATCTACGGACACCAGATCGAGGTAAAGGAAAGTACAGCACTTATCTGCAAGCCACCAAGCCTTTTTTTGGGGTAGGGGGGTGTAAGGGATGCACCACATGATGGGTGGAGCCCTAATTCCTGGACCAGAGCCCAAATCTGTGCCACCTGCAGCGGAAGTTCAGAGTCTCGATCGTTGGACAGCCGGGGAAGCCACTCAATGACTTTTAGGGAAGGGTCTTAAAAGGCAAATGTTTGGGGTGAGGGTTGCAACACACGGACTTTCTTCTGTTTGGTTGCTGGTGAGAGAAGGTGGGGTTTCAGGAACCTTCATCAACCTTTTGGTTCCAACCTGTCTGGGGTCTACATGCTTGTTGTCTGCGTGTAGTCATCATCCTCAACCTGGGCAGGGGTCTTAGTTTTTGCCAGATAACTCAAAGATATGTGTCAGATTGTTATGTATTATTTCTTGAGGAGGAACTATTAATAGAACTCTGTTTTAGCTGCTGACTGTTGTTTAAGCTATCATTACTTTTCTTGCTTAACTTCTTTTCCTCTATTTCTGCATCCACTCACTTTCCTAATTAGTAACTGTTGAGTCTATTCTTTGGACTCAACTAAGGCCTATTTCTACAACAAGAAATGGGGACATGGAAGGGTTTTTGTACTTGGGAGGGCCCCTCAGGGTCCTGCTTGATTTCAAAACTTGAAAGAAACTCCAGAGAAATATCAGAACTGTAATGGGATGCTTCAGGCAACCCTAGACTTCTAGGGATAATTTTTTTTTCTCTTCTGCAGCTGGTCTGTCTACTGAAAATTTGAGAAACATGAAGTTGCAATACTAGTTAAGGCCTGGAGAGGCTAAGCAAATTGCCTCAAATCACACATTAATTCAACCAATATTGATTCAGCATCTGCTACTAATTGTGCAAACACTAGAGCTAAAACAATGAGCAAAACACACAAGGCCACTGACCTTATAAAGTTTATATGCAAGTAGGGGTGAGAGGTGGGGAGTCGTTAAGTTAATATTCAGTATGTGTAACCCATATAAACCAGCCACCCTCTTGGTTAGTCCAGCAGAACATACTAAATAAAAGCAACTTGAATCTTTATTGCAGGCTCTGCGGAAAATACCCGAGGGTGAGTCCATTCTTATTGCACAATAAAATATCTTTTATTTCCTTTATCTTAAATTCTCAATATGGCACCCAGCCAGTAGTAAGCTGATTAAACTGATTTTCCCAAAGTTCTTCCTGACTCTCAGCCTGAAGAACTCCTACCTCTTTGACCTCCCACCCTCTCTCTTTTTTCATCTAGTCTAGCCTCAATACAAATGAAGTTAGCTTCTGGCAAGAAATTTCCATGCTAATGGTAGAAAAAAAAATGGAGAATCTTATTAATAGGTTTTTGTACCTGTTTTTTTTTTTCCCACAGTGTGGGAAATGTAAAAGTGCAGAGTACTTGATCTAGGCTGGGGATTAAGGAAGATTTCTCTGAGAAAGGGAACTATTAAGCTGAGATCCAACTGCTAAATTAAGTGTTAACCAAGAAAAGAAGGTCTGACTGAAAAAAAAGCACAACCTAAAAGTTCAGAATTATATTTTTATTCAAATGTCAAAGACATTGCTGAGGACTGTAGCCTGGGAAGGCAGCCTCTCATACAGATCTGAGGGTCTAATCAAAGGAATAAGGGAAGAGCTAGGGTATGTGGGAGCTTTCACTTAAAGAAAAAAAAACCAACAACAGAGAACAAACAAACAAAAAAACCCCAAACTCCACAGCACATGTAACTGAATATCAGAAGATTACTTCTAATCACAAAAACCCAGACATCTCAAGTTAATGATTTTAGTACTTCTCTATGTATAGGAAGAGTCGAGGCTTGTTGAAATTATTTCTTTAATATGTGTCTTAACTATCTAGGACCAATAATCTGTTTTTCTTCACCCTGGATTCCCCTCAGGGCATACTGTGCAAAGATTTGGTTTTTGGTTTTCTAGTGCATAGAAAAGTTATACTTACACTAAAGCTCAGCTGGTAAAGAATCTGCCTGCAATGCAAGAGACTCCAGCTCAAGTCCAGTTTTCATGGACTTCCCTGGTAGCTCAGTCGGTAAGGAAACTGCCTGCAATGCAGGAGACCTGGGTTTGATCCTTGGGTTGGGGAGATACCCTGGAGAAGAAAATGGCAACCCACTCCAGGATTCTTGCCTGGAGAATCCCATGGACAGAGGAGCCTGGCAGTCTGTAGTCCATGGGGGTCACAAAGAGTCAGACAAGACTGAGTGACTAACACACACACACATAGATCTGAGAGATTTGGAGAGAACTTCTTAGTAGATGTCTATTGACCTGAGATTGGGTCAGAGGAGACAGAGAGAAGAGTGAAAATTCAGAAGCTATTTGGTAAGAAATGGTCAGAACTTAGTGCTTTCTTGGATGTGGGTGCTGAAGGAAAGTGAGGTCAAGGATAAGGCCCAAGTTTCTGGCTTAAGCAACTGAGTGGATGAGAATGATAGACTTTGAGACAGGAAATAAAAGAAGAACACCAGATTTTGTGGAGGAATTTTGAAGGTTAAAATGGCTTAAAAATGAGACTGGGGGGGGGGGGGGTTGGCGGGGAAGAATAGTGATTTTGGCCCATTTATTAGTGAGCATCGGGGTTATTTTCAGTTTTTGATGCCTGTGAATGTTCTCGTTCATGCATTTTGGTGGATGTATGTTTTCTTTCCTCTTTGGTAAATGTTCATGAGTAAAATTTCTGAGTCATAAGGTAGATGTATGTTTCTAAGGAATTGCAAAATAAATATGGTTGGGTGCTGTTGTTGTTGCGTCGCTAAGTTGTGTCTAATTCTTTGCGACCCCATGAACTGCAGCACGCGAGGCTTCCCTGTCCTTCACCATCTCCCGGAGCTTGCTCAAACTCATGTGCCTTAAGTCAGTGATGCCATCCTACCATTTCATCCTCTGTTGTCACCTTCTCTTGCCCTCAATCTCTCCCAGCATCAGGGTCTTTTCCAATGAGTCTGCTTTTCAGATTAGGTGGCCAAAGCATTGGAGTTTCTTCAGCTTCAGTATCAGTCCTTCTAATGAATATTCAGGGTTGATGTCCTTTTGGATTGGATTAACTGGTTTGATCTCCTTACTGTCCAAGGGACTCTCAAGAGGGCATGTGGTTGTACTATTTTGCATCTCATCAGTAATGTGTGGGAGTTTCACTTCTTCCACCTCTTGGCCTATATTTGGTATTTTTAGTGTATTTAATTTTAGCCATTCTAGTTGAGGTGAGTATGGAGTAATATCTCATCATGTTTGTATATTTTTTGCTTGTTTGTTTTTTAGCCCTACCTTGTGAGATATTAGTTCCCTGACCAGGGGTCAAACCTGAGCCCACAGCAGTGAAAATTCTGAGTCCTGAGTCCTAACCACTGGCCTGAAGGGAATTCTCCCAGTGTAGTTTTAATTTGTGTTTCCCTGATTATTAACAATACTGAGTTCTTTATTGTGTACTTATTAGATGTTCATAAAGCTGCTGTTGCCATGTGTCTCAAAGCTTTTTTTTAATTCTCCTTTTCTTTTGGGATTGGGCTCTTTTATTATTGAGATACAGCAGTTATTTTTCTATTCTGGACACAAGTCCATCTTCCAGTCTGTGGCTTCCTATTCACTCTCTTAAATGACTTTTAAAAAGGAGATTTTTTAATTTTGAGAAAGTTTAATTTGTTAATTTTTTTCTTCTATGATTGACTTTTCCTAGGTTGTGCCAATATACTGATGTTTTTCCTTTAAACTCTCTATAGCTGTATCCTTTACATTTAGGTCTATGATTTATCTTGAATTAAAGAGGTAGAGGTCATAGTTCTTTTGTTTCCATGTGAATATCCAGTTTTCCAGCATAATTTATTAAAGACTTTCTTTCCTCATTGAGTTGCTTTGGTACCTTTGTTACCTTTTTTTGAAATCTGAAACTGAGATAACTCCAGCTTTGTTGTTTTATCTTAGGATTGCTTTTATTTTTCCAGGTCTTTTCTGGTCCCACAGAAATTTTAAGATTGTTTCTTCTGTTGCTCTGAGTCGGCATCTACCAACTACCCAAAATGAAATATACATATAGGTGCTGGCCTATTTCTGCTCTTCATTCTGTTCCGCTGATCTATGTGTCTCTTCTTTTGCCAATATTACACATCTTGATTACTATAACTTTATATTTTAGGTCAGGAACGACATTTTATACTTTTTTTTATACTCTATACAGTGGATCTTTTAGAGCAGCTGCACATGGTAATACATATAGATAACATAGCATCCATTTAGTAAATATCTTTGGATTAGCTATAATAAACAGCAAGTGACACACCTTGAACTTGTACAGTGTTTTATATCAAGTATATCTCAATAAAGCTGGGGAAGAAAAAAAATGACTATTAATACATACATCCATGTATTTTTTTTCCATTATAACTGACCTCTCAAATATTTACCACAGAAAATATGGAATAACATAAAATAAAACTATTTTATTTAAATCCACTTTGTTGAAGATAACACATCATACACTCAAACCAAAGAGGGGTCTCATGAGAACCTGGATAAATATGTGATAAGTGTCTTATAAAAAAAGCACTGATGCTTCATGAAAGGATTCTATAAATCACAAGCTAAAGTTTAAGCCAGTTGTAAGTAAGCCTTGATAAAGGGCCTTCTTAGTTAAATAAAACTATTGAGTTCTTCCCCATAGAAGTAAGAAATACACCTGAAGCCCGTAACTTCAGCCTTCCTAAAGGCTCTTTTCTTCACTGTACAACTTCCTTTGAAAACAGTTGAAATCATGTCTGGAAGCATGCAAAGTGACCCCATTTCCTCTAATACTCTCGTAAGCAGATAGAGTTCATCTACAGTTCAGTACCATTTAAGGTCTTCACTGATAATGAGAGTACAGACGAGATGGGAAAAATAAAGATCTAAGTTCTAAGATTCCATTTTTGAAGTAAGACGAAAGAAATATATTTGCCAATCATGGAGTAAACCTAAATATATTTCAAAACTATTGAATCTACTGAAATCGCTTCCTAAAGACAACCCAGGCAGGAATCAATATAAAGCAGTAAAGTGACTGCTTTGTCTGCCTTCCAAAAAGCATGGCAGAAAATGAATATTTAATGATAGACAAGCCAATATGCTGAATGGAAGGAATAATGGCTTGGACAGAAGGATATTGTTACACTGGAGGATCAAGTGAATTACAGTTAGTCTAATGATGAAATTTTTAAGTCTTTGCTTTATGGCTTTTGTCTTCAAATACCAGTCATAGGTCTGTTTTAAATGCTACTTTCATGGGCCACAGAGTTTTACCACATGCATGCAGATAATTCGTCCTTATAATTACCCACAAAGGGTCCTTGAAACTAAAATTGAATTTACCTACTTCTTTTCCTTGACTTAGCATTTCTACCTGGGGTACAAAACAGAAGACATATCAACAGTCTACAGTGTTTTTTAAAAATCTTTTCAAAGATCTCCCAGTTTCCAGTTCACCTTGGTCTCTGAAATATAAAGAATAATTCCATCAAGCAGTGACAAAGAAGTTTAACAGGTCAGGCTTACCTGGGAAGAGTCAACCTACAAGAAAGTTTGAAATGAAACTCAATGGGATGATTTCCTCCTTTGAAAGTGATGAATTTGCCGTGGTTATTGACTTATATAGTCATTTATTTCCTCATATATTTTGGGGAGAAATCTATAATCAGATTATTGAATTTTATATTTTGTTGCATGAAAATTAAAAGTTTTAAAAGCATATTCAATTACTCTATTTTATTCCTGATAACAACCTTCATTTCTCCGGAGATTAGAAGAACATGTTCTCTCCACATCTGGGATAAATAAGCTATTCTTCAGTTTTTAAAAAATTCTTTTACTTTTTAATACAGCTGGAATTTATTGTAGTGTTTGGTTCTCCTGTGTTTATCTAAGTTGATTCTTTCCAAGTCATTAACTAAGTATTTGGAAGACAATGAATTAAGTGGTTACCCCTTGCCCTATATTTGTTTTGTCTCTATTATAGGTCAGGCTCATATTTCAAACTCCAATAACTCAATACCATGTGATTTTGATCATTGTCACAGTGAGTTTAGTTTTCTAAATCTGCTAGGCTGAATCTACCCTTACTGCCTATGTAAATGTTTTGATCTTGTTGTTCATTTATTTTTCACCACTAGTTCTTGCAGGAATTTTACTTGTACTGCAATAAATCTATATATTAAAATTTAAAAATATTGATGTCTTTAGCTTCTCTGAAAAAACATGCCCAATTCTTTAGTTATGTTATTTTCCCCCCTTAGGATTTAATCATAAAAAGCATGTTTTAATTAAATTTACTTCCAGATACTCAATGCATTTGTTGATTTGAGGAATTCTGCTTTCTAGTTGTCTATAACAACTAATTCTTATTTGACTCCATTGAAATTTTCAGCATGCAACCAGGTAATATGCAAATATAAATTTGTTTACACTCTCTATATTTAGTGATGTGGTAACAAAATTACCTCATTATGTTTCTGTAAGTAAACTGACTACTGTGTGATCTGAATCTAGTGTTTCTCACTAAGAGGTCCTTAACAACAGATTATACACTTGTTCCTGATTCTTTTCATTTAAAACTTACCTTCAGTTTTAATGCAATGTATTATTTTTGAGCTATACATCTGGTGTTGGAACATAGCAGTAAATCTAATGAAGAATTATGAAGAGTTTGGTGCTTGGAGGTCAGACTGACCTGGGTTTCCATCCTATGTCCTGTTAATTATTAGCTGTGTGACACTGGGCAGTATTTCTAGCCAGACTGGGTTTCAATTTTTAATTTATAAAATGGATAAAATAATACCTACTTAATAGGGTTGTTATGAGTAATTAAACATATAAAATATAAAATATAAACATATAAAATATAAAATGCTTATACTAGTGCTTGGCACACATCAAGGTTTGATATTATTATTTTTATAATCATAATTAATTTTAATGACAGAATTTTAACCAAAAAACTCTTTAATCTATGCTCCCTATCAAGCTGCGTGCTGCTATTTAACTTTTCAAGGGTGTGTTTCTGTATTTTCTTTTTACATTTTTTTATTGAAGTGTAGTTGATTTACAGTGTTGTGCCAATGTTTCTGTATTTTCTGAATTGCCTGCTTTGATAGGAGGATCTATGTTATTAAATCCACTTCTTTTACATCTTAGAAAGATATTTTCCTATGCTTTTTAAGTTTAGCTATGTCATCTTTTGCGTTTAAAAGATTTTCATAACCTTACTTTAAGATTCCAACCAAGTTTGACTAAAACAAAAGGACCTCACAAGGTTCTGTAATGCTGAGGCAGCTATCTGTACTCTGTCTCATTTTAATCAATTTATATTCCTTCAGAGAGATTAAATTTCTCATAATTACAAGTGAAGTGAACATAGGGCTTATGCAGACCAGGGTTTAAATTCTATTTCAGAAAATTGTGGTGATGATTAGATTAATGCAAATGGAAATAACAGATATGGAAACTCCTAGCAAAATATTGAGCACATAGTCGATTTGAAGTAAAAGTTGAAGTTGCCTTCTGCTGTGTTCTTTTTTTTTTTCTCTATGGATCTCTTTAGGCATCCACAAGAGGCTTCTATCAACCTGTGTGAACATTTCATTCTGTGTGCTGTCAAGAAGTGCCCACCAAATAGGTTTTGTGGTGACCAAAATTTTCCATCTGATAGTCACTGTGTCTGGAAGATGGAGGATCACCAATGTCTCCATAAAAGCAGAGAATCACTGCACTGTATTACACACATCATGAAAGGATTGTCACAATAAGTTAGTGAACATCTCACATAAATACAAAAGAAAAAAAAATATTTCTCCTTGAAATGAGAACTCAGGATTTACCTTTCATATATAACATGTAGCAGTGTTAATTATATTTATCATGTTGGCCGCCCTTGTTGTTATTCAGTAGCTAAATCGTGTCTGATTCTGTGCGACTCCATGGACTGCAGCACACCAAGCTTCCCTGTCCCTCATTATGTCCCGGAGTTTGTACTTTTGATCATCTTCATCCAGTTCCTACTCCCCCTCTACTTCTTAAGTGAAGCAGTGGCTTTAAAGGATGTTTATTTTATAAAATTTATTAGGTTATGAATTTGTTTCATGAAGTTTTGTGTCTGTTATGTTTTAAAATTAGACTGTGGTGTAACAAAAAATGTATTAGGTCTTTGCCCCAGTAAAAGGCACAAAGATCCTAAAACCCTTGGAATTTCTCCAATGATAGGTATATCTTTCCTCACTGGTGGCTTCCCTGGTGGCTCAGACGGTAAAGCGTCTGTCTGCAATGCAGGAGACCTGGGTTTGATCCCTGGGTCGGGAAGATCCCCTGGAGAAGGAAATGGCCACGCACTCCAGCACTCTTGCCTGGAAAATCCCATGGATTGGTAGGCTACCTGGTAGGCTACTGGTAGGCTACCGTCCAAGGGGTCACAAAGAGGTGGACATGACTGAGCGATTTCACTTCACTTTACTTCCTCATTCATAAGAAGCTGCTTTTGAGCACACTTGAGTTTATGCTTCCCTGAGTTGGGGCTTCTCTGGTGGCTCAGATGATAAAGAATCTGCCAACAATGCAGGAGACCTGGGTTTGATCCCTGGGTTGGGAAGATCCCCTGGAAAAGGGAATGGCAACCCTCTCCAGTATTCTTGCCTGGGGAATTCCATGGACAGAGGCGCCTGGTGGGCAGTCCATGGGGTCACAAAGAGTTGGACAGGACTGAGCAACTAACACGTCACTTGACTTAGGGTGGGATTCCTACATAGCCTCAGGATGGGGTTGGTCATCAGAAAGACCTGGTGTTTAGAGGGTTGGAACTTTCAGCCCCGCCCACTGACGTCTGGAAGGGAAAAGGGGTGGTACAAGGGTGCTTCAGATTGAGTTCTATAAAAATTCTTGAATGAGCTTTGATGAGCTTTGAGGTGGGTGAATGCATCCAGGCACTGGAAAGGCAGGGCACCCACTTCCATGGGGGCAGAAGCTCAGGTGCTCTGGGCCCTTCTACATCTCACTCCTTATACCTCTTCATCTATCTGTCCTTTTAATAATGTCCTTTGTAATAAACTGATAAATATGAATAAATGTTTTTCTGAATTCTGTGAACCTCTCTAGCAAATTAATCGGACCCAAGAAGAGAGTCACGGGAACCTCCAATTTATAGCCAGTTGGGCAGAAACATGGCTTCCCAAGTGGTACGTTGGTAAAGAATCCACCTGCCAGTGTAGGAGATGCAGGAGACCTGGTTTGATCCCTGGGTCTGGAAGGGAGGAGGAAATGGCAACCCACTCCAGTATTCTTGTCTGGGAAATTCCATGGACAGAGGAGCCTGGTGGGCTACAGTCCATAGCGTAGCAAAGAGTGGGACACGACTGAACATGAACACACATACACACACACAGGGTCAGAAGCTCAGGTAACAACCTGGACTTGGGTGTGTCATCTGAAGTGGAGAGGTCTTGTGAGACTGAGTCCTTATCCTGTGGGATCTGATGCTATCAAAGAAGTGAGTTAAATTTGTAAGGCAACCTGTTGTGTTCTCTGAGAATTTGTGTGTGTTGGAAAAAAACACATTGGAGAAGTTTAAAAAATTCACCCATATCTTTCTGGATAGAAGATAATTAAATTTATAGATATAAGTTAAATTAACATTTAAAGGGTTGCATCCAGGTACATTCATTTAATGGAAACCTGTTGGAGTTTACCTAGAATGCCGAACTGTTAAAAGAGGCGACTTTGGGTATATACACTAAAAGTGGCACTTACTTTTGCCTTTTAACTTGTCACCAGTGGAAAAGTCTTCTACATTAAAGACTGCTTAGGGAATTCCCTGGCAGTCAAGTGATTAGGACTCTGGGGTTTCAGTGCTGAGGGCCTGAGTTCAATCCCTGGTTGGGGAACTCAGATCCCACAAGCTGTGCAGCATGATGGAAAAAATTTTAATAAATAAATAAAGGCTCTTAAGAGGAATGAAACTGTTTCTTGTCACCAGAGGGTATATGGTGGGGTGTGGGAAGAGAATATGAGAACTTTATTCTAGTTATCTATTTTTAAATCTGATCCATTTCTATTTTTGTGTGTAGTTTATTGTGTACATATCGGCATTCTGATGCTATATACAATGTATAAATAAACAAATGTTGGCATGCACACTTAAATTTTTTTTTATAGATGGGGTGTATGGGGGAATGGTTTGGAGATCCCTGGTCTGCTCACTTGAACAGTTCAGGTGTGAAATGAAAGGCGAAGTGAGGAGGAGGAATATGGCAGGCCGACTCGGTAGACTGAAGGGGACGGGGTTGGGGAAGGTAAGCCTTTCCTTAGCTCAAGTTCACAGACCAGTGGGAAGGGGAATGAGTGATATCAGTAATTCCAAACATACTTTGCCCTCACAAAACCCCCATGAGATCTGAAGAAGTAATTTTATAGAAGAGACCCTAAGATCTAAACCGGTCAAATCAGTTAAAACATATCTATTAATAGGTATCAAAACTAAGTCTTGTTTGTGTCCTTGATTTTGGAGTGATAATGTTTTATGGGATTTTTTTTGGTCTTGTGTTCTTAGTTTGGTCGAACTGCACAGCCTGTGGGATCTTAGTTCCCTAACCACAGATTGAACCCACGTCCCCTGCAGTGAAAGCAGAGCCTGAACCACTGGACCACCAGGGAAGTCCCAATCGTATCTTTTTGCTGGTTGTAGTGGATTTATTCTCCTATTTAAAATTTGCAGACAATAAAATTTTTTTCCTGGATTAGATAACAAATATATATATATATATATATGTACATATACACATGTATGTAGGTATATGGTAATTGTGTTGTAAATTATGAAAAACTAACCATAATTTTGTAGATACTCAAAAAGAGATCAAAAGTAGCCTTATCCAAAGCAGATAAACCTTTGGTAGTGTTAAATTGCTATCCTGGATTATCATTCTGACTTAATGTTCTAGAAACCCAGAGTTAAGATCTCCCTGCTTTCTGGTAACTAACCAGGCACGCTGACTTGCTAGCATTGTCACAGAGCAGTGTGCAATTTAGGCCCTTAGTGCGGGTCCCATTCACTGTATGAAGAGAATAATGAGGTAGCATTTCCAGTGGCTCTTTCCTGAATTGCCAGTCTATGTTTAGAAGAGCGGTTCTATTTTAAGGAAGGCTTATGAAACAGCATGAGAACTAATTGCTGTTGTTGATTTAGTCTAGGGCTCTTCCTACATCATTATTATTTTGAAACATTTGTTAGAACTTAGAACACTAGGCCTGCTAGACTGCATATCCTATGCAAGGCCAGAGGATCTCCAGGTCAAGTATGGATCAGGAACTCCGATCCCAAACCAAAAGCTGTAAAAGTTCAGTTCAGTTCAGTTGCTCAGTTGTGTTTGGCTCTTTGCAACCCCATGGACTGCAGCACGTCAGGCTTCCCTGTCCATCACCATCTTCCGGACCCTACTCAAACTCATGTCCATCATGTCGGTGATACCATCCAACATCTCATCCTCTGTCATCCCCTTCTTCTCCCACCTTCAATCTTTCCCAGCATTAGGATCTTTTCCAATGAGTTGGTTCTTCGCATCAGGTGGCCAAAGTATTGAACCAAAAATCAATCAGTAGGTGAGGCCTGGACACAGGGTATGGGTCACCATGCAGCAACACTGAACCCATTGAACTCCATGGTTTCACTCTTTTTTAGGAGATCACTGATCAATTATCAAGGCCTGAGGGAAATGGAGGCTAGTTGGAAGGCATCCCCCAGCCCTTTCAGGGCTTGCATTTGGCCAGGAGCATAAGGCCAGAGGCATAAATTAAAAGCATATTCAAAAAGTCTAAGTGGAGACTATGATAGTCTCAAAGATATGGGATTTCAGAGTCACAAACTTGTTATTATATTTTTCAGGAAGCAATGACTAGTTTGCAATTGAAAAGACATCCACTTTTTAAGGAAAGACTGTCAGATCAGAGCAAAGGCTAACCAAGTGTGACACAGTTATGATTCACTGTCAAGAGTGGATTACACACAACAGTAGTTTCTTTAGTCATGACATTTAAAAGAGTCCAAGTAAACATTTTCAAAGTGATTTCATAACAAAGTGGTGGTGCTATATATTTTTTAATTTTTTCCTAATATGAAGTGGTCAAAAGCACAATTACAGAACAACTTGTTTGTGCATGAGCTAAAATAATTTTGGCATCATGCTATAAGAATGATTCCTTCTACCGAGTCTATAAATGGCATAAAAGGACTGTTGAAGATGCCTTCCATTTTATGAGAGGATGGAGAAGTTTCTTAGATGTTCTCAAGTCATTTTGGTAAGAGAAAGCTATATTTCCTTATAACTTCTACGGCTCTGAACTCACAAGAAACTCTTCTTTCTTGAGATACTTTACTTATTAATCTGCAGACTTCTACCCTAGAACATCCCTAATTTGATCTCACCCTTCTGGAACACAGAGAGGGGAGTCCACTTGAGTCTCCAAGCCCACTGAGAACAAGAATGGATAATTAGGAACCTAAGAATTATTTGTAAATAAATCAAGACCATTCACTGCTGTGATGATGTTTTCTTTCTCTGCAGTCTTGCTACAGTTGGTCAGTGTGCACATTTGACTTTGCATGTCTCATGATCTTGGGATACAAGTAACAAAAGTCATATGGCAATTTGTAATGTACATCTTTCTATTAACAAAAATAGGGAAAAAGTCATTTACAGCATTACAAAATTCCAGCATTCTGGGTCTCTGTCACATCTAGGGGCTTCCCAGGTGGAGCTAGTGGTAAAGAATCCACCTGCAACGTGGGAGACTCAAGAGATGAAGTTTCAATCCTTGGGTCAGGAAGATCCCCTGGAGAAGGAAATGGCAATCTACTCCAGTATTCTTGCCTGGAGAATTCCATGGACAGAGGAACCTGGCAGGCTACAGTCCATAGCGTCAGACATGACTAAAGCAACTGAGTATCACTTCTAATAATTATCAGATGACTGGCCGACTAGAAAATTTCTGGAATGTTGTATAAAGAAACATCTATCTCTAAGGTGAAGGATGTGTGGAGACATTAAAAATCTGACTGTATGTTTGATTTTCTGAAGAATATAGTTCTAAGGAACTGCAGTCCAGTCACATCTGTTTCCAGTCAATCCTTGTTCACACTAGGTTTGATTGACACTGACCTGGTACCCGATTGGGTGAATACCTTTCTTGAGTTTTCTTATAATACTTTGGGTTATATTTAAAGTGACTACAAAAACAACTACATAAAAGGTTCTTACAGTATAATCAACAATGTATTATTATTTTCCATTCAGTAGTCTTGACTGGAAATGTGAGTGAAAAAATCTTTTTCTTTGAATTCAGTGCTAGGAAACTCAGTGCTTCCACTGAGGAACTATCAACCCCTTTTGAAAAATGGCTGTTATGTAACTGGTTGGGACACTTGGCTACCAAGAAGCACACTGGTTTAATTTATTACTCAGGGATATGTTTACTCTTAGCTGTTTGCTTTTCCTTGGATCCTATTTTATATTTGTAAATATTTATTTTAAAATTTTACTGTGCCTGCCTTTGTGAGTTGTTCGGCTCCCTTGTTCAATGAAGTGATGGTATGGTGTGTGTATTAGTTGCTCAGTCATATCCGACTCTTTGCGACCCCATGGACTGTAGCCCACCAGGCTTCTTTGTCCATGGAATTCTCCAGGCAAGATACACTGGGATGGGTTGCATTTCCTCCTCCAAAGTGATGGTATACTTTGTCACTAGTCGTGTCTGACTGTTTGCAACCCTATGGACTGTATAGCACACTAGGCTCCTCTGTCCTCCACTATCTTCTGGAGTTTGCTCAAATTCATGTCCACTGAATCAATAATGCTATCTAACCATCTCTTCCTCTGCCACCACCTTCTCCTTTCAGTCTTTCCTAGCATCAGGATCTTTTCCAAATTAAAAAAAAAAAAAAAGATATCAAACTTGAGAGTAAAATAAATGACTCCATGGAATTCCCACAGAATTACTTCCTCTGCACTCAAATCAATGGTACTAGAGTATCCCTCTTGGGAACTAGCCTGAACTCCTTCTTTCATTTCTGATTGAATGTGACTTTGGGAAAATTAGCTGGAAGCTCTGCCCCAGGGAGATGTCACTGTTAATAAAATTCTGAGGAATTTGCTAGCTCATCATCTTCACCATAATCACAGCATGTTAGAATTTTATGTACTAAAGCCTTCCTCTTTAGATAAACTAGAGAACAAATAATTTGAAAGCATCTATTGAGAATTTTGCTGTTGCCCCATTAATGCATGAGAAATTTGATCATTTATTTTATCTGTAAGTTAAATTAGTAAGGAGGGAATCTGAGCCATTCCTGATGGCAAAACTTCAAGTGGTGAAAAATTTTAAGTTTTGGAATGGGTACTATTATTTACATCATTCAAAATTCAAAAAGTACAAAATTATATCTAGTGCAGTTTATCTTCTTCAAATTTTCTTCAAATCCTGCCCTCCAGCCACCCAGCTACTCTTCCCAAAAAGCAACCAATTTTACCAGTTTCTGGTATATCTTTTCAGAGACATATTATGCTTCTAAAAACAAACAACTGTATACAATTTCCCCTTTTTTAATAGAAAATACACTATTACATAATTGTTTTGAATTTTAAAATTTGTGCACATAATGAATTTTGGGGATCAATTCATAGAAGTTTAAAGAGCTCTCTTATTCTTTTTTTTTTTAAGCTTTCATAGTGTGTTAGCCACTCAGTTGTGTCTGACTCTTTGCTATCCCATGGACTGTAGACCACCAAGCTCCTCTGTCCCTGAAATTCTCCAGGCAAGAATACTGGAGTGGGTTGCCATTTCTTTCTCCAGGGGATCTTCCCGACCCAGGGGTCAAACTTGGGTCTCTTGCATTGCAGGCAGATTCTTTTTACCATGTGAACCACCAGGGAAGCCCCCAGATGTCATTTTATGGCTGTATCAGTAATTTACCAGCCTTATTAATGAATGTACTTTAAAAATCTTTTGTTAGAAAAAAATGCTGAAATGAACAAGCTTATATACACCTGCCATTTCTCACATGTGTTGTAAGAAGAATTCTTATAAGTAGACTTACATGCTCAAAGGTTATGTGCCTTTATAATTTTGTTAGGTATTGTGAGTGGCCCTTGATGGAGATCATTCTAATTTACATTGATAATCTGCACTGTGACTGTTTCTCCACACTTCTGCCAACACACAGAGGTTATCAAACTTTCCAATCTTTGTCAGCGTCAATCTGATAAGTGAAAAGTGATTTCTCAGTGTAGTTTTAATTTGCACATTTCTAATGGAGAAAAAAATGCTAATCTTTTTGAGGACAAAGGACTACAAAGTCATGTGGTATTATTATTACCCTTTGTATTGTTCCTGGAGTCTACAGCAGGTTAACATTAGAGTTCAGAGATCAAGACCATGGCACCATGCCCAGAACCAAGAAGGAAAGAAAAGGCAGCAGGCCCCATTTCAAGCATGTTTGCCTTGACAGAGTCCCAGATGATGTCCCTAGAAGGTAACTTCTGTTTTTATGTGAATGCAATTAGAAGCTAAGTTTCAGATTCCCCAATGGCCATAAAAGCTGCTTCTAAATACTTAGGAGGTTTAGTTTTGTTTTTTCCCTTCAATCCATACCATGGAAAAATGAAGTAAAACAGGTTCTATATTTATAGATATAACTAAGCCACACAATAGAACTGTAGGAGGTTGGACCAAGTCATCTGGGTCACATGAGGGTTATAAAGATTAAATAATATGTTTAACACTAGGAGTAGTCTGCTTAGGCAGGAGGCATGTTGCTAATTAGCATATTTGCCTCATGACCTGCAGAAACAATGTTAGTGCTTTGTTTTAATTTGTGTTGTTTTTTTGGTGCTTTTGCATAAGGAAGAACTATTCAATGGTGTTTAGTGCTGTATCTCTTTAAAAATAATCTCAAAGAACTGTCCTCCAGGTAATGGAATAAAAAGATTAGGAGTTAGGTCAGCTTAGTTTGTGCTAGCTGTGTGACCTTGAGCAAGTCGCTTGACTTTTCTGAGCTTCCATTTCCTCACTTGAAAAATGGAGGTAATAATCTGACCTATTTATCACTGGATCTTGTTGAAGAACTAATGGAATACTGTACAATGAAAAGGCTTTACAATAGTAAATGGCAATATATCTATTAGTTGATCTGATATTGACAGTATAGAAAATTTTGTCACTTACAGTATCATTAGCTTAATTTTCAAGAAAAAAACCAAACCCAAACAAAAAACTCACTTCTCTTGAAAAGCTTTTGGGAAATCCAAACCAGGTAATTTTAACATTTCAAAGAAATTTGGAGTCAAGTTGTCTGACATTTAATAATAACGTTATTAATACATCTCTCATAGGTGGACTGGCCTCTTTGGAAAAGCTTTGTATTTAAAATATGCCGATAAGGAAAATATTCTACGGGTCTAATAGCTATGGATGACATTTGTTTAGTTTAGTAAAAGGGACTTAATTTGTGTTTTGAGAAAAGTGGGTTGGGCCTCATCTCCGCCCCCACCCGCGGGTCTTCAGGAACTCTTTTGGGTTTAACCTGTACTAGGTGTTCGCTAGTTAACCGCTTAGAAGCACAAAGATAATACCTATCTGGAGTCGGGACACTCTGAAGACAAAATCACTGCTGGTTGCTCGCACACCTCCGCTCAGACAATTCTGTCCCCTTGCCTCTCCCGCCCGCAGCCCGTCCCGCCCCCGCGGCCCTGCCCCAGGGCCGAGCTCGCACGGAAAACTCAGGTGACAGGAGGGGAGTAGGAGGTAAGATCCGCTCGACAGCCGGCCAGGTTTGGGGGCGCGGCCGAGCTCGGGCCGCCCGCCGCTGACCGCTGTGGTCCCGGACCCGCGGTTCCGCCAGGTGCGCGGGCAGCAGCCGCGGGGCCCGCGTCGCACGTGGCAACAGGTGCATCTCGGCCGGAGCGGGCGCCGCGGGCGCGGGGTGGATGGGTACTCAGCCCGGGAGCGAGAGCCGGAAGCCAGCCCGTCCGCAGAGCCGAGCGCCCGGAGCTTGCGGGGCCGGCGTCTTGAGGTTCGGCCTCGCGCGTCTTTCAGGTTTCTTAGGGAGGTGGGGGGCGCAGCCCCCTCGGCGGCCGCCCTGCCTTTGTGTCCTTCAGGGAGGCGCAGGCTGGGGCCGCCGAGAGGGGCAGCGGGCGGGCGAGGGGGGCGCAGGCGGCCGCGCTCGCCTATTTACAAGTTTCCCCAACTCCCCGCCCTGGCTCCACCCCCGGCGGCCCGGGAGGAGGCGGGGAAGCTGGGGGCGCCCCGGACTCGGGGTTCCCGCCTGGCAGCTGCAGCGGCGGCCGGCGTGCGGCCGGGGGCAGGGGTGGGGGACGAGCCCCGGGGTGCCCAGGTGCACGCCCGGCCCTGAGTGCACGCGGGCCTCGAGGGTGGGCCTGGCGCGCCTCCGCCGGGGGTCCGAGGGGCGCCTGGACTCGGTGTCTGGGTTGCCCAGCTCGGGGTCGGCTCGGCTGCGCTGTGGGTGAGTACGGGGTTGGTGCCGGTGCGCGGGGGCGCGGAGGGGATCTGGGCCGGGCGGTGGGGGGCGTCCTGGGACCTCGGGTGCAGGAGTTGGGGGAGAGCTGCGGAGGCTGCGGACGGCTGGTCTCACGTGGGGGCAGCGCGGCACCGAGGGAGGGACGGATGCGGATCTCCTAGCTGTCACCTTGAAAGTGACCGAAGGAGCTCCCAGAGGAGTCAGTTTTGCAGACTGACAAGTCCTTCGCCGGAAGCCGCCCACCGGACACTTGACCCTACTGGGCCGCCGGTCTCAGCCGTCCCGCTCGGCGGTTCGCTGGGGCCCATTCTCAGCTCGGTCGATCCGGGCTGGAAATAGGGCATTCTTGGGCTTGCGGCAGTTCTCAAGGCCCTTCGCCTGGGTCTGATTACTTCCTGAGGTTCGCATGTGCTTTCCTAGCTATTTAGAAAAATCCAACTCTCAACTAAGGTCACCTGATTAACTCGAGTTACTGGTGGACTTAGGTGTTTACCTACCTTAAAGACACCTTTCCCCTCTTCTTTTTCAGACTTGCTCTTTTATACTAAGTTATTTATTGATTTTTGGCTTGGACTCATTTATTTTGGAGTAGGAATGAAGAGATTAATTCTTCACTTAGCCTGCATAAAGTTTCACACATTCTATTAACTATTTGTTTTAAGGACTCGGTGTACTAGGAAATCTGGTGTTTTTGTTGTTTTTTTTCCCTTTGTTTGAATCAAGTCTTAGGCAAAACGGGAGATGAAAGCATTTGTGTTTGGCTAGGTGATAGGAATTCAATCATTGTCACGTTAAACCTTGGGCCCTTGGGCTGAAGGGTGAGCGTGGCCGTGTTAGGCGTGGAGGGAAGATGGGAGGGGAAGCTAAGAGGCAGGAGAATTTTAAAAAATGAGGCTCTCCTTCCTGGGAACCTTTGACCTTCTTAAGGAGTGTAGATACTCTCAGATAAGAGTGTGTGGTTAACCCTGAAAGGAATTACATAGCTCAAATTGCTATTCTGTAGACAAACTTCTTCAGGGATAATTAGGGCAGGAAATGATAGGCAATTTAAATTGAAACAATGATGCCCTGTTTGTACAGTGCTTTACAATGTATAAAATGTTTTATTTTTCCCCCTCAAGTACAGTATTCCATAAGTTATGCAAAGAAATGATTAGATAGATGTACTTTTAAAAAATACTTGGGAATGAAATTTTGTTTATATAATATTTAACATGCATCAACTTTTCTACCTATTTTTAGCATTATATATATGGACAAATAATGCTGTAGAAGAGCTGCATCTTTTAATTATGTATCAATAATTCAGTGGATTATACAGTGCTGGAGTTCTTTCAGTATTTCTTGGAAGTGAAGCTGCAGTTATTAGCCTTGAACATTTAAAAAGTATGTCACTTAATAGCCCTGTTCTGTTGGCCTGGTTTGCTATGATTTCCAAGTAATGCATGCTTGCAGTATAAAAATGGTAGATTCAGAAAAAGGGTAAGGATTAAATAATTCCAGCATCCAAAGATAATTACAGTATTTTCTTTATACTTGTTAACGTGTAACAGATTGATTTATTACATTTTTATAGTTTATACAAAACTGTGTAACTGTAGTTAATAACTGTTGCATGATTTTTTCTCTGCTTAACATGTGACAAGATTTCCATGTCAAACTGAAACTCCAGTACTTTGGCCACCTCATGTGAAGAGTTGACTCATTGGAAAAGACCCTGACGCTGGGAGGGATTGGGGGCAGGAGGAGAAGGGGACGATGGAAGATGAGATGGCTGGATGGCATCACTGACTTGATGGGCATGAGTTTGAGTGAACTCTGAGAGTTGGTGATGGACAGGGAGGCCTGGCGTGCTGCGATTCATGGGGTCGCAAAGAGTCGGACAAGACTGAGAGACTGAACTGAACAGTTCTATATATTATTACTGGCTACATAATGTTACATTGTATAGATATAACAATTTATGTAACCATTTCCTTATAGTTGAACTTTTCATTTATTTCATTCCTATGATTAAATATATACTGATGCAACAAATCATGTGTACTCAGTCACGTCAGACTCTTTGCCACCCCGTGGACTATAGCCAGTCAGTCTCCTCTGTCCATGGAATTTTCCAGGCAAGAATACTGAAGTGGGTTGCCGTTTCCTCCTCCAGGGGATCTTTCTGACCCAGGGATGGATCTCCTGCACTGGCAGGCAGATTCTTTACCACTGTGCCACCTGGGAAGCTTAGTGCAACAAATAACTTTTGTAAAACTTTGTATGTATCTCCTGTGTTTCCTTAGAATAGAGTCATCTGGAAGATAGTAGATGGCCCAAAGATCTATCAATACAGAGTGACCATTACTTTCCAAAAAAAAGTTTTACCAAAGTTTGTTCCCACCAGTTCCCACTCTGTGAGAGTACCTGTGTTACTGTATTTTTGTTCATGTGGAAACTTATCCTGCAAAGGAAAAATAATTCTTGCTAGTCTTATAGGTAAACAGTGCTATCTCAGTATTTAAATTTCATTTTTTTGTTTCCAAATGATGTTGAATATAAAAAAAAATCTAATTGTTTTCCTTTTTTATTCCCTTTAAATTGAATGTAGTGCCAAATTTTTCTCCTGGAGATATTAGTATTCTATGAATTCATAAGAGCCTTTTATAGATTGATAGTAAACTTTTGCCTTTCTTAGTGCAAATATCTCTCCCCCCGTTTTGTCTTTGTCTTATAAAGACAAACAGCACATGTGTGTAGAGGTTCTGACATAGTTCTTTCTGTACTTTATTATAGGCAAGCCAATTGACTTACTCAAAAACAAAAAACGTTTAACATTTCTGAATCATAGGCTAAGCATTATGTATGACACTGGCACAAGACGACCCTTAAGAGAATTATCCAGAATTTTCAAATGTATTAGAATCTCCACGTCTTGGAATAGAGACTGTTGCAGAACCGAGTGGGCTGTTGATGAGGGAGAGTTGTGCATGGTATGTAACATTCAGAACAGCATCCTTTGACATCAGAAAGTTTTAAATTGCAGGGGATGAACCTTTCAGATCTGTTCTATGATTATGTAAACTAGGCTCACAACCATTTATCTTCAGTAATCCATTGATCAGTTCAGGTCAGTCACTCAGTCGTTTCCGACTCTTTGCGACCCCATGAATTGCAGCACGCGGTAGTATTATTTTGCCAGAATTCTTCTTTTCATATCCATTTTGTTTTTGCATACCGAGTTATTGATTTGTGTCATTTCTTGATGTCTGATAAGATGTATATGTAATTTGAAAAATTTTCCAAGTTAATTTTTTTTTCCAAGTTAATTTTTAACACCACTTACAGATTAAACTATTTATTCGAAGTTGGGGGGGGGACCCTTCTGATTTCCAAAACTTGAGTTACCTTTCTCTATTATAGAAGCTTTAATATGCCCTGAGGGTGTTAAAAGGCCTCATTCAGACTGCTGTCCCTAAAAGCCTGAGTTTCTGCCTTTCACTTCCCATCTTTTCCAGCCTAATGATAAGCCATAGGGCCATATATGAGTATGAGGGTGAGATTGGTATACCGTGTGTGTGATTGGAGACACTTGGAAATGGGCCTGGACCTGGAGGTACGTGAGTCAAGAAGGAAGTGACCACTGCCCCTTAGCTGGCAGGTACTTGGGCAGCAGTGGCTTGTGGACTCCACAGGAGATAAAGAGGGACCAAGGATGAGTGATCTTGCCTTGAAGGAAGAGAAGGATTGAATGGTTTGGTGTGACATTAGCCAACCTGAAATGTGGTTCAGAAAAGCCTGCTTTGATTGGGCTTCTCCAGAGTTGGCTTAGGATATCCAGTATAACCAGGAACTCAGTTTGACTGGAAACCTCTAAAAATTTACTTCTAAGCAAGTTTTATGAAAGATTGCCCTCATGGTAGTTTCCTTTTTAAAATGACTTCAATATTCTTTGAAATCAGCAGGTATTCCTCTTTTATGTGGGTAGTTATAAGATGAAAAAGACTTTTCCATTTTGGAGATGACAGATTTGGGGGCTACTCTTGACTATGTACAAAGAAGCTTCATTTTCATATACCATAAGTAATTTTGCAACTTGTGACTGCCCTGATGTCTAACTTTTATACAATCAAGGGGGAAAAAAGGGTTTGCTCCCCAACCTTACAGTGTAAACAAGGTTGAAACTAGTGGTATTTTGCTTAAGTAAATAGCATTCAAGCGTTGTAGAAGTACATATTTGCATATAAATCTTTGATTCCAAAGTAACTTTGTTCATTAAAACTAGTAGGTTTTCCTTAGCCTTCAGTTTAAGCCCCACATCGAAGAGAAGTAAAAGTGTATTTACTTAAAGATAAACTGCATTTAGGCCTTGCCAGTAGGCCCAGATCTAAATTAATAAATGTTCTTGTATACACATGACTTACATGAGTAAAAGCAAAATCATACATCCTACCTTTAGTCTAACCTAAAAAAGTTTATTTCACTTTGAAGTTATTAAACTATGTACAGGTAGTTTTAAAGGCAGTTAAAATTTCTTTTTAGGAGACGTTGACGTCTTCAGGATTGATTCGATTCTTTGTGAGCAGTGAAGGAAGATGGAGAGTGAGTCCTGAGTTTCTCAAGCGGGAAAGGGTAGACGGTCGTGAAAAATTTTGGGGTTGGCCAAAATGTTCGCTTGGCTTTTTCCATACTACCTTACAGAAAAACCTGAGTGAACTTTTCAGCTGACCCAATGCTTCCAGATGGTGTCATTTTGTCTGAAACTGTACGGGTTTTGTGTTTCAGTAAGAACTGCTGAGCGGAAGGTCAGGCCTGGCCAGCTCCGCCACTTTGTACACACAGCGCAAGGGAGAGCCAGGACTGGGAACAAAACAGCGGGGAACGGGTCAGCCCTCGATTTAAGGAGTCCCGTTTTTTTGTTTTTAACTATTGCTTATTTTTGACAGCATGGGTCTTTGTTGCGCTGAGCAGGGGCTTTCTCTGGTTGCAGAGTACAGGCGCTAGGAATACAGGCTTTAGTAGTTGTGGCACATGGGCTCAGTTGCTCTGAGGCATGGGGAATCTTCCCGGACCAGGGATCGAACCCGTGTCCCCTGCATTGGCAAGCGGACTCCTAACCACTGGAGTACCAGGCAAAGTCCCCGGGAGAGGATTTTTAAAGCCATTAAATTAACTTATAATTCTTTTAAATTGTGCCTTGTCAATTTATATTTAAATTAAATGCCAAGAAAACATGAGTGTTGAGTTTGAGGGTCAATCATTCATAATTACCCGAATCTTCTGCAAGGAACCAAAATATTTTAGGGCATTTTGTGTCCTCATTTGGCGTTGAGAAAGGAACCCCTCTAGGAGAGAGTCATTTATCAAAAGAGGAAGGAGGAGAGGTGAAAAAATATATGTTCTTGTGTAAATTAACCTATAGCTTAACTAATGTTTATGGCAATGTTCATGGTTGGCTGTTGGTTGTTAGCTTGTCTTCCATGCTTTTTCTGCACTGCCAACTTTGCTAATATTTAACTCAGACATTATTTACATACATCACAATTCTGAAGGAAAAACCAATATTTCTTCATCTTATTTCTGATAAGCACGTCATACGATGTGTTTCTCATTGTTCAGTGACAAATGAGAAATTCTCTTTTATGTTTGTCTCATAGATTTTCTTGATAGTTGGCAACAATTGATGATATCAAGTTGAAACTACATCTTTTAAAAACATAGTTCTCTCGGCTAACTTCATGGAACAAAAATAGAAGCCGATACAGATACAAGCAGTCTAAGAGGCAATGTTCACACGTGGACTCACCCTCCCTTTCCCAACCTGTCAAGTTGATTGAGTTATTTACCAGAATAACTACCAGTTAAACCTCCTTGTCCTATGAAAGTTCTGTTTTTTCTTGTACAGTAAACTGCTACACTGTAGTCATTTCATCCCTAGGTAGACTACTGATTTGAACCATATTTGTACATTTCTCCTAACCTAACTAAATTGTCCATAATTCAGATGAGAACTTCAGACATCTTCCTTGGTGGTAAGAAATCAAGAAAAGATGGGAGAGGGACTTCTCTGGCAGTTTAGGACTCAGAACTCTGGCAGTTTAGGACTCAGAGCTCCCAACGCAGGGCTTGAGAGTTTGATCCCTAGTCAGAGAACTGAGATCCCACATGGGGCTAGGCATGGTTAAAATTAAAAAAAAAAAAAAGAGGGACTTCCCTGGTGGTATAGTGGGTGGGAGTCCACCTGCCAGGGCAGGAGATGTAGGTTCGATTCCTGGTCCAGGAGGATTCCACGTGCCAAGCAACTAAGCCCCTATGCCACAACTACTGAGCCTGGGCTCTAGAGACTGCTCCGCAACAAGAGAAGTCACCGCAATCAGAAGCCCCCACACCACAACAGAGACCCAGCGCAACCCCAAATAAACAATAAGCTTCAAAAAATGGGAGAAATGGGTTACAAAGGGTAAATTTTTCTGTTTACCAAGAAAAAAGCACCTGTTTTATTGGCTTCTCTGGTTAGACCCTATATAGAATCAGGCCATCTATATATAGTGTATCATTAGGATTATATTTCAATTTGTTAAGTGGTGGAAAAAGACATGAGTAACAATCCTTCCTGTTGGAATCTTACGTTTGATTTTCTTCTGCCTTAAACCATGTATTGAGAACTTTCTATGGGCCAAACACTGTACAGGGTAGATATGGAAAAAAACAAAACTGGCCACAGTTCTCATAGGAGTCAGTTCAAGAAAGCTTCCACCATTGTAAAAAGGGCTGTTTTGGAAATGTTAGTAAGTGTTCAGGTTCCCAGACGTGTTCTCTCGGGTCATTACCATTGTGCCGTATATGGGAAATTCTGCTTACTACCTTGACCAAATTTTGGTGCACATAAAGCTTCTTTGACATTTTTAGTTATCTAACGACTCCTGATCCTTACTCACTCTTATTCTTTTCCTTCTGACCAAAAGATGCTTAGCACTACAGTCTGTGGTTTCACTCACTTCCTCTGGATAATCTTTTTAGTGACCTTTTCCTGTATCTTTTTATTACATCTTGTGAGCTTCTTGAGGATAGGGGCTAAAACCTTATGATGCTGGGTAGAATTGTATTTTTAATAATTATCTGTATCAGATGTAGCCTGGAATAAATCATCCAGAGCTCTGAACTCTGATGGCATGGGAGTTTGAAATTCTTTCTTCAGTTAGTCATAGCTCCTAGAGGATCTTTTAAGCCCAAGACATTAACGTTCTCACCGCTTTTCTTGACTTTCCTCCTTGTCTTCTCCTGGTGCTCCATCCCCTCAATTCACTGTGATACACTCAGCCCAGCTCAACCTGTGGCTTCGTGTCCGTCTGGAAGACTGTACCGTTAGATTGTTGTCATTCAGTCACTGTGTCTGTGACTCTGCAACCCCATAGACTGCAGCACGCCAGGTCCCCTGTCCTTCACTATCCTGTATCCCCTGTCTTCCACTGTCTCCTGGAGTTTGCTCAGATTCATAGCCATTGAGTCAATGATGTGATCTGACCATCTCATCTGCTGCTGCCTCTGCCTCCTCTCGCCCTCAGTCTTTCCCGGCATTAGGGTCTTTTCGAATGAGTCAGCTCTTCGCATCAGGTTGCCGAAGTATTAGAGCTTCAGCATCAGTCCTTCCAATGAATATTCAGGGTTGATGGGTAAAATAGAGCAGAAGGTGTGTGGCTTCTGTTCCTTCAGAGTTATAATTCTGTCTTATTATGAGGTGCTGTTCTCAGAACATCTGGCATACCCACGTGCAAATACTTGCGCAGAGTTAATGCCTCCTGTGATCCTTTTTATTCCATTCTCCATTTGGGCAGACAGCCTCAAGTTGACAGTTTCTCATGAATAGAGACTTGGACTGTTTCTTGTCTGGGGAAATACGTATTTACATTATGAAGAGGGATTTAGATGAATTTTCAGTCTGGGATTGTTTCTCTTACTACATTTAATAAGATTTGTTGCAGAGTAGTTTTGCATTTCTGTGGAACTTTTTGATCATTCACTAGAATTGCTGCTTATTGAATTTAATACTCTCAACTATTTAATTTTTTAATGCTTACTGTCTGATGTTACTTTATGGAGATACTAAATATGACAACTATGCAGAAGGATTCACTAATTCGTTTCGATTACAGTATGAGAAGAGTGGGTCTAGTCAATGAAAAGGGAATGGAGATAGGAAAAATCCTGCGTTTCTCTTTTTATGAAACACTTTAAGTGATTTTATATTGAAGATGTGACTACTATGTTAGAAAATGTTGGTTATATCTTGTTACACTGACTATTTAAAGTTTGTAACTTTATAGGTATATAATCAGGTGAAAATTATTTTCTACTTGTAGAAGCCTCCAGGCCAGAGTACTGCTTTTCTCTGCTTCCTCATGTTTTTTATTAAAATTGGGAAAATAAAACAAATAGAGGCATTTCAACCTTGAGCTACATTTTGTTCACCCTGATGTCTTTTATGAAACCTTGGGGGCATACTTTGTTATAGAACTGGAAAAAAATGTTACTGATACCCAGAACATTTGGCACAGGGATGTAATAGAGAGGGTGCAGACTTGACCAAGTAGGGTTTGTGCCTGAGCTGCGAGGCTCTGGGTAAGTTATTCAATCACCTTTTCACCCCGGCTACCTCCTCAGGATGGTGGGGATAATACTCACCACAGGGCCTGATACATGGAAGGTATAAAGAAATGCTAACAATCTTCCTTTGCTTCTTATTTTAAACCTCTTCTAATTCATGACTAGGAAGTTTCATTCATTTTTTCCACTCAGCTTTGGGGGTGTTGCTTGCATCCTCTGGGGCTCTCTGTAGAGAATTAAATTCCAGGAACAGGAGTCTGAGATGACTTTCCCTCTTCCTTGAAACAAATCGGTTTGTACCAATACCAGCTGAGACAACTTTTCCTTCAACTCCACCTTTGTCACCTCTTGGTTTTCTTGGAAGTTTGCATTGAGTCGAGTTGCTAATTTTTTTTTTATTATTATTTGAGATGCATTTTTAAAAATTACATACTTTGATCTTTGCAAAATCTGTTCATAATGTTGCCAGTTTGTTGTCAGCACATCTAAAAGCACTCAGAATTGAGTCATCACTTTGAACCAGAAAAAAATGCTCGTGGATTTTAAAGTACTGCCACCCTCTGATCTAATTTTTAACCTGTTACTTAGTCCAACAACAGTCATGTTTAAGGGTTTTGGTTTTAAAATGTTAGCAATCATATATAATTACTGAGGCAATGCTCAATTTTCATCTTTCAGAAAAGTGAAATAAAACACCGTATGTTTTTGGAAAGTAACTTGTAGGCATGATATTAAAGACGTTTTCATTCAGTTATCACAGCCACCCTGTGAGGTGGACAAGGCATGTGATGGGAGCTCTGTTTTATACCTGAGGAAATCAAGAAGCGGAACTCTTCGCATAAATGTTTTGTGTTATGATGAGTAAGCTATGGAACCAGGACTGGGAACTGGTCTTCCCTCCTGGCGCATTTCCCGCTCCACGTATGATACTGCTACTTGACTCCTGCTAATACTGTAAGGAGTAACACATTCCTGTTGCTAGCATTTTCTTCACACTGCTGCTGAAATGGGATCAAAGGCACATGGTAGTTTGCATATGTAAAATTTTAGATGACATAGCTTAGAATTACGATTTGTTCTTCCATTTTCTAGCCACAGAACATAAAACAGAATGTTAAGTCTTGTAAGCCATTCTGATTAGTAGCACAAATGGAAAATTTACAGTGGCAGATTATTACCACAATAGATCACATTTCTATAAGAATTTATAGTTTTCAGGCTGCTTTTTTTTTTTTTTTTTAATTTTTTTTATTAGTTGGAGGCTAATTACTTCACAACATTTCAGTGGGTTTTGTCATACATTGATATGAATCAGCCATGGATTTACACGTCTTCCCCATCCCAATCCCCGCTCCCACCTCCCTCTCCACCCGATTCCTCTCGAAACATCCCACCCTCGCCTTCTCCCACAGAGTTCAAAAGTCTGTTCTGTATTTCTGTGTCTCTTTTTCTGTTTTGCATATAGGGTTATTGTTACCATCTTTCTAAATTCCATATATATGTGTTAGTATGCTGTAATGTTCTTTATCTTTCTGGCTTACTTCACTCTGTATAAGGGGCTCCAGCTTCATTCAGGCTGCTTTTTTAAAAAAGAACCTAATTAGATTCCTTTGAACGATCATCTGAATCATTTGACTGTACAACAATACATTGTAAAGTATACCCATTTTATAGATGGTAATGCAAGTTCATGCATGTTGAATAGGGACTAATTTTTTAAGTCATTATTGAATTTGTTACAGTATTTCTTCTGTTTTTATTTTATTTTTTGGTCTCAAGGCATGAGGGATCTTAGCTCCCCAGCCAGGAACCTGCAACCCCTGCATTGAAAGGCAAAGTCTTAATCACTGGACCACCAGGAATGTCCAATATTTGTTTTTCTGAAACGTTTTTTTTCCCCCATGGAAAGTTTGAATCTTATTTCCTTATTTTAAGCTATTTGGAAGCAAGTAATTCTTGGGCAGATGGAATTAATCCCAGATAGAAATTTAACTAGGAGGTAAGGCCTGTTGTCATTCAGAACCGGGAAGAGAATGTCCCATAAAACCACAGTTTCATCCTGGGTATCAGCCAGGGTTTCTAGCCCTAAAGGTCAACAGTTCTTATTACCAAAGTGACTTCTAAAGAATGCCTGGTGTTAGGACTTGGAGAGTAGGCTCCTTCAGGGAGGTTGGCTCATCCCGGGCCGCCCCTGTGAGTTAGCAGTGTACATACAGGACGTTCTGTTTAAAGACTCTTATTTGCTAGTGGAAAGCTCACCACACATTATCATTCTCCAGTAAAGGCTACAGGAAGCTGATATTTAATGTAGGTTGGAAGATACCAACTTGTAAGGTACCGACTTGCGTAACTGTGTGCACATAATGACATTTTTCAATTGGTCTTGGCATGATTCAGATGGAAAATTATTTCCTTTTTGCCAAGTGAACTTTGTAGAGATATGGCAAGTGTCTGAAAAATTCTAAACAAGTCCCTCTTCATGGTCATTTGCTACTTAGTTTTTATTTTTTTGCCTCCTTGGCATGTGGGATCTTAGTTCCCTGACCAGGGATTGAACCTGTGCCCACTGCAGTGGGAGCCTGGCTTCCTAGCCACTGGACTGCCAGGGAAGTATCATTTTTTTTTTTTTTTGGGGGGGAAGTATCATTTTTAAAATTAGTTAATTTTTTTGCTGCACTGCATTGTACATGGGATCTTAGGTCCCTGACTAGGAATTGAACCTGCGTCCCTTGCATTGAAAGTGTGGAGTCTTAACCACTGGACCATCAGGAAAGTCCCTCATCTAACACTTTCAGGAAAAGATAATTATTTTAGTTTTGAACTTTGCCCTGTGCACCTGGTCTATCCTTATTTTCCTGAAACAACCTGTGCTATTTTCTGGTGGTAATTTCTTTTAAGTAGCTACACATAATTTAAAAACAGAATGCAAAGTTTTTACATCAAATTATTTCTCTAGCCCAATTATACAAACCTTGCCAGTGGCCCTCGGTAGGCACTGTGGGTGAGTGGTGGTTTGGTTTTAGTTACTTGAGTAGAAACAGGCCTTTGTGTGCTGGCTCATTGCTCCTGTGAAACTGACTTATTGCTCTGACTTGTTTTACTGATTTTGATGAAAAGGCTCACTTTTTGACGGGATTCTGAAAGTTATCTCCACTATGATGAGATAGCCACAAACCAAGAATTTAATTTCATTTCCTTCCCTTATCAGGAATACTTAGAAGAGTGCCTTATGTTTAGTTGACCCCCCCAGAATGTTGAAGAAATGCTGACTTAGACTGAGAGTTGATATTTTAGATTCTTGGGGACCTGTTTATTTGGGTTGTAGGCACCTAGTACCTGGGCCTGACTTGCATTTTTAAGGTGACTGTTGAGGTCTAGACCTGTAAGGCCCTGTAGGGTCATTGCTAGAGACTTCTCCTCTAGGAAGTCTATGTAGTGGTGGGAAGTTAACAGTAAAATGTAAATATCTGAATAAGTATAGAGCAGATTTGATGTCCATGAAATCAGACCAAAAGGGTAGGGGGTTTTGTCAGCATTCATTTTTTCCCCTCTTTTTAATTTTTTAAATTATGAAAGTATGTTAACATATTTATAGGAGACTTGGAAAATGCCAAACAAAGCCACATATAGTTCCACTGTATATTATAATTATTTTGTAAAGTAAATAAATTAAGATATTTAGTGGAGCTTCAATATCAAATTCAAAAATTAATGAATATGCAGAAAAATAGAAGGATATAGTAGACCTAAAAGCATGATAAACCAATTCAGCATAATTAAGATTTATACAGTTTACATGCAACAGTAGGATACAAATTCTATTCAAGGAGCATTTAAGTTTTCAGTTGAATAGGCAGGATTAATTGGAGAGTGGATTATAGAACAAGAACCAGGAAAAGCATCATTTTTCCCCCCATGGAAAGGCATTTTATTTTAAACACAGCAGTGTATACATGTTGATCTCAAACTCCCCGTGTATCCATTCCTCCATCCTTCCCTGCTAACCTTAAGTTTGTTTTCTAAGTCTGAGTTTGTTTCTGTTTTGTAAGTAAGTTTATTTGTATCTTTTTTTTTCTTTTTTAAGATTCTGCAAATATGTGATATCATATGATATTTGCTTTTTACTGACTTACTTCACACAGTATGATAATCTCCAGAGCCATCCATATTGCTACAAATGGCATCATTCTATTCTTTTTAAGGGCCAAGTAATATTCCATTGCATATAGGTACCACATCTTCTTTATTCATTCACCTGTTGATGAGCATTTAGGTTGCTTCTATATCTTGGCTACTGTAAATAGTGCTGCAGTGAAAACTTGGGTGCATGCATCCTTTTAAACCATGTTTTTCTCTGGATATATGCTCAAGAGTGAGATTGCTGGATCATATGGTAGCTCTATTTTCAGTTTTTTTAAGGAACCTCCATACTGTTCTCCATAGTGGGTGTACCTTATATTCCCACCAACAGTGAAGGAGGGTGGAGAAAAGGGATAGAGAAACAGCATTTATTGTTTGCAGATTTTTTGATGATAGCCTTTCTAACTGGTGTGAGGTGATAATCTCATTGTAGTTTTGACTGCATTTCTCTAATAATTAGCAATGTTCAGCATCTTTTCATGTGCCTTTTGGCCATCTGTATGTCTTCTTTGGAGAAATGTCTATTTAGGTCTTCTGTCCTTTTTTTTTTTTTTTTACTGGCTTTTTTTTTTTTTAATGAGCTACGTGAGATGTTTATAAATTTTGGAGACTAATCCCTAATCGGTCATATTGTTTGCAAATAGTTTCTCTCATTCTGTGAGTTGTCTTTTCGTTTTGTTTATGGTTTCCTTTGCTGTGCAAAAGATTTTGAGTATAATTAGGTCTCGTTTGTTTGTTTTGGGTTTTATTTCCATTACTCTAGGGGGTAGATCAGTAATATGGCTACAATTTATGTCAGTGTTCTGCCTGTTTTTCTCTAAGAGTTTTATTGTATCTGGTGTCTTACATGTAGATCTTTAATCCATTTTGAGTTTATTTTTGTGTATGGTGTCAAAGAATGTTCTAATTCCTTTCTTTTTCATGTAGCTGCATAAGTAGAGCGGGTTTGATGTCCTCGAGATCAGACAAAATGGCTGTGGGTATAGTCAGCATTCAGGTTTTCAACTGGGTAGGAAGGATTAGTCAGAAAGTGGATTATAGAATAAGAACCAGGAGAACATCTCTGTTCCAACCTGAATGAATGGTTGTGTTCTGGAATACTTACTGCTGTTTGTTGGTCATGTGGTCTGTGAAAAAAATTTTTTAATTGGAATAAAATAAGTACCCTGAAATGCATTTAGCTTCAGTGTACAGTTATGAGTTTTGACAGGTACGCACTTGTGTAGCCAATAGTAATCAAGGTAGAGAACGTGTCCATCACTCCCAGAAAGTTCTTTCAACCATGTGAACAAGTTGCTAAACTTTGGTCACTAGTAAAGTGAGGATTATAATCATGCTTGTTTTACAGGGTTGTTGCCATTATAACAATGGCAGCTAACAATTGTGTGTGAGTTAGAAAGTTTCTAAAACTTTCACAGAATTCTTTCAACAATCCTATGGGATGGAATATTATTGTTGTATCAGTTTTTACAGATGAGGAAAATGTGGCCAAGATTATTTTTGGCTTTCTCGAGGTAGGTAACCCAGTTGCTGAGTAAATGTGGCAGCTCTCCATGAATAACGCCTGCCTTCTGTGTCTAGGCAGCTATGGGTCTATAGCTGTGTTTGTTCGTTGTTCAGTCGCTCAGTTGTGTCTGACTCTTTGCGACCTCAAGGACTTCAGCAAGCCAGGCTTCCCTGTCCTTCACCATCTCCTGGAGTTTGCTCAAACTCATGTCTGTTGAGTCGATGCCATCCAGCCATCTCATCCTCTGTCACCCCTTCTTCTCCTGCCTTCAGTCGTTCCTAGCATCAGGGTCTCTTCCAGTGAGTCAGCTCTTCGTAACAGGTGACCAAAGTATAGGAGCTTCAGCATCAGTCCTTCCAATGAATATTGAGGATTGATTTCCTTTAGGGGTTGATTGGTTTGATCTCTCATCCAATGAACTCTCAAGAGCCTTCTCCAGCACCACAGTTCCAAAGTATCAGTTCTTCGGTGTTCAGCCTTCTTTATGGTCCAACTCGCACATCCATAAATGTTAGTTGATTTTATTACTGTGAAAAGGAGAGTTTGGAAAGAGATTGAGGACAAATTTGGACTGGCTTTAATATCCATTGCTATTTATTAACTTTGTTTCTTGGGCAAGGTACTAGATGATTGGAAGCATCAGATTTAACATCTGAAAAGGCTTGGGGTGGGAAGGAGGTGACTGTCATGGGACCTGTCTGACCCACGGGGCTATCAGCTGGGCAGATGACTGTGAGAACATGTTAGGACTTTCAAGTGCCGTGCACTGGTGTGTTATCTTGAACCACGGAAGAGGTAGCCGCCTCCCCCCCAGCTTGGCCGCACACACTGGCTGGCTGTGGGCGGACGAGAAGGACTTGACAGCGTGTCAGGGAGAAGCAGTCCCCGCTTGTCAGTTTCTCGGTGTGCTGAATACTGTGTTTACACAACCTTTTCTGTCTCACGTCTTCTGACATTCAAAAGCCTCCGTTTTTCAGTTGTTAGGTCAGCCTCACTCCACAATGCTTGTCATTTTCTTTGAAAAGAGTCTTTAAACAGTTCTATTTTGATTTTCTTTCTGAGAAGTGCACCCCTGATACAAAATGGTCTACACTGGCTTGAGGTGGGCGAGTCCCTGAGTAATCTGAACTGCGGGACGTGTACCGGCCTGAATGGGATTCTCTCATGTGTGCTTCCTGTGTTCCTGAAGATGAGCCGTTCCCATCGTTAGCATAGATGCCAATGATGAAATGTAGCCCTAACTTCAAGATTTAAGTTTGGTCAGGGCAGGCATTCTCTCCAGGGCTGCTTTCCCTAGGGTCGTTTTCCTCCCTCCCCCATACACCTGCTTATGGGATGGTTCCTGGTCCTGGAGGAGCGGTACAGCATCATGTCGTCATAGCAACAGGGGAGGCTGTCTGGTCCAGGTCTTCCTGCCAAGCTCTTGGTCTCTGCAGAAGTAGCTCACCTTGGACAGTCTTGAAATGCCTCTGTCTGCGTGGAGCCCATGGGGCTTTTGTGTGTGTGCTGGCTTCTTGGTCTCTGTATGGGCTTCCAGTGGAGGGCTGGGGCATACACTGACCCTTTTCCGAGGGCTCCCAGGCATTTCTGATCCACTGGCTGTCTCAGTAGTTTCTTTTGCGTGAGTCTCTTTCTTGTCCTCCTCTTCAGTTTTCTTGGAGAGTGGGCATCGGCTGCCTGTGGCCCAGGGGGCACCCTCCCTCTTCTTCCTCACTGCCTTTTTCAGTGGGCTCAGGATTTATGAACCAGGTGTGCCTGGGGACAAAATGTCTACTATGAAATGATGAAGTGGAAAAAAAAATGGGACGTACTAAGATTTTCATAAAGCTAATTCATATAGTCTAAACTAAAATAATGTTCTACAATTACATATGCCCTTCATTTTGGTGTTAAAATGTGCTTTTATATAATCTCTGTAGAAAGTGAAAGAGGAGTAAAAAAGTTGGCTTAAAGCTCAACATTCTGAAAACTAAGATCATGGCATCCGGTCCCATCACTTCATGGCAAATAGATGGGGAAACAGTGGAGACAGTGGCTGACTTTATTTTTTTGGGCTCCAAAATCACTGCAGATGGTGATTGAAGCCATGAAATTAAAAGATGCTTACTCCTTGGAAGGAAAGTTATGACCAACCTAGACAGCATTAAAAAGCAGAGACATTACTTTGCCAACAAAGGTCTGTCTAGTCAAGGCTACGGTTTTTCCAGTGGTCATGTATGGATGTGAGAGTTGGACTATAAAGAAAGCTGAGCACTGAAGAATTGATGCTTTTGAACTGTGGTGTTGGAGAAGACTCTTGAGAGTCCTTTGGACTGCAAGAGAACCAACCAGTCCATCCTAAAGGACATCAGTCCTGGATATTCATTGGAAGGACTGATGCTGAAGCTGAAACTCCAGTACTTTGGCCACCTCATGCGAAGAGCTGACTCATTGGAAAAGACCCTGATGCTGGGAGGGATTGGGGGCAGGAGAAGAAGGGGACGACAGAGGATGAGATGGTTGCATGGCATCACCGACTCGATGGACATGGGTTTGGGTGGACTCCAGGAGTTGGTGATGGACAGGGAGGCCTGGCGTGCTGTGGTTCACGGGGTTGCAAAGAGTTGGACACAACTGAGCGACTGAACTGAATGTGTTGGTAGTTGTAAAAAGTTACTTTGTCTGAAGTGTCTTTAGGGGCAAAATTTAAAGCTGGCTTCCACATGTTGTCTCTCCAGATCTTCGGAGAGGAAATTTTCACTTGTCCATGAAATCTGAAAGGGCAACAAGCTCTTGCTGACCTGTTCCTTATCTTCAGCCCAAGCTTCCCCTTCTCCACAGAGCTACACTTAACCATGCCCTCCAGGTCCACAGCAGTGGAGCCCATCCTTCAGGTTCCCTCAGGCTGTGTCATTTTGCAGTTTTTAGAAAATGTTTTTACTGTTTGGCCGAGTCATTGGACCCATGCCCCTTGCAGTAGAAGCTCAGAGTCTTAACCACTGGACCATCAGGGAAAGGAAAAGTAAAGTCGCTCAGTCGAGTCTGACTCTTTGTGACCCCTGGACTGTAGCCTATCAGGCTCCTCCATCCAAGGAATTTTCCAAACAAGAATACTGGAGTGGGTTGCCATTTCCTTCTCCAGAGGATCTTCCCAACCCAGGGATCGAACCCAGGTCTCCTGCATAGCAGGCAGATGCTTTACCGTCTGAGCCACCAGGGAAGCCCTAGACCATCAGGGAAGTCCCCTGCAATTTTTGTAATTATTTATTTGTCATTTGCTTCTAGAACAGGGACTGTCTTCACCATCGTGTCCCTAGCAGAGCAGCTGGTGCATGGTAAGCTGCATGGTTTTGTTGAATGAACGACAGCTCTTTTAGTAAAAGGTCACTTAATAGCCGGGACGAGGAAACTGGCAGGATGGTGCGTGAAGTAACTGAGCCTCACTTAGTACTTAGGACTGTTCTACTACCCTTGTATGGGTTCTTTTATTTTTTTGGTAGCTAGTTGGAGGCTTTTGAATATAATAAAAATCACATAAGAAATATTTCATGCTTGAAAGTCTCTAATAGTAAGAAAATAGTTGTAAGGAAATTGGTTAAGGTTTAGATTGGTAACTAAAATACCTTACATTTATGTAATTGTGGCAGACAGAATTACAGAATTAGTCTCAACTGTAAATGTGGATTAAGTTCAACTACACTGCTCTCTTGTTTATAACAGCTAAACTAGGAGGTCAGTATCCTAAAAGAGTGGTGTTATTTTATGTAATTCTGATTAAAATGTTTTATACAGAGGGTTACAGTCACTTGGAGAAAGGCATGAGTGGATACTGGAATTCTTCACTTAAATTGGAATGTTGAATTTCACAAATACTATTTTGTGGAGCAATCCTCTATTTTTTTTTTTTTTTTCTTCCTTAACCACGGACTTCATTGTTTGCACATTTGCACCTATTAGTCTATACACAAATTTTAATTTCTTACAAAACTCTATATTCCCTATTGCTAGGTCACTGCACTCTCCATTTGATGCCACATTTCCATCAAGAGCTATTTCCCCAAATCACAGTCTGCCTGATTGTGTGTTGTTGTTCAATTACTAAGTTGTGTCCCCAACTCTTTGTGATGCCATGGACTGTAACCTGCCAGGTTCCTCTGTCCGTGGAATTTTCCCAGGCAAGAATACTGAAGTGGGTTGCCATTTCCATCTCTAGGAATCCTCTCCTATCTTTAAGTGCAAATCTTCATTACCTCCATCTCTGCCTTTTCAACTCCAAGCCAGCCTGTCTTGCCATCATGGATCTGTGTAAAGGGAAGCAGTGGTCTTGGCCTCAGTCAGTTTATAGCATGTTGGCCACAACTGACTTTCAGGTTGCCATTGAGGCTGGAGTTATATTAGTGAGTTATATCTGCTGAGAATTGATTGCTGAGGATACTTACTGAGGGGTTTCTGTCTCGATTGACTCTCAGGTACTGATGATTTTAAAGGTTGTCACGATCACTCAGGCTATCATTCAGTTGGGAGCTGAATTTGGACCATTTTCATGGAGCTGAAGACTTGGTATTAAACAGTTCACTTTAGAAATATAAAGCTAAACAGCCAGATTTGTGAATTTCCAAGTACTTCTATAGGACAACAGTTTGTTGTTGTTAAGTCACTAAGTTGTGTCCGGTTCTATTGTGAGCCTGTGAACTGTAACCTCCCAGGCTCCTCTGTCCATGGGCTTCTCCAGGCAAGAATACTGGAGTGGGTTGCCATTTCCTACTCCAGAGGATCTTCCTGATCCAGAGATCAAGCTCATATCTCTCACATCTCATGCATTGGCAGGTGGATTCTTTACCTCTGAGGCACTTGGGAAACCTTTAGCACAACAATATGCATATTCAATGTCTTTTTTTTTTTTTTTCAATTACACTGTTTATTTTTCCAATTTTCTGGAGGACAGAGTCTAAGAATAGGCTCCCTCTATATCCCTATCCGAGAAATGCCAAAAGTAGTCAATTGTGGTCCTCTTAAGAAACCTGTATGCAGGTCAGGAAGCAACAGTTAGAACTGGACATGGAACAACAGACTGGTTCCAAATAGGAAGAGGAGTACGTCAAGGCTTTTTGTCACCCTCCTTGTCTAACTTATATGCAGAGTACATCATGAGAAACGCTGGGCTGGAAGAAACACAAGCTGGAATCAATATTGCCGGGAGAAATATCAATAACCTCAGATATGCAGATGACACTACCCTAATGGCAGAAAGTGAAGAAGAACTAAAAAGCCTCTTGATGAAAGTGAAAGAGGAGAGTGAAAAAGTTGGCTTAAAGCTCAACATTCAGAAAACTAAGATCATGGCATCCGGTCCCATCACTTCATGGCAAATAGATGGGGAAACAATGGCTGACTTTATTTTTGGGGGCTTCAAACTCACTGCAGATGGTGATTGCAGCCATGAAATTAAAAGATGCTTACTCCTTGGAAGGAAAGTTATGACCAAACTAGATAGGATATTAAAAAGCAGAGACATTACTTTGCCAACAAAGGTCTGTCTAGTCAAGGCTACTGTTTTTCCAGTGGTCATGTATGGATGTGAGAGTTGGACTGTGAAGAAAACTGAGTGCCAAAAAATTGATGCTTTTGAATTGTGGTGTTGGAGAAGACTCTTGAGAGTCCCTTGGACTGCAAGGAGATCCAACCAGTCCATCCCAAAGGAGATCAGTCCTGGGTGTTCATTGGAAGGACTGATGCTGAAGCTGAAACTCCAGTACTTTGGCCACCTCATGCGAAGAGCTGACTCATTGGAAAAGACCCTGATGCTGGGAGGGATTGGGGGCAGGAGGAGAAGGGGACGACAGAGGATGAGATGGCTGGATGGCATCACCGACTCGATGGACTGAGTAAACTCCGGCAGTTGGTGATGGACAGGGAGGCCTGGCGTGCTGTGGTTCGTGGGGTCGCAAAGAGTCGGACGTGACTGAGCGACTGAACTGAACTGAACTGAACTGAAGGTTTTGTTCTACTTATGAGGGTAAAGGAGGGGACCTGGCTGGGTTTCTCACGTCCTGAGGTCCACGCTGTATTCCTTTGTTCTCCTGGTCAATTCCAGCATTCAGCTGTCCTAGGACTGAAGGAGGGGAGGATGCTCCCCTGCAGGGCTGGAGACCCCCAGTAAGTGATGCTAAGTGCCATGGCCAGGACCCCCGACTGACTCTTCTTTCTGCAGCACAGTGTCAGGCTGCCCTGTTGTCTTCTTAAATACTAGAGCCTAACGTGTTGTTCTTGACATATTCATGAGGTCTTCATTTAACGTTAGCAGTAGAAATTTGAGGAGCAAATATTTAACACTGTGGGTTCAGAAAATATTCGCATTTCTTTAGAACATCCAAGTTGGGGGTGAATGAAAGAGATGAATTTTGATGAGGCCTGGTGTCCTTGCAGGAGAGGTACAAGGTAAAATACAGAAATGTGTTTTCCCCTGTATTTTTTGTATGGGTTCTCCCTTGAAATTTCAGTTGTTAAAACCTTCAAGTCTAGTTTGAGGTTTTTAATGCTTTATTTTAGTAGTGAGGTGGGAAAACCAACCAACCACTTAGCTTGAAACTCATGTTACCATAGCTATCTTTTATGGAGGTGTAGTAGTAAATGGTGCAGTCTTTTATCATCAGATATATTTAGTGTTTCTGGTAGCTCTGTTCCAATTACAGAAGTTACAGTATATGGTTATTTTTATAAATAGTGCAAAGGGATATTTAACTTACTCTACTGTCTTGGTATAATATTCTTTTTTTGAAAGGTGACTAAAACTTTCTTAGAATATTTTTATCAATACCTACCTGTTCCCAAGGCTGTTACACAAATCTAAAATCTCCAGCTTGCTGCTTGCTGGATGTGAGTATTTCAGGGAAAAAAAAAAATTGTCACTGAGTTTAAAATTTCCTGGCACAGGGACTTCGCTGGTGGTCCAGCGGTTAAGACACCATGCTTCCACTGCAGAAGGTGAAGGTTTGATCCCTGGTCAGGAAACTAAGATCCCACTTACTTCATGGCATGGCCAAAAGATGTAAAAAAAAAAGAAAATTTTTTTTCCTGGCACATGTGTTAAAATTCTCATAAGAGTAGGAGATCTTTTAGCCTTTCTTCTTCTTTTTCTTTTTAACCTGATGAAATAGTGGGCATTATGGGTTGCACACTTCGAAAAGGAGCCCAGCTTTGGTCAGGCCAACTGGAGGCAGTGCTGGGGAGGGTTGGACTCTAAAGGTCATGACCTCACTATGCGTGGAGGGCATTCGCCTTTGCAGGCCCTCAGATTCTTGCTGCGTTAGCAGAGGAGTGTCGCTAATCCTCCTGAGACTTGCCTGGCTTCTGCAGGGTTTCTCTCTAAGGACTTGGCCTCCTGATGATCCAGGGCCAAGTCCAGAATCAGAGAGGGGCTGCTGCCCTAAAAATAGCCCCAATATAAAAAAGGAGAGAGTCAATGGCACGGAGCCACTGCTCCCTTCCTGCTGCCAAGAGAAGATCCCGAAAGGAGCAGTCATGGGGGGCAGGGTGTGTGTCTGAAGACAGGTGTGAAAAGTGCAGGGCGGGCGAGCGTTCTGCTGACTCGCGTGGGGGGAGGTAGCGGTGTTAGTGATTGACTGCTTAAAAATCCTAGAAAAAGGGACATATTGGAGGCTATCTTTTTATGAGGCTGGGCTTAGTGAGATGTGTTTCTTGATGTTTCTCATTTGCAAGAAAATACTTTGTTTTTAATGTTAGTCACAGTAGTTTAGAGGAATGGAAACAGTAACGTGCCTTGTTTCCTGCCCGGGGAACACAAAGCTGAGCATTGTCTGAAAACTTGCAGACAACAGATCACGGAGACAAAGACCTGTACATTTTAAATGGAAGTTTCTGGGAGGATTGTTTAACACACTTACTCATAACTCTTTGGTGCGTGTTTTATGTTGAAGTCACGTGAGCTTGAAGAAACTTCAGTCTCAAAGTGAGACACAGAAGAATCATTTCAAAAAGGTAGCTAGTTTGTGTTTGGGTATGAAGTATAAAAAACTTAGTAGTTATTTTAGAGACTTCTGTTTTTAATTTAAGGTGAAACTGTATCACTTGACAAACAATCAGTCATTAAAAGGCCAAGAACACCTTTTTCCTCCCAGCCTTCAGGTAGTTGTCGAGGACTGAACGGTGAAGGGGCTTCCTTGGTGGTTCAACAGTGAACACCAGGAGATGTAAGTTTGATTCCTGAGTCAGGAAGATCCCCTGGAGAAAGAAATGGCAACCCCCTCCAGTATTCTTTGCGTGGGAAATCCATGGGGTCACAAAGAGTTGGACATGACTTAGTGACTAAACAATAACAATGGGAAGAGATGGAGAATATTTTGTTTGAATACATACTTATTGATTTAGGTTTTATTTAATTTCTTTTTAAATCATGCCACACGGCTTGGGGATCCTGGTTCTCTGACCAGGGATTGAACCTGGGCCCTTGGCAGTGAAAAGTGACAAGTTGTAGCCACTGCCCCACCAGGGAGTTCCCCATACTGATTTAGGAATGGGTGGTCATTTATTTTCAAGGATTCTTCCACTCTGTCTCAGAGTTGACTTTTTATCACTCAGTTGTGTCTGACACTTTGCGACCCTATTATTTATAACCCTCCAGGCTCCTCTGTCCATGGAATTCTCCAGGCAAGAACACTGGAGTGGGTTGCCATTTCCTTCTCCAGGGGATCTTCCTGACCCAGGGATGGAACTCACGTCTCCTGCGTCTTCCTGAATTGGCAGGCGGGTTCTTCATCGCCGAGCCACCAGAGAAGCCCAGTTTGACTGTTAAGTTTAGACCGTATCATCTTTTGGGGGCCCACAGTGAGAGCTCCCTTGCCTTTTGAAGATACTTCTCACCTTTAGCACAAAGGCTAACCTGTTGCTAATTGTTGTTCTAGATCAGTGGGTCTGTGATTCCTCCTAAGTGTGAAAAGAGGCCATAGAGAGCTTTGGGAGAGGATTTGCACGAGGTGACACATTCAGAAGGATCATTTTGGTCACTTTGTGGAGAATGTATTGAAAGGAGGCAAGAGGCTAATTTGACTTGCTCATTTGGTTCAGCAGAGAGACAGTAGTGACTTGGACCTGGGGTAATAGTGAAGGTGAGAAGTGCCTGCGTTTGGGATGTACTGAATATTTCGAAGGTAGCCTCTTTCCTCTTTAGGAGTGGCTATTGGAGTGGGAGGGGAGATAAAGAATGACAACTGGGTTTTTGGTGTAATTAGTGGGGTTGCATTGTAGTATCTTTACAGAGACTGGGGCAAGAAGTAAGATGGGGGAGGTCTACAAGCCCAGAGTTGTCTTGCAGATGTAGGAAGTTTGAGATGCCTATTAGATAAGCAAATGTAGGTGTTGACTTGACAACTGGATATTAAAATCTGGAGCTTTAGAGAAAGATCAGGGCTAGAGATATATGCTTGTGGGAGTTGTTATCCAACAGAAAGTATTTACTAAATAATAAGACCATGCATTGGGAAGAGAAGGAGTTAAGGGGCTGAGCCCTGCCTTACTCCCAATATGGGGGTGGGGTGGGGGGTTGGTCAGAGAAGAATCCAACAGAGGCATTTGCCAAGAAGCAGCCTGTGACTTTCAGAGGATGCAGACAGAGCAATGCCTTCGAGTTTATGTGAAGGAGGTGCCTTGAATTTGAACCCTAGGGTGGGTGAAGAGTCGTGTTTACCGGACAGAGAACACTTTTGTTCACTTTTTGGTAAGTTGTGTGTTTGTGTGTGTGTAGTCATTTAGAATCTTTGATAAGCTTTAGCAAACCATGGTCAAATTCAGCCAAAAATAAAAACAAGTACAACAAATTACTTTAAAGCACCAGAATACGTGGAATCTAGAAAAAAGATGCTGCTGAACCTATTTCCAGGGTGGGAATGTCAGAGAGGCAGACGTAGAGAACAATCTGTGGACACAGTGGGGGCAGGAGAGGGTGGGACGACTTGGGAGAGGAGCATTGACGTGCATATCCTCTCGTGTAGAATGGATCGCTAGTGGGAGGCTGCCGTATAGCACAGGGGGCTCGGCGAGCTGATGTCTGACAACCTCGAGGGGTGGGATGGGGGGTGCATGTGAGGGAGGCTCAAAAGAGAAGGGATATAGATATACATATAGCTGACTCATGATGTTGTACAGCAGAAGCTAACCCGACGTTGTAAGAAATTATACTCCAAATAAAAATCAATTAAAAAAAAAACCACTACCAGAATCTGAGATTTAGTTAGGCAACCTCATTTCAGAGAAATGTATGCATTCTGTTAATCATTTTTGGAGTGTTGACAATGGGTGGAGGCAATGCAATTCTCTTTGAGGGCCCCTAAGTCCCCAAACACTTCTTTATATTGACCACTGCCCTTAGTGCTGTTTTAAGACCTCCCTTGGCCTGGCCTCTTACTTCAGAGGCCCCATTCCACATCACATTGAGATATAACCACACTTGATATTTAAACAGTTGAGTTGCTGTTGACTGCTGATAAGACACTACATTTAAGACTTTCCTGGGGACTTCCCTGGTGGTCCAGTGGCTAAGACTCGGCCGTCCCAGTGCAAGGGGCCCAGGTTCGATCCCTGGTCAGGGAACTAGATCCCACATGCCACAACTAAAGATCACAAGTGCCACAGCTGAGCCCCTATGCAACTAAATAAATCAGTATTTAAATTATATATATACATATATAAATATAAAGACCCTTTTTGTCCTTTGCTTCCTTAGCTGCTACTAACTTTTCAGGTCTCACCTACACATGTGACTTGCTCGGAGACCCCCTACTCCTGTAATAGCAACCAGAATACCAATGTCTTTCTTCATTGACCACAATTTCTGAATAGTTGTGTAATTTTTTGTGTGTGTCTATTTTGTTCACCCTTTTGTCTATTTGGTTCACACACCTAGCAGCATATTTGGCATATGATGGGCACTTGACAAATCGGATGAATGAATGTCTAGAAAAGAGCTCTCCTAGAGGTGCACCCATAGCTTTGGTCTCCAAACTCAGTACTGTATTTACTTTAAAGTTAGATTTACTGAGGTATGATTTATTTATAGCTTGCTCCTGTCTGACTCTTTGTGACCCTGTGGACTGTAGCCCGCTAGGCTCCTCTGTCTGTGGGGTTTCCCAGACAAGAATACTGGAGTGGGTTGCCATTTCCTTCTCCAGGGGATCTTCCTGATCCAGGGATCGAACCCAGGTCTGCATTGGCAGGCGGGTTCTTTACTATCTGAGTCACCAGGAAGCCATGCCTTTTTTATTGCTGAGTGTTGTTTCATTATATGGATGTACTGCAGATATTTTATTCATCTATCAACATTTGTGTTTCTAATTTTGGAAAATTATTAAATTTTTTCCTTCTGGTCTTAATCATAACACAGACAGGATATTAAAACAGCACCAGTACCCCATAGCCCTGTACCCAACCCCCACACTCATATCTAATATATTCATCTTCTCGTGTTCTTTTACTATATATTTTATATGACTGTAATCATAAAATGCACATTTTCCCTAGTTGTTTGTACACTGCATAGGTAAAAATGGTTGTATTTCATTGAGTTGCTCTACTGTAATTTTCTCATCAGTCCCTTGTTCACATTTAGGTTGCTTCTAAGTCAGTTGTAGAAAATACACTGAAAATCCTCTGGCCTCCCCTATGACAAATTCTTGGCAACAGTTTACTTAAGACTCTTAATTGGAAGTAATAGAAATCAATCCAGGTGAACCGAGACAAAAACCAGATAGGCTTCATAAGGGTGTGGGAAGTTGCTCACAACTCATGTATCAAGGCAGCTGTTGGGAAGCAAGTCAGGTCCGTTCCCTCATTGCTTTCATTTCTGCTTCTCTTGGGACAAAGCTGCTTTTTTCTGCAGACACTCGTTTCCTTTGCTTCTGGGTGCAGGGAGGAAGGGGGCTAACTCTGCAGAAGCTTGGCTTGATCGGCTTCTCAGTTCTAGGGAATTCCGTGGACCCACTCTGCTGGACTCTTTCAAATCTGTGTGCAGGTTTGGAAGACAGAATCTGGCCCTGTTTGAGGGTTGATGTCTTAAGCAGGACCAGTTCGTAGAGTGGGGCCTCTTTAGGGAGTGAAGGGGGCTGTTGTCTGACAAAGGGGTTGTTGTGACCTGATCCCACCCTCGAAGTTTTATATTTCAAGTAAGATTACATAAAAGCCATTTTTATCACTGTTGGAGTTGAATTCCAAAGGGAACTCTGCTCAGTGTGATGTGGCAGCCTGGATGAGGGGAGTTTCAGGGGGAATGGGTACATGGATAAGTATGGCTGAGACCCTTTGCAGTCCATCTTAAATTATCACAGCATTGTTAATCAGCTGTACTCCAATACAAAATAGAAAGTTTTAAAATAATCCAAAAAAGTTACTTGAAAAAAAATGAGGCTGGCAGAGAGTTATTATATGTATCTGTTTTTTGTATTTGTGTTTGCGTGATTAGTTGCTCAGTGGTGTCCAACTCTTTGCAACTCTATGAACTGTAACCTGCCAGGCTCTTTTGTCCATGGGATTCTCCAGGCAAGAATACTGAAGTGGGTTGCCATTTCCTCCTCCAGGGAATCTTCCCAACCCAGGGATCAAACTCACATCTCCTGCATTGGCAGGTGAATTCTTTACCACTGAGCCACCTGGGGTGCTTGTATTTGTGTTTAGATATTAAAAATAGTTGTTTACCACTTCTTAGCTTTGATCCATCACCTCTGAGGGATATGTAATGGATAGCTGAAAAAGTCTCATTTACAGCCAACATTTATTGAATGCTTACTTTATATAAGCATTGTGCCCGAGACATGTGTAAAATACAGGTGGTTTATTCAAAGCACTTATTCTCTCAGCCATGCAGTCAAGCTGAGATTTGTTTAACCCTGAAGAAGGAGTTTCTTTTGAAGTGGGCCTTGAGTGGGAGTGTTCCATGTAGAGGTAGTTGCATCAGCTTTGATCTGGAAATAATTCAGTAGTAGGGCTGGGACTTCCCTGGTGATCCAGTGGTTAAAAATTGCACTTTCACTGCCATACTCCTGGGTTCAATCCCTGGTTGGGGAATTAAGATCCCACAAGCTTTGTGATGTGGCAGAAACAAAACCAAAAAAGCCAGACAGTGATGCTGAAAGGTTTGGAGGCTCGGCAGGAAGCTAAGCACCTCCTTTCACGGATGCCTGCCTAGAAGCCTGTTCCTAAGCTGTGTGACCACTTGGGTTGTGTGTCTGGTGCTGTCTTTGAGCTTTAGGCCCTCGCCGGAGTCTCCTAGGCTGATCAGGCTGCTTGTCCCAGAATCCCTGCCTGATTCCTCCGGGGACTTGCCCAGTTGACTGGCTGTGGGTCTAGATGCTCCTCTGGCTTCTTCCTCCTCAATCTCAGACAACCACATCTGAAAGTCTGTGTCAGCAACATGCCCTGGTTACTGTCAGGATTTTACTCTTCTCTGAAGTCACGTTATCTCTTTGATGACTCTGATGTTGGTAGAGTGAGGATTTAAAAGATTATGACAACATAACCTGCACACTTAAGAGTATTTGTTCATATGTACAAATGGTTTCTTTCTATACGACTGTCTAGCCCAGAAGAACTTCTGCCTCACAGGTATGGTGCCACAGTTGTCTGTGGGGGGCCATTGTGTAGACCCTTGCCATTGTGGATTGAACGTTTGAGATCTCAAATAGTCTTTCGTTGTTCAGTCACTAAGTTGTGTCCGACTCTTTGTGATCCCATGGACTGCAGCACGCCAGGCTCCTCTTTCCTCCACTGTCTCCTGGAGTTTGGTCAAATTCATGCTCATTGAGTTGCCGATGCCATCCTACTGTCTCATCCTCTGTTGCCCCCTCTTCCTCCTGCCCTCAATATTTCCCAGCATCAGGGTCTTTTCCAGTGAGTCTGCTCTTTGCATCAGGTGGCCAAAGTATTGGAGCTTCAGCATCAGTCCTTCTAATGCATATTCAGGGTTCATATCCTTTGAGATTGACTGGTTTGATCTCCTTGCAGCCCAAGGGACTCTCAAGAGTCTTCTCCAGTACCACAGTTTGAAAGCATCAGTTCTTCAGTGCTCACCCTTTTTTATGGTTGAACTCCCACATCTATACATGATTACTAGAAAAATCATAGCTTTGACTATATGGACTTTGGCATCCCAAAGTTCTAAGATACGTAATATAGACTTTTTCACCTGTTTGTAGATTGGGAAAGTTGAGTTAGCAGTGAAATTAAGCCGTCAGTTTGTGGTGTTATCGTTTGTTTTTAATTGTGGTAAAATACACATAACAATTCATCATTTTAACCATTCTTTTTTTTTTCTTTTACCCTTTTATTTTATACTGGGGTATAGCTGATTAGCAATGGTGAACAGCGAAGGGACTCAGCCACACATATACATGTATTCATTCTCCCCCAAACTCGCCTTCTATCCAGGCTGCCATATAACATTGAGCAGAGTTCTGTGTGCTGTATAGAACGTCCTTGTTGGCTGTCCATTTTATTTATTTTGATTTTTTAAAAAAATTTATTTGTTTTTAGTTGAAGAATAATTATTTTACAGTATTGTGTTGGTTTCTGCCAAACATCAGCATGAATCAGCTGTAAGTATACCTATTTTCCCTCCCTCTTGAACCTGCCTCCCACCTCCCTCCCCACCCCACCCCTCTAGGTTGTTACAGAGCCCCAGTTTGAGTTCTCTGAGTCAGGCAGCACATTCCCACTGGCTATCTATTTTACATGTGGTAATGTGTGTTTCCGTGTTACTCTCTCTGTACATCCCACTTAACCATTCTTGAGTAAACAATTAAGTGGCATTAAGTACATTCACAGTATTGTATAATCATCACCCTGTCTAGTTTCGAATTCTTCATCATCCCAAACAGAAACTTTGAAATCATTAAGGAATAATTTCTCATTCAGTTCTCTCACTATCTCCTGGTAACCTCTCTTCTACCTTCTGCCTCTATGAATTTGACTGTTCTAGGTACCTCATGCAGAGAAGGCAATGGCACCCCACTCCAGTACTCTTGCCTGGAAAATCCCATGGACGGAGGAGCCTGGTGGTCTGCAGTCCATGGGGTCGCTAAGAGTCGGACATGACTGAGCGACTTCACTTTCACTTTTCACTTTCATGCATTGGAGAAGGAAATGGCAACCCACTCCAGTGTTCTTGCCTGGAGAATCCCAGGGACGGCGGAGCCTGGTGGGCTGCCGTCTATGGGGTCACATAGAGTCGGACACGACTGAAGTGACTTAGCAGCAGCAGGTACCTCATGTAAGAGGAATCATACCGTGTTTGTTGTTTTCTGTCCTTTTCATTTAGAATGTTTCCAGGGTCCATCTGTTTGTAGCATTATTAAAATTTCATCTCTTTCTATGGCCGGATAATATTCCATTGTATTTATCTACCACATTTAGTTTATTCATTTACCTATGTATCCTTGGGTTGCTTCCACCTTTTGGTTATTATACATAATGCTGATGTTAACTTGGGTGTACAGAGATCTGTTCAAATCCCTGCACTGGGTCCTTTTCAGTGTACGCCTTGGAGTGGAATGCAGGATTGTATGGTGCTTCTATGTTTAACTTTTGAAGAACCACCAAACTGTTTCCCACAACCACTGCAGCATTTTACCTACCCACTATCAATGCAGGAGGGTTCCAGTTTCTTCACATCCTTGCTGACATTTTCATCATGGCCATGCCAGTGGGTATGATGTGTTAACAGCAAAGTGAGTCAACTATACATATACACACATGTGTGCTCGGTCGATAAGTTGTGTCTGACTCTTTGCAACCCTAGGAGGGTAGCCTGCCAGGCTCCTCTGTCTGTGGGGTTCTTCAGGCAAGAATGCTGGAGTGGGTTGCCATTTCCTCCTCGAAGAAATCTTCCCAGCCCAAGGGTGGAACCTGAATCTGTGGTTCCACCAAACAGTTTGGTGGTTCTTCAAAAGTTAAACATAGAATCACCATACAATCTTGCATTCCACTCCAGGTTTCCTGCATTTCAGGCAGGCTCTTTACTACTAACAGCCATCAGGGAAGTTCATACATATACATGTATTCCCTGATTTTTTGGATTTCCTTCCCATTTAGGTCACCACAGAGCCTTAAATAGAACTCCCTGTACTATGCAGGTTCTCATTAGTTAATATATTTTATACATAGTAGTATGTATATGTCAATCCCAGTCTCCCAATTCATCCCATCTTCCTTTCCCCCCTTGGTGTCCATACATTGTTCTTTATGTCTGTGACTCTATTTCTGCTTTGCAAATTGGTGCCACTTTTCTAGATTCCACATATATGGTGATATGCAATTTTTTTTTTTCTTTCTTACTTTACTCTCTATGACAGCCTCTAGGTCTATCCACATCTCGGCAAATGGCACAACTTCATTCCTTTTTTATGACTGAGTAATATTCCATTGTCTATGTGTGCCACATCTTTATCCATCCCTCTGTTGATGGACATCTCATGATTGTGATTTGTATTTCCCCAAAGACTAATAATGTTAAACATGTTTTCAAGGGTCATTTGCATATCATCCTTGGAGAAATGCCTCCTTTCTTTGAATGAAATTTCCTGCTCCTTGGCTTCAGTGTTTCATAGTCCTATATTTTCGCTCTCTTGCACGTCTATGTGTATATATGTATTCGTAAGATTGGATTGAAAGTGGGAAGGTTTTCTCTATTTTAGTGGAAGATTTTGAAATATTACAAGTTTATCCTTTGAATTAAAAATTTGCTCTTGGGGTCTTCAAGTGGGTTATGCGCTCCCACACATGCAGAGCAGGTAGGCCACTCCACCTGTCTGATTGGAGCAAGAAAGGCTTGAGGATTTTAGTCCCATTTAGGATTGTAAAAGGAGGAAGAGGAGGCAGGATGGAAAATGAGGTTGCCTCCCCTTTTGTTTCTTTGTGTTTTAGAAGGGAGAAAACTTTCTCCCATTTTTATTTTCCCAGCCCCTACATCTTCAGACTCTTAAGATGAAGATGGTGATAGCCAGGGTCAAGTAACTTCTTTGATTATCTTTTTTGACCTGGAATGCATTTTTTTCCCCATTGGAACAACACCCTAGCTTGTGCTCAGCTTCTTGGTCTTTGCACGTGTGTTAAGGGCTAGGTCTGTCTGACCTAATGGGACTTATATTATAAATTAAATTTGTTTCAGTTTGGGGCCAGGCTAGAATCCACTTCCTCATGAAGAGCATCACTCTAGGAAAATTAGTTTTGAGTTAAAATAAATTTTCAAATGAACTGTAGGAGGTGACCTGCTTATAAACTGGGGACTGCCTATACCAGCAGAGTAGCTGAAGGTTGTGTGATGAGCTAAGAGGTGTTGTGGAGGAAGTATGTGTACAGGGGCCTCAGAGAGGGGAATAGCACCATCTTGGTGCGTCTGCCTCACACCTACTTGGCTCATGCTCCGGAGCCCAGTTTCTACCTCGGAAATGCCAGTTGTTGATACACATGTGCCTGGGGGTAACGTCTGTGTGCTGATTGGCAAATACAGAAATATCCAGAGAGACATAAGAGTTTTTTTTGGGAGAGGGGGAGGATCAAGCCATTTTATTGAGGGGCTTTGGGGGAGGATCAAAGGGCTGGGAGGACAATGAGATCTGAAGTCCTTCTCCTGACTGGAGTTTCCCCAGCTTCACAGTCACTGAACCTGCTGGGTTTTGATGCTTCATCAAAGTGTAGCCTCTTACCTACCCCAAGTCTGCCTTTGTGTACTGAGGCAGCCCCAGACTTTTTTTTTTTTTTTTTGGTCTTTGTTGCCTTTCATATGGACATTTAAAACTGTGTCTATTCCTTGAATTCTTTTTTTCTTTTGCCTTTTTTTTTTTTAAATATGGACACCCTGGACTTTCCGAATGACTTCCAGCAACCCAGCTTCCCTGGTTCCTCAGCAATAAGGAACCTGACTGCCAATGCAGGAGATGAGTTCAATCAGCGGGTGGGGAAGATCCCCTGGAGTAGGAAATGGCTACCCGCTCCAGTATTCCTTCATGGGGAATCCCATGGACAGAGAAGCCTGGTAGGGTACAGTCCATGGAGTTCCAGAGTCTCAGACATGGCTGAGTATGAAGGCTCCAGCAACTTCAGAGCATCTCTGTCTCTGCTGATCGTGGGCTGGCATGGCTCTTCCAGACTCTTTCCCCCATGGCGCCATTTGAGTTTGGTCTGAGGCATCGACAGTAAGCTGTTTTAAAAGTTTGGCTCAAAGATACGGACTTCCAGTGATGTGTAATTGATTATTTTTTTTTCCCTTGGGATCTGGTTTCTAATCTTTCTATATAATTTTACAAGGAGGAATAAATTTTCCTCTACCCTTCTAGGTTCTTCTGGCTGGTCTCAGAAGTAAACTGACATGAGACAGACTAGCAGGAGAAAATCACACAGTTTAGTAACATGTATACATGGGAGGGACCCAGGAAAACGGAGCAACTCATCAAAATAGCCGAAATCCCCGCCTTAAACACCATTTCAGCTAAAGAAAAAAAAGGATGTTGGGGACAATGGTTTGGGACCTCAGAAGGGAGGAAGGCAGTTGACATGAAGGTGGAAAAGCAAATGTTAGGTAAATAAATGTTTGCTGGGTCAGCAGAGACAATGGGACACAGAGGATTTTAACAGACAGACTGCTAGATTCCCCGTGTGCATACCTGGCTCATACCAGATTGTCTGTGATGATGGCTCCCTTCCTGGAACAAGTGCTCTGTCTACATTCTTTAGATAGTCCATGTGCGTGCGTGCTCACTCGTGTCTGACTCTTTATGACCAATGGACTGTAGCCTGCCAGGCTCCTTTGTCCAAGGGATTTCCCATGGCAAGAATACTGGAGTGGGTTGCTGTTTCCTTCTCCAGGAGGTCTTCCTGACCAAGGGATTGAACCTGTGTCTCCTGCATTGGCAGGCAGATTCTTTACTACTGAGCCACCAGGGAAGCCCAGACAAGTCAATGGGGGAAGGTCAGCATTTCTTTCTGAGTCTTTTAGGCTTGATTGTTTCCAGCTTGAAATAATCTTCATGCCAAAGAGAGATTTTAGGGTGGCAAATTTTGTTTCCCTACAGCTATATACCTTTATTTCTCTTGCAGCCTTGCTGGTGTCTTAGAGAATGAAGAGAAATAGTTCTCAGCCTAAGCTAACTTTTCAAATCAAGTAGGGGAAGGAGGGAATATTGTGCGCATGTTTGTTGCATCTGCTTGGAACCTGACAGGATGCTTTGGTTTCTAGGAGGTAGTTTCTGTTTCTTAAGAACATATCTTTGGAGGTTTAATCTCTTGTAGATTGATTCTTTTATATGGATTAAATAGTTTTCTTATATAATCTTCAACAAGTTCCTAAGCTGCTACTTTTAAAAAATTTATTTATTTTAAATTGTAGGATAATTGCTTTACAATATTGTGTTGGTTTCTGCCATACATCAATATGAATCAGCCATACATACACACATGTCCCCTCCCTCTTGAACCTCCCACCCCCACCCCATCCCTTCCTCACCCCCACCCCATCCCACCCCTCTCAGTCATCACAGAGCACCAGGCTGACCTCCCTGCGTTACACAACAGCTTCCCATTAGGTCTCTATTTTACACATGATAGTATATAAGTTTCAGTGCTACTCTCTCAATTTGTCCCACCCTCTCCTTCCCCCAGTGTGTCCACAAGTCTATTCTCTTTGTCTAAGTCTCCATTCCTACCCTGCAAATAGATTAATTAGTACCATTTTTCTAGATTCCATATATGTGTGTGTGTGTGTGTGTGTGTTAATATATGATATTTGTTTTTCTCTTTCTGACTTAAACTTCACTCTGTATAATAGGCTCTAGGTTCATCCACCTCATTAGAACTGACTCAAATTTGTTCCTTTTTATGCTAAGCTGCTACTTTTTTCATAGGCTTGTGTCCGTTTTATTTCCCCCTACCTCTTCTCCCTCTATTTCTTTGTGAAGTATCACGGGTGGTTGTGCAGTTTCAGAAACTGGAAGAACTACTTTGGTTATTCAGTAAACAATCTGAGCTGTTTCTACTTAGTGCCTGGATCTTCTTTATCGTTGAGTGACACTGGGTTACAAAAAAGATTGAACATATGGTATTTAGTTTGGGGCCTATTTTCCCTTTGTAGAAAAACATAATCTGTTTCGAGACCAGTACTAAATGTACTGGTTTTCTTATCTTAATTGGCATTGGCGACTGTAGCCAAACTGCTTCCTTGGTATGACATCAAAAGATGAAGCTGGCCTCTTGTTCTAGGAAGCAGGTCCAGATAATTTTGTTTTAGCAGATGTGCCTGACAGTTGTAATAAGTAAGAGTCCCTTTATTTATCTCCTCTTTGGTATAGTCACTGGGAGATTGAGAACAGTAGGGACTCAGGTTTGGATAATGCAAGTGAAATATTTACCCTTGCTCATTTGTAGTTTTGAGACACAGACTGTTTATTTAATACGTTACATTGGTGTAGACAGTCTTTAATATTTTTTTTTAATTGTTGTATTCTTTAAGCTTGTATCTAGTTTCTGTAGGCTTGGTTTCTTTTCTTTGAAGTTATGTTTGATCTTCTTAATGCAGGGTTACTTGTGCTATTTCACCTAAGGTGGTTAAATGCATATTGTGAAAGAGGATAAAAATTTGGGATAGGGCTTCATTCTAAATGTACCATTAAATCATACTTTTATGAGGCAAGATGGTGGTGACTGGAAGGGGCTAGAGGCAAGAGTATTTAATCTTGGTTCTGTCTCTGCATAGTTGTATGAACTTGGAAGTCACCAGAACTGCTAACTTGCATGATTCTTGGGGCACCATTACCAGCATCTTTAATGTAATTCTACTGTTAGTGGTTCTTTTCCACAGAATATGTGTGAATGGTGACTCCTAAAGTTGTGTAATTGAAAGCAGCACTAAAAGCCATAACTTATTTTCTCTAGACCACAATTTTCTTACATACAGAATAAGCAGATTGTAAAGAATCTGCCTGCGTTGAGGGAGCCGTGGGTTCAATTGATGGGTCTAGAAGATTCCCTGGAGAAGGGAATGGCTACCCACTCCAGTGTTCTTGTCTGGAGAATCCCATGGACAGAGGATCCTGGCGGGCTACCGTCCATGGGGTCACACAGAATTGGACATGACTGAGCAACCAACGCTTTTGTTTTCAATTTGGATGCCATGAACCTGGACACTTGAGCCAGTCATTAGTGTTCACCAACCCCTCTTGCATGAGTGGGCCCTGTTTATAGGAAAATAGTAAAATTACCTTTGTTCATAAGAGTAGTCTGTTTCAAGAGAAGTTCATTTGTTGTAGTCTTTGGATTCTTAAATAGACCGTCTGCTACAAGCCTTCTTGGAATGTGTTTCAGGTGCCTGAATTGAATGGTTCTATTGTTGGAATTTGAAAGACATTTATTTAGGGACTACATTGACTGTTTTGTAAAGTCCGAATGTTCCTTGACTTACAGTGGTTCGATTTTATGGTGCAAAATAGTGTTAATGCTTTCGGTAGAAGCTATGTTTTGAATCTGGAGCTTTTCCTGGGCTAGGATCCTCTCTCCTGATGCTGGGCAGTGTCAGGTGCCATCAGCCACGTGATCATGTGGGTAAATGACTGATACAGTCACCTTTCTGTATGCAGACAGCCATTCTGTTTTTCACTTTCAGTGCAGTATTCAATCATCTACATGAGATAGTACATTATTATAAGTTTTGTGTTAGATGGTTTTGTCCAACTGTAGGCTCATGGAAGTGTTCTGAGCAGTTTAAGGTAAGCTAGGTAAACTGTGATGTTTGGTGGGTTAGGTGTACCAAATGCATTTTCAACTTACACTGTTTTCAACTTCCAGTGGGTCTATTAGCATGTAACTCCATCATAAGTTGAGGAAGATCTATAACAGCTTTGACATTAGTTAGTCATGTTTTGAAGAGCAGATATGTTGACCTAAGATTCTGAATAAAGTAAAAGTGAAGTCGCTCAGTCATGTCCGACTCTTTGCGACCTCATGGACTGTAGCCTACCAGTCTTCACCGTCCATGGGATTTTCCAGGCAAAAGTACTGGAGTGGGTTGCCATTTCCTTCTCCAAAAAAAACCAAAAAAACCTATATAAAGATGTACAAAAAAATTGAACAGACACTTCACCAAAGAGGATCTACAGACAGCAAACAGTACTTGGAAAGATATCCAGTATCACTAGCCACTAATATTAATATATCAATATCACTACCCCATGGACTGTAGCCCACTAGACTCCTCTGTCGGTGGGATTTTCCAGACAAGAATACTGGAGTGGGTTACCATTTCCTTCTCCAAAGATTCTGAATAAATGACCTCCAAATCTTTTAATTTTCCGTTTTTATGAAAAAAAAAAAAAAAATGGTGATCAAAGAAGTACAATTTGTAAAGAATGTATTTTATTCCATTGAAATATAGATGTATCTTTAACATCTTGGTATTTAAGATTCCAAAAGTAATTGTAAATATTTAATGAAATGTGTAACACAAATGTATAATGTGGCAGTCTCTTTTAACATCCCTGCTCCAACCTAAGGGGATGGTGGTAAACTCTTGAAATGATATGGGTCTTATCCTTCTAGAACTTTCTCTTACACAAATGTTAAGTTGAAAATTTCTGAGTATTCACCTTAAGTTTAAAAGATATGAAATACCTAAGAATTTATTAGTGTAGGAAATGAGAAGTGAAATTGTAGGTAAATCAATGAAGATTTACCTAAAATCTGAGTTATCTATTTTGATATAGATTCTTAGATACCATCTTTTCTTCAGATATTTTGTTTGTTTGTTTCCAAGTCACTGGAATATTCTGGTTTCTTTAATCCAGAAGCAGTCACCCAGCAATGGTGAGTGCTGATTTAATCTGACAAGTGAAAGCAGCTCCTGTTTCAGACCTGGTCTGGATAGGCCAGGAAGTTGCTTACTTCACAGAACACTTTTTGTTTTGAGTTTTACTGTAAGTGATGTGTACAGTATAGCCAAGAAACATACACATTTTCTCTCTGTAGGGCTTAAAAAAAATCTGTGATGTTTTGTTGGTAGAGAGTCCAAGGGAAAATTCTTTACTTTGGAAAAAAAAAGTGGTCATTATACCCAGCCGTATTAATGCTGCAAGGCCGAGCTGGTCTTGGAATAACCATGGTCTCTCGAGAGGATTCATTGTACGGTCTGCTGTGCATGTCCTTCAGTGTGGTGGTCGTTTCTGCTTTGCGGCATAAAGAAGGCAGTCCCTACGGTGCAGCCAAGTATGTTTTTTTTTAAACTTGAATGAGACATCACTTGCTTATATTGATAGTTGTTGATTTTGATTTCTGAGAAATATAGGTAAGTTACCTTGACATGGTTGATTTGGGGCATTTAAATTAAGCAAAAATGCTAGAGTTGAAATATGTTTTAGAAGTCGTACTTTTAAAAAAATGGTTTTTAAGTCAGATACCCTTTTTCATCTTCTATTTGTGATATTTATCTTATTAAAATACCACTATTTCAGGATAAAGTCTAGAATGTGTGAAAGCCAAAGATTATTATGAACAAATGATCATAGCAAAATGATCACTTTTTTAGAGAGGAAGAGAGTTCAGCCCCTGTGATGCTGTGTTTTGTGTTTAAGTTGTTAAATAAAAATTTCATACATTGCCTTGTCAGAGTTCATATGTTATCTAGTCAGTTTTTTAATATAATATATAATTTTATATATTGTAAATTTTCTATATTGTCACAACATGGTCATTTTATATTTTGTTTTGTTTTGTTTTTACACCTACAGTAGCAAAGACTATGGTAGGAGATATACTTTAGTTACTCTGTTATCTGAAGTGCCTAGATCCTTGGTTATTTGGTCAGCTTTGCGTTGTGATTCTGGTTGTAACTCTGAGTCCATGTGTGTGTGAGAGAGAGAGAGAACAGAGGAGGGTGGGAGGAAGGGAGGGAGGTGTGGAAGAAAGCTAGAACTACTGAAATGTGATTTAAAATGCTCTGAGCATGTTTAACCTGGCCATTTGACTTCCATGCTATCTTAGCAACAAGATAAGAGAATTATGGAAACACAGCTTGGTTGTTTATGCTGTTTGATATGTTTAAAGAATATAGAATGTCCTGAAACGTAGATATTTGTAAAAGGAAAACATTAAAACATTCTACTTAGGAGAATTTCTGACTAAGCTTTCAGGAATGCGGTTTTAAGAGTCTTTGAGTGTGGGGGGTCTTCCACATGCTGGTTTGAGGTTTTAGGAAATTCTTCAGCCAGAAAGTCTTGGAATAAAAGTACATTTTTGGAATAAAGTCCAGAGATCCGAATCCTTAAAGACCAGGAGGTTGTTAGCGGGCTTTGTATTGACTCTTCTAGCAGATTCTCCTTCAGTGGCGGCGTCCTTATCCTAATCAGCCAGGGCTTCACTCTCTCTGCCCCTCTTGCAGGTGGTGGTGTTTAGTTGCTAACTTGTGTCCAACTCTTTTGCTACCCCATGGACTGTAGCCACCAGCTCCTCTGTCCATTGGATTTCCTGCAGGTGTGGGTTTATCTTAAAAAGACTAACTACCCCATAGTCCCTCCATATCTGCGGAGGATTGGTTTCAGGACCTGAAGACAGCAAAATCTGTGGATGCCCCAGTCCCTTGTATAAAATGGGGTAGTATTTGCATATAACCTATTCCCATGCTCTCATTTATTTCATATCATCTCCAGATTACTTATGATATCTAAAATAATGTAAATGCTTTGTGAATAGCTGTAAATAGGATATTAATGCATGTAAATGTTATAGAAATAGAATATTAATGCTATGTAAGAAATTGCCAGTGGCTGGCACATTCAAGTTTTGCTTTTTTGAAACTTTCTGGAATTGTTGTCTAATATTTATCTGCTGTTGATTGAATCCATACATTCAGATCCCACCGATATGGAGGACCAGCTGTATTGTGTAGTAATAAGTATAGAATAGTCTGTTTTCAGATATCATTCTCATTAAGAGGTGACCACAGATTTAAAATTATTTAACCACAAGGCTCAGTCAGTTAATTGTTTAATCTTTATTTATTAGTGTAAAAATGTCCCCCCCCCCCTTGGGATACTTCTTTTATTTTTCTGGTGTGTTTTATGTCCGTTTTGAGAGTCATCTGTTTACTCTGTTACCTGCTGAGAGTCTTATTACTGGGGCTATTTGAGGATCTTCTGTTAGGACACTTGGGAATACTATTAATAGATCCTTCCTATAAACATGTTCTAATCGATGAAATAGAAGGTCTCAAAGATATTTTAAATGCAAATGTCATATGGTTTTGGGCATGGATGGAGGATGAGGTGATATATTTTTGTTGAAGTAGTTTTGTTTTATCATGGCAATGAAGTAGTTTTATCACAGCATAAACAAAGTTTCACTGGTAACTTTTACTGTTGAGTAGTATTTTCACTTACAAATTCTAAAGTTGAGTTGATTTAGAAAGAAATGAATTAATTTTCCTTGAGTGATTAAGCAATATATCCCTGTGCCCAATACCTTATTCATTTTAACTGAGATCTTTTATTCATTCTGTGAATCTCTCCTTTATTTGTTGCTGGGAATGGTTAAAAAGCCTTATTGCAGTTAGTGCTCCCAGAATCAATATCCTAAACTCATGTCAGCTTATTTAAAGAAAAATAGAAAGGATATTATGAAATACTTAGAAAACTTATACTGAAGGCCGAAATCTTTTTTTGCATCTACCCAGTTTTATTTGTGGAGTTTTTCAATATATTTGCTGTGGCTTCCATCTTAAAAATATTAACACAAATGAAGTAGTCTTTTAAACTCACGTGTATGTCTGCAGTCACGTAATCGGGTGCTTACTGTGCGCCAGGCTCTCTGCTACAAAAAGCACAGAGGTGAACCTTTTTAAGCTTCATCTGGTTTTTTGTCTCCTTTTCATCTCTACACTGCTGTGCTAGTTGAGGTCCCTCCCAATATATCCTGCTGTCGCTCTTTGCTCCCTGGGACATCTTCCTCTCTCCAGCCAAACCAAAGTGTTAGTGTCTACTTAACAGCTTTGGCAGACTCTCACCATTCCCAGAATAGAATTCAAACTGCGGAACATTCCCAGCGGCTGTTCTTTGCCCTGTCCATCTGCAGCCACTTTGAGCTCTGTAGTCTCCCAGTCTTTCCAGCCCTTTCATACTTTAGAGCCAGTTGGATTCCTTCTGCTGCATTGCCTGTCTTTCCATTTATACTTGATAGTTTCCCCCAGCTTCACTAGGCAAACAGATCTCTCAGCTGTGGTCTGTTCATCCTTCTGTTGTATTGGTCTGTTGATCTTTTCTCTAGGAGGGCACTCATCTTGTTGTTACATCTCATGTCCCAGACAAATGCCCACAGTCAAGTCTACAGCAGCCCCGGAACCTGACTGCCCAGCACATGGGAGACAGGAAAGGCATATTTCAAATAATATCCCTAATTGTATTCATCTTGTGATTTTAGTGGTCTTCAACTTTGGATTGCATACAAATTTTAGTCCAGATTCCAAAAGTAAAAACTGCCATGAATCACACTTCAAGTGAACCATTCAAGGAGTATGATTCACCGAAAAGCAAAACCAGACTGAAAGTAAGCTTGATAGACCATCTTTCAGAAAACAAATTAAAATTTTCAGTTACATCAGGGTAGTTCAGAGTGGTCTGCAAACTTTCCTTAACGTCTACAAGCCCACCTCCATAGTTGTCAGAGCGATCACATCTATGTCGTAACATAGATGCTTCCCTGGTGGCTCAGACTGTAAAGCGTCTGCCTGAAGTGTGGGAGATCTGAGTTTGATCCCTGGGTCGGGAAGATCCCCTGGAGAAGGAAATGGCAACCCACTCCAGTACTCTTGCCTGGAAAATTCCATGGACTGAGGAGCCTGGTAGGCTACAGTCCCTGGGGTCGCAAGGAGTCGGACATGACTGAGCGATTTCACTTTCAGTTTCACGTCGTAACAGTGAAGATCTCCCTATGAGATCTTCTCCCCAGAGTCTAGCAAGGTACTCTCAGAAAGGATCTGAGATTGAGACCTCCTGGCTTCTGGAAAACCTGATCGTCTAAATACAGATCTAGTCCCTTGGTAGTGAAAAGTAGTACTCTGTGGAGTAGAGCTTTGGGTCTGTGGTTAAACGTGACAGAGGTGGCTGTTTGTCCATCACTCTCCACTTCTCCCCATCTTTTGTTTAAAGGATTTTTAGCCAGGTGTAAGCACCTTGTATTGGTGTCCATGCCTCAGCCTGCCTTATGGGCAGGTGTGGCCGGACGGTCAGGTTTTGGCCACTGGCTTCAGTGTGCTGTGTTATCTGGACTTAACTTTCAGGTTTATTGCCTCTGGACCCTTTTGTCCTATTCAAGGAAACACAGATAATGCCATTTGGGTCCATAGGTTGGGGTCATGCACAGGAGAGGAAGGAGAAAGGTGGATCCCTGGTCCCTAACAGGTGGGTCTCTTGACCCTGGACAACCTATGTAGACTTTTGTCTGAGACAGAAATAAACTTGTCTTTTGCTACTTATTTGAGGTTTTCTGTCTGCTGTGGCTGGACTTTGAATCCTAAATCCTATTGTATACTTTATGAGTCTGGGCAGGGAGTGTTTAGACAGGGGAAGTAGGAACTGCCAGGAACCATTGTACATTCTCTGGAGGGGCAGAGATTTGGTTGATTACAGCTTAGGAGGATTTAAATGTCAGATTAGTGTTAAGATTGCACAGGTCATTTTTAAGGTCTCTTCTAACCCTGAGAGTCAGTGACTTTGAAGTGTTGAGCTTTGCTTTAATAAATTATGGTATTTGTTGATTTCTAAGACGTATGTTTTTGCATTTTAATGTTTCTGATGCAAGGATGTATTTTATAAGAGGGACTCAGCCTCTAAAAAAAAACAAAACTATTTATTTATTTGACTGCACTGGGTCTCCATTTCTGAGTGCAGGCTTTCTCTGGATGTGGTGAGCGGGGTCTACTCTAGTTGTGGTGGCTTCTCTTGTTGCAGAGCGTGGGCTGTAGGCACTCGGGCCTCAGGAATCACAGCACATGGGCTCAGGAGTTGTGGTGCACAGGCTTTAGTTGTCCTCGGTATGTGAAATCTTCCCAGACCAGGGATTGGACCTGTGTGCCCTGTATTTGCAGGTGGATTCTTCGCCACTGTAGGGGAGCCTATAGCATGTCTGGGACTGCAGGGAAGTCTGAGGGACTCTTGGCTTTGAAATATAGTTAGAACAGAATTTGACATTTGACCTTGATGGTCTATAGGCATCCTTAAGATTGGCTGAGTTAGCAGGACAATGTTGAAGCCTGACTGCTGGCTTAAGGTGAGCAGAGACACTATTGGGATAGTGCAGCAGCCGAAGAAGTCACTAGTTTTAGGTTCAGGAAGAGGGCCCTTGCAGCTCAAGTTTGGGTTTCTTCTTGGAGTCCTGTCTGTAATCTCACTGGCTTCTCCCGAGGCTCAGCTGCAGAAAAGCCAAGCTGTCGGGGGGTTTGACTTCCCTGATGGCTCAGAGGTTAAAGCATCTGCCTGCAATGCGGGAGAATTGGGTTCGATCCCTGGGTTGGGAAGATCCCCTGGAGAAGGAAATGGCAACCCACTCCAGTATTCTTGCCTGGAGAATCCCATGGACGGAGGAGTCTGGTGGGCTCCAGTCCGTGGGGTCGCAAAGAGTAGGACACGACTGAGTGATTTCACTTCACTTCACTTCAAGACAGCAGCCTTGTTTGATAAGAGGCTTCTTACAAATCCTGAAAGATGACTCTGTGAAAGTGCTGCGCTCAATAAGTGCTGCGCTCAATATGCCAGCAAATTTGGAAAACTCAGCAGTGGCCAGTTTTCCAAACTGGAAAAGGAACTGGAAAAGGTCAGTTTTCATTCCAATCCCAAAGAAAGGCAATGCCAAAAAATGCTCAAACTATAGCACAATTGCACTCATCTCACACGCTAGTAAAGTAATGCTCAAAATTCTCCAAGCCGGGCTTCAGCAATACGTGAACTGTGAACTTCAGATGTTTTTCCCGCGGACATCCTTGTCAGACTGCTGACTTCCTGCTGCCCTCCAGGTGGAGGGCACAGCCGTCACCTGGGCTTTTCCGGGGAGTCCTTCCTTTTTTCTCCTCTTGGACCTTCTGTTTCCTCCATGATACCTCTCTTTGGTTTAATTCCTCACACTGGCAGCATTCAGCCTCTTGTAGATTCCTGAGAAAACATGTAGGAGAGAGAAGTGTGAGACTTTGTGTGCCTAAAGACCCCTTTATTCACATTCAAGTTGGATTCATGGCTTGGCAGGATTGTGATTCCTATTTGAACATTGCTCTCAGAACTTTGAAGATATCACTTCATTTGTCTTCTAGCTTTCAGTATTAATGTGATAAAGTCTGCTATTCTGATACCTGGTCTTCTGTAAGTCCTTTTTTGTTTTTTCAATTATTTATTTTAATTGGAGAATAATTACTTTACAATATTGTGATAGTTTTTGCCATACATCAATATGAATCAGCATGGTTTTTGCCATACATCAGTATGCATCAGCCATAAAGCTATATTTGTCCCCTCCATCCTATACCTTCCCACCTTCCTCCCCATCCCATCCCTCTAGGTTGTCACAGAGCACCAGCTTTGGTTGCCCTGGGTCATACATCAAACTCCCACTGGCTGTTTTGCATACGGTATTGTATAGGTGTCAATGCTATTCTCTTGAATCATCCCACCTCTTCCTTCTCCCACAGAGTCCAAAAGTCTGTTCTGTACGTTTGTGTCTCCTTTGCTGCCCTATCGGTAACCATCTTTTTAGACTCCATATATATGTGTTAATATACGATATTTGTCTTTCTCATTCTGACTTACTTCACTCTGTATAATAGGCTCTGAGTTCATCCACCTCATTAGCACTGACTCAAGTGTGTTCTGTAAGTCCTTTTTATAGCATAGGAGTGAAACCACAGGCATGACCCTAGACTGTCTAGGGTTGCCTCCTTCTGACTACATGACTACGGCAAGTTATGTAGCTCTCTGTGCCTCAGTTTCCTCATGTGTAAAGTGAGGATAATAGTACCTGATGCCTCTGAAAGGTTGTTTGTGGATTATACAAGAAGTATGTATGGTGCTTGGAACTGCTGTTTGTGTGTAAGAGTCATCTAATGGCTGCTATTTGTCACTAAAATCTAACTTTTCTGAAATATCAGTGACATGCAGTGATCAAATCTTGTTCATTTATTGTGTAGAACAAACAATGCACCTCTTCAATCTGGAGGCTTTCGTTCATCAACTCTAGGAAGACTTTGTATTATTTCTTTGATTATAATTTTGCTACAAAATTTTCCTTTTCCCTCTTATAATACTGTGAGTTGAATGCTGGATCACTTGGATGAATCTTTAAAAAAAAATCCTTTTTTATTTTTGTGAAAATTTCTGAGTTTACATTTGTGACCTAGTTTGTTAGATTATATCTTCTGAAATTTTTTCATTATGACTTTCACATTGATTTCTGAGCATTCTTATATCCTTATATTTTAAAAAATAATCACAGTTTTAGCATGGATATATATTTCAGGCTATTAATTACAGATTTTCTAATTTTTCTTCTCTTGCCAGCATGGCCTCAATTTCCTCTGAGAATTTTTATTATTTGTTTTTCTTTTATATCAGAATGTCCTCAAATATTGAGTTGATGCTTGGCTTCCTTTTTAAGGTTGATCGTCTAAAAAAGCTCAGATAACTGTCTTAGGGGGAGGGTTTACCCTGGGAGGCATGATAATGTGAAACCTTTGGTGTCAGTATCTGTAAGTCTTTTTCTCTGTTCTTTCCAAGCATTGTTCTCTTGCAAAGAACAATCTTATCCTTTGCCTGGGCTGTTTAAGCCTGGCGATGATAAGCTTTTTATGGAGCTGTGGACAGGCAGTGCGTTGGTAGTCCTACCATTTTATAGGAAAAATTTCATTAAATTTCCCTATTTGCACCCACCATGCCGTATCCTCACCCTTTTCTGGGTCTGGTGGCTCTAAATGGGGATGTCTCACTTGTTTCTTCTAAGATCATATGGCTGTTGCCCGAGTCGGGACAGTTGTCTAAATGTACAGGGTAGAGGTGGGGTCCTGGTGGAGGAGGTGTTTAGTGTGGCTCAGACGGTAAAGCATCTGCCTACAATGTGGGAGACCCGGGTTCAATCCCTGGGTCGGGAAGCTCTCCTGGAGAAGGAAATGGCAACCCACTCCAGTATTCTTGCCTGGAAAATCCCATGGATGGAGGAACATGGTAGGCTACAGTCCATGGGGTCGCAAAGAGTCAGACACAACTGAGTGACTTCACTTCACAGAGAATTATAATTCCTTATAGCTCACTCATTGGAAAAGATCCTGATGCTGGGAAAGATTGAAGGCAAAAGGAGAAGGCAGCGGCAGAGGATGAGATGGTTAGATAGCACCACCGACTCAATGGACACGAATGTGAGCAAACTCTGGAAGATAGTGAAGGACAGGGAAGCCTGGTGTACCGTGGTCCATGGGGTCACAAAGAGGCGGACACGACTTAGTGATTGAACAACAGAGAATTACAGATAATCTCCCTATCATGAGCACCACCTGCCCACCTTCCGTTGTTTGTGTGTCTAATTCCTGGGTCCCTCTGGGTTTCTGCAGCCTATCTGCCTTGCACCCTGCGGTATGTTCTTTGCAAGCTTGTTTGACTTCTCTGTACTCTAGTAAGTTGTTTCTGCCCTCAGATATTGAGGTTTGTGCTTAACGTGTCACATAATGGTGGATTTTTTGTTATTCTTATTTTTTCCTTTGCAAGTAAACAAATATTTTAAAAATTGATTATAATGATTTCAGACTAGGAAAAAAGTAAGCGTGCTGTATCAAAGTCACGTGTCTTCATATGTGGAAGGATGACTTTGTGTTTTAGGGAGAACAGGGGAAGGTACTACTTGTGTTCATTTTTACTTACACAATGAAACATTCTTGGCAGTGTTGCTTTGTTCATTGGCACTTTTACCATAACTTTCTGTGTCTCTTTTGTGTGATGGTGTGTGTGCATTGCTCTTGTTACCATCATCCTCAAGGTTAATTTTGGCATTTGACTCTTTTATATCTGCTTGTGAGTTTCAGATGAAAATGCTTTGAGCTTAAATAGGATTCTGTTCTTTTGATTTTTTATTGTTAAATTTATATGCATTGAAATTCTAAACTGAGGTATTAACCATCGTATTTATAATAAAAAAGGTAAAATCTCTTTCCACCGTTGCTGGAATTGTTAGTTGAATTGTTAGTTGCTACCTGGGTTAACTTTGCCAAAGGTAAAGATAGTTTTAGATTAGAACCAAGATCTTTACCTCAAATCATTTCTTTTCACTGCTACTCATCCTTGAAGTGAAGGACAGTTTAAACTTTTGCTGCCTTTACAAGCAGGGAGAGAAACATCTGGAGGAGCTATAATCTTCTGTGTTTCTGGCTGTGCATCTGGGGTGCAGGTGTGTGTGGAAGGGAGCAGCAAGGATAGAGACCTTGCCACCATCTGGGCAACAGGGAGCACTTTGAGTGGATGATGAAGAGTTGTCATTTTGCCCATTAGAGAGAAAAGGTATACTTACCTGGAGGCTGTGGCTATGGCAGAGGATTTGTGTTGCTGGCATGGGCTTCCCTGGTGGCTCAGATGGCTTGATCCCTGTGTTGGGAAGATCCCCTGGAGAAGGGAATAGCAACCCTCTCTAGTATTCTTGCCTGGAGAATCCCATGAACAGCAGAGCCTGGTGGGCTACAGCCCCTGGGGTTGCAAAGAGTTGGGCATGACTTAGGGCCCCATGTGCAATGCTTGCTGAATTTCCCATAATTCTGGAAGAAATAGCAGTACTATTGGCCAGTGCTTATGCTCTAGGAAGGGTTAAAATGTCATCCCTAGGCTGCCTGGGAACCCAGTCATCGTTCATGTGTGTGTGTGTTTAAAATAATGGAAACTGTGTTCTGAATTCCATACACCCAACCTGTAAAAGGACTTCAGTGATGCACTGTTTTTCTAGAACAGAGTTGTACTAGTTTGTAACAAAGCGACACAAACTGGTTGGCTTAAATTAATAGAAACCTATTCCTATAACTCTGAAGGCCAGAAATTCAATGTCAAGGTGTCAGCAGGACCTGCCCACCCGAAGCTTTTGAAGGGTGCTTCCTTGCCGCTTCTAGCTCTGGGTAGCCCCGCTTGCTCACAGGCTTGTCAAATTAAATCTATGGTCTCTGCCTGCATCTTCATGTGGCCGTCTTCCACCTGTGTCTCTGTGCCTTTATATGGCATTTCTCTCTCTTTGCATGCTCCTTCTCTTATACGGACACTAGTCTGATGTTGAATTAGGGCCCACACTAATGACTTTAATGTTAACTTTATTGCATTCATAAAGACCCTATTTCCAAATAATGCCCATTCATAAGTCTCTTTCTGAGATGCGCAATGCAACCTGTAAGAGCAGTTTAATAACAGGAGTTGATGTTGGGCCTGCTGCAACAGACTAAGTCAATCAAGCTTCCCAGAGAAAAGGAAAATATTTTCCTAAAACATGTGATCTTAAAGAGTGGGCTAACCAACCATAATATCAAAAAGACCAATTGAAAAATGGGCAAAGGACTTAAATAGACATTTCTCTAAAGAAAATAAACAAATGGTCAGTGTGCATATGTGAAAAGATGCTCCACATCATGAGTCATTAGGCAAATACAATTGAGAGTCACGATGATATATCATTTCATACCCAATAGGATGGCCGTTTTATCGTAAAAAAAAAAATAAAAAGAACAAAGGAATACGTTTTGGTGAAAACGTAAGTAAAGTGGAACTGTGCATTGCTGGTGAGAATGAGAAATGGTACAAATGTTCTGGAAAACAGTTCTGATTCCTCAAAAAATTAAACATAGGATTACCATGTGAGCCAGCAATTCCACTTGGTATATACCCAACAGAACTGCAGACAGGGTCGCAAAGGAAGAGATCATCTGTATGCCATGTTCATGGCAATATTGTCCACAGTGGTCAAAGGGTGGAGGCAACCCAAGTGTCCATCCGTGGATACCTGGATAAATGTGGCTTATAAGTACAGTGGTATATTATTCAGCCTTAAAAAAGAGAAGGAAAATTTGACACATTCTGCAGCAGTGTTGAACCTTGAAGACAGTGTGCTAAGTGACTCAAGCCGGTCACAAAATGACAAGTGTGATTCCTCTTCTATAAGGTACCTAGAGTAGTCAGATTCATAGACGATAGAACGCTGGTCACCAGCGATGGGTCGTGTGGGGAGAGGAGAATGGGGAGTGAGTGTTTAATGGGCACAGAGTCTCAGCTGGGAAAGATGGAGACATTCTGGAGCGGGGTGGTAGTGACGGTTGCAGTGTTGTGAGTATACTTAATGCTGTGTGTCCGTGTAGCCTCCCAGGCTCCTCTGTCCATGGGATTCTCCAGGCAAGAATACAGGAGTGGGTTGCCATTTCCTTCTCCAGGGGATCTTCCCAACCCAGGGATTGAACTCACATCCCTCCCATCTCCTGCATTGGCTGGCGGGTTCTTTACCACTGAACCACCAGTGAAGCCCACTTAATGCTATATAACTGTACAATTAAGAATGAAAAATTTTTGCATATTGTACCACTGTTTTTAAAAGTGGGCCTTGTAGAAGTCACAGATTTAAGCTAGGAACTAAAAGAAAAATAAAACTAGGTAACAATTCACTGAATTGTCCAGTAAGGAACGCCTCTATTCTTGATCTGGATTCTGGACCAATGGAGAAGTATGGCAGTGTAAGGTCAACTGGCCTTTAAACTATCAAATCACCCTTGTTAAAGGCTATCAGGAGGCCAAGTTCCCACATGAGTTAAGTGAGTGAAAGTCGCTCAGTCGTGTCTGACTCTGTGACTCCATGGACTGTAGCCTGCCAGGCTCCTCTGTCCTTGGAATTCTCCAGGCAAGAATACTGGAATGGGTTGTCATTCCCTTCTCCAGGGTATCTTCCTGACCCAGGGATCGAACCTGGGTCTTCCACATGGCAGGCAGATTCTTTACCATCTGAGCCACCAGGGAAACCTGAAGAGGGTTTCTCACAGCCTGCCCCAGAATTCGGTTCTCCTGGTCACCATTGGGCTGTCCTGGAGTGGGGGGTCCTGTGCTCCCCACAGGCCAGCTCACTCCCAGAAGACAGTGAGCAAAGCTCAGCCAAGCCTGCCCCATCTACTTGTCCCCATTTCTCCAGGCAGATACAGTACTGTCCATCCTCAGGGCAGGATTAAGGTAAAGGTCAGATTGACATGAGGATAGACTGAGCTCCCATGTGAAAGGAACAGATTCTCCTCCAGCGTCCCTGCTTCTGGGTCTTTTCACACATTGTACTTAGAATCGAACCCATGGTTAGCCAGGGCCTTGCTCATACCTTCAAGGGGCTGCTCCCCAGTGAAACCTCTGTCCCTCTGGGTACTTTTCTATCTGGGCAGAGAGTTTGGAGGCTCTGATGGGTGCATTAATTACATCGACTCTGGCCACTCTGTGGCTTAATTTTACTTTCCTCTTTCTAATCTCAGATGATACAAAGCCATTTGTCCCACAAAGTACAGTGAGTTCCCATGACAAAGTTAAATTACCAGTAACATTGTGTGTGTGTGTGTGTGTGTGTGTGTGCGTGCGCTTAGTCATGTCTGACTCTTTGTGACCCCATGGACTATAGCCCACTAGGCTCCCCTGTCCATGGGATTTCTCAGGCAGGAATACTAGAGTGGGTTGTCATGCCCTCCTCCAGGGGATTTTCCTGACCCAGAAACTGAACTCACGTCTCTTGTGTCTCCTGCATGGCAGGCAGATTATTTACCACTGGGCCACCTGGGAAGGCTGCCAATAATATAGTGACTGATGCCTAAATTTGATTATAAACCTCTACCACTGTCATGATTCTAGGGGAAAGTTAATTGTAGAATTGCCTAACTTTACAAGTTAAAGTCCAAATATGTTACAGAAGTGAAAGTTCAAAGTCAGATTTTCCTGGCCCTTTCATATATTCATTAACTCAACAGTTTGTTTATTGAAAATCCACTGTGTACTCTTCCAGGTGTTGGGGATATTTTGGTGAATAAACCAGACCCAAGGGAGAAGAAATCCTGTCCTTCTGGAGCTTACTTTCTGGAGACTTTGAGTTAAAAGACCAGAATTCAGTTTCCGTAAATATCCTTACCAGTATCTGGGGCTTCCTAGGTGGCGCTAGTGGTCAAGAACCTGCCTGCCAATGCAGGAGACACAGTTTCAATCCCTGGGTCAGGAAGATCCCCTGGAGGAGGGCATGGCAACCCACTCCAGTGTTCTTTCCTGGAGAATCTCATGGACAGAGGAGCCTGGCGGGCTACAGTCCGCGGGGTCACAAAGAGTCAGACACAACTGAAGCAACTTAGTGCACCAGTATCTTACTCAGGTTCTGTCAGGCTGAAGTGGTCTCAGAATCTAGATGGACTTCACGTTCTTCCAGGAAACAGTTCAGGTCCTTCATAGGAAGGGCTATCATTACTGCCAAGTTGTTAGTTCAGCAGCCAGAGTGTGAAGGGCACACGAGTGACCCCAGTACCATCTTGTCTCTTTCCCCCCTTCCCAAACTACCACAGTTTGAAAACAACCCAATCGCCTAACAGTAATACGGGGAAAGTTTATCTGAGCTGTAGTTTCTAAAATGGTTTTTAGTGTTTCTGAAGGTCACGGTTCTACACTAGGAAAGCCCCCGCCTAGGACACACCTTACCCTCTCTTTTAAGCAGACATTTTCATGTTTGTGCTGCTAACAGCTTATTGCTTATGCCTCTTTTCTGGATTTACTTAAATATAAGAAACCTGAGTCTTAGGGAGGATTTACTCCTAATATTTAATTATCCAATCAAGGAGGAATTGGAAACACTTTGGGGTGTGTATGTGTGTTGGGGGGCTGGTGTTGTGATTCTTGAAGCTTCTGAAAACCCACATGGATTCCTGTTCACCAAAGCCCATCCACATTCCCACATTGTCTCCGGATGTATTTGTTCAGTGGCTAAATCATGTCCGACTCCATGTGACCCCAAGGACTGAAGCACTCCAGGCTCCCCTGTTCTTCACCATCTCCTTGTGATTGTTCAAACTCATGTCCATTGAGTCAGTGATACCATCCAACCATCTTGCCCTCTGTTGTCCCCTTCTCCTCCTGTCCTCCATGTTTCCCGGCGTCAGGGTCTTTCCCAGTGAGCCGGCTCTTTGCATCAGGTGGCCAAAGTATCGGAGCTTCAGCATCAGTCTTTCCAGTGAATATTCAGGGTTGATTTCCTTTAGAATTGACTGGTTAGAGTGGAATTGGGGGTGACTTGTCTAGTGCCACCTGCCAGATCTGTTGCTAACGGTTGAAAGCTGGAAACATTCTCGTTTTCCGTGGGGCACACAGGAATCTTCTGCTTTGCTGTCCCAGGCGAGGCATGTATTCTGTAGACCCCCGATGTCTGAAAGGGCCCGTCACAATCTCTTCCCTGCAGTTGTAGTTGAGCCTCCCCCGAGCTTCCCACCAGCTCTCTACTGGGTCTGCTGGAGCCTCTGCTTTCGCCCATGTCTGCCAGGCCCGGTTCGAGGTCCACCTGGGTGCCCCGCACGGGGAGGTGGCCTGCGAACAGCCTCCCCTCAGGCCTCCACCTAAGTGGCTTTGTTTCCGACGGGGGTCCCTGGCCCGGTACTCTTCAAGTTGCAGACGTGTGCAGCCTCCTTCCCTGGAGACAGTCACTCTCCCACGGACCCAGCTGCCGTGAGCTGGAGCTGCTCACTCAGGTCAGAAGAATGTACAGTTTTGGGCTTAAAGCCTCTCGCCCAGTCTGTGTTATTTGAAACCAACCTCCCAGCTGAAAAAGTGAGCCGGATTACAAGATCGCTGTTGTGCTGGTCGCTCAGTCCTGTCCAGCTCGTGAAAGGAGCCCACCAGGCTCCTTTGTCCATGGAGTTTTCCAGATAATAGTACTGGAGTGGGTTGCCATTGGATTACAGGATAGAGGCTGCAACTGCCAGTGTGATAAAACCTCTGGCAGTGCCTCGAGCCTAAGCATCTTCCACTCTGGCCAGGGCAGGAGCCCCAGTTTCCCCACATGGGTTTTGCTCCCGCACCCTTTACCCCTTCTTAATTCCTGATGGTTTGCTGCCTAGTGTGACATAGTTACAGTTTCGAGAGGGCTCAGTAAAGAATACCTTGTTTTTGAGACAGCTATTCAGACTGGCTGAGCTGACAGTTACAGTATAGACGCTCTCCTGCAGTGGTCTGTGAAAAAGCGCAGTCCAAAGCCCCACGGGCTTCCTTGGGTTGCTGCAGCCACTGCAGCCCATCCTGGGGGATTCTGTCATTGCCTCCTCACCCCAACCTTCCACCACCCCATCCAGCAACTGAGGGCTCCTGGGGGCCCGGCTTCCTGGGCTCTGCTCCAAAGCATGGCCAGGACATGGTCAGGGTTAGCTGCTGATTCTTGGATACTCTTCTCCTTCTTCTCTCTGGTTATGAACCATCTGAGAAATAGGAAACAGAGTAAGGTGGCTATATGGTTCCAGGTGAATTACAGTTTTAGGTGTCCCTCCACTGTAGGGACAGAGGAACAGAATAGAGCTTGTGTTCTCTGTGGGCAGTGGGGCTGAGACTAGGGTGAAGAGAGTGAGGCCGGAAAAACCTCAGTGATCACGGTAAATATTTAATGCACTATTTTAAAAAATCAGAACATTAAGAAAAAAGCATAAACAAAATCTCAAATTTAAAATGAAGATAGGGTCAGCATTACTGACTTTTTCCTTGCCTCAGGCTCCGGTGGGGACTGTTACTGAGTCTGTCTTAAATTTAGTGCCCGAGGCATATGCCACCCTCATCATTACTAGTCCTCACCCAGCTGGTTCTTCTGAATTTGTGGAATCCAGTCACATTCCTGCTTCTGGGTGGAATGAGTAAAAGCACAGAAGAGGGGCAGGAATGTTGCATTAACTGAACTCCCTCCATGTGGAAGGAATAAACTCAAGTAGGATTTAGAAGCAACATAAACTCTGTGACTATAAAAAAATTTTCCAGTTATTTTCTATAGAGGGTGCATTAGCTGTCTGAGCTGCGAGTTCATTTCAGTAGTATCTGGCTCTTTGTGACCCCATGGACTGTAGCCCCCCAGACTCCTCTGTCCATGTGATTTTCCAGGCAAGAATACTGGAGTGGGCTGCCATGCACTCCTCCAGTGGATCTTCCCAACCCAGGGATCGAACACACGTCTCCTGCATCGGCAGGCAGGTTCTTTACCACTGGTGCCATCTGGGAAGCTGAGAGGAAAGAGCAAAAGCATAAATCAAGGGTTCAAAAGTAGGAAACGTTTGTTTCGGAGAACAAACTATAAAGTTGAATGTGAGGGTAGCTGCTTCTGACCAACAAGTTCCCGTATTGATCTGATTGACTCGGTGGGCAGTCTTTGCTCAGAGTACTCTGCTACATCCCTGCTACTCCAAGGATGATCCATGGCCCAGAAGTTTCAGCATCACTAGGGAGATGAATACAAAATGCAGGCTCTCAGGCCCCACCAGTGACCTACTAACTCAGTCTGCTTTTTTTCACAAGCAGCCCAGTTGATTTGTATCTCTTTTCTAAGTTACTGAAAGTTCAGTTCTGTTGTGGAGCATCTGTTGTTTTCATTTTTTTAAAAACTTTTTCTTTTATACTGGAGTATAGCTGATTAGCAAACAATGTTGTGATAGCTGCAAGTGATTAGTCCTGTGAAGGGACTCAGTCACACATGTGCCTGTATCCATTCTCCCCCAAGAGCTTCCCAGGCAGTGGTAAAGAATTTGCCTGTGATGCAGGAGAAACCAGAGAAGCAGATTTGATCCTTGGGTGGGGAAGATCCCCTGGAGGAGGAAATGGCAACCTACTCCAGTATTCTTGCCTGGAGAATCCCATGGACAGAGGAGCCTGGCGGGCTATAGTCCACGGGGTCACTCAGTCAAACACGACTGAGTGCACGCTCGCACACACTTTCTCCCACACACTCCCCTCCCATCCCAACTGCCACGTAACATTGAGCAGAGTTCCCTGTGCTATATAGTAGGTCCTTGTTGGCTATCCATTTTAAATACAACAGTGTGTATGTGTCTATCCCAAACTCCCTAACTAACCCTCCCCACTATGGATCCCCCCCTGGCAACCATAAGTTCATTAAGTCTGTAAGTCTCTGTTTTGTAAGTAAGGTCATTTCTATCTTTCATGTATAAGGGATGTCATCCTATCTTTCGCCTTCTCTGTCTGACTGACTTCACTCAGTATGATACTCTCTAGGTCCATCCATGTTGCTGCAAATGGCATTATTTCATTATGTTTAATCATAGCTTTCATTTTTAAATTTACTAAACCAACTCTAGATTCCTTCTGGAGAAGGAAGAAAAGCCATTCCTTTAAATGGCTTCACTGAAAACTGTCATGCTCTTAGAAAACCAGCGAGTAGGTATGCTGGTCTTTGGTTCCGAGATGTAAAGATGTTCTTTACTAAACTCAGGGCTTGAGTATATGTGTCTTCTTTTTCTTTCTTTTTTTTTTTTTAACCATAAGTTGAACATTAGATAATACTTTGGGTTTTAAAGCCCAGAGAATGAATTAGAGTTGTAATTAGTGAGTTTTTAAAAAGTTGACTGACATAATTTTATGATTTAAAGCTGTAAATTATAGCTGTATTTGTATTAAACAACTGGTATGCTCTGTCTTAACATAAATAAGAAGTAAAGTTAAAGTTCTTTATGGCTACAAAGCAATGTGACTTGTGGAAACAAAGTATTTAATAATTATATGGGATTCAAGTTTAGCTGTATTTAGTTCAAACTGTTGAGTTCGACATTGCAGATCATTGGAAAATGTAGAAGATACCTACCGATACATTAGTCTCTTTTGGGTTTATAGTTCAGTTGACAAATAAAGCACATAACTATTGTGTAATCTAATGGTAAACTGCCATTAGTAACTAATTTGGTCCAGCCATGTAGTTTATTTTTTAGAAGTGGTTTTGTCACTTGTAAAAATGAGGAAATTTGAATTGAATTTCTAAAATATCCTCTGCAGTATTAATGATAATAAATTCAACTACATGGTAATGGATTTTTATCTTTGGGGAACTAGTAGCCTTTCTTCTTAGGCTAAGATTTAGAGAGCAACCTTATTTTTTTCTAAAGATGCTGAAATAGCTCACATTTTGTACCAGTAGTGCTTTTCATTGACCTTTTCTTTTACTACGTATCTATCAATATTTGACCTTGCAGATAATTATAGAAATTAGTATTTTGCTAATCTTTTTTTCAAGAGGAGCTCCTCTATCATATTCCCAAATCTTAATAAATAGAGAAGTTGTTCTCTCTCATTCAAATTGTTCTCGGAAAAAGATCTTATTTTCCCAGATGGCTCTCTTAGAAAGGAGAGCAAAGTTAATCATTCTACTTTGTTCTGCTAGATAATGCTACTGAAAGACAGCTTGAGGAATTAACCCTTTGGGTAAGAATGATTTAGTCCAACCTTTTCTTTCTCTCTTTTTCAATTGTCTTTAATTTTGCTTTATTTAAAAAAAAAAGTTCCCAAGATAGTAACTTTAAAGGCTTTACAAATCACATTGTAATCATAGAAACATAAAGACATTTCTTCATACGTAAGGAGAGATTAAGGCAAAGAACATGAGATTAGGTCAGAGAATGAGTTCTATGTGATAGAAATTTAGGTACTATTTTTTTTTTAAGATTTATTTTTGTTTATTTTAGTTTTGGCTGTGCCGGGTCTTCATCTCTGTGCACAGGCTTTCTCTAGTTGCGGCGAGTGGGGCTACTCTCTTGCTGCGGAGCGCAAGCTCTGGGGTGTGCGGGCTTCCTCAGTTGTAGCGCCTGGGCTCTAGAGCCTGGGCTCTAGGGTTGTGGTGCTGGGGCTTAGCTGCCTTGAGGCGTGTGGAGTCTTCCCAGACCGGGGATTGAACCTGTGACAGACAGTGGAAACAGCAAAAATATTTAGTCCAGTGCTATTTATAAGTAAATATTATTTAAGAATAAAACTAGAAACAACCTAAACAGAGAATGACATGTAACTCATATTGTCAATTAGGGCTTCCCTGGTGACTCAGTGGTGAAGAATCCGCCTGCCAGTGCAGGAGATGCAGGTTCAGTCCCTGGATCTGGAAGATCCCCCGGAGAAGGAAGTGGCTACCCACACCAGTATTCTCGCCTAGGAAATCCCATGGAAAGAGAAACCTGGCGGGGCTACAGTCCATGGGGTCGGACACGACTTAGTGACCAAACAACAACGAAGTGGTGTAAATTATCCTTTGTACATTTATTTTAGAAATAATTTGAGATGTTTTGACATGCAAACCATTTTCTTTATTCTTTTGCAATTTTTAAGTCATATTTTATATACTTTGAAAGAGGGAGCTCAGGAAGTAAAAGCTCCATCAGTTGACTTTAATGAATCTGTTTATACAGACAAATAACATCTATGATTTGTGTTCAATTCTTCTGTTAGTAGCACTCCCATCTGCTTATACCAGGGTTTCTTAAATGAGTATTGGACTTCATGGACGCATAAAGGTGTACCTTATTTAGTGCTTTGTGAAATCACCGTCCCCCCCGCCCGACACACAGCTAAAATATGAATACACGGACTTCCCTTTTCATTTAGCTTGAACCTGTTTTATACTTGAGGATTAAAAATGTTAATTTGTGTTTCATAAAATCTTTTATTAAGGTGCTGCCCCCAAATCTATTATTTCAGTAATTTCTAACTAAGGAGCTACAGTGGGGGAAAAAAGACATTTACGTTTTCTATTAGTATAGAAAATTCTATTTTCTATAGAATTCTATTCCTATTTCTGTGAGTATATGAGTTATATAGCACTTGTTTTGAGATCAGAGTCTCTTGGTTGCAAGTGTTGGTATGCATGCACATGCGTGCTATTGAGATAAACATTGAGGCCTTTCTTCGTGCCCCAGTGAAGGCCGGTTTCAGCATTCATGGCTGGAAACACAGAGCACTGTTAGTGAAGATACTGTCGTTTCAGTTCTTCCCTTGTTCCTATTGTCCTGGTTGTATTTAGGTCACTGAAGTATGTTTGAATACAGAGGAAAGATTGAAAGTTAGAAAAATGAGATCTACTCTTAATTTATAATTTTCTAGGTTACAGAATGTCATTGTTTTCCCTGATGGATATTTTATTTCTTCAGAACAGCACCATGATATCCAATTGATGGTACCTAGATGAGCAAGTCAGTTCAAACAAATGTATATCTGTGTGACTTATTTGTAGTCTTAGCTTAAATATTTGGGCCTTTCTTAAGCACTTCAGTTTAACCAAAAGCATGATAAGGTTTTAGTTATTTACAAAATCCTTGAATTTGAAAGCTTTCTTGGGTCATTTTTAATGATTTTTTTTAAGTGTACAATTGAATTGTTTTAGTGTATTTAGAGCCCTTTGTGGCCATCACCACAGTCTTAACGTTTGTAGCATTTTCATTACTTTCAAAAAGAAACAGGCCAGTTAGCAGCCACTCCTCATTCTCTTTCGTCCTGCCCCTTCTTAGCCCTAGAGAACCACTCATCTGCTTTCTATAGATTTGCCTATTCTGGACATGTCATGGAAATAGGGTCACATCATATGTAGTCTTTTACGACTGGCTTCTTATATTTTGTAATTTTTGCTTATACTATTCTTTTATTTATAATATTTTAAGTCTTAATGTTGATTCCATGTTGTAGCATGTACCAGTCAATACTCCATTCCTTTCTCTTGCTGAAAAATATATTTCATTGCATGGATATATAACATTTTGTTATCTGTTTACCAGTTAGTAGACCTGTGGCTTGCTTTCACTTTTGCGCTATTGTGAATAATGTTTCTATTACAAATCATGTTCTTTTGTGTATAAATTTTTGGACATAAGTTTTTCTTTTTAATGGATATGTCAGAGTAGATTTGCTATGACATACAGTAAACTCAGTTTAACATTTTTTGGTACTTCCAATAGAATACCACTTTAAGTATGAAGAGTAATGGCTTTTGTTTTCAATTTTGAAGTGCAGTATGTTTGAGATACACAGTGAAAACAGGGGAAAGAAAATGCTGATGCCCTCAGTCTTCATCGATATTCAGCTTTTTTTTTGCTGTGCCTGCCTAGTCTATCTGGTAATCACCCTCCAAGGAGACAGTAGGAGACCCTTCCGAAAGTGAAAAGGGCATTCTTTCTAATTATATTGGGACAATAAGCATAAATTGGTACCATCCTAGGCAAATTAGAACCAGTGGTCAACTCTGTCAATCAAAAAGAAAGAAAACCTATTGTCAGATTTGGCGTCCTTCTCTACTGTGATGAGTTAGGGAGGGCACAGTTTTAACAGCATCTTGCTGTTTTGCCCATTTCCTCAAATGAAAAAGTGTGTTTGAAAAGAGGTTGAGTCTGTAGCTAATATCTTAATTACCTATGTCCTTAGTTGTAGGTTCTAAATGTAAAAATAAGGCAGTTGAAATTAATCAAGTAATGACTTGTTGATTTTTCTAATGTTCACTTGAGTGTGAAACATTTTATTTCTTCCAGGAAACAACAAACCATTTCAGCTGCAAAGCATCTTAGACTGAGAAACTTTCAACTGTGCTGAAAAACCGAAGACAAATTTTCCTTCCCTCTCATTTGAAAGGAGTTAAAAAAGAAATAAAACGGCAGAGGTTTAAAGTTAATACTCAGGATGAATGATGATAATTCAGATGGCAAGACAGAAGATGAACTGCAATCCTTATTTATCTGTGATAAAAATGGAAACACATATGCATGCAACCAAAAATCACCACCTACCCAAAACGCTTCAACCAATAATGTGAGTTGGTATTTGGCCAACCCAGATGGCATGGTGGTTGATTATGAAACTGGCTCTGATGTGGACATTGGTGAAAAAATTTCTTTAACCCCTCAGTGTGTTGAAGTACACGATCACCAAACATCTTCAAGTAATTTAATCAGTCAGGGGGCGTTAGAGGTGCACATGGATTCCACGTGTCCATCTTTTGCACATGTTGTAAATACAGCAGAACCCAAACATTTGCATAGCAGTTGTCATTCCCTAGGATCGTTGAACCAGAGTGTTGAGACATCTCTAACTTTTGTATGGAAAACTAACAATGATGATTTGAACTGTACAGACAATCCTACTGCCTTGCTGCTCAACCAGACTTTTGACATAAAAGTGGATAATGTTAACTGTACCTTCGTAACACATGATACCACTGGAAAAAGTCAGTCTTTGCCTACCACTGCAAGCCTGCCATCAACCAACACGAGAAGTATAAATACATCTTTATCCTGTTCCATTCTTCCATCTCCCCATTCTGATAAGATACATGTGAGAGAAACAAGTTGTGATCGAGAGAGCTTTGAAAATTCTCAAGCTGTGGCATCACAGGCCCAGGACACAGCTTACACAGTGTTTTCTGACATGGTGATGCAAGTTGATGTTGTTCCAGATACTGAAAATCAGTGTCACCGTTCTTCAGAAAAGGTTGCCAGCGAGTACCCAGATGGAACACAGCAGAGACGAGGCAGAGAAAAGGAGATAGAAGCTCTAACACAAGTTTCTGATGGCATGGATGTTCCCAGTGGGTCTGTATTACAAGAGTTCTTTTGTTCATCTAAAGATGAACCAAATAGGGAGACACATTCACAGAGCTCATATGGGCAAAAGGAAATGGGCCAAAACGTTAGAGAAACAGTGTCCAATTGTCTTATAGATGATGAATGCCTTTTACTGGTGCCAGCTGTTAGTAAAAGCAAAACCCAAGTGCTGGGCCCGAAACACCAAGTCACTGTGACTAAAGACACACCAACTGCCTCCAGTGAAAAGCATTTGGAAACCCAAAATCGTACCATAGAACTGATACCAAATAGCCCACCAGGACAAAAGGAAGCATCACTACTTGAGCTGACTTGGAATGCAGATGATATGGTCATCAGTACCAATAACAGAATTTGCATGTCCACGCCAATCCTTGAACCGGTGAACACAACGTTTTCTGTCTCACCTGTTGAAGGCGTGGAGAAATGTAGCAAATTGCAGACAAGTAATCGAGAGCTCCAATGTTTACCAAATTTGAAGGCAGCACCAATGATTGTGTCAAAACTTAACCTAGGAAAATCAACAACCAAAGCAAATAGCCCCCTAGGCAGCAAAGTTAGAAAAACCAAAATTATAAGTTACCCAAGACCAAACTTCAAGAATGTTAAAGCAAAAGTTGTATCCAGACCCATGTTGCAGCCAAAGGACCCTGCTCTATCAAAGGTTGCACCCAGATCTCAGTTAACTGGTGCCTCATCTCCCTCATCAGTGTCTTCCTCAAGGCAGTCAACGGGTTTAAGCAAAACAGCAACATATGACTTGAATGCAGACCCCAAAGCAGAAATTCCAATTAACAAGGCGCATAAGCAGCAATTTAATAAACTCATTACGAGCCAGGCTGTGCATGTTACAACTCATTCTAAAAATGCTTCACACAAGAAGCATCCAAGAACAACATCTGCCATGAAATCGAATCAGGAAGATGTTGACAAAGCAAGTTCTTCCAATCCAGCATGTGAGACTGGATCCGTGGCTGTGGTTTTTCAGATCAAAGATGAGCTCCCTGTGAAAATGGAAAGCACAGAACGCTTGGAAGTGCCCTATACTTCCAACATCGATAGGATTAGCCCTGAAAAGAAGGGTGAAGAAGAAAATGGGACATCAGTGGCAAAACAGGAGCTAAAAAAGGAAATCCTGAACGAGACCTCTGACTTTGGTTCTCTGTTTTTGGTAAGTGAAATTTCTGCCTGCTTCAGGAAATGGTGGTGGAAACAGCAGGATGGATTAGCAATTAGTTCCCCTTTAATAGTGAATAAAATTGCTGAACTCTGTGTGCAGATTTGCTTTCAGGTATTGCAGTATTATTCATTAATTCTTAGTACCTTTTAGGGTATTCATTGGTTATATGCATATTGGAAAAAAATCTCAATTTCAGTATTTTATATTGAGCATCAGTATTCCTTTTAATAGTAAGCTGAAAGGACAAGTTACTTTAATGTTTTCGTGTAATAAGTTGTTTGAAGTTAGATATCTGATTGCATTTTACATTTATAAAAAAAAACAAAACATTTTTTATGAACTTGGAGCTGTATCGGCCCATAGTTGAGAAATGTCTCAGCAGTGCTGGTAAACAGTGTTAAGATGAAAATAGCTCCTAGGCTCCTCTGAGGAAGCCACTCCGGGCAGGGAGCCCCCTCTGGTGAACAGGAGGATTCCGGATGCTGCCTCTGATCAGCTAATGTGACTTGGGCCGAGTAGTATTTTGAGACACGGAGATGAAAGGATTGGGCTAGTAGCTGTCTGAGGTCTCTTGCTGTCCTAACATATTGCTCCCTGGTACTAAAATAAAACCCACTGTATTTCATATGGTGAAAGGGCAACATTTTTTTTTATGGTACTTGGCAGATATTTGGGTGTTCCATTTAAACAGGAATTCACATGCAGTTCAAAGATTATTTTTCATTAAGCATGTGTATATATATTTATTTTAAACTTTTAATTTTTTATTGGAGTATAGCTGGTTAACAATGTTGTGATAGTTTCAGGTGGACCGCAAAGGGAATCAGCCACAGACATTAAACTTGTATGTAATTTTTGCCTAGAGCATGAAGAAACTAGCTTTCTGAGTTTTAGAAACATTTCAGAGGCTAGTCTTGGGCTCTGTGTGTTTGTCCTCAGCCCTGTTTTTGGTAGTGGGGACTGGCATGCGTTTTTCAGCCCATGTAGGGCTTTTCTTGGGCTTCTGCCCTATGGGTCAAGAGTGGACGTGGGTGCCAGATGCCAGGGAAGGAAGGCAGCTATGAGTCATCTGTGTGAAGGACTCCCGTCTGAAGGAATGAAACATGTATGGTTTGAAGTGTCGAAAGGCTGTTGTAAGTGTTTTCAGGGCTTCCCTACTGGCTCAGATGGAAAAGAATCCGCATGCCAACACAGGAGACCACGGGTTTGATCCCTGGGTTGGGAAGATGCCCTGGAGGAGGGCATAGCAACCCACTCCAGTATTCTTGCCTGGAGAATCCCCATGGACAGAGAAGCCTGGTGTGCTGCCATCCATGGGGTCACAAAGAATCGGACATGACTAACAATTTCGGAGTGACTAACAATTTCACTTTTCAGGGTACATCAGGAATTCTTAGGTCCTGTTAGAGGTAGTCTTGAGGTAGGTCAGCTTAGAGATGCTTTAACTTTTATAATAAATCTTTTTAGAAGGAATGGCACACCACAATGATGCCTGAACTACTGAGATTGTCCATGATTTCAAAACTCAGGTGTTTACTTTTAACTTCTTTTGAAGTCAAACTTGGGAAACTCATTGTATACAATTTTTAATTTGATACTTTGCTAAATTAAATGATAAGCCGTGGTAATGCTAAGAAACATTCTTAGTTTGGTATTTCTAGATACATATACATGAAAACAATAGAATTTTCCTCCTTGATTTACGGGGGACTTTTTAATTGTGCATTGATCACCAACTGCCTCCCAAATCCTAGCATAAAGTTTCTTTAAATAACACTTGCTTTGACTATAAATTGGTTGTGTAATTTTGAAATGAAAAGCCTTTCTGATCCATGCATCATGGAAGTCAGCATTTTATTTCCCACGTGCAGAATGAAATCCTGTTTTTCAGGCTGATGATGTGGTATAGAAATAAGGTGATAGAATCACCAGGTTCAAATGGATCCCAGTGTATCTTGGAGAAGAAGCACTTTTCATCTTAGAAATCTTGCTGTAGGATTTCCATATTTTCAGCACTGACACTTTTACTTACTGACAAATATTCCAAACTCATTTTCCCCCACATGGTAATGTGTTATGAGCAGTTCTCTCCAATATCCCTACTCACCACTTACACGTATCTGTGTGTCACAGGGCAAGGGCTGGCCAAATGGCCACTGGCCACAGGCTTTGTACTTACTATAGAGCTGACTGAATGAGCCTTTGCTTCATGTTGTAGGCAAACCCCTGTGTTTCTTGGTCACTTCGGCAGTACTCAAAGATTTTGGATCTGCCCTCGGTTTGTGCTGAGACAGTGCTGGAGGGATCTGCGTTTTCTCTGAGCTCTGTTGGTCTTGAGTGGAGTTAGTCCTTGAGATTACCGAATCCTCAGGTTGCCTACAACTTCACAGCTGTTTGAGTGAGTGTCAGTCACTCAGCCATGTCTGACTCTGTGACCCCACGGACTGTAGCCCACCAGGCTCCTCTGTCCATGGGATTCCCCAGGCAAGAATACTGGAGTGGGTAGTCATTCCCTTCTCCAGGAGATCTTCCCGACCCAGGGATTGGACTTGGTACTCTTGCCTTGCAGGCGTATTCTTTACCATCTCAGCCACAAGGGAAGCTGGTCAGGGCTCATCTGAAACTTCAGAAAAGTTCTATGTCAGTAGGAACTTGATTTTAATTTGATGCATTTGAGTGTAGTTATGCATTACAGAGGTTTTGTGTTGGTGATACTGTGTTTGATGAAAGGAATGAGGAATTATCTAAAAGCAAGGAAACAGATGTTTCTTCAGTGACTGCTCTGGGCGAAACCCTCTGCTCTAGGCTTTTACATAAATTATGTCATTTAATTTTCCAGAATGTTCAGGTGCTTTATACATTATCATTTACTCTTTCCAGTAAGAACAGGCAAGTTCGTAGCTACAGTTTAAAGATTCATAGCTGCTGCTGCTGCTAAGTCGCGTCAGTCGTGTCCAACTCTGTGCTGTGCGACCCCATAGATGGCAGCCCACCAGGCTCCCCCGTCCCTGGGATTCTCCAGGCAAGAACACTGGAGTGGGTTGCCATTTCCTTCTCCAATGCCTGAAAGTGAAAAGTGAAAGTGAAGTTGCTCGGTCGTGTCCGACTCTTCGCGACTCCATGGACTGCAGCCCACTAGGCTCCTCCGTCCGTGGGAATTTCCAGGCAAGAGTACTGGAGTGGGGTGCCATTGCCTTCTCTGAAAGATTCATAGAGGTTACTTAAAACACACACACAGCTGGTAAGTTGTAAAAGCTGAGATTCAAACTCAGGTCTCCTGACCTGAATCCTGGCCCTTTCTGCTCCACACACTGGGCTTTCAAAATTTCAAGGAATGTTGGCTCTAAAAGGCAGAGCAAATCTGATTTGTTAAAGATTTACTTTGTAAGTTGGTTAGAAGTTTGGGTTACTTTTTTAATGTTTTTCTCTGGGGGGTTGCCTTAGCCAGTTTCACAATGGTGGGAGAAGATTTTTTGTCCTTTGCTTGCTTTTCTTGGCCAATTTTACGTTGCTTTCCGGTGTTCTCTTAGCGTATTGCCCTATTTAAGTTAGTTTTTAATTCACATAGTGGATGTCATCAGCATGGGCTTTATATCTCTCTGTGGGAAATTATCTACTTCTGACTTACTAAGCAAAGAAAGAAGGGTCCTGCTGGGGAAAAGGCAGCGCAGAGGTTCAGAGCACCAATTTTGGACATAGACATGGTTTCGCATGGTAGTTCCATCCATTCATTGGCAAAGTGGCATCAGGCATGTTACTTGGTCTCTGTGAGGCTCAGTTTTTCTTTATGTAGTGGGAGAATGTAAACCATGGCTTACAGTGTTGAAATTTGTTCTTGGAAACCTCAGGCTCTCACTTCCGACATGTAGAGTGAGAACATTTACTGGGTGCCCGCTGTGTGCTTTAGGGGGCTTCCCAAGTGACTCAGTGGTAAAAGAATCCGCCTGCCAGTGCAGGAGACATGGGTTTGACCCCTGGGTTGGGAAGATCCCCTGGAGAAGGGAATGGCAACCCATTCCAGTATTCTTGCTGGGAAAATCTTATGGACAGGGGAGCCTGGTGGGCTGTAGTCGTTGCAAAGAGTTGGACATAACTGAGCGGCCAACACACACTGTGTGCTGTTTATGGTGGTGATTGTTGGGATATAGAGATGGAAAGACCCAACCCCTGGCCAAGCCTAGAGTCTAGTGCAGCGGGTAGTAGAATGTAAACAAAAATGGGCTGTCAGGTTCTCAGTTGGGGGTGTGTATGGACTGCTGTGTTGGTGGCGGTGATGGGGAGAGAGATCAGGAAGGAAGGCTTCTAGTGGGGAGAGCACATGGGTCACCAGCTGAAGATCGAGGATGAGATGTAAGGGTACTCTGGGTGGAAGGAGTAACATGTACAAAGATGAAATCGCATTGTCACGCGGGGCTTGCAGGGTAATGAGGATGTCTGGAGCTGGGAATGCAGAACAACGGGCAGTAAGGAACCAGTGAAGAGGAGGGCAGGAACACCACAACCCAGAGGCCATTTTCAGAAGAGCTGACTCTATCTAGGAGACCGAGGGAAGCCTCCTGACCCAGTTTGGACTTTAGAAGAGATGGCCTGAGCAGTGGAGTGGGAGGCGATTTGGAGGCAGGGGAGACCAGAACTTGGTTCTAGGCATCCCAGAAATGAGGGAGCCTGTACTCAGGCAGACCGACAGAGGCTACATCTGTCAGCATTATGGCATTTAACATCAAAACTAAGATGTTTCTAGAATATATATTCATTTGAAATAAAGATAAATCCGTTGTGTGTTAATACAACATTTTAAAAACTAGCCACATTTTCCAAAACAAAAATACTGAATGAGGAGACTGGCACTGTTCTACATTTTTGATTCTAAATTCAATGCTAATTTAAATTTGATTCTACATTCTAAATTTAATGTCTGACTTAAATGAAGGTGGTTGGGTTATGCCTCTGCCTGCTGTGTTCTTGTGTGTGGTTGGACCAGTAATACAGAAACACGCAGAAGTTAAGAAAGGAGACTTCTAGAGATAGCTTTCACTGTGTAAGTCAGGTGTCTGGGCACGTGGTGGTGAATATGAGAAGAGCTAAGTTTTGAGATGGGTGGGTAAAATTCACCTGATTTTTAGAAACTGCTTCATGTTCTTCGACTGTGAAATGGAGTATGGTGAAGGCATCCCTGAAGGGTTATTAGGATCATGAATTGATATGTACATTTTGAACTTACTTTTCATTTTAAAAGGGCTGTATGTTGATTAGTAAAAACAACAATAATATAATTATTGTCAACATTATTGGGTCAAGGCACCTGAAGTATGCTAAGTGAGGCAGATGAAGAAAGAAATTAAATATGTGGGGAACTCGGGAGAGAATGCCGACTTGGACATGAGGACTTGGTGGTGATTGAAAGAGTGGACAAGGTCATCTGGGGAGAGTATATGGTGAGAAAGGTTCCAGGGCCAAGTTTAGGGCCCTTGAGATGACCAGCGTTTAAAGGCAGAGAAGAACAGAACCCAGAGAAGGAATAACCAGACGGATAGAAGGGAAACCAGGAAAGAGTTCTGTGGGAGAAACCAGTGAAAGGTGGCATCATGGGTGTTGGAGACCATAGAGAGGAAGTCTAGGAAAAGGACTGAAAGCTACAGCTTGAATTTAACTTGTGGCACCAGTGACCTTGGGCACAGTTTCCCTGAAGGGACCCAAGGCAGATCATGGTGAGTCAAAGAGTGAACTATCAAGAGTTGAAGTGTCTTCACAGTAAAAATGAAACATATCCATCAGGCATATCTGTTTAGACAGAAATTGTTTCTTTCCCATACCTACCACCACAGGAAGCGGTGGTGTGGAAGTCGAAGTCATGACCTGGACTGACGTCTTCCCTCGTCTTCCCACAGGATTCCGCTTCCAAACCTGCAGGCGTCTCAGGTGGGAAACCAGCTACACCCAACTCCTCCATTCTGAGGAAAACTCCTGGTCTGAAAGCCAAAGTGGGGCCTTCTGTTTCCTGTTTGAGGCGGAATAGCGACAGCAGAAATCTTGCCTCCGATCGGGCCGTGTCTCCCCAGAGGATCAGGCGTGTGTCCAGTTCTGGTAAGAGTCAAATAATTCAGCTGTGCTTTAGAGCAGCTCATAAATTATTCAGATTTAAATTGGTCCCATCAGGAAGCACAGAGACAGGTTTTGGTTCTAGAACTCCTAGTGCATTGTGTCACTAAACCATTTAGTCTTTTGTGGTCCAGCATCTTGCACAGGGAAGGTAGAAAAAGAAGTCTGAGACACAGCTCTGGTCCTTGAGCCACGCTGAAGGCTTGCTGGGGAGAGAGATACGTATAAACCGACATAAAAGCTCTCCAGAAGCAGGCATGTCTCCATAAACAAGCAGACCCTGGTCATACAGGAATCAGTTCACTTTCAGATGTTTTACAGACAGTTAAGTGCTTAATAATACTTGTGTGATACTCCTTTCATCATGTGCCCTCATCAAAAATGAAGTGACTAGTGTTTTTCTTGAATTTTACTGAAAGGTGTATTATAAAATGTTCAAGGAGGAATGTCCCTGTTGGTCCAATGGCTAAGACTCCACGCTCCCAATGCAGGGTGTTGGGGTTTGATCCCTGGTCAGGGAACTAGATTCCACATGCCACAACGAAGACCCGATGCAGTCAACTAAATACGTTAAAAATCTTCAGGGATATGAAGATGACTACAGAGTTACATTTTTCTAATACAAATGTTTGTGTTGGTTTGCATATTAAAAGTAGTGAAGGCAGATTTATAAAATTTGAGAGCTTCCAGAGTAGCTCTTAAATGTCTTCCTAAGTTTGGCTGAGGTTAGCGTTTCTCTGTGTTACAAAATCAGAACAGGAAGTGGGGAAGGCAGCTCCTTTCACAGGGACTAAGACAAGAAGCCTGCTGGCCATTCCAGTTGACTGAGAGCACTCTGCAGGGGCCACCCCTCATTTTAGCAGGTACAGCACCGAGCAAATGAAAGGCACGTCAGATAGATTTAGAAGTGAGTTCCCTTATAAAAATAGTGACTGCTGTTGAATGGTCTAGGGGAGAAGGTGCCTCAAAGTTTCTGTGTCCTCAGACGTGAGAACATTCTGCAGAAACTTAACAAAACCAGTGAAATCCCCAGGGATCGCTTTACCTGTCTACACTTTAGTATTTTGAGGTTTTATCTTCCAGTCCTATTATGAAGCTGTTATGTGAGAAGCTTATATAACATGCAGACAGGTTATAAGGGTGATTTATTTAGGTCCAGGCCCAAATAAATCAGGGCTTGTGCATCCAGATCTTGAGGGTTGTTGTGAGGAGCAAACCCAGGAGGAGGAGGAAGGGGGTTTTGCATACATTTCCATTTCTACCCCCAGAGGAACTCTGGGAGAACAACAGCAAGAGGTGCTCAAGATGTTGGGAGAAGCAATAAACCTTACTCTGGACGTTACCGCAGTCTGGGGAGTCGGGCAGAAGTGAGATCAAAGCTTTGGTCCTTACTGCTGCTGCCGTCCAAGGCTCACAGATTTGCAGCTGGGAAGCCCCTTTCCTGCTCAGGCATCAGGGGCCCCTGTGGCCTGGCGGCTGGGAGGGCCGTGGCCGCTGGCAGCCGGGCCTGTTGCGAGGAACGCTACCTTACGACAAGGCTGTGGCTCCAGGGAGCTGCCTGAGCTAGTCATGTACCTTCCCCCGACTTCTGTGAAGTGAGAGGGTGTGAGACTGTCAGGCTTTTGCAGTCCTCATCTTTCTAGGGACAGTTTGGAGCTCACCTGATTTTCTGAGTAGTGGCTGCTTATAGTGTAATTCTAGCACATGGTGCTCAAATCCCAGAAAACCTGAAGCACATGCATTTCTACAAATTAGGCCAGTACCCAGAATATATTGTAAAAGATGAGATTCTTTTATATAGGTGATCCCACCACGGAGTGACATATTTTTGAAGTCCCTTTACTGTATGCTACAGAATGCCATGCCTTAAAGAGAGAAAAGTAGGTCTGCCCAGTCTTCATGAAAAGACAGGAAATTTCTTGAGCTTTTATTAACCTATGTACATAAGCTTAATAACTAAGTTATGCATTCAGAGTTTTCAATCCAAGTTAAAAACTCAATTAGGCAAAAACTGAATCTCTTGCTTGGTAATTTTCCATATATAAATACAAAAAAAAAAAAAATGACTGTAGCCAGAAATTTTGTGGGTTTGCATTTGAGTTGAACAGTTGGAAGATTAACTTGGTGATGCTATGTTTAAAATGTGTTTATTTTTTAATAAAATTAATAGCAACTATAACTTGTTTGCATGCTCACAGTAAATTGAGAGGTGTTTGTCGTGGAGAACAGGAAACTTAATCATCACAGAGTTAGAACAGAAAATCAAGAAGCAAAAACAATATGCCTTTGGATCATTGAGAGCATGTTGCCATTTACCGTACAATGAAGTGTTTGTGTCTTCGAAAATTGAAACCAAATGGACATCCTCTGTGCTCAAAGTTACTCTCCTGAAAGGTAACCAGCAAGAATGTTCCAGCCCACTTGGGGTTTTCAGTAAATCCTTTCAGAGAACTAAGTAGAAAGCCAGACCTGGAGCTGTGAAATAGCCATTTTCTTGAAGCTATAAAATGAGTATGAGGAAGACTTGTGATTAAACCCAGTGGAACTTTTCCATTTCACTTGTCAAAACTTGGGAATTGTAACGTACAGCATGAGAACGGCAGTTAACTCTGCTATGCATTAATATATAGGAAAGTTGTTAAGAGAATAAATCCTGAGAGTAAGTCTCCTAACAAGGAAAAAAGTTTTTTAATTGTATCTATATGAGATGATGTTAACTAAACTTATTGCGGTAATCACAATCCATGTAAATCAGACTATTATGCTGCACACTTTAAACTTATATGGTGATATATGTCAATCATATCTCATTAGAACTAGAAATAAAAGAGTAACTTAAATCTGAAAGTTTATGTGAAACTAGATTAGTGATTATAACAAACCATATGCAAGTTATCTTTGCTTCTTTGGAGTATGTATGTGTTTTAGCCACTCAAATAAGATGACATAAGCAAGGAAAAATATTTCTAATAATAATCATAATGCCAATAGTAGCAGCTCACACTTGTTAACATGCTTACCAGGTTCCAGGTTTTGTCTTTATCGTCTCACCTATAAATTCCTTTACTCCTCACAATAGGTCTGCGAGGCTTATCTGTATTTTACAGAAGAAACCATCCCACTGAGGTTGAATCATTTGTCCAGGTTGTGCAGCTAGAAAGTCACACTGACCAGTAACAGGGCTCAGAGTCCATGCACTTCACCTTCACGGTATCAATCTAAAGAGGCACTTTCAAATTAACCATGAGTTTTGGAAAAATTCTTAGGCTCAGCTGAATACATTAGAAACTGTGGCGTGTCTCTTGTCTTCACAGTCTGTACCAATTTACTGTGATGTAAATAGTTTTACGTGGGCATTGCAGATTAATGCTGTTGAATAAAACAACTGCTTAGGAAATACCTCGAGATTCTGAGTGCCTTCAGAAACTGCCTGCTACCCTCTTTCAGAGGTAATACCAATTCTTGCCAGGTTTTAGATTATAAATGTGTGTGTTCCTTCATACCCACTTGTAATTGCCCTGCAGGGGCCAGCCTGAGGTAGGCAGGATGACAGAAATAAAGCAGGGTTATGCCCCTGCCGTGGGGCGCCTTTAAAACTACCTGGCGAGGATAAGAGCGTGTTCCTACAGCAACCGCAGAGCAGCTCAAAGGGATCTGTAAGCGGTGTGCAGAAGGCCCTTAAGTGCTTTAGGATTTGGAGGATAAGACGGATGTTCAGGGACCTGTCTGATCATACCAGAGTCTGCAGAAAGGCCTCATGAAGGAAATGGTTCTCTTTCTCCAGAAGAAAACTAAAGACCATTTCAAAAGGGTAAACCTTTGTGTTCGTTTCATCTAATGTGAGTTAGTAAAATAAATTCCTTTCAGACCAGGAGTACATCCCAAACCTGTCATGACTTGCCTACCCTTCTAGGTTTCCTTTCTTTCCCACTTAGTTGTTTTTGTAAACTGGCTTCTTGTTGATTTAGTGCTAGAGTGATTTTTAAAACTGTTTCAGTTTACTTCTGTACTGTTTCGGCCTTTTCAAGGCAACAGTTTGAGAGAGATAGCAATCAAAATTACGAGAAAAGTAGTCATGCTTGCAGACGTACTAAAAGCCAGAAAAGATCATCTAATAACCATTCTAAAAGCAAACCTGAATATGTTGCTTATAGAGATGTTGTTTATTTGTATGTAATTAAACCACTCACTCACTCACATTTTAAAGAATGTATCTCAAGGTTTTTCTCCATAAAAAAATAATAGTGGTTTTTCTCCATAAAGAAATAATAATAGTAGTTGTTCTCCATAAAAAAAAAAAAAAAGTAATAGTAGTAGTAAGGTGTTTGAGTGCTAACTGTTCTAAGCTTTCTAAATGTATAATTTAGATTATAATTTCTAAATGTGTAATTTAATTTTCACAACTCATGATGTATACATCCTATGATTATTCCCATCCTGCAAACGAGGATTTTGAGATTTGGAAAGTTTAAGCAGTTTGCCTGAATTGACATGGCTAATAATTGATGGAGACAGGAAAGAGGCCTGGGAGTCCCCAGGTCCGTGCTCCTGCCCCTGGGTACACGCAGGCATTCAATAAGCCTCTGAGTGCCTGCTTGTGCTGGGAACTCCTCTAAGCACCGGGCATGAAGAGGTGCACGGAAGAGGCAAATCTTTGCCTTTGTGGAGCTTAAATTCTAGTCAGAAAACCAAGCAGTGGATAAAATGTTGTGTGTGTAAAATGCTAACGGCTAAGGAGGGAATCAGAGCAGGTTAGGGAGTCAGGTCTTTAAATAAGGTGACATATTTGAGCAGACACCTGGGGGAGGAGGAGGGAACTATCTGGTTATCAGCTGGAAACAACACATGTGAGAAGATCAAGGCAGTGGGGGTCGGGTCTGAAAACCAGGCAGCTGTCCTCAGGGTGTGTGTGTGTGTGTGTGTGAGTGTGTGTATGTGTGTGTGTGAGTGTGTGTATGTGTGTGTGTGTGTATGTGTGAGTGTGTGTGTGTGTGTGTGTGAGAGAGAGAGTGTGTGTGTGAGTGTGTGTGTGTGTGAGAGAGAGAGTGTGTGTGTGAGTGTGTGTGTGTGTGTGAGTATGAGTATGAGGGACTGGGGATGAGGCCAACCAAGGAGGGCCTTGCAGACACCCCAGAGACAGTGTTTTCTCTCTTCTTCTTTAGTCACATCATCGCTGTGAATGCTTGATCGTTCCACACCATTCTCACTTGGCAAGTAATTCTGGGGAGGATTGCTTCACGCAGTGACTCACACACCGTGCAGTCTGTCTTATTTGTCCATTCAAGAAATGTTTGGCATGCCTGCTCTGTGCTGGGCAGTCTGCTAGATTCGGAGCATATAAACATGACTTATGCGCCCTATTGATGAGCTCCCTAGTTGGAGGGTGAGGTGGGAAGGGGTTATGGAAAATCGTTTGAATGCCACCTCTTCCTTCTTCACACCCCAGCTGAACTGTCCTGCTTTCTGTGATAACCTGCATTTATTGCACTGGGCTATAATTATTTTCTTCCATCTCTGTGTCACCCACAAGGATACAGTCCAGATTCTAGTTATTTTTATCCTTTCCAGCCCACAGCACAGTGTACCTATTGCACAACAGGTGTTCAAATTATGTTATCTGGCTTGACTTGCATGGAAACTTGTATGAGGTACCATGTGTCCACCACTAACTTAGCCAGAGGGAAGACTGGAGAAGGATGGTCACATTGAGCTGGCCTTGGAATGTGCCCCTGGGCGGGTTTCAAGGCATGGGAGGTTGCCAGCATTCCCAGGGGTGCAAATGTAGCTTTATGAGGGACCTGGGGTGTTTGGGGAACATAAAAGGCAGGGGTTAGCGTGCTTTGAGCAGGCCGTGTGTTGGGGTAAGTGATGAGTGAGCCCCAAGAAAGGTCAAGGCAGATCACTCCTAATAGTTCAGGCACAGACTTGTAAGAGTCACCCTGGTATTTGGGTATAGAGAGCAGAGTGAAAATAATAAAAATGTTTTTGCAGGAAGTGGGTTCTGGTAAGCCCCACTGGCAGTGAATGATCCAAGTGTCTGCCCAGCTTTCTTGTCTGTGGCCTTGGGGTGAAATAGGGACTAGAGCAGCGAGAAGAGGCTGTCAGAAAGGAAATGACAGGAGACTTCCCTGGTGGTCTGGGGGTTGAGATTCCATTCTTCCACTGCAGGGCTGCAGGTTCGATCCTTGGCTGGGATCTAAGATCTTGCGTGCTTTGTGGTATGGCCAGAAGAAAAGAGAGAGAATAATGGGTTAGTTTGGAGGCAAGTTGAACTTGAAGAGGCTAAAGACTGAGAAGGCACCTAGAAGGGCTGTGTGTGTGTGTGTATGTGTGCGTGTGTGTTTGAGGGTTAAGACATTAAAAATGTAAGGAGGGTGGAGAAGCTGTAGGGAAAGAGCTGCTACAGAGATGAAGGACGGGATGAGTGACAGCCAGGCAGGGGGAGCATCGTGTGTCCAGGGCACAGGCAGGTTCGTCTCTGAAACAGAGCCAGAGATGCAGAGTGTGCAGATACAGATCCACTTAGAGAGTAAAAGGTCGAGGGGTTAAGAGCGGACATTCAGAGCCCCAGCTGTGGAGAATGGGTAGCTTCGTCTTTCAGATTTTCTGTCTCATTTTTGTGAGGGCAAGTGATTTCTTTCAGGGGAGCTTGTGCAGATTTTATTGATTGGTTTATTTTTGTAGGCTTAGAAAGGGTAGCAGATTGAGAGGGTGTTCCGTTCTGAGTCCCTGTGACCTCAGTGTTGAAAGTATAGCTCTGCTTGCGGACGTTGGTTTTCAATGAGCCAGGAGGCTCCCTGCTGTGGCCTCAGCTCTAATTAGGAATTGTCTTGTGAGTAACGGTGAGATCACTCATGACCAGGACAGTACATTTGCTGGTGAACACATGAAGACCCTTGTTCATCTTTGTGGTGCCTGGAAAGCCACACAACATTTCTAAGCCTTTGACTTACTACACCCTTAGCTATGGGGCGTGTGTTTCCAGGCCCGTGACTCAGGAAGTTATTTTGGTTTAGTCTCCACCTGAAGCAGCAGGCATCTTGTGAACACACTTGCAGGAACAGGTACTGACAGTATCACCATAAACACTACGCTTCTGTGTAATTGGAGTCATCATGAGAACCTTGTTAGTGGGATGTTCTTTTTTCTCTGTCAAACCACTGCCCTCTTCAGACTTGCTGTTTTTGTTGTGACTCATGTGTACTTCCTTGACTTTATCTTTTGAGTTTACTCTTAGTTGAGTCCGACTCTTTGCAACCCCATAGACTGCAGCACGCCAGGCTTCCCTGTCTATCACCAACTCCAGGAGCTTGCACAAACTCATGGCCATAGAGTTGGTGATGCCATCCAACCATCTCATCCTCTGTTGTCCCCTCCTCCTCCTGTCTTCAATCTTTCCCAGCATCAGGGTCTTTTCCAATGAGTCAGTTTTTCCCATCAGGTGGCCAACGTATTGGAGCTTCAGCTTCAGCATCAGTTCTTCCAATGAATATTCAGGACTGATTTCCTTTAGGATTGACTGCCTTGATCTCCTTGCAGTCCAAGGGGCACTCAAGAGTCTTCTCCAACACCACAGTTCTTCAACCCTCAACTTTCTTTATAGTCCAACACTCACGTCCATACATGACTACTGGAAAAACCATAGCTTTGACTAGACAGACCTTTGTAGGCAAAGTAATATCTCTACTTTTTAATATGCTAAGTTTGTCATAGCTTTTCTTCCAAGGAGCAAGTGTCTTTTACTTTCATGGCTGCAGTCCCCATCTGCAGTGATTTTGCAGCCCAAGAAAATAAAGTCTGTCCCTCTTTCCATTGTTTCCTCATCTATTTGGCATGAAGTGATGGGACTGGATGCCATGATCTTTGTTTTTTGAAAGTTGAGTTTTAAGCCAACTTTTCACTTTCATCAAGAGGTTTTTTAGTTCTTCCTCTTTCAGCTGTAAGGGTGGTGTTTCCTACATATATGAGGTTATTGATATTTCTTCTGGCAACCTTGATCCCAACTTGTGCTTCATCCAGTCCACCATTTCACATGATATACTCTGCATATAAGTTAAATAATAGGCTGACAATATACAGCCTTGACATACTCCTTTCCCAATTTGGAACCAGTCCATTGTTTCATGTCTGGTTCTAACTGTTGCTTCTTGACCTTCATACAGATTTCTCAGGAGGCAGGTAAGGTGGTCTGGTATTCCCATCTCTTTAAGAATTTTCTAGTTTGTTGTGATCCACACAGTCAAAGGCTATTTCTTTGCATTGATCACTTAGAAAGGCTTTCTTATTATCTCTCCTTGCTATTCTTTGGATTGTTGCATTCAGATGGATATATCTTTCTTTTTCTCGTTTGCCTTTTGCTTCTCTTCTTTTCTCAGCTATTTGTTAGGCCTCCTCAGACAACCATTTTGCCTTTTTGCATTTCTTTTTTGGGGGGATGGTTTTGATCACATCCTCCTGTACAGTGTCACGAAGCTCTGTCCATAGTTCTTCAGGCACTCTGTCTATCAGATCTAATCCCTTGAATCTATTTGTCACTTTGACTGTATAATTGTAAGGGATTCAATTTAGGTCATACCTGAATGGTCTACTCTTGAATTGAAGTAAATAGGGGTGGTTGTACAGAGGACAGTTTCTTTTACCCTACTAGTATAACATTGCCTTAGCTAATTCAAGAATGTAGAATACTAAAGTCATATTTTACAATATATAAATGTAGAATGCTTCTGAAATTCTGGATTTTGGTAGGCAGTTTGTGGCTTAGATGGTAAAGAATCTGCCTGCAATACAGGAGACCCAGGTTCGATCCCTGGGTTTGGAAGATCCCCTGTAGAAGGAAATGGCTACCCACTCCAGTATGCTTGCCTGGAGAATTCCATGGACAGAGAAGCCTGACAGTCTACAGTCCATGGGGTCACAAATACTCAGACAGACTGAATGACTCACAGTTGCACTTTACTTGTTCCCTTGGCAGAGAGTTTGAAAGTGTACACTGTGCAACTCTTGCTCCAGAGCCTGAGGAATCGTGGAATGGGTAAGACATGATTCTTGGGCTCAAGGTATCAGGATGGGGCAATGGCAATTCATCCTTCATCACATCTATCCTTATAGTACTATTAAAAAAAAAAAGAGAGAGAGCTCTAGGGATTTCAGAAGGGTATAACTTTACAAATACCAAGTTTGTTGAAATTCTTTCTTGCAGTAATAATATAGGTAATTCTCTAATATAATGGAGGTATACTTTTACATACATAAGAGTCTTGGGTTAGTGTTGATGCTCTCTGCTTTTTAGTTTTTGCCACTGAAATCCCAGAATTAAAAACAAGAAGGATGTATATGAATTCAAGCATTTTTTAATACTTGGCTGGTATACTAGGAAGTATAAATAAATGGGAAGCTAGCGTTCAGAGTATAGAATGTAAAGGTTGTGGGCAGTCAGTACAGAATGTGTGGACCAATTGAAGAAGGCAGGTAATTGGTGCATTGTGTTGGTGTTTAGTGAAAGTCGCTCAGTCTGACTTTTTGCGATCCCATGGACTATACAGTCCTTGGAATTCTCCAAGCCAGAATACTGGAGTGGGTAGCCTTTCCCTTCTGCCCCTTCTCCAGGAGATCTTCCCAACCCAAGAATCGAACCCAGGTCTCCCACATTGCGGGTGGATTCTTTACCAACTGAGCCACAGGGGAAGCCCAAGAATACTGGGGTGGGTAGCCTATCCCTTCTCCAGCGGATCTTCCTGACCCAGGAATCGAACCCGGGGCTCCTGCGTTACAGGCGGATTCTTTACCAACTGAGCTATCAGGGAAGCATTGGTGTTTAAGCAGTCAGCAAAGATAAGGGGTTTGGACAGAGCCCAGGTCCGTCAAGGTCAAGAAAGGAACATGGCGGGCATTGTCCCAAGCAAGGTAAACCTTACTCTGCCCCATTGTATCATGAATTTGACCAGTTATTAATGCTTTGAATATCACATCGGGTTTCCAATGCCCGCTTCCAAGCAGGCTATTTAAGAAGTACATAGCCCTTTAGAAGTGGGAAGGAAGTGTATGTGTTGGTTGCTCGGTCGTGTTCCGTTCTTTGTGACCCTGTGGACTGTAGTCCGCCAGTTGCCTCTGTCCATGGAATTCTCCAGGCAAGAATACTGGAGTGGGTTGCCATTTCCTTCTCCAGGGGATCTTCCTGACACAGGAATTGAACCCAGGTCTCTTGCATGGCAGGCAGATTCTTTAATGTCCGAACCACCAGGGAAAGTGGGTAATAACCCCCAAACCTAACAGTCAATAGGCACTTACTTGATGTAAATTCTTTTTCATTTTAAAAGGTGTGGTGCCTATTTTGGTAGACTTTTGAAGTTTTTATATATTCTTTTTAAGAAATGACTTAAAATGACTGTGTTGTAGCCTAAATGTGTTGTGATTTGTTTCTTCAGACTTCTTTGAACATCACATTGTTTCCAGTGTTTTTCAGTGGGTTAAACAACTCTACACTGAAGGCCTTTGTATATTAGTACTTACGCTGGTCAGATAAATTACTTAGATACATTCCTCTAGGTGGAATCAGAGGGTGTGGGCATTTGTAAGACTTTTGATACAGGTTGCAAGTTGCCTTTTAGAAACAACATGCATGTCTGTGCTCCTACTCTGACTATGTAAGGGTTTATCCCAGCACCCTAGCCAATATATGTTTTTAAATTTTCTTTAATTGAAGTGTAGTTGCTATACAATATCATGTAAGTTACAGGTGTATAATGATTCATAATTCTTAAAGGTTATACTCCATTTATAGTTATTATAAAATATTGGCCAGATGTTGACTCTTTAGGAAAGTAAAATATCTTATTTTAATTGGCATATGCTTGGCACTCAAATATTTGTCAGATGAATGTAGATACAAGGGGCAAAGTGCTCAGAAATTGAAGTGAATACAAGGTCAAAATGAAGTTACATTCTGGTAGGAGAGACAGGGCCTTCATAAGTGAAATATAAAGGATGTTTGACAACCTCCAGTACTAAAGAGAGAACAAATACTAATGTGGAATAGGGGGAATGTGAAAAATGTTGGGGTTTGTGGGGGTGGGAGAGAGAGGGACAGGGAGCGTGGAGGGGGGGGGGATGGAGCCGTGGCTTTTGTGTGACGGCCTGGGGACCCAGGTAGGTGAACATCTGGAAGAAAACCGTACCCTAAAATTTTAGATCCATGATACACCTGAGAACCAGTCAGTCTTGTCAGGTAATACCACACTTTGAGTGCTTTAGATCAATCAGACCTTCCCAGACTGCACAGTTCAGTTCAGTTCAGTTGCTCAGTCATGTCTGATACTTTGTGACACCATGGACTGCAGCAGGCCAGGCTACCCTGTCCATCACCAACTCCCAGGGCTTACCTGTGAGAGGAAACAGCGAGTGGGGAGGCCCTGAGGCGGTGTTTAACAGTTCCAGGAGTAGTAGCAAGGAATGAGATAAGGAAACGAGCTAGGAGATGAAGTTTGACAGGTGGTAGAGAGCCAGATCACATAGTCTTGAAAATCATAAGGACTTTGGCTTTTAACCTAAGTGACTGTGATTTTTTTTTTAAATTTTATTTTATATTGGAGTGTAGCTGATTCACAATGTTGTGATAGCTTCAGGTGGACCACAAGGAGACACAGCCACACACACACACATGTATCCATTCTCCCCCAAACTCCCCTCCGGTCCAGGCTGGCACACCACGCTGAGCAGCGTTCCTTGTTCTCTACGGTAGGTCCTTGTTGTTTACCCATTTTAAATACCAGAGTGTGTGCATGTCTGCCTCAAAGTCCCTAACTATCCCTTTTGCCCATCCTTCCAAAGTGACTTTAATTTTTACATGATCACTGTGACAGCTGTGTAGAGAATGACTGAATGAGTGAGGGCCACATCAGAAAGCTCACTGTGGAGGTTTCCCTGTAATCATGGCAGGAGACTGTGGCTTACACAGGGTATGAGGGGTTGGATAGGGTTTTAGAGGGATCCGGATTCTAGATATATGTGTTAAAAATAAAGCCAGTGGCGTTTACTGATGGAATGAGGGGCAAGAGCGAAAGAGAGGAGTCAGACATGACTCTCAGTATTCTGGCTGAGATGGGAAAGCAGGAAGGAGACACATGCTGGGAGGTGAGTATCAGGATCTCACTTGTACAGACATCACGTTGAGTTGAATATTAGATATGTAAGTGAAGGTGCAGGGTAGAAAGGCGGACTGATGTCTAGAGCATGAAGGAGAAGTCTGGTGAAGGGAGATTCGTTTGAGATTCACCAACAGGTAGATGGTGTTTAAAGCCACCAAACTGGATAAGAGCACAAGAACAGGTCAAGGGCCCTTTAGGGAACTCCGTGGAGTATGTGCAGATACCTCTGGGGTCCTCCTGGCTTTAAAGGGCTGGAGAGAGGAGAAGGAATCACAGTAACAAGCAGGAAGGAACAGCCAGGAGGGTGGGAGGGAGGTCAGTGCAAAGTGGTGTTCTGGAGGCCAGGTTAAAAAAAGCCTTTCAAGGAGAGAGGAATCAACTGCATCAAATGCTGTTGACAGGAAGGAGCATGTGGTAGTTAAGACAAAAATTGTTTTAAACCAGCAGTATTGTGTGTTTATTTAACAGGAAGCCAGAGGCAGGCAGTTCCTGGATCGGTGATTGGGTATTGTCACCTCTTCTGTCCTTCCACTCGTCCTGCCTCCGCGCGTTGCCTTCGTCAGGGACTTTTCAGTTAAAGTATGGTCGCTGAGGGTTCCAAGGGTGAGTCCTGCTGCTGCTGGGCAGAGGCTGGGAGCCGTGGGCTGAGCGGAGGCCGGCCTTTCTCCTGACATGCCTGCCTACCTTTATCAGGAAGGAAAAGTCCTACTGAGCACCTTGCCCCCTGGCACTCTTAGCTTTAAGGCTTATTGGCACCAGCCGGATCACATGGTTACCCGTAACGTGAAGAAAGGTTAGGAGCACAAGTGTTTGGCTTTTTGAAGCTTTCCATAAGATGAGCAATGGAAATGGAGATTAGGAGTGCCAGTTGAGGAGACAGAGAGGTTAAACGCGATAAGGTTAAATTGAAAAAAAGAAAACAAGAGTTGTCCTATTTTAATTTATTCTTGTTTAGATCTTTTGCTATCTTGTACTGTATTGGGGCATATGATGCTTTGTTACTGACTTGATATTGTCTGTCCTTTGGCTTGTGTTTCACTGTATGACTTTATTTTGCATATAACAATTTAGAAAAATTTCCTTTTTTAATAGTCACATACATTTCGTAATTTTTTGTGTTTTTATGGTTCACAACTGAGAGAAGATCTATAATTATTATGGTTAATTTGTATGGTTTTAGTTTCCTTTTTAATCCAATTTTATAAATATTTGTGGTGTATGATGAGAACTAGTAGCTGATATTTATATGCCACTTACTATGTGCCAGTTGCTTTTCTAAGCCCTTAAAATATAAACTCATCTAAATGTCCCAAGCACCTATGAAATGAGTCCACTATAATCACCCACATTCTTCTATGTGTGAGGACAGGGCACAGAGAAGTTAAGGATAAGTTAAGCACATGTGTGGCAGAGCTGGGTTTAAACCTAGGCAGAGAAAGATTGAGGGCAAAAGGAGAAGGGAGTGTCCGAGGATGAGATGTTTACATAGCTTCACCGACTCACGGACATGAATTTGAGCAGACTCCGGGAGATAATGGAGGACAACAGAGCCTGGCGTGCCACAGTCCATGGGCTCGCAAAGTTGAACACAACGTAACTATTGAACAAGTCTGGCTGCAGACTGTTGACTTTTAACTACTACACCATGCTGCTTCTCCCATTTTAATTATTTTTTAATTCAGATATGTTAATACCACAAATAGGTGTCTTCACTGATGTGAAATGTCTGTACTATCTTATTCTAAATTTTTGTATTTCTGAGATTGACACACCAGTTTATTAACCTGTCAATATGTTTTTGCCATTACTAGACTGTTTTTACTATTTGATACTGTAATGAACTAGTAACAAATTCCTTCTAAGGTTTTAAACTTTAAAAAATTGTAGTAAACAAATATTATGGAAAATTTACCATTTTAACAACTTCAGTGTACAGCTTGGTGGTAGGAAGTCCATTGCCATTGTTGTCCAGCCCCCACCACCATCCCATCTCCAGAGCTTTTCCTCTTCTGCACCTGAAACTCTGTCCAGTAAACACCAACTCCCCATCCTCCCCTTCCCTCAGCCCCTGGCAACCCTCACTGTGTTTTTTTCTCTGAATTTGACTGCTCTATGCACCTCGTATAAGACGAGTCATGCAATATTTGTCCTTTTAGAACTAGCTTATTTCACTTAGCGTAAGGTCTTTAGGTCCATCCATGTTGTAGCCTGTGTCATAATTTCCTCCCTGTTTAAAGGCTGAATAAATATTTCATGGTAATTGTGTATATGCCATATTTTCTTTATCTGGGCATCCACTGTTGGACACTTGAATTGCTTCCACCTTTTGGCTATTGCAAATAATGTTACCATGAACCTGGTGTACTGGTATCTATTGAAGGTCCTGCTTTCAGTTCTTTGGGGTGAATACCCAGAAGCTGAATTGCTGAATCATAAAGTAGTTCTATTTTTAATTTTTTTGAGAAACCCCAAATCCCATTTTCAACAGCAGCTATACCATTTTACTGTCCTAGCACCAGTGCACACAGTTCTAATTTCCTCACATTTTTACTGACAATTATTTTCAGTCTTGTTTTTATCATAGCCATACGAATAGATGTGAAGGGATATCTTATTGTAGTTTTGATTTGCATTTCCCTAATGACTAATGATGGTGAGCAATTTCTCATGTGCTTCTTGGCCACTGTATATCTTCTTTGGAGCAAGTTCTATTCAAGTTCTTTGCCCATTTTTAAATCAGTTCTGTTGTTGTTGCTGTTGAGTTACAATCCTCATTTTTATGTTCTAAAAATTTTTGATTATTCTTCCTTATTCTAGTTAAATTGTTCTTTAAAAAATTCTCCCAGTTTCCTCTTTAAAAATAATCATATATGATTTACCTAGGAATAGCAGTCAATACATCAGTTCAGAGAAGAATGAACGTGTATGTCCCACTTATTCAGATCTTTGATACCACTCATTTTTGTAATTTTTCATCATACTAACACTGTTTGACATGTTTCTTCATAGGAATAGTATGTGTGTACATGTCTGTGTATGTAATTGCTTTTTATTGCTAAAGCAAAGAATCTTTTCCTTTTTTCCTCTGGTACATCAGAAAGCTGTTGATTGCTGTACATTATTTTGTAAGCAGCTTATCAGGTCTATTTAAATAATTTTTAGACAATACCATCAAAGCAAAAGTTTTAAATATATGCATTAGTGTCAATGAGAGAATTTGGTCATTCTGGGTTGAGAGTGAGTCTGTGGCCACAGTTTGACATATGTATGATTTTTCCCCCATAACTGATGGTTAATTCTTTATTCCTTTGGGTAGCCTTACTTTAGTTTCATGATAATAATTCCTAGTAATAGAGAATTACTCCAAAGCTCACTTCCTCTTTATAGTAGTATTTAAAGAGCCCAAGTTACAATTACAGCTGTAAATACATTCTCTCTTTTTTTTTTGTATTTTAACTATCTATGTTGTATATTTGGTGTTTTCTCTTCCTGGCTCTAGTAGTTAATGGCCCTTGCATTCCTCAATAATAATTATACTTTCTATAGTAATTTATATTTTAAATTGCACATATTAATAGGTGGCGTATATATCCAGACTGACCTCAGTGATCTCCTTTTCATTGTCTAGTTAAAATCCCCATTGCCTCTAGCCCTGGCAAGTGCACTAGCTTCCTAAGTGTTCCCCTGATTTTAAACTCTTCCCTTCCGTCAGCTCTTCACAGGGCTGCCCTGGGATCAAGTTCTGATGTAAGAGCTCAGAAAGCTGCAGAGCCCCCCCCTCCCCCCGCTTCACACCCCACCCCCCATAATTAAGGTCTAAAGTTCTTAGCCTGGCATTAATGCCATCTTAAACTTTAAGCTACTTAATGCCAACTGCAAACTGCCCACCACTCCAACCTTGTTCTGTTTTTCTTCCCCATGAAGCCTGTGTTCCTGCTTAGCAGAGGAAATCACAGAACCAAACATTTTCATACAATGAGGTGGAATGTATTTTCCAGAAGTTAATCATTTTTCTTGAGAACGCTTGGTAGTGATTTCTCTAGAAAGATGTCTCCAGCACCCTCTCCATCTGCAGTTACCTTGCCTTGTGTAAGCAAGTACTAAATACTTGTGTAACACAACCCCTTGTGTGAATCCACTGTCTAAATTTTTGTTAAGATTATCCGTGTCTTCTAATATAGGGACTACAGTAGCCAAGTTTTTTTTTTTGTCAGCTAATTTGGTCAACATCTTCAAAACCCATAAATTTCACCAAATGTAAAGAACAGCAAGTCATTTTTTCAGTGTGGAACAGTCTTGTGAGAAATATATTAAAGCTGAATGTATTCTTGTCTCATTGACCATTCAGAGGTGAGAACATGCTTCAACTGGCAGATGTTTCTGTGGCTTCGGAAACTGCTCTCGTTACTTTGAAGGTGTTTTGTGAGCTGTGTGGGACCCAGATTCTCTCCCAGGCTTTTCCTGAAAGAATGGAGGAGGTCAAGTTGGAGCTGAGAGATGACACTCCATTCTGTGAAGTCGCTGGGAGCTCCCATTGGAGGATGCGTCATTTAATATGAGTGTCACAGCAAAGCGGTGCCATTCAGGAGTTCCTTCTTTGGCTTTAATTTCCAGTCCAAAGGAAACATACCATTATGGTTTTGCGAAGATTTTTCCAGTAGTAAAGTGGCTTTTCATCTTGACCACAGAAAAGTCTCAATTAAGGCATTGACTTTTTTGTACTAAAATTTTAAGAATTAAAGAGTACCTAATGCTTATAGATTTACAGGAAAAAAGATTATTAGAACCTACTTACTTTAATTATTGGTCCAGTTTATGCATTTTTAGTTGTTAATCTGTTTTGTCTTGAGTATCTCTTTCTGTTTAAATGTTTGAGCCCATCGACTTTAATAATATTCTTCAGTTTATATTATAAAAATAGACTTATGGTAAGAAAAAATTCACATGGAGTGACATGTAAGTATATAAAGTATGAAGGGAAAATTCCCTGTTTCTGTTACTTTCCCTTTCTTTCCTTCTATGTCCCTATCCCTTAAGACATCCATAAAAATTTTCTATACCCTTCTGGAATTTTTCAACATTTAGATAAGTACAAACTTAAGGAAACTGGGTAATATTAACACAGTCCTATTTTTCACTTAATAAATGTGTTACAGATTTTCAGTTTTATTAGGTGTTTCTTAATGATTTTTTGTTGTTGAAAGGCAGTACAATTAATCAGATTTTCCAACGTGGTTTTCCAAGTAAATTGTTTATTTGCTGGAGGTATGTTTCAGAACCATCAGAATCTGTTACTCTCTAAGGCAAAGTGAAGGTGTTATTCTTTCCAGGTTTTCTTGGACAAAAGATGGTTATCATTATAGAATCAGAACGAATCTGTTGTCTCTATGTAGGCTGATGCTAACAGCATGAGCTTAAAATAAACCACTAAGGTCCATATGATATCTCTGCAGGAAGGTCTTAAACCTTTATGGTTCATAGCCGGGATAGGTCACACAGCGTGACATAAACGATCGCCTTTTCAGAACTGGAGGAGCACTCCTGCCTTGGTTTCCTTGTTGAGGACTTTGGTGTTTAGGTTCATCAGAGATGCTCAGCCCGATGTTGCCTTGTCTTACTTGTAATATTGCTCATGATGTGTATGTTTTACTGCTTCTTTATCCAAGTCCAGTTACAGGTCCTGTCAGTCAACTTTGTATTAAGTTAAACGTTGGGACCGAGGGTGGAGCAGTTAGGTACCTTTGCTGGCCCTGCTGCTTTTAGCGTTCTTGCAGGCTCGCCACCTTCTGAGCAAGGGGAGGGGCTCTGGCTGGCCTCCGGGTCCAGAAGAGGCCGCAGCGGGCGGGTGGTGGAATGGCCTGCGGTCGGTCCCTTTCTGTTGCTGGTCATAGGTGTGGGACCCCAGTAAGCCATTTAGCACATAAGTAGGTTGCTGATCTAGAAACTGGAGGCGGCAATGGTAGCACACTGTCAGGATGCATCTCGGTTTCCGTGGAGTAATCCTTTGGTGAAGTGGGCATCGTCCCGTGTCCTCAGTGCCCGCTGGTCCGTGGTGACGGTGGAAGGGGGAAGACTTAGGCCAGGACTGTAAATTGCCATTAGATGGAAAGGGTGGGGTTGGATGACAGAGAGACTTGTGCAAATGGGAGGGGCCAGTTCTCCGGAATGAGAATTGGGCTTTTGGGGGTAAGCTTGCTTCTGTGCCAGGCTGTGTGTTGAAATCAGAGGGGACAGGTGTGTAGTAATTCTGAGACACATGGAGAAATGTCTATAAACCTTTGATGCTTTCAGAAACAATGATGTGGGACAACCTGTTCTAAAAAAAAAAATAGAAAAGTTTAATTTTCTAAACATTCTGAGCCTTGACTGTGTTGTGACGGTGGCCCAGAAATGTTTGCATTGTCAGGCAGATTCTTTACCACTGAGCCACCAGAGAAGCCACTACCCAGAAATTTTTATCTGTCACTTACCCAGCCTTGTTCATTGTTTCCCATAATAACGGCTCATTAGAATGAATTTGCTGAAGGAGCAGCAATTTGGTAAATTTATATTGTAAAATCTGTTTATCCCTCCTAAGAGCAAGTAAAACCAGTGGCCAAATATACATTAAAAAGTCAAATGGCTACTTGAATATTCATTTTCTGCTAATCATTATAAGGAATGTAGAAAAAATCCCCCTTTAATTGATAGAGTGAAGAGTCTATTAACGAAGAACAACTAAGCTTATAAAAATTGGTTATCTGTTGAATGCTTCAGTGTAGATGGTGAGAGAAGAGATTATTAAAATTTGTCCATCACTCTTGGCCTTCAAAACATTTTTATTTTTTTAATTTTTGGCCACACCATGTGGTTTGTGGGATCTTAGTTCCCTGAACAGGGATTGAACCCAGGCCTTTGGCAATAAGAGCATGGAGTCCTAACCACTGAACTGCCAGGGAATGCCCCCTGAAAATTTTTTTAAAACTACCTCCATTACTGTTATCATTAAAATTCTACATGTATTTTATGGCTTCATTGAGATATAATGTCTAAGATATTTTATTTATATACATATACATTGTGAAAGGATTGCTACCATCTAGTTAAACCTCATTCCCTCATGTGTTTCCCATGAGTGTATGAACAGGTTCATTCTACTTTCATAGCAATCTCACTACAGTCATACCACTGTATATCAACTCTAGTCACCACGTCTAATGGTATTCTTCAGCCTTGTGCATCTAAGGGCTGACAGTCTGTGTCCTTCCCAACTTCTTCCTATTTCCCACCCCCCACTCCCTATTTCCCCTATTATTGGCCTCAAAAGAAAAATTAATTCATTCAGCAAGCATTAAGACTCACTCCACGCTAGATGCTTAGCTATGTCCTCAGTGGAATTGAATTCATTTCTCTTCCTGGTCTCAGGGGCAGTAGAGACTAGTCTGAGAGGCACATTGAAACAGATGTTGTAACAGAAGGAAGTGTGGATCTGAGTAGGAAGGTGTGGTCCTTTGCCCTCAGTAGGAAGTGCCCAAGAAGTTCAGTTCAGTCCCTCAGGCGTGTCCAACTCTTTGCGACCCCATGGACTGCAGCACGCCAGGCTTCCCTGTCCACCAATTTCTGGACCTTGTTTAAACTCATGACCATTGAATCGGTGATGCCATCCAACCGTCTCACCCTCTGTCGTCCCTTCTCCTCCTGCCTTCAATCTTGCCCAGCATCAGGGTCTTTTCCAATGAGTCAGTTCTTCCCATCACATGGTCAAAGTAATGGAGCTTCAGCATCAGCATCAGTCCTTCCAGTGAATATTCAGGACTGATTTCCTTTAGGATTGACTGGCTTGATCTCCTTGCAGCCCAAGGGACTCTCAAGAGTCTTCTCCAGCAGTACAAAGACATCAATTCTTCGGTGCTCAGCTTTCTTAATTTCCAATTCTCATATCCATACATGACTACTGGAAAAACCATAGCTTTGACTAGACAGACCTTTGTTGGCAAAGTAATGTTTCTGCTTTTTAATATGCTGTCTAGGTTGGTCATAGCTTTTCTTCCAAGTAGCAAGTGTCTTTTAATTTTATGGCTGCAGTCCCCATCTGCAGTGATTTTGGAGCCCAAGAAAATAAAGTCTGTCCCTGTTTCCATTGTTTCCCCATCTATTTACCATGAAGTGATGGGACTGGATGTCATGATCTTCTTTTTTTGAAAGTTGAGTTTTAAGCCAACTTTTTCACTCTCTTCTCTCACTTTCATTAAGAGGCTCTTTAGTTCCTCTTCACTTTCTGCCATAAGGGTGGTGTCATCTGCATATCTGAGGTTCTTGATATTTCTCCCAGCAATCTTGATTCCAGCTTGTGCTTCATCCAGCCCAGCATTTCACGTGATATACTCTGCATATAAGTTAATTAATAGGATGATAGTATATAGCCTTGATGTACTCCTTTCCCAATTTGGAACCAGTTCATGTTCCATGTCTGCTTCTAACCGTTGCTTCTTGATTTGCGTACAGGTTTTTCAGGAGACAGGTAAGGTGGTCTGGTATTCCCATCTCTTTAAGAATTTTCTACAGTTTGTTGTGATCCACACAGTCAAAGGCTATAGCGTAGTCAATGAAGCAGAAGTCTATGTTTTTCTGGAATTTTCTTGCTTTTTCTGTGATCCAATGGATGTTGGCAATTTGATCTCTGGTTCCGCTGCCTTTTCTAAATCCACCTTGAACTTCTGGAAGTTCTCGGTTCAGGTACCGTTAAAGCCTAGCTTGGAGAATTTTGAGTATTACTTTGCTAGCATGTGAGATGAGTGCAATTGTGTGGTAGTTTGAACATTCTTTGGCATTGCCTTTCTTTGGAATTGGAAAGAAAACTGACCTTTTCCAGTCCTGTGACCCCTGCTGAGTTTTCCAAATTTGCTGCCATAGTGAGTACATTGATCACTTAGCAAGCAGAGATGAGAAAGCCTTTCTATTCTTTGGAACTCTGCATTCAGATGGACATATCTTTCTTTTTCTACTTTGCCTTTTGCTTCTCTTCTTTTTTCAGCTATTTGTAAGGCCTCCTCAGACAACCATTTTGCCTTTTTGTGTTTCTGTTTTGGGGGTATGGTTTTGATCACAGCTTCCTGTACAGTGTCATGAACCTCCATCCATAATTCTTCAGGCACTCTATTAGATCTAGTCCCTTTAATCTATTTGTCACTTCCACTGTATAATCATAAGGGATTTGATTTAGGTCATACCTGAATGATCTAGTGGTTTTCCCCACTTTCTTCAATTTAAGTATAAATTTTGCAATAAGGAGTTCATGATCTGAGCAACAGTCAGTTCCTGGTGTTGTTTTTGCTGACTGTATAGAACTTCTCCATCTTTCACTGCAAAGAATATAATCCATCTGATTTCAGCATTGACCATCTGGTGATGTCCATGTATAGAGTCATCTCTTGTGTTGTTGGAAGATGGTGTTTGCTATGACCAGGAAGGAAAGTCTTCACTAAGAGGTGGTGCTTCTCAAACTTAATATAGGGAGAGGTGATTCTGTAGACCCCCAGGTGGGGCAGCAAGGATTTTTTTTTTCCCATTTATTTTTATTAGTTGGAGGCTAATTACTTTACAATATTGTAGTGGTTTTTGCCATACATTGACATGAATCAGCCATGGATTTACATGTGTTCCCCATCCCGATCTCCCCTCCCGCCTCCCTCTCCATCCCATCCCTCTGGGTCTTCCCAGTGCACCAGCCCTGAGCACTTGTCTCATGCATTACATGCCAGTCAGAATGGCTGCTATCCAAAAGTCAACAAGCAATAAATGCTAGAGAGGGTGTGAAGAAAAGGGAAGCCTCTTACACTGTTAGTGGGAATGCAAACTAGTACAGCCACTATGGAGAACAGTGTGGAGATTCCTTAAAAAACTGGCAGCAAGGATTTAAAAGAGAATTGTCAACTCACTTTGTAACTCACTAGGCAGAGTTTGGGGATTGAAGGGAAAGAAGCCCATTGTATTCACAGGAATGGAGAGAAGAGAAGAATAGAGTAAAAAGTCCTGGAAAAATAAAAAGATGTGTGTGTGTAGAGAGGCAAACGCATGTGAAGTACTCAGGGAAGAATTGGTTAGGAATCCACCCTAGAACTGCCTATTATATCTTTAAATTTAAATATTAATTAAGGGGATTAAAAATAATGTTGCCCTGCAGATAATGGTGCTAACACGGGGTGGTGCCAAGTTGTTTCAGTCGTGTCCAACTCTTTGTGACTCCGTGGACCATAGCCTGCCAGGTTCCTCTGTCCTTGGGATTCTCTAGGCAAGAATACTGGAATGGGTTGCCATTCTCCTCTCCAGGAGATCTTCCTGACCCAGGGACCGAACCCATTTCTCTTATGTCTCCTTTGTTGGCAGGCAGGTTCTTTACCATTAGCGCCACCGCTATAGGTTGTGGATAATGGGGAATCACAGATTGCAGGTTGGGTCCTGATCTTAGTTTTCACATTCAGAAGATCAACACAGTGGAGCTGGAAAGGGTGGAAGGACAGAACTTTAAGGTCTAAAACAGTTATGTAGGCAACATTTAAGGGAGTGGGTAAGGATTTATAGCATTTAGATTGAGAGGAGGAGACCTTTTTGAGAAGAAATGATGTGCCTGGTGGATTGGAATAGCACATCCTGGTGTCAGAGAAAAAACCAGGATGACTGGAGCAGGGCTCACATGGATATATGAGGTCAGCCCAGGGTTGAGGCTGTGAACAGGAGAACTTGAGATGCCAGGCCTCAAATACTTCAGCACTTTCTTCTCTGTTAACGTGAGATTTTTGTAAGTGAATTAATTGGGACAAAGCAGTGAGCATTACTTTTTGGAAAACCTACTTTCCTCCCTTATTACCACATTGGTAATATGTGACTTGATAATTTGCAGCTAAGGTCTTTTTCATCTCTAGACATTCTTCAGTTGTATGATCCTAGTGGCGTTGAGAGACAATGTTAGATGATATGAGAATCTGATGGAGGAAAAAAAAGGTGATTCCAAGGTTTGGGGGCTGGGAAAAAGGAAATTTTAGTTACGACTAACACTAGTAGGTAGGAAGTTGTCTAATTGCCTAAGTTGCAATGTTAAAGAAAATGAAAATGTGAGTGGCATTGAGGTTCAGGAAGACAGAGCTGCAGGTGAGAATTTGGGGTTCATCGAGATAGGGCAGCGGTTAAAGTAGATAAATAGACTCTCCTGGAGAGGCGAATATGTAAAAAGTTGGAGCCAAGGCATGCATTTAGGAAATGCCCTAATGTTCAGGTGGAAGCATCAGGATGGTGTGGTTTCAAGGATGCCACAGAACGGGGTGTCCATACATATCTTATAGAAAAGTGGACGTACTTGCTACAAACAATAGCTAGGAGTTTGAGTGAGAACCATTTAAGTTTGGCAAATAAAGAGTAAAGATGAAAGTGAAAGTCAGTCAGTCGTATCTGACTCTCTGCGACCCCATGGACTATCCATGGAATTCTCCAGGCCAGAATACTGGAGTGGGCAGCCCTTCCCTTCTCCAGGGGATCGTCCCAACCCAGGGATCGAACCCAGGTCTGCTGTATTGCGGGCAGAGCTTTACCAGCTGAGCCACAAGGGAAGCCCAAGAATACTGGAGTGGGTAGCCCATCCCTTCTCCAGAGGGTCTGCTCGACCCAGGAATTGAACCAGGGTCTCCTGCATTGCAGGCAGATTCTTTACCAACTGAGCTATCAGGGAAGCCCAAGGACGAAAAGGGCAGATGAAAAAAGAGTGCTAATAATATAGCACCACCTGCTGTTAGGCATTAGGTATTTTTGAATTGTTTTTCTCAAATGGACTTCTTCCTTCCTATCTTGGTTGTTTTTTAGTTTTCACCAATTTTTTTATCTCGTAGCCTAGTGTGTGAACACAATAATTTACTTACTTTTAAATCAACAGTGTTGGAAGAAGTCATATCAATTTGTTTATCCCTTGATTTCAAGGTTGCCAAAAGTTTCTGTCTCAAATGACTCTGTGTCACAGAAACATGTATGTTAGTTGCTTAGTCATGTCTGACTCCTTGCAGCCCCATGGACTACTGTAGCTCATCAAGCTCCTCTGTCTATGGAATTCTCCAGGCAAGAATACTGGAGTGGGTAGCCATTCCTTTCTTCAGGAGATCTTCCCAACCCAGGGATAGAACCCAGGTCTCCTGAGTCTCCTGCATTGCAGGTAGATTCTTTACTATACTATCTGAGCCACAAGGGAATCCCATGTCTCAGAAGACCTGAGTTAATTCCTTCACAGTTACAGGGTTGCAGGAATCCTTCCTGTGTAAGTCTTAATATTTATTTTATATCTTGACTCACTTGTTCATCCCCAGAGAAGGAAATGGCAACCCACTCCACTATTCTTGCCTGGAAGATTGCATGGATGGAGGAGCCTGGCAGGCTACTATCCACGGGGTCACAAAAAGTTGGACACGACTGAATGACTTCACTTTCACTTGCTCATGTAGGAGCTCGGGTTTACAAGCTTAGAGCTTTGGGAATGAATAGCCATGGAAACTTTTTGTCTTTTTTTCAACCCCCAAGGAAAACCTGCATCCTTGAAAACTGCGCAGCCGTCTCGAGTGAATCTGCCCAGATTGCTTCCTAGGCCCAAAGCGTCTGTGAAGAACCCCGCACTTCAGAGGACAGAAAGCACCTCGTCTGTGGCCAGCATTCACAGTGAGCTGAGTGCTTACAGCAATAACTGTAAGTCAGCCTTGCGTCAGACCTTGGGGCCTGTCAAAACTGTAGTTGTGAGAGAAATCTAATGAGCTACCAATTATCAGGGTTTTCGATTCTGTGATTCAGGGGAAAATACACATCCCGCTTCTCCCTTGGAATTGCTCAAAAAAAGTTTGGCAGGAGAAGAAAGTTGTCTCAACATCATTCTCTTTTGATGAATGTGCTAGGAAACACTGACAGACTTATCTGTTGAAGGCGTGTGGGTGTTTTTTTTTTTTTTTTTTTTTTTCCACGATTTCTAAAGTGTACCGTTTGAAGATGCTGGGTTATTGTTGTTGGGTGTTTTTTTTTTTTTTGGTTTGTTTAAGGAAAGAAAGTGATCTAGGAACTATTGGAACCTAGCTGGAAATCAGAAAAAAAAGATAACTTCAGTTTCATTTTCTTTGTAAACAGCTGCATTTTATAGAATCATTTTTTTTTCCCCTAATCTTAAACTTCGGATGCTAGATTCAGTGTATTAGGAGTGAATATTATAACTTCAAGCTTAGTTTTAAATAATTTAAACTGAGAATATTTGGGAGATTTTCAATTAGTATGAATTTTGTTTTCTGTGTAGAAGCTATTTTCTTAAATAGTAAGTTGAGTTGTCCCTTTCATTCAAAAGACGTGTTTGGTCTTAGTGTTTATTTGCTCATTTCCTTTTTAATTTCTTTCAACAACAGCTCATGGATTAACAAATGTGAAGAATTTTGGAGTGCCTGCTTGTGTACAGGCAGCACTGTAGATGCTGGGAAGGATGTGAGATATCAAAGAAATGGTCCCTGTGTGAAAGGTAGTTGAGGATAAAGAAGATGTTTACATGGATAACTAGAATATCAGATAAAACAAGGAATAAGGGAGTGGTGGTGGGGAAGGGGGTTCTCTCTGCCTTAGAGGGGATCCGTTTCTTCTTTCTCTGAGGGGACAAGGTCAGATTGGAGTCATGTTATTGAACCTTCTGGGTGTGGAGCACCATGGAGGGTTACCATACATTCTTTCTCTGTTTTTTTTCTCAAATAACTTCCATTACCCTGATTTTACATGCAATGTAATTGAGGCTCAGAGAGGTTGTCGCTGGTCCAAGGGCACTCAGCCAGCATGTGACAGAACTGAGAAAGTTTGTGGCTAAGACTTGGAATTAATGACTGAATGAATAGCGCGTTTCCAAGAGGGTACTTAGCAGCAGCAGCTGGTCTCCTATGAGAGTAAGTAGCTGCATATGGGAACTTTAGGGACCCTGGACTGTGCTACTTGCAGTGAGATGGGACTGTTATCCACTTGCTACTTGAAGTTTGAAGTCGTGGCAGGAGATCAGAGGGTTTGCATGTATCTGTTGATTCTTGATTTGAAAAGGTCATTGACGCGTGTGTTCCCTTAAGGTCATTGCACTTGCAGCATTCTCTGTTTGTAACAGGAAATTTTAAAAACAAAACTGCTAGAACAGAAGCACCCAGGTGCTCTCTGGGGGGAGGGGGGGGAGCTGGAGGGTTGTGTAGTGTTGGCGCTTGTGCCCCTGGCAGGAGGTGCGTCTGTGGAGCCACTGCCCAGAGTCCCCATGGACTGCCACGTTGCCATGGCCCCGCTCAGGACCGCGTCTGACACTCCCAAGGAGGGCGTCAAAATGCTTCTGTCCGTTCCTTTTTGTCTTTTAACAAAGGGGCTTCCCGTAGACCCACAGAGCCTGTCTACTGGCTGTGTGTCCCTGTCTCAGATGAAGCGTTCAAATCAATGAGTCTCTTTCTTAGATGGAACCGCGAGCCTGTTTAGCCTGTTTAATCTGTTCTGTGTAGTGCCTCGGAGCTTAGATTTTTTTTTTCCCCCTGCTCCATTCTAATTCACTAAGAGCAAGCATGAGGAAAAGGAGCATGAACATGGCTGCAGTTTTCCTCGCTTGAGCTTGCTGTGATCCTTTTAAATGACTATACCAGGAGGATTTCGCAGCTGTACAGACACGGATGCGTCTTCAAAAATATTTATCAATTCTACACTCACCCCACCGGCCGGCTCAGAGAGGCACTACGATGCTACCTTATTGACACTGCTGGTTTTGGGATCCTACAGCCTTTGTATAGTTCCTTTGTTAGCCACGTTTACTGGCAAAAGAAGTAGGTCGACGATTTCTGGTTTGATTCTTTCTTTGTAAGCATGCTTAAATTTCCTTCAATAAATTGACTTAGTATCTCTCGATTGCTATCTTTATAACTCGTAATTTGTTAATTGTGGTATTTCTCGGGCATGTTTGTATTGAAGTTGTGAATAATTCTGCATAGAACCAATTTTATTGTGTATTTTATGTGTTTGGGAACTCGGGTTAAATATAATTCAGCAATGTTGTCGATGTTCTTGGCACATGAAATTATTTTATAAAAGACTAGTTAATGGTCTCATTTGTGATGAAACAACTGGTAGTTTTTGTGTGTGTATAGGCAATCATTGTGCAAGTATAGGAAAAATACTTTCCTAGAATTAGAATGAAATCATCACATTTTAATGCTTTTACTCATATTCTATCTAAAAATATTTAAAATGTGTGCTTTTTCAGAATTACCTTCAAACAAGAAAAAAATCATTTTGAGCTGCAGTGTTTCTGATTTCTGATAATGATGGGTCATGTTAGGAAATAACCTTTCGATCTGTGTTTTAAATTCTGGGGTGAAGCCTTTGGACGCTTTTAAAGAATGTTTTCTTGCTTTGTTTGCTCCTCTCTTTGTGATGTGATGCTGTCAGTGCAGTCGCTTCTGAGATGGCAAGATGCTCTTAGAAAATTCTGGTTTGCCGTGCTTAAGGATGCTATAGAAATAACACGACCAAGTTCTAAAGCAACTGAATCAAAATGTATAAGACAATAAACCTTTCTTTTGTGGGGGTTCCGGCAGGTGCTTTGTGTGTATTCTTTTCAGCATAGAAAATTTTTAAAGTTACAGTGTTGATTTTTTTAATATATGTATTAGTACAAAATTTAATCTGGTAGTTTCTGTATCAAATATGCTCATTTTTAGAGGTTAAATGTTGTAAGCTCTTCCAGACTCAGAGAGCTAAGGTCCAGTTTTTAAGATCATTGGATAAAAATACATTATATAGTGTAGGTCTTGTAAAGAGGGGAAGCTTTGAGGTACCTTTGTGTGAGTGTAGAAGGAGGTCTCAGGGGAGTCCAGAATTTTGCCATATTAGCAGGTATGAAGTCCAAGAGCTTCTTACACCTCCCAGTTTGGCCAGAAAAGCATGATGAGCACATTTATTTTTGAGAGACAGATGGCAAGGGGAAATGAAAGGTTGCACACCCGAGCTGTCTGCTCTGTCTGGGAGATGGAACGGGCAGAGGTAAACTAAAGAAATGGAGCTTTCTCTTCTCCCACCTTCACAGCCAGCCCCAGTGCACATGGATGATACATAGAGAAGAGCATCCAAGGTGGACTCCTGCAAGCTTTCTTACTAACTCATGGAAGCTGGACAGTCTCACACTCTCTTAGCCTCAGTGTTCTCACCTGATGAATGGGCAGGGAGACCCAGATCGTCCTAAATCCTTGCAGCGGCAAAGGCTTCTGCCTACCTTTAGTTTTCTTCATGATGATAAGATGGTACTAACAGCTTGGAAGGAGGGTGTTTGGAGTAGGGGTCAAGATAATGGAGAGAAAGATCAGTCTCACTCGCCTTCAGTCCCGTCCTCATTGCTGAATGGCAAATGGGGTATTGTGTCACCTGCCAGTACCGGTCAGTTGGTGAGAATCACCTGGACAGCAGAGAAAGTTTTCCCAGCCGCTTCCAGGTTCAGAGCAAACCCAGCGTGGGTTTGACCACTGACGCCTGCCTGAGGTGAGGAAGGGGGAAAGGCAGATGGTACCTACGTTGGCCCCGTGTTATGGCACATGCCCAGCACTTAAGCACATCCGAATGGACGACTGAATACAAAAATACTATCATCCAGACTGATGTTTTGTCTTCATGCTTTTCTGGATTATGTCTGAGACCTTCCTGTTAGTACAGGGTTGGGGACTTTGTGTTTGGAATTTCAGAGCTTGGACGTAAGTTGTGATTTGATTCAAAGCCACGTAGGCAGAGGATCTGGCACAGTGGGAAGTGTTAAGCTGATTCATCGAAAGTTCGGAAAACAAGCAGAAGTTTGGCTCCATGTGTATATACATGTTTTTTAAACAAAAACAAAAACTAACGTGGAGCAGGCGCTAGAGCGTGGTGTGAAGTGTTAGTTTGCAAATAACAGTTTGGAACAGTGGAAGCCTTTCTCTAGCAGGGAAATCTTTTTCCTTGTGCTTGGACTTCTCTGAGAATCTCTTCATTTTCTCGGTAGACTTGGTCATCTCTGTCATTTCACTTGAACCACATTCTGCGTGTGGGGAAATGAAGGATTCACGAGCATCTGTTACTCTGGCATAATCAGGGCAGCTAAGTCCAGGGCTGACCACAGCATGGGGCAGTTCTAAAACGGCATGTATTAGACCTGGCTGAGGCGTGGGCAACCACTTGGGGGACCTCACACATTGAGTCTACAAACCAGCCGTCACGGAGCGGCCGTGCCTCCTGGAGCACCATGTTGGGAGAATTCCCAGTGGGTGTTTGGCCTCAGATGGACCCTGCGCCCATTAGTGGGGGTCCCAAGACACCGTTTGCACTGTCTGCACACTAGGGGTTCAGACCCTCTCTTGCGTAGACAGGTGACACGATTCAGCACAGCTGGGCAGTGGCCCGGTCAGGACCACAACTCAGATAGTCCCGGCTCCATTCTATTCCTCGACACTAGGGTGCTTCCGTCATTCTTTTGGAACTTGTGCTGCTGAAGGGTTTATCATTGGGACATAATAATTCTAGATGAGAGGAAATGCAGACATTCTTTGCATACCCAGCTGGCTGCCCAGCTGAAATAGAAGGCGGGAGAAATATTCTCAAGGCATTGTGCCTTGTAATAAAGGTCGTCCTTCCAGTTGGGGTTTACTGGAAAGCGACAGGCCAGCTTAGAGGAGAGCCTTAGAGAACTGAGGCATGTGTAAGTGTTGGTCAAAAGGTCAGCACATTAGTAACACGGGAGAGAATGAAGGGGGCGTATGTAGTAGGTGATCGGAGAGAGAGAAAGTGTGTTTGTGTGTTTATATGAGTGGGTGCATATGTGTATGTGTATTTATATATGCCACATAAAAATGGAAGTGTGTGTTTATGTGTGTGTGCATGTGTGTGTGTGTTTATATATGTCACATAAAAATGGAAGCGTGTGTGTGTTTATGTGATTGTGTGCATATGTGTATGTGTGTGTGTGTTTATATTATATGTCACATCAAAATGGAAGTGTGTGTGTTTATGTGTGTGTGCATATGTGTATGTGTGTGTATATATATGTTACATATAAAAGTAAGTGCATGTGTGTGTGTGTTTGTACCCCAAGTCAAGCTCATTTTTATCCTTGTCATATGGAATGTTGACCCTCGCGTGTTAACACTGATGTAATCGCGTGGCGGCAGGACTGAGCCTCCAGGGGGGTGGTGAGACAGCTGGCCCCCAGCGCCTCCTGTTCTGCGCATGACCGAGACGGGAATATTGTCCCTTGTAAGAAGAGTCTTTTGCTTTCGTGACAAATCCTTTTACCAAGTCCTTTGGAAACCGAAAGTCTTTATGTTCAAAGCTTAGAAATAAAATGTGTGGATTTACTATCATATGAATTTATAGTAGGTCTGTAAATTAAATTCAGTTTTTCAAAATCTGAATAGGCAACTTATTTGCTGCTGAATATAGTTTCAAAAAGTGTCAAAAAAAGGCAGACTCGAATCCAGATTGTTGTAATACACGGTTGATACCGATAACATTATTCACTTCCCTTCATGGGTTTTGATTTAGCGTAGGTGGAAATGTTGATTGAAACCCAATATACATTTTATATGAATTTTATATGAAGACATGCTCTATGACACTTTGGTTCTGTTTCTTTAAGACTATGAAGTCATTCCCCATCGGTTCTTTAAAAAGTTATGTTGAATTTTGTAGTAGTTGTATTTTTAGTGTTTAACATTTACGTTAGCTCCATGTCAGCTTTGGAAAACTCAAATCTCCACGTTCTAGGGGAGAAGGGAGTTGGAAAGCACGGCAGGAAATTGACAGAAACTTATCAGCGGGAGGGAAGACTGTAGATTTGGCCTGGTATTAAGCGTTACCTGGGCACAGGAAGAACAGACGGCTCCCTGTAGGGGGGACTTGACGTCGATCAGGGCAGCGTGATGGCAAGTCTTCACCAGGCTCAAGTGTGACATCCTTCAGGAATGTTGTAGGAGCTGGGACAGTTTAGCCTAGGGAAAAATTTCTGTCCTCAAATTTATAAATATTAGTAAATAGGGTTGACATCTCATCCCTTTGCAGAAGTGTGAAGTGAAGAAAGGGATCAAGATTGGCAATAAAGACGTTTTTGATCCTAAGCGTTAATAATTAGAATGGAATTGGATGGTTAGAATTGGGTGTTGAAAATTATTTTGAAACAAATGATTAAGAAGTCCAGTCTGGGTTGGCAGAGGGGGATATTAAGCTTGGAAACCAGGTTGTGGATGATCAAACCTCCAGCACAGTAAGTATATGGTGACATGAACATGCCAGTGGTTTGTATGGTTACCAAGGGGAGATAGATAAAAAGCCTAACTTTTATGGGAATTGAAAAAACTATAAAACTTTCTAAGTATTTTTCTTTTGATTTTTCTTCCCCCCTCCTGAGCTATGGAGAGAAAAGGGCAAAGTGCTGTGTTTACACTCTTGAGCATTATGTATAACATGGTAACCTCTCGGTGAGAGCCAAGCAGTGCTATTAAAATTCCTTGTAGGAGCCGAGCTTCTGGACAGTGAACTTTTTCAAAGATGATTCAGTTCTGGAGAACTAAAAGGAAAATTTCAGAATGATAAGGACATACTGATGCCCTCCCCCTTTTAATTAGGTCACCGCTGCTGCTCTTCTCTCTGTGTTTATTACCACTTACTAAAATTGGAAACAGCCTTTTGGATATATGTAATTCTATGTGTTATTTTTGGCTGCATTGGGTCTTCTTCACCGCAGGGGATTTCTCTAGTCGGGGTGAGTGGGGTCCACTGTTCAGTTTTGGCCTCGGAGGCTTCTCAGTGCAGTGGCTTCTCTGGTTAGGAGCACAGGCTTCGGGTGCGTGGGCTTCGGGAGTTGTGGCTCCCAGGCTCTGGAGCACAGGCTCAGGAGCACAGGCTCAGGAGGGGTGATGCACGGACTTAGTTGCTCTGCAGCGTGTGGGATCTTCCTGGATCAGAGATCGAACCTGTGACTCCTGCCTGGGCAGGTGGAATTTTACCACTGAGCCACCCAGGCAAGTCTCTGAAACAGCTTTTTGTGTTACCTTTACATGCCGGTACTATTGTTTCCAAACCTTTCCTTAAAGGTTTTTGACACGTAAGGTGACTCTACAATGTAGATAACACTCAGCCAGAAACAGTGCAGTAAGTGATGGGGGTGCTGGTTGTGTTCCTAAAGTTTCCATAGTCCTGTCAACCGTACCAGAGCCGGGAACACTGTTTCATAGGACCTCATTATGGGCCCAGCACACTTTTACCAAAATGCAGTGTGAAAATGCTTGCTTTCTTTGAATTCAGAGCACAGGAAACAGATCCTGCTCCTTCGTTTTGCTTGCCTCTTCCCCTGCTCCTTACAAATCTTAAGGATACCATAGAAGATTTTGGTTATTTTTTTCAATCCAGTGGGATGCTATAAGTGTGAAGAGAAATATCTCATTGAGGGATAACCTACATAAACATACAGTCTACACAGTTGTCTTACGTAACTGAAAGATACTCAGGTTTTCATTGTCCAGGGCTCCTGTCATTACTGTGCAAAAGAAGAAATACAAGTAAGCAAGGCATCTGTTGAAGGCTTTATCTACAGGTTTCTCCGTGATTCAGATTGTCATTCTGGTAGACAATCAATGAGTTACAAATTGTCTATTTTTTTAAAGCTGTGTTCTTTATTTCCATGTATCACTGTCTTTTGATAATGCCAAGATTGCCTTTAGGGTCCCAGTGAGGACAGAGAAGCAAAATCAGAGACTAGCAAAATAGCAGACATCCTTTCTAGGACCCATTGACATATTAGCCCTAGAAGAGAGTATTTGGTCACCTTCACTCTGACCTCTTCCTGGGAAATAGTGTAGGTCTGCTTCTGCCGGACCCCCTTTTGCTAGTTAACTGTCATGGACTCAGAATTACAGCACAGTCTAAGCACAGGTGGCTAGTCTCAGATTTGCTCCAGAAGCCCTTTATTCAGTTCCTTTAGTGCCTGGAAACGTCCCGCTGCCCCCAACCCCGAGTTAATTCCTGTGTGAGTGAGAGAGGAAAGGTTTGCCTGGACTACAGGCGATGCTTTTATTATTGAGGTGGAATTCCATTTTCTGTTTCAACTCTGAGGCTTAGGCACCTTTGTTCTAGGGCGGATGTTGGAGTTTTAGCTTCTTGCTGCAGCAGAGAAGGGTCAGAACCTGATCTTACCTTCACAGCTACAGATGAGCTTGTGGATAACACTCATCCCTCAGTACCATGGGGGATTGGTTCCAGAACCCCTGAGGATACCAAAACATCTCCCAGATTTCAGGGATGAAAGCTGCCCTGGACCTGAGGCGTGAACCTGGGCTGTACCAGGATGTGTGATCACCCTGGTTACGTCTTACCCTGCGTCCCTGTGGACAGGAACTACCTATTGTCGTCTTTGTATCCCCAGCCTCCAGTAACGACTGGCACGTGGTGTGGGTGCTTAGTGAGCACTTGCTAATTCAAGGGGGACAGATAGGTCATGGAAGATTCGTACTGTGGTTATCAGTAAACTAAAATGCACTTTTCTATTCTAGCTGGCAATGCCGCTGTCATCAAATATGAGGAAAAACCTCCAAAACCAGCATTTCAAAATGGCTCCTCAGCACCCTTATATTTGAAGCCCTTGGTACCCAGAGGTCACGCGCACTTCCTGAAAACTCCTCCAAAAGGTATGGGACCTCCCGCTGAAGAGAAGAGGAAGACGGGGCTTTTCAAATCCTTGGCTCATAGGAGGTTAAAAATGTTGACAGGTTCATGGTATTTTTATTTACAAAAAGTCTGAGAAATAAAGACATGACAGATTTTACACTGAGGGAGCTCTTCTTGTTCTGAGAGTCTGCTGGTTCTGTAGCTAAAACTTGATACACAGAAATCAGCAGATAGAGCAAAGGTATAAGGAGATAAGAAATAAAACTTCCAGAGTTAAATTATGTGAAAGTGGCAATCTATAGTAATGGAATAGAAATGCATGGCTTACTTCATACTTTGGGTCCAACCATGTTATCCTGACCCCCACCCCCCACCGCTTTCTTTATCTCTTCTCTGAATTACTTACTTTGTAATTGCTGCAGCTATGAAGGTTAATCTTCAGATTTACAACATAAGAGGTATATACTTCTGGGGGATATACCTCTGGAATCTGGATGCCTGATGATCTGAGGTGGAGCTGATGTAATAATAATAGAAATAAAGTGACAATAAATGTAACGCACTTGAATCATCCCCAAACTATCCACTCCCCCCAACAACCCTCCACCCTGCCCCCAGGTCTATGGAAAAATTGTCGCCCATGAAACCAGTCCCTGGTGCCAGAAATGATGGGGGACCGCTGCTTATATGGAACGTTCTCTTGCAGCTTTATCACAGTGGAGCTGAAGCACATTAGCAGTTATTATTCAGTGAACCAAAAGATTGTTTAGCTGGAAGAATACTTGTGAATGAGAAGCCTGAGCTGTCATATGTGAGGCGTATTTATATTAGAGAGATTAAAAAACATAGAAAGTTACACAGTTCTCCTTCATCCCATCAACCACGGATAACTGTTCCATTTCCTCCTGTTCGTTCCTTTTGCGTGGGTCATCATCTTCCTTTTGTTTCAAGAAAACTCAGAGCATAGTATATATGCTCTCTTGTGCTGTGCTGCTTTTTATTAATTTAGTAGTATGTCATGAGAGCATCTTCATTTTAAATGACTATGAGATTGTCTCCTGTTTTCTAATTCTGTGGTTCCTGGACACGATTTCTGACTTTCACTATGGCACCTTATACTGGGATGAACATCTTTGGAGGTGAACATTGTTCATTGCTTCAGATTCTAGTTACATCCATGGGGTTTTCCTACAAGAGGGATCACTGAGTTAAACTGTATGAATCTTTGGGAACTTGTTGTTATGTCATTAAATAACTTTCCAGAAAGGTGTTAGTCTCTCAAAGCAGTGTGTCTGTTGCTCTGCTTCCTTCTCAATATGTGTGTGTGTGTGTGTGTGTGTGTGTGTGTGTGAGTGATAGAGAGAGAGAAATGTATGTAATGAAGTTTCCTGTGGTAACTTGAGGATGATTACCTATTAGTATTTACCAACACTTTCCTTTTCTACTGAATTCAAGAGAGAATAGGTACAGATACTGGCAGAAAGATTCTTCCAAGTGCCAGCAGGTCCTCATCTGTCCAAGGTCTTAAATAAACTTCTGAGGCATCAAATGACCCCTTGTTGGGCTGACATCAGTTTATGAATCTGTGGTTTTCACTGGTGGATGATAAAGCCCCGTGATCTGCACACACACTGGTACCTGGAAAGAAAGTGTCTGGCTTTGAGACTAAGGTCACTTGCAGAGTTAGAGTAGCTTGATTCCTTGGATACCTTTACAGAACAGAGAATCTCAGTATTCTAAAATGCCCGTTTATTGAATTTATGAGCTTTTGTATCACAGAGGTTTTACTTGAGCGGAAATCAATGCTTTCCATTTACAACAGCCACATATTTTAAGAGATTATCGTCTCTGTAAAATTCCACGGATAGAATGTGGCAACTGTTCTGACTGATCTGCTGGTGCTTTGCCCTAGAAACGACTCTATCATGTCAGGAAGACGTGCTCATAATCTCCTCGTGACTGACTTTCATAGCTCTGTGCCTGTCACCACTCCTGGTTGTATTTGTTTTTCAGCTTTATGGCTGTATAATTGACAATGAAAATTATAATAAATTTGATTTAATGCATATATACATTGTGAAAGAATTCCCCTGCTTACAATTTTATATCATATCTGTTTGAAGGAAAAGCATAAATATGTTTTTTCCTTCTTAGCTGAATAGCTATACAACTGGATTTAATACTTGGCAGTTTTAGAAATCACACCCTTTCTTCCATAAAGCCTGGCCTTTTATCTGCTCTGTAAGTGGTGGAATAGCATAAAGTGTGTAAGACACGTGTAAATTCAGTACTGTTAAATTTGAATTTCAGCAATTCTTGAATTGAAAAAAACTGTGGTTTGTCCTAACATATTTAATTGATGACAATGAATAATGTCACCATTAAACCATTAAACTACCATTTTGACCTTATTTGGAATGTCTTTTTATGCTTGGGAGGGGGAACTTTATTTGTAAAATGGTTTATTGTGTGATATTTCCTGTAAAATGTGTATCTTACAAATATTTCTCTTATATTTTAGATCCTTCAAGAAAAAGTCTATTTACAGCCTTGAATACAGGTAAGTGACCACTTTAAATACAGATAGAGGAAAAGAATCATTTTGTAAAGTTACATTATCAAGTATTTAAGTGTATTTGCAGTGATTTTTCACTAGTTGCTTATAAATATACTTTCAGTTTTGTGGCATAAACATAACTGCTTGTGACGTTGGCTGTCATAGGGTTGAAACTTGGTAAACATGGTTGCTAAGCCATCTGATGCAGAAGGATGTTTTATTAATCACAGATAATTTGCTTTTTTAAGTAATTATTTTTTTTCAAATGTGGAGCATATTATTCAGCATGCGGAGATGTGGAGAATATACTTTTTCTAAGAAATATGCTATTATAAAATGGATAGTCTTTAATTGTTAAATAATCTTGTGATCAGGTTTAGTAGTTCAAGCACTTAACATTTTTCTTTTCCTTCTCACACTTCTATTGAACAAACTCACACCTATCTCTAAGACTGTCTCTGAACCTTTGAACATCAACTGGGAATTAAAAAACTTGGTCTCTTGAAGGCAGAGAAGATTTTATAAACTGTACTCACTACAGTTTCTATGTTTTATCTATTGCTGGTTAGGTGCCTATCCACTACTTAAATTCTCCTCCTTAATATGTGGTTATAAGACAGTTTGATGGCTTCTGAGTCCATTGAGGATTACAACAGCAAATCACACGGCAGAGGCAGAAGGGTATTACTGTGATACACTGATTACAGATTTTCATGCTTCATGATAGCACTGGGAGCTAAGGCTATAAAGGTGAGCCCCAAATGAGTAAGGGCTTTGTCTTCAGGAAGGTTCCAGGAAAGTTGAAGGATTGCACAAATAAATATACAATCACAATTGCAGTAAATTTTAGGAAGGAGCATTGCTGGTTCCTAGTTAAAGGCTATGATGTAGTGAGGAAAGCCTGGATAGGAGGTATAAATTTGTGGACACCCCTCACCCCAACCCCCTATATACAGGTAGTATATTAAAGAAAATGGGATGGATAACCTTACATATGGAATAACTTGATGCTCCGGAGGCATGCTGGGTTTCCTTAGATTCTTTACCGTCTGAGACACCAGGGAAGCCCCATTCTAGTGGGTATGAACTGGTATCTCATTGTGGTTTCAGTTTGCATTTCCGTGATGGCTACTCAGATGTTGAGCATCTTTCAGAAGCTTATGGGCCATTCATATATCTTCTTTGGGGAAACACTTATTCAAGTCCTTTGCCCACTTTAAAATTATTTGTATTATTATTATTGAGGTGTAGGAGTTCTTTGTATATTCTGAATATTAAGCTCTTACCAGATAGATGATTTGCAAATAATTTTCTCCCATTCTGTAGGTTGTGTTTTCGTTTTCTTTCTTTCTTTCTTTCTTTTTTAATATTTATTTGGCTGTGCCAGGACTTAGCTATGACGTGTGGGAACTAGTTTTCTCTCTAGGAATTAAACCTGGACCCCCTGTGTTGGGAGTATGGAGTCTTAACCACTGTACCACCAGCATATCCCTGTTGTTTCATTTTCTTGATAATACCCTTTGAGGCACATTTTTAGTTTTCATGAGATCCAGTTTACCTATTTTTCTTCTTAAGTTACTTATTCATTTGGCATTATGTCTAAGAAGCCATTGCTTGTATAAGGTCATGAAGACCTATGCCCATGTTTTCTTCTAAGAGTTTTACACTTTCAGCTCTTATATTTAGGTCTTTGATGCATTTTTGAGCTAATTTCTGTATATGATATGATATGAAGTAGGGGGATCCAACTTAATTCTTTGGCATGTAGATTTCCAGCTGTCCCAGCACCATTTGTGGAAAACACTGTTCTTTCCTGCACTGAACTATCGTGGAACCTTTGTTGAAAACAGTTGGCTGTGAACACGAGAATTTGTTCCTGGGCCCTCTAAGCTATCCTATAGGCTTCCGTGGTGGCCCAGATGGTAAAGAATCTGCCTGCAATGCTGGAGACGCAGGTTCGATCCCTGGGCTGGGAAGATGCCTTGGAGGAAGGCATGGCAACCCACTCCAGTATTCTTGCCTGGAGAATCCCCATGGACAGAGGAGCCTGACAGGCTATGGTCCGTGGGGTTGCACATGGATCTGCGTGTTGATCCTCGTCAGTACCACGTTGTCTTGATTCCTGTGGTGTGGTGAGTCCTGAAATCAGAAAGTGCACATCCTTCAACCTGTCCTCTTTTCAGGATTATTTTGACTGTTCTGAGTCTCTTGAATTTCCATGTGAATATTAGTGTCAGCTTGTCAATAACAGTAAAGAAGTTGGTTAGGATTTTGATAGAGATTGCACTGAATCTGCAGATGCACTTCTGGAGCATTGGCCATCTTTATAATATTCAGTATTTTGATTCATGAATATGGGGTGCCCCCCCCCTTTTAGTTAGGTCTCCCTTCGTTTCTTTCAACAACTTTTTGATAGTTTTCAAAATACAAGTTTTGCAATTCTTCTGGGAAGTATTTGTTGTGTGACATCTCTGTGCTTTGGGAGCTGCTATTGATACTGGTCACGGTGAAGGAACTAGTTAAACAAGTCTAATATGCCTGCTCTGTGCTGCTTGGAAGGGCAGTCTTAATTTACGTCTCAAGTCAGAGATTACATAAAGTATTGTAGGGCTTCCCTGGTGGCTCAGTGGTACAGAATCTGCCTGTCAGTGCAGGAGACACGGGTTCGATCCTTTGGTCGGAAAGATCCCACATGCCACAGAGCAGCTAAGCCTGCGTGCCACAACCATTGAGCCTGTGCTCCGGGAACTGCAACTACTGAGCCCGTGCACCACCAGTACTGAAGCCCGCACACTCTAGAGCCCGTGCTCCACAAGAGAAGGCGCTGCAGTGAGGGGCCTACACACCACAACTAGAGAAAAGCCCTCACAGCAACGAAGACCCAGCACAGCCAAAAATAAATAAAACTATAAAGCACTGTAAAGAATATTTGTTTTCATAGGCACAGCAGTAAAAAAAAAAAAAAAAACCCTCCAATATGTATCTCCTTTCTACGTGCGGAAAAACTGTTAGCATTAGGCATTTTCCCTTGTCACATTGTGGGACTACAGTGATGTCTTGTTTCCAAAGCCTAACACTGACACTTAATGTAACAGTGACCCTTGATAGGAAAGGTTATCACAATGGCAAATTAACAAGTGACTGAGAAAAGAAATGGACAGTATAAATCACATCATGGTTTCATCTGGCAAAGCCTCTAAACCGTGGATTAGAAATAGGGCATAGGACAGAGTTTGAGAATGCCTGTCTTCAGTTAACCCTGCTCTAATAATTGCAGTGGGAGAAGCTGTGTTTTAAGGGGTCAACACTGTGATTTAATGTAGATTTCGAGTATGAACGCGTATTTTCCAAAAGTCATAAACTTGACTTTTCCAGGCTTCTCTGTTGATGGTTAGTGATTATCATTATTTAAAGCTGACCGAGTATTATGGTGAGCCTGCTCAGGAAAAGGCACAGTGTGTTGGCTTTTGGAGGAGCAGCTTAGAAGCTGAGAAAGTGAAGTGTTAGTTGCTCAGTCACGTCCGACTCTCTGCAACCCCATGGACTGTGGCCTGCCAGGCTCCGCTGTCCATGGAATTCTCCAGGCAGGAATACTGGAGCGGGTAGCCTTTCCCTTTTCCAGAGGATCTTCCTGACCCAGGAATCGAACCCAGGTCTCCCACATTGCGGGCAGATTCTTTACCATCTAAGCCACCAGGGAAACCCAGATGCTCAGAAGTAGTGTCCAAACAGCAGTGACTTTTTGGGTGGATCATGTAACCTCTTAATATTAGTTTTCTTTTCTGTGTAATTGAAATGACTGACCACTAAGGCGTCTCCCTGCTCTCTAAGCCTGTGATGGCCGAGCACATTGTCTTTCTATTCTACTTGCAGAGTCATCTTTAGATTGTACAGAAGACATTGACTCCGCATACAGACCTGTTCCTCTGAGCATTAAATCTTATGGCTCTCAGATAGTTTTCTTTTTTTAAAGCAACAGACTGTGGTGGAGATTAAAACTGAGCAGCTTCATATCTTTTCATTTGTGTACAATAATTATTTGAATTATAGCAGTTTGCTAAGTTCTAAAATGTTTAGCCAGGAAAGGTTTAGAAATCACCCTTTAGTATTTTTAAATTTGTGATTTGAAATTAAAATGTAGATAACTTTATATCCTGCTGTCACCTAACACAAGCAATTACTTATAATGACTATTACATTTAACATATGCAACAGCATTTAACTACTCCTCTTGTATATTTACGGTACTTCTGTATCACATTCACAAATGATCCTGTGATGAACATCTCTACAACGAAAACCTTCAAAGTTTAGGGGAGTTTTTGTGATAGATTCTTGTCTTTAATTAATTAGTATATTGTCTGTGCTGGGTCTTCGCCGCTGCACGTGGGCTCTCTTTAGCTGCAGTGAGCGGGGCTACTCTCTGGCTGTGGTGGACGGGTTTCTAGCTGCGGTGACTTCTCGTTGCAGAGCACGCGCTCTAGAGACCGCAGCCTCAGTGGTTGTGACATGTGAGATTGCCCCGTGGTGTGTGGGATCTTAGTTCCTGGGCCAGGGATCGAACCCGTGTCCCCTGCACTGGTAGGCAGAGTCTCAACCACTGGGCCACCAGGGAAGTCCCCTGTGATAGATTCTTATAAGTAGCATAAACAAATCAAAACATATGCACATTTGTCACCACTTCACTCAGCAAATTGTTTTCCAAAAGCTTCATATCCCTTTATAGCATGACTGACAACATAAAAGAGTGCCGGCTTCACCATTTTTTTGTTTTAATTTGACTAGTTTAGTAGTTAGAAATTTTGTGTCACTGTTTTTAGTGTCAGCCTTTCATCAGTTACATCAAAGACAGTTCCATTACCTCGTAGGAAAATGAAGAGGAGCAAAGAGAAAATGAACTTTGCCGGCATTGACTGTTGGTGGACACCTTGGGATTGCCGCATTCCACTTGTGTCCTGATCTTGGGTTCATTGCTAAGCCTCTCCAAAGTCTCAGATTTCTCACTTGGGGCCACGAGAATATTTCGGGAGGACTTCCCAGTATAGAAGTATTTTATGTAGAGTTGTTATATAAAAAGTTCTCAAATGATAGCTGCTAGAAGACAGTGACGAGGATAATCCTTTTCATTGTTCTTATGATTCTAGTGGCTTACTTTTAGAGTTCTTTTCCAGGAGAATGAATTATTTTAAATCCCTTAAGTAAGCAGGGAAAACCACTGAAAGTCAAGAACCACCCTCATGGGGTCTAGCTGTTGTCATTTATTTAAAGATGATGATGCTGTAAGATTCTCACCAACACTGACTCTAAATAAAACTTGGTTTGCTGTTTATAAGGATGATGCCACGCATACCAGGTACTATTATTATGTGGTTCTACCCCACATTAAAGCTGTTAGGGATACCAGAGCACAGAGTTGTATTTATCCTGCTCTCTGATTATTTTACACAAGATCATCACTTTCAGGTGCCGTGGAGTCTGCCCTGGGAAGTAGAAAATGCATACTCCTTATACCTCCCCCCTCACTAAATCCAGCTCAGGAGGATCGGGTTGCTCTCTGTACCCCCTCTTCCAAGTGTAGAGAGATGGCTGAGAATCGCACACCTCCTCGGATGAGGTAACACCAGCGTGACCAATGTTTCTTTCAGTGAAAGTAGGGGTGAGGCTGTCCTCTGTGGTTTTATGATTATAACTGTTCTCTCCCACTTAAAGGGCAGATGGTGTTTGAGCAACGTGTGAAGTTTGGTATTCAATTCAGGGAAAGCATAGGCTGTTGGAACAAGGACCATCTGTTTATCAGGGGCTAGATTCTTAATTCACACACCACATTACAAATATATTCCAGTTTTAAACAAACATCAGAATGGGAGCACGAAAAGTACAGACTTTACAGAAAAGACCTTTCCAGGAATGTCACTATGAAAGGATTACTAATTAGGACAGCAAAAGGTTTAGACCCTTTTGTCAAAAAACATTTTCTAGGCATGGAGATGGATGTTAGCTGTAACTGGACTTGTGATTGTTTCACAATATTGACAAATAACAGGCATACATCAGCAGTACTGCAGGTTCAGTTTCAGACCACCTCAGTAAAGTAATTCTCGTTAATTTTTGGTTTTGCAGTGCATAAATGTTTACACTAAAGCTCAGGTGGTAAAGAATCCACCTGCAGTGCAGGAGACCCCAGTTCGATTCCTGGGTCAGGAAGGTCCCCTGGAGAAGGGATAGCTATCCACTCCAGTATTCATGGGGTTTCCTGGTGGTTCAGTTGGTAAAGAATCCACCTGCAGTGTGGGAGACCTGGGTTCGATCCCTGGGTTGGGAAGATCCCCTGGAGAAGGGCAAGGCAACACCCTGCAGTATTCTTGCCTGGAGAATCCCGGATAGAGGGGCCTGGTGGGCTACAGTCCATGGGGCTGCAAAGAGTCGAACACAACTGAGTGGCTACGCACACATAGTCTACTAACTGTGTGATAATAGCATTATGTCTCAATAAAGGTACGTATCTTAATTTAAAAACACAAAACAAAAAACCAGTTACCATAGTAACACCAAAGCTCACTGATCACAACTCACCATAATAAATATAATCATAATGAAAAAGTGTGAAATTTTGCAAAAAGTATCACACAGTGACACAGATACATAAAATGCATAAATGCTGTGGGGGAAAATGATGTCGATAGCATTGCTCAACATGAAAGTGAAAGTGAAGTCACTCAGTCGTGTCCGACTCTTGGCGACCCCATGGACTGTAGCCCACCAGGCTCCTCTGTCCATGGGATTCTGCAGACAAGAATACTGGAGTGGGTTGCCATTTCCTTCTCCAGGGGATCTTCCCGACCCAGGGATTGAACCTGGGTCTCCCGCATTGCAGGCAGATGTTTTAACCTCTGAGCCACCAGAGAAGCACCAAAAAGAAACAATAGTAAAGATTAATAAAACTAAAGCTTGTTCTTTGAGAAGATAAACAAAATTGACAAACTTTAGCCAGAAACTTGAGCCATGTTGCTCAACGTGGGATTGCCACAAGCCTTCAGTTTATTTTTTTAAGAAATACCTCCACAGTATTTATGAAGAGCAAAAAACAGGGTTATGCTTATACTGCATCATTACATTGTGCACCTAAAACTAATGCCTGTTAAATCTCAACCGAAAGCCATCGTCAACAGTAGTAGCCATCACACCACAAATTGGGACAACATCAGCAACCTGTTTACTCCATTTCAGGCCATTTCAAATCAGGGTAAAGACAACTGCACAGCAGGAAAGTAAACGGATCATCAGGGAAACTCAAGTCAAAACCTCAGTGAGACACCACCTCGCACCTGTCAGAATGGCCATCCTCAAAAAGACCACAAATAGTAAACAGTGGTGAGGATGTAAAGAAAAAGGAATCCTGGTGTGCTGTCAGTGGGGATGTAAATTGGTGTAACCACCATCAATATGGAGTATGTTTTAAAAATAGAACTATATGATTCAGCAGCCCCATTCCTAGATATTTAGCCGAAGATAATGACAACACCGATTCGAAAAGATATGTGTGCCCCAATGTTTATAGCAATACCATATACAATTGCCAAGATATAGAAGCAGCCAAAGTGTCCATCAACAGATGAATGGATAAAGAAGATGTGTGTGTGTGTTTGTGTGTTTGTGTGTGTGTGTGTAATATTACTTAGCCATAAAAAATGAAAAAATTTCCAACAACATGGGTGGACCAGGAAAATGCTATGTTTAGTGACGTAAGTCAGACAAAAAAAGACATACTATGGTATCTATGGCCATACCATCCTGAACGCGTCCTATCTCGTCTGATCTTGGAAGCTAAGTAGGGTCAGGCCTGGTTAGTACTTGGATGGGAGACCTCCTGGGAATACCGGGTGCTGTATTTTGGTCTTCCCTGGTGGCTCAGATGGTAAAGAGTCTGTCTGCAATGTGGGAGACCCAGGTTCAATCCCTGGGTCGGGAAGATCCCCTGGAGAAGGAAATGGCAACCCACTCCACTATCCTTGCCTGGAAAATACCATGAACGGAGGAGCCTGGCAGGCTACAATCCATGGGGTTGCAAAGAGTCAGACACAACTGAGCGACTTCACTATCACTATGGTATCTAAAAAATAAAATTAATGAACATCACAAAGCAAACAGACTCACAGATACAGAGAACAAACTAGTGGTTACCAGTGAGAGGATACGGAAGAGGGGTAATATTGGGGAAGGGGCTTAAGAGGTGCAAACTATTAGGTATAAAGTAAGGTACCAGGATGTAATGTATAGCACAGGGAATATAGCCAATATTTTATAATAGTTTTAACTGGAGTTTATAAAAATGTGAAACCACTATGTTGTACACTTGAAATTAATATAACACTGCAGATCAACTGTACTTCACTAAAAAATGGTAAAAGAATTAGACACAAAAGAGGAAATACAAAGGGCTAAGAAATACTGAAAAAGCTTACAAACATATTTTTTTAGCTTTTTGTTTTATATTGGAGTATAGCCAATTAACAGTGTTGTGATAGTCTCAGGTGGAGAGCAAAGGGACTCAGCCACACACACAGTGTATCCATTCTCCCCCAAACTGCCTGAGCCCTGCATCCAGGCTGCCACTTAACACTGAGCGGAGTTCCCTGTGCTATACAATAGGTCCCTGTTGGTTATGCATTGTAAATATAGCAGTGACAAATATTATATTTCCAAGAGTGCTGGTGAAATGCGTGGGGACTGACTGTCTCATACATGTCACTGTGGGGGTGGGGGGAGGTGGTATAAGTTACTGCAGCCTTTCCTGGATGGGGGCGTTTTGGCGACATGTAACGAAAGCCGTCTACCTCGGCATTCCATTTATCAGAGCTGATTCTAAGAAAATGATTGACTTATTTATTGCTTTTCAGAATTGTTTAAAAGGGGGAAAAATTGGAAACAGTCTGAATGATTTAAACAGCAGTTTATGTGCACTGGCATTTCAATAACACTTTAAAATTCATTAAAATAGTAACATAGAGGGTTATTTAATGCCATGGAAACATAATGGCATTATTATTGCCATTATCATTTTCACATGATAATTTTAAGTTTGACATTTTAAGGTTTAAAGAATTTTAACTTTTAAGTGAAAATTTTAAGTTTAAAAATAACTGATACAGAGCACTATGATGTACAGATAATTTGATTTTTTTTTTTTTAATTCTACATTGAGCACACTTTTCCCCTTCGCTTTTTTTTTTTTTTTTTAAATTTTTTTTTTATTATTATTATTATTTTTTTCCAGTGGGTTTTGTCATACATTGATATGAATCAGCCATGGATTTACATGTATTCCCAATCCCGATCCCCCCTCCCTCCCCTTCGCTTTTAAAACCACACATTGTATGTGGATAAAAGATTGTTGCTCTTATTTTGGGAGACCAGAACTAAAAGGTAATACCACTGATCTTGGAGAATTTATAATCTTATGGGTTGGGTGGAGATTGAGTTTTTTTCTAATTTTTTTTTTCTTTCACAGTTTCATTTACTTATTTATTTCTGGCTGTGCTGGGTCTTTGTTACTGAGCGAGCTTTTCTCTAGCTGCAGCAATCCGGGAGCTACTCTCTGGTTGTGGTGGCGGACTTCTCATTGTGGAAGCTCCTCTGGTTGCGGAGCTGCGGCTCTGGGACGTGGGGGCCTCAGGAGCTCTGACACGTGGGCTCAGCAGTTGCGAGGTCTGGGCTGTAGAGCTCAGTAGTTGTGGCGCGGGCTTAGTTGTGGGATCTAACTGATCAGAGGTTGAGCCCATGTCTCCAGCATTGAGAGGCAGATTCCTTACCACTGAGGCACCAGGAAAGCCCTTCCTAATCGTTTCATGTGAATTTTCTGGCAGTTACTCACAGTGTGCCCTATAGACCTTCTTCCTACTAAGCAAGAAGACATTATGGAAAAATTGGACTCCGAGTTGAAACTTTCTACAATATTGAACTTAAAAAGTGAGATATATAAAAATAAAGAAAATCTGGCAATTAGGGCTGTTAGGGAAATGAAGGAAATCTAATAAATGTTAAGATTGATACTCATGCTGGAGTTCTTGGGAAGATTGGTTGAACAGAGATGCTTGAATCCCTGGTTAAGCATTAATCTCCAGATTCTTAATGATCATTCAGTTCAGTTCAGTTGCTCAGTCGTGTCCGACTCTTTGAGACCCCATGAATCGCAGCACACCAGGCCTCCCTGTCCATTGCCAACTCCCGGAGTTTACTCAAACCCGTGTCCATTGAGTCGGTGATGTCATCCAACCATCTCATCCTCTGTCATCCCCTTCTCCTCCTGCCCCCCACCCCTCCCAGCATCAGGGTCTTTTCCAATGAGTCGACTCTTTGCATGAGGTGGCCTAAGTATTGGAGTTTCAGCTTCAGCATCAGTCCTTCCAATGAACACCCAGGACTGATCTCCTTTAGGATGGACTGGTTGGATCTCCTTGCAGTCCAAGGGACTCTCAAGAGTCTTCTCCAACACCACAGTTCAAAAGCATCAATTTTTCGGCACTCAGCTTTCTTCACAGTCCAACTCTCACATCCATACATGACTACTGGAAAAACTATAGCCTTGACTAGACTGACCTTTGTTGGCAAAGTAATGTCTCTGCTTTTTAATATGCTGTCTAGGTTGGTCATAACTTTCCTTCTAAGGAGTAAGCATCTTTTAATTCCATGGCTGCAGTCACCATCTGCAGTGATTTTGGAGCCCCCCAAAATAAAGTCTTTCACTGTCTCCACTGTTTCCCCATCTATTTGCCATGAAGTGATGGGACCAGATGCCATGATCTTCGTTTTCTGAATGTTGAGCTTTAAGCCAACTTTTTCACTCTCCTCTTTCACTTTCATCAAGAGGCTTTTTAGTTCCTCTTCACTTTCTGCCATAAGGGTGGCGTCATGTGCATATCTGAGGTTATTGATATTTCTCCCAGCAATCTTGATTCAGCTTGTGCTTCTTCCAGCCCAGCGTTTCTCATGATGTACTCTGCATATAAGTTACATAAGCAGGGTGACAGTATACAGCCTTGACGTACTCCTTTTCCTATTTGGAACCAGTCTTTTGTTCCATGTCCAGTTCTAACTGTTGCTTCCTGACCTGCATACAGGTTTCTCAAGAGGCAGGTCAGGTGGTCTGGTATTCCCATCTCTTTCAGAATTTTCCACAGTTTATTGTGATCCACACAGTCAAAGGCTTTGGCATAGTCAATGAAGCAGAAATAGATGTTTTTCTGGAACTCTCTTGCTTTTTCGATGATCCAGCGGATGTTGGCAATTTGATCTCTGGTTCCTCTGCCTTTTCTAAAACCAGCTTGACTATCTGGAAGTTCACGGTTCACATATTGCTGAAGCCTGGCTTGGAGAACTTTTAGCATTATTTTACTAGCGTGTGAGATGAGTGCAATTGTGCAGTAGTTTGAGCATTCTTTGGGATTGCCTTTCTTTGGGATTGGAATGAAAACTGACCTTTTCCAGTCCTGTGGCCACTGCTGGTCATTAACAATAACAAATAAATCTGTCCAAGTTGGATGTATTTCATAGCTTCTGAGCAACCCTGCACAGCCTATGTTGAAATCATAGCATCGTTGTTTTCTAATGTCAAGTCACTAATGAAACACATACACTTCTATACAGACTGCAGTGGGATCTGTGATTCTTGATGTTTGAATCTACTGTGACAGTATAACACATTGACTGCCAAACACTTTTATCATCCATAACATACCTTCTATAGTTTTTAAAGCCTTACTCTGTACAATTATTTATTCATTATTTTCCTTTATTTGTGTCATTAATAGAAACTTAGTTCGTATCATGGGCTTTTTATGAAGCTGTTCTACCACTTAAACTTTTTTTTAACAAAAACTTCCTTTTAATGAGTCTGTGATCTTACTCTTAATTTTCATAACTAATTACATTTTTCTATTTTAAGTACTAAAAGTTCCTTAAATTTCTCCTTACTGTCCTTGGTGATCCTTATGTCCTCTTAAATCAAATTAAGACTTTGTATAATAAAGATGAACATTTTTTTATCTTTCTTCTGTATTTGGTATAAATTCAGAAATGACAGTGTGTACACAAGTAACTGATCAAATAAGTAATCAACTTATTTGAACTTTCTGAACCAGTTTTAAAATCTGTGCTTCCCCAACCCCCCATAAGTGTGTGTGTGTCTATCTATCTATCTATATATATATATATATAAAGTAAAAATTGTTGTAACCCTGCAACTATTGATGATTGATTATTTAAAAGAGTGCATGCATAAAAAGCGTTTAGGAGTGTGCCTGGCACATAGCATATTGTATGAGTTGGCTGTTTATCAGTTAGTTGTCAAGGCAGCCTTTTTGCTTTGGTGCAGTTGCCACCAGGAGGCAGACTTGTGTTTGGGAAAGTTGGAAACCCAGTTTGAGCAGTTCTTAGTCTTCCCCTTTTTCTGTGTGTGTGTGTGTGTGTGTGTGTGTGTACATGTTGCTGTAAAAACGGGAACTACTCCTTCTGACTTTTGACTTTTCCTTTTGACTGGCATCACTTCTCTTTATTCTTATAGTTCCTAGCTGTGCTGTTTTTTGGTTTTGGGAAACACCGCAAGCCTCTGAGGGCCACAGGGCATCACTCACAGGAAGGAGCAGAGAGCTGGGCTCTGCTGTTTAGAAAGATCATTAGCAACATAACTTTTCATATATGTGGTATAGCTTAGGATAGTTCAAGTAGACATTGTAATAAATATAATGAATTGATGGCATGTTGCTATTTTCTTCTTTTAGAGTAGTCTGGGCTAAAGGATTTCCCTTTCAACCAGGATAGAGTTTACTATTACTTAATTAACAAAAAACTAAACAAAACAAAAAACATGTAAAGAGGGTGGTGTCATGTCTATTTTTAACAATATCAATGTTTAGTTTTCTATTTACAATTTTAGTGCTGGTTTTTAATCTTAGTTTTCACAAGTGTTTTTTTCTTGGTGGGGAGCACAAAGGACAGTTGGTTGTGGCAAATTAATTTATGGAATTAATTAATTTGCTTTTTAATAAAAACTGTGATAAACTGAAGAAGCAATACCTAAGTGTAGCTTTTCCAGACTTTAATTCCTTAGGTATTTGTGCTTCTGTGGGTAAAATGTTTACAAGACCCCTGTCTGTGTATGAATAGGTTGTAGCTTGCCCATGGAGGCTGGTGGGGGAGGGAGGGGTGAGTGAAAAGGGAGAAGGAATTACTCAGAATTTCCTTTCCGGCTTGTCTCCTCCACTCGTCACACCCTGAACACTCTAGAGAATTTCTGAAAGAGTAACTGTGTCCTGCACATTCTCATAACATCTAATATTTATGGTCAACAGCCACATTCCTTTCTATTGCCAAGTCTTAGAAATCTAGGACACATGCATAGATCATTTTTTTAACATATTGTTTTCTTATACTTTTTAAAATTAAAATCTACCAAGAGTTTGGGCTCTTCCTGGTTTAATAATATTAGCTTCACCTAAGTGAGCATTTTGCAGGTGCAATTCTCTTTTATGTCCATGCCTTTCTCCTGCAACTTCTTTTAGTTTTTGTCATCATATTTTAATGTACCTTTAATGTACCTGTACAAAGGATTCTACTCAAGTAAACATTTGCTAGATCTCAATTCTTGCTGATACACAGTAATCACACCTTTCTGGTGTTCCTAATCTCAAAACACTACTATTCTTGAGAGGTCGCCTGATATTCTGTACGTGCAATGAGTCAAGCAGTAAGTGGAGTCTTTAGATACTGCTTGTCAGTATTCTAATTTTTTATTCCTCTGGAACTATTATATTACATCTGATAGAGGTATTGCATTAACCTTTTATTGTTGGTTATTAGTGAGGTCTCCAGAATATGAGTGGTAAACTTGAACTTTAACCATTTCTCAATCTCTCATTAATACAGTAAAAAGATTTTTTTTAGAAATACAACTGACCTACAGTGCTACCTTAGTTTCAGATGTTATAGTAGGCATCTTATTTAAAACTGTAACTGGGAACACTTTTGTCTAAGGTATTAGGTTTCTATATAGGTTTGTGTAAAATATCTGAAAAAATGCCCATTGTTACTACTAGTGTGTGTGTATATAATTACAGTTTAAATTATAGATCTAATTACAATTTAAAAAATCAGAACACAGACTACTTTAATGAAGTCTTAATTCTTTATAATTGCTAAGTAAGTATTAGGCACTCCTCGAAGTAGTTGTTTCCCCTTAAGGATCCTCCAAGCCATCACCAAACCGGTGACATTATTGGTTGTTATGTAAAGCGCCTAAGACCACCCACTTTCTCCTCCCCTTCACCATTTCTGATGAAAACCATAACAACCCCACGGCATGTTCAGCGTGATGTCATTCAGAGGCTGCTGACTGCTGGGGCCGCTCGGAGGAGTTGCTGCAGAGGAAAAGCATTGTTTCTCGGCAACATCTGGCAGTGGAAGCGGAAGCCAGAAGCACTTGGATAGCTCTGGGGCTTTTCTTTCGTGCGGGCGCGGTGAGCAGCGTCTGGCATGTAGGCATGTTTTCTCTCTCTCTGCATCTTGGCCTGGAAGAAGAGTGCAGGGTTGGAAAAGACAGCATGTGAGAGCCCGTGTGGGGAGCTGGTTCTTCTGTGAAATTTCCTTCCCACCTGCTCTGAAGACATGTTGTTGTCTCCCAAGTTCTCCTTGTCCACCATTCACGTCCGACTGACTGCCAAAGGGTTGCTGCGGAATCTGCGACTTCCTTCAGGGTTTCGGAAAAGCACTGTCATTTTCCACACAGGTTTGTCTCGCACACCTCTCTGCGTACGTTACACTGGGTGGGGGGGCCAGCTCGGTTACCTGGCAGGTGCTTATCAGAAATTTCCTAAGGGGACAGATTATTGAGGAGAGAAAGCTCTAATGGGAGAACAGGCATAATTTGTCAAAATAAGCAGCTTTCTCTTGTGCTTCAACACATGTGCCTAGTACTTCTCCTGTCTGTAAGCTGCTGTCTGCTTGGTTTGTTCGTTGAAAGCCGAACTGTTGCCTGGGTGCTCCCAGCTCCTTGCTCTGACACCAGCCAGATCTGGAAAACAACCAGCACCTGTTCAGTTACATTTTCCTTCACACGATTTCGAAAATGGGAGCCAGGTAAATCAAGACAACTAACTAGTTCTCTTTCCTTTAAAGAAGGCGATGAAAAGAGAGGGTTCCGTAGTTTTTCGTTCTGTAGTTCCTCACTGAGGTTATGACAGGCTGGTTTGGTATACTAAAGGATCGCTGTGTTCTCGACATTGCTGAAGTAAAGCATCATAATGGTTGTGGACAGGTACGAAATGAACCGCAAATTAAGTTTTCCAAGCTTCATGGCGAAAATGTTTGCAAATCACAAAAGACTGCCTCTGATCTTCATGCTTGTATCTGCTTTTTATTTTCTGTGCCTAGAGATGGAAATGAATGCAGGGTATATTTTAGGCACACGTCACCTGCCTGCCCACTTTTAGAGATCCATTTGCCTCCTGTCGCTGCCTGTTGTTCGGATATAATTGCAACTATGGTCAATTAAGTTGATTTCATGCTATAAACATGGGAATGCTGATCTTTTGACTCTGGGCTGGTTAGTGGTAACTGTGCTTTATCCTCTGGGTGTGTAAATACCAAGTAGATGTTTTGTTCCCCATGAATGCCGGCCCTTCTGGGCCTGGTTTTCCATCTCTGTCCCCAATGACTCTTCTCAGCGGACTGCTTTTAGTTTTCCCAGGGGCATCTCCCTGCTCTGTGGGATAATTCCCATTTTTCTCCAGCACCTCTTCCTTGTGTTTCCTAACTCCCCTTGACCTGTCACTGGAATCCGCCAGCATTTCCCTCGGTCTGAGCTGACAGCTGAGGGTGAATGGAACGAGTTCCGAGGGAAACAGTGGCTGTGTCTCTCCTAGCTTATACGCCACTCTCACTTTTTCTCAACGTTAAAGAATAGAAAGGTGAAAAATAAAGATAAAAGGGTACCCTGTATTTGTAACAATCTGCAATCTAAAATAGCTCCCAAGGGGCTTGTAATTTTAACTTAAAATCAATCCACATTCCAAGTTAAAAAGAAAATCAGATAGTGCAGAAGGTTGTACAGTTTCAGGTGAGCCTATTTCTTACCCAGGCCCTGTGCCCTCTCCACAGATGCAGCCACGCTTGTGGGGGCTTGTTTATCCTTCCAGTAATTTTTCTAGTCATGTGTAAGCCCATGTAAGCTTTTTTTACCCCTTTTTGTTTTACAGAAATGGAAGCATAATATATACTCTTTTATCGCTTACTTTTAAGCATGAACGTATCTTAGATTTGCATGTTAACGCATTCATCTACCACATGCTTTTTAGCAGTCATGTAACATCCCGTTGCTGACTGAGCCATGATTTAAACCAATCTTTCATTAGCAAACATTTTAGGTTGTTTCTATTATTTTTATGGAGCAGATAGCTTTACAGGGCAGCTTAAAGCTTTTATTACCAGAGTTTGACTAACAGTGACCCTTGGGGCACGTTTTATTTTTTTAATTTACATAAAAATATTTTGAAACAGTCATTTGATGGCCATCATAGTTTCTAGAGCTAGAGTGTACTTAGAGGTGGTCTGGTTTACTCGATTTTACACCAGGAAGTCAGAGGCCCAGAGAGGTGAGTTAACTTGCCCAAGGACATACAGCCAGTGGCAGAGATAGGACTAAAACCTGGGACCTCTTGGTTTTGGTTTTTGTTTTTTTAGATTTTTCCAGCTGTGAATCTTGCTGTAATTCTGTTAGGTCTAGTGAATAGCCACGATGGAAAAAAGTTTTGCCTGTAGGAAGCATTTTATAATTATGTAAAGAATATAATTCTACTTACCCCAGTAAGAACCTTTTGTGAGTTTATCCATTTTACATAACTAGAGGGTCTGAGAAATCTTCCAATAAAAAATAGATTGAGGTAGTTGCAGTTCTTCTTACCCACATGGGTGGTAAGCAGTAGAAAAAGAGGTGGCGTTGCTGTTGGCTGCTGCACTGACAGTGGTGTTGGCCTGGATTCCAAGGGCCCAGCGTTGTAGCCTTGGTTCTGCTGCTAACCGAGCCAGTGACCTTGATCACTTAGCCAGACAGGGACACAGAATAAAGGAATCAGACGAGATGATTTCCATGTTCCCTTCGGCCTCAAATTCTGTGAATTTTCTGGGTCCAGATTTAAAAGTCCTTGATGTGTTGCTGACACCTGAAAATTATTCTTATCTCAACGAGTTCTCTGCTTATCTCCCAAACTCAGTGAATACTCCTGATTTCTTTCTCTTCACACCACCATTGCTTGCCCCTTAGTATGTCCTCAAAGCCCCCATTGTTCTTTCTCACTGAACCACAATTCATGGGTTGCAAGAATCTAAGACTCTGTCTTGTAAAATCCCTGTTGTTTTCACCCTCTCTCTACTCTGTGGGCATGCTCAAGTCACTCCAGTCGTGTCTGACTCCTTGCGACCCCAGGGACTGTAGCCCACCAGGCTCCTCTGTCCATGGGAATTCTCCAGGCAAGCATACTGGAGTGGGTAGCCATGCCCTCCTCCAGGGGAACTTCCTGACCCATGAATCGAACCGGGGTCTCCTGCATTGCAGGCAGATTCTTTACCAACTGGGCTACCAAGGAAGCCCAGTAATATTGGGATCCTCCTCCAGGGATCTTCCCTGAGTCTCCCATGGCTCCTCCATTGGCAGGTGGGTTCTTTACCTCTGTACCACCTGGGAAGCCTTCTGCCTACTCTAGTTCAGGCTTTATTATTAGGCTCAAGCATTTGAAATTGCTCTTCTTAGAGGTGAAAAACAGTCAAATATCAACAGTTTTGTTATCACTCAGTCTAATATTTTGGAGCTCTTTGAAGGATTTTATAGGTTTGGTCTTTGCCACCAACCAGCCTTTCCCCTGCTTCCAAACTGCCTTTTCACATCACAGGGTCAAGTCATTCATTTCATAAACAAGTGTTTGCTAGACATGTCCTCTGTGGCGGGTACAATGCCAGATGCTGACACTGTAGCCGGGACTAAGTCACACAGAGCCCCCTGCCTTCCCATAGCCCACGGTTTACCACGGAGTCAGGCAAAGAACATCAGGCAGTCATGGTACAATACGGACTAGGTATCCAGGCAGCTCCCGGCAGGCGAGGCTGACTCCCCAGGTCTTCCACGAGAAGAGCCATGTCAGCTGGGACCCCAGGATAGGAGGAATTAGCCAAGAAACAGAGGGTGTTCCAGGGAGAGAAAATACCGTGTGAAAGCCTGGAGGTGAAGGAAACCGTGAAGGTGAGCTCCTTCAAGAAAATGAAAGAATTTTAACACATCGGAGCATGGATTGTGGAGGGGGAGCTGCCAGCAATAAGGTGGTGGTTATGGGGCTCCAGATGGAATGGGCCCTTTCAGCAACCCTTGCGCAGGGCGCTGTACGCTGTAGTATTAATAACTTGATTGGCAAAGTGTGTTGTCCAGTCCAGGATATAGTTTCCTCTGTTAAATAGATGCAAGGAATGAGTGTGAATGTGTCAGTTTTGGGTGATGTTGCAGGACATCCAGAGTAGGTGAAGATGGTAGCATCCCAGGAGGGCCCACACCTGCTAAGAGGTCCAAAAGTGGTTTCACTGACTTCACCAAAGCACCCAGTTCAGTGTAGCTCAGAATTTTGCCTCAACATATTCATTTCCATCTTATGAGTCAGCAGAGGGAAAGGAATTGTCTCTGTAGAAATGTTCCTTGCCTCCAGTTCTGTTGGAATCTGGGTTTTCTGTGCAGCTGGAGATCAGATACTTGTACTCATTATTATGAAAAGTGCCAATTTGAACCTCAGAGTTGATATTCTCATTGACCCAAGTGAAGGCAATTCACTGCACTAAGAAAATTCTGTCTGCTGAGCTAGTAAGAGTAAAAGCCATTACTCTAAGCAAAGAGGGGAGGTGTGTATTTACACATACTCTGAGGAAAGGCGGGAGGAGTATTATTAATAACACAAGATATTTTCATTTACCTGAAGCCACACTAAAGAGAACCATTTTGCCTAGGCATTTGGTTAAGAGTGAGGTGGAACAGGATTAAGTGTTTAATTAGAATGAAAGTCATTGTAATGTTGATATGTTTGGTGTTCACTTTTCAGACTGTCCAACAAAAATGCTTTTAAAATAGTTTTCTTTCTTTCTTTCTTTCTTTTTGGCTGTATGTGGTCTCTGTTGCTGCAAGGGCTTCTCGTTGCTGAGGCTTCTCGTTGCAGAGCACAAGCCCTTGGGCGCTCTGGCTTCAGGACTTGCGGCATGTGGACTCTGAAGATGAGCTCAATAGTTGTGGCTCACAGGGCTTAGTCGCTCCTCAGGATGTGGGATCTTCGTGGATCAGGGATCGAACCTGTGTTTCCTGCACTGGAAACATATTTACCACTGAGCCACCAGGGAAGCCCCAGAAATGCTTTTAGATGCAGTTTGTTAAGACAGCTTGACTTAGAAGGAGTTTATTTGTCTCACATAGCAAGAAGCAGCTCTTACCTTGTTCAGAGGCTCAGCAATGTCAGGATTAACACCTAGGCTATTTTCTTAGCCTTTTTCTCATGAATGTTGCCTCATGATCTCACAATGGCTGCTGCAGGCAGTAAAAACAAGACCCAGGGAAGGGGCGGTGCCATATCACTCAAGCTTACATCTCATTGGCTAAATCTCAGTCACATGGCTATTTCTACCTGCAAAGGAAGCTGGGAAATTGAGTGTTTGACTTCTCCAATCTCTATAGTGCATGCAGGTAAAGAGAGATTAGAGCCCTATCAGAGCAATTGCCACAGAGAAGGCAAAACTAATTTCTCAAAAGCTAATACTGATAGCTTGTAAATAAGGGCAGCATATCATTTAACAAGTTGAATCTTGCAACACACCTCATTGTTTCTTCTCTTTTAGGATGTGATTTTTTTTTGGTAATGATCACCTAGTTTGTAGCTATGTTAATTGGACACTTTCAAGTTATTTTGTTGTTTGGACATAGAGGTTATTATTTGATTTTGCTCTCTTAAATGAATTAATTTTCAGTTATAATACACTGAGAAAGAATGTTCTCAACCTTAAATGTGGTTTTATGTATTTAAAATGTGTTAATAAAAGATATATTTTATTAGGAACATAAATGGTTGGGGCTCCTAGTCATGCATTAAGGTGATGCTAAATATTCATTTCTCTGTGTTTCCCTCACACATTACAAAATATAGAAGCCAGTGAAAGCATTTTAGAGAACTTCCATAAAATAACTATATATATTTAGAATTTTTTGTAAGAAATTAAAATATTCAGTCATTTGTAGAATGCAAAAAGACATCAAAAGGACCAAATTCAAGAACAATAGAGGAGAGATACGGCCTTCCACCACCCCCTTTGTTATCGCTTCTGTGAATCCACAGTTTTCTTTTCAGTTTCCTGGAAGGCAGCTTTGAATGTCTGGCCTCATGCCACATCGATAAGCATTTACTGAGAACTGGTTTTGTGAATGGCATTATGTTAAAAAATGTCTTGGCATAGGTTGATACTGAACTCTTAGATATGGCAGCAGTCTTATAGCTTCAGCTTTGCTATGACATTAAAATGCGCCCTTTCATAGTTATTGCAGTCTATTTAAGAGAGCAGTGATATGTTAAATGAATTTTTACTCATAGTAGATAATATTTTATAAGTCTTTAAAAGTTAGATGTTGAAAGAAAAAGGTAAAGTTTTACCATGCCAAATTGTGCTTTAATGTGGTATCTGTTTTCACATAAACATAGAAAATAAACCATACAGTATAGTTTGAAGTTGGATTTAGAATGGGAAGTATAGCAGTGTTTTTCACCTGGAAAAAAATGGAAGAATGTGACAAGGGAAACATATATAGTAAATGCTTATTTAATTAGAAACATTGAAATATTTAGGTTGAGTTTTAGATAGTAGAGAATCAGCATATACATGAAATAATACAGATTATGGTACTTTTTATTAGCTCTAAAGCATGTTTCACAGCTAGTAATAGTGTTTTATTAATAGTATGCACATTACTGTTTTCTTAGGTAAAAAGACAACAGGTGTGGTTTTAAATGTATCCAAAATTGGACATTATTTTTCTTATTTGGCTTAGGTGATACTTTGGGCTATTTCGGTACCTGAGAAAGAAAGAAAGAGTTAGTTGTTCAGTCATGTCCGACTGTCTTGAGATCCCATGGACCGTAGCCCTCCAGGCTCTGTCCATGGGATTCTCCAGGCAAGAATTCTGGAGTGGGTAGCCATTCCCTTCTCCAGGGGAATCTTCTCGACCCTAGAATCAAACCCGGGGCTCCTGTACTGTGGGTGATATTTTACCAGCTGAGCCACTGGGGAAGCCCTAGCACGTGAGAGTCCTTTGTAAAAGGCATCAGTTATGTAGCTCCAGGTAATGTTAATACCAATAAAGCCTCTTTTTGCGTGACAGACTGGTCTGTTTCCTATTGTTCCTTGTTACCTGAGTTTTAGACATCTCATGCTCAAATTGTTTTTCCATAACCGGTTAGTATTTTGAGAACAACATTCTCTTTTTATTTATTATTTATAGTATCTGTGCTGTGCTGTGCTTAGTCGCTCAGTCATGTCGAACTCTTTGCAACCCCATGGACTGTAGTCCACCAGGCTCCTCTATCCTTAGGGATTCTCCAGGCAAGAATACTGGAGTGGGTTGCCATGCCCTCCTCCAGAGGATCTTCCCAACCCAGGGATCGAACCCAGGTCTCCCGCATTGCGGGCGTGTTGCTTACTGTCTGAGCCACCAGGAGGCCCATTTGTATTGTAGAAATTCCTAATGTGGAATGTTTTAATGGGCTATTCCAACTTTCGTTTCTACTGTCTGTTAAAGGTAGTCTATGGTCTTTCATTCACAATAAGGAGATTTTTGATCCACTTTGGAGATTTATTTTCCCCACTCAGATCTTTCGTCTGCAGGTGCCTTGTTTCAGCCCTGCTGCTCTGCTGGGGGCCCTGCTTGATGAAGAACACGTGATTACACATGGCCGCGATGTTAGGGCCACCATCTGTGGCTGCGGAGCCCTGACCCACGGGGCCTGGCCTCGCTGGCACAATGGTGACATCACCTAAGCTGGCTAGCTCCAAGTGGAAAAGTCCAGAAAAGACAGTTTTTAAAAATCTAACAAGGTACATGTGCTTGCAGTGGATACAGCAAGAAGGGCCATGTAGAGTTTTGTTTGTTCTTGTTTTTGGAAATGGTTCCTCGTGGTGACAAGAGTGTTATTCTTGGTACCGTGTTCGTCCATGTGGTAAATTTAAAAGGACGTCTTGGCGCATGCCGTCATCGCTGAAATCAACAGCACAGCTCGGCTTTGTGATGCCAGGCATCTTCTTAGGTTCCTATTATGGTTCTTCAGACAAAATGATCCTTCAGATAAAAACAAAATGAAAGTTCATATGATGGCTTGCATTTAATATTTTGGGTCATTTGCTTAGTAACAAAGAGAAAGAGCCAGTCCCAGGGCTGCTGTCCTGTGAAGTGACACCTCAGTCACATCTTTATCTTCCTCCTTGTGCTCTGAGGAAAGTGAAAGTGAAGGTTGCCCAGTCGTGTCTGACTTCTCTGAAAGCCCATGTCCATGGAATCCTCCAGGCCAGGATACCAGAGTGGGTAGCCTTTCCCTTCTCCAGGGGATCTTCCTAACCCAGGGATTAAACCCAGGTCTCCCACATTGCAGGTAGATTTTTTACCAGCTGAGCCACAAGGGAAGCCCAAGAATACTGGGGTGGGTAGCCCATCCCTTCTCCAGGGGATCTGCCCGACCCAGGAATCAAACTGGGGTCTCCTGCATTGTAGGTGGATTCTTTACCAACTGAACTACCAGGGAAAGACCTATCCAGTTTGTTCATATACATTGTAAACAAGAATAACAAGAGAGGCTTGTTCCTTATTTTAAGTTAAGATAAAAATTCAGATTTTCTTCCCCTACTATAAAATTCATGTTTCAGATGAAATTTTTACTTGTTAGATGATTAAAAATATTTTCATTTGGCATCTTTGGAATTTTTAATGTTACAGGCATGAAATTTTATTACTTGCAGGTATTTGCAGTATGCTCTTCTAGTCCTGAAACAAATCCAGAAACTTAACATATTAAGATGCACTTCTATTATTTAGAAACAAATTGATGGAAAATTAGTCAACAAATCGACGGAACTGATACTTTCTTAAAAGTATTTCTGAAAAAAAAAAAAACTTTCAAATGTAATGAATTTCTGTTAACTTGTATTTACAGTTAGTAGTCCATTTTAAGAACATGAGAAGTGTGCTTTTCTTTCCCTGCCAGCCACATGAAAAATGTTTAAGATCAAGTTTGGTTGGTTTTGCAGGAAAAGTTGTCTAAGCAATAATTATCCTGAAATAAGAGTATTTAATAGGAACATGCCTTCTATCCTGTAATCTACTTTTGAAATTAAAAAGTAAAACCATTTTATGTAAGATACATGGCACTGCAGCCTGTCCGACAATCTAGTATTATAAAATTTTAATAGGTATCTTAAGGCACTTCTCCCTATCTGCCTCCAAAAGAATTAGCTTGGGTAATTTTAAAAGTCTAAACACTGTGCTTTGTTGAGCTTGAAATGTTCCACAGTAAGCAAATGCCATACCTACCTAGAAATAGAAAAATGCTACGTGTGGCTTCTAAATTATGATTACTAAGAACTCTTCTAGAGCAAACTCATAGTGAAAGGAATATTGAAAAGGTTTATATATAAATTTAAGCTAATGACGCTAATTTGTTTCTTTGCTTGTTTATTTAAATAGTGGTTAGATGCCACGAAGCAAGTGTCAGCGCCTTAACTATAATATGCATATTGTTAGGCTTGAGGGCTTCTTCCACTCTTGTCAAGGCAGATGCTGACTTCCTCCTTTCATACAACACTGAGTAATGATTTCTTATAAAATCTTGGTAAGACCATCTAGATTTCTGTGGATATACAGTTCATCCAGCTGGGAAAGTGTGTGTTAATAGGCTTGTACTGTGTGTGCTGTGTTTAGTTGTGTCCAGCTCTTTGTGACCCCATGGACTGTGGCCCACCAGGCTCCTCTGTCCATGGGGATTCTCCAGGCAAGAACACTGGAGTGGGGTTGGTGTGCCCTCTTCCAGGGGATCTTCCCAACCCAGGGGTCAAACCCAGGTCTCCCGCATTGCAGGCAGATTCTTTACCATCTGAGCCACCAAGGAAGTCCGGGCTTATATTAGGGGCAGCATTTGGGACAAGGGGAAATAAAGAACTGATTTGTTCCTGGGGAAAACACCCCAGCTGACAAGTCCATTTGGAGAGTCTTATGGGGCTGGTGAGACTAGAATAGCATCTTTTTGGAGAATGAGGAGCAGAGTATTAGAGTGTCAGGATGCCTGCCCACTGGGTCCCTCTGCCCTCCCTCTGATTCTCACATGCTAATCTGCTCCTCTGTGTGTTACTTCCGAGCTGGAAACTGTGACTTACCCAGCATTCCTCTTGATCCAGCTGGTCGCTAAGGTGTCCTGTTCTGCCTCGTAAACACATTCGTCATTTCCTGCCAGTTCTCACTGCCCTGGCCATGAGTCCCACCTTTGCTCACCCACTTCCAGATCTTCCCCTTCCCCTGTGTCTCCAGACCCTTGCTCAGCACTGCTCTGGGTCTCCTACCAGAGTAAACGTTGTATGGCACTCCTGTCTTGCCCCTGTTTATGCTTCCAGCCACATCATCTTACTTTTTTTGCTTTGCTGTCAGCACTGAATGTCAGGACCTCCACGGCTCCCATACTTCTCTGCCTTGGTGTTTTCTGCTCTCATATCTGTCTGCCAGACATGCAAATGTCTATCCACGCTGTGTCTCCAGCACCCTTTCTTGCTGGTCGCAGATCCAGGTGTTTCTCCCCCGTCCTCTCACTGCGCTGTGTACATAATTCTCTTTCCTAATTATCATATGGCCATCGGTAGTGGCCTGTTTCTGTCTCTGCGGCAGAAAAGTCCCTTGAGGACAAGGACCAACTTGCTAGAAGCACATCCAGCGGACATTTGCTGAATGCACAGGGGTCATGTGGGTCATCGTTTCAGAACTGGATGCTCCCTCTTATCAGAGTACATATTTCTAGGTAGTTCACATTTAAGACCTTGTTGTCATAGAATTTCCCCCTCAGCATAAACCGCCATCCTCAATTGCTGAGCAAACACTGACAGAATTAGATGAGGAGGTTCAGATTAAGATAGAAAGACGGGAACCAGTTGTCTGTCCAAGCTGCTGGCCAAGCCTGTTAGCTCACTGCTTATGTTTTATTAACCCACAAGCCTTAGTTTTCAAGGCAGTAATGTAGTGGAAGGCACATCCCAGCTAGTGACTATCACCTTCACAGATAGCCGTGTGTGTGAGTTAAACAGGAAGAGCTGAATATCAGAAACAAGGTGTCTTCATGTATCTTTGTAGGGCACCGCCCTCATACCTGCTTCCACCACCCCCAAGATACCAGGCAGGTCCACCTGCCCACAGCAAAGCCACACGGTAGATTTTGATAAATGTTTGGTGAGTAAATGAGTAAGAAATCAATAGGTATATGAAACAAATGTTAGTTACTGAAGGCTACATGTAGTTTTTCATTCGAGTCAAGGCAACCTCTCCTTGTACGTCTTGTCTCTTGCTTGATTTTAATATTCAGAAAGCCAGCAGATTCTGTAAGTGGCTTGTTTTTGCCTTAGGGTGGTTGTATCCTCAGCAGCTTAGGTTAGTCCCTGTCTGAATTGTTAAGTCTTTCTCTCAGAAATAAGTGTTTTGCCTTGAGGGTGGGGGTCTGTATGCCTGAGTGACTGAGCCTGAAACATGGGCCTGTTCTTCTTCCTTCAACTATTTTCTTTAAGAGGATGATAAATAAGTTCTTTAGGCTGGTTTGAAATTTTATTAAACTGAGATTTCTGAGTAGAAAGAAAAAAGAGAGTAAACAGTGTTATCCAGCTATTTTTCAAATGAGCAAATGTTCTGGACTCAGGACTTTGGTTTTCCTGATGGAGGTTTCAGTTTCATTGGAATGAAGTCCAGGAAGGTCTGATCAGACACACAGTGGTAATTATCTTGCCAACATGCATCTGAATCTATGTGAAAGTTAACATTTAGTTTTAAGATTTCTGAGTAAGTTGATTCTTTGCAATTAGATAGCCTGTTAATGGAGATAATAAACGAGAGGTTTTTTTTAGTTTTAAATAGTTGTATTATCAAAATGGTAACATGATAATAAAGGGAACACAAGGGCAAAGTTTGGTTCATATTAAGCTGACTTGCTATTATAATAAATCCAGTAGGATTTAAGGGAAACTGTTTGTTTTTTGGCATTATGAGGTACTCTGTGAGCACTGGGGCTTTGAGCATCATTGGAGATTTTTGCATCATCTCTGATCTTCCAGTGGTCCAGGAGTGAGGAGAGAGGGAAGGATGCTCAAACTGGGTCATCAGCTGTCCTGTGGTACAACTGTGTCCTCAGGGAGCACAGTATATGGAGCGGAAGATTGAGGTCACAGCTTGCTTTTCCAGCTCTAGGTAGAGGGCAGTCTGTATGCTTATTTGCTCTTAGGTTAAAACTTGAAGATATGTAAATCTCTTCTGAGAGTTCACGTTCAATAGAAGCTGCATTATTTAGATTTCTGCCCAGATTCCCCATGGAAAAAACATGGATTGACTATGTTGGCTTGATGGTAAAGTGTTAAAGATTGAAGCTCAGAAGTCATTTTAACCACCTTTAAAAAATACTACATTTTAATTTTGAGTAGTAATATATTTGTTGTAGTTGTTTTAGTCACTAAGTCATGTCTGACTCTTTTTGTGACCCCATGGACTGTAGTCTGACCTCCTCTGTCCATGGGATTTTCCAGACAAGAATACTGGAGTGGGTTGCCATTTTCTCCTCCATAGGATCTTCCCAACCTAGCATGGACCCTGAGTCTCCCACATTGTGGGCAGATTAGTTCAGTTCAGTCGCTCAGTCATGTCAGACTCTTTGCTGCCCTATGAACTGCAGCACGTCAGACTTCCTGTCCATCACCAACTACCGGCGCTTGCTCAAACTCATATCCATCAAGTCGGTGATGCCATCCAACCATCCCATCCTCTGTCGTCCCCTTCTTCTCCCTCCTTCAGTCTTTCCCAGTATCAGGGTCTTTTCCAATGAGTCAGTTCTTCACATCAGGTGGCCAAACTATTGGAGCTTCAGCTTCAACATCAGTCCTTCCAATGAATATTCAGGACTGTTTTCCCTTAGGATGGACTGGTTTGATCTCCTTGCAGTCCAAAGGACTCTCAAGAGTCTTCTGCAGCACCACAGTTCAAAAGCATCAATTCTTTGGTGCTCAGCTTTCTTTATAGTCCAACTCTCATATCCATACATCTACTACTGGAAAAACCATAGCTTTGACTAGATAGACATTTGTAGGCAAAGTAATATCTCTACTTTTTAATATGCTGTCCAGGTTGGTCATAGCTTTCCTTCCATGGAGAAAGGGTCTTTTGATTTCATGGCTGCAGTCACCAACTGCAGTGATTTTGGAGCCCAGAAAAATGAAGTCTTTCACTGTTTCCATTGTTTCCCCATCTATTTGCCATGAAGTGATGGGACCAGATGCCATGATCTTAGTTTTTGGAATGTTGAGTTTTAAGCCAACTTTTTCACTCTCTTCTTTCACTTTCATCAAGAGGCTTTTTAGTTCCTCTTCACTTTCTGCCATAAGGGTAGTGTCATCTGCGTATCTGAGGTTATTGATATTTCTCCTAGCAATCTTGATTTCAGTTTGTGCTTCATCCAACCTGGCATTTCACATGATGTACTCTGCATATAAGTTAAATAAGCTCGGTGACAATATACAATCTTGATATACTCCTTTCCCGATTTGGAACCAGTCTGCTGTTCCATGTCCACTTCTAACTGTTGCTTCTTGACCTGCATACAGATTTCTCAGAAGGCAGGTCGGGTGGTCTGGTATTCCCATCTCTTGAAGAATTTTCCACAGTTCGTTGTGATCCACACAGTCAAGGCTTTGGCATAATCAATAAAGCAGAAGTAGATGTTTTTCTGGAACTCTCTTGCTTTTTCTGTGATTCAGCGGATGTTGACAATTTGATCTCTGGTTCCTCTTTCTTTTTTAAATCCAGCTTGAACATCTGGAAGTTCATGGTTCCTGTGCTATTGAAGTCTGGCTTGGAGAATTTTGAGCATTACTTTCTGGCATGTGAGATGAGTGCAATCGTGTGGTAGTTTGAACATTCTTTGGCAGATTCTTTACCACTGTGCCATTAGGGAAGCCTGCAATGTATTTACCTTGTGGTTTAAAAGCATTTAAAAATGCACTAGAACACCTTTATATCTATCTGGTTCCTGTTGTCTTCTCTGAAAAGGTAAACATCGTTAGTCCTTTCATATATATTATATGAAAGCTTTGTTATGAATTTATAAGCAAGAAAGTACATACCTCTTGCTACAATGAGACACATCATCTACATTGCTCTTGACCATGTTTTTTTCATTTAACAGAGAGCTTCCTATTTGTGTGTTACAGCTGTGATGTTCCATTGTATAAATGTATCATATATTTAAGCACACCTCTACTTATGGACAGGCTTCCCTGGTGGCTCAGATGGTAAAGAGTCCACCTGCAATGTAGGAGACCTGGGTTCGATCCCTGGGCTGGGAAGATCCCCTGGAGGAGGGCATGGCTACCAACTCCAGAATTCTTGCCTGGAGAATTCCATGGACTATGTAGTCCATGGGGTCGCAAAGAGTCGGACACGGCTGAGCCGCTAAGCACAGCTCAGCATGGCAGGTTCTGATTATTTGGGCTTCCTTGGTGGCTCAGCGGGGTAAAAATCGGCCTGCATTGTGGGAGACCTGGGTTCAGTCCCTGGGTAGGGAAGATCCCCTGGAGAAGGGAGTGGCCGCCCACTCCAGTATTCCGGCCTGGAAAAATCCATGGACTATATAGTGCATGGGGTCACAAACAGTCAGACACAACTGAGTGACTTTGACTTCACTTCACTCCTTATGGACATTGGGGCTGTTTTTTTTCATCTTTTCTCTGCAAGCAAGTTTGCATTAAGACCCCTTATTAGGTGTCATTTTAACCCCATGTAGGATTCATAAGAGAATATATTCCTCCCTACTAGCTGTGAATCCAACAGTTTGTGCTAGAATGTGTTAGAGAAGCCTTATCAGCAGGTTATATGTTCTTAAACATCCATCTGGGGTATGACACTACGCAGGCAGACATCATCAGAGTCATTTTAAATGTCTAAATGAGATTCTCCACGGTAGAATTGAAAATTGCATCATGACGTCCATGATAATTTCCGATGATTTCTATTACTTCCTGGGGCAGGGTGGTGTTTGAATTTTAGGTGTGGTGTTTGGGGTTTTCATGGCTGGATATTTAGGAACCGTTGTTGGTATACGAGGTTTCCTACTTTGAAATTCCAGTTCTATGGCCACTAAGAAAGCCTGAGAGAAAAAGAAGCTGGTACCTGGAGAACTTGAGTTTTCCTGAAGCAGTGGCTTACCTGCCACCCCCCCACCCCCGCCCCCGCCCCAGTTCTCTAGTTAGAAGGAGTTCACACTCTGACCCTGAACTGCGGCTGAAGGTGAAAGAGTAACCAGGCAAAACACAAATGAGGAAGCAGCTAAGAACCAGAGACGTGCATGATTGGTATGCAGACTTGGACAGTTGATGTTTTCCAGGGTTGTTGTTCAGTCGCCAAGGCTTCCAGGCTTCCCTGCCATTCACTGTTTCTTAGAGTTTGCGCAAACTCATGTTCATTGAGTCGGTGATTCCATCCAGCCATCTCATCCTATGTCACCCCTGTCTCCTCCTGCCCTCAATCTTCCCCAGCATCAGGACCTTTTCCAGGGTGTACCTCAGTAAAAACTACATAAATTCATTTAGAGTGATTAGCAGTGTTCCAAATATAGTGTCAAGTCCTAAATTTTCTAAAATTTCAAAAAACAGATATGCCTTGACACAACTATTTCAAATGCGACAAATAGGATTTTCATAAGCACAAATGCCATTATTGTGTGTGTGTTCATTTCTGCTGTGCGGCAAAGTGACTGAGTTATATATACATATATGTGTACTTTTTCATAACAAATGCCATTTTGTTACCAAAAGCTAAAGCAAATATAATATAGGAAATGTATAATAAAGGAAATGTATAGATACCAACTCACTTGTGGATCTAAGCCATCTGAATTCAGCCACAAACTCAGGAGTGGCTTACACTGTTGCATGGCCAGATCTGGAAGAGAAAAAAAAAAAACTATTACTAAGTGTTGGTCGGGCCCGGGGAAAGGGGATCAAAAGGTACAAACTTGGAGTTATAAAATAAGTATGTCATGGAGATGTACAGAATGGAGACTAAAATTGAAAACACTGTATTGCTTTTTTAAAAGTTGCTAAGAGATTATATCTTAAACGTTCTCATCACAAGAAATTTTATGTATGGTGACAGATGTTAACTAGATTTATTGTGGTGATGGTTTTGCAATATATAGAAATATATTGAGATATATATGGTGAACCAGGTTGTACACCTGAGACTAATATAATGTTATATGTCAGTTATATGGGAAAAAATGTCAAATTAGATTTCAGATGGTAAAAAAAAAAAAAATTGTCTTGGGAATTTGAAGCCTTTAACAAAATTTAGCAAGGTAAAATACAACAAACATTGTAATGGCTTCAGAAGCTTAATTCAACTCTTATTTTTTAAACACTTTTTCAAAATATTGACAGATGCTTAACACAATGTAAATATATTATTTCAAAATCTATGTCCATTGAGAAACACTAAAGTTAATCTCTTTGGACCAAGAAAAGATAAGTTGATCTCCCTATGTTTGACATAGTGTTAGAAATGGAATTAACCATTCAATGAGAAAAACAGATAAATATAAAAGAAAGTATATACATATAATAAGGAATTTAGCCAAACAATGCTACTAAGAAAATAATTTCTGTAGATTTGTAAATTGAAAGTGTTGATAATCCAGTTAAAAATTTTTAGTTTCTCAAGGAGTCAAACATAAATATTAATACTTAGCTGCTGCCCAACTTTAGCATAAGAGATAATTTGAAGAACAAAAATTTTGATGCTATGGAAAGAGTACCTATATTTTCATCCTGAGTATAAAAAACATTGCTTAATAAATTAATTTATTTTTCCTTAGAAATAACTTATTAGCACAGGACTAGTTAATACTAAAATTCCCCCTAGAAACTAACTAGGCAAGCAACCTAATGTTTTCTCCAAAAATGTTAATATAAAAGCTCCATTTCTTGATTTTATAAATAACCATATCTTAATGGTTTAAGAACTGATATTATATTACATAATAAAATTGATTATCAAAAAAAAATTGATTATCATAGAAATCCTAGAAAGAGAATGAAATGTTAAGGATTCAAGAAATGGTAACTTCAGAGCAGTAAAGGATAAATGAATACATATTTCAGTAAGTACTGGGAAGACATATGCTATGATATCAGTCAGGAAAGTGAACCTATATCTACATACATTGCAGTGGAAGTTCTGGATGGTCAAGGATTAAAAGAAGTTTTTTGCTCTTCTGTTTGTTTGTATAAAAGTGTATCAAACAGGATATAAAAGGTAGGTATTTACCAGTATGTAGGTTTATTGAAATGAAGAGTTAGCAGGTAATGGGCTTGGGTGAATTAAGTAACATTTTGTTAAGATTCCTGCATAAATGTTTATTTTTAGTTATGTAACAATATTACATCTCCACCCCATCTCCACTTTCCAGAATGGGTGGGAACAGAAGCCTAGGTTCTTGTCTGCCCTATGGACGCTGCCTTTGCCCAGGTTAGGCCCTTCACATCTGTGAATTTTGCCTTGCTATGGAGGGCCACTGAGAGGATTTATTAACTGTCTGGCTGCACTGGGTCTTAGTTGCCGTCTGTGGGATCTTAAGTTCCCTGCCCAGGGATGGAACCTGGGTCCCCCGCATTGGGAGCCTGGAGTCTTAGCTGCTAGACCACCTGGGAAGCCTAAGTATTTTTACAACACAGTATTTTAGTCATTTTAGAAGTGAGAATTATCAAGTATTAATACAAATACGAGTTGTTTAACCATGGAAAGCTACCATAGAAAAGGAGAGCCCTTTTCCTGTTTGTTTGGGTTTTTTTTAACTTAAAGAATATTGAATGTATTTTCCCACTGGTTTTTGGGACATGAATACTGAGGTTTCTTTATTTTCCTTCTAGAAATCACTGTTTTCTTCTAAAAAAATTAGAGAAAGTAGTCACCATCTATAAAATGGTCTCAGGTTTGTCACCACAGAATGTAGACACTGTAGGGAATGCCTGTGAGAATAAAGAAATATTTATTTTTTTTAGTTTCTTATGACTTTATTTTTTCAGATTTACATTTGATTATTTAGACTACTCATTTTAAGAAGTTAAGCAGCTTGCTTTCCTCTTTTTCCAATTCTGTTTGATATTTAAAGTGGCCGAGACATTGGGAATGGTTCCAAGATGGAACAGTTTTTCTGTATAAAATAGAGTGATTCCCAGGGCACTCTGACAGAAAGTGAGCAGTCACTTAGCCTCATAGATGGATTTGGAGTATTATCATGTACTTCTTAAAAAACAATTTTTTAAAACCATATTACTACTTGAAGGGGAAAAAGAAACAACAAAGCCTGTATCTGATAGAAAACAGAATAGTATAGTCAAGAGTATTATACTCGGGGCTTCCCTGGTGGCTGAGTGGTAAAGAATCCGCCCGGCCAGTGAAGGAGACACAGGTTCGATCCCTGGTCCGGGAAGATCCCACATGCCACGCAGCAGCTAAGCCCGTGCACCACAACCCCAGAGCCAGGGCTCTGCAACAAAAGAAGCACCACAATGAGAAGCCTGCGCATCAACAAAGACCCAACATAGCCAAAAATAAAAATAAATAAGAGTATTTTATGAAGAGTATAAAACTCTCGAATCATTTTGCTATACACCTGAAACTAACACAACATTGTAAATCAACTATAGTTCAAAATAAAGTAGGAAAAAAAAAATTCTTTTTTTCAAGTATAGTATTCTTAGCAGTGCATTTAAAGATCAGGGGTTAAATGTGAGTCGATTCTCACTGTATATGTGGCGATTTATCAGGGATTAGGAAATGACTCATGTACAGTCTAAGTCTTGGTAACGCACCAGGCCATCAGCAGGGAGAGGAGAGCAAGTTGATAGGAAACATATAGGAAGAGGGAAAGGCATTAACAGTTCGGTCATTTGTGTGTGTGAGTGTTTGCAGCCAGTCTGAGTCAGAGCCTCCGGTCAGGCTACTTGTCACAGCAGGTTTCTGTACCACTTTACCTGGAAAATCAGAAACCATGAAGTCAGCATTATTTTTCACACAGTTTTCCATGTTTCTGGATTGGTCAGTCCATCTGCTTTATACCCCTCATTCTCTGCCCCATATACATCCTTTTAAGTCAGAACTAAAGCCATCATCTGTGGTTCTAGTTCCAGACATACAGATATCCGATTAATCCCCGTTCTCATCCATATGCTTTTCTTTATAAACGTAGCCGAAACACTCTTCTGTGGCTTCTTTAGTGTTTAGGGAACCCGGATGGTGTTGGTTAGGAAAATGAAGGTCACGTGTTTTCCTACCTATATCCATTCCTTTTGCAGTTGAAAAGGGCAGACAGAAGAGTCCCCGAAGTCTGTGCATCCAGACCCAGACATCCCCAGATGTGCTGTCCTCTGAAAAAGCACTTGAGTTGGCTCAGTATAAAAGCAAATGTGCGAAGCAAAGTGGAATTATCCTGCAGCTCAAGCAGCTTCTTTCCCTGGGCAACACCAAGTTTGAGGCATTGACAGTCGTGGCTCAACACCTGCTGTCTGAGGTAAGGACACAGACCCTCTAAACAGCCTTCTTACTAAGGCGGGGGCGGGGGGGTGGACGGATGTGCAGTGCCCACGCTCCTATCTTGTGAGTATCTTTAAGTGAATGATCAGTAAGATTGGGGCTTCCCAGGTGGCGCCAGTGAAGAACCTGCCTATTTGCAGGAGACATAAACAGACCGGGGTTCAATCCCAGGGTCAGGAAGACCCCCTGGAGAAGGGCATAGCAACCTACTCCAGTATTCTTGCCTGGAGAATCCCATGGACAGAGGAGCCTGGCGGGCTATAGTCCACGGGGTCACGAAGAGTTGGAGACGACTGAAGCAACTTAGTATGCACCCAATTATGCTTTTGTCAACTCACCTGATACCTAGAGTCATTGTAGAGTCTAGATTTCCAGAAATCTGGGCTTGAAACATTTCTGAGCTCTTCTCTTTCTCCTCTGGAGTCTCTTAGACCCACAACAGTGAAAACATAATTGCCTGTTCAACTACTATACACCTCTAGGCTATATTAGCACTGCTGATAAAAAAAAAATTCATCAGCTGATCTAAGAAAGAAACGAAATTTTATTTGAGCCAAACTGAGGATTTTAACCTGGGAAGAGCATCTCAGAAAGCTCCGAGGACTATTCCATCCCCTTGGAAGTCGTGTGCATGGTTTTTGAGACACGCTTGACAGTTTACACAATCCAGGTCTGCAAGAACAAAGTGGTAGGTCATGTGAGCCCTCACAGGCTCTCAGGGAATGTTATCTTTGAGGAGTTGTCTTGCTGACGCTAGAATGGTGCTCTTTATAAAGGCTGAGCAGGTATTTCTGCTGATGGGGGAGGTCTGGCCGATGCATAATGCAGATACGCAGCGCACAGTGGAGGGAGAAGGAAGGCCAAAAGACCAAGAACATTTTATGTTTAAACTTTTCTTGCCTTGCCGTACAATAGGACTTTTATTTCCCAACATTAACTTTTTCTTTTCACTTCATGTTTTATCGAACTATGTGTAGCTTTCCATATCACACAGTGAGCTTAATAGTTTGAAAATGAGAATGACTGTAGGTCAAATTTTTGAGATAACTCTCAGTGTTGGTGAAAGGATTCTTCAGAATTTTCATCCATTCCTAAGATAGTGTGTGGTACAACAAACATGAAACAGATTTTCTTTGCTTACTGACTCTTCCCCTGATAAGGATGTCAGTTCAGGAACTAGTTAAAATTCATTGAGAAAACCAAGTTTCTATGAACATATGTTACTGGCATAGCATCAGAAAGTTAATTATTTAAGGGGAAATACTGGGATGAGAATGTAACTTGAGCTCTTTAGGTATTTTTAAATCACTGTTTTAAAGACAAGGATACAGGACATCTCAGGAGGAAAACTGTTCAGTTTGCCTGTTCTGTAGTTCAGTTCAATCCAACAAATCTACACTCCTTTCTTAGGCTACTCTGATGTGATCGTATGTCTAGGGTAGGGGAGACAGAGGAGAATGAGACTTATTCTGTGCCTTTGACAAGCTTCCAGGCTAGTAGACAGTTTAGATCAGTATTTGGTAAACATTTTACAGCTTTGTTCATATATATATATATATATTTTTTTTTTTAAGGACTTCCGTGGTGGTCCAGTGGTTAAGACACTGCTTCCAATGCAGGGGGCATGGGTTCCATCCCTTGTTAGGGAACTAAGATCCCACAGTGCAGCCTCTATATATGTGCTGCACTCTATCTATATATACACACACACACTCTCTCTATATATATGTATATATACACACACACATATATATACACACATACATTATATATTTATGCATATATGTCTATATATACTCTATGTGTCTGCATATATATATATATACACACATCTTTCACTGAAGAACACATCTTCAGCTCTAAGAATTAAATAAGCTGTTCAAAATTTGTATCCATTGTAACCAGCGATGGGAGAGCATGAATTCTGATTTCTGGTTCTATGCACTTTTTACTTACCACTCTTTTTTTGAGATGGAGATGTAGACATTTATCTAGTTTTAAATTACAGTGTGTGTATATATATATATACACATACATCTTTTTTTGAGATGGAGATGTAGACATTTATCTAGTTTTAAATTACAGTAGCGTACAGTATTTTTATGGTTTTTGGTGTCTGTGCCTAAATATTTATTTGCACAAATTTTTCCCATTAGAGTTGTCCTTCAGGAACATTATGCTACTGATTTGAACAATAAAATGTTACACAAGTAGAATAAGGAATATGGACCCACTAAAATGTAGTGAGTAATAGGAAATTGCCTTTGTGGTAAATATGGAATGATTAGACACTCAGAACATATCTATATGTCTCATTTCTAAGTGTCCTGTAAAAAAGTTAAAACAATACTTTCAGGTATTTCATAAATACTCTTTTAAAAAAAACAGCTTAGGCTTATATTCTATATGTCTCTCTATCAGTTGTCTTCCTGTGAGCGCAAAAGGGTAGATATTTTAGTCATTATTATAAGATTTGGGAACAGAGCTAAATTCTTTCTCAAGGCAACTTAGCAAATCAGTAAGAGATACACACTAGAAAAAAAAATCCTATTGTTTCCCTTCTATGATACCCATGGCATTCAGCTACTATAGTATTTCATATATTTCTTATCATGCTGACAGAACCACTGTGGTATAATCAAGACATATGATAGTTTTCTCTTCTTAGCGGGTGAAGAAGCAGTTCTAAGAATTAAATAAGCTGTTCAAAATTTGTATCCACTGTAACCAGCGATGGGAGAGCATGAATTCTGATTTCTGGTTCCATGCACTTTTTACTTTGCTACTCAATATTCTATGCTATTAGACAAAAATTTTTAAAAGTATAGGTTAAATTCTGTTTCATCTAATGGAAATCTGTTATTGTTTTTAGAATCTTTACTTAACAGTACCCCATGGTTTTGAGTTAAAACTCCTTCATCTTCAGTATTTTTGTTTTTCTTTATTATGTAAGAAGGGAATTCGAGAGTTGGTTTATATAACCAAGTAAGCTAAATTGGAAAGTACATAATTATTAAATGTAGGGAACAATTTGTCTGTTTAGAGATAAGCCAATTATTTACTATATCTAGCCTAACAACCCCACGTTCAACTCTTCTGGCTCCTTTGTCTCCCACATGAAGGCAATCAAGTCTGATGAGTTAGTTCTCATCCCACTGTTTCTCCCTTTCCTTCATCCTCTTTTCCATTTCTCCTGATGCCAACCTTGTTCAAGCCCTGGATAAACTATCTGCTAGATTATGATAGTAACTTGTTAACCAGTCTTCAGGCTTGCACTCCTTCCCCTATAATCCATCTCAAGCAATGCTAGTAGATTGATTTTTCCAAAGCACTCCTTCAGTGCTTCTCGACTGTCTATATGGCTGACCTTCCCAATATGGTAGCCACTAGCTTGAAGACACCATTGAGCATTTAAAGCTTGTTATTGTTCAGTCGCTAAATCATGTCTGACTCTTTGCAACCCCAGGGACTGCACCACACCAGTCCCCTCTGTCTTCCACTATCTCCCAGAGCTTGCTGAAATTCATGTCCATTGAGTCAGTGATGCCATCCAACCATCTCATCCTCTGTCGTCCCCTCCTCCTGCCCTCAATGTTTTCCCAGCATCAGGGTCTTTTCCAAGGAGTCAGCTCCTTCTCATCAGGTGGCCAAAGTATTGGAGCTTCAGCATCAGTCCTTCCAGTGAATACTCAGGGGTGATTTCTTTTAGGATTGACTGGTTTGGTCTTGTTTGATTTGAAGTGTAGCCTGGCTGAATTGAGATATGCAGTCAGTGTAAAATACACCTGGATTTTGAAGACCATATGAAATATCTCATTAATAATTTTTCTATTGACTGTATGTTGAATTGATAATTTGGATATACTGGGTTAAATAAAATATATTGTCAAATTTTAGTTTAACTTTTAAACTTAAAAAATGTGGCTACTAGGAAATTAAAACTGCCTCCATGGCTCACATACTTCTTTTGAATGACTCCAGTATGTAATGGGGAATATAAAATTCTCTCTATAATTTGGCAGAAGCTGCCCATTGCAGTCCTCCCTCACTGCCTGTGTGCTCCCGCTGTATCATCAGGAAGGTAGAGGAGAAACAGGAAGGGATTAACATTTGTTGAGTATTTACTAAGACCCATTCTCACTTATTAATAAGATCCTCTCCAAAAACACAAGTTGGAGTTTATAAGTAAGAAAATTGAGCCATAGAGCTGTTAAGTAACTTGACTATCATCAGAGAGCTGATAAGAGGGGGACCAGGACTTGAACCAAAGACTAGGTCTCTATGAACTCAAAATCCCCTACAGGGACTTCCCTGGTGGTCCTGTGGCTAAGACTCTGAGCTACAATGCAGGCCGACTGGTATACTGAAACTGAAGTTCCAATACTTTGGCCACCTGATGCAAATGGTCAGGGAACTAGATCCTGTGTGCCACAACTAAGACCCAGCACAGTCAAACGAATAAGTAGTTGTTTTTTTTGTTTTTTTAAAGAAAAGAGAGGGAAAACCATGTCCATCACCTTGTTCAAATCCTCTACAAACTTCCTGCCCTTTTTCATCCTTTGTTCAACACCATTAGTGGGTTACCACCCTTCTCCCTAATACCTGTGTGTTCAGATCTTTCTTGCAGTAGCATCCCATTGCTACCTGGATTTACTTTACCTGGATTCGTTATACAAATTGCCAAAGTTAAAAATGCAAATTCAGTAATGAGGCGGCCCTGCTTTCTGCGCCCCTCGGTGAGCAAAGGCACAGGAGTGCCTGTGGGGTGGACGACAGGAGTCTCCCCTCACGTGTGTTCTCAGTCCCTCCGTACCCCACATGGCATGCCCCTGCCACGCTCCATGTGGTCCTGGCGTTTCAAGATACTTTCCTCCCACATGACTTGGCCCCTAAACACAAGCCAAACATTCTGTCAGTTGCTCAGCTGTAGAAGGATTAGATCCAGTAACAGAGAAAACATTTCACTGGGTCGGGCATCCTGAGAGATGCTTTCATCCACAGCAGGGCAGACCCAGTGAGCTTCATGGCTTCCTGTACTGTCCGTGAATTTCATCTGACATCCAATTTGTAAGGTTCTAATGCCCATATATTGTGACTCCATTGAATTTCTTAAAATTCAGCTCAAAGACATTCTTTTATGAAGACTTTCCTGGTCCTTCTAGTTCTGGGATTTTTGTTATTTGTTTTTTAATTTAAAAAAAATTTTAATTGAACTATAATTGCTTTACAATGTTGTGTTAGTTCTGCTCTACACTGTGAATCAGCCGTATGTATACATGTACGCCTTTCCTCTTGAGCCTGCCCCCACCCCAGCCCTCATCCCACCCCTCTAAGTCATCACAGCACCATAGCTCTGTTTTACCTACTCTCTGGATTCTAGGAGCGCGTACATTTCCCTGGCACACTCTACTTATTCTTGTTGTTCAGTTGCAAAGTCATGTCTTGACTCTTTGCGACCCCATGGACTGCATCACACCAGGCCTCCCTCTCCCTCACTATCTCCTGGAGTTCACCCAAGTTCATGTCCATTGACTCAGTGATACAATCCAACCATCTAAGCCTCTGCTGCCCTCTTCTTTTACCTTCAACCTTTCCCAGCATCAGAGTCTTTTCCAATGAATCGGCTGTTTACATCACCATTTTGCAGCTGTTTGTACAGTAAAGCATCTGCCTACAGTGGGGGAGAGCTGGGTTCGATCCCTGGGTTGGGAAGATCCTCTGGAGAAGGAAATGGCACCCCACTCCAGTACTCTTGCCTGGAAAATCCCATGGATGGAGGAGCGTGGTAGGCTACAGCCCATGGGGTTGCAAAGAGTCAGACATGACTGAGCAACTTCACTTTACTTTTTAAGATAGGCAGCTCACTGAGAGCAGAATCTGTGTCTGCTGCTTTCTTAGGGAACCACCCAGCTGCCATGGCAGTGCCTCATACATAATAGACACGGTGGTGCTACTGATAAAGAACCCGCCTGCCAATGCAGGAGACACGGGTTTGATCCCTGGGTCAGGAAGATGCCCTTGGAGGAGGAAATAGCAACCCACTTCACTATTTCTGCCTGGAGAATCCCACGGACAGAGGAACCTGGCAGGCTACAGTCCATAGGGTCACACAGAGTGGAACACAACTGAAGGGGCTTAGCAGGCAGGCCTGTGTATCTGAATGAACAAATAGGGCAATAAAGAGGGTGGAATCCCAGATGTAAGGTGAACTTATAAAGTCTTGACGTAAATGTTCTTTGCTCTTTTCTAGCTCTTTATAATCAATCAGCAAATATTTACTGATTGCCTAATGTGTGCAGGGCACTGTTAAAAATATAGTTGGGAAGGAAAGATACAACAAAGGGGGAAATTAAGCACTTTTTCCCCCCAAATTTTTACTTAACCTTTTGGTTCTCTTATGCCCATTATAGAAGTATTGCTAAGTTTTTCTAAATAGTTTCAGAGCATTGAATTATATGTAAAAGTGGTTGGAAGCCTAGAACTATCACTTATCCATTTGTTGCAAGTCTATTTAATGACTATGACTTTACCACTTTGGTAGTAGACATCATTCATTAGATATCATCATCATTTCCCCTGGAGGAGGGCATGGTAACCCACTCCAGTATTCTTGCCTGGAAAACCCCACGGACGAGGAGCCTGGCAGGCCCCAGTCCGTGCGGTCGCAGAGTCAGATACAACTTAGCAACTAGACAACTACAGCAATCATTCATTACAGAGTAGAAGTTCTAATGCTTGTCTAATGAATCTGGTAGCCAATACCACACTTTCTGTTTCTCAAAGGACACACTGTTTTAGTTTTAGTTTGGTCTGACTCTTGGTTTATCCTTGCATAGCTGTTAAGTGTTCTGTGCATGCAGGCCAAGTGAAGGACAGTTTCTCCATAGAAGTTTCCAGGTACCCACCCCCCCCACCCCCAAACTTCTGACCAGTTATGCAGTGTGCCTCCAATATTTTTGAAAGTGGAATCTAATGCAAAATGGCACCTAAACAAAGGTGAATTTTGAATGACACTAGGACTGTAAAAGTAAAAATGTCTCAGACCCAGAAAAGTGGACACAATTCATTGTGTAGTAGTGGGGATGGAGGAGGTCAGAGAGAGCCTCCATCTGAGCCATCAGACCTGACTCTTTGCTGCAAAGTCCCTTGTGCTGTTGACTGCTCCCAAGCTAGCAAATCAAGGCTCACCGATGGGCCGACAGCCAGAGACTAAGTGCCTGTGTCCCGGGGACTCCTGATTAAATTATGGTGAGTTCATGTTTTTTCTCCCCCTTGGAGCACTTCATATCTTTAATGCATGAGCATAAAAGCACTTTTTTTCCAACCAGATTCCCACCTCCCTCTCCACCCCCCCACCACATTGTGTGAAATTCTGCATGTTACAACACAAAGAGAATTAAATAATCTTGTTATCTGGACCATAAAGGTCTAAGACAGAAACACTGATATAGGAGCAGCTAAACAAAAAGAAACAGGCAATCAATATCTAAGTGACAAAATGCATTTTGTCATCTACAAAGGGTAAATGTCTTAAAGGGCAAGCTCCCAGGGGAGTCAGATAGAAACTAACACTGAACATATGCTTATCATGATACGGGTGCTGGGGTCGACGTTTCACATTGGATCAAAAACCCTTGGTTCTTCCATTATCCAGTACCCTGGTCCCCCGTATGAGGTCATCTGCCTTGAATTACGGGGCCTGGATGTTTTAGTTCTACATGGGCCCCAATCTTCTTTCAGACATTGTTCCCATGTCTTCAATTTTTTCCCTTATTTTCCCCAGCATCTGGAATGGTACTTGGTTAATTGGCACTGAGTAATAACTTGCCAACCAATTCAGAAGGATGAATGTCCTGTCTAGGCATGTGGGGGAAGGGAGTGGTATCTGTGATTGACTGTTAGTCTTCCCTAAGGCTTATAAAATGGGTCAATTACAGAAGACCAGGCATTCCAGCTTGTGGAGATGGGACATGCATGACAAACCTGACTTAGAGGAGGAGTGGATCATCTAAACAGGAGCTGGGTGAGTGAGGTTCATGGAAGGTTTTTTTTCTTTTTTTTTTTTTTTAGTGAAACAACTAAAGTGTTTACTAGAAAAAGAGTACCTTTGGATAGACACATGGGAGGGCTCAGAAAGACAGCGGCCTGTGGAAGTTTATTCTTTATGCAGTCAATGGAGGACTCTCATTGAGCAAGGACACTTATACGCACCAAGAATATGGGATGAAAATCTACTAATCCTCTGCAAAACAGTGTGGAGGAAGGCTTTCCATAGTTCAGGATGGGATTGGCAAGGATCAGGATTAGAATGAAGGCAGTATTAATAGAAAAAGTGCAATGGATTCAAGACACATTGGGAAGAAAGAACAGACTGACTTTGGTGCAGCCCATTAAAGAAGAGTCCAAAATGACTTCATGAATTTTCCTGTTACTATCACTGGGATTGCCAGAGGTTGGAAGATACCGATGACTTCTGGGCATTGTTTTCTTAATGTGGACCATTTTTAAAGTCTTTATTGAATGTGTTACAATATTGTTTCTGTTTTATGTTTTGGTGTTTTGGCTGAGAGGCATCTGGGATCTTAGCTTCCCAACCAGGGATCAAACACGTACCCCCTACAATGGAAGGCCAAGTCTTAAACCACTGGACCACCAGGGAGATCCCAGCTTCTGGGCATTGAGGCAGGTTGAGTGCAGTAGAGTTGGGGGAAATATCCGTATGGGTACAGTCAGCCCTTGGTATCTGCGGGGTTGGTTCCCGGACAGTCCTCCCCTCAAACACCCCCCAACAACAGATGCCAGAATCCATGGACACCCAGGTCCCTCATATAAAATGATGTAGTACAGCTGGTCCTCGGTACTCACAGGTTCCACATCAAGGATCCAACCAACCTCGGATTTTAACTGTACTGAAATTACTTGTCCCCAAGGCCCCTTTAATAAGCAAAAAGATTGCATGGTAGGATTGCATTGTGATAGGATGTGAAAATTTTCGCAAAATTATTCCTGGAAATTTTATACCAACTTAATTTTGTAGTATAGATATTTTTATTCATGCTTCTACCCACTTCATCCAGCTTGATTTCCCTCAAACTTTGATTTCTACATCAGGAAACTCATTACTTGTTCACGAAAAAACCTTGGACTCACTAAATTGTGTTTTCAGAACAACCTAATACTTCATTTTAAAAATCAAGCATTTAGAATACCATTAAGGCCAAAATGTACTCATTTGTGCTTAAATTCCAGTCACCGTTAAATGTCTATAACAGTGCTAGTGTATCGTTAACTTCCCTAGCTTTTTAGTGAGAAACTACTACACAGTAAAGGGGAAAAAAAATCATAAAATAGATCTGATCGCCAACTCTCAAATCAGCAGGTCACACTTCTTAAAATGCCAGTGGACCATGCTGTAAGCATTCAAGCTAATTTTTCTGGGAAAAAGCATTCATTTTACAATGTCATGTTAAATTCTAAGTCACAACACGCCATTCATCCCCTCTTTCATAACTCACTTAGCACAAAGATTTTGAAGAACAAATTTCCTTTTTCTATTAGCAAGAATAATCATCTAATGACCTCAGTTAGAGAAGGGAATAAAAAAGGCACACACATCTAAAAATAACTCCATTATCCACTGCAGAGGAGCTTGGTATTTCTTTTCACTGATATTTAAGTAAGTGGCAATCGATCAGCCTAAGGTCTGGCTCTGGTTTCTTATAAATGAAGGGCTGTGGCTTTAAGTAATCGCGGGCTGCCGGTGCCAAAGGCAGAAGCTGCAGCATCAGCTCCTGGGAGGAGAGGCGTCCGGAGCCCACACGCCAACCTGCAGGACGTGAGTAAGGCCGGGCAGGACCAATGGCGCTCCTCCTGGCGGAGCTTTGAATGTAGACGGACCGGCCCGGTGGGTGGCGTGGCCACCTGTGCGCTTCTCGGAGGCGCTGGGGGGTGGGGGGAGTTGGAGACAGAAGCTGGAAAATGGGCTGCTCCGGCAGCAAAATGTGCCTGTATCCTCCATGTGCGGCAACAAGGGTAATTCGGATTTGTTTCTAGCGGTTTTCTGGAAGAATGTCAGGGAGTCAGGCAGAGGTTGTCTGATCTTAGCAGGGGGAAATGCTCTGAATGACAAGCAACTCTTCCCCTGCAAAGGCTGGTCCCGTGATCTCGGTCCGCAGCGCGGACATCTAGCCTGGCAAGGCGGCAGGGAGCTGGATCCTGGGCGGTCCCAGCGGGGGCATTTCCAGAGAGCTGTGAATTCTGCCTTCTCCTTCCTTAAGGCGCTAGTGGGAGGGAGTCTGCCTGTTAAGAAACTGTATCTCATTGCCGTGTTCGTACAAGGATGTGTGTCTGTGTGCTTGCTATGAGTTGCTGGTAACTTGGAAATTGTTCTCTTTTGCAAGACTGATCATTGCTTTCTTTTTGGATTCTGAAAGAGCAACCTGGTTTTCTTTGACATGTTTCTCTAACATCTTAGAGAGTGGGTCGGATATAGCATCATCCTTAGAAAATAATGTGGAGCAGAGTAAAATTAATTTCATTGTGTGTTTAAAGTGTTATTATTATTATTATTTTGACCAGAGGTTTACAACAGACTTGTGTGTCTTCCTTTTAGAAGTAAAGGAGTGTCCTCGTCCTGAGGAAAGTTTTGTATTTGCAAACATAGGACAAAGTGCATGGAAGTACATATGTTTAGAACATTAAATATTTATCTTTCACTGATGAGGCCTCCATTGCCCTTGGAGGAGGAGAGTGCATTACGTCTGAAGTACAGTATGCATCAGCAGAAAGGTTCTGGGATTGCCAATGGAGCGTGGCTCAAAGTCAATATTTTTAAAACGGGCCATTCAGTGCCTCCAACGCAAGTTTCGCCAGAAACCTGAGAAAATAACAGACTTTTTGCAATGTGAATTTCCTTAACAACTAAGGGACATCTGTGTTTTTTTAACAACACAAACTGTTTAGCCTAAATGATTCATATCTTGGCTTCTCAATTCTGAGTCTTGTTTTCCTGGTGATAACGAGCGTGTGTGCTTTACTGAAAAGGGACCCTCTTAAAAACATTAGTAACTTGATGTGTGTTTTCCACAGCGAGAGGAAGCACTGAAACAAAACAAAACCCTATCTCAAGAACTTGTCAACCTCCGGGGAGAGCTAGGTAAGAGCTTTTTTTTTTTCTTTGAAGTTCCAGGGTTAAGGGGGACATTGGCCAAGCTGGTTTTCCTCTCTGCGTGGTGCTGGAGTCGCACCCTGGCTGTGTTAGCCCCTCACTCTGGTGTCTGTGCAAACACTTCCTATCGACGTTTCTGTTGAATCTTGGCAGCTCGACCTCAAGTTCACCGAATTCCGGGCACTGATCTGACTATGCCGAGCAGAGTTTCTGATGACCAAACCATTTGTCTTCCTGAAAAGAGAGGGGCAGACCGGCTTTTGCAATTGTGTGAATTCCTGTTAAATAATTCCATCAGGTTTTGTTTATTTATATTTTTTTCCTGAACCATTTTTCATGTTAAAGAGTGGTGAGACAGTATCACACTTCCTTGAGGGTGGTCTGTGAGGAGAGAGCATGATGTTGTGAGAAGGTACATCCTGGGCTAATCTTCCCATCCGACTGGCGGTAAGGACCCAGTTCCACCGGGCGCCAGGTGCCTCTCAGGTCTGCGGCCCTCGCCATCCCCCTAGGGCCCCCAGTCCCCAGGCCGAACTGTCTTCTAGTTCTTTCCTGGAGGAGTCCTAGGTTCACGAGACAAGCAGTACTGCCTTTCCTGCCCGAGCCCGCGTGCTGGAGTGGGCCGACTGCCGTGCGAGCCCCGTCCCCTGCAGCTCTAGACAGTCTGCTGGCTGCAGCCACTTCAGACTTTGCTGGAATCATTCACTGAAAGATGCATTCCTGGCCTTTTGCGGTTTTCCGTGTGTGTGTGTAGGTACGTGTATAAATAATGCAAAGGCAACAGCCAGCGATGAAAACGGCATTCAGTCTAGTTCCGGGAGAGATGGCTCCTTTTTCTGTGGACAGCGTCAGAGTTTAAACAGTGTCAATATAATTTGCTGGCACTTGAACATGCTTAAGTTCGCCCCCACCCTGCCTTCCCACCACACCCGGTCAAAGATCCAGGAGCCGTGAATGCGGGGTGAAGCCTTGCCTCTGTATTCCTCTTGTCTTTTCACCTCCCGATGCAGAGCGGCACCGGACCCCTGGCTCACCCTGATGCCCAGCCTGCAGCATCATTTTCTCCTGACCTTAGGAAGGGAGGACTGTTTATGGAAGAGTAATTGTAAGACAGATGGGACTTCAGGACCCCAAAGACTTGAGAGTTCTAGGAAAACAGTTCAAGGAAACCACAGATAAGAAACAACCCAGCTCCCGGAGACGCTTGAGGCTCTCTGCCAGGTCAATGAATGTGACTGCTGCCCTTTTGATTATCCAGGCGGCCAACTTAACTTGCTTTTGTCTGTGCCTTAAATCATGTAATGGATATAGGGTCAGCAGATCAGGAAGGAGGGCTTTTGTGTGCATTTCAGGGTTCGCTCTAACCCAGCAGAGGTGGAGAGGAGCCTCCCTGTGGGTTCACGTTTCAGCCTCCCCCTGCAAGACGAGGGAGACACACCAAGGGAACAGTGTTCTCATTCAGTCACTTTGAATGGGGGAGTCCTCTTTTCACCCTTCAGTGGGTGGCACGATTCCGTGCTCCCAGTGGACCCAGGTACTCAGCACCTCCAGTCAGTCACTTAGCCCGACAGGAAGTAGCTGTGGCCGTTGGCACCCACTCTCCATCTGTGATAAGGACCCAGTGCCCTCGTGTGGCTTTCCTGCTGCTTTTGGAGTGTTGGGAGGCATGGTTGGCAGGTCTGTATTATCCGGTCACCCAAGGCTGGCCTCTCAGGAAGTGTGGCAATACTGCTGGTGAATCAGATCAAACTGCTCAAGTACCAGCGCAGAGCATCTGGGGGAGGGTTTTGGTTCCATGAGGGGAGCGGAGAGAAGCCTGTAAATCTTCCTTCTGATGAAACAGTCCAGGAAGAATGCTTTCAAAGCTGCCAGTTTAACTGAGGGTAGCATGAGCTGCAAGAGAAAGAAGTTAACATAGCAAAGATTACCGCTCAGTTTTAACATGTCAGTTCAGTTCAGTTCAGTCGCTCAGTCGTGTCCGACTCTTTGCGACCCCATGAAACGCAGCACGCCAGGCCTCCCTGTCCATCACCACCTGCTGGAGTCCACCCAAACCCATGTCCATTGAGTTGGTGATGCCATCCAACCATCTCATCCTCTGTCGTCCCCTTCTCCTCCTGCCCTCAATCTTTCCCAGCATCAGGGTCTTTTCAAATGAGTCAGCTCTTCACATCAGGTGGTCAAAGAATTGAAGTTTCAGCTTCAACATCAGTCCTTCCAATAAACACCCAGGACTGATTTCCTGGTTAGATTTCCTCGCAGTCCAAGGGACTCTCAAGAGTCTTCTCCAACACCATAGTTCAAAAGCATCAATTCTTCGGCGTTCAGCTTCCTTTATAGTCCAACTCTCACATCCATACATAACTACTGGAAAAACCATAGCCTTGACTAGACGGACCTTTGTTGACAAAGTAATGTCTCTGCTTTTTAATATGCTGTCTAGGTTGGTCATAACTTTCCTTCCAAGGAGTAAGCGTCTTTTAATTTTATGGCTGCAGTCACCATCTGCAGTGGTTTTGGAGCCCCAAAAATTAAAGTCAGCCACTGTTTCCCCATCTATTTGCCATGAAGAGATGGGACCAGATGCCATGATCTTAGTTTTCTGAAAGTTGAACTTTAAGTCAACTTTTTCACTTTCCTCTTTCACGTTCATCAAGACGCTGTTTACTTCACTTTCTGCCATAAGGGTGGTATCATCTGCATATCAGAGTTTATTGATATTTTTCCCGGCAATCTTGATTCCAGCTTGTGCTTCCTCCAGCCCAGCGTTTCTCATGATGTACTCTGCATATAAGTTACATAAGCAGGGTGACAGTATACAGCCTTGACGTACTCCTTTTCCTATTAGGAACCAGTCTGTTGTTCTGTGTCCAATTCTAACTGTTGATTCCTCACCTGCATACAGGTTTCTCAAGAGCCAGGTCAGGTGGTCTGGTATTCCCATCTCCTTCAGAATTTTCCACAATTTATTGTGATCCACACAGTCAAAGGCTTTGGCATAGTCAATAAAGCAGAAATAGATGTTTTTCTGGAACTCTCTTGCTTTTTCAATGATCCATCAGATGTTGGCAATTTGATCTCTGGTTCCTCTGCCTTTTCTAAAACCAGCTTGAACATCTGGAAGTTCACGGTTTACATATTGCTGAAGCCTGGCTTGGAGAATTTTGAGCATTAACATGTCAGGCAGTGGTATGAAGTGGCTAGACTGTGTGGTCATACTCTCCACGTTCAGATCTTTGGTAGTTGGATGACCTCGGGTGGGGGAGACATAGCACACGTCCTCTGTCCCAATTTCTTTCTCTGTAAAATGGCAGTAACCTTTGTCTGCCTTTTTAAGGGCAGCCACGAGGACTGCATGAGGTAACTTGTTGCAGAGTGACTACCACCAAGTGTTATGGAAAAATCTGAATGAACTTCTTGGCGAGCCCAATAAATAGTAAGATGTGTGCAACTGATAGCTGTGTAGTAACCTATTAGCTGTTTTATGAGAGACTATACTGCAGACTAACCTATATAACCCCATGGACTGCAGCCTGATAGGCTCCTCTATCCATGGGGATTCTCCAGGCAAGAATACTGGAGTGAGTTTCCATGTCCTCCTCCAGGGGATCTTCCCAACCCAGGGATCGAGCCTATATCTCCTGCTTTGCAGGCAGATTATTTACCCACTGAGCCACCTGGGAAGCCCATACTGCAGAAGAGAATAGTAATTCAGCTAAATATTATTGGAAATCCCTTAGGACAGGCTATTTTTTTTCTCTTGACTTTCAAATGGAAAAAGGAGATGTGATGGATCCCTTCCCAATACATTACAAGTGCTTGGTATACACTTTGCCATTTTGCCTCCTGGTCTTCATATGCTAATGTTTAATGACAATGGATCTTCTAATTAGGTGAACAGAGCCTAATTTCATTCACCCCTTAAATAATATCTTTTAAGGCTGTTATGGTCAGCTGTTTTCCTATCCATTCCCACGGTTTCAACTACAACCTGTAGGGTGATAACTCGGATTTATTTTTCTAGTCTTCTCCTTCCCAAGCTGCAGATAACACTTTTCCCAGTGAAGAGCTGCCTCTAGAAAAGTCAGTCTAGTGTAATCAGACTTCCTGACTCCCAGCCTCGCTTTGTGAATATTCTGTAGTGTCTCCTTGTTCAAACCTCCGTCTGTTCATCACCTTCTTCTGTGGGCTGTTATTCACTTACCACCCAAGCTACCAACTAAGGTCATGATCCTTTTTCTCCATCCTCCACACAATACCCATCTGTGTTCTAAATGTTGTTCAGACTGGCCATTCCTGACTGTCCTGATTTAAGCCCCATAATTTCTCACCTGCAGTGTATCCCAGTGGTCACCCAGCAGATCACCTTGCCTCCAGGCCTGCTTCTCTCTTCTCCAAATGCTACCGGGACTAGACTTGTAATAAGTCTCATGTGTGTCGTCTAGCAGACACTTTTAGCAAACATAAGTAGACCTCCATTTTAGTTTGGGGATGAAGTCCAAACATACTAAAGCCAACATGTGTGATGTGATCGTACATTTCTGGTGCAGTTCATGGTGTCTGACTCTCATTCCCCTCTGCACACCTCCTTTTCTCTCCCTGGGTCCCAGCCACAAGCTCATTCACACCTCTTTTGTGCTTTTTTGCATGCATGCCAAGTCATTTCAGTCGTGTCCGACTCTTTGCACCCCTGTGGACTGTAGCCCACCAGGCTCCTCTGTACAAGGGATTCTCCAGGCAAGAATACTGGAGTGGGGTGTCTTGCCTTTCTCAAAGGGTTCTTCCCGACCCAGGGAAAGAACACATCTCTTCATATCTCCGGTATTGGCAGGCGGGTTCTTTACCACAGGTGCCACCTGGGAAGCCCTGGTGCTTCTTGGGCACACACCATCCTCTCTGAAAGGCTCTCTTCTATCTTCCCACTATCCTTCTGTGTCCCCAGTCTCCTCCTTCTCATTACTATTTTTAAAGTCCCAGCTAAAATATTTTGTCTTCAATTGAGTTTCACCCAACTCTTTCAAACACATGAATTGCATCTCCTACTATACTCTTCAAGGTACCTCTTAAGGGTATTTATTTATAGACCGCATAGTCCAGAGCTGTGAGCACCTCAAGGGCAAGGTAAGTGTGTCCTTCATCTGTGTGGCTCTACCAGTTAGTATCTTGTGCCTGGCACTTAGTACTTCTGATGCTTAGTACACTGACTCAGAGAATGAATGAACGACTTCATTGCTGGGGATGAGAGCTAAGGAAAGTGGGTTTTATCCTTATCATATGCTAATACTTAATGGTTTCTGTACACAGATCTCTTCCTATAAACTGTTAAAGATAAGTAATAATGTAAGATGAGTTGCAATTCTCTTGGAAACATTTTACATTATGCCTGACAATCCCAGTTAATCAGGTCATTCTGAAAATGTCAGCTCTTGAAATAAATTACAGTTCAATTTAATGGTCTACATAATCCACAGCAAACATTTGGCCCCTGAGATAGGGAATAAATGTGTCATTCTGATTCTTTCCAGGGTCATGTTGGTGTAGTGGGGAGCCATAATTATGATCCTCTGCGGTTCCTATTGTTTTATTAACCTTAATGAATGGAATCACATTTTTAATCTAAATCAGTAAAGGTTAGTTTGTATTTCACAATTACTCTTTAGCCATCAGAAATAATAGCTAACTCACATTTTGCCCTGATTGTTTTTATGTCATGATACAAATGAGATTTTAACCCTTATATTCAGCAAAGATTCCTGGCTTCTTATAATAATGGCATAAAAGATAGTTGACTTTGCCTTCTGTGTGTAAAAATGATAGGTTTGGCAACAGCATTTATTGAGTGCCTGCTCTTTCCTAACATCAGTGTTCAGCTCTAGGTCTACTGGTTTGCATTTTTTTTTTTTTTTTTTTGGTTTGCATTTTATAGAAAGAAAAAAAGGGAGAAAGGAAGAAATTGAGGTTTAACAGTTATGTAACTTTCTTAAGGTCGGTATTAAAAAGCAAAGCCCCTGGATAAAAACCCAGGATGACTAGACCACCAAACACTTGTTGATCACAAAAAAGAAACCATGGTGCAACCAAATATTTGAAAGATTGGGAAATCATTGGCTATAAACCACCAGTTTGCATTGATCATTACTTTTGGAATCTTTTTATTCAAGTCAAGAGTTCAAGAAGTATTATTAGATGAAAAAATCTTTTTATGTACTAGGGAAAAGTGACTTGGCTCTGCCTGAAGCACTATACACATTGTCTAATCAATGCTTAACTGTGCCTGTGAACTTGAATATCCCTCACACCTTTATGGAATGTGTTAATTCTTTCACTGGTTTTGTGTACAGTTCAGTTCAGTCACTCAGTTCTACCTGACTCTTTGCGACCCCATGGACTGCAGCACACCAGGTCTCCCTGTCCATCACCAGCTCCCGGAGTTTACCGAAATCCATGTCCATCGAGTCGGTGATGCCATCCAACCATCTCATCCTCTGTCGTCCCCTTCTCCTCCTGCCCTCAATCTTTCCCAGCATCAGGGTTTTTTCCAATGAGTCAGCTCTTCGCTGACATGGTTTTGTGTACAGTCATGGTTTAACAAGGTTGTATATTTAGAATAATTTTAAAACTCTTTGATAGTTAAGTCACTTTAGAGTTGCAGAATTCCAGAAGTAATTTTTGAAGTGGGCTTTAATGAAAAATCTATTAATATATATAGTGAAAACCAACTGCATGCCAAAACAGAATTCTTTTTTAAAAATTTATTTAATTGAAGGATAATTACCATATTGTGTTGGTTTTTGCCATACATCAACATGGATCAGCCATGAGTATACTTATGTCTCCTCCCTCATGAGCCTCCCTCCCACCTTCCACCCCATCCCACTCCTTTAGATGGTTACAGGGCCCCAGTTTGAGTTCCCTGGGTCATACTTCAAATTCCCACTGGCTCTCTATTTTACATATGTTAGTGTATGGTTCCATGCTCCTCTCCATTCGTCCCATCCTCTCCTTCCTACCCGCCTCCCTGTGTCCATAAATCTGTTCCCTGTGTCTGCATCTCCACTGCTACCCTGCGAATAGTTTCATCAGTACCATCTTTCTAGGTTCTATATATATGCGTTAACATACAATATTTGTTTTTCTCTTTCTGACTTACTTCACTCTGTATAATAGGCTCTAGGTTCCTCCACCTCATTAGCATTGACTCAAATGCATTCCTTTTTATGGCCGAGTATTATTCCATTGTGTATATGTACCACAGCTTCTTTATCCACGCATCTGCCAATAGACATCTAAGTTGCTTCCATGTCCTAGCTATTGTGTATAGTGCTGCAGTGAACATTGGGGTACATGTGTCTTTTTAAATTTCGGTTTCCTGAGGGTATATGCCCAGTAGTGGGATTGTTGCATCATATGGTGGTTTTATTCCTTGTTTTTTAAGGAATCTCCATACTGTCTTCCATAATGGCTATAGCAATTTTCATTCCTACCAACAGTGCACAAGGGTTCCCTTTTCTCCACGTTCTCTCCAGAATTTATTGTTTGTGGGTTTTTTTGATGGTGGCCATTCTGACAGATGGGAGGTTGTAGTTTTTGTAGTTTTGATTTGCATTTCTCTAAGAATGAGAGATCCAAAACAGAAATCTTTATCTCACTGAGTTGGTTGAAGATGGAGTGGATTCTGTCTCATACTTGGCTTGCTCTTTTTCTATCCGCATCTGTCTGTCCTAAACTTAGACTTGGTTGGCTGTCTGAGTAAATGAAACATTATGTCCTTTCACCTGTAACAATGCACAATATTTACCAAGCATGTCTGTTCTGAAAGCCTCTTGAGTCTTCTTCCTTGTCCTGGTCTTTTTCCTCACTTGTCCTTGTTTAGTTCTGATATGTCTGGTTTTTCCTGATTTAAATCATTTGTCTGAAATAGTGGTTCTCACACTTCACTGTGTAATAAAATAGGCCAGGTTAAAAAGCATATTCCCAGTTCTGACTTGGGTGACTTGGGATGGAGGAGTCTGTGATGATCATTCCAGTGATTTGATGCAAGTGCTCCCTGGACCACACTCTGACAGCGCTCTAGCTTCCAGGATGTTGTTTATTTAATGTAAAATATATGTAAGACTTAAGTGAGCACAGTAAGAGAATAATACCAGAGAGCGCCAACTGAACCGAGTTCATTCTCATACTTAGGCTTCTAAATAATTTGCGGATCAGTAACTTTGACCTGCCCCTTTGAACTTTGACCCCTGAAAATGAATCATCAGGGAGGACAGGCGGAATAGTATGGGACTCACCTTTTTATTGACATTTATGTTAACTTGTTCTTTTATTAGAATAAAAGAACCTTTATTCTTTTGATTGAAGTGTGATTTCCTTAAAGTCTTAACTCACTTGCCTCGGGCCTGAAGCTTGGAACATTTATGCTGGTTGTATTCAGCCAGACTTTTGACTCAGATCCACTTTTCAAGTCTAAAATGTTTTGATTGGTGCATGGAATGTTTGCTGGTGTGATGATGAGAGCATCTGTTTTGCAGCGTGTTGTTGGCCAGTGAGTCAGTTGAAAAACAGCAGAGCCTTTTCAAACGTTTATTGGCAGGGAGAGCCTCAGGCTCCATGGAGGCCCAGCTGGCATCTCTCTACTAAGATCTATGACTGGGCCAGACCTTCATCCTGCATGCAAATCAGATTTCGTCAGGACTAATCAGTGTGGGGTGGGGGGTGGGGGGAATACTGTTTTTTGTTTTTTTTTTTAATCTACCCTACCTTGCAGACCCTCTTGCTTCCACTAGAGAATTAAGCCCTTTTCCTCTGAGGTGTCCATTGTATGAATGAATGAACTTCTCTTTTAATGCATTTCAAGTTGAGAAAATAGCCACTGTGATCAGATTCCCTGTTCTGTGCTGCAGGACCTACATTGAAAAGGGCTTGAGTTCTAGACCCAGTCTTGCCATTCCCTCTCTGCTCTAGTAGAGTGAGATTTCAGATAATGTCTGTGTTATTAACTCAAGACATGGTTATATTACCTGAAATAAGTGTGAAAGCGCTTGGTAAAAAATAAACTGAGTTTTAAAGGGAAGGTGGTATTATGTATGGGAGAATGGATTTGATGGTGCAGGCAGTTTGTGAAAGGACATTCGTAGTAAGTTGTGTGTGATTCTCGGAAGCCTTTTGAAATCAGTTCTTGTCAATTCATATCATTCCAAGAGCAATCTGAAAGCTCTTCTTAACTAATTTTGAAATTTAGAGACAGACCTTTGTCTCTCCCACATAGCTACCAGATATCTTAGTCTTGTGAAAAAGCAGTGCCTTTGGAGAGCAAAACCTGGGGCTTTCGTGAATAGATGATCTTTCTGCAGACAGTCTGTGAAGACTCACTCTACACATTAGAGCGCTCCTTCACTCTGTCCTCACCAGACTCTAAGGTTAGCAGAGCAGGGGGTGTTTAGTACTGCCTGGCACATCAGGGAACCGATCTGCAGAAAACTGGACATGCTGGTTGTTGGTGGGGTAGGTCCCTGTCCTTCTGTAGTTTTGTGGACACCAGCCTCTCCACTAAGTAGCATGTTACTTTTTAAAAAGGGCTGCTTGGTAATCTCCAATTTTAAGCAGATTAAACCCTAGTTTAAGAGAGTTACCATCATTGTCACTTGTCCTAGAAAGGGTATCATGAGCAGATTTCCCTTCAAAGAATAATGCAATGAAATAATCGTGCTACTATGACAGAAGGCTGTGTCCCCATTGATGGTTCTGGGGCTGGGGTACAGGGAAGTAGGTTAAGATAAATGTTTCCCTTCTTTTTATACTCACATGGCAGTGTATTATACATTCTGTTCTACACCTTGTTTTCTGCTTGGCATTTCTTAAAGATCAGTACACAACAAACTTCTCAGTCCTTTTTTAAACAGCGGTGAAATTATTTTATTTTTTGAGAATTAGTCCATTATATTATAATGGAATAATTAATTCAACCAATTTCTTCATGGTGGTCATTCGGTTATTTGTCATGCTTTGCTCTTATTAAAAAAATGCTCTAGTAAAGAGCCTCGTATGTCCCTCATTTTGTAGGTGTGGGAGTATGTCAGTAAAATAAATTCTTATTACTGAAATTTCTGGGTCAGAGGAATATGTAGAAAAAAATGTCAGACAAGCCCAAACTGAGGGACATTCTGTAAAATGCCTGACTCTTCAAACTTGTCAAGGTGATGAAAGGCAGGGAAAGACACATTCACAGACTGGAGAAGATGAAGGAGATGTGATGGGTAAATGCAGTGCGCTGTCTGGGGTTGGAGCTGTTATAGCCACGCTTTCCGGGAAACAAACTCACTCAGAAGGACAATACAGATAGTGGAGTGCAGTTTATTACACCGGCGGGCCCAAGGCAGAGTCTCCTCTTAGCCAAGGACCCCGACCAGCATTTGTGAAAATCTTTTTATACCCAATGTGTACGTGTCCAAACCCACCACCCCAAATCCCTTGAGGCTTACAAAGGAAGGGTAAATACAATCACAATAACCCCATCATTCACGTGTTATGTGTTCAAACAGTTAATAATCAATAAGCCCGCGGTTACATTCCAACCAGTTAATAACTGATAAGCCTGTGGTTACATTCCGACAGATACTGTCCGGAGGCAGGGGTGATTAGAGTATGTTTTCTCTTAGGCGATGAGTAACCTGGATAAGATCTTCAAGGTTCCCCTGTCCAGAGGGGGTCTTATCCTTCCATTGTCATTCCCACAGGCCCTAAGCAGAGAGTTCAGAGTCCACTGGAGAGGCGGCCGAGCACAGTCAGCACGGACAGGCCTGAGATGGAGTCCAGGCCCTGTGAATTCCTTCTTCAGAGCCTGGAACAGAAAAAAAAGGACACAGCTTGGAGTTTAGTTAATAATCCTGTGCCAGTATTGGTTTCTTGTGTTAGTCACTCAGTCCTGTCTGACTCTTGGGACCCCACGGAGTGTAGTCTGCCAGGCTCCTCTGTCCCTGGAATTCTCCAGGCAAGAATACTGGAGTGGGTTGCCCTTTCCTTCTCCAGGGGATCTTCGCAATCCAGGGGTGGAACCTGGGTCACCTGCACTGCAGGCAGATTTTTTACCATCTGAGCTACCAGGTTAGTTTTGACCAATGTCCTGTCATAATATATGACATCAGCATTAGGGGAAACTAGGAGTGAGGTCTCTGGGAACTATTCTATCTTTGCAGGTTCTCTGAACATCTGAAATTATTACACAAATGGTCATTCTTAAAAATGGGGGTGTTAGTGGAAAAACCGGTAAAATCAGAATAAAGTCTGTAGCAGAGTTAACAGTAATTGCTCCAGTGTTAAAACCTCACAGTTGATGAATGTCCCATATTTAATAAGATGGTAACATCTGGGGAAGTGAGGTGAGGGGTATACAGGAACTCTTGGTACTGTTTGTACCTTTTGTATCAATCTAAAATTATTCCACAGTTATAAGTTGTTTTTTTAAAAAAGCACGTCTGTCCTGAGAAGTGTGTGCTGTTCAAGAGAGAAGTAGAAGGTGCCGGAAATAAAAGCAGGGGAGGTGGCCAGAGAGAGATCTGGAGGAGGCAGGAAAGGCTGGACCAAGCATCTCCTGTCCCTGCTGGGTGGGGCAGAGAAGGGAACTCGGCTCAGGGAAGGGGCGGCTGCCACAACAGGGCTGCTGGAAGCATCTACAGAAGGTGCGGGCACACGGCCGGAGGGGGACGTCATCTCACTTTCCTGTTTGTTCTTTCTGTCATGGTATCTAGAGGGCATCGTGAAACTGTGCAATCTTCCAAGTGACCTTACCTCCGCCCCAGTTTTCTTTTCCCTTTTTTTTCTTTCATATTTTATGCCCTATTTAGATAAAATTACCTAAAAGTTGGGGAAATTCTATGGCATATAATGTCAAGAACAATCATGTAAGAAAGTGAACTTCTGAAGTGGGTGTGCACCCTATCCCTGGGGGTGTGGGGAGATGTGTTTCTGTCTATCTTCTTTGAATACTAGACAAGCAACGCTACTTTGTAACTATCACATTCTGTCAAAGATCCCCCAAGACTGTCTGTCTTTGAGGACTCTTCAAACCCATTTGAATTGGTGGACTTTTGCAACGGGCTAGTAATAGTAACATTTGTTGCATGCTTACTCTAGTTAGGCACCTGGCCAGGCACTCCCACATATGTTTTATTTAATTGTGCAGGGAACACATGAATACTATCTCCATCTTAAAAATAAGGAAACTCAGGCTTAGAAAGCTTAAGTGTTTTGCTCAAATCACACAGCAGCTAAGTGGTGTGGCTGAGATAAGTATTTTATTGTCATCTATTAAGACATCTTATTTGTGTTCCTGAGAATTAAAATATTTCCAGTTGTCTCAAGATGAAGCCTGCTGCTCAGATACAGAAACTAAGAAAACCTCTGTACCATTTCGAAAGAATACAAACAATTTAGGGCCATGGTTGTGTAATGTTTTTCTTTGTAAACAGTACATTCATTAGTCACCAAAGGGCAATTGGCCTCCATGAGATGGAAATAATACAAGCCTGACCCCTTCCTCTTAGATAAGGCCTCCAGGACCAGTTAGGTAACAGCTGGACTTCACCCCTCGGGGTAAATGGCTAAAGGACCATGATGAAACCAGCTCTGTTATCAAAGGTATTTCTGGCATTGTGCCTTCTCTAGATGGCATCCAGATAATTGAAAAGGAAAGATTTCAAGCTTTTCACCATTTCTGAAATATTTTTCCCTTTCCCAGTTTTCCACATCTTAAACTGTCAGGGGAGTGTGTCTCTGTTTTTCCTGTCCTGTCATTGCCCTTGGGTTCTTCTCTGGCCTGGTTCATCTCAGGTCGAAAATGTCAACCTGTCAAATGTAATGTGGTGACATGTTCTAGGGCCCATCTTGTAAATGAGTCTGTTTCTGTGTTTCTTGATTCTGAAGACTTTGTTTCTCGTTTTAATGAGTAGATTGCTGCCGGGGCGCTCTCATTTTACCAGCATGTGCAGGATTTCTGTACAGGCAGTGGTCTCGTTGGTGCCCCATCATAGACATGCTTTTAAAACTCACCTAATAGAATAATTATAACAGCAAGGACAAAGTGTTAGTCACTCACTTGTGTCCGACTCTTTGTGACCCCATGGACTATATAACCCACCAGGCTCCTGTGTCCATGGAATTCTCTAGACAGGAATACTGCAGTGGGTTGCTGTTCCCTTCTCCATTGGATCTTCCAGACCGAGAGATCAAACCCGGGTCTCCTGTGTTGCAGGCAGATTCTTTACCATCTGAGCCACCAGGGAAGGACAGAGGGACCACTTTGTACTGTGTAGATTTTCTGTCCGTGCAGTAACTTCATGAAGACAGTATCGCCTAAATCTGTGCAAAAACTCCTTGCTTAGTCCCGATTCTAAGAGATTATGTTTGGTTTGGCTGTGTTGGGTGATTAATTGACTTACCAGGAAAGGAAACCTGGAGAATGAGCGGGGAAGGGACAGACTGAGAACAGGAGAAAGCCCAGCGGGCCTAGGAATCGCTCCCAACCTGAGTACGAGAAGTACAGGCCGGAAGCTGGAGACCCCCACTCACCCCCCCACCCCCGCCAAGTGTGGGGCGCCTGGAGGGGTCCTGAGAACCCTTGATGAAGTGTTGACATGCGTGTCCTTCAGAAAAGAAGTATCCCATGAGTCTTTATGCCAAACAAATGCTTCCCCAGGACCCCGGCCAGTTCACTCAATGCGGAGCCCTTCATGTGAGAGATGGCTTTATGAACCAGCTGTTCCCCACAGCTGCAGGCTGACGTCAACACCCGGGGCCGGGCCTGCCCTAACCCCGCTCCCCCGGCTGTTTTCTTCCACTTTCCCCTTCCTTCCCTCCTGTCCTCTTTCAGCTCACACACACAGGCCAACAAAGTCAAACACTAAGTTGTTTTTTTTTTTTTTTTTTAAGAGGAAACACCCTGTTCAGCCACCAATGTGAGATTTCCATCTATTTTATTTTCAAGTCAAACATGCAGACTGACAGTCGTTTGATGACAAGCAGATGTGTTGAGATCCAGCAGGTGTTACTGTTAACTTCCCCACAGAAGCTCTTCTAGTTTTTGGTCCATGTAGACATTTTATCTCAGATACAAGCATTCAGATGAGCTAGAATTTTTGTTTTTTGTTTTCTTTTGTATTTTGCTGACACGTGAAATCCCAAGGGAATTAAGTCAAAAGGTTGTGTGAAATCGAGAGTTCTCTGCCTGGAAAAGCTATTCTTGATGCCTTTGTTGACAGCTTGCAGTATAGTTTTCTATCTCCTACTTTCACGTGAAAAATGTGGAATTCACCCAGGGAGGCTTGTGGCCCTATAATTTGATTTGTATGATTTCGGAAAGGCAGCAGAAGTGAATATTGGGTTGGCCAGAAAGTTTGTGTTGGTTTTTCCATAAGATCTTACCAAAAACCCAAATGAACTTTTTGGCCAACTCAACTTTTACTTCTTTGGCTGACATTTGTCTCCCTGAATCACTTCTTTGTCCTATGATTAGTGATCTGAGGAGGGTGTTTTGTAGCAATCAGCATGACCGTGATCTTTTAGTAAATTCTTTTAAAGAAAAAAAACAACTTCCCAAATTTAGTCCCAAGGCTGGAGTTGTCAGTGAAGTCAGTGGTCTATATAGTCTGATCTCCATCTGCCTTTTTGACTCTTCTCTCCAACTTTTCTGCCTCGAGATGTTCTAGTGCCCATGGGGCACTGTGCAGCCTCTCATCATTGCTCATGGTGGAATACGTGTTCACCCTTAATATCAGTTAGTAGTTCTCACTTTCTTTTTGTAGTCCTGTTAGTTCCTTTCCCCTTCAGTAAATATTTGTGGGCTTACTTGAATTTTAAGGGTTCTCCTTAGCAGACAGTTTGCTTGTCATTGAAAGGTTCCCTAGTGGCTCATTGGTAAAGAACCCACCTGCCAATGCAGGCGATGCAAGAGACATGGGTTTGATCTCTGAGTCGGGAAGATTCCCAGGAGGAAATGACAACTCACTCCACTATTCTTGCCTGGAAAATTCCATGAACAGAGGAACCTGGTGAGCTACAGTCCATGGGGTTGCAAAGGGTCAGACGGGATTGAGAACACACACACACATGTCATTATTTCAGTATAACTTATTTTACCTCTGGAGGAATACTGACGTGGGACAAGGGCTGGAATTTCTACTGCCATGTGGCATATTCCCAAGAAAACAAGTCTACATGATTGTCCAAAATTCATCCCTGGAGCCAGCCAATTTCCCTTTACTTAGGTAGAATAATCATTGATGTAAATCTCCTTTTCTCTGTGAAATAATCCTTTTCCTTCCACTACTCCAGAAATACATATTTCTTACCAAAATAGGGGTAAGGATTACTTTATAACAGACTTACCAGTACCCATTTTGTATGAGTCCATGTGCACTCTAGCATGTGAAGAATGTACATCCTCCTTACAGGTACGGTAGCACACCTTTCCCCTAGTAGGTAAAGGAAGGCTGGACAAGTCCAAAGTCAAACTTCCCGCGAAATGATTTTTTTAACTTTTTATTGGAGTAGAGTTGGCTTATAATGTTGCGTTAGTTTCAGCTGTACCAGTGATACATACATCCATGCTTTTTTAGATTCATTGCCCATACAAATCACTGTGTTGAGCAGAGTTCCCTGTGCTATACAGTAGGTTCTCACTAGTTGCCTGTTTATACAGTAGTGTATATGTGTTAATCCCAATCTCCAAATGGATCTCCTTTCCTCCAAGTAACCAAAAATTTGTTTTCTGTATCTATGCCTCTACTTCTAGTTTGTAAATATCTGTACCCCTCCTTTTTTTTAGATTCCACATATAAGTGATATTACATGATATTTGTCTTTCTGTGTCTGACTTCACTCAGTATGACAATGTCTAGGTCCATCCATGTTGCTGCAAATGGTTTTGTTTTTTTTAACTGCTGAGTAATATTCCATTGTATATATGTACCACATCTTCTTTATCCACTCCTCTGTCAGAGGATACTTAGGCTGCTTCTACGTGTTGGATACTGTAAATAGTGCTGCTGTGAATGCTGGGGTGCGTGTATCTTTTTGAATTATGGTTTTCCCTGGGTATATTTTGGGTCATATGATAGTAATATTTTTAGGTTCTTTTGTTTATTTTTTTTAAGAAATGTCCATGCTGTTCTCCATGGTGGTTGTACCATTTTACATTCTCACCAACAGTGTAGGAGGATCCCTTTTCTCCACACCCTCTAGGGCATTTACTGTCTGCAGATTTTTTTGATGATGGCCATTCTGACTGGTGTGAGGTGATACCTCATGGAAAACTAAAATCATGGTATCTAGTCCCATCACTTCATGGCAAATAGATGGGGAAACAATGGAAACAGAGATTTTATTTTGGGGGGCTCCAAAATCACTGCAGATGATGACTGCAGCCATAAAATTAAAAGACGATTGCTCCTTGGAAGAAAAGCTATGACCAACCCAGACAGCATATTAAAAAGCAGAGACATTACTTTTCCAACAAAGGTACATCTAGTCAAAGCTATGGTTTTTCCAGTAGTCATGCATGGATGTGAGAGTTGGACTATGAAGAAAGCTGAGTGCCGAAAAATTGATGCTTTTGAACTGTGGTGTTGGAGAAGACTCTTGAGAGTCTCCTGGACTGCAAGGAGATCCAACCAGTCCATCCTAGGGGAGATCAGTCCTGGGTGTTCATTGGAAGGACTGATGCTGAAGCTGAAACTCCAATACTTTGGCCACCTGATGTGAAGTGGTAACTCATTTGAATAGACCCTGATGTTGGGAGGGGTTGGGGGCAGGAGGAGAAGGGGACGACAGAGGATGAGATGGTTGGATGGCATCACTCACCCAATGGACATGAGCTTGAGTAAGTTCCAGGAGTTGGTGATGGACAGGGAAGCCTGGTGTGCTACAGTCGATGGGGTCTCAAAGAGTTGGATACGACTGAGCGACTGAACTGAACTGAATAATTAGTGATGTTGAGCATCTTTTCATGTGTTTGTTGGCTATCGGTATGTTTTCTTTGGAGAAATGTCTATTTGACTCTTCTGCCTATGTTTTGATTGGGTTCATTTGATATTGAACTGCATGAGCTGTTTGTATATTTTTGAGATTAATCCCTTATTGCTTTGTTTGCAAATGCTTTCTCCCATTTCTTTCAGGATTTATTATAGTGTGTGTGGGTATTTATTCACATGAAAGTTCTGCAAGGTATTGTTAATAGTTCTGTTCTGGGTAGTGGTAGTGAAAGGTTAGGCTGGTCTGATTTTAAATTACGTTTATCAAATTTCTTTGCCTTTTTAAAATGTTAACCTTTCAATTTATTCACATAGTAGTGTAGCTTTTCAGTGTGTTTTCCCTAAAGTTTTTATGTTCTGGTGGTTTGTGTTCCATATAATCTAACATTTTGTTTTTCTTACTGTATTTTTGAAGTCATGAGTCTACATTGGCTCCAATCATGTGCAAGCTTCAAGTCTGTTTCTCCTTTGTGGTCTTGCCTTCTCTGTTCCTTCTCTGTCTCAGCTGCCCCCCCAGGGGCCGGCCTGCCTCAGACACCTCAGCCAATCAGAGCCTCTCCTCCTGGAGGCCCCTGCACTGATTGGTCGGCACATGCAAGGGGGCCCTGCACCTGGGAACCTGGCTCTGCCCAGGACTTCTCTTACTGCTTGATGGACAGCTGGGCCTTTGCTGCCAGAGACCATTTCCTCTCCTTCCCTTTTACCCTTCTCTCCTGCACGGTTATGAGAATCTGGTCCCGAGAGAATGAGCACTGGGAGCCCCGTGTTTGTGCCCTCCGAGTCATCACAGCTGTGTGAGTGTTACAGATGTAGCCAGTTAGCAGGCTGAGTGTCATCTTCTCTTTCCTTTTTCCATCTCTTTTCAGTCACTGTCTCAACCACCTGTGACAAGTTAGAAAAAGCCAGGAATGAGTTGCAAATAGCTTATGAAGGATTTGTCCAGAAGCTAAACCAGCAGCACCAGACTGATCTAACAGAGCTGGAGAATCGGCTTAAAGAATTTTACACCGGGGAATGTGAAAAGCTCCAGAACATCTACATCGAAGAAGCAGAGAAATACAAAACTCAATTGCAGGAGCAGGTCTGTACTTTTACAACCTGAGCATGTGCTCGGCCATTGCTGTTAATTTCAATTCTAACTGTTGTCTGATGAGGGTCTTCCTACGATGACCTTCTCTTTGTTGGATGTCCCTTGATGAATTTCATTATAATTTAAATAAATGAAACAATTTTTAAAGTAAATTTTTATGATCAAAGCAATGTATGTATGTTGAGTGAAACATTGAAAGAAAAAAAGATAAAATTTAAGCAACCCTTTAAAATTTTTTTTAATTGAAATATAGCTGTATAAGATTATATAAGTTACAGAATTACAATATAGTGATTCACAATTTTTAAAGGTTGAAAGAGAAAGTTAGTCACTTAGTCATGTTCGACTCTTTGTGACCCCATGGACTGTAGCCCACCAGGCTCCTCTATCCATGGGATTCTCCAGGCAAGAATACTGGAGTGGATGGCCATTCCCTTCTCCAGACGATTCTCCTGACCCAGGGCTCGAACCCAGATCTCCTGCATTGCAGGCAGATTCCTTACCATATAAGCTACAAGGAAGTCCATACTCCTGTTACAGTTATTATAAAATACTGGCTATACAGAAAGAGTCACAAAAGTAGACAACAAACTTACTGTTACCAAGAGGGGTGGGAAAAGGAGGGTTGGATGAATTGGAAGATTGGGATTCACAAGTTTTAGAGATTGTAACTGTATTTATAGTTATTATAAAACAGTGACTGCATTCCCCATGTTGTATAATATATCCTTGCAGCTTATCTTATACCTAATAGTTTGTGCCTCTTATTTCCCTGCTCCTATATTACCTTTCTCCCTCCCCTCTCCCCACTGGTTACCACTAGTTTGTTTCTCATATCTGTGAGTCTATTTCTTTTTTGTTAAAGTCCCTAGTTTACTGTAATTTTTAGATTCCACATATAAGTGATATATATAGTATTTGTCTTTATTTCACTTAGAATAACACCTTCCAAGGCCGTCCATGTTGCTGCAAATGAAAAATTTCATTCTTTAATGCCTCCATGGTATTGCATTATTTGTGCATATATATACACACACACATGTACATATACATACATACATATACATACATACATATATATACACACACCCCACATTTTCTTGAGCTATTCATCTGTTGATGGACATTTTGGTTGCTCTCATATCTTCACATTTATAAATAATGCTGCTATGAACATTGGGGTGCATGTATCTTTTCAAATTAATGTTTTTGGGTTTTTTTTTCAGGTATATTTTAAAAAATAAAATAAAACATCCCTTTATCCTGCTACATAGAAAGAATCCCTTTGTAAGCATTCTGGTACTGCTAAAACATTGGTTTGCGTTTCTTCTTTAATAACTTGTGTTTTTCACTTCATAATACATCCTAAACCTCTCTTTAATTTCCTTGCTTCCTTTTAAAATCAAGTTTTCATTTCAGCTTTACATGTGCCTGGTAGCCCTTTAGACTTGAATGCAAGTTAATGTGTCACATCTCCTAATGCTGCCGCCTATTATTCATTCACCTTGGGACTTGATTTTATTGGTAAACTGTTGTTTTGGTTTTTTCTTACAGTTTGACAACTTAAATGCTACCCACGAAACCTCTAAGTTGAAAATCGAAGCAAGCCACTCCGAGAAAATAGAATTGCTAAAGAAGGCCTATGAAACCTCCCTTTCAGGCAAGAATACTTTTTCTCTATTGAAATTGAATAAGAGCTCACGGAACAGCGTGGTGTGTTTCCACACAGAAATGATTCATAACTTCCCCTCCAGAGAATGCACCATGGTGTTCAGTTTTGGAGGGTTTCTTGGTTTCTTTTTGCATTGTTTATTGGAAGTGGTACATGCCCTTTCCCCTAAGGAGGCAGATAAGAGTTTTTTGTTTTTTATAAATGCCAGTCTTTTAGGAAAGAGAGTGAACTTTTAAGGAACTTTATGGCCTTTTTGGTAGTAGCTGTGCTTAAACACTTCAGATCCTAGGAAGGATCTGTGAGTTTGCATCCTGCCCACAGTGAAGGGCCCACACCAGGCACTTCTGCACGCCAGGACTGTTGGGAAAGGTAGATGGCACTTGTTTGGATAAAAAAATTATTTATTTCATCATGATTAGAAGAGGCGAAGTAAAAGGAAAAGAATACACACCGAGGAAACCAGAACTGAAAGAGACACCGTGTACCCCAATGTTCATCGCAGCACTGTTTACAATAGCCAGGACATGGAAGCAACCTAGATATCCACCAGCAAATGAAGAGATAAGAAAGCTGTGGTACATATACACAATGGAATATCACTCAGCCATTAAAAAGAATACATTTGAATCAGTTCTAATGAGGTGGATGAAACTGGGGCCTATTATACAGACTGAAGTAAGCCAGAAAGAAAAACACCAATACAGTATATTAACGCATATATATGGAATTTAGAAAGATGGTAACGATAACCCTATATGCGAGACAGCAAAAGAGACACAGATGTATAGAACAGTCTTTTGGACTCTGTGGAAGAAGGCAAGGGTGGGATGATCTGAGAGAATAGCATTGAAACATGTATATTATCATATGTGAAACAGATCACCAGTCCAGGTTTGATGCATGAGACAGGGTGCTCAGGGCTGGTGCACTGGGATGACCCAGAGGGATGGGATGGGGAGGGAGGTGGGAGGGAGAGTCAGGATGGGGGGAACACATGTATACCCATGGCTGATTCATGTCAATGTATGGCAAAACCACTACAATATTGTAAAGTGATTAGCCTCCAATTAAATAATTTAAAAAAGAAATCTAAAAAAAGAAAAGAATAAGAAGCCATTTTTTATTATAGAACATAAGTGCCCATGTAGCTGAAGCTCTTGCACTGAACCTGTTGCATCTACAGAGAAACATCTGGACATGTGGTGAGAACTGGTCCTATGAGCTTTGTCAGGGCTTTCTCACCAGAAAAACAGATGTGTTGTGTGAGGTCAGCGATGAGAACATGTGGAGTGACTGGCCCAGGGTAGATGTTAGTGAACACTGGTTTTCTTCCTTTCTGTTGCAGATGGGTTTACTTTGAGGCTTCTGTTTGGTTCGTGAAGAGCAATTAGAACAGAGCACAGAGACTCAGCCCAGGAATCTGAGGGCATGCTCTATGTTCCCTGAGCTCTTCTGGCCTCTCTGAGCCTCTATGTTCTCATCCATAAAATGGGAATTAGCTGCCCTACTTAGCTCATGGGCTAATTTGAGACCAAGTAGCTTAATTTATAAAAAAAAGTACCATACAAATGTAAAGTAACATAGGTACAGTGCCTCATAGTCAACTCTTGTATCCATGTGCTTTAACGAATGTAGACTACAGTGATCTCATAGGGTGTTATTGACTCAAAACTCACTTCTTTCCAGAAATCAAGAAAAGCCATGAAATGGAAAAGAAATCCCTCGAGGACCTGCTTTATGAGAAGCAGGAGTCACTAGAGGTAGGTAAATCTCGATCTCTAGCACAACACACCCAATCATCATCCTTGAGGCCTGTGTGGTTTCGGTATGTTTCTGTGCACATTTGCCGTGTTTCTGGTGCCAACCTGTTAACTCATGTTCCACATTTCATTGCTTGTGTTTCAGAAACAAATCAGTGATCTGAAGAGTGAAAATGATGCTTTAAATGAAAAGTTGAAATCAGAAGAACAGAAAAGAATATCAAGAGAGAAAGCAAATTTAGTAAGTCGTGTATGCTCTCCCATCACTGTTGAATTTTCCTTCTGTTCAACTGTCTCTCAGAATCAAATAAGTATTCAGCAGCTAGAGAAACAGTATGAGTTTGGAGTCCTTTTCATAGCCTGCAGTATGCTTTTTCAACTGTATATAGTGGCTTCTTTGGTTACTAGTGGTTCTTTTTTTGTTTTAATTCTAAAAACTGACATGACAGATGAAATCCGATATATTGCTAATGATCTATGCTAATACCTACAGGAAGATAGGAAAAGCCTCAATTAGGGTCAGAGTTTTTTATGTGAAGACTTCACTTTTTAAAAAAATTAACTTGCTATATTGGGATATAATTTATATACCACAATAGTCATTCTTTAAAAAAAAAAAGAAGACAGATCAGCAGTTCACAAGTTGTGCCTTGGTCACAGGATCTAATTCCATTTTTATCACCCCCCCCAAAAAAAGAAACCCTGCAGCTATTAAGTCCTCCTCCTCCCCCAACCCCCCCCCAAACAAACAAATAAACAAACAAACAAACCCAAACTCCCCAGCCCTCCAGTATCACCAGTCTCCTTTCTGTCTCTGTGGATGAGCCTGCTCTGGATATTTCACTGACATGGAATCATGCTACATGTGGCTTTCTGTGTCTGGCCTCTTTTCCTTGGCTTTTGTTTTCAAGGTCCGTGCACAGTGTAACAGAAATTTCATTCCTTTTGATGGCTGAACAATATTTCACTGTATGGATAATCCTCACTTTTGAAAAACATGAATTTCTCTGGTAAACTTAACTTTCTCTCCCAACTTTTTTGGGGTCCCTCAGTGAGCTCTGTGAAGTGGTCCCCACGGGCACCTTCCCTGATTCCCCATAAGGGTTGCCCCAGAGCGTTAACTACTGTCCAGAAGGAAAGTTTTGATGATCGACACACCGTCACCATGGACTCTTGTCTGAGGAATTCCCTCACTGAACATCTGATCAAAGGCCTGTGTGCTGTTAACTTGTATCATAGGTTAACTTGTATTCAAGGTTCACTTGAATTTCCATAATTAAGGCCAAGGAGTCAGGGAATCCACCCTGGTGGTATGCTCTCACAGGCTGTTCTTCCCTTACGTAGGGTTTATCTGGGATGGAATTTTCACAGTGCATGTATCCTATGCCATGTAGGTGCTGGGTGTCACTCACTGATGGGGCATTATTCTGCCCTAGAAGGACAGCCAGGTCAACACATGCCCATCATGGCAAACATCCGAAAGACTCGGGATGTGATTGCCATTTCTGTTGTTTGCCAGAGAGCCCTATGAACACACTGCCCGCATATTCCCCCTCAGTCACTGACTTAGGTTAGAGCGAACGATTGTTCCCTGTTCTCCCTCCAAACATACTCTGCAGTCAGAGTTCTGTTTTGTATTGTAAGCTGTGGCTTTCCTCTTACTTCCATAACATATTATGTTACTGATGAGTGAGTGAGAATGTTTTCAAATGTGGAATGTGTTACATCGTTTTTAAGACCAAAGACTTTGAGATGGAAGCCATCTTAACCCTTCTTTTCAGCTCTTTCTTTGAACCTGTAAGAGAAGGTCAATGTCTCTTGCCACTTGTTTAAATTTCTAAATCTAATCAAAGCCATCTTTGTATTAAGAACGTGAACCATGCGGTTGTGTTCAGTGATCAGTCAGAGCCATGTCCTGCTGTGTCTTTTCCAGAAAAACCCTCAGATCATGTATCTAGAGCAAGAGTTAGAAAGCCTGAAGGCCGTGCTGGAGATCAAGAATGAGAAACTGCACCAACAGGACGTCAAGTTAATGAAGATGGAGAAGCTGGTAAGTTTCGTTCAGAGCCTCACGGAGCGGGGTAATACCTGAGGCCTCTGAACTAGATCTGTGGGGTTGCCTTCATGGCTAGAGATGTTTGGAAACATAGGAAAGGAAAAAGAGGTTACGTTTTCTCTTCTATGTTAACTTAAGGCTTATTCGTTGCTGCCTTCTGGAACAGTTTTTTGGATTTCCCCCCCACCCCCCACGAAGGAACATGCAGAGGAGCATTCAGTGTTTCGAAAAATAACAACAAAGGTCATTCATATCCATGGTCTGGGGATAGCCACCTGCATAAAAAGGATGTTTAAATAATGTAAAAGTGGTTATTTGATATACTACCACCTCTAGGGCTTTGTTATGCTCAAATCAGTTGGGTGCTTAATCCCCTCAGAGCAATTCAATCTTGCTAAATACCTCAATTCTTCATCTTCCTTCATGGGAATTAGACTGTTATAAAATTAACCTGGTTGGACAAGTAGACAGTGCTATGAAAAACAAGAATAAAGTTTAGTTTGTGGCCTCCAGGACAGACAACTGACGTCAGCATGTGGGGAGTCCATCCAGGGCTTTGTGGGAGGTTGTCCCTTCTCCCTCTAACTGTAGGTGACTCAGTGTTGAGGAGGTGCCTCCGTCAAACCCAAACCAGCCTTGGACGGTAGGAAGCATGGAAGTCACTCATTATTCATCATTTCGTTTGTTTGTTTTTGCTGTTTGGTTTTCTTCTAGAGACTATTACCTATCAAGGGAGGTAAGAGCTAACCTCACTGTGGACACATGGATGCTGAGTGACCAGGAAAGTTTGTTTTTGTAGAGGAAGGAGAGAGCTCATGGTCTCTAATGGCCCCAACCTGGTATTCACCAGCTTCTGCCAGAGGGACAGACCTCCCTGTTCTATCAGGTCTCATGCCTGCCACTGTGGCCATCAGCCCTGACTCAGATAATCCTGTCAATAACTGGTTGTCCCCTATGCTGCCACTCACATATCAAAACTTTTCAAGCCGTTATGTGCAGTAAGAACAGACTCTGCTGTAAAGTTACTCATCCATCTTAATTTTCATTGATCCACAAGTATTTCTGTCCGTTGCCATGCCCAGGAAGTATTGGTCGGCTTGGCATGGTGTATATGCAGAAGGAGGGGTTGATATGATGACAGATAAGCCCACTGTTACCTTGTTTATTTGTAACGTCCAGGCCTTCTGTCAAAAATAAAACACTTAGAAAGCAAAGAGGCTTTCTCCATTAAAAAAAAAAAAAAACTATCCCTGCTGATCATTAGCTCTGAGAGCTGTTTTCCAAGGCTAGTTTCCTCTCCAGTAAAATGAGGAATTGGAAGAGATACTATTTTAAGGCCAATCACTACCCAGTATTTAATTCCAGATTTTCCCGCCTCATGTTTTTTTTTTTTTTTTTCCCGCCTCATGTTTTTATCGTGCATTCCTTTATACTTCCTGGAAATTCCAAGGCTCCCTCTGTTTTACATGCTAGTCACATTTTGGGATATTTCACCTGGTTGGCTTGTCCTAAGTTTTTTCTGGATAATAAGATGTTGGTGCTGGGAATGTAAATTGGTACAGTCACTGTGGAGAACAGTATGGAGGTTCCTTAAAAAACTAAAACTACCATATGACCTAGCAATCCCACTCCTGGGCGTATACCCTGAGAAAACCACAATGTAAAAAGACATGTACCCAGGGCTCTTGGCAGCATTATTTACAACAGCAACCTAAATGTCCATCACCAGATGAATGGATAAAGAAGATGTGGTATGTATATACAATGTAATAGTACCTCAACCATACAAAGGAATGAAACTGGGTCATTTGTAGAGATGTGGATGGACCTAGATACTGTCATACAGAGTGAAGTAGGTCAGAAAGAGAAAAACAAAGATCGTGTATTAATGCATATATGTAGAATCTAGAAAAATGGTAATGAACTTACCTGCAGGGCAGGAATAGACAGACGGAGAGAATGGACCTGTGGACCCGGGAGGGGAGGGTGGGACGAGTTGAGAGAGTAACACTGACATAGATACATTACCAAGTGTAAAATAAATCGCTGATGGGAATGCTGAGCACAGGGAGCTCAGCATGGTCCCGGTGATGACCCAGAGAGCTGGAAACCGGGGAAGGCTCGAGAGGGAGGGGATACACATATACACGGAGCTGATTCACACTGTTGTTACAGCAGAAACTAACAACACTGGAAAGCAATTATACTCCAGTTAAACACACACCAGCACTGCACAGAGTTGAAATGAGAGTAGCTTAGTCATAGGCAGCAGTGACAAGGGCTTAGCACGAAATTGGACAGAGCTGTGATGTCTCCTCCAAGAGGGTGATGAACTCTTACCTTCAGAAAGTGAGCAGGGGTGTAATCAGCTCTTCATCATTAGCTGATTCAGTGTCTTCTGGGCTTTTTTCCTTTAATCTCGCAGATCAGTTTTGCTTGCCTCTTGTCCTTACCAGGCTAAACTTTCAAGGAAAACAAACATGTCTTTAGTTCAGCTAAGAAGGGGTGCCTTTTGTCATGCACTTCTTTGTTTGGAGGCTCCATGGAGCTCTGTGGATTGCACCGAGCGGCCACTCTGAGTGGCCATGGCCATTCTCAGTGGCCACGCTGACGAGTCACCGTGATTAAGGTCGTGTTAAACACTGCCACGAACTGAGTTTTCATCAAATGTGGGCTTTTTTTTTTTTTCTTCCCAAACTGACCATAAGAAGCTGCAGTGTCTCTGATACATGCTGGCTGCCTGGCTGCGGTTTTCTTTATCACCGTGAAACTGAAAGAGGCAGAGCCTCCAAGGGCAGGGCGCCAATTCTCGGGAATTCTAAACCAGCGTGACCTGGGTCACATCAGTAACCCCTGTGTGTGTGTGTGTGTTCACACGCCCTGGCACACGTTTGAAAAGTAATATCCGTGTGCTCTGTTTTGCTGCAGTAGATTCTTTTTTGCAGTGCATCAGTGTAGAGACATTCAACATACTATTCAGAGGAGCCGTTGACCTCTATACGTTATCGTGTGTAAAACAGCCAGTGGGAAGCTGCTATTATATAGCACAGGGAGCTGAGGTCAGTGCTCTGCGATGACCTAGAGGAGTGGGATGGGGGATCCAGGGGGAGCAGATATCTATATACATACAGCTGATTGACTTCATTGTGCAGCAGACAACCAATGCAACATTGTAAAGCAATTTACTCCAATAATAAATCTTTTAAATAAAATAAAAATACTGTTAACCTTGAAAAGAATTAAAAAAAAACTTTTCTAAATTAAATCTCTGTAGTATGCACTGGTATCAGGAAGGTACCTCACGGAATAAGGGGCCTTATGAAATTTTTAATGTATGAATGTTGGCACTCTCGTTTATGCCAAGGTGGACAATAACACAGCGCTGGTGGACAAACTGAAGCGATTCCAGCAGGAGAATGAAGAACTAAAAGCTCGGATGGACAAGCACATGGCAATTTCGAGGTAAAAATGCCACTGTCCTGTTTGCCCCAAGCTCCTCCCTGCCTCAGACACGAACACTGAGTGTTCCTTTCTTAGCACCACTCCTGTCCCTCCTGGACTGAAGCGAGTGGTTAAAGAGGTTCTGATTTCTGCTTGGGAAATGACTGCAGCCCGTGGCGCCTTCAATCACCCAAGGGGCCTAGACCAAAGGCTGAGTCCTCAGTGGGCACGCCTTCCCTTCCCAGGGAAAGCTGGCTGATGAAGTGGAGAATGCCCTCAGAGAAGGATCATCACAGCAGCAAACAAACCCCCAGCAGCAAACGCGCCCCCCCCCCACCACCTACGAGGGTGCTAAGACACACACAGCCTGCCTGTGGGTGCATTACTAGGTCTACTATGAAACTGCCTCAAAGTATAGCTTTTCCTTCGGCTCCAGCTCACACTTCCTGGGTTCCTCTGCCAGCCCAGCACCCGTGTACAGCAGTTCCTTTCATTCCAGAGATCATCTGCGGGCTCTCAAATTTAAAACAGAATTTTTTTCAGCCTCTTAAAAAAGAAAAAGAAAAAGACTCACATCATTTCTGGCTCCTTTCTGTCTGCCAGGCAACTTTCCACGGAGCAGGCGGTCCTGCAGGAGTCGCTGGAGAAGGAGTCCAAGGTCAACAAGCGCCTCTCCATGGAGAACGAGGAGCTGCTCTGGAAGCTCCACAACGGAAACCTGTGCAGCCCCAAGAGGTCCCCCACGTCCCCCGCCACCCCCTTCCAGTCGCCTCGGAACTCCGGCTCCTTCCCCAGCCCCAGCGTGTCTCACCCAGATGACCTTCCTGGGAGCCACAGACAGACTGACAGCGTCTCTGCAGGACTGACCCCGCCCGCAACTGCGCACCACCCGCCCTAGAAGTGGGAAGCCCCGGCCCGAACCGGCTCCTCCCACGTGAGACTGGACTCCGGAGGAAGGCATCCGACCCGGTCCAAAGATGCTATGGGAACGGATCTACACGGACACTGTCGCACAAAGCACTTACAGGATGGGAAAAACCTTGGTCATTGCCTTTTTCACCTATGGGTAAAGGGGAAAACTCTCAGGGGCCTGTTAAGATAAAGATTTATATAACCTTTGTAACCTTATATAACCTTTGTAATTTATATAACCTTCACCACAGACACCTTCTTGTGATTCTTCTTTTGGTCTGACTGGGGCTGTGTGGATGGAGCGGATGGACCTGGGTGTCGTGTGTGTCGACCACTGCCTCCCTTGGTGTGTGTTGAGCTGAGCATCTCTGGAGACATGTTCATCAAGCAGTCCTCAGTGTAGACGTCTCTGCAGAAGCCATAGAGGGAAGAGCAATAGTTGCTGGAGTTAGGATTCTTCACTACCGGCCTGCTCGGCCCTCTGAACTGGGGGAAAAGTGGGGGCCACAGAAGCAGCTCTGACTTCCCCGGGGCTGTACCTTCTCTGCATCCTTTTGGGGTACCTTGTAGGCAGCCTTTCAGTGTTCAGCTGTGTCAGTTGAAACAAGCTAGATTTTTTTTTAACTTACCCATGTGAACATGAAATACTACAATCCATTTTCTCAGGCTATGAGCAAATGCAGAACCCTAATTTTGCTTGAAAAGAAAAGAAAGAAATCTGTATAAAGAAAGAGCAGTACCCATGGATTGCTCTCTGCCTTATTTTTAGCTTGATCTGAGCTATTCTCAGTGATTTCAACTGGCTTCTTCTCTCCCATCGCCATCCCCCTGCCCCTCTCTACCCCATCCAGAGCCACAAAAGCAAACCTTCCACCTCCTTCCTGCTTTTTTCTGGGACAAGGAATATGCTTTGCCAAAGCCAGCTCATCTTCAAGGTGCTGACCACTTTTCCAAATAAACCAGGGCCTGGTTCCAAAAATACAAATTTGGGGACATCCTAGAGAGATTAAAGAACGAGAAAGAGTCAATAGTTGACAGAACTGGGAAAGATAGGATTCGGTGCTTAGGGATGACTAAGAGCACCTTACTAATAGAGCAGGCTGGGGAGAGAATGCTAAATTTTCACGTACCTTTGAGGAATCATCCTGTCCTGGGGAAGACTGCAGAATGCCCAGTTGGCGAGAGGAAAATGCGGCTTGTCCAGCTCTTCTCCAGGTTGCATTTCAGTCTCTCTCCAAAACACCACTTACTACCTCCCCCAGTTCTAATATGTTGGGGGAAGTAGAAGGAAAAACTGTGGCTTTTTTCTCTCTCCTGCGCATGTCAAGCTTGTGCTGTCAGTATTTACTAATCAGCATAGCTGACATTCAATGGCTTTACAAATAACCCCTATAGTAAGAACAGGTTCAGGCTACTAGAGGTGGATCTTTGAGTTGTCACTTACACATACACTAAAAGCAATGCTCAAATTTCACCAAGCTAGGCTTCAACAGTACATGAACCAAGAATTTCCAGATGTTCAAGCTGGATTTAGAAAAGGCAGAGGAACCAGATATCAAATTGCCAACATCTGTTGGATCATAGAAAAAGCAAGAGAATTCCAGAAAATCATCTGCTTCATTGACTACGCTAAAGCCTTCACCTGTGTGGATCACAACAAACTATGGAAAATTGTTAAAAAGATGGGAATACCTGACCACCTTACCTGCCTCCTGAGAAATCTGTATGCAGGTCAAGAAGCAACAGTTAGAACTGGACATCAAATAACAGACTGGTTCCAAATCGGGAAAAGAGTATGTAAAGGCTATATATTGTTACTCTGTTTATTTAACTTATATGCAGAGTACATCATGTGAAATGTCAGGCTAGATGAAGCAAAAGCTGGAATCAAGATTGCCAGGAGAAATATCAATAACCTCAGATATGCAGACAACACCACCCTTGTGGCAGAAAGCAAAGAAGAACTAAAGAACCTCTTGATGAACGTGAAAGAGGAGAGTGAAAAAGTTGGCTTAAAACTCAATATTCAAAAAGATCATGGCATCTGGTCCCATCACTTCATGGCAAATAGATGAGGAAACAATGGAAACAGTGACAGACTTTATTTTTTGGGGCTCCAAAATCACTTCAGATGGTGACTGCAATCATGAAATTAAAAGATGCTTGCTCCTTGGAAGGAATGCTATGACCAACCTAGACAGCATATTAAAAAGCAGAGCCATTACTTTGCCTACAAAGGTCCGTCTGGTTAAAACTATGGTTTTTCCAGTAGTCATGTATGGATGTGAGAGTTGTACCATAAAGAAAGCTGAGTGCCGAAGAATTGATGCTTTTGAACTGTGGTGTTGGAGAACACTCTTGAGAGTCCCTTGGACAGCAAGGAGATCCAACCAGTCCACCCTAAAGGAAATCAGTCCTGAATATTCATTGGAAGGACTGATGCTGAAGCTGAAACTCCCAATACTTTGGCTTCCTGATGCGAAGAACTGACTCATTGGAAAAGACCCTGATGCTGGGAAAGATTGAAGGCAGGAGGAGAAGGGGAAAACAGAGGATGAGATGGTTGGATGGCATCACCGACTCAATGGACATGAGCCTGAGCAAGCTCTGGGAGTTGGTGATGGACAGGCAAGCCTGGCGTACTGCAGTCCATGGGGTCGCAAAGAGTCAAGACACAACTGAGCAACTGAACTGACACAGTGGACTAATATTCATGATGCATCGTTTGTTTTACTAGTGATTGTTTCTAAAGTCTTTAACCTCTGACACTTGATTATGTATGTAACCTTTCATGTTCATTTCTGATAAGTGGGAACGTAGGTTCACTGCCACCTCCTGGAATCTCTCTCTGCTCACTTTCCAAGCTGTCCTCAACGTCATTAGCCAAAGTGGGGTTTGCCATTCCATCCCCTGCACATGGTAAATCTTGTGCTGTTCTCTGTGTCCTCCATGCCGTTTAAGTGTCTGGGGTAATCATTCTGACACAGTTAATACAAAACGTCTTCAGAGAATGGGAGATGATGAGAGAGGAAATAAAACTGAACTTTAAAACTATTTTGAAACCAAATGTTACCACTTAGGATGCAAAATGTTGGCACATCATAAAAACATGAGTGTGTAAACAGCCATAGTTGTGCTCAGTTTGGAGTGATGCAAAGTATTTTAATCAAATAAATAATGCTGGAATATTCTATATAAGGGTTGCATCCTCTGACATAGTTCACTCTCCAAAGTGTTATCTAGTTTACACCATAGGAATTATCTCCTCTTAACCTATTTCCTAGGAATTTCCAATGCAACCACAAAATTGGACATGAGCTGAAATTTACCTCCCAGAGCTAAGACTTCAAGATTTTCTAAATTTAAAGCTACGGGTATTTGAGAAATAATAAACTTTTACTGGTTTTAATGATAGTTTCTGCTGTATAAGAAAACTGGAACAGCTACAGTCTACATATTTTGAAGATGGTAAAAATAAGCCTAAAACAAAGTGGAATCTTCCTTAACCTGTGCATCTATTTTATATTGAAAGTTAAACATTTAAAAACACATACTGGGCTTCCTTGGTGGTCCAGTAGTTAAGAAGCCACCTTGCAATGCCAGGGACACCGTTTCGATACCTGTTTGGGGCAGATCCCACATGCCGCAGAGCAGCTGAGCCAGTGCTCTAGAGCCTGCGAGCTGCGACTGCTGAAGCCCACGCGCCTAGAGCCTGTGCTCCGCAACGAGAAGTCAGTGCAGGGCAATGACCAGCAGCCCCTGCTCCCCGCAGCTAGAGAAGGCCCACGTGCAGCAACGAAGACCCAGGACAACCTAATGACCTTTAAAAAAAAAAGAAAAATGCTGCTGTTCTTACTAAATGTCTAATCTAGAACTAGTAATTCTGAGTGCAGCAGTTTAAAAAAAAAGTTTATATGATATTTTTTGATACTTCATATCATACAATAGTTCATGGATAGTTGAACTATGTACACAAAATCACTACATTTTTAGATTCTCTCAGTGTGGTTGTGATACCCAAGGCAGTATTAGGTATTGACTCAAACACTGCTGCCAACGAGTGCTTCTGAATGTACTTCTGGATGATTCTGGGTGTACTTCAAGCAGACTTAAACAACAAGCACTTAGCCCTTTTTTTTTAACTTTTTACAAAAACTTGCTTCTTTAATAGAAATGATTATATAAAGTTGTTTACATATATGCCTTCTGAGTAGAAACACTAGAAATGCATATACATAGGTCAGCAGTCAGAATACATGCTTTCTGCTAGGAGAGTTAACACTTCTATAATCAGACCGGATGACTTCCTTTGAGTTTGGAGGTCTGGGTCTGACTCAAGGCAGAGCCTGGGGTTTGGCCCTGGCAAAGACAAAGAACCCCGGAGCTGGTTGGGGACACCAGTGGGCTTTCCGTCAGTTCATTTATACTTCGTCTTCCAAGTCAGGAAGACTCCACAGTGGTGGCTACTGTGGTCTGTCCTTGGAGATTCTGAGCAGTGCAAATGTAATAACCTGCGTCAATGGTCTCAAAGTCTTCAATGCTCAGGACACTCTGGGAGATCCTTGTGGTGTGCCCAAGGCCTCTGTGGATCAGCCGCCAGGAGTCCTGAATCGTCACGGGCCTTTCATCCTGTTGAACGACACCCACGGGGGCTGGAGCACAAACCACGCGCCTCTCTCAGCAGCTCCCATTCATCTGCCACTGCTGAGTATCCCTTTCAAAGCGCAAAACACATGCTCCTACAGGACTATTTGGTATGCGCACCTCATGGGAGCTCTGACACTGTCTAGTCAGTTTAGGCTGCATTTTTTCTTTTCCAAGCAGAGTCTTGAATTTCATTATGCTGTTTGGCTCTCTCTTCCTGCCCTTTTCTTCAAGTTTCTACTTAATATAAATTTTACTCTTTGGGAACTTCAAGAATGTGGGGCTGGTATTAGGCAAAAAGATACAGATAAATTTTTCCACTGCTCTGCTGTTGACACTGCTCATGTTCACCCCTTGGCGCAGTGGTTCTTACAGAACTTAGAAGCCCAAAGCTCTCACCTTGTAAATGAATATGAGCTCTCAACTGCTCAGATTTGGGGGAGGGAGACACGATTAGTCAAATGTGCCCTAGGACTGCAGTGGGCGAAAAGCTGTGCCCGGGCTGGATAAAATTATACCCGAGGTGACTTCACTCCCTATTTCTAGAAAGTGAGATGGTCACTCCTGAGATGCTTCCTCCAACTTTGGTGATATGTAGTGTATTCTGAATTAGTTTAACACGATCGTAATATTTATAGTATTACTGAATTAATACCCTTTCTGCTAATAATTAGCAATGTAAAGAAACCAAAAAACCTCTCATGCAAGCTATTAATGTCTTCTAAATGGGACAACACTTCAGAAACAAGTACTTAGCACTGGGAAAGCACCATTCTCCAGGAGAGTTATTTTCCCCCAATCACAGCCCTTCACCCAGAAGCGTATTGGCTGCCAAGCACATCTTAGGATGCAAGATCCAGATCTCTTCTGGCAACAAGGGGACTGTTCCATGTTGGTAGCGAGGCTGTCTATTTTCATGAGCAGAACAGGCCCACGGCTGCATGTGCTGGAGCTGCGTTTTTGGCAAGTCTATTTTAAGATAATCTCAGCCTCACGGCACCTTTTCCAAGACCTGGGTTTACATGCCAACTTGGTGGGTGTCTGCTAAGAGCTCTTTGCCCCGGGAACCAGCTTTTACATGGAGAAGGCTAAAGGACTCCAGAAGGAAGGTAGATTAGCCTCCAACTGACCCAAAATTAAGACTGCAAATTGAGATAGGGGTTGAAGAAAGGAGGGCCCCCTCCTTTCCTGTTCTTGCCCCTGTCCCCTTCCTTCGGGGTCATGAAGAAAGATAATACAAAAGAGGGTACATTAACTAAATTACCTAATGGAACCCAGTCACTTTTTTTTTCCTATTCTAAAAAAAAAAAAAAAAAAAGTCATTTATTGGATTGGCCACAAAGTTCCTTTGGGTTTTTCTATAACAGGGAAAAACCTGAATGAACTTTTTGGACAACCGAATATAAACACACTGAAACATCTTAGGAGCAAACCAGTGCATGCTTACCTTCTGCCCTGGGTAGGTCCACTTGAATTCCACCTCCACATCTGGCTCCCCCAGGACTGTGCAGAGGACACTCACATCATCTCCCCCCTTCACTTTGTTCGCAGAGGCCAAGATAGTCGTTGACGGAGGGCCACTGGGAACTGGAAGTGAGCAGGGACAGTAGCGTGAGGACATCCATGGGCAAGGGTGGCAGACACAAACCAACAGACGCGTTCTCTTCTCTGGGCAGATATGGGACATCCCTGCCTTTCTTCAGCTGCCCAACTAGCATCAAGCCTGCTCTGTCCACTACCTGGAGTTTTATGATGCCTCTTCTCTTTCTACCTTGGTGGTCCAGAATGGGGTGGACATCCAAAGGCCCCCAGACATTCCACTTGTAATGAGAGGAGTCCAGAAGATCTGCGAGGAGCTCATGTGAATCAAAAGGTGGAGAAAGAAGAAGGGGCTTGGGAGCAGAACAAGGGGAAGGAAGAGAAGGTGGTCTGGAGGGAGGACCACCGACAGAGGAAGAGGGACAGACAGGCATATGGCTCGGCAGCCTCAGGAGGAAGAGGAGTGAGTCAGAATCCACCAACGGGACAGACGCTTGCAGGACGGGCGTGTGGGATCTCTCCTTCGCGGCACTGCAGAGACAACATTCTTCATCAGGCTCAGTCTACTAGAGTAGCTTCGAGCGCAGCATGGATCCAGGAATGTGCTGGGAGAGGAGGGTAAGGCAGGGAACCAGCCAGACATGGTCTCAGAGCCCCGGGGCCTCCATTCCAGCGGAGGAGGTGCACCCTCAAAAGGTCACTGTGTGGTGGGTTTAGAACCTGAGCTGTGGGAAGAACCAAAGGAGAAGCCCAGGGTGCCGCGGAAGTTCAGGATGGTCTGAGAAGCATGAAAGGTTTCCTTAGGGATGTTTGGACTAAAATCTGAAGGCCTGCAGGGAAAAGGAGGGACCAGCAGACAGGCCCCAAGGGGAGTAGAGGGGATCCCTGGGGAGGGCAGAGGCCAGCACCGCAAGACCTTTCAAGCCATATGGAAGATTTTAACTTTGGTTCTAGGAAAAGTTCATTAGTTCAGAGGTTCATTGGTTCAGTGGTTTATTTAGCCCACAGAATGGTTTTAACCGGACCAATAATCAGTTACTGGTGGAAGATGGAGAAAGCGTGGGCATGGAAGGGACCAATTGGAAAGGTACTCATGTTAGACCAAGGAAGAAGTGATGATAGTTGAACTCCTTGCAGTAGGATGGACAGCAGAATTCAGGGGCTTTGATGGAATGAGTCAGGACTGGGAGGAGCTGGGAGTGTTTTGGGTTCCTGCACCCCGGAACTGCAGCGCCATCACTGGGATGAGGGCAACTGAAGAACCAGGCCTGGAACGAAGGCCCAGAGCTCAGGAAAGGGCCTGTGAAGCAGCTCAGTGCAGATGTTAGAGAGACAGTTGGGTACAGGAAGCTGGCGCATCCAGATCCAGGCCACATCCATTCCCCGGGGAGTGATTAGTAAACAAATATGCAGCAGGGTGTGGCTATGGTTGAGACCACCCAGGAGGAGCATGGGGACAAAGAAAGTGCCTGGGGGAACTCCAACATTTAAAAACTAGGAGAAGCAGCTCATTCTATGAGGCCTCCATTACCCTGATACCTAAACCAGACAAAGATATCACAAAAAAGGAAAATTACAGGCTGATATTCATAAAAATCCTCAACAAAATACGTGCAAGCCAAATCCAACAACACATTAAAAGGATCACACAAGTGGGATTTATCCCAGGGATTCAAGGATTCTTCAATGTATGCGAATTAATGTGATACATCATATTAACAAACTAAATAAAAACCATACGATCATCTCAATAGATGCAGAAAAAGCTTTTGACAAAATTCAATGCCCATTTATGATAAAAACTGTCCATTAGGTGGGCACAGGTAATTATTATATTACCTGAACATAATAAAGGCCCCATATATGACAAACCCACAACTGACATCTTTCTCAGTGGTGAAAAACTGAAAGCAGTTCCAATAATGTCAGGAACAAGACAAGGGTGTTTACTCTCACCACTATTACTCAGCATAGATTTGGAAGTCCTAGCCACAGCAGAGAAGAAAAAGAAATGAAACGAATCTAAACTGAAAGGAAGAAGTAAAACTATCACTGTTTGCAGATGACATGATACTAAACATCAAAATCCTAAAGACACTGCCAGAAAACTACTAGAGCTCATCAATGAAATTGGTAAATTTGCAGGATATAAAAAAATACACAGAAATCTATTGCTTTCCCATATACTAATAATGAGAGATCAGAAAGAGAAATTAAGGAAACAATCCCATTTGCTATCACACCAAAAAGAATAAAATACCTAGGAATAAACTTACCTAAGGAGGCAAAAGACCTGTATTCGGAAAACTATAAGATGCTGAAAAGTGTGAAAGTGAAAGTATCAGTTGCTCAGTCGTGTCCAACTCTTTGCGATCCTATGGACTGTAGCCTGCCAGGCTCTTCTGAACTTGGGATTCTCCAGGCAAGAATACTGGAGTGGGTTGCCATACCCTTCTCCAGGGGATCTTCCTGACCCAGGGATCGAACCCAGATCTCCTGCACTGCAGGCAGATTCTTTACCATCTGAGCCACCAGGGAAGCCCCATAATATGCTAATGAAAGAAATAAAAAATGACACATACCGAAGGAGAGAGATACCATGTCATTGTCAAAATGACTGTACTACCCAAAGGAATCTACGGATATAAATGCAATTTCTATCAAATTACCAAAGGCATTTTTCACAGAATTAGAACAAAAACCTTTTAAATTTATATGGAAACACAAAAGACCCTGAATAGTCAAAGCAATTTTGAGGAGGGAAAATGGAACTGGAGGAATCAGCCTCCCTGACTTCAGACTTTACTACAAAGCCACAGTAATCAAAATAATATGATTTTGGCGCAAAAACAGAAATATAGATCAATGGAATAGGACAGAAATTCCAGAGATAAACCCAAGCACCTATGGTCACCTAATCCATGACACAAGAGGCAAGACTATACAATGGAGACGAGACTATCTCTTCAATAAGTAGTGACAGAAAACTGGATTGCTACATTTAAAGAATGAAATTAGAACACCTCCTAACACCATACACAAAAATAAACTCAAAATGCATTAAAGACCTAAATGTAAGTCTGGATACTATAAAACTCTTAGAGGAAAACACAGGCAGAACACTCTCTGACATAAATTACAGCAAGATCTTTTTTGATCCACCTCCTAGAATAATGAAAATAAAAACAAATATAAATAAATAGGGCCTAATTAAATCTAAAAACTTTCACAGAGCAAAGGAAGCCATAAACACAATGAAAAAACCCACAAAATGGGACAAAGTATTTGTAAACAAAGTGATTGACAAAGGATTAATCTCCAAAACATACAATCTGCTCAAGTAACGCCATATCAAAATAACAAAGAACCCAATCAAAAATGGGCAGAAGATCTAAATAAGCATGTCTCCAAGAAGACATATAGATGGCCAAAAATCACATGAAAAGATATTCAACATCACTGTTTGCTAGAGAAATGCAAATCAAAACTACAACGAGGTATCACTTCACACCAATCAGGATGGCCATCATCAAAAAATCTACAAACAAGAAATGCTGGAGAGGGTGTGGAGAAGAAGGAACCCTCCCATCCTGTTGACGGGAATGTAAATTGTTACAACAGTATGGAGAACAGTATGGATGTTTCTTTAAAAAATTAAATAAAGAACTACCAAATGATACAGCAATCCTACTTCTGGGCACATATCCAGAGAAAACCATAATTCAAAAGAATAAATGTACCCAGTTATTCATTGCAGTACTATTTATAATAGTCAAGACATGAAAGCAACCTAAGTGTCATTGACAGAGGAATGGATAAAGAAGATGTGGAACATATATACACAGTGGAATATTACTCAGCAGTAAAAAAGAATAATGCCATTTGCAGCAAAATGGATGGACCGAGAGACTGTCATACTGAGTAAAATCAGACAGAGAAAGCCAAATATCATATGATATCACTTATATGTGGAATCTAGAAAAATGTTACAAATGAACTTATTTACAAAACAGAAATAGAGTCACAGACATTTAAAAAAAAATCTATGGTTACTAGGGGGAAAAAGTAGGGGAGGGATAAATTGGGAGATTGGAATTGACATATACACAGTACTATATATAAACAGATAACTAATAAGGACCTACTGTGTAGCACAGGGAACCCTACTCAATACTCTGCAATGCCCTATATGGGAAAAGAATCTATCTAAAAAGAGTGGATATATGTATATGCATAACTGATTCACTTTGCTATACACCTGAAACTAGCACAAGATTGTAAATCAACTATGAAAGTGACAGTGAAGTCGCTCAGTTGTGTCTGACTCTTTGCGACCCCGTGGAGGGTAGCCCACCAGGCTCCTCCATCCACGGGATTCTCCGGGCAAGAATACTATAGTCCAATATAATTTTAACAAAAGAAAAAACCTGCAAGAGGCAAAGAGCTGGCAAAGATAATGAGAATGCTGTGGCTAAAGAAGCAGGGGCAATGGGACCAAGGAAGAGGGGCTTTTTTGTAGGCGAGGTAAAACCTAGAAGGATGAGGACAGAAAGCTGTCTGCTGAACTTAATGGCCTAGGAGGCCCTCTAGCCATGGCTGCCTTGGTGGAGCTAGGGGAGAAGACCAAGGAGCCGGGTGGGAGGGAAGCACCCCGACGGGGGCCGGGGAGGGCTCTTTCAGGGAGCCTGGCTGTGAGGGAGGAGAGAGATGGCTGCAGCCCAGGGTGGCGAAAGGAGGCTTGAGAGAGTTATTTGACAGCAGAGTGTTGGAAGCTGTGGCCTCATGAATAAGCCCCAGGACTGAGGCTCAGAGTCATGAAGGAGCCCAAATTCCCATCTCAGAGAGCAGTCAGCTCTGGGGCCACCCATCCGATCGCAGAAATGCCTGGGCAGGAACACGGCTGCAGAGCACTCTGCCTCACACGAGGACCATCAGCCGGGCTCATGTCGGAGTGCTCCGAGTGAAAACAGGAGAGAGACCCTCCTCTCCTCCCTCGCAGGGCTGGCCAGGGAGCCTTCTGTCCTGGAGGTCGGGGGAGGCGCCTCCCACCCCCCGCCCCTGGCGCCAGCAGCCAGGATGGAGAGCACGGGAGGATGCCACAGGGATGTGGCCTGCTGCTGATCACGCACGCGGAGCCTGGACCAGAGAGCACGCTGGAAGGAGCTGAAGAAAAGGGAGTTGGAGTTGGGGCAGTCATAGGAAAGAATGTAGAACATTCTAGAAATGACAGCGCTGCAGAGGAGCCTTTAAGAACAGCCATCTGTGCCTCCTACTCTCCCGCCATCACTGGGGACAGCGGTACCCCACACTGACCAGCCGGAAGGGGCTCGCGTCTCGCCCCGGAAGAGCTTACCCTGCGCGTAGAGCAGCTGGTACTTGACGGAGATCTGAGACTTGCCCCCCGCCTCCGCCTTGCAGTAGACCACCCCCTGGTGGCCGGAGTGAGGCTGCAGATACACAAAGCCTCTCTTCAGGTCGTAAACGATGTCCGTTCCGTTGGCCGGGATCTCCTTGGCCGGGAACTCCCTGTGGAGGGTGACCTTGGCCGACAGGACGGTCACTCGGCAAGGAACCACAGCCTGCCTGTCCGGGTTCAGGTAGACGACATCAAAGTGACTGGGAGAAGGTACGAAGAGTTCGCCTTTCTCTGCAAAGGGAAAGACACGGGCTCATTTAGCCTGGAGAAACAGGGTGAGAACACTTAAAGGGATGCTTATATTCAGGGCACGAGGATGAGTGGGGATTGGCAGTGTAGGCCAAACATGGAGTCCTTAGGAATTGAAAAGGCCATTTTAACACATTAAGGGCTTTCTTGGTAGCTCAGAAGGTAAAGAATCTGCCTGCAATGCAGGAGAACTGGGTTCCATCCCTGGGTGGGGAATCTCCCCTGGAGAAGGGAATGGCAACCCACTCCGGTATTCTCGCCTAGAGAATCCCACGGACAGAGGAGCCTGGCGGGCTACCGTCCGTGGGGTAGCAAAGAGTCGGACAGGACTGAGCAACTAACACTTTCTTTCACTTTCATTTTAATACATTCCTGACCAGGGGATTTTTGCAGAAACTAATGCCTGCGGCCATCGGCGTGGGTAACAAAAGACTTATTAACATGTCTCTGGTCAGTAAGTTGTTAAAAAATGAGTTTCCTTTTTTGGATAAAGGATGTTACTTCCTATCTTCTTGAAACAAAATCAGTATTACTTCAAGCCCAAATCAGGCCCACTGGTTTACCCCACCGAGGAAGCAGTGAAGGGGACCGGTTTCCTTGTGCTAAGAGCAGTTTTAACACCTAGGAACCCTCTGCCGTGTCTCTAAAGAGGTCAGCCCCACGGCCCTCGCTCAGTAACTGGGAGGGACTTTCCCACCCAGCGAGCTTCTCTGAGCCAGGCCCGATGTGGTGCCGGTGTCCTCACAGGCCAGGGGACCTCATTTCTGCCCGAGGTCAATGGAAAGAGAATTAAGCAGGGACACACGGGGAGCCAGCTAGTCTCAGGTTCTGAGCTCTATTTTGGTGGCCACTGGGTTGCAGACCTTCAGCCTGTTTCTTACACTCTACCTGTTCCCTGAGAAATCACCCTGCATGTTCTTTAAGCTCTTGATGGTGGCTTTTTTTTTTTTCCCCAGTTAAGGCATATGGGATCTAGTGCCCTGAGCAGGGATTGAACCCAGGCCTGCTGCACTGGGATTGCAAAGTCTTAGCCATTGGACAACCAGAGAAGTTCTGATGATGGCATTTTTATCGTAGAGAAATGAGAACTGGTTTCCCTGTACTTTGCTCAGCACGGTCAAGGGACTCTGGATTGTGGGGGGTGTTTTTTGTTTGGGGCATGAAACAATAAATACTTTGTTTTCTGGATCATTCCATGAGAGATTATAGTGATTGCTAAGAGAAATCATTGAACTGAATCACACCCCAACCTTTGTTCAGTTGTCTCCTATGTTTTCCAACCATATTTCTGAAACAGTTATTCTTGGCTTGCTTCACTAGCCTTTGTGCCCTAGTTGTATGACTGTTTTTTACATTGAGAACAGAATTCCTGGACACAATAGCAAATGCCGTCAAGGGCCAAGAGTTCTTTGCCTATAAGTATTATAATATTTTTAATAATACCAGCATCTCTAACATGGAATCATGGCTCAGGAAATCTCCACCTTTTGTAAGACCTTCCATCAGGCCAGGCAATTTGCGCCACTTTACAATATGTTACCTTTCAGGCTTAGGCAAGACTGCCTTGGTCAATATCTTACCTAACACCCCTGTGTTCAAATGGAGTAAGTCCATATGGCCTTGAATCTGTCACTTCATCTCTCTGTGCTTCAGTTTCCCTGTTTCTAAAGAGGAGACTCTGGAGCATTTGTATTAAAGATCTCTTTGTCAGTCAGTTCAGTTCAGTCGCTCAATCATGTCCGACTTTTTGAGATCCCGTGGACTGTAGCACGCCAGGCTTCCCTGTCCATCACCAACTCCTGGAACTTGCTCAGACTCACGTTCATTGAGTCCACTGATGCCATCCAACCATCTCATCCTCTGTCATCCCCCTCTCCTCCTGCCTTCAGTCTTTCCCAGCATCAGGGTCTTTTCCAATGTGTCAGTTCTTTGCATCAGGTGGCCAAAGTATTGGAGCTTCAGCTTCAGTATCAGTCCTTCCAATGAATATTAAGAGTTGATTTCCTTTAGGATTGACTGGTTTGATCTCCTTGCAATCCAAGGGGCTCTCAAGAGTCTTCTTCACCACCACAGTTCAAAAACATCAATTCTTCAGCACTCAGCTTTCCTTATAGTCCAACTCTCACATCCATACATGACTACTGGAAAAACCATAGCTTTGACTATACAGACCTTTAAAGGCAAAGTAACGTCTCTGCTTTTTTAATATGCTATCTAGGTTGGTCATAACTTTTCTTCCTAGGAGTAAGCGTCTTTTAATTTCATGGCTGCAGTCACCATCAGCAGTGATTTTGGAGCCCAAGAAAGTAAAGATATCTTTTTAGCAAATATTTAAGGAAGGTGTGATTGTCAGATTCAGAAAGAACTTTTGTTTTAAGATTTTGTACAGGAATCTGACCCCTTCATGGATCATAGCCTTGTCTTGCAAAGGGGTTTGTGTAACTCAATGAAGCTATAAGCCATGCCATGTAGGGCCACCCAAAATGGACAGGTCATGGTGGAGAGTTCTGACAGAATGTGGTCCACTGGAGCAGGGAATGGTAAATCACTCCAGTACACTTGCCGTGAGAACCCCACGAACTGTATAAAAAGGCAAAAAGATATGACACTGAAAGGTGAGCCCTCCCAGGTCAGAAGGTGTCCAATAGGCTACTGGTAAGAGTGAGGACAATTACTAATAGCTCCACGAAGAATGAAGCATCTGGACCAAAGCAGAAACAACACTAAGTTGTGGGTGTGTCTGGTGATGAAAGTAAAATCTGATGCTGTAAGAACAGTATTACCTAGGAACCTGGAATGTTAGGACCATGAATCCAGGTAAATTGGACATGGTCAAGCAGGAGATGGCAAGAGTGAACATCGACATCTTAGAAATCAGGGAACTAAAATGGACGGGAATGGGTGAATTTAATTCAGAGGACCATTATATCTACTACTGTAGACAAGAATCCCTCAGGAGAAATGGAGTAGCCCTCACAATCAATAAAAGAGTTCAAAATGTAGTAGTTAGGTTCATCCTCAAAAAACAACAGAATGATGTCAGTTCATTTCCAAGGCAAACCATTCAACATCACAGTAATCCAAGTCTATGCCCCAATCACTGATGCTGAAGAAGCTGAAGTTGATCAGTTCTGTGAAGACCTAGAAGACTTTCTAGAACTAACACCAAAAAAAGAGATGTCCTGTTCATCATAGGAGACTGGAATGCAAAAGTAGGAAGTCAAGAGATATCTGGAGTAACAGGCAAGTTTGGCTTTGGAGTACAAAATGAAGCAGGGCAAAGGCTAACAGAATTCTGCCAAGAGAATGCACTTGTCATAGCAAACACCCTTTTTCAACAACACAGAAAACGACTTTACACATGGACATCACAAAATAGTCAATCCCAAAATCAGATTGATTACATTCTTTGCTGCCAAAGATGGAAAAGCTCTATACAGTCAGCAAAAACAAGACCGGGAGCTGACTGTGGCTCAGATCATCAGCTCCTCATAGCAAAATTCAGGCTTAAACTAAAGAAAATGGGGAAAACCACTAGGCCAGTCAGGTATGACTTAAATCCCCTATGAATATACAGTGGTGGTGATGAATAGATTCAAGGGATTAGATCTAGTAAACAGAGTGCCTGAAGAACTATGAATAGAGGTTTGGAATATTGTACAGGAGGCAGCGAACAAAACCATCCCAAAGAAAAAGAAATGCAAGAAGGCAAAGTGGTTGTCTGAGGAAGCTTTATAAATAGTTGCGGAAAGAAGAGAAGTGAAAAGCAAGGGAGGAAGGGAAAGGTATACCCAACTAAGTGCAGAGTTCCAGAGGGTAGCAAGAAGAGACAAGATGGCCATCTTCAATGAACAGTGCAAAGAAATAGAGAAAAACAGCATAAAGGGAAAGGCTAGAGATCTCTTCAAGAAAACTGGTAATATCAAAGAAATGTTTCATCTAAAGATGGGCACAATAAAGGACAGAAACGGTAAAGACCTAATAGAAGCAGAAGAGATCAAGAAGAGATGTCAAGAATACCCAGAAGAACTACACAAAAAAGATCTTAATGACCCAGTTAACCATGATAGTGTGATCACTTACCCAGAGCCAGACATTGTGAAGTGTGAAGTCAAGCAGGCCTTAGGAAGCACTGCTGCCAATAAAGTTAGTGGAGGTGATGGAATTCCAGCAGAGCTATTTAAAATCCTACAAGATGGTGCTTTTAAAATGCTGCACTCAATCTGTCAGCAAATTTAGAAAACCAGCAGTGGCCACAGGACTGGAAAAGGTCAATCCTCATCCCAGTTTTCAAGAAAGGGCAGTACTAAAGAATGTTCAAACCACCAGACAATTGCACTCATCTCCCATGCTAGTAAGGATATGCTCAAAATCCTTCAAGCTAGACTTCAGCATTATGTGAACAGAGAACTTCCAGATGTTCAAGCTAGTTTTGGAAAAGGCAGAGAAACCAGAGATCAAATTGCCAACATCGGTTGGCTCATAGAGAAAGCAAAGGAATTGCAGAAAAACATCTACCTCTGTTTCACTGACTACGTTAACATCTTTGACTGTGTGGATCACAACAAACTGGAAAATTCTTAAAGACATGGGAATATCAGAGCATCTTACCTGTCTCCTGAGAAACCTATATGCAAGTGAAAAAGTATCAGTTAAATGAAAAAAACAAACAAACAAACAAATAAAAAAAGAAACACAAAAACAAACAAACAAACAAAAAGCATCAGTTAGAACCAGACATGGAATAATGGACTGGTTCCAAATTGGGAAAGGAGTATGTCAAGGCTGTATATTGTCACCCTGCTTATTTAACTTATATGCAGAGTACATCATGTGAAATGCCAGACTAGATGAAGCACAAGCTGGAATCAAGATTATGGGGAGAAATAACAAGAACCTCATATATGCAGAAGACACCACCCTTAGGGCAGAAAGCGAAGAGGAACTAAAGGGCCTCTTGATGAGGATGAAGGAAGAGAATGAAAAATCTGTCTTAAAACTCAATGTTAAAATAACTAAGATCATGGCACCCGAAGGAGAAAAGGTGGAAGCAGTGACAGATTTCCTCTTCTTGGGCTCTAAAATCACTGAAGATGGTGACTGCAGCCATGAAATTAGAAGACAATTGCTTTTTGGCAAGAAAGCTATGACAAACCTAGACAGTGTGTTGAAAAGACATCACTTTCCTGACAAATGTCAAAGCTATGGTTTTTCCAGTGGTCATGTATGGATGTGAGAGCTGGACCATAAAGAAAGCTGAGCACCAAAGAATTGATGCTTTTGAACTGTGGTGCTGGAGAAGACTCTTGAGAGTCCCTTGGACTACAAGGAGATCCAGCCAGTCAATCCTAAAGGAAATCAGTCCTGAATATTCATTGGAAGGACTGATACTGAAGCTGAAACTCTAATACTTTGGCCACCTGATACAAAGGACTGACTCATTGGAAAAGACCCTGATGCTGGGAAAGACTGAAGGCAGGAGGAGAAAGGGACGACACAGGATGAGATGGTTGGATGGCATCACCAAATCAATGGACATGAACTTGGTCAAACTGCAGGAGATGACGAGGGATAGGGAAGCCTGGAATGTTGCAGGCAGTGGGGTCTCAAGGAGTCTGGCAAGACTTGGCAATTGAACAACAACAGGAATCTGAACCAATGTTCATGCAAAGCCAGTAGAATAAGTGAACAATTTGAATTTCAGAACACAAAAATGAGGCCTTATTTCCTATACTCTAATCCATGTTTTAAAAGAAGGGACCACACCAGTTGCTTTAACCAACAGAAAAATAAAATGTATTTGCCAAGTGAATGAAGTAAGCAAGGCTGCAGAAAGAATACATGAATGAGTAAGCAAATTACTATCTATAAATTAAATATGTCCAATTTTCCTTTATTCATTCCTGGACATTTATTGAGCATATACATATTTTTATTAATTCAGTTGAATTGTTGTAACTTGATAAATTGCAAAAACTGAATTTCTTTTAAAGTAAAAAAATTCTGCCATCAGTAGAATCCATCTACCAAAAAAAAAAAAGTGTTCAAGTTTATATTTAAAATTATAGATCACAAATGCCTCTACAAATATACTTGGTATCTACTCAAGTGGATGACAAACATTGCTTTAAAAAACAAAACACACGGAAATGTAAGATTTCAAAAAAATTAGAGTTAATAGGCTATAAACTAAAACCCAAGTTATAACAAACTCCATACTTGGTAAAGTGCTGGTTCATATGGTTTTACCACACGTGTAAACTGGAGCCCATGCCTCTTGCTATGAGGAAGCCCTGCTGCTGGTAATGTTTCCCCCCCACCCCACGCCCTGGTCTTGATCTGGGAGGTGGTTACATGATCTGGGAGGTGGTTAACTTGAGGATCATTCATTAAGCTGCAGAGTTGTGATTTGTGTATTTCCCTTAGTATAAATCATACTTCAATACAAAGTTAGAGCAGAGGAGGGAAAAAACCCTCTGAGAGCCTCCTGGATGAAGATTGAATATAAATATAATTTGTAGCAGTTGCTTAATCAAAAATTGAACAAATTAACAGTCAAAAGAAGCTTCACAGTGTTTACAATCAAACTCTAGGAAACACACATACATAATGGATGCCAGACGTTTCTCTGTGTGGGTGGTGGGGAAGCACATGTTCTGAGAGACTCCAGAGCCAACAGCCTCCGTAACAGCCCATCTTGGTTCTCTAATGCCTGAAAAGACGAAGTGCTAAACCCTATCCTGAAAATTCAACTGGACTCTCAGTGTTGAGGAATAAGAAAACAATACAATCCATTAAGTCACATCAGATCGGTTATTAAGTCTTATGTGTGTGCTTAGTCACTCAGTCTGTGGGACTCTCTGTGACCCTATGGACTGTTTCCTGCCAAGCTCCTCTGTCCATGGGGATTCTCCAGGCAAGAATACTGGAGTGAGTTGCCATTTCCTTCTCCAGGGGATCTTCCCAATCCAGGGGTAGAGCCTGCATCTCTTAAACCTCCTGAATTGGCAGGCAGATTCTTTACCACTAGTACCACCACACGTCTGCTGGCTGCCATATTGAACAATGCAAGTACAGACTCTGGGACCAGACAGTTCTGGGTGCAAATCCTGGTCCAGCCACCTCCAGCCATCTGACTGAAGGACTTACTTAACTCCCTCAACCTCAACTTTCTCATTGAAAAAAAGTACACACACACACACACATATATATATATGTACTTACCCTGAAGAGTTATTGCAAGACTTACATGAAATAATTGATGTAAAGCCTGAGCTTTTCAGAGTCTGGGAAACAGGGAGTGTTCTCATTGTCCTTATCTGATAATTGGCAGACAGAGGGAACCTTTAATATGGGCAAGTCCAGAAGTCTGGAGAGTTCTGCCAATGCAGCCAGCCTCTTACCTGTGAAGAAGATGTAGGTGGAGCCTGTCTTGGCCTCGTCCCTCCTGCAGACGTAGCCGGTGCAGAGCTGTCCCCAGCAGCTGAACTCGCCCGTGTCGGCTGCGGTGGAGTTGACCAGGGTCAGCTGGCCGTAGCGTTCATGCTGCTTCACACTGTCAACAAGAGCAAAGCCGGTCACCAGGGCCGGGACCCGGCACCCATCTCTCTCTGCTCCATCATCCTCACACGTGAAGCCCCAAGGCTCTGGGCAGAGGGCCCTTCTCAGACGGCACTGATGAATAAAAGGGTGTACTGGGGGAAAAGTGTGTTGGGGGTAGGTGAGGAGGCAGAGGGAAAGCCTTTCTTAGCAGTAGGCTAAGACAGTGACATTTGACATCAATGACAATGACATTTTCTCAAGAGAAGACATTCTCTTTGACCTCAGAACTGGGGTTTCCTTAAGTAAAATCACTGGTGTGTTGCAATGCAGTCGCACACGTTCAGCCACAAAGCCTTGGATGGGCATTTTGCCTTCAAATTTGGTTTCTAATGAGTTTACTTAACAGCAGGCAAAGTGAATGAAAGCATACAGCAATATCCAGGATGCAAAACCTCTTTAATCAGTAAGAATAAGTCTCTGAACACAAGCTTGGAATCTTTGAGATGGTGAATTACTATATTTCAGATAAGAACTTCCCCTTAAGAAGATCAAGCCAGTCAATCCTAAAGGAAATCAACCCTGAATATTCATTGGAAGGACTGATGCTGAAGCTCCAATACTTTGGGCACCTGATGTGAAGAGCCAACTCACTAGAAAAGCCCCTGATGCTGGGAAAGATTGAGAGCAGGAGGAGAAGAGGGGACAACAGAGGATGAGATGGTCGGATGGCATCACTGACTCACTGGACATGAGTTTGAGCAAACTCTGGGAGATAGTGAAGACAAGGAAGCCCAGCATGTTGCAGTCCATGGTGTCACAAAGAGTTGGACACAACTTAGCAACTGAACAACAAGGAAAAAATGCATGGTTGCTAAGATGTGGAGCCCCAATCATGTACCCACCTTTGGTCAAGTATTTAGAGCTTTGGGCCACTTCTCCTCTGGCCTCACACTATTATTTTTACCTTTATTTCCTCATTTTTTATCTCTCATATTTTTATCATGTTGCATGTGAATATACTTGCCAACCCCTTCAGCTCCTCGTTGAAATGAGGACAGAAAGAAACATGTGTTATTATCATCTCTGGGATTAGCCAATTGTCATGGTAATTCCCTGTATTATATTATGTTAAGAACCCAGATGTATCATCCTTGGTTTGACCCCACCCCCACCCCCCACCCACCCTGTATGGCCTCAGCCTGTGAGGATGCCAAAATAAATGGTCCTAACTGAAGGTGAATCTCCAATACGCACATGCCTCACCCCTCTGGAATCCACATACTTTTCTGACACAGTCGAGATTCTTCCATTGTAGGTGGCTATAACACAGGTTCAGTCACCACTTTAAATTTAGCACACAGGACCACGTCGGGCTGGTTGGTCTTCAACACAGCCTGTTCTGGCCTCTGCGGAATAGCTGCTCAGCCCACCAGTTCTGCCAGGAGGTGCCTCTCTACTCCCACTGCACCAGTCAACTGCACGGAAATCTCTCCTCCTTCAGGAAGCTTCTAATTAGAACCAACTCAGGAATCGCCCTGCTTTCTCCCAGTGACGTAACCGGCTCCCTCCCCCTCACCCATCCAATACCTCTGGCTTCCTGTTACTACAATGCACGGGGACAACTTTGAGGGCAGGGATACCGCCCTATTTGCTTTATATTCTCTGAGCAACAAATCTGCACACAGCACAAAGCAAAAGTTCTCTAGAAACGAGGGGACTGACATGAAGTTGCACAACAGTGTTGGAACTGGAAAGAACCTTAAAAAGCAGGAATCCAGCTCCCAATTTTGTGAATGAGGAGACCGGGTCTCAGAGAGCAAACAGGACTTTCCTGAGACCCACAGCTGGAGAACAGCTGAACAAGACTGTTTTCCTTAAATCAATTAAGTGTGTGCCCAGTACCCACTCATTAGATGATAAATGCATCTAAAGGACTTGCTGCCACGCCTGGTTCATTGTGCTATCTTAATTGTATCCTAATTATATACACGGGTAGATTAGTAGTAGTCACTGTGAATAATACAACAACAGATACGCACATCCAACATTGTGGATGGCCCTCGGCCCAAATAAGACTGGCCATCAAGGATATTATAACCCAGCTGAGGAGCTAAAACTAATAGTCATGAAGACATCAGAGAGTAGCTAAAGTGATGCCCACAGCAAGAGCAGTAGGAATTCAGAGAAGGGATTCCTCACTGTGGGTGGGAAGGTTGAAGGCAGCTTTGAGGAGGAGGTGGGACAGGCTGGACAATCAGAAAGGTGGGGTGGGGGGCCGGCAGGGGGCTGAAGGCTGAACTTGCAGGGGCTGGGAGGGACCTGCTCTGTTCAGATCACTGCCGTGTCCCTGGTGCGTGGTGGGTAGCAGGCACTTGATGACTTTGGGATTTAATCCACTAATCACAGAAGGAGATGGAAGGAGGGGGTGGCAGTCACAGGGCGCGTGGTTGAGAACACTGGGAGGGGTATACATTGTGCTCAGCAGGGAGCAGGGACCACCCTCAGGTTTGGAGGTGGGGAGTGAGGGCCCCCCTTAGCCACTCCTAGAAAGTAGGGAGAACAGGCCAGGGAAAGGAGAGAGAGGAGGGAGGAGGAGGGGGTAGGAGGGGGAGGAGGGAGAGGCTCTTACTGGGATGAACAGCCAGTGCTGGGGCCAGGCTGGGTGTCAGCAGTGGAACAGACTTGAAAACAAGACTTGTTTTCTTGAGGAAGATTTGTGACAGACTGGGTATACAAGATGGAAGAAAGACACATGGATAATAACCTCTCAGTTTGTATTTCCACATGATGGAAAGAGTGGGGTTTTAACTAAAATGGCATAGCTAAGAAGAGAAAGGAGATGGGGTGAGCAAGTAATACATTCACTGTTGGAGAGTCTGAATTTATAGTCAGGTAAGTGTGGATGTTTTGTGAATCACTGGAAATCCAGGCCAGGCACAGAGGAGTAAAAACAGCTCTAGATTTATATTTAGGGGTACCATGTACAGGGGCTATGAGCAGGAACTAAAGAATGAGTGAACTCAGTGAGGAAGGGTGTGGACAGAAAAGGGAAGGCCGAAGACAAAGTCTAGAGACAAACCAGGGGACCAGCAGGAAAAAGAGAGGTGGAGGGAGGGAAGAAGTAGAATCAGGAAAAGGGATCATCAAGAAGAAACAGTCAAGAAATTGATGGTTAAACTCATCAGATGCTTTTCATTCTGATCCATGTCCTCCCCGCTCCACACACATGCGCACACACACACTTCATCTGGCAGAATGAAAATCTTTGGCAACCAGAAGAGTCAGTTGTGAGGACGGAGCTTGACTTCAGCAGATAAAAGATGAAAAGGTGGAGACAAAACGGAAGTGAAAGTTCCCAGGTAAACCATAATATCAGGCCACAGCGCCAATACTTTGGCCACCTGATGTGAAGAGCCAACTCACTGGAAAAGTCCCTGATGCTGGGAAAGATTGAGGGCAGGAGGAGAAGGGGACGACAGAGGATGAGATGGTTGGATGGCATCACCGACTCGACGGAAAAGAGTTTGAGCAAACTCCAGGAGATGGTGAAGGACAAGGAAGCCTGGTGTGCTGCAGTCCATGGGGTCACAAAGAGTCAGGCAGGAATTAGTGACCGAACAACAACATTCCCCATAGAGCTGTGCCTGGGGTCCAAAGTCAGAAAGAGATCAATAAGTGTACTGAGCACCTTCTGGGCACCCAGCAGGTACCGGTAGAGTAGTGATAGAAATTATAAGACGCCGTTTCTACCAGGAGAGAACCTGGCCACATAACAATGCAGTTCCTGGGACTAACCCCAGCACCATCCTGTATCTTTAGCAGGACTGGGGGAGGAAGGAAGGAAGTGCACTGGAAAACATTTCTGGATTTTTCCACCCCCTCTTCTGTGTCAACAATATAAAACAGGAAACAAATTATTTAGCAGGATTACAGTTTAAATGCCTGGGTTTAGAATGTCCATTTTTACTAATGGGATCACACAGTCTATGTGGCAGGACATCCAAGAGGTTAGGATGTGACCTCAGGCCTCTGGGGGCAGAGTCTGCACTGAGTCCCGAAAAGCCCACTCCAAAGAGGCTTCAATCGCAGACCCTCCCCTCCTCCTGTAACCACTTCACACACCCCCCTCAAAATGGAAGAAGTATAAGATGTGAAGTTTGAGTGGAGCTTTTTTTTTTTTTTTTTTTTAAAAGGGTGCTGCAACAAAACAGACTCACAGACATAGAGAATAGATGTGGTTGCCAAGGGTGTGGGGGCTGGGGTAAGGGAGGGAAGCACTGGGAGTTGGAGGTTGGTAGATACAAACTATTACACACCGGATGGATAAACAACAAGGTCCTACTATAGAACACGGGGAACTATATTCAATATCCTGTAATAAACCATAATAGACAAGAATATGAAGAAGAATACACATGTATAACTGAGTCACTCTGCTGTACAGAAGAAATTAATACAAGATCATAAATCAATTATACTTCAATAAAATTTTTCTTAATTAAAAAAATAATCACTCTGAAAAATAAAAGAAGTGCTGCCCTATGGTCACCTAATCTATGACAAAGGAGGCAAGAATACCCAATAGAGAAAAGACAGCCTCTTCAATAAATGGTGCTGGGAAAATTGGACAGCTACATGTAAAAGAATGAAATTAGAACACCCTCCTATGGAGAAGGAAATGGCATCCCACTCCAGTATTCTTGCCTGGAAAAGTCCATGGACATTAAGAGCCTGGCAGGCTGCAGTTCATGGGGTTACATGACTGCGTATGCACGCATGAGGAGGGTGGAAGGAAATGGGTTGGTAGCAATAAACTGATAGAACTGAAAAAAAAAGGCCTAATACCATACACAGAAATAACTAAAATGGATTAAAGACTTAAATGTAAAGCCAGACACTATAAAACTCTTCGAGAAAAACATAGGCAAAACATTCTTTGACATAAATCACAGCAAGATCTTTTTTTGACCCACCTTCTAGAGTGTTGAAAATAAAAATAAATAAATGGGACCTAATTAAATGTAAAAGATTTTGCACAGCAAAGGAAACCATAAAAAGACAAAAAGACAACCTTCAGAATGGGAGGAAATATTTGCAAATGAAGCAACAAGGGATTAGTCTCCAAAATATACAAACAGCTCATGCCGCTCAATATAAAAAAATAAATAACCCACTCAAAAAAATGGGTAGAAGAACTAAACAGACATTTCTTCAGAGAGTTCATAGAGATAGCCAAGAAACACACAAAAAGATACTCAACATCACTAATTATTAGAGAAATGCAAATCAAAACTACAATGAGGATCACCCCACACAGGTCAGAATTGTCATCATCAAAAAATCCACAAAGAGATCCTGAAAGGGAAGAATCTACAACCTAGAATACCCAGCAAGACTCTCATTCAGATCTGATGGAGAAATCAAAAGCTTTCCAGACAAGGAAAAGTTGAGAGAATTCAGCACCACCAAACCAGCTTTACAACAAATGCTAAAGGAACTTCTCTAGGGAGGAAGCACAAGAAGGAAAAGACCTACATAATATAAACCCCAAACCTCTAAGATGGTAATAGTGAAATGAAAGTGAAAGTGAAAGTTAGTCATTCCGTCATGTCCAAATCTTTGTGACCCTATGGACTGTAGCCCACCAGGCTCCTCCATCCAGGGGGATTCTCCAGGCTAGAATACTGGAGTGGGTCTCCATTTCCTCCTCCAGGGGATCCTCCCCATCCAGGGATCAAATCCAGGTCTCCCACATTGTAGACAGACCCTTACCGACTGAGACACCAGGGAAGCCACTAATAGGATTATACTTATCGATAATTACTTTAACTGTGAATGAGTTAAATGCACCAGCTGAACAAAGGACAGACTGGCTGAGCAGATGAGACTACGTGCATGTATGCACTTCCACTTACCCTATCATTCTACTTAACCCCAGAATTGTATGTAATTATTTTATATTGTTAGTTTAATCCTCTTTCCATTATTGCTTGCAAATGTAATTATCTTTTATTTTTTGTCTGGCTATTGATTGTGAAAACTGATAAACATCTTTTACTACTGTGATTATGTAACTATTATTCACTTAATCCCATCATATCATGATTGGTCAACAGAAAATAATAGAATTCTGTATCATTAATACTACCATTTAATAGAAAAAAGAGCATCCTAATGGTAAAATATAGTAAAATAATTAGAAAAAAATCAGTCAGGATATAAAGGCCCAGCTGCTTAATGAATGGGCCTGGAAGGAAGATGGACGGATGTACTGAGTAGAATGAACACCCACTAAAGTCAAGGCAGAGGAGGAGAAGAAGACGTCGGATATAGTTTCAGGGCAACTCCAACCTCTCAGGCATGATCTAAGGGTGATGGATGTCTCCCCTTGCACTTTAGAGAAAGCAAGAGTTACGCAGTAGGACTTCTTTGACAGATGACAAGCTGACAGAGATAAGAAGGGGGCTGGACACCAGAGTGGGAACAGGGTAGCAAAACTTTGCAGGAGTCAGCCTTGTTGTTTCTTTTCTGCAGGACTTGAGAACTTTCCTGGGCCATTTGCTGGATCACAAAATTCTCCCCCTATGCCATGCCCAGAGCATAAAAAAATAATTGAATACAAATAAGGATGTACACCATAAAAAAAAAAAAATCCACAAACAATAAATGCTGGAAAGGATGTGGAAATAAAGGAAGCCTCCTATACTGTTGGTGGGAATATAAATTGATAAAGCCACTATGGAGAACAGTAGAGAGTTTCCTTAAAAAACTAAAAATAGAGCTACCATATGACCAAATAACTACACTCCTGGGCATATGCCTGGAAAAAAACAGTTTGAAAAGATACATGCACCTCAGTGTTTATTGCAGCACTATTTCCAATAACCAGGGTGTGGAAGCAACCTAAATGTCCATTGACATATGAATGGATAAATAAAATGTGGTACATGTACACAATGGAAGATTACTCAGGCATCAAAAGGAACAAAAATGTGCCATTTGCAGAGATGTGGATGGAGTTACAGACTACCATACAATGTGACGCAAGTCAGAAAAAGAGAAGCTAATATCATGTATTAACACATATATGTGGAACCTAGAAAAATGAAGCAAAGCAGAAATTATTTGCAAATAATTACTATTTGCATGTTCTATTATTTATTTATTCATTATTATATGAATGTTCGATTATTTGCAAAGCAGAAATAGAGACAGACATAGAGACAAAACTCTAGAGACAGAGGGGTAGGATAACACTGTGATGACCTAAATGGTAAGGAAATCCAAAAAAGAGGGGATATCTGTATGTGGAGAGCTGATTCACTTTGATGTACAGAAGAAAATAACAACATTGTAAAGCAGCTACTTTGTAAAGTCACAGGACAGGAAAAGGTCAGTTTTCATTCCAATCCCAGAGGAAGGCAATGCCAAAGAACGTTCAAACTACCTACCATTGTGCTCATTTCACATACTAGCCAGGCACTGCTCAAAATCCTTCAAGGTAGACTTCAACAGTATGTGAACCAAGAATTTCAAGACATACAAGCTGGATTTAGAAAAGGCAGAGGAACCAGAGATCAAATTGCCAACATCCATTAGATCATAGAAAAAGCAAGGTAATTCCAGAGAAACATCTCCTGCTTCATTGACTATGCTAAAGCCTTGACTGTGTGGATCACAACAAACTGTGGAAAATTCTTAAAGAGATGGGAATACTAGACCACTTTACCTGACCCCTGAGAAACCTGTATGCAGTCAGTAAGCAGCAGTTAGAACCAGACATGGAACAATGGACTGGTTCCGAATTTGGAAAGGAGTACATCAAGGCTGTATATTTTCACCTTGCTTATTTAATTTCTATGTAGAGTACACATGCGAAATGCTGGGCTGGATGAATCAAGGGGGGAATCAAGACTGCGGGGAGAAATATCAACAGCCTCAGATATACAGGTGATATCACTCTAATGGCAGAAAGCAAAGAGGAACTGAAGAACCTCTTGATGAGGATGAAAGAGGAGACTGAAAAAGCTGGCTTAAAACTCAATATTTAAAAACCTAAGGTTATGGCATCTGGTCCCATCACTTCATGGCAAATAAATGGGGAAAAAGTGGAAGCAATGGCAAATTTTATTTTCTTGGGCTCCAAAATCACTGCAGACAGTGACTGCAAAATTAAAAGATGTTTGCTCCTTGGAAGAAAAGCTATGATGAACCTAGACATTGTATTAGATATCACTTTGCTGACAAAGGTCCTATAGTCAAAGCTATGGTTTTTTCAGTAGTCATGTATAGACATGAGAGTTGGATCATAAGGCTGAATGCCGAAGAACTGATGCTTTCAAACTGTGGTGCTGCAGAAGACTCTTGAGAGTCCCTTGGATAGCAAGGAAATCAAATCAGTCATCCTAAAGGAATCATCTCTTAATACTCGCTGGAAAAATGGATACTGCATCTGAAGCGCTAATACTTTGGCCACCTGATGTGAAGAGCTGACTCATTCGAAAAGACTCTGATGCTGGGAAAGATTGAGGGCAGGAGAAGAAGGGGATGACAGAGAATGAGATGGTTGGATGGCATCACCTACTCAATGGACATAAGTTTGAGTAAGCTCTGGGAGTCGGTGATGGACAGGGAGGCCTGGCGTGCTGCAGTCCATGGGGTCACAAAGAGTCAGACACAACTGAGCGACTGAACTGAACTGAATAATTAGTGATGTTGAGCATCTTTTCATGTGTTTGTTGGCCATCTGTATGTTTTCTTTGGAGAAATGTCTATTTGACTCTTCTGCCTATGTTTTGATTGGGTTCATCTGATGTTGAACTGCATGAGCTGTTTGTGTATTTTGGAGATTAATCCCTTATTATAAATTGCTTTGTTTGCAAGTGTTTTCTCCCATTTATTTCAGGATTTATTATAGTGTGTGTGGGTATTTATTCACATGAAAGTTCTGCAAGGTATTGTTAATAGTTCTGTTCTGGGTAGTGGTAGTGAAAGGTTAGGCTGGTCTGATTTTAAATTACGTTTATCAAATTTCTTTGCCTTTTTAAAATGTTAACCTTTCAATTTATTCACATAGTAGTGTAGCTTTTCAGTGTGTTTTCCCTAAAGTTTTTATGTTCTGGTGGTTTGTGTTCCATATAATCTAACATTTTGTTTTTCTTACTGTATTTTTGAAGTCATGAGTCTACATTGGCTCCAATCATGTGCAAGCTTCAAGTCTGTTTCTCCTTTGTGGTCTTGCCTTCTCTGTTCCTTCTCTGTCTCAGCTGCCCCCCCAGGGGCCGGCCTGCCTCAGACACCTCAGCCAATCAGAGCCTCTCCTCCTGGAGGCCCCTGCACTGATTGGTCGGCACATGCAAGGGGGCCCTGCACCTGGGAACCTGGCTCTGCCCAGGACTTCTCTTACTGCTTGATGGACAGCTGGGCCTTTGCTGCCAGAGACCATTTCCTCTCCTTCCCTTTTACCCTTCTCTCCTGCAAGGTTATGAGAATCTGGTCCCGAGAGAATGAGCACTGGGAGCCCCGTGTTTGTGCCCTCCGAGTCATCACAGCTGTGTGAGTGTTACGGATGTAGCCAGTTAGCAGGCTGAGTGTCATCTTCTCTTTCCTTTTTCCATCTCTTTTCAGTCACTGTTTCAACCACCTGTGAGAAGTTAGAAAAAGCCAGGAATGAGTTGCAAATAGCTTATGAAGGATTTGTCCAGAAGCTAAACCAGCAGCACCAGACTGATCTAACAGAGCTGGAGAGTCGGCTTAAAGAATTTTACACCGGGGAATGTGAAAAGCTTCAGAACATCTACATCGAAGGGAGGTGGGAGGGGGGATCGGGATGGGGAATACGTGTAAATCTATGGCTGATTCATATCAATGTATGATAAAACCCACTGAAATGTTGTGAAGTAATTAGCCTCCACCTAATAAAAAAAAAAAAAATAAAATAAAATAAAATACACCTCTTACTGGAGAAAAAAAAAAATCTACATCGAAGAAGCAGAGAAATACAGAACTCAATTGCAGGAGCAGGTCTGTACTTTTAGAACCTGAGCATGTGCTTGGCCATTGCTATTACTTTGACTTCTGTTGTCTGATGAGGGTCTTCCTTTGATGACCTTCTCTGGATGTCCCTTGATGAATTTCTTTATAATTTAAATAAATGAAAGAGTTTAAGTAAAATTTTTTATGATCAAAGCAATGTATATATGTCGAGTGAAAGACCAAAATAAAAAAGATAAAATTTAAACAATCTTTTAAAATTTTTTAATTGAAGTATAGCTGTATAAGATTATATAAGTTACAGGATTACAATATAGTGATTCACAATTTGTAAAGGTTATACTCCAGTTATAGTTATTATAAAATACTGGCTATACAGAAATAGTTGCATAAGTAGAAGACAAACTTACAGTTATGAAGAGGGGGAAGGAACATTGGATGAATTGGAAGATTGGGATTCACAATTTTTAAATATCATAACTGTATAAAATACATAAATATTGACTATTATAAAATATTGACTGTATTACCCATGTTGTATAATATATCCTTATAGCTTCTTTTATACCTAATAGTTTGTATCTCTTATTCCCCTGCTCCTATATTACTTCTCCCCCTTCTGTCTGCCCACTGGTAACCACTGGTTTGTTCTCTAAATCTGTGAGTCTGCTTTTTTGTTAAAGCCACTAGTTTACTATAATTTTTGGATTCCACAGATAAGTAATATTATAGTCTTTATCTTTGGTTTATTTCACTTAGCATAATACCTTCCAAGGCCATCCATGTTGCTGCAAATGAAAAATTTCATTCTTTTTTTAATGCTTCAGTGGTATTCCGTTGTGTCTGTGCATATATATACTTCAGTAGAGGCCTAATGACAGTGTCTGTGGGTTTAAAGTGTGACATGGATGAACCCAGGGCAAAGCACACATGGTAAACTCCTTCATAGTAGGTTTGCTTTTTAACTCAGTCCAGACCATCTTACATTGGCTTAAAACTCAACATTCAAAAATCAAAGATCATGGCATCTGGTCCCATCGCTTCATGGCAAACAGAAGGGGAAAAAGTGGAAGCAATGACAGATTTTATTTTCTTGGACTCCAAAATCAATGAAGACAGTGACTTCAGCCAAGAAATTAAAAGACACTTGCTCCTAGGAGGAAAAGCTATGATGAACCTAGACAGCATATTTAAAAGCAGAGACATCACTTTGCTGACAAAGATCTGTATAGTCACAGCTATGGTTTTTCCAGTAGTCATGTACAGATGTAAGAGTTGGACCATAAAGAAGGCTGAGCACCAAAGAATCGATGCTTTTGAATTATGGTGCTGGAGAAGACTCTTGAGAGTTCCTTGGACAGCAAAGAGATCAAACCAGTCAATCCTAAAGGAATCAATCCTGAATATTCTTTGGAAAGATTGATTCTGAAGCTCCAATACTTTGGCCACCTGATACAAAGAGCCGACTGATAGGAAAAGACTCTGATCCTGGGAAAGATTGAGGGCAAAAGGAGAAGGAAGGTACAGAGCATGAGATGGTTGGATGGCATCACTGACTCAATGGACATGAGTTTGAGAAAACTTTGGGAGATGGTGAAGGACAGAGAAGCTTGGCGTGCTGCAGTCCATAGGGTAACAAAGAGTCGGACATGACTTAGTGACTGAACAACAACAGAAGCAACTATACTCTAATAAAGCTTAATTTAAAAAATAATTAGGTAGAAAAAAAAGGTGCTGCAACAAATCACATGCCGCCCAAAAAGTATATAGTTAAGCAAAATTTACATTAATTGGAGCAGCTCTGAATATCCCAGCACATAGGCACACCCCAGATCTTTTCATTCTGAACCAGGACTTTCAGGGGCTTCCCTGGTAGCTCTGATGGTAAAGAATCTGCCTGCAATACGGAGACCTGGGTTCTATCCTTGGGTTGGGAAGATCCCCTGGAGGAGGGCATGACAACCTACTCCAGTATTTTTACCTGGAAAATCCCATGGACAGAGGAACCTGGCAGGCTGCAGTCCATGGGGTCACAAAGAGCCTGACACAGACTGAGTGACTAGGCACAGGACTTTCAGACCAGACACACGGTGAACTCTGATGGACCAGTCCAGGTTTCAAAGAGTGTCCAAAATTAGGACTGTATGTGTGTATCTGTGTGTGTGTGTGTCTTCCAATGGGCCCCCTGGCTTTACATATACAGACCCTGTGTGTTTGGGTGGAGGCTGGAAGCTTCGTGCATGTAGCCACCCCCTGCTCTCTTCTGGAGGGGACATTGTCACGGGATGACACAGAGGAGGAGGCTGACAGGGCCAAAGTCAGGGCCCATGTGCATCTCACCTGGGCCAGTGACCAGGTGACAAAGGTGGGGTCCTCCATGCTCCTGTCCTTCCCCCAGATTCTAGAAGACAGGCGTGAGAGGTGAGCCCTGGGTTCCAAGATTATCAGTTCATTGGTCATAAATACTCAAGTAGTGTATATCAAGCGGGAGACTTGGGAGTGGAGAGGCAGGGACACAGTGAGGTCTGAGGAGTCCCCTGCTCTCAAGCTCCCCTGTGCAGAGTGCCCTGGGGATTCCCAGGAAGGTGAGCAGGACAGGCTTCAAGACTGACAGAGTCTTGTGCGTGTGTGCTAAATCACTTCAGTAGTGTCCAGCTCTTCGTGACCCCATGGACTGTAGCCCATCAGGCTCCTCTGTCCATGGGATTCTCCAGGCAAGAATACTGGAGTGGGTTGCCATGCCTCCACCAGGGGATCTTCCCAACCCAGGATAGAACCCACATCTCTTACGTCTCCTGCACTGGCAGGCAGGTTCTTAAATAAAGGGTGCGTATTCCCCAGGGAGGTGATCCCTGAAAGGTGACGAAGGGCAAGTTGGGTGCATAACAGAGAGAGCTAGACTGGAACGCAGGTGGCCAGAGGACTGCAGTGAGAGGTGGCAGTCACACAAGGCCTGCAATCACGGACTTTGGAGCCATACTGATAGGATTCGAATCCCACCTCCACCATGACCTTCAGATGCCTTAGCTCAAGCTTACGCTTTCCAATCTGGCTACAGCCACCTCTTCAGACTCCAAGTAACAAGAACAGCCATACCTCATGCTTACAGAGGGCTGGGCATCATACTAAGCTCTTCAAGTAAGTTCAAGACTTGGAGCAGAATATTTAAAATGGATAACCAACAAGGACCTACTGTATAGCAATATGGAATCCAATTCAAAATTATGTGGTGTGACAGCTGGGATGGGAGGGGAGTTTGGGGGAGAATGGATGCATGTATATGTATGACTAAGTCCCTTCACAGTTCATCTGAAACTATCACAACATTGTTAATTGCCTATACCCCAATACAAAATGTTTTTGGTGTTTAATAATAATAAAAATTTCTTTTAAAGGTAAAATGCAGGAAACCGTATATAATTTGATCGCATTTTTATAAAACAATTATACATATTTTAAAAAAAGACTTAGAACAGAACCTGGCACAGAGTCAGCGCTCAGCACACCTTTGACACTGTTACTATGATGGGTTTCACAAGCACATTGGGAAGGAGGCCCTGTTTTTCCCCTTTACCAGAGGGAGACACTGAAACTTACAAGAGTACTTGATTCAGTCTCCCAACTCTGAGCGGTAGAGTTTCTAATCTAGTATCATTATAGACTTAGGTCACTGATTTTTTTTTTTTTAATGTATACCATTTTTAAAGTCTTTATTGAATTTCTTACAGTACTGCTTCTGTTTTATGTCTCTTTTTTTGACCCCAGACATATGGAAACTTAGCTCTCTGACCAGGGATGGAATCCCCACGATTATTAGAAGGCTAAGTCTTAATCACGGGGCCACCAGGGAAGCCCCAGGTCATGAACATTTATAAATGAAACGGGCACAGACTTCCATCCTACCAAAGTGAATGAATGGAAGGAATTTTCACTGAGAAACGGTGCCTCTAGTGAGCCTGTTAATCTTGTTAAATATGGTCAGAGACCCACACTACACCTACCCCCCAAAAAAACCCAAACTTGGAAGATCTGATTAAACTATCTCATTATTATTCATAATACTTCAGTTTCTATTCAAATAGACAACTAGCCATTCAGCAAGTGACTGAAGGAATCAAAGGCAACAAAACAACCAATCATTACAATTATAACTGAAAGCACCAGAGGTACACATTACTCTTTCTCAATCCCATAAGATGATGATGATGAAACTACTACTCATAATTAAAATCTGAGTGGTACTTAACATATGGCAAGTACTGTTTTAAGCCCTTTCCACATTTGGACTGATTGCATCCTCATAACAATCCTGAGAGGTAGGCACTACTACTATTATTATTTTGGTTAAGATATTTATTTATTTGGCTGCATCAGGGTAGCACATGGAATCTTTAGTTGCAGCATGCCAACTCTTAGTTGCAGCACGTGGGGTCTAGTTCCCTGACCAGGGATCAAACCCAGGCCCCCTGGACTGGGAACACGGAGTCCCAGCCACTGAACCCCCAGGAAAGTCTCAAGGTGCTATTATTATACCCATGTTGTAGCTGAGCAAACTGAGGTTAGACAACTTTTCCAAGTCAGTGTTGGAGCTGTAGAAGAAGTAGTTGAAGGTCAGTTTAAATAATTTTCCCAGGGCCACCTAGCTGTAGGATCCCAGACAGTCTGCCTTGCAGACTCTGTAATGATTTCATTGCATAAAACAGAAAGGCAAGGGAAGAAGGTGAAAACATGTCATCTATTATCCTTGCTATGCAACATGCATTTCACATTCATGAATTATTTAGCTTTACCACATACAAAGAACAGTGCAAGGCATCAAGGGAGATAAAGATTAGTGAGTGTTTGCTTCAAGTACTTCAAGTGTGTGCACAGGCCTGTGTTTACTCTAAGCCTCCTTTTAAGAATGTGTCAGGAAAGAGTTGCTTCAGCATATGCTGGGAATGGAGCCATATCGACAGAGTACAAATCCTGGGTAAGACATATCAAAGCTCAGCAGTTTGTGACTTTAAAAAGATGAAAAGAAATATGGATGAGGAACTCGTACAGAGCCAAATATGCAAACTGAGGAACTTCAAAGTGAATCTTGTTCCAATATCAGAAATTAAGCAATCTTCTGTCTGTCTCTCTCTCTCTCTCTATTTGAATACTATCCAAGGATCTATCCAAGCCATGAAATTAAAAGACGCTTGCTCCTTGGAAGAAAAGTTATGACCAACCTATTTAATATGACAGCATATTAAAAAGCAGAGACATTACTTTGCCAACAAAAGTCCATCTATGGTTTTTATAGTGGTCATGTATGGATGTGAGGGTTGGACTATAAAGAAAGCTGAGCACTGAAGAATTGATGCTTTTGAACTGTCGTGTTGGAAAAGACTCTTGAGAGTCCCTTGGACTGCAAGGAGATCCAACCAGTCAATCCTAAAGGAAATCAGTCCTGAATATTCATTTGGAGGACTGATGCTGAAGCTGAAACTCCAATATTTTGGCCACCTGATGTGAAGAACTGGCTCATTGGAAAAGACCCTGATGCTGGGAAAGATCGAAGGCAGAAGGCGAAGGGGACGACAGAGGGTGAGATGGTTGGATGGCATCACCAACTCAATGGACATGGGTTTGGGTGGACTCCGGGAGTTGGTGATGGATAGGGAGGGCTGGCGTGCTGCGGTTCACGGGGTCGCAAAGAGTCAGACACGACTGAGTAACTGAACTGAACTGAACAAGGATCTATGCAAAACCCTTGCAATATAACTACAATATTTCAATCCCAAGAGTGGTTTATGTGAAGGGATGTACCATGCGACTTGGGTCTTTCCTACTACATTGACTTATGTCAGATTTTTCTGTATTATTTATAAGGAAGTCAGGGACTTCCATAAACCTCTGCAGCGGGGTGGGGTGGGGAGGTGCAGATTCAATCCCTGCTCAGGGAACTATGATCCAGAGTGCTGCATGGTGTGGCCAAAGAATAAATAAAATTTTTAAATAGACTTTTAAAATAAATAACTACGAAGAAGTCATGGTTGGCATTTCTCAGCTCGTTGACAGGAGTGCACACACGTGACGCCCCTCCAGCCCTGCCAGCCTCTCTCTTTCCCCAGTGTCCTGTGCTGGACACTGACTCCACTCTGACCGCTGTGCTGGAATGTTCCCTCTCTCTTCTCATCCCCATCTCTCCTAGTCTGCTCGTGGCGTCTCTTCTTTTTGTCTCGCTTGCCAATCCATCTAGCTTCTTTACAAAGGAAAGCTCCCCTCCTGCCCTCAGAAATCAAGGCACAGATATCCCTTTTACCAGAAGCCCAAACGAGGCCTGACATGCCTGAGATGGACCACACAGAAAACCTCGTCAGGCCACCTAGAATAACGTGCAGAGCCACATGCTTAAAAGATAATGCAGGGCTTCCCTGGTGGCTCAGCGGTAAAGAATCCACCTGCCAATGCAGGAGACACAGGTTCAATCCCTGGCCTGGGAAGATCTCACATGCCACAGAGCAGCCAAGCCTGTGTGCCACAATTGTTGAGCCTGTGCTTTAGAGTCCAGGGGCCACAACTACTGAGCCCATGTGCCCAAGAGCCCATACCCAACAAGAGAAGCCACTGCAATGAGAAACCAGTGCACCACACAGCCAAAAACAAACAAAATTTTATATATATATATATATATATATGGCAACACAATATAAAACTCACCTCCAGACTTTTAAAGTACAAACCCTAACCCATGCCTGAGTACACTTTTAGAGAGCATCCATTCTGCAGTTTTTTAAAGTAGTTTAACTCATTTTCTTTTTCTTACAGTTTTTCTCATGACAAAATAATACATGCTCATTTAATTTAGAAAGTTAGAAGCCCAATGGATCAATGAAATAAAAAGGAAGAGTTCACCGAAAATCCCAAGATACACTGTCAACTCTGTATTGGGGAGTCTTCCAGTTCTATAAATCAATCCATCTAGAAGAGTGTTTCAGATGCTCTACTAAAAACCATCAAAGTACTTTCCTGGAACTTCCCTGGTGGTCCAGTGGCTAAGACTCTAAACACCCAATGCAGGGGACCTAGGGTTCAATCCCTGGTCAGGGAACTAGATCTCACATGCCACAACTAAGATTCCAAGTAGAAAATAAACAAATTTAAAAAGTACTTTGCCAAGGACCGCCCAGCTTTATAGCACGAGCAGCTCCCAGCATGCACAGAAGTGAATGCTGCCATCTTGGAACCCACAGCGCCTACGCTCTCCCAACCCCTCCATCAGGGACCATCCTCTCCACCCACCCCAAGTCTTCACAGCCCAGACACATCAGCTTGTTTCCACCCCAGCCCTCCAGCCACCTCTTTGCCTGTGAAAGTTTCTCTTCTTTTTCTGACTGACCTAAATCGGGTTATTCTTTCATGCTCTATTCTTGGGAAGACCTTTCATGGTTGGTGGTATTTGTAAAACGCCGGTTAAGAGCATGCACGCAGTCAGATTTCCTTGGTTCAATTCTGCCTCTGCCACTTACTGACTCTGTGAGCATGAATAAGTGACTTAATTATTATGTGCTCAGTTTCCTCATCTGAGACAGGGAGATAACAGTTCTTACCTCCTAGGTGAGAACTTAATTATGAGAATTAAGTCAGTTAATAAATGCACACGATCCTGGAAGGATGCTAGCACGGAATAAGTGCTCAACACGTGTTAGGGGTTATTGGGGTGCCCTAGTACACCCTGATCTAAACTTCTCACGCTCAGTACCTAATGCCTTTATCACTATACGCGTGCATATGTAGACCTATGGTGGGCTTCCCCTGTGGCTCAGTGGTAAGGAATCCACCTGCAATGCAGGAGACGCAGGTTCGATCCCTGGGTCAGGAAGATCCCCTGGAGAAGGAAATGGCAACTTACTGCGGTATTCTTCCCTGAATTCTTCCCTGAACCTGGCAGGCTATATAGTCCATGGGGTTTTCATAAAAGAGTCAGACACAACTGAGCAACTGAGTGTGCATGCGTGTAGACACACACACACACATATATGCTACTTTGTAGTATGTAACGGAGAAGGCAATGGCATCCCACTCCAGTACTCTTGCTTAGAAAATCCCATGGATGGAGGAGCCTCTTGGGCTTCGGTCCATGGGATTGCTAAGAGTCGGACACGACTGAGTGACTTCACTTTCACTTTTCACTTTCATGCACTGGAGAAGGAAATGGCACCCCACTCCAGTGTTCTTACCTGGAGAATCCCAGGGATGGCGGAGCCTGGTGGGCTGCTGTCTATGGAGTCGCACAGAGTCGGACACGACTGAAGTGACTTAGCAGCAGCAGCAGCATGTAACCTTTTCAACCTCCTATTATATTTCTCTAGTGAAATGATCCCTTCTTAGGCAGGAGGCAGGAACATGTCTCACGCTTGTCTGCGTCACCCACAACCTTCTACATGGCATAATGTGAGGCAGACTGCAGTTACAGTGACTGTGTGCAGAACAGAATTCATTGAGTGGAACTGAGCTGAGTCACTTGCCCAAGGGTTCTAACTCCTTGGCCTCCATGTCATATAACGTGAATTAAGTACAGGTTCCAAGGGTCACTTTGGAACCAGCAGGGACCTTAGGGATTACTTGGTTGGATGGAATGGAATCCCTGGGCAGTCCTGGAAAAGCATCTGCCATGCTTTCCACTGCACACCGAAAGGAAGCCTGTGTCTATTGCTTTGAATACATGCCCAAATTCTGACCAAGGGAATGACCCAAAGCAAGCGTGTTGGTGATGGCAAGAAAGAACGCAGCCGATGTGCACTCACCATGTAGGAAAAACTCATAGAAATTCACAAGTGAATCGCTGCTGTCGTGTAATTTTGATAAGGTCATCTTTTAAACGCGGCCACCATATGCTTTTGATGTGTGAAGTGAAGTGAAGTCACTCAGTCGTGTCCAACTCTGTGACCCCATGGACTGTAGCTTACCAGGCTCCTCAGTCCATGGGATTTTCCAGGCAAGAATACTGGAGTGGGTTGCCATTTCCTTCTCCAGGGGATCTTCCCGACCCAGGGATCGAACGCGGGTCTCCCACATTGTAGGCAGACGCTTTACCGTCTGAGCTACGAGGGAAGCCCGTGTAGGGCTTCTGATGTATAGGGGTTATTTCTGTTAACAACTCCCATGATTCCATCTCTGTCCATTCTATCTTCACTGAAGAATAAACTCATCAGCACTTCTTTGGGGTAGGGGGTGGGGGGTCCAGGGTAAAACCATCTCCCAGCCCCGCTGAACTGAATGCTCACAGCCACGTCTTCAGGGTAGAATAGGCGGGGGGAGGAGGAGTGACAGGAGACAATGGAGCAAGCCTCCACCAGCCCGTTCAGGAAAACAAGCTGTGGCTTACTAATGGGCTGGCACTCGGCCACAATGAGTGTGTTGTGGCCAAGTCATAATAGTGAATGCAGAGGCCCCGTTCGTACCTGGCACTGTGGACTCACGGCCCAGAGAGTCCAATCTCCCACGCTGTCAACATATTCAAGGTGCCCACTCATGTTAGGGCCACTCGGGTGGCTTATCTTCTGAGCAAACATCAGAAACTTAATGAAGAGACAGCTTTTGAGGGGTGCAGAGACTAGAGCGGTGGTGGGAACCAATCTATTTTCACTAAAAGCTTTGCAAATTTGAGAAAGCCCCTTAGCCTCTGGGGCAGGGGGAAGTCTAACCTAATCCCTCATAAAATGTAGGGTCCACATCAAATCAGTGGTCTCCAAGTTGGCCATATGGCACAGTCCCTCTGGGAGGTCTCTACTCTGCTCCTGGCTCTTCTTTCAGCATCTCCCCACCTGATGGCCAAGGCCTGGCCTGTAGTCAGGTAACCAGTCAGGCAGTGACTCAACCTGCCTCTCCAGCCAGTGCTGCCAGCTGCCTTCTCCCCACCGTGGGCAACCCCCCCCTCCCCAACACTCACACCTGACCACAAGCTGTAACTGTATGTGGTGTGCGTGGCATTCATTCTGCTAGTTCATAAGCCCTGGTGGGCAGGGCCACATCTGGTTTTCTTTCACACCCACCTTTCTGACACAGTGGACAGTCTTCCTGTATAAATTAGGCCGACAATAATTTCACCTGTCAACCCCAAGCTTCCTGCAGTTGCCCCTTCTGCTCTCATATGCACAGTTCCTATTCTCTGCCTCTCCCTCCACGATTAGCCCTCCAGCTGATGCCGCATCACAAGCCAGCCCATGAGCTACCTCCCGAAACAGAATGCACGAGAGCATGTTCTCTTGTGTCAGCTTTGGTTGGCACCCAGGATTCAACATCCTTGCCTCGTCCTGGTGACTAAGGCAAGTTCCTAAGGAGAAGCAGGGTTGTTAGAGGGAAGGGGGAGCTTGCCCAGGGTGATCTCCCTTCGGGGCAGGTGGGGTCCCAGGTGGAACCTGAGCGCTAAGCGGTGGGTGGGGTTGTGAGCAGAGCTTCAGGCTGTAAACAGCACGTGCTCTGAAAGGCAGAATCAGGGGCAAAGTCTGAACAGAGGATCTGACCGGTAACCAAACAAAGGGACCTGTCAGGATCCTGAGGCCCCAGGGCAGAGTGAACAGGTTGGAAATGTCTGGTAGGAGTCCACACCCCATGTCAGGGCGGATTCCCAAGGGCAGTGACCTCGCACATGCCCAGATGGGTGGTTATCACTGTCAAGGGAGCCAAGCCCAGAAACTGGAGGCAAAACTCTGACATCATAGTTTTGCTTCCCTCCCCACCCGACTCCACCAGAATGTGCCGTTCTCTACAGCTACATATTAGGGGACATCAAGTTTCCCATTTTATATCTTATACATTAATCCTCTTCTCCTGCTCCCTCCTCTGACACACCTTCCAAAATGGTTTTATTTATATTTCACCTATTTAAATACTTGGTGGGAAATTAGCATGCAACAGCAACACCCATTTTCATTTTTGCACATTAAATCTCAGACCTCACTCCCATCCATACGCATTTTTTTTTAAGGCAGAGTTTCACTCATAAAATACATGCAATCCCTTCATGTTATACTGTAAACAATGTTCCTTTTTGCAAGTTTCCAGAATTACCATATATGGATGTGAGAGTTGGACTATAAAGAAAGCTAAGCACCAAAGAATTGATGCTTTTGAACTGAGGTGTTGGAGAAGACTCTTGAGAGTCCCTTGGACTCCAAAGAGATCCAACCAGTCCATCCTAAAGGAAATCAGTCCTGAATATTCATTGGAAGGACTGATGTTGAAGCTAAAACTCCAATACTTTGGCCACTTGAGGCGAAGAACTGACTCATTTGAAAAGACCCTGATGCTGGGAAAGAGTGAAGGCAGGAGGGGAATGGGAAGACAGAGGATGAGGTGGTTGAATGGCATCACCGACTCAATGGACATGAATTTGAGTAAACCCCGGGAGTTGGTGATGGACAGGGAAGACTGCTGTGCTGCAGCCCATAGGGTCGCAAAGACTTGGACACGACTGAGCGACTGAACTGAAGAATTACCATCAAATGTAGTTTATGGCATTCCTGCAGTGTTTTTGGTTTGATGCACTGATGTTGTTATCATCATCTTACTCTATTTTAATGTTGTGAAGCACATCTGGGAAAATCAAACCTGGACTTAACCAGAATGTTCAAGAAAATGGAATGTTTCAGTTCTCTTAAAATGAGATCAGAGACTTCCCTGGCAGTCGAGTGGCTAAGACTCCACACTGCCAAAGCCGGGGGCACAGGTTCAATCCCTGGTCAGGGAACTTAGATCTTGCATGCCATAAGTCCCGGTCAAAAAAAAAAAAAAAAGATTAGGGTAAGATCAGAAAGCATTTCCCACCTCCTCAAACTGAATAATGTATTTTAACCCATTTCTCCACCGTGATGACCAGGAGACTGAGGACAGCTCCAGCACCACGAGAGTCCAGGCCTGAGTACCAACTCCACATCATCATGGATGTCGAGAGTGTGTATGAGACAGAAACACATGCCTGAAACAATTTTTAAAAACAAGCTTCCTGAAAACCTGGCTGTTTTCTTCTGATCTACCTCCTTCGGGTACAGTCTTGGGAATAAAATAGCTCCTCCTTACTGAGATGTGCCCCTGCTTCACTTGTGTGACCTCATTCTATCCTGACAACATCGAGGCTGGTTCTATCAGTGCTTGCTTCTTCCCTCGCCCCTACTCACATCCTGGATGGAACAGGCCGTGTTTTCCTGCAGCCTGAACGCTGTTGGAACAAGGAGTACACCCGGGGAAGTCTCGAATCCCGCCCCGCCCCACTGATCGGTCTCTGGGGAGATGCTGGCAGGCCCGGGGCTAGAGCCATCAAGTCTGAGAACAGAGGGCTCTCCCTCTAGGGCAGGATAAGTCATTTGTTCTGAACCCAGCGGTTTCCTGGAGGTAGAAATTCATCTGAAGGTAAATATCAGAGCTTGGCTGAAACACAGACTTTTGATCCCTCCACAGCAGACTGGACCCAAAGGGTGCTTCCAGACAAGCACAAAAGCAAGTGGCGGGGGCGGGGGGGCACCAAGATTTTCACGGAGCCTCATAATACCTCGTCTGTTCTCAGAAAATGAAGTGAAACGAGCACTGAAGGAACGTGAGTTTGAACTGAAAAAGACTCGTGTAAAACAGATAACTGATGGGAATCTACTCAGTGCTCGGTGGTGCCCTGAATGGGAAGGAAATCCAAAAAGGAGGGGATGTGTGTATACATACAGCTGATTCAATTTGCTGCACAGTAGGAACTAACACAGCATTGTAAAGCAACTACGTTCCAATCAAAACATTTTTAAGAACGACACCCGCACGGCAATATGCATGTGTTCATTCCCACAGAACTGCATATGCAAAAATGGTTCAAGGGGTAGATTTTGTGTTTACCAAATATAAATGTCAGATTGTTTGGCAAACATAGAAAAATAAAATAAGATAAATTGAAGGGGGAAAAAAATCAAACCAAAATAAACTGAAGGGGAAAAACCAAAGACCTCCTCCTCAGCGCAGGCCCAGAGTCAAAAGACAACATTTACTCAAGCTTGTGCAGATTCTTTCCCGACAGTGGGCTGCTTCTGTTTCTGAACACTTTTTAACATCTTTCTCTTTTGAAATGCCCCTAGACCACTCCTCCAGGCTGCTGGGAGCAGGATTAGACTGGCCGGGAGCCCACAGTCTGCTTCCCCGGTCCACCCTCCCTTTGTGTCTGTGGGTGGATAAACCGCTGCTGGCTCGGGCCAAGCCAACACCCAGATGCCTGCCCTTCTCTCCAGAAGCTATTTATTGTTTTCAGAGGAACCAGCCATCAAAGAGATCTCCTGTGCTCCACCCACTCCTCCGAACTTACAGTCCTTGACTGAAAAATGCTAACATCCGACCAGACACCAGAGACATCCTGAAAGATGATGCCAGGACCTGATTTTCCAGACAGCAGCCTCAGCTTTCTTTATGAGCTCCCCAGTCAGCGTGTCTTCACTGCTGTGACCTTGCTCACTGTCTAGCCTAAATCTCCAGCGTCTCCCCGCTCCTACCCGGCATGGACTGGTATTTCAGCCATCCTCTGGGTCACTTATCCTAAGCTGCTTCTTATTTTCTTCCTTGGCTCAGTATTGTGCCAAGAATTCCCCGGCTCTAAATTCAGGGAGTGTGTTTTGACAAGACTGAAGAAATGTTTCCAGAGAAGATGGAAATGGATGGGCTTGATCGCTCAACCAGGGTTTCATCACACAGTCCAGGACATTCTTCTGTTAATGTTCTTTATATTATCAACAGAATGGAAGCAGAAATCAAATATATATTATGTAGTTAATACATATGTGCTGCACTGTGCTTAGTCGTTCAGTCGAGTCTGACTCTCTGTGACCCCATGGACTGCAGCCCGCCAGGCACCTCTGTCAGTGGGATTCTCCAGGCAAGAATACTGGAGTGGGTGGCCATGCCCTCCTCCAGGGGATCTTCCCAACCCAAGGATCAAACCCAGGTTTCCTGCATCGCAGGCAGATTCTTTACTGTCTGATCCACCGGGGAAGCCCATATATATAACAAATACATGTGAGTTCCAAGGGCATGTCTCTAGACCCCAGTTGTTGGAAAACAGGTACAGGGTGCCTGAAGGGAGGATGGGTCCGCCTGAGCCTGGCAAGTGATGCTGCCTTCTCCTTGGAGGCCACGAGAAGGAGGTGCCCACACCCGTGCTGTATGCCCTTCTGTGCTTCCTGAGTGTGTCTGTTTTACAAAGGCTTTAAGTCAATGGCTCACAACTGCCCTTCGACATCACACTAAATTCCTCAGCGCAGCTGACAGAGCCCTCCCTGGTCTGACCTCGGCTCACCTGGCAGCATCCTCTCTCCTTGCTCACCTCCTTTCTCCTCCCCTGGCCAGAGTCCCCCCACCTGCACACCCCTGTTCAGTGCTCCTGGGGCCACACGCTTTCTCAGCTAGAGGAAGTGCCTCATGCTGCTCCCTCATTCTGGAACTTTCTGATATTCCTCTTCTATCCCCTTCGTTACCTGATTAACTCTCAGCCTTCACATGTAAGCCCCAGTTTTCTCCTCCTGGATCCTGTATTTCTGCAGGCCAGGCATTCACATAGCTGTATGTTAAACTTGCTTTTTAAGTTTGAGATTAGCAGATGCAAACTATTATGTATAGAACAGATAAACAGCAAGGCCCTGCTGAACAGTACAAACGACTATATTCAATATCTTGTGATAAACCATCATGGAAAATATAAGAAAAGGATGTGTGTATGTGTGTGTGTGTGTATATATATATATATATATATCTGAATCACTTTGCTTTATAGCATAAATACAACATTGTAAATAAACTATACTTCAATTAAAAAAAGACTGAATGCAAAAAAAGTAAAATTGCTTTTTTAACAGTCTGTCTTCTTAGAAGACTAAAGGTTGTGTGATATAGAGGTTGTCTATCTTGCTCACCATCATACCTCCAGTGTCTGCCTAGCACGGGACCTTAAACACCATAGATGCAAAAAAAATAATAATAATACTTTTTGGAAGGGAGGAACAGAATTAACTAAGAAAGGGAGAGGTGGGAGGATGGATGGAAAGAGGAGAGCTGGAAAGGTGTAGGGATGAAGAATCAGGAAACAGAGAAAAATGGTAGCAGCTATTGTCAAAAAATATCTTTGCTGCTTCTGATCGCAAAAGACGAGCGGAGATCTGAGTGATTGGGATGGACTGAGTCAGAAACTCAAGTCTGAATCGGCTTCAGCACCTGGACATACAGACCCTTCAGCGCATTCCTCAAACTCAGAAGGACTCAGACTGTCAATGAACTTATCCTGGTGTGAGTTACATACTTAGAAATGCCCACCCCTTTTTGTTTGTTGGAAAATTGAATTCTTTACTGGTTAACATAGAACTTGAAACTGTGACCGCTGAATCACCCGAAAGGATGACAGAACTCGTGTGAAGGCAGAAAGAGTTCAATTATTTCACCGAATCCCTCATTAGATCATGGCATCCGGTCCCATCACTTCATGGCATATGGATGGGGAAACAATGGAAACAGTGAACGACTATTTTCTTAGACTCCAAAATTACTGCAGTGACTGCAGCCATAAAATCAAAAGATGCTTGCTCCTTGCAATAGAAGCTATGACAATAAAAGCTATGACAAACCTAGACAGCGTGTTAAAAAGCAGAAACACTACTTTGCTGACAAAGGTCCATTGAGTCAAAGCTATGGTTTTTCCAGTAGTCATGTATGGATATGAGAGTTGGACCGTTAAAGAAGGCTGAACGCTGAAGAACTGATGCTTTTGAACTGTGGTGCTGGAGAAGACTCTTGAGAGCCCCTTGGACTGCAGGGAGATCCAACCAGTCTATCCTAAAGGAAATCAGTCCTAAATATTCATTGGAAGGACTGATGCTGAAGCTCCAATCCTTTGGCCACCTGATGCAAAGAGCTGACTCATTGGGAAAGACCCTGATGCTGGGAAAGATTGAAGGCGGGAGAAGGGGATGACAGAGGATTAGATGGTTGGACGGGATCACCAACTCAATAGACATGAGTCTGAGCAAGCTCTGGGAGTCGGTGGTGGACAGGGAGGCCCGGCGTGCCGCAGTCGCAAAGAGGACTGAGTGAATGAACGACAAATCCCTAATTAGAAATGTCTCTTTTACTGGGAAAGGAAGATAGTTGCAGCACAGCTCAATGCTTCCATCTAGTGGCCATTCCCATGACTTGCGTTTGCCGATCTGAAGGAAGCCTCTCAGGAGAGATGCTTGACTCCATCCTCTGGGATGGTCAAAGTCCACCTTTTAGGAGGAGACATCATTTATGGTCCCCTGAGTTCTCTTCCTAAACAGCCCAGGGTAATGCTTTAACTTTCTGATATCCAAGGAGTTATCATAAATCAGTGTGACATTTTAACTACACTCAATTTGAAGCTATCCCGGCAACACTCTGGAAAAGTATATCCTTTTCACCTCTGTTTTGAACCTTACCTTTATTAACTTTATTTATCCAAATAGATTTTTCTTTTTTAAAAAGAGGAAGGTGGGGGAGAGAGGGAGGAAAAGAAAAGTAGACAACAAATGTATGTTCTCTGAAGCTACAACCTCATTAAGTCAAGAGTGCCCTTTGGTCCAGCGGCAACTCTATGCTGAGAACCAAGATGCCAGGGTTTAGACTCAGGCTACCACCCACTGCCTTGTCCCTGGACCAGTTGTTATCATCTCAGATGGACAGTTTCCTCATCTGTAACAAAGAGAGGTTCAAGCATGATCACCACTTAGGTCGCTTCTGGCTCTAAAGTTCAGTGGACTTGTTCTCAGAGTCACAGGTCTCATGACCATGGGGACCTGACTTTACACCCACCCTGGGCTCAGCACCCCCGATCCATTCTCCCACTGAAATGCTCTTGGATGAACTACAGGGCACCAGGCCCTGAAGTGGGTGCAGGTGATCAGTGATCAGTGATCAGACGACACCATCTCCGCCGAGCTTACAGCCTCGCAAGGGACGCACACAGCACATGATCACAGAAGCAGTAATTGCATCGCCAGCAGAAAGGGCTCCGGGGAGGATGTGTACCTGGGCCCTCGCTGACGGTGGGGGCTGAGAGCAAGGAGCCTCTCTGGGGAAGTGGCCCGCCTGGATCTGGAGGACAGTGAGCAGCTGCTTCTGTGTGTGCCGTACATGCAGGAGGACCCAAGTGGGCCAAGGCCTAGGGCACATCTGGGGATCAGAAACAGCCCATGGAGCCTGGTGTGTGGGCAACAAGAGAGTGAAGAGAAAGGGGAGGGACGCAGAACGGATTGCAGGGGCCAGAGGAGGCTTGTGCGCGTGTTAGCAGCTTCAGCTCGATTCCAAGAGCAACGTAACTGCCCTCCTGAAGGGCTTGAAGCAGGAAGGCAACATGGCCAGATGTGCTTCTGTGGAAGACCTGCTTGGGTCAACACTGGGGCCACAGAGGCCAGTTGTGTGATGACCGCTCTAAGTAAGAGACTTCGGGGCCTTGCCGCTGGGGTGGGAGGATGCAGGGAGATTCCGAAGATAAGGAAACAGGAGCATCATTAGGGCACGGGAGTTGACTGGATGTGAAAGTACAAGGGAGGAGCCCAGGGTCATTCCCAGGCGACTGGTCAAGGGCAGCCGGATGGAATTAATGCCATTCACTGAACTGAAGGGGCACAGGAGGATGACCCGGGATGGAGCAAGATCGTGAGCTCGGTGTTTAGATGGTTATGTTTCAGAAAGGCTCAGGGAAGATGTAGGCAGGTGAGCAGGCAGCTGGGGACCCAGAACTGAGAAGAACCATTTAATTTAATATATGATAAATGGCGGGGGGGGAGGCAACTGGCCGCAGGTGGTGAAAAGAGGCGCAGGACCAACATCAGATGTCTGGGTGTATAGAGGATGCAGAGATGGAGAAGGAAACCACAGAAGGGGGTCCTCAAGGTGAAACCAAATGGGCAGAATATGATGCTGAGGAAGCCAAGAGGAGTGTGTTCTCTGCTGACTGGGGGTGGGAAGCCAGCTCCATGGAGACTGAACAAGAGAGAAAATGCAATTCAGTAACAAAAAAAGCAAACAACCTAATAAAAAAAATGGGGGAAGACCTAAATAGGCAGTTCTCCAAAGGAGACATACTGATGATCAAAAAGCACATGAAAAGATGCTCAAAATCATCAATTATTAGAGAAATGCAAGTCCAAACTACAATGAGGTATCAACTCAAAGCAGTCAGAATGGCCATCATCAAAAAAAATCTACAAACAAATGCTGGAGAGGAGGTGGAGAAAAGGGAGCCCTCCTACACTGCTGGTGGGTAAATTGGTACAGCTGCTATGGAAAACAGTATGGAGGGAAGTTCCTTAAAAAACTAAAAATAAATAAATAAATAAAATTAAAAAACTAAAAATAGAGCTACCGTATAATCCAACAGTCCCATTCCTGGGCATATGCTCAGAGAAAACCATAATTCAAAAAGATACATATACTCCAATGTCCATAGCAGCAATATTTACAATATCCAAGATATGAAAGCAACTTAAGTGCCCATCAACAGAGAAATGGATAAAGATGTAGAATTATTAAATATATACACACACACATATATACACACTAATGGAATATTAGCAAAAAAAGGACAAAAAAATTACCATTTGTAGCAACATGAATGGATCTAGAGAATGTCATACTGAGTGAAGTAAGTCAGACACAGGCAACTATCATATTTTATCACTTATACATGGAATCTAAAAAAGGGGGTACAAATGAACTTATTAACAAAATAGAAAAAGAGTCACAAATGTAGAAAATGATCTTGTGGTTACCTAGGCAGTGGGGGGAAGGGAAGAAATGATAAGTTGGGAGATTGGGATTGAAATATACACACTACCATATTTAAAATAGATAACTAACAAAAGCCTACTGCATAGCACAGAGACCTCAGTTCAATACTCTGCAATGAACTATATGGGGAAAGAATCTAAATAAGAGTAGATATATGAAATAGTATAATTGACTCACTTTGCTGTACATCAGAAACTAACACAACAATGTAAATCAGTTATACTTCAATAAAAAAATCTTTATAAAAGAAAGAAAAAGAACAAGATAGAAAACCCAGAGACAAACTCACACACCTACGGGTACTTTATTTTTGACAAAGGAAGCAAGAATATACAATGGGGCAAAGATAGCCTCTTCAACAAGTAGTGCTGGGGAAACTGGACAGCTACATGTAAAAGAATGAAATTAGAACACTTCCTAACACCATATACAAGGATGAACTCAAAATGGGTTAAAAACCTAAATTGTAAGACCAGAAACTGTAAAACTCTTAGAGGAAAACATAGGAAGAACACTCTATGACATACATCACAGCAAGATCCTCTATGACCCACCTCCTAGAGTAAGGGAAATAAAAACAAAAATAAACAAATGGGGCCTAATTAAACTTAAAACTTTTTGCACAGCAAAGGAAACTATAAGCAATGTGAAAAGACAACCCTCAGAATGAGCGAAAATAATAGCAAATGAAAAAACTGACAAAAGATTAATTTCTAAAATATACAAGCAGCTCATACAAGTCAATACCAGAAAAACAAACAACCCAATCACAAAATGGGAAAAAGACCTAAACAGACATTTCTCCAAAGAAGACACACAGATGGCTAATAAACACATGAAAAGATGCTCAACATCACTCATTATTACAGAAATGCAAATCAAAAGTACAATGAGATATCACCTCACACAGGTCAGAGTGCCCATCATCAAAGAGTTTACAAATGATAAATACTAGAGAGGGTATGGAGAAAAGGGAATCCTTTTGTGCTGTTGGTGGAAATGTAAATTGATACAGCCACTATGGAAGATGATATAGAGATTCCTTAAAAAACTAGGACTAAAACCACCATCTGACCCAGCAATCCCAGTCCTAGGCATATACCCTGAGGAAATCAAAATCGAAAAAGACACATACATCCCAATGTTCATTGCAGCACTATTTACAACAGCTAGAACATGGAAGCAACCTAGAAGTCCATCAAAGGATGGATAGATTAAGAAGATGTGGTACATATACAATGGACTACTTCTCAGCCATAAAACGGAATGCATTTGAGTCAGTTCTAATGAAGTGGATGAACCCAGAGCCTATTATACAGAGTGAACTCAGAAAGAGAAAAACAGATATCCTATACTAACACATATATATGGAATTGGGAAAGATGATACTGAAGAAATTATTTGCAGGGCAGAAATGGAGAAACAAACATAGAGAACAGACTTATGGACAAGGTGGTTGGTGGGGAGGAGAGGGTGGGAGGTATGCAGACAGTAACATGGAAACACACATTACCACATGTAAAAAAGACAGCCAATGGGAATTTACTATGTGACTTAGGGAGCTCAACCCCGGCTCTGTACCAACCTAGAGGGGCGGGATGGGGGGGAGGTGGGAGGACGGGACATCTGCGTACCTGTGACTGATTCACGCTCCTGTTTGGCAGAAACCAACACAATACTACAAAGCAATTATCCTTCAATTAAAAATTTAAAAACAAAGAAAAAGAGGGGGTTGGCCAGAGGGTATGTAAGGGCCAAAGTAGGGCTTCTTCATATGGAAACTTACAGAAAGGACCTCTTCTAGCAGTGCGGGGCAGGGTGGGGGGTGTTGAAGACTCAGAACAGAAGGCAGCAACTGTCCTAACGCTCCTGAGAAGGTCTGTAAGGGTGAGCTCCAGGTCTCAGGGGGAGCTTCAGCCTTTATCAAGAGGAGAGATCCTCCCTCCACTATAGTCGTGGGAGCAGGGAAGGGGGACGTGTGATGAGCACAGGAAGGCAAGCCTAGGGCTCGTTTCCCAGGGACTTGGGTGAGAGCTGCACTAGCGGACAGTGAGAGAGACGGAGAAGATCAGAGGTTTAAGAAGAGAGAAATCGTGAGCTCTTTAGAGAGGCAGGCGCAGCCTTGTCGGGCGTGGGGACGTGACCGCACCCGTGGGGCCAGCTGGGCGGTTTCCTCCAGCCGAGCTCAGGGTTCACGGGCTGACGAGGGGAGGGAGGTGAACAGGTTCATCTGGGGCTGGAAATTTCTGAGTGGGGATGAAAGAAAAACAGAGGGCGGAATAACTTACTAGGGACGCGCTCAAGCGTTTAGTAGAAATGACAGGCTCTGGAGACTAAGATGAAGAGAGAAGTGAAGACAGAGAGGCAGGGTGGATAAAGAGCAGGCAGTTAGGCCGGGTCATCTGACTCATGGCTCCTGGGGTCACGGGGCTGGATCCCAGTGGCTCAGCCTCCTTGACATAAAATAATGTTCACACCTTGTCGTTCCCTCCCCAGGAACGTAGAAAGCATACATTGGCACCAAGTGTAACGATCTTAAAACGTGTAGTGAATGTGTGATTGAAAACTGACTTCTGACATGACCACTAAACCCCCAGGGAGCCCAAACAGTTTCCTGACTTCCTGTGTATGTCAGGCACTCTTCAAGGTGCCAGGAATCTGAGGGTGAACCTATCATCTGATTTACCCATAGCGGGCTTAGGATTTCACGGGGGAAGAGGGACACAGGCTCAGATTGCTCAATTAAATCAAAGTGGGGAAGGCATGTGGAAACTTACTGAATCCTCCGTATCAGAAGCCACATCAGCAGGCTACAGTTCCCTGACTTGGTACTACTCCTGGTCAGAATGAACTGTTCCAAAAGATCACTTGGATTATTGTATGTAAAAAATATGTGTTGCCTAGTAACAATTAGCTACAACTTATTGAACATTTACCATTGGGCCAGGCAGCATTTGGATTTCACAGGTGGCACTAGTGGTAAAGAACCCACCTGCCAAGGCAGGAGACACAAGAGACACAGGTTCGATCCCTGGGTTGGGAAGGTCCCCTGGAGGACGGCACGGCAACCCACTCCAGTATTCTGGCCTGGAGAATCCCATGGACAAAGGAGCCTGGTGGGCTACAGTCCACGGGATCACAAGGAGTGGGACACCACTGAAGTGATTTAATATGCAGACAGCATTTGTGAAGGATAATATTTCCCCAGAGACTCTCAGGTGGCGCTAGTGGTAAAGAATTCACCTGCCAATGCAGGAGCCACAAGAGACGTGGATTCAATCCCCAGGTCGGGAAGATGCCCTGGAGGAGGGCATGGCAACCCACTCTAGTATTCTGGCCTGGAGAATCCCATGGACAGAGTGCCGGGTGGGCTATGGTCACAGGGTCGCAAAGAGTTGGACACTACTGAGTGCACACACATGCACACACACACACAATATTATTTCCACATTCCAGATGAGGAAACTGAGTTCTAGGGAAATTGTTGATCAAAGATCACTTTGCAGGTTAGTGGGGAAGGTGGGATTACAATTCAGCTGTGCCTCAGCCTGATCTGTTTTCATAACAAGCTCCCTCTTCTGGTCAGAAGATTAAAGGAGGGCAAACGTGGTAGCCTGCAAACTTGGTTCCAGAAAGCCACCCAAATTGGTTAAAATGACCAGGCTTTCACAAAGCTGGAAAGAGCTCACTCCACAGGGAAAGAAAACACAGGTTGAATACCTCTCTATCCAAAGGCACCGTGTCCCGGGAAAGATGTTAAGAGCTGATTAGATGAATCTCTGGTGTCAAATAAATCGTGATTTTGTTGTTTGATACAGAGTTCTGACTCAATGTTTTTCACATTTTTCCATAAAGTCCTTGGGGGCCCACATCTGTCTTTACTTTCTCGTAAAGCCCTAACTGTGCTTTGAAAAAGTCCTATTTAATGAGAAGTCAAACTTTGTTTTTTCAGCTCCAGCTTCTCTTTGATTCAGATTCATATTTACTTCACTTTGAGTCCTTAAAATGTTTTCAAACACATTTTAGCTAATATAACTTTGAAAATATTCTCAGAAAACATGAAATATTCAAGGGCTAAATCATTGAGGTTTAGGATAGTTCGTGTAAGTCAAAGGCTAACTGTTCAGAAAATTTTAAATCAGCTCAATTCTGGTTTTTTAAAAAAGTGTATAAGTTTGACTTTGGTAAATTAAGTCATTTAAAAGGTATATGGTAGTAAATCTTGGCTTCCCAGGTGGCGCAGTGGTAAAGAATCCACCTGTTGATTCCTGGGTTGGGAAAATCCCCTGAAGAAGGAAATGGCAACCCACTCCAGTATTCTTACCTGGGAAATCCCATGTACAGAGGAGCCTGGTGGGCTACAGTCCATGGGGTCGCAAAGACTCAGACACAACTGAGTGATTGAACATATACATACACACAGTAAATTTTGCTACATCTGTTCCAAGCCACATACACACACACGTCAATTGTGGAAATGAAAATGAGAAAAACTGTCTCATTCTCTCACCCTCCACTCCTTGTCTAACCCAATAATCTTTCAGAAAAAACTCTACATGGTCACACCACATGAAACCAGAAGAGTATCTTCAGAATAAAATGTGAAAGACGACTTAGTCCAAGCGGTTAGACAGATGGAGAGATATTTCTTATACACATACATTATTTATTCTCCAAGGTATGTGTATGGAAAAAAGGGAAAGATTGTCATTCAGTTATTCAATAGATAAAGCTAAATGCCAAGCATGAAGCTAAGTCCCAGTGAAAAACACAGATTTTAAAAAAAAAAAGATAAAAGTGTGAAGAGTATTAAAAAAAAAAACGGCACATCAGGGGCCATGAGGATGCAACCCCAGGGAGGCCTGACATGAACTTCCCGTAGGAAATCAGCCAGGTGAAGAGGGGCCATGAGTGGTCCAGATCATGAAAGCAGCAAGTTTTAAGCCTCCAAGAGATTGGTGCATCTGACTATGTCACAGGAACTTGGACCAATGAAAGCAAAGAGACTAATCTAGACACGAGGGTGGGGTGGGGTGGGTCAGGGAGGGTCTCAGAGCCCTGTGAGGATGTTGAACTTCCTCCCCAGTGGAGGCCCACTGAGTGTTAAGCAGGGGATTGCCACAATTAGACATGCATTTTTTTAAGCCTCACTATAGGTGCAGTGAGGAGGATGGCAGAGGACCAGCCTGGGTGTGGTTAACGCAGGACTGGTGGTGATGAAGGGTAACGTGCCTGGGACTGGGGTAGTGACGCCAGAGACGGCACGGGGACAAATTTATGACTCCTAAGAAAGTGGAAGTGTTCCAAGCATCTCCTCTGACCACAACAGCATGGAACGAGAAATCAACCACAGGAAAGGAAATTAGAAAAAATGATCACATGGAGACTAACCAACATGCTACTACAAAACCAGTGGGTCAATGAGGAAATTAAAAGGGAAATTAAAAAAATACCCTGAGACAAACAACAATGAAGACACACCACACAAATCTACGGATGCAATAAAAGGAGTTCTTAGAGGGAAGTTCATAGTGATACAGGTCTTCACAAGAGAAATCTCCAACAACCTAACCTGCCACTGAAAAGGGCTAGAAAAAGAAAAACACGCAAAACCTAAAGTCAACAGAAGGAAAGAAATAATAAAGATCAGGGAGGAAATAAATAAGACAGAGATTAAAAAACAGTAGAAAAAAAATCAATTAAACCAAGAGCTGGTTCTTTGAGAGGGTAAACACAGCTGACAGACCTGTGATCCGACTCACCAAGAAGAAAAGAGAGAGACCCAAATAAGCAAAATGAAAATGAAGAAAGCTCAACTAATAGTGCAGAAATAGAAAAAACCATAAGAACATACTGTGAACAAATTTGACAACCTAGAAGAAGTGAAAAAACTTTCTAGAAACATACAGTCCATCAAAATTAAATTAAGAAGAAATAAATCGTTTGAATAGGTCAATCACTAGAAGTAAAATAGTATCTGTAATTTTTTTTTTAACTCCATATAAAAAAAAGTCCAGGAACAGATGGCTTCACAGGTGAATTCTACCAGGGATACAAAGAAGAACTCACACTGATTCTTCTCAAACTCTTCTAAGAGACTGAAGAGGAGGGAACACTCCCAAAAACATTCTATGAAGCCACTATCACCCTGATTAAGATACCACCAAAAAAGAAAATTATGGTCAATACTTTTGATGAATATAGTTGCAAAAATTCTCAACAAAATATCAGCAAACCAAGTTCCACAAGATATAAAAATATCATACACCATGCCTGTAAGGCGAGTGCAGAGACAAAGAGAACGAGCCGGGCGGTCAGGCAAGAAAAGAAAATTTCTTAGAGGGAAAACGAGAGGGTGACTGGCCCTTGAGAAGAACCAGTGTCCTCTCTTTCTGACGGGGTCTTTCTTATACCCAGCCAGTGAAAAATTCTCTGAAGGGATGGTTAATTTTTAGCCTGTAGTTGAGTCCTGTGGTCACATAGCTGGAGGTCTAGAATCTGGTGGTCACATAGCCTTGAGAAGGTAGGCACCAGCGGGAAAATAGAATATCGTTTCGGCAGTTTGGTCAGTTGCAAGGGTCACTGTGACTTTATTCAACATAATGAGCCATTTCAACTATGAGCCCCCATGTAGGCCCTATCAGTGACCAAGTTGGATTCATCCCAAGTTCACAAGCATGGTTCAATACATGCAAATTAATCAATGTAACATACCACATTAACAAAAGAAAAGTAAAAAAACCCCACATGATCATCTCAATAGATGCAGAAAAAACCTGACAAAATTCAACATCCATTCATGATAAAAATTCTTACCAAAGTGGGTATAGAAGGGACATATCTCAACATAGTAACAGCCAGTTATGACACACTCACAACCAATATAATACTCATTGGTGAAAAGCTGAAAGCCTTCTGGCTAAAATCTGGCTCAAGACAAGGATGCCCATTCTCACCAGTTCTATTCAACACAGCAATGGAAGTCACAGCCACAGCAATCAGACCAAAAAAAGAAAAGAAATAAAAGGTATCCAAATTGGAAGGGAAAGAGGTAACCTTGTCAGTATATTCAGATGACTAAGTATAGAAAACCCTAAGGACTCCACACAAAAACTGCTGAGATCTAATAAATGAATTCAGCAAAGCAGCAGGATACAAGATTACCATTCAGAAGCCACTGCATTTCTTTATACTAACAATGAAATATCAGAAAGGAAATGTAAAAGAAAAAGAAAACTTTAAAAATCATACCAGGGCTTCCCTGATGTCCAGTGGTTAAAAAGCTGCCTGCCAATGCAGTAGACTTGGGTTTGACCCCTCGTCTGGGAGAGTTCCCATGCTGCAGGGCGATGAAGACTCTGCACCGCCGCGAGAGTCTGCGTGCTGCAACTGCCGAAACCCACGTGCCTGGAGCCCGAGCTCCGCAACAAGAGAAGCCACTGCAACGAGAACCTGCACATGGCAACTAGACAGTAGCCCCACCAGCCGAAGCCAGAGAAAGCCTGCAGGCAGCAATGAAGACCCAGCACAGTCCCAAATAAATAATTTTCAAATAATCATACCAAAAAATAAAATAAAATATCTAAGAATAAATCTGACCAAGGAGGTGAATGACTTGTACACGGAGAACTCTAAAACACTAGTCAAGGAAGTTAAAGAGGATTCAAAGAGATGGAAAGATATCCCACGCTCTTGGATTGGAAGAATAGTGTTGAAATGGCAATACTACCCAAATCAATCTGTAGATTTAATGCAATCCCTACCAAATTACCCATGAAATTTTTCACAGAACTAGAATAAATAATCCCCAAATTTACATGGAACCATAAAAGACCCAGAATTGCCAAAGCAATCCTAAAAAAAAAAAAAAAAAAGCAGGAGGCATAAGTCTCCCAGACTTCAGACAATACTACAAAGTTAGAGTAATCAAAACAGTGTGCTAACTCAAAAAGACACATGTACCCCAGTGTTCATTCCAGCACTATTTACAATAGCCAGGACATGGAAATAACCTAGATGTCCCCCAACAGATGAATGATTAAGACGATGTGGTTCATACACACAATAGAATATTATTCAGCTATAAAAAGGAAAGAGATTGAGTCAGTTGGAGTGATAGAGATAAATCTAGAGCCTGTCACACAGAGTGAAGTCAGCAAGAAAAAAACAAATATCATATACTAATGCATATTTATGGAATCTAGAAAATGGTACTGAGGAAGCCATGTTCAGGGCAGTAACAGGTACAGACAAGAGAACAGACCTGTGGACATGAGCAGAGCGGGAGGGGAGGGTGGGAAGACGTGAGGGAGTAGCAATAACAAAAGCGCTGCCGTGTGTGGAAGAGGTGGCCAGCGGGAAGCTGCTGCGTGGTGCAGGGGCCTCAGCCGGGGCCGTGTGATGACCTAGACGGCGGGGTGGGGTGGGGGGAGGGGTGGGGGGAGGGGGGCTCAAGAGGGAGGGGATATACGTATACATATGGCTGATTCACATTTTACAGCAGGAACTAACACATTAATGTAATGACATTCCAATTAAAAACACTTTAAAATAAAAACCACCATATGATATTAATACAAAAACAGACATATGCATAAAAGAAACAACAGGGAGCCCAGAAATAAATCCACACACCAAGCTGAATTAATCTTGACAAAGGAGGCAAGAATATAAAATTGGAGGGGAAAAAAAACCCCAGTCTCTTCAGGTGGTACTGGGAATGTTGAACAGCCGCATGTACATCAATGAAGTTACAACACACCCTCACACCATGCACAAAAATAAACTCAAACTGCTTTAAAGACTTAAACATAAGACGTGACACCATAAAACTTCTCGGTGAGAGCATAGACAAAACATTCTCTGACATAAATCATACCAATGTTTACTTAGGTCAGTCTCCCAAAGCAATAGAAATAAAAACAAAAATAAACAAATAAGACTTGATCAAACTTGCAAACTCTTTCACAGCAAAGAAAATCATTAAAAAATGAAAACACAACCTAAGGAATGGAAGAAAATAATTGCAAATTATATACCCGACAAAGGCTTATTCTCCAAAATATACAAACAACTCATACAACTCAACAACAAAAAGCAAATGACGCAATTGAAAACTGGATAGAAGATCTTAATATACATTTCTCCATGAAGACATACAGATGGCCAGTAGGCACATGAAAAGATGCCCAACATCACTAATTATTAGAGAAATACCAATCAAAACTACAATGAGGTACCACCTCACACTGGTCAGAATGGCCATCATTAAAATGTCTACAAATAACATGTTGATGTATGATAGCAAATCACAAAATTCTGTAAGGCAACTATCCTTCAGTTAAAAAAATAGAGTGGCAAAAAAAAGTCTACAAATAACAAACGCTGGGTGTGGAGAAAAGGGAACCCTCCTACACTGTTGGTGGAAATGTAAGTTCAAAAGCAGTTCATCTCTGGTCAAATTGCTCATAGCAATCTCCCATTAATCAGTTTTCATCATAATTACTTTAACAATAACATAAAGCATTGAGTCCATTATTTTTTACAATATGAATTCTTAAATGTCTACCTCTATACATCACAGTTTCAATTATCTGTCACATGGCTTCCTATAACAGTTCACTGTTTAACCAGTGTTGGTAGGATTTGCAATAATTTTAATGGGGTGAAGAAATAAAATCAGTGGCTTTTGCTCACTGAGCTTCTGTTTTTATAATCCACCAACGTGAAATGGTAGATGTCAGACACAATGTGATATTAAACAAGAGTATGAAGCCAAATCCCTGACCCAACACAAGTTGAAAAAATAAAAAGGCCAGCTTCCCTGGTGGTCCAGTAGTTAAGAATTCACCTGCCAATGCAGGAGACACAGGATCGACCCCTGGTCTGGGAGGATCTCACAGGCTGTGGGGCAACTGACTCCAAGCAACACAACTACTGAAGACCAAGTGCCCCAGAACACGTGCTCTGCCACAAGAGAAGGCACTGCAAGAATCCTGAACACAACTAGAGAGTAACCATTACTCGAGGCAGCTAGAGACAGCCCGCACACAGCAGCGAAGACCCAACGCAGCCAAAAATAAATAAATACATGTATGTTTTTACTATTGCTAAAAAAACTAAAGCTTACCTGAGGCGGGTGTCCTTAAAGGTGTCGAGGTATGCAGGATAGCTCCATCCGATTTTATTCCCTTTACATCGAAGCTCCAGAGTTTGCCCTGCCATCAGGCTCAGGGTAGCAGCGGGTTTCTGGAAGCGACCTTTATCCATCATTTGCGTCATTATAGACTGTGTCTTTGGTGTTGGATCAGCAGAGTCCCTGTCCTTTATCTTAGGAATTTTGGGCTTCATCTTTTTGTTGGTAGGCCTGATTCGGTTCTCTCCCGGCTCCTTTGGACGCTTGCTCTTGGCAGGATGTTGGCCAGTAACTGGTACAAATGTGAGGAGAGAACAAATGGGCATTGGTGGCCAACATACCGAGAGTCTTCAACCCCCCAGACCGATCACTTTTAACACCTCTCTCCTCTTCTGTTAAAGTTACTTGCGGGGAATAATCATTATTTTCTTGGTTCATCCTTTAGATTTAAATCAAATGGTAAAAATAGATTTCAGCTTCAAAGATTTTGTTCAAATTCAGCAAAATATTTCCTATATGAATGAACACTCATACTTCCCAACAAAACAGCTTTCCCCTGTAGTTCACACTCAGTCTTGCCACCTCCAAGGTGCCCTCCAGAAGGGCAGACCCAAAGCCCCTCAAGGTCTGTTTCTGGTCCTTGCCATCCCAGCGCTGTCACTGTTCATTTTGAACCCACTGTTTAAACTCAGGAATATATCATCTCCAGGGAGCAGAGACACAGATTGCACTCCAAGAGGACTCAGAATAATTTCGAACCATCACGAACTTTCTTCCAAATGAATTCACACAGGGGCGTCTGTGTGTGTTAGGATGGTATCCATGTAGGATACAAGGCTTAGTAAGAAATACATACTAACCCTATGCTCTTTTAAAGCATACATATTCATTATTAAAACTCAAAGGGAACTGCAGCCATGGTTTAGAACTTAGCCAACAAAACATATTAGGGGGAAGAGTATTTTATCACCCACATTGTTGAGAATTGCTGGCAAACGGTGGTAAATAAGAACTGACCGCCTTTGAGTCATTTTCTTTTTAAACTTATTTTGTATTAGTGTATAGGCGATTAACAATGTTGTGATAGTTTCAGGTGGACAACAAAGGGACTCAGCCACAGATTTCCATATCCACACACCTCCCCCAAACTCCTCTCCCATCCAGGCCGCCACATAACATTAGGCAAAGTTCCCTGTGCTATACAGTAAGTCCTTGTTGGTTATCCACTTTAAATATAACAGTGTGTCTTGAGTCCATCTTCTTACTGCTGTTTCCCCCTACTCTACAAACAATCCTGCCCACCCTTGGAACGATGCTGGGTTTCAGAAATCTCACCTGTCCACCTGGCCATGGGCTGTGTCCACCAGCAAGGACGATGGGACTAGGCAATTCGTTTGCCCCACTGTCTGCATCAGCTCCAAGGTGACCTCACTATAAGTCCACAGAATTATAAAATGTACAAACTTATGGGATCCTGAGAGATCATTTAAGGTTCTTATGTTACAGATTTTTTAAAAATAATAAAGGAGGCCTTAAAAGTTACACACATCACACAAAGCTGGTGAGTGGCAGAACATGAGCAGAAAACTCAGGTCTCCTGACTCCCATTTCACTACCTGTAGATAAAGAGTCTGTAGATATTTTGAACAGAAAACTACAGAAATCTTGGCCAACTGAGGGAATTACAGGGCATTTTTATAAAATGGGGAAATGTGATAAATCAGGAGAAAAAAATTTTGCCTTCTTTGATGTACATATTTACTTATCTAATACTACCTTGGTGTACAATGGGCTTGGGTAGTCAAGAGTACAGAGAGTCAAATTGGGATCAAGAGGTGGAAAAAGGCGAGGGTTGCAAGCTCTTATACCAGAGGGCCAGGCAGACGACAAAACAGGTGAGGGGTGGGACCTGCTGAGACCACGTCCTCCTGAAGGGGTAGCTTCCAGGGAGCGAGTCAGGGTCACAGGCCATGATTTCTCAAAGGATGGCAGAAATGCAGGTGGCCTGACTTATAAATATCAGAAACTAGGTTCTTTAGACACTTCATGTCTCTATCTCTGAGGTGGGCAGTCAGCTAGTGGTCTTCCTTGGAGGGATGGGGGTGACCAGGAGGGGCCAGGAGAGGGACTGCTGGGACCGCTCTGTCTGGATCCAGGCTGCTCACATGGGTGTGTGCAGTCAGCGAGCGTTGCATGGAGCCATGCACTTATGAAAGGGTTCAAAGTGCTAGTGGCTCAGTTGTATCAAACTCTGCAACCCCATGGAATGTAGCCCTCCAGGCTCCTCTGCCCATGGAATTCTCCAGGCAAGAATACTGGAGTGGGTTGCCATGCCCTCCTCCAGGGGAAATTCCTGACCCAGGGATCAAACCCGGGTCTCCTGCATTTCAGGTGGATTCTTTACCATCTGAGACTCCAGGGATGATTGTACCAAAAACTCAGCGGACGTGGACTCAACTGTGCGATGATGAACGTGGCTTCTTGGGTGTGCTGCCCTTTGTAACAGGAGCCCTTTGACCTCCACTCCTGGTTCAGCTCAGCCCAGACTCTGGAACCAACCCCACTGAGAGTTTGGGATCAACATCAGCTCCTTGGCTCGCTGCCTTCCTTGGGGCTCAGCTGCCTCACTCCTGAACTCCACTATCTCGTCCATGACTCCAGATTCACTTGCGACATCTCCTTACCCTGGATCCGAGTTTCTTCTTATTCCCCATCCTTCCTCTACTCTCGTTCCTCTGGATCATGGACCCTGCTGCTCTTTCTCTGTCTTTCCAGGGAGCAGAGTTGTGCCCTTGAGCCTTCGTCTCCAAGGCACACCCCAATACCAGCTGTTGAACCTGCTGTTTGTTAAGACTTCTCCAGACCCTACACATTTGTTTACCCTGGGATTCTCATGACAGATGGGTGTGGGCAGGGGTGCCCATGTACACATCTCCACAACCTCCCAGAAGGAAAAGTGTAATCGTTGGAAACATATTAGGCCCACAGAAATACACTAATGAAGCAACATCAGTTGTGAAGCATAAGCCTCAGTGTTGCAATAGGTGAAAGTCACTGTCTTTTGCTTAAGGCAGAAAATAAAAGCTTATCATTATGCCGCCCAAGCCATCTGTGCCCGGCAGGTGTTGCCACACTATGCCTCTGAGAGTCAGGGACCTCTGTATTGATGTCTGATTTGGGGTGTTTTCTTTATCATGTAACAGGAAGGCAAGGTATTAGAAATAACAACTGTGTGTAAACTCTAGAGAATTTAGGCAGCCCATGCAATCTGCCTGATTCTAAGCCTGTCAGATCCTGTGTGGTGATGCTATTCAGGAACATTTGATCAGTGTATTATCAGTACACCTTCAAATATGTGCTATCATCCCTGAAAAATCATTTGACCTCTCGACCAAAGAGCCCCATCCATCTGTCCAGCTGTCTATGGAATCAGTCCAAGGTTGGACAGCAGTGATTCTAAGGTCAAGGGGACTAGTGGCCCCACGGAGAAGCCCTCGGACTGAGTGACTGCCAGATTCCATGTCTAGCTTTTTTAAAGAATGTGACTCTTCAGGATGCCTATGTAAATATTTTCTAAAGGCCTAAAAAAGTAAGAATTTACACTGTAGACCTGAGACAGGCTGGGACCTGGGACCCTCGGCAGCGGTGCTGTATCATTTGCACCTGACACACCTCCCCTCAAGCAACCCAACACAGAGACTGTGTGCCTGGGCAGCCAGGATAAGCTCTGGATGAAAGACACAAAGAGAGCAAAAGAGCCGCCTTTGAGGAACCTGGAAGCCGAAGCAGGGTAGTGCGCATGCCCCCTGCACACACCGCCACCTAACGGGTGGCCAAACACCTAAGCTCCCCCTCCAGCCCCACCCCTGGGTGCACCCCTACCTCACTCCGTACAAGGACCACGCTCACCCATCCAGCTCACAGGGAGCGAGGGAGCCTGCTGTTGTTCTCACCGCCGTCTGCTGCAGCAGGGCCCAGTGAAGCCTTGCCTGAATTTCTTGTCTGGTCTCTAGTCCATTTCTGTCAACTGGGGAAGACCAAGAACCCTGGCTGGTAACACACTTCGTGGCACTCCACACGGGGCCCTCGTGCCCTTCTGGGAGGGGCTGGCTCTGGGCACCTCTGGGACCACCAAACACAGCTTCTCCATCTTCCTCCCTAAGTCCTTACCCCTGCACTCCCGTCCCCTTCATCCTACAAACTTCTAGTTTGTGTCTTTAAGTTTTGTGATTGGCATCTTTGTTTGTGATGTCAATTCCAACTTCTGGAATTCTCTGCCGACATTGTATTTTGGGGCTGAAGTTCTCCACTGTGCCCACAAACAGGCCACACTGCTGGAGACTCCAGCCCTAGGTGACTTGGTGGGATTTTTAAAGAACAAAAAGAAAAGACAGGAGCTTGCAATTTCTCCTCCTCTGCCAATTTCCCCTCCTCTGCTTTTGCAACTATTCCTGCCTGAGCTCTCAGGAACTACCTGATTCATCTGTGGTCGCCCAGACTGAGGGGAAAAAAAAGGCACGGGTTGTAGGGGGCGGTGCATTTTTGATTCAAGCAAGAAAACAATGAGATCTCTGGTTCTGTCTTTATATAAAAATTAACTTGCAAATGAGCTGCATTTAATTGGCATCAAGGAAACTGAGCACTTAAATACCTTCTCAGAAACATAGAAGAGGCTCACCAGAAGAATTTTGGGTTCAGGTGATCTGGAAAATAGTCAATATTTAATTAATATTTGGTATTAAAGCTAGCTTAAGCTTGTGGATTTCATTAATACACTCTCATGACTTTAGAGTGATCAACATTAACTATAATACTTTTATTGTACCTAGGGCTACTGGAAGTCAATAAGTGCATATTGCTTTTGTTATGAAATCTGTCAACAGGGAAGTCAGCCTGATACGATTAAATTTTTAGGTAAATGTAACGTGGATAACAACTCTTTACTAAACTCTATAGCAATAATTGTATTTTGGAAACATCCATCTAAAACAGTTTCTCCAAATTTTGGTAAATTGAAACTAACTTAAGTTAAATGATAGGAATTCATTGAATATCCAGACCATTTGAACTAAGATAAAATATTAGGAAGATTATTGCTAAACAGGTCTAAATTTCACCCCCTCTGTCTTCTTGTGAGAGAGAAACTAAAGATGTTTGGTGTCACCTTGAAGTGTCCTTTACCAACCCATAGAATGCTAATGTAGAAGACAGTTCATGGCTGCTTAAGGAAAATAGGATGTGTGTTTTCAGAAAAGAAGGCATGAGGAATGGAAATGTATTTTGTTGAAAGAAAAAAGGATGATTTGCTGAATGAATGGGGAGGGCTTCCCTGATAGCTCAGTTGTTAAAGAATCTGCCTGCAGTGCAGGAGACCCTGGTTCGATTCCTGGGTTAGGAAGATCCCCTGGAGAAGGGATAGGCTACCCACTCCAGTATTCTTGGGCTTCCCTTGTGACTCAGCTGGTAAAGAATCTGCCTGCAATGCGGGAGACCTGGAGACCTGGGTTCGATCCCTGGGTTGGGAAGATCCCCTGGAGAAGGAAAAGGCTACCCACTCCAGTATTCTGGCCTGGAGAATTCCATGGGCTATACAGTCCATGGGGTCACAGTCAGACACAACTGAGCGACTTTCACTTTTCACTTTTCTGAATGAGGAGAGAATAAGGAACAAAGTATGACTACAGAAGTGGCAGGAGGTTTGCAGAAAAGGAACACTGAGAAAAGAATTTTGTATGTGGTCAGTCTTCTAAGGTTGGATTAAATTTAATTAGGTAAACTGATTATTCTAAGAGTAGGCTTATGCAGGACTGGATTTGGCTTCTCTTTCTCATGAGAGAACGTTTTCCTGGCATACTCCTTTTGATATCAGACTGTGAGTTTCTATGCCATTAAGTGATCTGTATTTACTCTTTAAAATCTTTTTTCCCCCATCTTAGCTCATGGAATAAGCATTGTTTCACAGATACCTATGATCCTATCTGATTGGGTGCTTTAAAACTTTTAAAAATTTCTGACAGACTATCCCAAGGTCAAATACAAAGTTCTTTTGACCTCCAGCTAACTTTGGGGTGCTTCGAAGGGCTCCTGGAACTTCCCAAATAGAGATCCTAAACTAACAGGCTTATTCTGTAAGGAGAGGTTCGCCAGGTTCCCAGAGAGCCCAGACAAGCTCAGGATGGAGCTGCCAGGCTGGGGTTGGCACTCGCCCTCGCCTGGCAGGCTGCTGCTGCTCAGTCACCGAGTCGTGTCCGACCCTATGCGACCCCACGGCCCTGCCAGGCCCCTCTGTCCACGGGATTCTCCAGGCAAGGATCCTGGAGTGGGTTGCCATGCCCTCCTCCAGGGGATCTTCCCAACCCAGGGATTGAATGCACGTCTCCTGCTTGGCAGGCGGGTTCTTTACCACTGTACCCCACCTGGGAAGCTCCCACCTGGCAGGACATCACAGTTATTCTGGCCCACTGCTGTACCTTGGATAAAAAGGAGCGTTTACTGAGAAGGGCCAGGGAACACGCAGCTGGCCTCCTGGCCCCCAATCCACACTGGTCACCAAATCCATCAGGCGGGTGGCGATGCCATCCCAGAGCATGGTCCACACCGGGACTATGCAGATCGTGCAGGCCGCAACTAGGATGAGACATGATACTACCTGTCTATCGGAAGGAATGAAAAGGTGTATGGTAAAACCTGCAGATTACGATAAGGTCCAAGAGGCTGCACAGGAAAAAGGCGAAAACCCAGCCGTCTTCCTGAGCCAGAGACAAAGGCATTCAGGAAGGACCCCCACACAGACCCTCAGTCCACAGAGGGGAGGACACCACTGGCCGTGCATTTTATCACCCAAGCTCTATGCCTGATACCTGGAGGGAATTACAGAGCTTGAGGCTGGGCCCCAAGCCCCGCTGTCAACCTTGGCAGAGGAGGCCTTCGAGGTCTGTACCAAGGGAGACTTAAGGAAGGAGGCCAGGAAGCGCAAGAGGCTAAGAAAGGAAACTTGGCTTCTGGCCGCTCTGATTCGCCCACCACCTCCAGGGGACCCTGGAGGGCCGAGAAGGCTAGAGAGACCACCAAGAAGCCACGTGGGCCCAAACCAGGGTGCCTTTTGTCAGCAGGAGGGTCCCTGGAGCAGGGAAGGTCCTGAGAGCCCCTGGGGGGTGTCGGAGGTGCCACCCCGACTGGCCCAGCTCCAATCTCTTGGACGAGAACTCCCCACACACCGACCAACGGGGCTGGAGTGCCTGGCATGCTCCAGACCCTACTTGATCCATCCTCATCACTCCAGCAGAGCCTCGGGTGTTGGCAGGCAGGAGAAATGAATTTCCTGCAGACACTGCTCTGCTCTGACTTGGCTGGCCGGCTTCCTCTCCAGCCATGACAGTGGCTGACGGATGGCCTAAGGGTAGGTGTTTTACATCTCCCCTTGCCTGTGGGATCAGGTCTATCATCACTAGTTACAGTTCAGTACACACAAAGTTGTGTCCGACTCTGCGATCCCATGGACTAGCCCACCAGGTTCCTCTGTCCATGGAATTCTCCAGGCAAGGATACTGGAGTGGGTTGCCATTCCCTTCTCCAGGGGATCTTCCCGATTCGGGGACTGGACCCAGGTCTCCTACTTTGGAGCTGGGTTTCTTTACCATCTGATCCACCAGGGAAGCCCTTTCTCACGCAGGCAAAAGAGCCACAGTGGGCTGCTAGAATCTTTAAAGTCATTTTCCATCTCTTTTAATGCAAGATATAAACAAATTTCCTATCTTACATCTCTTTTCTGTTGAAAGAAATCTGATAGATTTTTCCATCAAAAACCATTATGCGGTCTTAAGATGATTGTTCAAGCTGATGCCTCCCCATTTAGTATAAAAGTGATTTGTTTAGACAAAAAATGAAGTTAAGGTGGCTATGAGCTCAGATGTCAGATATACAGTTGTTTACCTAGCTCTCTTAAAGCATATTTTAAACTGTTCTACATAGTATGACAGGTTATAGGCTGCTTCGGTTATCATTTCTTGAGTAAATTTCTAAGTCCTTTTTATGAGGCACTATTACAGTAACTTGGAAGGACTGATGCTGAAGCTGAAACTCCAATACTTTGGCCACCTCATGCGAGGAGTTGACTCATTGGAAAAGACCCTGATGCTGGGAGGGATTGGAGGCAGGAGGAGAAGGAGACGACAGAGGATGAGATGGCTGGATGGCATCACCGACTCGATGGGCATGAGTTTGAGTAAACTCCCGGAGTTGGTGATGGACAGGGAGGCCTGGCATTCTATGATTCATGGCGTCGCAAAGAGTCAGATACGATTGAGCGACTGAACTGAACTGAACTGATTACAGTAACTGGTGGATTATACAAGGGGAATAACAATCATACAGAACAAAGGAGCAGAACTGAAGTGTTTTACAACCCCAGATAAGAATTATAGCCCTTACTTTACCAGTCAGTAGCTGAGAAAGGTTTAGGTCCTATGTAACCATCTGTGAGTTTATCTGAATAACTCTGTAATCTAGACATATGGGCAATAGAAGAAAGGAGGGCTACTTCTGTTACAGTATAGTGTTCAACCTAAACTCCAGGACAATAGGATTATTAGTACTCCTTCTTATATATGCCAGAATGCCCTGTCCCCCTCCTTGGGAGAGGTCTGCTGAATAAGTTAGGAGCTAGTATGTTTGTTAGGACAGGGTGAAGTCCAAGGAGAGAATGCATCTATCAGGTGCCCTAGACGACCCACCTGTTGGGCATCAAAATACTGATGGCAAGACATGAGAGAACAGATGGATCCTGCAGTTTGGGATACCTCAGTACCAGGAAGGGCAAAATATGATCCCCCCCCCCCTCAATAATATAAGGTTAAGGCCTTCCTTGGAAAAATACCTCTGGAAGCGACACTATCCCTTAAAGCCTGAGGGGCCCTGAGGGGAATTCAACTGCTGCTCAGCAAATTCCTAAAACACGGGCTCATCAGCCCCTGCCAACCCCCTGCAACACCTTGATCCTCCCTGTTCACAAGCCTAACGGGGAGCGTCTGTTTGTGCAAGACGTACAAGCAGTGAGTGAAGCCATCATCCCTACTCACCCACTGGTGCCAGATTGCACACCGTCCTCCCCAAGGGCCAGGGAGCACCCCGTATTTCTGGCCTGGACCTCAAAGCTGCATTTTAAAAAATATTCTCTTCATCCAGACTCTCAATACCATTGTGCCTTTGAATGGAGAGACCCTGACCCCCTGCAGGCTACCCAATCTATCTGGACGGTGCTTCTACAGGGTTTTCAGACAGCCCCCATCTTTCTGGAAGTGCTTTAGTAAGGGAAGTGAGGGAACTGAGCTTTGAGAAGGGAACTCTGCTCCGATAGGTTGATGATTTATTTATAAGCATTGAGACCAAACAAGATTCAGATCACAGTATTGTTAAGGTCCTAAATATTCTGGCAAAAATAGGATATAAAGTCTCTCCAACCAAGGCTCAGATCTCTCAGCAAAGGGGAAAGATATCTCTCAGTATTTAGGATTTGTTTTTACCCCAGAGGCAGAGCCCTGGTCAAAGATCAAAAAATAGCAATTAGTGCATTACCATCTCCAACCACGAGGAGGCAACTCTGGCTTTCTGGGCATGGCTGGGTTCTATAGTATCTGGATTCCTTCCGCATTGTGACCTTATAGCAAAACCCCTCTCTCAGGCTCTACAGGGAGGAGAAAGGGAACACTTCTATGGAATACAGACCACCAGCAGGCCTTTGAGACTCTGAAGACTGAGTTCAGAAGAGCAAACACAGCAGCTTCTCAATTTGGACAAGCCCTTTATCATGTTCATGAGCGGTCAGGAATAGCACCGTGGGACCATACTTAGGTGTGCTAACCCCTCATCAGGCACAATCTATGCTGGAGGTCAATGGACACAGTGGTTAACTGGAGGAGGGTTAACAAGATACCAGGCCCTGCCAATGGACACCTCCCATATTACCTTAAAGATGTGAAAGTGAAAGTCGCTCAGTCGTGTCTGACTGTTTGCGACCCCATGGACTATACAGTCCATGGAATTCTCCAGGCCAGAATACTGGAGTGGGTAGTCTTTCCCTTCTCCAGGGGATCTTCCCAACCCAGGAATCGAATCCAGGTCTCCCACATTGCAGGTGGATTCTTTACCAGCTGAGCCACCGGGGAAGTCCAAGAATATTGGAGTGGGTAGCCTATCCCTTCTCCAGGGGATCTTTCCAACCCAGGAATCAAACTGGGGTCTCCAGCATTGCAGGCAGATTCTTTACCAACTGAGCTATCAGTGAAGCCCACCTTAAAGATATGTGAGACCCTAAACCCAGAAACTCCCAGTGGAGAGTAGAGACTTAGCACATCAGTGTATAGAGACCATAGGACAAACTTACTCCAGTAGGTCTGATCTTCTAGATGAAACTCCTCACAGCCCTGAGGTCAGATGGCTTACTGATGGCAGCAGTTTTGTAGAAATAGGAACCCAAAAGGCCATGTATGCCACAGTTAGTCTAGATGAATAGAAGCCAAAGTCCTGCCACCCCATACATCAGCTCAGAAGGCTGAACTAATTGCATTAATGAGAGCTTTGCAATTAGGGAAGGATAAAGAATTAAATATGTTTATTGACTCCAAATATGGGTTCCACGTGCTACATGCTCATGCTGCCATTTGGAAAGAAAAAGAAATGTTAATTGCTAAAAATTTCCCCATAAAAGGCTTCCCTGGTGGCTCAAATGGTAAAGAATCTACCTGCAATGTGACAGACTTCGGTTTGATCCCTAAGTTTGGAAGGTCCCCTGGAGGAAGGAATGGCTACCACTCCAGTATTCTTGCCTGGAGAATCCCAAGGAGAGAAGAGCCTGGCAGGCTCCAGTCCATCGGGTCACAAAGAGTTGGACATGACTTTGACTAACACACACATACACGCGAGTGTGCCCCCCCACCCCACACACACACAGAACTTCCGACCCAGGGAACAGTAACCTACCGTGGGGGCCATCAGAGGGAGGGATCTTTGGGGGGCAACGGTAAGGCAGAGCTGTTCAATTGCAAAATAGGCCACTCACCTACAGGAACTTGAACAAGTTTTGGCTCTAATGATTGGCCCCCTGAACTCCCTAGCCTCCCCCAGTATCCCCCACAGGAACAGGAACATGCTGAGAAATGGGGCTATGAGAAGGGTGTATAAAAAAGAGGATAAGGTTCTAATCCCCGAGGCCCAACAAGGGAAACTCATCAAGAGCTTACCTGGCGCCACCCCCACGGGAGGGATGTACTACGGGCCTTGATGGAAAAGACTTTTTCAGGGAAAGAGCTTAAAAGAACAGTATAACAAGTAACACTTGCCTGTGATTTATGTGCCACCAAGAACCCACACACCCATCCAATCCCTGCTTTGTTACTCAGGCCAACTCAACACCAAGGGACATTTCCAGGGAGAAGACTGGCAGTTATATTTCACCCAAATGCCCCATGATCAGGATGTAAGTATCTTCAGGGTATTTGCTGATAATTTCACAGGATGGGCTGAAGTCTTCCCCATTGGATCTGAATAGGCTATGGAAGTCTGTAAGTTTCTTCTAAAAGAAATAATTACTCAGTTTGGACTTCCAAGGTCCCTCCAGAGTGATAACGGACCCTCTTTTATAGCCCAAATCAGAAGGGCTCACAACAGCTTTAGGGACAGACTACAAGCTACATACCTCTTGGCACCCTCAGTCTTCAGGGAAGGTAGGGAGAAGGAACCCTACTTTAAAGAAATCCTTAGCAAAGCTCTGCCAAGAAACTCATGAACCCTGGACCAACTTGCTTCCTCTTGTACTCCTCATGGTCCGCGTAGCACCCAGGAATGGTCTGAGATTTTAGACCATGTGAAATCATCTCTGGGAGGCCCTTTCTTACTGCAGAAATTCTACTGGGTGAGGGCCTGAATCAGGCCCTGAGATAGACTACTAATCGAGGACGAGTTCAGGAGGCGATCCAGGGCTACATCCACAAGACACTGCCAGCTCCCACTAAGACTAGAGAGGAAAGAGCAGTCCTCAGAAATTAACCTCGGGGGCTAAGTTATTCTCAAAACCTGGAAAGATGGGTCCCCTGAAGATCAACTATTGTCAGAATGGAAGGGTCCCTATAAAGTAATTGTAGCCACCCCAACTGCCGTCAAACTGCAAGGGATATCGAGTTGGGTACACTTGTCCAGACTAAAGGTTTTACCTCCAGAAACCCCGCAGGTCACAACAGAAGAGCAATACATCTGTGAACCAGTGGGAGATCTGAGACACCTACTCAGAAGAGAGGCACCATCAACAGAGGAGTAAATGAGGCCGAGGGTGGGCTCCTATGAGAAGCCTCAACGGGGCTTGGGACCTCTTGTTTCCTTAGCTGATGTGGTTCTTGACAATCAGCTGGGCCTCAAGTAACTTCTGGCAGAAGAAGGCAGAGTTAATGTGATAACTATTGCTTCCTGCTGCACTTGGATCAGCACAACAGGACAGGTAAAAGTTAATATTAAGGAAAGAGACGCCCAGGCAGATTGGCTCCATAATTTTGGCAGGGGTTATCCTGCCTTCCTTGTCTGGTCAACGGTTAAGGCAGCCCAAAGTTAACTTGGTTCCTTCCCTTTCTAGGCCTTTCAACGGCTATTGTTGTCCGCCTTTTAGCCCTTGTTTGTCCAACATTCTGGTTAAAGTTGTTTCTTCCAGGCTGTAATGGTTTGAAGTTCAGCTCACGATGGCTCCAAGAATTCAGCCCATTCCAGCAGAGGGTGGCCCAGGTCCCTGGAGGTCACTGAACTGCCAGTGAGGAACTCCTACACCTTAGGGGTAGGCTAGGGTCTGCGGCCCCATCCAGCAGGAAGTAGTTTCAAACAAGCCCCTCAGCCCCTTACTCCTTAAGAATAAGGGTGTAAAGTCCCTTGTGAGCTGGGGGGGATGAGACAGACTGGAACCTGGGACCCTTTGTGCAGTGATACACTGCTTGTACCTGAACACACCTCTTGTCTCCTTGAGAAACGAAATACAAAGAAACTATATGGGACTTAAAATAACTGCACGCATGCCCAGTTGGGACAAATTCTGGACAGAAGATACGAAGAGACCAAAAAGACCCAAATGCCACTTTTGAAGAGCAAAAGCGGAGTACTGTGCATGCCCCCTGCACAAACACCATCAAGGGGTGGGCAAAACACCACAGTCGCCTCTCTGGGCCAGCCCCCGGGCATAGCCCTGCCCTCAGCCCATATGAGAAGCGAGCTTAACGCCCTCCCCCACCACCCCCAACCCTTCTCAGGGAGCCAGAAGACCAAGAACCCTGTTCGGTAACATACATAAAAGTGAAAGTTCATTAACATTGTATTTTTGAGATCACGGTATAATCTATAGAGAAATGAATGATAAAAATTTTTAAAAACCATTCAGTATCATTATAGACTTCATGTCCTAAAGTCATTATTGACTTACTGTGTGACATTAGGAAGTGATCCTCCTCGTTTCCTCACCTGCAAATTGAGAATTCCGTGGTAATAACGACTATCTCAGGGATTGTTTGGGGGCATTAAAAGCTTAAACTTAATTTTAAATGTTTAAAATGCGGAGAGACTTAGTGTCTGACCCACAGTAAGGAAGGGCCAGTGAGCTGCTGCCCGTTGTTCTGTAGCTGTCCTGTAATGTCTCAGGGTGAACGCCATGATAAGCTTGTGATAGAGGCAGAGCAGCTCACTATTTTCCATAATTTACAGGTGAAAAGAATGGAGATCACCGACGCCAAGTGGCTCACCGCAGATAACTAAAAAGGCGGTGAAAAACCAGGTCTCGCGTCTTCTCTGGTTCCTGTTGCTTTCAGTTCACTGGAGATGAGCTTTTCGCTTGATTTGCATGAATCGCACGCAGAGCACCGCTAAGCGGCTTCTTTGTTTGTTGGGTCCTGGGCTTTGACAAGCAGTTCCAAGTCAAACAGAACCCGATGCCTGGGATGAGGGCACAACCCTTCTGGAAGGGCTGGAGCTGCTTTTCCAAGGCATACATTTCAATCCCCGAGTGAGGAGACGCTGGTCAACAGTCTCCAAAATGAATAAGTGTTGCACAGCCAGAGATACGCAGGACAAAGGAGCATAGCTCATCAGTATCTGCTGAGGACTGATTGCCATCAAAGCTTATTCCGTAAAGGTGACCTGACTATTAACCTCTCTAATTTGATCAGATTGCGTGAGAGGAGAAAATAAATTCTTTAGAAGAATCTGTGACGCGGACTCCTGTAAACACAGCCATTCATATCTAAGTCCTGTCACTGTTTGCTCCTCCCTCCCCACGGCCAGGAAGATCTGACCCAAGAGCAGTACCCAAACCTCCACACAATAAATCTGCTGGGAAGCTCGCTCCCCCAACCAGCTGCATCAACTGAGTACCCACCTCTCATCCTGCCATTCCCCACGAAACACCCCATAGGCACACATATACTTTCCCAAGATCAAATCTGAGCGGTTGAGAAGGCAATGACAGTAGGGAGATGAAAATGCAGAACCGTGAGAGCCTCTTTTCCTTCCCCTGTCTGGAATCTCACTCCAAAATACCCTCCGGATCATTGCTTAAAGTACCGCTTTCTTAAAAGAGCAACTTCTAAGAATTAGATACTTCTATTTCAGGATAAAAAACCTTAGACCAAACATTTTGTTCTTCAGAGCATCCATTAGAACACAGTTTATCACACTTTTAAAAAGTGAGATGTAATTGACAGCTCAGTTGAGATATTAGTTTGAGGTGGTGGTTTGGTCACTAAGTCACGTCTGACTCTTGTGACCCCGTGGACTGTCGCCCTCCAGGCTCCTCTGTCCATGGGATTTCCCAGGCAAGAACACTGGCGTGGGTTGCCATTCACCTCTCCAGGGGATCTTTCCAACACAGGGATTGAACCCGGGTCTCCTGCACTGCAGGTGAATTCTTTACCAACTGGGCCACCATGGAAGCCCCGTTAGTTTTCTGTATACAACATAATGATCCTATATTTATATGTAACGCAAAATGACCATTCTCTCTTGAAACACTTTATTTGCTGGGCTCCCGGGACATGGCACTGTCTTGGTTCTCTGGTAACAGACATTAGATGGTGGAAATGTGGACAAGTAGAAGAATGTCCTGGCTTCTAGGAGACACATGCTGAAATATTTAGGAGAGAAGTGCCAAGTTGCCTGTAACTTAACTGCAAACGTTTCAGGAACAGCAGGTATGTGAGAGAGGTGAACACACATTCTTAGACAAAGAACATCTTCCTTTTCTGCCTGATCTGAGTCTAAAGGGCTGAACCCTCACAACTCCTCCCCATCTCTAATGACACTCCATCTCTAAGCAGCCTCACCCGGTCCCCTCGGCACTGAAAGCATTCCTATGCTGAGAGCTCCCTTGTTCCTGTCCTCACTTCGCCTCTAGACCCAGATCTGAATATTCCACCACTTACTCCGCACTGCCACTCGGAAGGTGTCTCAAACTGGACGTGTCCATGCTGACCTCCAGATGCCATTTCAGATCGGCTCCTCCCCCAGCGTCCCTTTATCAGTAAATGGCAACTCTATTCACCCAGTGGCTCAGGATGGAAACCTCTGAGTCAAACACGATTCTCTTCCTTCTGTCTGAAGCCACCCCCAGTCCAGCAGTGAATCCCCCGGGCTTTGCCCTCAGGATAGACCCCGAACCCAGGCTCTCCTCCTTGCATCCATGGCAACCGCCCAGTTTCAGGTCACTTTCGCCTAGACTATTAAAACAGCCCCCTATACAGTCTCCTGATTTCTACCTAATCACACCTACCTTTGAAAATATAAATCAGACCATAAATCCTCCACTGGAGACCCTCCAGTGACTTTCATCTAATTTAGAATAAAGCCCTACAAGGCAGCTTACACCTCATGTCCTGCCACTGGGACACCCACTCCCCCTGCCCTTGGCTTCAGGGCTCTTCTTTCAGACGTGCAGCCCCGGCCTCAGCCCTCTCAGCCGGCCTCTGACCCTCCTACCCGCACTGCCCTCCGCTGCCCTCCCCATCCTCTTCCCGCATCTTACAGGGTGAACTGTGTCCCCAGAAAGATAAAACTGAAGTCCTAACCCCCGGTATCAGTGAATGTGACCTTATTAGGCTGTAGGACCTTTGCAGACATCATCAATTAAGATGAGACCATTAGGACCAAAAATCTAATCCAAAATGTCAGTGTCCTTAGAAGAAGAGGCCCACACACAGAGGAAGATGCCAGACGAAGACACAGAGGGACAGGATGGCCATGTGACAGCGATTAGGTGATTAGCAGAGATTAGGGTGACGTGGCTGCAAGCCAAGGAACGCTAAGGATCACCGGCCACAGCCAAAGCTCAGCGGAGGCAAGGAAGGCTTTGACCCAGGGTCTCAGGCGCGGCGTGGCCCTGCTGGCACCCTGATTTCAGACATCCAGCCCCTAGAATTGGGTGAGGATGAACTTGGAGTATCTTAGTTCATGCTCTGGTACAGCAGTTCTAGGAAACTAAAACACCCTGATGGCAGATTCTTCACATCTACTGTCGGCTCCTGAAATGTTACCTTTTCTTGATGACCCGCCCTCTCCATTAGACAACGAGCCCCTCTAGGTAAAGGTTTCACAGCCTTGCCCAGGGACAGCCATCCGTCCCCGAGCGCCTCCTGCGGCTCTGGCCAGCACACTGCACGGTCTCTCTGTTGCCCCCAAACTTCGCTCTTTTTTTCCCCTGACCTCAATGAGTTTATTCCATCAGAGAAACAGATCCATAAATAAACACCCAAAAGAATGATTTTAATAGAAAGGTGTACAACACACTTCCATACTTACAATGGATAACCAACGAGGTCCTACTGTGCAGAACAGGGAACGCTGTTCAATGTTATGTGGCATCCTGGCTGGGAGGGGCGTTCGGGGGAGAATGGACACATGGATGTGTATGGCTGAGTTCCTTTGCTGTTCGCCTGAAACTATCACAACATTGCTAATCGACTATACCCTAATACAAAACAAAAAGTTTTTTTTTTTTTAAAAAAGAAAGATGTACAAAGTGTGAGGAATGTCCATTCACTTAGAGTCATGATGAAGAAAATTAAACTTATCTCTTTTTTATCTCTAATGATCAGAGACAATTTTAGATGTTAAACGTGTAGGCTAAGATCCTAAATACTTCAAAACATTCATTATTTGCACTCATAAACAATGAGAGCTTTTATGATTCTTTTTTCATTATAAGGCTTTTTGAACTAGATTTTACTCTTTTCCCAAGGAATAAACTGAGTCACAAAAGTGATAGAGTCCTGGTTAGATAATTATTGTCCATGTTGGTCCCCTAACTTTCTTAGAGATCTGGCTGTACTGCCCTCACATTATAAAGAATCTCTTTAGTTTTCCCAGAAAGAGGATCTTCACAGGACCAAAAATAAACCCACGTTAGACTGAAGATCTAACTAGAATCAATCGAGGGTCTGGCATGAGATTGACAAAACTGCATATTTTTTTATAATATTTATACTTCATTATTTTCTCCCAACATTGGATAAGATATGCAGATATCAAAAGTTGCTAAGTACCTGTGATTCTGTACTCTTTAATGTAAAAATAGCAGCACCGTATCAATAAACACCATGGCACATACTCCATACAAATACTGAAAATCGGGTGCCCTGAGCCACATCTAGCTCTCAGTAGAATCCCAGGGCTGTCATCTGTTTCATGCTTCACGCTCGATGTTACAAAAATGACACGCCCTTCCAGCTCCTAGTCTTCATGAGAAGAAATAACATTACTTCTAAAAACTTAAAGTGTTTAAAAAGTTTATTATTATTTTTTAAAGTCTATTGAATTAGTTACAATATTGCTGCTGTTTTATGCTTTGGCTATTCTTTTGGCCCCGAGGCATGTGGGATCTTGGCTCCCTGCCCATGGATAGAACCCTCACCCCCTGCATTGGAAGGGGAGTCGCAAGTACTGGACCACCAGGGAAGTCCCTAAAGCATTTTAGAATTAGGCCAGGCCAGCCTAGCTGGGTTAGAGCAGATGTACACCCAGTAAACGCTTACAGTGAATCCTTTTACTACTGGAAAGCCTCTCCTAGAAGCGATCAGCCAGACCGAAAGGCAGTGGGAGCTGGGTCAAGGGCCTGTGCCAGTAGCTTGTACTTTGGGGCGACCCAGTAATGCACCAGACCCCGAGTCAACCAGAGGCTGGCACCAGAAGGACTGCCCACCCAGGCCACTCTCACTGACCTTTCCCTGATCCCAGCCAGCCTCACGATAACTTAAACTTGAGAAAACGTAAAGGTTTAGAGAAACTTACATACTTTACAGAAGCAGGCTTACTCTTCTAATTATGTGTTCAAAATTAAAGGACCAACGCAGGAGACCTGGGTTCGATCCCTGGGTCAGGACGATCCCCTGGAGGAGGAAATGGCAACCCACTCTAGTATTCTTGCCTGAGAAATCCCATAAACAGAGGAGGCTGGTGCGCTACAGTCCATGGGATCACAAAAGTCAGACACGACTTAGTGACTAAACAACAACAATGTAAATATGCATTAAAATAGGGAAAAAAAGCCAAAAAAAAGAAATGATGCATTTTTCTCTTTTGTGTATCTCTATGCTTTCCAGATTTTTATGATTAGCAAAAATTATTCATTAACATAGAAATCATTACATTGAAATATTTACTGACTTACATTTTATTTTCAAGAAATGAAACAGCACATTAAGATTTTTCACAGTCCATATTTTCAGGAATTTGGTCAGTTTTTCCCTTGAGCCAAAACTAATGACATATCTATGGCGTGACAAATACTAGTACTTTATTTTTTTTTTCATTTATTTTTATTCATTGGAGGCTAATTACTAAATACTAGTACTTTAAAACAGGGATAGCTAAATGCTCCAGTCTAGAAACAGGTGAAATTCATTCAGTTCTCATGACCAAAAAGATGGAAAACAAAGACACCGAACAGAAGTGAAATCCTAAGATTAAAAACTACTGTACATTTCCTCTTTGTATACATATATGCCTTCATATTAGATATGTGAAAATAAATCTTTCCCTGGACTCCCTAAAAATAATGTGTTCAACATTTTATTCATAAATAGTTTATACTATATTTACTTTTAAAAACAAAGCCACCATGCTATCATCACACCTAAAACCTATCAGTTATTTCTTATAAAATATTCAGCCTGTGTTCCATTTTTTTCTGATTGTCTCATAAATCTATATAGTTTGTATGACTTACATTAGATTTAAATGGATGCTAACAGATTCAAGCAGCTATTTGTAATCATGGTCTGGGCACACACTGGCCAGGACAGATTCAGGAACCAGTGGCTGACCCAGCCTCCCAAGCCTCTGCAGCAGACATCTTGGGTGAACTTGTACCCCAGTGAATGGGCCATTTGAAATTACTTTGTCTGACCATCTCCTGCCCTATTCAAAAAGTGATACCAAATACTGCATTCCCATCACTTCAGTGATCACAGGCAAGGACCTGGCAGGAGCAATTTAATATTACATTTTACTCAAGCCAACTGATCTGTAGGCAAAGAGGACTTGTTCCCCCACCGCTGCCCCACCCCAGCAGAGAATCTCTGCCTACTCTTTATCCAGTCAGGCTTTAGGCTTAAGGAGCTTCACATTCAACTTCAAGTCCACAACCATTTTAGACTTTGCAAACCAAAGTGTGGTATTTTCTGGCAAGTGTTTCTACAGTCATGGGGAAAGAAAGGAATTGGTCTGGATTGAGTAGTGCATAAAATGTGAGCTAGGGTGAGCTGGCTCCAGCCAAAGGTTGCATAACCATAAAAGCTGCTTTTCAACCCAAACTAGCAAAAATAGTGCAGAGCAGAATTCCAAGGGCAATTTCAGGATACCAGGATGTACCGATACAAAATATAGTGTATAACTCCAATCAAAAAACAATGGTGCTTCCAAAACAATTAAATGCCAGCAGAACCACAGATAACAGATGGAGAAACATAACGATCAGTTCAGTAGTTCAGTCCCTCAGTGGTGTGTCTGACTTTGCGACCCCAAGGACTGCAGCACACCAGGCTTCCCTGTCCATCACCCACTCCTGGAGCTTCCTCAAACTCATGTGCATCTAGTCGGTGATGCCATCCAACCATCTCATCCTCTGTCCTCTGCTCTCCTCCTGCCTTCAATCTTTCCCAACAACGCACACACACGAAATCTGGCCCTGTAGTTGTGGGTCTACAGGACAGCGTGGGCTCAGAACAGGCACACATTCAAAAAAGCGCAGCAGCACAAGCACCCCCGTGTGCTGCCCAAAAACCCATTTGCTTCATCTCCTCCCCTCCAATCAGATCAAAAGCATAACAGTTGTGGGGTTTTGAGACGTTTGGAAAAGGTTTGATACCCAGAAATATCTGTTGTAAAACTTAGGCACGTCTTGCAGGATTTAAGCTCATGTTGGTATAGGAAACGCATCTAGGACGGCAGATGGGCGAGGAGGACCCTTCGATTTTTGCAAAAGGCTCAGCTTGGGTGGCACCCCGCCTCACCAGCAGAAAATCCCAGGGCGAACGCTGCGCGCGCGCGCATTAGAAGCAATCAGCCGCCCTGCGCCACCGCCCAGACCGACACGTTGACACTGGGGGCTGGACCAGGCGCTGCCCGGGGATGTTCGGTTTGCCTGCTGCCCGGGGCTTTTCAGCAGCGCTGGAACCGTTCTGGTGGGGATTCTAAGGGGTCGGGCCAGCTGCCACTGTTCCAGGGACTCCGAGGAGGGTGGAGAGAGGGAGATAAGGGTACCCTTCTAGGAGGGGGGCAGGTGCACGGGGCAGGGAGTGACTCCAGAGCCGGAAGGAAGACCTGCAGGACGACGGGGGCTGGGGGACCCGCGGTAAAGTCGGGGCACAAACCGGGATGCCGCCCACCCAGAGTCACTCACCATCCTCTAGAGCTTCATGCATCAGCAGAAAACCCAGCAGCAACCAAATCTTCATCTTCTGGGCGAGGGGTCGGGGCCGAGGCGCTGGAGACCGCGGGTCGGAGGCGCGCGGACAGCGCAGGACGAGGGCAGGGGCGCCAGGGGAGGCGGCGGGCGAGGGGCGGGCGCCTGGGACGCCGCAGCTGGAGGATTCGGTTTCAGGAGGAAGAACACAGATTTTAGGAGAAAGTTTGGGGATTTTTTTAAAATTCTCTATCTGTGTAATGTGACCTCTCCTGCCCCCTGGTGGAGCCGTGAAGCGCTGTACTTTTTTCCCGAGGCTGAGGGCGAAATGTCAATTACAACAGTCGCTCAGAGATTTCCCGCTCCCAGAGCGTTTTACCAAGTTTACCAGCTTCGAGGAGGCTCGGCGTAATCCTGCGGGGTCTCATCTAACCAGAATTGTCCAGATGTCACCAGAGCTCTCCCACCAGTTCGTACGGCCGTGATGCTCTGTAAAAAGTGCCCCCTGCATTTATCTCTTCATTCTCAGCAGGCCTCTCACCTGCGCTCACCAACAAGACCATTGCCCTTGGAAGTCCCAACTCCGCACCCAGCCCTGTACCTGCTGGACGCGAGCCTCCCTTGCAGCTGAGACCTTGCAGCCCCCTGGGGCTCCCAGGGGGGAGGCTGCTCTGCCTTCAGATGGTCCCACGGCAGGCTAGTTGCTTCCCCAGGGTTCTGCTGGAGGGTTTGGAGAAACTTCTCTTTCCTCTCTTACGCAGCAGAAGCCCCACTGCCCTACAGAAGACTCAACTAGGTGTTCAGGAGGAACTGTGCCAGAAAACAGATCCAAGTAACAGCACCAGGGTTTCCAACGGGACTCCGAGAAGTCAACCACTGGGTTATCACTCTGGGCTGGAGCCTGGGGTTCCAGCTACACCTCCCTCCCTCACTCCACGCCCTGCCAGGCCCTGCTTCATTGCCCTACTGACTGCATCAAGGCCGCCCCTCTTGGCCATCATCCCTCCTTCTCTGCTCCGGCTCACAGTTACCATCTGTCACCAGCAAGTGGCCACAGCCTCCTAGCTGGTCTCCCTGCCTCTCTGTCTTGCCCCTCAGTCCATACTTTCTCCAGCTATTAGACTGATCTCCAAACACAATTCTAAAAAAAAAACAAAAAACAAAAAACACAACACTAACCCAACTAAACCCCTCCGAAGGCTCTCCAGACCTCTCATGCCCGGTCAGGCCTCTCCAGCTTCCTCTCTTGGCACCCACTGTTCCCTGGCCTGCTTGCCACGCAAACAGAGCGCTCCCAGCACCCTCGGGCGAGCTGGCACAGTGGGGTAGGAGGGGGGCACCAAGGCTTCTGCTGCCCCCTTGGCCCCTCAAAGCCGCCTTCCTTGTTCCACCACCTGCCGGCCTCTCACCACTCATCCCACAAGGCTCAACTCAGACCCTACCTGCTCCTGGCTGGGGCAAGCACTTCCCCAGTGTGAATCCTTTGTGATATCATAGCAGCCAAGACAAAACGCACGAGTGAGCTGTGAATACGGCTTCACCTCTTTGACCTGCTTTCTCCTGAGTTCAAGGGCAGGAAATATGTCTTACTCAATTTTGTACTCTACCATCAGTTTCTGGAAAATCGTATTTATTAGGAGCGTACCACGCTCCACACAGAGCATGAAACCCTCACCACACATTTCTTGTTGCTCGTATCAACAACAACCCAACCAGGGAGGCTGCATGGTTAGTATCAGCCCCATTTTACAGACAAGGCAGCCCAAAGTCAAACTTGAACCTGCACTCTACCAGTTAGTTACAATGCGCTGTTGAAATCACTACCTGTGAAAGCTTTCCAGCAGGGCTGGCCCGCCCCCAAAGTCTCCCCTCTCAAGCTCCGAAAATTGGAGGCAAGAACTTTGTGACTTCCCTGATAGGCTTGATAGCAGACAGTTAAGGTGATGGGGAGGCAACAGATAAGACAGAATTGCAACCCATTCCATGAAGAGAGGGAAAACACGGTCTGTTGGTCTGTTGTGATCCACACAGTCAAGGGCTTTGGTATAGTTGATGAAGCAGAAGTAGATGCTTTTTCTGGAATTCTCTTGCTTTTTCTATGATCCAATGGATGTTGACAATTTGATCTCTGGGTCCTCTGCCTTTTCTAAATCCAGCTTGAACATCTGTAAGTTCTCGGTTCGGTTCACGTACTGTTGAAGACTAGCTTGGAGAATTTTCAGCATTACTTTGCTAGCATGTGAAATGAGTGCAACTCTGCGGTAGTTTGAGCATTCTTTGGCATTGCCTTTCCTTGGGATTGGAATGAAAACTGACCATTTCCAATCCTGTGGCCACTGCTGAGTTTTCCAAATTTCCTGGCAACATATCTTCTGCTTCTCTTAGGTCCATACCGTTTCTGTCCTTTATTGTACCTGTCTTTGCATGAAATGTTCCCTTGGTATCTCTAATTTTCTTGAAGAGATCTCTAGTCTTTCCCATTCTATCATTTTCCTCTATTTCTTTGCATTGATCACTGAGGAAGGCTTTCTTATCTCTCCTTGCTAGTCTTTGGAACTCTGCATTCAGATGGGTATATCTTTCCTCTTCTTCTCTGCCTTTCACTTCTCTTCTTTCTCAGCTATTTGTAAGGCCTCCTCAGACAATCATTTTGCCTTTTTGCATTTCTTTTTCTTGGGGATAGTTTTGATCACTGCCTCCTGTACAATGTCAAGAACCTCTGTCCATAGTTCTTCAGGCACTCTAACAGATCTAATCCCTTGAATCTATCTCTCACTTCCACTGTATAATCATAAGGGGTTTGATTTAGGTCATACCTGAATGGTTTAGTGGTTTTCCCTACTTTCTTCAGTTTAAGTCTAAATTTGGCAATAAGGAGTTCATGATCTGAGCCACAGTCAGCTCCCGGTCTTGTTTTTGCTGACTGTATAGAGCTTCTCCATCTTTGGCTGCAAAGAACATAATCAATCTGATTTCTGAATTGATCATCTGGTGATGTCCATGTGTAGAGTCTTCTGTTGTGTTGTTGGAAGAGGGTGTTTGCTATGACCAGTGTGTTCTCTTGGCAAAACTCTGTTAGCCTTTGCCCTGCTTCATTCTGTACTCCAAGGCCAAACTTGCCTGTTATTCCAGATATCTCTTGACTTCCTACTTTTGTATTCCAACCCCCTATGATGAAAAGGACATCTTTCTTTGGTGTTAGTTCTAGAAGGTCTTATAGGTCCTCATAGAACCATTCAAGTTGAGCTTCTTCAGCATTAGCAGTTGGGGCATAGACCTGGATTCCTGTGATACTGAATGGTTTGCCTTGGAAATGAACAGAGATCATTCTGTCATTTTTGAGATTGCACCCAATACTGCATTTTGGACTCTTTTGTTGACTATGAGGGCTACTCCATTTCTTCTAAAGGATTCTTGTCCACAGTAGTAGATATAATGGTCATCTGAGTTAAATTCACCCATTCCAGTCCATTTTAAAATGTCAGTGTTCACTCTTGCCATCTCCTTTTTGACCAGGTCCAATTTACCTTGATTCACGGACCTAACATTCCAGGTTCCAATGCAATATTGTTCTTTACAGCATTAGACTTACCTTCCATCAACAGTCACATCCACAACTGGGCATTGATTTTGGTTTGGCTCCATCTCTTTATTCTTTCTGGAGTTATTTCTCCACTCTTCTCCAGTAGCATATTGGGCACCTACCAACCTGGGGAGTTCATCTCTGTGTCCTATCTTTTTGGCTCTTCATACTGTTCATGGGGTTCTCAAGGCAAGAATACTCAAGTGGTTTGCCACTCCCTTCTCCAGTGGACAACATTTTGTCAGACCTCTCCACCATGACCTGTCTTGGGTGGCCCTACACAGTAGGGCTAATAGTTTTAGAATTGAGTTAGACAAGGCTGTGGTCCATGTGATCAGTTTGGCTAGGTTTCTGTGACTGTGGTTTTCATTCTGTCTGCCCTCTGATGGATGAGGATAAGAGGCTTGTGGAAGCTTCCTGATTGATTTACAGTATATTTTGTTATTTGTTTGGGCAAGGGATGCCCCCATCATTGATTTCATGTTAACTGTGATTGTATATTTTTTCTTCCAGATGAAGTTTCAAATCACCTTGTCAACTTCCATAAAAACTTTCTGTTGTGAGCATGACTGTATAGTTTTTATTTGGAAGAAGAATGCTCATATTTACAATATTAAATCATCCTATCCCAGAATGTGTCATAATGTTATCTATCATTCCATTTGCTCAAGTCTATTTTTATGTTCCCATTATGTAATTGTTTAATGGTGGTATTAGGACAACAATTTTGGAACTCTGTAATCCCAAGCCTAAACCAACATCACTGGTATTATTTGTAAGAAGTGGAAACTTGGACATAGACACAGTGGTATTCTCATTTATAAGAAGTAGAAACTTGGACATAGACACACACACATATACACACAGAGGGATGATCACGTGAAGAATCAGCGAGAAGACGGCCATCTACAAGCTGAGGGTCTGGGCCTCAGAAGACGCCAACCCTGTTGACCTTCCCTTCACACGATTCCACTGTGCCAGCACAGAAGTGGGGGGGCCTCAAAACCTACTTACCAATGCTAATCAAGACAACAATAAATAACAGATAAATTGGGTTTTAGGCTTCTATTTGGAAAATACTTTGCTGTTTTAGCTTGGTTTTCAACGCAGGCTAAATTCATACTCAAGTTTAATTCAACATGGTGGGTGTTCCCTTCCATTTATGGGAAGAAAAAAAAAAACCCAACAGGAATTAAGTCTATACACAATGGCATCTCAAAATTAAAGAAGATAATTTAGGAGATTTGCAATTTTAACTAACTTGGAACCATGTCAGAAAACTGACTCCTCCCTCCCCATCAAAGGGTAAAGAGGGCTGCAGTTGATAAATGTTTATTCACTATACAGTACAAAATTTCTGTTAGTTATAGATCACTGATCACCAGTTCCTGAAAGCTATGATTTGGTCAGGAGCATAACAAGGAGCTTCTTGCCGACAAAAGCAACGGCAAAGACACTGGTCCATTAAATAAACGGCAGTTGGTTCGGCAGGACCTCAGATGTGTGGTCCTGGGGTGGCATGCTTCAGGAGCAACTGGTATGGGGACTGTGTCATGGAGACTGGGTATGGTGAAGGACGTCTCCCACAGGACTTGGAAGTCGTATAGTACTCGGCTGCCAGGTGAGTATTAACAACATAATCGTTTCCATTTAGATTGTACTACATTTCTGAGCTCTGAAGTGGCCTAAATAAAAAAAGTTTAAATTTGATGAGTGTGAAATGTAAGCTTTCGGTAGGTATGATACATATGCATACAACACCATGGTAAGTCATATTGAAATTTATTTTAAAAATACATGGTTAGAAAGCACATGTTACAGTGTGAAGCAGCAGCAGTTTTTATTTATTACAAATTCTAAAAAATAATCCAATGTTATAAGCAAAAAGGAACGCTGATTATCATCAAAAACGTGTAAATTTAAAATTATCTACAATCCTACACACAGAAAAAAAAATCTCTGTATTTGAGTAAGACCAAAGTATCTGTTGGTTTTTACAGACACAGAATTTCGGTAGAGTTTTAGGCCCTATCAACGGTTTCTAATAAGTACAATGATAACAAAAGAAAGCAATGAGACAAATGGATACCAAAGATGAAGAGCCTGATAAGCAGGCATGGGCCAGAGAAACCAGCCACGCTGGCAACACAAGGTTCTTTACCAACGGGGCCGCGGCCCGTGCGCGTCCGCCGCCAAGGCTGTCTGTGCTGGTGCAGAAACCGCAGGGGCCAGGACCTATGGCGCAGTTCCAGGGAGCAGCCATCCTTCCCACGAGTCGGAGAGGGTCCTTGGTCCTCATCATTTACCTTGTACTCACGGGATATTTGGAGCTGAAACGAAGGACCCCAACTACCTTGGTTTTTCACTTCATATCCTGTCCTGTCATCCCAAGACTCCCCAACAAATGGAGCTCCAGACACTCACACTTTGCAGCCTGCCTGCCCCACGGTCCTGGTTGTGACCCCCACGGAGCTGCTGTCCGGGGTCACTGAAGGCCCTTGAAAGCCAGAGACAGCGGCAGTGGCCTCAGCTGAGGTGATAAAAGCTAAAACAGTGCTCCCAGGGCTGCTGATCGGGTTGAGTCATAACAAAATGCATTTGAAATGAACAAGACTAGACTGTGTACATAAAAACAATAACGAACGTTACAAAAACCAACCACTAAACCAACAACCACAACAGTAGATCAGGCCTCTCAAAATTCAGAAACCAGAAAGCCATTAAAAAATGTTTAAATATAATTATACAAGGAGATAAAAAAGAAACTCTGCTAAACAACAAAGTCAAACAACGTTATTTTCACACATCTTTGTGTCTGAAAATCAATGACCTGTGCTGGCATTAGTTCCTACGTGAACTTTGGTACTTCTTCCCTTGATATTTTAGAACAAGCTAGAAAATGTTAGGTAGAAAATGTACAGCGAAGGCACTATTTTGGCACTAGTCAAAAATCAAAACCAAGCCAAAAAACCAAGCTAATAACACCCCCACAAGACATCGAAGCGCGTGTATATTAATATTCCATGATGCACACTCTAAACTCAATCCTTTAAAATTAGGTGGGACACTGTATTCATATTTCTGGTTTGAATTCTACTGTCGCTTGAAGCGTATCAGCAGATACCTAGGCAGAGAACATCATGGGCAACATCACAGGGAAGGAAGAGTTGGCATCTTGGCACAACTGTGTCATGTGGTTTATAATCTCAGAATATGCTGATCTAAGAGGAAAAAGAGCTCAGACTAATCTAGTCCCTCCAGCATTATCAGCATTGGCAGGCGATTACTATTCCTTTTTTCCCCCTGCTAAATAGTTAAATACATTTAGAAAATCATTTGGTAAATATAATTTTTAATTCAAAAGATTGTAACATGCCCAGGACTTGGAAAATATTTTAAAATTTTAAACTTTAAAAAATCCTTTATTCAGAAAAATTAAAAGAAGATAGGGTCTTGTCTTTTAAAGGAAACAGATAATTCTGAAACAGACATTTTCTATCAAGTGTGGCAATAGAAGGTTTTATAGATACATTAGTTTTTCATTAATGTATATATTCCAAATGATGTTTTGGTCTTACTTTTCTAGATATTCATCTCTGGGGAAAATGGCATTAATTAAGCAATAATCTGTATTTCAGTATATATCAAAAGTCCTAATATAAGTAGTTTAAATAGTTTTTAAATTTGGACTTGCGTAGCTACCTTGTTAAATGTAGGGTCGGTATGGCCTTTGTGTCGTTATTCACAAATCATAAGAGTATAAAATAAAAGTGCTATTATAAGAAGTTTCTCACTGAAAATGTTCAGAGAGCAGATTTTCTAGTGCAAAAAAAAGAAAAGTAATTTAAGCTGTTTTTAACTCAATCACAATTAAGAGAATACATATGTATTTTTTTAATTTCTGGAAAGAAGTTTATATAAGTGTGTCTGATTACTAGTAAAATCCACAAAGAACATTTTGGCAATCCTAAGAAAGCAAAAACAACATTTTGTTCAAAAGGTTGTGAATTCAAATGTAGGAACAGAGAGATAGTAAAAGACCTGGTAGTGCTGACTTTTCCTAAAAAAGCACAAACCAAGACAGAAATGTCAGAAAAGGTACAGCAGAAAAAAGTAAACAGAAATTCCCTAATGCCCCCACCCCACTGCATTTCAGATCATAAAGCACCTAATGTACTAGACTTCAGCGATTTCATATTAGAAACATTATAAATATATCTTTCTGAAAGAATCTATCTATAGAAAATATTATACATATAAAATTGCCATATATTTCAAAATAGTTTAAAACCTAAACATTTTGCATAAGCATAGCTACCTATCAATACAAAACATTTTTTCTGTCAGTTGGGTTTTTAAAATCTAGACAACAGGATCATTTCCAAAGCCCATCATAAACCCAGCTGACTTAAACACCAACATTTGAAACACACAAACACACATATATATACATGTGTATATATTAACATATACACTCACACATACATACAAAGATATTTGAGTTTTCACAGAAAAAAAGGATAGTCATGAACAAAGCATCTTTCATAGACATTTGTGTTTGTAAAGTGTTTCAAGGTGGAAAAATTATTTTTAACTCAATTCTGCTCCTAATTGAAAACAGTGGGCATAATAGTTTTAGCTGCCTGTTATGTTCTAGATAAATTCTTGATTGTGCTACAGTAAAAGGTTTAATATTCACACGTGAAATTTTCATATTCCCATGTGCAGGGCCTGATTACCAAATCAAAGTGCTTCTCAGAATGCTGCAGCAACAGCAAGGATCTAGGATTAGGCCCACAGTAATGATTACAGAAATACTTCACCTCTTGCACAGCCAACTCTTCCTCTCCAGTAAAACATGCAATACTGGGCCTCAGATTTTACTATGTGCACCCTGGAAATTGTGGAATGTTAGTTCTGAGTTCTAGATCCGAGATGCTACAACACTAGCACCCAGACTTTCCTGTTTACTGGATTTTTCATCACAATAAACTCCTAAACAATCAAAACTTGCTTTTGAATGACGAAAATAAAATGGCTGATCTCTTGGAAGAGCTGTCAGAAAGTAAGTGTTTTCCTTGCCTTTGTCTTAAGCTGGTCACCTGGGCTTGATAATGTGCTAGTCTCATCTAGTGAACCATGTAATTATTTGTAAGAAAAGTAATTCATGAGAAGCGAAACACACGGAAGATAAGTAGTCCACTTATTAGATAACCCTATAAAATGAAATACAGTAATTTGAGAATCATACATTTAAAAACAAATTACTCGTATAAAGGTTAATGTGTTTCTATGGCTTTAATTCAATTAGGTTAATTTTTTGGCTTGATGTTTTAAATAATCATGTATTTAACTAAAATATTCTATTCCTCAACCACTGATGGGTTTTTCTAGAATACTGGAACTTGCATCAGTAGTTTTAGTGTGGTCATTTAAAAATAAATGAAATAAAAAGTGCTGAACAATTTATGGGATGGGGAAGAAAAATATCCCTAAATGTTTCCAAAAGAAACATCAGAAGCAAATTAAATCCAAACCCCTCATATTGGGCCAAATGCCCTTTAATAACTGAACAGGGACTTTAAAATCAGAACAGGGGAATTTTCTTGTATTCCTTCATTTCCCCCCCCCCCCCCTTTTTGCATGTAGTAAAGACAGAATTTACTACTGGTTTAGGGAAAAAAAACCCTAAATAAATTGTGAACTGTGATTATTTATTAACTAATGGAAAAAGGTATAAATCATTCCACCAATTATGTGATCTGGGAGGTTCTACTGGCTTATTTTAAGTGACTTTTAAAACAGGGGTGTTTGGGGTCTTATCCAAGCACCTAACTACTCTGATCTTCAAATGCGTCCTCCTCTCTGCCACTTACACGAGCTTCCTGCCCATGGGGACCACCTTCACTTCCACCTTTCACTTTCACAAAGGGTCCCTCGGAGTTCACACTGGCTCTCTCCAGCCCCTGACTGGACTGGGGCGGGGTGGGGGAGTGGGGAAGACAGCATTCACACAAGGTGAAGGCCTCACATTCAAGGACCGCTGTCTCAAAGAAGACGGCCATTCAGAGGGGTGCCTGCCACCTGCTGACACAGAAGGCCGCTCCTGCCCTGCGGGTACTAGACACCAGCAATCTGACTGGCTGAACTTTCAGCAAACTGTCACACCTCACAGAAGAAAACTCTGTACTAAACCCGACATTTATAAGCTACAGAAAAGGCTCATTTCCTATCCCCTCCCCTTACTCCAGACCAATGACAGATACAATGATGGGTAAACGCAATTTTAGGATGTTCTAACTTGACATAAAGTCCAATAAGGAAAAGCAACAGTTATTTCCCCAACCACACCCAGCACATTCAAGATACTTTTCTATTCAGTGATCACCTCCATTTCAGTGTGGGCAGTAGAGGCTACAGATGAATGACAACACTGGACAAATGCAATGTGATAAGAGTAAGACACCAACAACTTTTAACATTGATATTCCCCAACGTATACAAACATATGCACACACACGCCCACATTCCCACTATCTGGGGGATATTTCTCATGGAGGAGAGAGCTCAGAGTGGTTTCCCTAGATGTGTGAGTCACCGTCAGAGGAGGTGCTGTTCAGGTGAGTGAGTATAAATTAGGGTGAACTATGTCTGCAGCAAATCCATGACAACCTGGTGTGGTGATGACGTCGTCATGGTTCCCTCCATGCAGACTATGTACGTGAAGACTCTGGACCAGTTCTGTCCCAGCAGGCACTAGCACTCGCTTGTCTTTTCGTGGAAAATGAAAGGTAAGCTCAGGTTTCTTTGGTGATCGTCACCATCTTGCATGGCAGATTTTTCTTCTGTTGCTGCGTTAATGTTGTCTGAATACATATCTTCATCATCGTCTTCATCCCTCGGATTACCCTCCAGGCTGTGTCTAATGCCATAAGCGAAGTAAATCAGGAAACCTTTCAGGGGAAAAAGAAATCAGCTTTTGGTGTGACATAAAATGACTGTACAAGTAAAATTTTCTTTTTTTTTTACTGGTGGACAATTGCTCTGCAATGTTGTGTTGGCCTCTGCCACACACTGACATCAATCAGCCACTGGTGTGTGTGTGTGTGGTGTGTGTGTGTGTGTATATATATATATATGCCCCCTCCTGTATGTGGAAAGTTTAATATAGAACATAATAGGATCTTTTGTGCCTTCTCTTTCTGTGCTATTTTAGAAGGGCAGAATGCAAGTACAGCATATTCCATGCAAGGTCGCCGACAGACGTCTTCCCAGTAGAAAGTGCTTCTTCACTTTTAACGTGCAATCTGTATATGCAATATTGCAATCCTGGAATGTGAAGTCAAGTGGGCCTTAGGAAGCATCACTATGAACAAAGCTAGTGGAGGTGACGGAATTCCAGTTGAGCTATTTCAAATCCTAAAAGATGATGCTACGAAAGTGCTGCACTCAATATGCCAGCAAATTTGGAAAACTCAGCAGTGGCCACAGGACTGGAAAAGGTCAGTTTTCATTCCAATTCCAAAGAAAGGCAATGCCAAAGAATGTTCAAACTACTGCACAACTGCACTCATCTCACACGCTAGCAAAGTAATGCTCAAAATTCTCCAAGCCAGGCTTCAGTAATATGTGAACCGTGAACTTCCAGATGCTCAAGCTGGTTTTAGAAAAGGCAGAGGAACCAGAGATCAAATTGCTAATATCCGCCAGATCATCAAAAAAGCAAGAGAGTTCCAGAAAAATATCTATTTCTGCTTTATTGACTCTGCCAAAGCCTCTGACTGTGTGGATCACAATAAACTGTGGAAAATTCTTCAAGAGATGGGCATACCAGACCACCTGACCTGCCTCTTGAGAAACCTATATGCAGGTCAGGAAGCAACAGTTAGAACTGGACATGGAACAACAGACTGGTTCCAAATAGGAAAAGGAGTACATCAAGGCTATATATTGTCACCACGTTTATTTAATTTATATGCAGAGTACATCATGAGAAACACTGGGCTGGATGAAGCACAAGCTGGAATCAAGATTGCTGGGAGAAATATCAATAACCTCAGATACGCAGATGACACCACCCTTATGGCAGAAAGTGAAGAACTAAAGAGCCTCTTGATGAAAGTGAAAAAGGAGAGTGAAAAAGTTGGCTTAAAGCTCAATATCCAGAAAACTAAGATCATGGCATCCGGTCCCATCACTTCATGGCAAATAGATGGGGAAACAATGGCTGACTTTATTTTTGGGGGCTTCAAACTCACTGCAGATGGTGATTGCAGCCATGAAATTAAAAGATGCTTACTCCTTGGAAGGAAAGTTATGACCAAACTAGATAGGATATTAAAAAGCAGAGACATTACTTTGTCAACAAAGGTCCGTCTAGTCAAGGCTATGGTTTTTCCAAGTGGTAATGTATGGATATGAGAGTTGGACTATAAAGCTGAGTGCTGAAGAATTGATGCTTTTGAACTGTGGTGTTGGAGAAGACTCTTGAGAGGTCCTTGGACTGCAAGGAGTCCATCCTAAAGGAAATCAGTTCTGGGTGTTCATTGGTAGGACTGATTTTCAAGCTGAAACTCCAATACTTTGGCCACCTGATGTGAAGAGCTAACTCATCTGAAAAGACCCTGATACTGGGAAAGATTGAGGGCAGGAGGAGAAGAGGACGACAGAGGATGAGATCGTTGGACGGTGTGACCGACTCAATGGACATGAGTCTGAATAAACTCCGGGAGTTGGTGATGGGACAGGGAAGCCTGGCGTGCTGCAGTTCATGGGGTCGTAAAGAGTTGGACACAACTGAGCGACTGAACTGAACTGTACATGCATGTTTTTCTTAATAAATATTTTTGAAATATTTATGTAAAAAACTATTTACCTCCTCAAAAGTTAACACTTTACTTTAAACAAAAGGATATATGGGGAAAAGTCTCAAATACTTCCCAAATACAAGTGCCGGATTATTGGAGACAGAGACAGACAGTTTGGAAAACATGTCCTGTGTGAATGGGCTTCCCAGGTGTCTTAGTGGGTAAAGAATCTGCCTGCGATGCCAGAGACCTGGGTTTGATCCCTGGGTTGGGAAGATCCCCTGGAGGAGGGCATGGCAACCCACTCCAGTATTCTCGCCTAGAGAAGCCCATGGGCAGAGGGGCCCGGCGGGCTACAGGCCACGGGGTTGCAAAGAGTCAGACATAACCAAAGCGACAACACACACACGCCCCGTGTGAGCAGGGAACAGGGGTGTGCCTTACACACGTCACTGTCACCAGGAGTAGATGAATAACTATGTGCAAAGCAACTGTTTATTAACAACCACACTGACCGAAGATCAGAGGGGAAAGGTTTTAAGTATTCTCACAGGATATGTAGGCATTTTTGCTGTGTTTTAGCTATAATTTTAAAAATTGATTGAGAGTTTTGGGTTGATGTGAAATGCCTTATAATTTTCCTATGTAAACTAATGGGAAGCAGGCCACCAATGTGTATTTTGGCATGTGCAGTTGTGAGAACTGATTCTGTTTCCTCTCATGTCCTTAGAGGTTTGGTGCTCTAGCCTTCCTGTCCTCAAATAAAGGTAGCGATGCCACTGTTTTACAAAGAAACAGAGGCACAGAAGCAGGGGTGGAACGTGAAGCAGGCGACACGGCTAAAAAGCAGCAGGGGAGGACTGAAACACGGGGCGTCCCACCCTTCTGCAAGGTCAGGCACACGGCTGAGCTTCAGGGAGCTACCACCGGAGGAGAGAGGCAGCGGTCTGCGGAGTGGCAGGAGCGTGGGGAAGCTCTCCACCAGAGTTCAGCGTCTTCTGGGCTCCGAGGAAGGGAGGGAGTTCCGCTTCCTGTGCCCCGGGGGAGGTGGGGAGACCCGGAAGGAATGACTGGTTCCTCCCAGAGGGCACAGCTGAGTCACAGGGGGCTCCCATCAGGATCCTGGCCCTGATGCGACAGAGCTGCCGACCGGGAGCGGCCGCAGTGACAGAATGCCCCAGTGCAACCTGTGTGGACAGTAACTTTTGATCCACCCAAATTCCCTGGCACTGTGTCAGATCCCCCCAAATGGGCAAACCTAGGGTAGCTGTTGGGGGAGGGGAAAAATAAGTAGGTTAAACTTCCCATTGGCTCAAGCGGGTTGGTGGCTTGAGACTGAAATGAAGTCAGTTTATAGCCAAAGCAAATACACACACACACACACACAAGTGAATGAGACTCATTATGCCAAAACCGTCAAAGAGCTCAAACTCTCAAACGCCTCAGGCCACCAGTGACGACAAAGTTAAAGTCGAATTTCCAAGTCAGCTTTCACACAGGACACTGAAGAAATCATGATGAAAACCGATGAGTATAGATGTAAAGAAATTTCTTGCAATTAGCTCATTCAAAATGTTGCCAGAAATTCAATGGTGCTCTGGAAGGAACTGGCTCTGCAATCAGACATCAAGGGTGCTATTTGCAAACTAGATCCCTTGACTTTTGATGGGGGAAGCTTCATTTTTCTCACTCAAGAAGTTAGGAAAAATAGGATCTACAGAGTTTTACAGGGTTACTGCAGCAACTGAATTATAAAAAGGTATTTGGAAAACATCTGGAAAAGTAGGCACTCAGGTATTCTAAAACTTGGGAAAGGAGGAAACCAAAAAAAAGCTTTTGTTTCTAGGAAGGGGGTGGGGTGCATTTCTCTGAAATGGCACATGACATGGGAAAGAGAGAGCCCACGTTCAGAAAGTGGAAACAGGAGAAGACCTACCAAGCGCCATCCAGATGCTAAATCTGATCCAGGTGTCTGTACTCAACTGGACCATCAGGTAAATGTTCACCAGGATGCTGAAGGCTGGCAGGAACGGTAAGAATGGAACCTAAGGAGGGAAAACATCTCAGATATACTCAAATTTTAAAACACATTCCTCAACTTGTTTTGACATGGTGGCAACTAATTTGACATACATAGATACTGTCACAGTGTGTAAGATTATATTCTCACAAAAAGAACTACTTGAACAAAAACCACTCATCTACAGAATGGGCTTCACAGATGGCTCAATGGTAAAGAATCCACCTGTAATGCAGGAGACCTGGGTTCGATCCCTGGGTTGGGAAGATCCCCTGGAAAAGGGAATGGCAACCCACTCCAGTATTCTTGCCTAGAGAATTCCATGGATAGAGGAGCCCATCGGGCTACAGTCCATGGGGCTGCAAAAGAGTCAGACACGACTTAGTGACTAAACAACAACATCCAGAGAATACTAAAAGGAGCCCCATATTTCCCATTGTTTACTGCAGCGCAAAGCTACAGAGGGTTATCCAGCCGCTAACACCTGCATTATCACCAAGATGCAGCAGGTCTCAGGGTTTAGTTCAGGGTTTACTGGTTTCATTCCAATATTAAGAGGGCATGCCACTGGAACTCTGACTACTCTTGAGATCTCAGGGGGCTTCTTCCAGGAAACCCTCTTCAAGCTAAATTCTGCTCTGAGTTCAAATGGGACAGAATAACTTCACTTCACAGTGGAAGGGCTTTGGACTTTCTCGAACTTGTAAAATATTCTAGTTATTTTTCTGATGCTTTAGAGTATTGAACAAGAAATTTGTCTACTATTATATAGAATAATGTATTAGGATCACACTCAAGTTTTTGAAAAGAATACTTAATACAAAAAGGAACATCCCAAAGGACCGTGTCGCTCTTGTTCACTGGTTAACATCATCAGAGTGCTTTTTTTTTTTTTTTTTAAGTCACAAAAACTAACGTACAAGAGAAAACATGCATGATATTTAGGATCATGAATCCTCATGAAACATACCATAAAGGCGACTTTCTGCTGATTCTGGGGCTGCCTCCAGATGATGAGCACAATGGCGGCACAGAGAACGAGAAACAGCACCAGGAGAGCCAGGCTCCACGCTTCCCGTCTGGCGATGGCGTGGACGCTGTGCGTGGTCAGAACACTCAGGCCCAGGATGAGGAATGCTGCGGAGATGACAGGTTCGTGAAACAAAACCAGCATGTGACCTTCACTCAGACCCCTGCATTCAAAGTCTATTTTGATATCAAGTTCTTTATGTATCTACTCTGCCAAATACTAAGATTCTTCATTTCTATTTTGGAAAGACATGCCTGATTTCCATGACTTAAGAATCCCGCTTCGCCCACTCATGACTGTCTCCTCCTTAGAAGGCAGCCTCCCCTCTGGGCTCTACCATCCTGCCTTTCTGCCAGTCTCAGATGACATCACTTGGATTGATGGAACATTGTCCAGGGTGGCTAGTTCCCTTTTTTTCCAGTGGGGAAAGCAAGTCTGTTCGTGTTCAGCTGTTGTAGACACTGTTCATATAAACAGATAATACACGATCTGCACCTTTTCTTCCTGTTTCAGAGCGGCATCACTGCCTACCCAGATGATCTCTGATCATCGAGTCTGAATTAGGGGTCCCTACCATGCGCTCTCAGATAAAGCTGTACTGCCCTTAGCTTGCCGCCAATGCGGCTGCTCTGTAAAGTCCAATGAGAGCAAGAACCATCTTTCCTGACATCCCAAGTGCCCAGGGGGGTTCCTGGCACATCAATAAATGTTGCTGAAAATACGCTTGATTACGTAACTGTGGGTGAGCAAGCAGGATCTGCGGTACGGCTCCCACGCTCCCTGGGTCCCAGTTCAGCTATAGGCAGGGGTGCTTCGCTTCCCACAGGAAGAACCCTCACGGCTCACGAAATGGACCAATTCTGCACTTCTGCCACCCTCACCTCAGGGCAGCAGTTCCCAACCTTTCTGGCATCAGAGACCAGTTTCATGGAAGACAATTTTTCCATGGACGGTAGGGGATGGTTTGCGGATGATTCAAGTGTGTTATGGTTACTGTGCACTTTATCTCTATCATTATTACATCAGCCCCCGCCTCGGATCATCAGGCATTAGATCCCAAGGGTGGGGACCCCTGCCTTAGGGAATTTCTTCTTTTCTTCTTCAATTACCAATATACCATCAACTTATCCTGCTAACATAAGGAAGGTCTCAATGACCAGTGACCCCTTAGGTGAACATTTCAGGACTGAGAGCAGTGCTAACATATTCTTTCATCCTCTTTCACATCATACCTGCTCCGCCCCCCCCCACCCCCAACACACTGGGTCTTTATAATGTATACGGTGAAGGGAACTTACCCAGGAATCCTACCAGAAAGCTGACGAGAGAAGCAGACTGTTTTGTGGGCAGAAGCGAGGGGTTGAAGAGGGTTCGCAGGCTGAAGCCCTGTCCTGGCAGCATGGTGACCTGAGACTCGCTTTTGGAGGTTCTGTTGGCACACGACCCCAGAGCTTCTTTCTCAGAACAATGCTTGGGCTGCTCGTAAGATAAGCCGGGCTGGTACCTATTCCAAGTAAAAGTGTGTGTCTTTATTCTCAAACAGACATTTGGTCCAAATGAAACAAGCACCTAAAACTCTAATGGAGATATTTCCATTCACAGCTGGTGCAGTAAATGCACAAGTCTTGTGGTTGCAGCCTCAGGGTTGCTGAGGCAGGTCACACATGTGCTCAGCAAAATACCTGCAGCAACTCCGAATTTCCTGATAGCCACTTGATTAGAAAGTTATATATATTAGACGCCGAAGAGAGTTACATTTTAACGTGAGGCACCTGTGACGATAAATGATTACTCTGGAATTATCTATGTTCAAGGGAGATGCCGTTCATGAACACAGCAACCCTGTTAACAGAAACCCTGGTTAAATATCAGCTACAGGGTAACAGGGGCTTCCCCCATGGCTCAGGAGTAAAGAGTCCGCCCGCAATGTAGGAGCCGCAGCAGACGCAGGTTCAGTCCCTGGGTCAGGAAGATCCCCTGGAGGAGGGCATGGCAATCCACTCCAGCACGCTTGCCTGCAGAATCCCATGGACAGAGGAGCCTGGCGGGCTACAGTCCATGGGGTCGCAAAGAGTCAGACACGACTGAAGCGACTTAGCACACACGCACGCACAGGGTAATATAATATGCAGCCTTCAGTTTGGTATTGGAAGGTCTCACTGCAGCCTGCCTCCAGTCTCATCTCCCTCATCAGCCACCTCCCACCCATTCTCCTTTATTACTGATCCCCTTCCTCTTTGGCTGGTGTCAAGATATCAGCCTGCTTTAGCTCCCAACATCTGCCCTGGTCTCCCCAGTGCGATCTTCTGAGAAGCTTTTGCTTAAATTTAAAAGTAGTATTTGTCTCCCATCTGAAGAAGAAATATGCTCACTGTGAAAAAATACACAAAAGCATGCAGAAGAAAATTAAAACCATCCATAACATTCAGTGTGAATCACTGTTAGCATTTTATTACAATTTCAGCCAGTTAAAAATGCAAATATGTATATATATTTGCAAAAATCATTTTTTGTGTGTAAATGTATGTTAGTTAAATAAATTCAGATACTACATGTAGCTTTGCATCCAGAAACTGATATCTCTCTCCATATAATTAAATATCATTTTATTTGCTGTAGAACAGTCTACTGAATAAATGTACTCTTATATAACTATTCTATTTTTTTAACTGAAGCACAGTTGATTTATAATGCTGTGTTAGTTTCTGGTGTACGGCAAAGTGTCTCAGTTTATATATGTCCTTTTTCATATGCTCTTTCCATTATGGTTTATTATGGGATACTGAATATAGTTCCCTGTGCTACACAGTTCAGTTCAGTTCGGTCGCTCGGTCGTGTCTGACTCTTTGTGACCCCATGAATACAGTAGGAACTTATTGTTTATTTATTAATTATTATACTATGACAGGGAAGCCTGGCATGCTGCAGTCCATGGGGTTGCAAAGAGTTGGTTACGACTGAGAGGCTGAGCGCCAGCACAGCCAGTTAACACCGTTCTGAGAGTTTCAGGCCAACAGCAAAGGGACGCGGCCATACACATAAAGACTAAAGCTTTAGCCTGACAGCTTAGCAGCTGCATCACCAGGACTGAAAATACAGTATTCTAAAGTGTTTTTATGCATTATGAGAATTTGTTGTTCACATAGATTAGGCCAACCTATTGATAATTAACAACTGTATTTGTTTGCTTAAGGACCAAGTATGCTAAATAGACTTTGTATTCACGTTTGTATGCCCATGGCCTCTCACTTCTGTGAGACAGCTGCTGCTGCTGCTAAGCCGCTTCAGTTGTGTCCGACTCTGTGCGACCCCATAGACGGCAGCCCACCAGGCCCCTCTTTCTCTGGGATTCTCCTAACTCCATGCAAACAAGGCCAGTGAGCCCTAACTGTCTTTATTTCCTGGGTGCCAACTGACACACATGCTTCAGACCCATCCGGCAAGGAGGACAACCCACCTGAGGATGAGAACACAGGCCGCGACCAGAGAGTAGGCCAGAAGTGTCCCAATGGACATCATGTCCACGAGGGCCTTCAGGTCAAACAGGAACGCCATCACAGCTGTTGGGGAAAAGAAAGAAGGGGAAAGAAGAGCACCTGTGAGAAAATTCCACACAGTTGATGCCAAGTCAGAGACAAGGGATGGGAAATTTTTTGTTTTAGCGCCGATGATAAGTCAAGTAAAGCATAGAAAGTATATTTCTCACAGTTAATAAGATGTTCCTTAGGTCATACACACTGCTAATAAAACTTCAAAACCCCTCAGCGATCTATCAAGTACAAAATACATCTACTTTGATTACTTAAAAAATATTGCCTTGACAAAGAGTGAAAATACTGTACGACAGAATATTCGCCTTTGATGTTTCAGAAGAAAAAACATTGCCAGGAAATACTGGCAGGCTCCTTTTAAATAAATACATAAATAAATAAAAGAATTCAAATGGAAGAGCTTTCATTATAGATGTTATATAACCATTTTAATTTCCATCTGCATTCTGAGTTATATCTTGGACAGGATAAGGTCCAATTAAATTATGCTTCAGATAGAATATAAATCCTATCCTGATTAAAACCACACACTCTGACTAAATGTAAACCATTTGGGTCTACCTCCAAGCCCTAATAATGTTAAGAGGCAAAGTATACTTCACATAGCTGAATAGTTAACTTGCAGCTTGCAATTTTTTTCTCCAATGAAGCATCAAACTAGTGACGATATTAACTGGAATTTACCAAATAGTGGTCCTTATCATAATAAGTAGAGAACATCACACCCCACTCATGTGGCACTCCAGACATCTCAGGAATGCTTTCTCTCTTTATGATCTCAATTTATCTTCAATTCAATAGTCCTATGAGACGGGGGCAATCATTTAGGTTCAACTTTATAGATCAGCATTTGACTGTTTTTGAATAAACCCCAGCAATTTCACATGGCTTAACCTAATAGGATCATTACTCTTTTAATAGACGGGTTAACTTAGCAATGTTACAACTACTGGGTAGAAGTGGTGTATGTGCGTGTAAGTCACTCAGTCGTGTCCGACTCTTTGGACCCCATGGACTGTAGCCCAGCAGGCTCCTCTGTCCATGGGATTCTCCAGTCAAGAATACTGGAGTGGGTTGCCATGCCCTTCTCCAGGGATCTGCAACCCAGAGATTGAACCCAGGTCTCCTGCACTGCAGGTAGAAGGAGGCTCCAGCTAAACCAATATGCCTGCCCGTAGCCCTTCTAAAATAGCACATAATTTTTTCCTTTTTTTTTTTAGATTTTATGTGGACCATTTAAAAAGTCTTTATTGAATGTGTTACAATATTGCTTCCACTTTATGTTTTGGTGTTTCAGCCCTGAGGTATGTGGGATCTCAGCTCTCTGACCGGGGATCAAGCCCATACCCCCTGGATTGGAAGATGAAGTCTGAACCACTGGGAAGTCCCACATTGTTTCCTTAAATACATCCCATGCCTTATTTTGAAAATTTTCCATTGCTAGTATAGCTATACATTAGATTACAATTTTAATGTGTCTTGTAAGAATCACAGATAACCTGTTTTAGGAAGCCATAACAGAAGAAAGTGATAAATTATCCATACAAGCTCTCTGATCTAAGTTAAAAACAAGCAAGAGGTGAGACTACAAAATAGCAAAAATGTAATATTCAGAAAACTAAGATCATAGCATCTGGTACCATCACTTCATGGCAAATAGATGGGGAAACAGTGGAGACAGTGAAAGACTTTTTTGGGGGGGCTCCAAAATCACTGCAGATGGTGACTGCAGCCACGAAATTAAAAGATGCTTACTCCTTGGAAGGAAAATTATGACCAACCTAGATAGCATATTAAAAAGCAGATGCATTACTTTTCCAACAAAGGTCCGTCTAGTCAAGGCTATGGTTTTTCCAGTAGTCATGTATGGATGTGAGAGTTGGACTGTGAAGAAAGCTGAGCACCAAAGAATTGATGCTTTTGAACTGTGGTGTTGGAGAAGACTCTTGAGAGTCCCTTGGACTGCAAGGAGATCCAAACAGTCCATCCTAAAGGAGATCAGTCCTGGGTGTTCACTGGAAGGACTGATGCTGAAGCTGAAACTCCAATACTCTGGCCACCTCAAGCAAAGGGCTGACTCATTGGAAAAGACCCTGATGCTGGGAGGGATTGGGGGCAGGAGGAGAAGGGGACGACAGAGGATGAGATGGCTGGATGGCATCACCGACTCGATGGACATGAGTTTGGGTAAACTCCGGGAGTTGGTGATGGACAGGGAGGCTTGGCGTGCTCAATTCATGGGGTCGCAAAGAGTCAGACATGACTGAACGACTGAAGTGAACTGAATGTTTCAGTGCACTAAAAATGTTAAAATTATCTTCTTTTAATTATTAATTTCAATATCTTATTATGCTGTCAAATTAAATTCTTTCTAGAGGAAGAAGGGTAAATTTTTTAAAATTCTGAATACATAATAGAGAATTAATGGGCAAGATTTTACAGGAAAAAACAAAAGCTTTTATGGAGTAAATAAAATATGTTATCTTTTGTCAAGATTTATGAACTTTCATTAATATCGCAATGCACTGTTTAATCATAAAGTGGGCCTTACATCATCTAGTGAAAACTTCATTTTATGGGGGCAGACATCTTAAGCAGTAAGAAAATAAGTAATTTGACCTCCCAACATACATCTTAATAAAGGGCCAAGTTTATTAGAAGACATTTTATAAAGGGCAGTTGTTTAGGAAAATACTTAAGATTCTGAAAGAATCCTATTTCATACATAATTAAATATTAGTATTCTGTAATCTAATTTCCCAACAATTCAGAGCCTCGATAAAATTATCATCTTTGGTCTGAATTTATACTACTAAGAGTGTTTACCGTTTTTTCTCTAAAGCTTGCTAAAGTCCTTCTCTTGCTCCATATAACAGCACCTCTAAGGTCATTCACTCAATCTGCAAAATCTGAAAGTATTCATGTGGAATAAGAATCTGGACAAAAGCATTTTGATGGATATGATGACATGCCAAAAGGGAGGCATCCGGAGTTGTTTTTTTTTTTTGAAAACATGACAATATCAAAGCTCTTGAAAGGAAAAATAGATTCCTAATGGGGTTTATGATAATATAGGTATTAGTAACTCTTAAAGAACTATGATGGGCCCAGGAAATGGGGTTAGCCACCATACTGAGGGCAGTGATAGCAACGGCCAAGTATAAATTATCTTTGATATTTCTTATATTTAATTAAGAATGTGTAAACTTTAGCTTTTCAAAAATCCTATGACCATTTAGCAATATTCAACTTATATCCTGGATAACAAACAAAATATTGAATCATTATTTTTAATTAACAATTCAAGGATTAAGTAATCATTCTTTAATCAACATTTTGTGTGTGATAATACAATTTTATGGGCTCGTTTCATTGATCTGAAAAGCACTGAATACTTGATACACGATAAAGAACCACTGTAACCACTGTACATTTGTTAGAAGCACAAAGGTTAAGGTAACAAAATGGTAACAAATCTCAAAGGGTCAGTTACGAATTTCAGTAGACCACCGCCACCACCATTTGCAGACATGATCCCAATATTCATACCCTAATTTATCAGTGATTTTGTTTTCAACTTACATGCACAGCAAGCAGACCCGCTTTATAAGTCCATGCATGCACATAAAATGATCAAGTCTAATGTTGAAGAATCCTATGTTTGTAAAGCTTACCAGAAATGACCCCTGCGGTCAGTGTGGCAGCTACTGGTGACTGCCTCTTACTCACTCTGGCAAGAAATCTAAACAGTAAACCATCCCGGGCCATGGCAAACAGAATTCGGGGTAAAGGAAACATGGAACCCAGAAGACTAGAACAGAAAAATTCATAATCCACAAGTGAGTTATTACAAGTATTAGTCTAGACGAGTCTATACAGGTAAAGACTGGACACACTAGAGTACAGAACCTATACCAAAAAAATGTTCAAAACAGGAAACATTCAGAGAAGTTATTGATATTTATATATGTCAAAACAGAAAACCACCTAATTTTCCATTTTTTCCCCAGAATCCTTGGTGAAAAAAGATCCCCCTTTACTTAATAAAAGTCAACTCTCTCTCACCTGCCACTGCACCCGATGATAAAGTAGCAATTATTGGTGTCTTCGTTTTGGAATTGATTTGAGCTAGACATTTGAAAAGCAACCCATCCTCCGCCATAGCATAGATTACACGAGGCATTGGGAAAATGGATCCAAGAAGACTGAATAAAAAGCAAACACATGCAGTATGGCAAACACATTCATGCAAGATTACATCACAGAGCTGCAATTAAGTCATTGTATAAAACTCAGCATCACAGCTATTTGTTATTTTTTAAATGTAATATGATTGGGTATTTAAAAATATTAACCATGGAGCAATTTATTATACTCTCAGAGATAATCTGCTCAGCACAATTATCAGGCTAAAAACAATGCTGCAAAGAATTTGTGTAGGCCCATGATTACTACCGAATTAAAACTAAATAATTAGATTAAAAAAATTTTTAACTTAGAAAATTTATAAATTGATATGTAATTATAGAAAAGACAGTAATTTAATTTTATAGTATCTAGTCACTTCATTTATTCAATAATTACACATTTACATATATTTTACCATGATTTTTTGATCAAATTTGAAATAATTCTCAGCAAAAGATAATCAAGATAGAAAAAGGAAAAAAGATGAACTTGCTGTAAATTCAGTATATAGAAGCAGGCTGAATTAATTATTAGCAAGAGTGAAGTTTAAGACAATGATTTTTGCTTTAGCTGTTTTGAATTACTTGTGTGTTTACTGACTACATCATTCCATACATGATTAAGTTGTAAAAAAATTTACAATTTAAGAGAAAATAAGTAAAATACACTTTTTAAACTCCATCTCCTTTATCTTTTAATAAAGCGTGGTTGAGCTTGGCCACAGATAAATCTCTCTTCTAAAACTATGGTACAAAGTATCTTTACAGTTCAGATTTTTGAAACTATTCAGAATAAACCTTAATATTATCAGATAGCTGAGGATCCAAGAGAGGTAATTTGTAATTGCTGCTTAATACTATCTTGAATACAAAAAAACAAAAAGAATTTTGAGGGGGGATAAAAGAGCTAGGCAGATGAATTACACAAAAAGATTTATTTTTTAAATTTCAGACTTTTAGAAAAATTTCACTTCAAAAAATTAGTAATCAAGCAGAGATTAATTTTCCCTTGTAACAGTGCTCTACAGTACAGCACTCAAGTGAAATATGATCACATGTTAAGTTAAAATATAAGCAGCTCAGGAAACTTGAGAAATGAATTATAAAATATTAAAATAAGCAGCTACTGAAAATCTGAACACCTGAGATTCAACTATTCTTATCACACAGATGTATACAAATCTCCACCATTAACTTGAAACAGTAATTTCTATTTCTAGACCAAGTTCACCCTGATCAGTGCTAAGACAAAAAGTTTCAATGTTTCATAATAAGAAGCACCTTACACTTAACAATGCCACAGCATATATTTTTCACAAACACAGACTTGATATTATTTTAAAAAAACAGCAGAAAATGTCAAGTCTGCACATGAGGTCTCAGTTGTCTGTAGCCCTGTAAGTAACACCAAAGACAGCAGGGAAACATACTAGTGTAAGTACTGTCAAGTTTTACAATAAGTTTTACACACATACATATACAAATGTGTAGGAAATATATAAATGTACATAAATGCCATATATATCCTTGGAAGCTTGGACCATCATTATCTTTAAAAACTGACTTTTAACAGCTCAGGGGGAAAAGATTTTATCACTTAAGATTTCGATACAGCAATTCTGGGTGAACAATTCAGAGAATACAGTTGTAAGGTATGTTTCTCCTATTAGGATTGTTTTTAAAACATACAAAAGCAATTCTGTGGATACCAACTACCTCTGCAGTAACCCACGCAGTCCTGCCCCAAAGACAATGCGATGTACCTTGTTGACAAAGCGCAGAGGGAGCCTGCTGCAACGACGTATTTGGCTGGCCCCCATCCAACGTACTCGAAGGCCACAGGAAGCGGGCTTTTCTCATCCAGGAGGTAGTACGGCATCATCAGTGTTAAAGCTGCCGAGACCCCAAAATAGGCCATAAAGCAAACGAGCAGGGAAGTCACAATTCCAATAGGAATAGCCTTCTGAGGATTCCGGACTTCCTCACCTAAGGAGACATAAACAAAAGACTGCATATTTAATAAAACACAACTAGTTTATTGCAGCGCTGTTTACAATAGCCAAGACACGGAAGCAACCTAAATGTCCATCAACAGAGAAATGGATAAAACGCTGTGATATACAATGGAATATTACTTAGTTTTAAAAATAATGACATAATGCCACTTGTAGTAACATGGATGGACCTAGAGATTTTCACACTGAGTGAAGTAGATCAGACAGAGGAGGAGAAATAGCATATGACATCCCTTATATACAGAATCTATAAAGAAATGTTACAAATGATCTGTTTCACCCTTGATAATATACATGCTTCGATGCTGTTCTCTCAAAATATCCCACCCTTGCCTTCTCCCACAGAGTCCAAAAGTCTGTTCTGTACATCTTTGTCTCTTTTTCTGTTTTGCATATAGGGTTATCGTTACCATCTTTCTAAATTCCATATATATGAGTTAGTATACTGTATTGGTCTTTATCTTTCTGGCTTACTTCACTCTGTATAATGGGCTCCAGTTTCATCCATCTCATTAGAACTGATTCAAATGAATTCTTTTTAATGGCTGAGTAATATTCCATGGTGTATATGTACCACAGCTTCCTTATCCATTCATCTGCTGATGGGCATCTAGGTTGCTTCCATGTCCTGGCTATTATAAACAGTGCTGCGATGAACACTGGGATGCACGTGTCTCTTTCAGATCTGGTTTCCTCGATGTGTATGCCCAGAAGTGGGATTGCTGCGTCATATGGCAGTTCTATTTCCAGTTTTTTAAGAAATCTCCACACTGTTTTCCATAGCGGCTGTACTAGTTTGCATTCCCACCAACAATGTAAGAGGGTTCCCTTTTCTCCACACCCTCTCCAGCATTTATTGCTTGTAGACTTTTGGATAGCAGCCATTCTGACTGGCGTGTAATGGTATCTCATTGTGGTTTTGATTTGCATTTCTCTGATAATGAGTGATGTTGAGCATCTTTTCATGTGTTTGTTAGCCATCTGTATGTCTTCTTTGGAGAAATGTCTGTTTAGTTCTTTGGCCCATTTTTTGATTGGGTCATTTACTTTTCTGGAATTGAGCTGCAGGAGTTGCTTGTATATTTTTGAGATTAATCCTTTGTCTCTTGCTTTGTTTGCTATTATCTTCTCCCATTCTGAAGGCTATCTTTTCACCTTGCTTATAGTTTCCTTTGTTGTGCAAAAGCTTTTAAGTTTCATTAGGTCCCATTTGTTTATTTTTGCTTTTATTTCCAATATTCTGGGAGATGGGTCATAAAGGGTCCTGCTGTGATTTATGTCAGAGAGTGTTTTGCCTATGTTGGATGCATGAGACAAGTGCTCAGGGCTGGTGCATTGGGAAGACCCAGAGGGATGGGGTGGGGAGGGAGGCGAGAGTGGGGATTGGGATGGGGAACACATGTAAATCCATGGCTGACTCGTCAATGTATGGCAAAAACCACTACAATACTGTAAAGTAATTAGCCTCCAACTAATAAAAATACATGGAAAAAAAGAAAAAAGAAATGTTACAAATGAACTCATTTATTTACAAAACTGAAAACAGACTTAGAGAAAAAACTTGTGGTTGCTGGGGGGGGGAAGGGTCGAGGGAAGGGATAGTTAGGGAGTTTGGGATGGACGTGTACACACTGCTATATATAAAACGGATAACTAACAGGGACACAGTGCACCGCACAGAGCACTCTGCTCAATGTTATGCGGCAGCCTGGATGGGAGGCGGTGTGGGGAGAATGAATATGTGGGCATGTATGGCTGAGTCCCTTTGCTGGGCACCTGAAATTATCACAATGCTGTTGTTTTTTTTTATCACAACTTTATTAATCAGCTATACTTCAATACAAAATAAAGATTTTTTTAAAAAACAAAACATGAATAGGTAAAACATGAATTCTTCTGCTTCACAGTAATTCTACTCAGCTTCTGTCCTTTCTGTTTTCTCAGCTTGCTCCATCTATGCTACATGAAGTTCTCTCTCTTCTTGAGGGTCCTACGCTGTCATAAAAAGATCAAAGTCCAGAGGCAAGAAGAGAAAGCAAGATATCCTGCAAGTCAGTTTCCTGCTTCCAGAAAGAAAAAACATGCTATTCCAGCACCACAAAATGTTTAGAGATAGAAAAGCAGTCTTAATCCATTTGGAAAATGATTCATCCATGGAGATTAAACATGGCATTCTACAGGCCCTTAATTATGAAGGCTCCTAAATATATGGAGACAAACTTCTTCTACTCAGTGCATTGATTTATATTAAATTTTAGTTTCAAAAAAAAAATAGTACTTTGGAGATCTTTCTAATAAGAGTTGGCATTTGAAATACCCAAAATACGGTCAATTATAAGGCCCTGCAATACTGTGAACCCAGAGGAAGCACTAGGGAGTGACTGTAACATGACTACTTTTTGTACTGGATAAAGAGAAAAGAACGATCACAATATATTTTGTCCTATTAAAGAAGAAACAATTTAAGAGCATGATCATTATTTGTTACTCACTGTGATAGCACTCGGAGAAGGCAATGGCACCCCACTCCAGTACTCTTGCCTGGAGAATCCCATGGACGGAGGAGCCTGGTGGGCTGCAGTCCATGGGGTTGCTAAGAGTCAGACAGGACTGAGCGACTTCACTTTCACTTTTCACTTTCATGCACTGGAGAAGGAAATGGCAACCCACTCCAGTATTTTTGCCTGGAGCATCCCAGGGACGGGGGAGCCTGGTGGGCTGCCGTCTATGGGGTCACACAGAGTCGGACACGACCGACGTGACTTAGCAGCAACAGCAGTGATAGCACTTCCAGACCAAAGATTAAAGGCAGTGATTACAACCAACATTTATAAAGTAGCTGACAGCTTGCACAGTATTTTTCATAATGTATTTTGTTGCTGTTGTTTAGTCAAGTCAGGCGTGTCTGAATCTTGGGGACCCCATGGACTGTCTCCCACCAGGGTCCTCTGTCCATGAGATTTCCCAGGCAAGAATATTGGAGTGGGTTGCCAGTCCCTTCTCCAAGGGATCTTACTGATCCAGGGATAGAACCCATGTCTCCTGCTTGGCATGTGGATTCTCTACCACTGAGTCACTTGGGACACCCATACTCTATCTTAGACAACCTTCATAACATCTGAGGGGGAGATTCTGCTCTCCTGATTTTACTAACATGGAACCAAAGCTCGGAGAGTTTCATTAAGGTTCTTTTCATACAGCAGGGGCCACTTCTGGGTCTGGGACAAGCCCTTATTACCCCAAGTTCCACTCTCTTCCCTTGACCTTCTGTTGTCACCCATGGGTACTCATGTGGTTCAAGGAACACTCTTGCCTTCTACACAGAGCCAAGACTCTGCTCTTACCAGTTGTTGCAATGCAGTCAAATCCCACAAAGGCATAAAAGCAGGTTGCAGCCCCAGCCAAAGTTCCTGCAAAGCCATAAGGCATAAAGCCACCAGCCCCATAGACGCTTGTTCCATTTTCAGAAGGTGGGTCCCTAAGGAGGAGAAGAAGCACATTGGAATGTCATTTTCCTAGAAAACTGCTTATTCAAGAGATTTGTCTCAAACTCCATTCTTGGAAGGTTACTCTGTTCATCATCTCTTGGAAACTAATATGTACAAAACTAAAAGTAAACCCTGATTTTTTTTCACCCACTCCTAGAGGATATGATGGTGTTCCCAACAATGGCTCCCTCACCAGTTGCCAGCTCTCAACTGGAGGCTGATCAATAGCATGAGCAGGAGGCTCAGATCCACTTTGGCTGGAACTTACAGCCAGGCAGGATTTTGAGAACAGAGATCCCACCTATGTATGGGCCATGATCTGAAATAAAGACCAGAGACTTTCTCTTATCACAGATAGCGGAGCAGGCTGAGCATTTGAAAAGTTTACTATAAGACATGTGACAAAGTGAAATAAAATTCTCTAATCTTGATAAATAATACTGAAGTTTTATTACATGCTAAAAATTGTATAAAACCAGAATATACTAAATTTTTGCCTCATTAGAATGGCTACAAACAACATAGGTAAATAAAAACATATACATCACTTCATGTAATAGATACTTCTGTAATCTTATTTACACATAGGACTATTAAATTAAATATTAAACTTAAATCTTAGGATGAAAACTTTCATTTGAAAATTCATTTTTGAGATCAAGTTTAAAGTGAAATGTATAGACAATTCTGCTTATGCAATCAATAACATCCTCAAGAAAAAAAAATCAGGCATGAAAATCACTACAAGGTTGAAAGGATGCAGTGGAATCAAATGGTGTCTCCAAAGGGAAAAACAAAAGGATGCATGATCCAAAAATGCTCATTGTTCTTTAGAAGTGACAAACATTTGGGGGAAGAAACATTCTTCCAATGGTTAAGATCTCTCATTTCTTCCCTTAAACCCAAAGCCAAACCTGAAGTTAAGAATCAGCAGTTTCACAGCTTGAAACAGCTGCTCAGTGGTGAACATACCTACACACTCGTGCTTTGGGGAAAACCTGGGAAAAAGAGTCTTGAAATAGAATAGACCTTCACAAAGTTCTCTGAACTAAAAAATTTGAGAACTGTTGTTCTAGAGGAAAATGTAACATAAGACAAAAGCAGGCAAATTAAAAAAAAAAACAACTCAAAATAGGAGGGAAAAAAAACAAATATTTTACCTGGCACTTGCAGATATATTTTTGAGAAAGTCTTCACTAATCTTCCAGTTTGCCACATTTCCTTTCACAAACCCAGCAACCATTACAAAGAGAAGCACCAGGATATTGACAGCTGTGAAGATTTTATTCACCCAAGCAGACTCTTTCACTCCAAAAGATAAAAGACCTATGGAAAAATAAAGGGTGCTTTCATTTTTACCTCACCTTTAGGAAAAGGCTACAGCAGTTTGAGACAGTTACAGGTTTTAGGATATTATTTCAGCAGGATTCATATATTTAACTGACACTATCCCTTTCTATAGAGAGTTTTCACTCAGTCACCTAAGTGTATACAGAACTAAAGATTTCAGAATGCAGACTGTGCTCAGAGCTGGGAGATTTCACACTCTCCAATTAATGAATACATTTAGGAACTGGGTATTATGACCAATGGGCGGGTAGAGGAGCATGCTAAGTCATCGCACTCGTATTTGACTCTTTGCGACCCACGGACTGTAGCCCGCCAGCTCCTTTGTCCATGGGATTCCCCAGGCAAGATTACTGGAGTGGGTTGCCATGCCATTCTCCAGGGGATCTTCCTGACCCAGGGATCAAACCCACCTCTCCCGTCTCCTTTACTGACAGGTGGGTTCTTTACCACTAGTGCCAAGGGAAGCCCTAGCATTTCAGGCAGGCAGATGTGCTAGTAACATCAGGAATCATTCACAGGTGGGCAGGGCCAGGTAGAGGTAAAGTAACTTAATTTTAATGAAATGCTATTCTTAAAAAGCAATTTCAAGGTTAATGGCTGCAAAATTTTGAAAGAAAATTTTCTTTCTCTTTTCTTTCAATCATATTTTCTGCCTCCTACTTACAGAATACATTAAACAAAGTAACTCTTCAACTGTCACTCCAAAGATTTTATTGAATCAATTCTCACTTTAATAGCTTTATTTTTATATTTTGATTGTAAAGGCAATCAATTTCCTACTCAAGTAACTTGAAAATACAGAAAAAAAGAAAGAAAATAAAAGATCAAGTGTAATTTCCTCTTCAGAATTTTGCGTGCACGCGCGCGCGCGCGCACACACACACACACACACACACACACACACACACATTTCCATGTCAACAAATATATAATTTTTTTTTTAACAGCCACATACTCTTCTAATCTATGGATACACTATACTTTACTCCTATATTTACAAACTGGTCATTGTTAGTTTCTTACAACTATAAATAGTACTGACCTAATCATCCTTTTACAAATATCTTTTAACACCTTCTAATCATTTCTTTACAATAATTTTCTACAAGGTAGCACCATATCAGTGACATACACTTTATATACGACTTTTAGTTCATATTGTCATAACAGTTTCCAGAAAGTTTGGCCAGTTGAAATTGTCCATTTTTTCCCATTAGGTTATTCTTATTTGTACTGATTTATAAAGCTTATTTATACAATAATGCTATAAGCTCTCTGATTGTACATGTATACAGCATGTTTTTCCCAATTCATCATGCACTTTTTTGGGGAAAGAAGACCATTATACTATTGCCATTTATTACCTAGACTCAAGCGTGCTAGGGGCAAACACACGGGCAGTGCCTGCGTTGAAGAGGAAATCAACAGGCCGGGCTGGCTCCGTGATTACAAAGCCAAGTGATGTGGAGTCGATTATAACCTGATGGACTCCACCTACCACATTAATTAAGTGAATTATGCACTTAAATAATTTTTAAGTTCCCTTATAGTTCTAAATTTCTACAATTTTGTATCTCCCAAATTACAAATATTAAAACAATGTGGTTAATTTGAAATATGGGCTAGCCTATTTCTCCAATAAAAGAATGACAAAGGTTTTGCTCAGTTTTATTTTACTCTGTTAACAAGAAGATTCAGTTTTTATGGCAGACACTGCTTGTGGTCTACCTAATTATCATGTAATAATTTTAATTTTAAGCTTAGTGTTGATAACACATGTAAGAAAATTTTATAGTATAAATTTTTCCTCTAGTTTCTACCTCTAGGAAGATTAATGTTAACCCCAAAACATTCATCTTTATTTCCTTCCAGTCCTTTCCTGATTGTATCTATCTTATTAATATTTTAATCCATCCTGTATAAGGTATGAATTATGGATCAAAGAAAGTTTACCTTTTACTGTTGGGGGAATAAGTGTGATGAAAGGCTTATAATCACATATTTACTTGTATGTATACCACCCATGTCAAATCAGCAAAATTATACAAGCAGGGATGAGAATGCTGAATTTCATCCCCAGAATTATACAAGAATACAACTCTATTAGCAACATAAAGGAAAACCACATGGTCAGTATAATTATTGACTCTCTCAGTACAACGGCTGACTCTGCAATTGTCTGTCAGATTAGGAAACACTATGCAACTATACACCTTGGAAATACACACAATACCTCTATAAGACTTTGGAAAATAACAAAGCCACTTCCACGGTTTGTTTCCCAATACCCCAAGTGTGCTCTCATTCTGAAAGCCCCAGCTCCCGCCAGTAGACCAGTTACCTCTTGAAATTCTGCCTATGCTTCCCTTGTATCATTAATAAAAACAACAGCCTCAGTTGATAAGACAATTGAGACTGCAATATGAATAAAGATTATAGCAGGAGGTTTTGGTCTTCAAAGTTTCTAAGAACAAAGTTAGCCTGTAATCTTGGCCTGTCCTGAAAGAAAGGCATGATGCTCGATGAACTCAGGACATAAGACGCAAGCCAAGGCCCGAGTCTTGCCACGGAATTTAATGACGGGAAATGTGTCACAGCTACATGCTTCTCATCATTTAGAGATTAAAGCTGAATATTTAAGGTCACTGAAACCATCCCTAAATAAAGTGTGGTGTAAGTAATTTAATGTTACTAGGCTGTTGAGAAACCAAAACAAACAAACAAAGCCTAACACCTGTGGAAAAACCACTGATGCAATTTTTTCTGACATTAGGAGGAAAATATCAAATAATTAGGACCTATAAATTTTGTTCATGTCACTAACCCTGTCCCTGCATAAAACACCAAATTAACAGCTAACATTTTAAGGGGCAAAGCTATTTTTAATTATATAATTTTTAAAATATGTTTTGATATGAACCATTTTAAAAAATCTTCATTGAATTTGCTATAATGTTGTTTCTGTTTTATGTTTTGTTTTTTTGGCCATGAGGCATGTCCGATCTTAGCTTCCCCGACCAGAGATCAGACCCTCAACCCCTGCACTGGAAGGCTAAGTCTTAACCACTGGACTGCCAGGGAAGTTCCTTAATTATATAATTTTATAAGGAAAAATTATAGAAAGAGAGGGAGAAAGTAACTCGAGATAAGGTTGGACAGGAATGCAAGAGTATATCAAGCAGAAAGTAGAAACAGACATGAACTTTATTCTTAGTGCAGTGCTTGATGGGTTTAGCAGGAGTACAAGGTAGAATGACAATCAAAATTGAAAATGTTCAAATAATTAAAATAAATATCAGGCAGGGATGAGCTGTGTCTACAAAATGAAACTGCCTGCCATTTAAGTGCTTACTATGCATCAAGCAAGAAGCTTGCACAGATAAACACTGACATCCTCACTTTATGGATGAACAAACTAAGTCATGGAAAGATTAAGTCATCCTATGTTCCACAGATAGGAAGCAGCAGAGTAGAACTGAAAACCTGGTCACTCTTGATTCTAAATCCTCTGCCTTTCTAAACCACTATGCTACACAACTGATGAAAATGGGAAAATTCTAGCATCAAGTATGTTTGTTTACATAATGTCTGCATCAAAAAAATGACAGGTGGTTTGAATATGCTCCCTTTTCAACCAGATGTCTACATTCTATAGGCATAAATAGAAAGACTGAATTTCTTCTAGAAACAGTATGCTTGCAAACATCTTTAGTTGTAACTGACAAGATGAAATAATGTCCCAAATTTTACATTCTTCCTTATTTTGAAACTTTGTAGCCATTTCCACAAATCTCCAATTCATATTATAAAATTGATGTACCTTGTCTGATTATTTAGTGCCTTCCAGGTATCATTTATCTCGGAAGTACCAATACTATTTCTACAGTTCTGTATAATTTAGATTTCTTTATACATACACAGCATTTTATTTATTTATTGGCTGTGCTGGGTCTCTGTCACCAGTTGTGATGAGTGTGGGCTGCTTTCCAGTTGCAGCGTGCCAGCTTCTCATTGCAGTGGCGTCTCTTGTTGCTCGAGAGCATGAGGGCTCGGGAGCTGGGGCTCCCAGGCTCTAGAGCACAAGTTTAGAAGTTGCGGCAAACGGGCTTAGTTGTTCTACGGCATATGGGATCTTCCCAGACCAGGGATCAAACTCACGTCTCCTTCACTGGTAGGTGGATTCTTTACCACTGAGGCACCAGGGAGGCCCTAGATTTATTTTTGAAACATGCCTATCACATAAGACAAAATGTGATTCTAGGTAGTGACGAGGCCCACAGATCTCCAACAGTAACTTCTGTGTGTAAATATCTTGCCTAGCCCTGGCACTTCAGCCCAAAATTCAGCGGTAACCTATTTTCCTGGGACAACTAATCTGGCTCGCCTTAGGGAGAAGTGTAACTGGTTTTCTTACCTGCAAGAAGTAATATAAGGCACACAGCAAAGAAGTCTGGATACTCTGCAAGGCCAGTATAATTCATTTTGAAGTATGTCCGGAAAAACTGACCGATTTGCTTGCTAAGAAGTTCATCAAAAGTGCCACTCCACGCCCTTGCAACACTTGATGTTCCTTCCAAACCACAGAATATACAAGGTCAGTGGGAGAAAATTAATACCATCATGTATGCCTCTATTCTAGGACGAACATGAGTTAGTTCAGACAGAATTGAAAATTTTCAACACATATACCATCTCACAATAGCAAGCAAATGCTCAAGTCCGTAACTGTGGAATCAGGTAACTTTACTTGCATTAAAGAATTGTTGTCTTTTAAGAAACAGATTTTCAAGTACACTAAGGGACATATTCAGGGAAAAAAGCAGAATCACCGAATTTTGTGATTAGGAGTCACTGAGAGATCACAAAAATGAGACACACAGGGAGTAAGTGATATACTCAGACCGCCTAGGCGCTAGTTAAAGCAGACCCTACACAAAACCCTAAGGCCACTGACTCAGGAGTGCTATTTCTACCATCCTAACCAATTAGGTTGAGTTTTTGGAAACATACCTATCACATAAGATAAAATGAGATTCCAGCCAGTGATGAAGGCCCACAGTTCTCCAACAGTGACGTAAGTGTACAAGTAGGCAGACCCAGTCTTGGGAACTCGGGCCCCGAATTCCGCGTAGCAAAGACCTGCCATCACGGAAGCTAGGGCAGCAATGAGAAAGGAGACCACAATGCTGGGGCCAGAGTCCGCTTTGGCCACCTCCCCGGCCAGCACGTAGACCCCAGCGCCCAGCGTGCTGCCCACCCCCAGGGCGATGAGGTCCACGGTGGACAGGCAGCGACACAGTTTGGTATCTTCTAAACTGTCCAGAGTGACGATTTTCCTCCGGACCAGACATCGGGCAAAAGACAGCGCTGCTCTACAGGGAATCATTCTGAAGACGGCAACCTGAGGAAGAGAAGGGACGGCGTTAAAAGCTGGTCTGGAATCCTCTCTCCAGTTCCCTGCCCAGCTTCCCGGCAGCTGTGGCACCTGACTGCTTTTAACTTGATGCTGGAGGTGTGGCCCAGAGCAGTCAGGAGGGTTAAATACACTGTGTTAAGTCACTTCAGTCATGTCTGACTCTTTGCGACCTCATGACAGGCTCCTCTGTCCATGGGATTCTCCAGGCAAGAATTCTGGAGGGGGCTGACATTTCTTTCTCCAGGGCATCTTCCCAACCCAGGGAATCCTGAATCTCTGGGGAGATTCTCCAGGGAATTCTGGGGAGATTCTCCAGGGAATCCCCATCTCTAAAGGGATAGAACCCGAATCTCCTGCATTGGCAGGCTGGTGGTTCTTTATCTCTAGCGCCACCTGGGAAGCAATAAGCCCAAGCTGTGATTTTCTGAGTGCACTTTCACGTGGCCCTTTAGAAGGGACTGCCACAAGTGGCTTTTTTGGGGGGCAAAGGAATTGGAACCATGGGCAATTAAAAGGATTTGCCATTTTTGTGTGCTATTGCAACTTTTTAATAGATAATTTTATTTGAAAATTTAGTTAAACCATGTTGGGATAGAAACTTTTACACAGCTTTTTGTTTGTTTTTGTCTTTTGTTTGTTTGGCATGTGGGATGCCAGTTCCCCAACTAGGATTTGAACCCACACTCCCTGCATTAGAAGCATGGATTTCTAACCACTGGAGGGCCAGGGAAGTCCCTGTTGTTGTAATTTTTAAAGCTATGTCAATAGAAATAAATTCCAAGAGATATCTCATTTATCCTTGCAGCAAGCAAAGGGGTAAATCACCTCATCTTTTTGTTTCTCTCTGTCTTGTCTTCAATCATTTCTTGAACTCACATTTTTTAGGCCTTATTACACCCCAGGGATTGTATCTAGACTACACTCCTAAGATTATGTCTAGAATGGTGTGGAACACAGGAACGGCCCCTAGCTTTACAGGACTTATAGCCTAGTCAAAGCCTAAAAGTAGGTAAAAACATCATTATGTGGTCTACAGCTTTGTCAATCACTTGTGAGCTCTGCTTTCACTTCATTCTGTTCATTTAAATGTAGAGCCACTTGAACCTTTTAGAATTAAAAAATTTCCCCCCAAACATCCTGTGTGCTATGCTGTGCTTAGTCGCTCAGTCATGTCGGACTCTTTGCAACCCATAGACTGTAGCCAACCAGGCTCCTCTGGCCATGGGGTTCTCCAGGCAAGAATTGTGTAGCGGGTTGCCATGCCCTTCTCCAGGGGACCTTCCCAACCCAGGGATCAAACCCAGGTCTCCCGCATCGTGGGCAGATTCTGTACCAACTGAGCCAACAGGGAAGCCCAAAACATGCTCAGAGATTTTTAAATAAAACTGCTATTCAATTATGCCTAAAGTATGAATTTGTAATAAAACACATGTTTATTTATATTTACTTATGATTTCTAAGTAAATAAATAAAGCCAAAGTCCATGCCTAGTATGATATGTTCTTTTTTAAATGGAATGAATGAGGTAGATAGAAAGTCTTACTCCCCACACCTTACAGGCCCCAATAATCTAACACTGAAAAACAAAGTATGGATTGAGTAAGGAGAAAAATATACATATTACATAAAAAGTCTGAAGCACAATATACCAAAATATTAACAGTAATGACCTTTGGGTGGAAGGCTAATTTTTACTTCTATGTATTTCATATAATATGTATTATATTGCTATCATGTGTTTCTAAATTTATCTCCAATGAATATGTACAACTTATGTGAAAAAGAAATATAAAAATTAAAAGGCCATATATGGCCTTGTCTATGAAGACATATAACTCAGCAGACTAGGAAATAACTGAAGAATAGGGAATATAATAGTAAATGCAGCTTCCCAGTCAATAAAATTAAATGTATTTAACTTTTAGAAGTTCAGAGTCACATTTACCAGTTCTACTGCACAATGATCTACAGAGATTGTTATCCTTTCAATCTCATTATAATCATTGTCAATTACCTAAACTCACGAGATCACAGCTTGATAACTCCTCTGAGGAACTTGGGAGTTTTCTATCCTAAGAAATAAACTCTGGAAGTCTCCTCAACTTAATCTCCATAAAAGAAAACTATTATCAAAATGTATTTCATTAAAAAATACTAAAAATAATAAAATACATTTTCTATTCATGCTTGCTAAATCACTTCAGTCGTGTCCAACTCATTGTGACCCTATGGACCGTAGCCCGCCAGGCTCCTCTGTCCATGGGATTTTCCAGGCAAGAATACTGGAGTGGGTTGCCATGCCGTCCTCCAGGGGGTCTTCCTGATCCAAGGGTCACACCCACACCTCTCACGTTTCTTGCACTGGCAGGCGGGTTCTTGACCACTTGTGCCACCTGGGAAGCCCCACGTTTTCTATACTGAATCTCAATGACTTGTGCTCCTAAGAGAACAAATTTCTGGGATGTGAATAGTCTAGTTTCATGCTAACTCTAGTATAAAAAGCTAACTCACCCAACATTATTCATTCATGAATATAAATGCAAGTCCTTGACGTTGATAGTGACTGATTCAAAGGATATAGAGAAAAAAATCAAAGAGAAAAACAAAAATGAGTGAAAAGTTCCTTGATGGTAAAAATAAAGTTTTACACATCAGCCTCTTCCAAACCACCTGAAGGAGTGCCAAGAAGGGCGTTTCACAAATAGTTGCCGAAAAACTCACAAATAGAGATGTATCTCCAATTTGCCAATATCTGCGCTTCCGAAGTCAAAATCTATCAAACTTCCGTAAGTCAAATGTGTATCAATTTCTACCCGTAGGTAGTCCTTAAATAGTTATTTCTATTATAACACATCTAAAAGATACGGGAGAGAAGTGTCTTGCTTAAAGAAAAACCAAGTAAAAAGCTGAAGTTATACAAAGGCCAACTGAGGTACGAGGAGGAGAACTGAAGGTGTATTACTAAATGCTGACCTTCGGTACCATCTAAGGTTTTCACACAAGAGATGTGCAAAGACCAAGAATTAGGAATAACTGCCAACTAAAAAGTACTCAGAAACGAAGACCCACTGGTGAATTTTAGTCATGATTTAAGATAATGTGAAAATTGGACAATTCATACACAACTTTAGCAAACAGCTGATATACAGAATGAGGCATAACTATTAGTCATTAACTAAATAAAACACAGGGCTTCCCAAGTAGCTCAAACAGTATCCTTACTGCAATGTGGGAGACCTGGGTTCAATCCCTGGGTTGGGAAGATCCCTTGGAGAAGGGAATGGCAACCCACTGCAGTATTCTTGCCTGGAGAATCTCATGGACAAAGGAGCCTGGTGGGCTACAGTCCATGGGGTTGCAAGAGTTGGACATCACTGAGTGACTCATACACACACAAATAAAACACTCTCTTAATAAAGTGATTAATTAATATCCAATATTATGAATAAAAGACAAATTTTAAATCTATTGCAAAGGGATCTGGAAGGAAGCAAAGAAAACTAAAAACAAAAGGATAGGATTGTAGGTGAGCTTTTATTTATTTTTAATCCCTTCTTTGGTAGTATGGTCACCATGTTGTTTTCGAAACTTCTATTAATCACAAAGTAACATAAAAATAAAAAAGAATAAGCAAGTCAACCAATAAACAAACCTTCTTTGAAATGCTAAAAACAGGGAAAACTTTTTTTTCTGTAAGTTGCCCAAAATGAATAAGTGAATAATCCTCGTCTTGTCAGTATAAAACGGAACTTAATTCAATCCAGATTACACAGGAAGCAGAACTGTTTACAAAGACATAAAGCTTTAATCAGTGAAGATCTGATTGCTACTGCCTCTCTCCTATTTCATGTTCAGTTTTCCTATGCTGCCCTGAGGGAATAAAACAGAGCTGCCACATGTCAAGTATTCATTTGCTTTTCAGTAACAGAAATGCAGACGTCAGAAACTCTTCTCTGAGTTGACAGATTATGCAATGGTCTTTGCAAACAGTCTTAACTACGCACGACTGATAAAATACTGATTGCAAAAGCTAACTCAAAACCAACGTTGCAGAAATATAACAAGATGGAAAAAAACCAATGTAAGACCATACTGGGTCAATTTAATGAATCATTATTAAACAAACATTTATTAACTCCTAGCAGGTGTATAATATACTGCTTAGTCAATAAAGAAAAAAAGAATCCCATTATTTTGTAAAATCTGTTTTTGTGGAGACAGGCCGATATAGAAAGTGGAGTGGCAACAGAAGAATGAGAAAAAATAAGATACTTGCATCTAACGTAATATAATTTGATGCTTACTTTTGAAAATTTAATACCTTTCCCTTAAAACATTTTAAAAGATACGTTCCTGTTATAAAATGGTTATGATAACCTTACTTTCATTTCTAGAAGGTTTTTTTCACTGATGAAAAAATCCACTCATATTTGTTCTTTGACAAATGTCTGCATTTACTGTCCTCGCCTGGGCCCCGGTATGTTGTCTCATCAGCAAACAGATATGCAGGGAAAATATGCAGGGATTTTGAAGGTGATCCTATTTGGTCTGGAGGACACACACTTTTTCCAAGAGCAGACGATGATCCAAACCAACATATCCACTGTCAGCTATTGCTATTAATACCAGGATTGGTACTGAGTATGAAACCTACATAAAATATAGTAGAGGACAACAATCCTAGACTTTGGGAAGAGGGCCATATGACACTCACAACCATGACCTGAACCTTAGAACACAGAAGTCCTTATCAACATTTCTGTGAGGTCACAAATGATTCTGGTGACACTAGAAACAGATATGTATTTTTCTACAATAATTGCTTATTTTACTAACTTCTAAGACAGTGGCCTCTCTCTTGTTGTTCAGTTGCCAAGTCACGTCCAACTCTTTGTGGCCCCATGGACTGCAGCACACCAAGCTTCCCTGTCTTTTATTATCTCCTGGAGTTTGCTCAAACTCATGTCCACTGAGTCAGTAATACCATCCATCTATCTCATCCTCCGCTGCCCCCTTCTCCTCCTGCCCTCAATCTTTTCCAGCATCGGGGTCTTTTCTAAAGAGTCAGTTCTTCGCATCAAGTAGCTAAAGCATTATAGCTTCAGCAACAGTCCTTCCAAATTCAGAGTTGATTTCCTTTCGTACTGACTGGTTTGATCTCCTTGCAGTCCAAGGGACCCTCAAGAGTCTTCTCCAACATCACAATTCAAAAGCATAAATTCTTTGGTGCTCAGCCTTCTTTATGGTCCAACTCTCACATCTATACATGATGTGAGGCCTCAGAAGTGGCCTCTCTACTGAGGAATAAAATATGCACATACTAGCTGAGATCTGAAAACTTAACTAGCCAGCGGAAAGGCTTAGAGGGCTCTGCAACAGCTTAGGCGGCAGTAATGTCTCTGGATTTAATGAGCCTGAGGATACAAGTCAGACCTTCCTGAGTCCCTACCCCCATCTCCAACCCTAAGCATAACGATTTCAAGACATCTAACCCCCTGGTGGAGCCCCTATGAATTCTTGCCATAAAGCTAAATTCCTTCCTCAGCAACTTGGAATTATTCATGTGCTTCTCAAACTTCTTCCATCCAGGTTGTAAACTTGACCATGTAGAATTTTAGGTCAAGTAAATTCCCTACCCTGATAATACCACAATGCCATAGAGCAGACCTCATTTCAAATAGCAGACCTCATTTCAACTAACGACAGAAATCCTTCAAAAATGTGCTAATTACAGTCAAAAGTCGATCCTGGATTTTCACTTTGGTCCAAAAGTTTGATGTAGCACTGAGCTGCACAGAAGCGAACCTTTGCTTTCCTCCTCTACATAAAGGCTAAAAATTCAAACTTAATCCTTGGTATCAGTATTACAGGCCCTGACAATAAATCTTAGAGGAGAAAGTAGCTGTGGCAAGCTGGCAGGGCAGGCATTCCAGCAAATCCCCAACAAATTAGCTCATCCAAATTAGAACCAAATTTCCCTTCCTCATTTGAGTTGCTAGTTTCCTGGTGAGATATCGGTACTTTCTATTTCTGGCCTGATGGTGAAAAAGGAATTAAACCATGTCAGCCCGGAACTTCGCCCCATTGTGTGTGCGTGTGTTGTCTCTGAACTAGAGCTTTCAGGTTTGCCATCCCCAAACTCAACATCAATTACATTTCTATAACTTTAAAGTGCAAAAAATATTTTTAAATTTTACTGTAGGTTAAATAATTTAGTTAAAGAGAGGAAAAAAGATACGGACATAATACCATGGAATTACTAATTTTTCTCTCATTTCTCTTACTTTTAAGAGATTAATTTCTCATAAAGATATGCCAAAAGTACAAAGCGGGATAAAAGATAATCAGACTTCCCTGGGCATCCAGTGAGTGGTTAAGAATCCACCTTTCATACATATATACAATGGAATATTAGCCATTAAAAAGAATACATTTGAATCAGCTCTAATGAGATAGATAAAACTGGAGCCCATTATACAGAGTGAAGTAAGCCAGAAAGATAAACACCAATACAGTATACTAACGCATATATATGGAATTTAGAAAGATGGTAACGATAACCCTATATGCAAAACAGAAAAAGAGACACAGATGTACAGAACAGACTTTTGGACTCTATGGGAGAAGGCGAGGGTGGGATGATCTGAGAGAACAGCATCGAAACATGTATATTATGAAGTGTGAAACAGATCGCCAGTCCAGGTTGGATGCATGAGACAAGTGCTCAGGGCTGGTGCACTGGGATGACCCAGAGGGATGGGATGGAGAGGGAGGTGGGAGGGAATTCAGGATGGGGAACACATGTAAATCCATGGCTGATTCATGTCAATGTATGGCAAAAACCACTACAATATTGTAAAGTAATTAGCCTCCAACTAATAAAAATAAATGAGGAAAAAAAAAAAAAAGAATCCAACTTTCAATGCAGGAAGGAGTATTGAGTTTGATTCCTGGTTGGAGAATTAAGATCCCACATCCCACAGGGTAGCTAAGCCTGAGTGCTACAACTAGACAGAAGCTGCAACAAAAGATTTCCTATGCCACAACTAAGATCTAATTCAGTCAAATAAATAAATATTAAAAAATAAAGATAATCAGAAATGGTAACTGTTCACTCTAGTAGGTAAAAAACAACAAACTTTTGCATTCAAATCTAAAACCTTTATTTTTCTGGAAAATGAAAATACTCTTTCACTTATATTAGGTGCAGAACTTAGCTTTTCTCCAAATAAAAATTTCTAAACAGTATCTTCCTCCAACTTTTCTCCAGATAGGTTGTTGCTGTCCTGTGGCTCAGTCGTGTCAGATTCTTTGTGACCCCAAAGACTACAGCACACCAGGCTCCCTGTCCTTCACCATCTCCCAGAGCTTGCTCAAACTCACGTCCATTGAACTGGTGATGCCATCCAAACATCTCGTCCTCTGTCATTCCCTTCTCCTCCTGCCTTCAATCTTTCCCAGCATCAGGGTCTTTTCTAACGAGCTGGCTCTTCACATCTGGTGGCCTAAATATTGGAGTTCAGCATCAGTCCTTCCAATGAATATTCAGAACTGATTTCTTTTAGGATGGACTGGTTGGATCTCCTTGCAGTCCAAGGGACTCTCAAGAGTCTTCTTCAACACCACAGTTCAAAAGCATCCATTTTTCATTGCTCAGCATTCTTTATGGTCCAACTCTCACATCCACACGTGACTATTGGAAAAACCATAGATTTGACTATACAGACCTTTGTCAGCAAAGTAATGTCTCTGCTTTTTAATATACTGTCAGGTTTGTCACAGCTTTTCTTCCAAGGAGCAAGCGTCTTTTAATTTCACGGCTGCAGTCACCGTCCACAGTGATTTTGGAGTCCAAGAAAATAAAATCTGTCACTGTTTCCATTGTTTCTCCATCTATTTGCCATAAAGTGATGGGAACGGATGCCAGGATCTTAGTTTTTTGAACGTTGACCTTTAAGCCAGAAATTCACTCTCATCTTTCACCCTGATCAAGAGGCTCTTTAGTTCCTCTTTGCTTTCTGCCATAAGGGTGGTGTCATCTGTTATCTGAGGTTATTGATATTTTTCCAGAAATCTTGATTCAGCTTATGATTCATCCAGCCTGGCTTTTCGCATGATGTATTCTGCACAGAAGTTAAATAAGCAGGGTGACAATACACAGCCTTAACGTACTCCTTTCCCAATTGTGAACCAGTCCATTGTTCCACGTCTGGTTCTAACTGTTGCTTCTTGACCTGCACACAGATTTCTAAGGAGGCAGGGTAAGGTGGTCTGGTATTCCCAACTCTTTAAGAATTTTCCACAGTTTGTTGTGATCTACACAGTCAAATGCTTCAGTGTCATCAATGAAGCAGAAGTAGATGTTTCTCTGGAATTAAAATTACCTTGCTTTTTCTATGTTCCAATGGATGTTGGCAATTTGACCTCTGGTTCCTCTGCCTTTTTTAAATCTAGCTTGTACATCTGGAAGTTCTCAGTTCATATACTGTTAAAGTCTAGCTTGAAAGATTTTGAGCATTACCTGCTAGCATGTGAAATGAGTACAACTGTGTGGTAGTTTGAACATTCCTTGGCATTGCCCTTCTTTGGGACTGGAATGAAAACTGACCTTTTTCAGTCCTGTGGCCACTGCTGAGTTTTCCAAATTTGCTGACATATTGAGTGCAGCTGTTTAAGACCATCATCTTTTGGATATTAAACAGCTCTCCTGGAATTCCATCACTTCTACTAGCTTTGTTAGATACAGGTGCACACAAGTAAATGGAGAAGGCAATGGCACCCCACTCCAGTACTCTTGCCTGGAAAATTCCATGGACAGAGGAGCCTGGTGGGCTGTAGTCCATGAGGTCGCTAAGAGTCGGACACAACCAAGTGACTTCACTTTCACTTTTCACTTTCATGCATTGGAGAAAGAAATGGCAACCCACTTCAGTGTTCTCGCCTGGAGAATCCCAGGGACGGGGGAGCCTGGTGGGCTGCCGTCTATGGGGTCGCACAGAGTCGGACACGACTGAAGTGACTTAGCAGCAGCAGCAGCAGCACACAAGTAAAAGACACAAGTGAGACCACTGCAAAGTCACAACTACAGCAAGAATATTTATGTTTCCTCCCCTTTTACATCAAATCAGTAATACCCAGAAGTTAAACTGCTTCAAAATTTCTGACACAGAATCCAGATACAGACAAGCATCTTGCTAAGGACATCCAAGATGCAAACAGCTGATGGGGAATTCTAGTTTGTAAAGGCAGCTGGTGCTTTAAAACATGCCAATCCATTTAGCTTTATTAAACACCAAACTACATGAATGCGGCTTACCTAGCTGTCTCATTGACATAAGCACAGAACAATTTAAAGAACTATGACCAAATTTGTCTTTAGGGTCGGAGAAGAGGGGAAATTTTTTGAAAAAGGAAAAGAGGGAACAGAACCTTCAGCAGCTCAATAAACAGAGTCCAGTCAGCACCCTGCTCACAGTCAAGGATCTTGGTGGCTTGCTGCAGCCCCAGGCACATGCTAGGTCCCATCAAGGCTGGGCAATCTTGGGCTAATAAATCACTCCAAATGCCAGAGGGTACCACCTGTTCCCACTCCCCAAGCAGCCACTGAAGGAGTGTCCTCGACTAAGACCAGTCACCCTAAACATGCCATTGCAAATATGGAGAGATACCCTCTCCAAAGTTATTTCACACGCATCACTACTCTAGGAAGTACTATGCTAATAAAAATAGCTAATGTTTGTTGAAGAAAGTAGAGAAAATCACTACTAGGCCATTCAGGTGTGATCTGAATCAAATCTTCTATGAATATACAGTAGAGGTGATGAATAGATTCAAAGGATTAGATCTGGTAAGCAGAGTGCCTGAAGAACTATTGGACAGACATTCCTATCAGTCTAGAGGCGGCAGTGACCAAAACCTCCCAAAGAAAAAGAAATGCAAGGAGGCAAAGTGGCTGTCTGAGGAGGCTTTAAAAATATCTGAGGGAAGAAGAGAAATGAAAAGCAAGGGTAAAGGAAAAAGATATTCCCAACTGAATGCAGAGTTTCAGAGAATAACATGGAGAGAGAAGCAGCCCTTTGTAAATGAACAATGTAAAGAAATAGAGGAAAACAACAGAACTGGAAAGACTTGAGATCTCGTCAATAAAACTGGAGGTATCAAGGGAACATATCATGCAAGGATTGGCATTAGAAATCATAGAAACAGCAAGGATCTAACAGAAGCAGAAGAAATTAAGAAGAGGTGACAAGAATATACAGAACAACTATACAAAAAAGATCTTAATGACCCAGAGAATCACAACGGTGTGGTCACTCACTTAGAGCCACACATCGTGGAGTGTGAAGTCAAGTGGGCCTTAGGAGGCATTACTATGAGCAAAGCTAGTGGAGTTGTTAGAATTCCAGTTGAGCTATTTAAAATCCTAAAAATGATGCTGTTAAAATGCTGCACTCAATATGTCAGCAAATTTGGAAAACTCAGCAGTGGCCACAGGACTAGAAAAGGTCAGTTTTCACTTCAATCCTAAGGAAGGGCAATGCCAAAGAATGTTCAAACTACCACAATTGTGTTCACTTCACATGCTAGTAAGGTTATGCTCAAAAGCCTTAAAGCTAAGCTTCAGCAGTTCATGAACTGAAAACATCCAGATGTACAAGCTGGGTTTCGAAGAGACAGAAGAATCAGAGATCAAATTGCCAACATCCACTGGATCATGGAGAAAGCAAGGGAGTTCCAGAAAAACATCTGCTTCACTGACTACATGAAAGCTGTGACTGCGGATCACAACAAACTGTGGGAAACTCCTCAAGAGATGGGAATACCAGGCCACCTGACCTGTCTCCTGAGAAATCTGTATGCGGGTCAAGAAGCAACAGAACCAGACACAGAACAACAGACCGGTTCAAGATTGGGAAAGGAGTAGAACAAGGTTGTACACGGTCACTCTGCTTATTTAATTTCTATGCAGAATACACCATGTGAAATGCCTGGCTGAATGAATCACAAGCTAGAATCAAGACTGCTGTAAGAAATATCAACAACCACAGATATGCAAATGATACCATTCTAATGGCAGAAAGCAAAGAGGAGCTGAAAAGCCTCTTGATAAGGGTGAAGGAGAGAGTGAAAAAGCTGGCTTGAAATGCGACATTCAAAAAGCTTAAGATCATGGCATCCAGTCCCATCACTTCATGGCAAATAGAAGGGGAAAAAGTGGGAACAGTGACAGATATTATTTTCTTGGGCTCCAAAATCACTGTGGATCGTGACTGCAGCCATGAAATTAAAAGATACTCGCTCCTTGGAAGGAAGGCTATGACCAACCTAGACAGCATTTTAAAAAGCAGAGACATCACTTTGCTGACAAAGGTCTGCAACTGATGAAGGTCAAGGTGGTATCAGCTGGGCTGACTCTACCAACGCTATTCCCAATTTCATGTCTTCAAAATTACTACCTCCTGCCATTTCCAGTGGGTTTCCTATAATCCCTCTTCTTTCCCAGAGCTGGTGTCCTGATGGAATAACTTCAATTTGTTGAGCTATTTCTCCAATAAGGTGCTCGTAGAATTTAATGTGTGTGAGACCCATTCTTTATGCATACCCACAGACATATACACCCTCTACCTGAAAAAGGTGACTTTATATGAGGCACAGACAGTCTATTCTTAGACATACACCCAACTCGGGTTCCTGTCACCACTATTTCTCCAACGCCCACTTCTAAGGGAGAAACATCCTCCACCTTGTCAGTCCCAGAAACAGCAAACAAGGGCTCTACAGCACTTACCGAAGATGTTTAAAACATTCTGATCACCAACAAATTATAGCAGTAAACCAGAAGAAGACCAATTATTCACCTAATGAAGGAAGAATGCAGGAAGAATGACGGAAGCACCAGAAATATTTTCTGATATGCAAGAGGGTTTTAGAGTTTCCTGCATCACAGAAGACAAGTCTCCCAGGCTTTCTTGGTCTTAAGACCTTAATGCTGTTGCTGCTGTTCAATCCCTCCGTGTGTCCAGCTCTTGGCGACCCCACGGACTGCAGACGCCAGGCTCCTCTGTCCTTCACCAACTCCCGGAGCTCGCGCAAACTCAAGCCCGTCAAGTCAGTGATGCCATCCAACCATCTCGTCCTCTGTCATCCCCTTCTCCTCCTGCCTTCAATCTTTCCCAGCATCAGGGTCTTTTCCAATGAGCTGGCTCTTCTCATTAGGTGGCCAAATAATGGAGCTTCAGCTTCAGCATCAGTCTTTCCACTGAATATTCAGGGCTGATTTCCTTCAGGACTGACTGGTTTGATCTCCTTGCAGTCCACGGGACTCTCAAGAGTCTTCTTCAACACCACAGTTCAAAAGCATCAATTCCTCAGAGTGCAGCCTTCTTTATGGCCCAACTGTCACATCCATACGTGACCAGTGGAAAAACCACAGCTTTGACTAGACAGACCTTTGATGGCAAAGTAATGTCTCTGTTCTTTAATACACTGTCTCGGTTTGTCATAGCTTTTCTTCCAAGGAGCAAGTGTCTTTTAATTTCATGGCTGCAGTCACAGTCCACAGTGATTTTGGAGCCCAAGAAAATAAAATCTGTCACTGCTTCCATTGTTTCCTCATCTATTTACCATGAAGTGATGGGACCAGATGCCATGATCTTAGTTTTTTGAATGCTGAGTTTTAAGCCAACTTTTTCACTCTCCTTAATGTTGATGTTAGGGGGTTATTTTTTGTTTAAAAAATGCAAATTTCCTAAAAGCACTTCTGCTATCTTATTAGTTCCCCAAATACTTCAGTGCACACTGCTAGGTGTGAAACCACCTGAACAGGCTGCCCCAGTTCCTCCCCTCACGGCACTTACAGTGGAGTGGGCGGTGCAGACAGTGGCCAGTTCAACAGCATGAAGCAAAGGCTTCTGCTCAACGAGAGGGGGGCCATGGAGGGGGTGGATTCAGATGGTCACAGGTGCTTTCCTGGAGAGAGCTGTGTCTACTCTGAGACCTCTGAAAGGATGAAATGGATGGAGCCATCTGAAGATGTCGTGGGAAGGAGGTTGGGGGGGAGTAAGGGCAATGATGAGTGCTCTGAGCAGAGGGAACAGAAAATTCAGAGGCACAGAGAGCGGTTGTACACACACACAGCTCAGGGGCTGGGGGAAGCTAGACGGGAGGAGGGGTCCCCAGGCCATGCAGGGAGCTTGGACTTGACCACAAGAGCACTGAAGAACTTTAAGTCAGATACACAGCTTGACAACTAGTGCTCTGATTGTGTTATAGGGAAGGGATGAGCAAGACCAAAACTGGAGTTGAGGGGAAGGGCAAACGGGCCGCTGGGATGATCTAGGCAAGAGGGTCTGTGACGGGCTCCAGGGTAAAGGTGGCATCATGAAGAGAAATGGATGGACTACAGAGTCACTGAGGAGGTGGAGGATGTAGGAGCTGGGGACTATGTGGATCTGTGACCCAGAGCTGCTGGACGGTTTGTGTGTCCTTCATTTAAATGAGGAATAAGCAAAGACAGAGGTGCTTTCTGACCACTATGATTTTAAGGAATGTGTGGAATTACCGGAAGGTCTCAGCAAAGCTCAGCAGAGCCCAGAAGGCAGGAGATCTGAGAAGGATCAGCATAGAGATGATAATTAAGTTGACAGTATCACCCATGGAGAGATAGTACAGGAGAGGGAAGGGAGTGAAACACCAAAGACGCACACATTTAAGGAATGGGTGGGGGCGGGGGAGGGACAAGGGGAAAGGGAAGAGAAAGAACCACCACCATCACTGCTCATGAGGAAACTAGGCAGGAGTGGCTGAAGAAACCAAAGAAGATCCGACCCAAAAGAGGAGTGGGCTTTCAAGAAGGAAGGAGTGGTCATCAGTGTCAGACAGTGCCTGAAATGAATGAAAGAATATGATCTTGATAAAGAAGTCTTTGGTGACCTTGACAGGTGAGGGTTCTGTGGGCCATGGGGTGTAGGCCAGGTTGCAGGGGCTGCAAAATGATAAGCAGTGAGGAGATGAAAGCAATACGGTCAGCAAGGATTCCTATTTTTCAAGCAAATGGCCAGAGGGGTCCATGGGATCAAGGGAGATCCTCATAAAGCAGAAACTTAATCTGTTCAGATGCTGATGGGAAAGAGCCAGAAGAGAAAGAGAGCTTGAAATCCAGAGGGGGGAGAATGGATAAAGCACATTTCTTGAGAGGTGGAAAACTGAGAGTAGTGTTGGGTTGAAAGGCTGCAATTAGGAGAAAAGGCATCTCCATCTCAAGCACCAAGAAGGAGAGTGGGAAGCGACAGAGCAGACAAGTTTCTAGGTTAGGCGACTAACCTTTGAGCTCTTATTTTATTTGCAAGCTCCAAAATCCAAACCTTATATGGCGCATAGTTTACAGATAACACAAAAAGGGATGAACAAATAATGCCAGAACGACCGGTGTAACTTTATACACGGACAGTTTTTTGTTTTCACCATTTAAAACTCGCACTGCCATTCTAAATCCAAAAAAAAAAAAAAAACACAGAGTACCTTTAAATGTATGCGTCTACAATGTATTTCCATGCCAACCTCTTTGAACTGTCAGAAAACTAAACACAGGAATTCTGGGCGTGACGTTTTAACAGAACACGGTATTCGAGATGAATGTGCTCTCCAGACTGCTGACGTTTAAGCCTGTAAATCTTTGACCACTGATCAAATTCTGCCACAATTCAGTGATCCTCCTAAATGCTACTGAATTTTATGGTGGCTGTCAGCTGTAGTACCAGGCATCCCAGCTGCTCACCTTTACAGGAAGGTGATTCATTCAGCATTACTTCTCAAAAACAACCCTTTAATAAACACAAACAAAATGTTTTGAAAAGAAAGAAATGCTCACAATTACCTTAATTCCAATTTTAATCCACTGTCTACACAAATTAGAATCAACTCAAGGATGCCAAGCAAATCCAGATGACCTGGACAAACCCACACTTCTGCCGACTAAGAGCCATTGTTCAACAAGTTCATTTTGACTTATTTCTGGATTAGTAGCTGAATTTCAGATTAAAAATGCTAGAAGCATATTCATGGGCTAGGAGGTGTGTTAAAAGTACAAGAAAGCTCTTTTTGTCTGAAGGCAAAGGACTGAGAAGCCCTTTAGAACACTCTGATTTCTTCTAATTGGTCTCTTTCCAAACAGCCACAGAATTCCTCTCAATTCACTTACCCCTCATCCTCCTCAAAAAAAGCCTAATTTAGTTGTTAGAACTCAGCTACTTTTGTTTCAATACTACCCCAAATTCCTTCCATCAAACTGTGGCAGAAAAGGAATTCAACCGGAATTCACATTCGTTTTTAATTCAAGTTCAAGAAATTTCGATGGATACCATGTTGAGTGTACTCATCGTTTATGGTTCTGTTCTTAAGTCATTCTCGAAAATTTTCGAAACTATATTTTTAACTTCGAAAAGCATGTTCTGATTTTGTACTCTTTAAAATACAGAAACAATGTATCACCAGAGATTTTTATCCTTAGCATCTTGGCAGACGGTTGAAACACTGTTATTGGCTGAGAGGTTTGGGAGTTCATGTTGGCTTCAAATAAATCTAAATAAAACACTTCTATTATGTGCTCAGAGAAAGTAATTACAACGGTGCCAGCCCTTCATCATCAGGATTCAAAGCCTCTAAGACTCAAGTTAAGAGTACACAAATGAAGAAGAATTTTAAGAAGGAAAATAACTTGAAAATGGCTCTGTACCACAATCTGGCAATGGTGCCCTTGAAGTATTAAAATAAGAAGAATGCAACAAGGAGAAAGAGAAACAACACCCTTCACCTCACACTCCTGCTGCTTCTTTGCAAAGAGCTGTTTCATCTGACCTTCAGAGTATTCGGCACCAAGATGCAAAGAGAAATAGCTGATATGGGGCTCTGATTCCTGCTGTGTCTGAGACTACTTCAAAGATATTTCAGAAACAACATAACACTGTTATTTCCCAATCCTGACTTTAAATGAAACCATGCCTTGCAGAGACTTGTAGATGAATTATTTTGGTCAAAGAGAGTTTAGTGTCCATAATTTTAAAATGTGCTTGGAAACGTTTATAAGTATCAGCAGACTCCTAAGTAACAAGAGAATTATGAAATATGAAGAATTAACTGAATTTTTTAAAATGTATTTATTTTAATTGGAGGATAATTACTTCACAATATTATGATGGCTTTTGCCATACATCAACATGAATCGGCCACAGCTATACACGTGTCCCCCCCTTCCTGAACCTCCCCCTCCCCTCCCACCTCCCTCCCTCCCCTATCCCTCTGGGTCGAAATGAGCTGAATTTTAATGCTTAGTATCTACTGTACCTAATCTATCGTCTCAGCCTCCTGCCAACTTTTCCAACTCATATGCTCTAGCCTGCGTTTCAAAATCACCCCTCTGTCCTCTGCTCTCAGCCTACCTTCCTTCGTCTTAGCCTCGTCCAGCCTCCACAAGAATAATGTAAGCCAATTTGTCCACCGACTGGCCTAGAACACTGCCCTCTCATCCACACATAGGTGACAAGATTATTTCTGGTCGCTCCCTTGCCCCCTGGGGACGGTTCCATTCCTGGGCCTTCTGAGCTATTGCACAGGCCGCAGGAAGGGTCTTTTTTGCCTCATCTGCCCGCTCCTGAGCTTTCCTTTTGACCCAAGGAAGGAAAAAAATCCACCAAACACTTGGCAAATTTAAAGCTAAGAAGCAGGCTGATCTATGTAATAAAGGGCTGGGGGTAAGGGAAGAGCCTACAGCCTAGAGAAAATCCACCTGGCAGCAGGGAAAATGGGGAGGAAAGGAAGGAGAGATTGTGAGAAGTGCTGACGTGGAACGTGAGTTGGATGTCCTTCAAGAGATACAAGTGAAAGTGGAAATTCCTGTTAAATATACTTTTGTAGCTAGGACATGGAAGCAACCTAGATGTCCATCAGCAGGTAAATGGATAAGAAAGTTGTGGTACATATACACAATGGAATATTACTCAGCTATAAAAGGAACACATCTGAAGGATAACTGTTGCAATAATAGCAGAGGGTCGGGAAAGGCAAATGCATCTAAACAATTCTGCCAATTTTTCTTTGGGATATAACTGATACACACACACACATAAAATTGGAAAAGATCTTGATGCTGGAAAAGACTGAGCGCAAGAGGAGAAGAGGGAGGCAGAGGATGAGATGGTTAGATATCATCACTGACTCAATGGACATGAACTTGAACAAACTCCAGGAGACAGTGCAGGACAGAGGAGCTGCAGTGGGCTGCAGTCCATGGAGTCACACAGAGGCGGACATGACTTGACAAGTGAACAACAAATAACTGATATATAACACTGTCTTACAAAGATATTTTAAATGAATTCAGTTATTTAATAATCTCCCAGTAACATTTAATTTTAAAGCCCTTTTAATGCTCTTAAAATTTTAATTATAAAGTACAAGGATATGTACTTTAGAAATCTGAACGTCACATTTGAACCCCTAGTGGATACTTCGCTGGGTTTCCTCTTATCCTCAGGTAAGGCTGGCTTCCTGCAGAGAGACCCTTAGAGGAAAACAGTCTCCTCCTCACCTTCGCTGCAGCATCCCGTGTGTCTCGGCCGTCCTCCTCGGGCAAATAATTCTCAAGGCTCCTGCTCTCAACCTGTGTGGCTCCCACTGCTGGAAGACCTCCCTTTCACGGAGCCCTCCTGAAACTCCTACCCACTGGTCTAACTCTGCCCGAAGAATAAAGGCAGAAAGTATTTTGGTTCAACTAATTCCAAATGGCTATCATCCCAGGGATTTTGTCTATGTGGATAAATACATTAATTCAAAGCACAACATTCACACTGATAAACACTTACTTAAAATACGGCCCTCCAAACAAGACAAAGAAGTCTGCATTCGGTCAAGCAAGCCCAGAGTCTCATTTACTATCTTCCTCCACTCTATATACTTATTCTTCTTGTTTTAATAGTTACCTCCACCATGCCAACACAATGCACAGAGCTCCTCTGGGCCTGGCCCCTCGGTGTCTCTCAGCACATTTCCCACTGCCTCCTTACACCCTTGCTCTGCACTGAGTTTTAATTTCCCCAGAACTCTGTGCCTCTTACTGCTCCAGGCTTTCTGCATTGCTGTCTCTTCTTTCCGTGAACTTACTCTTTCTCCTCTTTGCCCAGAGAGCTCCCAGTCCTCCCTGACATCCTCCGGCAAGCTAAATTAGGTCACCCTATCGCCTGTGCTCACAGCACTCTGTATTTTTGCGGCACTTTTTCTTCCTCATAATTCTATGCAACTGCTTGGATGGATATGTTTTACTCCTTGTGATGGGTTGAACTGTGCTTAATCTATTAAAAAGAGAGGGGAAAAAAAAAAAAAAAGATATGTTGAAGTCCTAAACCCTGGTCCCTTATTTGGTGACTTTATTTGAAAACAAGGTCTTCACTAATGTCATCAGATTCAGGTGAAGTCATTAGGGTGAGTCTTAACCCAATATCAGAGGTGTCCTTATAAGAAGAAAATGCTATGTGAAGACACAAATGCACGGGAAGAATGCCATGTGATCACAGAGGCAGAAACTGGAGTGATGGAGCTGCAAGCCTAGACACACCAAAGACTGATGGCCATCACCAGAAGCCACAGGCGGCAAAGAGGGGTTCTTCCCTCCAGGTTTCAGAGAAGCACGGCCCTGCTGCCACCTTGAGTTGGGCTTTCAGTTTCCAGAAATCTGAGCCAATACATTTTTTCTTATTTCTTGTTTTGTGTTTTAACTTGGCTCTGCTATGTCTTAGTTGTAGCATGCAGGATCTAGTTCCCTGACCAGGGATCGAACCCAGGTCCCCTGCACTGGAATCGCTGAGCCTTAACCACTGGACCACCAGGGAAATCCCCATTTTTTGTTATTTTAAGCCACCTAGTTTGTGGTACTTTTTAACAGTAACCCTCAGAAACCAATACATTCCTTTACACTAAGTTTCTGGAAAGCAAGGTCTGTATTTTATCGATTTGCTGCATTCCCAGTGTACTCCCAGTGAGGAACAGAGGACAGCTGTCAGTACACACATGTTCACTGAATGAATGACCCATCCTTTGTTTGCAGTCAGCTAAAAGCTTCAGGTCTTTTTTTCTCAGACATCTACATAGACTGTCTTCATGATTCCATTTTGTTTCACTGATTATTTTCAAGCCTCAGTTCAGAACTTTAAGTTTCATATTATTTGGGATTCTATCTAACACAAATCTATCCATCAGAGTATCAAGCATCTTACCTATCTTCACGTCACTGCAAATTTAACCAGCATGACTCCTATCCTAATCCAAGTAAATGATAAAAATGTGAGAGGGTGAAGGACAGAGTACCATGGCACACCACCACCAATGTCCCTCCAAGCCATTTTCGACCCATTCATCAACAATTTCAGTATATTGTGCAAACAACTAGAGACCCACATTTCTCTCCAGCTTAGCCCAAGGTTATCACAACACATGATATTAAATGCTTTGCCAAAATGCGAATTATCATGCTTAAACTTTTAAAATCCACCATTCTCGTAACAGGTTAAAAAGTGGGTATGGAGTTTGTTAGGCATAACTGTTCTTGGTGAACTCACAATGCCTTGTGGGAAGTGGTCACTTTTTTCCCAAGAATGAACCACACAGTCCTAGAATTTCGCTGATGAACTGTATCCAGCTCCCTGATTTGTGGTTTCTAGGATCTGCACTGGTCTCTGTTTTGAAGACAAGGGTCACTGCTTCTCTCCTTTCTGTGCTCCCTTTCGTGTAGTACAGGGCATCTCCAAGATGACAGATGATCACTCCAGACTCATATCCACAAATTATTTTAATATTGCAAGATATACTTCATCCAGGTCTGAAACTGTGAGCTACTTTTTGTTGTTGTTGTTTTGTGAGCTAATTTAAAGCAGCTGCATTCTTTCTTACCCATTTGGGCCTCAGCCTCCCTTTTGGGTATCTGTTCTATCTTCTTTTCTTCTCAGAGAGCCAACTTTCTCCTAAACACAAAAGCACCTCTGCCTTCATCTACCGCTACCATTCCGAGGTCTGCTTTTCTTCTCCTTCCTGATTAAATACTTCATAAAGATTCAGCTCAAATGTTCCCGTGCTCTTTTTCACAGATTCATATGTTGTTCCCACATCTTTGAAGCCTGAGCCCCTCGAATTCCGGTGACAATCACCGTGAACCTTCCTGGTGCCTGCCATTCTCGGTCCTCACACTGAGTACTTCCGACTAGGATTCTGATTGTACAGTTGTCCACAGGTATCCTCAGGGGACTGGCTCCAGGGCCAGCCACAGCTACCCAAATCCACAGATACACGAGTCCCATAACCCACCCTGCATATTCACAGGGTCCCTGTTCTTGGGTTCAGCATCCATAACTGTAGAGGGCCAACTCTATTTGCACTGTCTTCTTTCTAAACAGGATTACCTGTTAGGGTTACACACAGGCCATAGGACACCCCAGGTGGCTCAGAGGTAAAGAACCCACCTGCCAATGCAGGAGACATAGGTTCGATCCCTGGGTCAGGAAGATCACCCGGAGAAAGAAACAGCAACCCACTCCAGTATTCTTACTTGGAAAATCCCATGGACAGAGGAGCCTGGCAGGCTAAAGTCCAGGGGGTCACAAAGAGTCAGACATGTCTGAGCAATTGAGCAGCACAGTCCATGAAATTATTTTCATATTTTCTCTTGAGTATTTTTAAATACATAGACTGAGTCTGCTAGATGGTCATTAGGAAACGTTCTAAGGTTTAAGCAAATGATTTCCATGTCACCAAAAGACACACATTTTATGAATATTACCAAAAAAGCAGAGCTTGTGCAAATTCTCAAATGCCCTAACCTCTTACTACTCAGCTTCGCTATTTTATTTATCTAACGTCAACAAAGACCAAGTTTGTTTAAGAATCTTTCACAGGAAGGTTTCAATGAATCCTGCTTGCGGGAAGGTCGCTGTTTGCAACCAGCGAAATGTTTCATCATCTTCAGCCCTCACATCAACCAATTGCTTGATGTCCTCTGAACACAAAGCTCACATGCACTCAGTCTCTCCCAGAGCACGCAGAACGCAGGATTCTACCATGATCATTAGAAGGTAAGCAGTTCATTGACGAGTCAAATCTGGCAAACAAATCCTTCTGAATTATCACTTGCGCCTTCCTCTGGACTTGCCACACGCCTACAGTTCTCCAAACTCATATCTGTGTAGTGTCCTTTTTCTAGGACAGGTTTCTGTGGGTGTAAAGACAATTTACTGAGGCATCTGAAAAAAAAATGCAACAAATACTAATAACTATAATCACAATTTTTGGCCACTTTCTTGTTTCATATTCTAGAGCCTGTTTATTTGGCTTTTAAAAAGACTTCTAAACACCTCCTTTTTCCTCAAATAGAGAAATGCTTCTAACCAAAATATTATTTCTAATGGGGCAGACCAAGGGCCTAGCACATTGAAAGCACTCGGTGAAGGATACTATTCAGCTTGAAAAATTAAAGCAAACTTCTCTGGTGGGCTGAAAGGATCACAGCATAAATGGAGCAAAAATGCGGGGGCAGGGAGTACACAGAAACATGGTTCCATGCTGGGACACAACTTTATCTAGGTGCGGGGAGAGTCTACTTCTGAGTCATCTTTGATCCTTGCCCCAATCAATAATTTTTGGTAATTTTTCCACTTCCCAAAAAGTGTTACCGCTGTACACGGCCAAGTAAGCGCAGGACGACTTAACACGTATGCTAAGACCTTGTTCCTGGTCGCACACTGGGCTCTGCGAAGCTGAGAATCCAGGCTCTATCTCAGGCGTCCGTGTGCGCGCCCATCACATGTGTGCCCAGGTAACCACAGGAGGTGTTGCAGACAAACACCTGAGAAAATACGGTAGGACAGAGGAAGGATCCTGCCCCCTCCTGACCAGCTACCAGGGTGGCAAAGCAGCGCAGACAGCACTCAGGCCCAGCACACAGGCCCAGCCCTGCTTCTCTGCGGCCAGCAAGGCTTCTCACCTCTCGGGGCCCCGGCAGACCCTGGATCCTCTGCATCCCCTTGCCTAAGAGGTTGTGTTGCTACCACCACAACAGTCTTCAGGGCACAGTCTCAGTGATATTATGTGGCTTCAGTTAAAAGGAATCCCAAACGCAATTTCCCTGAGCATGGCCACTGGGTCCTATCTCCTGAAAGAAGGCCCCAGCAGAAAGGGGGCAGATGAAAGCACTGAGAAACGCACCCTCACATGTGGGTTTCATTCTGTCCTTTCTTAACCGGCTACCCATTAGCCCCTGCATCATTCTGGGCAGGGACACAAAGTAAAAAAGCTAGGCTTTCTTCAAGGCTTCTCGAGCCTTCCTCCTCAGCCAAGCGTCTCCCCGCACCCTCTGGAAACGAGAGCTGTGCTGCCGGAGGGACCCCTCGTCCCACTGGCGTCACCTCTGGGCTGTGTTCTCAGCGAGCAGGTCCGGCCCAGGGTCCTGGGCCCCCTGGATGGGCGGCGATTCTGTGGGGGTCCGACAGCAGAAACCCCTCAGTGTGAGTCCTTAACCAAGAAGCTGACAAGCTAACAGGAGGGAAACAGTGCGCTAGAGTGAAACATCGAGAAACGATCCGCATCCTGCCAAATTAATCTGGTGTGAATTATTTCCAGCCCTACACGGCCCCTTTCCCGTCAATCACAGAGAACAAACACGGGCCAGCCGCAAGCTCTTCTGTGTGTGGGGAGAAACAGAAAGCAAGTCAGATCTTGCCTAAATTCTATAAGGACTTCTATGCATTTTTTCTGAAGTGTAAATATGTTTTTGACCTCCCTCTCATCAAAATGATACAATTTCATATTTGGAGTATGTTTTTCCTAGAAGGGAAGGACTGTAAAAATCTCAAGGAGTACAAAAAAGATAGAGGGGGAAAATATAGTTATCTGGCATATATTAGCCTAATCAATAATGTCAACAAACTAGTAAGAGTAAATACCATCATGGTACTATGTGTTTTCTTTCGAACTCAAATTATATCTAAAAAATGCTAAGCCTGAAATAGGTTTACAGCAGGTCATTTCGGTAACATTCATTTTGACTCCAGGTTAAAAATTTAAGTAATCTTAAAACAGGTAACAATTGATTTGCTTTTAAGATATTTTAAATTTTTATATAGCATTTCTGTGGTCACAAATCAACCATGGAGTATAAAATAAACATAATACTCTACCAAATATATATCCTCTTTTTTCAAAGACCTGGAATTTACAAATAAGAAAACACTAACACTACTGCCCATGGCGACTTCATTTCTTTTTGTAGTGGGGGACTTCTAACACGCTTGGTTACCTCAATTAAAAATTTCTGTGAACACCCTTCTTATTGCTATAACCTCAGTTCATTCATAGTTCTCACTTCACAGGAGCTCAATTATTCCTTCCTGCAATTCAGACACCTCACTTCCAACCAAATTCAGTTCAGTTCAGTCGCTCAGTTGTGTCTGACTCTTTGCGACCCCATGAGTCACAGCATGCCAAGCCTCCCTGTCCATCACAAACTCCCGGAGTTTACTCAAACTCATGTCCATCGAGTCGGTGATGCCATCCAACCATCTCGTCCTCTGTCATCCCTTTCTCCTCCTGCCCCCAATCCCTCCCAGCATCAGGGTCTTTTCCAATGAGTCAACTCTTTGCATGAGGTGGCCAAAGTACTGGAGTTTCAGCTTCAGCATCAGTCCTTCCAATGAACACCCAGGACTGATCTCCTTTAGGATGGACTGGTTGAATCTCCTTGCAGTCCAAGGGACTCTCAAGAGTCTTCTCCAATACCACAGTTCAAAAGCATCACTTCTTTGGCACTCAGCTTTCTTCACAGTCCAACTCTCACATCCATACATGACCATTGGAAAAACCATAGCTTCAACTAGACCAACCAAATTACAAACTCTTTATCTCATCATCCACAGTCCAAACTATGACCCAATCTGTGTTTCCATCCTTCTCTTCTTTAGGATTAAATCAGTTAAGGCAAGTAAAGTGCTTAAAACAGTGCCTGACACATAGTAGGTGCTCAATAAATGTGAGCTATTACTATTATTCCTCTTCTCTTTCCCTTCCTGCCCCCCTCCCATTCCCTTACATTCTATCTTACTTTGGTCAAAGAGAAGTGTGTGCTTTTTTGCCAAGAGATCTCCCACTTTTCAGAGTTCTTTGCTCACTCTGTTTCCCCATCAAGAATGCCTTTCAAGCCTCAATCTCTGTTTGTAACGGGTTGGTTAAAAAGTCTGTTTGGATTTTTCTGTAACATCTTATGAAAATCCTGAATGAACATTTTTGGCCAACCCAATACATATCCCTTTACTCCTTTCTCAAGATCCTTTTCAAATCCTGCCTTCCTCATAAAACTTCCTCATGATCCCCTCAAGCAGAAGAGACCCCTCTTTCAAAAGCCCATTATGGTCTGTTGACACATCCATGTCTCTGGATGGCATTCATCATCTGTGCCCTGATTGGCATATTACATGTATTTGGCTTATCACCCCATTCCCCAACACATATGCATGTGATAAGCCTGCAAGGCAGAAACTTTGTTCTGTGTTTCATCACATAACCCCTTTGGGAATTACCACACATGCCTGAACTGAAAAAGATGCTAAATATGTTTAATTTTCTGAGGTGAAAGTCATTTCGGTCGAGAAAACCAAAGTTAACAGAGGTGAAATATCAGCTAGCATGTAACAAAGTCAGGCCACAAAATCAAGTCTGACTCTCCACAGTAAGATGTACTATAGGCAGGAGCCTTTCAGAAGCAAAGGAATAAAGTCTCACAATGTTTCTGCTTTGTTACTGCTGCTGAAGTTTTGGCGGCTCTGTGCCATCTAAGGAGACAAGTGTGAAGCGTGTCTTTCTGCCGGAGCTCAGAGTTCCCATGCTCGCTGTCTCCTGGACTGAGGAGGCAGTGCTTGGACGAGCAAAGAGCTCACCAACGTGTCCTGCTAGTGAAGCCCGGGCAGTTCCCTGCCGATAAATAGTCCAGTTATGAAGTACACATTCTAAACTGAGACGAAATACTATCTAGAGCATGCCTTAAGGAAAGAAACTTGTCACCACGGCCTGGTTAAAAGCCAAGGTTAGCTAACAGTTACATCATGCAGCTCAAGATAGCTTGCTGAAGAGAACCTCAGAACGAAAGAGCTACGGGATACTGCTCCTTTAGTTTAGTTTTCCCCTTGCAGGGGAAAAAGAAAAACAAAGGAGTAAACACTCGAGACCATTCTCTGGAGAGAAAAAAAAAATAACCCATTGAAAGAGAACTTCATTTATAAGCAAGGCCATTTACCACAGGCTCTGGGAAATGAAAATAAAAAGTAATCACTGGGGTCATTCATTGCTCTATTATGTTCTGGGCACTTGACATACATTATTTAATCCTCACGACCACCTCAGAGGAACCGCTGTCCCATTCGCAGGTGGTGAGACTGAGGCTCAGAGGTGTTAAGGAACTTGCTCAAAATCGCAGAGCTAGATATGAGGCCAAGTTCTGCATAGCTCCAAAGCTCATGCCCTTTTCTTTCTCTGCCACATAACCACTTCTATATGAAGAAATGCAAGATTCCAGCTGCTCCCAGGATCCTGGCAGACCATCTAAGACCCAGCCCATGATGAAGGGCATCACCCAGATATCAAAACTGTATCTGGCAGGCTTTGGAATTTTAAAACCTCATCTCATCTCCAGTAGTGTTTAACCTTCCAAATTCATGAACCACTACTACCTTAAGATTGAAAGTGTAATAGTTATTAAAATTTAAGCACTGGGGAGATTTTGCAAGGGCCATTGAAGCAGAGACGTATCATAACTTATGTCTGTATTTAAATTCTAACATATATTAAAACTCATTACTTCTAGCTACAAAAATTTCCAACAAGCTCATAAAAGAAAGCTTCCTGCAAATTTTACGATTTTTATAAGAACATGCAACATTTTCTGAAACATTGTATTCATTTTGCAATTTATCCAGTTCATTTCTTATCCATCTCTTGGGTTCTCAAATATCTCAGATCCTTAGTTCTTCTCATATGTCTGAATTCAAAACATATCCCAGAACAAATAAAGTCTTAGGCCCTGCAAATCACATCTTTCATGTTTTCATTTTGCTTAGATTTTATTTCAAATGGCTTCTGATAATATCAGAGACCTTTCTCTCCTATTACCAGAAGTTTTTCTGTGGTCTCATTTTGTGCCTGGAAATAAATTGGTATAATTCGGTAGAAGTCAACATTATTTTCTCAGTCCACAGAAGGAATCTGTTTGAAGGCATGGAAAGGGAGAAACAAGCAGAGATACTATAATTCTTACTTGATACATCATTTTAAGTTTTCATATAGGTTTTTCCAGTAGTCATGTACAGATGTTTGAGAGTTGGACCATAAAGAAGGTGCCTAAGAGTTGATGCTTTCAAACTGTGGTGCTGGAGAAGACTCTTGAGAGTCCTTTGGACAGCAAGGAGATCAAACCAGTCAATTCTAAAGGAAATCAACCCTGAATATTTGTTGGAAGGACTGATGCTAAAGCTGAAGCTCCAACACTTTGGCCGCCTGATAGGAAGAGCCAACTCACTGGAAAAGACCCTGATGCTGGCAAGACTGAAGGCAAGAGGAGAAAGGGGCGACAGAGGATGAGATGGCTGAACAGCATCATCGACTCAACAGACATGAGCTTCAGTGAACTCCAGGAGATGGTGACGGACAGGGAAGCCTAGCATGCGATAGGCCACGGGGTCACAAAGAGTCAGTCACGCCTGGGCGACCAAGCAGCAACAGTAAAAAGAGTAAGACACCACCCAATTCCAGGCAGCACACCCTACCTAACAGTGTTCCAACACATCAGCAGCTGCCTTCCAAGAAAGGTGTCAGGTTACTGTCATTTTAAACAGAGGACACATGATTCAGAATGATTCAGAAATGTGGGGAATCAGGTTTAGTTAAAAGGGTGTTAGCTAAATTACTTGGTCTGCCAACTCAGGTTCTATTATTTAAAGATACAATTTCTTTTTTTTTTTTTATGACTAAGTTTCTCATAATTTTCTGCATAGGTATAAACCAATAGTCAGATATTAGGTAGTTATTTTATACCAAAGTCCACCTTGCCATAAACCTCCCATGCCTCACCTTCCAAAAGAGTGATAATCATGTAAGTTCACAGTGACTAGGGAAGAAACCCACAAGGTATATCCTCATGATATAGATGGGGTATTGCAGTCTTGTTGTTCAGTCGCTCAGTCATGTCTGACTTGTTGCGACCCCACGGACTGCAGCACGCCAGCTTCCCTGTCCTTCACTGTCTCCTGGAGTTTACTCAAACTCATGTCCATTGAGCCAGTGATGCCATCCAACCATCTCATCCTCTGTCATCCCCTTCTCCTCCTGCCTTCAACCTTTCCCAGCAACAGGGTCTTTTACAATGAGTCCAATTACAGCATTACATATCCATTACTCAGATCAAATAAATATTGATTTGGTAAACTCTTAAATTTAAAGGTTCACTGTGTACAACAAATCTATTTTTGAGTTAACAACTGCAATTCCTCTTTCTCTCCCCTTCCCCTTGTACTCCTATATGGAACGTTTAATTCTGAGTAGCAGGTAATACGATGTCAACCAATGTAACTACCTATCACATATACCAATCTTCCACAAAACCAGAAGAGCTCTATCATTCACCCACTTTGCCCAGAAAATCACAATATTAAATGCTGGGAATATTCAGATCACACACAAACATAAGATTTTTTTTCTTTCTCATGCCAGCAAAATGTATCAGTCTCCACTATCTTTATCCTCATTACTGTTATGCTCCCAAAATTTAAGGAAGCTGTGATTCATAATTTAAAAAAATATCAATAGAATCTGTTTGGAGATGAGGCTTTAGTTGATAGTTTCCAGCTGAATATTTTTGGCTGAATGAAAGGATAGTGAAGCAAGCCTAAGAGATGAATATGAGATCCAAGCAACAGGGAACCCTATTCATTCAACCCTTGAGTTTTGCTTCCACTCTGAGTATCTTTAAGAGAATAGGGAAATCTGGAAAACCTGAAAATGTAGGTCATTCCAGAATCAGACAGTTGCAGGGAATAAAGTCCCATCAATAGCTGCTATATGAGTATTTCCCAACCTCTTTCTATGTGTCTTTTTAAGAAAGGAAAATACGTTTGGAATTGCTATACATGCCAAGGTTCTGACATATTTAAAGAGATCTAGAATACAAATATGGGTTTACTGGGCTGCAGTCTCATTCCACAATGCAACATTCTCACAATGTCAGCAACTCTGCTCAGTTCTTTTTGCCTCTTGACTTTTTAAAAATAATTTTTATTGGAGTCTAGTTGATTTACAGTGCTGTGTTAGTTTCTGCTGTAGCAGAGCAATCAGTTATACATACACATATATCCACTTTTTTTCAGATTCTTTTCCCATACAGGTCATTACAGAGTACGGAACAGAGTTGCTTGTGCTATACAGTAGGTCCTCATTTTATATATAGTGTAGTGTATGTGTGTATATATGTCAATCCCAAACTCCCAATTTATCCCTCCCCACCCTCCTCCCTTGTAACCATGCTTGTTTTCTACATCTGTGATGCTATTTCTGTTTTATAAGCCAGTTCATCTGTACCATTTTTTTTTTTTTAGATTTCACATATAAGTGATATTATATGACATTTGTCCTTCTGACTTGCTTCACTCAGTACTAGGCAATCTCTAGGTCCATCCATGTTGCAGCAAATGTCATTATTTTGTTCTTTTTTATGGCTGAGTAATATTCCATTGTTCATATGACCACATCTTCCCTATCCATTCCTCTGTTGCTTGGTTCTTTTTGTTTTATCAGTCATTCTTCCCAGCTCCCAGTGCATGTTTTGGGGCATGTAGTGTTTTTAAAATTGATTGCTCTCTAGTTCACCACAGTTCTCAACCATTCCTTACTATGTTGCACTAACCTGTTTTACTCATTTGTATTACATGCTTGGACCTGGGGAATTGGGACCCAATCAACGGGAGACCCTGTGAGGTCAAGTGTGCCTCACGAATGTGCACGGCTGCTCTGCTCCCAAGTAGTTCTACAAGGACAGCTCACACACTCTTGCAGGGAAAACCAAGACTAGTATGTGTCTTTGATATTTACATGCTCTCTGTGAGTTGAGATAAGCTTTGGATTTTCCTTTCTGAACTATGCTGTTATACAGATGTATTGGGGATTAAGTTGTTAATGACAAAATGCTGACTGTTTTCTCCACTTATAGATAGTCTCAATATTTTGCCTTTAAATATGAACATTTGTCATTTATGATGCCAGTTAGGAAATTTTTATTTTCCTTCAGCGATGTCTGCACATGTATAATCTCCAGCTCACTCTTACATACACACCTGTGTGGAATGGTTAGGCATGGTTCTGCTTGAAATGAAATGTGTAGGCTTCTTCTGAGCTAGAATCTCATGGCTTATTAAAACCAGCAATGCTGTATATTATGCCTTTAAAGACACCATGGAAAATCCAACTCAGGAAATAACTGCAGTAGATGTTCTGTTGGATAGAATACTAGAGAAAAATGATTCTTCTCTGCCTTAAAACATCATTCTACCCACATCATTTTGGGGAGTGCAAAAAAGTAAGATTTTTGCACTCATTTCACTCAACAGAAATTATACTTAGTTCAATAAAATGAGCACTTTTCTTCCAATTCTTGCAAATATTCTGAATTCTGATTCATGCATACAAAGTCAGAAGTGAAATTACATAGCTCAAACTTCACTGATTTCTCTGGTCTGATATGTAATCAATTAAAATCGTATGTGATGAAATAAAGGCCCAATCCTAAAACAGAAGACTCTTGAACTTCCAATTACTGTTGGTACCAACTACTACAGATGTTCCCGGTACCCCTCACTAGACAAGTTACCTCCACTTCACTAATACCCACCTTAAGTCTCCATTACCTCCACTTTCCCACCACACAGAGGCATCAACTCCCAATGATGAACAGGGCTGGTGATGATGAATCAACAGAAAGTCAAATATAAGACTGCAACTGTTTATAATTCATAAAAATTAATCTGCTACTATGTCTACTAGTTCAACGAGATAAATAGTGCCTTACGCTTTCAAAGTCGCTGGAACAATTCTTTTGGGAAGTAGAGCATTCAACACAGAGTTAGCAATGCAGTAAGTATAGAAAAATAATTTACAAGAATAACTTTTAAAACGATAATGGTAGGCTGTTTGTCTTTCGCACTTCTTTTGCACTCAGTAGCAAAAAAGACCGGAATAATGTAAATATGCTATTCATTATTCAGAAAGTTCATACGATCTGTTTCAATGAGATAAAGTGCATTGTCAACAGAAATTTTATGCATAGTCTGTTCTTTTTTTGTTTGGTTCACTGAACTAAGTGCAAACCATCTGTTAGTTATGATCAGAAAAAGTAAAAATCCAAACAGATTTTTTAAAAAAAAATATAGCAGGACAGCACTCCAAACAGAACTTGTTTAAAAACCACCATTTACAAGGCATAAATCCTAATGACGAGATGGTTGAAAACCCCTGTGTAGTCTTTTTCTTTTTAGGTTAAGATTAACATTTGGGGGCTAAAATACGCTACTTAACAAACCTGTTCACATCATAAACTGATCACTACTACTAAAATGTCTTATCAAATATGTTCATTTCCAAGAAATTTTAACATATAAAAACTTTTAAGTTAAAATTGCATTTTGATCCCCATTTCTAAAATTCCTACAACCTTAGTGTATTATAGTTACTATGACTTGCTTTTATGAAAGCAGGACGCCCTGATAGAAATCAGTGCTTCTGTTAAGTCAAGACACTCGAAATCAAGTCTTGACTCTGCCCCTAGCAGTTCTGACCTCAGATAAGTTACAACTCTTAAGATCTTAGTTTCTTAAACTATTAAAAGCAGAGTTCTAAAGTGCCATTCTCAGGAGCTTACTACCCTTCTGAATCTGCCTAGCACTGTGCTTGGCACATACAGACAGCAAGGAACTCAGTAACTGTCCATGGCCAAGGGAATGGGAGATGAAACCAAAGGAAACCAAGCTTTCCTTCCAAAGCTTCGGAAACTGCCCACAAGACAGCTTTCAGTGTATTGTTAAGTTTAGAGCATGGAATACAAAACTCACTATCACAAGAGTTTCTCACCATCTTCACAGTGGTAGAACCAAACTTCCAGGATGCTGCGCCTTAATGGTGTATGATCATCTAACGAAAAACTAATTTTTTTTTTTAAAGGTGAAATTCTAAGTTATCAGAGAGTTTACAACAGGCTCCAGCCCAGGACGTGTTCTCAAAGCTCTAGTACTACAAATTTTATCAACACCCACCACATTGTTTCTCCACAGCCTGGAAATGCACTTTGTGCTATTTTCTTGATGAATACTGCACACAAATCCTACTCCGCCTACACAACCACTGTGTCACAAGCGTAATGCATTTAAAAGAGGGATTTTAGCAACAAAACATTAAAGACCTGAACCACTTACAAAGCAAGTTTTGCAAAAGATAAGCATTTCTATACAGAAACCAACTTAAAAATTCTTTACTCTGCTTTGCCACTATATTGTGTGTGTGTGTGTGTATGCGCGCGCACGCAATTGCTCAGTTGTGTCTGACTCTTTTGTGACCCCATGGACTGTAGCCCGGCATATTCCTCTGTCCATGAGATTCCCCAGGCAAGAATACTGGAGTGGGTTGCCATTTCCTTCTCCAGGGGATCTTCCCCACCCAGGGATCGAACCTGCACCTCCTGTGTCCCCTGCACTAGCAGGCGGATTCTTTACCACTGAGTCACCTGGGAAACCCATAGGCACCTTATTAAACAAATACAAGTAAAAGTTTTCAGTGAGTTATTTTATACTTTGAAAACTAACAAGGCTCTACAGTGACATGTCTTTATTATGACCTCTTTAGTTCTACTAAACTATAACTTTATTAAATTCCAGATGTTTCCACAAGAAGATCCATGTCAGAAGGATATTGAGCCATACGGTTGGATTTTAAATGTCATGCTAAAGGTGTTACAATTTTAGATAAGAAAAGAGAGCACTGATTATTCTTGTTGCTGTGGTTCAGATGATAAGTCATGTCCAATTCTGCGACCCCATGGACTGTAGCATGCCAGGCTCCATGGAGTGGGTTGCCATTTCCTTCTCCAGGGAATCTTCCCAGACCAGGGATCAAACCTGTGTTCCCTGCATTAGCAGGCAGATTCTTTACCACTGAGTCACCAGGGAAATCCAATTATCCATTCTTTTTCCTTCCCATTTGTGATTATAACTCATCAATGATCTGAGCTAACTTAGAATCAAATTTATTTCCTGGTTCATAGGTCCTGGTCCACAGAAATCTGTGTATTTGAGAACTGGAGAGAAGAATTCTGAAAATTCTGGAGGAATTTGATGCTGTTGACAATTAAAGTCCCAAGTATGCCTTCAAGTTCAGGGAACTGCTTCCACCATGGCACACATGGGAATGGTCATCACTGGGTTGTTGTTCAAGCTCTTTAACTCAGAGCTCCCTGCGGTCACCCTGACCTCGGAGCCCTTTCTCAGTGGCCACAAGCAATGTTAAATCAATAAGGGGAGAATGTATGCCCGAGAATGCCCCATCATGCCCAAAGGCTCTCTCCTAAGATAGTTTTCCCAGGGGCTGAAATGGCTTCTGAATTTCAGGGATCTTAGTCCGGATTGCAGGAACCCTAGGTGTCCACTTGGTGAAACTCAGGGATTTTTGAACTCTCACGGGGTAGGGGCATTTTATATGCATGTGTGTGGTTTCTTCTTTCTTCTATGGAAGTAGAATTATCAGAATTGAAAGAATATTAATGGAAAAGTTCCTTCTCCATGTATCAAAGAACTGTAAGTAGTTCAAATACAATTCATGAAAATTGTATGAAACTTGTCAGGAAGGCTTTCATTAGAAAAGACAGTAAGTTAATGTAATCTTTGCTTTTTCAACCTGAATCACTTTAGTTCTCCCACATGATTCACTTGTCCAGTCCTTCAGGAGTTGCACAGTTATATTTCAGAGTCTGCTTATAAACAGCATGAACCTCACATCATAAACATTAATATGATTCTACAAAAAAGAACATGACCTTAGATTTCTCCTCCAAATATGTCTATGTAACCTTGTACTACAGATTAAAAAGTCAAAGAGAGGAAAGCAGTAACTCTGAACACCAAGAAGCTCCACAGAGACTAACGGAGGAGCCCTGCCCGCCTCTCATTCACCTCTTCAGACACATCCACACACGACACGCAGTTCATGCTCAGTGCTTACTCCAAGGGCTGAGACTCACTAAAAAACTCAGCAGGGCCATTTAATTTCAAAGGGAGAAAAAACTCTCAGGAGGTGTTAGACTTGGATGAAGGCTGTTATTCCTTGTATCAACACCTTCCTGAAAGTCTAGATCAATGTAAAATATCAAAAATTAAAAATTGAAACAGCAATCTCACTTTGCCAGATAAATTATAGCCAACTTTACCTTTGTTTTCTAGCATAGGCTGCCTTGGGACAAAGGTAAATTCCTAATGTCCCCTAAACACTCTAGAATGCTGATGAGCCCTTAGGATGGAATATCAAAGCTTACCCCAGCCTCACGAAAAAAACATCTCCCAGACAATTGCTCAAATCACAACAGAATTAAAGAGGCCACTTAAAACTTGGCATGTGGAAATACAAGTATAAAATTATGTTGTTTAATATGATCATTAGGGTAGATAAAAAATCTATACAGCATAGTCTAAAATTTTTGGATACAGGCTTTTCCCAGAGAACATCATATCAGGAAGTTTTCATGTGGACTTTTATCAGGATAAGCACCTAAGTAAATTGCCAATATCCTGTGAACTATAAGCCCCCTGCAAAAATAATAAGTACTCTTTGCTTCAAAAGATGAGGAACATTATGAGAGTGAATATAAAGGAATTTTAAGAGGAAAAAAAAAACCACCCTCTAAAGAAAGATGTCTTTCTGAATGAAAAGAAAATTTCATTCAGTACATATGTACTCCACTTGAAGGAAAAACACAAAGGACACATTTGTGAAAACTTCCATTTACTAATTTATTTAGGGGAAATTTAAAATTGTATTTATTCATATATTGTTTTAAAATCATAATACAGTGAGATTCCACCCATCACCCGACCCAACAATCTAAAATGGGTAATGTTTACTGGACATACATGAGCCTATAAAGGCAGGACCAAGTGTACTGTAAACAAAGAATTATGATTAAAGGAATTCAGAGCACTTGAGGTCCATTAAACAAAAACTCTGTGAAGTGATTTTTACCGAGAAGAAATAAATTCACTGCAAGATTCCTTTAAATAAAGACTTGCCTATTAGACTGAGAATGTAAGTCAACTGTCTGCCCCCCCACACACACCCACCGCCACTCAAGAACAATTATCAGATGTTTTTTTTGAAAAGGTGCATTCACAAGAGTCTGAAACTCAGAAGGTAAAACAGTGGTACCCAGCTCCACGTCTTCATAGAAATTCTCCTTGTACAGTACAAGAGCTATGCTAAAGATGACCATAAATTTATTTCCTGTTATATAACTTCTTTTAGAACATTCTTTCTTCTTCTGGGTCAAAGATAGGAACTGAACTGAAGGTATTTCCTTTTAACAAAAGAACTCTTTCCTTTCTAACATGGAACTGAAAAGTATCTCTTCAGCTACCAGCATTTGTCATCAGTCCTCCGTCCAGTCTAAGCTGAAAGCCCAGACTGGCACCAACACCAAACTGCAGACAAGGACTGTTTTCCTGGACTTCAGAGGGACTCCTTCAGAAGCAAAGCAGGAGCGATGGCTGAAGGCCTCTTGTGATCTTTATATTCCTGACAAGGTCCCTTATGGGTTTTCAACTCATTAAGTTTGTCATAAATGCACCAAGCTTAACCAACAGAACAACTCAACTGTCAAAGTGAGAAGTTAGGATAATCTCATGTTCTTAATTTGACGGCTCTTCTGGAATGATTTTAGTCTTCACATTTTCCACCTAAAACATAATCTTCTTATGTGTTTTAATTTTCCTCTAAGACCTCTCAGAATAGTTTGAATTTTTAGTTAAACATCACAACTTTCTTGAGTGTCACGGTAATAAATGACAGGCAATTCTGCCAAATGATTTCACTTCCATTCAGTTCAGTCACTCAGTCGTGTCCAACTCTTTGCGACTCCATGAATTGCAGCACGCCAGGCCTCCCTGTCCATCAGCAACTCCCAGAGTTTACTCAAACTCACGTCCATCGAGTCGGTGATGCCATCCAGCCATTTCATCCTCTGTCGTCCCCTTCTCCTCCCACCCCCAAATCCCTCCCAGCATCAGGGTCTTTTCCAATGAGTCAACTCTTTGCATCAGGTGGCCAAAGTACTGGAGTTTCAGCTTCAGCATCAGTCCTTCCAGTGAACACCCAGGACTGATCTCCTTCAGGATGGACTGGTTGGATCTCCTTGCAGTCCAACGGACTCTTCAAGAGTCTTCTCTAACACCACAGTTCAAAAGCATCAATTTTTCAGTGCTCAGCTTTCTTCATAGTCCAACTCTCACATCCCTACATGACCACTGGAAAAACCATAGCTTTGGCTAGACAGACCTTTGTTGGCAAAGTAATGTGTCTGCTTTTTAATATGCTATCTAGGTTGGTCATAACTTTCCTTCCAAGGAGGAAGTGTCTTTTAATTTCATGGCTATAATCACCACCTGCAGGGATTTGGGAGCCCAAAAAAATAAATCTGACACTGTTTCCACTGTTTCCCCATCTATTTCTCATGAAGTAATGGGACCGGATGCCATGATCTTAGTTTTCTGAATGTTGTGTTTTAAGCCAACTTTTTCACTCTCCTCTTTCATTTTCATCAAGAGGCTTTTTAGTTCCTCTTCACTTTCTGCCATAAGGGTGGTGTCATCTGCATATCTGAGGTTATTGATATTTCTCCCCGCAATTTTGATTCCAGCTTGTGCTTCTTCCAGCCCAGCGTTTCTCATGATGTACTCTGCATATAAGTCAACTAAGCAGGGTGACAGTATACAGTCTTGATGTACTCCTTTTCCTGTTTGGAACCAGTCTGTTGTTTCATGTCCAGTTCTAACTGTTGCTTCCTGACCTGCATATAGGTTTCTCAAGAGGTCTGGTATTCCCATCTCTTTCAGAATTTTCCACAGTTTATTGTGATAGCCAAATGATTTAGTTAAGTATTATTGCCTTTTCCCTCAAGCAAATTTTGGTGAATAAATGCTCAACCAGAACTCAAGGCTAAGTGACCCATGTTTCACCAAGGAGTAACTGGAGGAAGAGTGACCGTGGTTTTAACAACAATAATAGTAACTGTAATGGTGAAGACAGTAGTACCTGAAATTCACAGAGCATTCAGTCTATGCCAGGATCACAACACATACTGTTAAAAAGAGAAGTTCAGAACAGACCTCTCCACCTGATACCTTCAGTTCTGTGAATGGCTCACTCTCTTACCATTGTGTGTGTGTGTGTGTGTGTGTGTGTGTGTGTGTACTTATTAACCCTTCAGTGGTGGTCAAAGCCCAGGGAACAGGGACCAAGTCACTGATTTATTCTTTGCTTCTCTACAGACTCTTTATCTGGGCCATACGTATTTATAACACAAACTCACCCAAAATGGATTAGCTAACTTCCGATCGGGGAAGACTCCAAATGGATTATCTTCTAGGATATTCTCAGAATCAAAGTCATATTTCCCATTCCAAGGGACTCCTTATGTATCAAACAAATATTCAGTAATTTGGTTGCACATACAATTGCTAACAAGTATAAATTTTGCATGATAGTTTCACAAAAATAAATCCCCACTAAGTGGATACTTTTTTTTTTAAAGAAACCAGACAGGATGAATGAGGACTGTGCGGAGAACAATTCAAAGGCTATACATACCGTGGGAAAAAAAAAAAATCTTTGCATGTGATACAGAGATAATATGCCACCCCCAATGCTGAAATATATTTCGAATTCTAGAGATTCTAGTGTTATTTTTTAAAGTAGAAATTGAAGAGCATTCTGAAAATCTGCTCCAAGTTCATATTGAGGGAGTAAATAAATAAAGTTGAACATGCAAAGAGAACCCATTCCTTCCTTATGGTTCAATACATAGTAACTATTCATTCATAGTTACATAGTAACAATTCATAGTGACTATCATCATTATCATCATTTGCCAGATGACAGCTAGGTATCAGAGTCAAGTCAAGAAAAGACCCTAACCAGTCAGCTTTTATCTTTTAATTAAGATCAAGTTACAAATCCCACGTAGCATCTTTTTGCCCACAAAGGAGTAGAATGAACAAAAACTGAGCTTGAAGGTTTATGTCATATTTGATTTCTTAAAGAGATAAGCATATATTTTTAAATGGAAAGACCCAGTAAAATCTGGGGGAAAAAAGATGGGCAACAGTTTAAGTGTGGGAGCATCTTAATTACAGTATTATTCAGCATCCCTGGAGACATCAAGGTCTATCCACTGTGATCACTAGGTCTCCACTGCAAGGAAGTGGGCTTGGACAGTGTAAACAGCATTGTATGACTGTATGAAGATTTAGGGAGCCTTGATGAAGCCAGAGTGGGCTAAGGAGAGAAAAGAATTTTCCCCACAAATGAGGGAAAAACTAGCAAGAACCAACAAGGAACATAAAAATTCTTTGTTGTGTATTGTTCACAAACTATTCCAAAAATGAATATAATAACACAGGGCTCTTTTTTTTTCCCCCAAGCTCCTGGAAGAAAGGTTATAAAATCTTCTTATCTCATCCACCTCACTGCCGAATCCCAGATAATACTCAAGTTCTGAACAGAGGTGCCAGTATGCAGCACAAGAATAGGTGTGGGCATGTAGGCTTTATTTATTTATTTCTGTAGTGGGATAAGGAGATGGCATAAAATTAAATACATGACATTCGCAGCACTAAGTCATCACATCAACCTTAGATGTAAGAAACTTCGAGATTTTTCAACAAAGTATTCATATTCATACACACTCAGAAAAACAAGAGAACCAGACTTTTCTGAGGAAAGATAACCAAAGCAAAATTCTAAATAGGAACAGAAGAGATGTGACCCACATGTTCAAGTTCAGACTTGTAAACAAAAAACACATTAACTCAAAGCTTAAGTCAATACTGACTATACTCACCAATGAGGTTAACTTAATGGCAGCAGAAGCTATTCTCAGAATCACTGAAAGTTTAAAAGAGCCCATTAGCACGTGAGAAAGTATGCTGCTTGCTTCCACAGATTAATTTAAAATAGCTGTTACTAAATTGGACAGAAAAATTAAAAGGTAAACCATGTTCTGATTAAGTCAGTTAGTTAGAGCCTGATCAACTAGGTACAGCCTGGTGAGGCTGAACTCCCAACTGTTGCTTTGGTTTTATCTGCAGCATCTACAACATTTCCACAGGTACCAGATTTTATAAAGTAGCCAGAAGGGCAATGAAAGGAAAATATAAGAGAAGTCAGGACAAATTTGTTACTACCAGTCAAACAAAATCACCAAAGCACATGTACTTTTGATGACAGAATAGTAAGAAGCATCGTCTTCATATTTTAGAGAATATGTTCATTGCTTGCTTTCTGGTGTAGAGAGTACTGAATTCATCTGTTTATAGGTGTTGTTACTTTATATAAAATGACAACAAAATTAAAAATTACTCTTAAAATCCATCAATGGTGAATTTCCAGAATGTAAAATGATTGTAGTATCCTTCCAAAATTGGGGCTACACGTTACTTTTGGATGTCTAAGGCTTGGTACAGAGTAGGGACTCAGTACTTTCCTTTGAAGACTGACATAACACCCTTTCTTAAAGTACTGAACTCAGTGGCTTTCACTCTACAAAAAGAAGCACATGTTATGTGCCAGGCTGTAAAATGAAAAGCTATTACCACAGAAAACAATGGACAGAACAATTTCATTGGTCTCTTTTTCTTATCCAGGCTATGTCTACATGATTTTGAATATTCAGATAAAGGTGTAGGAATAAGTTGACTACTTAAGTTTTCAAATCATTTAGACAAGTGGCATCATGTCACTGAAATCTTAGTTAACTGAGCTTTTCAGAATTTAGTTGGGTGACAACATAGCCAAATGTACACAGGGTACTAAGGATGTGAATATGCAGAAATATATTCAACTGAAAATGTTGCTTTTGATCTAAATGTATGATTTGCAATAAGCCAGTCCATGAAATCAACGTATTCATATCCTGTTTGAGGAAATAATAAAACAAATAGCAACCTACAAGGTGTTTTCAAGGTTTTGTTCTGAAAGCTGGTCACTGAAGGGCATCAGAATAAAACCAGCAGATGGCTCTGAACACTTTAAAAATACATACATGTATAGAGAGATAGATATGGATATACAGAGCAGTAAGCAAATATAACAAAACAGAAGTGAAGACAGAAACTAGGCTCAATAGAGAAGTCACCAAAGGAAAATTAAGAGGCAGGGTCCATCTGAAAAATTAAGGCTAAAAAAAAGAGAAATGCCACAGAAAGGCTCCATGTCTGGCCAGAAGAGCCAGGAGAAACAATGATAAACGACCCAAGGCAGACAGAGAAGAGAATGAAGTGGACACTCTAGAAAGGAGACCAGGCACCCCTTACTCCAAGAAGGTGAGTAGGTTTGCAGTGGGAAGCAAGAAACATGAACTTCAAAATCCTTCAGACACATATGTCCCAATAATAAAAACATATGAGCATACAAGACCAAAAACTCCAGAGTATTTTCAGACTTTCAGAACTCCAATAGCTACCATCTCTTCCCTTCCAGCCTCTAAATCCAGGGATAATGATTAGAAACCTTGGAATCAAAAGGGTTTTACTGACAAGCTAAGTTAACTGAGGCCAAGGATTCTGCAAACTCAATCTCTGGAGACACCATGGTCTCCAAGGTCATGTCACACACCCCAAAAGATTAAAGTGCCTTAACGTAATGAAGTTCTCCTACTCAAGGAATAGAACAGAAAACAAATGAGGAGCAAGGGAGGAAATGCAAAACCCTAATAAATAATGTGGCTTGCACAGTCATCAGGGGAGCCAAATAGCAACTTTTCAGGGGAGAAATTAAAAAATGCTTATGTTCTTCTGCACTGAGAAATCATTTCATGTTCAGCTTTAGTGCGATTAAAAGAAAAAAGGATTTAATATTACAAAAAGGGAAAACAACTATTAATACAAAATTAGCATATTCTTACCCTGTACATCCTCTAGAAGAAGATCACAGGCACCAATGTTGGTAATTTCCTGACAAAATAATTATTACTCATGCCGGGAGGTGGGGGGGGGGGGGGGGCGGGTGAGGGGAAGAAGTGACAGAAGTTTTAAAGACTGCCTGGAGCAAGAATTAAAAATATTAAGGTATAGGCCACAGACACACCAAGTTCGTATATCAAGTCCCCGCCAGGATTCCGACAGCTCTGCTTAAATAAAATCTGACGATAGCCCCCAGTTAAAAAGATGAATATTTCTGAGAAACGACTAGATAAACCTTATCACCAGTCGTAAACGGGTCACCTAAACGGTTTTGAAGACAGTTCTGCATAAATATTTGAGAGTTCTGATACCTGAAAACTTTTACTCCTGAAATCTGGGTAGTTTCCACCTCAAACGACTGACGTAACTCTGAGAGCGGATTTCTTGTAAATATCGTTAAGATGCAGTCTCTGAAAAGTTGCAAAGTTCTCGGCTACCCGGAGGCTGAGTGAGTCCCTAAAAAGTCAAGAATGGTATTTGGAGTTCAAGGCTGAAGACCGCAAGAAATAGGTTTGAGTCTAGCCCATCTCAAAAGGGTTTAAAACTGCACCCATATACTTAAAACTCCCTCAAACGGACACCACGACGGGCCATCTTTACCTGTCCCACCAGTCCCGGGCAGCTCGGGGTGTGAACGGACTTGCAGAGTTCCGAGCGGGGTCCTGTCGGTAACCCAAGAGCCCCCCAGGGGACCCGTCAGCATGTAGAGCCGGCGAGGCCTCGCGGTCCCGCCCTGGGGTGGGGGTGCCCAGGGACCCCTGAGACCCGAGCGGTCACCGGGACCCGCGGCATCGCCACGCTAGGAAACCCCCACTCCCCGGCTTCCCCAGCACCTGGGACCGCGCGAGTCTAGGCGCAGCCTGGAGCGCTGCGCCGAGACTCCCCGTCTCCAAGACGCCGGAGCGCGGCCTCCCAGCAGCTGCGCGCAGCTGGACGCGGCCCGGGACGCCCCCGTCTCGGCTCTTCCCCTCAGGCCCCGGTACCCAGGCCGCCCCTGTGCCGCCGGACACTTGGCAACTTACTAGGCAGTGCGAGGTCCGCGCCGAGGGGGCGGTGGCGGGCGAGCGGCTGGAGCGAACTCAGGGGACTGAAGAAGCGGCTGCCGCCTCTCTCTGTTCGCGCGGAGAAAAGCGCCGGGGCCGCAGCGCCGCGGAAAGCGGGCTGGGCACGTGGGCGCCGCGGGTGTAGCCGCGCGGGGGCGGGGCCTGGGGCTCGGGGGCGGGGCCTGGCCCGCTGGCACCGCCCCTACCCCTCCCCTCCCCCGCGCCCGCCGACCCCCGCCGGAGCCCTCCTCCCGCGCGCGCACCGTCCCAGCCCGTGCGGGCCAATCCGCGAGGTGGGCGGGTCCGGCCGCAGCGCCGCCGGGTCTGTCCGCCGCCGCGAGCGCTGGGCACGTGGGCGAGCGCTCTGCCCCCGGCTCAGGCGGTGGGCGCGTGCGAGCCGGGCACGCTGAGCTCTGCCAGGTAGTGAATCCCTGCTTTCCTCGGAAGGCCCAGCCTCAGGGGCATCTCCGAGGCTACTTGTAAGCAGAGTTCCGCTGAAGTGTGATTTTTGTCCCGGATTTACTTTTTATGCTGAGAAGAATTTGCAGATAAGAAAATAATGATAATGATGTAAAACAATGACTGTACTACAGAGCACCCAGATGAGCATGCTTTGTCGGTTAGTACTGCTTCGCCAATAAAGACCGTAAACTGTTCATGACAGTGTTTAGTTGCTCTTTTGAGAATCCCAGTGAAGTGAACAGGTAGTCAGGATGATTTAGGGGTGGGCTAAAAAGAAAGCGATACTTGTCTCCAAGAGCATAAGAGTTACACAGCCAAGGTTTCTCACACTGCGCTATTGTTTACTTTCGGAGTCTCTGATAAGATTAAAGACACAGTGTGAAACTATTTTAATCCAAAAAAAGGAAACCCTGGGATTGAATTGAACAGTGAGTGTATGTTATTATCAGTTTGATGGAAAGATCCACCATATTTTCTTAATATCATGGTAAACATCTTTATTCGTCTATCAGTAATGTTCACTTTGACAAAGTGCCAGATTCACATTGATGCGTTGTTGTTGTTGAGTCGCTGAGTCGTGTCCGACTCTTTGCGACATGTAATTGGTGCATTACATGTACATTTTTCATGTGATACTCTAAACCATAATTTCTTAATTAATTTCTTTAAGACGCGTGTTCCCCAGATTACCTGATTAAAGGTTTAGCGCTTCAATGCAGAAACTGATCCATGTAGAAAATCTCAATGAAAACACGTGCACCTCATAAAGCTGTTAAGAACTCCATTAAAGAACTGGAAATCTAAACAGCAACATGGCTACAAGCGTATTATCTGTTCTAGTAAATGTCCTAAGCAGTAGGGACTCTGTTAATATAAACTTTTTATGGTACAACACAGATTCCTTATGCAAATAATGATTAATGACTTTGAGGAAAATGATACCCATCGCCTCTGGCACCAAATTCATTCAGTCCCACAGAGGCTAGGAGGCATTGTGCAAAGAGAGGAAGCCTCAAGACTCAGGAGAAGTTGTCTAATTTCTAAAGGGGAGGAACCCAATCTAAAATTTTGTATCTTTTTTTCTAATGGAGGTTGCTATTTTTTAATTCATGAGATTATTCCCGCATATATTTTTATTTAAACAACGTAAAGGGACAGTATGTAATTAGGTTGCAGAACAATGAATGGGGATAAACTAATCTTAACATTTAGAAACTTTAGATTTAGTCAGAATAGCAATCTTTGGGTTTACATAGTCATCCTGCCCATCAGATTTTGATACTGAAACAATACATGTGTCCATGTGTGTGAATAATAAAAGCTATTTCCTCTTTAAGCAAAAACAAACAAGTCTTTTCTAACAAGCATAATGTTTAATGAATATCTTTACACACTAGAAGTTTTGACTTAACATATTCCTTTTTCTTTTTGAAATTATTTAACTGTAAACCCTGCATCTCATCTTTGGTTATTTCTCAGCTGTTACCATGTATTCACATGTAAAAAGAATAGAAGATCCACAGATCTAGTATGAGTTTGTAAGACTGAGAGACACAGGAAATTAGAATAGAACATTTAGTAACAAAACATTCCTCACAGACTAAGCTCTTTTGACATTTTCATTTGCATTTTCTTTGGCACTACTCTATTCCTGCTACAGAGAACTGTCATCTTCTTCCTAGTTGAGTAATTCTTTTAGGCACCTTGTACCTCACCCCATGAGGAGCACTGTAAACACTTTACACTTTCATCCGTCAAGCTTCCTCTTTAGGAATGAAAATCCAGCTTAGTCATTTTCAGCAGAAAGAGTAATCGAGATTGTTGTCTTCCATAGGTTTGTGCATGTCTGAACTCCTAAGGTTTTATGAAATTGCTGGGAATTTCAAGGGACTTTTCTAGGTGAATAAATTCCACACCCTGTACTCTTATAGTTGCCAAATACAACTCAAAACTAAATCACATGTCCACAAATAAGGGATTTACTTTATCAAGACTGAATGAATTGATTCTTATTAGTTCTAATTTTGACTCCATTATCCCCAAGCTATTTCAGCAAAGAAAAAGCTAAAATCCCCCAATTTTTTCTCAAATGGTTGTATCCTAGCTAGTGAAGCTTGTGCTATAATTGAATAAATAGACTTGAAGCAGAAGAAAGTATTGGGTCAGCATTCAGGCCACTGTTATTCTCTATTTCCCTTTCAAAAGCATGTGAAAAATTAAAGGCAACGTTCCACAGAACACATTCCATATTTATCCATCCCTTAAGGTAAGCAATAAAATATTGAAGAAAAATACAATCAGCCCTTATAAGACAAATGACTTGTGTTTCTCTGCTTGTCTTTTAACAAAGACCAAATAATGGTTTCACAATGGCTTTTAGCCCTGCACTGCTCTCCCTATGAATTTGCCTACATCCTGCCACTTGACTAGTTTCTGGGTTTTCTTTACATTGGCCATTAATCAAGAATCACCCAGAGTTCCACCCATTCTGTACTTGTCTCTGTTCCCTTCAGCCAGGATTCCTGGTGGGACTGTGGCTGCTGGAAAAAATCAAACTTCTTAACCCAGACATCTTCAGTCATTTTGTCGCTCAGAGGATTGAAAACCAGGCAGTCAGAAGAGAGTTCACTTGATGTAAATCCTTCTCCAGCCTGGCCAAAGGTTCTCGTTTGCTCCAAGGATGGCTTCCTAACCTTGTCCAGGGAACTGTTCTCAGTTTTCAACTCCCTCAAGTTCTTTCCTACTTTCTATCCTTCTCTGTGTTGATATTGTTTTTCCCCTTGACTTTCACGATCTCATTTTCTTCCTACACATACATTTTATCTTCATCCACTGTCATAATCTTAGTTGTTTTACATTTTTAAGGCTCAGCCCACTTGATGACATAGCTCCCAAAAGCTACTTTGCAAGACCTTGCATTTCATCTTTGCTCCAAACTCTCCGGAAGATGAACTTGCAAGCACTTGAAATTATATGGTTGAAGAAAAACCCATCTCTTCCTTAGACTGATATCTCTCTTCAAGTTCCTTCTTACTATTCTCCTGATCCTCTTTAAGTTATGTATTGTCCTGGTAATAACCTTAAAATTTTATTGACTCCTCTCTACTTTTTTTATGTTTTGTCAGTCACAAAGATTTATTACTCTTCCTCCATCAACTCTGTATTACAGAAACAATCCTTTCTCTTGATCTCTTATCTCCCTAATCTCTATCCTTATCATGTTAAGACAAGTCTTCTCAGCATCTCATGGTATCTTATCATTCTTTATAGAATCAGGTTAAACTCCTGTGTCGTAAAGACTCCATCAGAATATCTCAACTTACCATGTGGATCCGTGCTGTCCACTTGCCACATGTGCACTTGGGCACTTGAATAATGGTTAGTCTAAACTGAGATGTAATTGAGAAGAATAAAATATACACTGAATTTTGAAGACAGTACAATCAAAATCATGTAAAAATGACTCATTCATAGTTTTCCTCACATTGATTACATGTTGAAATTGACTACATGCACTGGTCATAGCAAACACCCTCTTCCAACAACACAAGAGAAGACTCTACACATGGACGTCACTAGATGGTCACTACTGAAATCAGATTGATTATATTCTTTGCAGCCAAAGATGGAGAAGCTCTATACAATCAGCAAAAACAAGACCAGGAGCTGACTGTGGCTCAGATCATGAACTCCTTACTGCCAAATCCAGACTTAAATTGAAGAAAGTAGGGAAAACCACTAGACCATTCAGGTATGACCTAAATCAAATCCCTTACATTTATATAGTGGAAGTGACAAATAGATTCAAGGGATTAGATATGATAGAGTACCTGAAGAACTATGGTCAGAGGTTCTTGATATTGTACAGGAGGCAGGGATCAAGACCATCCCCAAGAAAAAGAAATGCGAAAGGGCAAAACAGCTGTCTGAGGAGGCCTTACAAATAGTTGTGAAAAGAAGAGAAGCTAAAGGCAAAAGAGAAAGGAAAGATACACCCATCTGAATGCAGAGTTCCAAAGACTAGCAAGAAGAGATAAGAAAGCCTTCCTCAGTGATCAATGCAAAGAAATAGAGGAAAACAATAGAACGGGAAACAGTAGAGATCTCTTCAAGAAAATTAAAGATACCAAGGAAACATTTCATGCAAAGATGGGCACAATAAAGGGAAATTGTATTAACCTAACAGAAGCAGAAGATATTAAGAAGAGATGGCAAGAATACACAGAAGAACTGTACAAAAAAGTTATTCACGACCCAGATGATCACGATGGTGTTATCATTCACCTAGAGTCAGACATCCTGGAATGCGAAGTCATGTGGGCCTTAGGCAGCATCACTACAAACAAAGCTAGTGGAGGTGATGGAATTCCAGTTGAGCTATTTCAAATCCTAAAAGATGATGCTGTGAAAGTGTTGCACTCAATAAGCCAGCAAATTTGGAAAACTCATCTGTGGCCACAGGACTGGAAAAGGTCAGTTTTCCTTCCAATCCCAAAGAAAGGCAATGCCAAAGAATGTTCAGACTACCACACAACTGCACTCAAAATTCTTGGCTTCAACAGTACATGAACCATGAACTTCCAGATGTTCAAGCAGGATTTAGAAAAGGCAGAGATCAAATTGCCGACAACCATTGGATCATAGAAAAAGCAAGAGAGTTCCAGGAAAACATCTATTCTGATTTATTGACTATGCCAAAGCCTTTGACTGTGTGGATCACAACAAACTGTGGAAAATTCTTCAAGAGATGGGAATACCAGACCACCTGACCTGCCTCCTGAGAAATGAGTATGCAGATCAAGAAGCAACAGTTAGAACTGGACATGGAATAACAGACTGGTTCCAAATGGTAAAGGAGTATGTTAAGGCTGTATATTATCACCCTGCTTATTTAACTCATATGCAGAGTACATCATGAGAAATTATGGGCTGAATGAAGCACGAGCTGGAATCAAGATTGCCAGGAGAAATATCAATAACCTCAGATATGCAGATGACACCACCCTTATGGCAGAAAGCAAAGGAGAACTAAAGAGCCTCTTGATGAAAGTGAAAGAGGGGAGTGAAAAAGTTGGCTTAAAACTCAAAGTTCAGAAAACTAATATCATGGCATCCAGTCCCATCACTTCATGCCAGATAGATGGGGAAACAATGGAAACAGTGATAGGCTTTATTTTGGGGGGCTCCAAAATCACTGCAGATGGTGACTGCAGCCATGAAATCAAAAGACGCTTGCTCCTTGCAAGAAAAGTTATGACCAACCTAGACAGCATATTAAAAAGCAGAGACATTACTTGGCCAACAAAGGTCCGTATAGGCAAAGCTATGGCTTTTCCAGTAGTCATGTATGGATGGGAGAGTTGCACTATAAAGAAAGCTGAGCACTGAAGAATTTATGCTTTTGAACTGTGGAGTTGGAGAAGACTCTTAAGAGTCCCTTGGACAGCAAGGAGATTCAACCAGTCCATCCTAAAGGAAATCAACCCTGAATATTCTTTGGAAGGACTGATGCTGAAGCTGAAACTCCAATACTTTGGCCACCTGATACGAAGAACTGACTCATTGGAAAAGACCCTGATGCTGGGAAAGATTGAAGGCAGGAGGAGAAGGGGATGACAGAGGATGAGATGGTTGGATGGCATCACCAGTCAATGGACATGAGTTTGAGTAAACTCTGGGAGCTGGTGATGGACAGGGAAGCCTGGCATGCTGCAGTCCATGGGGTTGCAGAGTCAGACACGACTGAGCGACTGAACTGAACTGAACTGAACACATTGAAATCTTGTTTGGTGTATATTGATTGGGCTGGAGACTATACATCATTAGAGTTATTTTCACCTGTTTCTTTTGATGACTTTCCCATGTGACTGCTAGAAAATGCTAAATTACAAATGCAGCTCACATTACATTTTGCTGGACAGCACAGCTTCAGACAATTGACAAGCATATTCTGGGCTAAGCAAGATGCAACCAATTTTTTGAAAAATAACAAAAGAAAAGAATAATCCACCCTTTCACAAGCCAGGTAGGGGGATAAGACATTGAAAATCAGTTATCAACACAACCAGTGGGCAAACACCAAATGACTGAAGAGGAAAATTAGCCCTGTGGACGCTTAAAGTAGAGAAGTGGCCAGGAGTACCTTTTCTGAAAAAGCAGAATTTCAAAAGATGCTTGAAGGACAGAGGGATTACTTTTCTGCATTCTGGGACAGAGGAGGTGGGGAAGCACTGAGTATGCCTGGGGTAAATGTGTAGACCACTGGGACTTCCCTTGGTGGTCCAGTGGTTAAGACTTTGCTTTTCAATGCAGAGCAAATGTGTTCGATCCCTGGTTGGGGAGCTAGGATCCCATGTTCTTCATGGCCAAAACACCAAAACAGAAAGTAGAAGCAATATTGTAACAAATTCAAAAAAAGAGTCTTTAAATGGCTCATGTTAAAAAAAAAAGAAAAGCAGCCATTATCTGGGGTGAGTGCCATGCCCTGGAAGGGACTCCGGTGGTCATATCTCCTGTGCCTCTATGCATGCGCTCAATCACCTCTAGAATGACTTCTTGCCCGCTTTTCATCAATCTCTGTCCCACTGCTTTCTTCCACGTTTTAACATATTCAGGACCTGAAGCTAAAAAAAAAAAAGGTGCGTGCGTGTTGCCAGCCAGCTTTGCTCTGCCTTTTCCTTTTTTCAGAAAGGGTGCTGCAAGTGTACACCTGGGACAGTGGTATAGCATGGTGTTTTTGCTGAGGAAACATTCTCCTGAACCAGAGAAAACTTTGAAAGAAGAGCCTGAGCCAAGTAAAGAACAGAACTCTGTGTTTCTTTAAACTGTCACCAGGTTGGCCAGCCATTCTGATTTGCCCAGGAGTATTTCAGTTTTAGGGCTCCCCTGGTGGCCCAGTGGTAAAGAATCTACCAGCAATGCCGGAGACACAGGTTCAGTTCCTGGGTTGGAAAGATCTTATAGAGAAGGAAATGGCAGCCCACTAGAGTATTCTTGCCTGGGAAATCCCATGGACAGAGGAGCTACTGTAGAATCACCCAACCCCAAAAGTTCCTGCACAAGTCTGAAAAAATATCTCAATTCCAATGTCACTCAGCAACAACTGGTGGATTACAGTCTTTGGGGTCACAAAGAGTGACACAGGGCTGAGCCACTAAACCACCACCATTTCAGTTTTAGCACAAAAGTACCACGTCCCAGGAAACCCTTCAGTCCCAGGAAAACTGGGATGGTTGGTGCATTTTACTTACTCTGCCATCTTCCTGGCTCTGACTTTGTTTTTCTTTTTGGTCACTAGTCATTTTCTCTGACAAAATGACAGAGATGGTGCAATGGTGTTGAAAAGGAATGTGGTTGCTTTCTGTGGTCACAGCAGTGTTTCTTAGCCTTGGTTTTGTGATGTCCTAGGGGGTTCTTTATGTTAAATTCATTCAACTTTCATTTTTAAAATATGTCACTGGATACACCCAATCAAACAGAGGAGGGATACTTCAGTTCCAAAAATTGGCAGTAGAAGAAGTCTTACTTGCAGGCAGCCTTACTTCCTCATTGGAGCCTACTCATCTGAGTCAGTTCTCTGGCTCTTCCTCCTGAGTCCCTTCCAGGGCCGTTGGAAGTCCCATGCTTGTTCTCAAGGCCTGATAGCTAAAGGGCATCATCAATATGAAGGAGAAACACCTAGATGAGAAATTCAAGCAGCAGATTCAGTTCCAACTTCTGGCAGTAAAAGGGTTGGTTACATGTTTAAGAAGCCTTCTGGTTCCAAAGGAATGAAGCCACAGTGGTGAATGGGTAAGGGATAGGTTTCAACTTTGAAAATATTGACCTGAAACCTTTCATGTCAAACCCTCTATGCCATGTATTCATCAAGCTTAGCTACTATGGAATCACCTATCCCCAAAATTTCTTGCACAAGTCTGAAAAAATATCTCACTTCCAACTTCCACTCAGCAACAACTTCTTGCAGAGTGCTGTGAATTCCAAGTTGCAAAATTTGAGTCTTAAAATACTCATGTGGAAAATGTTACTGTCTAGCACCTTGCAGGGCTTCTGTGTAGCCTCACTAAAAAATTAAATACTGGAACTTCCTTGGAGGTCCAGTGGTTAAGACTTCACCTTCAGGGGAGGCAGGTTTGATCCCACATGCCTTGCGGGCAATAAAACAAAACAAAAAACAGAAGCAGTGAAAAATGAAAGTGTTAGTCACTCAGTTGTGTCCAACTCTTTGCGACCCTATGAACTATAGCCCACCAGGCTCCTCTGTCCATGGGAATCTCCAAGCAAGAATACTGGAGTGGGTTGACATTTCCTACTCCAAGGGATCTTCCCACAGGAATCAAACCTGAGGCTCCTGCATTGCAGGCAGATTCTTTACCGTCTGAAGCAATGTTGTAACAAATTCAATAAAGACTTTAAAAATAGTCCACATCAAAAAAAATTAAATACTTTGAGATCAAACAATGAACAGCAAATTAACCTCTGGTGGTGGGAGGGAAGGGAGAGAAACAGTTGGTTCCTTGCTTAGCGTGACTTTGATGTCTTACTACTTGGCTTGGGCTCCATCCCTTAAAAGACCCATCCCTTCAAAAAACTCTATGAATTGGTCCTAAAGACCTCAGGGGAGGAGAACTTCAGAGAGGATAGTTTTAAATCTCCCAGCTGTTTTACTTTTATATTTGGATTGGCAGGAATTGACATCTCTCAGCAAATTAAGCAGTCTTTTTTTTTCTTACTTCTTGTGTCCTAGACAGAGAGGTGGAGTCTGTTTTAATGATGAGCAGTCTGGTGCGGCCAGGTTTCCTCCTAACAAGTCAACGCTGGCTTCCTCCGTCCCAGGAGGAACACCTGGCTTCTTCCTCAGGTCAGAGTGGCTGGTTCCCTAGTCTTACCGTCAGATCTGACCACACCAGGCCGAAACTGTGCCTTCTGTTCAGAAACTTCAGAAGAAATTGCCCTTTTGTGCTTTGGGATCTAGAGAGAGTGTGTTTATAGGCAGGCTAAACCTGAGTAGGATCCTGGCTTAATTGGAAGACACTTCAGTTCTGCCTGGGTTTTCATCCTTCCCAGACTGTAATGCTGGGGAAGCAATCATGAACTGAGAAGAAACAATTGCATACAGATGTGCCGTTAAAAAACACAGACTAATCCTACTGGTTGCTAAGGTAGCTAAATGTATGATTTCGAGCAAAAAGTTCTCAATTGCATTTTTAAACTTTCTTTTTCCTGTAAAATAATATAATATATTCTCCAAAAGGTTGTGAGGAGATATGCAGGTAAGCAAAAACGCTGTGAATAAGTTTAGTCACTCATTAAAGTTCTGCATGGTTCATACCCCTATCAGTCTAAAATTCAGTTCCAAAAACAATTTAAAGTTTAAACTCTAACTCTTATTTCATGGGTTACACATATAAACAAAGTAATGTAGCATTATCTTTAATATTACACTGAAACAAATAAAGTTTTAAATAACCAATGCTTTTAAGCCAGATATCTGTCCACACAGTCTTTCAACAATAGTTCTATCTTTGATGCTATCTTCCCTGTGTCAGCAGAGCTGATGGCCAGACTGTGACCCATTCATTGGCTGAAAGGACCTCAGCTTGGTGCTTATGCAACTTTGCCTTCTGTTGGCCTCTGTGTCAACCTTCTTTCTAGTCTTCCTACAATTCAGGGGAATTCAGTGCAAAAAATAACTAGCAGAAGAAAAATAGGAGAGATGGAGAAAATCTTGAAATCACAACACTTTCATTTTAAATTCTCAACGTCACAGTCTATGAAAGTAAGTGATAATGCTTAAAAGGATAAGAAAATATATTCCCATTTGCTATTAAACGCATCCCAGGATGGGTCTTAGGACAATCTGCTGGGTCTCCAAGTCTAAAGCTGCAATCTTGGCCCACCAGCAAGACCAGGCAGGTGAAATCAGACTTTGAATCTAGCTGGGCATCAGACAATAGTGAGGTGGGGGGAAGGAGGCTATGGAACTGAGAAAACATTCAAGTACAAAAATTTAAACACTGGGGACTTTGCTGGTGGTTCAGTGGTGAAGACTCCCTGCTTCCAGTGCAGAGAGTGCAAGTTCTATCCCTGACTGGGAAACTAAAATTTCACACCTGAGCAGGTTGGCATAAAAATATACATACATACATACATAAATAGCAATAATCAAAAATCATAAAAGAAAAATTTTTTAAAAGTTTACACTCTGAGCCAGATAGGCAACACACAAATACATGCTCAGTCAGTCCCCAGGTAGGACTGCCAATTTTCAACATCTATTCGAAAGGTTACTTATATAACAGGGCAGTCAACTGAAATTATTTATTAAAATTATTTTCTAAACCACATTCACTGTAGGCATAGTGAATATTTAATTTTCTGTACTATTCCAAGATGGTATTCCCTTTAAGGTACTGTTGCACATTCGTTGTCTTTTAAACAAATAAAAAGTTCAGTGTAAATTTCTTTCAAAAAGTTACATAAGCATATTTCCCATGAGAAACTCCACTTGTTCTTGTGGGAAACTATACAGAAGAGTTTATTAGCAATAAGATTGTGCACGGTCATCAGAATAGCAAAGGAATCTTTTTTAACTGAGTGCATATTCTAATCCTCCTGTATGAATTAAAGTGAATAAAATCTTTGAAGAATTGTTGAGGAGGTAATCTTGGCTAAATTGAACTTGACAGTGCCCCTTTATCTGGTTCCAACGTGATTAGACTGTGAGGCGCATATAGAATCATAGAGGACACTCATGTAGAATATGATTCAAGAAGTACATTCCAGCATTAGCTAAAGCGACTCAGGACAATGAACACTGCACTGAATAAAAATAGCATCAACATCCACAATGTAACATTTCTTTTTAGGGGGTTGGGGTTCAATTTGATAGGCTGTTTCACATCGCTTTATTTTTAAGAAAGTTTGGCAGTCATCTCCAAAGGGGTAAACATTCATTTCACAATTGTATGTTTTATATCCATGAAGTCTGGCCAGTCATGGCCTGCATGACCCCAAGAGGTACCATTCTGGTGAACAACAATGTAACAGCATCCTTGGGATTCAGGCAAAGCACAATTTACACAGCCTTAAAACAGCCTCACTGAGGACTCAAGGGATAAACAAGCGGTTCTGCATAGGTATGATTCTTAAAGAGCAGATCTTTGTCCACTTAAGTACCCAAATTTAAAGTGTCCATGTATGTGTATATAACTGTAACTAAGCATTAAAAAAATTTTTTTAATTGGTGTACAACTTGCTACATCCTTAAAGGGACAATGCAGAGGAAATTTTCTTACACCTTTGGGTCACAATTACGAACATGCAAATAATGAGAATATTATTTGTAATGTGTGTTACCTCCGTGTGCATGGCCATAGATTACTTTGATGGTATTTTTTAAATGTTATGAATATGTCTCTAAAGAAGAAATAGTTTTCAAAGACTCTACCCGAGTTTGGATTTTCCCGGAAACCAACATGAGACAAGGATTTGACTGCAAGGAATTTATTTGGGAGGAATAAGGTAATAGGGAATTGACACAGGGGAGGGAAGGAAGCTAATTAAAGGTGTTATCAATCTTTCTGACTTACTTCACTCTGTATAATGGGCTCCAGTTTCATCCGTCTCATTAGAACTGATTCAAATGAATTCTTTTTAATGGCTGAGTAGCATTCCATAAACCAATACAGCATACTAACACATATATATGGAATTTAGAAAGATGGTAACAATAACCCTATATGCAAAACAGAAAAAGAGACACAGATGTACAGAACAGACTTTTAGACTCTGTGAGAGAAGGCGAGGGTGGGATGTTCTGAGAGAACAGCATTGAAACAAGTATACTATCAAGGGTGAAACAGATCACCAGCCCAGGTTGGATGCATGAGACGGGTGCTCAGGGCTGGTGCACTGGGAAGACCCAGAGGGATGGGATGGAGAGGGAGGTGGGAGGGGAGATCGGGATGGGGAACACATGTAAATCCATGGCTGATTCATGTTAATGTATGGCAAAAACCACTACAATATTGTAAAGTAATTAGCCTCCAACGAACAAAAATAAATGGAAAAAAAAAAGGTGTTATCAAAAGCACCAAGATGACAAGTGGCTCTTAGCCCTTTGGGAGACAGTGTAGATAATGTGTCGCACAATTCTCTTGCTGAGGGAGAGGGAAGTGGGATGTTTACACATCAATTCCATCAGCTTGGATGCAGGGCTTTTCCTGGAGGCTATTAACTCTCCTAGAACACAGGCAAGCAGGCTACATGCCCTCACAAAAGCACATGCAGGACCTCGTCATCTCAGTCTTCATGATGTCATAGCGACCCTGGATGCTCATATTGATCAGCATTTCTTTCTTTGCTTATTGGTCATCTGGAATAAGAAACTGTAAATGACAAGGGAGAAGATGTCCCTTAAGGTCCAGGGGAACCTTGCTCTGTCCCCTTGTAGAAGAAGCCCTCTCCTTCCAGGGGCTTGGCCCCGGCACAGGCAAAGTGAACAGGAAGCACAAATTCCCAAGTCATTACCAGGATTTTTATATTTTAAACATGGACACTGCTGCAGGCTAACTTCTTTAAATTAAAATGGGAGGCGGGGGACTTCCGTGGTGGCCCAATGGCTAAAACTCCTCTCTTCCACAGCTGGAGGGGTGCGTTCCCATCCCTGGTCAGGGAACTAAGATCCCACACACTGTGCAGTGAGGCCAAAAAATAATAAGTAAATAAAAGGGTTTTTAAAATTATTATTATTTAAATGGGGTTATAACAGGGTTCACAGTCCCTGCATCCTACCAAGACATGACATTGCTCTTGATTTCTTTTCATGGCCACTGGAGACATTTTCAGACCTCCCCTTGGCTTTTTTTTTTTTTTTTTTTGGCTTTTCTTAACAGATAGTTTGCTCTGCAGACTGAAGAACTCATGTGAGCTGAGGTTCTGCGAGCTCTAAGCGTAGTCATTTTGATGACGTCCTGGGGCTACACAGACATTTCTACTTGGGTGTCCCAAAGAGGCACTGGATTTCCTGTGAGGTGGACTTGGCCCAGGACTTGGCCCAGGACTTCATTTATCGTCTAGCCTCTGAGTAGCCCCTACTCTAAAAGGGGGCCATGATGTTGACTGACGTCCACGGGCAGGAGTGTTGTGCATCTTAATTCATGAGTGTCCTGGAATTTAATTCTGCCGAGTAAATGTAGTACATAGTCCACTTCCATCTGTTCTTCCACTCCATATGCTTATGCCCCCAATTAAGCATGAAACAGGAGCTATGATTCTGTTTGTTATTCCTTGGCCGCTCTCAGATCCCACGTATCTGTCATTCCACTGCACCAGGTAGGACTTTGTGGCTTGACGGTACATATACTTTGTATGACATGGTCTCTAAATGCAATCCAGTAACTCATCCAATGCCAACCAAAGCAGAGATCTGTTCCAGTGTTGGAGGAAAATGGATCTTGAAATAGGTAAGAGATTGTCTCCTACGTGGTGACTCTTGGTGTCCCAATACCACCATCCAGAGAGATTTCCAAGGAGAATGTTTTCCCTCTGCCTGCATTTTACCCTATTGAGCTTAACCCTTGACTATGATACAGTGCCTTGGTAATATTTGCCTTCCACTGGTGTCATTTAGTAAAGAGATTTGGGGAGGAGCTAATTCTGTCTTCTCCCTGAGCATAAGATTTGCCTTCAATTTTGTAGCTGGTTTTCTAGGCTTATTGACGTATCTGTGAGGCTTGCCTGTGTTTTTTCTCCGCAAAAGTCCAACTTTTAGTATCTTTTAGTGTGTTCTCCATCTTTAGCAATAAAACAAATCAATTTTATACTAGAAGGTAGTATTTTGTGTTTGTCTGGAAATAGCTTCACCAGAGGTGTCATTGAAAAACATTTTTTTTTTTATTGTATGAGAGCTTCCATGGCTTTCTGTTACTCTTGGACAATGTTTTATGATAAACAGTGTCCTAGGGACTAGTGGTGATGCAATTACTAGTCTAATAAAAACATTTTGAGATATTCTTCAGTTATCTTTCTTATTCGCTTCTCTTTTGTAGCTGCTTATACAAAATTACCTTTCAGATTCCTTTGTCCCAACACATACTGGTTGATATTCTGTATTCATGCTGGTGTATTGTCTTCTGTTTCTATACATATGACTTGGAATTTTATGTTTACATTATTTTAAAATAAACCATTCTTGGGCAGCCCATCCATTTTTAGGGTTTATTGTAAGAAGAAATATAATCATCAAAGAAGAAAAACCTGCAAAAACATTTTTTCTCTGGCCCATCCTCTCCCATTGAGCTTCATTGGTGACAAAACAAATGAAATCTGCAACATTTTCAACAGATTTGCAAGTATGTGCCTATTTGAGAAGGTCTTCCCCAGTGGCTCAATTGTAAATAATCCCCCTGCAATGCAGGAGACACAGGAGACTCAAGTTTGATCCCTGGGTCAAGAAGATCCCCTGGAGAAGGAAATGGAAACCCACTCCAGTATTCTTGCCTGGAGGATCCTGTGGACAGTGAGCCTGGTGGGCTACAATCCATGGGGTCCCCAAGAGTCAGACATAATGAAGCAACTTAGCACACATGCACACAAGCCTGTGTGAGAAGGTAAGTGGATATTCCCAAACATGAGTTAGATAACTTCCTAAGATTATTTTTATGCTTTTGCTCTACTATTGCCTCCGAGGAAAGAAAGCAAATGGCGACTCAGTGCCTCACAGGACAGTAGGGAACCTGGGATTTTTATTTTTGCTATTCAAAAATATTTCAGCTATTCAGTAGTCTTTCTGTCCACTGGTAAACTCTGCTGTTTTCATAGAAAGCTAGAGTTGAGGTGGGCTTCTGGCATGACCCAGCACAGCTATTTCATTCTTCACAAAAGGAAATAGGGACCTAGGTAATTTAAATGTCTTTCCCTAAAGCTGTAACCCTATTAGTGGTAGAGCTGGGGGTGGGGGGGATACCCCATCTGAATGTTATAATTTTTTCACTGTAATTTGGCTTCTCAAAACAAATCCCATGACTGTGCCTATATGTAATATAAGAGAGTTCTCTGGAATTTCCCCAGTCCAGTGGATGTCTCCACTCCAGGGAAGAATATAAATGTCAGGAGAGTTCCACCACTGATACATCACTGGTCTCGGGAAGGGGGCAGGTATCCGTGGGTCAAGGCTGAAGCAGTTGGCAGGAGAGCAGTCCTTGACTCAAACATGCTTCACCACTAGATAAATACAGGATTTCAATGCTTAGGACAACTTGTCTTACAACCTTGTGATTTCAAACAGAGATATGAGTGGATGTGGAGAGACAGCAAGACAATGATTTGGCGTTTGTCAAAACCACTTGTCAACTAGGTGAAATGTGTCACAAGCCTGTACAAACACAAAAGATAAAGTATCAGGCTGGCCAAAAAAGTTCATTTGGATTTTTCCATAAGCACCCTGTTGTTCCCGACTCTGCACCGCTGTGGACTATAGCCCACTGACAGCCCTCTGTCCATGGAATTTTCCAGGCAAGAATACTGGAGGTGGGTTGCCATTGCCTACCACAGAGGATCTTCCTGACCCAGGGAACGAACCCACATCACTTGCATCTCCTGCATTGGCAGGTTGTTTCTTTACCACTGGCACCACCATGATGGAAAAACTCAAATGAACTTTTTTGGCCAACGCAGTACAAGGGGTACATTATTCAGAAAAAGACGAGTTTTTGGACTTTGCTTTATCCATCTCCAATATACTACTTAATTTCTCTCTAAGGGACTCAAAATCTTCTCAATGGTTAGGAGAGGTTAGGTTATTTCTCTATGGTTAGGTGAGGTTAATAGAGAATAGTATACAAAAGGAAAAAGCTTTAGATCAAACTTTGGGGGAAATCAAAGCAAGGTTAAACTGTTGGATCGCCCGTCTCATCTGGCTGCCCTATTTGCAGGGCAGAAACAGAAACGCAGACCTCGAGAACAGACTTGTGGACACAGAGGGGGAAGGAGAGGGTGGGATGCATTGACACAGTACCACCGACAGGTAGCTAGTGGGAAGTGCTATAGAGCAACGGGAGCTCAGCTCATGCTCTGTGACGACCCAGAGGGATGGGGGTGCGGAGAGGAGGAGGGAGGCTCAGGAGGAAGGGGACATATGTGTCCATCTAGCTGATTCTTGTTGCTGTGCAGCAGGAACTAACCCAACACTGTAAAACAATTATCCTCCCCCAAAGAAAAACACTTATGAAAATAAAGCAAGACTGAATCGTTGGATCGTCTTTCCTACCTGGCAGCCATGTGATTAGTGTAATCAGGGGGTGTGTGGAGGGGTGTGAGTGGAGAGCTGCAATCACTGCTTTCTCCCTGATGTTGACGTAGGTGTCAAAAACTGGTTGACGAGCTTGACATATTGGGCAACTCTTGTGATAACTTAGCTGAAGCTTCTGCTCTTAGGCAAACACCTAAGTGAAAAACAGACCGTCAGTGTCCGCTGGCTGGAATGCACTGAGGCTAACCTGGCTTTGCTCCCCGTATTGTATATACCTCATCCCAGGAGATGGTCAAGATGGGATGATGCGTGCTTTCTCATGCAGAAACCCACTGGTCATGAATTTGCTATCATTTAATGAGGTTTTGAAAATAAGTGGTAGGCTAACATTACATAATGTTTTTAGGGAAATATATTAGGAGTTTAACCATTTTCTTTAAATTCAATCTTAATAGTGGTAACCTAATTTTGCGAATGTAAAAGGGAATACACCTCTACATGGGTTTTGAATGTAAAAATTATATTTAATCTGCTGTGACCATAGATTTACCTATAAAAATCACTTCAAGGACATTGTGCTTTGATGTGCCAAATATAATTAACATTGCTGTATGTTATCTATGGAAGCTGTTAAGACAGGAAATCCTAAGCGATTTAATCACAAGAAAAAGTTTTTTTCTATTTCTTGAATTTCAAACCTTTATGAGATGATGGATGCTCGCTGAACTTACTGTGATGATCACTTCGTGATGTATGTAAATCAAATCATTATGCTGTGCACCTTCAGTTTAGCAATATGAATGTCAGTCACACCTCGATAAAAGAGAAAGAAAAAAATATATTTTTACTCTTCTCTGGGGAAAAAAGTAGACCTTTCTAAAAATAATAAAGAATACACATGCAAGCAAATTGTTTTTTCCTTGTAAGTACAAATAAAACTTTATTTAATAAAAAAAGCAATGCTGTGCAGTTTTGAAGCACAGCTGATATATTTGGTACTTAATAAAACTTAAACTTTGTAATAAAAGAATAATTATTTGAGCTTTGAGATTTTTTCCAGTGTGTCTTATAATGCTTTGCAAATTCTCTTAATGCAATTACATTGGTCATCACCCAGTTCATAGAGAAATATGGAGCTTTTTAAATATCATATAAGCAGATAAAATATACTCAGTCTGCCTCCAAGTGAATAGTCAATTAAATCTATATGTAGGAAAAACTCAGATATGAAACAGAACAGCAAATTTAGGATTAGTATAGCAAAGTCCACATTCTCGCCATTCCTTTTTTCAATACAATAGTTGATTCTATAGAAATAAAATTTTATATTCCCATCCAGCCATTAACCCCTAAAGGAAATATATTCAACTTCTCTTCCACATAAATTAGCAAGTCTGAACACAGAGTCTTTTTTCAGTTTCATGTATCTAGCAGAGAGTGGCTGCCCTGGTGGCTAAGCAGTAAAGAATCTGCCCGCAATGCAGGAGACGCAGGAGACGTGGGTTCGATCCCTGAGTCAGGAAGCTCTCCTGGAGGAGGACATGCAACCCACTCCAGTAGCCTTCTTTTTTTTTTTCCTTTCTAAATTTTATTATCCTTGTGATTTCTTGTTTTGTTTTTTCCTTTTTAAACAAATTTATTTATTTTTAATTGAAGAATAATTACTTTACAGAATTTTGTTGCTTTCTGTCAAACAAGAATCAGCCATTGGTACACCCATGTCCTCTCCCTCCTGAACCCCCCTCCCATGTCCCTCCCCATCCCACCCCTCTAGATTGTCACAGAGCCCCTGTTTGAGATTCCTGAGCAAACAGCAAATCCCTGTTGGCATATTTTACATATGGTAATATAAGTTTCCATGTTACTCTCTCCAGACATCTCACCCTCTCCCACTTCGCCTCCCCCCGTGTCCATAAGTATGTTCTCTATGTCCGTATCTCCATCGTTGCCCTACAGATAAATTCATCAGTACCATCTTTCTAGATTCCACATATATACATTAGTATATGATATTTATACTTCTCTTTCTGATTTACTTCTCTCTGTATAATAGACTTTAGGTTCATCCACCTCATTAGAACTGTCTCAAAAGAGTTCCTTTTTATGTCTGAGTAAATTTCCATTGTATATATGTACCACTGCTTCTTTATCCATTCGTCTGTAGATGGACATCCAGGTTGCTTCCATGTTCTAGCTATTGTAAATAGTGCTGCAGTGAACATCGGGGTACATATGCCTTTTTCAGTTTTGGTTTCCTCAGGGTATATGCGTAGGAGTGGGATTACTGGGTCATATGGCGGTTTTATTCTTGGTTTTTTAAGGAATCTCCATACCATCTTCCATAGTGTCTGTACCAGTTTACATTCCTACTAGCAATGCAAGAGGGTTCTCTTTTCTCCACACCCTCTCCAGCATTTATTGCTTATAGACTTTTTGATGATGGCCATTCTGATTGGTGTGAGGTGGTATCTCATTGTAGTTTTGTTTTGCATTTCTCTAATAATAAGCAATGTTTAACATCTTTTCATGTGTTTGTTAGCCATCTGTATGTCTTCTTTGGAGAAATGTCTGTTTAAGTCTTTTTCCCACTTTTTGATTGGGTTGTTTGTTTTTCTGGTATTGCCACTCCAGTACTCTTGCCAGGAGAATCCCATGGACAGAGGAGCCTGGAAGGATACAGCCCGTGAAACACAAAGAGTTGGACGTGACTGAGCGACTGAGCATGCATCTATTCAGTAGAAAATCATAAGCAATACAATAGTCATCCATAAAGTCCAAAGTTTAAGATAAGGGATATCCTCCAATGAGACATTAAAATTAGCCAAAATAAAATTCAACACTGTGCCAAGTTTTTACTAGAATTTACTAAAGATACAAATGAAAAAAGAATTTCACTGGGTTTGGTTGAGAGAAACACTGACCCAAGTTTTTCAAAGAACGTGTTTTGACATGGCTGTGCTTGGTTTTTGAGTTCATATGAATTACAAAACAAATGAAATCCATATGTTTCTGATTCACTTACACTCAACTCATCAAAATGTAGTTGTAGGAGCTTCTTGAAGTCTGAGCAGCTTTGTCTATCCTTCGTCCTTATGAAATAGAACTCAAAGAAAGAATTGGTTTATATTCAACATATAATTATTTTAAAACCATCTGAGGAATTTCACTGAAGTCAAGTGGCTTAATACATATTGTGCTGCCTTGTAGAAGTAAGCAAGCAGTACAGAATGTTTAGCCAAGTAAATCCTTACTATCCCTTCTTCCCATTGTCATTTTTGCTTCCTTTGTTTTTCCAGGAAAACAGAAAGAATTTAGCCTGCCAAGAGAAATCTGGTCTCTCGTCTCAAGGAACATAGTGTATTTGATTACTTTTCTCTTTAATTCTTCATGTAAACAATAATGATTGTCAACTGTGAAGTTGGGTAATTCTCCTCCCTAGTTCTTAGTTGGACTTTTATTTGGGGAATTTGGATCAGTTTGATTATTGTTTACAATGACTTGAAATGTTAGCTTGATGAAGACAGTGACTGTATTTGTTAGCCTCAAGTTTTCACATCTGGCATGACACCTGGCCCCAAAGACTTTGCTGAAGCAGTGAGCCTGGCTGGTCTTATCAAGGTGGCTGGCACTCTGACCTTTGTCCCTTGCTCCTCAATAGAGGTTAAGTGGCACTACAATCAATTTAAGTAGATGTGCTTGGGGATAATATAGAGATGTAAGGTAAATCTGATATTGGCTTTTGCAGAATATTTAAAATATTTTAAGTGCCCAGATCACCAAGAATTCTTTAGGCAGCCTTTCAAAACTACTACTGTTATAATCCAAATGGGATTCGGAAGAGTTGCAAAAGAAAAAATCCGGTGGACAACTTTACTGTGGCATCAGTAACATCCCGTGCTACTTACCCCATGAGAGAAGTTCTTCTCCAAAGACAGTGCTTCTAGTGCTATGGGTTTCTCTGTCACTTCTTCACCTGCCTGGTGATAATGGAGTTCAAACACAGCCATTGGTCCTTGGAACGTGGACCTTGTGGGTAGGAGTTCATGAAATAGATACCTTACTGGTTTGGTCTCTTTTCTCCATTAAGCTTATTCCATAGATGACTCTACAGTTATTTTCCAGTCCCTCTAAAGGAGATTTTGTCATTACATCCTCTCCTCTCAGCAGAGCTTGAGGTGGCAGTGAGATACAGAAGAGAAAAAAAAAAAAGTAAAGTCAACAAAACTTACAATGTGTAACCCTCGGTAAATGGTTCAGCTTCTCTGAACTTCAGTTTGGTTATTTCAGATGCAATTATAATAGCTAGCATGAGGATTGCAATAAGATGTATACACAGTACCTAGTGCATAATTGGTTCTTATAAATATTCTTTTTTTTTTTTCTTCTCTACTCTAGTGGCCCAAAGAATATCCTACCTACTTGTGCCCTCACATTTATTATTTCAACTCATACTCATCAGGTACTGTGAGCTAGGCAGTCTGTTAGGTAACTTGGACACTGGAGTGAAGGAAAAGGATGTGATCACGTCCTCTTGGGGTTTCAAATCCAGTGAGAGAGGGACATTAAACAATTACACATATGAAGATGTGTTTACTAATTGCAACATTCTGTGAAGCGAAAGTAGAGTATACTGCCAGGCATGCATTTCTAATCAACTGACTTGTTTCCAGGCAAATAGGATTTGCAACATCCAATGAATGTTTGTGATCTTAGCAGCCATCACATGTGATGCCTGCAAATCATATTTGATTTTTATGTCATTGGGAGGGTCAATATCTGTGTTTATCAGACATATAAAAACATAAAAAGTGTGGGATTCATGTCAAAGCATTAATACAAAGAGAAGTTGACATTATCATTAATTTTTATATTATAACCCATCAATAGATTTGCATCCAGAAGTATGATAATCTGCTTGTACTAAGGATATCCCATAAACAAGATTCTTCTTGCCAAAATAGAACAGATAGCAGCCATCATATTTTGTTGCCCAGGAAAGGGAGTGCTCTATCCTTTTCTTCAAGTTATTGAGGTTGCTTTATTTATTAAAAATTGCTCCTATTTAATGTACGCATTTTGATGAGTTTGGACTTATGCACACACTTGTGATACCATCACTACAACCAAGATAAAATAAACATAGCCATCACCTCCAAAAGACGTCTTGTGTTCCCTTGCTTGCTTTGTTGTTGGTTTATTTTGTCTTGTTTGGCAGTAGTAAGAACATTTAGTAAGAGATCTGCCTTCTTGGGGGCTTCCCTGGTGGTTCAGTGGTGAAGAATCCACCTGCCAATGCAGGAGACATGGGTTCAAAACCACCACAATGAGAAGCCAGCGCACGGCAGCTAGAGAGTAGCCCCCACTCGCCGCAACTAAAGAAAAGCCTGTGCAGCAACGAAGATCCAGCACGGAAAAGAATAAATAATAAATAAATTTTTAAAAAAGAGATACACTTTCTTAATGAGTTTTTAAGTGCATGACACCATATGTTAACCATCGGTACCAGGTTGTATAGCAGATTTCTGTAATATATTCATCTTATGTACCTAAAGCTTGGTACCTACTGAACAGCTTCCTGTTTCCCCTCCCTCACCCCATCCCCTGGCAACCACCTTTTTATTCTCTGCTTCTGTGAATTTGACTATTTAGATACCTCCTATAAGAGCATTATCAGTATTTGTCTTCCTGTGACTGACTGACTTCCCTTAGTTTAATGTCCTCTATGCCATTGTGAATGGTAGGATTTCCTTTTTTTTTTTAAGGCTGAATAAGATTCCGTTGTAGACATATAACACATTTTCCTTATATATTCATCTATAAGGATGGATATGTAGGTTGTTTCCACATCATGGCTATGGTAAAAAATGCCGCAATGAACACGGGGATGTAGATATCCCTTCGAGACAGTGAATCAAAAGTGGGATTGCTGGATCATGGGGTAGTTCTATTTTCATCTTTTGGAGGAAAAGATGTTTTCATAGCGGTTGTACCATTTTACATTTCCACCAACAGTGTCACAAAGTCTCTTTTCAATAATTCAGCCCCCCATAGTTTCCTTGCAAAAACACCGTTGAATTTTTCTCTTCCTTCAGTATCCTCAAGCATCTTGACTCAGCTCTTAGCTTTCCACTGTAACTGCTTGCACTAAGATCACAAATGATGTCAATGACCACATGGAAAACACTCATTCGCCCTCATATTGTTTTATGTATCTGCAGCACGTGGAGCAAGGAACTCAAGCAATTTTTTTAACTTCCTTATTGAAACTGTCTCCTACTCTGCTTTCAGTGGAAAATCCTCCCTGGTTCTTTTATCAGCCCCTGATAAACGTGCTACAAGTAGCACTATGAAAAATTTCTTCTTGTGTACAGTTTTCTTCTCATTTAGGATGATCTCCTTAGGGGTCCCAAAAGAGAGACTTCTAAGTAAAAGGTTTGGGGAAAAATGTGCCAAGTTGATTTTCCAAAAGATTGTATCTCTTTGAATGCCCTCAAAAAGTGTGAGAGCACCAGTTACATTTATTTGCTTGCCCATCTGGCCTATTAGTTTGTTTTTTAACTTTTTATTTTGAAAAATTTATAGATCCAAAGGAATTTCTAAGGAAACGAACAGAGAGTCCTATGTAGCCTTCACCCAACTTCTAATGTTAACATCTTGAACAACTACAAGTTTTTATATGAGCCTAATATCAAAACCAGATCTTCCCTGGTGGCTCAGTGGTAAAGAATCTGCCTGCCAAGCAGGAGACGCAGGTTTGCTTCCTGGGTTGGAGAAGATCCCCTGGATAAGGAAATGGCAACCCACTCCAGTATTCTTGCTGGGAAATCCCACAGACAGAGGGGCCTGGCAGGCTACGGTCCTTGGGTCACAAAAGAGTTGGACACGACTTAGCGACTAAACAACATCAACAAAATCAAAGTCAGGAAATTTACAGTCATACAATCCACAAAGTTTATTCGAGTTAAACATATGGATGTGTTTTGCTATATAATTTTATTGTGTGTATAGCCACCTGTAACCAACACCAGAACCAAGATACTTTACTATCTGTATATCACCTATATTTCAAAAGAAGAAGGAGGAGGATGAGGAGGAGAAGATGAAGGAATTTTACTATCCCTCCTTATACCCCTTTATAGCCACACCCATTATCCTTCCCCATCCCTAATTCCTGGTATCCACAATTTTGCTCATCTCTGTAATTGTACTAGTTCCCCAGTGTTACATAAGCAGAATCTTATAATATGTATCCTTTTGAGATATTTTTTCCCTAATTTTTTCTACTCTGCAGTAACTTCTTTGAAGTTCATCCACCTTGCTGCCTGCATCAATAGTTTATACCTTTCCTGGTGGTATACATATACCAGTTTGTTTACCCATTCAGTCAGTGAAGGATGTTTGGTTAATTTTCAGCTTTTGATTACCATGAATAAAGGTGCTGTAATCATGTATGTACAAAGTTCTTCATGAAAATAAATTTCCATTCTTAGGAATGAATACTGAAGAGTAAAATTGCTGGCTTGTAGGGTATTTGAATGATTAGTTTTATAAAACACTGATAAACTGTTTACCCAAGTGACTGTGGCATTTTTTTTTTTTTTTTTTGACTGTGGCATTTATTCCATCAGCAATGTATGAGTGAGCCTGTTTCTCTGTGTTCTCACCAGAATTCTGTTATTACCACTTAAAAATTTTTAGCCTTCCTGGTAATTTTGTAATGACATATCATTATGGTTTTAATTGCATTGCTCTAATGGGTAATAATATTGAACATCTTTTCATGTGCTTATTTGCCATCTGTATATCCTCTTTGGTGAAATGTCAATCATATCTTTTGCCAGTTTTCTAAATTGGATATTTTTTTAATCTTCTGTTTTGGGGGTTATTTATTCTAAAGTCTAACTTTGTTGGATGTAGGATTAGAAATACTTTCTCCCAGTTGGTAATTTTTATTTTTCATCTTTTAAGAGAGTCTTTCAGAGAAGAAAAAAATTTAATTTTGATGAGGTCCAACTTATCAATTTTCCTTTTATGAATCAAGCATTGGTTCCCTTTCCCAAAGATCCCTTTTTTTTTCTTCTGGAAGTGTTTTAGTTTTATATTTTACAATTAACTCCATGATTCACATGGAGTTAAATTTTGTATAAGGGGGTGAGGTTTAAGATACCGGTGTTTTGTTTTTGGTTTTTTGCCTAAGAATGTCAACTGCTACAGCACCATTTATTGGAAAGGCTATATCTCCTCCATTGAGTTGCTATTGCCCCTTTGTCAAAAATAAATTGAATCCATATTTGTGTAGACCTATTTCTGGGTCTCTACCCTGTCCCACTGATTTATATGTGTCTATGTATCTGCCAGCATCGCAGTCTTGGTTACTGTAGCTATGTAGTAAGCTTTAATCTTGGGAACAGTGATTGCTCCCAGTAAGTTCTTCCTCTAAATTGTTTTAGCCATTCTAGGGCTTTTTTCTTTCCATATAAATTTTAGAATAAACTTGTCTATGCCTATGAGAAACCTTGTTGATATTTTAATAGAAGTTGTGTTAAACCTATAGATCAATTTGTAAGAATTGATATCTTTATTATTTCAAGTTTTCCAATCTTTCAACATGGTATGTATCTCTCCAAGTATTGAGGTCTCCATTGACTTCTCTATTCAATAATTTTTTTTTAAACACTGAATATTCGGTATTTTTTTTAAATAAAAATTATCTAGTAATTTTTCACTATCTAGATCTAGTACATGTTTTCTTAGACTTGTACCTAAGTATTTCATTTTTTGGTGAGGGAGCAATAATCGACATGATGGACATGAGTTTGAGCAGGCTCTGGGAGTTGGTGATGGACAGGCAAGCCTGGCCTGCTGAAGTACATGGGGTCACAAAGAGTTGGACACGACTGAGCGACTGAACTGATTGCATTTTTTAGTTCAGTTTTCACTTGTTTGTCATCAGTATATAGAAATAATTAATTTCTGTGTATTGTTTTGTATCATGTGACTCAATTCATTTTTAAGTTCTAGGAGTCTTTTTGTAGATTCCTTGGCATGTTCTATGTAGACAATTTTATTGCCTACAAATATAGTTTCATTTCTTCCCTTGTAATCTGCTTGCCTTTTATGTCTCTTCCTTGCCTTATTATCATAGCTAGAACCTCCAATACAATGTTAAATAATAACAGTATATAGATCCTTGCCTTGTTCCTGTCTATGGGGTCGCACAGAGTCGGACACATCTGAAGCGACTTAGCAGCAGCAGCAGCAGCCTTGTTCCTGATCTATGGGGAAAGCAATCAGTCTTTCATCAATAAACACAGTATAAGCTGAGGATTTCTTGCAGACGTTCCTCATGAGGTTAAGGAACTTTCCCTCTGTTCTCATACTGTCTGGAGAATTTTTACCGTGAATCAGTGTGAATTTTGTCAAATGCTCTTTTTTTTTTTTGCCTCAATTAATATGATTATATGATTTTTCTTCTTTAGCTTATTGATATAGTAGGTTACAATGACTGATTTTCAAATACTGAACTAGCTTTATGTTCCTGGAATTAATTCTACTTAGTATCAGTGGCTTATTCTTTTTGTACATTGTTGAATTGCTAAAATTTTGCTGAGAATTTTTGCATTGAACTGCACAAGAACTATCTATCTGCAATTTTGTGTGTATGTCGCCTCTGTCTGGTTTGTGTATCAGAGTAGTGATGGCCTTGTAAAAGGAACTGAGAAGGATTCCCTCCTCTTTCTGAAGGAGATTGGATGAAATCGGTGTTCATTATTTGAATGTTTAGTCAAATTTTCCATTGAAAACATCTGGGTCTGAATAGTCTTTTTCTCAGGAGCAGTAAAATAACAAATTCAATTTCTTGAATACTTACAGCGTTAGTCAGCTTATGTGTTTCATCTTGTCTGAGTTGTAGTAGTTTGTGGAGTGCATAAAAGGGGCAAAAGAGAAAGCATTTAGGTAAAGTCAGTGTTACCACAGTGTAAAGCAAACTACCCCTGGAAGTCAGCCTGCACTTAAGCTCTCCCTAACACAGGGGACCCCAACACCCTGGTGACGGACCGTGTGTATATAGCAGGAGGTCGGCGGCAAGCTAGAGAATACCCTGAGATTGCCACAAAGGGGCTGAAAGCCTGCTTCCATTTCCAGCATCCTATCTTTGTGAAGTAGGGTTTTCTGCAATGACAACAACCAAAATGAGATTATAGAGTAGGCTGGATGTAAGCAACACGCTTCAGGTGCCACAGTCTCGATGGGAAAACAAGCTCAGGGCTCCCACTGCTTCAGCCTTACGGTCGTTGTATAATATTTCATTCTATATCACAATGTGATAATAATAGAAATAAAGTACACAATAAATCTAATGTGTGCGTGAATCATTCCAAAACCATCTCCCAGCTCTGGTCGGCCTGTGGAAAAATTTTCTTTCACAAAACTCGTCCCTGGTGCCAAAAAATTGGGGATGGCTGCCCTTACAGATAATATGGAAACTTGTTTACTTTTCTCATTAATAGGGCTCCCAAGCTCACAGACTTTCTAAAGGATCCAGTTTTGGTTTGTTTCAAATGCACGTGCAACCAGTTTAGAGTGGGTAACTGTGGCAGTACTTACTAGTCTATGTGTGCAGTTCAGAAGTCAGTGTCTATTTTCACAAGTATAGTACGTGCTGATACAACTCACTGCTGGTTTTATGACAGTATACACTCCAAGGCACATGAAAACCAAATCATGTGCAGACACCAGACACTGACAGAACACCCAGGCTTCTGTCACACAATGAGCTAACGTAGAGGGGCCCAAAATGCCTTTGAAACAAATAAATGCCTTAAAAACCAACTCTAGCATGCATGCTCAGTCCGAATCTGCAACTCCATGAGCTGTAGTCCCCCGGCTCCTCAGTCTATGAGATTCTCTGGGCAAGAACACTGGAGTAGATTACCATTTCCTTCCCCAACTCTAGCATAGATGCACTTTATTTTCAGTTTGGGGATATTGATTATGAGCAAAAAGAAAAAAAGACTTAAATCTATTTCTAAGAAAAACCGATCTAAACGTTAAGGGAGCTGCTGTTGATTATTGGGGAGGCGCAATTCCCCATTCTGTTTCTGCCTTTCAGCAATGTCAGAGCACCGTGGCCAAGAGTTTCTTAGCACCACGCCCTAGGAACCATGATTGAGGCTTTTCCAACATCTCCAGTCTCTATGGCATCCGTATTCTATAAACAGGGGTTAGTCACTCAGTCCTTTGGCTCTTTAATAATATAGCTGGCAAGGTCGCTATTGGCTGCTCACAAACAAATCTGTCTTTTTGAAAAACACATCTGTTGACTTAGGATGGTCTTTTCATGTTGGATTTTCATGTTTATCACTTTTTAACAAATAATCACAGCATGGGCACCCCTTTCAAAAACACATCTGAGCATCGGCATTCACAAGGAAACAATTTTATTAAGTCAGTTGGGAGAACACAAGACCTAACGATGTCAACCAGAACCCCCAGGCCTGGTTAGGAGAGGTCATTAGACCATCAAATAATCAGGGACACTGGCTGATCACAAATACCAGCCAGAACGACCCAGAAGTTATTCTGACTCATAGGACAGTCAGCCACCCATTACTAGTCCAGTTCTCGGCCAGAATATCTTTAAGAATAGACTAACTTTCATAAGTCACCATAATGGAGATTTATTTTTTCAGTTTCAGATGAAACACTGATGAGTACTGTAACTCCAGGCTATATACACCCTATAGGATTTTTATTCTATACAGCTGTACATTATAGGAATTTGGTCTTCATATAAAAATTACCAGACTCTTAAAATGTGTATTTTACTTATATTTCTGCTGTTGTACTTAAGATTTTTAAGAAATAAGAATACTTATATTGGAGATTTATTGCCAATATCCGTTGGATCATCAAAAAAGCAAGAGAGTTCCAGAAAAATATCTACTTCTTTATTGACTATGCCAAAGCCTTTGACTGTGTGGATCATAACAAACTGTGGAAAATTCTTCAAGAGATGGGAATACCAGACCACCTGACCTGCCTCTTGAGAAACATGTATGCAGGTCAGGCAGTAACAGTTAGAACTGGACATGGAACAACAGACTGGTTCCAAATAGGGAAAGGAGTACATCAAGGTTGTATATTGTCACCCTGCTTATTTAACTTATATGCAGAGTACATCATGAGAAACGCTGGGCTGGATGAAGCACAAGCTGGAATCAAGATTGCCAGGAGAAATACCAATAACCTCATATATACAGATGACACCATCCCTATGGCAGAAAGTGAAGAGGAACTAAAGAGCCTCTTGATGAAAGTGAAAGAGGAGAGTTAAAAAGTTGGCTTAAAGGTTAACGTTCAGAAAACTAAGATCATGGCATCCAGTTCCATCACTTCATGCCAAATAGATGGGGAAACAATGGAAACAGTGAAGGCTTTATTTTGGGGGGCTCCAAAATCACTGCAGATGGTGACTGCAGCCATGAAATCAAAAGATGCTTGCTCCTTGCAAGAAAAGTTATGACCAACCTAGATAGCATACTAAAAAGCAGAAACATTACTTGGCCAACAAAGGTCTGCATAGTCAAAGCTATGGTTTTTCCAGTGGTCATGTATGGACGTGAGAGTTGGACTATAAAGAAAGTTGAGCACCTAAGAATTGATGCTTTTAAACTGTGGCGTTGGAGAAGTCTCTTGAGAGTCCCTTGGACAGCAAGGAGATCCAACCAGTCCATCCTAAAGGAGATCAGTTCTAAATGTTCATTGGAAGGACTGATGCTGAAGCTGAAACTCCAATACAGCCACCCGATGTGAAGAGCAGGCTCATTTGAAAAGACCGCGATGCTGGGAAAGATTGAAGACAGAAGGAGAAGGGGACAACAGAGGATGAGATGGTTGGATGGCATCACCGACTCAATGGACATGAGCTTCAGTAAACTCTGGGAGTTGGTGATGGACAGAGACCTTGTGTACTACAGTCCATGGAGTCGCAGAGTAGGACATGACCGAGAGACTGAACTGAACTGATATTGGAGATTCACTTCTAATATATTTAGACAATCTTTTGTTCTTTTATGCACAGATTATCACACATCACATCACATCAGTCATATCCAACTCTGCCACCCATGGTCTGCCAGGCTCTTCTATCCATGGCATACTCCAGGCAAGAATTCTGGAGTGGGTTGCCAGTTTCTTCTCCAGGGGATCTTCCCCAGCCAGGGATTGAACCTGGGTCTCCCATTTTGCAGGCAGATTCTTTACTACCTGAGTCACAGAGAAGCTCGCAGAGATTATAGGCATATCTATATTTTGCTGTATTTTGCTTTACTGCATTTCACAGATACTGCCTTTTTTTTTTTAAGTTAGAATTTGAAGCCTTGTGGCAACATTGAGTGGAGTAAGTCTATTGATGCCATTTTTCCAATAGCATTTACTCACTACATGTTTCTGTCAGGTTTTGGTAATTCTTGCAATATACTAAGCTTTATTATTATTATTATTATATTCTTTATAATGATCTGTGATTAATGATCTTTGATGTTATTGTTGCAAAGTTTACTGAAGAGTCAGATGATAGCGCTTTTTAGCAATGAAGTATTTTTAAAATTAAGATATGCACATTGTTTTTAAGACAATGGTCTGAGTCGCAGCACATGGGATCTTCTGTTGGGCAAGCGTTAGTCTTCTCTCAGTTGTAGCAGATAGGCTTAGTGTCCCTTCGGCATATGGGATCTTACTTCCCTGACCAGGAATCAGACTGGTGTCCCCTGCATTGGAAGGCACATTCTTAACCACTGGACCACCGGGGAAGTCCCTATGATGGCTTTCTATTTCATTCTGAGGAGCAATAAGATCTGGAGTGGAAAGATGCCTCTGACTTCCCCAGGAGAGAGAACACACCCACAGCAAAGGTGGGTCCGGTGTTTCATCATCCCCTAAACCAGTGCTCCCAGCTTCTACCCTCAACTATCTGAGGATAACAATGACCAAGGTACTTGTTAAAAATACTAATTCCCAACTTTTGCCTCTCAAGTGTCTAGTTCAGTAAGCTTCTGGTGGGAACCAGGGAGCTCTCATTTTGATAAGCTGCCAGGATACTGCTATTATCAGGGCAGTTTAGGAAATGTGGAGTTGAAGTAGATTTTTTTGCACATAGCATTTCAAGAATCCTCTTTTAAGAAACAGGACCACTGAAGGAGGCTGTGTAGATTGCATTCCTCTAGCCGTGCTGGCTAGGAGGAGGTCTCTGGCAGGAGTGTGTGGAAAGGAAGAAATTTCACTCACTGAGAATGGTCTTCAATGTGGTTTCACCTGACTTCATATAGCATGAGTCATATATAACACAGCTGCAGATCAAAAATCATCTTTAACACGTTAAAATTGCTTCCTAAGTGGTAAAATCACCTTGATTTTGGGGAAACTGTTGACTGGGGATGGCACAGCTGCAATCAATTATTTATAAAACCTATTATCTTGTCACAAAGATTAAATACATCTATGATTTGTTGTTTGTCTATGGTCATTAGAAAAATGACCATTTCTGAAGGTGAAAGGATGCTCATTTTATTTATTAAATGTTGTTAGTGAGATGCACCAGTTTATTCAATTATACACCGTGAAGTTTTAGTCTTCTAAAGCAATTCATTTCCCTCTAGGATTTGCCTCCAGAAAACTGGGTCATGGATAGATGACTGCTGATTTTTCATGTGTCTTGAAGGGACTTAGGTCATCACTGCAGACTCCCCTTAACAATGTCAAACATCTTGTGACACAAATGTCCCAAGAATTGTGTTAATGATGCACTTTCATTTTCTTTGGGCATTGTTGTTGTTGATATTTAGTAGCTAAGTGTCTCTTTGTGACGCCATGGACTGTAGCCCACCAGGCTCCTCTGTCCATGAGATTTCCCAGGCAAGAATACTGAACAGGTTGCCATTTCTTTCTCCAGGGGATCTTCCTGACCCACGGATCAAACCTATGTCTCCTACATTGGCAGGGGGATTCTTCACCACTGAGTCACAAGGGAAGCTGGGCCTTGGGCATGAAAATCACTAAAGTGGATCTCTTCTTGACCAAAACCATCTGATGATAGGCAAGTTTCCACACGTGGTGCAAGGGCCGACTCAAGTGACAGGAATGACACGCCGGGGCAGGGGTGGCGGGGGATGACTTCTCAAAGGGAGAAGAATTTTAAGCTACATCCAGTCAAGGTACGTCACTGTCATCAAAGGAAGGGAATAGACAGATGCCAACTGCTGGATGGTGTTCTATCTCCAGGTACCGTTTTCCTGCCCACTTGCTTCCTTGTATTTAAAGTGACCCAGAGAACACTTCCGGTTAAAAAAGACTTTTATTTGCAAAACCGAACATCTACGTACCTCTGTCTCTGTATCCTTCTCTTCTCAGATAACTTGGCCAAAATTTGATTGCCATTGCACGTTGTGGTAGCCTGTGTTGAGGGTGGGCGGGCAGTAGAAGACCAGGGAGCTGACGTAGATAATGCAGAGCCTGGCCCCTGGTTTTCACTCAGCCCTTGTGTTCTGTCTTGGAGAGAAAGCAAATCAGTGCTCAAATAATAAAAGCAAATCCCCAAAGTGTGGAATTCATAACAACATAATATTTCAAAACTATGATTTACGTTTCGAAAGCATTCAAAAGTGATCTGATGCCTTTTTTGGTTGGTTTAAAGAGTTGGCCAGGAGACTGCTGGAAGGGTTTTGGTTAAGAGGTTTGCTGGGCTAACAGCCTCCCGTTTTTTAGTTCAAAATATAAAGACATATCATCTCAGACCTTAGCAGGTGGGGGTGGGGAGGAGTGAAATCACGCGAGCCCACACTTAGTGTCAGGGTTCAGATAAGAATTCAAAGTTTATAGTAAGTCCATAAACATCTGGAATCTCCCAAATCAGCCTGGCTGGATGGCAAGAAAGGTTCTCACAAGACTTTTTGGAGTTACTTCCTGCTCTCAGCAGGACATCCATGTGTAAATATCTTTCCCCAGTATGTCTCTACTTTTTATTTCCAGGTGGAATGGGATGTTGTAGGTATGATCAGAATGCAAAATGAAAAGACATACGTCACATGTTTTATTATTAGATGACTACTTCCATAGCTTCACATAGGCCTTCAGTAGTCAATGAGATCTATCTAGTGATTTGTTTAAAATGCAATTTTCATAGAGCTCTCTACTTATGTACAGATTTGTATATATGTATTTATGTATGAACACACACCAAATATATACACATATATAAACACCCACATATATATATACACACAAATACACGTTTACTTATTTACTTTTTTATGTAAGATAAGAAAGAGTGTGAAGCATGGTGTTCAGAGATAAAGATGCATAAGTGCTACAATATTTTTGTGTATCAGGAGAAAAACATGTGGTAGCACAATATATGAGGTGATATGATTTTTACCTTTAGTAAAACTCTCTCTAGGAAATTATAAGGCAGATTTTAAAGACTTCTTTCCCATTGTGTCCAAAACACCAATATATCAACTGGCTTAATAGAGTAAAACATAGATTAAAAATAACATTTTAAAATCTCAATATTTCTCTGCAGTAAGGAGCACATGGTTAGAACCATAAAAAACTGCAAATACTAACATTTTTGGTTTACAGGGAAAGTTGGAAACTTACACCAGAAGTTTCAAAGCCTGACTTCTGAATGCTGAGCCTTTGCCAATATACAACATTTATTTTTGGCTCCATGTGTGCTTACAGAGTTTGCTTATACCAAGTTTTATGTAGTCTTTGATTTTTATCCAAAAGATTTATTCAACACCCCTAATGAGCTCCTTTTTCAGACAGGTTAGTGGCCTCTTGATAGGGGCTGAAATGTTTGCACCAATCTGGCTCATTTTAAATAAACATATAAAACCAGGGATGGCAATGGAGAGAATACACAGGAACCCAGGGTTGGGGCCTCATGTCACAGCAGGAATGATTCATCAGTAAGGCAGTCAGAGTTCCCAGGGTAAATAATTTCCATTTCACCACTGGACTGGAAGATAAGGTTAGAGATAACTTTTAAAAAACTAAGTTTTAGACTTACAGACTTAGAGAATGAACTTACAGTTGCCGGGGAGGAAGCATGGGAGGAAAGGATAGCTAGGGAGTTTGGGATGGATGTGTAAACACTGCTATACTTAAAATGGATAACCAACAAAGACCTACAGAGACCTCTGCTCAATCTTATGTGACAGGCTGGATGGGAGAGGAGTTTGGGAGAGAATGGATACATGTGTATGTATGGCTGAGTCCCTTAGCTGTCCATCCAAAATTATCACAATGTTGTTATTGGCTACACTCCAATATAAAATAATTTTTTTAATTAAAATTTCCTACATCTTATATTTGGTAACATCTTAGAAATATATATGTATTAAACCCTATTCTTCCTAGTCCCTAAAATATTTGGGGTAGGGAAAGAACTTACAAGTGAAGGAAAACTCCCCATGAGGATAAGAGATTACAAAACTTGATTATGAAGCCTAATCACATCTAGTTAATGGAGGACAAATAAATTTCTTACGAAAAGGCAGAAGTAACCAAACTCTAATTTTATTTTAAATTTACTGACTCCAGTGATTCAGTTTTTCTAGGGATAAGTCTAAAAGATCCTATACGTCTTGAATTTAATAAACAGTTAGTGAATAGTAGGTTGTTGTTAAAAATTTATTCAACAAATATATCAAAGAAGTTCGAAAACAAGCAATCATGCTAATTTAGTTTATTATCCAAAAGGTGTGGGGCTCATTATTCAAAGTAATGATTTCAATTTAGATAAGAATCAGACGTCAGAATGTGTAATCCATCTATTAGACATGAGGGAAGTTGTACTCAAGTTCTGGCCATTCAGTCATCAGCTATTAGTTACTTATTTCTGTGGCAAGTACCAGGCTAGGGAATGGGTATGTAGAAATGAAAAGTTGAAACTGAGTCACTCATCCTCCAGTGAGTGTCAGAATATGTAAAAGATTATTGTAATATACCACGAGGGCCATGTCTCCCTAAGTGCCGGGCACTCTAAGAAAACATGGGAGTCATAAGATAGCAATTGCCTCAAAGAACTGGGAAAGGCTCCACGGATGTGGTGACCTTTGAGTTGGATCTTGGAGGATGAGCAGGTGTGTTTCTGATGCGGGAAGAGCTGGTTGTTCTAGGCAAGGGAACTGCCTGTGCCAAGACGTGGAGTCTTAAAATCAGCAGATCTTTTAAGAAAGCTGAATGTTACTGAAGTATGTTGAACTTGTACATGAATACAAGGGCAGAAGATAGGATACATGGGTAAACTCTCCCATGGTTTTCCTGTATCATCCTCATCAGTTCATTCAGTTTATAAAATAAGACTAAATGATCCCTGAGGTTCAACATTTTATGAGCTTATGAAAGGGAAAAGAATCCAATCTGAGTTGGAAAAAAGAGCTTGAGGGTGAACAAGGGTGTGGGATTGTTTCCATGAAAGTGAGGATTTGCAGCTGTCTCACACTAACTGCATGGATTAAAAAAGAAAAAGAAAAAAAAAATGACATTTTTCTGTTCTTAGTACATATTGACATGTGCCTCCAGCACTGTTTGGAAAGGAAAGAAGATGACAATTTTCCTTCCCAATTACAGATACTGTTTTTTTGGTTTTCATTTTTCTTTTATTAGACTCCCTCTGCAAATGGGAAGGTTTTGTCCTGGCCTCATTCTTAGACAGAAAAGTGTGTATTTTACAACTAGGCAATTGACTTCTAAGAACCAGTTTTCTGTCATGACCAGACAGGCACATATACAGGGAACCAGGGCCCAAGTTCTGGGCAGCACCACACTGGATCAAGGTTCCTTATGGTCTTCAGAAACTAAAACCGGACCTCAGGTGCCTGGGATGAGAGAAGAAACCTGGAAGCCTGACAGGCTGTTGAGAAATGAAAGAGACAGAGAAAACTATTTCCCATGTGGTACATGATCTCAATGAAAAACATAGAAGTAAAAAAATAAATTAGCTTGTCAAAGCCAAAGATATGGAGTTTTTCTCACACATCCCGTTGAAAATTACCAAGAGCACTTACATTCATGGGGAGAGAAATGAGTCTGTTGTTTATTTAAATAATTGAAATTTAATGCAAAACCACAGGGACTTAGTTTAAACTTAAGCAGTAGGAAAAGATGATTACTTTTCCAAATGATACTCCCTGAGAATATAGTTTTACAAGTAATGGAAATAAGAAAAAAAAATTTTTTTTCTGATCTTTTAAAACTTGAAGTTTATCTATTTTTTAAAATTTTAGTATCCTAAGTCCTGAAGGATACCTGAGATGTTTCACTTCTCTGAGATTGTTTTTTTTTTCTGAGATTGTTAATTAAAGACTACTGATGACTCCGACATAAGCAATTTCATCCTAATTCCCCCTGTACTCTCAGAGAGGAAACCTCTGCTTTCCCTGTTTTCATGCCTTTCAGAGTATGCCTCATTCACACTTTCATCCACCCAACGCTTCAGTTCAGTTCAGTTGCTCAGTTGCATCGGACTCTTTGTGACCCCATGGACTACAGCACGCCAGGCTTCCCTGTCCATCACCAACTCCCAGAACTTGCTCAAACTCATGTCCATCGAGTCAGTGATGCCATCCATCCATCTCATCCTCTGTCGTCCGCTTCTCAACCCAAAGGTTAGCCACCATTAAAAACTTTTTAAAATTTAATTTTTTTTTGGCTGTGCTGGGTCTTCGTTGCTGTGTGTGGGCTTTAGTAGTTGTGGCACACAGGCTTAGTTGCCCCCTGGCATGTGAGAGCTTCCTGGACCAGGTAATGAACCCATGTCTCCTGCATTGGCAGGCGGATTCTTAACCACTGGACCACTAGAGAAGCCTGCTTAGGCATCTTTTAAGATCGAATTCAAACCATCTCCCCTGTAAAATGTCCATTTAATCATCTCTGCTTGAATAGTTGTTTTCTGCTCAGAAATTCTTCATTGCCTATTACCCATCACTTAACTGGCAATTCACCCTGTGCTCACTCTCTCATATGATCCTGAATCTTGTGTTGTCAGCTCTCAGTACGAGCAGGTGTTTGTATCTAACTTCCTCAACAAGGTTCATTGCTCCTTGAGGACAGGGACCTTTTCTTTTGGCACCTTTGCAGAATTGAGCTCAGTAAACATTTGGTGATTTGAATAGTTGGTTAATTCACCAAACATTTACCAGGCAGCCACCATGTGAAATTAACTAACATAGACCCCATGTCTTTTTCCAGCTTTGTCATGAAGGCTGACAGTAAATCCACAGTCAGTAAAATGTAAGGATCTTAACCCTTATATGTGAGTTGCTTATTTCTACAAATGAAGAACTCTGGGTCCTGACCTCATTTTTGTTGGTGATTCCCTCCGGCCTCACATGGATCCTCCAGGTTCACATGCAGTCCTGCTGACATGAGCTCTCTTTTCTCTACAGTTTCTACAAAAATCTCATTTCACTCGGTTGGCTCTGATTGGATGATGAGAAAGTTTCTACTTCTCCCTGTGTTTAAGTGATGGGACAGAATGAAAGAGGTGGCTAGGTTTGGGTGGTATTGATAAAAAAACAACAACAACAAAAAACTATTGTTCTCTTGACAGAAAAACAAACCATTGCTCTGTTACCAGGACAAATGTAAATTAATACTGAGTAACAAAATAACATATATCTGCTATAACTTTCTTGCTCACTATGTAAAAGTTGAAACTACTCTCTAATTAATGAAATTAATGGATTCCTTTAAAAAGAAAAGAAACAGCTGTGTGTCTTTTCTAAAATTTTCTCTTAATATTCACAAAAATCTCAAAACACAACAGGAATAAGAACAAATGTACCAGTTTTGAGATGCTCTCAAATATGGAATACAAAAATATTGCTTTTTCTTTGTAGCAATTTAACTTGTTTCTTAAAATTCACTCAGGGCAACATTACCATCAATTAAAATGCAGACTGTTTCAGGATAGGTGAAAAAAATTCGATACCGTAGCCATTAGCTACAAGTCACTATTCATACACAAATTACAATTAAATACAGTTAAAAATTCAATAGCATTCACATTCATCACATTACAAGTATTCAGTGGCCACATGTGGTTAACAGGTTGGACAGGGCAGATGAAGACTATTTCCATGGTGGCAGGACAGTCTATGTGCAGCAATGATTTAAACTATGATATTTACATCCAGAATTTTATCACAGGTCTAGGACAACTAAATCACAGATAAAGGACAACTTGAACAGGTAAAAGCAAATTCTGAGCCAGTTACAAAGAAAGACTTGAGATTTCTTACCTTTCTCTCCTTAGGATCTCCTTTCTCTCCTTAGATGACTCCCAGTTTTCTGAGGTTGGCTGGATGCCCTTCAGTGGCTATTGTTAATTGTCCCATCCTGGTGCGACAGCTGAGTCCTCTGTGGCTGGACCCTAGGTCTCCAGTGAGCAGTCAGTATTCACTCAGCTCCATCACCTACTGGAATGGAATGTTCCCTCAACTCATCTTTATCACTGATTTGCTTTGCTGCAGCCACCATTTTCCACCTATCTGGTTGGAGCCAAAGTTATTTGCTCCTGGGGCTTCCCAGGTGATGCTAGTGGTGAAGAACCCACATGCCAATGCAAGAGACAAAAGAGATGTGGGTTTGATCCCTGGGTTGGGAAGATCCCCTGGAGGAGGGCATGGCAACCTGCTTCAGTATTCTTGCCTGGAGAATCCCATGGACAGAGGACCCTGGCAACCTGTGGGGTTGCAAAGAGTCGGACACGACTGAGTGACTTTAGTGACTTAGCATGCACACACTGCTGCTGGGACCCCAGGTACACAGCGGCTCTTCCCACGGCCCCGGTGGTCAGCACAGCTTTCCCATTGAATCTTTTTCTTTCTTGTGGAGATACAATTGAGGTACAACACTGTGTAAGTTTGAGGGGTACAACAGTGTTGATTTGATACATTTCTATGTTGCAATATGATGACCTCCCTAGAGTCAGCTCACACTTCAATCACAGTGACACAATTTTCACTTTTTTGTGTGTGTGGTGAAAGCAATTAAGACCTAGTCTCTTAGTAACTTTGAAGTTTATAAATACAGTGTTGTTGCTGATAACACATTGACTCTTTTTGAAAGTGGCAGAAAGAGAAAAATCAGATCAAGAGCATACACTTGGATAACTCTGGTCCCCTTTGTGCTTCTGGGCTTTTTAGGGGACGAGGAACACCAGGGATCTCTATGAAGATTTTCATACCCCAGACCAGGGCTTTGTGGTTGCTTTCTGGAGAGTTAGAAAGACGAGCAAAGGAGAATACACTTTGTCCAAGAGAATCCCTTATTATTTGCCTGGGTGGGTGAGGGCTGGCTGAGGAGTGCAATCAAGCCCTGGAAGACTAGTAGCATGCTTCTGTGGTCAGTCAGAGCCTATATTTCTCCAATCTAACAGTCCAACCTACCAGTCCTGAGTTCTCCTAGGTTGGCTTTTCCTTAGGAGCCCAATATTTCTTTCGCGTTCAAATTGCCTGAGTCCCAAAAGACAAAGCCTTTGCATGCTTCACCTATAGCACGCTTCCTGACACCTGGTGACATTGAAACACTTGGGACCTTTTGCTCACACAAATTTGCCTTTGAGAGCTTTCACTGGACCATTTTACACTTTCAGTCATCCCATTCAAATGTGTCAATGTCCTTATAAAGTGACTGCTTGAAGCATTTCCAAAAGTAACTTAACTCTTTTTATTTGAAAATATAGGGTAGAGAAAAAGGCAGATTTTCCATAATTGAATAAATCAAAATTGTTTAAAAGGGATTCTGTATAACAGCTTCTCTGAGCTGTAATTGACTAGCACTACTGTAATTGTAATTGACTAGTTCTGCAGCTTGATAGGTTTTGACGTATATGGAAACTTCACCACAATCAAGAGAGTGAATCACCACCTACAGCTTCCCTGTGCCCTTTGTCATCTCTGACTCTTTTCCTCTCTACCCTCCTCCAACTAACCCCCCTCCCAGTCCCCAGACAACCACTGTTCTGCTTTCTATCATTATAAATTAATTTGTATTTTCTCAAGTTTTATATAAATAGAATTATACAGTGTCTAGTCTTTGTGTGTATGTGTGTGGGTGGGTGAGAGTCTGGCTTCTTTCATTCAGCATAAGTATTTTGACATTCACACATGTTGTATGAGAAAATAGCTCATTTTTTAAAAAATTGCTGAATAGTATTCAATTGTATGGTTATGTTACAATTTCTATATCCACTCACCTGGCAATGGACATTTGGGTTATTTCTAGTTTTTGCCTGTTATAAATAAGCATGCTATGAGCATGCATGTACCAATCTTTGTATAGACACACGCTTTTGTTTTTTTTGGTTAAATACCTGGGACTGTGTTTTCTTGAAAGTTTTATTTATGTTTTAGGTTTGAAGGATTCTTTAACAAAAGAAACCACTCTCATCACATACAACAAACAAATTTGATATTTAATAGAGGTTTATTTGACTTAATTACAACATACAGTCATTAAGAGAAGAGAAATAAAAACAATAGAGAAAAGTAACAGCATATATATCACCAAATTGGGCTGAACAACATCCAGAGTTAAACAGCCCTGGAAAATCCCTGGTTAACAGCAATGTGGAGTTCCAATTGGGAAATGTCCAGGGCAATGTGTCCACATCATGTCAGAGACTTCAAATTGCAGCTTGGGGCGCTCACATTTATAATCCCAGACTGAAAACTGATATTGTCATCAGTTTGTACACAAAAATGCGGCTTTTTTTTTCTGTTAAACAAAGAATTGCTTTATTAATACAAACTATTAATACATACCCAAACCATAAAGTGCTAAGAAATTTAACTATCTAAGTCACAGCAAACAGGTGGCAATTCAACATCCAGAGTGGACAGAATGCTTGAGGGAGACTGCAACAGATTAGACTCCACAGCGGAGGGGGCATCTTCAGAGGCGAAGGGGGGCCCACATGTAACAGCTGCTCAGGCTCCCTCTCCTCATCAAGGATCATGAGAGGCACTCCATTCAAGGGGAGGTGTGCGATCTGGTGCTCCTTAGGCAGGTCAAAACTCTCAAAATCTAATGGATCAAAGGGAAAGAATTTTTCTATTTCTGGATAGGTGTCATCTGAGGCAGGAACCGAACTTTTTGCCTTAACAGTCTTCTCAGTAATCTTTTTGGTTGAGAAAGTTGTCTGTTTCTGTTTGAGCGGTCCATTCATCTTAACTGATTTTTCTGTAGCTCTGTTGACAGTTCCCAAAGCCTTTCTGGCAGTTTTTGGTAAAGCTGGTGGAGCATCAAACATTTTGCCAACACATGGTGTTGAAACCTGAGATCTCCCATCTAAAGCTTTGACTGAAGGTATAGACCCCAGCTTCAGCCCTTCCTTAGGAGCCACATGGATGCCTGGTTCTCCATTTTCCTTATCAACATAGATCAGAGTAGCCATTCTGGATCAAGTTCGGAGTAACAGCCAAACTCTCGCAAGACTCCAAAAATGCGGCTTTTTAAACTTTTACAATGCTGTTTGTTTCACCTTGTGAGTTACAGGATTTTGTTAGACCCTGGGAGACTGAACAGACCTCTAGGAGCTCAAGAATTCTGAGATCCACTCCCTTTCTCTTCTAAAGTGCTGCCTGACTCGCTACGCTTGCACGCAGGCACGGAATCTGGGCAGTGTCTGGGTAGGTCAGAAGCCTGCTTTCCTGCTTCTGAAGCCTTAACAAGACTTCCTCCATTTTAAATTTCCTAACAGAGTGGAATGGCTGAGTCAAATGGAAGGTAAACGTTTAACTATCTAAGAGATTACCACACTGTTTTCCAAAGCATTTGCACCATTTTACATTCCCATTAGCAGTGTGTTAGAATTCTAGTTGCTCAACGTCTTTGCCAACATGTGGTATGGTTAATCTTTGGAATTTTAGCCATTTTTATAGCTGTGAAGTAAGTAAGTGAAGTCGCTCGGTCATGTCTGACTCTTTATAGGTGTGCGGTGGTATCTTACTATGTCTTAATTTGCATTTCTGTATTGACTAGTTATTTTGAGCAAATTTTATGTGCTTATTTGCTGTTCATATATCTTTTTTGAAGTGCCTATTCAAATTTTTTAATTTAAAACTTTTAAATTTAAATTTTTAATTTAAAACTTTTTCCAGTTTATTGAAATATAATTAATATATAACATTGTATAAGTTTAAGGGGATCAATGTGATGATTTGCTCCTTGTCTATACTGTGACATGCTTACTGTAATAAGGACAGTTATATCCTTGACTTGCTTCTGATCTTTGGGAGAAAACTTTCAGTCTTTCATCACTGAGTATGACTTTAGCTATAGTTTTTGTAGATGCCCTTTATCAAATGGATAAGTTCCATTCCATTTCCAGTTTGCTGAGAGTTTTTTTTTTTTTAATCAGAAATGGATGTTGGATTTTGTCAAATGATTTTTCTGTATCTGTTGAGACGATATTAAAAGGTTTTTTTCAGGGCTTCTCGGGTAGCTTAGTGGTTAAATCTGCCTGCCGATGCAAGAGACACAAGTTTGACCCATGACCCGGGAAGATCCCACGCGTCAAGGAGCACCTAAGCCTGTGGGTCACAACTGTTTAGCCTGTGCTCTACAGCCAGGGAGCCACAACTACTGAAGCCTGCGTGTCCTGGAGCTGGCGCTCAGCAACAAGAGAAGCTGCAACAGTGAGAAGTCTGTGTACTGAAACTAGAGAGTGGGCCCCAGTCACCGCAACTAGAGGAAGGCCTGCAGAGCAATGAAGACCCAACACAGCCAATAAAGAAAGAAAATTAACTTTTTTAAAAGAGAGGGTTTTTTTTTTTTTTTTCCTTCAGTTTAATACTATGGTGAATTACATTCATTCTTGATTATTAAAAAAGCTTGCCTACCTGGGGTAAATATGGGTTTTTTAAATTTAACTTTTATTTTATGTTAGAATTGATAGAGTTTTTATTTTTTTTTCTTCTTTTTCTTCTTTTTATTTTTTTTTCCTTTTTCTCCCTTTTCCCCCTTCTTTTCTTTTCTTTTTTTCTTTCTGATAGAGTTTTTAAAACAGAGAAATTAATCAAGTTGGGTTTGAGCTTAATCTACTTGACTGTTATCACAGCACCGTGTATTAACTCATGAAGGATTTTTTTTTTTTCTAACTAAGATTGTTTTCAAAAACTCAAAACTTAAATTTTTCAGAGTGAAATGATCTTGAAATAGATGAAATTCGTAATGATCATTGGATCGCCAAGGTTAAAGGCAACGTGTTCTATTCTTCTGTCTTCTTGGAAGTGGAAGTGAAGTCAGTCAGTCGTGTCCGACTCTTTGTGACCCCATGGGCTTGTTGCCCAACAGGCTCCTCCATCCATGGGATTTTCCAGGCAAGAGTACTGGAGCGGGTTGCCATTTCCTTATTTGAAGAGTCTACTTTTCAGGAGTTGTTAGGCATTTCTGAACATACAATTTTTTCAGCCTGGGGCAAAGTATTTTGCGAGATTCCGTACATTTACGCAATTCTCTTCCCGCCTCTATTTTGTGGTTCCCAGCATAAACCCACTCCCTTTTGGAGTCATCTTCCTCCAGGGAGGCTACAGGAACACTGCTCTGGGTGATGCTGATAGTCCACAGGGGGCGACATAAAAAGATTAAACAATAATACCACCCATTAGCTACTACTCCCAGAGAGATGTACAGGAAATATTCACTATCAAATTTCAGTTGAAACTCAGAGCAGGAAATGACTTTTCTCATCAGAGGGGAATTAAAAGACTCCCCCAGGCCTCAGAGGCAGTGAGGCTGACTGTACCACTGAGCAAGTTGCCAAAGTGAGAAGGCAAACAATGCGCTTTCTGATTGGAGACACTGAGCCCACAGCCGTCAGCCGTTTTGTTAACCAGTAAATCAGGCTAAGCAGGCTGGATGGAAGCCAAGGCTTTGGAAGAAATGGCGTGATCAAGACTTCAACCTCAAGGATGTTAACCAAGTACCTAAGCAAAGACTAGGAATATTTGCAGTAAAATGGCTAACAATGCAGGATTTCAGAATAGGGAGGCAGGGTCTGAATATTGCCCACGCCAATTTCTGACCTATGTCTCTTTCTATTTTCCTTCTGAACCTCCTTCAGCTTTCTTGTTTGAATTATTGTGAGGTGAGGTACAAAAGGCAACTAGCACATTACTGATGCATCAGTTCAGTTCAGTCGCTCAGTCGTGTCCGACTCTTTGTGACCCTGTGGATTGCAGCACGCCAGGCCTCCCTGTCCATCACCAACCCCCGGAGTTTACTCAAACTCATGTCCATTGAGTCAGTGATGCCATCCAACCATCTCATCCTCTGTCATCCCCTTCTCCTCCTGCCTTCAATCTTTCCCAGCATCAGGGTCTTTTCCAAGAGTCAGTTCTTCACATCAGGTGGCCAAAGTGTTGGAGTTTTAGCATCAGTCCTTCCAATGAATATTCAGGACTGATTTCCTTTAGGATGGACTGGTTGGATCTCCTTGCTGTCCAAGGGACTCTCAAGAGTCTTGTCCAACACTGCAGTTCAAAAGCATCAATTCTTCAGTGCTCAGCTTTCTTTATAGTCCAACTCTCACATCCATACATGACTACTGGAAAAATCATAGCTCCGACTAGATTGACCTTTGTTGGAAAAGTAATGTCTCTGCTTTTTAATATGCTGTCTAGGTTGGTCATAACTTTTCTTCTAAGGAGTAAGCATCTTTTAATTTCATGGCTGCAGTCACCATCTGCAGTGATTTTGGAGCCCCCCAAAATAAAGTCTGTCACTGTTTCCATTGTTTTCCCATCTATTTGCGATGAAGTGATGAGACCAGATGCCATGATCTTAGTTTTCTGAATGTTGAGCTTTAAGCCAACATTTTTACTCTCCTCTTTCACTTTCATCAAGAGGCTTTTTAGTTCCTCTTCACTTTCTGCCATAAGGGTGGTGTCACCTGCATAGCTGAGATTATTGACATTTCTCCTGGCAATCTTGAGTCCAGCTTGTGCTTCATCCAGCCCAGCGTTTCTCCCTGCATGCATGCTAAGCTGCTTCAGTCGTGTCCAACATAGTTGTAAAGGAGGAAGATGCCATTCATCACCGAAGTGACTTCTAGGGATGGATTTTGTTCCATAGGAAGAATCTTTTTGTTGTCCCAGACTTCACTGATTTTTGTGTGTTGAGAGTAGGGGTTGGTGTTGACTTGCTCTGCGCCCTGCAGAAGCAGAACTTGGAGTTCCCAAGGCAAACTGGGTGGAAAGGAGTACAGAAGTGAATGTAAGCGAGAAAACCAGACGTAAGAAGCAAGGCTGGTTGAAGGACCAGTGAGAACCCCTGGGGTGAATGCACTGGCACTTCAACAGCAGGAATGCCTGAAGTTTTAAGTAAAAATTTTATAAACCTTCCCTATATATTGCACAGGTATGCAAAATTGAAACATCATTTCCCTATAAGAACTAAATTTTGTGTGTCCTTTTTTTTTAATGAACAGTAACAAAAATAATCTGATTCAGGGTTAGCTCAGTTAGGGTAGAACTCCGTAGATGGTGGTGATCAATTCAATCATTTCCTGCATACTAAGTTGCTTCAGTCATGTCCAACTCTTTGCAACGCTATGGACTGTAGTCCACCAGATTCCTCTGTCCATGGGATTTCCCAGGTGAGAATACTAGAGTGGGGGTTGTCGTGCCCTCCTCCAGGTGATCTTCCCGACCCAGGAATCAAACCCAAGTCTCTTATGTCTCCTGCATTGGCAGGCGGGTTCTTCACCACTAGTGCCACTTGAGATTTTGCCCTCACTCATAGCCTATGCTTCCTCAACTCTTTTCCTCCTTTCTGCCCAGGCAATGACCTGAGTTCCAGAATGAACAGACTTTAACAATCATCCAGGTCAGGAGAAGAGGATGCTGGGTCCTCAGTCAGCCTGTGTCCGTCTCTGAAATGCTGCTGAGCTGCACCCTCTCCCATCAGCCTCTGGATGTACCTGCTTGCACTCAAGGGACCACTGTTCTCCCAATAACCCTCCTGATGATCTGTTCCATGCAGGCCCCTCTGGGTCCTGCTCACTGGGGTGGAGATCCCAGACTCCTTTCAGGTCCCCTGACCTGAGTGTCATCCTCACCCCGCTCTCGGGGGCTGTCGTAGTTCTCTGCTTCTGTCCCCATGAAACCCCGGCGGCCCCCGAGGCTGTTCTTGGGCCAACTGTCTGGGCGTCTCTCAGATTTTGCTGGTGCTACTTCCTCTAAGAGACTCGCAGGCTTCCCAGGCTTTGCTTTGAGAGGGAAGAGCTAGTTCTTTCCCTCCTTGTGTTCTCTCAACCCATCTTGGACTTCCTGTTGTTTTCACCACGTGGACTCAGCCTCGGTGGGAGGTGAAACACCAAACCCTTACAGACTCATCCTCCGCCTCTTCACTCCCCTTTGAAGTTCTTTCCCATGGCAGGAAAAGTCTTTCATCCTCCTCTTGTGTGGCTGAATAGGGACTCTTCATCCTTCTCTTCGCCATATATTGTTTGAGGGTAAACTTTATGTTTTTCTCCCTCGGGCTTTGGATGTTGATAATTAAAGCTCAGTTTTTGGAATTGAGAAATCATTTTTTTTCCAGGTATTGTGGCTCTCAGCTTAAGTCACTGCTACTCAAGGGCTTTTGGGGTCTAATTTTTATCTGACCTCCTCTGAAGGGAACTTGAGTAGTGGGAGGAAAGATAATAGTAAAAGGAAATGTAAGGAAATAATTCATATCTCAAGTATGAATATGAATAATTCATGTCTCAAATATTATTCACTGCATTGATATGTTTTTTTCAGGTTGGTAGTACTGTGCTGGGTGATGTGCCATAAGCAACCCTAAAAATTAAAAAAAATATATCCTTAGTATTATTATATATCATCTCAAATATTTGATCTGAGATGTTTTATGAAGAAATAGAGGAAAAACTGAGTTACAAGTCTAAGATGACAAGCCATGATAGAGAGGCAATAGGACCCTAAAGCCCACACTGACTTTCCTCCTCATGTAAAAATCTGCAGAAAAATTGAAAAAGACACATGTATCCCACTGTTCATTGCAGCACTATTTACAATAGCTAGAACATGGAAGCAACCTAGATGTCCATTGACAGATGAATGGATAAAGAAGTTGTGGTACATATACACGATGGAATATTACTCAGCCATAAAAAGGAATGCATTTGAGTCAGTTCTAATGGGGTGGATGAACCTAGAACCTTTTATACAGAGTGAAGTGAGTCAGAAAAAGAAACATAAATATTGTATTCTAATGCATATATATGGAATCTAGAAAAATGGTACTGAAAAATTTATTTACAAAACAGCAATGGAGAAACAGACAAAGAGAATAGACTTATGGACATGGGGAGAGGGAAGGAGAGGGTGAGATGTACTCAGAGAGTAACATGGAAACTTACATCACCATATATAAAATCGAGAGCCAATGGGAATTTGCTGTACTGCTCAGGAAACTCAAACAGGGGCTCTGTATAAACCTAGAGGGGTGGATTGGGGAGGGAGATGGGAGGGAGGTTCAAAAGGAAGGGGATATATGTGTACCTGTGGCTGATGGACAGGGATGCCTGGCGTGCTGCGATTCATGAGGTCACAAAGAGTTGGACACGACTGAGTGACTGAACTGAACTGAACTGATGGCTGATCCATATTGAGGTTTGACAGAAAACAACAAAATTCTGTAAAGGAATTATCCTTCAATAAAAATATAACTAAATTTAATAAAAAAAAATCTGCAGAAATGTGGGCTTGCATGGGGCCTGGACTGTGGGTTCCAGCTAATTTGATCTCAGAGAGGGAGCATATCCCAGCTGACATCTGGATGAAAGAGGAAACGGTCAATAAAGGTTAGCTAATTATAGTAGTGGTGGAAGTACAAATCGCAGAGCTAGGAAGGTTCTTGAAGAAGCCGTTACACCATGCCCACTGGGTGGGGAAGAACAACACGGTGCAAGGCCAGTGCGGGGGATCCCCTTAGCAATTCTTGCCCTGGGTGAGAGAAACCAAGACTAAGCCCCTAACTCACCTTCAATCTCCTACAAATCATTGCCTGTGACATAAAACAGTGCTTCAGAGGACCTCAGGGTGGTCATTGATCAATGTCTGATTTGCTGACCTTGCAAGCAGGTGCAGTCTCTGAGCATCTTTTGAGTTGCTGTGGTTGAGTACCTTTGGATCCTCTGTAAGAGGATAAGTATATTAGTCATGGTTCTTCAGAGAAACAGAATCAATAGGAGATGTATATAGTAAATGTATAGAAGATATCATACATATATAGTTAATGTACAGAGGATATCACAGGATATGTATATATATATACACACACATAGTTATATGTTACTTTTGTAATCCTAATATCCTGTATATGTTCTATTATCCTCTACTCTATTATCCTATGAAGATATCCTATCATCCTATATGTACTCCCTATATCAATTTCATATCTATATCTATGGTATCTCTGTATTTAGGTCTAGATTTATTTTGAGGAATTGGCTCATGTGATTGTGGAGTTAGGAGTCCAGAATCTTCAGGGCAGGCCAGCAGGCTGTAAATTCCAGCAGGAGTCGTTGCAGTCTTGAGTTCAAAGGCAGCCTGGAGACAGAATTTTTTGCTCTTCAGGGACCTCAATCTTTCCTCTTAAGGGTTTCAATTAACTGGATGGAGCCCACCCACATTATGGAAGGTAATCTGCTTTTCTCAAAGTCTACTGAATTAAATGTTAATCACAGCTAAAAAAAAAAAATTGCCTTCTCGGCAACAAGTAGACTGCTGTTTGACCCCACAACTGGATAACAGCCTGGTCAGCAGACACATAAAGTTAGCCACCAAAATAAGGGGTTTTGCTTTTATTTTCTTTAGGGGCAAGGACAGCGGAAATCATGGCTGACATATTATTTCATCAGCCAGATTTGAGTACCAGTGGAAAGATGCATGCATGCATGCTCAGTCGCTCAGCCTTGTCTGACTCTTTTACCCTATGGACTGTAGCCCACCAGACTCCTCTGTCCATGGGATTCTCCTGGCAAGAATAATGGAGCAGGTTGCCATTTCCTCCTCCAGCGGATCTTCCTGACCCAGGGATAGAACGTGCATCTCCTGTATTGGCAGACAGATTCTTTACTACTGCACCACCTGGGAAGCCCAAAGGAAAGATGAATGAGCCTCAAACTAAAGGAGTTTATGAGAAATTCTGTGGACTCTGGACTCAAGCAGAGCTGCTTTGCAATTCAGAAAAATGTGACCTGGAACTGGGGAAAGAGGCATCCTGACCACCTCTGTGGGAAACCCAGCAAGGCCCCTGCCCTTCCAAATGGTCAGCTTGGAAGTGCAAGGAAATGAATCCCTTGGCATGTGTATTAACTTCTCACTGACAGCTCCAGTATCAATGGCAATAAAGAGGTATTTCCCAGGTGGGGTTTTCATAAGACAGAGGCTGGAGTGGAGCTTGAGAACAGGTGTTCCTGGGTGTATCCAGCAAGCCTTTAGGAATGTCTAGACACACCTGGGGGGAACATTAATGGAGACAGGAATTTCTGTCTGGGCAAATGGAGAGATGAGCCAGTGGAAGTCATATCCACAGGCTAGAAAGACCCAGAGATTTCTGACTTACACTCCTCTTACTTTATAGACTGAGAATTCAATTAGTCTCCATGCAATTTTTGTGAATTTCATAGGAAGTCTTACAGGTATTACTATCTATATTTTTCTACAAACTGTTTGAACTCCACCTGACCTTTAAAGTCAAGAGTCCAGGACTCAGGATGAGCAAAAACATGCTTAAGGTCTACCATATAGATATGTAGATGAGTGTGTTAATGTTGCACAAAATCTGGTCTTTGGTCAAACTGACAGAGCTGTTCTGAGGGTCAGTTGACTTAGCTTAACTGACTTAAAGCAGTAAGCTACCTAGTTGATAAGCAAGAGCACAAGATACAGTGTAAAAGAACCATGGATTCAAATTCCCATATCACCTTGACACCTCTGTGACCCGGCTTAGTCATTTAATGTTTAAAATCTTCATTTCTTCTTCTCCTGATGGGCCTGTTATGAGCTTTAGCACATAGTAAGGGCTCGACAGACAGTTGTCACTGACGTCACTATTGTCTATTTCATCTACCACCCTTTCCATTTTTTCCCCCTTAAACTTCAACTGACATCTATTAAAGTAAGTGGTAAGTATCTACAGTGATTCTTAACTCAGGTGGGCATTTGGGATGAGGGGGGATTTGTAAATATTGCTGGGGAGGGGCACCATTTTTGTTTATATTTGGCGGTGCTGGGTCTTCAGTTGTGGTGCCTGGGCTTTTCATTGCAGTGGCTTCTCGTGCTGCTGAGCCCGGCTCCAGGGCACAGTGGGCTTTCTCAGTAGTTGTAGCACATGGGCGCAGGAGTTGCAGCTTCCAGGCTCTAGAGCACAAACAGGGTAGCTGCGGTCCACGGGCTTAGTTGCCCCGCAGTGTGTGGGATCTTCCCGGGTCAGGGATAGAACCCATCACTTTTGCATTGGCCGGTGATTCTTCACCACTGAGTCTTTACCAGGGAAGCCTCAGGGACACCATTTTTGAATATCACAATGAGTGGGGTGTTCCATGGGTATTTAGTGCCCAGAGATCAAGGATAACAGATGGTCTGTGGGTCAGACTTGCACTATGAATTAATTGTCCCACCCCCGCCCGAACACCATTAGTGCCTATTAGTGAGAACTGTTGTGTTTTCCTTTCTGCCTATTTTGAGTTAGAAATGAGAAGTGAAGTGAAGGAGGACCTGGGCCCAGGATAAGGGGTTTTTGAGGGCGTACAGGTGACAGGCAGTATTCCAATTGCTTTGACTTCACTATGCCTGGATTCCTCATAACAATCCAGGCATTAATTCCTATTTTACAGGTGAGGAAACTGAGGCACAGAGAAGTTAAGCACTTCCCAGGCTTATTCCTTGCATAAGTGGGAGAGCCTGATTCAAGCCCAGGCAGTCTGGCCCTAGAGGCCGATGCTCTTATGTGGATCAGTTTCTCGAATTTGAGAACCCTGCTTATTGGAGAGCTCCATCAGCTATTGTGAATAGACTGTTTTCCCTAAATCCTATGTTTTTTGAAATAGCCCCTCAATTAGTATGTATTGTAACTGATAATGCAAACACAGCTTCTATGGATCAAGGGCTGCTGCTGCTAAGTCACTTCAGTCATGTCCAACTATGTGCGACTCCATAGACGGCAGCCCACCAGGCTCCCCCGTCCCTGGGATTCTCCAAGCAAGAATACTGGAGGGGGTTGCCGTTTCCTTCTCCAATGCATGAAAGTGAAAAGTGAAAGTGAAGTTGCTCAGTCATGTCCGACTCAGCGACCCCACGGACTGCAGCCCACCAGGATCCCCTCCATCCATGGGATCTTCCAGGCAAGAGTACTGGAGTGGGGTGCCATTGCCTTCTCCGATGGATCAGTTAGGAACTCCTTTTTCTGAATACCTAGCTCATGTTGAGGGTTTCCCTGGTGGCTTGGATGGTAAAGAATCTGCCTGCAATGCGGGAGACCTGGGTTCGATCCCTGAGTTGGGAAGATCCCCCGGAGGAGGGCATGGCAACCCACTCCAGCATTCCTGCCTGGAGAATCCCCATGGACAGAGGAGCCTGGCGGGCTGCAGTCCATGGGATCGCAAAGAGTCAGACACGACTGAGTGACCAAGTGCAGCACAACACAGCTCATGTTGATCACTTATACTGGAAGAGGATCATCTATTACTCCCCCTGCCCCCATGTAGAACTCAGGTATTATGGACTCAAAAAATGTAATGCGCTTGAATCATCCCAAAGCCTTCTTCCCCACACACTGGTCCAAGGAAAAATTGTTTTCCCTAAAACAGGTCCCTGGTGCCAAAAAGGTTGGGGACCACTGCAATACAGTGTAAGTAGTAGGATGATTAGTACCATTGTTTGCAGAACCTTCTGAGGAACGACCCAGAAATGTTGTCATCATTTGTGAAATCTGAGCACCTAACAACTTCTTACAGTATGACTTCTGGACTATCATTCATTCATAAGTTGCTGATTATTCACGCAGACTCTGAAAAGTGACCAAGTGGTCAGGAACAAAATACTGAAAATAAACGTGATCGGTTTTATGGACAGCTGATCAGGTTCCTCTGTCTGCTCTGTTCAAGCTCTTGAAGCAAGTCTTTACAATGGCAAGACAGCCAATCATATCCACCGAATCTGAAAGCAAACACAGGTGCTGCTCAGCAAGTTAGATCCAGGTCAGATCCTTGTTAATTCACCATCTCGCTTTAATCTTGTTCACCATTTTTATTTACAAAAATATTCTCTCTGCCAAAGAAGAGATGGAAAATTTTCCTTGCAGGGCCAGCATTCAAAATTACTCATTATCTCCACAAGAAACCTTCATGTAACCCAAGAACAACTCTTTATCTGTTTATTAAAAATCTCAAATTGTCCTGGCTACAAGGTCTATGTTCGTCTGCATTTTGTCAGTATTTAGCATCTGCATCTAAATTTTAAAAAGAGGGGGATTAAGATAAGGTTTTATTAATTATGTATGACCCAAACACCAAATTCGCATCTCAGATTTTTACTAAAAGTTAAAGATAAGTAATTTTTATAGAACATTGGCTTTGAAGCACCACAGAACCCTCCTCAAAGCTGGATTGTACTTCATAGAAAAATCTTTGGGTTTTTTTTTTTTTTTTTTGGTTGTAAAAATATCATTGCCAAAATCCTGACAGCTCAAGAGGGAGTGCCCTCCTCTTTTCTTTTTCCAGCTATTGATGAACATTTGGGATATTGTTTTCTCATGGAAAATAAGCCCAATTTTATGCTTGAAAAATGATTATTTTTCAGAAAGATTATCTTTGACTTGAAATTTTAGGAAGTATACACTTAAAAGGTCTTTTAATTCTTCAGTAGTTTTTTTTAAAAAAGTAAACTAAAATTTTCTCCACAAAAAAATTTGCTTTAACTCTTGACACTATGACATGTTTATTGATTATTACTTATTTTTATTTGACATGACCTTTTAAAGGACACACTCTTTGCAATTATTAAAATATAATGTAAATATTTGTAAAAATTATAAAAAACCAAAATTATAATCACCCACAAATCCACCACCCAGATTTATTGTTATGCCTATACTTTTTCTTATTACTTTCACACATACCCACACACTCATTTTTTTTAAAGATTTTTTTTTTTTACTATTAAAAACAACGATAATTTTAAAATCTGGTACATAAAATTCCTGATTCACATGCTTCAGGATGTTAAGAAGGTCTCCTCCACATGGTCATTTAGGGTCTCAGATTCTTTCTTTTAAATTTTTTATTTTATATTGTAGGATAGGCAATTAACAAGGTTGTAATGGTTTCAGGTGGACTGCAAAGGGCCTCAGCCATACATATCCATGTATCCACTCTCCCCAAACTCCCCTCCCATCCGGGCTGCACATAACACTGGACAGAGTTCCCTGTGCCACACAGTATTCCTTGTGGGTTATCCACTTATACACACTCGTTTTGAAAAACAACTCAGATCACACTCTATATACAGTCTAGTATCTGGCTTTTTGGCTTAAAATTTTGCTATGAGCATCTTTCTATGTCATTAAATATCCTTTGGGAAAAAACTTTCAAGGTCATATAGTATTTCATACAGAGTCACACCACATTTTATTTAAAAATTCTGTTTATTTTTGATCTCTAATGTTTCTAATGTTCTGTTTCACTAATCAAAATGTGTCAGGGAAGTCTTGAGTGGACTGGAACTGGGGCTCAGATGCTTCCAGATTGTTGGCAGGCAGAAAGAATCCTGTCCCCACAGGGCTCTGTTGCAATTACTGCAAATACTTTCATAGAAGCTGATGAACCTACTGAATTTACAAAAATTTGAACTGTGCATGGATACTTGCAAAAGTCTGAAGATTAGGGAGCCTGTGATGATTATCAACCTGCCCCACACATGTATCTAACTCCATCTAAAGGAAACTTATTATAGATGAAAATGGGATCAAAATGAAAAGTATATCTTAGCATCAGGGCTTGATGTCAAGGGAGCATGGTGGTTCTGGGCCTAACATTCTATTTTAAAACCTTGCCTGTTCAGAGTTAGCACTCCTTCCATGCTGGCCCAGAGGTTCCCCTTTGGTCCCTAGAAAAAGGGCAGAGCTGCCTACAATCCACAGAGTGCTTGTTCTCTACATCTGGCATAGAGCAAGGCCAAAGAAGACACTGGTATTTGGCATCAACGACTTTATAAAAATCCTGGAAGTGAGGATGCTATTTCTTTGCAGAACCCTAAATGTAGCTCTCACTTGATCCTACTGGGTATCTAGCCTGCTTCAAGCTGAAACTCGGCTTCTATACAGATGGGTGCCCTCCTCTACTCAGATCCTCATGGACAGCTGGGGCTTATTAGTGCTGAATAGGATTTTCCTGAGTTTGTAATCATTAGCAATACTACCCTCCTGAGGAAAGAGCTCTTGGCTTCACTCCAAATCAGAAGTTTTAGCTGCCTCAGGAGAAATATAAGAATTCCGGAAAACGTCTTTCAAGTGTTTGATATGTCTCCAAATCTCCTCGGGTCGCTGAAGATCACAGCATTTTCGGAAAGTTCCCAGTGAATATCAAGTTTGGATTTAAAAATTCCAATAGTAGTATTATCTGTAACTAGAATATCTGTGTGATAAAAACTTCTTAAGAAGAGGTTCTCCAGGAGAAGTTTGGTAGCACACAGTACAGTTGAGGTCTTAGAGAGATTCTATTCTATGAAGACACAGAGGGGCAACGTCTGTCCAAACGGCCTGTGGTTCACCACAAACACACCAGTATCATACTTGAGGAATTAAGTATATGATCCTGAGTTCACTTATTATTTTCCGTATAATTAATATGACAAATGTAGGAAGTGGATCAATCTCCCCTGAGGCTACTTTTGGCATTTCCACATGCTCTGTTGCCATCTTATCGGTCTACTTTTCAGCTCCTTGGTGTTATCCATGTCACTGCTGTGGAACTTCATATTTTCCTCCTCTGGGTCTCCCTACAATTTCCCAGCCTCTGCCATGGTACCTTGTGCATGACCATCAGTGGTTCATATCAGTGTTTTTAACTAAACGAATAGCTGGTTTCACTTTCTGCCTTAGCTCAGATCAACATAGTCAGCCATTTCAATGATGTAGTCTCTTCTCTCACTCCCCACTACCCTCCAACTCTTGCTGCTTTGTTCAATTTCTTCTGCCCCACCAGCTGGTGGGTCAGAGAATCAGTGAAACATGGGGGTAGGAGGCAGTTAAGCATCAGAAAGTGCAGTGTGGCTGACTGGGGTCAACACAGCTTGTGATCCAATAAGCCGGATAGCGATTGGGGCTGGGGGTCAAATCAAAGGGGATTCCTCAGGGAACTATTAGATCAAACCCAAATGTTTACTTATTTATTGAGGTTTCTTTCCCTATTTTTATTTCTAGCCTATTCTATGTTAACTTATCCTAATAAATGGAATGGAATTTTTGACTCATTTTTCACCTTATGCTGATTTTATAGCGATGATGAATGGAAGCTGTTTTTGTGAGCCAACCTGGAAATTTCTCTAAGCTTGAGGCTATTTATAGTGTTCAGATTTATATCTTTTTACTCACCAATTTGTGTTTTGGGTGCTCTAAAACAACCGTGCTAATATGTAAGGTCCAAAAGACTTATATGCAAAAATTTGTCACTATAAGACACAGAAAAACCCTGAAATCACATAATTCCAAGATTATTATCTCTTTCAGAATGTATCCCCTCAGAATGGATATAGAATTCCTAGCACTAATGGAATTCTGAGATGGAAGCTACCTTTGAGATTATGTAGGCTGGTGACTTTCTCACTTCATAAATGAGGAGCCCAAAGTCAGAGGCTGAATGGAAACCAGAGAGCTCCTGACACTACTCTTGTTTTTGTAATAAGGAAGAAATTATACCCTGGGTCAGTTTTGCCATATGCAAACATCAGTTTACTGAACTTGTTCTAATTGCTTCCCAGAGTGGGAGGAGGATGAAATGATAAAAGGTATGTGAAGGGGACCTGGAAGTTTAAAAACAGGTGCAATACTGTACTGATTAAGTAAACATTTATTTGGAAGGTTGCAATGCAATGTGCCTAGGATGTACTGGACAAAAAGAGATAAACAATCAATGTCTCTAGCTAAAGAATTTACAAGCCAGGTAGAAAGGGAGATGAGTATGAGCTAGAAAAAAAATTGGATAGATATTATTCTAAGAACTATGGACAGTTTTGTGAAATATTAGTTATGGTGAAACTTTACACACAAGTTTGCAAGAAAAAAAAGGCGGGAGTGGGGCAAATTTCTTCTCTTTGACTTTTCCAAATTCATAAATGGAAAAAACGAATACCTTGTAATGGATGTGGGGTGTGTGTGTGTGCATGTGCTCAGGCCTGTCAGATTCTTGGAGACCCTAGGGGACTATATATAACCTGCTGGGCGCCCGTGTCCATGGCATTTTCCAGGCAAGAATACTAAAGTAGGTTGCCATTTCCTTCTCCAGGGGATCTTCCTGATGCAGTGATCCAGCCCGTGTCTCCTGCATCGGCAGCGGGATTCTTCACCACTGAGCCACCTGGGAAGCCCTTATATAATGGAAGCTTTGTGTCTTTCAGGTCCTTTAGAGCTAAGTGAGGATGCCAAATGAGAACCCAATTCAGTGCCAGGGGAGAGCGTCACTTCCAACAGTGAAGTCACAGGTTGATGTGAGATGCCTGACTTAACAGCGCGTTCTAGGGCGCAAACACCGTTGCTACATTTCCAGCCTCGTCCCTAGTGCCTTACCGGCTGTGCTGAAACAGTCAGAGCCCACCAGGCCACACTGCATCTGGAGTGCTCGCGGCAGCCTTTTTTCCAGGCCCACCCTGAAGTCCCACCTATGCCGGGACGCTCTGGAAGGAAGCCGATGGGCGGTGTGGAGCAGCGCCTGGCCCCTTCTGTCCTCCAAGAGGCCACACCCGACACAAGGCCCCCATTGTGTCTCGGGGAACAGTGACCCCCACAGTCCTGCGCCGGCTGGCCTTCTTCAGGGGAAGCCAGCGGCGCTGGCTCCCGCGACCCCAGCCCGGCCAGGGGCGCGGCGACGGCTGGGGGCGCAGGTGGCCGAAGCGCAGAGCCGCGCGCTCTAGGGCCGCGCGGGCGCCCGGGGCCCCGCACGCCGGCCTCGCGCGGGCGCCGCCGCACCTGGGGGCGGGGCCAGGCCCGCGGCCCGCCCCTCCCGGGCGCGAAGCCCCCTCCCCGCGCCCCTCCCGCCGCGCTGTGGAAGCGCGCAGGTGCCGGAGGCCGCGCCAGCCCGGGACCTGCGGACTCGGGCCTGCCATGGAGCACATCCGCACGCCCAAGGTGGGTGCCACGGGTGCGGGCGGACTAGGGATGCTGAGCGGGCGGGAGGCTCGGCTTCCCCGCCCCGGCGCAGGCCGAGCCCGCACCGCGAGCGAGCGAGCGAGGCAGGAGGCAGCACCCGAGCATCGTCCCGCTTCGCCGGGAGGCTGGGCTTCCTGGAGCTGCCGCCCAGGCCTGGCCTTGGCTGCTGCTGGATCTAACCTCTTGTCCTTGCGGGGTGCGCGGTGGACTGAGGGCTGGATGGAGGGAACCCTAGTTGTCTGTTGAGTAATGGGGCTGCTGATAGGCTGACAAACGCTCCTTTCTGGTCTAGCACTAGGTTGCTGCTTTTTAAAAAAACCTTTTATTTTTTTCCCCCCTGTTGGTTGCTCTGAGCAGTGGGAAGAGAAACAAGCCTTCCTAATGACAGGTGCAGGGAAGCGAGTTAGGTGCAGGTGCGTTGAAGGCACTCGGGAAGCTTGTTGAATCTAAGGCTTGAGACCCGCCCTTCTTCTTCTGCGTCTTCAGGCTATCAACTGCAGTGGACCTTGGGCCGAGTAGATGATCCGTGTTCGCTCTAGTCTAAATGTATTATCTGTCCTTCCGCCTTCTTGCGTTTTCCAGTGGGTTGCAACTTACAGATCGTCTGCTGGTGTGTTTTGAACAACAGCAGCTCTTACCAACTCAACAAAAGCGACTGGTTCCAGGTCATTGCAGTTAAATAACACTGACAACACTGACTCCGGTACCAAACCTTCCTACCCATAGTTGTACTAGTGATACGATTTAGAGCGAAAAAGGTGATCGACGTTCCCGATAAAAACCCTAAACTAGTGACAAAACCTGTTTCAGCAGCCAACTGGCTGTGTCCTGTTACTGCCTCTACAGCGCCTTGCCTTGGCTGGTTGATCTCTTCCAAACCTAGGCGCTTGACCACGAAGTCAAAGCTGAGTGAGTGGGCGGGACGTAAGAGGCCCCAGGGCTCCTATTGATGACATGGGGCCATTGCTTTGCAGTAAGTCCAGGAGGAAAAATTTATTCCTAAATTCTGGAGTGGTTTCTAAGTGCCTCTTTGTAAAAGCAAGTTTTACAATTGTCTCACATCAGGGGAAGAATAAAATCTTTTAGTTCGCTACATAATGTCAGTTCCAACAGTAAAATTCAATTGTATTGATTTTGCACTGTGCAATTACATTGTTGCATCACAGTCGGGAAATTGTAAACTTAAAGGAGAGTGCCATAAACCACAAAATAGATGGCTCAAAGCTTTCAGGGTTTAAGTGGTGCTAAATAATTTATTATGGAGTGAGGAATTTAGCTCATGCACTCTCTGCCCTTTCCAAGGGCATCCTTTTTTTTTTGTTTGTTTGTTTTTTCCTGATGAAGGGAGCTCTTGATAAAAATGATATCTGATGTGAATGTCAATAGTAATAGGGTGACATGATATCAGGCGCTTTTTTTTTTGTTCCTATGAAATGTGAATTTTGGGAGTCAAGGCCTTTTCTAATCTATTCAAACCTGTTGTTTATAAAACTGTGTGTGCAAACCTGAACAGCAAGCAATATAGTCACTTGTTCCTCAAACTAGTTTTCATAAACACGCCGTAAGCAGTGTAGTACTTCAAACCAGAAATCACCTGTTAGGAAACAGAAAGAAATAGCGGTTGGGGAGGGAGTGGTTGGAATGGGAAGTTGTCTGAAATGTCATTGATTTGAGAGTTATTAACATTTAGGAGAGTGCAGGTGGAAAAAATTAAAAGTTACAGAGGTTGGGTGGATCCAGTGTGTTTATTCATTCAAGTCATTCCACAAGTATTTGACAACCTTTCCTGTGAAAGGTTCTGTGTTATGTCCTGGAAGGCCCTGGTCTGAAGAGTTGCTGTTCATTCGCCTAGTTGTATCCAACTCTTGGCGACCCCATGGACTCTAGCACGCCAGGCTCCCCTGTCCTTCACCATCTCCCGGAGACTGTCAAACTTATGTCCATTGAGTTGGTGATGCCATCCAACCATCTTGTCCTCTGTCGTCCCCTTTTCCTCCTGCCTTCAATCCTTCCTAGCATCAGGGTCATTTCTAATGAGCTGGTTCTTCACATCAGGTGGCCAAAGTGTTGGAGTTTCAGCTTCAGCATCAGTCCTTCCAATGAATGTTCAGGGCTGATTTCCTTTAGGATTGACTGGTTTGATCTCCTTGCCGTCCAAGGGACTCTGAAGAGTCGTCTCTAATGCCACAGTTTGAAAGCATCAATTCTTCTGCGCTCAGCTTTCTTTATGGCCCAGCTCTCTGGAAAAATCATAGCCTTGACTAGATGGACCTTTGTCGGCAAAGTAATGTCTCTGCTTTTTAATATGCTGTCTAGGTTGGTCATAGCTCTTCTTCCAAGGAGCAAGCGTCTTTTAATTTCATGGCTGCAGTCACCATCTGCAGTGATTTTGGAGCCCAAGAAAATAAAGTCTGTTGCTACTGCTGTTGCTAAGTCACTTCAGTCGTGTCTGACTCTCTGCAACCCCATAGACCGCAGCCCACCAGGCTCCCCCATCCCTGGGATTCTCCGGGCAAGAATACTGGAGTGGGTTGCCATTTCCTTCTCCAAGGCATGAAAGTGAAAAGTGAAAGTGAAGGCACTCAGTCGTGTCCGACTCTTCGAGACCCCATGGACTGCAGCCTACCAGGCTCCTCCGTCCACGGGATCTTCCAGGCAAGAGTACTGGAGTGGGGTGCCATTGCCTTCTCCGAAAGTCTGTTGAGGCAGCTGTAAATCTAGAGAGGAATGTGTGCACAGGACAATGGGCAGAGAGGTCAGTGGATAGAGGGTCCACTCTACCATAAAGGGTCAGGGAAGGCTTCTTCAAAGAGCTGAGTCTTATCATGCAAGATGCCAAAGAAGATTAGGAACATTGGAGATGCTGGCAGGCAGTTGGGTATGTATGATGTGTTGTAACATGTCATTACAACTTCAAAGATGCCAAAGGCCTTAACAGCAATAAAGATAGAAATGATGACACCATTCCTTGAGGTTAAACAATATCATTTTATTTTATATTTTAAACACACTTAAAAATTTTTGTCTTTTGTTTTTTTTCTTCTAGTTTTATTGAGATAGAATGTATACATGGTGCTGTATAAGGTGTATGGTGTGATGATTCAACTTACATACATCATAAAATGATTACCACAATAAGTTAATGGCCACCTATCATCTTATAGAAAATGAAAGAAATAGAAAAAAACTTTTTCTTGTGATAAGAACTCTTAGAATTTATCATCTTAACTTTCATGTATAACATACAGCAGTATAAATTATATTTATCATGTGATACTTTCCATCCCTAGTAGTCACTTATCTTATAACTGGAAATTTGTCCTTTTGGACCATCTTCCCCCAGCCACCCCCCTTCCCATAGCCACAGATTGGATCTGTTTTCCTATGAGATTGTTTGTTTTGAGGTGCAGGTTACAACATCACCGTGTTAGTTCCTGTTACACAACATAGTGATTGCATATTTTTGAAAATTTCATTTTACATTTAAAAACTATTTATTCATTTTGGCTGTGCTGGGTCTTCACTGCTGCATGGGCTTTTCTCCAGTTGCAGTGAGCAGGGGCTACTCTCTGGTTGCAGTGTGTGGGCTTCTCATTGCGGTGACTTGTTGCAAAGCATGGGCTCTAGGGCACACGGGCATTACTAGTTACAACTCCCAGGCTCTAGAGCACAGGCTCAATAGTTATGGGGCATGGGCTTAGTTGCTCCGTGGCATGTGTGTTCTCCCAGGACCAGGGATCGAACCCGTGACTCCTGCATTGGCAGGCAGACTCTTCACCACTGAGCCATCAGGAAAGCCCCGATTTCCCATTTTTAAGTACAAAACTGGTTTTCACAGTATAAATGAAAAAGGGGATACTACTGAAGAGCTTGTGTTGTAGAATGCATAATTATTGATGGTCATATTCATCTTTGGTTTTGGCTTCGATTATATTCTGGGGGTGTTGAATAGGTGTCTTGCCTTAGATTGTATGATTTCATATGTTAGATGAACAGTGAGGCGTATATACGAAGTTTATCTGTAGGTTTGACGTGTGTTTACCATGTGGGTAGCAGGGATTTATTTTAAGAGGAGAGGAAATGCGTGTATAATGTGCAGTTGTTTTCCTATTATAATGAAAGTCATTCATTTACTCTGTAAACTGCATGATATCCATCACAGTCTGTGTGCTCCACTTTAGTCTCTGGAGTGCAGTGTAAAGAGACAGATGCCCATGAATAATCTGGAATGCTTTGCACATTTTTCTCTCTTGATGTGTGTGTGTATGTGTGTGTGTTTAACTGAAGCCTTTAATAGAGCATATGATAAACAGGGTGTTCTTCTCCCAGAATGGTTCCTGTATCAGAAAGAAACAATGTTCCAAGATTGAGCTAGTTTGCAGTTGGGTTGAAGTGAGGACATCAAGGATTACCTGTATTCATCACAGTGAACTTTTTGTTTCTACTTCACTGTCAGGCTTTCTTTGACACTCTGAAAACTTGCTGGTAAGAAAAAAAACCTTGCAAGAAGCTTAGGGATAATTTGGGTTCAAGTGTTAGTTCTACAGAAAACTTTCAGGGCTTTCAGAAGCAGCTTGAAGTGTTTTGTAGGGTGTGGGTTAGTATTTGATAGGTGCTAATGAATCTAGCTGGGATTCTGGCAAAGTGGTCTCTACTTTTTGTGCTTTGGCCTTTCCAGAAGACATTTTCCCCCACATGTGTACATTTGAGTTGTGAAATAGAATACGCGATGACCTCCAAAGCTCCAAATTGACCTTGAAAATGCCTTCTCTTCCTTTCCATCCCCACCCCCCTGTTCTGAGCCGTTACCCTCACAGCCTCCTAGCTGGTCTCCCAAGTTCCTCTTTGCTTTTCTCCAGTCCCACCTCCATGGAGGGAGTTGGGTGATGCTTTTATGACACAAATTGGTTATGTTACTTCCCTGCTGGAATTCTCGGATGGCTTCGCTTTGTACCCAGGATAGGGAGGGAGAATCCCTGGAAAGTCCTGTCTGGACAGACCGCTGCTGCTTTCCCATCCTGGTTCTGTGACAGTCGTCTTCTTGCTCACCTCCCTCTGATTCCAGCCAGCCTTCGTGGGTTCCTCCTCACCTGTGACAGGGCTTTTCTGCCTGAGGACTTTCGCACTGCTGTTCCTCCTGGGGGATCTTATCCCCGCTGCTAACCTGCCTAAGTCTCCAATCTTCCTGCTTTCAGATTTAATGTAATTTCCTCAAGGAGGCTGTTGGCCCATTCTTCATCTAAATCAGGGCTGCCTGTTATGTTCTATCATGGAAACCAGTTTTCCACCTTATGCCCCATGTTACATGCAAGTTTTATATTTATGCAAGTGATTATTTGTCTCATCTCAAGCTCTTTTGTTAGACCAGGAGCCTTGTGAAGGCGAGGATCACATCTCATTCACCCCTGTATCCACAGCACCTAATATGGTTTCTGGGACCAAGTAAGCACACAGTAAATAAATTAATAATTGGATAATAGAAAGAATGAGTCATTCCTTTTTTAAAGATGTTTTCTATTGTGTTAAAAGTCACATAATGTAAAACATATTATTTTAACCATATTTAACTGTACGTTTCAGTGGTTCTAAGCACAGGAATGAGTAATTCTTAATTTCAGCACTTTTGTTTTTAGTTTTTTCTTTAGTAATCCAGGCCTCTTGTACATTGTACCCATGACTAGGTACAATATCGTCAGTCTTCTAATAGTATAAAGTACTTGTGGATGTCAATATAGTTTATAAAATCGATAGCATATATATAATGATATGTATTTTGTCATTAAATATAGTTTTAATGAGACAGAATTAAAATAATGTAAGATTCCCCATTCAGCCTTTTTATAGTGTAAATTTCAGTGTTTTTAGTGTATTTGCATTGTTGAGCTCCTCTCACCACTATCTAATAGGGAACATTTTCATCAGCCCCTAAAGAAACCCATTACCTATTAGTAGTCAGTCCTCATTCCCTGGCAGCTGGAACGATAAAGAATCTGCCTGCAATGCAGGAGACTGAGTTCAATCCTTGGGTCAGTAAGATCCCCTGGAGAAGGAAATGGCAACCCACTTCAGCATGCTTGCCTGGAGAATTACGTGGACAGAGAAGATTGGTGGGCTTTTAAAGTTCCTGGGATGGCAAAGAGTCAGACACGACTGAGTGACCAACACTGTCTAGGTCCATCCAACTCATAGCAGATACTGGTGCTTCATTCCTTTTTATTACAGAATAATATTCCATTCTGTGGATTTACCACACTGCTTATGCTTTCATCAGTGGATGGTTATTTGGGTTGTTTCTACTTTTTTTTATTATTATGAATAACACTGCTGTGAACATTCTGAGAGAACATAACTTTTTATTGTTTTTATTATTATTGATTTTTATTGTTACACAGTTAAACAGTTTCTTAGAGAAACAACCTAATGAGATGAAGTTATACTTATATCATTCCAAATTCACTTCTAATTTGTGATAATATGCCTTTTTATAATCATAAGTAGTATGCTTTTTCTCTTAATGACCTTTTTACCCACCATTATTTTGTATGCCTATTTTATATTCAAATGTCATCTGCCTATGTATTATTTTAGTACCTGCATAGTATTTATTTGAGTGTGGTTTGCTGGAACTCTATCCACTCACAGGGATTTGGGTTTTGTGCCCCTAGGAAATTCCATGGTACAGGTTTCTCAATGTGTTATTTGCCCAGAGTGGAATGAGGAGGGTAGGAACAGTCTTCCTAAGGATTCTAATGATGTGGTATCTTTCAGTATTGGAGGGCTTCTCATATGGCCCAGGGTTTAGAGAACCTCTTTATAGTCCCAGAGAGCAGCAATGGAGGGACTGCAGAGGAGACGATCTTGGCTCCATGTAGAGAAGTTCTTTCCCACCATTATCCCTGTTGTGGGGCTTCCCAGAGGTGAAAAACCCGCCTGCCAATGCAGGAGACATAAGAGATGCGGGTTCGATCCCTGGGTCGGGAAGATCCGCTGGAGGAGGGCATGGCCACCCACTCCGGTATTCTTGCCTGGAGAATCCCATGGACAGAGGAGCCTGACGGGCTACAGTCCATGGGGTTGCAAAGAATCGGACACGACTGAAGTGACTTAGGGCACACACATCCCTGTTACAGAAATCAGTAGATGACAGGTGTTTTATGCAGAATCAGGGTGACACTTGTCAGTGGAGACATGAAGGTGTTTCAGGCATCTGAGGGGAGAATAGACTAGAATTGTGTTTGGATTTCTTCTGAGCCCGATACCCAGCTACGCCAAGCTTCCTGCTTCTGATGCTGAGAGCTCACTGTGTCCCTTGGCAATCCATGATGACCATGGACAGCTCTAGACATTAGGAAGTTTGCTTTATATTTAGTCAAAATCTGGCTCACTGTAGTTTCTAGTAATTGCGTCTAGCTCTGTCCTGTGGGATGTTCTCCACTGCATCAACCCTCCTTCCAGAAAATGGCCCTTCGGCCACCTCTGTAACCCTTTCCTGCCACCTAAGTGTTTGGCTTATCACTGCCTGTTCTGGCAGCCAATCAGTGGCTTGGTCTTAAGTTCTTTTATATCCTAGTTACTTTTCTCAATGAGTTAAAACAAACTAACAAACATGTGATTACTCTAGGTTTTGTTGAACTCAAGGGGAGTAAAGTTTGCTAACTATTTTTAAAATTTAAATATCATCCAGCCACAGCTCAGTGGCCTTCTGGTGAGCTGACTGTGGAAGGGAACCCTGAAGTTGTCTCCACACAGTGAGCTGCAAAGTCAGGTCTCCCCTGCCTTTTCCTTGAGTGATAGTATCATACACTTTTCTTTGTTAAGTGTTATCTCATTGGATTTAGGGCTTCCCAGAGATTGGGGGCAGGAGGAGAAGGGGATGACAGAGGATGAGATGGCAGGATGGCATCACCGACTCAATGGACGTGAGTTTGAGTAAACTCCGGGAGTTGGTGATGGACAGGGAGGCCTGGTGGGCTGCGATTCATGGGGTCACAAAGAGTCAGACACGACTGAGCGACTGAACTGAGGTGGCTCAGTGGTGAAGAATCTGCCTGCCAATGTAGGAGATTCAAGAGATGCGGGTTCCCTGGGTCAGGAAGATCCCTTGGAGAAGAGCATGGCAACCCATTCCAATTTTCTTGCGTGGAGAATCCTATGGACAGAGGAGCCTGGCTGGCTACAGCCCATGGTTTTAGCTTCTTGCCCACTGCCCCGCCTCCCCCCGGATTTAACTTCTTACACACACTCACCCACCCCTTAGTGGATTTAGCTTCTTGCTTAATCCCTAGCTCTGTTCTTTGGGGTTCTGATGCACGTCTGCTGTTCCTCTCAGCCAGGTACCATCCACAGCCTTGCCCTCTGCTATTACCTCATCCGTGATCTCATCCAAGAAAGAAACTGAATTAGGCAGATTTGACTTCTTCATAGCTTAAGTCACCTTGCCTTCATCTCACAAGCTTTCCATCCTGATAACAGATATACTAGTTCCCTCAGCTTGGTGCCAGCTACCATTTGATAAACGTGCCCTCTGTCACCTCTCCAGATAGCTCATCAAAGACAAAAATGAAGTAGTCTGTGAGTGATTGAGTGAATCCTCGTGCTGATTGATGATTTCCTTTTCTAAGTTCATACAAAATTCAATTTTAGAATCTTGCCTGGAATGAATGTCAGACCCACTGGCTTATAATTCAAAATTCCACACCCCCATTTGAAAATAGTGACCTCATTTGCGAGATCTGTCATAGAGATTCATAGAATCATGAGAAGCCTGGCTTTGTGTCAGTCACTATCATCATACTGTCAGCACTAAGTGTTATATCTTCTTTCATCTTTATTAAAAAAAAAATTTTTTTCAGGTGATAATAGTGTATTGCCTTTTGATTCCATAATAGGAAAAATATAGAATTTAGCCACTGTTAATATTTATTTCCTTCTCACTTTTTTTCTTTGCATGAATGTTCAAACTTTTTATTTGCTTGTTTGGAAATTAAGGATCTATCCTTGCCTGGAGAATCCCATGGACGGAGGAGCCTGGTAGGCTACAGTCCACGGGGTCACAAAGAGTCGGACACGACTGAGTGACTTCACTTTCACTTTCAATTTCGTACTATACCTGTTTTCATTTACCCTATTGTGGTCTTTGAAAACATGCTTTTACTATGGCTGATTCATATCAATGTATGACAAAACCCACTGAAATGTTGTGAAGTAATTAGCCTCCAACTAATAAAAAAAAATAAATTAAAAAAAAATTAATTAATTAAAAAAAAAAGAAAACATGCTTTTAGAAGACTATGTGATTTTTTTTTTTTTTTTTATCCTATGGTTATGTCATTATCACATTAAGCATTTCCCCATAAGGCTGTTCCAATAATATAATGATGAATATCTTATTTATTATTTGCATATGTGATTACTCCCTCAGGATAGAGCCCTAGATGAAATTACTGTGTCTCAGAAGATGAACAATGTTATGGCTGATATGTGTTGCCTAATGATTTTCCAAAAACATTATATTAAGTTTCAGAAATGGAGTACAATGTCTTTCTCACTGTACCATTGCTTTATTATTTAAAAAAAAATTTGTTAAAGGGGGATAGTGCTTATTAATTCATTGTATGTAGTTTTTTTTTTTAATTTCTAGTGAGGTTGAAATATTTTTCCAAATTAAGTTTATTGACCATTTTGTTACTTTTCTGAATTGTCTATTTGTATCTTCTACCATTTCAATAATTCTTGTTTTTGTGTGTATGTATAGTCTGTGTGTGTATAATGTTTACATTTATTTAAAAATAGCTTTACTGAGATGGAATTTACATACTATGAAATTTACTCTTTTGAAGTATGCAGTTCTGTGCTTTTTTGTTTGTATTCACAGTTATATAACCATTACAGTTATCTAATTCCACAGCACGTCATCACTCTAAGAAGAAACTCCTTACACTAGAGTCACTCCGCATTTCTCTCTTGGCCCTGCTATCCCCGGCAATCATTAATGTACTTTCTGTCTGTATGTATTTTGCTTTTCTGAACATTTCATATAAATTGAATCATGCAATATGTGGTCCTTTGTGGCTTGCTGTTTTTACTTAGCATAATGTGTTAAGGTTTATTCAAGTTTGTAGCATGAACTGGTACTTCATTTCTTTTTCTCCATTCTGTGGCTATATCACATTTTGTTTTTCAGGTGTTGGACATTTGTGCTGTTCCAGTTTTTTGCTATTACAAGTAATGCTGCTATGAACTCCTATGTGGAAATTTTTGTGTGGGCATATGCTTTTATTTCTTTTAGGTGGAACTTCACTCCTTTGAGTGAAATTACTCTCATATGGCAGTCCTTTGTTTAACGTTTTGAGGAACTGCCAAACTGTTTTCTGGAAGTGACTGCACCATTTTAAGATGTGTGCAGCAACAATGTGTGAAGGTTCCAATTTTTCCCATCTCTGCCAGCACTTGTTATTGTCAGTCTCTTTTATTCATCCCAGGGGGTGTGAAGTGGTATTCATCATGGCTTTGGTTTGCATTTCCCTAATGACTAAATTATGTTGAGCATCTTTTCATGTGTTTAATGACCATTTGTGTATCTTTGAAGAGCTGTCTATTCAAATCCTTTGTTCATTCTTAATTGGGTTATTTGTCTTTTTAATTATTGAGTTGCAAAAGTTCTTTATACATTATGGATATAAATCCGTAATCCATATAATAAGTAATCTGATATAAGTCCGTAAAAGGTATGACTTGCATGTGTCTTTTCCCAGTCTGTCAGTTTTTTTTCATTGTCTTGATGATGTCCTTTGAACACAAGGGCTTTCCTGGTGGTTCAGATGCTAAAGAATCTGCCTGCTAATGCAGGAGACCCAGGTTCAATCCCTGGGTCAGGAAGATCCTCTAGAGAAGGGAATGGCTACTCACTGCAGTAGTCTTTCCTGAAGAATTCCATGGACAGAGGGCCCTGATGGGCTGCAGTCCATGCGGTCACAAAGAGTTGGACAAGACTGAGTGACTTACACATTTTTTTTTAATGCAAAAGTTTTGAATTTTGATGAAGTCAACCTTACCCAGTTTTTCTTTTGTCACTTGTGCTTTTGGTGTCATATCCATGGGTGTTTTTTTAAAAGCTCCCCTTTTTTTTTGATTAAAAACGTAATACAGAAAATTTAGTTCAAAAAAGCCTAAAGAAAATGAAAGCCGGGCATCATCTCAACACCCAAGAACAGCTGTTAACTTTGTATCTATTGTAAGCCCTTTTCTCTGATAGCTCAGTTGGTTGGTAAAAAAAAAAAAAAAAAACAAAAAAAAAAACAAAAAAAACCCTCCTGCAATGCAGGAGACCCTGATTCAATTCCTGGGTCAGGAATATCCCCTGGAGAAGGCTACCCACTCCAGTATTCTTGGGATTCCCTTGCAGCTCAGCTGGTAAAGAATCTGCCTGCAAAGTGGGAGACCTGGGTTTGATCCCTGGGTTGGGAAGATCCCCTGGAGAAGGGAAAGGCTACCCACTCCAGTGTTCTGGCCTAGAGAATTCCATGGACTGTATAGTCCATGGGGTTGCAAAGAGTTGGACATGACTGAATGACTTATCTTTATATTAACTTCATATATATATGTAACTTTTCTTTGTATAAAAATAGGAAAACAACATAAAACAAAATTAGGTCTCTTTTATTTCTGTGTGTATGTGTGTAATTTTGGAAAGTGAGAACCTGTGTTTTGTATCTAATAGTATACCATAAATATGTTTCTTACTTTATTAAACTTTCTTCTGAAAACTGATCTGTCGTCACTACACGGTCTCACATTGTGTGGAGGCATTATAAGTTGTTTAGGGTTGGAAGGCAATCACTTCTCCATGGGTCTTAAACATTTCTGCATTTTTGCTCTGAGGTTATCTTTTTCAAGGGTGATTTTGTAGTGAACTGCCTTGGAAGAAAGACACCGTTCCTCCCCTGGGCAAAGGGCAGATTCGTTTGCTGTCCGAGATAAGAAAGACGATATTTCCCTCGGGACAGAGGTTGCTCATGCTTGTTAGCAGCCCTCTTAAACAGATTGGTGTGTGGACTGCTCTGGGCTCTGAGTTCCTCATCTGGGAGCCGCTGTGTGCAAGGCCTGCGCTCGGCACTCTTTTCCCGTAGGCTGGGGAGGGGGCGAGGGGAGGGGGCGAGGGGAGGGGGCGAGGGGAGGAGGTAGGCGCCTGGTGCAGGCCTGGGGCCCTGCGTCCTGGGTTGCAGAGAGTCACGGAGGCCAAGTTCCTGACCCTGGAGTCTTGTGTCTTCTGTCAGCATCCTTGATACCACGGATGACACTAACTTGTGAGGTTGCAGGCAGATTAACATTTCAGACATTTTACAGCTTTTAACTAAGTTTATTCCTTAATATCTGATATTTATTTGCTTCCGTTTTGTCACAAGAACAAATAACTGTGATAAACATCAGTGAATTTAAAAGTTGGGCAGATCTGTCATCTCAGCTTAAACTTCTGAAGTGTGTTCGCGGGTTCCGTTTTTATATATATTGTAAAGATTTTTTTACGTCATCTGCAACATCTGCCATTGCAGTTGTGTCTGCTTTACCACTGTAAGCAGAGGGACTTTTTTTCTTTCTTCTTATGAGAATGATAAATGAAGTGTTGTTGTTCAGTCGCTGAGTCGTGTCCGACTCTTTGCGACCCCATGGACTGCAGCTCGCAAGAATTCCCTGTCCTCCACCATCTCCAAACTCATGTCCATCAAGTCAGTGAAGCCATCCAACCATCTCATCCTCTGTGACCCCCTTCTCCTCCTGCCTTCAGTCTTTCCCAGCATCAGGGTCTTTTCCAAGGAGTCAGCTCTTAACATCAGGTGGCCAAAGTATTAGAGCTTCAGCAAGTGTGGTTTCTCATTAATTTATATAGCTTTGCTAATCGGTGAGATTGAATATACTTTTGGTGGCTGTCTGTAACAGTAGCAATATAGTAACAGTACTGGTGAAAGAAAATCCTTCAGTAGTACCTTCTGTGTGCTAGGCACTCGATTCATCAATCCTTAAAATAACTGTTAGGTAAGTATTATTATTATCCCCATTTCACAGATGAGGAAACTGAGGTGAAATAAGTTAGCTGCAAGGAGCAGAGTGAGGATTCAGAAGCACACAGTGTATCTAGGTTTGCATTCTCAACAACTCCGCTGTCTCACATTTAGATGTTGAGAGCAGGAGAGAAGGTGGTCTGGGTTCCCAGTGCTTCACACTCTCAGCCCTCCTCACATTCTTGCCCTGAGGGAAGGTATCAGACATTCCTCTCCTTTTTTCTTATTATTGCAATTTGGTTTTGTCAAAAGAACCAAGGTCAGCCTTTTGTTTTGATTTGAATCTGTGTAAAGACTGTCAGTCCTAAAGAAAATAAACTGTGAATATTCACTGGAAGGAGTGATGCTGAAGCTCCAATACTCTGGCCACCTGATGTGAAGAGCTGACTCATTGAAAAAGACCCTGAAGCTGGGGAAGATTGAGGGCAAGAGGAGAAGAAGGTGACAGAGGATGAGATGTTTGGATGGCATCACTGACTCAATGGACCTAAGTTTGAGCAAACTCCGGGAGATAATGAAGGATGGGGAGGCCTGGCGTGCTGCAGTTTATGGGGTTACAAAGAGTCAGATAGGACTTAGCGACCGAACAACAACGAAGACAGATTATTGCCCAATTGTTAAGGGCTGTTCCTTTGCCCAATATTTGACAATATTGGGGAGGTAGCCTGTGTAATCAAGTATATGATCTCACTTCAGAAACAAGGCTGATAAGTTTGTTACAGTGAAACATACCACTTAAGGGATGTGTGTATAGTTATGACTTATTTGTATCGTTGTATGGCAGAAACCAACAAAACATTGTAAAAAATTCAAAAAAATAGAAAAAAAAGTATAGCTGTGGCAGTTACATTTTCTTTAGTTTTCTGAGTTGTGGCTAAGTGGGAGTTGTGGTCAAGCATTCCTCGATACCACCTACCTGTGTTGAAATCCTCACTTCTAGTAGGTTTAGCAAAAGTGTAGCTGAAGTCTGGGTTGTCTGGATGTAGGTACAGAACACATAATGTGTCGTAGACCATAAGAATCCCTATTCATTTTATACTGTGTAAGAAAGCAGGTGAAAGTGACAGTCGCTCAGTTGTGTCCAACTCTTTGTGACCCCATAGACTATACAGTCCATGGAATTCTCCAGGCCAAAATACTGACGTGGGTAGCCTTTCTCTTCTCCAGGGGATCTTCCCAACCCAGGGATCAAACCCAGGTCTCCTGCATTGCAGGGGGATTCTTTACCAGCTGAGCCACAAGGGAATCCCAAGAATACTGGATTGGGTAGCCGATCCCTTCTCCAGCGGAATGCAGGCAGACTCTTTACCAACTGAGCTATCAGAGAAGCCCTTTCTAATTAGGAGGATGTACACTGTATGTGTGTGTGATGGTGAAAATTCTGTGAAGAGAAATAACACAATATAAGGAGGAGAGGGATGTTGGTGCGAGTGAGTTAGGATGGGTCTGTTTGATATAGGTTGACAATACAGCCTTCCTGATAAAATGACATTTGAGCAGAGGCCTGCAAGTGAGGGAGCCGCTCACCCACTCACCTGAGGACAGCAGAGGGTCTGCAAGTAGGCGCGTGCTTGGAATGTTCAAGCAGGAAGCCCGATGGGTGAGGGGCAGGGATGGGGAGCAAGCTTTAAGGCGGGGCAGGGACTCTCACTCTGCCTGTGGGGAGATGCACAGAAGGGATCCGAGCTCTGGCTTACCTTTTACAGGATCTTGGGCAAAAATAAACTGGATGCAGGTGGGAGGGTAGGCAAAGATAGAAAAAAGGGAGGAGAGTAGCAGTGGGGGTGGAAATACATGATATATATATGTACATATATATATGTATCTCCTGGGTCGGAAAGATCCACTGGAGAAGGGAAATATATATGTAAACCAAATATATTTAAAAGTAGAGTGGTAAGGATTTACCGATAGAGTAGATAAGAGAGGAGACCAAAAGAGGAGTCAAGGAGAGCACCTAGGTTATTTGCCCCAGTCTGGAAGGGGGCGTTGCTGAGATGGGAGGAGCCACAGGAGGATATCGGAAGTGAGGGGAGAGGGACCCTGGGGCTCAGTTTTGGACACGCTGAATCTGAGATGCCTATTAGGCACACAGGTGATTTCCTTAGTAGGATGGAGGCATCCCTTTGAGGAACTGCAGGACAATATGAGAGTGGCATACTTTTTTTTTTTTTTTTAAGAAATAGGGCTATTTCTTCTTTATCACTTTATAAAGATCTCAAATCCTTTAGAAAGTAGTCTGATGTAAATAAAGTCAGTCATTAAATACAAATTCTGGAAAACTTTCTCATAAACCATATATGCTTGTATGTTAGGTCAGAGTTCCCTATGGATTTCATTGTGTCTAAGGACTAATTAATAACATCAAATTATTTTCAGTTGAATATTGAATTATGTGTCTTGCACGTAAATAATATATGTAATTTTGTTGTTTAGTCGCTAAGTCATGTCTGACTCTTTTGTAACCCCATGTACTGTAGCCTGTCAGGCTTATTCCCAGTAGGTTAATTTTTGTTTTTCCCCACCATCACCTATCATTTACCAAGATTTACCAAGATGAACAATGTAAACAGATACGTTTTCCAGCATGAGAGGAGTGTAAGATTTAAAGGTGTGCTACATGATTCCTTTGTAATATAAAAGATTCTGCTATGCTTTCTCTGGTTCAGGTATTTGCATCTGTTTTCAAAAAGCAAACAAGTACCTTTCTAACTCAACAATAATAACAAAATCCAAACAGCCCAATTAAAAACTTGGCAGAGACTTGAATAGATATTTCTCCAAAGAAGATATCCAGGTGGCCAATACGCACCTTAAAAGATGTCCAGCATCACTAACTGTTAGGGAAATGCAGATCAAAACCACAGTGGAATACCACTTCATACCCATTAGATGGTTACTGATAACAAACAAACAAAAATGAGTTTTGGCAAGGATGTAAAGAAGTTGGAACTCTTGAGCATGACTGGTGGGAATGTAAAATGGAGCAGCTGCTGTGGATGACAGTTTGGCAGTCCCTCAAAAACTTAAACATAGAATTACTGTAATGATCCAACAATTCTGTTCCTACAAATACTCCCCAAAGAATTAAAACCGGGAATGCAAATAGACACTTGTATGCCTATGTTCATAGCTGTATTAAGTGAAAGTGAAGTCGCTCAGTCGTGTCCGACTCTTTGCGACCCCATGGACTGTAGCCCGCCAGGCTCCTCTGTCCATGGGATTCTCCAGGCAAGAATACTGGAGTGGGTTGCCATTTCCTTCTCCAGTCATAGCTGCATTAGTCACAATCAATTATTATTGTATCATACAGAGTAGCTTCACTATCCTGAAAACCCTGTGTCCCACTTACTCATCCCTCCCGTCCCAGCCCTTGGCAATCTCTGATATCTGTGTGTCTTCACAGTTTTATCTTTCTCAGAATGTCATACACTTGGAATCATACATTAGGTAGCCTTTTCAGTTTGGTTTCTTTCACCTAATATTATGCATCTAAAGTTCCTCCATATCTTTTCATGACTTGATAATTTAGTTCTCTTTAGTGCTGAATACTATTTCATTGTGTGGATGTATCACAGTTTACTCACTCACTTACTGAAGAACATCTTAGTGGCTTCCAAGTTTTGGCAATTATGAATAAAGTCGTTATAGACTTCTGTTTACAGGTTTTTGTGTGAATGTGAGTTTTCAGCTCCTTTGAGTAAATCCCAAAGAAGGTAATTGCTTGATTACCTAGTAAGAGTGTGTTTGGTTTTATAAATAAACCATCAAACTTTCTTCCAAAGTGACCATACCATTTTGCATTTCTATCAGGAATGAATGAGAGTTCTAGTTGCTTCACATCCTTGTCAACATTTGATATTGTCAGTGTTTGTATTCTAATCAGTGTGTAGTGGTAGCTCATTGTTGTTTTAATTTGCATTCTCCTGATGATGTATGATATAGGAGGTATGCTTATTTGCCATCTGTACGTTTTTGGTGAGGTGTCTGTTAAGGTCTTTGGCTCATTTTTTAATCAGGTGTTTTTATTTTAATCAGAAATGCCTTTCGCAAATATTTTCTCCCAATCTGTGGCTTGACTTTTCAGGTTTTTTTTTTTTAATTTTTAATTGGAGGCTAATTACTTTACAATATTGTGGTGGTTTTTGCCATACATTCACATGAATCAGCCATGGGTGTACATGTGTTCCCCATCCTGACCCCTCCCTCTCACCTCCCTCCCGATCCCATCCCTTAGGGTCTTTTACAAAGCAGAAGTTTTCAATTTTAGTTAGCTCTTGCTTATCAATTCTTTCTTTTGTAGATCATGCCTTTGCTGTTGTGTTTAAAAAGCACTGCCAAACCATCAAGATTTTCTTCTGTGTTATATTCTAGCCAGTTGTTCATTTTTTATTGTGTCATCTATATTTGTATTGTTGAGTTGTAAGTCTTTGTATATTCTTGCAGATATTTTCTTCCATTTTGTGGGTTATTTTTTTCACTTTCTTATTGTTGTCCTTAGAAGCACAAAGGTTTTTGATTTTGATAAAGTCCAATTTACCTATTTTTTCTTTGGTTGCTCATGTTATATGCCATATCTAAGAAACCATTGCCTACTCCAGGGTCATAAAGATTTACACTGTGTAGTTCCTTGATCCATTTTGAGTTAATTTTTGTATATGATATGAGATAGAGGTCCACATTCACTCTTTTGCATAGGGGATTCCAGTTGTTCCAGCATCCTTTACTGACTTTCCTTATTCCCTTTGTCTGCACAACCTGTAAAAAATTGTTTCCCTATAGTTGCTCAGACCATAGATGCTTGGGTTTCTTACTGGACTCTTGGTTCTGTTCCTTTGATCTTTATCCTTCACTAGTACCACACAGTCTTGATTACTATAGCAATGTATATGATCTTGAATGAGTCACTTGAGGTCTCCCAAAGCCTTAATTTCTCCATCTGTAACTCATTAGGACACTAAACAAGAGGATACATTGAAATACTTAACGTGACATGTAGTAAATATTAGCTATTTTTATTGTATTTATTATCATCATCATTGCAAAAGGAGGTGGTCACAGGTTTGTATGCTGGAAGAACTTTGACAAAATTTGAGAGTAAAGTTTTTTTTCTTAATCCAAACATTTGATTTGACTTACACATTCACTTCATTTCCTCACTGTACGATGCAGTTGAGTACTTTTTCCTCTGAAGGCACTCTGCAAAGAGTCCCTTCCGATCACCCAACTCTAGTTCATACCCATATTGGAGAGCATATTTTTCTTTTATAAAAACATTGATTTCATCAAACACATGGATTTTGGGAAAAGTGTCGAGTTTTGCTCAGGAAGCCCCTGTCGTGGCTTCTGTTCCCTGGAGAAGAAGCCTCCATGACATCATCAAGGACTTCTGAGAGAGAGTTCTCTTTGGAGTGGATGTGTGGTGGGGAAACAGAAATACACTGATTTTTCTTTTTTTTAGTGGGTGAAAATTACATGGTTACATTGACGCCTGCATTAAAGCTTTCAGAAGCTCAATGTCTTACAATGAACACATTATACACCTTGAAATATTTGAATGCTTATGAGAAATGATCAAGACGTGAACACATAACTTCCTACATTTGCCCATTGGACATTCATTTATTTATTCGTGAATTTCAACATTGATCACTTGACCTCACAGTATTGACTGATTTGCTTTAGTTATCACCTCTATCACATCTCCACAGGCAAACAGTGTCTGAAGTGCTTGTTTTCACAGAACACATGTATGTATATTTTCTCATCCTTATTTAAAGGTTATTTTTATTGGTTTTTCCATTGTGAATGGGACACCCTGTGAAGTATGCATGAAAGTAAACTTCTTGACCGAACATCCAGGATTTCGTGACTCTGTCCCGTGTGATGGTTCTGTTTTATATTCTTCTATTGCACTCAGAGGGAGGCCAAGAAACTCATTTTGTACCATACTTCTTAGGCCAGGAACAGTCAAAACTATTTTTTTCTAGTGGCCTTTCCCCTAGTGGACAGCGAGTTGAAGCCTTTGGGAGTTAAAGTTACTTCCCAGGACACAAGTCCAACCCTTCCTCCCACAGCCATTTAAAATAGGTTAAAAATAACCCCCACTTAACGTTTTGTGGCAGGCTATGACAACTTTATAAAAATTGTATGTTTACTTTTCTCCTCTTTTTCGTGTATTAAAGCACTGCTTATCACAGATTCCCGGAGATAGAAATTTATTGCCAAGCTCTGAAAGAAAGTCTTGTTCCTCAGGGCATGTAGCAAAGCACAGATGATTTTGAACGTTTGGGGCGTCGTTGACTTCCCCATGGGAGTGAGCTGTTCAGCCTGTGGGAGTAGTGGTGGTTTATCAAAGGGATTCTACCTTCCTGAGCTGAGCGAGTCAGTCCAAGGACCCTATTCATGTCTTTATTCTTCACTTGGACCTTCAACAGATACTAGTTGAGTGCTCTCTGTAGGTGAGGTGCTGTTTTAGGCCTTGGGGATCCATCTGGTGGTGAATAAGACAAGCTCCCTAGTTCTATGGTACTTACACTGTAGGAAAGACTTAGGCAAACAAACAAAAAAAAAGCAATATATATATAAAATCACTGTAAGCCAAGACCTTAGAAAATCTTCCACTTTTAGATTTATTTGCCAAATCCTGTTGCCGTTCTTCTCTTGTAAACCTTAACAGTTGCTTCTCACCCTCCTCAGCATGCAAACCAATGTCCTAGGATCCTTCTGGAACACCCGACAGATGATTGGGTATTTGTGTACATTGTAAATTCATCACAATAAGTCTAGCTAACATCTGTCTTATTTTTTAACATGAGCTAGTGCTCCCTGGTTGTCTAGTGGTTAGGGTTCAGTGCTCTCGTATTTATGCCAGTATTTTATTAAAATAAAAGTATTTTGCAAGAAAATAGAAATATGGCTTCCAATAAAAATATTATACCTGGGCTTAATACCAAGTTCACAGATTTTAGTTTTGCAAGGAAAATCAGGCTTTAAAAAGTGAAGCAACGTTGTAACCAAAACTTTAATCCCAGAGATTTTCACAAAACACTGCAAATGACTGCATGAAAACTGGTCTGCCAGAAACTGGCAGGACATGGTGTGTTGAATAGTCTCAACTTTTCAAATAAAGAATTTCATGAAGAGCTATGTAATTACATATGTGCTTGTGCTCACTCGTGTCTATCAGTTTTCGACCCCATAGATAACCTGCCATCTATTCATGGAATTTTCCAGCAAGAATACCTGTGAGAATACAAGTGGGTTGCTAGTTTCCACTCCAGGAGATCTTCCTGACCCAGGGATCGAACCTGTGTCTCCTGCATTGCAGGCTGAGTCTTTACCACTGAGCCACCTGAGAGGCCTGTAACTACATATAGCAGTTGCATCAAGAGCTTATGACCTAAAGCAAAGTGACCTAAAGTTTCTTGAAACCTGTCAGATTCTATACCACCTGGGTAACGTCTTTCCAGTGTGAAGACTGTTGGATTTAAAAAAAAAAAACAACCTCTAATCAAGTTGTAGATCACAGCTTTTATTTTTACCTGCTGACTTGTGTTCACAGCAGCTTTTAAAAACTGCTGTTTCAACCATAGCTGCATCCTGTACCCCAGCTATGGGGAAGAAAGTCAAAAGTCTTAGTTCCATGGCGTTTAGTTTTAGTCTTCACTTTTGCAGGGAGAGCTCTTTTTTTTGTTTGTTTTTTTCATTTGTCCTTATTCCTCATTTCTTGTACTTGCAGCATCTTCCAACACTGAGAATTCCTTGCCTCCTTGACTGAAAATTCAAATTCAGTAATAGAGCATTCTTGGTTGATCATATCTGATTCTGTCCCTCACATACTTTGTCTTTACGATACTGCTGTTATTTTTTAGTCACTAGACATATTTTAGCACCCGTGTGTGCTAAGCATTAGGGTACAAAGATGAAAAAAAACAACTACTACCCGTCCTTAAGGAACCTCATGTTGAAGGCTACTGTGTTGCTCTGATATCACCGAGATGTGCATCGTTTCAGGAAGCCAGGGACTGTATCTCTGTCCTTTCCACATTTCTAGTGCGAGTGTGGGTCTGCATGGTTCTTGGTGTTGCAGGGAAGGTGAGAAAGAAAAGAACCTCCTTGAGAGCACACGTTCTCGGAAACAGAGTTGGTCAGTGATAATAGCATGTAATAAGGCAGTGTAGAATAAATGGGAAATAAATATTTAATAGTAAAGACCAGTGGTGTCACAGCAGTTTGAAGGAAAGTGGGTGATCTCTGTGGTCTGGAATGGCCAAGGAGAGGCAGGATTCAGGAGTCGGGGCACGGGTAGCAGGCTGGAGGGGACAGACCGTGCTGGGTGCGTGGTGTCCTCAAGCTCTTGGAGACCTCAGAGCTCCCTGTCACGGGGAAGTCATGTAGCCTTGGAAGAGGTCTTCGCATCTTTGTGTCTGCACAACATCCTGCTGTATGCTCATTTCCCAGAACGCAAATGAGGGGCTCCCGAGGGCTGCCCCGTAAGACGAGAAGGGGGAAAATATGGTGCCGATTATGGAGTCTGTCCCTGGGGGTTGGAGCCCAGGGGTGAGGCATGGGAATGTGTAAATGAGCTGGAACCTGGCCTTGCCCGGCTGACCAAGGTCTCTCCGCCTTGGTCCTCTGGCGCCGAATCTTGCCAGGAGATGGTGGGAGGGGCTGGAGTGTATATGACTTGGTTCTCTCTGCCTGGCTGTCTCTCCGCTCTTTGGACCAGGAGTAAGTTCCATTTGGCACAACTTGCCCTTGGAAAAATGTTTTCCCATAGTTCCCAAAGAACTATATAAGTAGACGGTTTAGACCTTTGCTAGCGCTGCCTTTGTCAAAAACACATCAACTTCAGAAGCATTTTGGAAATCTTTTTTAGAGGAAAATCATGAAAAGAAGCCTTTGCTTTCTATTGCTTCCTGACTAGGTCTTATTCTCCCAAGTACTATCTTAGTTTTCAAAATCACTAATGTGTTAAGGCCAACTATCTTAAATAGGTTACTCCATAGTCTTATTCTTTGAGTCACAGAGGGCCCAGCATCTGTTCTTCATTTATTTTCCTCTTAACTCTTCTTTCTTCCTCTTTTTTTCTTTCTTTTTTTTTTTTTTTTATTTCTTATTTAGGCTTGTTGAAAATGGTATTTTTGGTTGAGGTTATTTTAAGGTGGTGTTGAAATAAATCCCGAGTCCATCCTCTTGTTCAACAGTGCATGTTCTTTTAAGCCTACACATCCAGGGTCATCCTACCAAAATAAATTATATGGGCCCTGTGCAGATCTCTCAAGTGCCTGGCTTTATTTATGAGTTTGGCTGCTGGCATAGCATTTATAGTTTCTCTTGAGCAAAAAATGGGCTCACTTTTCTTTTCTCTGTCTTTTCCAAGAATTGCTAGCAGTCTCATTTCTTAAGTAGCTATGGGTCTGTGTCACTAACTATTTTAGTTTTATTATCTCCCCTCAGGGAATTTTTAAAATTTAGTTGCATGTCCATCAAATCAACTGTTGCAACAATCGTATAGGTAGATGGAACTCAACATCCTGCCCATTTATAGGCATTCAGGGCTATCTGAAACCGCCAAGATATTTCCTTTACCTTGACCTAAGCTGGATGAAAACATACTTTTCTTTTTTTAATTAAAATTTTAAAAATTAAAAAAAAATTTTAGGCTATGCCCCATGGCTTGCAGGATCTTAGTCCCCTGACTAGGGATTGAATCCAGGCCATGGTAGTGAAAGCACCACATCCTAACCCCTAGACCACCAGAGGAGTTCCCAAAACATCCTTTTCTATATAGGAAAGTTGACCGACTTTTTTTCTTCTTTTAATAGTAAATTTTGCGCAACTTATGTCTTTTCAAAATATAGCTTTATTTATTGGAATTATTTGATGATTTGTAGGTGGCTTAAAAAATCTGCATGTGTGTCAAGTACCCTATTTCTTGTGTGAATAAAGGTCTTACATTTTTCCAGCAAATTGAGGAAATCTGTAGATTCTTCATTTTGAAAGTTGACACATTAAACATCCTTCTAACATGCATATGATTCGGCATCTTTATATTCAGTGTCCTTCTGTGCAGCTAGCATAACAGAATATTCTGGATAAACCCATTCATTCTTTTCGCTCTTACTTCTGAAAATGAGATTAAGACCACTGGGATGAACTTCTCTACCCATATCTACCCGTGGGCCTGTCTAAAGTCCTTGGATTTTGAGTCTGTTTGAAATTGGGTTTTAGTCTTTCCAAATCTGAACCGTTCTGCTTCAGTTAACCTGCCTGAAACTGACTCTGTCCAGGGAGACGTTGGTGCTTGAGGAGGTAAGATTGAAGAGGCGGGCTCCACAGTCTAGGAGATGCTGGTGGAGGCAGAAGCATGGGGGTTTTGTTCCCAAGCGTGGATTCTGGTAGCTCAGGATCTCTTTGGAGAATAATCGGTGGCACCTGTTATATGATACTGGGGGTGGTTTGGGGCATTAAAAAAGGAGCCTGCTGAAAAGATAAGGTGGGGCCAGTCTGTGGAAGGCCCTAATTTGTCACACTGGGAACCGGGGAAGCTTTAAATAGGGAGTGATGCGCAGAGGCGTGAGGAAAGATGACAGGCTGGGAGACCGCGTGCGGCAGCCGCGCTCCGGGCTCTGGAGGTTCCCCGTGCATTCTCCCAGGCTCACTGAGGGCCCAGCCAGCTCTGCGGACCGTCCCTGTGTTTTGTGACTCAAGTCCAGCCACTCACCTGTCATTCCGGTGACCACTCTGGCTGGCTTAAGGAGAAGCCTGGAGACTTGGGCTGCGGGGGAAGCGAGCAGTGAGGTTAGGCTTCTGAGCCCAGAGCCAGCAGAGAAGGAGGGGGCCCTGCTGAGAGATGTGGGGTGGGGGCTGTTGGGGGCTCTGCAGCCCTGGCCAGCCTGATGGGTATGGATAAATGCTTCTGTAAAAATCCCTTTTGGCTGAAGCCATATGAAGTTGAGATTTCTGTCTCTTGCTCTGTAGAAAGTCCTGGCAGACAGAGGTGGAATCAGATAATCTGTGGGCAGTGTTGCTAATTAAGAGCCTCTGGATAACTCATTGGTCTGGGTCCCTAGCACAGACTAGATACTCAACAAATTAATAACATGAATTAATAAATTAATGAAATTAACAGGGCTTCAACTGATGGGTGGCAGCCCGTTTCATGGATTTTTAACAAAGGCCTTACTTTGTATTTTATCTTGACTGTATTGACGATGTTTTAGCAAATAATTTGGCTTCATTAGCAGGAGACATTTTTAAGAGACTTAATTTTTCAGACAGCCTGAAAATAAGATTATTTTCACGCATTCTGAATATGTGTTTCCCACCAGCATCTCTCTCAATGTTATGTCAAGGATGTTTTATAAGTTTTATGAAGGGCAGAATGTCTAAGTATTTCTTCTGGTTACATGCCATGTATTTTCTTGGATTGGGCTTTGTGATTTTTGCCTTTCCCTCAGTTCTTCTCCAATATCTGACCTCTGAATAAAATGGTCCTGGGAAAAGACTTTCATTGGTTTTATAGTTTTAAACAGATTAAATCAGACTTTTGGGAGAAGGTTTGGTGTTTCTGATTTTTCTATCAAATGGCTGGATTAGAAAATTTCTGAAGCTTCATGACTACCCCCTTTTATGTGTTCAAGCAACTTTATATAACTTAGGAGAAATGTGTATCTCTTCATTTTTTCAATTAAAAATTTTTTTGCAAGCAAGTTTATTATGCAACACTTTACCATGTGATTTTTCCAGTTTTATTGAGATATAATTGACACAGAACATTGTATTAGTTTAAGGCCTGTAGTATAATGATTTGATAGATATATATATATTACAGAAGACTTCCTAGGCAGCTCAGTGGTAAAGAATCTGCCTGCCAATGCAGGAGACACAAGAGACACGGATGATCCCTGGGTTGCAAAGATCCTTTGCAGAAGGAAATAACAACCCACTCCAATGTTCTTGCCTGGAAAATTCCATGGACAGAGGAGCCTGACTGGCTACAGTCCAGGAGGTTGCAAAGAGTCAGACACAACTGAGCACACATACACACACATATATATTACAAAACGATTACCATAGTGTTCATTAACATTCATCATCTCAAAAGAGTTAATTTATTTCTTGTGATGAGAACTTTTAAGATCTGCTCTCTTAGCAACTTTCAAATATACAAATTTGAAAGTACTTCTTTTTAAATGAGAGAAATCAAATAATTTTCCCCTCTATTGTAAGAGATTATAACAATTCCAAATAGTCTGCAGACTTTTGTGTCTCTTTACTTTTTCTTTTTCTGTGTCAAAATGTTTTGCAACTACCGCTGAGTAGCCCATCTTTCTTGCAAACTCTGTTATCACTGCTGTTAAAAGGGAGAATGGAATCACAGACACAAGGTGAGCATTCAGTGGGAGCGAGAATGAAATCTCTAAAGTCTCTGTTATGGGTTTGTTTGTCAGTAGTTACCGTTCCTTCCTAACTATAGAGATGGATGCTTCTTCTCTTTCTTTCCCACGCATGCAGTTCCTCACTGGTGGAATCATTCATTGTCCAGGAGCTCTGGGTTCAAGCTTTAACCATCCTACTTAGCACCACAAGGATACCTACCATAATTGAAACCTTTCTAGAGTTAACACGTGGTTGGTGAGCAGAAGTGCAACTTGACTCCTGCCGTGGTTCTCCTGCTTTTGCAGGAGGTCATGACACGTTCTGATGTGAAAGATGCCAGTGTACCTGTCACGACTCTGGCTGGCTGGTCCTGGGACCCCCTGGGAGCCGGACTCTCCAGGCTGCCTCGGTACCATGTGGGATGCATTCCTCCAGGCCAGTGAAATGGACAGACAGAGGGTTAACAGGGCCATTGTAATGTGAAGCTCTACACTGAATGATCAGTGCTTTAGCTTTGGCCAGAACTTTTTACTTGTTCACTGTATCAGGGCTTTCATGGCAAATGGAGGCTGGGCCATTGAGCCATTAATTTACAATGTTAGGCCTGGACTGAAGCAGTAAAGTGTGGGAGAGACCTAGGGAAACGGATGTGGGAGTCAGACACTTCTGGTCTGAAATCTATCTCTCCAGCTTTCTAGCTGCAGGGCCTTGGGCAGTGGATTCACAGGCTACACTGGGATCACCACTTCTCCCTTTCAGCCAGGGTTAGGAACACTGTGCGGAGAACACTTAGTACATACCTGACACTCAGTAGCTGTTCACGAAATGGTTGTCAGTGCTTCTGTTCTTATTCTCCTTTCTTCTGCCCCTGCTGCTCAAGGGAGGGGTTGAGAGGGAGCTTCCTCAATTGTGCTTCCTTCTTGACCTTCAGCATTTCTGGAAACTTAGTCCTGGATCATCCGGTTGTGAGTCTTGGCAGTTTGTGAGTGAGGGGTGGTATCTGCTTGAAGCCAGAATAGCCTCCGCACCCAAGACTGTGAATGCCCAGGGCGGGCTCCATCCGTGGGGGCTTCTGTCCCAGCCATGGGACCCTTGCCACCCTCTCCTAATTCCGGCGTAAAAGAGCATACAGTGGGATGGACCTGTAGAGGCTATGGGGCACTTTATTTTAAATTTTTCCAAAATTTTAGTTGGAGGATAATTGCTTTACAATGTCATATTCTTTCTGCTGTACAACAGCATGAATCAGCTACATGGATACATATATCCCCTCTGTCTCGAGCCTCCCTCCCACATCCCCCCAGCCCACTCCTCTCGGTCATCAGAGCACCGAGCTGAGCTCCCTGTGTGACCCAGCAGCTCCCGACTGGCTGTCTATGGTGGTGTGTCTATGCTAGCGCTGCCCTCTCAATCCGTCCCAGCCTCTCCTTTGCCATGGGGCACTTTAAACAGCAGTATTGAGGCACATTTTTATGTCACACATCCCCACATTTTGTGGCTCACATGATATGTTGTGCTCCAAAAGAAGAGCATTTTAGAAAACATGGATCCCATGCGCCCTTCTAGGTTCTCATCATTGCAGTGGTCTTGAGTTTGGTTTCTGTATAAGCACTGAGCTGTGTCCTGGCCAGCAGAGTGGGAAGTTGATGGATGGGTTTTAAGAAGCCAGGTTGGTCTATGTGCTGTGTAGCTTGAGTATCACCATGAAAGATTGTTTAAAAAAAAAAATTGGATGGCTAGATAGATTGTAAAATATCATGTTTCAAAAATCAGGTTGGCATTCTAATGTAAACATACTTTTTACAGAATTGTTTCATTTTTATCTGAAAGAATTTTATGAGCACTAAGATCATGTATCATATTTAAAATAAAAAAAAAAAAAAGATGTATTTGTTCACGAAAGGCAACCAGGAGACTTTCTTTTAAACACTGAATTCAAACAACACTTAATTATCAAAGGTAGAAGTCACCCGGGAAGACTTACCAAGTACTCGGGGGTCTCAGGCAGCTGTGTCCAGACTCCAAAGACTTTAGGAGGAAAGAGGAGAAGACATCAGGTTGGATGGGAGCCTGGAGACTGAGAAGAGCCGGGTGTGGCCAGCGGCCCCACCCCTGGGCTAATGCGGAGGATGCTCATCTCTCTCCTTTGGGCCCCAAACACTCGGCTTCAGTGTAGCCTCTGGTCCAGTTTCAGAGACTGTTGTGGCATCTGTCATGGCTGAGGCTGGTGCTTCCCTTCTGGGGCAATCTCAAGAGTTTTATTGGCCAGCCACAGTTCTGAGGGGCTGAATTTCTTGAGATGTAATACTGAGCCATTATCGTGTGAATCCAACCATCTCATCCTCTGTCATCCCCTTCTCCCCTTGCCCTCAGTCTTTCCCAGCATCAGGGTCTCTTCCAATGAGTCGGTTCTTGGCTGTATGGCCTCACTGACTCCATGGACATGAGTTTGAGCAAACTCCGGGAGATGGTGGAGGACAGGGAAGCCTGGCGTGCTGCACATGGGGTCACAAAGAGTCAGACACGACTGAGAGACTTAACAACCGCAACCTCGTGTGTGCTTCCACAGCTGCTGTTTCGTGTCTCTCTGCAGCACCTCAGACAGAGTTAGAGAGCAGCCTGAGTGGGGAAAGGCATTAAACAGCCGTAGGTCCTTCGCAGGAGTCAGAACCCAGAGGGAGTCGCTCAGCTGCCTGAGCCCAGCGGAGCCCCTTTCAGAACCAAAACCAGAGCCCAGGCCTCCACGACTTCCAAATACTTCACTTTCCACGTTGCCGGAGTTAGAAAATGTCATGATACCAAATTTAGCACGACAAAGTATTTCTCTAGTTGCTTTTCTTAGATTAGAACATAAACTTGTCTTCGGTTTTGGCCGCTGCAGACACGTTGGTTTCTCCCGGGTCGGCAGCGTCTGGATCTCTTCCCTCCAGTGACTGGCAGAGGCCCACAGCCTGCTTTATACGGTATTGAGCACTGGGGCTTTGGCCCAAGCCAGACCTGCGGCCGGTGCTTTTCGTTTTCCTTGGTTTCAACAAAAGGTAACCCTGCTCTGCACTTCAGACTCCCTGGCCTCTAGGGAAGTCTTTCTTTCCCAGATAGAGATGATTCTAGAACCTCAAAACGTTCAGAAGTCGAGTATTTGACCTGTAGATTAGAATGTAAGGACTTCCATTTAGATTGAAATTATTAGGTGGTGTGATGGAGCTTGGTTGAGGAGAGGCTCTGTCTGCCCCTGATTGATGGGGAAGGATCAGCGGTGCCGTGGTGGGACCTGGTGTTCTCACTGAGGCTTTTCAGCCTTCGCCTAGAAAAGCTGATGAAACCATTCCCCCTGCCCTCATCTAAATCCAACAGGGCAGGGATGGGAATGAAAAGGCTGTTAAACTGGGGCACAGCCTTTTCCATTGAGGCTGTAAGAGTCTTCAGCACAAAGACTCCATCCTATTCAGTCTCTGTTCTTCTTCCCAGAACCTAACACCACACAAAGGCATTCTGTTGAGTGGAATCGGATGTTTGCTGTTCTTTCTTTTGGTTGTGAGAACCCTAAACATCTGCCTATGCCAACATTTGGGTTCCCTTGTCCCATTTTCAGCCTTTCTTTGGGTTTATCTTGAAGAGGGTGAGGTGGTTGGATGGCATCACTGACTCAGTGGACAGGCGTTTGAGCAAACTCTAGGAGATAGTGAAGGACAGAGAAGCCTAGCGTACTGCAGTCCATGGAGTCACAAAGGCTCGGACACGACTTAGCGACTGAACAGCCACCACCACAAAGGAGAAGGTTCCGATGGTGGTTTGAGAATATAGCTTTGCAGTATCATTTTGTCTGAAGGTGTTCTATTTTCAAATACCAATTTCAAGCAGAAAGTTACTTAAAATAATTGTTAGCCGATTATCCTAAACATACTAATATTGAGTGGTCAGGCTCCCCTCTCTGGCTACTGCCTGCACTTCCACAAAGAGTTGAGTCTCCACTTTCTCAGCTCTGGTGCATTCATTCCTGTAGCCACTGCGTGATGCCTTCTGATCCCAGGGCTCCCACCACCCCTCCTGCATCTTCTGTGTTGCTGAATCCAGTGGGCAGTTTCCAGTTCTGGCTTTACTTGATCTGGTGGCAGCATTCCACATATACACTCTTTGTCTCAAACCACTCCCTCTGCACACTCCCCCCCAGTAGCATGCCATCTGATTTTCCTCCTCACTGGCCATTCCTCCCCGGTTCGCTTCTCCAATTCCCCCTCTTCCATCAGACCTTTCACTCTTGCATGTCCTCACATCTCACTCTACACGCTCTCCTGAGGTAACCTTTCAGTCCTGTGGTTTCAAATATCATTTGTATGCCAGTGACCAAAAACTAAACTGCATTTCAGCAAATCTAAGGCACATGTGATGTCAGATGCACCGAGATTTTATGTAAAGGAAAAAAAAAATGCTGCCAATGAAATGCCACAGTGTCTTCTTACCATATTAATCTTAAGATGCATTCTGCTTTCAGAAATGTCAGAATGTGAAAAATGTACACCCAATAGTACACCCAATAATGATGTAATGGGATATATCACATTGATATACTGATACAACGTGATATTACATAATGATGTAATATCTTTCGTGTAGATGAACTGCCATTTGCAGAGCACAGATACCTAGTGTATCTTGAGCATGGTGTTCCCAGGAACGTGCAAATGAATGGTGATAACTTTGTCTTAAGGAAAGCTGGTAGTTTCTTAAAGGTCATCATTTCTCCAAGTATGAAAAAGGCCTTTTTACCATACAGTTTACTTGTATGCATAGAGGAGGTAGACTTGAGCTCGCCGTGCAGTGAGGCAGAGTTATGGAGCCATTGGGTCTTCATGACGGCATCAGCACAATTGAGGTATATTTCACTTGGTCTAGAATTGACCGACTCTAGCATTACGGTCAAGACTGTTCTGGCTGTCTTAGTGTAAACCATGCAGTGATCCCTGAGCAGTACTGTCCGTCTTCACAGAATTTCTCAGGCAACGGAATTTTAATTTTTATTACTCATTTCTTCTTATTACATCATTGGGAAATCATGCTGATGGTGTTTCCCTCATCTTTTTTTTTTAATTTCCTCCCTCTACTTCAGAATTACTTTTGACAGCTGTGAGACCTGTGAGAACGATGGCTATATCTTGAAATGTAATTTTCCTGCAGCAGCATCCAAAATTAACAAAAAGACATGGAAAAATCTCATTGAGTGTTCTAATCTACCACCATCTGTGAACCTTGTTCTGTTCCACTGAGAGTTTTCTAAAAATAATTTAAGTGGTATATCTTTACTTCTATAGGGAGAATAACTCATACTAGATGCTTTGACTTTAAAATATTATCTTATGGTCAGTATGATTACCCTAATAAAGTTTTGTTTCATGGGTTCTAAGTGCAGAGAAAATTATTTATGTTCCATTTTTTGATATTGTTAATTGGTATAACACCCTCTGATTTGCTGTTTGTTTTAGTTGCTCAGTCCGGTCTGACTCTTTTGAGACCCCATGGACTATAGCCCACTAGGCTCCTCTGTCCATGAGATTTCCCAGGCAAGAATACTGGAGTGGGTTGCCATTTCCTAGTCCAGGGATCTTCCCAGTCCAGGGATCCAACCCATGTCTCCTGCACTGGCAGGCGGATTCTTTACCTCTGAGCCACCAGGAAAGCTCATATCACCCCTGGACCTCTGGTTCATTTAGCTAGGCACATATCAGTGTGCAACTGAGGTTTTTTTCCCCCATGGAAGTGTCCTACCATATCTCCTTGTTCTTCTCCTCCCACTGTCTCTTCCATGATATCTTTCTCATAGGCAGTTCAAAATAGAATATTTAAGGACAAAAGTTTAAATACCATAATCCAATCACATGGGAATTGAAAAATATTCTCTTTAGAAACTCTTGGGTCAGAGAAGAAATAAAGACTGTAGTTATAAACTACCTAGAAAATAAGAAGAATGATACTATTACAAACAAAACTCATAAGATGCTTTTGCCAAAGATTTGCTGGAAGGAAAATGATTGGACTTGAGGCTTGTTATTAACCAAAAAGAGTGACAATTAATGAGCTTGTCAAATCTGAGGATTTAAAAATGAACAAAGGAAAACCACATAATATACTCAAAAAAGCATGTTAAAACATTTATTAGCAAACACAAGCATAAATGAATGATCGGAAAAGAGAAAAGTTAACTTCATAAATCCAAGACCTGTTAACTTCATAAATCCAAGACTTGGAAGACTTGCATATCTAATTACAAAAATATAAGAACCTAGTTTACAATATTAGGAATCAGAAAAAGGTTGAAGAGAGAGGGATTTGCCCATAGACAAGAATGAAAAGATTATAAGAAATTGAAAATTAGCAGTAAGAAGATAATTTGAAAAAAAAGATGTCAAAATGAGATTTAGTAAAAAAAAAAAAAAAAAAAAATGTAGAAAACATTGAGTGGGTCTATAACTGAACAAAAAATTGGAAGAATTATTAAAGAATTCTTTCTGTATAAAGAAGTGCCTGTATTTGTTTCAAATACTAAATAATTTGTATGTTGAAAGCTTCCTAATGTATCATAATGGATTTCACCTGATAAAAGTGGCACAAATAGGCTAATGTAGACCAATGTTTCTTAAAAGCATAGATGCAGAAAACCAAAAAGGAAATTATAGCAGATAAAATATAAGGAATATTAAAACATTAATACATGGATTCCAAGTTGGCCATATACCAAGAATCCAAGACTTAAGGGTTAAGAAAATCTATTACTATTATTGATAGCATCAGACCACACAAAGCAAATATTCCTCCAAGGCATTGATGTTCATTTCTAATTTTAAAAAATCAGCATTCATTAAACTAGGAACAGGTCACTTCCATGATGTGCTATTTAAAAAAAAAAAAAAAATCAACATCAAATTCAATGGTGAAATATAGGAAGTGTTTTCATTAAAAACAGGTGTGCACATGAAAAGATGTTAGCATCATTAACCACTAGGGAAATGCAAGTAAAAAATCACAAAATACCATCTCATACCTACTCAGATGGCTATGATCAAAAAAGATTATAACAAGTGTTGGCAGAGACATGGAGAAGTCAGAACTCTCAAGGAGTGGTGGTGGGAGTGTAAAATGGTACAGTCACTTTGTATTTGGAAAATAGTCTGGGAATTCTGCAAAAGGTTAAATAAAGAGTTACCATATGACCTGGCACAATTCCATTCCTAGGTATATATACACCCAAGAAAAATGAAAACTTGTCCTCATAAAAACTTGTATGAGAAAAAAAACTTGTGTAAGAATGTTCATAGCGGCATTATTAATGATAACCAAAAAGTAGAAACAACCCTAATGTCCATCAGCTGACAAATAAAATGTGGTATATACATGTAATGGAACATGTGTGGGGCAGTAAAAATAAATGAAGTACTGACATATTCTACAAATGGGTGAACTTTGATTGAAACATGGATTGAAAACATGATGCTAAGTGAAATGAACCAGTCACGGAGTACAGCATACTGATTTGAGAGGTGAGGATTGAGCCAGTGTCTGTTTGTAGATGGTTAATCCTTGGCAGTAGTAAGTAGCATTGCTCAGCCCCGCCGTCATCGCTGGAATGTTCTCCGGGTGTTTGAGGTGGCTGCCTTATTGGGGTTGTCGTTGTGTGGGTTTTCACTTGCCCTGTAGACACTCTCTTGTCATTTCCTGTATGTTTCCTGTTGGAATGATTCTGCTGCACGTATTCTTGAAATTGCCCTATCTTTCAGAGGTGTATGCTTGGTAAAAATTGTTTGCAGAAGTCTTATCTGACAGTTTGAACTGTAGTTCAGGGGTAAGAATTCTATTTAGTAGAAAGATTTTATTATAGATATTAGCATCTTCATTTGGTAAATTTTCTTGGGGAGCGTACAGAACATTCCTGTGATACCTCTTGCTACTGTATGTATGTTTGTATTCCGGCTAGTTTATATGGGAGCAGACAATCTTGGGGCCACTTCCACAACAGAGAAATGCATAGGAAAATACACTGTTTTCTTTTTAATAGAATGCAATTCATATGTAGTTAACATGTAAACAAAGAACTTTCATGTGTTACTTCCTACCATAAATGAGAATTATATAATTAAAATAAAAACATTGACCTCTTTAAAACTCAGGATATTCTTAAAAAATAGGGTGTGTGAATCTTTTGTGGTATGTTTAAGGTTGCATTTAAGGAATTGGTGAATTTGTATCTTTTGATATACAGCCCTTTGTGAGATCTAATTAGCTTAAGGGGGCAAGTTTTTGTCTTTTGTTTTTGGAAGGATCTTATTAAAAGTCATATTTGGATTAAGCACGAGATTACCTGCTGACTATTGTTTGTGACCAGCTCTTTTGCTTTATGATAACCCTGTCAAACTGATCTCCCTAGGTTGAAAACGTCCGCTTGGTAGATCGAATATCTTCTAAAAAAGCAGCCCTCGGTACTTTGTATTTGACCGCCACTCACATCATATTTGTGGAAACCGCACCTGACGCGAGGAAAGAAACATGGGTATGCAGTCCTTATTTTTGGCTTTTTGTGTTTTCCATTGTTTGAAGTAACAAGTTTTGATTCTGTTTTGTCTGTTCTCAAGGTGAGGAGGGTGGGACTTGGCGGGGTTGGGTGTTCAGAGCACTCTTTTTGGAATGTGAGCACTGCCTTTTTTTGGTAAAGGGTCATGTCCACTTGATCTCTTTACTCACTTTAAATACTGATGATTTGAACATCATCAGAGAGAGACAGAGGAATAGCCAGAGGTGTAAGTGCTTCGTGTCACAGCTGACAAGTAGAGATTCAATAATGTCACTGTACCAGATACAGCGTTTACACAGTGATTTGCAATCTGCTTCCTTCGTAGCATCCTGTGGTGCAGGCCATGTAGTCATTATGTAGTCTACAATTTTCTCATAATTTAAAAAAAAGAAAGTCTAGGTATTTCTGCTACATAATAATGAGACTGTTAGAAGGTCCTTATTTTTTTTTTTTTTTTGCAACTAAAATTATTATTTTGTTTTATTTTTTAGTTTTTTTTCCCTTTATTTATTTATTTATTTTTTCAGTGGGTTTTATCATACATTGATATGAATCAGCCATAGATTTACACGTATTCCCCATCCCGATCCCCCCTCCCACCTCCCTCTCCACCCGATTCCTCTCAGTCTTCCCAGTGCACCAGGCCCGAGCACTTGTCTCATGCATCCCACCTGGGCTGGTGATCTGTTTCACCATAGATAATATACATGCTGTTCTTTTGAAACATCCCACCCTCACCTTCTCCCACAGAGATCAAAAGTCTGTTCTGTACTTCTGTGTCTCTTTTTCTGTTTTGCATATAGGGTTGTCGTTACCATCTTTCTAAATTCCATATACAGGAGGTCCTTATTTTAAGAGAGCTGCCCAACCACGGCATTAGGACCAGAACCAGAATCTGTGGATTGTAGATTCTGCCTTTTCTGTAGACTTGATCTCTGCAGCAGAAGGTGGCCTGCCCTACTTAGTGGAGAGGAATTTAAAGAATGAAGCATTGCCACTGAGGACTGAGCAGAGACCCTCCTGAAAGCCAGAGCACTTCAGCATGGTTTCCTTTTAAATAAATCTCTTCTGCAGCCTGCCTGACCACCAACAGCTTAGAAAACAACCATCTCAAGTTGCTGTTGAACGCCAGCATTCCATGTGGAATTAAGGAGCATGGTGGCACCTCCCAGCGGAACCGTCTCTAACTTTTGTTGATTGCAAGGTTTATTTTACTAACTTCTCATGACCTTATTTAATTTTAGCTACCCAGTGCATTTCAACCTTTGACGACCTAAATGTTCCCTTACCTGGGGCTGTGCAGAATTCTAGGCTGAAGGGTTTGCTTCGTATAATGAGCTTGACTATCAGAAAGCTTGGCACTGAAAAATAAAATGATGAATTCAGACAGCTGGTTCTTACCCCCAAACATACCAGTTCTTGTCAACTGAGTGCAAGCCAGCTGAAGGTCAAGGGTGTTTCTTCTCTCTATGTGTGGCTCAGAGACTGTTACCAAATCACAAGGCTTTGTGCCCAATGCACAGTGAGGCCCATCAGTAGTAAAACACTAGCTTTTGGAACAGAGAAAGGTTTATTACAGGTTTATACAAGGAGACGGGTGGCTCCTGCCCTAAGAACTCCAAAGTTACTGAAAGCTTCCAGCAAGCCCCTTTAAAAGCAAAAGGTGAGGGTTGGGTGTGGTTAGTTGTTGCAGACTTCTTGGGGTCAGATCCTTTGCTCTTGAGGTCAGGTCATGGTCAGGTAACCATGTTCCTATAAATCTCTACCAAACGAATGTTATTCTCCATCCTGACAAGAAAGGGCAAGGTCCCAGGGCACAACTGTCACCCTCCAAGGTCCCATTCCTGGCTAAGAGAAGGCCAGGGCTCAGCTGGCAGCTCCATCAGGGCCAGGTTCCCACACCCTGCCCAGCTGTCCTCCCTAAGGGAGCCAGGCACCTAATCCAGCTGCCCCTCGGTCTCCTCCAGCCGCCCAAATGAGGGGAGACCAGGTTTCACAGACTATGACCCAGACAGACGGCCACTGGTAGTGGGTCACAGAGACAGGGATGGGGGAGAGTTTCGCCGCTCCTCAAGGCCTGGGCCATGGCTAGTGGAGGGCCTTAGTCAGAGCTCTGGAGCCCCGCAGGACATCGTCCCCAGCCTGTTCCCTGGCCGCCCCCGGCTCAGCCACTGGCTCAAGGCTGGGTGAGCTGGAGGGCCTCCAGGAGAAGGCCTGACTCTGCCTCTTAACTCACTCTCCACCTGACGACCACCTCACCACCAACCCTTGAGCTGAGTCATTTCCTCCTTGGTCCCTCATTGTCAGTTACCAGTGGGCAGGGCCCTCTGCAGCACTGACCAATAGCTGAGCAGGACCACCTATTGACAACCGACCAATGGCTGAGCCAGGCCTGTTGCCTAGTAACAGGATGCGGGACTAACAAGGCCCAGCAATGGCTGCCTGCTAAGAGCTGTGCTGCCTCTGCTCTGTTACAAGACCTGTTGCTTTCTGTCCTATGTACCTGTTATCTGTGCTCAGTTTACCCACATTAACTTCTGGTGGTAGATTCTCCACAGTCAGATCGCCACCATCGAGAAACAGGCAACGACAGCTACCGGGTGCCCTCTGCTGATTCGCTGCAAGAACTTTCAGCTCTTACAGCTCATCATCCCACAGGAAAGGGACTGCCACGACGTGTACATCTCTCTCATCCGCCTCGCGAGGCCAGGTAGGGCAGAGCGGCCTGGCATTCAGCGTGGACTCACGCTTAAGAAAGTCACAGGTCGTGTTGAAGAAATGTCCATAATGCTTCTTAATTATAGTGCTTTAGAGATTATACCTTAGCCCAGCCTTCAGATGGGGGCTTCCTTGGTGGCTCAGATGGTGAAGAATCCACCTGCCAATGCAGGAGGTATGGGTTCAGTCCCTGGGTCAGGAAGATGTCCTGGAGAAGGAAATGGCAACCCACTTTAGTATGCTTGCTTGGGAAGTCCCATGGACAAAGGAGCCTGGCGGGCAACAGTCCGTGGGGTCCCAAAAGAGTTGGACACGACTGAGTGACTAAGCAACATCAAGCCTTCAGATGAGGCCAAGAAATCTGACTGATATAGTTTCTGTCTTTGGGGGCCTCTGTCTGAGTTACTTACTGTGTGAGCCTCTTTCATTATTCATAGTATTTATCTTGGAGGGAGGTTATAGTTGCGCTTTACTTTTGGGATGAAATCATCCCAAAATGTGGTAATTGAGCAACCTTGATTGAAGCCTCCGACAAAACCCACAAATTGTTTTGTGTCGAAAACATATCAAATGGTCTAGTGCAGTTTTACCTATGTGGGAGCTTCTAAGTTTTGGTTTCTGTTGCTTTTTGATCCTAATATGTTTTTCCCAAGGTTGGCATCAGTGACTGTTCTAGGCATGTATATGTTGATTCTCCTACACGAAACCTTCTTAGGTTTTGTAGGAAGAATGGCTGATTTGAAAAATGTATGCTTTCAGTTACTGTCTGGTAGTGTATCCCTCATCTTAGGGTCTTCAGACTTACAGCTTTTTATGCTATAAACCTAAGACATTTACAGCTTACTATGCTATAAATGTAAGAAACTCTATACAAGTGTTTCTTGTGTGTGTGACTTGTATGGACCCTGGGGTTCTTTTGCTAAGCATCTTGGATGTGTACAGTGAAAAGAGATCATTTGTATAAACAGTACCATCCACAGTAGTGTTCACCCAGAAGTCATTAATAAGGGAAATAGGACGTGTGCTTATAGTTATTTTGTTGTTGTTGTTCAGTCACTTAGAGTTGTGTCTGATTCTTTGCAACCCTATAAACTACAACTTGCCATGCTTCCCTGTCCTTCACTATCTCCTGGAGTTTGCTTGCATTCATGTTCATTGAATCAGTGATGCCATCCAACCATCTCACCCTCTGTCGCCCTTTCTCCTCCTGCCCTCAATCTTTCCCAGCATCAGGATCTTTCCCAATGAATTGGTTCTTTGCATCAGGTGGTCAAAGTATTGGAGCTTCAGCATCAGTCCTTCCAGTGAATGTTCAGTTACTTTACTGAATAGATACTTTACTAAATGCTTTTTGGTTCGGGGCAAAAAGTTTGATTGTAAACTCTTCAAAGCATTTGGTTGGGTCCTCAGATTCTTATGATACGAAGGGACCACATTGTCTGTTGAGAGCCAGGAGCTGAAGTTATGTGATGGGAGGGTTGCCAGGAAGCTGTCAGAATCTGATCACTTAGACTTGACTTCGCTTCCCTTTCAAGTCAGCCCACTGAGGCTTTTTTATCTCTCTGTGTTGAAAAGAACTGCAGAGTTAGCCAGAAAAGCAGTTGAACTTTTTGGAGGGCGCACTATAATTGGAACAGAAGTTCTGGGAAGATGTACGTTAGGCTGTGTGTGGCAGGGAATTCGAGGGGGATTGTGCGCCAGCAGTTTCTGTATCACTGATTAATGGATGTCCTGGATAATACATGTGCCCTGGCCGGATTAACGGGATTTAGGAATAGCCCAGAGAACTGGGAAAGGCCTGAGTGGAAGAGTCCATCACGGTGGCGATGAGAGCCCTGGCCTCAGATAACAGCGAGCTCCCAGATTTACATTGTGAGGGTCTCCAGGGAGGAAACCCGCTGTGTTTCCCCTCCTTTTAAAAATATACACTTTTTCTTAAAGATGTAGTTTTGGGAGTTCAGTATTAGCCAGAGACCAAAGAAGGAGACTATAGTAATTAATTGAATTAAAGCCATTAGCTTGGAAGATTTTTTTTTAAAAAGCCACCAGCATTGTGAAACACTGGAATTAGAAATGCCAGTTTATGTAAAACATGGTTCTTTAATGAGTGTGGAAAGAGGAGCTAGAACCCAGGCAGCTTCACAGTTTAATGCTAAAGGCAAGGCTAAAATTAGGACGTATTATAGTACAACCTTGGAAGTAGCGATTTGAGTCTGGGTGGAGGTGGGGAAAAGTGGAAGGGTTTCCCCTGGAGGTGGGGTGGCTTCTCAGGACACCCCAGTACCTTTCACAAATTACACCTTCACTCTCCTTGGGGTATGTCAGAAGAGGGCTCTGGGTGTGTGTGGGGGGATGGATGTGTGTGTGTGGTGGGGAAGTGACTTTGAGTTCCAGCAGAACAGTATTGATCTCCAGGGTTCTTGTGGTTAGTCATCGATACAAAGCTCGTATTTTCAGCTCTCCTTATGGAAACAGCTAACTCCACAGTCCTATAGAGGAGACTTTTTCTTTTTTAAACAAAAGAAGAAATGTTTGGGAGTCCATTTAAGTCAAGGCCTATGAAGAGATAGTTTCAAAGCCCTTGAGAGTCTCTCTTCACTGAATTGCAGTTTCTGGGATAAGAATAAATCAAATGACTAAAAAATATGTCGAGACTTTATTGGTTTGTCTTTTACATGAATTCAGGTTGGTAAGGATTTGGTTATGGACTATGAAAGATCCCAGCAAAATATACTGTAGCCAAATCCAGAGAACTCTTTAATTCTTCTTAAAGGAGTAAGTCAAAATTGGGCTGTAGCCCAAGTAAGGAAATGAATTGACTCTGTAGATCTGATGTACTAATAAGGTTATACATTTTTCTGATTAGAGACCCCTGTTTCTCAGAGGGCTTCATTTCTCCCACATCCTTTCTTTTCTCCTCCCTCTCATTAGCTTCCTGCTGTTTATTTTTGTATCTATCATCTTTCTCTCTTGTACTATTTGTGGGCCCTTTTTAATATTTAAACCATTTTTGGGGTCTGTTTTCCCATTTTATAATAGCATTTTCTTTCCTGCTCATCTGAGTCTCTAATTCTTCTGCATATTTTCTGTGGTTTTTAGCATCTCAGGATTGACATAGTCTCCTTAGCTTACTTTGACTTTTTGCAGTTCTTATCAGAGTCAGTGCCACTTAAGCAGTTTTTACAGTAACAGTTTTCTTTTTATTGATGATATTAATCTCTGGGTCCAGTAGCCCTTTTCTACTAAGTGTCAGCTTCCTGGTGTTTAATTTGAGTACCTGTCTGTTGAAAACAGACAAGAAAGTTCTTGTTATTTTTATTTTAAAATGTGCAAAACCCAATAATAACTGTTACCTTCTCACTCTTCTTTAAATGGTTTTCCAATCACATTTATTTTAAGTTGCCTGAATTAAGTAGAGCCTGGAGAGCAATTTAACTTTCATTACTTTGGGTTCTAAAGCCCGACATGTCAGAGAATGTGTGCATGCTAAGTCACTTCAGTCAACTCATTGCGACCCCATGGACTGTAGCCCACCAGGATCCTCTGTTCATGGGGATTCTCCAGGCAAGAATGCTGGGGTAGTTTTCCATGCCCTCCTCCAGGGGATCTTCCTGACCCAGGGATTGAGCCCATGTCTCCTGCATTGCAGATGGGTGCTTTACCCGAGCCACGGGGGAGGCCCATATAAGAGAATCAGTTCAGTTCAGTTCAGTCGCTCAGTCGTGTCTGATTCTTTGCAGCCCCATGGACTGCAGCACGCCAGGCCTCCCTGTCCATCACCAACTCCCGGAGTTTACCCAAACTCATGTCCATTGAGTCGGTGATGCCATCCAGCCATCTCATCCTCTGTCATCCCCTTCTCCTCCCGCCTTCAATCTTTCCCAGCATCAGGGTCTTTTCCAATGAGTCAGCTCTTCACATCAGGTGGCCAAAGTATTGGAGTTTCAGCTTCAACATCAGTCCTTCCAATGAATACTCAGGACTGATCTCCTTTAGGATGGACTGTTTGGATCTCCTTGCAGTCCAAGGGTCTCTCAAGAGTCTTCTCCAACACCACAGTTCAAAAGCATCACTTCTTTGGTGCTCAGCTTTCTTTATAGTCCAACTTTGACATCCACACATGACCACTGGAAAAACCATAGCCTTGAATGGGTACGTGTATTTGTATGGCTGAGTCCCTTTGCTGTCTACCTGAAACTGTTGCAACATTGTTACTTGGCTATACTCCATACAAAATAAAAAATTTTAATAAAGTAAAACCCCACACACCTGTCCTTCTCATGACTCCTGGTGAATTTTCCCTTTCCTTCCTCATCTTGCCTTACTTAACTGACTTTGTGCTTAGTTGCTCGGTCATGTCCGACTTTCTGCAGCCACATGGACCTTAGCCTGCCAGGCTCCTCTGTCCATGGATTTCTCCAGGCAAGAATACTGGAGCCGGTTGCCATTTCCTACTCCAGGCGATCTTCCCGATCCAGGGATTGAACCCACGACTCTTGCATCTTGATTATTAAACATTCTGCTATGTATTTTGCAGGAGATGGAGGTGAGGAGAACAAATCATTGTGTTTTAGAAATGTTCAGTAAACCTTGAATTGGTGTTAATAGCACGTATTACGTTTTCAGAGTAGGCAGTTTGTAGCTGAGGGCTTCTACTGGGTGGCCTCTGGGTAAGAAAGCTTGCCCACATTAATAAAACTGAGCTTTGGCTGACAAAAATGGGGGTTTCTCTGCCCTTATGAAGAATTTTACATAAATTGGGCCAAAGGTATAGTCGATCACCCTTTTCCTTAAAAATAATTGAAAGAGAAAATTTTGTTATTTTAATGGCAACCCATTCTGATGGCTCCCCATTCAAGAGTGATCTTAATATTGGTTACAGATTATTCTTGCATGAATTTATGTGTGGTTTCCTTGTCTCTTCCTAATGACAGCAAGAATGATCCTGAACACAGAAAATCATCAGTAGTCTTAGAGTGGTTTTCTGCCTCTACCTTTAAACCTATGTGTAGGCAATTTAACCAAGGGAACTTAACTTCTGTCATTTCCCCATCTTCCTTAGCACTCCTTTCACTGAGGGAATGGAGGCTTTCTCAAGAGATTCTTTTGGCTTCTTAAACAAATTGCATTTGTGGTTAACATTATGATATCAGAAGCCTGAGTCATGAAAATGGTACTTAGAGATGGAAAACATATGTTGGTGTCAGGCTAACCATTCCCAGAACTGGATGTCAATTTTATATGCTGTCTGCTCAATTTGCTAAGATGGGAAGAAACTGTTTTTACTGGAAGCATCTACATTGTGCATGTGTGTGTGCACGTGTGTGCATGTATGTGTACATGTGCATCTTCTTCTTTATTGAAACTGTATGCTCAATTTTCAAATTTGAAATAACGATATCAAGAGACACTAAAATAGAATATAGCTTATCTCACTGATAAACCCTAGTCCTCTTGCTTCTTTTTTTTGCAAAAAAGAGTACCTGCCTAATGCTAAAGTCTAGTACTTAAAGTATGACCCTTATCTTATCATGCTTGTGTCGTTGCTGTTCAGTCGCTCTGTCACGTCTGATTCTTTGCAACCCAATGGACTGCAGCATACCAGGCTTCCCTGTCCTTCACTATCTCCCAGAGTTTGCCCAAACTCATGTCCATTGAGTCGGTGATGCCATCCAACCATCTCATCCTCTGTCGCCCCCTTCCCCTTCTGCCTTCAATCTTTGCCGACATCAGGGTCTTTTCCAATGAGTCAGTCCAGTGGTCATACCTGTTGGTGAGTCATTCCAATAGCAATCAAAAGAAGCTGGAGACAGTCTTGACCTTAGGCCACCTGTGTGTTACTGCGGCCTTTTGCTGGTTCTACTTTGTACTGTTGGACTTACAGACGCATGTTTAGGAGCATCCAGTTGTTCAGGCTGAATTCCACTGACAGATGAAGGACTAAAAATGATCTAAGAACACTGTAAGGAGAAACAGTTCTACTGGAGAAACGAAAAGGAAGTTTAGGGGGATGGTTGGAAAGAAGCTATACAAAGGTGGCCCGCATGGGGGGAAGGGAGAAGGGGCTGCCTCGGAGGGGCAGCAGGTGTGGTGGGGAAGAGCACGCGCTATATAGCGGACTCCAGCCTGCTCGCTGTGTGACCCTGGGGTCACTGCCGAACCTCCCTGCGCCTCAGGTTTCTCATCTCTGCAAGGAGACCTGTGATGATGCCTACTAGATGCCCATCAGTATGTTTCATCAGAAGAGAATCTGGAATGAAACAAGGGTTCACTGACTATCAGCCACGGCTTATTATCACCAAAAGTGCTTCGAGTTGCACTGTCTAGAAGGTAACCGCTAGCCACATGGGGCTATCGACGGCTTGAAATGTGGTTGGTCTGAACTCGGATGCGCTGTTCAGTGTGAAACACACACAGAATTTCAAAGACAGTACAACACAATGTGTAAAATATTAATAGGTACTGTATTCCATATATGTTGAATGATGCCTTGGAAATACTGGGCTAAATAAAATATATTGTAAAGATTAATTTCACTTTCTTTTTACGATTTTCGTGTGACTACAAGGACATCTTACATGACAGACGTGGTTTACACTGTATTTCTGTTGGACAGCACTGATTTAGTTGCCTCCCTCGATGTGGCAAGGCCAGAGCAAGAGAACCAAAATCCTCGATCTTGCTGGGAACGGCTGTCAGGCCTGGCCTTGCAAGCATAAAAGGTGATGCCTAAACTCAGAGATGCTTTGGCAGACCTGAAAGAAGTCTGTCATCACACATCCTTCAACTTACCACTCATGGACAGGGTGCCATGCACTATGAATGGATCTCTTTTAGTGAATCCTGGAAATACTGAGAACAGTACAGTTATGACATTTATGTAGTTGTTGAAAGTTCAAGTGTTTTCACTGCAAATATTTAAATATATTCCAGTTTTTTTTCAACTGTTTTGTCATTTCTTTTTTGACTTTTTTAAGCTGTTTGAGCTTCAGAACATGGCAATGGCCTGACCTCTCTGTAACCCTTAGAAGCCATCCCAAACTTGAGCTTGACATACATAAACAGATTGAGTTCTGCTTGTCTTAAGGAATATGTATGCCCTTTAAAAAAAATTGCACTATATTTGATTTACAATATTGTGTTAGTTTCAGATGTATGGCAAAGTGATTCAGTTATACCTATATGTTCTTTTTCAGATTCTTTTCCATTGTAGGTTATCATAAGATACTGAATATAGTTCCCTGTGCTATACAGTAACTCCTTTTTTATTTTATATATAGTGGTGCATATCTATTAATCCCCCATTCCTAATTCCCCCACCCCTTTCCCTTTTGTAACCATAGCTTTGTTTTCTATGTCTGTGAGTGTTTCTATTTTGTAAATATGTTAATTTGTACTATTATTTAGAATCCATGTAAAAGTGATGTCATATAATGTGTGTCTCTCTCTGCTTGACTTAGTGTGATAATCTCTAGGTCCATCTATGTCACTGCAAATGGCAATATTTTATTTTTTATGGCTGAATAATCTTCTTCTGTATATATGTGTGTGGGGGGGGGTGTACGTATGTGTGTGTGTATGTATATTTTTATATAACATAGTCTATATCCATTCATCTGTTGATGGACACTTAGGTTACTTCCATGTCTTAAATATTGAAAGTACACATATGTTCTTAATTCATTTTTAAGCCATATATTTTATGTGGTCTGAAAACATATTAGTTTTCAAAAGAAACTAGAAAAAAAAAGCCCACAAAATGGGGAAGATCACACTCCTGAAAGGAAAGAAGTTCTTTTAAAGTTTCGTTCAGTTGTCCTGAGGTCTTGTTGGGAGGAGGTGGGTAGTCCCACCATAGAGATGGGGTACTCTAGGGAGGGTCCCAAGGGTGAGCAGCTGGGCTGGCCTCTCCAGCCCGGACAGAATGTATCTGGGGGGATTTGGTTGTGGCTTTGACTTGGCTTGATTTGATTTTATTCTCCCTTATTTTTTGCAGTGAAATACGAGGAGCTATACTGCTTTTCATTCAACCCCAAGCTGGATAGAGAAGAAAGGGAGCAAGGCTGGATGCTGATCGATCTCAGCGAAGAATACAAGCGAATGGGCCTGCCTAATAATTACTGGCAGCTTAGTGACGTGAATAGAGAGTACAGGGTGAGTGGAGGCATTTGGTGAAATGAGGGCTTAGTTGCTTAGTCACGTCCAACTCTTTGCGACCCTTTGGACTGTGGCCCGCCAGGCTCCTCTGCCCATGGGGTTTTTCAGCAAGAATACTGGAGTGGGTTGCCATTTCCTTTTCCAGGGGATCTTCCCAACCCAGGGATTGAACCCGCATCTCCTGTGTCTCCTGCATTGCAGGCAGGTTCTTTTCCCATTGAGCCATGGGGGAAGCCCATTTGGTGAAATGCAGATACTTAACCCAGATGAAGCCCTGATGTCACAGAGCGGAACATGACTTCTGTTAGCTCTCCTTTCGCTCCGACAGCTCTTTGTGGGTACAGATGTGTGGGTTTCCAAGTCTCCCTTGGGTATTACCAGCTGTGTTCTCCACCTGCATCTGGGATCGGAAAGTTTGCAGAAGCCACCTTACAGACCATCCCCTCCGACAGCTGCAGGAGTGGAACCCCAGAGAGGCCCAGCAGCACCCTTGGGGCAGCGCCTCCCTCCTCCCGCCTGGTCTTTTTATAGCTCAGTGAGTGATGAGTAGGGAGGCGCAGAGGCTCTGATGGCAGTTTGGCACCAGCTCCTTCTGGGCTCCCTGAACTCTTGATTGGTACACAAGGTCACCAAGAGGCTTCCCTGGAGAACCGTGGAGAAACATGTCTGCACTTCCAGAGGGAATGGGAGGTGGAGGGGTGTTGGGGGGAGCAGAGCTGATTCATGTTCTCCCCGAGGGTGGGCTTGCACAGAGGGACTGGTTTCCCTATTAATTTTTAAAGTGTTTCCAGTAATGGAAGTACAGTCAGAACATTGTAGAGAATTTGCAAAAGAGAGAGAAAAAGGAACAAAACAGCCCATATCTCATTGCCCTAATGTTCTTCTCTGCGTATGTGTGCTCAGTCATGTCCAACTCTTTGCTTGGAGAAAATCCCATGGACTGTAGCCCACCAGGCTCCTCTGTCCATGGGATTTTTCATGCAAGAAGACTGGAGTGGGTTGCCATTTCCTCCTCCAGGAGATCTTCCCAATCCAGGGATCGTACCCAAGTCTCTTGCATGGGCAGGCAGATTCTTTATACAACTGTGCCACCTGAGAAGCCCATATTTTTCTAGTAGGTTTTAAGCTTCTAACTGTTTTCTCATCTGCGTAGTTTAATAACTTCTTTCTTACACGAGTAATGTATTTCATTGTTGACAATTGGAGAACGTGGAGGCAAAGGGACGGTTCAAATACATACAACAAAAATGGAATTATACAAAGTATGTTGCTGTCAATAAATACGTGGAAGGTCAGGTCCTCCCACATCTATCTTCTGAATAACTTTATTATTTTATTTGTTTTCGGCTGTGCTGGATCTTTGCGGCTACACGGGCTTTTCTCTCCTTGCGGTGCCAGGGCTTCGCATTCCGGTGGCTTCTCTTGTTGGGGGGGCGCAGTCTCTAGAGTGCGAGGGCTTCAGGAGTCGCGGCTCCCGGCCTCTAGAGAACAGGCTCGATAGACCTGGCACACCGGCTTAGATGCTGTGCCGCATGTGGGATCATCCCAGATCAAGGATCGAACCTGTGTTTCCTGCACTGGCGGGTGGCTTCTTGGCCACTGAGCCACCAGGGAAGCCTTCTTCTGAATATCTTGAATTTATAGATTATTTGGAATAGAATGGCCACGTTGAGGCTACTGACTTCTCTTCCTAATCGCACTTAAATCTAGCAGTCATAATCTTACACCGTGAGCAGACATTTGCGTCCTTTCTGCCTTACCCATTATAAAGTATCCGGCTAATGTAATGATTTGTTCCGATGCTAAAGCCGACCTTTGCAGTGGATGTTTAGCCTTGAAATGAAGGAAAGGACTTCCCTGGTGGTCCAGTGGTTAAGAATCCTCCTGCTAATGCAGGGCACACAGGTTCGATCCCTGGAAGGCGTGCGAGGATTCCACGTGCCTTGGAGCATCTAAGCGCGAGCGCCACGGCTACTGAGCCCACGAGCCACAGCTGCTGGGAGCCGGCCCTAGCAACGGAGAGGAGCTAGAGAAAGCCGGTGAGCAGCCACGGAGACCCAGCTCAGCCAAAAATAAACAAATAAATAATTGGTTAAAAAAAAAAAAAAAAAAAAGGCACACAAAGAAATGAAGGAAAACCCAAGTTTAGTATAGAAAATTGGATAATTAAAAAATTTTTTTAAAAACATGACACACCCTTGGGTGAGGGTGAAAATGAGGCTCAGCTGCATCTGTGGAATAGTATTTCCTTGGAAACACAGGTTCTTCCTATGTCTGATGAGGTTTCCTTCTAGACTTAGCACCACAAACATGACTCACATTTAGTCACTCAAGTCCTACCGTGTAGAGACTGAAAAACATGAGTTACTCAGCTTCTTTTTCCCAAAAGTGATACATAGCAAAGGCAAACTAACAATCAGCAAATTGTGCTGAAACAGAAAAGGTGAAAACCTAGGGGATTTTTCTGATTTCTACAAATGTTGTTGAAATGAGAGAGAGATGATGAACCCTTATTTGTCACCAGCTTAGAAAATATAATAAAAGTTAATTCTGTCAAACTATTTCTGACTAATAGTCCATTGGGAAGGTTATGTCATCACCCATTACTTTTGCTTTTAACCTCATGGGCGACAAAAACATCTGCTTTTTCCTTCCTTCTTTTACAACAGTTACTTCTTTCTTTTCACAAATTCCTTGATGGGGCTAGTGGTGTCATCTGATGGATAAGAAGCTATTGCCTGTGGTGGCAAAAACTCCATACGTGGAGTACTGAAGCTGAGGTTCCAGAACCAGAACTACCCTATTCTCTCCAAGCTAATTATCACCAGCATCATCTCTATCAGCATTGCTCTTATCCCTTTTTATAAGACATTTGCTTTGGGTAGTCTCTCTAAGCTAAGATTTCCTTTTATCCCTAACTCGTTTTTTTTTTTTAATGTGGACCATCGTTAAAGTCTTTATTGAATTTGTTATAATATCACTTCTGTTTTACATTTTGGTTTTTTTTTTCACCACAAGGCATGTGGGAACTTAGCACTCTCACCAGGGATCGAACCCCTACCCGCTCCCTGCATTGGAAGGCGAAGTCTTAACCATTGGCCTACCAGGGAAGTCCATGTACCTAACTCTTAAAATGGTCTTTCTTTAGATAAAATAATGGGCATTCATTACCAGGTTAAAATTTTAATCTGTTTCTCTTTGAATAAAGCTGAAAGTATAATCCAAACCAGTAATTTTTAAAATCTTGTTTATGTCAGTTCTCTACAGCTATAGTTTATGTATTATGTATTATTTTATTTATATATAAATCATTTCATGCTGTTCCTACTTTACATTGTAAATTTCTCCCTATTACATCATTAATTCCTTGAAGTAAATTTTAGGTCCTAAATGCTTAAGAAGACAGCTATCTATGTAGATACAGCATAGTTCCTGACAGCTAACTCTCATCCTGAAGTGCTCAGCTGTGTGATGGACCCTCAGGAAGTCCGGAGGTCTGATTATTATGCCATGGCTGGCCCCTCAGATGGAAACTGCCCTGCAGTGGTAAATGCATTTACTGGGAGGTGGTAACCAGGGCAACCAGGATCAGTTTTTCAGGGAATGTGAGTCTTTGGGGCCAGTAACTCTTTTGTTATTCATTATTGCCCTAGCACCTAACCTAATGCCTGGCACATAGTACGTAGTGTTCAGTAAAAATTTGTTGATAGACATTAATATTCTGTTATAGTCATCACACTTTTAAGAGACTAGAACTTAATGATTCCTACCACTGAAAAGAAAGGATGATCATGTAACATGATAGAGGTACTAACTGTCACTATGATGGCAATCATATTACAGCATACAAATATATCAAATTAATATGTTCTACACAGGAGATGGCAAGAGTGAACACCAACATTTTAGGAATCAGTGAACTAAAATGGAATGGAATGGGCAAGTTTAATTCAGATGACCCTTATATCTACTACTGTGGGCAAGAATCCCTTAGAAGAAGTGGAGTAGCCCTTATAGTCAACAAAAAAGTCCGAAATGCAGTACTTGGGTGCAATCTCAAAAATGACAGGATGACCTCTCTTCATTTCCAAGGCAAACCATTCAGTATCACAGTAATCCAAGTCTATGCCCCAACCACTAATGCTGAAGAAGCTGAAGTTGAACAGTTCTATGATGACCTACAAGACCTTCTAGAGCTAACACCCCCCCAAAAAAAAGATGTCCTTTTCATCATAGGGGACTGGAATGCAAAAGTAGGAAGTCAAGAAATACCTGGAGTAATAGACATGTTTGGCCTTGGAGCACAAAATGAAGCAGGGCAAAGGTTAACAGAGTTTTGCCAAGAGAACCCACTGGTCATAGCAAACACCCTCTTCCAACAACACAAGAGACAACTCTACACGTGAACATCACTAGATGGTCAACACTGAAGTCAGACTGATTATATTCTTTGCAGCTGAAGATGGAGAAGCTCTATATAGTCAGCAAACAAGACCAGGAGCTGACTGTGGTTCAGATCATGAACTCCTTATTGCCAAATTCAGACTTAAATTGAAGAAAGTAGGGAAAACCACTAGACCATTCAGGTATGACCTAAATCAAATCCCTATGATTATACAGTGGAAGTGACAAATAGATTCAAGGGATTAGATCTGATAGAGTGTTTGATTAACTATTGATGGAGGTTCACTGTACAAGAGGCGGTGATCAAAACCATCTCCAAGAAAAAGAAGTGCAAAAAGGCAAAATGCTTGTCTGAGGAGGCCTTACAAATAGCTGAGAAAAAAAGAGAAGCGAAAGGTAAAGGAGACAAGGAAAGATATAATACCCATCTGAATGCAGAGTTCCAAAGACTAGCAAGGAGAGATAAGAAAGCCTTCCTAAGTGATCAATGCAAGATCACGAATGGGAAAAGACTAGGGATCTCTTCAAGAAAATTAGAGATACCAAGGGAATATTTCATGAAGAGATGGGCACAATAAAGGGAACAAATGGTATGGACCTAACAGAAGCAGAAGATATTAAGAAAAGGTGGCAAGAATACACAGAAGAACTATACAAAAAAGATCTTCATGACCCAGATAACCACAGTGGTGTCATCACTCGCCTAAAGCCAGACATCCTGGAATGTGAAGTCAAGTGGCCCTTAAGAAGCATCATTACGAACAAAGCTAGTGGAGGTGATGGAATTGCAGCTGAGCTATTTCAAATCCTAAAAGATGATACTGTTAAAGTGCTGCATTCAGTATGTCAGCAAATCTGGAAAACTCAGCAGTGGCCACAGGACTGGATATGGTCAGTTTTCATTCCAATCCCAAAGAAAGGCAGTGCCAAAGAATGCTCAGACTACCACACAATTGCACTCATTCCACACGCTAGCAGAGTAATGCTCAAAATTCTCCAAGCCAGGCTTCATCAGAATGTGAACTTCCAGATGTTCAACCTGGATTTCGAAAAAGCAGAGGGACAGAGATGAAATTGCCAACATCCACTGGATCATAGAAAAAGTAAGAGAATTCCAGAAAAACATCTACTTCTGCTTCACTGACTATGCTAACGCTTTTGACTGTTTGGATCACAACAAACTGTGGAAAATTCTTAAAGAGATGGGAATACCAGACCACCTTACCTGCCTCCTGAGAAATCTGTTTGCAAGTCAAGAAACAACAGATAGAACTGGACATGGAACAATGAACTGGTTCCAAATTGGGAAAGGAGTACGTCAAGGCTGTATATTGTCACCCTGCTTATTTAACTTATATGCAGAGTACATCTTGTGAAATGCCAGGCTGGATGAAGCACAAGCTGGAATCCAGATTTTTGGGAGAAACATCAATAGCCTCAGATATGTAGATGACACCACCCTTATGGCAGAAAGTGAAGAAGAACTAAAGAGCCTCTTAATGAGAGTGAAAAAGCTAGCTGAAAACTCAACATTCATAAAATTAAGATCGTGGCATCTAGTCCCATCACTTCATGGCAAATAGATGGGGAAACAATTGAAACAGTGACAGACTTTATTTTCTTGGGCTTCAAAACCACTGCAGATGGTGTGGTGACTGCAACCATGAAATTAAAAGACACTTGTTCCTTGGAAGAAAAGCTATGACCAACCTAGACAGCATATTAAAAGCAGAGATGTTACTTTGCTGACAAAGGTCCGTCTAGTCAAAGCTACAGAGAAGGCAATGCACCCCACTCCAGTACTCTTGCCTGGAAAATTCCATGGACAGAGGAGCCTGGTGGGCAGCAGTCCATGGGCTCGCTAAGAGTCGGACACGACTGAGCAACTTCACTTTCACTTTTCACTTTCATGCATTGGAGAAGGAAATGGCAACCCACTCCAGTGTTCTTGCCTGGAGAATCCCAGGGACGGGGGAGCCTGGTGGGCTGCCGTCTATGGGGTCGCACAGAGTCGGACACGACTGAAGCGACTTAGCAGCAGCAGTCAAAGCTAAGATTCTTCCAGTGGTCATGTATGAGTGTGAGAGTTAGACCATAAAGAAAGCTGAGCCCCCAACATCACTCATTATCAGAGAAATGCAAATCAAAACCACAATGAGGTACCATTACACGCCAGTCAGGATGGCTGCTATCCAAAAGTCTACAAGCAATAAATGCTGGAGAGGGTGTGGAGAAAAGGGAACCCTCTTACACTGTTGGTGGGAATGCAAACTAGTACAGCCACTATGGAGAACAGTGTGGAGATTCCTTAAAAAAATGGAAATAGAACTGCCATATGACCCAGCAATACTACTCCTGGGCATACACACCAAGGAAACTAGATCTGAAAGAGACACGTGCACCCCAATGTTCATTGCAGCACTGTTTATAATAGCCAGGACATGGAAGCAACCTAGATGCCCATCAGCAGACGAATGGATAAGGAAGCTGTGGTACATATACACCATGGAATATTACTCAGCCATTAAAAAGAATTCATTTGAATCAGTTCTAGTGAGATGGATGAAACTGGAGCCCATTATGCAGAGTGAAGTAAGCCAGAAAGATAAAGACCAATACAGTATACTAACACATATATATGGAGTTTAAAAAGATGGTAACGATAACCCAATATGCAAAACAGAAAAAGAGACACAGATGTACAGAACAGACTTTTGGACTCTGTGGGAGAAGGCGAGGGTGGGATGTTCTGAGAGAATAGCATTGAAACAAGTATACTATCAAGGGTGAAACAGACCACCAGCCCAGGTTGGATGCATGAGACAAGTGCTCGGGGGGGTGCACTGGGAAGACCCAGAGGGATGGGATGGGGAGGGAGGCGAGAGGGGGGATCGGGATGGGGAACACATATAAATCCATGGTAGATTCATGTCAACATATGGCAAAAACCAATACAATATTGTAAAGTAATTAGCCTCCAACTAATAAAAATAAAAGAAGAAAAAAAAGAAAGCTGAGCCCCAAAGAATTGATGCTTTTGAACTGTGGTGTTGGAGAAGACTCTTGAGAGTCCCTTGGACTGCAAGAAGATCCAGCCAGTCTATCCTAAAGGAAATCAGTCCTGAATGTTCATTGGAAGGACTGATGCTGAAGCTGAAACTCCAACACTTTGGCCGCCTAATGGGAAGAACTGACTCATTGGAAAAGACCCTGATGCTGGAAAGACTGAAGGCGGAGGAGAAAGGGATGACAGAGGATGAGATGGTTGGATGGCATCACTGACTGGATGGACATGAGTTTGAGTAGTTTGAGTAAGCTCCAGGAGTTGGTGATGGACAGGGAGGTCTGGTGTACTGCAGTCCATGGATCACAAAGAGTAGGGCACAAATGAGCGACTTAACCGAACTGAACACCTTAAGTTGTGTTTCCCTGGTGGCTCAGACACTATAGGACTTCCCTGGTGGCTCAGAGGGTAAAGCGTCTGTCTGCAATGTGGGAGACCCGGCTTCAATCCCTGGGTCGGGAAGATTCCCTGGAGATAGAAATGGCAACCCACCCCAGTATTCTTGCCTGGAGAATGCCATGGACACAGGAGCCTGGCGGGCTATAGTCCATGGGGTTGCAAAGAGTCAGACACAACTGAGTGACTAAGCATGCACACGCACACCTTGAATTATACAGAGTTATAAATCAAATATATTTCAATTTAAAAAAACTTGTTGAATGAGTGAATGAATTACCCCAAAAGATTCTTCTTGACCAGGCCAAGTAAGACATGTAGGCACCGCAGGAGGGTTTATTTAATGGAAGACAAAGCACATCACTCCCTTATTAAAATAAAAATATTATGCAGGAATGTTTTTAACTTTATCCACTTCAGTTGTCTAAGGCAGAGTAAATATAAAGAAAGTTCAAAAGAGAAGCACTTCCCACTTTTCTGAACTTCTCATTTTCTCTCTGAATTTTCTTATGTGATTTTCCAGGCCAGACAAACTTTCGGGGGGCACATTGAGTAGTCTCAGAATCTGGCAGCATAAATTGCACTGTGCTTTGTATTATTCATTGGCATAATTTTAATTTCAGCTGTGTGAGCTTGTTGCAAAAGCGATACCTGTCAGCGCTTTCTAGGATTGATGTTTAATTTCTGCTGGAAAGTGCTGTCTGCTTTCATGAGAGCAGGGGTGAATTTACTTTTGTCCACCTTGGTGGTGGTGGTTGTTCAGTTGTGCAGTCATGTCCGACTCTTTGTGACCCCGTGGACTGCAGCATTCCAGGCTTCCCTGTCCTCCACCACCTCGCAGAGTTTGCTCAAACTCATGTCCATTGAGTCGGTGATGCTATCTAAGCTCTCACCCTCTGCTGTCCCCTTCTCCTCCTTCCTTCAGTGTTTCCCAGTATCAGAGTCTTTTCCGGTAAGTTGGTTCTTTGCATCCTGTGGCCAAAGTATTGGAGCTTCAGCATCAGTCCTTCCAATGAATATTCAGGGTTGATTTTCCTGGAGGAGGAAGTGGCAACCCACTCCAGTGTTCTTGCCTGGCAAATCCAATGGACAGAGGAGCCTGGTGGGCCACCGTCCATGGCATTGCAAGAGTTGAGCAAGACTTAGCAACTGAACCACCACCAGCGCCCTTAAAGAAAGCGGGTAATTCCCAACTTCTGAAAACCTACTAATTTCCTTTTTAAAAAGGAAATTATTTTAAGAAAATAATTTTAAGAAAAACTTGTTTTAAGAAAACGTAGTAAGTCTGATGCAGTGACCACACGTCTCTTGAATTCAGTATAGTCATGTCCTGGCTGCTGACTCGAGAGAGGTCCAGACACCGGATTTGCAGGGGAAGCCAGGGCAGTGTCTGGGGGAGTAGTTCCAGTAAACGCTTGGGTTCCAAGTAGGTTGGAAGCATCTGTTCTTGGGACTTTCCTCCTGAGTCTCAGTGCCAGAGCCCACGTTGGTGTCTTTGGTAATCTTTCCCTAAATGCCTTTGGGGAAATGCTTTGGGCCCGAGAGGGTCACTTCAGTGGCCTTTCCATCGCCTGCTCAGTGTGGTGCCCAGTCTGGTAACAAAGACTAGCGGGGAGGCAGGCGAGGGAGGACCTGAGCACAGAACAGTTGGCATGAGCTTTGAGGTGCATTTTTGTGCCCTTCTGTCTCGAGGTTCAGAGTGGTCAGGACAGGCGAAATGGACAGAGGACATGCACATAGCATTTTGCCTGCTGCTGCACCTGCCTGAGGACTCGCCTTCAAATGCCCAAGAAGATCCTTGACTTCTAGGAAATAAAGTTTAGGAACTGCCATTCAAATGATCCTCCTGTTGCAAGAAGAGGGATTGTTGTTATTTTAGCCAGTAAATCACATCTAACTCTTTCATGATCCCACGGACTATAGCCCGTCAGACTCCTCTGTCCATGGGATTTCCCAGGCAAGAATACTGGAGTGGGTTGCCATTTCATCCCCCTCCAGGGTGTCTTCCCGGACCAGGGATTGAACCTGTGTCTCCTGCACTAGCAGGCCGATTCTTTACCACGGAGCTATCAGGGAAGCCCCAAAAGATGGGTTGACCAATGTCAAAGCAAATTATGTGTCTAGCAACAAGTCAACTACCATTACTCTTGCCACCACTTCCACTTTTGTCAGACCTCATGGGTGAAGAGTCTTGTGGGTGTTACCTGATTTGATCCTTGTATCGGCCCCGGGTGATGTCATTTCTGTTCCCTGTCAGTCTTAAGAGAGTAGCAAGTGCTCAGTAGTTTGATTTCTCGAAAGTCATAAAATTGGCAAACTGGAACCGGGTTCTAAACCCCTGATTTCTTTTTTTAAAATGGTTTTTAAAAAGTTTAAATCTATTTATTAATTTGGCTGCTCTTAGTTGCAGCATGTGAACTCTTAGTTGTGGCCTGTGTGGACCTAGTTTCCTGAGCAGGGATCAAACCCGGGTTCCCCCACCCCGCCGTCCGTATTGGAAGCTCGGAGTGGAGTCCTAGCCCCCGGACCACCAGGGCAAGTCCCCTAAACCCCTAATTTCTGATAAAATTCCCAAGATCATTCCAAGGCTCCAGAGATTCCACTGTGGGAATCATTGTCAGGGATGCGCAGAAAGGGTAACTCATTTCTTACCACTTGTAAAATCGACACATAAAAATCAGGAAGCTGATATAATGCGTGGTGAGGGGTGGAATGCTAGGAAGTCCAGGGGAGAGGCCCTGAGTTGACCCTGAAGATGAGCTTGGGAGGTTGGAGGGGAGAGGGGTCCAGAAAGCATGCTGGCTCAGCTGTTGCCTCAGATGGGAGTGCACAGGGGACGTGCCGGGGACAGAAGGGGCCCCAAGGAGGACATCGTCTCCCAGGGTGGGGCTCTCTTGAACAGATAGCTGACATTTTCTCCGTTGCCAGGATGCAAAATTGCTTTTCCCTTTTCGATGGACGAAACGCCCATTGGTCCCTGTCTTGCCTCCCACTCCCATGAAGAGCCCTTGGAGATAAGGGGCAGTGCCCAAGGCCGGAGGCCAAAGCGTGTCTGACTCTGTTTCACTGTGGTTTCTTAGCATCAGAGCTTCATTTTCTCTGCAGTGGCTCTGCAACTTAAGAAAACTGAAGTATGCCACCCGCAAGCCCGGTGGAAGGGAATTTCTGGTGGCTGTTTGCGCAGCATGCTGAGGCCTAAACACCCCCTTGTGTTTTCCACGCCAGGTCTGTGACTCCTACCCGACCGAACTGTACGTTCCCAAGTCGGCCACAGCACACATCATAGTGGGGAGTTCCAAGTTCCGGAGCAGACGGCGATTTCCTGCCCTTTCTTACTACTATAAAGATAACCACGTAAGTCTCAAGGCATGCTTTTGTTTCGGCCTCTGCTTTTCTTCTTTTATCATAAACAGGCCTTTTTCCAGGGGCCTTCTGCCCCTGTGGTGTGTTTGTGTGGGTTTGAATTCCTTTTCAAGTATGTGGATGTTGCTATGTGTGCGGTGCGGCCCAACACAACTTGTGTTAAAGCCTTATCTCCTGTGAACGTTGACCTCCCGTGTTTATTTGACAGTAATGGAACGGGAGTCAGAACATACCTAGACTTAATCATCTGAGTGAGCACGTCCTCTTCTAACCGGTCACCTTGAAAGGCTCTCTGTGGCTAAGCTGTTGCAATGCCTGGTTTAGAAAAGCCCTCAAAGTCATGGCACACTCTTTTTCTTTTTTTAAATGGCATATATATATGTGTGTGTGTATATTTATTTCCAGCATCTAGTGCCTTTTATATGTAATATGTGTGAGCTGCTCACATCCTGTTGGTTAGAACTGCACAGGGCAGGTGAGAAAACCCAGTCTTATTGGTAACCATGGAAACAACCAAAAACTATGCTTCCATTTCTGTGAAGGACACAGAATCTAATCTCGGAAGACAAGAATGGTGTCCGCTCCCTGCTTTAGAAGTCATTTGACTTTAGACAGGAGACAAAGTCTGGGTGGCACAGTGGTGAAGAACCCGCCTGCCCGTGCAGGAGATGTAAGAGACCGGGTTCGATCCCTGGGTGGAGAAGATCCCCTGGAGGAGGGCATGGCAATCCACTCCAGCATTCTTGCCTGGGGAACCCCACGGACAGAGGAGCCTGGTGGGCAACAGTCCATGGGATCGTAAAGAGTCAGACACAACTGAGCATGTGTGCACACAGGCGCTTGACTTTAACTGGGAACTGTTTGATGGGGACTTCCCAAGTGGCGTCCGTGGTAAAGAATCCACTTGCCAAGGCAAGAGGCTTGAGAGACATGAGTTTGATCCCTGGGTCGGGAAGATCTCCTGGAGCAGGAAATGGCAACCAGTTCCTGTATTTGTGCCTGGGAAACACTGTGGACAGAGGAGCCTGACAACGGCAGCAGATGTGTGTAAGCGTGTGTGCCATGCGTGGACCCATAGGCAGGATGGAGGGCAGGGTCTATGTCTGTTCTTTTAACAAAACGATGTTATTTAATTTTGGCTATGCTGGATCTTGGTCGCTGCATGCAGGGTTTCTGTAGTTGCGGCAAGTGGCGGCTACTCTCTAGTCGCGTCGTGCGGGCTTCTCACTGTGGTGCTTCTCTTGCTGCAGAGCCCAGACTCTAGGTGCGTGGACTTCAGTAGTTGTGGTTTGTGGGCTTAGTTGTCCTGAGGCATGCGGGTCCTCCCGAACCAACTGCTAGACCGCTCAGGAAGTCCTATGTCTGCTCTTAGAAGGAGGCTTTGAAAAATACTCTGAGCAATGCCAGCTTGGCCAGAGTAAGCGTATGGCCTTCAGTGTTGCCCACTTTGAAGGGAAATATTTCTTCAGCAGTGTTTTCAGTTGCTCAGTTGTGTCCGACTCTTCGTGACCCCATGGACCACAGGACGCCAGGCCTCCCTCTCCATCACCAACTCCTGGAGTTTACTCAAACTCATCTCCATTGAGTTGGTGATGCCATCCAACCGTCTCATCCTCTGTCGTCCCTTCTCCTCCTGCCTTCAATCTTTCTCAGCATCAGGGTCTTTTCAAATGAGTCAGCTCTTCATATCAGGTGTTCAAAGTATTGGAGTTTCAGCTTCAACATCAGGCCTTCCCCTGAACACTCAGGACTGATCTCCTTTAGGATGGACTGGTTGGATCTCCTTGCAGTCCAAGGGACTCTCAAGAGTCTTCTCCAACACCACAATTCAAAAGCATCAATTCTTTGGCGCTCAGCTTTCTTTATAGTCCAACTCTCACATCTATTCAGCAGTGTACATTCTGTTAATTAAAGGGATACAAATGGTGTTATTTTCAGTTACACTCAGTGCTCTGAAAGGGTCTGAAGAAGGCAAGTAACTTCATTAATGTCCCATATTGAGCTTTGTGCTTTAATCAGTTGCTCAGTCATGTCTGACTCTTTGCAACCCCGTGGACTCTAGCCTGCCAGGTTCCTCTGTCCCTGGGATTCTCTAGGGAAGAACACTGGAGTGAGTGCTGGACCCTCCTCCAAGGGATCTTTCCAATCCAGGGATCGAACCCACATCTCTTAAGTCTCCTGCATTGGCAGGCGGGCTCTTTACCACTAGCACCACCTGGGAAGCCCAATGTCTTATGTTATTTGACTCCTAATATATTTCAGCCTGCACAGAGCTGGTGCTATTGTGAGAGGGAAAGAAAGATGTGAATCTTTTTTTTTTCTTTTTTAAATGATGGGATGCAAAGGGATGTGGAATTTCATGATATTGTATTCAATATTTGAATTCAGGCTGCCAGTAACATGTTTCTTTTTTGTAGCATCCACTGATAAACAAGTAAGAGAGGAGAGGAAGGGAGGATCTTTTACTGTTATTTCAGAGTTGGGGATGTGCTGGGTATTGAAAACGTGAGCATGGTACTCATCCTACTTCTTTCCCTTCTGTTCAGATTTTCTTGAGAAAAGGGGTTATTTTTTGGTCAGTGTGAGTATCATAAAGGGCAAATATGTCATGTCTGAGGATGGGAGAGAATTTTTAGCAGTTAGACCGCAGAGGCCGGCCTCTCTGCCTGCTGACGTCAGACCCGCATCACCCGGTTCCCGCTCTCGTGTGCTGTCCTCTGCTTGATCTCCAAGCCTGGAGATGAACTCACATAGCTATCAGTTATAGTTCAAGATAATTGATTTCCTGAACTTTAACATTTAAAGCAGACAGTCCTTTAAGTTTTAGCTCCTCTTACAAGATGCAGATTAGAGCTGTTTTCTAAGTGTGGCTAAAGGACCCAGTTGCCCCAGGGAGATACTTCATGTGCAGGTACCCACACGCCAGCTCTCCCAGCCTGGGGACCTAACATCTGTGCTGCAGGTAGAATGCAATCATAATTTGTGGGTTTATAACAATGTTCAGGGCTTCCCTGGTAGCTCAGACGGTAAAGAATCTGCCTGCAATGCAGGAGACCCAGGTTTGATCCCGGTATCAGGAAGATCGCCTGGAGGAGAGAATGGCAGCCACTCCAGTATTCTTGGCTGGAGAGTCCCATGGACAGAGGAGCCTGGCGGGCTGCAGTCAGTGAGGTCACAGAGAGTTAGACATGGCTGAGCGACTAAGCACAAGGTCAGTTAAGTAAAGCAGGTAAATTAAAACCAACAGCCAAGTCGGGCTAGAGAAACATCCAGTTTTTATAGAATCTGAACTGAGAGGAAATGCTTCTGTGCTTTGGAAAGGCTGAGTCCCTGATCTTCCACCCACTCTTAAAACAAACCTGATATAAATACTCCACTGGCTTTTCACTGTGCGACTACCCCATGCTTTAATATCCAGGTTAATTGTGTCATGCTTCCGAGGTGGCCAGGGATTTTTATAGTGGGAAGCATCCCCCTTTGTGAAGGTGGATTTCTGTGGTTCTGTGGGAGACACGGGAAGTAACGGTGCAGTTTTTGATGATGGTGCTCAGCAAAAACAAAACCCACATGCCAACCAGGTGGTCTTCGGTGAAAAGTAAAGTTCCTAAGTTTGCTGACCTGTGTGTCTTCCTTTTTGTGATTTTATTTTTATTTTTTTAATAACTTATTTATTTATTTTGGCTCTGCTGAGTCTTCATTGCCGCATGCAGGCCCTCTAGTTGCAGGGAGCAGGGGCTACTGTCTAGTTGGGGTGCGTGGAGCTTCTGATCGCCGTGGCTTCTCTTGCTGCAGAGTATGGGCTCTAGGAGCACAGGCTTCAGTAGTTGCAGCTCAAGGGCGCTAGAAGCTCAGGCTTCAGTAGCTGTGGTGCATGGGCTTAGTTGTCCCCAAGGCACGTGGAATCTTCCAGGACCAGGGGTCGAACCTGTACCCCTGCATTGGCAGATGAATTCTTAACCACTGGACCACCAGGGAGGTCCCTTTTTGTGATTTCAGACATTTTAGACTTGAGTGTGTATTCCTACTCCAGTAGAACACCAGTTCAGTTCAGTCGCTCAGTTGTGTCCGACTCTTTTTGACCCCATGGACTGCAGCATGCCAGGCTTCCCTGTCAATCACCAACTCCCAAAGCTTGCTCAAACTCATGTCCATCGAGTTGGTGATGCCAGTAGAACTTAGGCTTGTGAGTAAGTATCACATTTTCTAGTTAAATACCATTTCTCACACAGCACCTTGTTACCAAGGAGCATCAAAGATTTTGTTGGTGAGACGACTTGGCTAGTGTTGGGTAGTGGGAATTGGTGATTAAGAAAAGCTTGCCATGTACCTCATGTCAGAAACAGGAAATCCTGGTGAGGGTCCTTGGATGTAAATCCCCTTGCTGGTGGTATATAATTCCTTCTGGGTCAGCTTTTATCATACACGGTGTTACAATCACTTCCTGTTCACCCACTGGTGAGGTCGGGATTCGTGTCCTAGGATTACTGGGATGTCTAAAACACATGACGCCTGACACTGGACAGATGAGGTTGACAGCAGTTTATTAGTCGCATACGCTCACTGCCCAGGGGAGGAGGGCACTGTCAGGAATAGAGTGAACCAGCAGGGATGCTAGAGGCAGGCTTTGTAGCATCAAGAGGGTGAGGGGACCCCTGGTTCTCAGCGGAGGATGTGATTGGCTTGTTTGAGTAATTTCACAGGCTGGCAGGGAATAAAACCCACTACTTGGGAACGAGAAGGAGCTGGACCTGGTCCACTGGGAGAAGGGTTGCTTAGCTGGGGGACTTGTACCCACGGGAGCAGGGTATGGATGGGAACTTGCTGCTGGCCATTCAAGGCCATCCTGATTTACTAGGTGCCGTGGGCAGCACATGATATTACTTTCAGGCCTAGCACCACACTCTAGTAGTTACCTGGAGCCATCCAGAATCATTTTGGATATCAAACGTTAAACAGCTTTGTAGATCACACTTGGGAGCTTATCTATGTCACTTGTGTTTGGAAGCTGCTGTATCCTTTGTTCTTATTTATTCAGTATCTTAATTATTATTAAGAAAGCAGTTCTGCTTTTAAATTGTTAGTAGCATAGCTCTCCAAATTCACAGTACAGATCTCTCAGAACCCAATTCTGGAACATTTCCAAAGAGGCAGTTTTTTCGTAAGAATAATACAGACCATCTTGCCCTCCTTTTATAAATAATGTTTACTGAAACTAACTGTGTTAGGCATAGTTCTAGGTGCGTTATCTACCTTACCCACTCTGTAGTTTTGTTATTATTATGGTATCCATATTAAAGATGGGAAAACCAAGGTTCGGAGATGACAGGTAAATCACCTAAGATTATAAAGGAAGTGAGAACACTATGCTTAGTCGCTCAGTCATGTCAGACTCTCTGCGCTCCCATGGACTGTGTAGCCCGCCAGGCTCCTCTGTCCATGGGATTCTCCAGGCAAGAATACTGGAGTGGGTGGCCACACCCTCCTCCAGGGGATCTTCCCAACCCAGGGATCAAACCCAGGTCTCCCACATTGCAGACAGGTTCTTAACTATCTGAGCCACTAGGGAAGCCCAAGAATACTGGAGTGGGTAGCCTATCCCTTCTCGAGGGGATCTTTGCGACCCAACAATCGAATCAGGGTCTCCTGCATTGCAGGCAGATTCTTTACCAGCTGAGTTAAAAGCCAGATTTTTTTGAATCCTGCATCTAAATTCTGTATCATGCTTCCTGACTTATTTACATACATGGATGCTGTATTGTGTCGGTTCAGAATCCAGGATCAGGAAATATTTTGCCTGGATTCAATCCCTGGCTTCCCCAGTTACTAGCTGTGTGACCTTGGGAGAATTACTTCACCTCTCTGTCCCTTGGTTGTCTCATCTATCAAATGGAGCAAATAAATAATAGATCTTAATGTATATGGTGGTTGGGAAGATTAAGAATACGCAGAGTTCTTATAATGGTGGCCACCATATAGGAAGCATTCAAAAAACATTGGCTGTTTTAATCAGTAGCTCTATGAATGGTGCGCGCATGACAGTTTACGATCGAGTTCTGTCTCTGCTCTCATGTGGCTGACATCAGTAAGACAGGCCACCAGGTAATGGTGAGCCTCTGTGAACAGTCTGGCTCTCTGGGGTGTGTGTAGGGTGGACACGGGCACCTTGAGGTTACCGACCACCTTGTACCACGCGTAAAACAGCATGCCAGTAGTCACGGAGTCAGTGACGAAGTCTGTTTGGAGCCCATCTGTATATTACTAAGAAAATGTAACTACAAAGTATTAAAATGTAGTCTGTTTAATATATCTGGTTTAACTTATCAACTTGTTCATTTCATAGTAGAACTCTGTTCTGACTTAACCCTTCACTGAAAGCAGCTTTCTCGGCCTGCAGGTAATGAGTAGTGGTTGTTGTCACTGACTGGCTTCATTTCACAGTTGGAGACCCAGTAGTTGAGTGAGTTTCGGTGGGCTACCTGCTTGCTTGGACAAACTTTCATTTTAAAATGTTCTCTTCCCCATCGAGCTCTTCTGATCGGATCTGAGAAGCTGCCCAATGGTAGCGGTCCTTAGTTGGTATTTCTTTAGCCCAGATTAAGCAACTCAGAACTGCTCTCTGCTCGGTCAGAGTGGGTGGCTGACCTGACCCCTCTAAACATCGGAAGACATGGGAGCCTGTGTGCAGCTCCGTGAAAGCCATCCGTGGCGATTTGCTTTCTGCACAGGATGCAGCTCGCCTTTTGTCCCCGAGCACCCCCCACACCTCCGCCCTGGTCCCTGCCGTCACACGCCTAGCCCCTGGCTCTCCTCTTGCTGGCTGGCTGCCCATCCGTGGTCAGACGCCCCGGGCCCTTCCTCCTCCACCCTGTGGTTGGACATCTGTTGCCAGCAACTCAAGCCCTTTGCCTTGCTTCCCACTCTGCAGGCACCCCCCTCCTGAATTCTGGCTGCAGGCCCAGGGTTCCTGGAGCCCCTCAGTAATTGCCACTGTGTTACAGAATGTACTGGAACCCTCAGACGGTTGCTGTTAGCAGTTGTTAGAAATGTCTGCAATTCTCCATCCTGCTGGCAGTCCTATCAGACCCTTTGCAACCCTATGGACTATAGCACACCAGGCTCCTCTGTCATTGGGATTCTCCAGGCCAGAATACAGGAGTGGGTTGCTGTTCCCCTCTCCAGGGGATCTTCCCAACCCAGGGATCGAACCCACGTCTCTTATGTCTCCTGAATTGTCAGGCGGGTTCTTTACCACTAGCGCCACCTGAGGATCATATAGTTAGTAAGAAATATCCTGCCTTCTCCAGCGAGGAGTCTCAGAGCTCACCTTTCCCTGGAGAAACCCAAGCCCGGCTGAGTAGCCCTGGGATGAGCCTAAAGGACAGTTAAGCTGCACTTGGACTCAGAGCCGGGGTGCCTTCCAGGAAGGAGTCTGGCATTCGGGCGCCGGAACGGGCTGTGCCGTGGCTCTTTCCAGGGGAGGGTTCCCTCCTAAGCACTGCCCCCTTCTCTGAGCCAGGGGGCACCTCCGCCCTCGTACACGTGGGTACCCAGGCTCAGTGCAGATTCTTCGAAAGAGTCATGCCTAGATTGTATTTGGTGATTTGACTTCAATCTAAGTGTTAAAATAAAATCTAAATTCATAGGAAGTACTTTGCCACAAAAGTGTAAGTTTCACAGCTGTGAGGTTGTGTCTATACTCACCCATTACTAACTCAGAGGGATGGTTATGCTATTGTGTACATCGTCCCACAGTTCAGGGCGAAAAGTGAAAGTCGCTCAGCTGTGTCCAACTCTTTGCGACCCCATGGACTATACAGTCCATGGGATTCTGTAGGCCAGAATACTGGAGTGGGTAGCCTTTCCCTTCTCCAGGGGATCGTCCCAATCCAGGGATCAAACCCGGGTCTCCCACATTGGAGGCAGATTCTTGACCAGCTGAGCTACCAGGGAAGCCCTGAGCCACAGTTCAGGGTACTCTTGTAATCACAGAACAGGGAAATTGCAGAACAGCACACAGGTCGGTTCCCAAGGAAGCCCTTGCTTCTAAGCCACCTGCATCAGCCTAGGCCTGAGCCTCCTGTCCTTAGACACCAGCAGCAGCCCGGGCTCTGTCACCATGAACACTCCCCTGTTTAGGATGAGAATCGGTTTGAGGGTTTTGTGATGTTTCTAAGTGAGCTTAGTAAATGCTGGAAACACTAAAGAAGTAACTTTTGTAATTTTTAGGAGAAGAGTTACTTTATATTTCTACTTTCACAGAAGATGAAGTGGTGTCAAGCAGAGTAGACCATTTAGATGGTTTTACATTTCATCATTTGGATCCTACCTAAACAACCTTGCCTGTGTGCATGCTCAATCATGTCCAACTCTCTGTGACCTCAGGGACTATAGCCTGCCAGGCTCCTCTGTGGAATTTTCAAGGCAAGAATACTGGAGTGGATTGCCATTTCCTTCTCCAGGGAATCTTCCCGACCCAGGGATCGAACCCAGGTCTTTTATGTCCCCTGCACTGACAGGCAGGTTTTTGTTTTTTTTTTTTTTAAAACCACTAGCACCACCTGGGAAGCCCATGCTTATGCATCCTAGTTGTTACTCAGAGAAGCTTTTTGCACTGCTTGCCCATGTAATGGTTTTTTGAGTTAGAAGGATGCCAACTTCAATTTCCTGAAAGCATTGCTACTTTCACAAGCCGGTGGCGTAAGTTAACCAGGGGGTGGCGGTGAGTGGCCTTTGTTGCGGTGACGGTCCTGAGGGTCTCGGGAGGGGTGCGGTCGACCTGCTGCCTGATGCTGCCATGCTGCCGTGGCCTCTCCCCACAGGCCTCCATCTGCCGGAGCAGCCAGCCCCTGTCCGGCTTCAGCGCCCGCTGCCTGGAGGATGAGCAGATGCTGCAGGCCATCAGGAAGGCCAACCCGGGAAGCGACTTCATTTACGTCGTGGACACTCGGCCCAAGGTGAGTGTCACCACGCCGATGCATGTCTTTGCAGCTCAGACTCATGGAGGAGAGATGAGGCTTCGCCTGCCCAGGGAGCGCCGTCTGCAGGGGGCCGTTTTCCTTTGCACAGCGGCTGCCCTGCCTGCCTGCTTCTCGGGGCCCCGAGCTTTCCCGGCTCCAAGCCTTGTGCTCGGTACATGGTGCACACGACAAAAGTGTGATGTGACACTGGAGATCGCTCTCCTAAACATGCCAGATTATTCTTTGGTTTGTTCACAAAAGGACCTTTTCTTCTCTAACAATATGAAATTCACTGTGGAATCCCCGCAGTTCAGTGTTTGTGGGATGGTCACCTCTTCTCTTGCAAATTCAGCTTGTAGTTAATTCCACTATGTCTATGACGTGGAAGGATTTCCAAAATGGAATGTTAAGTTTAAAAGAAAAAAGTTACAAATTAATATGTATATTATTGTGTCTATGGAAAAAAGTGAACTATAGGTAGGTAAAAAAATGTCAGTTAAAACAGAAAAAGATTTGGAAGGATAAACACTCACCTAGTAGAATTCCAAGGAGAAGAGGGGCATGGAATATATAGGATAAAATGAGGTGACAGAGCAATATGGCCATTAATTCAACACATTTGGCATTGGAATTTCTTGCCAGTTATGAATAAAATATACCTGGATCTATGAGTGATAAGAGAGAAGGGTCCATGTTCTTTCTCCATGTGGGTGCAGAACAGTGTCCGAGATGTACTATGAAACAGCAAAAGTGAGCTACAGAAATCTATAACATGATCCCATGTAGGTAATAGTAATTATATTATAAAAATTATACATTATTCTATGCACTGAAAAAAGTTTAAGGATATATATATTAAACTGTTAACAGTGGTTTTTTTTTTTTTTTTCCCTGTGGGGTGAGAGGAGGATTTTAACAAACTTTTATTTTCTAAATTATAGTGTGAAAAAAATTTTAATCATAAAAAGGTTGAAAGAACATAAGGGCTTCAAAATGTTAAACATCAGTTACCATGGAGTGGGTAGTTGCAGACATGGGTCTGTACTCACAGCCGATAAGAGAAATCAAGGAAATTGGATACTACTCATTGTGTGGTTGACCCAGACCCTGGCAATTTTGCTGCTTCTCTGAGCCCATGTCACCAAATACTGTGATGCACGGTCTCGATCACGTAGTTAGATGTCTTCCATCACTGACCTCAGAACAGTCCCGGATGGTCTAACAGGCAGGTGGCCGTGGGGGCCGGGGCGGGGCGGTGAGGAAGAGCTCCTCTTAGATGCCAGTAGGGAAGACCAACCACGCAGATCAAGGACAAACCAGATTTCAGCCGGATCACATTCTGGTAGATGGCAGGTAAAGGATTCCCTTCCTTTTAGAAAAATCCTCAAAGCACAACAGGGAAGAGGCTTCGGACTGCGGGAGAAATAGCTTCTCTGCTTGAGGACTTTTTACTCGAAAGATGCTGGAAAGTCTCTTTTACAGCAGCTCTCTTTCAATGTGTTTTTCTCTCTGCTTCATCATCCTTCTCACCTTGACTTTCCCTCGTCTTCATTCTGCCTCTTGTGTCAGGTTAGTGGAGCGGCTCTGAATTTCTGAAGTCAGAGACAACTGCACAAATGCCTGTCTTAGAGACACATGCTAAAGACAAAATCAGAAAAGGACGGGGACTTCCCTGGCAGTCATTGGTTAGGACTCTGCACTTCCATTGCAGGGGGCATGGGTTTGATCCCTGGTTAGGAAGATTCCCTGGAGAAGGGAACAGTTACTTTCTCTGGTATTCTTGCCTGGAGAATTCCATGGACAGAGGAGCCTGGTGTGCTGCAGTCCGTGGGGTTGGCAAAGAGTCAGACACGATTGAGCAACTTTCACTCTGAGGAACTAAGATCCTGTATACGGCTTGGCCAAATTATAGCAATAATAATAAAGGGATGGAAAGACAGGGGCTTTAAAGTGAATTAGGTTGCCCTTCTCTGATCCTGTTTTCACAGATTTAAATAGAGGCAAACAGATTTGGCTGCTGATTTAAGGGCCAACAATCCAAGTGTGTACTATGTTATGTAAACCTTCTGGGCAATGTGGCAGCTGTTGAGCCAGGCGTAGTCCCGATTTAAAAGAAATTAATCCAAAGGATTTGATTTGAAGGGTATATTTAGCACTCAGTGTGTTTGTTCTTGGCGATAAGAAGTTGGAGGCCGATCCATTAAAGAAAGTTGGTGTCCCATACAAGTCGTGCCGTCTTCCTATTTGCCCAGGCACACACACACCTTCATGGGAGTTTTAAACTGTTTGCTTAGAGCGTTCGTTCTTTTAAAGATCATGTCTGTTGATTTTTGTTTCTCGGTAGCCAGGAGACCTGGTCCATGTTTGCTGTGGGCAGTGGGCATGGCAAATGGGCCCTCGCCAGGTTCGCTTGCAGGTTTAAATGAAATAGAGAAAGGTCAGAAGTCGTTCTTGTCCTTGGAGCAGGGCTCACCTCAGATGCTGCCTGAGTTGCTGGTTGGTATTAGAATCAAGGGAGGCAAAGGCCATGAGGACCTTAGCTCAACTTAGTATCTATTAAGAAAAAGTCATCCCCTCAAGGTCATGTGTTCCTGTGAGAATTTAGTGCATTAAGAAGACAGGAGGTCGTGTTGATGCCATAGTTGTTGAATTTTATTTATTGTTATTTTTTAATCTTTTGGCCACACTGCGCAGCATGTGGGATTTTAATTCCCCGACCAGGGATTGAACCTGAGTCCCCTGCATCGAAAGTGCAGAGTCTTAACCACTGGACCACCAGGGAAGTCCCAATAGTTGCTGAATTTTAAAATGAGATCAAACTCCTTTTATCTCAACCTCGCTCATGACTTTACTTTGTTCTAGGATTTTGCTGAGCTTGTAAAAATGCCAGGCACTTTCCCATTTGACTCTTAACAATACTCCTGCGAATGAGGAGCAGTATTTTTCTTTTTTATGGATAAAGTCTCAGATCCAGAGAGGTTCAGGCATTCGCCCAAGGTCACAACCACTCAGGGCAGAGCTCGGGTTCACATCTAGGCTTATCTTGATCTCCAGGGAAGCCTCAGGTCAGGCTCCGGGGGGTGGGGGGAGTCGTCCTGTCTGTACACGGTTGCAGTGAGGTGGGGAACTCAGAGCTGCAGACCCAGCCGCTGGCTCGTATGCGCTCAGCCGGGGCCAGAGGCGCCCACAGGCCCGGGAGCTGGGCCCCGACGCGGGCACCTGGGAGGGCAGTAGGGCGAAGAGGCAGGGCATGCCGGGCAGGGCATGCCGGGCACCCTGCCGGCCCGGTCCTGGCTGCTTCTCCAAGGGCAGCGCCGGGGCTCGGTGGCCTGTGACGTCACCGTGTGAGCGCTTCCTTAGCTGTGTAACAGGAGGGCACGCGGGAAGTTTCTCTGTCCCTCTGGAATCAATGATGAGGTGGTTTCCACCCCGTGAGGGGGGATCTGGGAAGATCTGGGGTAAAGATGGGGGTGCATGACAGAGGGGCCGCGGGGCGGTCACATCTACGGAGGCTGAGTCCCTGACTTGCCCCCGCGGCAAGGGCAAGGGGGCGGCCACGGCATGTGGGGCGGCTATGTGCCTCTCTTAGGCAGGCCAAGGATGGAGCGCGGGCCGTGGGTCCAGTGGACACCGAGGAGGGAAGTTATACACGAGCCAGCCTGCGGGGGTCCAGTCCCCCCTCCGCCCTCGGAGGTTCCTGGTTGCGGGGTCTGCGGGGTACATGCTAGGGAAGGAAGCCGGGGCCCTGGAATAGACTCAAGCCAAGGTGGGTCTCCCACGTGAGCGAGCTCTGAGGATCCGCACCCCCCAAGAGCCCACAGACCCGCCCTGGGATTTGGACACTTAAGTCAGAGCAGTTCTGGTCAGGTGTTAACCAGAAAAGCAGTGAGGACCAGCAGAGATAAAACAGCCTTCTCCAGCTTTACGAAGAGATGTTTACCCTTTCTATAACCCTCTCCACCACCCTGCGCCCTGGTGGCTCAGATGGTAAAGAATCCGCCCACAATGCAGGAGACGCAGGTTCGATCCCTGGATCGGGAAGGTCCTCTGGAGGAGGGCATGGCAACCCACTCCAGTCTTCTTGCCTGGAGAATCCTGTGGAAAGAGGAGCCTGGTGAGCTACAGTCTGTGAGGCCGCAGAGTCTGACACAAATGAGCGACTAACACTTTGACTTTCTACCTCCCCCATCCCCGATAGAAAGACAGAGCCTAGAAGAAAGAGGAAAAGGAGAAAGAACCCCTTACCAGTCCACATAGCCTTTAAGGAGGGAAAGAGATAATTTTGCATCATATACGGGGTTGGGATTGTAAATTGAGTTGAATGGTGATTGTAATCTGAAAGCTATTAGTTCTTCCCTTGGGGGTAGAGAAGAAGGATTTTGATCAGCAGAGTTGTAGACCGTAGTTGCAAGAAATAAAATCATGTCTTCTTTTCTGGTTGTATCAGCAAGTTCAGATTCTTCATGGCACCGGATACAGATGAAGATAGACGGGCCATTAATTGATGCCGCAGGCTAGAGCGTGGCCCGGGCCTCCTGCCGGGGTCACCGTCTGCGCTCATTTCCCATCCATCAGAGCAGGTCCTGTCATTCAGGTACAGCTTGTGCTCGCTGTAACGTTAGACTTCAAGCCCGAGACCGTGACCGCCAGGCTGACCTTTAACTTGATACGAAGATCATCATCGTTGCCTGAGTTTCCATGGTTTCGATGTGTTTGATTGATGATTTAAGATTGGAGGGAAGGAATCTGATTCTGTTTTTTTTTTTTTTTTTTAACATTCTTGGGCTGTTCACCTCTCAGCCTCACCCAGTCATTTCTTTGGTCTGTCAGCCCATCAGTAAATCTTCACAGAGTGCCTCCCCTGTGCCAGCCCCAGGCGCAGGGTTCTAGGCCATAAATAGGCATAGGTCGTAAATGAGATGAGCCAGCTCCCTTGTGGAGCTCACGTCCTCTGCCCACTCCAGTGGATCTTCTCTGACATGGATACTAAATCTCTCTAATTTTTCAATTAAGCCTGCTCAGAGGCTTTCAGTAGCCCTCTGCTGACATGAATGAAGTTCATCTAGAACTAGTTCATTAATTCATCATGAACTTCTTCATCTATCAGCTTGGGTGTGTGTGTGTGAGTCACTCAGTCATATCCAACTCTTTTTGAACCCATGGACTGTAGCCCACCAGGCTCCTCCTCTGTCTGTGGAATTCTCCAGGCAAGAATACTGAACGAGTTGCCATTACCTCCTCCAGGGGCTCTTCCCAACCCAGGAATCGAACATAGGCCTCCTGCATTGCAGGCAGATTGTTTACCATCTAAGCCGCCAGGGAAGCCCAGCTTGTGTGTCGAGAACCCTAAAACTTCCCAGCCTCCTCTCTCACTGCCACCACCAGACTGGAACCTTCCTCTGTGCTTACAGTGGCTGGCTCACTGATACCCACCTGCTCCCCTCTCTTCTCTTCCTCGGCGCTTCATGTGGGACGCCCTCCCCCTTTCTTTCCATCTTTCCTCATCATTGAAGACCATCTCACGTCTTACTTCTATAATGAAACATTACCCCTGATGCCCTAGGCCACATGTGGCTGCTCCAGATTCTAATGCCTGCCACCACCTCTACCGGGCTCTCAGCTCTGTCTGGAGTCCTGCTGGCCACCAGCGGTCATCATTTGGTGCTGTGTGTGCATGTCTATGCTTGGTATAAGCTGGTGGTGGCTGGAACCACTTCTTACTGACATTTTTATTCCATGCAGTGTCTGGCACACAGTAGGTGTTCATTAAGTGTTTGTTGAAACTTGAAGTTTTTTTGTGTAATGTGTGAGCTTTTCTGCACCCAAAGATGCTGATATGATCCAATAGCACAGTAGCCCTGGGTTAGAAAACAGGACACTTTTTCCAGTCCCATTTTTCAGTTGTCTGTTGTGTTCCTTCAGCACAGACTGGAACTAGAATGCAGTTACTCCGTGGTTTTAGCTCAGAAGTTTTTTTTTAATAGACTTTGTATTTTGAGATAATTGGAGATTCACATGCAGTTGTAGGAAATAATAGAGATGCTTGTACATTTTGCCCAGTTTCCCCCAGTGGTAACATCTTGCAAAACTGTAGTACAGTTTTGGTCAATACAGGATATTAACAATGATACAATCTACCAATCTTGTTCAGATTTCCTCAGTTTTATGTGTAGTTGTGTGTGTGTGTTTAGCTTTATAAAATATAATCAAATGTGTGTGTTTGTATGTTCAGTAGCACAGTCAAGTACAGAACAATTCAGTTCACTTCAGTTGCTCAGTCTTGTCCGACTCTTTGCAACCCCATGAACTGCAGCACGCCAGGCTTCCCTGTCCATCACCAACTCCCAGAGCCTGCTCAAACTCATGTCCAAAGAGTTGGTGATGCCATCCAACCATTTCATCCTCTGTTGTCCCCTTCTCCTCCTGCCTTCAATCTTTCCCAGCATCAGGGTCTTTTCACATGAGTCAGTTATTCCCATCAGGTGGCCAAAGTAATGGAGCTTCAGCCTCAGCATCAGTCCTTCCAATGAATATTCAGGACTGATTTCCTTTAGGATTGACTGGTTTGATCTCCTTGCAGTCCAAGGGACTCTCAAGAGTCTTTTCCAACACCACAGTTCAAAAGCATCAGTTCTTTGGCACTCAGCTTTCTTTATGTTCCAATTCTCACACTCATGCATGACTACTAGAAAAACCATAGCTTTGACTAGACAGACCTTTGTCAGTAAAGTAATGTCTCTGCTCTTCAATATGCTGTCTAGGTTGACCTTTGTTTTTTTCTTCCACAGAACAGTTACATCACAAATAACCACGCATCGGTTCTCCACGTCTATACATTTTTTTCAAGAACATTGTATAATTAGAAACATAGAGGATGTGACATTTTGAGGGTTTCCCCCACTATTTGAAAAGTTTTAGGAGCTGCAATGAATAGCTGTTTCTTTGGTTGTGAAATGGAATTCTCACCCTAAAGGACAGGGCACCAGATTAGACTGTTTTTTTGTAATATGAGATACTCTGTCTGAATGAATATGCATATAGGTCCAAGATAGTGTCTGACTTTTTATTAATTATACAGCTGTGTTTCCTGCTTTGAGGGGTCAGCTTGTGCCCCATTATCATGAGAGGTTCTGTAAGATATATGGAAACCCTGAGCAAGTACTCTGGATGATAGATTAAATATCGCCACCTTCTGTTCATTGTGAGAAGCACCATTGACTTTCAAGGGGCCCTGCTGTGTCCTTCCTTTGCTTTTGAAAGACCATCAATAAATTCTCCCGGGTCATAGGCAATCAGCTATTAAACATGTGAACATAGGGTCCTTATTATAGGTTAAAAATAATAGTATTTTGTTTTTTATTCACTGCACTGTTTAAAAAGTTCTCTCTATGGTATGCAATGAGCAGACTGAATTATTCAAGGTGCAGAATAAACATAAGGTTCATGTAGCCTAATAGGATATGCTATTATATATGCTATATGATACTGCCTAGTATCCTATTAACCACTTTATTTATGAAGCTTGTGGTAAAGAACAAGCCAGCAACTTTGGAAAATAATTATACAGAGCAGTGGTATTTTTATAATTGTTCAGTCACTCAGTCGTGTCCGACTCTTTGTGACCCCATGGGCTGCCAGACCTCCCGGTCCTTCACCATCTCCTGGAACTTGTTCAAACTCATGTCCATTGAGTTGGTGATACCATCCAACCATCTCGACCTCTGTCATCGCCTTCTCCTCCTGTCTTAAACCTTTCCCAGCATCAGGGTCTTTTCTAATGAGTAGGCTCTTCACATCAGGTGGCCAGAGTACTGGAGCTTCAGCTTCAGCATCAGTCCTTCCAATGACTATTCGGACTGATTTCCTTTAGGACTGACTGGTTTGATCTCCTTGCAGTCCATTTATAATAGCACAATTTCAAAAGCAAAACGTCCTTAGGTAATTTTAGAAAAGTTTTCCCCTTAAGATATTTTAAAATATCCTAATATGTTGATGTATGACAGAAAACCACAAAACTCTATAAAGCAATTATCCTTCAATTAAAAAAATAAAAAAATTAAGGCATGAATATAAGTTGTCTTTAAAATAATATTACTTAATATTACTTTTATTTTTTTTTCCTTAATTAAGACTGAACCCTTTATTCTCATAGCATGCCTGGGAGAAAAGGGATGCTCTTTTTGTAAATTGGAAACAACACGGCCAGGGAAGTCATGCCCCAGCCGACGTCACGTGAGCTGAGTCACAGAGCAGCAAAGTGAGGAGCCTGCCAGCCGGAGCCCTTGGTGGCAGGGATTTGCCTCTGCTGTTTTAATTTTCACTTCCCATACATTTTATTTCTGTTATTTAATTTATAAACTTAGCATGTCTGGTCTGTAACAAAGACCAGAGGAGTGTACACAGTGGTATTGACAGGCGCCCCAGCCACGTGACACCTCTGTCTTTCTGCTGTGATGGTGCTCAATCAGTGTAGCCTTCTATTCACCTGTATCCTGCTTGGTTCAGCATGCATAAACATAACCACACGTCTGTAGCTTGGTTTCTTTTACAAAAAATGGGATACTTGTGTGAATGTTATTCTGGAGCTTACTGTTCTCACTTCACGTGTCATGTGACATTCCCAGTCTTCCCTCCTTCATGTCCCCTCTTTTCTCTCTCTCCTCTCCCTCCCCCCAGTATCTCTACATCTCTATGTGTGCCTGCTCAGTCATTCAGTTGTATCTGACTCCTTGCGACCCCATGGATTGCAGCCCGCCACGTTCCTCTGTCCATGGGATTCTGCAGCCAAGAACACTGGCGAGGGTTTTCATTTCCTCCTCCAGGGGATCTTGAAACCCAGGGATTGAACCTGAGTCTCTTGTGTCTCCTGCATCGGTAGGCGGATTCTTTACTGCTAGCGCCACCTGGGATGCCCATAAGTTTCTATTTCTGTCTCTATCATTGTCTCTGTATGCCTTGATCCTATTGGTAGTCCAGGGTATGAATATACCATAATTTGTCCAGTCATTGCCCTGTGGAGATATTCATAGGCTTTCAGTTTTTTTTTTTTTTTTGGCTTTCAGTTTTTTAATATCAATTATTTTTTTTTTAAAAGGTTGCAAACACTTTTGGACATCCATCTTTGTGTGCTGGTATTGTACATAGTGTCAGATTCTCACAAATAGGAGATCTGGGTCAAAGGTTATCTGTGTTTTTAACTTAACTTGGCTTTATAAACTTTGATTTTTGGAAAGTGTTAATATCCTCCCAATAACTGCATTGTGGTCCTAAAAACTGATACTTTTCTGGGGCCAAGTTCTCTGCCTGGGCTTTAGCCCTCCTGCCCTTTGTGGGCAGAGGGAGAGAATGGTCAGCGAATATGGATGTCTAGGATGTGATGGCCCGCTTAGTTGACTCAAAAGTATGAAGTGTTAGCAATAATGCATTCATTCTAGAAATGTGTCTTTCTCAGCTAAGGCAGGACTTGTCCCCTTCTTTACCTTAGTTACACAGGAATACGGCAGATGTACATCATGAATTTCTTCAAAGTCCTTTACCGTTGAACCCAGTTTGCATTAGGAGCTGCCACTTCTTATGCATGAAGTTGTGGGTAATGAATGTGATTTTAAAAAGCCCTCTCAGGAGATTGAAATAGGGTGGCTTGGAGGAAGTATCTCTGGAGACGTAGCACCCACTGGTCCTCTCTCTCCCTCAAGGTTGAGTTGGGTATCCGCGAGATTGCCCTAGGCAAATTAGAATGACGTCGCCCTTCCCCTACACTGATGTGTTTATTGGCATTCTAATACTGGAAGATATAATCATTTCACTTAAGAGCTCTATGTTGCCAACTGTATCTGCTGGTGCTCTTCTGCCAGCCAAGGCTGTCACATTTGGTGTTAAATCGGGACAGCTTGGCTCTACGGAATCCCACCCTGGGAGCTGCAGAAGGCATCTCCAGATGGGCTTATCTCTAGGATGCTTGCCAGCTCAGAAAATGTTCCCACATCGACAAACAGACGTTGTTGAATGTAGGCTCAGCCCAGGTGTCCGTAGACACCCAGCCCAGCACAGTGGTCCTGGGATCGAACGCATGTTTCTGCACGCCTTGTTGAATGTTCTTACGGATAGCCGTGACGTGTTGTGATTGTTCCATGAATATCCTTGGTGACTGTTCTGTTTTGCTGCCCACTGCAGCTTAATGCGATGGCAAATCGTGCTGCAGGGAAAGGCTATGAGAACGAAGACAATTATTCCAATATCAAGTTTCAGTTTATCGGGATAGAGAACATCCATGTCATGAGGAACAGTCTGCAGAAAATGCTGGAAGGTAAACCATTTCCTTATGCACAGCACTGAAAAAAATGCAGTTAAATGTTTTGATGCCAAAGTGGAATAAGAGAGTCTGTTGATGTGAAAATTGTTCTTTACCATGACGTTCGCCGGGGTGGGATCATTTGGGAAGAGTTTAAAAATTCACGGACTGTTTGCACATGTAACAGCCATTCTCTTATTGTTGGTGTCGTGGTGGAGTGGTTTTGTCATGTGGCCATTAGCTGTCAGCCTCTCTCCCGTGGTACACCAGAGAGAAACGTGCACAGGGATATATTTTCTGTCTCCCACGTACTAGTTTGGCCCACATTCAAGACCATGTGGAGATAAAGCAATCCTGCCTTGAAAGCAGTCGTCAACTGTTCGTGTATGGACGTGAGTTTCATAAACTGAATCCCAGTGCTTGAGCAGCCATTAGAAGGACGTTGAGGGTGGTGGTCGTCCTTTCCATCAGCAGCAGCCGCTGCAGCGGAGCCCCTCCACCTGCCCCCGCCCCCAGCAGCGAGCACCAGGAGACACGTGCACACGGGCTTCCAGACTCAGGGGGAGGGGAAGTCACCGTGCTGGGGGCTGCGATGCAGAGCAGTTATTCGCGCGGCCGCACCAGCCAGGAGCTCATCGCCAGAAATCATGTATTCCAAGCAAGACCGTCTGCATTGACTGCTTATGCCCTTGTGAGCATCAAGGCCCAAGGGGGAGTCTGTCGCCGTGTCCACCACTTCTAGCTCTTGGGGGAACTGAAGAGAAAGAGGAGGGTGCAGAACCCACAGCTTTGTGCCTGGGCACCAGTGTGTGTGGGTGTTTAGTTGCTTTGTATGTGTCCGACTCTTTGCAACCCCATGGACTGTAGCCCACCAGGCTCCTCTGTCCATGGGATTCTCCAGGCAAGAATACTGGAGTGGGTTGCCATGCCTTCTTCCAGGGGTTCTTCCCGACCCAGGGATCAAGCCCGCGTCTCCTGTGCCTCCTGCATTGCAGGCGGGTTCCTCACCACTGAGCCACCTGAGATGCCTGCCTGAGGACCAGGAGGGGCTGTAAATGCTATGCTGCTCCCACGTCTAGGGGGTGATGCCCTGGGGAGCATGAAGCCTGGGAGGGAAAGGGGTGGGCGGTCCTCTCTGAAGGGAAATATGGGGCCTGGAGTGAAAAGGGACAAAGGAAATGCTGAATTACCTTTTTCTCAGATTATCCATGTGCTCTCAGTTCTCTGCTTAATTTCCCTGCTTAATGAGAGCAGGATGTAGTGAGAACCTAGTGGTGAGGCTGGAAGAACTTGAGTGTCACAGACAAGCCTGATTTCCATTGTCCTTCCTGGGATCCTGGGGTCATCTCGGTCATTATGAAGCTTTAAATGCATCATGTACGTTCTCTGAGGCTTTGTTACCTGCTGTAAAATGAAACTATTGGACTAATAATTTCTGTGGACCCATCTAGCCCTGATGGTTCTGTGAGTCCACAGTTTGATGCCCCTGGTTGCAAATAGTTTAAAATGGAACCTTTGAATGGTTACAAAAAAACCCTCTTTTTGCATTAGTGAAAAACCAGGGCTTCCCTGCTGGCTCAGCTGGTAATGAATCCGCATGCAATGCAGGGGACCTGGGTTCAATCCCTGGGTTGGGAAGATCCCCTGGAGAAGGGAATGGCTACCCACTCCAGTATTCTGGTCTAGGGAATTCCATGGACTGTATAGTCCATGGGGTCACAAAGAGCTGGTCACAACCGAGTCACCTTCACTTTGCATCTGTAGAATAATCATGGCCCCAGAGCTATCTCCATCTCTCCTCCACGTGAACTTTGTTGTCTTAGGTGACAGGAGGGCTTCCCGGGGGGTTTTAGATGGTCAAGAACTGCCTGCAGTGCAGGAGATGTGGGTTTGATCCCTGGATCAGGAAGATCCCCTGGAGGAGGGCATGGCAGCCCACTCTAGTATTCTTGCCTGGGAAGTCCCATGGACAGAGGAGCCTGGTGGGCTACCGTCCATGGAGTCACAAAGAGTCAGACATGACTTAGCGACTAAATAGCCGCAGGTGACAGGAGCATGCTCTGGGCTTCGCGCTTCATCAACTTCTGGAGATTTTTGTGGGTGGTATTCCTGTCCCTGCTTATAAGCTGTGCTTTTTTAGAAGTTGGCAAATTGGACCAGCTCGGTACTATTATTGATAGAGTAGTCTGATTTTAGCATGAAGAGTGTTCATGATCAGAATCTTTAAACATGTATGCTTTTTAGTAATTTCATAAGCTGACTTTTGAGAATATATATTTTCTGCTGTATATTCTCAAAAGAAAAAATGTATCTTCTTCAGGGCTTCCCAGGTGGTGCTAGTGGTAAAGAACCCGCCTGCCAATGCAGGAGACATGAAGAGTTGCGAGGTCGCAGAGTCAGACGTGACTGAAATGACTTAGCACGCACGCATTTTCTTACATGTGTAAGGTGACTCCTGAGAGTGCTTGTCACATGGCAGTCTGGCTTTTGTTTTAAAAGGAGCATTTACTTGGTTTCTTACGAGGAACATGTCTCCTGCCCTCAGACCTGTGGTCTGACTTGCTGTTTCTTGAGGCCCAGCAAACTGATGGAGTTGCAGAGGGAGGGTGGCCTGTGTTCCTCTGGGGACCATGGTTCTTCTGCACCACTTTCCCGGCTCTGCGGCGGCCGCGTAAGTGAGGACAGCTCTCTGGATGCCTTTCAGGGGACTTGACCGATGTCCAGCTATCTGTTTTCGCCAAGTAAATTATAAACCACTCTTGGAGGCTTCAGCTGATGAAGTGATGCAATCAGACCCACCTTTTGAGGCTTTTTCTCCTTCCAGTAGTTGTCGTGGCATCAGAGAGACTGGGAGGTTTGTGCTGCTGGTCACTTGGTAGGAAGGGGAAGAATGCATTTCCTTGATGATTATTATCTTCTTCTTAGGGTTATTGATATTACCAGAACAGATTCTGAATAACAAAAGTGAAACATTGTTTTGCGTTCTGCCCCTGTATAATCCCTGTCTGAGCAAGAGTGGCAGGAGATTTCATCAGAAACTGAACTCCAGAACCAAGTTCACGTCCGGTGTGGGTCCTTTTACAGAGCTCATTGATCGGATGTTCTATTTGTTTGACTGCGCTGGGTCTTTGCTGCTGTGAGGGCGCTTCTCTAGTTTCAGAGAGTGGAGGCTGCCGTCCAGTTTTACTGCGGTGGCTTCTCTTGCCGTGGAGCGCGGACCCTAGGACGTGCCGGCTTCAGTGGTCACGGTTCCCGGGCTCTGGAGCTCAGGGTCCTTAGTGGAGGTGCATGGGCTTAGTCGCTGCACAGCATGTGGGAACCTCCCGGATCAGGGATTGAACCTGTGTCCCCTGCACTGGCCGGCAGATTCTCGACCACTGAGTCCCCAGGGAAGCCCTTGAACGTTAACGTTGGTTTCTAAGTTCTTAGACCAAACTGTTTTGTGGCATTCCCACCTCCCAGTGAAAAAACCCTCTCAGTTACGTAGTGGCTGTAACTGAGTTAAGTCTGAAGTGTTTTTCACAGAGCCTTTCCTTCCTTCACTCAGTATGACACTCTGCGGATACATCCGTGTTCCTGAAAATGGCATGATTTCATTCTTCTTAATGGCTGAGTAATATTCCATTATATACGGAAAATGCTTTTTCACAGAACACACCTGGCCCCAAGGTTCCCACTAAATATTTCTCTCTGCCCAGAGTTAACGTTGCAGGTCTCAGCCCCGCTGTCCTTTTCATCTGATACTTTTCCCCCCTCACCTCCTTACTTTATGACATGATGGCTAATTCTTCCTGGAAGTAAAGAAATGTAAGTTAAAACCTCGAAAGACCATTTTGACTTATAGTTTTAAAATTCAAAATTGAAAAGTTAAATTTATTTACATATTTAAATTGGAGAAGGAAATGGCAACCCACTCGCAGTATTCTTGCCTGGAGAATCCCCACCATGGACAGAGGAGCCTGGTGGGCTATAGTCCATGAGGTTGCAAAGAGTGGGACATGACTGAAGAGACTTAGCAAGCATGCACTGCTTCCCTACGGGTGGCTTTTCTTAAGTCCTTTATTCAAGAGATGTGAAGTAAGCAGAATTTCAGAGGCAGAGAAGCGCAGGCCCTTGTGGTATGGTCTGTGTCCACTCAGCACAAGTTCATCAAACATAATTTAATAAACCACAGGCCGGGCCGGGTGGGTGTTCTCTCGGCAAGTTGTTTGACAGAGATACAAGCCTCAGCCTGACGGCGGTCAGAAGGGAGCCGGGCCAGAGCTCGGGAACAAAGGCCTGATGCCCAGTCAGCAGTTGGGACGCTACTGTAGTGAAGGGCTGTTTGTAAGAGTCAGTGGGAACAATGGGGATCTTTATAGCAGGCCCCAAGTGGTAACCGCTTTTGTCGTTTGCCCTGGAATTGGGGGCAGTGACGATGGAGAAAATTTTGTGGTGAAATCAGCTGGCCGCAGAGACATCTGATCTGTGCTTCTCTGTGAAGCCCGATTATTCAGAGCCTTTGTTGGGAATGAAGGGACGATTGAAAGCAGGGAACTTGGAGTGCGTCCCAGGGGCACCGCTGCAGTGGGCACTGTGGGCTCATGACCCCTGCTCTGGTGGCCCTGCCAGGGGGCCTCAGGGGGTCTGAAATCTAGAAGGGAGCAGCCCCCCAACACACCTGGCTCCAAGGTCCCATGAAATAGTCCTCTCTGCTCGGGATTAACGTTGCAGCTCTCAGCCCTGCTGTCCTTTTCATCTGATACTTTTCCCCCTCACCTCCTTACTTTATGAGATGATGGCTAATTCATCCTGGAAGACATGGTAGAGTTTATTCAAAATTTTCATTTTTAAGTGTTTTCTGTATTATTGCCTACAAATTTATGCTATGAAGTTCTACCATATACGAGCTAATAAAAAACTATAATGGTTGATCTTTTTTTTCAGTTCTCTATCTTCTGACTTTCCCCCAGTATTAATTTCCTGAAATTACCAACCGATTAGATGAGAAGCAGCCAGTAAGACGTGGCTGAAAAACGTGGTCATTGTCCCTCGAGCTTGCCCAGTGAGGTTTGTAGTAAGTGTTCTGTTAGAGCAACCGGGCTCTGTCAGGCTCCACTGGTTACCAACGCATGGTTATTTGGGAGAAAGAAATCCATCAAGAGTGTGACCCTTGCTCTCTGTGTTGTAAGAGGATGTATGATGTGGCCGTGAGAGCGCTGGATGGCGGTACCTGGTGTAGACAGCGAGACCACAAGCACCGAGGCAGGGAGGAAAGAGCACAACCCTCTGGTGGGGTGTGCACTGAGACCAGGATTCCTGCTCAGGGATTCCCTGGCTGAGTGACCAGGGAGGACTTAGTAAACCTCTTTAAGCCACACTTGCCAGTCTGAAAACTGGGAGTGAACATACCCTGTATGGGGGGCAGTACCTGTTTATGGTTAACACTTCATCACTAGGAGCTACACTGTTCTCTCAGACACTCATCTGTACATCAGACAGTTACTGAGAATTTTCTTTATGCTGGGTATTGCACAGAAAAATGCTTCATTTAGTAATACAAAGTGATTTTTGATGTAGGGCAAAAGTCACGGTGGGAAGAGAAGATAATGCTTGCTTACAAGTGATCTCCCTGAGGGCTATCCTTGGGTGAATCATATGGTGGGATGTTTTAATTGGATTTCAAAGCCAAAGACTTTGCCTCTGGGTGACTTTAGCAAAGGAAAGGACAAGAGAAAACAGACTTAATGAGTGAATGACTATTTTTAATCCTAATTATGCTTTACCTTGATGTTCCCCAGGACGATTCAGATTAAACATTTTCACCCTCGGAATTATCATTTCTGTTTTGTTCATCTTGACAGCTAGTTTTTTTTTTTTTTTTTGATAACTAAAACATTTACGAAAGGAAGACTTGTAGAAGAAAGTGTCTCCCATAAAACTAAAGATAGACATGATTCATATTAGGGAGTAGGCGAGCAGTTTTTCCATAAGGCTGCAATTGAGATTAGGCAATTCAGTCTCTGCTTGCCAGTGACAATGTGGTTTCAGACTCAGTGTGTTGGTCCTGGCAGCTTTATGGAAAGATTCTCCACTCGTTATGTCCCCAGCTACACATGCTGCTTTTTTCAGCACTTCTGTTATTTGCTGCCAACATCTTAATCTTACGTGATTCGTGGCCATCTCTCCAGCCTCTGTCACTAATATCTTATACCCACCCAGCTTCCCTGCTCTCAGGGCCCTTCCTTCTTCCAAACTAGACTTCTCTGTTTGCATCTGCCTTACATTTCCTATTTAGTCTTTGTCATTCCTTAAGCCCCACCTGCAGCTGAGTCCCGAATTGAGGCAGCCCATTTACTTTTCAATTCTAGGTCTTAGAGACAAGAAAGACCATTCCACAGGGCTGGTCCCCACCCAGCCACTCTGGAGGAAGAAATGAGCTTCATGTAGGAAATAGAAAAGGAAGATCACCAGAGGTTAATTTTATCCCCAATAAATTTGCTATTTCCTCAGGTGCCATAATAATCTATCTTTTCTTTTTAAATGTTGTTTTTATGCTTATGGGGTATGTATAGTTAACCTGTTCTGTATAAGACCGATTTCACTCAACCTGGACATTAAACTCCCTGTTAGTAAGTCACAGTTCGCTGTGATCTGTGGCCGATGCCTGCCTCTGAGGTCAACTGAAATGAACTTTGTTCAGCAAAATGGTTTGTCATTATTGGTTTGGGTTTGGCAACAAGGGTGAACAGGTCAGTATTTCTGCCTATCCTGAGTTTATCCAAACAAACCCACCAGTTTTACATGTGAAAATTCAGGCGCTAACTGTTGGGCCGAGTGTACCCCCATCTGACCTTGTGTATTAATCACCTGCAGGCTGATTGCTCTCAACAAGCACCCCTCAGCGTCTGAGGGCCAGCACACTCTCAGTGAAAAAAAAAAAAAATTAAAAAACTGTATGAAAGCCGGGGTGGCTGTTGTACTGAACATCCCCAGTTTAGATGTAACTAAAAGCAGGCGTGTTAAACAGGGAGCCGTCCTCAGTGTGGAGGGAAGCAGCAGCTCGTGAGGAGGGCGGCCTGGGCATCCTCTCCCGGGGCGTCTTTTAGGGCCTTGTTCTCTGAGCTGGCCGATCCCCTCTTGCCTGTTGGCACAGGCCGCTCCCTTAGCTGGAAAGCCCGGTATGTTTATTTTTAAACTTGCTGTCATTTCCACACCTGGTGGGAAGAGAAGGCGCAAGGGATCATTTGTTCTTGGACTGAGCTTCAGAGTTTGGACACCAGGACATCCCTCCCGCTCCCTGGACTTTTTGAAATGAAGGCGGATGCCAGCTAGCCCTGAGCGCTTTCCTAACACCCCGAAAGTCCAGCTGGTTCAGTGAAACAAATGAACGTTTGCCAGTCAGCGTTATCTGTGGAAGATTTAAAGGCCTCAGAGGGTCCTGAGAATACTTGGTGGAATGTGTGTATTTTAGGATGAAGTTGGACACCCTGGGTCACGGCCAGGGCTGGACAGAAGGACCAAACGGCAGGCGCCCGCGGGAGGGGCTGCAGCGCAGAGGGTGTGGGGATGTCTGTGCGCCACGCGCAGGGCGCGCGCGGTACTGCCGCCGGCCCCATCCTCAGCCCCGAGGTCAGATCGCTCCCCGCCCGCCTGACTCGATTTCTCACCAGGGCCGCACGCTTTTTTCAGTTGCAGCAGTTTCAGTGTCTGTCTTCAAGCTGCGTACATAGTCCCCCAAGGTCACGGGGAAGGTTTCCCCAGGGGTGCGGTGGCTTTATGGCACCAACTTCTGCACGTGCTCCTGTCTTAGAGATGCTCCTCTGCCCAGGTGTGAGCCAGCCGTCCTTTCCCATCTCCCCTAACCGACTGCCCCTTTGCCACCTTGCAAAAGGCCAACATCTTCACGCTTATTATGGTGCATTATTCCACGGTGCATGAGAAGGTGCCTAAGTCGCTTCAGTCTTATCCAACTCTTTGCGACCCTATGGACTGTAGCCCGCCAGGCTCCTCTGTCCATGAGATTCTCCATGCGGGCATACTGGGGTGGGTTGTCATGCCCTCCTCCAGGGAATCTTCCTGACTCAGGGATCGAACCCGTGCCTCTTACATCTCCTGCATCAGAGGGTGGATTCTTTATCACTAGCCCCACCTGGGAGGCTCCTGGTGCATGAGAGTACACAGTCTTAAAAATCATTGAAGAGGCATGTGTGCAAAAACTTTTGAAAACTGCAAATCAGGTTAATCTTACTTGAACAACCTGAATCGCTGCTGGTGGAGATGGGGCAGCACCATGGTGTCAGACAAAGGGACAGTGCCTTGAACCATAGGGAAGCCCATTTCTCCTGCTTGGTGTCTAGCTCAGGGCAGGCTTTTGGAAGGAAGAGTTTGGAATCTTGGCTGAAGATATTCATAATACTGTTTTCTTATGAAGGGTTTTTTTTGTTTTTTTTTTTTTTTTTTGCTGGGAATCTTGGTGTTATTTCATCATTGCTGCCATCTGTGACTCAATTTAACTGTTATACTTGTGCTTTTTGTGTGTGGTTCTTGCGAGTGAACCTTCTGTTATCTGGCATATTTGAGGGAAGGGCATCTGATAAATGGTTGTTAACAGTTAATATGTATTGCAAATGCACAATACTTTTAAAGACAACAAATTTCAATCTGGGAGTGTAGAGCTGGAAGGGCACTTGGATATAATTTAGTCACTGTCCCTATTTTAAACATGAAGAAACCAAAGCCTAAGGAAATAAACAAACTTAATGCCCATTATTTAATTTTCCTTGATTAACTTATAGGATTCCTCAAAAGAGCTTTATAGCTTTGGAATGTCATATTTATGTTGTAGTCAGAACACCGAGCCCTAAAGTTTTTTCATGCTTCATGTTAAGTAAAAGAGCAGCTCTTGAGATGAAACTGCCTGTGATGATATTAGAGTGTTTACATACCTGCCTTAGTTTTGTAAAACATAGGTATCTTCGGAATCCTGGATTATCTTCATTTTTAACCAAAGGTAAAACCCCTAACTTGATGCTCTAGAGGCGTTCAGAAGTCTCATACTTAAGTTCATATCCTTTACTCCCTTTGAGGGAGGGTTGCTAGCAGGAGTTTGATAATTGCCATTAGGACTTTTAGGACAGTTCTTGGTGATGGACTTCTAGTTGGGAAGGTGCTGGAGTTCACTATTTGAGTCTTTTCCTCCAGAGCACTCGTACTCAAGTGCTCCTTGGTGGTCCACTTTAAATATGTTGGCTGGAAGAATAAATCTCTTACTTTTACTATGGCAACATTCAATGATTTTTATGAATAGTAGACTTTAAACTTTACAAATATAATACTTCTAAACAGATGCAATGTCCCCTGTGAACAAAGAAGACAGAGAAGTCTTACTTGGAACTGGTTCAGTAGAATGACATTTAGCAAGCTTGGGCATTTATCTTGACTCCTCCAGAAAATGGTACAATGAAGGAATCATAACAAACTACCTGCAAATATGATCACATGTACATTGAAAGACTGCCTGTATTTTGCTTCTATAACACAGTTTATCTTGCAGTGTGTGAACTTAAATCTCCCTCCATGAGTGATTTTCTGTGGGGACTGGAGAACTCTGGCTGGTTGAGGCACATTAAGGCCATCATGGATGCAGGAGTCTTCATCGCAAAGGTACGCGATTGGAGAGAACACAGACTACGCGCAGAGCAGCCAGTGCACTGTGATACCGGATAGAGGTCTGGTTCCTTCCCATGAACTCCCCGTCCTAAGCTGGACAATACCTGATTCAGGGAGCTGGCTTTGCAGACCTCCGTGAAATCTGCCCTTTGAAGATGGGATTTTATGAAAGATAAGATGATGTTCAGTTGATAGTGTATCATCAAGGCAATCAACTGGTAAAATACTTTCAGAGTAATCTGAAAGTAGTCTTCAATTATGCTTGGTTCTGGATGGAGGAAAGAATTTTTTTTATATTACTAATGATGTTTAATTTCCTTATGATCTTCATTTGAGCAAGAACAATAGTCAATTTGCTTTCAGAAATTAGGAAGGAGAGAAAAGAAAAAGGGAAATAACCATTCACATTAAAATTAATTACTTCTCCTTTTACATTCTGTAAAAAGAAAAATCAGTATTGGAAAATGAATGAATCAAACATTATAAATAATTCAGACACTAAGGAAAACTACAAAAATGAAAGTTTAAGTTATCCCCCCCACCAAAAAAAAAGTTATCCCGAAGCCTACCACCTAGGGAAAAACCTTAATATGGACGAACATTATTGTAGACATCTTTCTGTATATAGATAAGATAAACATAAATATTTTTATAAAATTGGGACTATATTAATTTAAAATAACAGCATAAAATTTACTTTGCATTTAATGGAGAAAAAAGAAACTGACGTAAACTGGGAGGAATTATTGAGTTTTCACTATAAATGTTCTCCACCATAGAAATAATATTTCCTAAAAGATTCTTCTAAGGTTAAGAATAGAGATTATTAACAATAAATTAACAGATTAATGTTTTTAAAAACTGGAATATAATTGCTTTACAATGTTCTGTTAGTTTCTGCTGTGCGATGGAGGAAAGAATTTTCTATGAAAAGAGTACATCCAGATGTGTCACCAGACTGACCCAGGCTCAAGGCTCCCATCTTAGCAAACAGCTCCCCTGTTTTCAGCAATGACATAAGCAAACGTCATGTTCCTGAATCTGGCAGGTAGATTCCGTTCTGCCAGAAGAAGATTTTGCTGTAACTTTCATACAAGCTATTTTTGAAGGCATTGTCTATTTTGTTTAGTGTTTTTTTTGTTTTTTTTTTTTTAAATAAATCCCCCTCAGATTTATACCTGAAGACAAGCATATATTTTCTGATGACATGGTATGCTTCCCTTTATTAGATAATTCATTATTTAACAAATATTTATTCAGTGCCAGGCATTTTTACTTGGCTCTTATTATCTCTAACTTCACAGTTTCCGTTTAGAACTTTCCTTTTGAGAATGATTGTGGCCAGCAGAAGCTCCAGAATTTCAATTGGAAAGGCTTGAGGTGGAAGCCGGGCGGGGCCCCGAGGGGCAGAAGGTAGGCTAGGAGACATTCGTATAGGAAGCCTGCTTGTATGATGTTCAGAAGCTGGGCTCCTGGTTTCCGGATATAAGGGAAGGGAAGTAATGCTTTGGTGACCAGCCCAAACTGCTCCTTGGCTCTGCCTTAACTAGATGGGTATGTGCATACTCAATAAATGCAGGAACAGGTTTGGGTATTGGTTTTTCTTTTTTGCCTGGAAATCTTTTCTTGATTCTGTGAGTACAAATCTAAACCTAATGCTGATGATTTTTCCTGTTGATTGCCCTCCTTTGTGACTCTTTGCCGATGCTCTTTTTCAGGCAGTTTCAGAGGAAGGGGCCAGCGTGCTTGTCCACTGTTCCGATGGCTGGGACAGGACCGCTCAGGTGTGCTCGGTGGCCAGCCTCCTCCTGGACCCTCACTACCGGACTCTGAAGGGCTTCATGGTGAGTGCGGCTGCCCGGGCAGGATGGACTTCTGGCAACGATTAGCAACTCTTCTTCCCTCCTCATCAATGTTATTTTTCTGTTAGTAGGTCAGCAGGATTAATTAAAGGGGAAAAGGTGAAATAAGCTTGGAATAAGTTGAATTTCTGTGATTTGGGAGCCAATTCAAATCAATGGGCAAATATATACATTCAGCAGTTTGTAAAATAGTTTCTTACATCATTTATATTATATATATTTCAAGTTTGATATATATTTTCAAGTTTGAGGTAACACAGGACTATAAGGCAGAAAACAGTTTTCAGAAAAAATATCTGGAGGAAAAAAACACTATAGGAAAGTGTTTTCACTTACTGCTTTTGCATTTCAAATAATCCTTCACAACTGTGGATGAGAATATTGAAAATTTCAGTGTTTTGGGGTTCTTTCCTGAAATTTTGAGTACATACTCTCCTAGATCTAGCACCTTTTAGGTGTGCATCAGAACTTGATGTGTTGCTTCAATTGCAAGGTATCTGTGATATTTGTGTAGGTGTCTGGAAGGGTGAAGCTTTGGCTAAGCTGGGCCCATTTTCTTAGAATGATCTCAAGGACTTATTAGTGGCTGGGAGCTTATCTGGTTCCTGCCTCTTTTTTTTTTTTTTTTTTTAATTTTTGACTGACATTTAAAATTTTATTTTTGGCTCTTCATTGCTGAGGGGTCGGTCTCCTTTACCCCATCCTTCACCACTGGCTCTTTTTGGTTCCTTCCCATTAAATTTATAGGTTGTCAAGGCAAAACTTCAACCAATCTTTTTTCTTTTTTCAAGAAAAGAGCTCTGACTGTTTTACAGCATTGGTGACATTGATGGTATTATCCTATATTATTATTTTTTAAATTACAGGCAATTTGAGTATAAACTTGTGTTACATCTCTGACTCCACAGCAGGGCTGTAACTTTCAATATACTTCAAACCCTCCTCATTCTAGAATTCTTCTAAAGTATATTAAAGATCACTGGAAAACATTCCTTAGTCTCTTGTAGAGAGGTTGGTATTTGATATACTGATAGGCAGCATGGAGTATTGACTGAGAGTTGGACTTGATGGGCTGTGATGGTTTCTGGAGCGAGGTTACCAGGTGGCATTGACCACTTTCCACTTTCTAACAGTGTGACCTTGGATGAGTAACCTTGTTTTCCCTCTGTAAAATGACAGTAACACCTCCTCCCCCTCACCCCCATGAATGAGATGGTACATGAAGCAATATGAACAGTGCTCATCAAGAGCACTCTGGGTGATGGCAGTACATCTTCCCACATCTACTCCTGCTTATTTCTCCTACAGATGACCTTCAGCTTTGCCCTCCGATGTGCACCTGTATATGGGTAGATAGTGTTCATTCATTTGCAGGTTACCTTGTGAATTATGCTCCAAGAACTTTTGAATCCTTCAGAATTATTGGTCTGGTCTCTTACTTTCCCTCATTTGCTTCTCTCCATGATATTTATGTTTTCTTATATAGGTATTAATTGAAAAGGACTGGATTTCCTTTGGTCATAAGTTTACTCACAGGTAAGAAGTGTTTTAAAATCTTGTGACTTTAAATTGTGAATTTAAGGTTGAGAATAAAAAAAAATTGTTTCTGAATTTCTCAATTGAGTGGGGAATAACAGCCTCTTTTCAAAACTGCCTTGGGTATCTTATTCAGAAAGTTAAATTTTTGTTATATATGTTGTATCACAGATAAAGAAGTTCTAACTTGAGAACTCTTGGTATTTACTGAGCAGAACTAACTGATGTTAAATTTTTCCAGACTAGACAAGAGAAGTTGGTTCATTCATTGACCGAGAATGGATGGGCTCTCTCTTCCTTCCACATGTATTTGATTTACTAGATTATTCCATTTTTCGAAGTGCAAATATTCCCTGTAAGCTACACACTGAGAAATGCCTGTAGAATAGTGTCTTTGATCTTCTACACTGGGAGTTAAATTAGGCTCATCCTACGGCGTGGGTCACAGGTAGGTCTGTACCAGGCGTCTCTGGGGAGCTGAGGTAGGCCAGCAGCCTGGGCTTTTGAGTCCAACAGGTCAAGCCTCAAATCCAGGCTGTGGCATTTACTCTGTGGGTGAAGGCATCAGTGTTCTCTGAGTGTTGGTCTCCCCTCTGTAAAAAGGGGAGCCTTTCCATACTCCCTGGGGTTATGGCAAGGCTTTTAAAACCCTGTATGGGACTAGCCTACTAGCCATCTGAGGGCTTTCAGTAAACAGAAGCTACTGGCCTTCTTTGGTTAGTGTGGACAGTAATGCCTGATGGGTGCTGTGCTGTCTTTAATCCCTAAATGTTATTAATACAGGTTGTAGCTGGTATGGCCTCATCTTTGGGGCTAAAATTTATATTTTAGGCAGCATGCTGATAATAATTTAGAGGCTTTGATACACACTTTTGATTGGTTGAATGTTTTCTTAAAATTCTAAATTTATGGAGCTACTCATATTTATTTTTGTAGTTTTTGCATTTAGCATTAGTTTAGCATTTATTGTGGTGTTTTTCCAGGAAAGCACAATGATGCCTTAAGATCACATTGTTATTTTCAGTTTGGGGGGGTTCTACTGTCTGCTAGGCACCTAAGACCTCTGAGAGAGAGGATCTGGGGCAGGAAGAACATAGAAGTGGCTTAAGTGTGTGTTTTACGAGGAAAGAACCTATTGGGCAGCCCCTTTATAAAGTAACAAAGGTGAGTAGAACTGAACCCTTTGAAGGTTTCCAGACAGTTTCTAAAGTTTCCACCCTTGGAAAAACTACTAAACCAGTCCTTGCTCATTTTTATTCCTCAAGTTGACTATCCATCGCTTGAAAGATGAGGTTCTATATTGTTATTCTGATTTGATGGCACCCAAATCACCCTTCTGGATTCTTTCTAAAATTCACGTTAACAGTGTAGAAGGACTGGGCAGCTGTTTAAAAATAAACACAAACATAAGGAAGCAGATTCTGATGTACTCGTGAAAACAACAGAAGGGGACATATAAAGGTATGAGGGAATCTGAGGTCACATGGAAATAAATAATTGACAAGCTTTAACAGTGCTTTAAAAATGGAAATACCCCTTGAAACTTGGAGAATCACAGTTTTTTAAAGCTATTTTTCTTCCTTATAAAACCATGCAGAAGTGAGAAACTCTAAAGTGGCTTAGGCATTTCTTTTCACTCTCCCAATGGGTCACTAATTAAAATAAAGTGGAACAAGTTTTGGATGTTCTTTTAAAATCAGAATGAAAGATTGCTGCTTTTCCCTGTAAAGACTTCTGGAATTTTATCTCCAGCACTAACATTTTTCTTTTGTAATTATAACATAAATATGTCCCTTCTCTGTCCAGACTTTTTAATATAAAGTTTTTCTTGGCATTACAATTTTAAAAAGTTATGTTTTCCCACTTCTTTTGCATTCCAGTTTAAAGATAAGATCTGTTTAGGAATTAGGGTTGCTTTTATGATTGTTTTTGCTCTTATAGCTTTCTAATTAAGGGGGGGGGGGGGGAGAACCTTGCTGTAAAATCTCTAATACTTTGTTTTACAGATACGGCAACCTAGATGGTGATCCCAGAGAAATCTCTCCAGTTATTGACCAGTTCCTTGAGTGCGTCTGGCAGTTAATGGAACAGTTTCCCTGTGCCTTTGAGTTCAATGAGAGGTTTTTGATTCACATTCAACATCACATCTATTCCTGCCAGTTTGGGAACTTCCTATGTAATAGCCAGAAAGAGAGACAAGAACTCAAGTAAGTGTTTTGGTGTTTAATTTTTATCTAAAGATTTTGTGACTGAGAGTTTCAGATGGTCGTTCACAATTTTGAAGACTGTTTTAGTTACACATCTTCACTGACAGAGTAATGATTTTTTTCCTGACATCACTTTAGAGGTTTAAAGCTATCAGCTGACAAAGACAGGCACAAGTCCATTTTGCCTAATTCCTGCCTAATGTCCACAGGTAGATAGGTAAATCTCACGCACGGATATGGAAAGGAAGCTTCTTGGGAGTCAGGGAAAGTGAATTTTGCATTGAAAAGGAAAAAGTTACACAGCTTTGGTGTATATACTCTCATAATAGTTGCAAATATAGTAGTCCCTCCTTATCCATGGTTCCACTTTCCACAATTTCAGTTATCTGAAGCCAACTGTGGTCCAAGATTAGATGGAAGATTCCAGAAAAAAAATGATTCATAAGTTTTAGATTGTGGGCCTTTCTGAGTAGCATGATAAAATCTTGTACTCTCCTACTCCATCTTGCCTGGGATCACCTGTTACTTAGTAGCTGTCTCAGTTATCACAATGCTTGTGCTTCAGTAACCCTTGTTTTACTTAATAATAAAGTTCAAGAGTAGCAATGCTAGCAATTCACATATTTTCTTATTATGCTTAATTTATAAATGAAACTTTATGATAGCCATGTATGTATAGGAAAACACGGTGTATACACGGTTCACCACTATCCATGATTTCAGGCAACTACTTGGAGTCTTGGAACAAATACCCCATGGATAAGGGTGGACTACTATACTGCTTTCATTGAGAGGGGAAAAAATAGATGAAATGCGGACTTTTGAAAAAGTCAAAAGCTTAACAGCAAAGTGACTTAAAAACTGCAAATGAAAGAACATTTTTGAAATTCTTATAAAATTAATGTGGTATATATAAATATCAGATTTAATTTTGCAAATGATCAGTTCAAATAAAACTGACTCCAGTTTTATCCTGAGTGGAAAGAACATGACTTTTTCTAGTAGATACAATTCCTGATAAATGGTACATCCTGTAAGCTCACCTGTTTTCTTAGGTATTTTGTGATTCGTTGTCATAGATTAGCAAAAGGGACAAATGTCATAGGAATACAGTGACGATTAAATGACAGAAAACATGTGAAGCATTTAAGTAGCACCCAGCAAACAGTAACAATCCAGTGACTATTTGGGGGAAAATTTCAACAAAATGCAGGTGGTTTTATTTTATACTCAGAGGGATTGGACATCTTAAGGCCAAGATATCCCCAGAGAGCAGGGGAGTTGAGACTCCTACAAGTGCTCTTTTGCTGCACCATGAAAACACAAAAGACTGTTCGTTTCCCTGCTAGAGAACAGGGAACCCTGATATAACAAGTTTTGATTCCTTTCCAGCTTTAACATGTCTATTATTTCTAAGAACCAAAGTAAGGCATTTTCAGGCTTATTTTCTTTATAATAGAATTCAAGAAAGAACATACTCTCTATGGGCTCACCTGTGGAAAAATCGGGCCGACTACTTGAACCCTCTGTTTAGAGCTGATCACAGTCAGACCTGGGGAGTCCTTCATCTCCCCACAGCGCCGTGCAACTTTATGTACAAGTATGTAAACCCCTGGGACCTCACTGGGTAGGGTTGTGCTTTAGATTCTGGCACTGTTTACCACATGGGGGCTGAAGGGTATGTAACACTAAGCTCCAAGGCATTTTTGCCTGTCTCCTGTCCCTCTCTTTCCCCTCTAAACATGGTATTCTCTTTAGAAGTTGATGTTTTTTAGTAATGATAGCTAACAGTGTAAGTTTCACTTTTATTTAGAAGTGAAAGGAGGAGAGAGGGAAGAAGGACTGAATAAATCAAATGCCTGAGAAGTTAAATGTGGAGTCACAGGTTTAGTTAGTGGTCATAACACAGCTTACCTCTTTTGCTGCTGAATCAAATGGAACTACTGCCCTGTGGAAATAAATTCAAGATTGTCTATACTGGGATGGGAGACCCTGGTGGTACCCAACAGGTGCTACTAGGTCTGTAGGCTCTCTTTTATCCTTGGGGTTTTTCCTCTGGGCTTGTATAATACAGAAGGGCGACTCAGAGGTCAGGAAAAAGACAAAATTACACAGACGTCACCAAGAAACCACATTCCTTCTCCCTCCCTACCTCAGTACACCGGTTAGTGGCTTCCTATCTCTAGAGCTTTCATTCTTACTGGGTTGGCCAAGAGGTTCGTTCTGTATGAATAAACCCAAACGAACTTTTTGGCCAACCCAATAATGACTTCAACCCAGTTATTTCCCCAGAATTCTATAGAATAATATTAATTCCATCACACTGAAAAAATGCCTCATGATTTGTGTGAACTAGCAGTTTTGAGAGCTGTTGAGATACATAGCCTGCAGTCAACTGTATTGCAACTAATTTGTTAGCTCTAGCCACTCAACGGAGAAGGAAATGGCAACCCACTCCAGTATTCTTGCTTAGAGTATATCCCATGGACAGAGGAGCCTAGTGGGCTGCTGTCCATAGGGTCGCACAGAGTCGGGCATGACTGAAGCAACTTAGCATGCATGCATGCATGCATTGGAGAAGGAAATGGCAACCCACTCCAGTGTTCTTGCCTGGAGAATCCCAGAGACAGAGGATCCTGGTGGGCTGCCGCCTATGGGGTCACACAGAGTCGGACACGACTGAAGTGACTTAGCAGCAGCAGCCACTCAACACATACATTACTGAGGCTCAAGCACTGTTCTAGGCACTGTGGATAAATCAATGAATGACACCAAGTCCCTGCTCTCAAAGTACTTTACTCAGTAAATCTACAGGTATCCTTATGATACTATTTACAGGCATACTTCTGAAATAATGTGGGTTTGGTTCCTGGCCACTGTGATGGTGAACAATGCAATAAATTGAGTCACAATTTTTTAGTTTCTTAGTGCATACAAAAGTTCTATTCACACTATACTGTAGTCAGTTAAGTGTGCAATAGTATTATGTCTAAAAAACAATCTAACAATGTTAGATACCTTAATTTAAAAATACATTATTTAAAGAAAATACTAACCTAATGCTAGCCTTCAGTGAGTAGTACTAGTAGTTAACATCAAAGATCACTGATAACTATAAAAAATGAAAAATCTTGAAATATTCTGAGAGTTAACAAAATGTGACACAGAGACACAAAGTGAGCAAATGCTGTTAGAAAAACTGTGCTGATAGACTTGGTATAGACCTTCACGCTGTAAAAATGCAATCTCTGCAAAGTGCAATAAAACAAGGTAGATCTGTATTTTTATTTGTATTCCAGTATGCTTTACTGTATAGTATAAAAAAGGGAGGATTTGTTGCAAATATAAGTTATCTTAGTGGCTGTCATTTAAAAAACCACAAATTTAAAAGATTCCTTTGTGGCTGAAAGATTCTAATGGTGATATAAACACTAATTTTCCAAGTTGACTTCCTAACTAAGTCAACTTCTTAAGCCAAAAAAAAAAGAAAATGGTAACATGTACTACTACAATCTATTTTAGAAAAATATATTTTGTGCCTTTTAATTCAGTCCCATCTATTCAAGTAGATTCTTCATGAATTTACTCTCCCCAAAAGAAGTTGATTGATTCAAGAAAATGAAAACATTAACATGAAATTATTACCTTAGTGAGTGGCTTTTTTGACCCTGTACTTCGCATTTGGTTATTACTAGGACTATGGTTTGAAAGATACCTTGGAAGACTCAAGAATGTGATTGTACAGACTGTGACATGGTTTCATGAAGCTCTGCTGTCCTCTGCAGGTTTTGGAATGGAATGTATAATCGCTTTGAGAAGGGACTGCAGCCTCGACAATCAGTCACAGATTACCTCATGGCTGTGAAGGAGGAGACTCAGCAGCTGGAGGAAGAACTCGAGGCCCTGGAAGAAGTAAGACACTTGCTCTTGCTCACCTTATTTGCTGACTATTGCTGCTCTGGGAAAAGCCTCTCGTGACTCAGGATGTGTGAAATGCAGCAACACAGCCATTTCATATTTTTGTGCTCAGTTGCATCCAACTCTTTGAGACCCCATGGTCTGTAGTCTGCCAGGCTCCTCTGTCCATGGGATTTCCCAGGCAAGAATACTGGAGCAGGCTGGCATTTCCTCCAAGGGATCTTCCTGATCTAGGGGTCGAACCTGCATCTTTTTGTGTCTCCTATATTGGCGGGTGGATTCTTTTCCACTGTGCTACCTGGAAAGTTCTTTCATATTTTTAGCCAGAAGGTAACCTGAAACACAATCCTACCAGGTGAGCAGTCAGATCGTCAAAGCCCAGACCTACACCCTTGATGCATTTCAGATATCTGGTTTGGCTCACTTCCATAGTTTGCTTTGGGGATGATGAAGATATTAGGAAACGAGATAGTGGTGAATGGTTGCCTAGCCTTGGGAATATACTTAAAAAAAAAAAAAAACAAACAACTGAACTGTATACTTTACGAGAGTGATCTATTTCTATCTTAATTTTAGAAATTAGATAATAAAAACTTCATTCCTGATTTTTTAAAAAATGTACTTTCGGTTCACAGGAGGAAAATCATTACGTAAAACCATACAGGTACAGAAAGAAGGATGACTACTCTTTGCCAGGTGCTTTACCTAGGCTGCGTTTTCTGCCATCCTTACAGAGTGCCATCCTTACATTAGGAAGAGAGCCAGCCTCACAGAATCTAATTATTTTGTGCAGAGTCATAAAGTCTAGCTTTGAAACCAAGTCCATCTAAATCCCATTTTCTTAACATTTTACCCAGCCAGGAGATAATGAACACTAAAAGGCAGGCATATACCAAAAAGGATACATTATTTATGACTGTTCCCTGAAACTTTGGTTTCTTTTCTAGAGGCTGGAAAAAATTCAGAAAGTGCAGTTAAATCGCACTAAGGTGAGGAGCAAGCAGAGTGAGCCCAGCAAACACTCAGGGTTTTCTACCTCGGACAACAGCACAGCCAACACGCCTCAGGATTACAGTGGCAATGTGAAGTCCTTCCCATCCAGGAGCCCTTCCCAGGGCGATGAGGATTCTGCTCTGATCCTCACCCAAGACAATCTGAAAAGTTCAGACCCAGACCTGTCCGCCAACAGTGACCAAGAGTCGGGGGTGGAGGATCTGAGCTGCCGCTCCCCTAGTGGTGGGGAGTGTGTGCCGAGTGAGGACAGTGGCAAGGACCGGGATTCCGACGAAGCCGTGTTTCTCACCGCCTGAGGATCCCCCGCCATGGAGTTCCCAAGTAAAGGACACACAAGGAACACTTTTCAAAAATAAGGGAACAGTGCAATCTCAAATAAAAACAGCCCAAGAAATGGTACGGGTCGTCGAGAATTATAAAATGTAGCAACGAAAAGGAAAAAAGTCCATCTTTTAGTTCCTTTAGGTGTTGATGAACAGGAAACAGCCATTTCTTTTATCAAGCAAATATAAGGAAAATTGTTCCCCATTCTAGACTATGGAGGTTTTATTCACTACAGAGCAATGACCTCTGCCATCACCCGAGGTTATCAGTTCACATCTTCCTTGCCTGCAGCTGCTCAAAGTGCCCTGACCACGTTCCTTCACACTTATCATCTTCAATCTTTCACTTCATTTCCAGATGAGTATTTTGTTTCCTCAAATATTTTACACTTCCTTCCTTCTTGACTGTTATCAGGATTTTGGTTAATAGATACATTTCTGTAACAGATGAGCTTTGTAATTCTGCTTAAGCTTAGTGTTCAGATTTAATGATCACTTTTAACTTTTCCTTAGAGATAATGTATTTTGAATTGTTAAAATAGTTTTGTTGCCTTTACCTGGAATTTCATATTTCTATTTAAAAAAATGCTAAAACTTACCATGCACTTTTCTCTAATACCAGTCTAATACCCAATAAAGTAGAAACAACATTTATGCTCTAGTTCTTAAATATGATTTTGGATCACATTAGCTTCTTAAAAACAACCTTTTATTACTGGTTCCGGAGACTACATTACCAAGACAAGGGGGTCAGCGCCAAGCCTGATCCCAGAAGTGTAACTGTATAAAGGTACGGGGTACCACTTCAGTGAAGGAAGCAGCTCACCGAAGAGCTAGACAACACTGCTGTCAAGTCTACTTAACTAGGGGAATATGTTTTGTCACCTGTCACTTCATAAGCTGTGTTAACAGGGTTAAGTCAACACTGTACCTGTGAAGCCCATGCAGTAGTCTCAACCATTGGCTCTGTTCATCTGCAGGGTCGCGTCGGCGGTGGAGTCTGAGCAGGGAGTCTGAGAGGGAACAGCGCTGCCTCACTGGGCTCCCACGAGGGAGCTTTGCTGACTCTGGAATCTGGTCTGTCCCCACCCAGGCACAAGAGCTAAGCCTCGGCCTTTCCTGCGGCAGATTGTGGCTTCTGACCCCTCCTGACCAGGGAGAATCCTCCCATTGAGGAGAATTTGGGAGGTGCCTGAAATGGGCCTTCGCAGTCCTTCCCAGGTGGGAGCCAGAGCCCCACTCACTGGGAAGCATGGCCCCCAGCCCCATCAGACAGGAAAGCCTGGCGAGAACACGCAGAAGCTGCGCACCGCAGCAGATCTTGAGTGGAGAACTGGGTGGGCAGAGCTGATTGTCCTGACAGCAAAGCCAACAGCTCTAACTGGCCAGGGAACTTGGGGCGTGGGTCAATGTGAGACCACAGACATAGCATTAGTGATTTTCAAGCTGCTGCTCCTGCTGTGCTTGGGCAGGGAAACCAATCTGTAGCTGCACTTGGTGCTGCAAACAGCCATCAGCCTCTGCCCCTGACCAGCGAGCTCTCCCAGAACACGTGGGAAGCCGCACAACCCATCTGACAGCCCCGCTGACAGCGGCAGCTGAACAGAGAGCACAGCCCACGGCCAAACCTGTCTGCAGAGTGAAACTGGTCGCCAGCACCTTCCGCGGACATTCCTGCCTGACTCAGGTTCCCAAACAATGAGCTGTGCACGCCCTGCATCCCATTCTGCTGCCCCACTTAATGCTGAGTACAGCATCCAGTCCACAGAATCCACCACAGAATCCATCCCACAGCCTCACCTGAGTGGGTGGGAACCAAGCCAGCTGTCCTACCCAGCTGTCTCAGCCAGTGACCCTCCACTCCGCTTCAGGGCTCAAACAGATGCCTCGCCCAAAACACAAAGCAAAATCCAGCAGAGCTAAAAGGAGAAATAATGGGGACTTTAACACTCCATTCTATAGACAATGGATAGATGATCCAAAGAGAATCATAAGGAAACAGGAAATATGAACCAAATGTATACTAATATCTCACTCTGGATGATACATTTTTAAATTGGATTAAAGATAAATAATACCATTAAAAGTGGGCAAAAGACTTAGACATTTTTTCAAAGAAGATATATGAAAAGGTCAACAGGTACATGAAAAGATGCTAAACATCACTATCTTTAGGGAAATACAAATCGAAACCAAACCTCATGTCTGGCAGGATGGCCAACATCAAAAAGACAAATGATACGAAATGTTGGTGATAATGTGAATTAAAGAGAACGCTTGTGTACTGCTGATGGGATCATAAACAGGTAAAGTCACTATGGAAAACAGTACGGTGGACCCTCAAAAAATTAAAAATAGAACTACTGTATGATCCAGCATACAGATCCACTTCTGGGAATACATACAAAGAAAAGGAAAACATTAACTTGAAAAGATATCTGTACCCCTTCATGTTCACAGCAGCATTGTTTTAAAATAGCCAAGACATGGAAACAGCTGTCCACTAACAGATGAATGAATAAAGCAGCACACACACCACGGAATAGTATCCATATTGTTGCTGCCTTTTGCAACAATATGAATGGACCTTGAGGGAATTATGCTAAGTGAAATAAATCAGAGAAAAACAAATACTATATGATTTCACTTATATGTGTACTCTTAAAAAAAAAAAAAAAAAACCCAAACCACCAAAGTTACAGAAAAAGATCAGATTTGTGGTTAACCCAGCATGAGGGTTTGGGCAGTGGGTGGCTGGGGAATTGAAGAAAGGTGGTCAAGAGCAACAACTTTCTGCATTAGATAATACCTTATTAATGATTCTTAGGGTATAGTTGTAATGGCTTTTATATTTTTATAACTCCATACCACTCTTACAGTTGAGTATCAACTCTTACAAACTTCTTTGCCTAGTATTAAGGATGAGAATTTAATTTCTTCCATCTGGCAGTATACATCTACAAAAATAAATAACAAATTTTTAAAAAATGACATAGTAACTATACCAAACAGAACTATGCATTTATTTGAAAAGCAAATAATATAAATATTTGATATGTTAAAATTTAGTTCTTTAATGTGATATCTTTCATATCAGACACCAACTTTTTTCCAGCCTCCACCATTTTACAAAACATTATAATTTCAGCATATGTTCATTTAGACTACTTACTAGAAGTTAACCTAACACTGAAATTTATTTTCTTTTTAAACTTTCTGTTTATTGCTTATTAAGTCGTTATTGTGTGGCATGGAGCCTTAAAAAAGCATGGCCAATCCGACTAGACTAAAATCTCTAACAGTAAATTCTCATTTTAAATCAAACATCAATCATAAAGTGTTTTCTTTAGAGCAGTTGGTTTAAACCAATGTAAAACTGACTCAAGACAGATTACTTCCCCACTGGTATAAGTGATTTATTATTTAGTGATTTTCAGGAAAATTTAATGATATGAAGTAGGTAAGCATTTTGATTATGACTCTACAATCAACAAAGGAACTTTTTTAGAGTAAAGGAACATAAAAAGAAGGAAAACCCTGGCATGAGGTTTCTATTTAAAAGCACAAGATTAGTTTACTTGCTTTCCCTAAAAATAAATCTGAGCTGTCCTTCAATTTAAACATATATGAATTATGATCAGACTTACCTGTCAGACAATCTCTATTCCAATATAAATTTCCTAGTATAGATTATTCCTAGAAAATCTTTCAACTTTGAAACATTATATGTCTGGCATGTATCACATTTGTTTAGAAAACTATTTGAGATATCAGTCTTTAAATTCCTACCCATGACAAACCCCTAACTCTGCATAATCTATAACTCCTAAGTTCTTCTCTGCTATTCTGATTTCCATCTAGTCCTCTATTATGTGTTAGAGGAAAATCACTATCTCGGCTTTGACAGGCACTTTTTCTCCTTCTGGCATTACTTCTCCAATATGGCTAATTTTAAGAAAAAAATAATACTAGTACTATAAAAAAGTCACTTGTTTTTATTGTAATAACAAAACCAAAATTCATACATATTCAAATATAGACTAATTTTCATCCTGGAGGATGTCTATGACCTAATATCTGATCTATTAAAAGCAGATAATGATGATCAGAGTCCTCTTTTTAATGACTAGGTTGTAAGGAGGTTACCTAATTTTAGAAGCAGCAGCCAAGGTATGTTAACTGGTATAGAATGAAACTGGGATAGTTCAAGTTTAAAAAAATAAGATATTGAGATGAATTACTTATGCAATTATGTAGAAGAGATTTACTATGTATGAAAATGACTTTTTTGGTGGAGAGGAAGGTGGAGAAGTACATAAATACCTAGGCCATGTTTGAGTCGTCACTGGATAGTATTTCCACAGTGCCTCACTCTTAGAGGGCTTAATAAAATTAATAAATCAAATGAATTAATGGTTGTGGTCTGCTGGGCTCTTGTTCTGGGTTCTGACTGGTTCCTAAGAAAGCTCCCTGATTGCTTCCAAAAGACTGGGATAATCATGTCCTCCACTGTGGTGACTGCTGGGAAAACTGAAGCTTATGTGGCCAGTGCAATAAGGAAAGGTTTCTCAACACCCAGAAGACTGCAACAAATCTGAAACACTTACCTCAGTTATGTACTATATGTCCGGGGTAATAATCATAACTTCCTTGTCAGGTCATTTTGAAGATTAAATGGCATGCTCTTAGCATAGTACCAGAAGACAGGTTAAAAAGGTTAATTTCTTTACTCAAATTATATCTTTATAGTCCATGTGAGTACTTGCCCTTCCTTAAACACAGACTAAGTATTAAACATTGTTCAAGTCTCAGAAAATTTTATTTTCCTAACCTGTGGCCAGAAATATGTATAGAATGAAGAATGAAGAAAAAAAGCCTGTACTGTATGCTAGGATTCGGAATGGCAATCATACTGAAGTTTAAATGAAAACAGGCATTAGGAAGCTTTACCAAGCCTTGGAAATCTAGCTCAAGATTTTCTACTTAATTGGCTTTCATGGCTATCCATAAAATATGTTCATTCTGTAACGAACTGTAAAAGCAAACTGTTTAACGTATACAAGTTAAAGTGAAAAATCAAAAACTAGACTGCCTAAAAATTGAATATTAGTTTTATTTATTATTAAAGCTTTCATAAGAGAAAAGCTAACACAGTAAAGGTCAGAAAATTTCACTGACTTTTTTGTGTTCTTTAGATTTACTATTTATTAACAAAAATATTGTTTTAAATTTCAGAATTCAGACAGCATATCCTCATCTAACCACAAACCCATCAGATGCTTATATTTAAAAAGCCAGCATGAAAGTTTATGTTGGACTAGTTTAAATGAAAGGCAGTTTTTCTATTAGGTAAAATATTTACCTGTATTGCCTTTTAAATGCATCTTTAATTTTAAAAATAAGACAATATATAAAAATTGCTAGCTTATTCTTTTGATTTATTCTGTGTATTAAAAATTACTTGAGACGGCACATTGGCAGGTTTGGCGTTTCCTGACACTGTGAATATTTAAAAACATTATTTTTCAAAGTTTTATCATCCAGAAAGAAAGAGAAAAATAAGAATCTTTCTACAGTTGAAATAGTAATTTTTCAAAAAGGGTTGAGAGGAAAAAAAATCTAAGCAAACTATCCTTGATAAAGAAATGAGGCAGTTTCAAATTAAAAATACAAATTTAAGTAATTTTATAATATTGAAAGTAGCTAAAATAACATGCACAGGTATTTAATCAGTAATAAGAGAGGAACAGCAGTGGAACTTAAATATGATAGAATTTATCAACAATAAATAAACATTTTTAGTGCAAATAGTGCAGAAAAAATTTTCAAAGCAAATATCATAGCAATCATTCTAATCTGTACAAAATCAGTCTCAGTTCTGTATACAACCTATACAATACATCTAGGAATTCAGCCATTGTGATGAAATGCCAATTTGCAAATCATAAATATAAATGTGCTTAGTTTTGTGTCCCATTCCTCTCTTTGCAGTTCATGTTTTCAGGAAAATCTGAAAAGAAAAGAAAATCAAAAACCTAAGATTTACTTTAAGATGATAAATTAAGATTTCATAAGAAGGTAACCTGACAATGAGGGAAAAGAGGTGGGAAAGGATTCTAGCATGCATGTGTCAACAGAGAATAACTCACTGCCCACTTCTCAACCTTGAGATATGTATACTTGATATTAAAAATCAACACTTACCCTCAGGGATTAACAATCTGAGTTATAAAATAAAACAACTCAATGTTGCTGCTGCTGCTGCTAAGTCACTTCAGTTGTGTCTGACTCTGTGCGACCCTTAGACGGCAGCCTACCAGGCTCCGCCATTCCTGGGATTCTCCAGGCAAGAACACTGGAGTGGGCTGCCATTTCCTTCTACTAATGTTAAGGACAGCTAAACTGAGAAAAGGGGCAGATGAGTTTGAGCTGGAGATAAGAAATGCCCGTCACCTCCCTCCCTGTAGCCGGCTCCCTTTTAAAGGAAACTCCCACGCGCTCTTCTCAACATCTGCTCCTCCAGCCCAGCAGCCCAGCAAAGCAGACAGAAGACCACATGGCACCAGTCTCCAGGTAAAACCGTGAGGTCAGGACGGACACCACCTACAGGGGGCCAGTCTCTTTCCTTGATTTGTGGTGAGACCCCAGTCAGTCTCCCCCGGCTGCCTGGACCGTCAGATCAGGCCTGTGGGCAGCAGTGGCTGAACCACGTGCAAGTGCAGCAAAGAAAGGCTCTCTGAAGAGCCAGTGAGAAGGCCCATGAGAGCCAGGCAGAAAAGGGGAGGAACGCAGAAATGAGAAACAGCCTGGGGCAGCATCTAAGGAAGAAGAGTTGCTTTGGTTACGGACGGCCTCATGCTTTCACTCCCAGGAGACTGAGGTGTGCTTTCCTACATTTGGGCTGTTTTCCTGCATTATACAGGAACACAAGCTTTTACTTAAACTTGTTGAGGTGGGGGCTAGTCTTTGCAACCAAATCCAGTCCTAAAACAAGACGAGGAAAATGGAAGAATGTCTTGAGATCAGATGAGAACGTGAACAAAGACATCGGGATTGGGAATACATGTAAATCCATGGCTGATTCATATCAATGTATGACAAAACCCACTGGAAAAAAAAAAAAATAATAATAATAAAAAAAAATTAAAAAAAAAAAAAAAAAAAGAAAAGAAAAAAGAACGTGACAGAACACAGGAGAGGAAAATGGAAAATTAGAATGGATAATCTAAAATGTAAGCCAGCTTATAAAAGGCTTACAACCAGAGAGAGAAACATGGCATTTATCATCCCCAGGGTTCTTTAAAGGTCCTAGAGCAGAGATGTTATCACAGAGTGGTATTTTAGGATGATCATTTTGTCAGTGCTCTGCACAAAGGAGAAACCCTGAAGTCAGAGGACTGATCAGAAACTTACTGGAATCAATGGAAAAGAGACAGATTGGAAGTTCATTTTTAAATAAAAAAATGACAAAGGAGACTACTGAAAAATACGTCAACTTAAGTGTTATGGTATATGCCCCACACCAGCTGAGAGAAAGGAACTTAAACTCTACATATGTAGCTATCAAATACTGAAAACAAAACTCATTTAAGCAAATATCATACTGAGAAAACATGCAAACAATTTATACTGGCCATGTGCTTAGGTGTATAACATCATGCTTAATAGATAATGCAAAGTATTCTACATGTTATATAGCATGGTAGCTGTAATGATAGTATTATGCTTAAAGCTGGCTGAACAAGCACTGGTAAGAACACTTCATTAAAAAGAGCCATGCAATAGCTTCAAGACGCAAACCTTCCAGAATACAATTTACCTATAGTGGAGCATGAAACTGGCTGTGCATTGCTATCACTTGTTGAAGTTTCTCTTCCTTGGCTCTTCTACAGTGGCAAATCTAGAAGATAAATTATTTAAATACTAGTCACTTCTCCAATAATCTTTCTACAACTAGCTACATTATGACAGAATTCTAAGTAAGAATCTTTTAACTTGTTGACATTAAATTGTGGATGTCTAAGGTGGCACAGAATTTAAGAATCCAAAAAAAAAAATTTGTTTGGAAGATAATCTTTGTAAACCACTAGAATGTAAAACACACTCTGATCCTTTATACCAGTTCTGATTATATAATTTCAAATATCTGTGTTTTAAAAATACGAAAATAAATCCTACTGTTTTTACCCTGGAAGCTTAACAAATAAAAACCTCAAGATACAGTTATGAAGTACCAAAAAAAAAAAAAAGGACTAGAAATGAATGCCTCATTAAAGCTATAGTCAGTAATGTCCCTAAACTTCAATTTTCTCTTATGGAAAACAGGAATAATAAAATCTGGCCCACTTTCCTTTACAGTAGCACTTAATTGTATAAAGGTTATAAATAACTGTGATGTTTCAGAGAAATTAGGTAAATACATAGGACTCTCTCAAAGAATAAGATACTGCTAAGCAGACTTCAAAATCTTTTCTTTAAATATAATGGAAATACTAGAACAGAAACTATCCCCAGAATGTTCTCAAGTAATATTAAAACACAAAAATTAAAAAAAAAATTCCATAGGGAATTCCCTGGTGATCTAGTGGGAAGGACTTGGCACTTTCATGGCAGTGGCCTGGGTTCAATCCCTGAGTGCGGAATGAAGATCCCACAAGCCATGCAGTGTGGACAATAAATAAATGAAAAAAACCTTTTTTTTAAAAGTTATTCTCCTAAATTTTAAACAGCTTATGAAACAGGTTATTCAGGAGTATATCACAACTACTAAGACTAGACTGGAGATCCACACAAAAGCATTACATAATTAAAAAATAAAACAAGGAAAAAAATTCTCTTAAGTTCGAAGCAAATGGAAATAAATGAACCTGTTTTTCCCCCTAAGTTATACTGTCATCCAAAAAAGCTTCATTAAAGACTTTAAGAAATATTATTTGACTATTAAGACTAGAGTAGACTTGAGCTATCGTTTCTGAAACAGAACTGTTACGTGATTTACATGCTTGTGTGCTCACAACAAGCAGGTTTAAAGTGATAGTAGCAAGTTGCTATCATTTCAGAGGCTCTTCAGTTTCCTCTAATGGCACTCAAAACTCCAGCTCAGTAACATGCTACGATTTTTTTTTCACTCATGAATATATATAAGTAATTTGATATTACGCTGTCACTTGTCCTCAACCGAAGAATATTACATACTGTTCTCTTTTCCATGAAGCTACTGAGAAAATCATCTATATCCGTTTTTCCCTCCAAGAAATCTTCTGCAATATTATCAGATTCTTCCTCAGCTTCATGTGCAGCTACTTTTAATCTTGCCTGTAGAGCACTTGCACTACAGCTCTGAAAAAAAATCAAGAAAGAAAATCATTAATTTCTAATGCTCTGAAAAACTCCTTAGTGGGAAGGGAAAATGGGGTAGAAGTTAAATAGCAGTGATATTGGGGCATCACTGTCTCACTCCTAATATTAAAATGATCCTGGAAATGTTGAGTCATTAACTGTGATGTTTGCTTTTGGTTTCCAGTATTCTTTATTAAATTAAGGAATTAGTTTATTAAGTTTGTCTAAGGAATGATGCTGATTATTGGGAAAAGCCTCTTCATCTAGTAAGCTCTAAAGTGCCTCCAAAAGTATTTAAATTGATTCTCTCAGATCTTCTGGCTAAGAGAGAGGGAGGACTCCTTACGTGCGATTCCTGACTCTGACACTTTCCATTTGTATGACCTCAGGGATGTTATTTAATATCCATGTGCCTCAGTTTCCTCATCTGTAAAATGGAAAAATAGTAACAATACCTACCCTCATATATGCAACGTACTTAGTGCAATGCAAAAGATATAACAATTGCACAATGTCAGCAACTGGTTGGATCAAGTAATCTTAAAAATCTCTCATATTACCCTCTGATTCCAGTGCTCCTTAAGGCAATGAAACTATACTCCAGGACAAAGATCTAGAGTACCATATGCCTTTTAATAGCCAAACAGGAACATAATAGCCAAAAATACATCAATAAACAGTCAAATCTTCCCTTGGAAAAACTTGATAGGCCAGAACGTCCCAAAGACTTTGGTACAAATGGAGGGAGACTACATGGCGAAGAAAGCAAGGAGACAATAGAGCAGACTTAGAGAATGAACTTACAGTTACTAGGCAGGAAGGATGGGGGAAAGGGGCAGGTAGGGAGTTTGAGATCAACATGTGTACGCTGCTGCATTTAAAATGGCTAACCAACAAGGACCTGCTGTGTAGCACATGGAAACTCTGCTCAATGTTACACGGCAGCAGGGATGGGAGGGGAGTTTTCCGGAGAATGGATATATGTATACGTACAGCTGAGTCCCTTTGCTGTTTACTGGAAACTATCACAACATTGTTAACTGGCTATACCCCAATACAAAATAAAAAGTTAAAAAGAATAATCATATTATATGAAATCTTTTATTAATTTATATTCTCTTTTACCATTTTTGTTTTTGCTGTTGCTTTATTTCTATTTTATGTTTTACTACTTTGGCTTCACTTCCTAGAATTCCTGATTTTAAAGGAAACAGAATATTGTTAGTTATGATGTGGGTTGTTGATATACGAAGATTATGTCCTATTTAATTTTTAAAATGATTTCCCCCTTTTAATTAAAAATTTTTTTTCAGAAATAAGGGTTGAATTTTAGAAAAAGCTTTCGATTTTTCACATAACTGGATTTCTATTATAAAGTTATTATTTGTGGTGAATTATACTTTGTACTTTCTGTATGTTATATTTTCCAATTTGCTAACTTCTTGTTTAAGATAGCTGTATACAGGCTTGCAAGTGAGTCTAAAGTTAAAATTTTTCTTTTTAACTTTTATTAGAAGAGTTAAATTGGCTTTGTAATAACTCTCCCAGAACAGTTATTTATGGGGCTTTTTATATTTTTCTGTTTTGGAACCAAATGCTCTTGCATGAGCACAAATGACTGGTAATGGCTCATAAAACTGAAAGCTGTCCATCTGCATAACTCAAGGCTATTTATCATGCCTTATAAACTCAAATGCCTAATAAATGCTTTCTGATAATAATACATTTAAGAATGTGGCACGTGCATATTAAGAGTAAAAATTGTAGTCCACTTCCGGCTTAGCCATGGCAGCTAACTACCACTAACCCGTTGTAGCTGCTTTCTCCAGAGCTTGTGGACAAGTGTATAGGATCAAGAATTCACATTGAGATGAAGAGTGATGAGGAGATCGTTGGTATACTTCTGGGATTTGGTGCCTTTGTCAATACGGTACAGGAAGATGTCACTGAATTTGAAATCATACCAGAAGGAAGAATTACGAAATTAGATCAAATTTGCTAAGTGGAAATAACATAACAATGCTGGTTCCTGGAGGACAAGGCCCTGAAATATGAATAGATTTCCTCGACTTATGCAGATTCTGTTTTGTCTTATAATGACACAAAAGGTTTTTTTTTAGCCTTTTTTTTTTTTTTTAGCCTTTTAATGTTTGTGTTCTGTGAAGTCAAGTTTCCCATTAAAGGGAAATGCTTTGAAGATACATTGTAAATGCCCATTTTTATAAGTTAATCAAGATTATATTGAGAAAAGAATGGTTTGTTCTTTGAAGACAAGAATAAATATGTTTTTATTAACTATCAAAAGAAAAAAAAAAAAGAGTAAAATTCTTATGGTAAAAGAAAACAGCTCAACAATCTTACCTCACTAAGTTCATGCTGCCTTTGCATCTTCTTTTCAAAAGTTGATTTCATTTGTGTAAGTAACTCATACTAAAAGAGAAAATTAAGATGCTGTTTCATTCTACTTTAAAATTATATGGACTTCTTAAAAATGATAACTAACTCGTACCTTATCTAAAACAGTTTGCCTTTTGGCTTCCAAGCTGGGCTCCAAAAGGAGATTTTTTCCTGTAAGATAAATTCTAGTTTATTTCTAGATAAAGATGACATATTTCTTAGGAAATTTAAAAAGTAAAGACAGACATACTTGCTAGTTCCTCAATACTTTTTACCAGGTCATCCTTGTCAGTAATAATTTGTTTTAGTTGAGGCAAAGTCACAAACTGCTCCAGCAATACATCCTCTTGCTCATTCATATCTGTAAGTTGTGACACACTAGAGACACAATGGAAGAAAATATGTTAATGAATATCAGCTATCTAGTTTTTCTCCATGACGATAAATACTCAGTTTTTCAGCTTTTTTCAGCTGACAGAGTTCTACATCATCTTTGACATGTATTTTTATATATGCACAGAAGAAGGCAAACTGTAACCTTAAAAGCAAATAAAACACCAAACACAATGGAACAAAAAGTAGTCTAAACACAGTATCAAGACGATTTAGCTAATAGGCATGTGGCTATCACAATAAATGATAGAGGTATATGTGTCTAAGTACATGTATTCACAAAAATGTTTTTACAAAACAATGGTGGAAGGGTAATCCCAAAACAAAAATCAATATCCACAGAGTGTAAGAGGGAATTGGAAGGATGGGGTATGGAGCAAGCTAAAGCTTTTGAGCGTCTTTCAGTTTTAACTAGAGATCCGCACAAAAGCATTAAATAATTTAAAAATAAAATTAAACAAGGAAAAAAAGTCTCTAAAGTTCAAAGCAAGAGGAAATAAATGAACCTGTTTTTTTTCTAAGTTATATTGTCACCCAAAAAAGGTTCATTAAAAAGCCTTTAAAAAATAATATTTGGCTGTACATCTCGGATGAAATATATCCTAAAGACAAATGAAGTGTAAAAAACTAAAGAAATAAAAACTTACTCTGCTTTCAATAACTATTATTGATACTGTTATCTTATTGGAATTGTTATTTTGAAAAAGAATAAGTTCCCTTCAGAAAAATAGTTGACTTTAGGTCAGGGAAAAATACTGTTCATGATGAACCCATGGCACCTTTGTTTTGCCAAAGTTCCCTACTGACTAAAGATGGAACTGTTTAAATATCAAAAAAGAGAAAAGGAAGAAAAAAGATAGTAATGGATTGAAATACTTCAAATATTTTTAAAAGTTTTATGAGTTTAATTCTGACCTATACCCATACTTCTTGAAAAAAGCTGGAGGAAGGTTAGCAAAGAGGTTTCACCTTTTTGTATTGACATTTTCATAATAATTTTTTTAAAAAGGAAGAAAGGAAAGAGAGAATCCTTTATAACATGGCAACAATAATAATACCTGTTTTCTGGGGTGGCTGTAAGCATCACACTCCATGCAACTGCTTTATAACATGTATGTGGTATTTGTAAATTTCATTAATTAACGTTATTAGCACAAAATATTAAGTTTCTATTTTGTTAAAATGATTGTAAAACACTGGGTCAAACAAAGTTAAACGTCTTTTAACTACAGGATTTCTCATGAGTATTTGGCTGTACATCCCTGGTGGGATATATACTAAAGACAAGAACAACTGCAAACATTTTAAATAGCATTCAGTAGTCTCATTGATAACAGCCTCACGACTACTGTAAGCCTTCAACAGTGGTATAAAGAATGCAACTTCACAAGCTTGAGTGGCCACAGAATATTTTTTTCATGGAGCCTCTTAGGGAAACAGTGTCTCACGAAAAATGATACCTTAAACTTGAATATTCAACTTTTCTGCCATAAATCTGAATAAAATATGGCTTTGTAAAAACACTTTTCTATTACTTTATGAGAAGTTTAATCTATTCAGAAATAGTTTTCACAAGAAGGTAAGCCACACAAGAGAAAGGACACCGTTATCCTGGTAACTGTTAAAGCAGTCCCAGGATCTAAAGAAACTCCTGGATACAGACTAGAAAGTCAATAAATATGAACTGCAAGACATACCACAGATTCACAAAACTTTCCACTTCCCACTAAGATATAGGAATAGTGACGACATGAAAATGATGTGTGCATTTACAAATTAAATAGACAACAAACACCAATGTTACTGTCCAAGTTTTTTTACCTTAGTTCTGAGAGTTCTGGAAATGTATCAGGAATATCGGGCATCTTGTAACCAAAACCATTTTGGCTTATCTAAAGAGAGATTTAAATAGTGCTAAGTTTTAGCCATCTTTTTGACTATTCCTATCTGGTTATAAAAGTAACTTTTAATGTACTGCATCCCATAACTGTTTTCATTATCACACATCCTCTTGGCACGCCACACTGTCCTTACCCTCCCATTCTTTTTTCACTCTGTCTTTTTCAGTGTATCTTTATACATATAGGGTTACTGGCTTTTTTTTTTTTTATGATGAAGGACCATGTGACTACCTGTGGTTATAAAATAAATCTCCAATTGTGAGATATCTGTGACAAATGTGGAGAATTATATGCGTGTTTCATTGATGTATATGAGTATGTCTGTCTCAAGCCAAAGGCATTACATTTAGAAAAATTACTAACTTGGCGAAAAGTCTCGAGTTACCTAAGTAACTTCTTTGAGACAGTAGGGAGGATAAGGAATAGAGTATACATTGTCTGAATATATAGGTCACATTTTAAAATCAAGGACCCATGAAAAGTTCTCTTTTACTAAGGGTTAAAAATAAAGGCCTTTAAATCCCCTTAATATGTTTAATGCACAGTCTTTCCCTCAGTAATGTCCCTTGTGGCAGCAGTTACCAGCTTAATTTAAGAACACAGTTTTTTAAACCAATGAGACAATGGTTTAAATGTCCTTAGTACCCTAGGGCAGACCTTCCATAAGCTGATAGTGCTTCTCCTACATAATCCTTCTTGTGTCTTTGCCTGCGTTCTGTATGAAACCTGAGGGTTCTGTAACAGGCGGCTTCACAAATGTGCCAACTGGCTTATGCTTCCACATGTTTGTCAGAGCTGTTGCCTCTTAGAATTACCTTACATGACACCTTATCATCCTGGCAAATTCATTACCATCTATCAAAATGTGGCCTCAAGTATGAGTTCATTCATTCATCCGCCTCATTTTAAATGAGCACCTACTGTATTTATCAGGCATGCTTTGAGGCACCAGGAATAAAGTGGTATAAAAAAAAGAATCTCATCTTATATAAAGGTTATCTTTCTAGCTCTACAGTGGTCCCTGGGAGCACTGACTATTCCCTCAACTGTGTCTTCATGGTAGCTCTAGACTAACATTTCTACTTACAGTTATTTATTTGATGGTTACCTCTTTGACACGGTTCCTTAAGTTGAAAATGTGATTAAATTTTTTAATCTTTTGTGCCATAGTGATTGGCATGAGGAGGAATATGATGTTTGCTGACTGAGTATTTCAAGGGTACAAAATACAGATATCTGAAGATACCAACCGGTGTTGAAGTGTCTGTTGTGGGAACGGGCAATGGCAGATTTGAAAGGACACCAAATGAAGGAGCAGCGGGTTTGGCGGATGTATAACTTGTTGTTGAAGAAGAAACAGTGTCAGCAACAGATAAAGAGCTGATAGTCCTGTTTGCTTCTTGTGGGGGATACGGAGGAAGAAATGGGAAACCCTGAGAAGCATAAGGAGGCATCCCACCTGGGTTACTGTACAGGCTAAAGAGAAAGAGGAAAAACATGCGATTAGATTTTAGGAGTAAATTTGTAAAATTGTTCCTTAACTGTCCTGAATAACAATTGTTACGCAGTATAGATGGAATTTGTTTATGGCAGGTGCCACTAGTTTTTATAAATATATAAGTAATTAGATATCATATAAATTGAAACAATAAGAACACCCCTTAAAAAGAATATTTTGATTTCTTTCAATGAAAAAGAAATATGTTTTAGAAAACATAAGTTCAACTGGTCACAGCTGAAGTGAATAGAAAGGCCATATTTGAGTTTTGAGCATTCTACTGGCATCAATGAATATTTTCAGAGAAGAAATGCAGAACACTTAATCCATGAAACTTGTTCAAATAGCAATTGTTTTAGTAGCTTTCACTATATTTGGCAAAATCTGAAAGTCAAGACTGCTTTTCTAGAAAATTTCAAAGAAAAATTAATTGTATAGATGAGTTGCTAAAAATGCTCAACTACTAAAAAAAGATGCATAAACACCTCAGATAGGCTGGGACCTCGAATCTGAGACCTTTTATTGGATGGAGTGCCTGCACCTGGACAAATGTCTCCTTGAGCAATAGAATACAAACTTTAAGGGACTAAAAACAACCAGATGCATGGCAGTCAGGGTAATTATGAATAATATTACAAAATTATGAATGTCACAAAAAGGCCACAAACCAACAGCCACTTCTGAGGTACCTGGGGCAAAAGCAGAGTACTATGCATGACCCCTGTACACAGCAACACCATGGGGTGGGCAGGCCAGCTGGACCATCCCTTCTGCCCAACCACAAGCCGCCCCTACCCTTACTTCATGTGAGGAACCAGCCTGCTCTCCTCAGAGAGCAAGCAAGGGTACCCTGCTTCTTGAGGTCACTCCCTTGTGCTGCAGCACAGGTCCCAGGAAAGCCTTGCCTGAATTTTTTTTTTTAAAGATGCATGTAAAAACCACGCATATATATTAGAAAAAGTGGCACAGCAGTATGCACTCAAGATAAAATCAGAAAAAATATTTTTGCAGGATGATAAATACAGGGTTCTGATTCAAGATGGTGACATAGGAAGATCCTGGATTCACCTTCTCCCACAGAAACTTAATCAACAGCTATATATGGAACAATTTCCTCCAACAAAAAAAAAAACCTCCAAAGTATCTGAGCAGATCAGGCAAAGAAGAAGAAAATGACATCTAAGCTGGTAGGAGATATTGAGACACAATCTCACGGTAAACCCCACCCTCAGGAAGAGGACCCACAACCTGGAGAAAACTCAAAACCCAGAGCTTTTCCCTGGAGGGTTAAGGGTTGAGTTTGAACCTGAGAGACAAAAACCCAAAACATCTAGCTCTGAAGACAAAAGAGCTCACATCCCAGAAAACCACAAGGCACAGTAAACTAAGAACAGCTCTCAAAGGACTCGGAGGCTCAGACTTCCCTGGCTCAGGGCCCAGTGCATTAGAGGACCCCACTTACTGTGACAGAGGCTCATCTGCCCATCTTTTTTTTTTTTTTTTTCCCTTTATTTTTATTAGTTGGAGGCTGATTACTTTACAATAGTGGTTTTTGCCATACATTGACATGAATCAGCCATGGATTTACATGTGTTCCCCCTCCCGATCCCCCCTCCTGCCTCCCTCTCCATCCCATCCCTCTGGGTCTTCCCAGTGCACCAGCCCTGAGCACTTGTCTCATGCATCCAACCTGGGCTGGCGATCTGTTTCACCCTTGATAGTATACTTGTTTCAATGCTATTCTCTCAGAACATCCCACCCTCACCTTCTCCCACAGAGTCTAAAAGTCTGTTCTGTACATCTGTGTCTCTTTTTCTGTTTTGCATATAGGGTTATCGTTACCATCTTTTTAAATTCCACATATATGCATTAGTATACTGTACTGGTGTTTATCTTTCTGGCTTACTTCACTCTGTATAATGGGCTCCAGTTTCATCCATCTCATTAGAACTGATTCAAATGAATTCTTCTTAATGGCTGAGTAATATTCCATTGTGTATATGTACCTCATCTGCCCTCTGCCCATCTTAAAGCATCAACCCGAGGGGGCAGGCGTCTAACTTAACAATATCTAGGCTAATCCCTATACAGTCTGAGGACGGGATTGTTCACCAAAAAGACCAAGTGACAGAAAGGTGGAACTTTTAGCCCCAACCATTGATCTCGAGGGGGGCTGCTGATCAAACTCTACAAAATCTCTTGAACAAGAAGACAAGCGCCCTGCTGGTGAATGCATCCATAGTCTATGAGGACAGAAGCTGCTGTGCTCAGGGCTCTCCTAGACAGTGCCCTGCCCTAGGTACCTCTTCATCTGGCTATTCATCTGTATCCTTTATAACCAACCACTAAACATATGTAAATTTATTTTTGGAGTTTCATGAGCCATTTAAATTAATCAAAATGGGGGTGGGGAGGGAATCCATGGGAACCTCTGATTTATAGCCAGTCAGAAGCACAGGAACCATCTATGGATTTTCCATTGGTATGTGAAATGGAACAGTCTGTGAGACTGAGTCCTTCATCTGTGGATATGACCCCATCTCCAGGTGGACAGCATCAGAACTGAGTCCAATTTGTAGGGAACACAGTGTTTGCTGAGAACTGGAGAATTACTTGGTGGTATTGGGAAAAAATACATATTAGAGTATTGAAATGTTCCAAAATATATCTAGCTTAAACAATTTTTTAAATGGGAGTGCTACTGTTTTTAACATAATTTAATGTCATATTTAATGACAAGTTAACAAAAATTGGAATTGTTTGGAAGAAAACATTTGTCATAAATTTTGAAATTATAATACTGAAGTTTATACAGAAAAATAAATAAGAATATAAAGAAAAGAACCTGAAAAAAAAGAGGGTAAAGAGAGTTTAACCCTGGCATTTAGCAAAATCCAATAGAAAACCTTAATTTTAAAAAACTCTTTTTTAAAGGAAAACACTGGCAATGGATAGGAAGATCAATGGAACTGAATACAAAATCCAGAAAATTCCCAAGCATATATAGCAATTAGGATATAATAAAACAAGATTTCAAATCAGGTTAAAAAAAAAAGAGAGGTCAATAAATAGCATTGCGACATCTGGAAAAAATTAAATTGAAGCCAGATCCTCATAATAATAATAAAAGAGAAACCAAATGGAACAAATTAAAATGGAAAACTTTTTTCTTTAAAAAAAAATCTTAAAGAACTGGAAGATATCATGGAAATTAAAACTTTGGGGTGGGAAAGGACTTTCTGTGGTCCCAAATTCAAAAGTCATATGAGAAAATGATAAATCCCCTGACATAAAAAAACAAACAACAACAAAACTCTATATGACAATAAAGATAAATAAACTGGGGGAAAACATTTGAAACTCATGTCACAGGAAAATGGTTAATTTTTCTAATATATACATAAAGAACTTCTACACACTGATAAGACTAACAACCCAATAGCAAAATACAGAATCAGAATACACAAGTTTCAAAAAAAGAGGAAAAAAAGATCTGTAAAACATAGGAAAAGATTCAACTTCACTGTAAGATAAAACAAATTAAGTTATATTAACACATCATTTTCCACTTAAAAATTAGCAAAGATCCCTTTTGATAAATTACCATGTCAGCAAAGGGAATAAGTATCGTGTATAGGAGTAGAAACTGGCACAACTTACTCCTTAGGGCAATTCTACAGTATTAGTCAAACTTACAAATATGTACACCACTTTGAGAATGTATCCAACAAAATACTTACAGCTGGGTAAAATGTTTTTAATGTTATTCATTGCATCACTGACGGCAAAGAAGGGTTGGCCTTTTATGCAAGATTGGAAACAATAAAAATTCCATTAATAGGAGTCTTAAGTTATGTTGTGTCCATAAAACAAGTACTTTGTGGCCATGAAGAAGAATGAGGAAGTGTTTATGTACCAATATGGAAAGCTCTCTGAACCATACCACTAGTGAGATGGAAAAAAAAAAAAAAAAAGGCAAGGGAATAGTATGCTGTCACTTGTGTAAAAAAAGGAAGGACTAAAATACTGCATGTACATATTTCTTTGTATATACATAAAATATCTCAGGAGTTCTATACATATACACTCAAATAACCAACTTTGGATACCAAAGAGAAGAAAAAGTGAACTGCAAGAGAAAAAAATGGAAGGGAACTTTTCACCCCACATCCCTTTATATTTTTAAAATTTTAAGCCAAGTGAATATATGATTGAAAAAAATAAGTTACAAAAATTTTCTAATAAGTTTGTTTATTTCAAAGTATGGCTCATCTTAATCTTAGAGCTTTAATTTTATCTAAAGTATATTAATAACATGTATGTAAATATAAAATGTTATTTAGAAAGAATATGATCAACATGAGAGTGTTTCTACTATCCTTGAAATAAAGTCTTAATAATTCTGAACAAACCGTATTACAGGTACAACCTATAATGTAATCTAAGAAATGGAGCAAACTTGCTTTTCAAACAATGTGTACTGAATCACAGAACTTATTTGATATGGGAACAAATAAATTTGTTGGCTTATGTTTTCAAATAAGGTGAATGAGATATATTTAGCCCCATCCTAGAAGAAAACAGTAAATCCTGTTTTTAGATAAAGAATATCAGAGAGGCTTCTGACTCGAGGACAAAGACACAGGAGCACAAAGTGACGGCTGAGTCTAATATTCCTATCGAATGGGATAACCTAGCCCAAGATGATTTCCAGGCAGTGTAAAAATGCGACCCGATTTTTGAACAAGAAGTTCTTGCAAATTAAGTAAAAGAACTGGGCAGATAAGGCAAGAAATATTACAGGAAGAGGAAATGAAGACTGTCAGAAATTACAGCATTATGCAATTTCAGAATATTGAACACAAAAAGTTACAAAGGATCAGAAATCAAAATGGCACTGGACACCTTAGGAATAGAGGAATGCTTTCAAAATTCCCAGTGGAAACCACTTCAACTATGACGTGTGAAGGTGTTATTAAAGATATTTGCAGGTTAAAAAAAAGAAATCTCAAAATTATTCTCCCAGCCATCTTGTGGCATACTGTACTTTCCAAAAATGGTCACAGCACTATTTCTGGTCCCATGTGCTTTCCTAGGGGGGTTCCCAGATGACTCAGTGATAAAAGAATCTGCCTGAAAGGGCAGGAGACACAGGAGACACAGCTTCAACCCCTGGGTCCAGAATATTCCCTGGAGGAGGAAATGGCAACCCACTCCAGTTTTCCTGCCTGGAGAATCCCTTGGACAGAGAAGTCTGGCAGACTACAGTCCATGGGGCCACAAAGAGCTGGACATGACTGAGTGACTGAGCACGCATACCCGCTCTTCTAGAACCTCACCATTCCACCATTAAAAGGAAAAGCCTATTTTCTTCCCCTCAAATTGGATCAGGACTCCATGACTGCCTCAACACACTGAATGAAGCAGAAGTGACACTGGGTGACTTCAGCAGCTAGGCCAGAGGAGATGAATATGACTTTCTCATAACTGTTGCAGGGTATTCACCCCAGAAGCCCAGCCATGGTGGTGTGAGGAAGCCCAGGCTGCATCTAGGTATTCCAACTGACCTCCCCAGGTAAAAGCTTCTGATGAGAGCTTGCTGATGGTGAGTAGAGCAGACAAGAGCTCTCTGATGAACCCTTCCTGGATTGAAGATTAATGAGCAAATAAATGTGTCTACTGTTTAAAGTTGATGCCAAAGGTGGAGCACAAACAAGCTCTATTAGTACCTAACCAAACTGCAGATTCACAGGGAAAATAAATGCTGTCATTATTTCAAACACAAGTTTTAGGATAAACTGTTACTCATCCTTAGTAACTTGAACACACCTTTACTTAGAAAGCCACAGGGATTAAGCAAATCAAGAAACTAGGAAATAGCCTGAGAAAGAAAAAAAAACAGGATGCAGGAAAAGGAGAATCCCATACAGGAGCGTGGGAAAGGGAAATCGAAGGATGGGAGGTGGACAGCAGTTGTACAGTAATTCAGAATGGAGGGGGGAAATGGAGCAATGTTTGCAAGGAAAAGATACTGGAACCTCGAGATTAGGTGACAAGCTTCATGATGTGAAAAAATTATTTGAATATTTCTCAGAGCTGCTGAAAGAGGTGGGAAATTGAGGTAATTATTAACTCCAGAGAAAAGCAAAAAGTTATACCTTAAAGGAAATGTAATCATTATAAACTACTTGGCTCAGCAGGAGAGAATATTCTGAGAGTCAATGTAATGAAAGTACTAAACACAAACTTAAGTAAAAGTCATAATTTCACAGAGGATGAGGGGAAAAAAAGCTATATGAAAGATAACTAAAACCTTCATCAATCATGATAGGAAGTCAACAGACAGTATCTAAAATCAAAGAATCAACAGACAGCAGTATCTATAATATTATTCAGAAAGATGAAGGTAAATATTAGACAAGCAGCTAAAAAAGAAAACCCAGTTGCCTCCGAAAAGTATGAATGTATCTGCATGTGAAGGTGAGGATGTGGAAAGCAGACTGCCTTTTAACCCTATTTGAATTTTTAAGCTATGTTTTGATTACTTACATCAAAAGTAAATAAATATGTACACAAACTTTTGTTACAAACATACTTACTATGGGAATGCTGTTGAAGCAGGAGCTAAAACTGGAGGATTCTTCCAAAACTCATCCAATAGACTCTGAATAATTTTCCCAAGATCTGAATGCATTGTAAACTAAAAGTAACAGTAATACACAGTGATCAAAATCATTTTTGAAAAAAGATTATATTTTCTCATTAGGATAATTTAACTGTAAAACTTAACCTTAAATCCACTTTTGCAAGTCAAGAATTAAATGAGAGGCAAAGGATATTATGTCAATTGAACATATTAGCAATCCACAACTTACTACAGAAGCAATACCATAAATAAGGTTAAAAGTTTATTTAGTCAATAATGAAGCTGAAATATTTCCACACTTCACTACTGACAGTAATCTGAAGGTTCAAAGGTAAATACTAAGTACACTGAAGTCATAGTCCTTCATGTTAGTGAATCATATACACATCCTAAAAAATGGAAGGCAAACTTGAATTTTATCCCTTCCTAACTACTATAAAAGATCTACTATGAACCCAAGTTTTAACATCAACAGGTCCTCACCACTGAAAAACAAAAACCCTCCAAATCAGGATTACCCATTAAGTATAGTGGACATTTTGAAATAAATCATACCATATACATACATTGCTTACTAATGGAGAGGTAACATACACTCCTTGTTTATCCACTAAGTGATGCCGTATTGGTGGATAAACACTGATCACTGGTTTTTCCTGAGGAAATTGTGGAGGAAGCAATCTGGCAAAAGTAGAACAGATTCAAAAACAAAAACAAAGACAACAAATGTTATATAATTGTAACTCTAAAACAAAGTTACTTAAAAGCAAATTAAATTTTCACACTTTCATTTAGATTAATTATTCAGTAATTAGTGCTCTCTTATGGTTGTTGAGATGACTGAACCTATACAGAAAGACACACTTTGTCAACAAGACTATAATTAATTCAATATAGTAAAACCTTCTTAATGGGGAGTAAGGATAATGTGAATTACAGACTATTCTTCAAACTGGGCCAATTAATTGCTTTCAAACACATCACATTATACCAAACTATTCAAAATTTCAGCTAAAAAGTAGACATTTTTATCAGGTGAACCATTTTATGCCAGTCTGGCTTTTTACTGAACCACAGGTCTGGGCATATACTTTTCTGGTGGCTTTCCTTCTTTTGAAATACTGCCAAGAAGTATTTCACTATACACTGAATTCTTAATGAGCAAGTAGATAAAATGAGATGCTCTAAGGCTCAGATACTGGAGCTGACACCATGCCTTGGTGCTATGCTGCTCTCTTCGAAATGTCTCAATTAACACATCTCTCCCAACTTTGAGGTCAGTCCTATAGTTTCAGGTAACTAAGTTCGAAATATCAAAAGGAAAAAGAGTAAAAATCTTAACCCTTTCAGAACTACTGCAAATTTGAAATGAGGGAGTGAAGTCTTTAACAATGCACTTTTACTGGACAATGGAACCTTCCAACTCTCTAAAATCTAGATGAATATATCCTTTTAAACTGCCACTCTGTTCCCCTCCTGGCTCAGGGAATTATTTGTTGGCAGCATTGTCAAGAGGGAAACTAGGTCTTTGTTTGCTTCTCCTACTTAGCTCTACCAGGGCATGTGATGAGAGAAAAAACTACTTCAGGTATATAGTTTACGCTCTTAAACTATTTTGGAAAAGAGGCAATGAACGGCCTTTGGAGCTCAGAAAACCCAGAAACAGTCTGGGTTTCTCTCCTGACTACTGTATTCACTACCTACTTGTGTATATTTTATTTTAGTTTTCAGGGCTGCTGTGACAATTTATAAAGCTCCCATATATTGAGATAACACAGCATAATGGTTGGCACTGCTATATATTCACGCTTTAATTTCCACTCATTCAACTAGGATTTAATATGGGATCCCACGTGAAGGTACCTCGCTAGGCAATGAGGATCTGACAATGAACAAGCATAGTTTCCATCTTCAAGTTAAGTGCATTTTTACTGTACCTCACTCAAACACTCACTTGAGCAGCCAGCCACCTAATGCAATCTGAGGTAATAATAATTCTTTCATGTTGAAATCTAATAAATGCACTATGGCTAAATGAGTACTAGCAATCACTTTCCCCAAACTTTCCTCTTTATTACTTAATAACATCATGATTATATTTTTTACTTCTAATTCTTTTTTTTTCTTTAAAAATAATCGGTAGATCAAATTCAACTCTGAACTTGCTGGTTGATGTATGATATTGGTTGCTGAAAACTAGAATATTTTAACTTGTTTCTGATGTAAAGGTGATTGTTCCTCTAACAGTTTCTGCACACAATTGCTTCCACTGTTGTTGTCATGCTCACTCTTTCAGCCTGCCTCCAGCTAAGAGTCTAGTGCAAATCAATAAAAACAATTACATCTTTGTATTCCATTTCCTCTTTCATAGTTTCTTATCACAATCTCTATTACAATGACATATTTAAACCTTTTTATTTCACAGAATTGTGTAAGTTTAATAAACTTTAGATACTAGAAAATGAAATAAATTCACTTTTAAACAGTTTACTTCTGACAGTAGCTAAGAAACAAAATGATAAAAAGAGTTTTCAAAGTCCTCTTATATGAAAAAATAGGATACAATTCTACTCACATGTTAATGTTAATTGTCAGGTTATTTACAGTGAAAGGCAACCTGTATTCCACATCTTTCTGTATTTCAGCTATACTGTAGGAAAAAATTTGAGAAAAAAATTTATCCAAAGTTATAAAAACCATTTATGTTAAAAGCAAACATTAAAATTTGTAGAGTCTACTAAAACTACTTCATTTTAATCACAGAATCTGGAGAGCCAATATAACTTGTATACTGACGGCGAAATGACCATAGAAAAGATGATCAAATAAGCAGGCAATACTATTCTGAGATGCTGTCAGGGGTTGCTGAGATGGAGTTAAGCTGGTGAGGTAAAGAGGCAAAGAAAAACCCTTGTATTAGTGCTACCCTGATTCCCATCGCTTTATCTAATTTCTCACTGTGCTGTGCGCTGTGCTTAGTCACTCAGTCGTGTCTGACTCTGTGACCCCACGACTGTAGCCCACCAGGCTCCTCTGTCCGTGGGGATTCTCCAGGCAAGAGTCCTAGAGCAGGTTGTCATGCCCTCTCCCGGGGGATCTTCCCAACGGAAGGATCAAATCCAATCTCCCGCATTGCAGGTGGATTCTTTACTGTCTGAGCCACCAGGGAAGCAATTTATCATTAGTAGAAGCAACTGTGGGCATGAGTTTGAGCAAACTCCGGGAGATAGTTAAGAACTGGGAAGCAGGGCATGCTGCAGTCCATGGGGCTGGAAAGAGTTGGACACAACTTGACTTAGCAACTGAACAAGAAGAAGCAATTGCCAAGTCCTCTAGTTAAAACAGGTCAGCAAGAGAAGACCTACAATACTGCCACTGCCAGCTGTATAGACAGGGCTTTCACAGTTTAAACTGAGAAGTCTGGATGAGATGTCTCCTACAGAGATAGAGATGGCTAGCTGCTTTTCAAAACCAAATATTCCCCTTCTTCCTAAATAAGAGAAGCCTGGTTTTATTCTGAGCAGCAATGTTGTAGCTTTTCTTGTAGCAAGTTGTTGCTACAGGCTTAAGTTCCAGCCAATAAGACACAGGTAAGTTGTGAGGTGGAATTTCCAAAAACACATTTTAAAGGGCAACAAAAACTGGTATAGAGTCTATTTGCCCTTCCTGCCTGGCCCTGACAGACAAACTTCAAACAACCATATTGGACCAGGAGTGATCCTGAGAATCAGAGCCAAACACTAGGGAGAGCTCAGCAGACAGAAGTAGCTTGGGTCCTTAATGGCTATGGAATCAACAAACTGAATTTCTTGTACACAAGAGAAAAAGAAACTTTTATCATGTTACATTTATCAAGTTACTATTTGGGGAGTCTTCATTACTAACAGTTGAATATAATTGCCACCTAATAAAAGTTTCCTATACTTTAACATTTTACATTCAGAATTTTTATCTTATTAAAAAAATTTTTTTTGGCCACGCCCACATAGCATGTGGGATCTTAAGTTTTCTGACCCAGGACTGAACCCACACCCCTTGTATTGGAAGCTTGGTATCTTAACCACTGGACCACCAGGCAAGTCCCCAGAATTTTGTTTTATTTTCCATTGCTGGCATGCAATTATTACAAGTATCACCTACCAACCAAATCTTGGTATCACCTACCAACCAAATCTTTTGGTGACTCACTTGAAATTCCAACCAACATGTATAATCTTTCCAAAGGGAAAAATGTTAAGTAGTATTAATGAGTTATGGTTGAAAGGAAGCCTGATATCCAAATAGACATGAGTCCTTTTTAAGCATGAATACTTTTAAAAGATATAGCAGTTACATAACTTATTTTTTGTTCTTTTGGTTGCTTAATTAGTATTGGAAGACCTGTCTTATTTTCCTCATTTTTGGGGGGACTCTTGACTTTTTTTGCCTTCTGATAAAAACCTAGCCGCACAAATATGTAAATTTCAGGTTGCCTGAAAGGTTCAAAAGTGCTGGGATGGAATTACAGAGAAATCATAGATGTCCCCTCTGACATCCCGTGGACTGAAGTTATGACTGAAGAAATAGTTGAGAAAAGACTCAAGAAGATAATCAATATTAAGACTAACAATTTTTATGAAATTCTCTTTGGGGATCAGGTTCAGACTAGGATACTAAACAGTTTCCCAGCTGTATTGATATAAACACTGTGTAATCAATAAAATGGCTTAAGCTCTTTATTTCTGTTTTCTTAGATGTCAAAGGTGTCAATGACTCAGGGGAATACTGATCACAAAAGTATAAAAGCCAAGTAGAGCATTTAAGTGACTAAGAGCATAACCTCTTCAATTAGGCTTCCTGGGGTCAAATCCTTCCTCCACCATTTACTTCTGTGATCACAATCTGCCTAAGCCTTATTTCTCACATGGTAAATGGGGATGTTAAAAATACCCATCTTGCTAAAAGTGTTGTTAGATTAAGTGAGATAATGCAGGTAAAGCCCTTCCCACATAATACCATAATTGTTCAACATATTTTAGCATTATTAAGCAAGCATTTAAAATATATATTCAAGTTGGAGCCTGTCTAAATTTGCAGTACTAAAGTGTTAAGTCATTTTTTTCAGACACTGTCTTTTTATAGAAAACAAAGTGAATTTGATTAAAATAATTTTTGGCTAGAAGTGTTCAAATCATTGTCCCCATAATTATGTTCTTGACATCTATTAAATTTTTTGACAAATTTCCTCCACCAATGAGGTATCAAATAACTAAAGGTGAAAAGTGAAAGTGAAATTCTCTGAGTCATGTGTCCGACTCTTTGCAACCCCATGGACTGTAGTCTGCCAGGCTCCTCTGTCCATGGAATTCTCCAGGCAAGAATACTGGAGTGGGTTGCCATGCCCTTCTCCAGGGGTTTTCCTGACCCCGAAATTGAACCCAGGTTTCCTACATTGCAGGCAGATTCTTTACCATTTGAACCACCAGGGAAGTCAAAGGTAGATTTTGTAATATTAATGAGAACTGAATCATCATTAACAAATTCCAAAACAGGTTAGCCATGGAAACTGATGGGTTGAGGACATGCTGCCCCTAAATGTGGCACCTTGGCATCTTGAATATTTTAAACTGAAGGAATATGAGAAAACAGCAGAAACAGGAAGGTTACTCTGACCTTCTCCCTCCTTATCTTTCTTTCTTAAAACAGAAAATAGATCATAAGACCTCATTAAGAGGTGCCCACCCTACACCAAGAGGAAAGGAGCATCTGAATCTCAGAAGACACAGGGACAGTGAAAGAACCTAAGAAGACGGGCTTGCTAAGTGATCATTGTCCCCTGCCCCTCCCACTTACTACAATTATAAGCATGCTTCACTTTATTGTGCTTTACTGATACTGCTTTTCTTTTTCTTTTTTCTTTACAAATTGAAGATCTGTGGCAACTCTGCATAGATAGAGCAAGACTACTGGTATCACTTTTCCAATAGCATTTGCTCACTTCATGTTTCTGTGTTACATACCAATAATTCTCAATATTTCAAGTCCTCTACCAGCAAAAAGACTGCGACTTACTGAAAGCTCAACTGATGGTTAGTGTTTTTTAGCAATAAAGTATTTTTAATTAGAGTACATACACTGGTTTTTAGACATAGTGCTATTGCACACTTAATAAGCCACAGTATAACATAAACCTAACTTTAATATATCCTGGGAAACCCAATAACTCATGTGACATGCTTCACTGCAGCACAGATCTTCCCTGGGGGCTCAGACAGTACAGAATCTGCCTGCATGTGGGAAACCTGGGTTGGATCCCTGGGTCGGGAAGATCCCCTGGAGAAGGAAATGGCAACCCACTCCAGTATTCTTGCCTGGAGAATCCCAAGGACAGAGGAGCCTGGCAGGCTACATCCGTGGGGTCGCAAAGGTCGAAAAGGACAGGACTGAAGCGAATGAGCAGGCATGCACGCTGGCACTCAGCCGGCAATATCACTAAGACATGCTTTGTACTTCTTAACCCACCACATTCCTCCACAACTGTCATCACAACTTTCATCAAGCCCAGTGTAAAATACTCAGGTCCATTTCTTTGGATCTTCATTTCCTTTTGAAGATCTCCCTGATATGTAAAACTCACATTAAATTTGTGTACTTTTCTCCTACTAATCTTTAGTTGGTTTAATTTTCAGACCCAACCCTAAGAGCAACAGCATCAAGGAAAGCTTCTTCCTCCTCTGCATTAGATAAAATGCAGATATTTGTTGTACTTAATTAAAACAAGAATCATTCCCCAAATCTTTATCACAAATTTGAATTTTTTGCTATTTCAAGTAACTTTTAAAAAACTTATTCCAAAAATAATTCTCATCAAGGAAAAAAAATTATTTTTCCAAATCAGCAAATGTTATTTTACAAGAGTTTTAAATGTCTACATAATGTTCTAATATATTGTTTAACCTATTCTGTACTATTAGATACTGAAACTAAGCAGGACCCTGGGGGTTCCTGGGCATGGAAGCCTTTCTAAGTCCCCATTTCTAGTTGTAAGAATAGACTCCAGTCTCCATGATCTTGAAAGGGCAAATTCAAACAGTTGCTAATTAGGGATGGGAGGAGACAAGGGAGGAGACTGCCCCCCACCTCACCCACCCCCAGGCCAGACTAAAGGCATGGGCATACCCTGCTCCTTATTAGCAACTCTGCCCTTGAACCTGCTGTAAAACTTTTCAACAAATCATCCCAGGTTGGGACACACAGCTTTTCAGGGCACAGGCCGGCTGTGTCTCCCTTTGCCTGGCAAAGTAATAAAGCTATTCTTTTCTATTTCAGCCAAAACTCTGTCTCTGAGATTTTATTCCGATTGATGCACAGAGGCTGAGTTTTCAGCATCAATACTTAGATTGTTTCCAAGTTTACTGCTATAAACATTCTTACAGTCATATCTTTACACTGACAGGTAGTACTCTTTGGATGTAAACACACACCTGTAAAGTAATACTGTATCTCACCAGAGAAAATTTAAATAATCTTCCATTAATAATTTTATTCTCTAGGTTCTCTGAGAACAGTGAATTACTATGGTTTTATTTCAGCAACTCTGAGTCTGTTTTGGACTAAAGAAAGCTGAGACAGGTAACTTTGTCAGAATGTGTGGTTAACTGGCATCCACTATACTTTGACAGCCCTTAAAACTATACGCAAACAGACCTTGAAATGCAAGAGACACACTAGTTATGGTTGAGATCCCTTTCACAGAAGAATCACTTATCTCCTTACTTATATTTTGTGTAAACCTGGATTCTGTAACTAAGACTAGGTTCAACTGAACAGCTACCATACATCCAGCATCTCCCCAGGAACTGGAAACAGCGTGGTCCCTTTTGTTTTTTCAGTCATCAACTGACTGAAAAAGATCAAGACTCTGATTTCATCATTTCCCCTTGTTTAACTCAAGGAATGGTTTTTAGGGGAGCCTTTTTGATAAAAGGTTTAGATGCTTAGATAAAGACAATTCCCTTAGACAATTTCCCTCTCCCATCTAAATCTCCAGGAAATACTGAAACTGACTTTTAAGAAGCAAATCTACAACAGTGCTGGAAAGTAAAGGGTTCCATACATAAACTGACAACAAACTCTGAGGAATCTTAGAAAGATAAAAGAAAAAGAAAGATGAGATTAAAGAAAAAGATAAGTGTTTAAGAAAATTAAATATAGGAACTAATGACAACCCCCAAACATAAGACCAATGCAAAGCTGAAGCCCTTGAACCAGGTCAAGGCAAACGTGGGTGTGGAAGGTGGGGAGGAGCCCCTCTCTGAGTAGACAGTGAGAAGAAGCCTGGAGCAGCAGGAAGTCAGAGCTCTCTCCCAGTGGTGTTCCAACCTGCAGAGGGCAGTCCTGTCCGCCCCAGAATTCCAAGGGGAGGGAGCCTCTAAGGTGACAGCACCTCAGGAAGCTCCTGACTCCCAGGTCGCCTCCATCCTCTAAAGACAACTACCAGCTTGCCCCACTAGAAAGCAAGTCATTCTTTACCCATCAACAGAGGCTGGCCAGGATACACAGAGCTAAAGACCTACAAAGAAGACTACCAGGAATCTTACATATAGAGAAGGCTGGAACAAAACAAAACCATTAGAGGCATGCACCAAACTCAACAAGCCCCAAACACAAAAACTCAAAGAAACAGAATTAGAGAAGCAAACAGAAGACTATAAATTTGTTACAACATCCTCAGGGGAACAAAAGAAAACAGCATTTGAGTTACCAGTCCAAGCCTGACCATTCTGCTCAGGACAGGACAATAAATCCAGAGACAGTTGTTAGGGCTAGGAATAGAGACTATTTGGAAAGCCAGCATGTCAAGAAGATTGTAGACTCCTGTACTAAAAGTACCATCTTGCCTGAGGAAGAGTTCAGGCATCTTTTACATTAAAAAGGGAGGGAGTAAGATCAAGTATTTCCTGTTTCTGGTCAGCCTCCAGAGGAGGTGCTAATTTTCTCCTTCCCAAGGCTTTCACAGGCGGGCCTCATCAGGTATTTTACCTTAATGCTGATTCTTGGGAGGCAGGGTTCCTAGGGATGGACCATTATCTATAGTTGAAGTTTATAGGCAATAACCCTTTAGTAACTAACTTGTAATAGAATACAAAAGCTCTTCCCTATTACATTGCATTCACACACACACAGGCTGATATGAAAGTGAATAATTAAGAAACTTGAAATTTAAAATAAATAGTTGAATAGATGGTTCACTGCTCTGTTTGGAAGACGCTTCATACTGTACCCTACTCTTGGAGAATGCTGATGCATGTTAGCATATTAAAGGTTTTTAGAAATTCTAGAGTACTCAATTTTGTTTTCTGTATCTGTTTGACATAGACCACTTATTTCATAGCTGTTTTTCAAACACTGCTCTGTAGAAGACATTGGATAATGACAGAGATGTGCAAAGAGCTATAGGAACACAAGAGAAAGAACTTAACCTAAACAGGGATGGGGGTAATGGGGTCTTTGGGGGAAAAATAGTATCTGAGCTACATTTAAAGTCAAGTAAGAGTTAACCCCAGGAAATGGAACCAGGGAAATGAAGTATACATTCCAGACAGAGGAAGCACAATTAGAAAAGCTTCAATAGGAAATAATACTGGGTCTCTAAAAGTCTCTGTATCTTTTGCCATTAAAGAAAGTTTACATTGTGTCTGCTGATAACCTTTCCACCAGTCACATCACAAACTTCTGTGACAACCAAGCATTAAGCTAAAGACATTAGCAAGAGTTAGGAAGCCACTGAAAAGAATAACATCATCAAATTCAAATTTTAAAGATTACTCTGGCACCCATGTGGAAGAGAAAAGGGAATAAGACTGGAGGCAGAGAGAATAGTATGAAATAATGGTAACACAGATGACTAAGTGAAAACAGGATGACCAGGTTTCTGGCTTAGGTGAGCAGGGAGGAGAGACAGCTTGGAAGAAATTCAGAAGTAGGAGGGGAAGAGTAGATGTAGTCAGATACAACTAGCAATGGAGAAATGATTACCTGTGTGGTAACTTTTTTTTTTTAAGCAGGTATGGATTGATACTACTATGTGGAAAATTAACTAGAGAGAGCACTTGACTGTTACTATCTATTTAGGAAAAGTATTCTTAAATTGTAACATGCTTTATTGTGTCATATGCTCTATAATTGTAACTTTTAATCACTGGTTATAGACTATATGACTTAACGTACCAAATTAAAATTCCCTTAATTATGGGACTGTTTGATATACATAATTTTTAAGTTCACTGTTAGGCATTCGAATTTATAGTCGAAAATATTGACATTTTGTAGGTTTATGTAGCTTCAATAGGCTGTCATAGCAGATTCTTGTAGGATTTTTTATTGCAGCAAGTTAAGGCGATTTTCTTTCACAAGGAAGTTTTATCCTTACATATCTTTAAGAGTTAGATAATGTACATGAATGAAGGCAGTTGTAACAGGGAGTGACTGCAAACTGGTAAAGTGGAGAAGGGAAGCCCAGTAAACAAGACAGCCGCTCTTAAGCTCAAAGCAAATATTGCTATGTGGAAAATGTTGCCAGATCTTTCTATTTTGAAAGAAAAGTTGGAGGGGACAAAGTCTGTATGAGAAATCTTTGTATTTGCTGCTCAACTTTGCTGTGAACCTAAAACTACTCAAAATAATAAAATCTATTTTTTAAAAGTTGGAAATTTGGATATTTTAATGAAAAAAATCTCACACTATGTTGACAACAGATCCATTTAAAAAAATACAGCACTGAATTGGTTAAAACATATACACATATTCTCTTATTGCAAACTTTTTGTGTTATAAAGTTTGTATGTGAGTCCTTTTGAGCTGACTGTAAAATCTACAAAAAGAAAGGTTTGGAATCTAGGCTTACTCAGAAACCCATGAGTTTACAGGAGACAGCCTTATACCTGAGAGCAGGGGTTAAACTAAACAGCTATAGAGTACAAAACTATACAGTAGCAGACTCTACAAAGAAGCTACAGACTTTTTAAAGATTTGGGTAATGAGAAAGAATATCGAAGGACTGGTAGCAAAAGAAAATTTCAAAATGATGTTTATAGACTATGGAGATAGTCTATTGTATTTAAGATACAATTATATCTTTAATTGTATCTTAAAAATCTTACCATTATATTTAAGATACAAATATAAAATAGCTGGCATTTATAGACACATTTTAGTGTGAGTTGGATAATACTCTAGTCTCTCTACGTGTATTGTCTGAAACCTTTCGAAATTAAATTTTACATTTCATTTGTGAAGAAAAACTCTCTGGAATGGACTTGCTTTCTGAATGGAAAGTCAGAAGTAGCCCTGCCAGAGACAAGTGAACTGGAGATTTGAGAGCGATTCATTAACAATAAGCTGGCTAGATCCACGTAGGCTATGACATAGGTTGCAGGCACACTGATTCCATGCAGTGGAGAGAAGGAATACAATCTGTTACCTGCTTACTGTGTATCAGAAACTCTAATAACAATGTTTATATGTGTTACCTAAATATCAACAATTCTGCAGGATAAAAATCCCAATTCCTGATTTTACAGATAGGAACTAAAGCTTAGAGTTCACCTAAGTCATGCTGCTTTTCCTGAGGTCATTAATTTTTGCTTGTTTGCATTTATGTTCCTCAAATTCATTTTGTCTAGCACCTCGTATCAGAGTGAAAAAGAAGAAAGCAATTCCGATAAATACAATAACTCCCAAATTAGATTTTCTTTTTGAATATAAAATAAAAATATCACCAGAATTATCACATAACAGATTATTAAAATGGAGAAGTCCTTTATTTGAGAGAGCTGATCTCCCTAAGTAAAAGGTAACAAAGACACTATTTGTATAACTTTGAATCTTTGCAGTTAATTACAGACAATACCATTCACAGCACAGCTTCAGGCTATTGTTTCAGAGCTAAGGAAGTAAAATAATAAAGAGGCTAAGTAACTTGATATTGTGAGAGAGGAAAAACCGGGATAGTAGGATGGTAACTGTTGATTTACCATCAGATTCTGGTATTTTCTGACTGTCAGATGCAGTGCAGGGAGATACTTAACAGCTTCAATTCTAAAGAATCTTTAAATACTGGGATTAGTGTGTATCAAATGGGACAGTTTGAACTCCAAGTAATTGAAAAATCAGTTCAAACGTGTGCTTTATTTGTATAAGTAATACAAATGTACATGTATAACCTTATACAGACAGAAGTCTAGAGGCAGGAAGGTTCCAGGTCTGGTTAATTCAGTATCACAATATCATCACAGACTTTCCATCTTTCTACTCTACCACATCCAGTAGTCAGCCTACCTTCCTTCATGATCTAAGCAGTTCCAGGCATTCCATGTAACACAACAATATCCAAAAACAGAAAGAGGCATTCATTTCCTTTTAGATATCTCTATTACTAAGAAAATGTTTCGAGTAGCTCCCCAAAAGACTTCTTCTCCAACTCCGCTGACCAAGATTAGGTCAAGTTTCTGACAATAACTAGTGGTGGGAATAAGACCATCATCACTGGAGTAAACAATCACTATTTACCCATAGAGATTGAAGGGGCTTGGGCTCCATTAAAGAAGTGGCCCTGCAGACCAGGAACCCAAAAAGGCAATGTTCTTCCAAGAAATCAGAAGAATGGAGTTAGATGGGAAATCAACAGTGTGGCTTAAAGTAAGCTTCTTTAGGAAGTACAAGAAACAACAGAATTAGTTCTACTCTTGCCCCATAAAGTCAGGAAATTTAGTGGCAAGCTGAATATTGTGATGACTGTTACTTAGAAAGTGGCATATATTACTTGAGCCTAGTAATCTACATAACTTCCAGTTTCCATTTTCAGAGCAGACAGAAACATGCTACTATATAACAATTTTTTGGTCATCATTATGACAGTGTTCCCTTTGCCCTGCCTCACCAATAAGACTTAAGAGAATTTCTTAAGGTAACTAAAAAGAAGTTTGAATTAAGGAAAGGGAATTAAAGAGACTCTTTCCTGATATGGCATTTTTTAAAATTATAAGTAGTTAAAAGAAAACCGAAGTTGGAAGGTAGATGAGAGAATGGGGTGGGGAAAGGTTACTGAGGAGAAGGAAAAAAGTGAGACACTGATGGCAGAGAAAGAGCTACTGATCCTGTAAAAGGAAAAGGGACAGAGTATGAAACAGGAGGCAGGTGGGCGGAGTGCAACAATACATACGTTAATATTCATCATTGAATATTTTGTAGTTGAATTGAATCATTTGTAGTATTCATTAAAATACCATTTGAAACAGTCTTTCAAATTTTACAGAGTGCATTTTCAGAATAACCAATTGCAGTGTCTTTTTGTACAAAAATCTTTAAGTTGTAGTATTGAATTTGGTTACTCAAGCAACATACTGTCAGATACTACACAAATGTTTCATTTTTACCTGCTAGTTTTAAAATGTATGTTATAAGTTAAAAGGGCAAACTTAACAAGAATAGGTGCAATTTTTTTCCGGGACCATACCATTCTTTAAAAACTGCCAAGTACATGACCTACTTGATTGTCACCAGAATTATCCAAGTATAGTTTATAAATGTGAAATATTTCAACAAAAACTTAAAATTTTTTAATAAAAGAAATTAAAAGAATCAAAGCAATTAAAGGTAGCTGTTCATAAAATATCACAAAATACTGTAGATAATGTCACAAGTCTAATTATATGTCCATAATTTCTGGCTCAAAAAAATTTACATATAAAATAGATCCTTTCTGCTTTTGATTCAGAGTATTTACTGATCCTCTTAAGCCAATTACAGAATTTCTTAGATTACCAGTTCCTGCCTTCAACTCTAACTTTGTTTGGGAGACACACACAGAAAAATACACAATACCTTTCACATCAATCACTTCCCTTATTTACCACCCTCAGCAGCAAAGGACTTTGGAATATTTGAAAATTCAACTCCAACTTCAAAGAACAAAATTTGCCAGATGTGAGAATATCTAACAGAATATCCCACAGGCTTAAAAGCAATTAATTCCAAAGGTATGGTTCTAGAAAGTATTTTGGCGATTGTAAACAAACAGCCTTCCAAGGTGAGAACTTTTGTTATGTTTATTAAAAAGGAGTATCCTTATTTTATAAACATATTTTGTAAGAGTAGCTCTTACAGGTTAGTAGAGAAAACCAGAGTCAAATTGACTTTTAAGAACTCTATGAACTTAATTTTCCAAAAAGAAAGCTACCATTAAATCAAACACCATGCTATTCTTTCCTGTTTAATACCACAAATTCTCACCTTTCTAAAGTTCTGAACAGCAGAACAATTGAGAAAAAGAACTAAGGAACACCTGAAATTCAATCAGCAACAGGCCTCACTATAGCCAAACCGATTTTGCAATGATTTTTTTTCTTTTAACAATACACCTAATTTAAAACGATTTCATTCTATAACTTGTTTAGAAAAAATTAGCATAACACATAAAATGGCTCCTAGAATTAATCAATTTTAATATCTCAATATATATTTCAAATATATGAATAGTCTATTACAATGTTGATCTTCCCATTAAAATACAAGCTGACACTCACGTAAATATAGTTGCATAACTGGCGTGCTGCGATTCATGGGGTCGCAAAGAGTCGGACACGACTGAGCGACTGAACTGAACTGAATTCATATAAAGAGGCTGTTCTAATTTTTTAAAACCACTAGAGGTCACAGATACGTGCAATAAAAACAGCTGAAATAATCTTAATTGCAAAATATTTCTAACCTGACCACGCTGAAAATGAACAAAACGAAACAAAAACAACGCCAGGAGAACAATCAAATGACTTGAAGGTAATTCCTGAGTGTAGAAACAAGAATCACAAAGTGAGAAATGAACCGACTGATAGTTACCAGCTGCGGGGAGGTGGGTTAGAATGAACAGGGTAAATCTATTAGCGACTTAAGAGGATTGAGTACGTTACTTCCACAAGAGAACTCACTTATGAAAACTGTTTTCCCCTTCCTTTAGGGTTCAAAGTTTTTTTCCAAAAATGGCCCACTATTTGTGAAACGTGGCAATTACTCTTCACAGTTCTTTTTAGCCAAGTATAGAATTTTAACAATTCGGCCAACGCGGCAAACAGGTGGGTAAAAGGAAAGGTTGGTGAGGAAGCCGGGCAGCAAGGCATACTGCAGACAAGACAGGAGACGGATTGCAGTCGTCAGCGGTGTGTCAAGGGAGATGAGGGAAGTCGGAATTAGGGGAGCTGAGTAGTGGTGGGGCGGGAGGGTGGGAAGGGGGTCCCGGAAGAAATCCTGAACGTGGGTCAGGGATGGGAGAGCAAGTGTGAGACCCAAGACCAAGGGAGATACGTCCAAAAAAAGGGCGGCAGCTGGCGGGAGTCGGCCTGAGGAGCTGCGACTGTGGTTAGCACCAGCCCGCCCTCCCGCCCTACTTTCTTCCTCCGGTTGGAGAGGCAGCGACTAGTCACCTGGAGTGTGAGTTCCGGAGGGACTCGATCAGGCGCTGCTTCTGCTGCTGGAGGCTGGTGAGACCACCGGGGGACCCAGCTGCGGAGGAGGAGGCGCTCTTGGTCAGTGGAAAGAGCCAGCTCATCCTCCACGGGTCCCCGGGCCGAGGCCCCTGAAGGCTCTGGCCTGCTTCTCCCAGCGGCTCAGCCCGGCCGTTCTCCAGCGACAGAGGAGGAGCGGGCAGGGACGGCCCGGCCCAAGTGCTGGACAGCCACGTCTTCTCTAAGCCGGCCTGGCGTGGGGTCCTCGGGGCCGGGGGGGCATGGTCTTGTCAGCGCAGCAACTGAAAAGAAGAGAACTCGCGGCTCTAGACCGGCGGTCCTAACCTTCGCGGCCCTGACGCCCCAACCAGCCAGTCAGACAGCCGGACCACTTTAACTCTCCACCACCTCAGCCTCCGTCACCTGCGTGCCCCGCCCCCTCTGCGGATGGCGTCATCATCCGGCGCCCCCGCCCGGACGCGCAAGAAGCGACAGCGCAGCGCGGTGCGGCGAAGCTCCGGCTCCCCTTTACCCCTTGCCGGGCGAGCGGTGTCTATGGGGCACCCGCCGCCGCACCCGCCGCTACCGCCACCGCCGCCGCCGCCGCTGGGTGCTGTCTCTATGGCGAAGAGGAGGAGGAGGAGCGCGAGCTCAGCGACACAAGTAGATCTCGCGTCTACATCAGACTTGGGGGGGAAGGGCGGGTTGGGGAAGTAGGAAGGGGGCGGGAACGATGAACCTGAGAGGATGCGCGATGGCGCCAGCTGGAGCGCGGCGGGCGCAGGGACGGGCCTGCGGCGGGTGGCGGGGGGGAGGGTAATTAGGTCTAGGGGGGTCTGTCGAGGGGGTGGCGCGGGGTGATGACGCGAAGGCTTTGTACCTGGGGCTTCAGTGGTGCGGGACGGAAATTGGGAGTGGAGGGCGGTGGCCTAGACCGTCAAGCTCTTTGCAGTCCTTCTCGCGGCGGGGCTTGGGAGTCAATCGGGCTCCAGTCAGTGGTTATCAGCAGCCTCCGCGCTGGCTCTCTGCCAGGGAAGAGAGTTATCTGTGACTTGAATGTGTCTGTACTGTCCTCGCGTTTCGTTGGGAACCCGCTGTTCGGAGTTGGCTACCTCCAGTAACGAGAAGGCCTCTGGTGCCTCTTCAGGTCTTCTGGAAGTGTAGTAGAGAGCGAGGTGGAGGAAAGCAATGTTCAACGACAGGGCCTTTGCAAATTGTGTGTGTGTGTGTGTGTGTGTGTGTGTCTGTGTGTGTGTAGTCGAGTAAAGAGGGCTATAAAGGGAGTAGCCCTTCGATCTTTGGTTTCTGTTCTTAGAGCACTCAAGGTTACATTTGTGACTGTAGAGTTATAAGGAGAGGTCACAACTCCCTTTTACGCTTGTCTGTTACGGTTTTTTCAAACTTGTGTGAAAAGCGAAAGAGGATCTGGAATTTCTCCGCTCAAGAACCAACATGTTGGTCTGTACTGTTACCATGAAACCTGTGTTTATAAGGACCAGAAACGTGACATGTGTGTGGTAACCAGGGAAAATGCTCGGATTTTTAGGAAATTAGAAAGAGTTTGAAATGCAGAGGCTCTATCGCTTCCCTTCTTTCAGACGTTGAAACAGTTTCTGTGGCTATATTTTATTGCTCAGAAAGAACTTTTTAAAAGAAAAAAATTATTTACTTTTGGCCCCTCGCATCTGACCTAAATAAATTCTGGTAAATTTTGTTGTTAAATCAGACTTTGAATGTTCAATTAGGAATAAAAGCAAGTACTAATACTACCTTTGCCCTAGTAACATCTGATCTTGTCACGTGTATCAGTATGTCACTTTTCATGTTTACCTGAAAAGGGATGTCTTTATAAAGTTTTATTCAGAGAGTGAGTTGAATTCAGAGCAATTTTTAATTAATGGGAAGTTTTTAAAAATGATTAGTGTGTATGCAGAAAACACTTTTTACCTAACATTAGAACCAGGAAACCTGTGTTGTCCTTTTCCTCCTACTGATTAGCTGTGTGACTTTAGACAAAGTCACGTCCTAAACTTTGATTTTCTCATAAATCAAGGACTTCAAATAAATATCTCTTAGATTTCTATGAATTCAATCATTGTGTGATTCAGATTCTTGGTATAACTGATTCTTATTTTGACAGGTACACAAATAAAGGATAAAGTATTTACGAAACAAATCTTCAATCAAGTATAACATTTTGATGCTTGGCAGCTAGACTCCTTGTGCCCTCACTATGCCAGCAGCAACTGTAGATCATAGCCAAAGAATTTGTGAAGTTTGGGCTTGCAACCTGGATGAAGAGATGAAGAAAATTCGTCAGGTTATCCGAAAATATAATTACGTTGCTATGGTATGCCTATGAGCAAAATCTTTAAAATGCCTTTTATGAAAGAGGATTTTAAAGCATCTTGAATTCAACCCTTCTGGTTGATTTTTTTTTTCTAGGTGTTTAATGAAAATAATTTTGTCAATGACCTCCCAACTAAAGACCACCAAGAACGCACCAGTAATGTGACAAGTTGGGTTTCTTACTCATTGCATTGAGGGGAAAATGCATTCTTAGAACCATGGGGTTATTTGCATCTGCGAGTATTAGAAAGGCCTTCTAGGAATTGGGGTCTGTGGCAGTGGTTTTAGGAAGGGAGTGAAGAAGTGGAGTGTTGCTCTGAATTGTTGGGAAGCTCGGGTAACTCCACGATAGGATATCTTAATGAGTCTCAACTAGCATGAGAGAAGACTAGAGTGAGGCTAAAGCCATAAGGAAGCAACAGTCACTCATTATTTAAGATAGAAGGAGGTTTGATCATTTTTATGGTTTGGACAACGTGTGTGTTTCTGCGTATGTTCAGTTATGGTTACAGGCTGGCCTTGTGTGATGTTATGGTGTGAAATTGTTTATATTCAGCAGAGGACACATTAGGACCTAGCTGTGAATGCCAGGTCTGCTCCTAGCAACACTAAGGCCTGATACTAATACCATCTGAAGCTCCTTGATGTCTTTCTCAAACAAAAAAATTCAGATCTCCCAGTGAAGCATTGTTGATCTGTAGTTTTTTGTTTGTTTTTTAATTACCAGTGGAGTTCCGTGAACACACTGTGTTGTTAATCATTTCTACTTTTGCATATACTGTTCACTCTGCCTCGCCTGTCTACTCAATTAATTAATTTTTTTGCTTCTTGAGCACTGTCTGTTTTGACTTCTCTACTGTATTCTAGATTATTAGCTTTGAGGAGAAGGAGCTTAGTATCTTAATCATCCTTTCTCCCCCCAACACTTAGCATAATACATAACATCCAATAAGGTGGTTGTTGAGTTTGACTGAATTTAGAAAAGTTTCCATTTCGCTCCTTCTTTATAATGGAAATTTAGGTTTTGTTCTTAGTTTCTTAATTTGAATTTTACTACTAAAGTGATATATTTATTTTCTTAGCATACTTAATACAAATAAATAAATATGCCTCTTTTGGGAGGGGCAGGTTGGTTGGTTAAAATATGAATATTTGAATGTACACAGATACACAGATAGGACATGTACACAGATAGGACATTAAATGTCCTATTTAATAGATGTATTTTCTTATCCATAATTAGAATGAAGTTATTTTTTCCAGTAGAAATTCATAGTGATCATTTATTTCTCAAGTGAAAGCAGTGACAACTTTAGACATGTGATAGCATTCTACAGGAATGAGTGGTGGCATGCAGTCTTTCAGGGTGTGCTTTCTCTGGAGTATAGAGAGTACTGTTTTAGGCCAAGAAAGTAGGAGGGTTTTGGTATTTATCTAGATACTTCAGAAAAGAAATTAAAAACTATGGTACATTTTTAAGTCTTTTTAACCATCCTCATTGGTTTTAATATTACAAGACTGAGAGCATAGTTTCATATACTTATTGAGAAACCTGAATTTGTAATTTTTTTCTTCCTTCTTCCTCGGGAATAGAGTACTTAGTTGCATTTATTATGTGTACATTATACATGGTAATTTTTTACTGATATGATATTTAAAGTAAGATGAAGTCATTAAGTTTGTGGTTTTATCGTTTTAAAAAGTAATACTCTTCCTAATTAAAAGGTACATTGTAATTGAACATGAATTGTGTAGAAGATCACCCATAACAGGATTCTTCAATGTGTACTCAAAATTAATTATTCTAGGAAATTTTGGATTGTGGTTTTGACCATTTAGTAAGTAATGACCCTTAAAACTATTTTACAGGACACTGAGTTTCCAGGCGTGGTTGCAAGACCCATTGGAGAATTCAGGAGCAATGCTGACTATCAGTACCAACTGTTGCGGTGTAATGTAGACTTGTTAAAGATAATTCAGCTAGGACTGACATTTATGAATGAACAAGGAGAATACCCACCAGGAACTTCAACTTGGCAGTTTAACTTTAAATTTAATTTGACGTAAGTAGGAAATAAATTTAACCCAAACTTGTTTTTTTTTAGTTTAATTTTAGAAATTAATTTCTATCAGGTGCAACAAATGAAATTTGGTATTGCTACCCTGGAAATATTTAAAACTTAAAATTTCAAAAGTTTATGTTTCTTCTTTTTATTATGGGACAAAAAAATCAGGATAAAGAAGACTTAAATTCACATACTTTGAGTTTTAGAGCTGTTATTTGAAAAGCATAACTGCCACTATTTTGAAATTTGGAAAACTGGGTTTTCAAAATATTTCTTAATAGAAAAAAGATAACTTTACAACATTAATTTTGCTTTCAAACTTTGTGTGCAATTTGAAATATATATGTCTTTGTTGTAAAAGTTAACCTTCTCATGAAGAGATTCTTATAATGGTCATAGTCCATTGTGTAAATAGGAGGCTCATCAGAGGTGATAATAAGATCATTCCTAGAAACTTGGGTGCATTTTCCTTTCAAATCAGTTATTGGGTCAGCCCACCCACAGAACCTTTTACAGGTTACATATGGGAGAAGTATTAGTATCCTTGAGCCTGGTGTTTCTTTCAGGAAACAATTTGGAATCTGAATTTTAACTCAAGTCCTGGGTCACAACCAACCCAGTTTCTTTACTTACAGTACTTCTGTATCATGGGTAAGAGTAGTCTTGATAGCTTAGGGAAGTTTCCATTGTTTTTGGGTGAGGGCAGATGGTTTACAAACTGACTGTAAGATGGGGAAATGCGGAATACATTTTGAGTATGTTAGTATACCGCAGTATCCTTCTGTTTGACAGTCTCTGCTTGTTTCATATAATCTTAACATCCAATTTGCAAAATAGTAAATGAAGCTGTAGGACCATTAATGGTGTAGTGGTGGTGGTGGTCAGTCCCTTCAGTCTTGTTCAACTCATTGTGACCCCATGGACTGTAGCCCACCAGGCTCCTCTGTCCGTGAGAGTCTCTAGGCAAGAATACTGGAGTGGGTAGCCATTCACTTCTCCAGGGGTGTCTTCCTGATCCAGGGATCAAACCCAGGCTTCCTACATGGCAAGCGAACTCTTTACCATCTGAGCCACGAGAGAGGCCCCAAGTGATGGTGGTGCCATTTAGGGACCTCTGTTCTTTGCAGTGAGACACTAGCACATGTGAGATGTAAAGAAAAGCAGGGCTGGTGAGCTGAGAGGGCAGTGCTGTCAGTGGTGTGATGGTGTGGCTTCTAATGCGTTGTTTAGCCTGACTCTGTTTTCACTCTGTTGGATTTAATAATATACTCTCCAGAACTTTGTCAAGGGTGAAAGTTACTTAGCTCTATTCAAACTGATAATATTTTATATAAGTCCTTTAATTCTGAAAATTCCCTTTTATCTTTTCCCCAAAAGGTAACCCTTTTTTAAATCGGTTCTCTACCATTTCATTTGCTCTGTGTTACTTTTCTCCCAAGCTGACCATCAGAACGTTGTTCTGTACTAAGGTAGTGCTATGATCTCAGTATGTGAGTAGGAGGTGACCTATCAGGGTCTCAGTTTTGGTAAAATAGACATTTTTCCTTTCTAGATACATCTTTGTTCTTATAACAACTGCTTTGTTACTGCATTTTCTGAAAGACTTTTTTTTCTCATACAGCAAAACTCATGCTGTAGTTTTTCTGCATTTCACCCTAATGTTAATATCTTGAGAGATCTTTAAGGATGTAGTGAAAAATATTATTTAAATAGAAAGGGTCAGTTGGAAAATAAAACCAGCTCTACCTAATGTGGAGAAAGAGCACTATGAATCTTGAATATTTTGAAGAAAGATGAAAATTGACTTTTTTATTGAGTTCCTAGAATGAATATGTCAGCAGCTGTTCTAGGTCCCAGGGACATAATGTTGAGGAAAGTTGGTCATGATCATTATAGCTCTTCTGTCTGCTTTCTATTGCTGAAATGCAAGAATTAGAACTGTTAGGTACTGATCAGTGTTTGGGAATTTGCTCTAAAGTGAATTTGGACTTGATACGTACATGAAAATTAAAGTAGAATATCATATTTGATCATGAAACACCAGAGTTACTCATCCAGGTCTCTCTCTTGGAGATGGTGATCCAGTATGTCCAGGTGTGACACTTGTGAATCCATATTGTTGACAAGTTCTCTGAGTGATTATTATCACTGGGCAAGTTTTGGGAAATACTGATTTAAATAGTGCAGTACTCCCTGGTAATATAACATTGAACAAAATAGACAAAAATCATTGCCCTCTTCAAGCATAAATTGTGATTAAGAGAGAGATCATAGAAGTAAAGTGAGCATATGGCCCAGAATAATGTGAGCCTGGAGAAGGAGTCTCTTATGCCTTTGATTGGTTATAGTTGCTAGAGCATGTCTTTTAGCATCTGGGCATGATGAGTGAGATTCTACTTGTTTAAGGTACATGTTTTAGTGTAAGAAGGACAGTAATATCTGTTGTGTAATTGAAAAAACTTGTATTGGGTTTATTCAGATATCCTTTTGAAAGAGTTTTCTGGCATAATTTTCCAGGGAATTTTGACTTACGATTAATTGTTGCAGTTCCTGTCTTTAAATATTTCATTTGCTAGTTTTGTTACTTTTCAAAAGCAATATTCCTTTTGGCTTAGTTTCATTAAAGCTTTTATAGAACCTTCTTTTGCTAAGTGGTAGAAATCGGTATTCTCACAATTTTCAAAGTAAATAGAAACATCCAGTGGGCACTGCATGAAATACTTTTCATTCTCAGAAACATACCTTCATTTTGATCACTTTTTTGATTTAGTATAGTATTTTGGATACCTGTGTGCTTGTGCTTAGATATTAAAGATGGTTTTCATTCTGGCTTAAGTAAAATCTTGAAAGATTGGTTTATATTTAGATTTCCTGGCTTGATTTTTGAGAGGTAATCTAGGAGTAAGCTGTTAGAAGAAGAAATTAATGCTGCTCCAGCAGAGTCTTTAATTTTAAACAGCTCACTGCTGATCGGAACTTTGAGAGGCGCATGGTAGTGAGAGGAAGCAACTCCTCCTCCTTTAAGATGCAGTATGGTTTAATGCAGGCACAGCAGGAGTTTTCCCGTCGGTCTCTTTCCCTTCTCTCTGCTGAGAGCCTGGGAGACAGACACAGGCTTCACCCCTGTGGCTGCAGCTCTGCTTGGCAGCATTAAAACGGCTGCTGAGGCTGAAAGCCCGGATAAGACCATGTCTGTTACTCTGTGGTGGGAGCTGTGGTGAGTAGAAGACCCTTTTTTTTTTTTTTTTTTTGAATCCAGTTAAATTTACTTAATTTGTGAAAGGCTAATGAGATGGATAGTAAAGATTAAAATCTCACCATTGGACTGATTCGAATGATAATTTGCTGTATGAACATTTTTCTAAAATTAAGTTGACCTTTGTATTTACCTTCTATATATATGAAATGTTGGAACGAATGGACTCAGGCCCATTTTCTTTGATATTTCTGGCACTGTAGTTGTAGATGTCAGTGGGAGAAACACAGTTTGAAATACGGCACTTTTGAATGTTGTCTTTCTTTTTCTCCTGCCAGGGAGGACATGTATGCCCAAGACTCTATAGAGCTGCTCACAACATCTGGTATCCAGTTTAAAAAACATGAGGAGGAAGGAATTGAGACCCAGTACTTTGCAGAACTTCTTATGACATCAGGAGTAGTCCTCTGTGAAGGGGTCAAATGGTTATCATTTCATAGGTAAAAGATTGCATTGCACGTGGTATTTGTGTTACCATTTTCCAGCTGCTTCACACTTGACCTGGGTCATGGTGTCAGCATTTCAGGCTAAGTTCTGCGGAGAATTGGCTGCAGTATAGCTCAACAGGCTCATGTTGGTCTCCTTAAAGGTTCATTTAGTGATGTGGGATCCATTTCAGACTGAGAGAGACAGTCTTGCATAGTGGAAAGAGTGTAGGCTGCAAAAACAGACCTTGGTTTAAGTCCAGCAATGCCATTTGGAATCTGTGTTATTGCACAGGTTTATTTATTTAATAAATAGAGTTAACATTTCTAAGCCTCAGAATGAAAACATTTATTCATCAAAAAAATAGTTGTTATCTACCATATGTTAAGCACTTTGATAAGATTCTAGGAATTAAGTTACAAAATAGGCTACAATCTCTGATTTTATTATTTATATCTTGATATTCCTTATGGTTTTCAATGTTACAGCTTTTTTCCCCCTCTTTTTGAAGTAAGTAAAACTCTTAAACACTAAATAGAAATTTTATATGTACTCTCACTTTAAAAGGTATGTTAAATAGCCTTTCTCATCAAATATTTAAGTCCCAACTATGTGTCATAAAGAAAAAAAAAATTCAAGATGTGACACCTGCCCTTGAAAGTGGAGAAAACAGTACATGTGCTTTAAATGGTGGTTACAGAAAACAGCTTGTCTGAGAAATCTGTGGGAGCGGGGCTCTTGAGGGAAGGCATCCTGCGAGAGGTCTTAAGGAAAAATTGACAGGGAAGAGAAGGGCTGTGATTGTGGCATGGAACACAGGGAGGTATAAAGCTGTGAAAAGGCCAGACGACAGGGACAGGATCTTTATTTGAGTATGTGGGAGTTGGCTTTTTGGTCTCTAGATAGTAGTTCTCAGCCTTTGCTTGCTTCACTTCTTTCATGTACAACATTCCCACTAGTATCTCTGGGGGATTGAGATAGGAACAAAATTTTGAGGGAAGAGAGTATTTCTTTATAAAATTACTTGAGTGAAAATACTTTGGTAGGGAATTACTCTTTGGGTTTTTGAAATGTATGACTGCGTTATATAAATGATGGGAAGATATGCATTATTTTTGTCTTCTGATTGCCAGTTTTTCTGCTATCTTTGACATTTTTGCCAAGTCTCCTTTCGTCTTTATTTTTTGAGACATCTGCTGTGGACAGTTTGATTTTAGAAATTTCTCTATTGAAGGATCTGCTAAAGAGTAGTTTAGTGACTACAGCTGTAGGATAGTTGCAGAGATTTGTGTATTAATATTCCTGATTGATGATATGGCAGGTTCTTATCACTGTCTGTAAATGATGGCATTTCCTCATTATAACTGTAAATGTGTTTATTTTCTCTGTTCTTCTGTGCGTTTTTTCTGGTTCATTTCTTTTTTCCTCTCCCGTTTATGGTGTGACTCACTTAAAAGTATTGAAAAAAAATTGCTTTTTCATTTCTTTGGTTTTTATGGTCCTTCTTCTGTATTCTTTAACCTTTTCATAGTGGTTATGACTTTGGCTACTTAATCAAAATCCTGACCAACTCTAACTTGCCTGAAGAAGAACTTGACTTCTTTGAGATCCTTCGATTGTTTTTTCCTGTCATTTATGATGTGAAGTACCTCATGAAGAGCTGCAAAAATCTCAAAGTAAGTCTTTAAATGGTTTTAATTTGTAATCAACATGCTATGCAGAGTGGGTAACTGACTTAAAAGATGCTGGGTTGGATGTTGATTTAAACCTTATTTTTAAGTTTTATATTAAATGCACATTATCTGATTATACATTGTCATCTGATTCCTTTTTTGCATAAAAAATAGTTTATAAGAAATCCTTATTCAAAGCTTCATTATATATTTGCAGAATAAGCTTTAGCAAGATTCAAACCAAAGATCATATTCTTAACATTCTTTTGCCACGTTGAACATGAACTAGCACAGAATCTGAGACTCTGACACAGAAATGAAAGTTCTCCCTCTCTCCCAACACATAATCTTCCCATGTAAGGGGAAGTCTCGGGACCAGCAGTGTGCAGCTAGTCAGTCATGTAGCAAAAAGAGTTTCCCCTTCAGCTTATCTTGGTGAGAGGTAATATTCTCAGGTCTAGTCACAGGGTCATGTTCCTATAAAGGGATTTTTTTTCTTTTTTCTTTTTCCTTCTCACTACCAGCCCATGGACATCATCTTGTTGGTAATAAGTGCTGGTAATTGGGTAGATCCTATCTAAACAGCAGCTTACATTCTGATGCTTATTACCATGTGTGTAATGATTTGTTACTTCTGAGCATTAATTCTTTCAAAAAGAAAGTGTCTTTATCAGGAAAAGTGCCCTTAGTTTTAGAGTGAATTCACTGATAGGGGTACAGACTCCGAAAGAATATAGTGGTTTGATTTTTTCAGGTGTGTTTGTGCTTAAGCTGTAACTCTAGAAAAATATTTACATAAAGTTGTTGCTTCATGGAATCTATATCAAGGCTGATCAAGTTTTCTCTTCCCTTGCTTTTTAGAAGTGCAAGGAGTCATACTTTTAGGAGATGGTGAAAACTTAAAAGAGTTTTACTTTTATGTAGGAAGAAATAATTTAGGAATTGACTAAGGAAGCTTTGCTTTTGACAGATGAACTGAAAATCCTAAGAGAAACAGTCTTTGGGCCAAAGTTTGCTTACCTCATTACAGGATATAGCATACAATCTGGGAAGTTTTTAAGAAATACTGCTTCATGTTTGTAGCACCAAAGAAAAGCAGAATTCTGTGCAATTTGAATAGACGTCTACTGTGACTCAGGTGAACTTACAGTAGGCTGTCCTCATGTCTCTAGACAGGATATCCGCTGAAAGTATTGCATGCTGAGAATCCAAGGCCTAAATATTTTTATCTGGCTGTGAAAATACTCTTTTTAAATTTGATGTGTCTGAATAGTGACAGTTTGGGCGAACAGAGAACCAAATTATTATTGTGTGTATGCTGTTGAAAATTTTCTGAGCATATTAGACATTCTGAATATGCCCTGAATAACTGTGTTAAAATTTAGGTTGATGACAAAGGTACTTTCTGACGTATAGTCAACCATGCTGAATGACGACTCTGTTGCTCTCTTGAGCAGCTGCTAATGATACCTAATCCTTGTACTGTTTTTAGCCCTGAAGCAACTGCTGTGCAAAGCACTGGTTCAAGCTGTGATGTAGAAAAGGGCTAGTTTGCTGGTAGAGGCCCTAACAGTTGAGAGAGAAATATCTTTGTGTGCATTTTTGTCGTTGGTTCTGATGTTTGTTTCTTTGCTTTTTCTTCTCCCATTTCCCCCTCTTTATTCTCTTTCCCTCTTTCCTTCTCTCTTTTATTCTTTCCCTTCCTTTCTTTCAATCTCATCTTTCCTTTCTAATCCTAGCAGCATTTACATAGGTTGGTGTTTAGCAGGCCCTTCTAAAGGGTTATATTCTCATAACAACATACTCTTTTTCTTTTTAACTAACAAAAACTATAGTCAAGGATTGATTAGTCATAACAGCTTTGTTTTGTGCAAATTATTTAGATGAAGCTATTTAGAGATATTTAGATGAAACTTTCTAGATGAAGCTTAAGAAAATTTATAATAAAGTATCTGCCTACAGCCCATTTTATAAGAATTGATGGATGGAGAGATGGCCTGTGAGTGTACTCGGTAAACGTTAGCCCGTGTTACCTTGTATATGATCTGCTGCCCCCATGTCTTGAGGGAAATTACTTGCCATCACATGCCTTAAAGTGTATGATGAAGATAAATTTTCCCAATTAGGATCTCATTTTCTATTGAATTATAAACATCTCCCACAATTCAACAAATGCATCACTGATTCACATTCTCTTATTTTCTGCTGATCTTCATAAGGTCCATCTTTATTGAAACTCATTGCTGTTTTGATCATTGTGCATGTTATGTATTTTTGAATCCAGATGTTGCAATGTTTTTCTTTTGACAAGCAATTTTTCTTTCTTTTAGGGTGGTTTACAGGAAGTTGCTGAACAGTTAGAGCTGGAACGGATAGGACCACAGCATCAGGCAGGATCTGACTCATTGCTCACAGGAATGGCCTTTTTCAAAATGAGAGAAGTATGAAGACATCAGTGCCTTTTTCTCAGTTGGTTGTTAGGTTGAGAACATTAAAATATAATGGCAAAAGTTTTGGGGGCTATAAGTACATATTAAGTGATCTTCACTAATTATATCTATAATTACAGTTGCCATATAAGTCATATCCACCACACTTGAATGAAAGTAATCAAAAATGAGTCATCTTGAAATGCAGTTCAGAAGGAAAAGAAGAAAATAAATTCTTAGTAGAATACAAAACTTAAACTATCTTAGAAATCATGTAGGTCCAACCATATTATTTCTTAGATGAGGAAGCCGAGGCTAGAGGCCAGTATCTTCTATCCAAGGTCATACACATTAATAGGGGAACTCCAGAGTACTTCCTGTTAATCACATAAGTGTTGCTTCTGTCAAGTCAAGGAATCCATATAATTAAGTTTTCCCTGGCATTGCCTTTTCTTAGGTATTAAATTCTTGCCGTACTTCAGTACTTTGAGGATTTACAGAGTAGGACTCATGCTGTTTAGTATATTCTCACAAAGAGGTTTTGCATTCTAAAGAGGTTAAATAAATCTGAAATAGTAGTTAAGTCAAAAATCATGTTGGGCAGACATTCCTTAAGAGGCAAAAGGCAGAGATAAGTTCTTCAAGTATAAAGAAGTCAGTTACAGAAAAATGAAATTTAATGAGTCCAAGTCTACTCTTAGGTTAAGTGATGGGCATAGGTATACTTGATATGATAAATGGAGAGAATAGAAAACCAGTTGTGCGAAAAGAAAGCAGTGGACAGTTTTGCTTACAAAAATGTTTTCCTTTTTGCAAAATACTGTAGAATTCTTTAGAGAATATCCTCTTAGACATTAAAGAAATGACTGAGGATACTTCTGGGAATTTAGAACTTTTTGTAGAAATGTATTAATAATATGTGTAATAGGAAGCATATAGCTATTTTGCCAAGTCGTATTGATTCAGAAGTGATTTGGACTGTATTCCTGACAAGTAAATATTTTGTTTTGTACGTCTTCCTAGTGCTCCATTAGAGAATTAAGAGACAACCTTTTGTGTTCTCAGCTTTGCATTTAAAAATATGCCTTGATGGTTTGGTTAATGGTGGATTCTCTGCTATTAATTTGTTATCTTTATTTTTCTTGGCTTTATTAAGGACAATAACCTAATGTGAATGTTCAGGTTTTGCTGTCCAGACATGTTTGGGGTTTGTTTTTAGCCAAAAGTCTTGGCTTTTCACATAGACTTAAGGCTACTTACAAACCTTAGCCCCTTCCCCAACCCATTATTGGCTATTTTTATTCATTCTCATCATTAAGTATTATTAAATTAATGGACTAAAAATGCCTGCCATTTTTCCATAAGTGAAGTATAGTTGCTTAGTTGTGTCTGACTCTCTGCGACCCCATGGACTGTAGCCTACCACTCTCCTCCATCCATGGGATTTTCCAGGCAAGAGTACTGGAGTGGGGTGCCATTTCCTTCTCCAGAGGATCTTCCCGACCCATTATTACAAATTCTCATAAAATGGTCCGAGTGTTAATAGGAAAGGCATTGTGTTTATATAGTTTTTGGTAGTCTTTTTCTTTGATTTCTTTTGAACTCTGTACTTCTTAAGAACATCAGTCTTATATGTTTAATTTAAATGTGTGGCTTCAGAGGAGCACCATAGATAAGAGCTGTCATTATAGTTAGGGAACAGTTAGTACTTACATTGCTGAAATATAAATTACCAGTCGTACCTTTTGGTTAAAATTATCTTTTTTTTTTTTTTTTTTTCCAAAATTCCTTTTTAGATGTTCTTTGAAGATCATATTGATGATGCCAAATATTGTGGTCATTTGTATGGCCTTGGTTCTGGTTCATCCTATGTACAGAATGGCACAGGGAATGCATATGAAGAGGAAGCCAGCAAGCAGTCATGACATGAAATAGTTCTTTTATTTTTATTTTATTTGAGATACACACATGCTTGTATATAGGTTTTATCTCTGGTTGAATCCCTTGAACAGTAGACATTACTTTTTTTTTCTTCATAGCTTATTTTTCTGCCTTTCAGCACTAAGTATGACCATTCCTATCTCAGATCTTAACAAACAGAAAAGTATTCAGGTTCAATCCGGCCTTAAATACACTTGTTAGTAGGAGTGTGTGAGTGGGGAAAGCTACATGGTATTGAATACTTTGATAAACTTCACCGACTTGAGCTTGTTTTTTTTCCCGTTCCTAAATTAACTAGCACTGACTGTAATTTATTTCCCTGTTTCATGTCTCCCTTCCATTCTGCAGGAGCTTTAGCTATTTGAGATTGTGGACCATCAATTTTGCACTTTAGAGAGTGATTCTGACTCAAATCCTCTGTTTTATCAGCAGTTTTGGTTTTCCTTGCTCTTAGCTGGAAAAATGACCATCTGCCAACTTTTCCCATATTACTTGTTTTTGACCCATGGAATATAGCACATGTATTGTGCAAATGGTTGAATCAGCAGGACTACAAAAAAGAAAAGACAAAAAACTACTGAGGAGCTTAGTAACTGCTGTTTCTGTGCGTAGTAGTTAATCTTCCAAGCACATCTAGTGTCTGTCAGTTTCTAATTGGCATGTGTGTAGGCTGCTCTGTGACTCAAGTGTTTTTCAAACCAGCTTTACACCCTTCAGGAAAAATCCTTTGTGATTGGACATTTAATGTCTGCCGGGAAACTGGTACCCAAGATGTTGAAGCTGCAGTTACTTTATGATAGCACACTTCCCTTACCTGCTTCTTTTTATTCCATCTCTGTTTACCCTTATTTTAAAAAATTTTATAGCCATATTTACGATGCTCTTGATTTGTTGATTCCACAAATCAATTTCATTCAAATCCAAAGATTGCCAAGTCTTTAGGTATATTTTGTACCAAATTAAATTACAAAAAATTCGAGCTTTCATAGTTGCTACAAAGATAGATAAATGGAGAAATTTGGTGCAAAACAACATAATACAAAATTATATATTTATTAGCTATATACAGTATAGCTAATAAAACTACCTGAGGAGTGTAATGCTTGTTTATTTTTTTGTGTATATCTTTGCAATCTATTTTATATATATTGACAAAAGAGACTGTGAAATATTTAGCCATGTGGAATATGTGACCAGACCAGAGCATGCGTAGGAAGGCATTTTGGTAATCATTAACTGCCCTGAAATGACGGACTACAAGTTATGATGTGTGTCATCTGCACTTCAATCAGTAATATTAGCAAATCTCCAAATGTTAGCCACATTAGTTTGTTTCCCTTGTACATTCTTTACTCATGATACTTCAATGCTGTAACTGGGTGGTCCTTTTTAAACAAAACATTTGCGAAACAGAGGGATTATTTGTTTTTAAAGCTTTTGTAAATAAAGGCTTCAGAAATGTTTTCTTATATATGTTGGTGACTGGTAATTTTGTTTTAGAAATATTTGGGGGGATATTGTGGGTTTTTGTTTTTAAATTTGGGCAGCTGAACAGAACTTAGTAATTTCATTTACTCCATGATTTTTAATGTCTTAATTGAAAAAAATCAACCTGAGCCTTCTACATGACAACAGTGTTTGGTTATTTTTTTTATTCATACCTTTACCAAATGTTTAGATTTGACTTCTGACTCCCCTTTCCAGGGATGCATTTATTCTGAAAGACAAAAGTAAATGCATTTGATGTAACTCACTGTGGCTTCCTTTTAAAGTCAATACAGCAGGTATCTAATTGGTTTCTTTTTCTTTTGATCTTCACTTCCTTAAAAAAATAATTACAAAGATTGCCTTTTGAATCGCCACATAGTTTGTTGAATTTCATAGTTTGTATCAGTTTTGGTTTCAAGAATTAATATATTTTATAACTTCTAAAAGAAGAACAATATAACCCTCACTAAATATAGCTTTTGGATCAAAGATACTTGCTTGATCATTTTCTAATGTTCCTAAGCCATTAATTCTGGACTCACCATATCCTGTTAAATCTACCAGAGCAAGTCAGCAAATTACGGCCCATCAACCAAAACCAGCCTGCTGCCTGTTTTTGTCTGGCCAGTGACATGAGAATGGATTTTATCATTTTTAACGGTTGGGGAAAAAAAGAATACTTCTTGATGTGTGAAAATTATATGAAATTCAACGTTTAGTGTCCATAAATAAAGGTTATTGGATTATATCCACATTCATCATTTATGCACTGTCTATGGCCATCTTTCCACTCCAGAGGGAACGTTGAGTGGCTGCTACAGAAACTGCCTAGGGCATTCTTAACATTTCACATCTTCGCCTGGTGTGCTACAAATCCGTGATAGAGATGATGACCCGACGGCAATTGTTACGCCACGTGAATCTCTGTACCACACATTTTATTTTTTTTTTAGGTTACCAATTCATACCCACTGTGTCAAAACAAGAAAAGAGCACTTTGAATGGTGTGCTTTTAAGGCACATTGGAGTGTGGATTATATTATCAGATTACAGTCAACTGTGACACTGTAACTGCTTTAAAAAAAAAATACAGCATATGTTGACATAACCAGACTACACATTCATCACGATATTCCCAACTCATGGGAAAGCAACAGAAGTAGAACTGAAACTTTTAAAATGGCGTATCTTATAACAGCACTTTTCTTCACAAAAATAAAGCTGTAACCAAAGTCTGTTGACAAGTGACCCACTTGTTAGCTAAGCAAAGCCGCTTACTGATGGTGAGTTACAGATCATGTCTGAATGCAGTAGCCCAAAGAAATACATCTAGAGAAAAGACCAACAGCTTTCTGATGAGAAGTTACTTGAAGAGTGGGAGACACTGGCAGCAGTTAACTGTGGCAAACAAGACATGATTCTGAGTGTTTTTCTTAATGAGTCAGATGTTATCAGTACTGCCTAGCTGTTCTTCACTTTTGAGAAGTCTGTGCTGAGTTTCAACCAAAGAACTGGTTTCTATTAAGAGTCTGGAATAACTACAGGTAAGAATATTTCACACAAGTAGAGTGACCACTAAGTCAGTATAAACTGAAGTGGAATGGTATAACTGATGGTGGTAAAAGTATGCATGGAGCAAGAAAAAGTTTAGTTGATCAAATCGAAAAACTTGTGACAATGTAAGGTGTTTGGTGGGGACCCATTTCACTTGTGTCATACACCTCTTTTTTTCTTCTAACAAGAGCAGTGTTTATTAATAGCTGGTGTCTTAAACCACTGCAAAGACCATGTAGCAAAAGCATAAACAAACCAAAAGACCATACCCGAAGTGTACATATGTATACAGACTGTCCTGTTGATTCTGGCTGTTCCAAGGCCTGCCTCTACTTGCTGTAGAGGCAAGTAGAGGCTGTTCCTCTACTTGCCTAAGTAATATTTTTTAAAGAACTTTAAAACATGTTTGCATATTACACTAAGATTAGTGTGTAACCAAGGTTGCATTTTAAAAATACTCAGCTTTCACACAAATGTTTGGTTAGGTCATTTAAGATACTTTTAATACTAGGCTTCAGGGGCTATACATACTGACAGAAAAAGACATGAAATCTAAATTCTGAAAATAATCTTAGTTTCAGCTGAATAAACAGAACTGAAGCTTTCCATGGTATATCAGTTCTTTTAATTCAACCTCAGCAGAACTCTATGGCATGTTTTCTTTCTTCTTAAATTGATTAAGCACCTTTACCTGCCAAACAAGAACTATTAAGTTCAGGTCAGGCTTGAACTCCTTACACTGTTAAACCTTCCCTGGAAGATAAAACACAAATCAGTTTTCATGAACCATAAAATAATACTGTCCTTTTGTGAGCAATGAGGAACTGTTTTAGCATAAACCAGAGCTTAAAGTCACTTATCAAAAGGCCCCCTTTGGTTTAACTGGTACCCAGAAATAAGAAAAAAATTAACACATTCCTCTTCTCCCCCCAGCTGTAAACTACAGAAATACTGAATATTGGCTATGACAAGAATATCAAAGATCTATGTTTTGACATTGTCCCCAGTTTTGTTTTTGCTGTCAACTCTCCTGTGGTGAGAGGGTTACAAGTGATTTAAAATTGTTTCTATTGGCATTGGCCAGACTTCCATTTGAACTTTTTGTTGGTAAAGAACAATCAAAGGGTGTCACAGAATGAGCTCTTAGTAACCTAGACTGCATTATGGACAAGAATCCTCTTTACTTACATCCCTTTTTCTTTCTTTCTTTCCTTTTTTTTTTGGTGAAGATCCTATTTCAGAGCCTCCTGCTACACTGGAGATCAGGCTGGGAGATCCCTGTGTATGATCCACAGGAGCTCCTTTCAAACTTGAGTTCAAACTACTTGAACTCATCCCTTCAGTGTTGCCCACCTGATACCAATCAGGACACTAGTGTAAAAGAATAACACCCACTATGGCAAAGACAAGAGGAAAGTGCAGGGTCTGGACCATTAACAAAGTGTAACACAGTTGCCTGTGTTCTGTAGCAAAGTAAGATTTTTTTGGTAGTAAGTTCTAAATCGAATGGAGGAAAAGACTGCTGGATTTTAAGATCAAGACTTTCTCTAATGTTGGAGTGTAATGCTTTTAATAAGTGACATGATCAAATTGCTAAAGTTTTCATAAAAATTAGAATCTGTGAATTGTTACCAAGACAAAGTAAAAAAATTCCAGTGGCATCTGTGTAAAAGAGCAACACTTAAGCTATATAACGCAATCTGCTTCCACAAGTAAGAGAAAGGGCTTCGAAACTGGCCGTGCTACGCTCAGGCGCTTCAGTTACGTCTGACTGCAAACCCCACGGACTGTAGCCCACCGGGCTCCTCTGTCCACGGGACTCTCCGGGCAAGAATACTGGAGTGGGTTGCCTTTTCCTTCTCCAGGGCATCTTCCCCACCCAGCGATCTGTCTCCTGCATTGGCAGGTGGGTTCTTTACCACTGGCGCCACCTGGGTTAAGTAGGTGGAAAAGGAGTGCAGGCTGTTAAAACATTTGGGGTTACTTAGAGCAGTTTTCCACAGACTGATAGATGTGGAATATCTCTTATCTCCACTAGAGATATATGTTACTAGTGAAAATCCATTGTTGAAATGTTACCACTTCAACTAAAATGTAGGCAGATCAGAATCTGTGGTCCGTGGAGACGGGTGGGATGCCTTCATTTTGGTTTACTGTGTAAGTGGATTTGTGTTTAACTCTTACAAGTTTGTTATATGTGGGTTGTTTTTTTTTCTTAAATTCAGAATTTTACAAGTAAATATGTTACAGTAATTGTGTACCATAATATATACAGTGTAACTTCAGAGTTGGCCCAGCATGATTATGTGTACTATTTCAAAATAGGGAAAATTTGCTAGGTGATAACAGAAATGGAGTAACAGCTTTTTCACAGAGTTTCTTGAAGCATGCATCACATGATTTCTAGCTTAATTTTTTATGAACATGGGTTATGAGACCTTTGTGTATGATTTTCCTAGTGAAGACAGCTTTTGTCAAACATGCCGTATTTCCAACAGCTATCTCTTGAGTACAGTGTTCTCGAATATCATAGTCTCTAATTGTCCTCAGACTCCTGTAACAACTAATGAGTAATCACCTCATCTTGTTATCCACCTCTTCTCAAAAGACCTATGTTATAACCAGGCTGTTGACATGCATTTTGCCTGCAAGTATCTCTGGTAGACAATTAGGAAAAGTGTATCTTTAAAACAATTTAGATTGTCAGTGCAAAGGCAATTTCATATAGACAGCTATCAAAGGTGATCAACCAGACTTTATTATGATATAACAAGAGGGAATTCATAGATAAGCACTTACTTGAATGTCTCATCATTGTATTTAGATGCAGTTTTTCTTTACCTTTGAAAGAACAAACCTTTCACCGCACAATGGCAAGTAGTTAATGTCTATGAAGCATTTGTACAATATTTTTAAATGAAAAAAATTCTTAAATGTTGATGCCTATATGATATAATCTCTAAAAACAGGAAAAATCAAAATTATCATTTAATGGACTCTCAAGACTTACATTTCAAGTGTCTTCAAATTTGAGCTAAGCAATTAAATTTTTTAAAGTAAAGTGTTGAAAGTGTTTTTAAGGTACATTTTATAAATATATACAAAACGTGGGTTTATTTGATGCTCTGTTCACTCAGGTAAGATTTATACTACATATCTAATGAGATATGTCATCATCTCCAAAAATTATAACCCCATAGAATTAAAAACAAAACTAAACAAAAAACCCTTTAAAAATTAGTCATTGTATGAAACCAAAAAGGGAAACTTTACAACTTAATGAGAAAAGCTTTATTTTAAAAAATGTTTTCATATCTGATTCTAATGTGTATTGACTTATGTATTTCAATAATTAACATGAAAAAGCTAAAGCAGGGATTAAAAGTACTCTAGCAAGGTAAAGAATAAAAATACCACTTTGACAGGAGGGGATACCTAACAGAATCCTGTCTGTAAAAACAGCCCTAGTACTGTGCTTTGAAAAAAATCTGGCTGCATATAATTCTTAATACATTATATGATGCTCTTGCCCTTAAGACTTCTGGCACTTCAGGTAATGGAAAATGATGACCAAATGCTTTAAGATAAAAGTAAGAATGCATCATATCTTCTGAGTTTTAAGTAGATTGTCATCAAAATCTTTCACTTTAAAGAAAAATCTGAAAAAGACCACCATCCTATTGTTCAAAGAGCTGCACTCAAATGATTTATAAAATGGACTGAGCTGACATTGGTTCTTTCATAAAGTCACTGAATATAAAACTTCATACTTCGAGCAAGGATGAGTGAATTACAAGGATATGTTACTCCATTATCTTCTTATCTTCCAGTCTACTTTGTGTTGAATTTGTCTAATTCAGATTTTGAAAAGTTAATACCACTGTCTCTTTGATTAAATACCAGTTCCTTAGCTGTGTAATCTTAAAAGGTAATCTGCTTTAAATCCTCAAAATCAGTACCAAAAAATGTATACAGCGTAATCTAATTGCTAGCATTTACAAAACTTGCACTTCACCAAATTAAAAAAGAATAAAATAAGACTTTTAAATAGTGCATACAAGGCACAAGAGCTTCTTAGTATATTTACTGAAGCCGAACATTTTGGCATCAACAAACACACTGCTTTAGTTTCTCTTAAATTCAGTTTCCAAACAGCATACCATTTAGTTCATATTGAACTAAATTACCAAAAGTATATGATTTTTGCTTGATGATTTGCATAATTTAATCTTAATAGGTATTTACGTAGTTTAACTGTCATACTTCTGATGAGAGGACAAAGAAATAATAAAGATATCAATGGAGGATTAATCTATTGGCCCATCAGGAATTCTTAACAAAAAATCATTATGTTTGCTATGTTCAATAGAAGAAATAACTAAAAAGAGACTTAAAATCCAAACCCCAAAAAGAGTATCATAAACCAATCTTCATAATTGTTATTACAGAGTGTCACCCGTTTTCAGATAATTAAAAGAGATGAAAAATATATTGCTGATGTAATAGAAATGTATTAAATCTGACAGATTTTCTAGCCAGTTGAGTTCAAGCTTCAATGATCATACTTCTTTTCCAGCAGGCAAAAAAGGCTAGAATTAAAGTCTGGCAAGAAAAAAACAAAAAGGATGGTCATCTTCAACTTCAGGCCACTTGAAATTTGTAATGAATTCATAGTTTTTATAGTTCACGCAGTCTGAGGCTGGATTCTTATTGGAGGGAGTAAACAAGTCTCATCTGCTCCCTCCACACTCTCGTAGGTAACTAATAGGTCTTATGAATAAAGCTTATCATTATAATGCGATGTGACATCTTTTAAATCTCAGTATCTTAATAGTCTCAATTTTCTGAATCAGAAAACCAGAGGATCAATGGGCTTCTTATGTGATACATTGTGCTACCCAAATATCTGGGTGAAAACTGGCCCATGAATTTATTCCAGGTTTTTATGATAGGTATCTTTGTCCTTGATTCATAAACCATAACTACTTTTAATATTTAAGAAGAATTTGTGTTAGTTGAAATAATCTGCATACTGGAGTAAAAATGTGTTATGTTTTAAGCAAATGCTGAGAGAACTAGTCAATTCACGTTCTGCACACCCAGCCAAAGGGGATGGGAACAGCTCACTAGAGATGCCTTCCTGGGCGAAGCCTCTTCTATCCCTCAGCAGCATTCATTACCTTAGGAGGAAACAGAAAACGTCAAACTCTTGTGTTAGCTCTAAAAACACAAAGAATTAACCAACTCATTCACTGTTTGTTGCAATAACACCTCTCATTCAAAACTAAATGTTTTCTATACTAGAAGGCTCATTAGATGTGTTCTTGAATATAGATAGACCTTTACATGAATTCTTCTTAACCTATGATATATACACAAGACCAGAGGACCCTGTTATAATGCAGGGAATGCAGATGCTGACTCATGAAGTTTAGGGTAAGATCCACAACTCTGCATTTCCGTTAAGCTCCAGGTGCTGTCAATACTTCTGGCTTGGGGCCCCAATCTGAGCTACAGGGCTCTATGTTCTTAGTTTTGAGGCCAATAGGAGTTCAAGTGAGTTGTTAGAGGATTTAGGAAAATAATTTTGAAATTTCATGTGCATAGGAGCACAGCATTTTAAACTTCCTATTGTTTAAGAGGGAAGAAAGTTGGGCAGGCTGTTTAATCTATACTGTCGCACTATTAGGGATTTAGGCACATTTTGACTATTTGGAAACTATGCTGAAAGAAAGAAACATTTTACAAAAAGGCCACAGGTTATTTAATAATATAGTTCAAAAAGAAGAAGAGACTACAAAGATAACATTTAGTAATAAAGTCAAATATCAGATTATCATTCAGTATAAATGTGTATTAAAAGAATTGCAAGTCTGAGGTGTAAAGCAGGAAAAACTTTAAAAAACTATTTGGATAATCAGCTACCTTAGGAAAGTTCTTTTTTTTTTTTTTTTTTTAAAAAAAGACACATTTTACTGGCACTGGTTATGCCAAGAGAATGAAAAACATTACATCAAAAAATCAGTTGTTTTCTTTTACATCAATATGGCTGATTGATATTGCAATTGGGTTTTGTGGCCATTACTGTTATATATCCAAATGTAATAAAATCAAGTTTCTGTGAGATTTTAAATTTTAATGATGCTATTTTATCACCCAGTTACCAATTATTTAGAAACCACTATGTCTCTGGTTCTGCAAAGAGTTCAGAATAAGGATGAACAAACCCAACACTGATCTTGTCAAAATGCTTGGAAATCTACCTGATTTACACACAGAGTGACATTAAACATTTAACATAGTGACATTTAACATTACTATGTTAAAGCTCATAAAATATTTAACTAGATGACCTCACAATCAATGGTAATTATAGCTACTTCAACATACTGAAAAACAGAATCCCATGAAACTTTGTCTGCTTTACAGAACTATGTTCTGTAAAATACTTTGTTTGTGGTATTAGTTAATGATTCATTGTATAATCATAGTTACATTTTAAGAATTATTTCCAGAAATTTCACTGTCCCTTTGCTAATTAACCCAACTAAGAATGTTAAAATTTTACTATCCTACATAGTTACAGGCTTCCCCATTGGTCAGTGGATAAAGAATCCACCTGCAATGCAGCAGACACAGGAGACAAGGGTTTGATCCCTGGGTTGGGAAGATCCCCTGGAGAAGGAAATGGCAACCCACTCCAGTATTCTTGCCTGGGAAATTTCATGGACAGAGGAGCCTGGTGGGCTACAGTCCATGGGATTGCAAGTAGTCAGACATAACTGAGCCCACGACACTAACCACAGTTACAATCAATCAGATCTACAATATCATCATGCAGAATCATCCAAAACCAAAAACGCTGGCCAACTGGCACACAGAATTGCATGGCTGTTCATCAAAACCCAAACCAAACAAAGTAAAAACCAGACACCTATGAAGTACTTTGACACAAATGACTTTGTTTAAGGTGCTACTCTCTTGCTAGGTCACAATTCTGTAAGTAGAGAGTTATCTTGATAATTTCAATGTTCAATTCTTCATATTTTTTAAAATTTGATTTATAAATATTATTTTTTGTATAATTTTATAAATTATAAAATTAATTTATAAATGTATTAATATAAATGTATTAATTTATAAGTGTATTAATTATATAATACAAATATATTTGTATATACATATAATATAATGTATTAATTATATAAATATAATTAATATTTATAATGTATTAATCACAGCAAAGTGATTCAGTTATATGTGTACATATATTTTCTTTTTCATATTTTCAACTATGGTTTATCAAGGATATTGAATATAGTTCTCTGTTCTATATAGTAGGATGTTGCTGTTTATCCATCCTATATATATAATAGTTTGCATCTGTTAATCCCAAACTCCCAGTCCTTTCCTACCCCATCTTGGCAACCACAAGTTCAGTTCTTCATACTGTTTATTGCTTGCTTGCTTAGTCACTCAGTCATGTCTGACTCTTTGCAACCCTTTGGACTGTAGCCTGCCAGGATCCTCTGTCCATGGGATTCTCCAGACAAGAATACTGGAGTGGGTTGCCATTTCCTTCTCTAGGAGATCTCCCTGACCCAGGGATTGAACTCACATCTCCTATGTCTCCTGCATTGCAGACAGATTCTTTACCCACTGAGCCACTGGGAAATCCCATTGTTTATTGTAGCAGTACATATAGTTGTTTATTTTATTAAGATATTTACGGCTTGGTTTGAAAGAGGACATTTTTGGAGCTTTTTATTAACTGCAGGCTCATAAATAGATTTTGCTTTAAGGAAACTGATTTGGAATCACAGGTTTAAAAAAAATTATAGGTTAAAGAAAATGGAACACCAATTATTTTAAGGGTGACACATGCTGGGGTCCTACTCTGACTAAAAATAAGGATGGGAGAGATCTGCACTAACAAGCTATAAATGTCTTATATTTTTAGACCCAGTGAGATCCAGCTAATGGGTGGTCATGGATAAGACCACTGGATGTCCTGAAGGAAAGGAAAAAACAAAAATAAAAAACTGCAGGATCCTGTAAAATGACAATTGTCATTTTACAGTTCAATAAAAATTGTCATTTTAAAGTTCAACATTTTAGGATCGATTCTTGCTATAAAAATGAATTCTGTTCATCAACTTATATTTTATTAAGTTAACCAAATAACTAGCTAATATTGAAGCTAGATCTATATTCAAAGGTCTCTTGCATGACTGATACAATCCCAAGGGTCTGCTAAGACATCTTCTATTTGAGTTACTCAAAAATAAATGTTTATGGAAACTATTTGCCCAAAGAGAGCTAGTAAGCGATTAAAAATATAAAACATAACAATAAAGGAAAAACTTCCCTTACTTTCATGAAGTATGAGTACATTTTGTTAGAAGAGTTAAGTCTCATTCTCCATGGTCAGTGCAGGATTGCTCATACCTTTAAGAGAAAACGTAAGTTAGCAATCTTTGTGGGTGCTGCTTTTGAGTAAAAAGGCAGAGACTTGTTTATTCATTCATGAATCCCACCAGTATATTGCCAAAGTTGTCCTGTACATATTATGAGTGTTTACAAGATGGTTATGTAGAAACAAACACACACATATACACAATACAGCCAGCACTCCCAAAATAGCACTTTTAAAAAGTGTTTGTATAGTTACACATATACACCTGAGGAGAGGAGGTGTGAATAAAATGATGTAAAATAGGCTGAACCGCACACTTCTCACATTACCTTGAATCACTGTTTTCTAATTCTTCATTCGTGTCAAACTAATCTCTGAGCCCTTTCTCATCTCACCATTCTCATATTTCTCTTCTTTCTTTTACACCATCCTTCAAACAATTTCTAAATTCATCTATCAAAGTAACAGAAAATTAATCTACCATGTCCCCAATTAACAGCACATAGAAACCATAAAATCACCTCTACACTAATGTAGAACTATAAGGTGAAATAGGAATCTGTTCTGAAAGAGAGTTCTCTGACCTTTTACCCTCCAAGTATACATCACTTCTTTGCCTCTAAGGAAACTGAGGGATTCAAAGGGCAAGTAGGAGACATCAATTTTGTTTAGATAAATACCTAATCCCTCCCATATGCTGAAAAATGGAATGATGTGTTTGAAGATGGAAAGATAGACCAAATTATGAATATTCAAATGATGGGGCTCTTCAGAGGGAATGTACATTCCTTAAGAACAAGACTAATTTTAATTTATGTGTATTTTTTCATACCATTCAATATGTCAGCATGTGGCATGTCTACTTAAATTTTGAAACTTCAATTCTTTCTTTTAAACTCTTTAGTTCCCAAATTAAACATCATAGTTTTTTTCTTTTTTTATTTGTATTTGATTAAACATCATATTTTTAAGGCCTGATGATAACAGATATTTTCAACATTCCTACAGGATAATGTTTAAATTTGTTGTTTCAGTTTTATAGAGAAAGATAGAGAATTCCTTGCTCAAGGCCAACACAATATTGTAGAGCGCTTGTCCTCCAAAAATTGTATTTTGTTCTATACATCTCAATATCATATAATTATAATCTTTGATAATTAAAAAAAAAATAGACCTTAGTGCCTTAATTGTGGATGCGTGGTTTTACACTTGGAAAACCATAAATACATACACACTCCTGCATGTATCATCACATGTCTTGTTTGATACTTAACAATCCTGAGAATTAAGTAGTATTTTAAAGATGAAGACGCTGACTCTAAAGGTTAAGTAACTTAACAAATGCCCCACATTGATTAGGTGCCCAAATTGGGATTTGCTATCAGCTCTGTCTGCCTTCAAAGACTTGCTTGTTCTTTGCCAATAAACCATATTGGCCCAGGTAATCAAAATATTAAGATGAACAATAACCAGCAAACTGTGAGTGGGATATGAAGAAATAACAGGTAGCTAAAAGTTATGGCAATTCTGCAATGGCTTTACTTCAATATACATCTGATACATATATACATATATCCAATATATATTCAATATATCCAATATTTTGAAACTGGATAGAAACTTTCAAGTAAAAACCACATTAATTTGAGACCCCTTTTAACAGACACTTTTTAACCTTCTGCCTGCACTTACTGTACACTTCCCCATTTTAAAATAAATTATATTTTGAGTTTATCATTTTATTTAATGCATGGCAATAAAGATTTGGTTCTCTAAACTCGGAAAAAAGTAAAGAAAATCTATCTTTCACAAAATGGTTTTCTACAGCTTCCAGACATTAACCAAAGCATTTCACAAACGGTTCTTTGAAAATAGTTCTATATTTACATTGGCCGTCTGACTCCAAAACAAGACATATTCTACAGGTAATAAGAATGAAAATGTTCAACACTTTCGCCTTTAAAAATAACATATTTCAAAACAGCCACACAAGCACATCCTTACCAGCTTTGCCTTTCCCTAGGCTTGTGCTGTTCTCCGTCCAAGATTGAGAATCAGTAAGAAGGTGGCTCTGGGACTCTCTCAATGGCTTTGCAGGAAACTGATGGTTTTCAGAACTGAAAAATAATTATCATTATGATCATCAGGTTAACTCTTGATCGTATTTCTTAAAGGAAGTGAGTACTTCTTAAAGGAAGGAACTCAAACCACTCATGGTGCAAGATAATTGTAGGAGCTACCAAGAGAACTTCTGGAAAGCAAGAACAAGGCGTTAAGTCATACTGACTCGCAATGAAAAAAGTGTTCTTGCCTCAGCTCTCTTCTTTCCTCTGGTTACAATATGATGACAATTCTTGACTTTGGCAAATCTCCATATTAATACACAGAATGAGCCTTGGCCTCCAATTTTAGCAGGTAAAGGAATGTAATTAGAACTTAGCAGTATTTTATTATTGATTTTAAGTTATATTCGATGCCAAATTATCTAGTTTCTCACTGATGACAGTGATACAAAGTTTGGTTTAAAATAACATTTCATTTAGATTTTAAAACATTATTGGCACAGAAACTATTAGTATATTTTTTACAACACACCAAAATAGTAATTATAATAATATTAAAAAGAAAAAAACTACTTAAATTTTTTCCAAGTGTAATTTCACAGTTTAGTTGACTATAACTATTTTATTTTTTAAAGGATATGCCTTTTCTCCTTAATAATTACCTCATATTTAAAATTTGAGATCATTTCAATTTTGTGCTACTCTAATAATCCCTTATTAAAATTCTGGAGGAAAACTTTAAAAAAGAAAATTGTGTCTCCTATTCATATGAAAAATTTCTTTTACACTAATTCTCATTCATCCTCAGGAAAGGGACCATAGACCAGGTACAGCAAAGTAGCTAGGTCCTGGTTTAGGGACTCCGTGGAGAATCATTACTGCAGCAGGACTCTAACAAACAGCAAGGATGCAGTCATCCAACAGTACTCACTGAAGTACCTGTTATATCAACAAGTAAAGTCTTTGATCTAACTGAGGAAGGAGAAGAATAAATATAGAATAAATCAGGTGAGATTAAGAGCTCTGACAACGGTACAAGGCAGTATAAAGGGAACAGAGGGGCAGGCTGCTCTGAAAACAAAGGGTTTTCAAAGACGACCTCTCCTGTAAAGTTACACCTGAGCAGCAAGTGAACTGAGGCACAGACCATTCAGATATCTGGAGGAGGAACTTTCAGGAAGATGAACTGACAAGTGCAAAGCCACTAAATAAGCAACATGCTTGGTATATCTGAGGAACAGCAAGATCTGTGTGTCTGAGGATTGTGAGCTAGGGGGAAGAGGTAAGGCATTACAATGAGAGGTGTCAAGGGCCAGATTAGTCAGGATGAGGGAAGGACATTCATTAGCTTCTGTTCTGAGCAAGACGGAATATCCGTGGAGGCTTCTGAGCAGAAGAGTGACACAATCTGATTTACATTTTAGAAGGCTCACTCTCTCTTTTTAATGGAGAATGGACTGGAGGAGGGCAAACATGGAACCAGAATCCTTGTAAGAAGTGATGGCTTGGACCAGGAAAGCAGGCCTGGAGGTGGTAAGAAAGTATCCAGGTTATGGGTATATTTGGAGGGGACGTCTGACAGGATCTGCAAACACAGTATATACAGGGTCCCCAAAGAGAGGAATCTAGGTGACTCCCAAGTTTTTGGCCTGGGCATCTGGGAGAACGGAAGTCACTACTCATGAATATGAGAGAACGAAGGAGAATCAGGTTTAGGGTGGGGTGAGGGGATAGATAGATTGGAATCAAGAGTTCTGCTTTCCACCTGTTCAGCTGGCAATGACTTTTATGTGGGCACATTATGTAGACAATGACATATACAACTCCAGAGTACACAGGGGAGACATAACTAGGCATAGAATATGTATGTGGGCCAATCGGGAAATCACAGAATTCTGTAGAAGAGACTTCAGCTGTCAAAACCCAGTCTCAACATTTAAAGGAAAGGAAAGAGAAGCCCAGAGAGGTTACCTGACCTTGTCAAGACCACCTCAATGGGTAACAGTGCCCGAACTAGGATTTTTCCCCCTGCCCACTTAGTAGGAGGCGGACTGTATCTAAACCCCAACTAGTCTTCACTACCAAAACCACTTAACGTAGTATAAAAAAAATTAGCCTTCAGCTCTGTGGAATTTTCAAGCCAAAACTCACAGGGCAGGGCCAAGTAAAGTCCCATGTGACACACACGTTCACTGGTAGGCACATAACTCATTCTAGGCATGGGGCTGGTAAATAGGTTTCATCTCGTGACAATTTCAGGTGGTTCTGTAATCCACCAGGATCACTGCCTTAGAAAGGATTCTGGGGTCACATCAGGTTCCACGGGAGACAGTGTTGTAAGCAGTAAGAAACTGCTTGGGAGGAGTGTGCTATGAACACGGCATTCCAGTAATGAGGAAGACCTTATGACATGGTAGTTTATGTTTTTGCTATTGGCTTTCATTTAAAAATTAGAGATACTGTCATATTAAAAAAATATGTCTTAAACATTTAAAAAAGTAAGTGGTTCTACTTAAAACTTCACATAGAACATTTTTTTAAAGAGCATTTTGAAATGTTTAGATCGTTTTGCCTTTTGCCAGTCAGAATTCAATTTCAGGCCTTCCTCAAATGCCTGATAGACTGGAACCAAAAGAGACTTAAAACAGTGGCCAAAAGTCCAGAAAATAAATTTGCTAGATTCTTTCCTTTCTCTCTCCACAGAAATGGCTCAGATCAAGCTTAGAGGTCTTTAAAGAGGACCAAGAATATGGCGCCCACTGCTAATGGGGCTGTCAATCCGATGTCTGGAATTCCATTCATCTCTAAGGGCCTGGTCCAGGCAGGGAAGGTCTTTTGATTGCCAAGAGGCAAGGCCCAGTGGGTCAGAAGCAAAGCAACCCTGTCAGCTCACCTGATCACAAGTGGGACTAATTTGGACTTATACTGTGCTTTTTTTTTTTAAGCACCACATTTTAAAAAATCATAATATATTTCAGTCAACTTACAGAGAATTAACACCTATTTACTGACTACCCAGATTAATCACAGAATTTTATAATTATGACTGAAGCTCCCTACGTACTCCAACCTCAGTCACACTTTCCCCCTGCCCTCATTCTAACCTGGAAACCAGTGTAGTAAATGATCCTAAATTCTTAAAATTTTTTTCCAAAGGAACAAATAAGCAAAGGACACCATAGGATAAACTATATTATTTGAAAGTAAAATAGAAAAAAAAAATATGGGCTTACTTTTTAGATGATGAATTCAATCCTGCAGGAGTAGATGGTTGTTCAGGATCCTGGTTAACAAGGCAAGTTGGAAAGGAGCAGCCATCACCTAGACTATAATTAAAATAAAAAGTTACAATTGTGCAGTAAAAGAAAAATGATCTCTATGAGCAGAACACAGTTACATTATGGACAAAGCATGTATCTCAGACACTGGCTTCAGTACAGTATGTTTATGGAGATGTGAGTCAACTGATTTCCACTTTGATATAATAGTGGATCATAAAGTAATACTTTAAAAAATAAGAGTTCTTATGCAGAAGGACAGAGTTCTTCTGTTGGATTACTTTCAGTAGTCTAAACCCTGAAAATTTTCACAACAAAATACCTTGAAAAAATGGGTAGCAACCAGTACCTCTTCTCATCACCAAAAACCTGGCGCATATTTTTACCGAAACCCAAGCTGAATCCATTCTTATCTGTTCCGTGTCGAAATACTGGGCTTCTAAATGCCTCTAGAAAAGATGGCAGAGCAACCACATGAGGAAAGAGCACATCAACCAGCAAGCGCTACAGTTAGACAGGAGTGGATTAGATGAAGAAACTCTGAAAACCAATGGCTAGCCTCCTGCAACTCTTTATATGTCTGTCTGTCAGCCCCACAGATGAAGACTGTCTATTCTTTTAAAGCAAACATAAAATATGATTAGATCTATTTTAGTTTTTAAGTAACCCTTTTATTTCTGCAGCAGCACATGTGTATTGTAAAAAATGAGAAAATACAAACAAGCAAATAATTTAAAACACTACATCTTCTAGACGGCTGAATGGACAGAGAGATAAGATAGATGTAAATATACATTTTTTAAATCAAAATGAGACTAAAGATACATTCTATAACTTTTTTTCAACTAGTAAATTCCATTTTCCAATTTAAATAGAATTTTGTGTCATCCAATCATAAATTTTCTTCTAGCTAATCAAAAAGGTACTTTAAAACTCTCTATCTAGATCAGGATCCGATGCAGGGTCCCACATCGTGGCTGGTTATGCCCACTAGGTTCAGAGAGGCTGCGTGACTTTGCTCAATACCAAACAAAAAGTAAATGATATGAGTGGAATTTGAACAAGGTCATCAAAGTTCTGTCCTTTATGCTACATTTTCGTCTTAAATAATGCTGAGATGCAAAACCTAAAATGTTAGTTTTGGGATTTTCTATGTGAATAAACATATTAGTATAATGATTTCTGTCCATTATTTGAGAAAGGAAAAATCTAACTAACAGAATCAGGGTACTATGAAAAATGTGGTGATTTGAAAGATTCTTAACATTTATTACCCTAGTTTATAGCTTTTTATAATACGTTTTAATAATTATAGGACCGTATTGTCCAGAGGAAATCCTTTCAGTGTTACAAGTAAAATCTATAAGTTTCTAAACTTGAAAGCTTAGTAGAAACACTTATATTTGAAAAATAATTTAATTGCTCTACAATTTGAAATATGATACTTCATTTAGAAATTGCTTTATTATACCAATATTTTCACTCCGCTAGTACTTTAGGTGATTAGAGTTCACCTGAATATTGAAAATAAACATTCACAATTATATACAATTAATTTTCATTATTTTAATAACAGAATCTCATAACTTGGGTGTCCTTTGCGATCAAAAGAAATTATAAGTCCTGGTTGCATTCTGAAACTCCTATTCTTAGTCTAGAAGACTCCATTTAGCTTAGTCCCTGCTTACTTCTCAAACTTCATAGTATATTTTTTTGTTCTTTAGCTTTCTATGAATAGTTTTCTCCAACATGAATAGTTTCTTAAACATATGCAGCTCTTTAAAAAAAAAAATGAGATGAATACAGAGAACATAAAATTGGTCACTTTCAGGTGAACATTTCAGTGGCATTTAGTAATTCATATTCTGTTGCAACCAATACCTATACCAAATTCCAAAATATTTTAATCACCTCAAAAGAAACCCTATACTAATTAAAGCAGTCCTTCTTTACTCCATCTTCTTCCCACCCTTTGGAAATCATCAAAATGCTTCTTTCTCCATGGATATTTCCTATAAATGGAATTATACGACATATAACCTTTTATATTTGACTTCTTTTATTTAGCACGTTTCTGATGTTCATACACGTTGTAGCACTGCTTTGCTGTATCCCATCTCTGCAGGGCTTTTGAACATACTGTTTTCTCTGCCTGAGATGTTCTGGTTCTTTCCACAACTTCTTAAATACTTTCTTTTTTCATGAACTCTTCCCTGACCACTCCTTCCAGATAGGTTCCCTTCTGCCATCCCCAGTCCTTGATTCATAACTCAACATCCTATTTGTTTCTTTCAAAACACTTTGTAATTAGGTTTATGTTTGGTTATTGATTTTCTGTGTTGCTCACCACCGTATATATACACAATGCTTTGCACACAATGGACAGTTTAAAAATACATGGAATGAGTGAATCTGTATTTGTCCCACCAGACAATGTGGCAAGAGTGGTTTTTCAAACTTCAGGACAGGTTAGCATTTAATCATATGGCAACCTCTGATAAATATTTAGTTTTGTATTGAAAGTTCTGTTAACTACAATAATTATATACTCACCTAATGTAGATTTATTTTTGCTGACTAGCCAACAATGATAGCCAAACAGAGAAGACAAGCTGACAGAGAACATAGCTGCAGCAAAGAATAAAAACATAATATGGAACTTGGCTTGAGTATCAGGTAGGCCATTCTATAAAGAAAGGGAGAAAATAAAATGTTTTGTCAAAGGAATGAGTATTCCCCTAATTTGATAAGTTTTTTTTTTGTTTGTTTAAAATTTTTCTAAAATTTAGATATGGAGAAAGATATACATCTTTATGTTAAAACTTCAAGGGAAAAATACATCTTTAAACTAAAATCAATGCTTACTATAACCTGAATATATATATATATGGAAAAGATATTAAAATTTGGGATATTTATTTTGTATAATCAAATTCATAGAAAAATTATAATATGTGTGTAAACTATATGAGTAGGAAGCAAGATAAAAGGAGCTACAAAATTTTTATAATTTATAAAATTTGTTTTTAATTTACTTTCTGAAAGTGTTTTGTTAACATACTCTAGATTACAAATGTTTAAACAGCTTTATTTTATTATAATGCCAGAAAATGAAGGATAATTGGCATGATTTAGCTAGTCTTCTCATTGATGTTTTACATCACTGCAAACAACAGCATCAACTACAAACACATACAACACACCCACAATAATGCTTCAGGCTACTTTAGATAATGTCAGCACAGAAAAGTTCAACACCAGTGCGTAACACCTGTCGAAAATAAACCTTACTATACCCATGGGATGAAAAAGGCCATCAAAGCACAACCAGACTGACTCTCCTAGTCTACGCGTCTAAGAATGGAATCCCTCTAGATTGTGGAATTCTAGGAATCCCTCTAGAATGTGGGCTTAGGTACACTCAGTGAAGCACCAGAGATGCTAGGATGTGTCTCCTTCTGATAATCCGTTTCAGTATCCTGCAGTTATCCGTCAGACTGACCCAGGTCACAAGACCTCACTGGTACCTTTTGACAGTAGTGTTCTCACACTGAAAACCAGTCGTTCCTCTGCAAGTGTATTTGTGGTTTGGAAATAAAACCATCCACAAGAATGAGGCCCTGTAAGGCCGTGTGCTCTCAGACATTCATGAGAGGTCATTCTTCCAGGTGGACACTCCAAGTACCCTCGAATGCTAGGACATGCTCGTTTACCTGTGTATTTCTAGCACTCAGCAATGTAACTGACACATAGTAGGCATCAATAAATCTTTAGCATTGAATGTGGTTCAAATCTCACATCAGTGATCTAATAATTCATAAAGTCTTCCCATAATAAAGGATAATTTAATGAATGTAATAAGGCAACTCTGGCAGGGATAACTGCTTTTTATATTGTATGGTATTCATGAAGAGCATCTTGTGGTACTTAAAATACATAGTACTAACTCTGTTTTGCTTACATTTAAGACATACAGTGCAGAAAACAAATGAGTTGCCTATAGGATACACCTAATATCAATTCAGGACTTGATTGATATTCTAGCTTGATAATCTTCTTACACATAAAGAAGAACTTCTATTTTTAAATACTAAGAAAAAAAATCTCATATAGTCACTTCTCGTTATTCACAGTGGTGATGTTCTTTAAAGCTGCCGTGAACACTGAAATTATGATTCCCAAACTATTGCTCCTGGGAAGATACAGGCTTCTGGTCACAACATTTTTGTCAAATGATCAATGACCATGTTCTGTGTGTTTCTGCTTATAAAACCTAATTGATACCTTATTTAATATACATTAAATAAGAGAACTCACAGCCAACAGCACCATAAGGCATGCCTGAAGGAAGCTTATCTAAATACACGCATTTCCTCCATGGGGCACATCACAGTCTCTTCTTTTGCTCAGAAAATGAGACAGCACTTCAGCGCTAGGCTTAAAGACCTTTTAAACAATGAAATCACCAACAAAAAAAGCACAAAAATGCAAAAGACATGGCACTAAATAGACTTAAAAGCACACTCATTTACAGTGTGAGAGTTCAAACGGGAAGGCACTGAGACCTCCAGTTTGATCTCAACTGGAAATGTGCACGTGGGTGACTCAGATTTTTCCTGCTCTGTGTATGCTTGCAAATGACCACAAAAGCTACGCTGAGTATTGACTTTGAGGTTTTAAATAAATGTTGGCAAGTAGGTGAATTCACAAACACAGCATCTGCGAGTAATGAGGAATGACTATATATAAGTTAGCTCTACTCTATAAAATTAGTGTCCGGATTAAGTCACTACTGAAAGTCTATATATGTATTTTTGTATACCAAAAAAAAGTCACCAAGGTAATAACTTACGGTCCAAAATTTGATAAAATACTGTAAATCTGTAGCAGCAATAAAAAGGCAGTACAGCAGAGAATAAGCCAAGAAAAGGAGGAAAAATTTATAATTTGAAAATCCAACACAATTGTTCACCCTGTTAACGAAACAAAAACATTTTTGGTGAGTTTTATGCTGTTACCCTAGGTACACATATGCTCAACCTTAACATAAGTATTTGATTTCCTAACATTAAAATTTATTGGCATTTCTTTAAGCATAACTCAAAAGATTTCTTTTTAAAAATTATTTACTTTTTTAAAGATTTTCTTACACATACAAACATTTAAAAAGCCATTTCACTAAAAAGGAATTTCTATGTTCAAACTGTAAAAATTTGATATGTAATATTGCTTTAATTACTCATGACCCCTGTATTTCCTGTCCAATTATACAAATAAGCACATGCCTTAAGTATAGATCTTTTGAGAAATCCATTAACACCAAACAGATAAGAGGAATTTTCTAAATTCTTTTCTGTGTTACCTTTGGATTTGATTTCTAACTATGATTAAGTAATTTAAAAACTTTTTAAGTTTTCCAAAATTAGATGAGATGTCTTTACAAACTACTTGCATGCGGACAGTACGGCACTGAAGCAATCAGATTATCAAAACATCTTAAACGGCGGGTTTAAGGAAAGAAACAGGACTGGGAGCCAGACAGTCAGGTCGTCATGTACATTCGATGCTAAGTAACTATGTGTCCCTGACAAAGTGCCATAATTTCTAAAGGTTTCCTTTTCCTCATCTGTCAAATCAGCACTCTGAGATCCTTTCTGAGAACCAGGTCTCTATGCAACGGAGATTCAGAATTCTCAGCTTTTACTCTGAAATCACTGTATTTGGAGAGGGTGGTTTAAGAACTCAAACTACTGTATCAATAAACATAAATACAAATACAACTCATACTTTATGGTCATACTTCTATCAAAGCTTATTTTCCCTCTTTTTATTAAGACAAGGGAATTCCTGGATGATACAGTATAAATGTGATACAACACCTAAGTGGAACTGGTTGCTATCTTCACGGGTAGTGAACCCATGAACTAACAATAAAAATAATAAACTCACTGCACAGAACACACAGATGTTTCTTCTTTCACCTTTGTGTGTGTGTGTGTGTGTGTGTGTGTGTGTGTGTGTGTGTGTGTGTGTGTGTGTGACTCAGTCATGTCTGAATCTTTGCGACCCCACGGACCGTAGCCCACCAGTCTCCTCTGTCCTTGGGATTCTCGAGGCAAGAATACTGGAGTGGGTTGCCGTTTCCTTCTCCAGCAAACACCTTTGTTCCTACTCACTACTGGCATAAGATAATCTTCCTCTTTACTGACTCTGCCAATAAACTAATTGTTTCTCTTTCTCTATTGTTGAGGAGAAACAATATTCATATGAAAAATGTTTACTCAATTCCATAAGATGAATACGGAATGAGTCTGCTATGTGCCATGTGCCTAGAGTTAGCAATACTGTTACTACATGCTTAAAAATTTGTTAAGAGGACAGAGTTCATGGTAAGTTCTTAAAGTTAAAACTTTTTTAATTAAAAAAATTCAAAAGTTAAACATTGGGCTTATGGATAAACCAAAATTTGGAACAAAAATGGAAAATGTTTATATCTGCTACCTCCAAAAACATAAGGTAAAGGGAACAGCATTAGATTTCGTCATTTTGGAACTTAAGGGTATTGTGTGTGACAGATTCATAAAGAAGCAAAACTGCGGGTGCACAGTGTGTGAAAGAGTTGCTCTGGCAGCTCAAGGGATTCCAGTGTGAGTGCAAACCAGCCACCGAGATTGTCTCTTACGACATGTGAATAAAATAATGGTAAGAAGTAATATCGCAAACAGTTCCATACAGGCCGAGTCTAAATGTGTTCTGTCACAAAAGGAGAGAGGACATCCCCGTGCTTCTCTGTGTTGGTTTCGAGAGGAGAGAATGGGAGACAGAGGCTGGGGTGTTAAGACAGGCCACGTGGATGTCCAGACAGTGACGCTCTGTGGACAAGGGGAACACGCGATGCGACAGCAAAGACCCTGCTCTTCCTGCAGGAATGTAAGAACCAGCTTTTGTACTGGATGACAGATCACGTTTTTACAGAAAGGAAAATGATCTTGAACGGAGACTTTTACAACATCTAATTTAGCTTTAACTTCTACTTAGGGGCATGGTGTGATTCGCCATGTCAAAGTCAGAAAACAGAGGAGAAGGTTAGTCAATGAAGACTGAGCTTGGTAGGAATGTTATACTTGAGATAATATTTATTTTTAATAATAACTTACTCTCTTCCTGACAGACAGCTTTTGGTTAGACATTTTAACTGCCTACTACTTTGAAGACTCAATTTGAAAAGTGCATGTACTTTGAATCTGAATGCCTTTATATGGAGAAATAAATACTTTCTAGGTAAACATCCCTTACACATTCATTTAAACTCAGTTAAACAGCTCTTGGTTCTGTTTTAGGGAAACTGCTTTCTGAGTCTAATTGGAAAAAGAACATAATATAAAAAAAGGTGGAAAGAAAGTGGCCGATGAGGTCCAAACAACTTGATATCTGGCTTTAAGTCCACTCTGGAACTTTTCTGAGCCTCACTTTCCTCTTGTTTAAAAATGGGACAAATAATTTTTAATAATATCTGTCATGGTTATAAGGATTACAGATTTTACAGATATATGGATATATCATCTCTAGACATTACAGGCACTCAATAAACTGAATCTGAAATTATTTAATTAGTGCCACCTAACCATTTGCAGCCTTGTCAAAGAATATTATTAGTATAATTAATAAATTTAAAAATTATATTAAAAAGAAAAAACACTTATTTGATAGGATAGCCAATAAGGCAAAGACTACAGGATATCTATTTTAGGTAAATAAGAGGTGTGAAGTTGGTCCCCCACACCCCAAAGGGTATTCTGGCCACAGCAGATACGTTGAAGTCATTGCAAACCGGAGGCATGGTTCTCTGATTTTTCAAACACTAAAAGTTGACAGATCCTGAGCTTCAAAATATATACAAGACCTGTATAAAAAGGCTGCCTCACTATAAGTCTTAATAAGTGACTGTTACATTTACATAATGACTGTAAAAAAGCTCTCTTGTATGTTGATATGAAAACATTTCCAGGATATGAGTGAAGGCGGTGGGGGGGAAGGCAGAGAGACTCCGGCCATAAAATTGGAAATATCAGTGGAAAAAGAACTTGCTAAGAAAGAGAACAGAATGAATAAAATGAAGGAAAGAATGAAGAAAGAAAAGAGTCACCACAAATGAAAATCTTTACTTCAAACAGAGGTTATTTACCAACATCTTTCTCTAAGAGGAGTGTTATTTTCATAGGAGTTAGTCAGCCTTAACTTGTTACAGCAGAAAATCTAGGTGAAGAAAAGTAAGAGGTACCCTGGACAGAGATAAAGAATACCACAAACCTGACATCCCGCTACTGTTTCTGCAGCTAAGATAACTGTTCACTATGTATGCTTCCCCCACCTCTGGCATAGGTTTGTGGGTAGGTCTACCTTGCCTGAAAGTCAAAGTCATTCAGTCATGTCCAACTCTTTGTGACCCTGTGAACTACACAGTCCATGGAATTCTCCAGGCCAGAATACTGGAATGGGTAGCCTTTCCCTTCTCCAGGGGATCTTCCCAACCCAGGGATCGAACCCAGGTTTCCTGCATTGCAGGTGGATTCTTTATCAGCTGAGCCATAAGGGAAGCCCTACCTTGCCTAGTGCCAACCATGAAGGAAGACAAGGCTTGGAGAAAGATCATGCTTAATGTCCAAATCCAACCTGACTGGCAACCTTGGTGTGGTGTCACAGGGATGTGTACACTGAGATGAAAAGTTATAAGGTAGAAAAGCCAACCTTCATTAGTTAATTAGATCTTTCAAATAATCCTCTAGTCAGTTACCTAATTTCATGACTTAGAAATTTTTTTTTAAATTTTAATAAATTCTAAGTGGAAACCCTTGTTGAAACACATGTGTGTATTTACAGATCTGCTATTCTACTCCTTAACATTAAGTTCTATTTAAAACAGATTGTTAAATCTTTAGATGAATTCATTCCTTATCAGATACTTCAAGTGAAGTGTTATGTATAATTTATGTGCACATTTTGGTGTAATTTCTGTATTCTAGAAGTATTCTAGAATCTCTCTGTTTATGCATGTGCATACAAAGAAAACCATTTGTTTTGAGCAAACGTAAGAAAATGTTTTACATTGTTAATCTACTGGTGTTAAAATTATTTCATGGAAACTCATGGAATAAAGGCTCTTTTGAGCTAACTAAACAATTTCAGCTAACTAAACAAACACTACAAACTAAACCTGAAGGGACTTCCTAGGTTAGCCAAGGCAACATTTCATTTATAAAAAGATTTAAATAGATCAATGATTCAACTTATTATGTTATAAAGGACAGAAACTTCTTTAAGTATAGAGCCATACTCACCATGGGCAATGATGATCCATCTTCAAAATACATCTAAAAAAAAAACCACACACACAAAATTCAGCATCCCACAAAAGTTTAATCCCAATATGTTATAAAATGAAATACTATTCCAAAAGAGTTGTGGCAGGTAAAATATTGCAAAATTATTTACTTATCTAAAAGCTGAATAATAGCAAAATGCCTCATCTAAAATAAACATTATAGCCAATTCTAGATGATACAAAAACAGAACTTTAAATTCAAAATATACATGCTTTAAGATGTAAATAAAATAACTCATTTTCTAAAAACACAATATGTTAATATACAACTATTTTATGCTGAAGAAAGTACAAAATGTCAACAGATTTACAGACAGTCTGGATAAAACTCCATTAATGTCCAACTGTAAGACAAGTATATGGTACTGTTCTTGTGGTATATTAAGTATGTAACATCTGACTGTCATGAAGCCAACTGAATTATCTTTATAAAAAGGAAATGAGTCATAGAAATTTTTCTTAACTAGAACTAGCCAAGAATGAGCTGCTAAAATCATGCACTTCATTTAAGTCACAAAGAATCTGGGGGAACAGAGACAACTGATCATGGCCCTTAGCCACACTCGTATTTATGCAAGTGCTGGGCATATCTCCTAAATAAAGGTCTGATAAGCATGAATAAGGAGAAAAGGAAATAATCTGGAAAGCAACGAGAAAAGAAACACATTAAAAAAAACCCACAGGCGTGTAGACATTTTAGAAGTAAAGGGTTTTTCTTACTTATCACAGACGGAACAGTGGTGGCAGCGATCTGGTTTTATAAGTTGGCATCTGTCACAATAGCGGATTGCTAGGAACAAAAAGCTCCACTTAGCCTTAGATTTAACAGTGAATTGAATACACAATTAAATAGCTTTTAATCATTTATCCAAATTTAAATTCCATAAAGCATAATTAATTTAAATTTGATAGAAATGACATATTTGACTGCATAAATACAAAAATGAAATGATTTGACTAAAGCCTCAGTTCTCTGCAGAGATCTCCCAAGAATAGATCTTTGGGGGGAATTTTTCTAAGGCATGCTCAACTATAAATATACTATCTAATTACAAAGTAATCACAGACTTACAAAGGGTGCAACCATGTCCATTTTCATCAAAGTAAACAGAATGTCTCCCTTGACTAAATCATTTCATTTCCTGGACCCTGCCAGGATGACTAGGTATAGGATACAACAACATTTTAGAAGTTTTTTGAAAAACACATTTTAGAAATTTGTGAATAAATTCAACTAGCTGTTTGAATTGGGAAAGAGTTCACATCTTCCCTGCTGGGTGAGATGCAAGATGAGGAGTGAGTATTCCAAGAGGTATTTCCACCAGAGAATTTTAATTCTTGTGACTGAAGTCCTGAGGCTTTCTTCTCTAAAACAGACATCAGAGACAGTTATGGATGATTGGAGATGCTCTTTCAGTACACAGGCATCTGACAGGATGCCCTCAGTCTGCCAAAATTACAGGAGATCAGTTAATTGGGCAGTACAGTAGGGCCGGCAAAACCAAACAAGCAAACTAAAAATCTGGAAAACATACTTGCAGCAAGCAATTATCAAGATTATATTAGCTAATATCATAACCTCTAAAAAAAGGAAAAAACTGTTATAAACTAAGAACAAAATGAGCTTTATTTTTAAGACAACAGGCCTAGAAGGAGTTGTTTTCAATACTGAAATAAGTCCTTAATCATCCCCTTATAAAACTTTCTTTTTCAGGAATTCCAGAGATGAATGGCATGGCCTGCTCATCTCCTGAATGAAGAAGTCTCACAGGGACATTCCAGGTGAAGCTCTAAAGTATCACTGGCTCATGCCAGGTATCAAAATGGGAGCAGTGTTGTCCAGAAGGAATATCATGTGAGCTACACAGGTGCTATTAAACTCTCTAGGAGCTATGTTAAAAGAAGTAAAAAAAAAAAAAGGGGTGGGAGATTAATTTTAATGATATATTTTATTTTATCTAATACATATTTCAAAATATAATTATTATATTAATTATAAATACATATAATATTTTACATTATATACAAATGAAGTGTGTCACATCAAGTGAGTCTTCTGTTCCTTTTAAATAGCCTTTAAAACCTGTTCTGTGTTTTCCACTTATAGTCAAATTTGAAGCTGTCACAATCACAAAAGACTAGTGGTTTCCATAATGGGCAGCATGGGTTTAAAGTCACACAATTTCCATGTGAGTTTTGTTGGGCAATTGTACATTCTCTCTAAGTGGTGATTATTTCTAAAGTACACTGAGGGGGGATGCACCTTGCAAATTAAAGTGGGCAGTAACTAAAAAATATTTTGAAATTTTTCATTTATAATCTTTTTTGTAGAAAATCTTTTTGTTCACGGTCTTTCAGAAACGGAAATTTAGTTTTATAATTAAAACACACTCCATGTGCCAGATCAGTTTCAACTAAAATCATCCCACTGGAATTTAAAGTGAGCCATCTGATTATCATTTAAAAAGTCCTAACAACGGAAGGGGAGTTTTAACTGTCTTGCTTGAATCTTCTGAGAATTTATTCATGTATCATTTATATAATTTAAAACTTTTTTGGTAAATGCTGAAAAGGAAACATTACCAACATCTGTGTACAAAGTGATGAATTAACTATGTCACTTCTAATGGTAATCTTCCTAGTCAAAAAGTCTATAAATATTTTTTTGTAGGAAAGGATCAATAGCAAGGGAGAGCTGGAAAAGCAAATAGTTCTCCTTAATAAAAATAACTAATAATATAATAGAATTTGGAGAGCCCCATAAGAAATCAGGAGATGCGTGGATCAAAAAGACAGCACAGGACAAAAAGAAGTGAGATGAACAGTCCTAACACTTGCCTCACACACCCAAGACTGTACGTGGTTGAATTTGTTCTCTATGTATAGCAGTCAATGTAACCTAGGCAGTCACTATTTTTCTCTTTCAGGTTTGGAGGAAAGACTGTGGATCTAGAATGAATGGGAAAACCCTCAATTATACTACTATCCATTTTCTTCAATTCTCTAAGACATAAAAAGTGTGTGGACATCAACTGAGCCTTTCAGTGCTTCGGTCCATGGCCTTTCTCAGGGTGAGGAAGGAAGTTATCTGAACAACCCAGGGGTTTCGGCCGAGGGTGGCCTAAGAAAAAGGACCCTCTTATTCCTGCCTTGCGGGCGTTGTGTCCCTCCACTGCATGTCCATTCTGCATTCATGATTACCTTTCAGTTCAGTTCAGTTCAGTTCAGCTCAGTCACTCGGTCGTGTCCGACTCTTTGCGACCCCATGAATCGCAGCATGCCAGGCCTCCTTGTCCATCACCAACTCCCGGAGTTTACCCAAACTTATGTCCATCGAGTCAGTGATGCCATCCAGCCATCTCATCCTCTCGTCCTCTTCTCCTCCTGCTCCCAATCCCTCCCAGCATCAGGTCTTTTCCAATGAGTCAACTCTTCATATGAGGTGGCCAAAGTATTGGAATTTCAGCTTCAGTGTCAGTTCTTCCAATGAACACCCAGGACTGATCTCCTTTAGGATGGATTGGTTGGATCTCCTTGCAGTCCAAGGGACTCTCAAGAGTCTTCTCTGATTACTTTTACACCCCACATATTCCAGAGAGAGATTAACCACACCAACATTATCATCTCTTTATTATACTTCCTGTAATTTAATTTAGTCTATGACTCTAATCAGTTAAAATTGATTTCAGCATGCATCCAGAAGTTTTGCACTAAAAATATAAAGACTATATTAGGAAATTCAGATTCTGTTCCAGATTGTCAAAGATACTGAGAAGCATAAGTTCATCCCAGGAGATAGGCATACAATACAAGAGAAGATAGTCTTCAGTTCAGTTCAGTTCAATTCAGTTGCTTAGTCGTGTCTAAGTCTAAGTCGTGCCATCCAACCATCTCATCCTCTGTCATCCCCTTCTCCTCCCATCTTCAATTTTCAATCTTTCCCAGCATCAGGGTCTTTTCCAATGAGTCAGTTCTTCGCATCAGGTGGCCAAAGTATTGGAGTTTCAGCTTCAGCATCAGTCCTTTCAATGAATATTCAGGACTGATCTCCTTTAGGATGGACTGGTTGGATCTCCTTGCAGTCCAAGGGTCTCTCAAGAGTCTTCTCCGACACCACAGTTCAAAAGCATCAATTCTTCGGCGCTCAGCTCTCTTTATAGACCAACTCTCACATCGATACATGACCACTGGAAAAACCATAGCCTTGACTAGATGGACCTTTGTTAGCAAAGTTATGTCTCTGCTTTTTAATATGCTGTCTAGGTTGGTCATAACTTCTCTTCCAAGGAACAAGCATCACATAATTCACACAAGGAGATGACATAAATCCAAAGTGCAGTTGTTATTAATGAACACTAATACTTTGTTCTGATATGACTTAGTCTTAATTCGGTGCATCAAGGGGTCTAGTAGAAAAAGCACTGCACTAGGATGCGGAAACTAGATTTTTGCACCTGATACTATCACTGCCATTAAATAGTTTTGAAAACTTGTGCAATAATTTACTTTTAGGGGGTTTAAATTTCCTCCTTATTAGTTTAGGCCCATCTTGGGTACACATACATATACATATACAGAAACACATTTCTATCTTTGTGGGGTAATATCAGTGGCATAATATTAAATCAGGGAATCACCAATTGCACACTGACAAGCAGTAAAAACAAACAGGAAAACATCATGCGTGAGACTTAAAGTTATACTGAATTATGCTTCTAAAGTGAGTCAGAATTGAATATATACAATATAAAAATATTAATGAGATATTTTACAGTCCTTTTTTCATCCTAGGTCTTTGAAACTCATTGTGTATTTTATACTTAGAGCATGTCTCAGTTTGGACGAGCCATGTTTTAAGGCTCAAAAGCCACATGGGGCTAGCGGCCACTGAAATGGGCGCAGATAGCCAAAGCCACAAAGTTTCTGGGTGAGCCTTGGTGGGCAAGCACCAGTCATCCAAGTCTGTCAGCTTTTTTTAAATAACATATATTTTTTAAAAGTCTTTACTGAATTTGTCACAAAATTGCTTCTGTTTTATGTTTTGGTTTTTTGACTGTTGAGGAACGTGGGATTTTAAGTCCCTGACAAGGGATCGAACCCATAACCCCTGCAATGGAAGGGGTGGTCTTAATCACTGGACCACAAGGGAAGTCCCCCTGCGTGTCAGTTTTTAAGACAATTATTTGATTAGATAGCTGCTTAAATGACCTAAAAAATCTGACCCAAGTAAATGAGATTTATTGTGTTGTGTTTGTAAAAAAAAATGAATTACTACAAATTTTAAAGATTGAAACTGTATCAATAGCTGAATTAAGTTTTGTATAATTTATATAATAACGTTTAAATTTATGTAAAATTATCAACAATATGTGCATTACACCTAATGCTCTTTTGACTTAAGAATAGGGAGGTGTGTAATTAAAACTTTAAAAATGAACACAACTACAAATCAAGATTTCAGCAGTTCTAACATCTTCACTGAGTCACAACTAGGAAGGCAGAATAGAAGTCAAGTCAGCTCTGACTTGGTTGAGATCTCTGTGTCATAGCCTTATTCAGGTGTCCATTCTGTTTTATGGGATTCTACAGAAGACAGTTAATATCAATCTGAGCCATAGCACAGTGGGTTTCAACGCGCGTTTGAGAGTTTCAAGTACAGATATGCTTTCTAACTGTCACCCCAACCCATCCTGCTAAAGCACTCATTGTCCTCTACCTCCAGACATGGTCCTCGTGTAGATGGGGAGGTCTTTGGCTGCTCGCCGAAGGACTTCCTGATGGGCTTCTCCTCGAGGCTCTCTCTCCAGCAATTCTTTCTCTGCATAAGAGAGATGGAACTGTGGAAGAAACTTAAATATTAATCAGTGCTCGCAAAGGAATAACATATTGATCTACTATACCCGCAAAAAAGGTATTTATAAAATATTTACAGGACACAGCACATATATTCAAAGAGGCAATGGGGTATGAAATCTGGGCAAGTCTATCCACCCCGTAGTTTATAAATCTAGAGAAGGGGAAAAATGATAACTCTTGCTCCTTCAGATCTTTATGAACCTCAAGAGGAAAAGAGAATGTAAAAGTGTTTTTATAAACTGTAGAGTTCTATCCAAGTGTTAGTTATATTAACAGATGAAATGGCAAAATAAACCAATTAGCTCAATGGATGCAGTTTATAATCGGTTATAATTAGAACCAAAAATAGAAAAAAAATACGTCAAGCAAGTATTCTCATGGAGAGGGAGTTTTAACTTAGGGATAATCATTACATGAATTCTTTAGCACTCAAAAGAAGTAGGCTTTAATTTTACTTCCTATACTGCAAATTTTGTCCCACCAATTTAAAAAAATACTTCTTTGAGAAAAATGAAAATCTGTCTGGGTTCCAACTTGATAATCACAAAAAAAAATTTTTTTAAAGTCTGTTCAAACTCTATAAATATGCTCTAGGAGACAAGGATATTCACAGAATCACTGTTTGAAACATAAAAAACTAAACCCAAATGTCCATCAAGGATAATGGATAAATAACTTGGAGTATAGTCCATCCAAATAACTTGAATCCTATATGGCACTTAACATTTAATGAACGACAGCTGTGTACAACCAAGACTGTCAACATACTGATGAACAGATGCATCAAATAAACTATTATAAATGTTATTTTTAGGGATATGACTCTATGACAAAAGTTATGCACAGGACTGTGTACCTTGTTTGGAAATAGTTTTGAGTGATAGAAAATGGATAACAGGAAATGAAGCTATAATACTGTAATAGTCATGAAAGAATAGCGTCAATCTAAGAGAAAGTCTCTACTAACTTTCAATTCCTCTGCCTAGAACACTATTCCTCACACTCTCTGGACGGCTCTTTCTCATGCTGCAGGTTTCAGCTTAAATGGCATCTCCTCAAGGGACTTCCATGATTCCCTTACTAGAGTAGGGACCCTGGTAACTCATCCCTTCTCCTTGCCATATTCCCCATCAGGTCCGCGTGTGCTTTCTGTGTTGCACACCATAATGTGAAATTATTTTATTGGTTCATTTGCCCTTTGTCTCCCTCTTTCACAAGCATGTAACCCCACAAGGGGATTAAGTCTCGGCACAGAGTAAGCCCTCTGTGAGAACGTGGAACGGACAAAGGAACAAGCACCAGCAGGCCTAAGTCAGAGCACTGAATGTCAAGGCTAAAGGTTTTTTATACTCTGGTCTCTAGCTTTCCATTGTCAGAACCCTGATTCCCACAGTTCAGGTTGATTTGTCTCCATTGTTCAAGTCTAAAATTAATTTAAAACCTAGTATTGAAAATTAGTAAAAGACTTAATAATAGTCAAAAGGAATAAAACCACTAACATTTTATTACATTTTCTACAGAGTTCTGGATCCTTTTAACCTCAGAGGTAAGTTCTAGTGAGTGATAGAACTGGATGGCTCCTCGGTATGTTTAATACTTTTATAAATAAACCTAACACACTGCATCCATCAGGTCCGAAAGACCAAACACTGTTTGGTAGAACTATTACTTATCTAAGATGGATGTCAAAATACCTAACGCTATCTTGGAATGCACCGAATATGCACTCCCCCTCCCTAGAACACTTTTATGTACAAATGCATGTCACAGATTTGAGGAAATGCGACAGTTGTAGAGATCTGATGGAATGAAAGATCTCCTGGGGTGTTACCTTTTGATAACACACCCAACCTCCAACCCTCCAGACTGTGGCAGTCCTTTGGCCAGTTAATGCAAGTTGTTTTGCTTTTAAGTAGTTTTATCAATTTTAGAATACTTGGAATTTACCAAAAAATTGAGAAAATGGTATAAGGTTCCCATATATCCTCTCATCAAACTGCTGATATTCCTAATATCAGGTATTAGTATGGTACATTTAGGACAATTAATGAATCAATATGGATACACTGTTATTAACAACAGTTCATAGTTTATTCAGATTTCCTTAGTTCTTATTGAATACCTTATTTTTCTGTTCCAGGGTCCTGTTGAGGATACCACAGTACATTTGTTGGTCACCTTTCCTTAAGTTCCTCTTGGCTGTAACAGCTTCTCAGACTTTCCTTGTTTTTGTTGATCTTGATGAGTTTGCATAGTACTGCTGAGGTATTTTATAAAGTGCTTCTCTAGTGGAATCTTTCTGATGTTTTTCACATGATTAGATTGGGGTTACGGGTTTTGTGGAGGAAGACCACAGAAGCAAAGTGCCATTCGTATCACATCATATCAAGAGAACATACAAACAATGTGACTTAGAACTGTTGATGGTGACTTTAATCACATGGTTGAGGAGGTGTTTTTCAGGTTTCTCCACTGTGAAGTGAATCATTATTTCCCTATCTCATCCTGTACTCTTTGGAAGGAAGTTACTACAGGCAGCCCACATTTTACAAAGCAGGGATTTATTCCTCCCCTCCTTGAGGGCTATGCTCCATAGGGTTGCAAAGTGTCAGACACAACTGAAGCAACGTGGCATGCGTGCATGCATCATTGAAGGCAGGTGGTGGTAGTTTAGTTGCTCAGTCGTGTCTGACTCTTGCGACTCCATGGACTGTAGCCCACCAGGCTCCCCTGTCCATGGGATTCTCCAGGCAAGAATACTGGAGTGGGTTGCCATTTCCTTCTCCAGGGGATCTTCCTGACCCAGGGATCAAACCCAGGTCTCCTGCATTGCAGGAGGATTCCTTACAGACTGAGCCACCTGGGAAGCCGTTGAGGGCAGAGTATCTACACAAATTATTTGGAATTCTTCTGTAAAAGAAATTTCTTTTTTCCACTTATTTATTCATTCAATCATTTCTGTATACTGAGAAATGCAAGGATATTTATTTTATACTTTGAGTTGTGTGTGTGTGTGTTTAGTTGTTTCAGTCATGTCTGACTCTTTGTGACCCTTTGGACTGTATAGCCCGCCAGGCTCCTCTGTCCATGTGGTTTTCCAGGCAAGAATACTGGAGTGGGTTGCCCGTGCCATTTTCCAGGGGATCTTCCCGACCCAGGGATCAAACCGGTGTCTCCAGCATTTCCTGCATAGCAGGCAGATTCTTCACTGCTGAGCCACCTGGTTGTGACTGAACACTGTTTTATTTATTTTCCTGCTCAAAATGCTCCAGCTTTGGTCACTGGGACATTTTCAGCTGGATCCTATGGCCAAAGGGCCATATGTCAAAGGACATATCACCATCGATAATATTTTATTTTACAGAGTACTTCTTTATTTTTTGGCATGATAAGATGCTTCTGGCTCATCTTCAAAATCTCCTGCCCTAGTTCTAGAATCAGCCATCTCTCTAAGGAGTTCTTCTTCCTTTTACTGGAGAATGATATCAGAAATCAACATTTGGAATCAAATACAGTTTTCCGATAAAAGGAGAGTACGATTTCAAAAGGATGTACAAACTAAGAAAAAGGCAAAATCTAACAACACACAGAAAACTCAGAGAATTGTATTTCCTTTTTTGCTAGTCGTTTTTGACTTAAGAAAAAAAGAAACATATCACCTCATCAGTGCCTAAAATGTCCAAATTAAAACATAAAACATTTTTCCTATTAAATTGGAAACTTAAGAACAGGACACAGTGTCCCAAGGCTCTGATGAAACTGGTAGCTTTGGAAATTGCTACAGTCCTTTTGGGAAACAATTTGGCAAGTGACTTAAATTTCCTTTGTCTAGTAATTCTACCTCTGATAACTTATATTAAGGAAAATAACCCAAACTATGAGTAAAGCTCTGTGAACAAACATGTTAACAACACTATAATATGAAATGTTGGGATCAGCCTAAAACTCCAAAGTTTCAGTGAGAATATCATGTTGTTATTAAAAATGGTAATTGTACTTAAAAATAAACCAGTGAAGAACCATTACATGAAAAAAATAGAGTATGTGCCCTCTAAATACACCTAGGAAAAATAACTAGAAAGAAATTCAGAATATAAACTGGCTGAATTAGTGTGGTGGGATTTTTTTTTTCCGCCTACTCTTCATTTTCAAAATATTATTCAATATGGTTATATTATTCTTATATTGGGAGAAAATCTTATGAATTGAAAACTTATATTCTCTCAATAGTGATTGGAAGATATTTACATTATTTTCTTCTATTTTCTCTTCTCCTACATTTAAAATCTCATTTCCAAAGGTTTTTCACTGTTAACAGTATCTTACGGGCAGCTGAAGTCCAGGACCATCATTTTATAAGTGAGGGTTCTCTGGCTGCTGATCAGTTAAAAGCCTGGCCCAAGATCTTGCATTTTATTAGTGGAATAGGATTATTAACCAGCAAACAAGGACTCCTTATTTTATGTCAATGGTCTCCAAACTCTTTTGATCATGTAACCCTATCAATAAAAGAATAATTGGAGGCTGTACTGCTAATATATGCATATTTAGTCATACATATTTATTATTAGCTAATATATTATGTACCTTATATACGAAATTTTTTTAAAAGGAGAAACATTAAAAAGTAAAATATGAATAGAGATTTTGCTATTTTTTTCCCTCTGTGCTCCAACTGATGTCCTGAGCACCCTTCTCCCCAAATATGATGTCTACTCCTTTTGCTCGAGTGTGGTGTAGGGACAGGAGCGTAGCTGTGAAGATCAAAAAGACTTTGTTTTGAATGTTAGCTCTGCCACATGCTAGCAGGAGATAATGAGGAACCCGCAAAGGAGACCAAGAAGGAGCTGCCACTATGTGTAAAAATATAATTATTTCGATGAGAAAGGAGGTAAGAAAATTCTGGAAAGAAAATAATGGCATGGTTGACAGGAAATAGCAAGAAGTTCAAAATCTGGACAAGAGTCATCGTTGCCAACCCAGGGAGTCCAGCCTTTTCCCTGTGGGGTGGGCAGAGCCCCTGAGCAGCCAGAAGCAGCAGAGTGAAAGAGTCAAGCCTCAGCTTCAGAGTGAAGGATGGATTTCTGCAGGATCCTTGGAATCCCAGAGCGTGGGCAAGACTGGCAGGGGTGACGCCACAGGGAAGACTTCGATGTGTCAGACGAGAGGGATGACGGAGCTTCTGAATTAGGGGAATGATGGAAAGTAAAAGGAAAGGGGCTGGAGCTGAAACAGAAAAATGAGCAAGTGACACATTTCCAGAATGTGCATGCTGGGGGAGGGGCGAGGGTGCCAAGCTTCGGGCTCGAATGACGGCGTGGTTGGCAGTGGCATGAACATGCGCAGGGAACAGCTGAGTCACGGTTTGGGGAAGGAGAGGGTGGGGACTTCAGTCTGATGTGCTGTCTGCGGTGTTGGTGCAATGATCAAGGACTTAAGTTAGGCAGGGAGATACAGAAGTCTGAAATTCATGGGAGAGGTCAGGCTAGAAACAGATGTGGCAATTGTCAACTCAGAGGTTATAAGCAAACACCAGAGTGGATGAGATGATCTATGATAAAAGTCAGAATTCTCCTTCAAACCTACAATTCAGGCCACGATGAAGGCAAGAAAGATGATTGGAAGGGAAAAAATATGGTAGGAGGGAGGAAAAGAGGTAGGGGGAAAAAGTGAGAAAAGAAGGGAAAAGACTACCTCTTGGCACTCTAGACCGAGCCTGCTATGAATGCTATGCAGATATCTGTGGTTTTGTTTTTAATATCCTTTCTCAGTTCACATAGCGTATTTACTGGCCTTTCTAACCACAGCTGCATTTCAAACAGATTACTTCAGGAAATAATTCACAGTGATGCTTAGACCTCTTTCTTTCTTTCTTTTTTTTTTTTCAGGTTAGCCTACTAAAACCACACTATTATTATTGGAGCAAGGTTTATTTCTATTCAATAGAAATAGAAGCGACACCAGGCTAAGTGTCAAGGATACAAAAATGAGTAAAATATAGCCCTTTGCCTCAAGGACACTTAATCAGGATTAAGAACCCAGAAATAAAAAGTTAGCCAGAATAATCTTTTCAAAATGCATATTTGAACAAATAATTTTATTTAAAACCTTCTGAGCTGAGACTGTTAGTTGTTCCTCAGTATCTACTCTGTCCTTGTAACATGGTTAATGCGAAGTGAAAGTTGCTCAGTCATGTCTGATTCTTTGCAACGCCATGGACTATACATCCATGAAATTCTCCAGGCCAGAATACCGGAGTGGGTAGCCTTTCCTTTCTCCAGGGGATCTTCCCAACCCAGGGATCGAACCCAGGTCTCCCGCATTGCAGGCAGATTCTTTACGAGCTGAGCCACAAGTGAAGCCCAAGAATACTGGAGTGGGTAGCCTATCCCTTCTCCAGCGGATCTTTCTGACCCAGGAATCGACTGGGGTCTCCTGCATTGCAGGTGGATTCTTTACCAACTGAGCTATCAAGGAAGCCCCATGGTTAACATGGCCACTGAGAATAAAGACCAAATTCCAGTCTTCTGTGCAACCAAATGTGGCCATATAACTAGCTGAATCCTAAATATAAGCGGAAATGGCATCAGCAACTTTTAGAAAGTGTCCTTAAGAAAAAGACATTTACTTCCACTCCTCGTTTCTACTTTCTTTGGTCTGCTGCCTGGAATGTAGACATGATGGCTGGAACTGAAGCAGCTATTTCAGGTCAAGAAGTAAAGCTGGGAATAGAGGCTATACATGTCAGAGTAACAGGATAGGAGCCTGGGTGCCCAGCAGCTGTACAATAGCTACAGACTTTGAAAGTGGGAAAGATTAGGTAAGTTGTTATTTTATTGTTGTTGTTTCTGGTAGCTGACAGCCAACTAATGAACCACTAATATGATAATTATAATAGAAACATGTCTACCTTCAGCTCTATCTTTGTATCTACCCACCTATCTACCATCCATCCATCCTTGTGTCTGACTCCAAAGTAGAAGTGGAACATATAACATATTTAATATTGTAAATATAATACACAGTGGAAAAATAATATTTACCAAGTAAAAATTCAACTACTTAACATATTAATATAAAAAAACCACTAGGCTCAATAGATTTGCAATATTAAAAAAAGACATAAAACTCATTCTTCAGACAGCAATATTTCAGATTTCCATCTTTAGGAGATAACTATACCAATATTTTAACTTACTTCTTTTGACGGATTCATTGGTAACGTAAAGATAGTTTTCCAATACGACCAGACAAACATTGCAAAAAGTAGATGATAAGCAATCAGGCACACAACTAAAATGAGAGAAACAAAATTATCACTGTAGTATGCAAATACACTCTAAAATCATGGTATTCACAAAACGTGTGCTTGTTCTAAAATAACCAAATAATTTAATTATTTAGTTACTATCCCATGATTAGAACCCTCCCATCTATAGACAGGCCCATCTACTGGCAAAATGGCTACAGGGACTCTCTTAAATTATAAAAATAAGGAAGTTACGCCTGAAACTTTAAGCTATAAACACAGTGTTAAACAAATGTTAAAACATCCTGGCTTTAATAACTTTGCTTTACTAACACAGAATAGCAAAAGCAAAATAAGTTGTTTGCTTATTTTGCTCAGCCTGAGTCAAATATGATGGCCCTGTTTCAGCAACCATAGTTTTAACCAGAGATCATCTGAACAAAGAGAATTCCTCCAAGAGGAGTTTAAGCTTCTTATTGATCACATTCGATGATTAAGAAAAGCGTTCTGAATATTCTTCTTAGATAAGGCACACAAACACACTTCGTGCTGTGTTTTGGTCTTGAAATCCTATGCAAATCTAAAATATTAATTTGGTACCCAGTATATTGGACAATACTTCAACATATAACTTAATTGTGTAGAAAAAAATACATGAATTTAAAATATAGCATGTTTGGTATTTTTAAACCTTAACAGCAATTTCAGCTTTTGAAAAGAAGAAGATATTTCTGTTACAGAATCATTAAAACATCCAATTATCTAATAAGGCACCTAAAATCAGTGTGAGATGATCAAGGAATAGAGCCAATGATCTTTTTCATGAATTATGTAGGTGACTCAGGTATGGGGTCATACTCTGTGTGGAAACAGGAGATTGTTTATATTCCTGTATCTGGAAGCCACAAAAATCTTTGGCACAATGACTGCCGTTCAGGCTAGCGGTCTCTGCCAAGCGTCTCGGAGAATTCAGCCTGAGATGTCTTTTTACCCCGTCTTGACTCCAACATTCTCAAAGTATCATTTATTAACTCCAATCAAATCTAAATGAATGCTATTTATTTTCTCAAACTATCTTTAAAATTTCAGATAGAAAGCAATGATATATCTTACCTTGTTCTCCAATGTTTTCCATGGACACTACGGAAATAGAGAAAAGAGAGGCAATATATTATATGAAGCTTATAGCAAACACAGGGCCTGAAAGAGACATAAGATCTTGAGTAGGTTAATAATTTAGCTCTTTCCAAGCCACGTTCTTTAAATATTTGTTAGACTGTTTAGAGGAGAGGTGAGTATTGTGGGAGAGGTGGGGAGGGGAGGCTGGGCCTTCAGCCAGGCCCTGCTGGGCATCCCAGCCTTGGATTGAAAGAAACCCCGTCAAGTGTGGCCCTGGTGAGTCTTCCTCCTTTATTGACTTGGTTTCTCAGGTTTCCTTTCAACTACAGAGTTCAGATAAAGGTTCGCTAGCTCATCACACTCCCAGAGACCCTGATTGCTCTTTGTAAGTTGGCAACCACTGAGTTAGCTCTCCAGAAGGGGGAAAAAAAAAAAAACATCATGTCCACTACACAGACTTCTCTTGCTGGATTTCTGAAAGTACAAATTCTTATGCCCGATGGCTAACTGCTTCCTACCATACAACGAGGGGCCCAAGAAACTGCCATCTCGGAGGGGCTGCTGTGAACGCTGCAAGGTGGCAGGTAGATGAGGACTGGGACCACAAGGCTCAAACCAGCTGGGACGAGAGACCCGACTCAGTAACCCTAGCCGTTTTCTTTCTTTTTCCGTTTTTGTCATTTAAACTTTTTATTTTATATTGGAGTATAGCCAACTAACAACGTTGTGATAGTTTCGGGTGGACAATGAAAGGACCCGCACATATACAAGTACCCATCCTCTCCCAACTGGAGAAGGAGATGGCAACCTACTCCAGTATTCCTGCCTGGGAAATGCCATAGACAGAGGACAGAGGAGCCTGGCAGGCTACAGTCCCTGAGGTGCAAGAGCTGGACATGACTTAGCGACTAAACCATCAATCACTATCATTCTGCCCCAAACTCCCCTCCCATCCAGGCTACCATACAACATTGAGCAGAGTTCCCTGTGCTCTGTTCCCTGTAGGGAACAGTAGGTCCTTGTTGTTTATCCATTGAAAAAAATCACAGTGTGTAAATGTCCATTCCAGACTCCCTAACCATCCCTTCCTCTCATCCTTCCCTCTTGGCAACCATAAGTTCTCTAAGTCTTCTAATAGTGTCTGCTTGCTTTGTTTCCCATGTGGTCTCCCTCCATTTGTACTAAAGTCTTCTGCCTTATCTCAATAGTAGCAAGTCAAGATTTGACTTTGTTTCCTAATGCATTTTTGTTCCTTTTCAGCTATTAAAAGGCAGACAGGATTTTCAGCCTTTGTCCCGGAGTATAATTTCATCTGCATTAGGAACATTGGAATCAGAGGGTAATGCTGTGAGAGGTTTTTAAGATTACCTGATCAGACCAACCTCCTTCCCAGAAGGGCTACAGTTCAGTCATTTCTAGAGCCAGTGGGAACCATAGTTTTGGAGAGCAGCCCACTCTCTTACTGGACTGATTTAAGAACGACTGTAAGATCAGGGTGTGCCGAAATGAGCTTCCTGTGGATCCTACCTATGATATCCAGGCTTCCAATCTGTAGCTATAAACAGAAAATCTAAAAGGCAGATCTTCATATGTTCTTTTTTAGCCCCCAGAATACACTATTTCCAGATTTCTCACCAATCTTGCTGTGGCTCCTTTAAATATTTCCTGGTCTTTCAATTTCTGCTAACATTCCTGATCCCCAAGATAGGACAGGCAGAATGAGATGATCTTTGACTTACAAATGGCCTGTAACACAAGTGTGCTTGCCCGTCAGAGGCGAGAGGGAGTCAGAGGACACTTTCTCACAGAATCCCTAAAGTGGCTGATGTAGAGCAGAGGAAGGACAGAGCTGTCTTTTCTGTCTGACCCCATCACTCCTGTCATGCGTTTCTCTCTGGACCCTGACTTCCCCTTCTTCAGAATGCTCTAAAATTGATTACAGTTCTTCCTCAGATCAAAATTTCTATCCCTGCAGCTAATCAAAGGAAATGCAAAAGCAATTTGAATCCATTTGTGCATTTATGTATGAATGACCCTTAATGACCATTCCAGAGGTTCTGGTGCTTTAAAGAAAATGTATTTGCTAACCCATGACTCTAGTTGTCAGAACTGAAACAGTAAAACAAAATGACATTTAAAAAAAAAAGAAAGAAAAAGTATGATCAGTATGAGGTAATAAGTTTTTTGTCCCGGACTGTTAATATATTGGCTGGATATGCATTCAAAGATATCTTCTGAAAAGCTATTTCTGTCCTTCCCAGCTTGCTTTTTTTCCCCCATTAAATAAGTTACTCATGGATGCATATTTATGGTAAATAATTCTGGTAACATTTATAGAGGAAAATGTGGAAGTCCAAAAAGGTTGTATCAATTATATTCCCACAAAAATTCTGAGCCTATCAAATTTCCTATGAATGCAAAATGTCTTTAATTTTTGTCAACATTTTGACCAAAATAAAAATCACTGTTTTAGTATTCATTTCCCTGATCACTAGCGAACTTTAAAAAATAGTTTTTACTAAAAAAATAAAATGATTGGTTTTTCCTATCTCTTCTCTTTTACTTTTTGAGAACCTTTAATACACTCTGTGAAGTAATCCCATATTTGTTACATATGTTCTAAATAAAGTTGTGTATAACTACTTTCAAATGACTTAATAAGTACTAGTAAAAATAAACAATCTGTCTGCAATGCAGGAGACCTGGGTTCAATCCCTGGTTTGGGAAGATCCCCTGGAGAAGGAAATGGTGACCCACTCTGTATTCTTGCCTGGAGAATCCCATGGACAAAGGAGCCTGATGGGCTACAATCCATGGGGTCACAAAGAGTCAGATACCACTGAATGACTAGCACTTTCTTCAAACAGCAGTGCCAAAACTTTGAAACTGATCTATTTCACTAACAGATATATGGACCACACTTGGTTGCGCTTTATTATATTGAGGAAATTGATGTTCTTGCAACCATGTTTACCTCATTATGAGGTCAATGGTTTATCTTGTAATTTTTTTCTTTTTGGCTGCACCAAGCGGCATGACCAGGGATCAAACTCAAGCCCACCCCCCAACCCATTCCCCCCTCCCGCTACCCTCCTCCCCCTGGCACTGGGAGCCTGGAGTCTTACCCACTGGACCACCAGGAAAGTCCTTGTCTTGTAATTTTCAACTTAGGGGAGGAACTGTCAGTTTCAATATCCCTTTCTTAGGACAAAACCACATAGAATAGAATGTTATTTTCTATTTTGTTCATAAATAACCATTTAAGGTTATTTACTTACGTTTCCAATACATATATATTAATATATAAAGACAATATATGGAAAATACAGGCTCAATTTTGGAAAAAAATAGGTATTAAGTTAAACATACTTTAATTATTTATATCAACGTGAGAATTAAATAGCAATATTTAATTTGATCATATTTATGACAGATCTTCCAAAAATAATATTGGATTTTAATGTGAATTTTGAGTTTTATCCAGTATCACTTAATTATTTCACAGAATTTCAGTTTGGTCTGTTTAAAAATTAGGCTGATACTTATTCTCCAACTGCACATGTATAGAAATTTTGAATCTTTTATAAACATCTTCACTATAATTTCTAATAACCAGTTTTTGAGGTAAATGAACATAGCTATTTATATTTTTATTAAAAGAAAATGGAGGCAGATGAGCTTTACTATAAGTCACAATGAGCAGCACATTAGTTATTTCTATCTGATAATTTTTTTTTTCAATTTTAAAGTTTTCTGCATGTGACAAAAATATTATGACTTTGGGCTCTGCTGGCTCTTATTAAAATTAGTTCCTCTTTGAAGCAAAACAACTAGCACAGAGCATCTGTCTCATAAATGTTTGCTGAATAAAAACATTGACAAACAGAAGTAAACATATGAATCTGAATTACGTAAAAGTGGAATCCCAATGCAGACCTATGAGAAACAATTCTTTCTTCTGGGGACTCGAAAATTTCAAGAACAGAGTTACTTCTTTTACCTGTCATCTTAGCACACCATAGAAACTCAACTGGAACTCTGCAAAACCAAAAGCAATCTATCTGTAATGCCTGCTAGCTTACACCCCTAGAAGTGAAGACAATACCTCATCACACAAAGGAGGGACAGAAGACCAAGTTGTTCTTGATCCCCTAAAAAAGGAAAATCTTGAAGAAGACATTAGTTTCAGCTGGGCTTCAAGCAACTTTAAAAGAAGACAGAAAGGTTTTATACATTTATAAGGTTTTTGCCTCTTAATTTTGATTCTTCCTTAGTATCTTATTTTTTTAATAGGTTAGTGTGTCAAAATGAAAAAGAACCTTACTAAGCATAACAGAACTAAAGAGCAAAGACTCCAGATAAACACAGGCAAAGCCCCACTCCATCTCTGCCACCTGCTAGTTTACACAGTGATCCTATCTAATAGATATTCCATCACGAAGTGAGTGTAGTGGTAACAAATGAAGTATTACTAGAGCTGCTGTGGAATTAAAAGAGGTAGTAAGTGTAAAGTACTTAACACAGCCTGGCACACAGTAAGCCCTCCAAATATACCAGCAATTATAATGCATGATAGTTAATTTTGTGAATACTAACTGTAAAAGATATCATATAGGAAAAAGGACCACAAATGAAGAAAAACTTGAGACAAGTTATATTTGTACAAACCTCTGAAAGACAGCTATGCAAAATTCTGACTGCAAATAGACTTTACCAAGTGAAAAAAAAGGTGAAAAATAACTTAGATTTCATATCTTGCCTTTAATATAGATGTGTCATTCCAGAAACTTGGTAGTAGAAAGAAAGATGGTGGGACTCATCCTTACAGTGGGTGATGAGGAGACACAAAAATTCTATTGCTCATATGGCAGTCAGTCCACATGAGACCTTCACTTTAAAGGGACAAGACCTGTTTTGGATGTGACACCATCTGTTCAACATAATGAATAAAAACAATGACTTTAAAAAAAATGCCTACATCTTATAATCATTCCAGAGAAATTACATGTAGTTTACAGTTGGCAATACGAGCACCACTGTTCTTACACTAAAATACTTCCCCTGCCCACATCTGGGGGCCACCTAAATACACAGGATAGTCACACTGTGGGACATGGTTTTAATTTTCATTTCAGAGAGTGTCTTGCCTATGTTCTCCTCTAGGAGTTTTATAGTTTCTGGTCTTACATTTAGATCTTTAATCCATTTTGAGTTTATTTTTGTGTATGGTGTTAGAAAGTGTTCTAGTTTCATTCTTTTACAAGTGGTTGACCAGTTTTCCCAGCACCACTTGTTAAAGAGGTTGTCTTTTTTCCATTGTATATCCTTGCCTCCTTTGTCAAAGATAAGGTGTCCATAGGTTCGTGGATTTATCTCTGGGCTTTCTATTCTGTTCCATTGATCTATATTTCTGTCTTTGTGCCAGTACCATACTGTCTTGATGACTGTGGCTTTGTAGTAGAGTCTGAAGTCAGGCAGGTTGATTCCTCCAGTTCCATTCTTCTTTCTCAAGATTACTTTGGCTATTCGAGGTTTTTTGTATTTCCATACAAATTGTGAAATTCTTTGGTCTAGTTCTGTGAAAAATACCGTTGGTAGCTTGATAGGGATTGCATTGAATCTATAGATTACTTTGGGTAGAATAGCCATTTTGATAATATTGATTCTTCCAATCCATGAACACGGTATGTTTCTCCATCTGTTTGTGTCCTCTTTGATTTTTTTTTTTATCAGTGTTTTATAGTTTTCTATGTATAGGTCTTTTGTTTCTTTAGGTAGATAAAGCTTTTGCACTACAAAGGAAACTATAAGTAAGGTGAAAAGACAGCCCTCAGATTGGGAGAAAATAATAGCAAATGAAGAAACAGACAAAGGATTAATCTCAAAAATATACAAGCAACTCCTGCAGCTCAATTCCAGAAAAATAAATGACCCAATCAAAAAATGGGCCAAAGAACTAAACAGACATTTCTCCAAAGAAGACATACAGATGGCTAACAAACACATGAAAAGATGCTCAACATCACTCATTATTAGAGAAATGCAAATCAAAACCACAATGAGGTACCATTACACGCCAGTCAGGATGGCTGCTATCCAAAAGTCTACAAGCAATAAATGCTGGAGAGGGTGTGGAGAAAAGGGAACCCTCTTACACTGTTGGTGGGAATGCAAACTAGTACAGCCGCTATGGAAAACAGTGTGGAGATTTCTTAAAAAACTGGAAATAGAACTGCCATATGACCCAGCAATCCCACTTCTGGGCATACACACTGAGGAAACCAGATCTGAAAGAGACATGTGCACCCCAATGTTCATCGCAGCACTGTTTATAATAGCCAGGACATGGAAGCAACCTAGATGCCCATCAGCAGATGAATGGATAAGGAAGCTGTGGTACATATACACCATGGAATATTACTCAGCCGTTAAAAAGAATTCATTTGAATCAGTCCTAATGAGATGGATGAAACTGGAGCCCCTTATACAGAGTGAAGTAAGCCAGAAAGATAAAGAACATTATAGCATACTAACACATATATATGGAATTTAGAAAGATGGTAACGATAACCCTATATGCAAAACAGAAAAAGAGACACAGAAATACAGAACAGACTTTTGAACTCTGTGGGAGAAGGTGAGGGTGGGATATTTCAAAAGAACAGCATGTATACTATCTATGGTGAAACAGATCACCAGCCCAGGTGGGATGCATGAGACAAGTGCTCGGGCCTGGTGCACTGGGAAGACCCAGAGGAATCGGGTGGAGAGGGAGGTGGGAGGGGGGATCGGGATGGGGAATACGTGTAGATCTATGGCTGATTCATATCAATGTATGACAAAACCCACTGAAATGTTGTGAAGTAATTAGCCTCCAACTAATAAAAAAAAAAATAATTAAAAAAAAATTTTCATTTCAGAAGTGTATCTGCCTAATTTTATCTTGGATTAGCTTAATTTCTTTCTGGTTTCTTAGCCTACAATGATAATACTTTGCTTTGGAGATTTCTAATTTTCCAGTCTACCTGCAGGACTTAAAACTCCTCCCTGATTAACTGCAGTACAACGAGGAAACAAGAACTCTGCCTTGTTGAAAGAGCCTGAAAAATTAAAGTAGCTTCTTGGCACTGGTGGTATATTGGAAGAGAGAGAGAGTAGGAATGATAAATTATTACCAGTGTTAGCAAGAATGTTCCTTTTGGCAAGAGTGAAATAAAGGCCTTTAAGAATCACATTTTGGAACCTGGAACCATCAAGAAACTTCAAGGCTGGTAGACTGGGCATCCAGTTATACTTTCTGGCTATGCTTTCTACAGCTTAACCCACTTCCTCCCTCATTAATCATTCCTCTAAGAAACAAAGCGGGATGTTAGAGAAAAGGCTGACTGGTCAGCTATCAGTTTATTTTTTTTATTTTTTTTTATTAGTTGGAGGTTAATTACTTCACAACATTTCAGTCGGTTTTGTCATACATTGATATGAATCAGCCATAGATTTACACGTATTCCCCATCCCGATCCCCCCTCCCACCTCCCTCTCCACCCGATTCCTCTGGGTCTTCCCAGTGCACCAGGCCGGAGCACTTGTCTCATGCATCCCACCTGGGCTGGTGATCGGTTTCACCATAGATAATATACATGCTGTTCTTTCAAAACATCCCACCCTCACCTTCTCCCACAGAGTTCAAAAGTCTGTTCTGTATTTCTGTGTCTCTTTTTCTGTTTTGCATATAGGGTTATCGTTACCATCTTTCTAAATTCCATATATATGTGTTAGTATGCTGTAATGTTCTTTATCTTTCTGGCTTACTTCACTCTGTATAAGGGGCTCCAGTTTCATCCATCTCATTAGGACTGATTCAAATGAATTCTTTTTAACGGCTGAGTAATATTCCATGGTGTATATGTACCACAGCTTCCTTATCCATTCATCTGCTGATGGGCATCTAGGTTGCTTCCATGTCCTGGCTATTATAAACAGTGCTGCGATGAACATTGGGGTGCACGTGTCTCTTTCAGATCTGGTTTCCTCAGTGTGTATGCCCAGAAGTGGGATTGCTGGGTCATATGGCAGTTCTATTTCCAGTTTTTTAAGAAATCTCCACACTGTTTTCCATAGCGGCTGTACTAGTTTGCATTTCCACCAACAGTGTAAGAGGGTTCCCTTTTCTCCACACCCTCTCCAGCATTTATTGCTTGTAGACTTTTGGATAGCAGCCATCCTGACTGGCGTGATTGGATAGCTATCAGTTTAGAACTGATGTGTGATACTTTTGTTATAGTATTGATCCTTAAGAAATTCTTGTCTAAAAATCAAACAGGTAAAACCAAGGATGAAGAGTCAGACTGTCAGCCAAAGTAGTAACCCCTAACATACAAAAGAGTGACAAACTGCTTCTTGTTCCAAACCTGGCTTAAGAAAACATCCTTAAAAAAACACACCAAAAAAAAAAAAGATATACCTCACTTATGTCTTCTGCATGAATTATCAAGTTACATTTAATCCAAGGCTCAGTAAACTACAGTTCTCAATCCAAATACAGCCAGTCACCTGTTTTTGTAACAGAGTTTTTTGGAACACAGACACATTCCTTCATTGACACAGCTATCTCTCTGCTGCAGTGGAGAGCTGGGCAGTTGTGACAGGCAGAATACAGCCTGCAGAGCCCAGAATATTTCCCATCAGGCCCTCTACAGAGAAAGATTTTCAACCCCTGTATGTTAGTTCTCCAGAGACACAGAACCACAACACTAAGAGACTAGATATCAATTATAAGAAAAAAACTGTAAAAAACACAAACACATGGAGATAAAACAATACGTTTCTAAATAACAGGTTACTGAAGAAATCAAAGGGGAAATAAAAACATTCCTAAAAACAAATGACAATGAAAACACAACAACTCAAAACCTATGGGATGCAGCAAAAGCACTTCTAAGAGGGAAGTGAAAGTGAAAGTTGCTCAGTCATGTCCGACTCTTTGGGACCCCATGGACTATACAGTCCATGGAATTCTCCAGGCCAGAACACTGGAGTGGGTGGTCTTTCCCTGCTCCAGGGGATCTTCCCAACCCAGGGATGAACCTAGGTCTCCCACATTGTGGGCAGATTCTTTACCAGCTGAGCCACAAGGGAGGCCCTCTAAGAGGGAAGTTTATAGCACTCAAGAAACAAGAAAAACATCGAATAGACAACCTAACTTTACACCTAAAACAACTGGAAAAAGAAGAAGAACAACAAAAAAAAGCCAAAAATTAGAAGAAGGAAAGAAATCATAAAAAACAGAGCAGAACTAAATGAAAAAGAAATAAAGAAACAATAGTAAAGATTAATAAAACTAAAAGCTGGTTCTTTGGGAAGATAAACAAAATTGACAAACTTTTAGCCAGACTCACCAAGAAAAAAAAAGAAGAATCAAAACCAACAAATTTAGAAATGAAAAAGGAGAGGTTACGACAATGCAAAAATACAAAGCATTATAAGAGACTATTATTAGCAACTATATGACAATAAAATGGATAACCTGGAAGAAATGGACAGATTTTTAGAAAAGCTCAATCTTCCAAGACTAAACCAGGAAGAAATAGAAATTATGAACAACCCAATTGCAAGCACTGAAATTGAAATTGTGATTAAAAAATCTCCCCCAAAACAAAAGCCCAGGACCAGATGGCTTCACAGGTGAATTCTATCCAACACTTAGAAAAGAGCTAATACCTAGCCTTCTGAAACTCTTTCAAAAAATTGCAGAGGAAGGAACACTTCCAAACTCATTCTATGAGGCCACCATCACCCTCACACCAAAACCAGACAAAGACAACACAAAAAAAAACTACAAGCCAATATCACTGATGAACATAGATGCAAAAATCTTCAACAAAATTCTAGCAAACAGAATTCAACAACACATTAAAAAGTTCATACACCATGATTAAGTTGGGTTTATTCCAGGGATGCAAGGATTCTTCAATATATGCAAATTAATCAATGTGACACACCATATTAACAAATTGGAAGATAAAAACCATATGATAATCTCAATAGATGTAGAAAAACCCTTTGACAAAATTCAGCACCCATTTATGATTGAAACTCTTCAAAAAATGGGCACAGAGGGAACCTACCTCAACATAGTAAAGGCCATATATGATAAGCCAACAGCAAACATTATTCTCAATAGTACCCCTAAGATCAGGAACAAGACAAGGTGTCAACTCTCACCACTATCATTCAACATAGTTTTGGAAGTCCTAGCTATGGCAATCAGAGAAGAACAAGAAATAAAAGAAATCCAGATCTGAAAAGAAGAAGTAAAGCTCTCACTGTTTGCAGGTGACATGATACTATACATAGAAAACCCTGAAGATACTATCAGAAAATTACTAGAGCTAATCAGTGAATCTAGCAAGTCACAGGATACAAAATCAATACACAGAAATACCTTGCATTCCTATATACTAACAATGAAAAATCAGAAAGCAAAATTAAGAAATCTATCCCATTCACCACTGCAACAAAAAGAACTCAATATCTAGTAATAAACTTACCTAAGGAGATGAAAGAACAGTACATAGAAAATTATAAGACACTAATGAAAGAAATCAAAGATGACATAAACAGATGGAGAGATATTCCATGTTCCTGGGTAGGAAGAATTAATATTGTGAAAATGACTATACTATCAAATGCAATCTACAGATTCAATGAGATCCCTATCAAATTACCAATAGCATTTTTCACAGAAGTAGAACAAAAAGTTTCACACTTCATGTGACAATACAAAAGAACCCAAATAGCCAAAGCAGTCTTGAGAAGGAAGAATAGAGTTGGAGGAATAAACCTTCCTGACTTCAGATTATACTACAAAGCCACAGTCATCAAGACAGGATGGTACTGGCACAAAAACAGAAATACAGACCAATGGAACAAATAGAGAACCCAAAAATAAACCCATGCACCTATGGGTACCTTATTTTTGACAAAGTAGGCAATATACAATGGGGCAAAGTTAGCCTCTTCAATAAGTGGTGCTGGGAAAACTGGACAGTTACATTTAAAATAATGAAATTAGAACACTTCCAAATACCATACACAAAGATAAACTCAAAATGGATTAAAAACCTAAATGTATGCGCAGAAACTATAAAACTCTTAGAGAAAGACACAGGCAGAAGACTCGATGACATAAATCAAAGCAAGATGCTCTATGAGCCACCTCCTAGAGTAATGTAAATAAAAACAAAAGCAAACAAGCCAACAAAGGTCCGTCTAGTCAAGGCTATGGTATTTCCAGTGGTCACGTATGGATGTGAGAGTTGGACTGTGAAGAAAGCTGAGCACCGAAGAATTGATGCTTTTGAACTGTGGTGTTGGAGAAGACTCTTGAGAGTCCCTTGGACTGCAAGGAGATCCAACCAGTCCTTCCTAAAGGAAATCAGTTCTGAATATTCACTGGAAGGACTGATGCTGAAGCTGAAACTCCAATACTTTAGTCATCTGATGCAAAGAACCGACTCAATTGAAAAGACCCCAATGCTGGGAAAGACTGAAGGCAGGAGGAGAAGGGGATGACAGAGGATGAGATGGTTGGATGGCATCACCGACTCAATGGACATGAGTTTGAGAAAGGTTTAGGAGTTGGTGATTGACAGGGAAGCCTGGCATGCTGCAGTGCATGGGGTCACAAAGAGTTGGACACAACTGAGCGACTGAACTGAACTGAATTGAACAAGTGGGACCTAATTAAACTTAAATGCTTTTGCACAGCAAAGGAAACTAGAAACAAGGTGAAAAGACAACCCTCAGAAGAGAAGAAAATAATAGCAAATGAACAACTGACAAAATATTACTTTCCAAAGTATACAAACAGCTCATAGAACTCAATACCAGAAAAACAAACAATACACTCAAAAAGTGGGGAAAAGACCTAAATAGATATTTCTCCAAAGAAGACATACAGATGGCTAACAAACACATGAAAAGATGCTCAACATAGCTCATTATTAGAGAAATGCAAATCAAAACTGCAATGAGATATCACCTTACACTGGCCAGAATGGCCCTCATCAAAGTCTACAAACAATAAATGCTGGAAAGAGTGTGGAGAAAAGGGAACCCTCTTGCACTGTTGGTGGGAATGTAAACTGATACAGCCACTATGGAAGATGGTATGGAGATTCCTTAAAAAAGCCAGGAATAAAACTACCATATGACCCAGAACTACCACTCCTAGGCATATACACTGAAGAACCAAAATTGAAAAAGATACATGTTCATTTCAGCACTATTTACAATAGCTAGAACATGGAAGTAACCTAGATGTCTATCAACAGTTGAATGGATAAAGAAGTTGTGGTACATATACACAATGAAATATTACTCAGCCATAAAAAGAATGCATTTGAGTCAGTTTTAATGAGGTGGATGAACCTAGAGCCTATTACACAGAGTGAAGTAAGTCAGAAAGAGAAAGATAAATATTGTATACTAATGCATATATATGGAATCCAGAAAGGTGGTACCAATGAATTTATATGCAAGGCAGCAATGGAGAAACAGACATAGAGAGCAGACTTATGGACACAGGGAGAGGGTGAGATGTATGGAGAGAGTAACATGGCAACTTACATTAACATATGTAAAGTAGACAGCCAACGGGAATTTCCAGTATGTCTCAGGGAACTCAAACAGGGGCTCTGTATCAACCGAGAGGGGTGGGATGGGGAGGGAGATGACATGTACATCTATGGCTGATTTATGTTGATGTTTGACAGAAAACAATAAAATTCTGTAAAGCAATTATGCTTCAATTAAAAAATAAATAAATTTTTTTAAAAAGAGAGAAAAAGAACCAATAGGGTGTGTGTGTGTGTGTGTGTGTGCGCGCGTGTGCACATGTATGCAGAGAGAGAGGGAGGGAAGGAGAGAGGAGTGAAAGGGAGAAAGAGAAAGAGAGATGGAAAGGGGGTAGAGAATGAATGAATATTAATTTAAATATTGCCTTACATGGTTATGGGGCTGGCGAGTCCAAAATCTACAGAGCAGGCTGGCAAGCAGGAGAGCCAGGGAAGACTACCTTTGCAATCTTGGATCTGAAAGTAGTCCGGAGGCAGAGGTGCCTCTTCTTCAAGGAATCTCAGTCTTTGCTCTTAATGCCCGCAGCTGATTAGATGAGGCCCACCTACATTCTAACAGGTAACCAGCTTTAGCCAAAGTCTATTGACTTAAATGTTAATCACATCTAAAAATGGCTTCACATAGCCAGGATAGGAGGGGAGTTTGGGGGAGAATGTATACATGTATATGCTTGGCTGAGGCTCTTTGCTGTCTATCTGAAGCTACCACACCATTGTTAATCAGCTATACTTCAATATAAAATAAAAAAAAAATAAATAAATAAAACAGCAACAGTTAGACTGGTCTTCAACCAAACAACTGGCCACCATAGCCTAGTCAAGTTGACACATAAAATTAATCATCACACCTTGAATCTATAATCTGATTTTATTTTGGAAATATTCTATTAAGAAGGCATGTGTTGATCTTTTGTATCAGTTCTGAAGCCAAGTTTATTATTTATTATAAATAAATTGGAATTATAGCTAGCAAATGAAATGTATATATCTGCTAGACAGAAAACAACAATAAAATCCTTTGTCATACTCTAAAAACTTGACTGCAAATAATCCTATCCAAATTAACTTTATACATACACCCACATGATTGCTAGGGATTGCTAGGGATGCTCTACAATCTTATTCTCTAAGTGGCTCTAAAAATATTAGAGTCGATTCAGTCTAGATTGATTTAAATTCAATCTTGATTAAAAGTGAAGGTTCATCTCAAAGATCCATCCAGTCCTATATTTTACCAACTGGTTTTTAAAAATTTTTGCTTTGGCGATGACACAATTGATAGTTTGCTGTCAAAAATGTTATCTATTGATAAGTAGTACTCACCCTCCGCCACTGTTAAACTGTCAGGAACTTGAACCTAGTTCAACTGTTAGTCCTAAGTACATCCCAAACCCAAAACTTCAGATACTAAAACCTGCCTTCATAGTAGGTAAAAAAAAAAAAAAAAAGTACTTTCTCTCTTAAATTAGCAAAGAACAGTTACATAATTTTTTCCAGAACAATTTGGTTTTGGGGTATTTTCAACATAAATGTATACTGCTGTGATCTTTTTATTTCTTTTCTTGATTTGACTTTTCTTTTTTTTGTCTTCAAACTCTCTGTTTTGGAGGACTAACATGATTGTATTGCATAAACACAGTACCTTTTCTCTATAAATCCACTAGGGCAGTCTCACACAGATATATCTTGGCCCCGTAGATTCTGTCTGATAATGAAGAACACCAAAAGTAAAGAACTGGTTCTAGTGAGGATAACTTTACAGCTAAGCTCTATTTTTCGGTGCTGATCTTTACTCATTTATTGGAAAACATTCACTGATTATACCACAGTCACAGCACTGAGGATAAGACGGTAAGTGAGACTACCCGCTCTGTTCAAAAAGCTTAAGAGTTTATGGGACCGTTTTAGTTAGAAGTTGAAACTGATAGGGAAACAAAACAAAACAAGGACATTAAAACAGTAAAATAACTTCAATTAACCTAACAGAAGCAGCTCAGATTCAGAAAATTAAGATGAAAATAGGAATAGCACTACAAATATACTTTAATATCTCCTGTCCTAACACCATCTCTCCTTTGGGATCTCATGTCTCTAGCTGTCGTTCCATTTTGCTTGTCCTTTCCCAGGAAAACTTATTTTAACAATCATCCAAATGCACGGCCTCTACCCCCTAATTTCTTGTTACTTTCTTGATCAACACCAGCTGGTTTTGCACCCCCAACATCAATGCTATCAGTCCCATCAAGGTCACCAATATTCTCTCAACTAAATCTCAGTACTCTGTTACTCTAACAGAATTAATTGCTCTCCTTTTGAAATGCTCTGTTGAACTGACAGTGAATTCTTTGGTGAAACCGGCCAGTGAAAACCCCTTGAAGCAGAATCCTCTGTCCTTTTGGCTATTTTCCAAGAAGCATTAGTTCACTTTGAATGTAATAGAGATCAGAATTGGGGCAGTAGGAGAAATACATCAAATCATTCCCATGAATACTGGTGACACCGCTGCTAGACCATTTTAATGACAGCTTAAAGAAAAATACATTACTCACACTGATATTTCAGTCGAATTTCAACTGCATTCTTTTCTTCCTAAGACATGTTTTTAAATTTATTTTCTTTACAACAAACTTACTTACATTTTAAGTCTTTATCAAACTGCATTTTCCTTTGTGATCCTCACATGTCATTGTGATTTTACTGACTACTGAAGTCCCCGCCTTCCTGGCTGATAACCTCATCTCACGCCACTCCCCACCTCATGCTCTGCACTTTGGCCACACTCTGGCCACACGGTTTCTTAGCACAATCTGTAATTGTTTTTAGTTGTTCCTTTTCCATGTCCGGCACAGAGGTTTGACTTCTGGCTGTGCCTGGGGTTGATGTTTTATCTCAGCCAAATTATTTACCCTCACCTCAGCCTTACCTCAATATTTACTCATCGGGCTGCTTTGAGAAATCAATTAGGTAACATAAGAACAAGCACCTAGAACAGAACCTGGGACTTATGAGGAGCTCACTAGATGTTAGCTAATTATGGAGCATAAATACAATAAATCGCTAAACAGTGAAACGTTGAGAGGAGAAACTCCCCAAAGCTGAGTGTTAACAGTTTTATAAACAACCTGAAGAAAGAAGCTCATGACGCATTTTTAGCTTGCAGTAGCGCTACCATCTTCTGGAGAATGCAATGCCAAGTAGACGGGAATAAATTGCTGGAAAAACGAGTGAATAAGCAAAAAAAAGTGCAGGTGAATTACAATGTTGGCAAATTAACATAATGAGAAAACACTAAATCAGTGAATTTAAAAACTACATATTCTTTCTCTATTCCTTCCAGAGCTCTTCTCTCAACTTTGCCCATACCCCCACCCAACCAAGGCCTGTTTCATGTTCTGACAGGGCTTGGCAGGCATCAGCATCTCACTGCGAGGACTGGAGGAACTGTGTGATTTGGGGAGAAGTCAGCGGTAAAGAATCTGCATGCAGCGCAGGAGACACGGGCGATGCGGTTTGATTACTGGGTCAGAAATATCCTCTGGAGAAGGAAATGGCAACCCACTCCGGTATTCTTGCCTGGGAAATTCCATGGAGAGAGGAGTCTGGCGGGCTACAATCCATGAGGCCACGAAGAGTTGGACACAACTGAGTGACTAACACACACACACACTATACATAAAATAGATAACTTATAAGAAACCTACTGTATAGCACAGGGAACTCTACTCAATAGTCTGTAATGGCCTGTAAGGCAGAAAAATCTAAAAAAGGACTGATAAATGTATATGTATAGCTGATCCACTTTGCTATACACCTGAAACTAACACAACATTGTAAATCAACTATACTCTAATGAAAGTTGTAAAAAAAAAAACATGTTATGATCCAAAAGGTTATTCAAGTCATGTGTTATCTGGGTGGTCAGGCTTCCGTATCAGCCATCAGGAGCCTCTGTAATGCTTAATGTACTGGAAACAACATCACAAAATTATCAATGAACAATACTACAAAAATTCACTATTCAGTGTCAAGCGAGCCTTTTTGAGTCTGCAGCATCCACACTCCCCTCTCTTCTACCAGGCAGACAGGAGGCTGCCCGCTTTCTCTTTTCCTACCGGCTAGGCTATGAGAGCAGATGTTCCTCCCACCCCTAGTCTCCAGTGAAGGCTCCTGTATTAGTTTGGTAAAGTACCGCAGACTGGGTGACTTCTACATCAAACAGCTATTTCCTTACAGCCCTGGAAGCATCAAGTTGGAGATCAAGCTGTCAGTAGGACTGATTCCTTCTGGGGCCTCTCTCTTTAGGCTGTAGATGACCATCTTCTCCCCGTATCTTCATAGAGTTTTCTTCCTGTCCATCTTTAGATTCAAATTTCCCTTTCTTATAAGGACACCAGTCATACTGAATTAGGGTCCACCCTAATGACCTCATTGTAACATAATTACCTCTTTAAAGGCCTTATCTCTGCATTCTGATGTCCTGCAAGTTAAGACTTCAACTTAAGAATTTGGGGGAGGACACACTTCAGCCCATAACACTCTCTGAAATAAGACTGCGGCCTGAGGACTTCCCTGGTGGTTCAGTGACGGAGACACCACCTTGCAATGCAAGGGACACTGGTTCGATCCCTGGTCTGGGAAGATTCCACACTGCCGTGGAGCAGCTAAGCCCATGGGCCACAACTACTGAGCCTGTGCTTGAGAGCCCAGGGACCACAACCACTGAGTCCACATGCCCTGGAGCTTGCACTCTGCAACTGGGGACGCCACCGCAGCAAGGAGCCCAGCGCTGCAACGAAGAGGAGCCACCACCTGCCGCAACCAGAGAAAAGCCAGTGCACCAATGAAGACCCGGCACGGCCTAAATAAACAAAGACCGCAGCTTGAGCAGGGTAAAGACCGAGTGGGGATGACAGGGCATCAGGTGAGGGGTGATGGTCAAATGACAAGGGGTGAGAATAAACTAAAGGAATGCAGTGTTTCGTTAAATGGTTGCTATAGCCCAGGAATGGCACAAAATTTTTATCTCATTGAAACCTTACAACAATCTGTAAGGAAGGTATTAATATCATAATCTTGAAACCTGGGAAGACCATCACACAGAAGTACAGTAACTTTCCTAATGTCATTCAGTCATAACCTATGATGCTAGGATCCAGATGGGGCTTCCCTGGTGGTTCAGATGGTAAAGAATCTGCCTGCAGTGCAGGAGACCTGGGTTCGACCCCTGGATTGGGAAGATGCCCTGCAGAAGGAAATGGCAACCCAATCCAGTATCCTCACCTGGAGGATCCCATGGACAGAAGAGCCTGGTGGGCTACAGTCCGTAGGGTCGCAAAGAATCAGACATGACTGGGCGACTGACATACACAGGATCTAAACAGCAAGTATGCCTGGCTCCAAAACCCTCTCCAGGATTCCACCTGGCCCCCCAGGATCTGTGACATCTGGCGAATGCCCTGCAGGCTTCTTCGTCCAGGGCAGCTGTTCTTTTTCCAGTTGCTCCCACACACTGGCACCAGGGCTGCTACTTGCTACTTCTGATGAGGGATGCTCTAGAGATCAGGGTTTAAGATGTCCCCTTTTTGTCACACTCTTTCCATCGGCCAACTTAAACATAACCTGAAAACAGGTCATTTTACAAACTTTGGGCACAAAAAAATGCAAACATTTGGTTATATTTCAGTGCTTAAGAGCTTAGCTTTCCTGAGCTCTCAATTCAAGAGCTGGGGAAGGAAGCGAGCTCCGGGTTTCCAGACCACCGTGAGAGGGTGATGCAGGGAAGACTGGCGGATGGCAGGGGGGCTTCCTGTCCCCCCTTCTCAGCCATAGACGGACCGGTCGGTCTTGAGGTCGGCCCTGCCCAGATGCACCCCCTGATAGGAACACCCTTCACTTGTAGAAACTGATGATGAAGAAGGATGCAACCGTACAGCCATCCTGGAATGGGAATTTGTAATTCTCACTGTTAATCTTTTCTAAGTTAGAAGTTCTTCTATTTCTCTCCACATTTTTTTTTTTAGCAATTTGACCAAGTCATTCCTCTCAATACCTGAGAAATTCTATGGAAACATTTGGCATAAACTTTCCCTTGGGGGCTTCCCTTGTGGCTCAGCCGGTAAGGAATCCACCTGCAATGCAGAAGACCTGGGGTTCGATCCCTGGGTTGGAAAGATCCCCTGGAGAAGGGAATGGCTACCCACTGCAGTATTCTGGCCTAGAGAATTCCATGGACGGTATAGTCCCAGGGGTCACAAAGAGTCGGACATGACTGAGCACCTTTCACTTCACTTCTAACTCTCCCAGAGGAAGGCTGGGGACACAATGAGTGTCTGTGCGTAACCACGGAGGACATGCAGATCTTCTGATGTACCAGTTCTGGCCCTGAGAGAACTCACTACCACTTTTGCCTTCGCAGAGAGAAAGACAATCCCTGGCTCACTAAGAAGGGCTGTTAATGAAATCTGATCTTGGGGCTGGTCCCTGGCTTAGTGTCCTTACCTTGGAATCATCTAAACCCTCTGTCTCAGTTAAAACAGAGGAGACTCCCGGTGCCAGCAAGCTCTGCAGATCTCAGTGCAGATGAGTTTATTTATTCTGTTAGAATGGTATGGGTCCCTCCTCTTCAGCTCAAGTTCCTACAATGCCTGGGTCTTTTCAACTCCAGTACGCTTCCTTTCCAGTTCCAGATGCCTTTCTTTGGGTTGGCCACGGAGGCATGATCGACCCCTCTGAGCCAGTGGACACTGCCCCTTCAGACAAGGTCTATGATGTGCCGTGCTCAGTCGAGGCCGACTCTTTGCTGACCCAGGGACTGCTGCCCACCAGGCTTCTCTGTCCATGGTTCTCCAGGCAAGAGTTCTGGAGTGGGTTGCCATTTCCTCCTCCAGGGGATCTTCCTGACCCAGGGATTGAAGCCGAGTCTCCTGCTTTGCAGGCAGATTCTTTACCATCTGAGCCATGAGGGAAGTCCCAGACAAGGTCTACCCGGTCCTCAAATAATGGTTGTCCACTACTGGGGGGAAGGTCAAGCAGGGATTTTAAGCCCTGTAAACATCCCCATCATTAGTCATAAACCACATTTTAGAATCGGAATGGCCTTAATGATTGTTTTGCTCAATGTAACCACTCATCTTTCTTATATATGTGTGTATTTACTTATCGGTAATAAGCAAAAATCCCACTTGTATTTTGTATATATCAGCATTTAAAAATACACATATAAGAGCAGATGGAAACAATTTTTGTAGTTTATTTTTTAATGTCATTAGATCAATCTCTTATTACCTGGTATACTCAGAGGACCAAATAATCACTTTTTGATTAAGTAGAAAAATCAACATTTCTTGTTTGCTTCTCTATGGAAACGGATAACCTTCTAAAACTGTCTCCCAGGGTTCACAGCTATATGTTGAATATCAAATCATCAAGGTACTTAGAATAGAGCACATATAACATATTGAAAAATAAACCAATATTTCTAGATTCGTTGTAAATTATCTGACACTTCTGTAGAACTCCAGAGAAAGGAAGTGTGCAAAGCTATAATTCCAACCTTGGTTTTTATGATGCTCATCAGAACAGAAATAACAGTGGCACACATAAAGGGATGAATTAAAAGATTTAAAACAACATTAGCAGCAGCAATAATTATTATAGTAGAGCACTGCAGAATGGTTCCCTTCAGTCGAGGTCGCCAAGAAGCAGTATTTTTACTTATAACTTCACTGTCATCTATTCATGAAGTAAACTTCTCACACACACAATCTTTCTTTGATCTCAGCTTGAGTTACAGTATATATTTTTCCTCTTACTTGAAGCAAATCACAGCCCTGTCCTACACTGCATTTATCAACAGCACCAGCTCAATCTGCCTGACAGTAATTGCAGAGATAGAACATATATCCAGTTGCAGCAAAAGCAAATTTAATATAATCACAAACTGGCAGGTCACAGATGAAAGGCATGTACAACTACTGCTATAAGGCACAGTGTAAGAGCACCATAGTAGGCAAACCCCACCTAATTATAGACTAGATGCATTCATTAATGTAAACAGGAAGTGCTACACAATTGTGCACAGAGCTGAGTAAGACAGTCATCAATATTTGGACTGAGTCTCTTCCTCCGGTCAATGTGTGAGCCGCATCTCACATTTCCTACTTGTATCTCCCCACCGATGATATGTATTGATCTTTGTTTTCTGTTCCTAAAGCCATTGTCAGTTATCCCAGATCTGGAGACAAAACAAACAGCCTGCTATTCATTCATGAATCGTGTTCCCTTTCTGTGCCGTGTCCAAGGATCTAGCTCATAACTAACACGGGAGGTTACTGACGCATCCGCAGACACGTGTATGTTTATGGACGCATCCGCAGACACATGTATGTTTCCCCCAAGGCTCCCCCACCAGTTCATGGTTACCCAGTCTATGCACCCTTTAAACCTGCTAACATGTTGCTCTTTGAAAGGCTAAAATTTCTACCAGTTAGCATTAGTGTTCTGGTTACCCAAACACTGCTGTTGAATTTTAGACTATGTACAGTCAGCCAGCAGGTGCTCAACACGCACCTGATGGCCAGCATTTTCATGAGGGACACAGCCCCCAGCACTAAAGTCTGATGCATGGGCAAGATGGCATTAGTCACAGTCCCCCAACCACCAACTTTCCTGCAGCACTGTGAAAGGGCAAGGCAGTTAAAAATTGCTCTGGTGACATTCATATGGACCTCACAGACACTTCCAGGGACCCTTAAATTTAGATATGTTTATAGGCAGCTCTGGAATCACATTTCCAACAAAAATCACCTGCTCCAGGAAAACGGATGGCAGGCTTCAAAAAATTAGGCACACAATTACCATATAATCCAACAATTTAGGGAAGTCTGGCGTGCTACGGTCCATGGGGGCACAGAGAGTTGGATACAACTTAGCAACTGAACAACAAGAAGGCATATACCCAAAGAACTGAAATCACAGACTTGAACGTGTATGTGCAGACGGATGTTCACAGCAGCATCATACACAACAGCCCAAGGTGGAGACAACCAAAATGTTCACCAGCAAATGAAGAGATTAAAAAAAATGTGGTATATAATAAAATGGAATAGATCATTAAGAAATTCTGACACATGCTACAACATGGATAAACCTTAAAGACATATGCTTCAGTGAAATAAACAGACAAAAAAAGACAAATACATGATTCCATATATACGAGGTCCCGAGAACAGTCAGTCATAGAAACAGAAAGCAGAATGGGAAGGCTGGCGAACAGGGAGTTACTGCTTCATGGGCAGAGTGTCATTTGGGATGGAACAGGGCTGGAGATGGCTGACGATGGTGCTTGCATGGCAATGTGAATGTACTTAACGCCACTGAACTGCACACTTAGAACAGTAAAATTTTATGTTATGTATATTTTACCTCAATACAAATTTCAAAAATCATCTGCTCCAGAGACTATTCTCAAACCACAAATTAAGGTAATATTCACCTGTAGTTAAAGTCTTCTTTCTCATCTCTGGTTATTTCCGCAACGAAGAGTTTTCATTGTTTAATTTTTTTTTCAGAAATGTGAACTCAGAAATGGTAAATAGAGAAAAACAAAGCTTTATTGAGATACAGATGTCTAGCTAGGCATTTCCACTGAAGTGGTTTCATTCATGTGTCCTTGCAGATTCTCAGTGTTTGAGATTCAGAACAATGTCTAGACAAAATGACAAATTCCACGCCTCCTTGGCCTTTTACAGTCAATAGGAAATAGATGAAACTATGAATGTAAATCCAAGGACTTCAAGGGTCTTGGATATTTTTGGATATACACTTCATACATACATCTGTCTCAGACTGATGGCCTTAAATTATGTACAGCATACTCTATTTAAGAAGACTGAGGTGAGGAAGGGGAAGTTGCAATATTTTAGGAAGTCTTTTTTGTTTAATCTAAAATGGGTAAAACTTTTGGCATTATCAGGGGTGATTTTAGTTTTCTGAAAACTTTAAAAATCGAATATAGCATCTCTGGACAATGTTGGCTGACTTTCAGTGCTTCCTGAAAATGCATGTCACTTATTTTTTTTTAGCAATTATTTTATAAGTATATTGGGACAAATATTTTGCATAGTCAAAATTATAATTTTTCAAATGGGTTATACAGTTAACTTTGTCATCTAAATCCTTATTATAGATGATTATCTTTCAATATTCAGAAAGAAAAAAAAAGGCATTTGATTGTTACATTTGCGTATTAGTTTACTAGGGCTGCCATGAAAAAGTACCACAGCCTGGGTGCCTGAAACAACAGAAATTTATCTGCTCACAATTCTGGAGGCCAGAAATCCAAGATCAAGATTTAGCAAGTTTGGTTCCTAATGTGGCCTCTTTCCTTGGTCTGTGGACAGCCATCTTTTCCCTGTGTCTTCACATGGTCACTCTGTACACGTGTGTCCACATTTCCTCCAATCACACAGTATTAGGACTCATTCTAACAACCTAATTTTAACTTAATTACCCCCTTAAAGGCTCAGTCTCCAAATACAGTCATGTTCTGAGGTACTGGGGGTTGGGATTTCACCATATGAGTAGGGTGCGGGGGTGACAGTACAACTTGGCCCATAATAAATTGAAAGTGTAAAAACCCTACAAACGTGTTTATGAACATCTGAGTGATCAAATAATAAAAAGCTGAAGCAGATAATTCTCTCATAAAGGATTCATGTTCTCCGAAGCTTGAAATGTCTACTGTGATCACAAAAGGGTAAATTAACAAGCTCAGTGAGCACCCATTCATTTAAGAGAAGTTATGTCTTCAATGTTCCTCTGTGTCAGGCACCAGGCTACAATGGTACCCAGACACGGTTACTGCTCTCATGAAATTTTCTACAGGTTATCTTCAGAATATAAGAAAGTTAAGCTTGCCTAACAGAATAAAGTCTTTGTAATTTGGATAGAACAAACTCAGATATCCCATCAACTCACACACCAGTATATGTTTTTCACTTTGGTAGAACTTTTGAGATTAAATTCAGGGGGTCTTCAGAGCATAGTCAGTAATGAAACAAGAGTTTAACCTCTCACTGTTAAGTTCTCAGTCCCTATTTTACTTGACATTTGAGCATATTTGTCAACTGTGCTTGCTCCCTCCTCCTTGACACCCTCTCCTCCCTAGGCTTCAGGACCCCACAACCTCAGCTTTCCTCTACTTCACTACAATCCCCTCTCAGTCCTCCTCGCTGGTTCCTCCGAAACTCTCAATTTTGGTCATCTTTGGTTCTCGTCTCTGCTTAATTTACATTCACTCCCTTGGTGGAACAAATGTGTCCAAGGTTAAGACTTGAAATTGATTTATACACTGAGGACTCCTCAATTTATTCCTCTGGTCCAGACTCTGCCAAATGCCAAACTCATCCATGCAACTGCTTACTCAGCGTATCTGTTCCCACGTCTCCATACCATTGCTGATCCACGGTCACCCCATCCCCAACCATCTCTGTTTCACTGTCTCTGATTTCTTCTTTCTATCCTCCAACTAGAATGTAAACTCTAAGAGCCATGAACAAATATTTTTGAATGAATGAATGAAGAGGTAGTCAATAAATATGGGCAGTTTGAAATGCATTCAACTCTTGGATTAAAATTGCTTGCTACAATGCAAGTTTACGGAGGCCTACAAGGATCCCTTCCAACCAACACAAAGCTCTCAGTTCTGCATATTTTAGTTTATAGTGTGTTCTAGTCCTGGAATAAGCTGCATTTCATTAAAAATAGGCTCTAATTAAAACCTTGATTAAGTCCAGCTGGTCTCTGCCCTTCATCCTTTCACATTAATGAACCACCCTGGAGGTGCCCTGGATAATCACCAGTCATAGTTAAGCACCATAAATCCCTTACTGCCTTTCTTCTTAGAACATGTCACATGGAGCTGTCCACTGTGTAAAAAACCTGATCACAAATTAGCCCCTGCAATTCAGAGCTGATTTAGAACTTTCCAGTTTGAGGCTCATAAAACTGAAATCTTTTTCTTGGTCCGTAAATGGTACCAGGTGTCTCTCATTTAGGGCTCAGCATCAGCTGTTTCGGAGCAGACTGTCTTTCGTATTTCCAGTGCGAATTATACAGACATCACAGAGACTGTACTTCAAGTTGCACCATCTCTCGCATCCCTACAGACTTGGTGAAAAGCCCCACTTCAGATTCAGCCACCTACTACCTCTTCTGAGCTGATCTTTGGGCCCCCCAAAACCATCAGCGACACAATCTAGACTGGGTTTTAAATCACCTCATTCCAAACATACTCAAATACTGTGAAGATCCATTTTTTACATAATGCGATCAACAGAGATAGAAATTTAATTTTATCTATATGTAAGAAAATAGATACACATTACAAAGCATTCTGGTCTGCCAAATTTCATTGAGTTATAATCAAATAAATCTATAAAATTCTTGGAAATACATGAAATGCTTTTTACAAGGATTATACCTATTATAAGATAATCATGAAGATAAACTACCCCTTGAAACTAGTGTACACTTTGGACATTTGCTTTTAAAGGATGTAGAGAAAAAGATTTTTTCTTTTATTCTTGCTTGGTGTTTAATGTATTGATACACTGATCTGAACTATTCTGTTTCTCCAGGGTAGCAATGCTACTGAATAAACCCAGAGAGGTCAAAATATTTTAAGTATAGCAGGAAAGCTTAATTGACATTCCACATGAGGAGAAATTTCAGGACACCATGGAGAAAAACTGGCAAAGAAATAAAGCTCAGTCATCTATAAAAGCACTTCTCTTTCATTTGCATTTAAAAATGTAATCAACAACATATCTAAAATGAACTGCTGTCAAATGCATTTCAGAGTGCAGAGAAGCACTGAGATGATAAATGCAGCAGATATTTTTGCTCCAGTGTCTCCCAAATAAATACGATTTTTAACATTTCTGGCACTAATATTTATAATTCAATTCACAAGTCATAGTCAGATGAAAAGTCAAATTAGGAAAAATGTTACACAAAGGTTTCAAATGTGATTTCATTTTGAAAGGAAAAATATCAAGCCATCATAGCTGGTGACTTTATTGCTAACATATGCTTCTTCGGAAATCAGGTCATCCACCTCCTCCCTGCTGCCCTGAAAATTCCACCCTTTTCCATTCTCAGCATTTGACTGAGATAACCATTAAGATATAACAAAATCACCCTTTAAAAGAATAAGAGAAAAGATATTACAACAATTTTTAATGGACCATTAGAGAAATTAATTCAATTATATTATATTTTTATTATTAATTCTCTGTAATATATCTACATGGTAATATAAAATCATAGGTTTCCACATAGTATTAAGACTATCTTTCTAAATGATCTTTGGAAAACTGTTTTTCCAATGGAGAACATTAAGAATCTATGGCAAATCTATCACTTTGCAAGTAAGATGAGACAGTGTTTCTCCAGTCATCACAAACAGTGTTGGAGTCTCAGAGGACCCACAAACTCATCACTTCCTAAGAGGGCTGAGAGCTGTGATACAATAGTCAAAATGCATGAACTCAGCAGTATAAATCACAACACATAAGCCATGATTCCATAATTTTCCATCAAGATGAAAAAGAAAACATCAGACAAACAAAAAACCACTGAGAATTTTCTCACTGAGAACTCCTCATCCGTGCTAATCTCTGGAATATTTGTCTTGTTTGTTTTTTATCTCCCTGCCAATTCTCCCCACCATGAAGGCCAAAGAGATTCAGCACCTTGCTCTTGCTAAGTAAACCCTGTTGCCTGGGATGTGGGCTCAACAGCAGCCCAGGCGGCTGACGCTCCCAGAAGCATCTTTACTGAGTCACAGGAGCAGGGCGGCTCCAGGGCGCGGGCATGGCCGGCCAGAAGGGCAGCAGCTCCTTCCAAAGGCATGATGTCCACGCCAGCTCACCCACCTTCTCCTGGTTTCTGCTTTATTTTCTAAGCTGGGATCTTCCCGTCTTCCCATGGACTCAATGAGTTGCATTTGGGAAGCTCTCTGCCTGCTCACATTCACTCAGCAAGTGACAGGTCCTGAGCTGGGAGCAGAGTGAAAGATGCCCGGGCATCAGGGAAGAAATGAAGCCGTGGAAACAGCCCCACAGGGCACAGCTAAGGCAAAAATCACTGCTCGTAACCTTGCTCTGAGATACTTCCATGTGCAAGGTGGTTAGTATGAGTAGACAGTCCCATTACTAGTGACACACTCTCGCTTCCCTGGTGGTCCAGTGGGTAAGAATCCACCTGCCAATGCAGCGGTCACCGGTTCAATCCCTGGTCCCGGAACACCCCACATGCGGTTAGAAACGAAGCCCTTGGGCTGCAACTACTGAAGCCCCTGAGCCCTAGAGCCTGGGAGATGGAACCAGAGAAGCCACTGCAGTGAGAAGCCCATGTCGCTGCAACTACTGAAGCCCCTGAGCCCTAGAGCCTGGGAGATGGAACCAGAGAAGCCACTGCAGTGAGAAGCCCATGTCGCACAACTAGAGAGGCGCCCCCGATCGCCACAACAAGGGAAAGCCCGTGCACAGCGACGAAGACCCGGCACAGCCAAAAAGAAAGAAATCAAATCTTTAAAAAAAAACTAGTGACAGGCTCTCCATCAGCTCTTTTTACCTACTGTATTGATCACTCTCATTTAACCTCGGTCCAGCAGCCCAGGAGAGGGATGTTTTGTTTTCCATTTCTGCTTTCCTGCCCCTGAGCTGTGGGAACGGCATTTTGAAAGTTAACCACCCTTCTCCTTATGCCCAAGCTGGACAGAAGGCTTCAGTTTTGCCTTGTGTTTCCGGAAGCAATTTTCCCCCTTAGCTATTAGGAAAAGATCTCTATTCAGTTCTCCTCTAAACTATCTCTGCGGGGAAAAAGTGCCTGGCACGTAACAAGGGTTCAATAGATGCTTTTGAATGAATCTTGCTCCACTGCGTCTCTGAAGGGGGCCTCTTTCTAACCTTGTGGAAACACACCTTCTCTAGAGACAATTATCTTAATTTAGGAAACCACCCCTCCAGCTTCTGGCTTAATTACTGGAAACACTTGAGCAAGTATTTAACTTGATGGCATGCACGACATTCTCAGTAAGCATTTGAAAGTAAACTTTTTCCCCAACAAACTTTACATTGTTTTGACTTCTAAACCCTCTTCTCTCATCTATTTACATGATACAATTTCATGTTTTCATAAAATTTACCAACATGAATTCATTCAACTTTTATTGAGTAACCTCTGCATTATAAGTGCTATAGTAACTGCTTTACTTTTGTTGTCTCAAATAGGATTTAATAGCAAATAGTAATGCTGCATTGCCTAATATACAAATTAAAAGTAGTTTTCTGATGCACTAAATGGAATCAAGAAAGCATTAAGCAGAGTCTTTTCTTCTCCTTCCCACTGACCATTTATATTAAAGTCAAATGGTACATAGGTTAAGAATCTGCAGTATATTTCATACATTTGAGTTTTAGATTTGAGGAAATGTTGAGTTCTTATCCCTCTATTTAGATAATTTAAAACCTTTAAAATATTTGATAATATCAAGAAAAGTTACAGTACTAATACATTTCACATCATTACTGTCAACAGGAAATAATTTTTAATTAGGCATTAAATATTTCGTACATGTAAGTCTTCTATGGATGTCACTTTCCATGTCACTTAAAACTATTTTAATAATTATAGATAGTAACATTTGTATTCTCAAGATCATTTGTCTGTAGTTTTGTTCTTAAAAAGCTCTAAGGTCCTGCATAATTTTTAAAAATGACAGTTTACCAGTAACAAAAATGCAGTTCTTCCTCTGTGGGGCTCAAATTCATTTCTTGATGGAAAACAACTTAGTTTCCACCCTTGAATGTGTCATGGCCTGAAGTTAATGGTAGCTCACCACAGAATCCATGGTTTTATATGTCTAATCCTTAAAGATATCCTTAAAAGAAGGAAAACGTAATTTTCTATCTCCCAAAATGACCCCTAAATATTTAGACTAATTCTTTTAATTCTTGAACATTTTCAATAATCACTGTGTAATATGAGGTTGCAATCATTTCTGTTTATTAACAAAGACTGCACAATCATGATGTTCTAATAGTCTAACTTCTAACATACTCCAGGGTCAGTAATATATTGCCCAAGGGCCCAGTCTGACCTGCTGTTTTTATAAATAAAGCTTTATTGGAACACAGTCATACCCATTTGCTAAATTAGCTAAAGCTACTTCTATGCTACAACTGCAGTGTTGTAACTATCTAGCCCAAAATATAAACCCTCTTAGAATTCTGAAATCACTGCGTAAAGCTTACTTCTAATGAGTTGCTAACTCATTAAACAACAGCCATAAGGTTTAACAAATTTGCTAAGGGACTTCATTGGGCTAGAGAGATTTGGCAAGAAGTTTGCAAGGAAAGGGAGACATTTTAACATTTGCAGCACAGCAGCTGAAGTCACATTGGTTAATTTGGAAAAAGGACACAGAACTGGTAGCAAGTCTGAGACATTTAAAGTCTTCATCTACAAATGGTAGGAGTTGGCCTAAACGATCTTTAAGCTTTTCAACCTTCCTGATTCCTTGAAATGAGTTCAGTAAGCCCACAAGCAAACTCAGAACCCTATGAACACATAACTCAATAACAAATACTTCATGGCACCCATAGAAGGTCAAGGCAGGGAAGGAATACATTTTAGAAAAGTAGAAACCAAATGATTACAGAAGGTATGTGGAGCTTTACTGTGTGATTCTTGAAACTCTCCTGTAACTTCGAGAAAGTCAAAGCGAAAGTCGCTCAGTCATGTCTGACTCTTTGCAACCCCATGGACTATACAGTCCACGGAATTTTCCAGGCCAGAATACTGGAGTGGGTAGCCTTTCCCTTCTCCAGGGTATCTTCTCAACCCAGGGATCAAACCCAGGTCTCCCACATTGCAGGCGGATTCTTTACCAGCTGAGCCATCAGGGAAGCCCAAGAATAGTGGAGTGGGTAGCCTATTCCTGCTCCAGCAGATCTTCCCGACCCAGGAATCGAGCCAGCGTCTCCTGCATTGCAGGCAGACTCTTTACCAACGGAGCTATCAGGGAAGCCTGATAACTTTGAAATTATTATCAAATTAAAAAGTATAAAAATAGTTAAAGCAATTTTACATGTTCTCACTTAAAAGGGAACACTTCAGTTACCATAGTCAACAATGTTAACATGACTGTCATAATGGATCTGGAAAACATATCAACCATGTTCAGTATGTTCCCTGAAGCAAGCATGCCTGCAGACTACCCTCATCCCCTCTATCCTGCATGCTAAATATCCACCTTATAAATTTAACCCTGAAATTTATTAGTATCTTACTATATGGAAAATGAGCTAACTAGTAACTAAAAGGACCAAAGAACAAATAAGACATGAAAGCTGGAGTGGGGAGAGTAGTGGGAGGCAGAAGGAAGGCACAGAAGAAACCAGTTTATCAATAAACTAGATAAACACATTCTGAATGATCATAAATATTAGCAGCCCTGTTTTCTCTCTTCTTTGGTAGAATAGGAAGGAAACTTCCCCCAAGTATTTGACTCTCATACAATGTATGTACGTCCCTTATACTTTTTATGTACACATATTCCAAAAAGAGATGTGAGTTGATTTTTCTAAAATCCAAACACTAAGCAAACATTATGCTAATTGAAAAGTGCCTAGAGAGCCACACACATCCAGGTTGTTAAATATAGAAACCCACTGTAATGAGAACCATTATCTCTGGTTTCCAAGGATACCAGGGTAAGCACTACTCCTAAATTGCAGTTTGCAGCAAAGGGCACAAAGTCATTTATATTCAGGGTCATCCCAGCTGCCAGCAGATGCAGAAAGAAGGCTAAACCACCCTCTTTTTCTATTCTGTTCATCACCAGCTCCAGGTGCCAACCCCCACCCTCTGGTCCCAACCCTAGCCAATGATTTCTGGGTGAAATTTGGAAAATCGGCTTGTAAACAGCTACTTCCGAGAGAAAAAGAATCTCCAAAGGGCAGGGCAGTCAGAGATGTGAACAATGCTGGGGGTGGGGGTGGGTAGGGAAGGCTGGCATTCCTCTTTGTTTGTGAAAAGGAGTGAAGCCTGGTTTTGTGGCTCCGCCACCGCCAGAGGCCCTCTGTCCTGGAGCCTATGAGGGATAGGACTTAGCAAGGAAACCACCACCATCATCTTCAGGGAATTGCACAACTAATTTCAGCCCCACCGCACCGCCCCCAACCAAGACTATCCAAGCTTTTAGAGTTTGTCATTCTTAAACTGCCACAGTTTCTAGAATTAAGTTCATTTTCAATTTGCATCTGGGCTTCCCAGATGGCACCAGTGACGAACAACCTGCCTGCCAATGCAGGAGATGCAAGAGACACGGGTTTGATCCCTGGGTCAGGAAGATCCCCTGGAGAAGGAAATGGCAACCCACTCCAGTATTCTTGCCTGGAGATTCCCATGGACAGAGGAGCCTGGCGGGTTACAGTCCATGGGGCAAAAAGAGTTGGACACAACTGAGCATACGTGCTCTCTAGACTTTAGGATCTAGATTTTTCACAGGATTACTTACAACCTGTTTCTATGGCTTTAGTATAAAAACTACTTTCTGACAACTTCAGAGGCATTCGGGACTTCCCCAGTGGTCCAGTAGTTAAGACTCTGCCCTCCCAAAGCAGGGGGCGTGGGTTCAATCCCTGGTCAGGGAACTAAGATCCCACATGACCCCAGCACAATCAAAAAATAAAAATAAATAAGAATAACAAAGTAATTAAAAAAAAATAAAAATAGAGGCATTCCTCCCTTAGTCAAATTTACACTTACTAAAATACTGGTGTGGGATTTCAAGGATACTTTAGATTTATCTTAAACTTATAGAAAGTATATACAAACTTTAAGAAGTATATATATAAATCTTACAGAAAAAAAAAGTATATATATGTGTGAATACTGGTGTGGGATTTCAAGGATACTTTAGATTTATTTTAAACTTATAGAAAGTATATACAAATTTTAAAAAGTATATATAAAAAAACTTACAGAAAAAAAAGTATATATATGTGTGTGTGTATATATATATGTGTGTGTGTGTGTGTGTATATATATATATACAGGTTTCCCAGGTGGTGCAGTGGTAAAGAATCCACCTGCCAATGCAAGAGACACAAGAGACTCAGTTTCAATCCCTGGGTGGGGAAGATCCCCTGAAGTAGGAAATGGCAATCCACTCCAATATTCTTGCCTGGGAAATCCCATGGAGACAGGAGCCTCGTGGGTTGCAGTCCATGAGGTTGCAGAGTCAGACATGACTGAGCATATACATATATATACACATATATAAAAATAATATCCAGATAAAACAGCAATCTTCCATTTACTTCCTCCCCCATCACTTGTCCATTCAACACAGGAAGACCTCCATGCAGAACTCAGCTGGGGCAGAAGTAACCGGAAGGGTCAAAAAGCTCTCTCTGCCTTCATGTGTTTCCTCCTGATGGACATGACGCTGCATCAGGCTAAGCTTCTTAGCTTAATGTGATAACAGAGGTGAATTAGTTTGCCTGTTTTGATAATGGAGGCCTTTTGAGACTCCCCTCTTTTGTATCAGTTCCATTAACTGGAGATGCTCACTGCATCCAAGAGAGAGAACGAATGAAATACAACAGAGGTTTCTAATAGTTATGTAACATTACAGTTATCCCTCAACAAGGCAGGTCATTTTAAAACTAACAGTTAATACGAAAAGTACAACATGGTTCTGAAAACTTTCTTGCTACACATTCTAGATAACTTGAATACTATGTATTTAGTTGAGCTGTCCTGATTTCAGTACACAATCCTTAAAAAAAAAAACAAAAAAAAAAAACTCACTTTTTTTTTGGTACTGAAATACTGTTTCTTAATCCAATAAACAAAGTAATAATACCAAATCTTAAAACTATACAAAATGGGAAATCAGTCTCAATTCTCTTAAAAGTTAGTCATTATTTTGGTGTGTTATTCTGACACCTGCTATTTCTCACAAGGGGCCACATTTTGAGGTAAGACGGCTTCGGAAAAGATTCTGTGTGAATCTGGCAGCTTGCAAAACGCTTAAGTTGAGCAGGCCACTCTCTAACCTTTCTCCTGGTCTCACCAGAAGCTAGTGCTCTGGGGGATGAAAAGACAAAACACAAATCGCTGGCAGAAACGTCATCGTCTGGTTCATCCTTTTCTGACAACACATGAGCTTTCACGAAACCTCTAACGTGAGCCTGCTTACATTACGGAACAGGACTGTATTCCCTAGCTGTGCATAATCAACTTTTTGTTTTCTTCTCATCTTCAGCATTGACAGCACCCTAATCCAACCAATTCGGGAGCCTAAAACTTGGACTTGAGCCACTTGGCACTCTGGATGAAAAAGCAAAACAAAACAGCGGAAGGGTCGCCTCTTCTTTTCCTTCTATTATCCTGACACCTAATTTCTGGTCTTGCGTATCGCACAGATCTCTGAAAACACTTTCTAGTAGCTCCCCTCGGCCCCCGCTCCACCCTCCTCCCTCCACCTCTCCGTAGCTAGAAAGTGTCCAACTGGCAATGTTCAAATCGTAAAGGCAGCGAAAACGGCCCTGCGTGCTGTCACAAATGTCTAAAAAGTGGATTAGGGACCAATAGGGAGGGACAGCTCGGGCACCCGAGGCCCCCATTCCCCGCGCGGGGCTGGCGCAGCTCGGCTCCCGGCCCAGCCCGGAGCCCTCCGGGGCCCAGCGCAGCCTCCCGGACCTCCCGGCTCGGCGGGGTGCCGGGGGTCCCCCGCTCTCCCGGGTACCGGCCGGACGAGGGAGGGGGGTGTGGCCGGGCTGCGAGCGCGCCGGGGTGGAGGTGACACCGTCCCCGGAGAGTTGTCTGGGGAAGGCGACCGTAGGGGAGTGGAAGGAGACTGCCCCGAGGCTGTTCTCGGCCGCGGCGCCGGGAGAGCCGCAGCCAGCTGGTGGCGCCCGGGGCGCTCGGGGGGCCCGGGGCGGGTGGGGAGAGCTCGGGGTCCCCGCGTCCCGGGACTGTCAGGCGGGAGGCGGCGGGGGCCAGGGGCGCGCGGGGCGGCGGCGGGCCGGGCCGGGCGCGCACTCACCGATGCACAGCTGGATGGCGTAGGCGTAGTAGGACCAGCCGAGCAGGAGGCTGATGAACACCACCGGGATCCAGTAGAGCACCCGCCGGCACCGCCGCCTCACGCTGCCCGGGCCCGAGGGCGCCATCTTCCAGCCGCATCCACCTGCCCAGCTCCGCCGCCGCCGCCGCCGCCCGCGGGCCTGGCTCCGGGGCGGGCTGGCCGCGCCCCGCGGCCCCGGCGGGACGGACCCCGGGGCGGCGGCCGGGTGCGCCGCGGCCACTGCCGCCGCCGTGGCGCTAAGTCCCCATCCCGCAGCCCCGAGCCGGCGCCGCGGACTCCCCGCTCCTCAGCGCGGCGGCGGCGGAGGCTGCGAGAGGAGGGCGCGGAGGAGGCGGCCGGGGAGGAGCGGGCAGCGAGCGGCGGGAGGAGGAGGCGGCGGCGGCGGCGGGAGCCTCCGCCCCGCCTCCGCGCGGCCCGCCCGCCCCCCGGCGTCCCCCTCCAGGCCGCCCGCCCGGCGCGGCCCGCGGCGCCCTCCGGCGTGCGCTCGGGGCACTGCCTCCGGCGCCTGCCGCGCCCCGGGCCCTCGCGCCCTCGCCGCGGGGCACCTCACGGGCATCCGAGGCCGGAGAGAAGGCTCCCACCTTGGCCCTTCCACCCCCGCCCCCCGCCCCGGGTCCCTGGACCCCGACGAACCGGCCCCGCGCGGGGCGAGGACACTGGGCGGCGGCGCGGGGCGCGGAGACGCGCCGGGGAGGGGCCGCCCCGGGAGCCGCCGGCGCGGACCCGATCCCCTCGCCCCGGGAGCCGCCGGCACGGAGCCGGCGAGACGCCTCCCCTGGGGACGCGCCACCGCGAAGTCCTCAGGCGCCCAGGCCAAGGTCCCCGCCGCCCGCTTCTCAGAAAGGGTCGCTTCAACTGCGGGTCCTGGTAAACGGGGGGCAGCGAGGGCCGGGCTGGCGCGTTACGGCCCGGGCGCCTCCGTTCCGCGAGGCTTTTGGGGGGGGATGTGGGGGTGCATCGTGCGTGAGGAGGAAGCACCTTGGGTTGGGCATCCAGAGACCGCTGGAGTCAGAAACACCAATTATCTGCTCTGAGAATTTGAACTCTTTCAAGTCACTTCGTGATTGTTAGAGTAACCATTCCCACCGCCCCCTCCCGAAAGTCCGGGGCTTCCCTCCGGGTACTCTTTCCCCAGCCGGTTCTTCACTACAGTTTCTTTTGTGATGGCAATTCTAAACATAGCATATAGCTGGTTGTAAAGCCATTGCTAAAAATCCTGAAAGAATCCTGAATGTAGTGAGACCGACGCCCTGGCTTTAAGGTTGATGAAACGGAAAAGATACGAATGCTTCTGAAATTTTTTTTATTTCCCCTTCATCTGATTATGAACGAACCTGGCTCCAAGTGGAAACCACCCCCCGCCCCCCAGTTAATATAGTGTCTCTGAATTATGTGCATAATCACTATATATAATGTGTGCGATTTTAACAATTAATGAATATATGTGTATACACCACACAGCAACCATATTGGATGATATTGCTTCGTATTCATCTGTAGAATGAATGAACAATAAAAAGAAGTACCTATTTACATAAAGAAATTTAAGGTCTTATATCTGCGATTATCTTTCTGTGACTGGATTAAACAGCAAGCTAATCTCCCCTCCTGAAATAGCTATTATGTTAAACACACACACCAACTCTCTTTGCACTTCTATTTTAAAATGCATAGAAAATGCCTTCAAGTTTCTGTCAGACTTTGAATTATTGAAGTGAGATGACGTCTATTCCAGTGAATCATTTTATGTTGGTAGAAGGCCTTATACCGTTATACGGTAATGAATATAAAAACATAACATTTTTGGAATCCTCAACCTGATAACCTATGGATATCAAACTTATGTTCCCAGTCAGAAGACTCTAAAAACAAGAAAGTTCCTACTAGGGCTGAGGTACCTCCATAAAGATGAGAACGTCAGCCTTGAAGGTCACTGATGAATTCTAAGGAATGAGAAGTAAGGGATCAATTATCCCATGCTAGAAACAGTGGAAGAAAGTGCCAAGTGTGCTGCTTTAGGTATTAGATGCTATAGTGTCATCTGCAGCTTCTCTTCAAGCCGTCTTACAGGGTTTTGTGGTCAGAAATGGAGAGTATTCTCCAGTTTTCACATCTTTTACCCTTTCGGAAGAATATGCAGGAGAATTGGAAGGAGGCTGTGCTGTTGTGCTTAGTCACTCAGTCGTGTCCGAGTCTTTGTGACCCCATGGACTGTATGTAGCCCGCCAGGCTCCTCTGTCCATGGGATTCTCCAGGCAAGAATACTGGAATGGGTTGCCATGCCCTCCTCCAGGGGATCTTCCCAACCCAGGGATCGAACCCAGGTCTCCTGCATTGCGGGCAGATTCTTTACCATCTGAGCCGTTTGGAGGAGGCTACATTTTCTTAAAGGGAATCAGTCCTGAATATTCATTGGAAGGGCTGATGCTGAAGCTGAAACTCCAGTATTTGGGTCACCTGATGTGAATAGCCAACTCATAGGAAAAGTCCCTGATGCTGGGAATGATTGAGGGCAGAAGGAGAAGAGGGTGTCAGAGGATGAGATAGCTGGATGACATCACTGATGCAATGGACATGAACTTGGGCAAACTCTGGGAGATGGTGAGGGACAGGGAGGCCTGAGGCAGGGAGGCTTGGAGTCCATGGGGTTGCAAAGAGTCAGATGTGAATGAGCACACAACATGTAATTTATAATATTTGAGGAATAATTGCAACCTGTTTTGAATCATCACTGAGTTCTCCAAGGGTATCACTCTTACCTAAAAAAGAAAATCTAGTTCACGAATACTTGTTTCTAAAGCCACACAAAGATAGGATTTAGCTCTGCCTGGGCACCCCCAGGTGGCTCAGTGGTTAAGAATCCCCCTGCCAATGCAGGAGACGAGATGCAGGTTCAGTCCCTGAGGCGGAAGTTTCTTCTGAGAAGGAAATGGCAACCCACTCCAGTATTCTTGCCTCGAAAATCCCATGGACAGAGGAGCCTGGCAGGCTACATACAGTCCATGGGGTCACAAAAAGTGGGACACAATTCAGCTACTAAACAATAGCCAGGCATTAATTAGACAAGCACAAGCATGCATGCACAAATGTAAGCTCTTTGGTGAGTGGTCAACCTCCAGATAATAGTCTCTGATGAGAATGAGAAGGATAACTTAGTTTTTAGGACTAGGGAGCACCCCCCCCCCACCACCACCTTTTTTTGCTTTATTTAGAGCTGTGCATCAATGAGAAAACAATCTGAAGGTCATCAACAGTTATGAAGAAACTTCACTGGAGAGTTACTCCTGAGAGAGAAGTACAGAAGGTTCAACTCACCAATTTTAGATATTCACTAATTATATCAAATTATGAATTCCATGTAATAACTTTGATAAAACTGCTATTGCCATTTATGAAAAGTCAAGTGAACCATGGCAAAGGAGAGAGTTAAACAAAAGGAAAGAAGAAGGGGATGGCCTGGCAAGCAGGAGGGCAGGAGAGAGTCCCTAAGAAGTGTAACTCTGTCCTTACCAGGCCTCTGCCTCAATGCTCCACCCACTTACTAGTTTATCAAAGTCAATCGCTTTTCAAAACTCCTATTCTGACACCCTGCCCCCACCGAGAAAACGATCTTTTTCGTCTCCTCCAGTCAAGATCTAATTGGAAACAACCCCCAGATTCTTCAGTCCCCAAGCTTCAAATCTATCTTGCCATCCGGTTAATACTCCAAATCTTCCTCCTACTTCCCGATGCAGATTAAAATATTTGCTTATTGCCTTTCATAGTATGAATAGTATGAATCAAGAACAGCCTGAACCAAGCCCAGGAAGCCCTGGACCCAGCCTGTCTCTAGGGAGCATGAACCTCCGCTCCTGCTGCCTATTGCAGACTCATCTCATCTTTTCAGCCAAACCACCTTAGAGCTCTGAAAACAATACTGACAGATCCTCTTTCATTGTTTTCTTAAACTAAGCTTATCACTCTTTGGGGGGAAAAAAATCCCTTTAGAAGTCAGAGAACTATGACATCAATGACTCCAGTGATAATTTGCACTTTTGTAATAGTAGCCGAGATATTCTCTGTGGGATGTTAATAGCATGCCCAAACCACGTGTCGTCTCTGGACGCAAGTAACATAAAAGCAGTCTTAGAAAGGGAACTTGGTTTAGGGAATGAGGTTCAAAGTGCTGCTCAGATACATTTTGGTTCTCAAGAGATTTATAGTGTACAGTTAGCCTGGAGTGGAATAGATTGGAATATAATGGGAGAGAATTGCAAAGGCTAACGAGTGTCTGGTGGATTGGGTCAAAACATTGGGAAAATTGTAAAGTGGGAAAAACTCTGGCTTGCCTTTCAAGCCCTGTAGGATCTCTGTTGTTAAGTCACTCCGCCATGTCCAACTGCTTGCGGCCCCATGGACTGCAGCAACTAGGTTTCCCTGTCCTTCACCATCTCCCGGAGTTTGCTCAAACTCATGTTCATCGAGTCGGTGATGACATCCAGCCATTTCATCCTCTGTTGTCCCCTTTTCCTCCTGCCTTCAATCTTTCCCAGCATCAGGGTCTTTTCCAGTGTGGGACCTCCATGAGAGCGTTAATAGCATCTTGCCACTAGATGGCAGGCGCGCGCCATGCAGTGCCGCTCTACTGACATGTTTTCATAGAGATTTCAAAGGCATCAGCCGTTAGTTTAACCATGCCAATTACAAATTAGAATTATAACTTCATGACCAATTATATATACTTGTAACTAATTATAATTATATTATAATTATACAATTTTATGCTATAATTTAGTGGCTAATGATTAATAAAAGCCATATTCAGAAAATTGAAAACAATTATAATGAGAACATTTTTTTCAGTTTAGCAAATCGTTCTGTTTCTGCTTCCACTTCTTTTCAGTTGGCTAAGGTTAATCCCTTTAGAAATAAAGTTGGAACTTTTCCTTTAAATGAATGCTTTTGTCTACACCGACCGCTGTCCCTTGCCCTTAAACGGGGAGAAATCTGTATCTATGGACCCAAAAGGTGAGCAGATATTTCCTCTTCATGGACTGGCAGGATCTTAGAGTGGGGAAACAATGGCAAAAAGTTCAATTAGAAGTAATGAGACGTGGCCACGGTGGAGGTGAGAGTTCAGTGGCCAGCAGAGAGTGGCCAGGGGAGGCAGTGAGGTGGCAAGTGTCCAGCGGTGTCAAGGCCAGCAGTGGTATCCTTGGAGGCTGCCAGTTCAAGTTTAATTCTCCAGGCTTCCAGTTGATTCTGTGGGGGTGTATACACACCTACAAAAACATTTTTGTGTGTGTGTAAGTCCACTAGCATTGACTTGTATTTGCAACAAGAACTGCCTGGAACATAGTTTTAATCTCATTCAGCATCCCATTTCTTAAAGGGTCATGGAGGCTGAGGCACTATGAGAAATAGAGACACAGGAGTTGGGGCACAGAGGTTCCTACCTGATGCCTTCAAATCACAGTCTCCAGACCTGCACTGTCCAGTAAGTAGCCACCAGTCATGTGTGGCTATTCAACGTTAAATTAAAATCAGTTAAAGTAAAATAACATAATTCCATTTCCTTAGTTGGAATAGCCACGCATCAAGGGCTCAGAGCCACTTGACAACAGTGGCCACTGTAGTGGACAGTGAAAATCTAGAACATTTCCATCGTCACAGAGGATTCCATTCAACAGGGCTGCTTAGACGTCTACTCTTGTCTGAATATTCATGAGGCAAGCCATATGTTTATAACTGCAAGGGAAAAAAATTATCTCTAATTATAGCTGTACTGTTTTATAAAAACAAGAAACTCAGAGCTAATAGGAAGTTAACAGAGAAATCTGGCGTGCTGCAGTACATGGGATTGCAAAAAGTCAGAAACGACTTAGCAACTGAACAACAGCAGGGAAGTTGAAGACACTTTAGGTTAATAGTATTAGGAGCTTTCTTCTCTTGAAGATGTGAATCTAAAGAGCTAAGAGCTAGCTGTACCACACCAGAGGGACAAGAGGTCACACTCTAGATTCTTCCACTTGCGGTTTATGTACAAATAATCACTACAAACAGCTAGTGGAGGTGATGGAATTCCAGCTGAACTATTTCAAATCCTAAAAGATGATGCTGTGAAAGTGCTGCACTCAATCAGCAGCAGCCACAGGACTGGAAAAGATCACTTTTCATTCCAATCACAAACAAGGGCAATGCCAAAGAATGTTCAAACTACTGCACAATTGTACTCATTTCACATGCTAGCAAAGTAATGCTCAAAACTCTCCAAGGCAGGCTTCAACAGCACCTGAACTGAGAAATTCCAGACGTTAAAGCTGGATTGAGAAAAGGCAGAGGAACCAGATATCAAAGTGCCAACGTCCGTTGGATCAGAGAAAAAGCAAGAGGATTCCAGAAAAACATATGCTTCATTGACTACGCCAAAGCCTTTGACTGTGTGGATCACAACAAACTGTGGAAAATTCTTAAAGAGATAGGAATACCAGACCACCTTACCTACCTCCTGAGAAACCTGTATGAAGGTCAAGAAGAGACAGTTTGAACTGGACATGGAACAACAAACTGGTTCCAAATTGGGAAGGAGTATGTCAAGGCTGTATATTGTCACCCTGCTTATTTAACTTTTATGCAGAGTACATCATGCAAAATGCTGGGCTGGATGAAGCACAAGCTGGAATCAAGATTGCCAGGAGACGTATCAATGACCTCAGACATGCAGATGACACCACCCTAATAGGAGAAAGTGAAGAGGAACTTAAGAGCCTCTAGATGAAAGTGAAAGAGGAGAGTGAAAAAGCTGGCTTAAAACTCAACATTCATAAAACGAAGATTGTGGCATCCGGTCCCATTACTTTATGGCAAATAGATGGGGAAACAATGGAAACAGTGACAGACTTTATTTTCTTGGGCTTCAAAACCACTGCAGGTGGTGACTGCAGCCATGAAATTAAAAGATGCTTGCTGTTTGGAAGAAAAGCTATGACCAATCTCGACAGCATATTAAAAAGCAGAGACATTACTTTGCCGACACAGGTCTGTTTAGTTGTAGCTATGGTTTTTCCAGTAGTCATGCATGAGTGCGAGAGTTGTACCATAAGGAAGGCTTAGTGCTGAAGAATTGATGCTTTTGAACTGTGGTGTTGGAGAAGACTCTTGAGAGTCCCTTGGACTGCAAGGAGATCAAACCAGTAAATCCTAAAGCAAATTAATCCTGAATATTCATTAGAAGGACTGATGCTGAAACAAGCTCCAATACTCTGGCCACCTGATGCGAAGAGTTGACTCACTGGAAAAGACCCTGTTCTGGGAAATACTGAAGATAGGAGAAGGGGACAACAGAGGACGAGATGGTTGGATGGTATCACCGATTCAATGGACATGAGTTTGAGCAAGCTCTGGGAGATGGTGAAGGACAGGGAAGCCTGGTGTGCTGCAGTGCCTGGGGTCACAAAGAGTCGGACACCACTGAATGACTGAACAACAACTACTTGCAAAGGATATGCAGGGGAAGATGTATTACAATACTACACTCAAATTACTACCCATAAGGCTACATCGTGGGTTTAGTTTTTCTCCTAAAGTGCTTGACACAGCCTTATCTTGGGATAACTCCAGGCTTCAAGCACAGAATCATGTGTCTTCATCCAGCGGCCATCAATACCCTTTCTGTCCTTTTGGTTGAGTAGATAATAAGCAAGGGGACCCGAAGAACAGTTGGTTATATTCAGCACTATTTCTGTCAAGCTGTAGGCTAGATTGGTCATGCTAGATTTTCTGTATGGCAGATGTGGGAGGAGGTGGAATTAATACATCTTGCCCAGCGGTCTGTACAAACTCCCTCACACTGGCTCTGACTCAAGACATGCTTTTGTCCTGCTATATATTATATACATATATATATACACACACACACACACACACACACACAATGTTTAATATTAATAAGCATTTCAAGTGTTGTCAAAGATTTTAAATGAAACTTAAGAGATCAAGCTCACATTGCAATTTTTTACTGTAGAAGAAAAAAACATCTAACCACAGAGTTTTCTCAGGTCTTTAAAAAGAGCAGGAAAAATGGAGAATAAATATTTAATGATGATATTTAACAAAAAAGGCATGTTGGCTTCGAATTTGTAGTAGAAAAAATTTTGATTATTGGGAATTCTTCCATCAGCTAGAATTTACGCAGTGTAAGTTATGGTTTATACCTTAGACTTTTTGCGTGCATGCTAAGTTGCTTCAGTTGTGTCTGACTCTTTGTGACCCTATGGACTGTAGCCTGGCAGGCACCTCTGTTCGTGGGATGCTCCAGACAAGAATACTGGAGTGGGTTGTCATGCTTCCCGACCCAGGGATCAAACACTTGTTTGAGTCTTCTGCATCGGCCGGCGGGTTCTTTATCACTGGCATCACCTGGGAAGGCCTAGACACTTTGAATCTACAATGTGATGCTTGGACACTCCAGATTCTGAATTTCTTTGGACCGTTTCACTGCTTGATAAAACCTTTCTCCATTTGCTTATATTTCAGTCTTTTTGATAAAGGGTCATGCTATGAAATACTATAATAGGTTGGCAGTGGAATATCAATAACCTTTATATCAGACAACATAGATGTTTGGTTTTTTGAGCACTCTATATAGTGGTTGAAAGTTCAAAATCCAAATGATTAGAGGTTCTAGATTTTATGCTTTAAACCAAGTAATGGGTTTGGGTAATACATTTTCATTCTTTTAAACTTTCTCTTAAACTCCATAAAATAGTGAAGATAATATTTTTAATTCCCAAGTGGAAAAGATTCAACAACTTGGCATGGTCATCTTGTGAATTGCTCAAAAATATTAATTTAATCATAATGTAGAAATTATACAGTTTTAAAATATTTTTGATGGATATAAGGTAAACTGGACTTTATATACAATGTGATAATGAAACTTTCACAGCGGTAAAGATAGTTACCTATAGAAATTTATAATTACTCTTTAATTAGCAGGAATATGAACACACATACGTGAATGCAAATTCCAGTGACTTAAGCTAATGTTAAAAGCATTAGTATTCTATTATTTTGTTAAATATAGAACACTGCAGTGACTTATACTGCCTGCAACACTGGAATAAAATATCTACTTTAACTAAGAGTAGTAATTAACTTTGCTTATAAAAAGACCAGTTGTAACTATAATCATTACAAAAGAGCTGAAATTTCCAACATGTTTATAAACTACAGAAATCATGGTTCTATTGAGGCTACTTTACTGTCAGTAGGGGCTTTAAAAGATAAAAGTCTTAATAAGTCCATTCAACAAATTTTGATGGCTTCCTGTTGAGGTATTTGATGGGTGGAGATTACTTGGCGAGCAAAAAATCAAATCAAAGCAAACCAAATCAAATGACACTCAACCCAACAAGGAGCTTACCTTGGTGAGATTCATGGCTCAGCTAAAGGATATGTCCACTTCTACATCTCTTATTTCAAAGGAAATAACTTTACCAGGGGGGGTTACTGGTGTGCATATTATTGAAAATGTTCTTCTCGTTTGTGTACATATTGTCTATACTAATATAAAACCTGGTATAAGATATGCATGAACAGATGCAAAAATCAGTATGAATTGCAGTGATCTAAAATGTAGGCAGTGTGTGTGTGTCTAAGGGTGAAAATGTCCATAACCAGTATGATACCTGGACATGTTTATGTGAACAGTTTGATTGCCAAAATATATAGTCCTCAAACATTGTTGATATACATCTTTAGTACAGAGGTATAATTGTAAGATCTTTCGAATCTTCTCATCAGAGCATCTCCCAGCTAATTTAAATAATCCCCATATGCTAGGCATTTCCACTTACTCTTTCAGATCCAATTTCTTCCCTTCTTTGTGTTATGTATGGGATCACCTTTTATCAGACAAGTCTTTCCACTCTGGAGTCTGGTTGGTTCCATCAGTGGGAGGTGGACAGGTGATCTAGAGAGTCAGAGAATAGCATGGGGTTGTTTGTTTCACTTCCTGGAGCCTGATCACTGAAGATCACAGCTTCCATGAGCTACAGCTAGTCTCTCCCTCTGCCTCTTCAAGACAAAGCAGGGTGAGTAGCTAACTCCCTGGAGTGTTCAACCAGACTCTGTCTCCGTTAATTACATTCTCAGCTAATTACTTTTCTTGGTGTCACCACTTTCCTACTCTTTGATCACTAACACAGTTGCTTCGACTCTTTAGCAGTCCCGTGAACTTAGCCGGCCAGGCTCCTCTGTCCATGGAATTCTCCAGGCAAGAATACTGGAGTGGGTTGCCATTCCTGTCTCCAGGGGATCTTCCTGATCCAGGGACTGAACCCAGGTCTCCTGCATTGCAGGCAGATTCTTTACCGGCTAAGCCACCAGAGACTTAACCCCTTAGAAGTCTATCTAAAATCTAAGCACAGTCTATTTTTTGCTACATAGGAAAAAAATAGAAAAATGCCCACCAAATCCTTATTTGGAAAGTCAGTATTATCTTGAATTATCTTTTAAAATAAAAAATAATCATAAGGAAATCACACATTACAGAACAATACATAACAGAAATCTTGGAAACAGCTACACCACAGAAAATGTGGAAACGGAGAAAGACAAACCTCCCATGATTTCACCATTGTTGTTATTTTGGTATGTTCCCATCTGATCTATTTTTTATGCATATTTTTTCAATGTACAATTTACTGTTCTTTCCTATAAATATTTAATCATAAATGTTTTTCATGTTAATATACAGGCTTCTGAGTGATTTTAAATAGTTGCACAATATTCTCTTCCATGGAAGTACTGTGATTCATCAAACCATTCTTCCATTGCTGGATAGTTAGGTGTGTTTTCTAATTTTTCTGGTAAAACATAATGTAAATAGCTTAGCTGGTATTTATATAACTATATATATATATATATTTGTATAATTTGTAAATAGCTTAGCTCTTCTATTTTATTGTTTTCTTTGAATAAAATCAAATATTTTGAATAAAATTAAATCAAGGTGTCAAAGTTTAGAAAAAAATTATGCGGTTATACTGATTTTTAAGTATGTCTATAAATTTTTTGGTACTCCTGCTTTCAAGAAGTGGAGGTTAATTCTCTTCCTCTTGAGTGTGGACAAGACTGAGTGGCTTACTTTTAATGAACAGAATAAAGCAGAATTGATGGTGGATGGCTTAAAAAACTAGGTTAAAAAGACACTGTGACTTCCTCTCCTCTCTTCCAGATCACTTTCTCTGGGAGAAGTTAGCTGCTATGTCAGGCGCAGACCTATGGAAGGGCCATAGCAAGGGACACAAGCCCCCCGTCAACAGTCATGTGAGTGAGTCTTCCTGGAAGTGGATATTCTAGCTCTGGTCAAGTCCTCAGTGTCTCTACCACAGAATGCAGTAGAAGTGAGAGAGGGAAACTTCAGAAACTAGGTCGTAAGACACACTGTTTCTCTCCTCTCTCTTGGATCATTCATTCTGGGAGAAGTGATCTGTCATGTCATGAGCAGCTCTGTGGGCTGGCCTAAGTGGCAAGAGCAGAGTCCTCCATCCAAGAGCCATGTGGGTGAGCTTGTTTGGAAGTCAATCCTCCAGTTCCAGCCATATTTTCAGATGACTGTAGTCTTAGCCGTCAGCTTGACTGCTCATCATGAGGGACCCTGAGCCAGAATCACCCAGCTAAGCTACTCTTGAATTCCTCTCAGTAACTGTGTGAGATAATACATTTTCCTAGATCACTGCATTTTGGGGTAATTTGTTACATAGAAGTAACTAACAGAGCAGCATTTGTCTAAATAAGTTCAAATATGGGACACTTAGTGAGCATCCCAATTCGTGATAATCATGGCAAAGTATTGCCACTAAAGGTATATGGAAAAAGCTGGTGAGAGCCATGGGGAGTACAAATGAGAGAAAAGAAGAGGGAAGAGGGGGAAAAAGAAAGAAGGAATAAAAGAAAAACCAAGAGAGGGACATGGGAAAGGTGACCATATGTCCTAGTTTTCCCAGGACAGTGCTCGTTTGTAGTGTGATCCTGGTGTCATTATGAATGAGTTCCCTTTCATTTTCAAACGTACCCTGGTTTGGATGATCAATTATATGACTCTAGATACAGGCCAGTTTTATGTCTTGTTATTCCTTCCCCCCATGCCTCACTGACCGCTTCTCTCCCGTCTGCTCAGAAGCCAGTTTCTCACACAACCATAGCTGCCACTGACATCTCTTCTAGGTGTCCCCCTCCTAGAGGACGTCTCCTCTCTCTGCTTCCCAGTAATCAAGTATCACAGCAAGGAATTTATCACAGCAGTTAAGAGACTGACTCAGGAATTAGGCAAAATGGGGTCTGACTCTTGATTTGATAACTTAATGGCTATTTGACTTTAGGGGAATTACTTAAATTCTTCAAGCCTCAGATATAAGCTGGGAAATATATTAGTATCTGGTACCTCATAGGGTTGTTGAGGATATTAATGAGATTAAGTAAGAAATGCTTGGCCTCGTGCCCAGCCTGTTAGAGAGATGTTTATATACACAGAGCATGTGTATATGTGTATACTGTTCTTAAGTATTTTATATGCATAAGATATATGATGAATATATGTCAGCTACTGTCAGCATTTACTGTCACAGAAGGCAAATTCATTTCATCGAGGCAGAAGCAATTTAGTTATGTGTTTTACTAGGAAACTCTCGAGTATGTGAGTAATTATATTTATTAGTTTTAATATTGGAAAGAAGAGGCACAGCTTAGGAAATGTGTTAAGGAGTAAAGTAAAAGTCAGGCAAAGACTGTGTTCTTCAGGCTTGATATGCCTTACTTTATTTATTCACTTATTCCATAGGTTTACCCATTTATTCTTTCAACAAGTTTGTATTGATAATTCACCAGATCCCAGGTACTATGCTAAGGGCAGGATTGAGCAATGCTTTTCAACAAGAATAAACTTCATTTCCATTTCTTGAATATTACATTAAAAAGATATAAAAGATGTTTGTGTGGGACTATGAGTGACAAGGGATCTGCAGGCAAATTTTAAATATATACATATTTTATGTTTTTCAGGTTGAGTGGAATTTATTCTAAATTAGCTTTGAGCAATTGAAGCTATTTTCTGCTATAAAAAGCAAGGCATTTTAGTTTTTTACTTCATGTTGTTGTTTTTTTAAAAAACTGAGAGTCAGAAAAACCAAATTATGTGAATATATAATTTGGAGTCCTGAAATATCAGCAGAAGGAACTGACGAGAGATAGAATTTTCTTTTTAGCCGTAGGCATTCCGCTTTTCTGTTTTTAGAAACAAGAAAAACTAGTAGACAGAAACAGTCCTAGGTACATGGACTATATATTTCACATGTGCAGAATAAAATATTCAATAAAGTTAAGAAGGTGCCTGGAATCCGAGAGAGTTCAGTAGATGAAGATAGTGTCAACAACTAAAACAGGAACTATGTACAGGATAGGTTTAAAGTGCTTTGCCATATTTATCAAAAGAAATTTTAAAAAGATATTTTCTTTTCGCTATTTTTAGTCCACTTTAATAATGAATACCACTTTATATTTTTCAGTAGCTCATGAATTTTTACCTTTGTGCCAATTCTCACGGCTAAGTTGATGAACCTGATTACAAATAAGCAAATTTTAAATGAATAGAGATATTATTTTAGGAATAATAATAACTATCATTTATTGTCTGTTTGCTAAAGTCAGCTCTCTACAGGCAATTTCTCATTTAATTTTCACAACTACCCTAAGACTCAGCTGCTATTGTCACCTCATCTTACATACAAAAAAATTGAGATTTGGAAAAGGTAGTAAGAGCTTTGCTTAACTACAAAGGTAGAAAGTGAGTCAGGATCTGAACCACTGAAGCTGACTCAAGACCACACCATTCTGAATCGATGGGCTAACTGTATCTCACCTGTTCATGCATATTTTCCAGTATGTCCTTTTTGAAATAGCTATGTCATCTTGAATTCTGCCTTAAGTCTTTTCTCATTTTCTCAATTCTATTCAAGCATCATTTAACTTTATAATTATGCAGGTCCACACCTGTCTGAATGATACACTGACTCATTCATTTAGTTGAAAGGTTGAAACCAAATTGACTTTTAAAAATACCATAGGAACCTAATTGAAAAATTTCATGAATCATCTTAATGAGAAAATGGTAGCAGGATATCAAGTACAGAGAACCTCAGACAATTGCTTTTTGAAAAGTGCTAATCAGCCACGTATTCATCTTGAATGAAAAATGACTCTCTAGCAAGACACTGTGTGACAACAGTGATTACTGAAGTACTGGGAGTGAGAACCACTGCAACGGCTTCTAAAGAATTGTTCCTTATTCTTTCCTTCTGTCTGAAGACGATGATTTGCCTATTTATCACTGAGGTGGCCAGTATTCTTTCCAGTATTGGGTACGTTAAATACGAAGTTGACTGCGTTATTTGCTAGTTCTTGCTTTTTTTCTTTCTTTCCTTTTCAGCTGTCATTCATTTCCTTCCTTAGTTTGTTCCAAGGTTAGGTTATCTATTGGGGCTTTCCTGGTAGCTCAGATGGTAAAGAATCTGCCTGCAAGGCAGGAGACCTAGGTTCAATCCTTGGGTTGGGAAGATCCCCGGGAGGAGGAAACGGCAACCCATTCCAGAATTCTTGCCTGGAGAATTCCATGGACAGAGGAGCCTGGCGGGCTATACAGTCTGTGGGGTTGCAAAGCGTCAGACACGACTGAACAACTAACACTCACTCACTAGGGTATCTACAGTTGTTTAGGTTGTTGTTTACAGTTGTTGTCTAGGGTATGTTACAGTTGTTTGCCCAGAGCCCACAGCTCAAACCCACAGTTGAAGGTATGTTCTGTGGGTCTTTTAAACCCCTTTTTACCGAAATCCCTTCTGCTTTGTGAAATTTAAACGTTACATTGCTATGATTTATTCTTTATAAACTTACATTCTGCTTTAGTTATAAACTTAACTTCATACATTTTTTACAAAGTGAACCCACCTGGAATTTTTTGTTAAGTAGGGTCCCTAAGTCACATAGTCAATACTCAAGTGGTTAGTTCAGACAGTTCATCAAAACTGCTCTCTAGACATCAGGTTCTCCTGAGGCCTTAATGCTTGCTGTTGCCATACACCTTGCGTGTCATGAACAGCACACTCACCACCTTAGCCTTATTTCTCTTGTTTTCTTCTAACACAGAAACCATTTTCTCCACTAGTGTTTTGAGAAACTCAAAGTCTACTCCCAAGTAGCATAAAATATTACTTTTTTCTTCTTTTGTTTTTTTTTACCATCTGGGATCTCACCAAACCCAAAGACACCCCTGCACAGTGGCCACAGCGTCCACATTCCAGGGAAGGACTGGCTACATAATTTTTGGAGCCTCGTGCAAAATGAAAAATGCAGGGCTGTTTGTTCAACAAAGCAGAAAAAGGTGCTAAGGTATTAAAATATAAAGCTTTTTCTTCCTTCCATAGTCTCTCAGAATGTCATGGTGTTTTTAATTGGCCATTTAATGTCATTTTAAGTAAATACAAATGTAAAAATTTAAGTTATTCGCATGACCCTTACCATTCACCTTTATATTATGCAATGCCTGCTTAAGGTGCAAATATCAGAGCATTTACCTTCTATGTGAAATCACCGAAATAATATAATTCATATTTAATGGCACAGCTTCTGAGAATGGTTCTGAGGCATCACAAGTCAGACTCAGGAAGGCTGGGAGGAGGAAGAGAAGCTTCATCCAGCATGAAGCAAGCCAAGGGCATGCTCCTCCCAGTATGGGGATGCTTCCACGGTGAGTGCGCAGCTCACAGGTGTCCTGGACCCCCATCCCATGACTCAGGGTACACACGCACCTGCTCATGCTGGCTGCTGGAAAGATGCACCAGGCTTCAGCTGGGGGAGCACCTTGGAGGAGTTCAGACAGATATTTCTTCCTATAGGCACGGTACCCCAACCCATAGTGGAAAAGCAACCCTCACGGTATTGAGATGTCAAAATTAAAAAGCTCCCAGTCCTCAGGTTAGGGGCAGGTTCATCTGATCAAGCCATGCACTGAGGCACCATGGCATTGCTAGTCCAGCGCACGATGGCCTCCACCATACTCGGCCCCAAGGCTCTGACCTCTGTGGGTGCCCCTCCCCATTCCTCCCCATACCTACCCACAGACCCCTGCCAAGGCACTGGACTCGAGGCAGCCGCTGCTCAGGGTGGGGAGGGTGAAGCTGGGCAAAGGAGAGGGGGGCCAAGAACTCACCCTGCGGAGTGGGAAGGAGGGCTGGTGTGAGCAGAGGCTCCAAGCCCCTGCACCAGCTCCACTGTCTCACTGACCTCATGTACAAAACAAAAATCCAAAGGCAACATCATTAATTTCAAGATGGTGACTGCAGGGCTAAGCATTTTATATAAATTTACTTTCTATGAATTATCTCATCTCATCCTTGTAACATGGGGCAGATAAAATTTTTAGCTCTAATTTAAGAGATAAGGAAGCTGATATAGGGAAGGCAACTTGTCTAAGACCAGGAAATGAAAGAATGGTCTACTGTGATCAGAGTTTATTACCATAATGTATGATCATTTAATACTAGGAAGCCTATAAAGCAGATACATTGCATGTGGAGATCAAATTGGAAAAATGTTTAATTATCTCAGTTGAAGCTGAAAGGTATTTGAGATGATTCAACACTTATTCCTTTTTACAAACTCATCCAAATTAAGGAAATAAAGGATAGTTTAACAAGATAAACTATTTGTCTCAGATTGACAGGAAAATATTATGCTTAATTTGAAACATTAGATATAATCCTATTGAAACAGGAAACCAAAAGATTCCTGCTATTGCTATTAGTATTTTACATTTTTCTGAAAGCTATACTCAATGCAATAATAAAGGAAATAGAAATATGAGAAGTAAGATAAGAATGGCAAAGACAGTTACTGTCATTTGCATATAACATGACTGACCAACAGAAAACTCAAGGGAATAGAAAAAAAAAGTCAGAACTACTAGGAGTTAAGTGGCTGAATAAATCAAATTGCTTTTACATATACCAACAGTAATCAGATAGAAAATTAATAGGAAAAATTCCAACTCTTAAAAGCAACAGTAAGTATGCAGTAATCTAGAAATATTAAGTATGCAGGATCTAGAAAAGACCTTATAAGTATGACTTAGATAGCAAAGCCATAAATCTTGAGAATAAATAACTGAAATAATTGTTCCTGGATGGGACAAAAGTTTTATAACGCCATAATCTCAGGAAGTCCTAAGAACTAAGAACCAAGAGAGCTGAGGGTTTAGTTCCAGTCCGAAGGCTGGCAGGCTCAAGAGCCAGTGTTTCAGTTCCAAGGGAGGCAAGCAGGAGGAATTCTGTCTTACTTGGGGGAGAATCAGCCTTTTTGTTTTATTCAGACCCTTGACTGATTGGATGATGCCCACTCACAGAAGAGAAGCAATATGCTTTACTCAGTCTACTGATTTAAATGTTAATCTCATGCAAAAAGACACTCTCCCAGAAACACCCAGAATACTGTTTGACCAAGTATCTGGGTACTCCATGACCCAGTCAAGATGACACCAAAAAAATTAACATTACACCTTTATAAGGTGAGTTTTCTGTTGGTCAGTCATGTTATGTGCAAATGATAATAACTGTCTTTGCCATTCCTATATTATTGCTCATATTTTTATTTCCTTTATTATTGCATTGACTGTAACTTTCAGAAGAATGTAAAATACTAATAGTGATAGCAGGAACCTTTTGATTGTCTCATTAACTTTTCCTTTTTGTGCATCAGTTTGGATAGTCTCTATTTCTCTGCCTTCATGTTTACTCATCCATTCTTTCTCTGTCTCAAATCTTCTATTATGCCCATGTGATGAATTTTTACCGTAAATGTTATCTATTTCAAACCTGGAGTTTCCATTTGGTTATTTTTCATAGTTTTAACTTTACTGTATGTAATTCCCACTTCTTCTCTCATTATGCTCATCCTTTCCTTTAAACCTTTTAATATACTGGGTTCGCCAAAAAGTTATTTTGGGCTTTTCTATAACATCTTACATAAAACCCAATACTTATAAGAGATTTTAAAGTTTGTATCTACTAACTCAAACATTTGTTTCTGTTGACTGCTTTTTCCCCTGGTTAAGGGTCACATTTTCTTGCTTAACATATATGATACTTGTTTACTTTACAGTGGATACTATGGATATTTTTTTCTTTTCTTTTTTTTTTTTTTGTTTTTATGTGTGAGTATATATACTGTCTTTTTTTTTTTTTTAAGATTTATTTCTTAATTTGTTTCTGGCTGTGCTGTCTTTGTTGCTGCACACAGGTTTTCTGGAGTTGTGGCTAGCAGATGCTACTTTTCATTGTGGTGCACGGGCTTCTCACTGCAGTGGTTTCTCTTGCAGCACGGGCTCTAGATATGTGGCCTTCAGCAGATGCACTTGGGTTCAGTAGTTGTGGCTCATAGGCTCTCGAGTGCTGGCTCAGTAGTTACAGCACATGTGCTTAGCTGCTCCGCAGCATGTGGGATCTTCCCAGATGAGGAGTCAAATCTATGTTCCCTGCATTGGCAAGTGGACTGTTAATCACTAGACCATCGGGGAAGTCCTGTTGTGGATGTTACTGAAAATACGGATTTTTGCTATTTTCCTTTAAAGAGTACTGGATTTTGTTTTGGTGGGTAGTTACTATACTGGCAGATCAGCTTGCTCTATTGAGGATTAATTTTAGGTTTTATTGTGGTCTAGAGTAGTCTTACTCCTAAGGCATGTCCTTAATTTAATTCCTGGGTTGTTCGGTGAGGACTTTACACACTGGTTGATTTGAATGCCAATGTCTCCCAGTCCTGTGTGACCTCCAGGAGCTGTTTTCTCATCTCATTTCTTCCATCTTCTGTTTTCTGTTTGGGCTTCATTTCTCTCTGTTGCAATTTGGAAAGTGCTTCCAGGCAGCAAGCCAGAGTGAATGTAGAGGTCACTGCATGAATGTCCTTCCGCTCAAGGATCAAAGCCTTGAAGTATTTGTTGCACAATGCTGTAGTTTCTGACAGAACACTAACTCTAATACCAGTTAATCACAACTGGACCCACAACTCTTGATTGAGTTTTTGATTTAATACCTGCAGGTTCCCTATCATACTAGTTTCAAGCACCTGTGAACTTTGTTGCTCTGGCCTGAGATCCTCACCTATGTTCCTGATTATTTCCAGGGAGTCCAATTTAGGCTACGAGCTACCTTAATCTACCTAGTTAATTGGGGCTTGGCTTGTGGATTATTTAAAATTTTACTTTTACTTTTTGGGGAGAGGGGAGTCTAGCTATTGTGGAGGAGAAGTTAACTTCTGAGTCTCTTAAACTTCAAATATTAGGGAGCAAAAACACAAGCATTAACATTATAATCAGAAAAATAACAGAAAGGGACAACAGGTATCTGTATGAATTAGTAGTGTACATATTTGTGTGGTAATTAATCACTATGAGAAATTGAGTTATTAGTATAATCTACTCAGCATTTTGTGCTGCTTAATTTATTTCTCAAGTTCAGATACTAGCTAAAGGACACTTTCCATAGACTTGAATCTTTGTAAATTTTAGAAAAACATATTTAAGTTGACAAATGAAGACTGACATTTGGCCATGCTTTAATAGGCTGAACACCAAGCAAATCCTATTCCTTTATTTGTTCATTTTGCAATAAGTCTTGACATCACCTTCTCCACTTTCTTAAATTTGCTTACTTAGCAGGGCACAATGCAGTTCTGATGTGCAATCTGATTTCAAAAGAATCTTTGAGACAGCTAATCTTCTGTACACTCACTGTAATTAAATATTACAGCACAAATGGTACATAAGATACTCACCTTCTTGAGAACCTCTTAGCACCAAAGAGCAACGACATAAAAAAAAGTATAGATTTTCAGCTTGTTTTTGGGGTAGATTTTTCAGCTTGAACTTTTAACTCTTATAGCACCTAGAGCTTGCAAGGAATAAAGCATTATATACCATGGATTAGAAATATCTTTATTAGTTGTCTTTCCTTCTGTCCTAAACTCTCATTTTACCACATTTTAAAATCTGCTAGAAGATGAATCTCCTTACCGTCAAGCTGCCTGCTCCATCCTTGAAAATATGCAATAGGAAACGCTGTACTGAATTAGACTAGTGGTCCAGTTCAGTTCTTTTTCTCTTTGGTAAATGTCACCAAAATACATTTTATATGAGAGTATGGCTGCTATCTTTAACTTTCAAATCCAATAACTGATATCCACTGGCTTTCCTTTATCAATTAATGTCTTTCTCATCCCTACCATCCAAGCTTAAATATGTGGTAGTCCCATAAGTCCACAATCACCATTATACTTTAATTTTTCTTAAAACTATTATTATCTGGTTCAAGAAGAGGTAACTTAACTCTGGATTTGGTAAATAAATCCATCTAGCACATGACTTTCATGATTTAGTTTCATTTTTTTTTCCAGACTGAGGTCCTAAGTTTTTAAAATGTGCTTTTCTTGAAAAAGTAAACAAAGACATGGTGAAAACATTCAAATAGCTCAATAATAGCTCATTAAATATATGAGCTTATGGCTCCCTTCACTGAATATACCTATGGCTCCATCTTCAAAGGGCCTTCTGAAGAAAACATTAGCTAGGCTGTGACTACCAGGTAGGAGAAATCTGACCAGACAAAGAGAAAAAGACCTAGCAATACTGATGGTCAAGGTCCCTCACCTGAAATGACCCCGCCAAAACAGCAGTGAGCAGAACCCATCAACCAAAAATTCATTCCATGCACACAGAGCTTCCAATTTGTTTTAAAATACATATAGCAAAAGATGACCAGAGATTTGAGAAAAACCTTTAATATGAGACACCCAAAACACAGAATAAGGAATGAGGCAATGAAGAGAGAAGAAAACATCAAAGAAACTGAAATTAAATAATCAGAGAGAGAATAAAAGCTATGAATATACAAAACAAAAACAGCAGACAATAAAAAGTAAATTTAGAGAAAAAAAGATTTTTTTCCCTATACCTACATACTTATGATACAAATGAATTTACAAATTAGGTACAGAAACTAATAATAAAATAGAACAACTGTAACAACATACTACGATAACAGTTACATGAATGTGGCCGCTCTCTCAAAATATCTTCTTGTACAAATTAAATGACTTTTCCATCTTAATTGGGTACTTACCACGCTCTGTAACTTTTGCAGCTTGAGGTGTGACAGTAAAACTGGCATGAATTTCTTTTTCCTTCTTCACAATTTCAGGAACAGAAGATTTGCTCTTAGAATGGTAGATCTTAGCAACCTCAGCAAATGATCTGTATTCCTTATTAAGATGAAAACTTTCATGTCACTTAAAAGAAGCACTGTATAGCTTCTTGGGCTTCCCTGGTGGCTCAGATGGTAAAGAGTCTGCCTGCAATGCAGGAGACCTGAGTTCAATCCCTGGGTCGGAAGATCCCCTGGAGAAGGAAATGGCAACCCACTCCAGTATTCTTGCCTGGAGAATCCTATGGACAGAGGAGGCTGGCGGGCTATAGTCCATAGTGTCACAAAAGGTTGGACGCGGCTGAACGAACTAACACCATTCACGGTCACGGCTTCTCTTTAACATATTCTCTTCCAAATTGCTTCTCTTTAACAGAATCTCTTCCGAATTGCCAGCATCACTAATCTTGTGCTTTGGGGCCATTATTAAGTAAAACAATGGTCACTTGAACTTAAGCACTGTGATACCAAGACAATGGATCTGATAACCAAGGTGGCTACTAAGTGACTAACAGGCAAGAGATGCTGAGCAAAGGGCTGATTCACAATTCAGGAAGGACATAGTGGGATTTCATCCTGCTACTAAGAATGCCATGCAGTTTAAAATTTATGGATTATTTATTTCTGGAATTTTCCATTTAATATTTTGGACTGAAGTTGACCACGAGTAACTTAAATCATGGAACGTGAAGCCATGGATAGAGGAGGACTACTGCAGTTTATTTTGGGAACTGGTAGATTTCTAGGAGTGGACTTGGTAAAGATGATGCCTACAAGATACCAACACTAGTCAAATGGGCTGCTGTAGTGTTGGTATAATTATTTTAAGCCATTTAAATGGCCCACCTACAAAGCAAAGTTGATATTCCATTCACACGTAAACTTTCTGAAAGTTTTCCAGTACTGATGATAATTCTATAATGTATGACTCCTATTATGCACTTTGAGAGGTTTTATGGCTCTGTGATTTATTTACTTACGGAAGTGTTGATGAGATTAATTTCTTGGCCTGTACTGATATAGCAGACGGCATAAGATCAGTGGAGGTTTGGTCACCAGCAAAGATTTTCAAAGTTTATATGTGACATTTTTCAGAAAGACGTTATTTAGTCCACAAATATACATAGAAGCAAAGTACTACATTTCTTGATTTGAGAGCAAGTATATTTATTTTATGATAACATAAGAATGTAAGACAGGTCACTTTACAGTTATTTTTTATAATAAGAACAACAGACTACAACTTAAGTTACATGAAATTCTTAGTATGAAATGATTTTTAGAAGACCATAAACCTTTTATCATATAGTCTCCTGTAAACAGTATGATACTAAAATTTTATGAATAGCTTCATCTTTCCAAAGAATAATTTGTAGAAGATACTGAGAACTGCATACATGTACTTAGTACAGTACTATTTTCAAAGCATTTAAAATTTTTTAAATTGATGTAAACAACAGTCCAGTGAGATATTTTTACCTCCCATTTTATAGATGATAAAGTTCAAGAGTGATAACATGGAGAATCACCATAATTTACTACTCTTTCCCATTTTAATTAATCAGAATACTTTATTTGCAGTTTAATGTTATGCTGCAGTTTTAGATGAATATCATTCTGATAAGCAATAAAGAGTAAAGTTTGCATAGGTAGTATTCCTTGGGAGAATGGCAGAATTATTAATAATCATTAATAATCTTAATGAGCTAATTCAGTTTTAATCTTTATTGATAGGACTGTTTTAAATATCAATTTTTCCATGTATACAAGGTAACTTAGGTTATAATCAAAGATAAAAATAAGTTGCATTATTTCCATTATTATAATTTTCCATTAGTTCCATAAATTCTTTGCATATTTTCCATTATTTTAGATAGTAAATAATATTGAGGACATTCAATGTAAGGTAAAATAAAGCTGGGCATGTTAAATGAGAAGGTATTTTCATTTAGTCAATCACAACCTTCAAAGCAGGTGAAATTAAATTATACTATATGAAATCCTAAAACTTATGGGTCATATATATTTATATCAATATAATAAATAAGTCAGATAAAGAATGTAAAAAGTCTACCAAATGCACTGTCAATGCTAACAGTATTTTCTTGGAAATAAAAATACCTTCATAAATAGGCTGATGCAGAACTATCAATTTCACATTTAATAACTTACAAAACCGAAGTCAGTATTTCCTATATTCCTGTGCAAAGCAAGGTAATAGTTGGAGTGTGTGCAATTTATATTTAATACATCCTAGAAAAGAAGATAAATTAATCTATCTTCCACATACAGTATATAAATAAATTAAATCCATTGTTCTATTTTTGTTTAGTATCCTTTTATAAGCTACACTTTTTAAATTGAACAGATTTCCAATAAATAGTATTGAGTTATTTTCTCCATGTGAAATTGAATTTTGTTGTTTTTCAAAAGAAAGTTTTTCTTTTCTTTTTAAAGACATTTTAAAATATAAATTATATTTAAATTATTCATCATTACTGGCTGTTGGGCTCACTTTTCCATATGGTCCTTTCACAAGAAACAAAACATTAACTTCTACCTAATATATACATTAGTCTTCTAAACCATTTTACATTAGTCTTTATAAAATTCATTTTGACACTACAGACATATAATAACAATATGCAATAAGTTACAGTGCCATAAGATACTAATTTTATTAGTGTTATTAACATGTACCATCTGCTGTCAGGAGCTGCACCATGTTTAAAACAATATGGCAAAAAAAAAATAAATAAAAAATAAAACAATAATGGCAATAACAGTGACTACTGCTAAAAAAACTACCACTGTTTCCACCATCAATGTATGACTTTTTTTTGAGATAAAAAGATCTACATTTTAAATTTCTTTTCTGTACAAATAAAAGAATACCAGATATTCTGTTGACCTTGATAAATGAACAAAAACTTAAAACTTTATATGATTCAAACAATAATGCTAATTAAGTACTTTTAAAAGTTAAAAGTACAATGTAAACCATCATATTGTACAGTAACTTAATTTCTACTTGTGTTTCAAAATTATTTCAGTGTAATTAAAAACCTGGTAAGTAATGGAGATCTACTAATGATTCTAAGTCCCCTAAGATAAATCTCAAGGAATACTCACTTTCTGAAAATAAGTTCACAGTCCAAAACCAAAGGGAATATGTTGCTGTTCATTTTTAAGTTATCTAGATTCCAGGAGTCATACATTATTCAAAAATGAGACAAGTTTCTAATAAATTTAAAAAAACATTTAAAATATATTCTTACATAGTCACTGGAAGAATCTATACACTTCTGAAGGGAATGAAAAAGTGCAGAGTTCAGTAAATCAACACAAAAGCTCAACATAACACACAACATCTGTAATTAGTAAGAAGATGCATCTTATCTGTCTTATGTTCAAGAATTCAGTTCAAGAAAAAATTATAATTAGCGTTTCACCTTTTCCTTCATTTCTACGAGTTTTGACTTCAGGCCTGCTTCTGCCCTCTGAAATGTCTGCTTCTTGCATTTTCAAGTAGATAATAATCCTTTAAACTCTGTTTTAGCAGTACCTAATTAAAAAAAATATGTAATAACATAAAAGTAACATTTATTTAGGATGAAATTCGGACATGATGGCATTAATCAGTTATTATAGTAATGACAAGAAACAGTAAGAAGCATAATAAAAACACCCAACAGATAATACAAGAATCAGACTTATAAACTATTTCCTTTAACTTAAAAGTTGAATGTTTTACTAATTTATCTAATCCTGTCTTACAAAGTTCTAGAATCTATGTAGTCATTTTTAGCTATGCTTCTATATTCTACTACTAGAATCAATGATGTTAATGTGACACTATTTTAAGTTGGTTAGATATAGGAACTAACTATATATAACTATATAGTTATATATATAACTATAACTAACTAACTAACTAACTAACTAACTATAGGAACATATAAATAGTACAATCCTACTGCTTTTTAAAAAAAATGTTTAGTTTAACTTTTTGTAATAATGGCGATATAAGGTTCCCAGAGATTAGGAAGACCTGACTTCTATTAGCTCAATCATGACAGTTACCACCTTAGCTAAGTAAATAAGCCTACTTATCACTAAACATTTTAGACCAGCAATCCCCTTATTGAGTTCCATAAAACATTAGGCTTCAAAGCTTTGCAAAATATTGAATACTACTGTTTTCTTTTAGGGAGACAAATCAATAGTGTCATGTTAAGATCTTAGTCCTATTTAAGTAATGTATTTAATCATGTTTATTATGGTTGTTTATGTTTCTCATAGTTATTTCTAACTTTTGGTCTTTTAAATAACATACACTGATATCCTATGCATATGGACCTCGTTGGTAATGATGCTATAGACAAATATAAATGCTTTAAGCTTGAGAAAAATAGAAAAAAACATATTTGTAAGCATGTAAATGAGCAAAACTTTCATTTCCGAGAACTAATCAGCACTCGCAACTGATCAAAATTTTATAGTTGGCTTTTTAAAGAAAAAAGAAAAAAATGAAGAAAAAAGGAAAAACAAATCTTTCATTTTGGAGATCATCAACAAGTTTAAGGTATTTCTTTGGGTTGATACAAACTGAACAAATCTGTATCCTCCTCAACTATTTCATTTTCTGGTGATAGTGCAGTAAATAATAGCTAAGATGGTTTTGTCATCACATAGAATGAGGTTCAAATCCCGTTTTGCAGCTGAGTAGCAAGTTATCTTGGGTAATTGGCTCACCAAGTCTCTATTTTCTCTGCTGTTAAATGGGATTTCTATCTGTAAGGATTAAATGAGATACTACATGTAGAAGAACAACTAGTATAGCACCAGGCACCCAAAATAACTCTAAAAAAAGTTAGCGGTTATTACTGTAGCAGATGTTTGGACTCATGATTCTAAAAAACAGTAAAAGATATCCCTTAGAGTCTGATGATCCTTGATTATACAAATGCAATCTGGATTCATTCTACTGTACCTGCTCAGATATAAAACTGCAGGTTAAACAGAAAATTTTTCAGTCAAGACACTCCATGAGAATTTCAGCTGGATGAGTATTCCAGTTCATTTTTAGATCACAACTTAATAGTAGCAAGCTAATGCTTTGTTATAACAACTATTCTTGAATTAGAGTCCAAAATGAAATCCTTAAAAGACTGACTCTGAAATTTAGTGACCTAAGATTTAAAAAGAAATTATAATTCTATTTCTTTTAGTTATTACCTAAATGTTATAATAGAAAAATAAATGACCCCTTTCTTTTATTGTTACTGAGCAAATTTTGACAAATAGAGGTGTTAACATACTTATCTACTATGAAGTTCCTTCTTCAGACAGGATTTGAAAGTGGGATACTTCTGAACTGTTTTATAACCCTGTGGAACAGAGGATTAAAAGTAAAGTATAAATAAAATATTATGAGGTCATAGATATGCAATAAATAAAGCAAAAATAAAAATGCATAACACCTGAGAGAGGAAGACAGTGTCAGGGGTTTATAGCATATACATAATTTATGTGTTAATTTGATCTTGCTACTCTAAAATATTTGAGGAAAAAAATGATTTTCACTTGACTTGTGCCACCAATGCGAATGTTAACAACTAACCACTAGGTGGCAGTTAAATACACAGTATCTTTATCAAGGCAGTTTGGATTAAAACATTGTCTATGATGAATCTTGATTTTTTGTACATATATTTTTTCTCTTTTAAAATGTATAATACTCAGAGCTATTCTTACCAAAGAAGGAAGACTGAATATTCTAGCTGAATAGAAAACAGTTTTTTTTTCCTTTTTCTATTTGTGGCATATCAAAATAAATGTGTAAACATGCACTGATTTATGCACCATTTCACTCTTTAAAATGTATTTTTGAGATAAAAATCATTTAATTTCTTGAAATTACTTCGCAGTGTGAGATGTGAACAGGAATGAACAGTTCAACAAACACTTTTTACCTGATTTTCCATATAAAAAGTACTGAATATACAGTGACTTAAGAACCTCATGTTGCCTAGTGGAAATGTGCATCATATAAAGTGAGAAATGGTGATATTTCTTTGTATACTAAAAAGTCTTGAACAACCAGTGTTCAGACTGAAGTAATAAAAATGTTTGGCAACATCTCCCCCCCACCCCAAAATGGGATAAATACATTAAACTAATGGAATATGAAAACACGTTTTTGAAATTCAAAAACTGATTTTATATTTAAAAAAGCATGACCTTTTATAACCTCAAATTATTTTTGAAAGTAGGTAGGACTTTATGTTTACTTTTCAAATATATATCATTTCATGTTTATATACTTAAATATTCATATAAAACTATGTCTGAAACTTAGATGGATTTTTTTTTTTCCAGTTTTTAAAAGGAGAGCAATAGGCTTGAAATGTATAGGTTTACCCGGAATCCTCTATGGAGTCTGTCTTTCATAATTCCAATAAATTCTTTATAGCTTAATTGATCATCTTTGTCAACGTCAAAAATCTTGAAGACAGTGTTTACTAAATGTGGTGAAAGTTTGAGGCCAGTGGCTACATAGACAGCACGCTTAAATTCATCTAAATAAATGACACAGAAAAGGAGTAAACCATTAATATTATTTTTATAATATGTGTTAATTACTAGCAAAGTTAAAATGGAAGTCTGCCCCCCCCCCCAAAAAAAAAAAACATGGATCATGATCTTATGTTAAGTAATTCTTTTCATTAATCATCCTATCTTTTAGGGAACAAAAAATTTTTGTGGTTTTGGTTAAAAGGGCCTGGTATCAACCACAGATACTTTAGAGGTTATTAAAGTGAGTAAGTTCTCAAGGAACTTACAGTTCAGATGGGAAATGAGACACCTGCCCAAATAATCACTGCACAGGACCATGCAGAAAGCAGCAACAGAGCACCATGGGAATTTGGAAATGTACAGTAAGTGTCCCGTAGTGTGGAGCCAGGGAAGCATAGAGAAGACAGCCATCAGGGAAGCCTGCCGGTATGTACATGAGCTGAGCCCGGAATAGACGACTTCAGCTGGCAGAGATGAGAGGAAATGGCAGATGACGACATGGAAGAACAAAGGCGGGGGTGGGGCTGTGGGGATGGACAGGAGCGCGACGCAAGTTCAGAGCATGCGCAGCCTGGACACACAGAGGCTGGGACACTTTGACTTTGAGGCTCTGACTTTTAAGAACCTGTGTGTTCTTCAACAGGTAGCTGGGGAACTGAAGAGTTTTCAGTGTGTCAGGAGTTGATAAATCTGTTTTATAGGACGGCTATTCTGTGTGTTGTCCAGGAAACATGGAAGAGGAGAGTGGATAATGGCGGGACTACCACTGATCTGGCTACAGCAGTAGTTCTTTTTAAGTGGTAATAAACCTGAATTAAGGTGCTAGAAGTTGCAACAGAAAAATAAAGGGGAAAAAAAAAAAAGGCAGATCTATCCCTAGCTAGCACCTGCCAAGAATGTTTTTCATTTCTGTGAGGCTGCCAGGGCTAACACCATGACAGGCAGCCCGGACCTAGGTTTCAGCTTCCCCCGAAATGGTAAGATTCCCTACCCCCATCAGGCCACCTGGAGCCAGCCAATCAACATGCGCCCAGTAAGAGAAAGGGAACCTATCAGGGGAAAGCTGAAAAGGCCGCCAACGCCCAAGTTTGAAAAAAGCCCGGGAAAGCTTGGACCAATAAAATTGCTTTGCAAGCATGTAACCAATCCGCTTAAGCCAGCTACCAACTGCTTATGCTCACCCTATAAGTTTGTGTAACAGCTTGGGCTCGGGGCTCTCTGACGCTGCACCACTGCGTTGGATGCGGCAGGAGCCCTGACTCGAGTCAGCAATAAACTTCCCTTCTTTGCGAGTTGCATTGTCTTGGAGGCCTTCTCTCTTCCCGCTAGGGGACTGGACATTGGGCATAACAATTTCCCAGTTCCACAAAGTAAAAGAGCAGCCTTCCATTCTGAACCAGGTAAGCAGGTACTGACTCTTCTCTTTTTAAGGTTGACACTCTTCCCTTTTTAAGGGTGATTAGTAGATTTATTGGGCTTTCCTGGTGGCTCAGATGATAAAGAATCTGCCTGCAATGCAAGAGACCCGGGTTCAACCCCTGGGGTGGGAAGACCCCCTGGAGAAGGGAAAGGCTGCCCACTTCAGTATTCTTGCCTGGAGAATTCCAAGGACAGAGAAGCTTGACGGGCTACTCGTCCAGATTTATCATGGCAATAAAACACTGGTGTGTTAAGGCAGGGCTCCCAAAAGTTTTGGTTTTAATTTTTGAAAAAAAGGTTTTTTGACCGCACTGCATGTGAGATCCTAGTTCCTCAATCAGGGATGGAACCCATGTCCCCTGCAGTGAAAGCATGGAGCTTAACCACTGGGCTGCCAGGGAAGTTCCAAGTTTGGTTTTAAAACACTAAAATGTGTTAAGAACATCGAGATCAGTCAAAGGGTGAAATATGAACATTTTTCAGGTTTCTTTTACTCAATGAAAAAGTCAATAAAGCTATGGAAGGGATTCATTGTGTTTTGGAGAGAGAATCGTCATGTAGGGGCTCCAGTGTGCCTTCTCCCTAGAACTTGGTAATAAAATAATGAGACTGTCCTCTGAAATTAAACTGGGGGATTAGCACTTACTAGATATGGCATACATAAAATCACTGTAAAGATATAACCAACAAGTCCTTATATGGCAAGAATATTTAAAAATGATATGACCACAAGGGAAGGGAAAATGGTCACAGAATCCTGGGAAAGGACTTGACTTGTAAAGCCTCCCTACAGGGAATGAAGGAGCTGGCCCTGAGGGCAACAGCATTCTGAATTCTAGGGCAGCTGTAGTTTTTGGTAAATTAAGCAAAACTGTCATTTTTATATAACATTCTTGAAACTCGGTTAATTTAAGTCCATCTCTAAGAGGTGGTTTTGCTGACAAAATTTGGGTTTCTGAGCCAGCAAAGAGTATGGGTCAAGTCAGTAATATAAACAAATAATATGAATGTCAACCTGTGATGATGTGTGTGGCATGGCTGGCTGGCCCTTCTATAGGGAGATACATACCCCTCTATGTTACTGAACGGCCATGAGGTTTTTTCCTCTTTGAACCTTTACAAACATCATTAGCTTTTCCCCATAATATGCGATGAAAGGCAATACTAAGTTTAATACCAAAATTTAGAATATTTCCCTAAACTGTGCTTAGGGAAAATGAATTTCTCATTGGAGTATACACCAGACTTTCAGGCAAATGGATGATGAATGTGACAGACATATCTAGTTAATTTGCTGTCAAAGGTTGCTAAAGAATTATGGTTTGCTTTTAATTTTTGAAAGTTTATTACTTACCTTGTCCTATAGAACGACTTGCAAAATTATACATATTCAAAGCTATTGCAAAGTCTTCTAGGTTGTTCAAAAACTGGAAAAATGACCTGAATTCATCAAATGTAATGCCCTATATTGGGAAAATACATGTAAATATATTTAGCATTATCAAATTAATTAAAATAAACATCCACACTTACTAAAAATAAATACACTAAGCCTCAGCAATATATCTTCTAAGTAAATATTTCCAGGGTACTTTCTGAAACCTTCTTTCTCCAAATGGAATGTAAAATTCCACTCAGTTTTTTCCCATGGGTAATGTTGTCATATCAGCACAGAGTTTAAAAAAATGCTACAATAAAAATAAACTTAAAGTCTCAATTTTATTTCAAGCCTGGATTTTTTAAGCCTTAAAAGTAAATATGATGGTTAAGAAAAAAAAATTTACAAACTTTCTCCTGTACATGTATTCTTTAAATATATTTTGGCATTAGGTCATTAATGTTTTTATAATGACAATGCAAAATAAAAATGTCCAAAACCCCACAGCACTGTGTTTTCACTTGTTTCTGCTATGATAAGGCGGCCAGCACAGCAGAAGGAGGTGCAATGTACATAGAGCTTGGGAGGCCCAGCACCGGGCTTGGGACAGAATCATGGATGAATCATGAATCAGTGATGTTATTTACATAAAATGAAATCAGTGCCACTGTTAAAGCTGCAGTTCAACAGGAGAGTTACTTAAAGTAAGCACAATGTACCTCTGATAATACAAATTTGGACACGAAGAGCTGTATTTAATTAATGTGTTCTTCTTAGCAAAATGAACAAAACTGAGAAAGAAAAATAAACTGAGGAAGGAGCAGAAGGCCAAGAGCTCAGGCTTAACAAATTCTGACCTTCCTGCTGGGGCAGCAGCAGAGGGGAAACTTATTATATAAATAACATTTATATAATAGGTAAGTATGTATTAGGTTGGAAGCATAGACCTCATTGAGAAGTAATGTAGTGAGCCATGTGTATATCTGAGAGCAGAGCTTCAGGGACTATCTATCTCCTTTTCTAGTCCTCATGACCTTTGGTCCTCTTCATAATATTTACCATTATCTGAAAAGATATCATTTACTATTTTTCCTTTACTTGTTTGTTGTATCTCTCCAATGACATGTATTTCCATGAGAGAAAGATTTTGTTATCACATTATCCACAGTGGCTAGAATAAGGCCTAGTAAACAGCAGAATGCTGCTGCTGCTGCTAAGTCACTTCAGTTGTGTCCGACTCTGTGCGACCCCATAGACGGCAGCCCACCAGGCTCCTCTGTCCACAGGATTCTCTAGGCAAGAATACTGGAGTGGGTTGCCATTTCCTTCTCCAAAACAGTAGAATAAAACCTAGTAAATACTATAAATAATAGATTAATATCTCCTAGACAAATGAGTGGAAATGAAAAAGCATTTTAGAAATGTAAACTGCTACTGAAATACAGTTAGTTGTTTTTCTTTTGGAGGGATGGAAATGACAGGAGAAAGGAAAGGCAGAAGTAAGATGTGGTAGGAGCAACACTGGCTAGAGTTTTGGGTTTGAATCCTTGCCAAGTGTCTTAAGTGCCTGAGAGCCTCAGGTTTCCATTTTCTAAAAGAAAGTTGTCAATATCTGGAAGGTTGCTCTAAGGATTGATAATGCAGAAAAAAAAAAAGTAAAAAATCAGTGAGAATCAATGCTGGTTCACTTGCCATATTTTCCTTTCTCATTGTAATGATTTATTACGTTTAAGATGTGCTATGCTTAGTCGCTCAGTCATGTCTTGACTCTTTGTGACTCCGGGGACTGTAACCCACCAGGCTCCTCTGTCCATGGGATTCTCCAGGCAAAAATACTGGAGTGGGTTGCCTTGCCTTCCTCTAGGGGATCTTCCTGATCCAGAGATCGAACCCAGGTCTGCACTGAAGGTGGATTCCTTACTGTCTGAGCCTCCAGGGAAGTCCAGGAAAACTGTATGTTTAAGACAGCTCTATCAATTAAAAGTTTTCAGAAGCTGAATTTAACTTAAAAGGAAACTTTCTATTTTTTATTTTTTTGGCTACCCCACGTAGCTTGCAAGATCAGAGTTCCCAGACCAGGCCATGGCAGTGAAAGCACAGAGTCCTAACCACTGGAATGCCAGGGAAAGTTTCTTATTTTGAAATAATTTTGTGTAAAAAAATAGTTACAAAGAGTTCAAATGTAAAAATGTATATGTAAAAAACAGTACAGAGAGTTCCCTACACACTTCACCTTAGAATTGAATTTTTTGAATTATGTATTTTTATAATTTTCCACTGGATAAAAGAGAAAAAGCAGATACCTCAAGGCCCTAAATAATACACCAGTAGCTTGAGAAAATAGTAGTTTCCAATATTCATTCTTAGGGAAGTGTTTATGAATTGGGAGAAATTTAGTTCAACATGTAAAACAGATTAAGAAAAAAAAAAAACCCTAAGAGATTATATAAACTAATAGTCAAAAACATCAAGTCCTTTTTTCCTCATTCCATGGGGACCTGCAGAATTGTTAGCACAGTCACAGTGTATCCATTTTAAACAAAGTCAAACTGTTTGCAAGTTTTCCTTGGATAGATTAACTTGATCCTTCTACAAACACAAATAGAAGGCAATACATCCCAAACATCCCCTGCTTTAAGAGGTGCTTGTAACACCAGTTCTATTCGGTTGCAGTGATGCATTCAAATACCACTAGATAAAGTAACTGCTCAGAACTGCTGACAAAATATGTGCTACTAAACAAACAGACAATCAGTTGTCCCAGGTTCTTAACCATTCATGCTGTCCAAACTCTTTGAAAAACCTCACTTCAACTACTGATAAAATCATTCACTCATCAATAGCTGTCTTCCAGTGACCTTTTATTAAGGGTATTAGGGAAATGAATAAAGTGTGACTGAAATGATGTCAATATAAACTATTTTATATGAGGTGATGTTTACATAGTAGCCAAAGCATATAGCTCAGCAGAATTCTCTTGAAAAATGATATTCATAATGTGAATAAAACAACTGTTGATAACATTAAAGGTTTTCAACATGTCTAAGAAAAATAAGGGTAAAAATAAATTAAAAAATTAATTTTTTAAAAAGAAAAATAAGGATATGTACCCAGAATTTTAAATTCATCAATTTTTAAAATTTAGCAGAGCACTTAAGACACATAGGAACAAAGAGTGGAATATATTCAAAGTATGTATGAATCCACAGGGGAGCAGAACTAACAGGACAATATATTTTGCAGACCTATAAAATTACAAGCTAATAACATACTGTTAACAAAATAAAAATGAGGATCAGATACCTTTTCTTCAGGTATACTGTAACGCACATTTTCCAAAAATACTGATGTATTTTCCACATTTGTATATCGTAAAAGAATATGAGCAAAGTCTTCTTCACTGATAGTATTCATCCCATTAGAGTAGGAAAGGAATTCTATTTCTAAAACTTCTGTTTGGAGGTTATCCATGAACCTATGACAAAAAATATGTAAGCAATGAATAAGATAAGTGAAGAGTGATAGTAACAGATGGTACTTAGCCTCTGAGGATTTTTGCTTCTTACTCTATAAAATGGGCACAACAACAATACCTTGCAGGGTAGTGATCAGACTTAAAGGAGTTAATGTGTCCTGACTAGTATTTACTATCGTAAACACTGTATACATGCTTATTATTACTTATTGTCACTGTGGCTTACTAAGACTAAGGAATTGGTAATATTCTTTCTTCTGAACACATAGGAAATAATCCAGATATCTAGACTTTTTTTTTTAAAAAAATCATTCAGTAACTTCCTATTATATTTATCAATATGACTACTGGTACACAGGCACTGATGGAAGTGGATATTTGTTATAGAGAGTATCTTTAGCTAAAATGAAAGCAGCAAAGAGGTGAGTGTCACTGCATTAGATGACTCCTTTCTCACTTTAGCATGTTAACATTTTTCAATACGAGTATAAAAATTAAGCTCACCTATAAAAATCTTCAAAGTTGAGCTCAGCTTTTCCTTTCTTCCCAAAAAAGTGTACAAGAAGTGTAGTATCTGTTACTAAGTTTGTAATGTCATCAGCACGCTTAAAAAAAAAATTACAATTTGAAAGTTAGTTACAGCAAAACAGAATAGGAATATCCAATATCCCCCAAAGAATGTAAATATATTAACATTAGAGTAAAAAGCATAAAGATGTATCAACACATGCCATTACAGTTAACAAGAAGTTCAAAATGTGAAAGCAGAATTATAGATGAAATTGATGTTTATCTTCAAAAAGCTTAAAGCTCTGATTATATAAGAAGTATTCAACCTCACATTGTGGTTTGAGTCTTTCAAGGCCCTTTATGTGACAATAAAGACACTAAAGTGTTAGTTACTCAGTTGTGTCTGACTGTTTGCAACCCCATGGACTGCAGCCCACCAGACTCCTCTGTCCATGGGATTCTCCAGGGCAAGGAGACTGGAGTGGGTTGCCATGTGTTCCTCCAGAGGATCTTCTTGACCCAGGGATCGAACCCAGGTCTCCAGCACTGCAGGCAGATTCTTTACTGTCTGTCACCAGGGAAGCCCCTATGTGACACTAGATTAGTATAATTTTTGAGTAGTGCTTAAAAGGCACTACTACTTTTACCAATAACTTTAGGTTGAGGAGGTAGACTGATGTAATGGAAAGAAGACAGGATTTGAAATCAGAAGACCTGAGCTTACTGACTTTTTTGATCATCGGCTTCCTTACCTGTAAAATGGGAAAAACCCTATCTGTGATAACCATTTTGAGGATAAAACTAGAATGTGAGTGTAAATGAAATATACAAATGTCCTTATTGGTAGTCATAAGATGCTTTGGACAAAAGCATTAAAACCTTTGGAGGGGGAGAAGATATCTCCTGTTAATTACAGACATTCTTCTGTGATTGTGCATAATCAACTCTAGTCAGTTTATTATCCAAGGAACAGCTTAACTTAGTAGGGGGAGGAAATATCAAGATATTGAGAAGCATGCCTAAATGGAGCATAAGAGTGGAGGCTCAAACTGATCAGAAGTCTGCAAGAAGGACTGGAGTTTCCATCTGCAGGCCAGAGGGATGGGATGTGGAAGGGGTCAGGATGGCTAAGAAGAGTAGCAGGGGACAGGTTTTAGAACAAGTTGCTACTTCACAAATACGCAGTAGTGTGATGAGTAAACAGGAATAATGAACTCAAGAGTCAGATTTCTGAGCTTTAAATCCTGACTTTTTCCCTCATTGGTTAAGTGGCCTTGGGGAAGTTAATCTCACTGAGGATATTATTATCTTCAGGAATAACAACAGTACTTACCCTAAAGGGTTGTCGTGAGGATTAGATAACCCATGTTAGTCAGCACTATCACTGGCATATTGTAAATGCTCAATAAATGTTAGCTATTATTATTCATTTCTGTCAAATCTGTATATTCCAAGAAGTTGAAAAAGGACTAGACAAGACAGGAAATAATGTTGGAACTTAATGCAAAAAAATATTTTTACATGGTACACTCTTACTTCTTTTGTGTTATTGAAACCACATATATTATACAGATCTAACAAAATGCCTTACAATGAGAGGATATAGGAACACTAAAAGTTAGTGAACTCAGATAACATAATTACGAATGTTTTCCTCTGGTGTTGTCATGTTCCTGACCTCGAGACATAATACACTGAAATGAGATGGCTTTGTTTCACACAGCTTTTAAATAATGACCTCATTCGGCCAGTTTTTCTCATGCCCATTGAGCAGAGCAAATCTTCATTTACAGTCTTTCATCATCAAAATCTTATTAGACTTAGGTTGCACTTATCCAGATAATCCAGATCCACAGAGGCATAAATAACAGTTGGACATTAGAGAGAAAAATTAGAAAATGGAAATGGTGAAAACCTTTTCCCCTCATTCAGTGAAACAGAGTACTGTTGGCAGTCATTGAAAACTATACCAGTGTCCTTGGTATCCTAACAGTGTTATATAACTTAAATCACAGGAGCACTGAGACAAAAATAGAGACTTTATCCCTTTGATTCTTGTGCTTATTGTTAAAATAAAATGAATTCAGGTGTTTTCATAACAAAGTAAAAAAAGAACCCCATGGGCCATTTACATGAAGAGCCATTATCTAACTCTGTTTTGACTAAAAATTACTTTAAATGACTTCATCAAAAATGAAATACATTAAAAAACCTGCATAAAATAAAAATGTCAAATTATTAAAGAGCTTTAAGAAATTCTTTCAATGTATTTTTATTGTTTATTATATGATAGTAATCTTATCAAGCTCTATTCAAGGGCTAGAGGAAACCTTCAAACTCTTGATATGCTAGTGAAGGTTTTAAATAATCTACTAAAACTTATTAAGGGTTAGTAATGTTTAAAGCAAATAAGAAAAAAATCTAAATTTCATCTGTAAAGCTCAAAACAGTTTGTGTAATTCCAGTACTCACAGACTGTATTCAACAGTTGCACAATAGATATATTGTACTATGAATTTATTATCTATTATTTTGGTTAGAAAGTGGTATAATTTTTATGAAAGTGGCATACTCAAATTTTCATTATCACAGGGTTTTACTATCATTGAAAAAATTTATGGTTAGAAACAGCTCTGAAATAAGTGTATGAGAAGCTAATCTCAAGTTTACCTACATTATGTAAAGAGACCTGCTTTACTCTCAATATTTACATTTTTAAATATAAAAGAAACAAAGAAATACAAATATATATAGATCTAAGCTTTCTTTCTGAACTAATTTGAATCCTGAAATACTATTAACAACTCAGTGTTACACTGGCATCAGTAATAACTGATAAGGAATTATAATGAGTTGGAATTTACAGCTAATTCTCAGTTTTCATTCCAATCCCAAAGAATGTTCAAACTACCGCACAACTGCACTCATCTCATATGCTAATAAAGTAATGCTCAAAATTCTTCAAGCTAGGCTTCAGCTACATGTGAACTGTGATGTTCAAGCTGGTTTTAGAAAAGGCAGAGGAACCAGAGATCAAATTGCCAACATCTGCTGGATCATTGAAAAAGCAAGAGAGTTCCAGAAAAACATCTACTTCTGCTTTATTGACTATGCCAAAGCCTTTGACAGTGTGGATCACAATAAACTGTGGAAAATTCTGAAAGAGATGGGAATACCAGACCCCCTGACCTGCCTCTTGAGAAACCTATATGCAGGGCAGGAAGCAACAGTTAGAACTGGACATGGAACCACAGACTGGTTCCAAATAGGAAAAGGAGTATGTCAAGGCTGTATATTGTCACCCTGCTTATTTAACTTATATGCAGAGTACATCTTGAGAAACGCTGGGCTGGAAGAAGCACAAGCTGGAATCAAGACTACTGGGAGAAATACCAATAACCTCAGATATGCAGATGACACCACCCTTATGGCAGAAAGTGAAGAGGAACTAAAAAGCCTCTTGATGAAAGTGAAAGAGGAGAGTGAAAAAGTTGGCTTAAAGCTCAACATTCAGAAAACTAAGATCATGGCATCCGGTCCCATCACTTCATGGGAAATAGATGGGGAAATAGTGGAAACAGTGTCAGACTTTATTTTGGGGGGCACCAAAATCATTGCAGATGGTGACTGCAGCCATGAAATTAAAAGATGCTTACTCTTTGGAAGGAAGTTATGACCAACCTAGATAGCATATTAAAAAGCAGAGACTTACTTTGGCAACAAAGGTCCATCTAGTCAAGGCTATGGTTTTTCCAGTGGTCATGTATGGATGTGAGAGTTGGACTGTGAAGAAAGCTGAGTGCTGAAAAATTGATGCTTTTGAACTGTGGTGTTGGAGAAGACTCTTGAGAGTTTCTTGGACTGCAAGGAGATCCAACCAGTCCATCCTAAAGGAGATCAGTCCTGGGTGTTCATTGGAAGGACTGATGCTGAAGCTGAAGCTCCAATACTTTGGCCACCTCATGCGAAGAGTTTACTCATTGGAAAAGACCCTGATGCTGGGAGGGATTGGGGGCAGGAGGAGAAGGGGACGACAGAGGATGGGATGGCTGGATGGCATCACTGACTCAATGGGCATGAGTTTGAGTAAACTCTGGGAGTTGGTGATGGACAGGGATGTCTGGTGTGCTGCGATTCATGGGGTCACAAAGAGTCAGACATGACTGAGCAACTGAACTGACTGAATTGAATGTTAGGAAGGTAGTAACAGAGATAATCCCTCAATAATTATTTTACCTGAAAACACAAGTTTGTTTTCTTTTCATTTTTCTTCGTACTTCCCTCCATCCAATTTATTTTCATGATGTTTTAATTAAATTAGCCGGCTTATAGCTGTGGACTGATTACAGTCAATGGTGTGCTAGTAAACTAGCTTGCAAAGGGGGAAAAAAGCCAGATTTGTGGTGTTTGCCAATGTCTAATACACTCCTATCACGGCCACTTTGAAGGTACCAATGGAGTGTCACAGAATGCTGGGTTGGGAAGAGATGTGCTGTAAAAGCCAGCCCCAGCACAAGTCTGAAAGAGCGATAAACATCTTCAAGAGATCCTATGTGAATCTTATATATAAGATCTTTGCGTCTATGTACGAGCCAACTGGTCTTCTGATATTAAACCTCCCAAGATTTAAATTAAAGCAGATTGTGTCTAACTGCAAGAATTTCTTTCTAGCAGAGTTAAATGAGATTAAAGAGGCTGGAGGCTGAGAGGCGAACAGTCCGTGGTGGCGAGAGAGCAAGACAGAACTGCAAATTTGAATCTGGGCATAGCTGGCTTGTAGGGACTCTAAGGACTAGTGTCCCCAGTTGCTCTTATTTTTAGGCACTGACTACTATGTACCTACATAAATAATTACAGAATTAAGCACTTCTAAAATATGTGTAAGTGGAATATCCATTAGCACTTTATGCCCCAAAATAGCTAGAATTTAAAAAGGTGATTTTTAAACATTAATAATTACTAGCCATAATCATCATATTTATATATTATATAAAGACTAAATATAGGGCAAAATGCTTTATTCTACTTGTTTTAGGATTTTAAAATTGAGCACAAGTGGCAAAATTAGCATTTCTAAGTGTCTACCATGCTCTCGAGATGTCAGTTGAATAACACTGTATATATGGGTAACAGAAGTCATATCTGATCCAGTTTACTTCTCTAGATATTTTTAATTGTAATTTTTAAAATCAAAACTTTAGAAAAAGAAATGAGAAGCCAACTTTAAAGACAAAAAGATAATGAAAAAATACATTTCTTGGTATTTACTGAAAAAGTCCTTTATGATAAGCTAGCCAGTCATCTCTAATAAAGTTCTTAAAAATTCTTAATAGGAAACATAGAACAGTATTCAATCTACAACACATAGCCCATCTTTTAAAATGACAAATTCCTATTAACGGGCAAAAAGAGAGTGGGGTGGTGGGAGCCGTCCGCCTGAGTGCAGCAAAAAGGTACATGTCTCTATGGAATTCAAAAACAATAATGAATGATGTAATGGTCGGTCTGCTTTTCATTTTCCATGCACTGGCAATCCTAACCAATGTCAAGGAAAAATGTTCCTCCCTTCCTGGACCGACTGCTCTTAGCACAATGCCCCCATGCCCACCCTTGGTAAGCTGCTCACTGTGAATAGTGGGAAATTGGACTGTTTAAATCTACTGTAACTCTAAAGCATTAGATATCTTTTACTAAGTTCATGTAACATTGACGTTTATAAGGTTAAAAGAGTCAGTTAAACTATAAATAGTATTTGCAAATTTCCTGAAAGTGATCCTAAAGTGAAAAATAATATTTCCTTTTAATTAGGTTGGAAAGTCAAGTTTTCTACAACAAGCAGGTAGATTTAGACAATTAAAGGTGACCTTGCAGCCCCTGCCAGCACAGCTGACATATTCAAATATACCAATTTATTTATAGGAATTATTGCTTTCCTGGAGAAAAGGGAAAATACAAAATACATTTTTGGTTTCATCACTGTGACTCTTAAAATGAAACAAGGACCAGATTAAGAAAGTGGCATGTGGTACCAGGACCTGGCTGAGGTTCGATTATACCTCTGCGAGGTCTGAGAAGAGTGCTTGGCTTGTGTTACGTCTCAGTGTATCCCAGTAGCTTCTGGAGACGAGTTCCTCAGCGTCTGTTTTAAGTACCTGTGGAAGTTTTTAAGAAGCACAACTGAAATCTAAAGAACAGTCCCAAACAATGATAATTTATACATCTAAATCTCTTCTAGCCAAACTTGGAAAGAAAACACATTAGCTTACCTTTTTTGTTTTCTGCTGCACACAACAGTATTGTATTACATCGCTGGTAAACCCAGGCCATTTTCAAAGCAGTAACGTACATAACCACTATTTCTAAGTACAGTGTGGCTTTGTCAAAAAATCACCTCCTTCACTCCACGGCCCATGCCCTTCTACTGAGACATACATCACTTCTAAGAAAGTGTTAAATAAAAATTTTATTCACACCTGTGTGAAGTAAATTCATTTGGAGGAGACTTTGGTAATTTTATAGCAACCTAGGAAAATTCTGCTTAACTTAAAAATGAATTGTTAGCTAGCATATGTTAGTGCATCAAAGAATCAAAATGACCACACCCATACGTTAGAGAAAATTTAGATTAATCCAAAACTTGTCACAAAGAAGTAGTGAGTTTCAGGCAAACCACTCAGAGCTAACCAAGGATTTGGTAAGTGTGTCTATGGTAAATAGATCAGGTACTTTCTGGTTTAATCCCAAGGACACAGCACCAGCTTCTACCTCAGCACAGGCTAGTCTGAAGGTGATAATCAAGATGAAGAAGTGTTGTCTAATCTTCATATGAACTGTAGAACTTCAAGCTTAACTTGGGCTGTATAAACAAAAGTAATTAAATCTGGTTTCTGTCAGAATTTATCAGGGAAGATTTCACAGATTCTCAGGCTTGGTCTTCTTTGGGTTACTGTGAGAAGAAAATGCTGCATAATGAACTTAGGAGTGAGTGGCTGATGATGAGAGAATTCTCATTTCTTGTGTGTGTTAATTTTCAAAAGTCCAGTGCCCCTAATGAAATTATAAGCATCTGGGAATTATTTCAAAGACCTATATTTTAATTCACTATTATGAACTAGAAAACACTGCCTACTGCCCATATTTTAATAAACTCTTAATAAAATGTTAATAATAAGGTATCATTGAGCAGGAGTCACTTATATAACATAGATGTATTTACTACCATAACAGGAAACATAGTAATATGGCAAGAGAGTGTGCTCATCACGCCCTTTAGCAACTAAATAAGCTTTTACCAAGCAAAATTAGCTGAGTAGAGAGCTAACACAGTTCTTTTTCTTTTCCATAGATATAATAGAACTTTGATAAATTGTTACTAGATTAAATACTCTGTCAAGTTATCTAAATATTTTGACTGTGGATATATTTTTAAACTGTAACTAGAAAGTTGGTATACAATAAAGAAAAGGATTGTTAAACCAATGAAACTAGAAAATAAGGCTTACTGCACAATTGTTAGGAGGATAACAGGAGATTTGTTTTGTGAAGCCAGGCCTCTCTCCTACTTTCAAACACTGGTCACCATCACCCCTCCCAGCCATCATACACAGACTTTGATGACATTAAAAATATTTACAACATATGAAAGGATAAAATTACTTTGAAAACCTATATTGACATGGATCGCTATAGGAAAAAATATATGTTCTGAGAATAGAAAAGAGAGAGAGGAGGAAGAAAGGAAGGAAAAGAGGAAGAGAGAGAGAAAGGAGGAAGCTAAGTGTGAAGAATTCAGGTACGGGAACCCTAACCCCCAAGGCGACGGCAGCAGGAGGAGGTGGGGCGTTTGGGAGGTGATTAGGTCATGAGGCCAGAGCCTGCAAGGAAGGGATTGGTGCCCTTAGCAAGGAGGCCTGAAAGACCTCCCTTCCCCTTCCACCACCCGAGGACACAGTGAGAAGGTGCCAGGAAGTAGGCTCTCAGCAACTACCACACTGAGGCTGCTGGCTTGCTGACCTTGGACTTCCATAGCTCTCAGAACTATGAAAAAATGATTATTCATCATAAGTCATCCACTTTATGGTATTTTTTTATATTGCAGCTCAAACAAAGACAGTAGGAAAGAAGGAAGGAAATAAAATGAGGGAGAATGGGAGGATAGAAGAAAGGAAGAAAAAAGGTGATTAGAGGGAAAAAAAGACTGATTTAGAGATGGGAATATACCACTGTGGGAAGCAGAACAGTGGTGCCCTAAGGTTGTTCATGCCCAGATAGGCAAATAAACTATATATATAGTATATTTGAGAAAGGTTATACCCAGAGATAACGCAAACTAGAGGAAAAAAAAAATCCCAAAATAGCAGCCCATAGAATTGGGCAGGAAACTGTCTTTGCTATTAGTGATATTTAAAAACACACACAGAAAAATATAAACAAAGAAAATTACATCTTTATAATTTGCGCCAATACGACAACTGTGCCCTGAGACACCATAGTCTGAGAACTGTAATTTAAAGTCACACGGTACTGCAGGTCTCTGCAGTGTATCACAGAAATATACCCCACACAAGTCTTCCTGGAAAACACACACCCTTAACCCAGTCCTGCAAGAATCACCACAGACACATTCCAACAAATTCATGCTCATAATATGAGACTGCATGCGTGATAAGTCGCTTCAGTCATATCGGACTCTTTGCAACACCATGGACTTGTAGCCTGCCAGGCTCCTCTGTCCATAGGATTCTCCAGGCAAGAATACTGGAGTGGGTTGCCATGCTCTTCCATGAAAGAACATAAGTCATCACAAGTAGGAACTAGCAGAAAAAAAGAAACAATAGAACCAGAGCTGCAGATTTCAGATACTGAAATGATTAAATATGGAACACAAAATAAGCTTAATAAATTTAAAGAATATGAAGTTGCATGTGACAGGTTTTTTTTTAGGAAAAACAGACTACTGAAAATTATTAGGGTGATCAGAAAAAGTAAAACTTCTAGAAATGAAAAACAAACCACTGAAATTTAACTGAATTGAACTATATACAGATAGAGAGAAAATCATTAAACTTAAAGGTAATATGAATAAACTATACAGAATGCAGTGTGAAAAGAAATAATGTGGCAAATTAAAGAGGAGTTGACAGACATGAAACATGAATATCTATGAAAGCTCTAGAAAGTCACAGTTGAGAAAATGGGAGAGAGGAAACATTCAGAGAGACACTGGCAGTGAACATTCAAGAAATAATGAAAGCAAACAATCCTCATATTTGAGAAGCCCAATAAATTTCACGATAAATAAAAGCAGAAAGATTGTAAGAAAATTGTAGAATACCAAAGGCAAAGAGAACCTTAAAAGCACCCAGAAAGAAAGCAGATTAACTACAAAAGAATAATTAGATTCAGAGTGGACTTTTCAATTTCAACAATAGAAGCCAGAAGACTAGAATGACATCACAATTTGCTGAGAACAAATGTCAATCTGTAATATACCTAATAAAATTATCTTTCAAAATAATGGCATGTATACATATATCAAATCATTATACACCTGAAGCTAATATAATATTAGATGCAAATTATGTCTCAATTAAAACAAACAAACAAATCCACAGAAATGGAAGAGACTGGTGGTTGCCAGAGGCAAGTGGCTGGAGGTGGGAGGGAACTGGGTGAAGGTGGTAAAAAGGTACAAACTACCAGGAATAAGATAAGTAAGTCTTGGGGATGTAATTAACATACAGCCTGTAACTATAGTTAACAATACTGTACAGTGTACTGGAAGCTGCTAAGACAATACATCTTAGTTTTCATCACAAGGAAAAAAAACTGTAACTATGTGATGGGACAGATGTCAAGTAGACTTACTGTGGTGATTATTTTGTGATAAATACATATATCAAATTATGTTATACACCGTAAACTGATACCATGTTATATGTCAATTATATTTCAATAAACTGGAAAAAAAAATAAGGGCAGAATAAAGAGATTTCCTGAGAGAGGGTTTAAAAAAATTATCAGAAGATCATCACTTGAGGATACACTTTGTGAATATAAGATAATAAGATTTAAGAAGGGGGAAATTAAAGAGGGAATTACTGAGAAAAGAATAGCAAATATATAAGTAATTTGAAACAAACATGGCTGATACATATTTTAGAAGTCTAACTTGGTGGATTAAAAAAGACAAGGGTAGATAGACGTTGTTTTAAGTACACATGACAGGAGCAGAAAGAATGGTACTAAAGAAATTCTAAACTCTATTTTTGAGAAAGAGAATAAAGATATGGTCCAATCTAAGACTTTATTATTTTAAGTATATTTACTAAAATTTCAATAACTACATAAAGAAAAGAAATACAGTGAATGTCTTCTAAACTAAAAATAAATCCAGGTAATACAAACAAAGGAGAAAAAAAAAAACAGTATATAGAAAGGTTAAAGTAAATCCAAATAGGTTAGTCATCACAGTAATATAAACTGAATTTCCAATTAAAAAGCCCATGTTATCCACCCAGAAAAAAGAAACTGATAAAGTACACAAGATACACTTAAAATAAGACGTATCCAAAATATAAGGAAAAAAATAGGTTGAAAATGATCAACCAGGCTTCTAGTAATGAGAAGCTAGAAAACAATGCCAATTTTCTCACTGAGAACAACTGAAAAAACTAGACAAAATATAATGTAGATGTCTCTTAAAGCATCTTAAAGACACTATCTGCCTTTTGTACTGTATTTTCAGGTACAAAAGCAATGGTGGGTAAAACTTCTGAAGCCTTAGTGCAATGAGAGCAGTGGGACCAAAGACCAAAGTCTTTACATTCTTCAGACACAGTCACAGTCTTCAGTTTCTTATACTCACATTAAAATAAAATTCACTTAAGAATATACTTGCTAAAGAACAGAAACCATAGTTTTGTTAAATTGATCTTTGAGCACACATCTTTTTAACATTCAGTGTGAAGGGAAGCAAGCATAAAGCACTTCTGCTAATGAAGTACTATGGCTGTCTGAGAAAAAACATCCAGGTGGTGATTTGTGTTGCAAGGTAAATTAGTCACTTTTTTCATGATCCTTCATTTTTACTTGAAAGAACAACTGATAAGACAAATCTATGGTTATTTAGACCTTGGTATATGGCAGACATCTTTTTGGAAAATGAACCCAGTAAGCCTGTCGCTTCAAGGGAAACAACTGATAGTATTTGTTGCCAAAACAATATACTGCAACAGACTGAATACAGAAGCATCTAAGAGAAACCGGCTGTCTTCTATTAAGTCAGATGTTAAAGAGATTTGAAATGACTGTAAAAATACTACTTTCCTCATTACATTTTTAAAGTTATTTTTCATAAAAAAGTTTATGATAACAAGTGAGTTTTTATTATTTTTAAATATACAAATAATTATTTTAAAATTTCTGAGTTTTAATTTCTAATATGGTAAATATAGATAAATATATCCAAAATATGAACAAAACTTCTTTGGATTCTCAATAATCTTCAACAATGTAAAGGGGTCCCGAGACCAAAACATTTGGGCACTGTAGCTTATAGTAATAAAAATGAATGAACTAGGACCATTCATTAGATTCAATAACGTAGATGAAGCTGACAATCATGATAATGAGTCAAAGAAGCAAGACACAGAAGAACTCATATAATACGATCTCATTTAATTGAAGATCAAAAGTGGGCAAAACCAAACTGTATCATTTAAGATACATAAAAAGGTTGTAAAATGACAAAGTAGTGACTGACATAAAGGTCATGATTGTGATTATCTTTTCCAGGAGAAGAAGGATTATGACTGGAGATATATGAAGGGGGTTCTTGGGGCATAGTAAAGGTAATGTTTAATTTCTTGATCTATATTATATAGTAAACTTCTATTATTTTTTATTTCATATTTACATTCTATCAGCAGTAAATTTCCAAACTAAAATATATATTTTAAAAAAATCAAGGAAAGCTTCATCATTACTAGAGGTAAAAATAGATAGTAAAAAACACAAAAAGGGAAAAGTCATATGTTAACAAAAATAAAGGTAGTATATTTGACAACTAAAATAGATTTTTAACACAAACACATTTCTAGAGATCTAGGGATAGTATTTAATCAAAGATTTAACTTGCTTAGATGATTTAAGTGATCTAAATATATTCCTATAGAGGCAATAACAAGGCTTAGAAATATATGAAATAAAACTGGAATTACAGGTAGAAATTAATAAGTCTATCTTAGGAATGTGTAATTTAACACACTATTTGACCAAACAAGTGGACAAAAAATTAGTAATGACAGAGATTTAAAACACATACTTAATATCATGCATATATTACATCCCTGTACCCCAAGTTGGAGAATACACATTATTTTCAAACAAAGATCATTTATGAATATTGGCATTGTTTTAGTCCATAAAACGAGTTCAATGCATGTTAAAAAATTATATAATAACTGGTACATTTTTGGACTCCAACGAAATTTGGATAATAATCTTTAAAAATTTGTCAAATATAAGGCATGTCAAAGTCATGCCTTGACTTTGCATTAGTGACCTCATGTTTGCATTATTTATTCTTCTGGATGTTTTACATTTCTTTTTATCACCATAGTAAGATAATCAAGAGTTGACTCTATAAATATGAAAAGTATTAGGATTGTTTGGAACAAAAAAGGCTATAATGTAACTATCTTCCAGAATAACAAAGAAGCATGTTCAATCTTACACTGTAGGAAGGGATAATCTGACAGAGTAGAGGCAAAATCTACCATAGGAATGATTAAATTTTGGAACTGGCTACTACAGACACCACAGAACCTCCATCTGTAATAGTAAAATCCAGAGGTACTGCATTTCCTGAAGGAACTTATTCCTAAAGGTAGAATCTGAGGTTATAATTAGTTCCATGAACTATACTGAACTTAGATACTTTATCACTCCAGTTGATCTACAGTTCTGGAAACTAGCAGATAATTGCCAACTAAGTCATAACATTATACTATTATATTTGTATGACATATATCACTGATATTTCATATAAATGTTCAGGCTTTTTTCTAATTTAAATCAGTTTTCCTTGTTTGGTTTGACTGTTTTTCAAAATAATCATTCCTTTCTGAGCAAAAATTTCCTATTAGTTTATACAACTTGAAAAATCATGTAATCCAGTGAAGACTGGATAATCAAATGACATCATGTTACATCACTTTATATGTATTTTATATTCTTAGATGGAAAAAAAAGATGTTTTAAGTAAAAAATATATATATAACCACAATAAAATGTAAATTACCTTCTTATTAAATAAGCAAGCATAATATAAATGAAACATGTAGTTTAAATCTGCTTCTCAATATTATTCTGTTAATGTCTAAGTAACTGTAATTTGTATATGTGGCTTAAACTAGAACCATATTAGTACCTGTTTCCTTTTAACAATACTACTCTGAAATGTATTATTTTAAAAAAATGCTTGTCTCTTAAATGAAAATTATTTATGAGTTTAAAGGAAATATATAAACTGCCACAGTTGGAAAAATGGCTCATGTAATGACAGATTAGAAAAATAAATAACAAAGTCATAATTATTATTAACATTTATTAAGTTTCACAGGGCATGTGGCATTAAAATCTTTGAGATTTCCATCTTTCAAATTCTTATATATTTTTGAAATAATTAACAGAGAAATCTTTTTAAAATTTTAAGAGAACAGTAGGCTTTATTTCATGGAAAACAGTGAATTTTGCAGAAAAATTTTAAAGTATCTTGTAAGGAATCAAAACAACTAGTCAGTCATAAGATTCCCATGGACTTGGTTTGTTTTCCAACCCATTCTAGGTCCATTCCTTGTGACTTAGATAAGATATTTTCGGTTTATTTTATGCTGCATCAGTCTTTAGTGTATACTTGAGTCTCAAAGAGAATTAGTTGTTATAGTATGGAATTTTTATTAAATATCAATTTCAGGAGGCACACAGCTAGAGTCTACACTATAGTGGAACCTTTCAGTAGGACAATCCTTAGTAGGTCACTGTAAATTCTAGAGTTTCTCTCAGGTGGATTTGTATAATTTGAGGGATCTGTCTAAGTGACTTAAGGACGCCAGGGAAAATCAAATGGACTGTGCCTTTTACATTCAGAAGAGACCATGGCCTATTCTCAGTTGTGTAGCAACTGGGCTAATCCATAAGCTATGACTTTCTGGGAGAAAGAAAAGAACAAAAGCGTAGCATGAGAAGAGTACATCTAGAAGATCATTTGCAAGAACTCCCAGCTTTTTCAGGAAAAGACAAGTTTGAAGATCATAATCCTCTTTGAGAAACAACATGATACAGTGATATACTGAACATATCAAGTGCAATTTTATACAAGACTTTTGTAGAGACTAAAGGCAGTAGGCAGGCATCAAAAGTTTTAGAAAAAAAAAATGGGGAGAAATACTGAGAACTAGCAAAAGTTTATCCATTAATATCTTTGGTTAAAATTAAGAAAAGACTGTACATCAGATGGAGAGATCTAGCTCTCAAAATACCTGTGTCCTGTAGGAGCAGAGCCTGAGAATCTGCTCCATAAACTGTACTTAACTCTTCAAACACCACTGAAAAATACAAAGGTCAATCACTCTGCCAGAGTTTTGGGTTCTTGTTCACTCACCTTCACTTTATTTTAATCTAAAGCTAAAGAGAAAAAATTGCTCTGTAAGTTTATAGTTTTCTTATAAGTCCAGGAAGGAAATAAAAACTGGGGGCTTGGTTTCACATTATTATATTCAATAAATTCCTAAACAGTCTCGATAGTAGATCTGGCTTTATAAAAGAAATAGCATTGTCAAGTATAACAGGTGAGGGCTATTTACATAAAGAACATTTAAAGGGTTGTACATACACTATTAGTAGGAGAATGGTATCCATAAAGTTGAAGACGCTGACATAGAGCACAAAGGGCCAAATGAAGTGTCACATTTCAGAATGAACCCAAGTATAGCAAAAGAAAAAAAAGAAAAAGACGACAAAATAATCAATTAGGAAGGGCAAATCATTATGCTACATTCTCTATAGAGCACGCACACAGTACAAGTGGGATAAATGTTAAAGATGAGTAGCAAAGTTTTTTAAATCTCGTATAATTAAACATTAAGTGAACCTGTGCTCATTTCAACCACTTTCACTATAACTTTTTGATGGAACTATTGCTTTGAATTAAACATGGTACTCCGAAGTACGCAGTTTTCCTGAGACATGCTTCAGCAATTCCATGTGCGATGAGGGGGCAGACCTCGATGCAGCAGCATGGCAGTGGGGATGGCATGAGACCTATGCTGGAATCCTGCTCAGCGCCTGTTAGTGCCGTGGACCCAGGCAACTTAATGAACCTCTCTGAGATGGTTTTCTCTTCTGTGCAAAGGTGTGAAGACTTACCTGAGAGAAATGTAATGAGGACTAAATGACAGTAACATGTATAATGGAGATAGTACAGACCTTAGCACACAGTAAGTGTCCCAAGAAATATTATGCTCATTTCTCTCTTCTGAAGCATAGTTCATTTTGATATGTAAATATTTTAAAATTTAGTCTTGCCTAATTTTTGATTTGGGGATGTACTATTCAGTTTAAAATGTTCTACTAACTAAAAGAGAATTTCATGTTTCACAATTAGCTAATCTTTTTGAGTATTTATTATATTTCATACCCTGTTAAGTGGCTACACGGTTTAACTCATTTAACCCCCATAATCATCATATGTGCTCATTACTCCTATTCTAGTACAAATGAAGAAACTGAGGCACAGAAAAATTTAAGGACCTGGTCCAAGGTCACAAGAGTAATGAATGGCAGAGCTAATAGTCAAAACTTGAAAATCTGACTCCTACAATGTCTAACATAATCTATATATTTTCACCATAAGCTAAATTTCAGTTGTTTCAAAACTCAAAAATCTCATCAGTTCAGATATGCATTGTTTAAAATGTGACAGCTATTAACAATGTTACCACTAATTATTACTATTATTGTAAAACATAGTAAAAAAATATTTGAAGAGAGCTGTACTGTCCTAGAGTGTTGCTTAGTTCAGAAGCTGAACTAAAGATTATTTCTGGATTGTTTTTAAGAAATAGTTCAGCTAGCTAAATTCTATAAGTGAGATTCCAGGAGCATTAATTGAACTCTAAGATAAATATCTCTGGGATACCTATGGAGATAGATCAGTGTGTCTTTAGCAAGCATTCGTTTCCATATAAGTAAGTGATAGAATACTTATGTTATTTTTATCTGTTCTTTAAAACAAGTCTCCTTCCCCATGTATTTGCTAGATAATGTTTCACTGATCTACGTATGTTCATATAAAATAACACAATTTAGGGTATACTGATATAATTTAGATTTCATAATTCAGATAGACTTTCCCTAAATAATCCAAGTTAATAAAGTTTTACTGTATTACTGTTATGAACTTATTTGCATTATATCATCAGTATTAAATTTACTTCACCTGGGATGCAATGAAGCTTTTTGTGCTGACATGGTAGCTTTTCCCAATGTGGGTTGTTTGCTATTATTATTCCCTTTCCTCTCTCCCTTTGTTACTCACTTAGGTATTTTAGTAAAGGTTACTGATTAGAATAGGATTGTTACTTTACTGGAAGATCCATAAGTCTTTTCTGGAATTAGTACAAATAAACAAACAATTAAATCTGTATCCACTGAAACACTATCTACTTTATCACTGAGGTATACCAAAAGATTCATTAACATAATTCAACCTCCTAAATGATATTTTATCAACAACTTGCCTATCCAGTCAATCACTGGCAATCCATCAAAGTTAAAATAATTGTTTACTCTTTTAGTATATTATCAATAGAGAGTGTCTCTACAAGTGTCTTCTATAATTTAGTCTATCGGGGAGGTTAAAAAAATACTGATAAACATACCATAGTCAAATATTCTGAGAAATAATAAACATTCATAATCCTGATACTCTGCTTTTATTAATATAAACACATACTTTGTAAATCTACTGGGATGAAAATGACACTCATCTGCTACAGATAACCCATGTTTAAAAAAACCTAATATATATGCTTGTAACAGTGAGAAAAATAAAAAGTGTTGCAACTCTTTGAAGTTAATTATTTGAATTCCAGATAAACCAATTAAACTATTTCACAGGGCCACTAATTTGCAAATGAAACAATTATCATTTACATACTAACAAAATTCACCATGTTTCTGCTATCTAAGTACCATAGGAAGAAATATGATACAGTAGGTAAAAGTATAGGTTTTGGAGCTGGCCAGCCATGGGTTCAAATCTTGGCTTTGCCATTTAATAGTTATGGAATTTTGGACAAGATACTAACCTTTCCAAGTGTCAGTTTTCTCATTTATAACTATAGATAATAAGGGAACTGTTTGGTAGATTAAAAGAGAAAATGCATGCAAAGCATCTAATATAATGCCTCATACTAAAGTCTTAGTACCTGTCTGTTATTTTTATTAAGTGAACCTGGGATGTTGTCAGGCTGAAATATTTACTTGGGACAAGCAAAAAGAAAACTAGAAGGAAAATGGAGGGAAATGTTGCTTAACTCTACCTTCAAAATAAAGTGAAACAATACTCTTCTCAGAAGAAGAATCTATAATACATATTTCTATGAATGCAAAAAAACATAGTATTTCCTTGTTTTTGCTTCAACATTCATATTATTATAGTACCACTAAATTTACTCACATGTATAATTAAATCTTTGCAATTCACCTTTAAATTTTTACATGCATAATGATCTGTATTAACCTATTATATGATATACCCTTCAAATCTCATGGATAACAACAATATGGATGAAAATGATTTAATGAATATGGTTATGGATACAGATGTTTAATATCAATACTTGATAGAAATATTGATATCAAAGCATATAAATACTGAAGTTTTTCTACATAAGAACTTTAGAAAGTTTTCAAGAAACAGATGCAAAGTTAAGGCTTTAATTACTATTTCTCAACATGCATAAAACAATTCTTACCTAGAAAACCCACCTGAAACCATTATAAATTATTCTTACCAGCATTGCACGCTTTTCTTCATCTCCTTTAGTTTCTCTCTTTTCATTTTTTTTCCTGAATATTTCCTGAAGCTGAAGAGAAAACCAATCAAAAATCAAATACCTGATAAGAGTTTCTGGGAACCTATCTAACACCCCATGCTAGATATATTCTAAGAACAAAGAAAATAATTAGCTTCATTACACCAGGAACATTAAAACTAGTATGAATACATTTTCTGATACCAGTTTTTTCCCTAAGAAAAAGGAAATAGAGCTTTTGGTCCACCATATAGTTTTACTTTATGATAGTATCTCCTATAGTTTAACTTTATTGCTAAGACACAAAGACATGGAGCCTGTGGCATATACATAAAAAGAGATGAAGCCTACTGAGGAATCAAGGACACTGGACCAGGAGTCAGGGGTCTAGGCTTGAGCCCATCTTCTGTCATAAGCCAATTTTATGGATGGGGACAGGTCCTCACTGGGCTCCAATTTGCTCATACATGAAATGAAGATGGACTGAATGACCTCTAAGGTCTCTTTCAGGTAATGGTAGGAACATGGGCTCTGCATGTCTAACCTTTTGAGCAAGTTACTCCAATCATTTAAGACTTGTTTTCCATATGGGGAATATGAATAATTTCTTACCTTAGGGCAATATTTTTTTTCTCTAGCTTTACTGAGATATAATTGATAGGTCTTATAAAAATAATGATGTGCAGAGTAAACATTACAAGCAATTACTCAGCACATTGCCTGTCACACAGTAACTTCTCAAGAAATGTTAGCTACTATTACACATGGGCTTCCCAGGTAGCTCAGTGGTAAAGAACCTGCCTGCCAATGCAGGAGACCCAGGAGACATGGGTTCAATCCCTGGGTTGGGAAGATCCCCTAGAGGAGGACGTGGTAACCCATTCCAGTATTCGAAGCCTGGGAAATTTCATGAACAGAGCCTGGTGGGGTCACAAAAGAGCCAGACACAGCAACTGAGCACACACACCCTATTACACATGGCATTATTTCCTGTTTAAAATCCTCTTTTACACATGGAAGCTTAATCCTATCTTTATCTCAGTTTTCTGGTGAGGTCACTGTTCTTGTCTGTGTAATTTGAATAGCTATCTCAATTCTTTTACTTCGCTTAGTATGGCTAGAGCTGAAATCCAAAATTTATTCCAAGATATATAATAACGATTTAAAAATACAGTACAAACTGTAAATTATTTTATTAACACATATATTCCATACTTTATCTTAGTGAAAGAGTTTTTCTCTTTAGCAAGCATTATTAATATTCACTTTATAAACAGGCAGGAGGATCATAGATTTTACAAATCTATTTTACAAATCTACAAATAACTCTGCCCAACTCCACCTCTGCTTTTAGGAAGTCTTAGCTGTTTATGTGCATGCGTGCTAAGTCACTTCAGTCCTGTGTGACTCTGTCCAATGCTATGGACTGCAACCTGCCAGACTCCTCTGTCCATGGGATTCTCCAGGCAAGAATACTGGAGTGGGTTGCCATTTCCTCCTCCAGGGGATCTCCCCAACCCAGGGATTGAACCCGAGTCTCTTACATCTCCTGCACTGGCAGGCAGGTTCTTTACCAGTAGCACCACCTTGGAAGCCCTTAGCCAAACAACAACAAACAATAAAACATTAGTATGGCCACTGCAGAGCAGACCACTGCTTTAAAGGAAGAGCAACTTTTTCAAGAGTGTAGAGTAGAAACAAATTGAAGTTCTACAAGAATGTTTTACCTCCCACCTCCACAAACAGATGAGAGTCCCAAAGACATCTACACAAGCAGCTTCCAATGCACTGAGTTCCAAAAGGTAACCTTTAAGACAGTGGGGTGGAACTTGGCCGTGTTGCCATAGAAAGTCTGTTGAATACTATTTCGATTCTAAGGCCCATTCTGAAAGTCCTAAAGTACAGCTGTACACTATCATGACAGAGCTCCAGTGAAGTAAGTCTGCCCATCTTAGGATGTTGCAACATCTCTCTCTCCACTGCAATGAAACTCCCCACCTCCCCACCATCGCAAGCAGCACTGCAGTGAGGGACCCTTTGTGGGTCCAGCTCCCCAGACTTGCTCAGGGGCTATACTCGGCCAAGGGCTACATGGAAGCCTTTTGGCAGATCCCAGTAATTAGTTAGTTCCCTGCTTCCTTTTGAGCGGCTGCTAATTTGTTCTGGTGAGGATTTCCCTCTCGCTACTTTCCTACCATGGAAAAGAATGGTTTCATAATTTCTCTTCTGTGCTCCAGCCTCTGAAGAAAATAGTAAGCTATCTAAGAGGTTTTCCAAGGGATTTTTATTGGCTTGTTACAAAGGAAAAACAGAAAATGAAATGGCTATTTATGTTATTTTCCCCTTCTCTTTTTGCTAAGCAAGTAGAGGTAAATATTGAGTTGCACATAAAGGCTAAAGGAAGACCTTGTTACTAGGAGGAGTAAACTAATGTTAATCTCTGTCTTGGAGAAAATCAGAAAAGGCATTTTGCCACAGACATAGATACAGGATACATGGGTAAAAAGAGAAAAATTCCAGAAGGAGAGAGTAGTTAAGATGAGTAGCTAATGATGCTGCCAGACCAGCACCAACATGGGACCAGGTAGTTAAGAAAGACTGGAAAACAAATACCAAGAACACACTTATCAGCCCTTGGTCAAAGACAAGGGAAGGCAATGGGAGAATGGGCTAAGACTGGAATACAAGGCAGCAACGAATGGAAGAGAAAAAAAAAAAAATAATGTAATTCCTTTAAAGAGAAGGAAGGGAAGTTTCATGGTAAAGAGCTGCCTGTGGCTGGGTGGCTGATATGACAGGGTCTGGGCGTGTACAACAGCCCAGGCTTGCCTGTCACTCACTCTGTGGAAAATATACATTTCAAACCTCCAGAATATGAGTAAACAATTATAATCATCTTCATGTGTGTGTGCTCAGTCACTCAGTCATGGCTGACTCTCTTGAGACCCCATGGACTGTAACCCACTAGGTTCCTCTGTCCATGAGATTTTTCAGGCAAGAATACCACAGTGAGTTGCCATTTCCTTCTCCGGGGGAATCTTCCCACCCAGGGATCAAACCTGTGTCTCCTGCATTGGCAGATGGATTCTTTATTACTGAGCCACCTCAGAAGCCCTATAATCATCTTTATACACTGAATAAATTTATATTTTTGTAGTGTAAAAATAATTCAAAATAAAGTACATGAGTATAATATACTTTATTAAAGTAAAAGCATAATACTTTTATACTCTTTTTTCAACAATGTGCTGTGCTTAGTCACTCAGTCGTGTCTGACTCTTTGCGACCCCATGAACTGTAGCCTGCCAGGCTCCTCTGTCCATGGGGATTCTCTAGGCAAGAATACTAGAGTGGGTTGCCACGCCCTCCTGCAGAGGATCTTCCCAACCCAGGGATCAGACCCAAGTCTCTTGCATTGCAGGTGGATTCTTTACTGTTTGGGCCACCAGGGAAGCCGTTTTTCTACAACAGTTATTCTAAATAATACAAAAACATAAAAAATATAAGTAAGCAATATATGTATTGATAAAATGTAACCAATAACATACATACCACCAAAAACTCCTTTTTATCCACCATCTCATTACCATCTGTGTCAAACATGTTGAAAGCTATTCTAAAACCTGCATGTGGCTCTGCCAGACAAAAAAACAGGAAAGTATTTGTGAAATGGAAAAATGTTTTCAAAGTTTAAAATCCACATTAGTTGTAAACAATTCATATTCTGTGCAGAAATACTTTAACCAAGAAATTAAAAGCAACATGTTACTATTAGTTAAATATAATCAAAACTATAGGTAAGTATATATACTTCTGCTTCATATATTAGCACACTTAGTAACACAGTTGATAATATACTTGAAATCTACTTGTGTGATACTTGCTGCATATCATTGACAGTAAAATCTGATTACCTTCCTTCCAAAAATAAATATTTCTTTCTTATCCAAAGTCTGTCAGTTTGTTTGAAAGGAAAATATCATCTCAGTACATTTGAAATATTTTTAATATGTCAGCTAGTTAGAGCAGAAGAAAAAAAAAATACAACACAATGGACCAGCCTAAAATCCTGGGGAAATTATAACTGAAAAAACCTACAAAAAAAAAAAAAAGTCAGGTATGAGAGATTACATACTTGGGGTTGAACTTCCAGAGGCTTCAAATACAGAAACATAAAATAAAAAGGATTTGAATAATTAATTCCTTATTTCCCCCCAATATAAGGAAAAACTGCTTTTCTGAGAAAGACTTTCATACACTATGAATTGCTGTAATTGTATGAAACTTTAAGATTCAATACCTCTTCTCTTTTCGCTTCTAAAGCAGAAAGAAGAATGCTTGGACAGAAGAAAACTTGAACACATCCTTCAAAGCGGATCAGTGTACATGCTTTTTTCAAAACATTTGACCTCTTTTGAGATGACTGGCAAAAAGTTTAAAAAGGGGCCTCCCGCAGGTACACTTGCCACTACGTGTTTTGAAATTGTGAACCCAGCAAAAGTGAAGCACATAGACTTTCTTTCTTAACCAGTAATAGCTGTCTCTGAAAATCATGGAAATGAAAGCCTTTTATGCAAGCTCATGTTTTGCATGTATGTATTTTAGGAATCTAGACTTACTTTCATTCTCACTCACTTGAGGAAGAAATAAAAAGTTACACCATCTCTGATGACCAAGTTTTAAGCCTTAAAAAGATCTTGAAGATACACACAGAAAGAAGTCCTCACAAGTATTGTTCGGAAGGGAAAACAAAGTCAAAGTAATAAAGGGGGGAACTATGGACAGCTAACATGGATTACCTAGCTCACTTCCTGTGCGCTTAGTGGTTCAGTCGTGCCCCACTCTTTTCGACCCCGTGGACTATAACTCGCCAGGCTCCTCTGCCCATGGGGATTCTCCAGGCGCTCAAATATCCTAACTTTTCTGTAGCAAGCAAAAATCACTATATGGGATTTTTTCTAACATGCTAAAACCAATCCTGTCGAAACTCAACATGTGGTTTTCCTCACCAGTTTTGTTTTACTCATACCTACCACTCTGCTGGTTCAGAGACTTACAGCTTCTAATTTTGCATCCAAAGTTGTTCTAGCTAACAAGATAACTTTTGAACAAGTCTCTGAGACACTCCTTGACACCTACTCCTCTAATTCCACGGTGGCATTCATCCTTGACCAGACTCGAACCATCAGAAAGGCTTTCCAGTCTGGAACGTCCTCAGGCAGTACTAATACTAACTGCACAATACTTACTTTTCTTCAGTCATTTTAAATGATTTTGAGCCAGAAGAAAAAAAGGGGGGAAAAAAAAGGCAGTAATTTTTGAAACACACGTGTGCGCATACGTACACACACATTTCCCAAACTTCCTGTGACAGAACTCCAACATAACATCATCCATCACTAAATTCAGAATAAAACAGTGGTTGTGTTATCTTCCAATCATAGAAGTACAGGAATTTTAAGACTGGTTTCTAATGATGTAGTTTTATTGATGTTCTTTTTTCCCATAAATATCCATAAACATCTCCATAAATGTCCATAATTGGAAATCCCACTAGTCACTTTCTTGCATTCATTTGCCAGTTATTTTTTGAGAGGCTACCATGTGCCTGACACTGTTCTTGATACAGAAATGACCAAAAAAGATAAAATCTTTGCTACTGTGGACCCACACAGACAAAAACATGTAAACCAATAAACAAATACTTTCAAATAGTTTCCGTGCTATGAAGAAAATACAACACTGGACAGGGAGAAAAAGGGAGAGATGGAAGAGGGAGCTATATTAAGGAGGGTGGTTAAGTAGCGCTTCCCTAAGCTTTCATGTTTCAAAGAAAACCTGAATTATTTTTATTATCCGGAGGAACAGAAAGTATAAATGAGACTTCAGGGATTTAAAATGTCAGATAGATGGTTGGAGCACAGTGAACTACAGGGTGTAAGTTCCCCCATTAAATGTAATGAAATTTAACTGAACACTTTAGTAAACTCTTCATATATTTCAAAAGAATTGCTGTATATGAAAAGAAGAGAATAATGAAGCTGTTGGACGATGTATGATGTGTCTCCTGATAGACTCAGTAGTTAAAAGACGCATTCTTTCACATTAGTCTTGCAGAAAATGTGATTTGAATGAGTGTAGCAGAAAATTTACAAATTATTACCTGTCCTTACCTTTAGGCTCCCACATAGATTAAACCATAAGGATTGATGTAGGATATTAAATTCTTAATTTATGAGTATTTTATTACTATACCATAAGCCGTAATCATATTTATGGTTTTGACACTTGATAGTACTATGCTTAGCATTTTCCACTGGCATTTAGACATGAATTTTGCAAGACAGCATGGATAGAACTAAACTGATTTTCAAAGTAACAGAATCTAAAAAAAGATTTATTCCCCAAGGTTATGCTTGAGAAAAGAAAACTGCATCCAGAAATAGATTTAAGGAGTACACTTACTTGTTAAAATACATAAAAGAAAAAGATACTCTGTGTAAGAAATCACACCTAGAAGAAAAATAGTATTAGTTACACTATATATAAAATATTTCTTTCATATTTATCAAGTAAAATATTATTCTTATAATAGCAGTAAGTAATAGTTACAAAAAAATTCAGACTTTAAAGAAGATGCTAAATATTGTTTTAAATGAGATCAAACTATTAGCATAAGATCAGAGCAAAAGAAGAAATAAATTTTACTTTGTTTCATATGCCCTCTTAGAAACAAAATTCACATTAATGCTTCCAGATATACTGACACAAAAGCAAAATTAATAATGTTTATATATAGCTGTAAATTTTAAATGTGTTACTAGAGCTTTGAATATATGAAGCTAATTAAAGATGAGAAGGTTGAAAATGGTTAACTCTGTGAAGTGCTTAATGACTTCTTAGAAATCCTTGAATAAAACATTTAGATATTCTTGCTTAGAGATTTGACTGCTGTATTGCATTCAAAAAATACAACTCTATAGTTACTACTTTTCTGCCTTTAAGTTATCATTCATTTTTCTTGACACATTTCATGCTTCTATTAAGTCTAAGAAATTTTAATTTTAATTAAATGGCTTAAACTTATGGCATATTGCATCCTGAGTTCTCTGTAATCTCATAATAAACTTTAAAAGGAGTTTGTTTAAAGTAAAGAAAAATATATATTCTGTTACTCAAATTCTTGCTTTTGAATGATAACACCCAAAACTAGAATTAATGCCTTAATCTATTTTCCAAGCAGATCCTGAGAATATTAAAATCAGGAATAAGCCAATAATACTTATCCAGATACTAGACAGTCCTCATGTTTGGTAAAACAGTATAAAATTCTTAAATGATCAGATCGTGAACCTTAAAACTCCACTTTACCTGATGTTCTTTGAGGCTATCCTCTTTGTTACAGAACAAAGAGAAGAGGAGGCATGTCAGGCGGTCTGTCAGAAGAGGTGAAGGGACAGAGCTAGGAGGCCTGAAAGCATTCCCGTCTTTTGTTTATACTAGAATATTGTGACCTATGGACATAGTTCTGGTTGATTGCCATGAATGTTATGGGAGAAAGATTCTGGAATGGTCAATGTGTATAAAGATACAATACCTAGCTTCCATAGGGATCCCTCAAAAAAAAAAAAAAGAAAAAAAGAATTGGAAGTGGGCTCTGTATCTCCACAATCCAGTCTCACTGACTGTTGTTCCAACTGATGTGGTGAATACACAAGAGATGCCGGTTAGTGAAAAGAAGTTTAATATCTGCTGTACATCTTTTACTTGGTAATCAACTTGAGTCCCCTCAGTGAAGGATTACTTAACAGTAGGTGTCCTGATCATGAGTACTGCAGTAGACACTTGGAAGTACGGAGTTTTTGGGGTGTTTTGAGTTTTTGGTTCTTGAGGTGGTGTCATCCACAGCAGAGAAAAACAAAGTGAAAACTCATGATAAAATTTAATAAAAATGGTCAAGGAGAAGAGAAAATACTACTAAACATGAACTGTAGATTCATAATGATTTTAATTACAAAAATGGAGAATCATTAGACTAACCTTTCAATTTGTTTTAAGGTCACCCAGAGTCAAAAATAAAACAACAGTAAATGCTAAGCATATAGTAAACTTGTAATCTTTAGAAAAAGAGGATAAGAAAGATACCAACTAGGTTTCCTTTGAAAGTCAATTTAAAAAAATTCTTAGGGAAGTTCCTTTAAAAGCACCACACTGTTTAGTTCCTATATCCTGAACATTACAGCTGCCTATTATAACTAAGTCTGTGTAAGTCATGTTTTCATAAATGTCACATACCAATTAAATTTTTGTAAAACTGTCTAACATTTTCTTGCTGGGTTGTATTTTAAGCTGATAGAATTCTTTTGTAAGTTAGTCTTCAACAGCTCTAAAAACTTAGCTTTAAGATTCCTCTTCCACCTAATCTCTTTATTAAAAAACAAGACTGTAACTCTCTACTTTACCTACCCAATGGTTCTAAAACTTGGGTACATGGATTACCTTGATAGTCCCATCACTATGACATAGATCTGCACTGTTCTACAGGGTAGCCACTGACCACATACGGCTGCTTAAATTTAGAAATAATTAAAAGTAAATAAAATTAAAAACTCAATTCTCAGATGCAGTAGCCCCATTTCAGGTTCTTCATAGCCACAAGTGACTCCAGGCTATGGACACTAGGTATATGGACATTCCGGCCATTCCACTGTGGACAGTTCTATTCAATAGCATTGAATACCTCATCTTCCCTGAGAAAAATATACAAATCTGCATACAATTTAAGAAAGATTCAGTTCAGTTCAGTCACTCAGTCATGTCCGACTCTTTGCGACCCCATGAATTGCAGCACGCCAGGCCTCCCTGTCCATCACCAACTCCCGGAGTTTACTCAAACTCATGCCCATCGAGTCGGTAATGCCATCCAGCCATCTCATCCTCTGTCATCCCCTTCTCCTCCTGCCCCCAATCCCTCCCAGCATCAGGGTCTTTTCCAATGAGTCAATACTTCGCATGAGATGGCAAAAGTACTGGAGTTTCAGCTTCAGCATCAGTCCTTCCAATGAACACCCAGGGCTGATCTCGTTTAGGATGGACTGGTTGGATCTCCTTGCAGTCCAAGAGACTCGCAAGAGTCTTCTCCGACACCATAGTTCATAACCATCAATTCTTCGGCACTCAGCTTTCCTCACAGTCCAACTCTCACATCCATACATGACCACTGGAAAACCATAGCCTTGACCAGACGGACCTTTGTTGGCAAAGTAATGTCTCTGCTTTTTAATATGCTGTCTAGGTTGGTCATAACTTTCCTTCCAAGGAGTAAGTGTCTTTTAATTTCATGGCTGCAGTCACCATATGCAGTTATTTTGGAGCCCAAAAACATAAAGTCTGACACTGCTTCCACTGTCTCCCCATCTATTTCCCATGAGGTGATGGGACCAGATGCCATGATCTTAGTTTTCTGAATGTTGAGCTTTAAGCCAACTTTTTCACTCTCCTCTTTCACTTTCATCAAGAGGCTTTTTAGTTCCTCTTCACTTTCTGCCATAAGGGTGGTGTCATCTGCATATCAGAGGTTATTGATATTTCTCCCAGCAATCTTGATTCCAGCTTGTGCTTCTTCCAGCCCAGCGTTTCTCATGATGTACTCTGCATATAAGTTAAAAAAGCAGGGTGACAATATACAGCCTTGACGTACTCTTTTCCTATTTGGAACCAGTCTGTGGTTCCATGTTCAGTTCTAACTGTTGCTTCCTGACCTGCATACAGGTTTCTCAAGAGGCAGGTCAGGTGGTCTGGTATGCCCATCTCTTTCAGAATTTTCCACAGTTTATTGTGATCCACACAGTTGAAGTCTTTGGCATAGTCAATAAAGCAGAAATAGATGTTTTTCTGGAATTCTCTTGTTTTTTAGATGATCCAGCAGATGTTGGCAATTTGATCTCTGGTTCCTCTGCCTTTTCTAAAACCAGCTTGAACATCACGGTTCACGTATTGCTGAAGCCTGGCTTGGAGAATTTTGAGCATTACTTTACTAGCATGTGAGATGAGTGCAATTGTGCAGTAGTTTGAGCATTCTTTGGCATTGCCTTTCTTAGGGATTGGAATGAAAACTGACCTCTTCCAGTCCTGTGGCCACTGCTGAGTTTTCCAAATTTCCTGGCATATTGAGTGCAGCACTTTCACAGCATCATCTTTCAGGATTTGAAATAGCTCAACTGGAATTCCATCAAACCCACTAGCTTTGTTTGTAGTGATGCTTCCTAAGGCCCATTTGACTTCACAGTTCAGAATGTCTGGCTCTAGATGAGTGATCACACCATTGTGATTATCTGGGTCGTGAAGATCTTTTTTGTACAGTTCTTCTGTGTATTCTTGCCACCTCTTCTTAATATCTTCTGCTTCTGTTAGGTCCATACCATTTCTGTCCTTTATCGAACCCATCTTTGCCTGAAATGTTCCCTTGGTATCTCTAATTTTCTTGAAGAGATCTCTAGTTTTTCCCATTCTGTTGTTTTCCTCTATTTCTTTGCATTGATTGCTGAGGAAGGCATTCTCCTCCTGGCTATTCTTTGGAACTCTGCATTCAAATGGGAATATCTTTCCTTTTCTCCTTTGCTTTTCGCTTCTCTTCTTTTCACAGCTATTTGTAAGGCCTCCTCAGACAACCATTTTGCCTTTTTGCATTTCTTTTCCATGGGGATGGTCTTGATCCCTGTCCCCTGTACAATGTCAAGGTACAATGTCATGAACCTCCATCCATAGTTATCAGGCTCTCTATCAGATCTAGTCCCTTAAATCTATTTCTCACTTCCACTGTATAGTCATAAGGGATTTGATTTAGGTCATACCTGAATGGTCTAGTGGTTTTCCCTACTTTCTTCAGTTTAAGTCTGAATTTGGCAATAAGGAGATCATGATTTGAGCCACAGTCAGCTCCTGGTCTTGTTTTTGCTGACTGTATAGAGCTTCTCCATCTTTGGCTGCAAAGAATATAATCAATCTGATTTCGGTGTCAACCATCTGGTGATGTTCATGTGTAGAGTCTTCTCTTGTGTTGCTGGAAGAGGGTGTTTGCTGTGACCAGTGCGTTCTCTTGGCAAAACTCTATTAGCCTTTGCCCTGCTTCATTCCGTACTCCAATGCCAAATTTGCCTGTTACTCTAGGTGTATTCTTGACTTCCTACTTTTGCATTCCAGTCCCCTGTAATGAAAAGGACATCTGTTTTGGGTGTTAGTTCTAAAAGGTCTTGTATGTCTTCATAGAACCGTTCAACTTCAGCTCCTTCAGCATTACTGATTGGGGCATAGGCCTGGATTACCGTGATATTGAATGGTTTGCCTTGGAAAAGAACAGAGAGCATTCTGTCGTTTTTGAGATTGCATTCAAGTACTGCATTTCGGACTCTTTTGTTGACCATGATGGCTGCTCCATTTCTTCTAAGGGATTCCTGCCCACAGTAGTAGATATACGGTCATCTGAGTTAAATTCACCCATTCCAGTCCATTTTAGTTCGCTGATTCCTAGATTATGACTTGCCTAAACCTATAGCTTCCAAATTTAAGCCTCCCTTTAACTAAAAAGAATTTCCTTCTTCCATCCATTTATCTTTCTTAGTTTATATTTGATCCAATTTTATTTTCCCATGAGAGGTATTAAGGAAATACTTTTTACATTTACCAATTTACCCCATTCTTCTGAGCTTTGAACTTTCTTGATCCTATCATTCCACTCTAAAATTTGAATGGCAATCTTAACACAACTTCCAGAAAAAAATTTCTAAGAACTTTAGATATCATAGCCCAGACTTCACAAAGATATATAAACCCTAGTTATGAAAAGCCTACAATTAAAGATAAGGTGTCTCCTCCATCCAGAGTCCATGAGATCTAGGTATAAGCAATCTGAATTTCTAATTCTACTTAGATAAACATATATGAATTATAACTATTCTTTTAAAGTATTTATCTTCATGTTAAATATATTATTTTCAAACCAATATTGGTTAAAAGTGATAAAAAAGAAAAAGGTAAGTTTATACAATTGCTTTATATTTTTATTTTGTATATTCTTATATTTGAATATAAAAATATATATTTCTAAGAAACATTCCTTTCTAAGATTAAAGAGATTACATTGATCAGTTGCTACTATAAATATTTATAAAAAGTTCACTGTAAAAGAAAATTGCAGTGGGAGGAGCCAAGATGGCGGAGGAGTAGGACGGGGAGACCACTTTCTCTCCTACAAATTCATCAAAAGAATAACTGAACGCAGAGCAAACTTCGCAAAACAACTTCTGATCGCTAGCTGAGGTCATCAGGCACCCAGAAAAGCAGCCCATTGTCTTCGAAAGGAGGTAGGACAAAATATAAAAGATAAAAAGTGAGACAAAAGAGCTAAGGACGGAGATCCGTCCCGGGAGCTCTTAGGCGGCATTGCTTGGGGTAGGGTCCGGGCCTGAGTGCCCTGAGGACAATCGGAGGGAGCTTCTGTGAGTTGCCAACTTGAACTGTGGGAGACCAAAGGAGAGAGAGTAAATTAGCCGGCCCGAACACACTGCCGGCCGTTCGCAGAACAAAGAGACCGAGAGGGTCCAGAGAGGAGCTCGCAGGCTGCGGACCGGCCCAGCCCCGCTGGAGGCAGGAGGCAGGGGGGAGGGGAAGGTCGCGGCGAGACACAGGGCGCAGGCACCCGACCGGCGCGGGCGGGGACTGGGGCTGGGGACGCGGAGGGCAGAAGGCGCGCGCACCCGACTGGCGCCAGCGGAAACTGAGTCTGGGTCCGTGGAGGGGAGGGGGCGCGCCACACCTGGGGAGAGTGCGCCCACCAAGCCCCTGGCTGCCTGGACCGCTCTGACGGGGAAGGCACTGAGAGCAGGCTCAGCTTTTCCCTCCGCGCTTTTGTGGAACACCCGAGGGCTGGAACCTCGCGCAGCGCGGGGCGCGCTCCATATAGAACAGCCGGGAGCCTGAGCGGCGCAGAGGAGAGAGCAGCGTCAGCCCCGCCCGGCAGCCCCAGCCCATCCCCGCGGCGCAAACCCCTCCCCGCAGAGCGACGGAACTAGCTACCTGAATAAGAGTCCACCTCCGCCCGCCTGTGTCAGGGCGGAAATGAGGCTCTGAAGAGACCGGCAAACAGAAGCCAAATAAAGGGAACCGCTTCAGAAGGGACTGGTGCAACAGATTAAAATCCCTCTAGGAAACATTGACTACACCGGAGGAGCCTGTAGATATCGAGAAGCGTAAGCTGGAACGAGGAGCTATCTGAAACTGAGCCGAACCCACACTGACCGCAACAGCTCCAGAGAAACTCCTAGATATAATTTTACTTTTTTCTCTTTTTTTAATTTTTTTTCTTTTTTTCTTTTTTCTTTTTCATTTTTTCTCTTTTATTTTCCTTTAAAATCCCCTATTACTCCCCCATTACTCCTTAACTTTCATTTCCATAGACTTTTACGATTTTTTAATTAGGGGAAAAAAAAAATTTTTTTTTCCTTTTTTTTTTTTCTTTCTTTTTTTTTTCTTTTTTTTCTTTCCTTTTTCTCTTCTATTTTCTATTTTTCTTTTTCTCTTATTTCTTTTAAAGTCCTCTAGTACTCCTCTACTACTCCTTAATTTTCATTTTCAATACACTATAACCTTACAAAAAAAAAAAAAAAAAGAAGAGAAGCCCTATTTTTAAACCGAAGATTATTCTCTCCCAATCTTGACTCTCTGTTTTCTACCTCAGAACACCTCTATTTCCTCCTTTCCCCTTCTCTTCCCAATCCAATTCTGTGAATCTTTGTAGGTGACTGGGCTACGGAGAACACTCTGGGAACAGACAGCTGTGTAGATCTGTCTCTCTCCTCTTGAGTCCCCCTTTTTCTCCTCCTGTTCATCTCTATCTCCCTCCTCCCTTCTCCTCTTCTTCATGTGACTCTGTGAACCTCTCTGGGTGTCCCTAATGGGGGAGAATCTTTTAGCCATTAACCTAGAAGTTTTCTTATCAGGGCTGCATAGTTGGAGAAGTCCTGAGACTACAGGAAGAATAAAACTGAAATCCAGAGGCAGGAGACTTAAGCCCAAAACCTGAGAACACCAGAAAACTCCTGACTACAAGGAACTTTAAGTGATAAGTGACTGGCCAAAAGCCTCCATACCTACACTGAAACCAACCACCACACAAGAGCCAATAAGTTTTAGAGCAAGACATACCACGCAAATTCTCCAGCAACGCAGGAACATAGCCCTGAACATCAACATACAGGCTGCCCAAGGTCACACCTAACACATAGACCCATCTCAAAACTCATTACTGGGCACTCCATTGCTCTCCAAAGAGTAGAAATCAAGTTCCACGCACCAGAACACTGATGCAAGCTTCCCTAACCAGGAAACCTTGACAAGCCAATCGTCTAACCCCATCCACTGGGTTAATCCTCCACAACAAAAAGGAACCACAGACCTCCAGAATACAGAAAGCCCACTCCAGATACAGCAATCTAAACAAGATGAAAAGGCAAAGAAATACCCAACAGGTAAAGGAACATGAAAAATGCCCACCAAGTCAAACAAAAGAGGAGGAGATAGGGAATCTACCTGAAAAAGAATTTAGAATAATGATAATAAAAATGATCCAAAATCTTGAAAACAAAATGGAGTTACAGATAAATAGCCTGGAAACAAAGATTGAAAAGATTCAAGAACTGTTTAATAAAGACCTAGAAGAAATAAAAAAGAGTCAATTACAAATGAATAATGCAATGAATGAGATCAAAAACACTTTGGAGGGAACCAAGAGTAGAATAACGGAGGCAGAAGATAGGATAAGTGAGGTAGAAGATAAAATGGTGGAAATAAATGAAGCAGAGAGGAAAAAAGAAAAAAGGATCAAAAGAAATGAGGACAACCTCAGGGACCTCTGGGACACTGTGAAATGCCCCAACATTCGAATCATAGGAGTTCCAGAAGAAGAAGACAAAAAGAAGGGCCATGAGAAAATACTCGAGGAGATAATAGCTGAAAACTTCCCTAAAATGGGGAAGGAAATAGCCACCCAAATCCAAGAAACCCAGAGAGTCCCAAACAGGATAAACCCAAGGCGAAACACCCCAAGACACATATTAATCAAATTAACAAAGATCAAACACAAAGAACAAATATTAAAAGCAGCAAGGGAAAAACAACAAATAACACACAAAGGGATTCCCATAAGGATAACAGCTGATCTATCAATAGAAACCCTCCAGGCCAGAAGGGAATGGCAGGACGTACTGAAAGTAATGAAAGAGAATAACCTACAACCTAGATTACTGTATCCAGCAAGGATCTCATTCAGATATGAAGGAGAATTCAAAAGCTTTACAGATAAGCAAAAGCTGAGAGAATTCAGCACCACCAAACCAGCTCTTCAACAAATGCTAAAGGATCTTCTCTAGACAGGAAATGCAGAAAGGTTTTATAAATGTGAACCCAAAACAACAAAGTAAATGGCAACAGGACCACACCTATCAATAATTACCCTAAATGTAAATGGGTTGAATGCCCCAACCAAAAGACAAAGATTGGCTGAATGGATACAAAAACAAGACCCCTATATATGCTGTCTACAAGAGACCCACCTCAAAACAAGAGACACATACAGACTAAAAGTGAAGGGCTGGAAAAAAATATTTCATGCAAACGGAGACCAAAAGAAAGCAGGAGTCGCAATACTCATATCAGATAAAATAGACTTTCAAATAAAGGAAGTGAAAAGAGACAAAGAAGGACACTACATAATGATCAAAGGATCAATCAAAAAAGAAGATATAACAATTATAAATATATATGCACCCAACATAGGAGCACCGCAATATGTACGGCAAACGCTAACAAGTATGAAAGAGGAAATTAATAGTAACACAATAATAGTGGGAGACTTTAATACCCCACTCACAACTATGGATAGATCAACTAAACAGAAAATTAACAAGGAAACACAAACCTTAAATGACGCAATGGACCAGCTAGACCTAATTGATATCTATAGGACATTTCACCCCAAAACAATCAACTTCACCTTTTTCTCAAGTGCACACGGAACATTCTCCAGAATAGATCACATCCTGGGCCATAAATCTGGTCTTGGAAAATTCAAAAAAATTGAAATCATTCCAGTCATCTTTTCTGACCACAGTGCAGTAAGATTAGATCTCAATTACAGGGAAAAAATTGTTAAAACTTCAAACATATGGAGGCTAAATAACACGCTTCTGAATAACCAACAAATCATAGAAGAAATCAAAAAAGAAATCAAAATATGTATAGAAATGAATGAAAATGAAAACACAACAACCCAAAACCTATGGGACACTGTAAAAGCAGTGCTAAGGGGAAGGTTCATAGCATTACAGGCTTACATCAAGAAACAGGAAAAAAACCAATTAAATAACCTAACTCTACACCTAAAGCAATTAGAGAAGGAAGAAATGAAGAACCCCAGAGTTAGCAGAAGGAAAGAAATCTTAAAAATCAGGGCAGAAATAAATGCAAAAGAAACTAAAGAGACCATAGCAAAAATCAACAAAGCTAAAAGCTGGTTTTTTGAAAAAATAAACAAAATTGACAAACCATTAGCAAGACTCATTAAGAAACAAAGAGAGAAAAACCAAATTAACAAAATTAGAAATGAAAATGGAGAGATCACAACAGACAACACTGAAATACAAAGGATCATAAGAGACTACTACCAGCAGCTCTATGCCAATAAAATGGACAACTTGGATGAAATGGACAAATTCTTAGAAAAGTATAACTTTCCAAAACTGAACCAGGAAGAAATAGAAGATCTTAACAGACCCATCACAAGCAAGGAAATCGAAACTGTCATCAAAAATCTTCCAGCAAACAAAAGCCCAGGACCAGATGGCTTCACAGCTGAATTCTACCAAAAATTTAGAGAAGAGCTAACACCTATCTTACTCAAACTCTTCCAGAAAATTGCAGAAGAAGGTAAGCTTCCAAACTCATTCTATGAGGCCACCATCACCCTAACTCCAAAACCAGACAAAGATGCCACAAAAAAAGAAAACTACAGGCCAATATCACTGATGAACATAGATGCAAAAATCCTTAACAAAATTCTAGCAAACAGAATCCAACAACACATTAAAAAAATCATACACCATGACCAAGTGGGCTTTATCCCAGGAATGCAAGGATTCTTTAATATCCGCAAATCAATCAATGTAATACACCACATTAACAAATTGAAAGATAAAAACCATATGATTATCTCAATAGATGCAGAGAAAGCCTTTGACAAAATTCAACACTCATTTATGATTAAAACTCTCCAAAAAGCAGGAATAGAAGGAACATACCTCAACATAATAAAAGCTATATATGACAAACCCACAGCAAGCATCACCCTCAATGGTGAAAAATTGAAGGCATTTCCCCTGAAATCAGGAACAAGACAAGGGTGCCCACTCTCACCACTACTATTCAACATAGTGTTGGAAGTGCTGGCCACAGCAATCAGAGCAGAAAAAGAAGTAAAAGGAATCCAGATAGGAAAAGAAGAAGTAAAACTCTCACTGTTTGCAGATGACATGATCCTCTACATAGAAAACCCTAAAGATTCTACCAGAAAATTACTAGAGCTAATCAATGAATATAGTAAAGTTGCAGGATATAAAATTAACACACAGAAATCCCTTGCATTCCTATATACTAACAATGAAAAAACAGACAGAGAAATTAAGGAAACAATACCATTCACCATTGCAACAAAAAGAATAAAATACTTAGGAGTATATCTACCTAAAGAAACAAAGGACCTATACATAGAAAACTATAAAACACTGATGAAAGAAATCAAAGAGGACACAAACAGATGGAGAAACATACCGTGTTCATGGATTGGAAGAATTAATATTGTCAAAATGGCTATTCTACCCAAAGCAGTCTATAGATTCAATGCAATCCCTATCAAGCTACCAACGGTATTTTTCACAGAACTAGACCAAAGAATTTCACAATTTGTATGGAAATACAAAAAACCTCGAATAGCCAAAGTAATCTTGAGAAAGAAGAATGGAACTGGAGGAATCAACCTGCCTGACTTCAGACTCTACTACAAAGCCACAGTCATCAAGACAGTATGGTACTGGCACAAAGACAGAAATATAGATCAATGGAACAGAATAGAAAGCCCAGAGATAAATCCACGAACCTATGGACACCTTATCTTTGACAAAGGAGGCAAGGATATACAATGGAAAAAAGACAACCTCTTTAACAAGTGGTGCTGGGAAAACTGGTCAACCACTTGTAAAAGAATGAAACTAGAACACTGTCTAACACCATACACAAAAATAAACTCAAAATGGATTAAAGATCTAAATGTAAGACCAGAAACTATAAAACTCCTAGAGGAGAACATAGGCAAAACACTCTCCGACATAAATCAAAGCAAGATCCTCTATGACCCACCTCCCAGAATATTGGAAATAAAAGCAAAACTAAACAAATGGGACCTAATGAAACTTAAAAGCTTTTGCACTACAAAGGAAACTATAAGTAAGGTGAAAAGACAGCCCTCAGATTGGGAGAAAATAATAGCAAATGAAGCAACAGACAAAGGATTAATCTCAAAAATATACAAGCAACTCCTGAAGCTCAATTCCAGAAAAATAAATGACCCAATCAAAAAATGGGCCAAAGAACTAAACAGACATTTCTCCAAAGAAGACATACAGATGGCTAACAAACACATGAAAAGATGCTCAACATCACTCATTATTAGAGAAATGCAAATCAAAACCACAATGAGGTACCATTACACGCCAGTCAGGATGGCTGCTATCCAAAAGTCTACAAGCAATAAATGCTGGAGAGGGTGTGGAGAAAAGGGAACCCTCTTACACTGTTGGTGGGAATGCAAACTAGTACAGCCGCTTTGGAAAACAGTGTGGAGATTTCTTAAAAAACTGGAAATAGAACTGCCATATGACCCAGCAATCCCACTTCTGGGCATACACACTGAGGAAACCAGATCTGAAAGAGACACGTGCACCCCAATGTTCATCGCAGCACTGTTTATAATAGCCAGGACATGGAAGCAACCTAGATGCCCATCAGCAGATGAATGGATAAGGAAGCTGTGGTACATATACACCATGGAATATTACTCAGCCATTAAAAAGAATTCATTTGAACCAGTCCTAATGAGATGGATGAAGCTGGAGCCCCTTATATAGAGTGAAGTAAGCCAGAAAGATAAAGAACATTACAGCATACTGACACATGTATATGGAATTTAGAAAGGTGATAACGATAACCCTATATGCAGAACAGAAAAAGAGACACAGAAATACAGAACAGACTTTTGAACTTTGTGGGAGAATGTGAGGGTGGGATATTTCAAAAGAACAGCATGTATACTATCTATGGTGAAACAGATCACCAGCCCAGGTGGGATGCACGAGACAAGTGCTCCGGCCTGGTGCACTGGGAAGACCCAGAGGAATCGGGTGGAGAGGGAGGTGGGAGGGGGGATCGGGATTGGGAATACATGTAAATCCATGGCTGATTCATATCAATGTATGACAAAACCCACTGGGAAAAAAAAATAATAATAATAATAAAAAATAAATAAATAAAATAAAATAAAAAAAAAAAAAGAAAATTGCAGTAACAGCTATATAATTTGACTGCAAGGACATACATGAATTAACGAGTTAACATATATATAGATGTGGGTAATACAGTAAGTTGAAACAACTGGATTTTGCTGAGTTTTGTCTTTAAAAAAATGCTCAAATTATACAGCCAAAAGATATATCCAATAAGCTTTTCATACTGATTAAATTTAAGAAAATCTGGAAGTAAATGGAAAGAAGAAAAAATAGATATTTGGAAATCAGTATTTCTGAAAAATGCTTTCCTTAGGTAAATAGAATGTATACATCTCAATATGGTTAAAAAGGTTTTTTTTAAACTGTCAAAGTTCACTTTGTTGGAAGATATGAATAATGTATCATAAATAAAGTAACATAAAAACCACCCTTAAGAAAAAAAAAAAAAAAAAGCCACCCTTAACCTCACTACTAAGAAACATTCATTATTAATATTTTGGTGGTTTTCTTTTTAGTTTTTTTCTCTCTGTACACAGACACATATGTAACTGCAAAATTATTTAAGCATGAGGAAAATGTGCATGTATAAACAGTATAAACAATACAGTGTCAGTACTAAAATACATAAATACTAAAGTTAACTTACCTTTTTCTTTAAGATTTCGAAATAGCTTTGATGATCCTTTCCAAACTGGTGGTGTTTCTGATAGCATTTGATTTAATTCCTGTTACATAAAGTATCATTATACTGATTAACAGGTAAGCCACTTATTTATAAAATAGACCAAAAATATTTAAATGCCTATGCAAAAAAAATTCTCTGCTTAGAAGACCTCAGATAATGGGTGTATTTATACTACTTTCTCTGTAGTCCATTCAACAGTAAAACCCAATATTTGACCAAAAGTGCAAAAGTAAAAATGAGTGATAAAGATGCTACATTAAATTCAATTAGAGCTACCAAAATTTTCAGATAAATGTATTAATTGGAGATATATAGGGCTTCCTAGGTGGCGCCGGTGGTAATGAATCCACCTGCCAACGCAGGAGATGTAAAAGGTGCAGGTTTGACTGCTGGGTAGGGAAGCTGCCCTGGAGTAGGGAATGGCAATGCACGTCTTGCCTGGAAAATCCCATGGACAGAGGAGCCTGGCTGGCTACAGTCCATGGGGTTGCAAAGAGTTGGACACGACTGAGCACCAGCACCACCACATATACATATTATATGTGTGTATATATGATAATCTAATTAAAATAAAACAGTGAGTTTAAGTTCTGGGGCCAGTTAGAAAAGGATGGTTCCATGAAGCCATAAGAAATGGTGTACGCCTAATGCAGGTCAGATAGGATCAGCAGGTTTCACATACTGTCTTTTCTGTAGCCAATTTGGATTTAGGCAATTCTGGGGTTGATGAAGAAACTGGGCAACAGATTATACTGGGAAAGAATGAAGAGTATTTTATAGTGACTTAAAGAATGACATCAGATGAAGTGGGAAAACAGGCTATTGAGTTATTATGGTCACTGTTGCAATTTTTTCCTAATTTTAACCTAAATATTCAGTAAAGAATACACACTCCAATAGCTGATTAGTCAGTTTTTGTTTTTTTTTAAACCAAGCAGAAGCGGGACTATTTTGGAACATTTAAACATTTGACTCATTGCTCAGATACCAAAACAATCTTGCATGTGTTGTACTTACTTGTGTTAAGAGCAACTAAGTGAAAATTATAAATAGGTTAATTGTGAAAAATTATTAAAGGATTTGGTGAGATTTGAAATAATTTGAAATTAAAAAAAAAATTACTCTGCTAAGTAACACACTGAAAAAAAACAAACAAACACTAGGAAGTGCTTCTTTTCCACATCTGATTTTTGCTACTCAAAAGTGTGGTTCCCTAAAGGCCCTGGCATCATTACCTTGCCAGACAACTTGTTAGAAATGCACAATCTCAGATCCCATCCCAGACCTACCGAACCAGAATCTACTTTTAACAACATCTATGAATGACTTTTATGTACACTCAAGTTTGAGAAGCACTTTAGATCAATCCTTTCCAATGTGTGTGCTAAGTCACTTCAGTCATGTCCAATTCTTTGTGACCTTGTGCACCATAGCCCATGTATATCAAAATGCTGTCCATGGGATTCTCAGGCAAGAATACGGGAGTGGGTTGCTGTGCCCTCCTCCAAGGGATCTTCCCCCCTTTCCCGATGTAGTTGTACCTTAAAAAGCCCTGTGACATTTATAAACCATCTTTTTCATTACAGAGCTGAGCTAGCAGACAAATAGGGAATCTCTGGGATGCCAAAAGCAGGAGAGGTATTTTTAGGGGATTTGTAGAGGCCCTGAAGTCCATCTGTGAGCCCTTGCTCTCACTTCCGCATGGCAGGTAACAGATGCCACCAGTGCTGAGCACTGCTTTAGGACAGGAGTGGCACGGAGGTCAGGATTCACAATGACTAATGATGTTTAATGTTTAAGCAACAGTCAATTCATAAAGATTTCTGTTAAAATAGGAGATTAAAAAGTATTTTGAGTACACTTTTTACACTTTCATTTATACTGTCTCTATTATATTGATATTACTTCTCTTTCTCCCTTTTAACTCTTTTCATGTATTAAACTCCATTTCTTCTACTCAGCAAAAATTTAAGACCAAAAATTCAGAGCCACCTTCTATTTGAGTTCCCTCTATGTGCTTAGCATTGGGCTAATACACACTTCATTTAATTCTAAAAATTAATTCTCATTATGCATATATTACTGAGTCTTAAAGAAGATAAGTAACTCACTCAGGATCACACAATTAGTCAATGAGTGGCCAGATCCTTACTCACTCTAAGCAGTTTATTTTTGTAATAATTTAGTTCTGTCTGGTCTAGATCATCCAACTGACACACTGATCTTTCATGTCAATTTTAGGGACTTTTAAATTTTATTAAAATTTGTATTTCCACTCAGGCTCGGACTCTCTCTCCCCACTCCCAGTGCCTATCTTAGTCTCTTAAAGGCAGTAGTATTGAAGACAGAGAATTTGATTGGCTTTTGTCCCTGGTTTCTGGGGGCAAGACTCCACATCCTTAGACCACACCAAAGTTTATGCTAAGGAGAAGAATCAGGATGGGGGCTGACCTTCAAAAACGCCTTGTGACTCAAGGGTTGAGGGTGTGAGCTAGCCTGACCTTTGGGGAGGGGGCGGGGGAGAAGGAACGGAGATTGAATTCATTTGTGTGGTCAATGATTTGGTCAATCACAGCTATGCAATGAAACTCCCAATAAAAGCTCTGGATACCAAGCTCAGCAGAGCTTTCAGGTTTGTAAACACATGGATCTTCCCAGGATGGGGCCATACCCTGATCCCTCAGAGAGAGGGCACAGAAGCTGTGTTCAGAACCCTTCTATACCTTGCTGCATGTGTCTATTTGGCTGGCCTTGATTTGTTCCCTTATAATGATAATTATAAATTGGAAATCTAAGTGTAGAATGTTTCTCAGTTCTATGAGCCTGTCTAACAAATTATTAAACTTGAGGGAAGTTGTGGAAACTATCTGAATTTGTAGCCACTTGGTCAGAAGTGTGGGTGGTCTGGGATCCCTTGAAATGCAGCTGGCATCTGAAATGAGGGCAATCTTTTGGGGGATTGGGTCTTTAAATCTGTGGGGTCTGATGCTAACTCTGGATGGTCAGTATCAGAATGAAATTGCAGTACTGCAAGTAGGGACTAAATAAATATTTGCTGGATTGAATTCATTTACCTAGAATTATAGATGCCTTTTAAAGGATTTACACAATTTTCCTGAGTACAATTTTTTAAAGTAAATACTTAATATATATGTTATAGGAAAATTAGGAAGTGCAAAAAATAAAAACAGATTGTGATCCAGGGATTAACCACAATTAAAATTTTTATTTAATCTGATTTTAATTTCATTCTTTATTTTTGTCATTCTTGTTGTAAATATTGAATAATTTTCTATGTAAAGTTTTGTAACTTACTCTTTGCACTTAATATATCATGATCATATTTTCCTGCCAAACATTCTTCATTTTCATTTTAATGGGTACACAGCAGTTCTGAAATGTAACTCTTTATATTCTTAAAAACTGTGAACCCAGAAGAGAGATTGCTTATGTGAATTATATTTAATTATATTTAATGCGTGTGGAAATAGAAATGATACTTTTCTTATTGGTCACACCCCATAGCTTGTGGAATCTTAGTTTCCTGACCAGGGATTGAACCTGTGACCTCAGCAATGAAAGTGCTGAGTCCTAACCACTTTGGTGGTTTGGACACTAAGTCATGTCCAACTCTTTGTGACCCCATGGATTTAACCTGCCAGGCTCATCTGTCCATTGGATTTCCCAGGCAAGAATATCAGAGTGGGTTGCCATTTCCTCCTCCAGGAAATCTTCCTGACCCAGGGATCAAACCTGGGTCTCCTGCATTTCAGGTGGGTTCTTTACCAACTGAGCCCCCAAGAAGCCCCCTAACCACTGTGCCACCAGGGAATTCCCAAGAAATGATATATTTTTAAAACACAAAAATACATAAGCACATATTCTATTATCTCTCAGAGTGATGATGTCATCACTCATCAGGAAGCCTCTGGGAAACTCCACTGTACCCTTGTGAGAGAATGAGAGTAACAGAACAAGCAACTTCTCAGTATTATTATGAAAATAGTCTTGACTTTATGGATGCCCCCAAAAGGTCTTTGCATGTTAAGAAAAATCAGTTTATATTACTTTGCAATGTGCTGTTTTATTCAACCCTATGTTTTTCAGGCCTATTCATGTTGATAAACATAGGTCTTATGTATTACTCATTTTAGCTCCTTTGTCTTTCATATGCCTACTTCACATTCTTTTATTAATCTTCTACTAATTGACATTTATATTGTTTCTAATTTTTTCAGGTCTCCTGGTATAAGCATGCAAATGTTTCTCTTATAAACATATCTAGAAGTAGAATTTTTGATATGCATAAGATACTGCCAAATTTCTCTCAAAAGAGAAAATACCAACTTACATTCTCACCTGGTTCCTCCTTTCTATCCTTGATAATTACTGGTATTGTTAGATTTCTGGAAGCTGACTACCTGATGGGTGTAAAACAGTATCATATAATTGGTTTAATTTGCATATCCCTGATTACTAGTGAGATTTGCATATCCCTGGTTACATACATTTATTGGCCTCTCTGGCTATGTCCATCCATTATTTTCTTATTGATTATCTTTCTTATATTGATTTACAGGAGTTCTATATAAGATACTTAGCCTTTTCTGTTAATAGGTTGCAAGCATATTCTCCCACATGTCATACCTCTTTTAAGATTGTTGACATTGTCTTTTGTGTGCCAAAATTTTCAATATTTAATTTAGCAAAATTTGCCAATAATCTCCTTTGAGTTTAGCTTTATGTATATTTATATATGTACATATCACAATGTATGTATGCATCATAAATATATATATACACATTTAATTGTGTGCATGAATATGTATACCAAGAGCTTTAACCTACCTGTTTGGAAAGTGACTTCCATGTTTTAGCAACTATAAAAAACAAACATAAAAAAGTGGATAATAAATACTTCATGTAATGTATACAAAAATCTAGTAACCATCTACATCATAACTCATGACACTGACTTTTATATCTAAAAGGCAAAGTTTTTTTTAACCTTAAGATGTGGACCTGTGTAAGTTATACATTTTGTATTTGTCTCATGTACTATAAACTATTCATAATAAATAATATCAGTGGAGTAGAAAACATATTTTCCATAATCATCATCTCACTTTGGGGATTTCTGAATTTACAAAGTAAATTAACTTACCCCAAGTTAAATGTCCTAGGGCTAAAAACACAAATAATAATATACATTAAATGTTGTTAGATGATGTTAGAATATAAAATAATAGAGAAATTATAATTTTAAGGTGTTACCTGTGATCTCTGCTGTGTTAATATCTCGGATTATAATTTGAAGGTTGGGTTTCTCTACAGTGAATGGGAAGGACAGGGCAAAGATAAAAAGAGATGAAGGAGAGAACAGGCGATGTTCTAGGAAGACTTGGCCTGTTTTCCACTCTTCTCCTCTGAGAATGTTACAGTTGAATAAAATACCAGAGGTCATTTTCTCTTTCTGATTTCTCCTCACATCCCTGAAGACCTCAAACACTATAAATCTCATAGTATTAAAATAAGTGCAGTCAACAGTGCTGTTTCTTTGCTCAGATTTGAATACTGTGACTATACAAATGCCTGTCCAAGAATTATCTCCAGGTTTGGATGTGATTAAGCCCTATAATACAGCTGTATTCAATTTAGTTCAGTTCAGTTGCACAGTCGTGTCCGACTCTTTGCAACCCCATGAATCACAGCACGCCAGCCCTCCCTGCCCATCACCAACTCCCGGAGTTTACTCAAACTCATGTCCATCGAGTCGGTGATGCCATCCAGCCATCTCATCCTCTGTCGTCCCCTTCTCCTCCTGCCCCTGATCCCTCCTAGCATCAGGGTCTTTTCAAATGAGTCAACTCTTCGCATGAGATGGCAAAAGTATTGGAATTTCAGCTTCAGCGTCAGTCCTTCCAATGAACACCCAAGGCTGATCTCCTTTAGGATGGACTGGTTGGATCTTCTTGCAGTCCAAGGGACTCTCAAGTGTCTTCTCCAACACCACAGTTCAAAACCATCAATTTTTCAGCGCTCAGCTTTCTTCACACTTCAACTCTCACATCCATACATGACCACTGGCAAAACCATAGCCTTCACTAGATGGACCTTTGTTGGCAAAGTAATATCTCTGCTTTTTAATATGCTATCTAGGTTGATCATAACTTTCCTTCCAAGGAGTAAGCGTCTTTTAATTTCATGGCTGCAGTCACCATCTGCAATGATTTTGGAGCCCAAAAAAATAAAGTCTGACACTGCTTCCACTGTCTCCCCATCTATTTCCCATGAAATGATGGGACCAGATGCCATGATCTTAGTTTTCTGAATGTTGAGCTTAGTAAATATTAACTATTTCAACTACAGCACAATAATGACAAGCAATAATTTTTCTCCATGGTCATGTGGGTTTTTCTATATAATTAACCATTGTTAATGTAAATAATATATCAAATTCAAGATTATAAGATAGATATTTCTTGCTCTGCAATTTTCTCTTTTAAGCAATGTAATAAGTCATTTTAAGATCACGAGGGAAGAACTATATTCTAAAATTTAGCAAACTGATTTCTATGAAGATAGTTTTCTTCTCTATGTAGTAACAACATCCTTTCTTTACCTGAGATAGTTAATATGGAACCCTGTAATCAAGTGATTAAAATCACAGGTCTATAAGGTAGACTTCAGCATTTAACCTTAATTATAATACTTTATACATTCATTTGATAGACATCTTCCTTTATATAGTGAACATAACAATGCAAATAATTTTATTATTCTGTTGCTTTTGAAATATAGCAGTAAAAAAGGAAGAAAAATAAATGGTACAAAAGTACATGCATATGCTCTTATGCAATGTTCAGAAGGCATTTATCAAAGAGGAAGTTAGACACTCTTGAGTTTTGTAGGGTTTATGAGATTTCCAGGGTAAATTATTCACAAAAGACATATTCATTCTGCCGGATATGTCACCATGTTCAGTATTGCTGACTTTTTTAAAAATAAAACTAAAGAGCCTTTAAGATTGTTCTTCAAAGGATTTTCTGATTTTCTAAATTCTTTATTTCAAATGAAGTTACTGCATATATAAGGTAAAGAGAGACTTCATTCTTTTGGATATATTTTATTTCTTGGGCTATAGGTTCATTATATTTTTAATACATTTATGTAAGTCTGAACTTTTTAAACAATAAATTCTTTTTTTTTTTTTATTGTCACCCTGCTTATTTTTTTTTATTATTATTATTTTTTTTTTTTCCAGTGGGTTTTGTCATCCATTAATATGAATCAGCCATGGATTTACATGTATTCCCAATCCCGATCCCCCCTCCCACCTCCCATTCTTTAAAATTAAAAAATACTTGAAGCTACATGAAAATAATTACTTATTTTAGTTCTAGATGGAAAATTTACCTTTTAGGTTCTTTTAAGTAGGTAAAATAAGAAATTTTCTTGACTTCAAACACAAAGTTATAATCAGTGATCTGATGTATATCTCAATGAACATTTATTTGAATTACAATTATTAAGCAAATGTTTACATGGCATAGCATTTTCCTGTTGATATTGCCATAAAGTTAAGGATTTTAAAAAATAATGGTTCTGAATTCAAGTGATAATGATGATGATAACATTGTCACCTAGCAAAGCTTATTCAGTGCCTACTGTATATTGGTATTACACTAAACAGAAGTGATATCATTCATCCTCAAAAAACCTCCCAAGACTTTTTGTTACTTTCACTTTTATAAATGAAGAAACAGAAGACTAAATAATTTACTCAGGTTCTCAAAGCTCATAAAAATTGCCAAGGTCTAAATACAAGTTTGTCTAATTTTAATATGCTACTTTGATATATATATGATTTAATATTCTGTCTCTGAAGCATATTTTCTTTTTTGAGGTAAATATTTCTTTTTAAAGCCCTATACTTTAAAAAAAGGTTTTTGCAAATATCTTGATCTTCACAGTTATCATTTTTAATTACATCTTAGAAGTACTGATTAGATATTAACTGAAGTTGACAGAGAAGGAAAAATATCATATGACATATATGTCTTATACGTGGAATCTAAAAAGAAATGATACAAATGAACTACTTACAAAACAAAAAGAGTCACAGACTTAGGGAATGAACTTATGGTTGCCAATACACACTGTTGTTCTGTTTAAAATGGATAACCAACAAGGTCCTATGTATTGCACATGGAACTCTGTTCAATGTTATATGTCAGCCTGGATGGGAGGGGAGTTTGGGGGAGACTGGATACATGTCTATGTATGGCTGAGGCCCTTTACCGTCCACCCCATCACAGCATTGTGAATCAGTTATACCCCAATACAAAATACAAAATTAATTAATTAATTAAATTAAAAAAATAAACTGATGTTAATTTGAGTTTCTTGCTTAAAGAAAACAACTGACAATATTTGTTGTCAATAATAACATCTGAGATTTCAAGTGAAAATTAAAATTTTGGAAAGCTTGTATACACCATGCATCTGACAGCTTTCCAAAAAGCAAAGACTTTTCTGATAAGATTCTGATGGTATTAGTGAGTGTGATTTTTAAAAAATATTGTACAATGAAATATGACAACATTTGACAGATCGGTGTAATTTAATGAACCAATATTTTCCAGCTGATAGTACAAAATTATATCAATATAAAGCAAAATGAGCCATTCAAAAATGCAATGTAGGTCAATGGATTTTAACAAAACAGATGACAAAAATTCAGAGTCCACATTGCAAGTAAACTTTAAGAAACTACCAGCAGCCAAGTATTGATATAATACCAAAGAAGAATATCTATGATTATTTGAAAAGGCTTTTGTAATACCCTTCCCTTTTCCTCCTTCTGTATCTGTTAGGGAGATTTTGTCCATATGTCAATACTTTCTGAAAACAAACTTTGCAACAAATTGAACACAAAGGCAGATATAAGAATCCAGATGTCTTCTATTAAGTCAGACATTAAAGTGATTTTGTAAGAAAGTACATAATGCCAAAAAGTTTGAGAACCACTGCCCTAACACATGGAAGGGTGAGAAACAATCAATCTACATTTACACTGCAGGAGCCATGACAATATTCAGAAGAGATACAGGAAGAATTCTTGTCCAAGTCTAACTGCAAAATCAGTCCTCTGAGTTTTTCTGTCCAGGCTGGATATAAGAACTGATTTGGCAGAATAAGAACCTTTATCAAGAATATTAAAAATAAGGTGGGTGTTTATTCTGATGTACTGAGAAAGAGGGAACAAATGAAAATTTCTGAAAAGAGAAAAGATACCAGTAGGGGTTTATAAGAAGTATTAATCTGGTAACATCGTATCTTTTGATACACAGTATCAAAACATCAAAGCATAGTGTTGTTTGAAGTACCACATTACTTGGTTAGTTGTTTTGAAAAACTTACACTGCTCCACAATTTTAAAAAATAGAGATAAGAAAAAATGTTATATGTTGAGATAAACTTGAGAAATATACTTACTTTTGGGCTCGTCTGTTGTAACAGCCAAAATAAAATCATACGGAGTCATGAACAATTGCCCTTCACATTCTATAGAAGCAAACAAACGAAATCGCCTTTCCCGAGATGTAGCATAGAGGTCCAGGTCTTCGACTTCCGTTCTGCCAACAGCAACCTGAAGTTAAGAAAGCAAATTAAGTCTGGACTGTGTGAAGTGACACCTCCTTCTAGAAGATACATGTCTTCAATTATGTTGATAGGGAATTAACAGAGCAAAAGAAAAAAGGTGAAAATATATAACCATAAACAAATATCCACATGAATAAAATGAATTAATGTTCAAAAGATCCTACTATGATTATCATTCAGATTCTGAAGACTTTACACTGGCTCTTTGAAGGACTTGTGATTTCTTTCTTTAGCTTCAGTCTCGGAGAACATTAAATTTCTGAGCTAGTAGTTTCTTCAGAAGGAACACCAACACTTGCTGAATGCCTACTATGTACTCTCTATACAGGCCTACTTATTTAATTAGAACTCTTTTTACTGTAGTCTATTAATTTTCTAAAAGAAGAAAAGGAAACCCTGATAGGCTGTTCACGGCAACCATTAAGGAAACCATTTAGTGGTAGAGTTTAGATTTGTGCTGAAGTTGCTAACTCTAGATCACTACGGTAGAGTTACCACCAATGATCACTCTGAATTCTACCCAAGGTTAAAATAAGCAGAAAGAGGAGTGTGTATGGGGAGAAGGGAATCTCTTTTGTTTTCCTTAATTTTAAAATCTTTCCTTGTAGATAAATAATTTCTATTTATTTTCTTTGAACTGTAACAAAATTGTTAATGCTTTTTTTCCTGATTCCAAAAGCAATGCATAGGTACAGTATATAATTCAGAAGACAGAATTGAAAAACTTATAGATATAATTGTTTATGGTTTTTTTGCCAAAAAATCAGGGTTATACTATACTGTCTGGTTATCTGATTCTTTTTACTAATTAATATATCATTTTTCCATGTGACTAAATAGTCCAGTAGACCATTTTTAGTAACTATGCAATATTTCATAGTAAATGTTTGTTGCTTAACTTAATTAATTAACTAATTCCACATGGTTGAATATTTAGGTAATTCATAGTATTTCACTACTATAAAACAATGTTATTAATATAATGGCCAGCCTTGAAAATATTTAGATAATATCTATAAATAGTTCCTTGGGATTAATTCCTGGGAGTAAACTTGATTGGTCAAACACAGTCATTTCATACACATTATCAAGATGCTTCCGGGAAGCTTATGGCAATTTACATGGTTAATAACAATAAAAAATTATACCTTTGTACATTTCACACAAAACATTTTATATCAGAAAAAATTCTTATTTAGGATGACAAACTTAATCTCCTTATTGCCTCTTCTAAGTCATTATGCAAACTGTGTACAAACTTAAAATTATTTAAACATCTACTATTTTGAGAAGTTGTATCAAAACAGACCATAAGAACTTTCAGTAAGAAAACTACATTTTATATTTCTAAGTTACACCTTATGAAATGAAAAGCCAGGCAAATTATTAATCTTTTTTCTACTACTCTGAAGACTAAGACTTTTTAAAACATAATGGAAATAGTCAAATAAAAAAGTTTTTGATGCCTTTTTTAAATGGCCTGTATAACAGGTAGAATCTAGTCTCAGCTCTTAACGAATACATGATCTACATAGGTGGACAAAACGCTAGCTGGAGGGACAAAAGGTACAAACATGGAAAAGAGTAACTCAGAGTAAGGAGAAGAAAAGCACAATAGACTGAGGTTATTTAGAAGGCTTTAAGAAGACTTCCCTAGTGGCTAGGACGGTAAAGAGTCTGCCTGCAATGTGGGAGACCAGGATTTGATCCCTGAGTTGGGAAGATCGCATGGAGAGCACAGCAACCCACTCCAGTACTCTTGCCTGGAGAATCCCACGGACAGAGGAGCCTGGCAGGCTACAGTCTATGGGGTCGCAAGAGTAGGACACGACTGAGCAACTAAGCGCACATGGGTACATGGGTAAGGAGTCACTCAATCACTCAAGGTCAATAATGAGCAATAATTTCCCTGAATGCTCCTCAGGGATCCATCTACCATCTTAAGTCCCTTCTACACCTATATCTCAGGGGCTTTCTCTTCCTCGCTGGGCAGGGAAACCAATCTTGTCTGTGACCATAGTTTACTCTCCTGTTTTCTTCTTGCTAAGCCATTTCCTTGGGCCAAGGTGGCCCCCGTCAACCATGACTCATCTCCAGTGAATTTCCTGGAGGACCACTTGATGTGGGGCACTCACTGCTTCTGCACCATAATCTGAAGTCATGCTTCACTCCAACACCCGGAACCACAATTTTTGCCTATTTCCTGTGACCTAATATGCATTTTATGTGTGACTTCTGCCCTTACCTGCTACCATTACTGCTCACGGGGTGCCTGTTGCTTTCTCATCAAACTATCCCTCCTTAGGCCTGGTCCCAGCACACCAAGCCTGCTTGACTGCTGCAGCTGGCAATTTGATCTACCTATGAACTAGTGCTGACGACTCCTCCTTTTCCTTAACTTCTACCAACAATCAATTAACAAAGCCTGTTGTTCTCCCTCTAATTTCTCATATCCACCCACTGCTGCTACCTTTGTTTAAGCAATCACTGCTGCTGCTGCTGCTAAGTCACTTCAGTCGTGTCCGACTCTGTGCGACCCCGTAGACGGCAGCCCACCAGGCTCTGCTGTCCCTGGGATTCTCCAGGCAAGAACACTGGAGTGGGTTGCCATTTCCTTCTTCAATGCACAAAAGTGAAAAGTGAAAAGTGAAGTCGCTCAGTCGTGTCCGACTCTTCGCGAGCCCATGGACTGCAGCCTACCAGGTTCCTCCATCCATGGGATTTTCCAGGCAAGAGTGCTGGAGTGGGTGACATTGCCTTCTCCGAAGCAATCACTACTTCCCTAAAATTTTAGTCATGGCCTGTGGTTTTCGCCTCTTTTCCATCCTATGTTGAAAGAAAGAAAAAAAAAACACACAGAACTGTGGAACAATTTGTATTCTTTAAACACAAGAAACAGTTTCAGAAGAAATCTGAGTTAAACGTTTTCATTAAAACATCACAGTATGTATGAGTTCTACCTCTTGTTGCCTTAGCAAAAGTATCTGTCATTTTTTATAATGGCACTAGGTGCCTACTGGTCTATTTATCACCTTAAAAGAAGGTGTGGGGAGGAGTTTGGAAATGGTTTGTGCCCCCAGACAAATACACATGTTTATAAATATATATTTACATCCCTAACAGGGCTATGTATATATATACACACACATATTTGGTATATGTATATATATATGGCATATATATATATATATCCTAAAGGGGGAGAATATGATTTACATATAAAAAAGATAACCAGAGCCTGAGTGCTTAAAAGGGCCTCCAGCTACTGCAGTTGTGTAGGTTCCTCCATCACCTCTGCTCAATAAATCACATGGTGTAAATATACACATTGTTGTTCAGTCACTAAGTTGTGTCCAACTCTGCCACCCCATGGACTGCAGTACGACAGGGTTCCCTGTCCTTCACCATCTCCTGGAGCTTGCTCCAAACTCATGTCCATTGAGTCGGTGATGCCATCCAACCATCTCATCCTCTGCCTCCCCCTTCTTCTCCTGCCCTCAATCTTTCCCAGCATCAGGATCTTTTCCAATGAGTCACTTCTTGGCATCAGGTGGCCAAAGTATTAGAGTTTCAGCTTCAGCATCAGTCCTTCCAATGAATATTCAGAGTTGATTTCCTCTAGGATTGCCTAGTTGGATCTCCTTGCAGTCCAAGGGACTCTCAAGAGTCTTCTCCAACACCACAATTTAAAAGCAACAATTATTTGTCATTCAGCCTTCCTTATGGTCCAACTCTCACATCTGTACATGACTACTGGAAAAACCACAGCTTTGACTAGATGGACCTTTGATGGCAAAGTGATGTCTCTGCTTTTTAATACTCTGTCTAGGTTTGTCATAGCTTTTCTTCCAAAGAGCAAATGTCTTTTAATTTCATGGCTGCAGTCACCATCTGCAGTGATTTTGGAGCCCAATAAAATAAAATCTGTCACTGTTTTCACTTTTTCCTCATCTTTTTGCCGTGAAGTTGGCACTGCTCAAATGAACCACAGATTGGTAGTAAGTAAAAGACAATTTTCTCATGCGATCACAGTAAACCGGCCTGATCCTAGAGCATTCTAGTTATCATTAGCTGGTAGGACTGGGCTCATCTGGCTGGAGGATCTGATGGGACAGAGAGCAAAACAGAAAATCAATACTTGGGTCGGTTTTTATACTTTCTGTTCACTTCCACTGACTGATTTGTCTCTTCATACTCAAGTACCATAATGCTTTAATTGCTATAGCTTTTGATTATGTTTTTGACTTTAGGTAAAGCAAAGCTCCATATGACTGTCAATCTTTTAAAAATATTTTTGCTGACTGCTATACAATTTCTTCTTCTATGTGAGCTTTGAAATTAATCTATCAGGTTCTATTTTTAAAATTCCATGGATACTTTGGGAGTACACTGAGTTTTGGTGCAATTTAGGATGACTTGACTATAACAAAAAAGAAGCAGATTCACAGATACAGGGAACAAACTAGTGGTTACCAGTGGGGAGAGAGAGGGAAGGCACAGTATAGAGGCGGTGGAGTGTGAGATACAAACTCTTGGATGTAAGATAAGTTACAAGGATGCACAATACAATACAACATAGGGAATACAGCCAATATTTTGCTATAACAGTAAATGGAGTGTAACCTTTAAAAATTGTATAAAAAATTTAAATTTTTTTTCAAAATTGCCTTTTCATTTTACAGCTGCTAGGAAGTTGCATTTTACACTTTTTATGAAATTATTTCATGGGATTTGCTTAACATTCTTTTCAAGTTTGCTGAAAATGTTTAGGGAATCTTCTTTCTAGCTCTAAAAAAACATGCTATCTTTTATTTTACTGAGAAATTGTAAAACATTCTACATTCGAGTTCTACAATCTCAGTGTTGTTACTTACAAAAATAGAATGTATACATGTGTATATATATATGCGGAAATAAAATTTTCAAACATACCTGTAAAATAAGTCATAATTTAGTCATAAAAATAAATAATGATCATTTCCAGGTAACTGTGGATCCTCTAAGTCATGCCAACATAAGACAAGTAGTTTAAGAAATGGTAGAAATGATAAAAGTTACATTTTAAAATTACCTCAATTTCCCAAAAGAAATTAAAAAATACTGTGTCAATGCAATTATTTTCTCTGGAATTTCCAAGCTCAGACCTTTGCAACTAGTACTTGGATGTTACTTCTTAAGGTACTGAAACGAGGGCCTTCAGGCCACATCATTATCCTTCCTGTGAATAACAGAAAGCAAAGGTTCACTGCCAAGGCACCGGCTCATGTTACTTCAGGTCAGCAATTCGAAAATTTACTCTGTAGTAAGGTCTGGTTTTCCCAGGGAGGCAAGATTAAATGCCAGATAAAGGATTCACTACTTAACAATTAGAGAAAATGATGCCTACAAGCTGATAATACCCTAAAGAGGTAACTTGAAACAATTATATCAATTATCTAAACACCACATAATGCATTACCTTTTAGCAGCTGAGAAAAGGAGACCCGAGAACAAAGGATGGAAGAAGGAAAAATAAAAACCATTTGTACTGAGCAAAATTATTTCAATTACTCATGCTTAGTAGTTTATTTTTTAAATGTTTTATTAAATAGAATCACTACTAATTTTTTAAAGTAAACAGTGTTTAAAGCATGCATTTGACTTCATATAGCATGCTGATCATTCGGTTGAGGCCCTACCTGATATTGGCAACTGTAGCAACATTTTTATAAAACATTAAAGAGCAAATACCATTTGAATTTAGATCTTTATTTTATATTTTCTGGGCAAGAATCTTATGAGATGCGCATGAGATTCTATTCACGTTTATTTTTATTCTAGCTAAAAAGATGTTCATGGAAGTACTACATTTGGCTTTCTCAAATGGCTTCAGGCTGATTTAAAAGCTTCTAAGAAGATAAAAGGGGTAACATTTTCTTTGCTTGTTGGGTGGTCGAAAGGTTAAACATCAAATTCTCAGTGTGGGAAAATCCCAAAGTCCTCTAAGAGAAATGTTTTGCTGCTTGGTAAACGTGTCCATTTGGAAATACACACAACTGAAGATCAATCAAGAAGCACTTCCCTGGCAGAGATCACATTGGGAAAAAAAAGTAACTGACCACTTATTTTAAAGTTTCCACTTGCTCTGTTACGTTAGCTTATATATTACAGGATTCTTTACAAGTTTACAAAGTACCTGCGTATATATCATCTTATCATTTGATAGGACAGTAGGTGAACATATCTCTGAAGCGGCAGTAGTCACGCTAGTTTGATACATACATCTCACCTCTTCCTGCTCTTCTAGGGCCTGCTCCAGCAGGCCCCCCCCCCCCCCTGCCTTTCCTGCTTCACTGTTTCCCCTCTTCCATGCCCATAGAGTGCTTCCCTTCAGCGCACACACATTTCTCCCATCTTGGAAGCTTTCCGGCCCACCTCTCCATCCAGCTTGTCACACTGGGTTTCCTGTTTCAGCAAGTTCTCCCCTTCACCACTCCGCTAACGCTGCTTGTCAAGGTCACTGATGACCTCCATGTTGCTAAATCCAGAGGTCAATTCTCAGTCTTCATCTTACAGCGTCTGACCCAGTTGATAACTCTCTTTCCCTTGCAATAATTTTTCCTGTCCAAGTCCACCCATTCCTCATCTCCCTCCTATTACCCAGGCAGTTCCTTCTTGGTACTTTTGTTGATACTGCCCTAGGCCAGTCCTTGGACTTCCTCTCTTTGAATCTATACTCACCTCCTTAATCATCTCATCTAGCCTTTACAGATTATAAATATACTGACAAATCCAAAATTTCCATCTCCAGCCTTCTGTGATAATATAAATTCCATGAAGGCAGGAATTTTTGTCTGAGTGGTATACTTCTGCTTCCCCAGTGCCTAGAAGAGTCTCTGGCTTGGAGCAAGCTCTCAAATATTTGTTGAATAAATGAATGAATGAATATGGTTATAAAACTTACTGTAATTGGTAAATAAGGATTCCCTTAAAAATTAAAACATAATATTAAAAAACCAATAATTACCTGGTGCTAACAGTGTAGCTGACCTCAGAAAATGTGGAATGGGGAAGGTGATACAGAAAAAGATGTTCAATGATGCGTCTTTTTTTGGAATGGTAAATTTTCTGATACCAATTTATATCAAATTGCAGATGTATATATTAAAATATACACAGTTTGTTAAAGTGATATGTAACCACTTGGAGACTAGAAATAGGATGTATAACTTTCAAACCACCAGAAGAGAAAAGATAAAGGAAGAAAAGACCAATCTAACACCAGGTGATAAGGGGAAAGAGAGAATAACACATACACATAATACAGCAAAAACACATGCAAACATGTCTACAATTATAATAAAAAAAAGATTGGGTTAAACTCCCCCATTAAAATGAGCAATTCTCATATTGTGTTTCTTTAAAAAACTATTAAATGTTCCTTACAGGAGTAAAACATTACCAAGAGTGTTTGAAAAAACATAGAATTAAGAACCAAAAGCAGTAAATGGGACAAAGAAAGATTCACCAGGAAGGTACCACACACATGAACAAAACAGCTTAAAATTATATGGTGAAAAAACTGTTAAAAGAATGCAATCTGATCAACTCACAACCATGGCTGAGATATCAACACTTCTTTACTAGAAATGGATAGGTCAAGTGGAGAAACAAGAAAAAGGATCTGAGTAACAAAACAAAGAAGGTGCTCATTAATTTTGATTTTAGTAAACAGAGAATTTATAAACTGTTTATTAGTCATCATGAAAACATCAATAAGATAAAACTGTGAAAGTTATATAGGTTTAATGAAATATTCATACAGTAGAGCATTATACAGGAATGGAAATGAACTAGGAGTACATGTGTCAAGATGGATAAACTTCTTAAACATTAACTTAAAGGACTAATTATAAAAAGGTAGGTACTGTTTACATAAAATGTTTTAGTTGCAAAATAAGTGTATACTATTCAGAGATACATCCATTTGCAATAAAACTATGAAAACTTATGGGAATGCTAAAATGGCTATCTCTGTGGGGAAGAGAGGATCATGACAAGAGAAGGTACATATGCTGGTAGTTTATTCTGTAAACTGCTAGTACATACACAGCTAATATGCACTATAGTATTACTGTCTATTTAAAAGTTGGATATGTTCCATTTTAAAAAACAAATTCTTTCAAGGGTTATTCCCTGATGCATATGGGAAAATGCTAAAAGACTAAAAGGAAAAAGGCCACTTTAGAAAATTTAAGATACGCTGTTATATAAACAATGATTGGATTAAAAAAAGAAATAAAAACTGAGACTATAAGCTTTTTGAAAATAAATGACACTTAGGAATTTACAAAGAGCCCCCTGTATAATTTGGTCAATGCCATTATTGACATAAAAAAATTCATCTATGCATTTACTATAAGAATAATTAAGAATTTAAAATAAATGAACTAAGTATTTATTTACACAGAAGCTAAAAAAGAGGATAAGAACTCAAGAAGTTAAAAAAGAAGATAAGATAAATTTGATGAAAATAGAAGGGAATAGATGATAAAGATAAAAGAAATAAACTCCCCCAATGAAACAGTAAACACAAAAAGTGGCATTTGAAAAGATGTAATAAAACACAAACCTCTATCAAGTCTGATTTTTAAAAAGAACTGAAAATGGAATAAACATTAAACTTGAATTATGACACATCCACAGTTTGGAAGAGCATCCAAATATAAGAAGAAGAGACCTATAATATATTGATCTCTCAATATAATATCAGTTTAAAAGGCAAGAACAATATGTACAGTATGGTCACACTTGTGCTAAAAAGGAAATAATATGTGTTTAGTTTACAGGCCTGTGAAATACATTTTTAAAAGCACTGAGGGCAGAAAAGCATTTGTGACCTATGAAGCAGAAACAGGATTTAATAGTTTGGCATATCCTAAAAATCAGTCAATAAAAAATAAAAGTTGGCAAAGGATATTAATGTGCAATCCCCAGGAAACTATAAACAAACAAAAAATTCTCCACCTCACTAATAACTAGAGAAGTGGAAATTATAACAATCATGGTGAATCATTTTTCATACTCAAACTGGGAAAACAGTTAAATTTGACAAAGTGAAAGGGGACACTGGAAGCCCATTATTTATTGCTGGCAAAAGTATATTTTAGTATAACCATTTTGAAGAACAACTTGATAGAATCTATTAAAATATAATAGCTATGGACCCAGCAACTTAACATTTGCATCTACAAAGAACCCTGGATATTCACTATAGCACAGTTAACAGTGAAAAAATAGAAACAATCAAAATTCCCATCAGTAGAACAATGGTTAAATAAACAATGGCACAGCACTGGAGTGGTCTGTGGTCATTTGAAAAGGATTCGATTTGGTAGGCCTAGGGGTGGTTTTATGGTAAGAGCCACAAGACACATAGCAGAGTGAGAAAAAGCAAGTTACAGAAGAGTGGGTAAAAAATAAAAAGATAAAATCAAAAAAAGCTCATTCTTAAAAGAAACATAAATCATTTATATATGACATATATTATAGATACATACACATATACACACACATACATAGACATATTCTTATAGAAAGAAAAATTGTGGAGTGGTGTATTATTTTTAAAAAAGCAAACAGAACATATATTAACTCCAAAAGAATTAGCTTAGTCCAGCATCTAGGGAAGACTTAGTCAGGGCCACACAGGCAGGAAATGAGTCTGAGATCAAAACTCAGGTGTTAGGACACCCAACTGAGTGTTCCTCCACATTACACAACTTGGTACACTGAAATACAAGGGCACAGATTTTACAATCCTCCAGGCCTATGTTCTAATGCCAGTTTCAACACTTCCTAATTAGGTAAACATGGGAAAAAGAGATTTCTAAACTTTAGCATTTTCACTGTAAAATGGACAAATTAAGACTAACTCTGCTGGCTTCCCTGGTGGCTCAGTCAGTAAAAAGTCCATCTGCAATGCAGGAGACCCAGGTTCAATCCCTGGATTGGGAAGATTCCCTGGAGAAGGAAATGGCAACCCACTCCAGTATTCTTGACTGAAGAATCTCATGGACAGAGGAGCTTGGCGGGCTACAGTCCATGGGGTAGCAAAGAATCAGACATGACTGAGCGACGAAACAGCAAACATTAACCACAAAGTGTAAACATTACATGAAAATTAAATGAGGACACTTCCATCTCCTCTGGTCAATAAAATCAGTTTACGAAGAGTATCCTGTTAATCAGCAGGGTCCAGAAATAGTTGTTGACACCTCAGCTCCACACATATATTTGCCATCTCGGTACCTTCCTGTCACTCTAAATTGGGAGTCCTCTAAATACGTCCATGGTGACCAAACAATTCCAATTGCCTGACATTTCCTTGTGCTCCCATCTGCTTCATGTGCTATGACCTTTCTCTCAATCATCCTGACTCAGCTCCAAACATCTAGAGTATGCAATATGTGGATATTGCATATGTGGTATTTATGCAACACCACATATTCTACTGATTTCTTGAGAGTGACAGCTGACCCTCAATGACAAAACCTCTGGCTATGCAGAGAGCCATTGTCTTTGGAGCCTGATTACATAATCACTCTAGTTTTTCTAGATTACAGCTGAAAGAAACAAACCCACCATACCATTAATAGTCGGCTATTTTTCCTTAAATAAGTCACCTTGAACTTACCTGCAGCTACAACAAAATAGCAGAGATTGGATGGCTTAGTGACAGAATTTATTTTGTCACAGTTCTGGAAGCCAGAAGTCCAAGATCAAGGTGCCAGGACAGACGTGGTATGATCTCTCTCTCTGGCTTGTAGACTGCCACGTTCTTCCTACGTCCCCACATGGCCCTTCTGCAGGGTGTGGGCACAGAGAGAGAGGGCAAGCTCTCTGGTGCCTCTGCTCACACTAATCCTATCAGATCAGGAGTCCACTCTCCTGACCTCATTTAACCTTAATTACTCCCTTGGAGGTCCCACATACTAATACAGCCCTAATCGAGGGGTTATGGCTTCAGCATATGAATTTTGGGGAGATACATACCATTCAGTTCAGAACACCAACCCCAGAGCAGCTCTTCTGCCTTGTCCTTTACTCACGTATATAGTCCTTTAAAATGTTCTTTTATAGGCCATTCCCATCAAGTTGGCAATTTACTCTCTGGAAGAACTTGAATATTTGGAAATTTAACTATGTTCCCTCTCTTCTGGATAATTTATAAACAACCAAACAAAAAACATTAAATAAAATCAGTCTCAGACTCCTCAACCTACCTGTACCCCAGTGGGGGTGAGGGTGGGGAGATCCCTGCTTGCTAGCTACAACTTGAGATTTCCAGCCCAACTAGCCTTGGCCTGTATGCATCCCAGCTGGGGGTGGGGGTGGGGGTAGGGGGTGGGGGCAGGCATTTCCGGTCCAAGATTCCCTGTCTGCCAACACTGGCCCAGTGGTACCCCAGCAGGAGGCTTCCAGGCTGCCAGTCCCAGCTTGTGGTTCTTTCTCTGCCAGCCTCGGCCCAGCAACTTGGACAAACTCTAGCAGTGAACACACCTCTTCCAACGAGGCCTGATTCCCACCAAGGGAGGGGGCTACTGCTGCCCTTCCAACTTTGTTCCTTCCTTGGGTACCCTCTCAGCCCAAGGGTATTCTTTATAATCCCGATTCCTTCTTAGTAGCTAATCCCCTATAAATGGTTAATATTTCTTTATACTGAGCCTTAACTGTTCAAGTTACCATGTGGCTTTTGTTTCTGACTGCTGAAATTATTATTGAAAAGGATAAACAAGTTTTAAAATGATGTAGTTTGGGTAGTTTATTCCCATTACACTGGCATTCAATTTTTTCGAAGAACTTAAATGTTACCTGAATTTAACAGAAAGGAAAGCAGAAAAGGCATTATCTGGGACAAAGTTTATAAAACTACTGCCTTCATTTATAAAACATTTAAAAATTAAGTTTGGAGAGGATTAAGGGATGAGAACAAAATTAAAGCAACTACTAATAATAAACCAATAAAGTATTCAGTTCAGTTCAGTTGCTCAGTCATGTCCAACTCTTTGTGACCCATGGACTGCAGCATGCCAGGCTTTCCTGTGCATCACCAACTCCCAAAGCCTGCTCAAACTCACGTCCATTGAGTCAGTGATGCCATCCAACCATCTCATTCTCTATCATCCCCTTCTCCTTCTGCCTTCAATCTTTCCCAGCATCAGGGTCTTTTCAAATAAGTCAGTTCTTCATATCAGGTGGCCAAAGTTTTAGAGTTTCAGCTTCAGCATCAGTCCTTCCAATGAATATTCAGGACTGATTTCCTTTAGGATGGACTGGTTGGATCTCCCTGCAGTCCAAGGGACTCTCAAGAGTCTTCTCCAACATCACAGTTCAAAAGCATCAATTCTTTGGTGCTCAGCTTTCTTTATAGTTCAACTCTCACATCCATACATGACTACTGGAAAAACCATAGCTTTGGCTAGACAGACCTTTGCTGGCAAAGTAATGTCTCTGCTTTTTAAAATGCTGTCTAAGTTGGTCACAGCTTTCCTTCCAAGGAGTAAGCATCTTTTAATTTCATGAGTGCAGTCACCATCTGCAGTGATCTTGGAGCCCAAGCAAATAAAGTCTCTCACCATTTCCATTTTTTCCCCATCTATTTGCCATGAAGTGATGGGACTGGATGCCATGATCTTAGTTTTCTGAATGTGGAGTTTTAAGCCAACTTTTTCACTCTCGTCTTTTGCTTTCATCAAGAGGTTCTTTAGTTCATCTTTGCTTTCTGCCATAAGGGTGGTGTCATCTGCATATCTGAGATTATTGATATTTCTCCTGGCAATCTTGATTCCAGCTTGTGTTTCATCCAGCCTGGCATGTCGCATGATGTACTCTGCATGTAAGTTAAACAAGCAGGGTGACAATATACAGCCTTGATGTACTCCTTTCCCAGTTTGGAACCAGTCTGGTGTTCCATGTCAAGTTCTAACTTTCTAATAAAGTATTAGAAAGAGTAAAATGATTTTGAGATTAAAAAACTATATAGGTGAAATAGACCTTACAGATTCGAATCAACCATCCCTACACCTAATCGGTACAGTACGTTTCACTGTAGTTTTATTTCCCTATTGCTAGTGATATTAAGCATCTTTTCATGTATTTATTGGCCTTTTGAATATCTTACTCTTGAATTGCCTATCCAGACCTCCTGCCCATTTTTCTATTGTACTGTTGTTTTTCTTATTAATCTGTAGATCATCACTATATATTCTGGATACTTACTTCATGGGAGTGCTATGTATCTTAAGTATCTTCTTCCATTCCAAGACTTCTTTGTATTTTCGTAGATATTTTTGTTTTAATGAAGTGAAATGAGGCAGTGTTTTCCATCTGAAATTGTGTTCTTGGCCTTATTTTGAAAATCCTCCTCCTCCTAGGGTCAAAATTTCATTTTCAGATATTTTTCTCTAAATATCTTAAAGTTTCTCTTATCACCTTTAAGGCTGTAACCCACCTGGGTTATTACTGCAATGGGGTAGGCATCTAATTTTACTTTTGCTTCCCACACAGAACACTTCAACTCTAATCAAGTCCTACTGTTTTGTATGTCACTGTTATCCAATATTTGAGATCCAGTTTGGTTTAGCTTTCAAGATAATAATAATTATTGTTGTAATATGTAGTCAATATTTAAGATTTACTTCATCTTTACCAATTTCTTTATTTACTGTTGCTTCTTAAATTTCACCCTTTTTTCATGTTCATTTCTTCGTGATAGTCACTCTTTAATAGTTCCTTCAATGATGATCAGAGATTGGTAGGCAATCTCAGACTTACGAAAAATGAATTTATCCTCATTCCTAAATGATAATTTATCTAGGTAAAGATATCTAATGGTAGTTATTTTCTCTTACCTCTTTGAAAATACAGTCTAGTGTCTCCTGACTTCTATCCATTATCAGAAATTAGTTTTCAGTCAGGCCAACAGCCATGCCTTTCTAGGAAACTGGTTCTATCTTCCTTTATTTTTGATTTTCAGTTTCACTATAATCTGACCATTTTTATTTATCCTGCTCAGGACTGTTTATGCTTCCTGAATCTGAGGATTAATGTTTGTGTTCCTTCTAAGAACTGTTCAGGTATTCTCTCTTAAAATACTGCCTCTCATTCTCTCTGTTCTCTAAGCCTGTAATCCCTAATTGAGGAATTTTAGACCCTTTCAGGCTATCTTCCACATCTCTAAAACACGCCTTAGTATTTGCCATGTCTTTTGTGTTGTTGTTTGTTTTTGGCTGTGATGGGTCTTGGTCACTGCACGGGCTTTTCTCTAGTTGAGACAAGTGGGGGCTAGTCTCTAGTTGTGACCTCAAAGGCTTCTAACTGTGATGGCTTCTCCTGCTGCAGAGCATGGGCCCTAAGGTACTCAGGCTTCAGTAGTTGCGGCTTACAGCTGTAGTACACAGGCTCAGTAGTTGTGGCACATGGGCTTAGTTGCCCCACAGCATGTGGCATCTTCCCAGACCAGGGATCTAATCCATTTCTCCTGCATTGGCAGGTGGATTCTTTACCATTGGACCACCAGGGAAGTTCTGCCATTTCTTTAAAAGTGTGTTACATTCTGTGTAGTTCCTCAAAATTATCTTCCAGATTACTAATTGCCTCTTCAGTTATGTTTTATATGCTGCCTAATCTATCCAACCTCAAAGACCATATTTTACATTGTGAGAAGTTCTATTTGATTCTTTATTATAATCTACCATTCTTCTTTATACTGATTTTTCACTATGTCGTTAATCACTCTGAATATCCTTAACTGACAGACTCAACCAAATGATCCTATTATTAAACTGTGAGGAATAGAATCACTCAGTTTACTGAGTTTATCCTCCTGGAGGCCTTCTCTGTAGAAATTACAGGTGGCCGGTGTTTGAGGCATCTCCCTCAAAGAAGTTTTGCATTTTTTTCTGCCGGCTTTATCAGTTTTTTTTTTTTTCACCCGGGGTAATAGAAGTGCTAACTCTAAACCCATATGAGGCAGTGTTGTTGTTGATTTGCTAAGTCATGTCCAACTCTTTTGCAATCCCATGAACTGTAGCTCACCAGGCTCCTCTGTCCATGTGATTTCCCAGGCAAGAATACTGGAGTGGGTTGCCATTTCCTTCTCACAGGGATCTTCCCCACCCAGGGATCGAACCCGCATCTCCTCCATTCGCAGGCAGGTTCTTTACCGCTGAAGCACCTGGGAAGCCCCGTGAGGTAGTGTGGGACCATTTTTATACACTCTCGGGAGAGACCTTTTTTCCACTCAGAGCCCATGCAGACATCCTCAGGCTTCCCTGTCATTGCCTCTCATTGTACTGGGAGGGAGGAGAGGGGTCTGGGGAATCATTCTTTCATCATTTGTTCTGTTGCTATAGGCTCTGGCTTTAGGGAGATGGAATTTGAGTGCCAACTTTCCAAGGTCTTGTCTCCTGTCCCCATGAAGGCCTTAAAATCCAAACCCCCAGGATTCCATGAATAACGACTCACTGCTCTCTCACTGAAGCCACAGCTCACACTATTCTAGCTCCTAGTTTTCTCTTTACTTCTGCCCTGGCAATTTCCTTTAGTTTCTTAAATGGACGGAATGGTATTTAAAAGGATGTTTAAAATATTTTGATGACAGATTTTGAAGCATGCTGTATGGATAAAACCAGAAGTCTAAACCATTTATTTTATTAAGTGAACATCCCATAATTTATTTAGGAGCATTTTCTTTTCACTTAAAAGCTGTTCTCACAACACAATATATTTCACAACCGACAAAGACCAATATATACCTACTGCTCATTCTCTAGTTTTTCCTTAGAAAGAGGACTCGTGCTTAGCTGGGCCCAAGAGCACACAGAACAAGGTCATATCTCTCAGGCTTTGTTGCAGTTGGATAGGCTGTTTGATTAAGTTTTGGCTAATGTAAATAAAACTGTTTTTTGAGACTTCCTGGAAAGTCAACTTAAAGGCTGCTGACTCAGCCAGACAGGGCATAGGAGAGTAAAGGCAAGGTTATCATCTTGACTTCTTTCTCCTGACCTCAAGCCAACTGCTCCTCATGGCACTTTGCTTTTACTTATTTCAATCTATGTTATTTCCATAATCACTTTAATCCATGAGTTTGAAGCTGTGGCACACAGCAATCAGTAGTCATGTACAGATCTGAGAGTTGGACCATGAAGAAGGCTGAGTGGCCAAGAATTGATGCTTTTGAATTGTGGTGCTGGAGAAGACTCTTCAGAGTCCCTTGGACTGCAAGGAGATCAAACCAGTCAATCCTAAAGGAAATCAACTGTGAATATTCATTGGAAGGACTGATGCTGAAGCTCCAATACTTTGGCCACCTGATGTGAAGAGCCAACACACTGGAAAAGACCTTGTTGCTGGGAAAGACTGAAGGTGAAAGGAGAAGAGGGTGACAGAGGATGAGATGGTTGGATGGCATCACTGATTCAACTGACATGAGTTTGGGCAGACTCTGGGAGATAGTGAAGGGCAGGGAAGCCCACCGTGCTGCAGCCCATGAGGTTGCAAAGAGTCAGACACCACTTAGCAACTGAACAACTACAACAGGGCAATCACAAGCAGCCTTGGGCAGAGATCACTGTAGAGGGAGGACAGGAGGGAAAGAAAGGGGAGGAAGATCTGTACTTTCCCAGGCAGAAGCTAAACATTAAGCGAAGATCAAATTGCTTCTGACTAGTATGTGGTACTGTGAGTGAATCAGAAGTTACACAGAGTGACTCCATCCATTTTTCTAGGTCAGGTAACTGTCCCATTTGTCCCCCAGTACCTTGTTTTTCCAAAGGAATTAAACTTCCTAGGGAGTCACTGTACTCGCCTACAATTAAGAGAGCACAGCTGCAGGTACCTGATTTACATATGCATTGAAGAATGCCACTTTCTCTACAGATTCTAAGAGAATCTAAGTCCTAAATAAAACATATTACCAAAACATGGAAGAGTCGTGTTTTTAGAATTTTTCTATCAGCCGATCATCAAACAATGCACCCCCTATAACCCTAGCAACTTCTGCCCTTATAAATCTTGACATTTAGATCACTCCACTCTGGTTCACTTTTCCATACCCTCCTGGTTTTCACCATTCTGTTGAAGATCAATGTTCAACTCGATCAATGTTCAACTCTTGGCTTCAGCCAAGTTTCAAATTCTGAGAGATGAGGGGTGTGGGGAGAAGACACAAGTGCTATTCTCTTACAGTTTGCCAGCAGGTGGCATGAACCTTGAGAAGTTTGCCTCCTTGCCTACAGTTTTATAAAACCTTTTAAGTAACTACCATAATGACTCAGGATAAGTTCTAGATTTTAATTATTTGGTAATATATAGGTGCAATATTCTTGATAGTTAAATATTTAGTTCATGATAACACTTTTAAGTAATAAACTTTAGAATATTTGAATTGCAATCTTTTGTTGGCTTCCACGACCTTCCTGGCTTTCTTTAATCTGTCTGGGTCTCAGCTATTTGCAGAGTTCCATTTCTCTGTTGGTGTTGTAAATTGTTGACACATACATTCTTATGACTTTCAACACTTGACGACTCCCAAATCAGTATCTATAGAACAGATTTCTCTCCAGTGCTTCTGACCTATGTATTGAGCTGGAAACATCCCTTCATCTGTGCAAAGATCCTTTGATCCACTGTGCAAGTTAGAAATTCATCATCCATGTACACTACCCCTAACCTGTCTTTTTGTTATTTCTCCTGAGGACCTAGTTTCAGTGACCTGCTGTACTACCCACCCAAGTCACCCAAAACAAAAACTTGAATCTCATCCTAGACACTTCCATCTCTCTCATTCCTGAAAACCAATCAACTGCCAATCCTGTTGACCTCCTAATCTCTCTCCAATCCAGCAACTTCTAAGTGCCTCACTGTCATTTTCCTAGTAAAGCCACAACCATCTCTTGTCTAAAGAAATACCACTGTTAAAAACTGCTTGTCATGGAAATTCCTTGGTGGTCCAATGGTTAGATCCCATGCTCTCACCACTGAGGGCCTCGGTCAGAGAACTACCATCCTACAAGCCTCAAAGCACAGCAAAAATGAAACAACATAAACTGCTTGATGTGTATTTTCTTTTTAACCAAGAATGTGGAGAACCATACCCTCTAACATTCTCTCCTAAGAGGCCATAGCATCTTACCCGGCCACTCTGTGACAAATAAATCTACCAGATTCTGAAAGTGAAAAAGTGAAGGTGTTAGTCAACTCTTTGTGACCCCATGGACTGTATGTAGCCCATCAGGCCCCTCTGTCCATGGAAGTCTCCAGGCAAAGTACTGAAGTGGGTTGCCATACCCTTCTCTAACGGATCTTCCCAACCCAGGGATCAAATCCAGGTCTCCTGCATTGCAGGCAGATTCTTTACCATCTGAGCCACCTGGGAAGCCCAGATTCTACCGGGAAAACAAAAGAGGGGATCACCTAGTTTAGCTTCCTATACAACTAGGTTAGTCTATACAGAATTTACCTATCTTCAGTTTCCCACCTATGTGACTCCTCTCATAAAATTCTTCTGCATTTATACATCTGGCAAGTTCTTCAATATTCTGAGAAAGAAGCAGCATTACCTCAAGTATCAAAATGTGTTGCATTAAAAAGAGGCTGGAAAAGGTATACAGCGAAAGAAACTTAAAAATACATGATCACTGGCCATTATTATACAAATACACAAAAGAGATAAAAAATTAAAAAATATTGTTCTCTTTTCTTCTTAAGATGAACAAATCATAAAATAGGTCATGTGTTACAAATAATATATAAAATAGTAGGTTAAGGTACGTTAAGCAACCTAGCAGATTTTAAAAATTCTGACCCTGAAAGAGAAAGGCAGTTTTAGAACAAAAATTTTTCCACTGATAAAAATAGTGCTTTAAGGTTAACTGTAGGGTTCTAAACAAAATCTTGTCAACATTTCTCTATAACATTAATAACATTCAAGTCCATATTTACAGAAAAATTTTGGCAAGCCAAGCTTGCATAAGTAAAATAAATACAATGTCACATGATCTGGTCTCCCAAAGCCTGGAATTTTGACCTTGGCTGAAGTCTTCCCAATTCTAAAGCTATAAATAACTACTTAAGTTGAACAAAATATGAAACTATTAATTCTCACAGAATGGGCTTGTGTCTTTTCAATGTGTATGTCCTGGGCAAATATTTAGCACGGGTTTATTTGCTCAACAAATATTTACTGTGTGCCTACTAGGACTAGAGGGCTTCCCTGCCGGCTCAGTGGTAAAGAATCCGCCTGCCAATGCAGCAGACACAAGAGATGCAGGTTCAGTCCCTGAGTCGGGAAGATCCCTGTAGGAAGAAATGGCAACCCACTCCAGTATTCTTGCCTGGAGAATCCCATGGACAGAGGAGCCTGGCAGGCTACAGTTCATGGGGTGGCAGAGTCGGACACGACTTAGCGACTAAACAACAACAAACCAGGACTAACTCCATACCAGGCAATGAAGATATAAAGGTGATCAAGACCAACACTATGCTGCTCCTTAAAAGACTAAGACAGCAGAGAAGACAGTTAACAAAAAATTGCAAAAAGTCATCATCTGGGAATTTAGGATAAGCAGGGGTATTTGAACAAATCTATCAGGGAAGGCGTTCTGGAGGAAGTTCAGAGGCAGTGTCTTTAAAACAAACATCTTCAAGGTAACAGAACTATATGTCTGTAGGTTACTGCTGTTCACTCCTATCAGTTATATTATTCTCATAACAGCTACATATTAATTTATATGCTAGGTTTATGTTCAGTACAAAATGAACCTTAAAAGAGGCTTTATAAATCACAGTTTCTTAGCTATAGTATGAAACATCAAAAGGAATCACTTCTACCACTTCAGGGAAATCAAATATAAGCATAAAAAATGAAGAGGCAACACGAGTTGAAACTATTTCTGACACATGGCAGACTGAGCTCATGACTTTCAGCCCCTTCCTTCTCTAACCACACTAAGATCACAATAAATGAATCTCTCAAAAGGTGTAAACACACAAGGACTAAAAAAGCAAAAAAGGAAAGAAGACTTAAACACTCAAGAGAATTCATCAGACTTATAAAATTGAAGACCTAGAGGAGTGATAATTGACCTAGAGAAGCAGAGGCACTCCCCGGGTACCGTGGAGGAGGAGCCAAACAGAAGTTAGCTGATTTTCAGCACAGACCCGGGAAAGGATGAGGCCCAGGGAACACACATCGTGGAAGCAGAGCAAGCAGTGGGGCTGAAAAGACAGAATGAGATAACAGCATGGAAGCCCATCCCTGGACACTCCCCCAGCACACATAGTCTCACACGAACGTGAACCTGTGCCTAAATCCAGAAGACAACTGCTCCTCCCAACTCACCTATTCTTTACAGAAGTGCAATGACACCAGAGAAAAAGACTTTAAAAATACTGACATTTGGATGCCACCCTAATGAAAAGCCCAGATCACCAAATGAAAAGTCATGCTCAGGTACAAAGAGCTTCTGAAATTCAGACAGGCAACAACCACAGATAAGCAAGGAAAACCTCCAAAAAGGAAGTGAGAGCTTAGGGAAAAAAAAAAAATCTGGAAGAAACAACACAATGCATGGAGTAGTAGGCAATTTTTTAAAACCCTATAATTAATATCCTTATGATACAAAGAGAACTTTACCATCCATAAAACAAAACAGAATGCTGAAACACATGAATAGCAGAGAACACAAAATAGTTCTTCGAATTAAAAAGTTAGGATAATTGAAATAAAACATTTAAAAGGCAGGTTGGAAGATAAAGTCAAAGATACCTCGCATTAAAAAAAAAAAGCTAGAATTTAAGTAAGATTAGAATTTGAATTAGATTAGGATCTGTCAGGAAGTGTAACTTTAGACTGACACAGATTCCAGAAAAAGAAAATAGAGAAGAAACTGTCCAAGAAATAATACAAGAAAAGTACAAAGAACTTCCAGATGTGAATTTCCTTACTGAAAGGATCTTTAAGTATGAGACACAATAAACGAAAAAATGCCCATACCAAAGCTCATTATCCTGAAATTTTCAAACACCAGGGATATAAAAGTTTTCAGAAGGGGGAAAAATAAAATACAAAAGGAATAAGGGTAAGACACAACTTCAGTATTATTTGATTTTTAAAACAATGTACAGGAATTTTTATAAACACCAAGCAATAATAATGTAGGCAAATAAATACAGACAATAAATAAGTAAACAAATGAATAAAATAAAAATACAAATTTGCTGAATGCTTACTACATGCTAGGAGTGCCATTCTAACTCCTTTAAATATATTACCTCATTTAACTGTCATAACTCTATGAGACAGACTCTATTAACCTCATTTCACAGATGCGGAAACAGGCACTGAGTTTCAGTAATGACACAACTAGGAAGTGATAAAACCAGAGTCCCAGCTTTCTGAGTGTGGGGTTTCAAAAACTGCATGACACTCTCTCAACTTTAAAAGTAAAACTGATTTTTTAGAAAGAAGAAAATACCATTTCAATCTTCAATGTTCCCAGATAACTGTGGTTGATTAAAAGGCTTCCCTTGTGGCTCAACTGGTAAAGAACCCGCCTGCAATGTGGGAGACCTGGGTTCAGTCTCTGGGTTGGGAAGATCCTCTGAAGAAGGGAAAGGCTAGCCACCCCAGTATTCTGGCCTGGAGAACTCCATAGACTGTATAGTCCATGGGGTCGCAAAGCCCCGGACACGACTGAGCACCTTTCACTTTCACTTGGTCAAACAGGACACAATCTTAACATGTGTTTGTGGCGGGCAGGCGGGGCAGGGGGTAGGGGTGGCGGGGTGGGGGGAGGGGGGTATTTGCTAGTATTTTAAGTATTCACAGTATAAATATACTTTGCACTATGTATTTGTGATTTGCTACTACAAGGTCCTTAATATAGATTCCCTGCTCTAAATACATCAACAATCTCCACCAAAAGAACTGATGAACTTACATCAGATCACCATCACCTATTTGGGCAAAGAATAAAGGGTATATAAATTATATTAAAGTTAAAAACAGAATAGCTGTCTCTTTCCCCAGTTATTGTCATCTAAGCCCTTCACACTCTCCCTGTCTTGCAAGAATTCTCCTAGATGACTTCCTAGTCATGCATGACTCTTAATACACTAATAAGACAAAAGCTTCTTGCCCCTCTTCTCACTCTTGCCTTATACTCACCTTTACCTTATATTGTCAACTACATGATGATTACTTTATATTGTCAACTACATGATGATACCTGAACAGTTTCCTCTGAAGTTCCTCTACAAGAGTTAATCCTCTTTCAGTTTCCTACTTCCACTGTCCTATCCATCTTCTCGCTTACTGATCGTACTTAAGAGTATCTGGCTTTACTGGGGGAAGAGGGAAGGAGAGAAATATACTTCTTGAATAATTGTTGTTGCTTTTTAAATCTGGTGACATCTTCACTCGTTCTTTCTGACCTATGATAAGGAGGCTACACAGTTTTGGCAATTCCGCTCTTGGGACTCATAAACCTCCAAACAATGATGCAGTGGCTTTTGGGATCTCAGACCACGCCTTTGATGCGCTCCTACAGCACTGGACCTCCTTGATCATGCGCTGAGGCCCAGCTCTGCCTGGGAGTATATTCTCTCGAGTATGCAGCCCTTGTTTCTGCCATGACTTTCAGCCTGTCTTGCCCTTGGCTTCTGCTGTGTCGGTTTTTGTTTGTTTGTTTTATTTTGTCGTGGGTTTGGGCTTTTGGTGGCTAGGTGGCGGCTGCAGCAACCTAAAGGTCCTGATGTGATGCGTCAAGACATGTGATGCACCAGATGTGTCTTCCCCACGCTGGGTGAACAGATTCGGGGCTGCCCGGCCTAGAAGGTTTCGGTCTCGCTCACAGGACGCTCACAGGACGCCCCAGAGTCACACTGCGACAACCCCCAACGTCCGGTCTCACGCGCGCCCTGCGCGGCCGTCACCCCGTCTCTCCACGCGCTCAGGTGTTAACACCCGGCGGTCCTCACCCCGAAAGTCACCTGCCAGCCCGCCCAGGCGCGCGCAGGCGCTCCCACGCACGTACCGTCTCCTTGGCAGCGGCGACCGGGATGGGAAGCAACCCCCCGCCGCCGGGCGGGTCCTCGGGCTCGGCGGCCGCGCTCTCCGAGGGGAGCCAGGGGCCCGGCGCCCGCGCGGAGTCGGCTCTGGGGTCCCCGTACAGCTGGTAGCACACCAGGCCGACCAGACCCCCGCCGGCCGCGGCCGCGAAGCTCAGCTCCCGCCAGCGCCGCCGCCGCCTCCAAGCCGCCTCCGCCACAGCCCCCTCGTCCTCCTCCCGGCAGGAGAAGGGCCGGCCCGGAGGGCCCGGGGCTGTCCCCGCAGGCCGCCCCCACGGCCCAGGGGCGGGATGATGAGGCGAGCACGGAGGCGGCAGCCGAGGCGGCGGCCACAGGAGCCTCCGCAGCGCAGCCATAGCGGGAGCTGCCGGCGCCTCAGCCAGGAGGGGGCGGGTGAGGGGGCGGATGGGGGCCCGAAACCTCGCGAGAAGTCGGTGCGACGAGCTTCGCCGCTGTCCGAGAGCGACCCCTACGATGGCCGCCCCTCACTGGAGTCACCTGTTGGGAGCGCCTTTGGCTGAGGAGGGTCGAGGGGGGCGTCTCTGGCTGTGGAGGAGCCTGGGGAGGACGGGGCACAACCGGCTGCTCCTCGGCCCCGCATTCCCCGCCCAACCCCGCGGTCATAAATAACTTGCGCCTGCCTCCGGAGACACCTGACTGCGCGAGAACCCAACACCGCAGGCGACAGCCGGGTCGGCGGGGCTGGGCCGAGCCCTCGGTTGCCAGGGTGTCCCGACGCCCCTCCGCTGACTGGGTCCTCCGCCTCTGCTTCGCGGGGGTGGGTCTCCGTCAGCCTAGCGCCCCGCTAAGAAAGTCACATCCCCTAACGCTATCCTGATCTTCAGATATACCGTGAATAATTTGCAATTGTGTCTTCAGGTGTCGCGACAAAAATGGCACATAAAAATTTGGTTCAAGTCATAAAACTAGCAAATTAAGTCAAAGAATTTTTTTATTACGTGACAGTTTCTGATATTTTGATGCGAGAAGGCTAATACTGTTTGAGGGGAGAAGGCTAATACTTTTTTTTTTGAAGCGGGGGGGTACAACTGCTTTACAGTGTTGTGTTAGTTTCGGCTGCGCGACGAAGTGAATCAGCTATACTTAAACATATATCCCTTTTGAGCTTCCCTCCCAGCCACCCCTTCCCATCCCACCCATCTAGGTGATCAGAGCACAGAGCTGAACTACCTGTGCTGTAAGCAGCTTCCCACTAGCTATGTGGATGGTCTTAAGTCTTGTCACTCAGAGTTAAGTAAGTCAGGGAGAGAAAAAAAAATAGAGTATATTAACCAGTATATGTGGAGTTTAGAAAAATGGTACAGATGAACCCATTTTCAGGGCAGGCATAGAGAAGCAGAGTAGAGAACAGACACGTGGGAGGCGTGGAGAAGGGGAGAAGAATGATCTGGGAGATTAGGATTGGCATACCTGCTGTTTTTTAGTTATCCTCCATGTGTTTAAAAAACATTGCCATACCTGCGTGGCTTCATTCAATAAAACAGAGCTGTCTTGAAAGATACTTTTGGGAGGAAGCTGTTGATATAAATAATGGGTAAGCACATTGTGTCATTTTTGGTTATTTCTGTACTTGTTTGTTTGCTACACTTCATGAGAACGTTTTTATGATATTTTTATCAGTTTCCTACCCCTGAATGCAGTTTTGGTAACTTGGTTACCTAGCCCTGATATTTATATTCTGGAATGTTTAGAGGAGCCCTTCAAATACTCTGTATCTAGGGATATGAACAATTAAATTCAGTAATCTCAATTGAGCTGTGGTCACAAGGGGTTTGAGTGCGTGCTGTCACTTCAGTTGTGTCTGACTCTTTGTGACCCTATGGACTGTAGCCAGCCTGGCTCCTCTGTCAATAGTATTCTCCAGGTGAGAATACTGAAGTCAGTTGCCATGCCCTTCTCCAGGAAATCTTTCCAATCCAAGGATCGAACACCCAGTTCTCCTACAGCTCCTGCATTGCAGATGGATTCTTTACCACTGAGCCACCAGGGAAACACCCACAAAGGGTTTAGATCCTGGCAATTCTTATGAAGACTAAGGGTTTCCAGAGGCAAACAAAATGAGATTTTTCTGGCCCAGCTTCTCAAATTGCCATTCCTAACAAAGCCCTTGCCTGTAAGTAATCTATCAGATACACCTCAATTACTTCTTATTTTAATATAGGCTAATTGCCAACATCTGTTTGATCATCCAAAAAGCAAGAGAGTTCCTGAAAAACATCTGCTTTATTGACTACGCCAAAGCCTTTGATTGTGTAGATCACAACAAACTGTGGAAAATTCTTAGAGATGGGAATACCAGACCACCTGACCTACTTCCTGAGAAATCTGTATACAGGTCAAGAAGCAACAGTTAGAACTGGACATGGAACAACAGACTGGTTCCAAACAGGGAAAGGAGTACATCAAGGCTGTATATTGTAACCCCGCTTATTTAACTTATATGCAGAGTACATCATGTGAAATGCCGGGTTGGATGAAGCACAAGCTGGAATCAGGATTGCCGGGAGAAATATCAATAACCTCAGATATGCAGATGACACCACCCTTATGGCAGAAAGTGAAGAAGAACTAAAGAGCCTCTTGATGAAAGTAAAAGAGGAGAGTGAAAAAGTTGGCTTAGGACTACACATTCAGAAAACTAAGATCATGGCATCCAGTCCCATCACTTTCATGGCAAATAGATGGGGAAACAATGGAAAATATGACGGACTTGATTTGGGGGGGCTCCAAAATCACTGTAGATGGTGACTGCAGCCATGAAATTAAAAGACACCTGTTCCTTGGAAGAAAAGCTATGACCAACATAGACAGTATATTAAAAAGCAGAGACATTACTTTGCCAACAAGGGTCTGTCTAGTCAAAGATATGGTTTTTCCAGTAGTCATGTATGGATGTGAGAGGAGGACCATAAAGAAGGCTGAGCACAAAAGAATTGATGCTTTTGAACTGTGGTGTTGGAGAAGACTCTTGAGAGTCCCTTGGACTGCAAGGAGATCCAACCAGCCACCCTAAAGGAAATAAGTCTTGAATATTCATTGGAAAGACTGATGCTGAAGCTGAAACTCCAAAACTTAGGCCACCTGATGCAAAGAACTGACTCATTAGAAAAGACCCTGATGCTGGGAAAGATTGAAAGCAGGAGGAGAAGGGGACGACAGAGGATGAGATGGTTGGATGGCATCACTGACTCAGTGGACGTGAGTTTGAGTAAGCTCCAGGAGTTGGTGATGGACAGGGAAGCCTGAAGAGCTGCAGTCCATTGGGGTTTCAAAGAGTCACACACGACTGAGCGACTGAACTGAACTGAACTGAACTGAATGGAATTTTTCTTTCTTAAAGCCACTAAAAGTGATAAACAGAAAAGTCCTCTATTACAAGAAACAAATGTATCTGTTTCAGGATGCCATCTCTGTGTTTCTTTTACTTTCAGCCTGTTGGTTTTATGTATTCAGTACCATAAGGAAAACTCTGTGGTGGCTCCTTGTTTTATCACCAGGATTCCTTCAATTTCTGCTTCCTCTAAATTCTGAAAATTTCCACAGAAGCATTTATTCTCTGGATATATAATGCAGTTCTTCTGGCATTGTTTACTTTGAGCGAAATACAATTTGTGGATTTTCTCATAAATTTCTCACATGGCCTAATAGCAGAGTTCTGGGACAGACTGATGAATTTTTATTAGATGCATATTAAAAGCCAGGTAGCTATAAAGAGAATTAAGGAAGTAATAAAATAAGGTATTACAGATAAGGAACATGACAGAAATTCTCTACCTAACATGATTTCAGATATATATCTAACTCTATGTAATTTCTCTCTAGTTTAAAAAAAAAATTTATAGAGTTCCTGCAAGACATTTCTTTGGCTCAAAATCAAGTTCTGCTGTGAGAGTTGCTGGGTTTAGTAGGTTCTCCAAATAGTCAGAAGGCTTTGGGTAAAAGGTCTCTCTGCATGCAGAAGTTATTCTAATTATAACTTTCCTTCGTACCTCCCTCCTAAAGGCTGTGGTGGTGCTGATTTAGTCACTAAGTTGTGTCCGACTCTTTGTGACCCCATGGACGGTAGCCCACCAGGCTCCTCTGTCCATGGGGATTCTCCAGGCAAGAATACTGGAGTGGGTTGCCATTTCTGCCTCCAGGGGACTTTCCCGACCCAGGCATGGAACCTGCATCTCCTGTGGCTCCTGCATTGGCAAGCAGATTATCACCCAGCCACCAGGGAAGCCTGCTTTGCAGACTCGTTTCCTATAAAATAAAGGAATATAGGTGATCACCTTCTGAACCCATGAGCCTAATTAACCAAAACGCTCCAAGCTTATTAGTAAACCAAATATAAATACTTTCTTCATAGCATTTTTCATATGTCATTTCCCTTCTCGAAATCCGTGCTGCTGTGCTGTTCGCTCAGTCATGTCAGACTCTTTTTGACACCATGAACCGTAACCCACCAGGCTCCTCTCACTATGGGGATTCTCCAGGCAAGAATACTGGAGTGGGTTGCTATGCCCTCCCTCAGGGGGTCTTCCCAACCCAGGGATGGAACCCAAGTCTCCAGCATTTTAGGCGGATTCTTTTACCATCTGAGCCACCAGGGAAGCCCTTCAAAACCCATAATTGCCCTACAGTTGCTTTTTTCTTTCCAATTACAATTTCACCCCATGACCCAATTATTTTCACCTTTTAATACTTTTAAAATTGCAAACAAAATGAGTGACTTTTAAATTTCGAAAAGTTGAAATTTAAGTGTAATATGTGTCATGCCTAGGCAGAAATGTCCTGTTTAACAAAAACTCATATTAAAAAAATCCTGCTTGTCTAGTTTTATTCATTCTGGGCACTAGAATCTTGACTCCTTGGAAGAGGAGCAATTATATCTGAGATCCTACATCAGGGCAGATGAGCCCTGCCCCCATCCTCAGGCCTACTCAATTCTGCCAGAGGGAGGCCACCAACCAAAGACTGCAGCAAGCCACTGCTCTCTTGGGAAAGTGGTCCTCATCTCCAGTGCTGTTTTCCTTGGGGGAATAATTGGCAAAGTCAAAAGAGAATGTGATGGGAAAGTATGTTCTATGGAGTTGCAGCCTTTTCTTGGTCATTTGTCTTCAGAGAGCCAGCCTCTAGGAGCCTGGAACTTTATTCCCCAGCATCCAGAGCCATGGAAACCCATTTATGGAAGGTGCTAAGGATTCTTTTTGTATTTTGACCAGCTTCCAGTGCCAAAGACAGGTTGATAATGGTTTGCACTTTGACCTCTCCCCTTGGTCAAAGTAAAGCCTCCTGGCTCCATGAAGCCAGATCATCTACTTAGTCCAACTGCTTGCACATAGTAGGACTTCAACAAATGTTTATTAAATGAAGAAGGGAATTTATCATTGTTGTGAGGGGCAGGGGGAGAGGCTAAGATAAGAAGGTGAATTAGGAGATAAGAAAATAAAGTAGGTCATCTGATGCTAAAGAAGTTGATAAAGTAAGCAACACATCCTAAAATGCAATTAATGCAAATAGAAGGATAAAAGGAGAAAGCAAGAGGTTGGCATGGAAAGGATGTGGTCATGACAAAGGGCAGATTCAGAAACAAATTTTGTGATTTGAAGCCATCCTCTAACATACTATAGTTTGGCATAATCTAGTAACATTTAGTGGAGAAGGCAATGGCACCCCACTCCAGTACTCTTGCCTGGAAAATCCCGTGGACGGAGGAGCCTGGTGGGCTGCAGTCCATGGGGTCGCTAAGAGTTGAACACGACTGAGTGACTTCACTTTCATTTTTCACTTTCCTGCATTGGAGAAGGAAATGGCAACCCACTCCAGTGTTCTTGCCTGGAGAATCCCAGGGACAGCAGAGGCTGGTGGGCTATGGGGTTGCACAGAGTCGGACACGACTGAAGCGACTTGGCAGCAGCAACATTTAGAGCCTTAAAGCAATAGGCTTCTGCCTGGTTCTTTTTGTGCTCTGAGAAATTCCAGCCTGCTCCATGGACAAAGTTCAGTGACTTGACCTTGATACTTTCCTTTTGTTCTTACATGTCTCACTGGTGACACCACCACGCTGTCAGTGGTATACATTTAAATACCTAACATCAAGACCAGTGATAATATTACTTTGACCATTACATCTGACCTATCTAATTTATGTAATTTCTGGTTTTGTATAAGTTCCACGATCTTTGCTGATAGTGTATCACTGTTCAATTCTTATTGTCTTTATCCTCCATTTGGTGGCAGGGACATCTTTTTTTATGTCTTTTGGAAACAAGGAACAGTAAAGCTGGCTGCCTGAAACATGTGAGCCCTTTCTCAATTGTCTTGTTCTCATGCCTGTTAGTAATTAAAGTTTCCAAGCCCACAAAAAGCTGTCTTCTAGTGAAGAATGGCCTCTGAGTAATATATCCATCATCCATTATGCAAGCATGACACTTGGATAAGAAAACAAATACCATCTTTTTAAAAGTATTGGCTGTAACTACTAGAGTTTAGCATATGCATACCCTATGCCCCATTAATTTCACTCCTAGATGAAATATTCAACAGCAATGAGTATTTATGTGCATCAAAAGACATATAGAGGAACATTTGTAATTGCAATTGTAATATTTCTAATTTGTAATTAGAAAGTGTTCATAAGTTCTTCAACAATGCCCTGAATTTTTAAAAATTGTTATATAGTCACAAAATTGACTGCTCTATAGCAGTGAAAATTACTAAAATGCAGCTCTGTGTAATTACATGGTTCAAAGAAGGCAGGCCCAACAGAACTGTGTTATTCTATTTATAATGTTCAAACACAACAACATATATACATATACATGTGGTGTCAGAAATCATGATGGTGGTTTCTTTGGGCACAGGGTAGTGACTGACAGTGGGAGAAGGGGGGTCCTAGAGTTCTGTTCATGTTCTGTTTCTTTATGTGTGTGCTGGTTAAACAAGGATATTCCCTCTGTGAAAATTCCTAGAATTATCCAGTTACGATGGCTATTTGCATATCATTTTAATGCATATAATACTTCAGCAAAAAGTTTATATATTAAGTCAGTGCAAACTTAACTGTGGTTTTGAACCGTGAATTTTAAATCATTACAACCAGGCTTAAACACACCTTTATTAATCAAAACAGGAACCATTACAATCAACACACTTTTGCCAATGAGGAAATAAGTTAGTTTATTCCTGCAGTGTAAAAATCCATGCTTTGAGATTCGACAAACTCTTGGAATATTTCTGCCTCCTGCTGGTTGTGGAAGCATTTCTTCTGCAAAAAGTTGTTGAGATGCTTGAAAAAATGGCAGTAGGTTGGCAAGAGGTCAGGTGAATATGGCGGATGGGGCAAAATTTCATAGCCCAATTTGTTCAACTTTTGAAGCTCTGGTTGTGCAATGTGTGGTCAGTCATTGTTGTGGAGATTGGGCCCTTTCTGTTGATCAATGCTGGCTGTAGGTGTTGCAGTTTTCAGTGCAGCTCATCAACTTGCTGAGCATACTTCTCAGATGTAATGGTTTCATGGGGATTCAAAAAGTTTTAGTGGATCAGATGGGCAGCAGACAACCAAACAGTGACCATGACCATTTTTTGAGCAAGTTTGGCTTTAGAAAGTGCTTTGGAGCTTCTTCTTGGTCTTAACCACTCAACTGGCCACCAATGGTTATCCACTTTTCATTGCATGTCACAATTGATCGAGAAATAGTTTGTTGTTGCTATGTAGACTAAGCAAAGACAATACCTCAAAACGATGATTTTTTGATTTTCAGTCAGCTCATGAGGCACCCACTTATTGAGCTTGATCTTTCCAATTTGCTCCGAATGCTAAATGACTGTAAAATGGTTGTCGTTGAGTTCTTTGGCAACCTCTTGTGTAGTTTTAAGAGGATTAGTTTCAATGATCCTCTCAATTGGTTGTTGTCAACTTACCATGGCCCACCACTAGGCTCTTCATCTTCAAGGCTCTTGTCTTCTTTGCAAAACTTCTTGAACCACCACTGCACTGTATGTTCATTGGCAGTTCTTGTGTCAAATGTGTCATTAATGTTGTGAGTTTTCTCTGATGCTTTACAACCCATTTTGAACTCAAATAAAAAAAAACTGCTCAAATTTACTTTTTGTATAACATCATTTCCATAGTCTAAAATAAATATAAAATACACAACAACTAGTAAGTCATTAGCAAAAAAGCATAAAGTGAGAAATGCACATTAAAATGATGTGCATTTTAATAACCATATTTATTTAAGAATATATTCCAATATCAAATGCAAAGTTTAACAAGAACTGCAATTACTTTGCACCAATCTAATTAAAAAAATAGATTTTCTTCCTAATGCTCTTGAATGATATGCTACTTACTATAGTGTGTTTAAACTTGCTTAGTTATGTACTATGTGACTTAAAAGAAATTGAGCTTGTAAAGCATTAGGAGGAAAAATTGATTGAAGAATTGGAAACTAACAGAAAAGGTAGATAATCTCAATACAGATTAAAGAGATTTTTTTTTAGCATCTATAATGATATCTTCTGTTTAATTGTTTTAAACTTTTCATATTGTAATGAAGTAGAGCCAAATAACAGTGTTGTGATAGTTTCAGGTGTATAGCAGAGTGACTCAGCTATACATATGCATGTATCCATTCTTCCCCAAACTCCCATCCTATCCATAGCCTAAAGAGATTGAATGAAGGAGCCTCTTAAAAAGTGTGCTAATACAAACAAAAAGTGTTTTAGTACCTGAAAATCCTTAAGAAGCTGCTAATGAACGATTTTCCTTATTTAGTAAGGAAAGGTATTTTAAGAAACAAACTAGTGTTTTATCTTCTTTGACTTCCAGCACTTTCTCCTGTGAAATGTCCATATGGACAGACTCAGTAGGTATCTGGTGGTAGGGCCTAGTGCAACCAGTATATACCCTCATCTCTGGCTCGAACCCCAGACTGTCAGGTGTTGGATGGGAAATTGTTTTAAGGGCAGATAACCAAACACAAGGGCAGCCTTCAGAACAGATGGAAAGCTCAGCACCAAGAGGGAACCATTAGAGAAATCAAGCATAGCATAAGGTAAGTCTGTTTATGTACATGCAGAAGCTTAGCGGGACAGCAAACCAGTCTCATTTCTTGCTAGCTCCAGTTGATTTTTACATGTTACCCAGAGCACTGTGCTGAGCAATGTTTTCAGATCAGGTCCAGAATTTCCAGTAAACAACACCAGAATGTCTCTAGTTGAAAACAGGAGGACATCTGGATCCTGCCCACTTAAAGCTCTCTTTAAACACCCACAGTCAGGCCTGAAGCATCTTGGTACAATCTTCGGACTTAAAAACCATGAAAATGTGCACGCCTCTTGGTACAATCTTTGGACTTAAAAACCATGAAAATGTGCATGCCTTTAATTTTTTTCTGATGAATGAAAGAAATAAAGAATTTTCTGTGGGTCACGCAACCAGAACTTGAACCTTCATATTCTGCCCTCCATCTACGTAGTTTCTATATTGCAATCAGAAACACAGAATTTAAGACAGTTTCTCTTAAGACACATTAATTTGTGAACAGTAGAATAGAAATTGCATTAGTTCAAATAAGAGATATGCTTTATGGATAAAATCCACATCAAATTGGGGGAAAGTGGTACCATGAGATAAAAGTGGTACTGTAAGTATGTACACAAACATGTTGCTCAGTCGTGTCTGACTCTTTGCGACCCCATGGACTGTAGCCTACCAGGCTCCTCCGTCCTTAGGATTTTCCAGGCAAGAGTACTGGAATGGGTTGCTATTTCCTTCTCCAGGGGATCTTCCCCACCCAGGGATCGAACCTGGGCCTCCCACATTGCAGGCAGACACTTTACCCTCTAAGCCACCAGAGAAGTCATAAGAATGTAAGTAAGTGAGGTAATCAGGTAGGCTCTATAAACCCACATAGGAAGAGTTCAAGGACATTTGTTCTAACATACTGCTGGGACCATGTCACAGTCTAATTTCATCAGTCTCTATGAATCTTAGTTCGGAGCCTAAAGAGAAAGTATTGGTTTGGTCTAGCCTAGAGAGGCTTTCTATTTTTGTCAGTTCCTTACTCTAAGACTGATCTGCTGTTCCTGGGATGAAAGAGGTGGAGTCACATGTAGGAACAGTTTTTGGAAAATGCAGGAATTGCTTTTCTTAGACAGCTCAGTGTGCAGGCCCCAGTGGTGTACTGGGAAAATTTAACAGCTGCTTCTGGGGTAGAAGGCAGGAGAGTCCTGATTTGTAGTGTTTACAGATTTCCACAGTATAAATACTCCCACCATGGCTGATGTCAAGCTACCAACATGACATTACCAGTGGTAGAGTTGTAAAAAGATGCACAGTAGCACCACATTATATAGAATTTGCATGATACACATATCAAAGAGGTAATAGGAATAGTAAAATAATTGGGGAGTGATGAGTTTTTAGCACCTATTACTTTTGATTTTAATATATCTACTTGTGAATTTATATAACATTCTAAAATAATGCCTCTTACAACCTGGCTCACTAAATGCCTGAAAATTTGACAATCAGTTCTATTGAGCTTGAGCGAACAGGCTGCAGAACACTGCTACCAGGTATTTAAAGATTACTATACCCATTAAGGAATCTGGGAGATCTTGAAGATCAGTGTTTGACACCAGAAAGAAACAGAACAAGAAGGATGTATTGTGTAGCACAGGGAACTCTACTCAATGCACTGAAGTGACTCGAATGGGAAAGAAATCCAAAAGGGTGGGGATATATGTACGTATGGCTGATTCATTTTGCTATACAGTAGAAACTAACACAACATAGTAAAGCAACTATACTCCAATAAAAATTAATTAAAATACTTTGAAGGATTTAAATAAAAATATGAACACAGTATGGGGAAAAATAGAAGGACACAAAACTAACCCAAAAAAAATCAGGATTAAGAATTTGCCTTTATCCACAAATGGCAAGTGAATTTACCCATCCTTTAATCAAGAAGAGGGTTAGAGACTTCCCTGGCAATCCAGCAGCTAAGATTCCACACTTCCACATGCAAGGGCCACAGGTTCAATCCCTGGTTCCTGCCTGCTGTGAGGTGCAGCCAAAAAATAAAACTAAAATTAAAAAAAAAAAAAGAAGAGGGTTAACAACCTTCTCTTACTTCTTGGGGTTGTTAATTGTTTTCAAGCAACCTGCATATAGATATTACTATGGAATTATTTTTATTCTTTCCTGTTAATTCTATTTGTTTTTCCAAAGAGTTGAAGTTAAAGAATCATCTCAGGTTTGGATGAATACAACTGACTACCCAGAACCAAATAAAGACTATTTTTGTTTTGAGTTTGCAGCTACCTAGATGAAAAGCATTGCATTAACAGGTGATACCAAATAGGGAACAACTTCATTTGATATTGACAGGTTGTTAGGTCTTGCTGTATGCTAATATTAATCTTTAGGTTTGAATAAAATATGTTATTTCAAATTTAAGACACAGAAAGATAATATACCTAAACAATACTTGAATTTATTATGTTTAAAATTCAGGGGTTTTGTTCACAAGAAGGTATTCAATCTTAAACCAAAGTAATAATAAAGTGGTTTTGGTCACTATGTAGTATCTTTTTATGTTAGAATAAATCAGTTTGCCTCAAACACTAGATATTAATCTAAAAGCAAAATGTCTTAAAATATGGGTGTTCATAAATTTCTTGGCAACTGAAGCATATCAAAATTCTTGTGCTTTGAAAATGATTGTTATTTTTTTTCAGGATTGTCTCAAATCTTGTGTTCAGGAACCTGTAAACCTCAAACCACCACATCAAGGGAAATAAAGTGAACCTTTCACTTGGTGACAAAACTTTATAGAACATCACTACACAAGTTGCTCTAAGATCATCATGCAGGTGCAGGGGGCTCCTTGAACACATTATTCAAGAATAAGGAGGTCTGTTCCTTCATCTTTCCAGTGTTATACAAGAAAACAATGTCTGATTAGAATTTTATTGTGTGCAGTATTTGTTTCAGGGCATATGCTTTGATCAAAATCTATGTAATGGAAGCCTGTGTTCTATGATATCCAGAATTAATCATTGAACTCTTGACTATAGTTAAATATAATAATTACACTCACTTACTTATTAAGCACCTATGAGCCTGTGAAGAGTTTGTCCCTAAAGTGAATTTTAAATAAAGAGGAACATCAAACGGCGATAAAACCAACATATGAAACTAAGGTCACTATACAAACCAGGTGCTTTCTCAAAGTGAGAATGAATCAAATTAAGAAAGAGAAAGAGCTAGAAGTTGAACAGATGTAGTAATTAATCATTTTTAGTCTCTTAAAAGTAGAAACAAATGAGAAATAAATTTCAGAACACGGTGTGAAGATTCCTTTTTTCTCATTTCCAGTCTGTAGGTTAAAATTAAATTTCCTTCTAATCGTTCTCTGATAATTGTGTCTGATTGATATAACATCCAACTGGAAGAGGTCACCAGGCAGTCAGAGATAGGAAACTAGAGAGAGATCGTACAGGTGGTACCACTATACAGCTTTGTGTTGAAACTTAGTAGAGTTTTAAATGTGATTTTAATTAAAAATAACATACTTTGAAAGAAAGCTTATATATACTGTAAGTGGATTATGTTAGAGTCAAAAATTATAAAATTATGTGATATTTACATAATAATGGTAGCTTGCAGATACATCTAAAGAAATACTGTGTTGTGTTTAAGAGCACTTCAGAAGTTGGAAGTACATGTATAAATATCTTTATGTACACATTTGTTTTGCTAACATATCAGTATTTGAGTCTCATAATTAGAACCACTCATCTTCTTTACTCTCTAGTTTTAAGGGATGAAGAACTGAAGTAATTTGAAAAAATAGGTTTGTGAAAATCAGTTTATAAAGCAAAGTTCCTGAATTCTATCTTCCAGTTGAATTTTACCTTGAAATTTGGATAGAGAGTCATAAAATGTTAGGTTGAATGGGGCCACGGGGCTAATCTAGTCCAAGACCTGTGTTTCAGAGAAGGAAACTGAGTGGATCGTGCCTTACCAGGGGGAATGTTATTGTCTGAATTCTGTCTGCTTCCCCTCTTTAACAGGACTCTGCTGGATTCAACTTCTTCCTGAATGCTTCTCCTATTCCAAGACTGGTTTAGTCTATCCTGCCACCTGCTTTCAATGAAATACCTTGAACTTTCCCATCATAACTGACCCCCTCCACACACACACACTATAATGTTCTTCTCTACTTGTTTGTTTATCAGCCAATTAGACTGTAAGGTACAGGAAAATGGTGTGGAGATGGTGTTTTGCCATTTAACAAACACAGACAGTGCTTATTACATAGTGAGAACGTATGCGTTTTTTGAATGAAAGGCAAATAATTGTTTTTATAAAATTATGTAGAAGGCATGCAAAATTAACATAAACAGACATTCCTCAGGATATTAAAGATATACATTAAATTATTCAAAGTTCAGAAACCCGCTAATGAACTACTAGGTTAAAATGATTCCCCTGAAAAATACATTACAATCATAACAGCTCATTGAAATACAATATGTTATATTGATAATTTTGAGGAACTTGTAGTGGGTCTGAATTTACTGAAGTCAGTCGTGAAAGGCTGTTGTCTGAACCTTTCATCTCTTATTTTTAAAAAAACACTCATAAAGTTTATTTGCTGTTGTGATTGTGTCTTTTTTCTTGCATATTTTGGTTCATGCAGTTTTACGGGTGATACAATTCTCAAAGAAGAATTGCTCTTTGAAATTTCCTGGCCATCCAGTGGTCGGGGCTCTGTGCTTCCGCTTCATGGGCACAGGTTCGACCTCTGGTGGGTGAATTAAGATCTGGCCTGCCCCGGGACTAGGTCAAAAAATTCAAATAAAAAAGGAGTGCTCAGACTACTCTAGAATCCAGTTCCTTGCTGTTTCACTTACTTGACTCAGCTCTTTGTCCTTGAACTCGTTTCACAATTTCATTGCCAGAGAGAAACGTACAGCCTTGTTCATAGGAACGGCTTCAGTCAAACACTGTCAGTGTCAACATTTTTGCGATGTCCTGACAGCTGCACCGAGTCGGCTGAAGCTGCGTTTTATTCCCCATCAGGATTATTGACATTTTCACAACTTTGCCTGGATTTTTTTTTTCTTTGCCAAGGACCTCCTCAGAATGGTGATGTGTTTTCTGTTTTCATATTTGGAAATGAGATTTCCATGAGGAATTTACCAACAGCAAGCCAGGAGCTGGAGAAGTGAAACTTGGCAGAATTCCTTCCTCTCTACCAAGGTCCCTCTTGGCCTTATCAAGGGTCTGGCAGTGACTGTGCCCACACCGTCCCCTAGTGGCTGGCCCCACTGCAGGCCCCTCAGGGCCGGGCATCTCCTGTGTCCTGGTGACTGACAGCTCTTTCTCTCAGAACATGGCTTTTACGCCCTGGAGCGATCTTTCAAGGATATATTATATCTTGTGCGCAAGAGGAAATATATATATATTTCTCTTGTGTTTTCTGATAGTTTTACATCTTTGAATAAACATTCTATGACTTAGAACCTTTCTTAAGGGAAATAGAAAAATAAGTTCAAACATCGTAGCGTGTACTTCAGGTTTCTGAAAAAGGCTTAGAGTGCCTGTCTATCAACCAACAGATATTTCTCAAGCACAAAAAGTACACCAGACACTGTTGTTGGAGCTTGTTATACATTCATGAACAAAACAAAGACCCCTGCCCAATAGAGATATGTTCTAGTATCAGAAAGTATAAGAAGAGCACTAATAATGTACTTTTCCTTAGAGTAACATTCAAACCAGGTTACTTGTAAACGTGATGTATTCAATAACTGTACTATTGTGAGCTGTGTTTTTGCATCCAATGATGTAGTTGATATTTGTTTCCCCTTCTCTAACTTGCAGTCAGGGTAAGCTGTGGGTGACCACAAGGTGTTATTCATATAGCTGATACCTGCCCCAGTCATGCCTTGCCATACAAATGTGTTATTCGGCTCCCACATGCTAATTTTCTCACTCTAGGGTGGCCATTATGAAGAGATTGGTATATCTTCCTAAGTTCAGTTTAGTCGCTCAGTCGTGTCCAACTCTTTGTGACCCCATGGAGCAGCATGCCAGGCTTCCTTGTCCATCACCAACTCCTGGAGCTTACTCAAATTCATGTCCATCACGTTGGTGATGCCATCCAACCTTCTCATCCTCTGTCATCCCTTTCTCTTCCTGCCCCCAATCCCTCCCAGCATCAGGGTCTTTTCCAATGAGTCGGTTCTTCACATCAGGTGGCCAAGTATTGGAGCTTCACCTTTAGCATCAGTCCTTCCAATGAATATTCAAGACTGATTTCTTTTAGGATTGACTGGTTGGATCTCCTTGCAGTCCAAGGGACTCTCAAGAGTCTTCTCCAACACCACAGTTCAAAAGCATCAATTCTTTGGTACTCAGCTTTCACATCCATACACAACCACTGGAAAAACCATAGCCTTGACTAGATGGAACTTTGTTGGCAAAGTAATGTCTCTGCTTTTTAATATGCTGTCTAGGTTGGTCATAGCTTTTCTTCCAAGGAGTAAGCGTCTTTTAATTTCATGGCTGCAAGTCACCATCTGCAGTAATTTTGGAGCCCAAGAAAATCAAGTCTCTCACTGTTTCTCCATTGTTTCCCCATCTATTTCCCATGAAGTGATGGGACCAGATGCTATGATCTTAGTTTTCTGAATGTTGAGATTTAGGCCAACTTTTTCACTCCTTTTCACTCTCCTTTTTCAGTTTCATCAAGAGGCTTCTCAGTTCCTCTTCGCTTTCTGCCATAAGGGTGGTGTCATCTGCATATCTGAGGCTATTGATATTTCTTCTGGCAATCTTGATTCCAGCTTGTGCTTCATCCAGCCTAGCATTTCTCATGATGTACTCCGTATGTAAGTTAAATAAACAAGGTGACAATATACAGCCTTGATGTACTCCTTTCCCGATTTGGAACCAGTCTGTTATTCCATGTCCAGTTCTAACTGTTACTTCTTGACCTGCATACAGATTTCTCAGGAGGCAGGTCAGGCGGTCTGGTATTCCCATCTCTTTAAAGGCAAATGGTGTGTCTTCCTAAACTCTGTGCCAAAATGTAAGTGATGCCCTTCCAGTCTTCCCTCCTGGCCACTTTTCCCAATACTCCACCCTCCAGGGGTGGACACTCACGGCCCCTCTCCTTCAGCATCACTTGCCTCAAGAGTTCCTGGGCAAGCGTTGCCTGGGGCCAGGCTCTGGTTCACATCAACAGGCTTAGTTATCTCAGGGCTCTATGGTTTAAAAATGGGTAAATAAGGCTTTAGTACTCTTATCTCATTACTGTGCTTAAAAGACATGAAATTGCAAAGTAATTTAATAAATTACTTTTTCATTTTCTGACTTTTAAAAGAAATATGTGCATGTGTGCCTGCTCAGTCATGTCCAATTCTGCGACCCTGTGGACTGCAGCCTGCTAGGCTCCTGTGTCTATGGGATTCTCCAGGCAAGAATACTGGAGTGGGTTCCCATTACCTTCTCCCCTGGATCTTCTTGACCCAGACCCAGGGACTGAACCTGTATCTCCTCCATTGGCAGGTGGGTTCTTTACTACTGAGCCACCTAGGAAGCCCAAAGGAAATATAATAATTTATATTATTAATGTTGTAAAAGATTAAACACTTGTATCTCCATTCTTGTAATGATGTTTTTTATTTCTAACTAATTCTAGGGAGAGACAATGAACAAGCTCATTAATTGTTTAAATTTATTGATTTCCTAAATTTTATAAATAGATTTTCTTATTTGGAAAGGTGTCATTCAAAAAAATCAGAGGTCAATTCCATGCCCTCCAATAATATAATTTATTTTTAATATTGATGGTTTAATTTTATTATAATAAAATATCCTTTAGTGTTTATATGGCATTATATTTCAGTAGGCTGAAGCACATTTATATAATTTAAAATAATGTTTCTTTATTTGTTTCTTAGAAAAGTATTTATTTTTATTTATTTGTTTGGCTGTGCCTTAGTTGTGGCATGTGGGACTTTTGTTGTGGCATTTGAACCCTGAGTTGCAGATTGAGAACTCTTAGTTGCTAGGATTCAGTTCCCTGACCAGGAATCGAACCCAGGACCCATCCATTGGTTGTGCAGAGTCTTAGCCACTGGGCCACCAGGGAAGCTCCTTGTTTCTTCACTTTGAAAATGGAGAAAGGAAAACAAAGAGGTTTAGTGGCATCTGTGGATACATTCATAGTAGTTCAGTTCAGTTTAGTCACTTAGTCATGCCTGACTCTCCTTGAATGCATGGACTGCAGGGCGTCCCTGGTTCCACACCAGGCCTCCCTGTCCATCACCAACTGCCGGAGCTTGCTCAACTCATGTCCATCGAGTTGGTGATGACATGCACCCATCTCATCTCTGTTGTCCCCTTCTCCTCCTGCCTTCAATCTTGTTCAGCATCAGGGTCTTTTCCAATGAGTTAGTTATTCATATCAGGTGGCCAGAGTATTGGAGTTTCAGCTTCAGAACCAGTCCTTTTGATGGATATTCAGGACTGACTTCCTTTAGGATGGACTGGTTGGATCTCCTTATAATCCAAGGGACTCTAAAGAATCTTCTCCAACATCACAGTTCAAAACCATCAATTCTTTTGTGCTCAGCCTTCTTTATGGTCCAACACTCACATCCATACGTGACTACTGGAAAAACCATAGCTTTTACTAGACGGACCTTTGTTGGCAAAGTAATGTCTCTGCTTTTTAGTAGGCTGTCTAGGTTTGTCACAGCTTTTCTTCCAAGGAGCAAGTAGCGTCTTTTAATTTCATGGCTACAGTCACCATCTGCAGTGATTTTGGACCTCAAGAAAATAAACTCTCTCACTGTTTCCATTGTTTCCCTATCTATTTGCCATGAAGTAATGGGACCGGATGACAAGATCTTCAATTTTTTTTTTTTTAAATGCTTATTAATATTTATTATTGTCACAAAGCAAGAATATTCAGCATTATTAATAGCCCTATCACCTAAAAATCCCTTGTAAATATTATCAGTTATATTTCTTGATACAATTTCTTCAATGTCATTTTTTTAATTTTTTTAAATTTTTTTATTAGTTGGAGGCTAATTACTTCACAACATTTCAGTAAGATCTTCAATTTTTGAATGTTGAATTTTAAGTCATCTTTTTCACTCTCCTCTTTCACTTTCATTGAGAGGCTCTTTAGTTCCTCTTGGTTTTCTGCCATAAAGGTGGCATCATCTGCATATCTGAGGTTATTGATATTTCTCCCGGCAGTCTTGATTCCAGCTGTGATTCATCCAGCCTGGGATTTTGCATGATGTACAACCAGTCTATCCTAAAGGAGATCAGTCCTGGGTGTTCATTGGAAGGACTGATGTTGAAGCTGAAACTCCAATACTTTGGCCACCTGATGTGAAGAGCTGACTCATTTGGAAAGACCCTGATGCTGGGAAAGATTGAGGGCAGGAGGAGAAGGGGACAACAGAGGATGAGATGCTTGGATGGCATCACCAATTCAATGGACATGGGTTTGAGTAGACTCAGGCAGTTGGTGATGGATAGGGAGGCCTGGCATGCTGTGGTTCATGGGGTTGCAAAGAGTCGGACATGACTGAGTGACTGAACTGAACTGAACTGAACTCTCCATAGAAGTTAAATAAACAGGGCGACAATATACAGCTTTGACATACTCCTTTCCCATTTTGGAACCAGTCCATTGTTCCATGTCCAGTTCTAACTGTTGCTTCTTGACCTGCATACAGGTTCTCAGGAGGCAGGTCAGGTGGTCTGGTATTTCCATCTTTTCAGAATTTTCCACAGTTTGTTGTGAGCCACACAGTCAAAGGCTTTAGTGTAGTCAATGAAACAGAAGTAGATATTTTTCTGGAATTCTCTTGCTTTTTCTATAATCCAAAGGATGTTGGCAATTTGATCTCTGGTTCCTCTGCCTTTTCTAAATCCAGCTTGAACATCTTGAAGTTCTTGGTTCAAGTACTGTTGAAGCCTAGCTTGGAGAATTTTGAGCATTACTTTACTAGTGTATGAGATGAGGGCAATTGTGTGGTAGTTTGAACATTCTTTAGCATTGCCTTTCTTTGGGATTGAAATGAAACTGACCTCTGCTAGTCCTCTGGCTACTGTTGAGTTTTCCAAACTTGTTGACATGTTGAGTGCAGCACTTTCACAGCATCATCATTTAAGATTTGAAATGTCTCAGCTGGAATCCCATCACCTTCACTTGCTCTGTTTGTAGTGATGCTTCCTAAGGCCCACCTGACTTTGAACCCCAGGATGTCTGTCTCTAAGTGAGTTATCACACCATTGTGGTTATCTGGGTCATTAACATCTTTTTTGTATAGTTCTTTGTATTCTTGCCACCTCTTCTTAATAATCTTCTGCTTCTGTTAGGTTCGTACCATTTCTGTCCTTTATCGAACCCATCTTTGCGTGAAATGTCCCCTTAGTATCTCTAATTTTCTTGAAGAGATCTCTAGTCTTTTCCATTGTATTGTTTCCTCTATTTCTTTGCATTGATCACTGAGGAAGGCTTTCTTATCTCTCCTTGCTGTTCTTTGGAACTCTGCATTCAGATGGATGTATCTTTTCTTTTCTCCTTCTACCTTTCACTTCTCTTCTTTTCTTAGCTATTTTTAAGGTCTCCTCAGACAACCATTTTGCCTTTTTGCCTTTCTTCTTTTTGGGGAAGGTTCTGATCACTGCCTCCTTGATGTCCATGTGTAGAGTCGTCTCTTGTGTTGTTGGAAGAGGGTGTTTGCTATGACCTGTGCATTCTCTTGGCAAAACTCTGTTAGCCTTTGCCCTGCTTCACTTTGTACTCCAAGGCCAAACTTGCCTGTTACTCTGGGTATCTCTTGACCTCCTACTTTTGCATTCCAGTCCCCTCTGATGTAAAGGATGTCGCTTTTTGGTGTTAGTTCTAGAAAGTCTTGTAGGTCTTCATACACCCATTCAACTTCAGCTTTTTCAGCATTACTAGTTGGTACATTGGAGAAGGCAATGGCACCCCACTCCAGTACTCTTGCCTGGAGAATCCCATGGATGGAGGAGCCTGGTGGGCTGCCGTCTATGGGGTCGCACAGAGTCGGACACGACTGAAGTGACTTAGCAGCAGCAGCAGCAGTTGGTACATAGACTTGAATTACTGTGGTATTGAATGGTTTGCCTTGGAAATGAACAGTGGTCATTCTGTTGTTTTTGAGATTGCACCTAAGTACTACATTTTGGACTCTTTTATTTGCTATAAGCACTACTCCATTTTTTCTAACATTCATAGTAAGGAGGTAATAAAGCAATGAAAAAAATAACCATAACTGTTTTTCCTAATCCACTATTTAGTTGCTGCTCCTGGGAGTAACCAAATAAAGTATTGCATATGAGCAATGATATCAATTTTTTGGAAAAAGGTATGTACTTCAGTTTTGCTAGAGAATCAACTTCTATTACTCTTTGGGTATTTGAAGCATTATTTGGTGATGTTGGAAATGGATGTGAAATATTTAATTAAAAATTATGATGTTTTCCCATTAACTAGGTGACATTTGCAAGATGAAGATGGTCGGTTGAGGTAACTTGGCAAATTCCTTCCCAAAGAAGAAAAATATAAATTACTTTCATACTGTAATTTGGTGGTATATTCAAATGATGACTGAAGACCTTATAAAAGACAAATAAATGATGCAGAGTCATCCAGATGCTTGGCTACTTCCAAAACATCTTGTATTAGAAGCATATTTCCTTCCAACTCCTCTCAAAATACTATTGGTTAAAACTTTCATTGATGGAAGCATAAATATCATTTTTTCTTTGCTCCAAATAAGGAGCACTGTAAATCCCGTAAGTCTTCTCTTCCTGCAACTTTGAGCAGAACATGGAATTTCAACTGGCCTCAAACCCAGGGAAAATAGATACTGATTATCTTCATTCACATAGTTACTTAGATGTTGTGTAACTAATGGAGCTTCATATGCATTTATCCACATAGTTCCTATAATACTTCTTCATGCTAGACACAATATACTTTATATTAATTTTACAGAGGAAAAACTGAGCTCCAGGGAGGTAATGTAATTTTCCCAGGGTCTTGTAACTATCGAGAGGCAAATATCTTGCCTGCATCTAGCCAGGTGAACAGGAAAAATAAAATACAAGGCCAAAATGAAACTATATTTATTGTTTATTACTCTTGCTCTTTGTGGTGGGGAAACTGAGAAATGAGTTTGGATTACAATAGTTGACATTCCTGAACTAAGGAGGCAATAACAAAGATATTCAATTTGTGTCAAATTTTCATTCTGCCTAAATTTGATCCCCCAAATTATATGACTTCATGGTGAGTTAATACTCCTTTTTCCGTGCATGTTCAATACTATGCACAGGAAGATATCCAACCCCGTTCTGCTCAAGATTTGAAATTCTTTGCAGACTGAGACCCTTCTATGCACATAGCTCAAATTCAGGAATTCTGATTTATCTCAATTACTTTACATAATAGCTGTTGAATTTAGATATTCTCTCCTACAACCAAAGTACTTCTAATATTTGTTATGAACTTTCAAATTTTACCTTAATAATAATGTCATACTTACAGAAAAGTTACAAGAGTACTGCAAAGAATTCTGCATATCCTATACTCACTTTCTCTGTTAACATTTCACTCACCTGCTTTATCATCTATTTTCTCTTTTTTTGTATATAGTTGTATATACACTTTCCCCAAACTATTTGAGAATAATTTTGCAGCTATCATGTCTCTTCATCCAAAAAGTTTTATTTTGTATTTTGTAAGACTTTTTTTTATATATATTCACAATAAAACTGTCAAAATTAGGAAAATTAGCCTTGATACAATACTATTGTTTCATTCACAGTTCATAGAGATGGTTGGATGGCATCACCGACTCAATGGACATGGGTTTGGGAGGACTCCGGGAGTTGGTGATGGACAGGGAGGCCTGGCATGTGGTGGTTCATGGGGTCGCAAAGAGTCAGACACAACTGAGCGACTGAACTGAACTGATCTCATTCTTTTATTCCAGCTATATAATGCTCCACTGTGTGAGTGTACCATAATTTATCCATTCAGTTTCCCATGTGTAGAAATTTATATTGCTGCCAATAACTTGTAATTACAAATAATAAACCATGTTGGGTGAATGTACTTGTAATTTATTGAGAGTATAAGCCATGACTTATATTGTTAAATCAGCTCTTTTTCTCAAGTTAGACACATGTAGAATTATTGAAAGACATTAATTCCTTTTTCATGTGCAAAAATTCCTTTTTCATTGATTCATAACACTGTGCTTGCTGCAAAACTACACCAGAATCATATAAACTGGAAAACTGTAACGACATTTTGTGGAAGTAGAAATTGTACCACGTATTTGTATAACAGCAAGGCAAGTGTGGTCTCTAGGAAGTATAGGTAAAGTTGATTAGATTGCAGTGTATACTTAAAAGCTGAATAATGCACTCTTGTAAAACACTCTTCAAAATTATTTAACTTCCCATGATATCATCACAGCATGTGCAAAAAAAATCTTTAGTGTTATCTTTTCCTGTCACATGACTAGTGCAAACAAAAGAAATCCTTATCTTTTTGTTTCTATTCTGGCCCTTCATAAAATGGCATTAAGCACCATTCAAAATTTACACAGTAAGGACTTAGCTTGAGGAAAAAATATTTATTTTGTATTTCAAACAAATTATACTTGCTAAATTGTAAAGCAAAAATTTTCTCAACAACTGTAGGTTTCTAGCATTTTACATGTGCAGAAAATATTTTAGTTTTAAAACCACTTTCCTAGATATTTTTACATGTAAGTCTCATAGCAAACCTTGGCATAGAGAACTAGGCAGGAGTTCTTATTGTACAATAAGAGTTCTATAAGTACAATATATTATACTTATTTTGCAAAGGAGGAAAAAGAGGCATTTAGAGAGTTTAAGGAAATTTCTGTGGGATGTAAGAATCTGAACTAAACCCTGAACCAGAATCCAGGACTTTTTTTTTTTTTTCTTTAAAAAGTGGAATGTGCCTATTTCATAGCATTATTGTGGTGACCAAATAACGCCACGGACTTGAAAATGTTAAAGTTGTACAGAGGTAGTAATTTTATTATTAAAGTTTTGGGGCTTTTGCAACTATGGGTAAAATTTCTCTATATTTTACTATTTTATATACATATATATTTGTATACATATATGTAATACAAGAGACTTAACAGTTGGAGAGAGAGAAACTTCACAGCAAGACTCAAAGTGTTCATGTGGGGAAATATTTTATAGATTGAACTGGTACCTCTAGGAGCAAATGATGATGTTATATATCCACTGTGGAATAATTAACAGCATTATATATTGTATAGAAGTTAGACCTTGAAACAAACCTCATTAAAGGTACTTGATCTTAGTTTTAAACCTTTAAGTATCTGCTTTAAAAGTGATCAATGTACGTACTGGCTACTTTAGTTATCCTGCTATGAGATTCATATAACTTTGATCTAACTTTCTTTGATTTAACTCTGCAATTAAGAAGATTTGGTTCAAAGTAAAAGCTCATTGGTTGATGTTTTCCACTGATGTGATAATGTTTACACAGATGTGCTTTGAAATCTTGATTATGGTGGATTTGGGGGTCCTACCACAAGACAGGTTGCTGTTATTTGAAAGGTGAAATAATATGACACTTACCTGGTATAACCTTTAAAACAGACTTAGCTGTGTACATTTCTAAAGTGATTTATTTGTTTATTGTTTTAAGTCAGTGCTTTTGTTTTATTTCATATCTATCAACAGTAAATCACTTGCTTTAAGGACCCTTTTATAACTTGGTTGCACAAGGGTCAGTATTTAGGGCCGTAGTGATGAAAAGGTATAACTTTACCTACTTTAAAGCACCTGCCAATTAATTAGCAAAAATCCCTTCAGAGCAAATAAAATAAAAAAAATCCCATCCATCCGCACTCCCAAGTTGAGGCCTTTGTTAAGCAGACCGTGAAATGGGGCTGAAAAACTCATTTTCAGTGAGTCCCTAGAACTTTTTTGCTTAGAGGAAGCATAAATACCTGCCAAATGATTCTCAGCTCTTCGGACACTGAAAAACTGTAACTTAAAGACCTTAAATTTAACTCGTTGCACAAAACCAAAGTTTGACGTGTACCCAGCTCCTTCACCTCAATGACTTTGGATCTGACAAATATGCACTGGGCAGTTCCACATGCTGCCAGCAATTTTCTGGGTCTCAAAAACACACCAAGAAGAACACCATTTTCCATTTATTTGTTTTTATAATTCAAATGTGAACAATCAAAAAAATTTAGTCTGAAAGCAAATGCAACTAAGAATACGGAGGTACTCTTAGATTGGATAAGGGCCCCAGAGGTCACCTATCATTTATGACCCTATCACAGATATTCATTTTCTGTATGTGGCATCCATGAAATATGGAATATCCCTTTTCAGCCTACTTGGATTTACTCTTAATCCTGAGACTCACAATTAGATTATGTTATTATATTAAGTTGCTTAAAAGTTCACAAACTTAGCACAAAATTTTAAATTTCCATGCAGATAGGTTATATCATGTGTTATCTGAGTAAAGATAAACATTAAAGAGAACCTGGGAAGGGGAGGTGGTGGTGTGTGTTCCTAACCTAACCTTGATTATGTAAAGAAAATCCCCCATCTAAATGATAAAAGAAACGAGTAATGCTTGTACATTTTATTAGTGTTTTAAAATTAGTGAGTTAAACTGTCAAAGCTTTGATTTTCCTTTCATGTGTGTCTGGGCAGGTCTAAGCCTCGGGTAACGCCCTTTTTCCTTCTCCCTCTGTTACCTTTTTTTTTTTTTGCACCTGTCCACTGCAGGCTCCCAGAAGCTCCCAAGGGGTCCAATTCTCTCCTTTCCTTTTCCTCCTCCTACCCATCCCCTCCTCCCTGCCTCCCCGCTTCCAGATTCCTCCCCCCACCTCCCTTCCCTTCTTCAATCTACCTGCCAAGTTGGGCTCCTTTCAGCAGCGATCTATCACTGCAAAGGAGCTCACATCAAAGGCGATTGCACGGCCACAGCCGCACGGCATCACGGTTGTTCCAGAGACGACCGCAAAGAGGGGCCTTGACTGCGCCTCCCCGAAGTTGCTGGCCAGCTCTGGCCGACGGTGGGAATGATTTTTTTTTTTTTTTTTTTTTTTTGCGACTGCACTGATACAGAGCCGTCAAGGGCTCCTTCTGGTCACTTCCGAAGAGCAAAAACGTGTTGAGAGGAGGCAGGTTTAAGATTTCAAACGGAAACCTCCCCAGCGCGCATGAAAGGACTTGATTAGCATATGTCAAGAGGACCCGCGTATATACTGTGTGTATGTACACAGGACTCTGATCTGATCAGTTTGCGGAGTTGAAGCCCCAGCCCCCAGCCCCAGCCCCCGTATTGGCAGCGGCAGCTTATAGATGTTTCTGCAAGGCCAGCAGCCGGCTCCCACCTACCCCGGGAGAGAAGATCGCTCCAAGACAGTGAAAGCGTCCCTGCTCTGAGTGCAAAGTCCATCCTGCGACCTCACAGGAGTAACCGGGCCTTAACTTTTTTTTTTTTTTTTGGCGCTTGTTTGGCCATCATTTTTTCTCATCCACCTCCCCATCCTCGCTACCGTATTGCTTGTAGGGTGGGGGTGTCTTTTGTTTTCCGGATCGGCCGCCTCGCCCTCTGGCCGTTCCATGGCTCCCTTAGCCGAGGTCGGGGGCTTCCTGGGTGGCCTGGAGGGCCTGGGCCCGCAGGTGGGCCCGCACTTCCTGCTGCCTCCTGCCGGGGAGCGGCCGCCTCTGCTGGGCGAGCGCCGGGGCGCGGCGGAGCGCGGCGCCCGCGGGGGCCCCGGGGCGGCGGAGCTGGCGCACCTGCACGGCTTCCTGCGCCGCCGGCAGCTCTACTGCCGCACCGGCTTCCACTTGCAGATCCTGCCCGACGGCAGCGTGCAGGGCACCCGGCAGGACCACAGCCTCTTCGGTACGTACGGCCGCCCACATCCCGCGCTCCTCCCTGCTCGCCTGCTGAGCGGCTCCGGCTTGCGCGCGGCCGGAAGCCCCAGAGACCCTTTGGGTGCCAAGTGCGGGCTGGGACTTAAGGGACCCCAGGACTTTGCCTGTCCGCCGGCCTCTGCGATCGCCGGCTGGCCTGCTGCTCCAGACGCTGGAGGGGGCTGGAGGGGAGACGGGGGTGCTCCGCCCGCACCTGGCTGCCTGGGACGCAGAGCCCTGGACTCGGAGCCACATCTTTCCCGCACTCCTTACCTCACAGGCAGTATTTTTTTTTTTTTTTTTTTTTTAAATCCCTATTATTTTCTCCTGCGCCCTCCACGTTTCCCCCAGTAACTGTCCACTTAACAAAAGTTGACAACAGAAAGCCTGCCGCTTCTTTCGACCTGCCCTACAGCCAGGCAGTTGATGCTTTTACGGTTACTGCTCAAAAATAGGAAGCGAGCTTTTACTTGTCTACCTAGAGCACCACACATGTTGAGCAGGTAACAGATTAACTCTCCGTGGGCACCATCGCTCCTGTCACTCACCTGCCTGCAGTTCTCTGCGCTGGTAAAGTTTGGTGAGAAAAAAACAGACAAAAAGCTTATCGGGCTACAGAGCATGCCTAGTCCTTTAACCAAGATCCTCTTTAGAAATTATGAAATCCTGAAGCAAAGATCTTGGTATTGACCATAGGTAAGAGGAAGCAGGGAAGCGAAAGACGATATGGGTGGGAACACAAAGAGACATGTTTCAGAATACCCCCAACGGTGCCTGGGAGCAGGAGTTAAAGGAAAAAAACAAACAAACAAACAAAAAACCAAAAAACCGGAATGATTGTTAAGGCAGATTGCTAAGAGACTAGATTGGGAAACCACAAAGTCTCTACTGTTAATTCCTCCTTACCTAGCTGCGTGACTAGCATGTGCTCTCACCAACGAGCCTGAGTTTTCTTTTCTTGTCTGTACAATGATGGGGTTAAATCAGGTGATTCTTTTAAGATGCTCTCCTGTTCTAACAGCCCAGGATCTTTCCTCTACTGTTGACGAGTTCATCATATTTGAGTTAACTGGCTAACACTCCTGAAGGATTTTGATCATCAAACTTGGAACTTCACTAGATAGAATCAGTGTATCTCTTTTTAAAGACTCCGTTTACCTGTCAGCAGCAATGTGAAAGGACCTACCTCACATAGTGTCTGTTTTCCTTCTCCCTTCCTTAGCAGTGGAATTCTTTGAGAGTCTTATCTCTGAAGGGCTCTCTCTTGTCCTCATCCCTTGTTCTTATTTGGCTTTCTCTTTTTGACTTGAAGTCCTCATTAAAACTTTGGAAAAGTGTAAATCTCAGTTTGAGGGGGCATTTGTAACCCTAGATGTGGAAATGAGCATGTGGTGGTCATTTGGTAGCACTTAAAGGCTTAGAAAATTAACTTTTTAAACCCCACATGTTTGCAACTTCCACTGATCTCTTCCAAATTCCCATTGACTATGAGTCCAGAGTGTCATGACCTAGTGGCCAACCTTGGGGTCACTTTCAGAAAGTGGTTTCTAAATTGAAGAGGCTGAGATTCCATGTCTAAAGAACTTTGCTGACACCAGGTGGCTCAGTTCCCTCGCCTTGAGTAATTACTGCACTTCACTTGTTACAGAAAAACCCTCCAGCTACCAGAAAGATTTAGAAATGAAGGCAAATGTGTTAATGCCTGTAAGCAGAACAGGTAGAAGTTAAACTTAGGTAATAGTCAGGCTCCCCCACACCCCCACCCCCTCTGATACATAGTGGTGGTGGTGGTGAGGTTACTAAGTTCAACTCTTGCGACCCCATGGACTGTAGTCTTCGAGACTCCTCTTTTCATTAGATTTTCCAGGCAAGAACACTGGAGTGGGTTGCCATTTCCTTTTCCAGGGCATCTTCCTGACCCAGGGATCGAACCCATGTCTCTTGCTTGGCGGGAGGATTCTTTACTGCTGAGCCACCAGGGAGATCCATGTGATACATGGTGTAACTTTGGAAATTCTACTTTTAAAATACTTGTAATTCAACTGTGATCTCCCCAAAGTCAAGTAGTTGCTTCTTCTACTCTGTATCTTTTTATAAGAATGACTCTATGGGAAGAGATTAGTAAATATTTGTAGACTTGATAACACTCACTAAACTGGTATTTTATTCCATTCTTTAAGATGTAAATGTTGCCTATCAGAATGACCATCTTAGTAGAAATTTTTTTTTTTTTTGCTAAAATTTTGTATGCTTATTTAGTTATTGCAAAAATATGACTTGGACTGATTTTTGTACTGGGTTAAGTCACTCTATGGTGCAGGGGTACCTATAGGAACAAAATATTTACTGTTACACAAAGGAAAGATAACCCAGATTAGTCTGGTAGCTTAAATGAGTAACAACCTCTAGAGTGCATTACAGTGCATCCTAGTGGCATTTGATAGCTAAATCATCATAATTTACTACAAGGAAGTGTAGGTGAGAAGAAAGTATATATTCAGCATGCATGTGTAATATTAAATGGACTTCCCAGGAGGCTCAGTGGTAGAGTCCACCTGCTAATGCAGAAGTGAGTTCTATCCCTGGGTCAGGACGATCTTCTGGAAAAGGAAATGGCAACCCACTCCAGTATTTTCACCTGGGAAATCCCATGCACAGAGGAGACTGGCAGGCTGCAGGCCATGGGGTCACAAAAGAGTCAGGCTTGACTTAGCAACCAAACAACAACAACAACAACAACAGCATTATATGATTCTCTTTATATTTGCCTTCTTTTCTTAGTTCTTCAATGATTGACTATGAAATTATTTTCTCTCTAAAATTTATTTCTGTCATCAAAGTAAGAATTCTGAAAATGCTTAAGATGTACTATTTGAGATGTTAAAGTAGATAACATTTTTGATAATTTATACTAATTTGACCATGATTAAATAAAAAATTCAGAATACGGTGTTTTAAAATTTTAAAACCACATCAATAGCATAAAAACAAAAGGTCCCAGTGAGGCTTAAAATATTCCCTATCTGCGTTAGTTCTGTATTTATAATAGTTTTTCTGCACAGTAGTATCGTAGAAAGATTTTACCTAATACGTAAACATGGAATCATTACTTTAAAAAAAAGGTTAGCCTGAGATCAAACATATTCCTTTAAAGGCTTTTCCTTTCTTCTCCCCTATTCTCCATAGATTTGTCTGATGTGGTTGCATTGTGGGTTGACTCACCTGTTTATTATGATTTTTTAAAAGGCTGGCTTTGAAAATGATACCAGAAAGACAAAGTACCTCCAAGTCTTTTTATGGGACACTGGGCATTAGAAAATCTATCTAAAATCTGTGATTACCTCTAAAGGAAAGTTTTTCATGTCTACTCTTTGTTAAGGAATTAGCTTAGTTGCCACCTCATATTATAAATAAGAAAGACTTGTCAAATCTCATTTAAGAATCAAATGATTACAAATTGCTGTGTGGTATACTATTTCCTTGTGGAGAAAAAGGATCAGAATTTAAAAGTGTGGCTAAAATCTTTAAGAGGAACATGAAAAGCACATAACCTTTTCCCCATCAGCCCCCAGGAGCCACCACAAAATCATTTTGACCTTGTTATATGTATATGAGGCTTTGCATATCTTTAATGAAGTTGCAGCTATTGAATATAATTATTCTAAGATATATATGTAATTGTCTTTCTACAATTAATATGTTTTTTGACAAAATAGCATTATTTTAAGATTAGAATTTAAGTGCAGGTGGTTTACGATTTAGTTGTGAGATAAACGAATACCTTATAAGATCTGTTTTATAACTAATTTATATGGAAACGAAACTTTTATTGTACTTGAAAACTAGTTCTACTATGCAGTCTAATCAGTTAATCAATTCCTGTTCTTTGAAAGACAAGAGTGTCTTAATGTAAATCAGATACCTAAAGAGAGTTAAGTTACCAATGAGCCACAGTACACTTTTCAATTTGAATGTAACATTCATTACAACTTCAAGTAATTTATAGATTGTAAGTATATCCTGAATGAAATTCCATCAATGTGTCTTCTTCTACCAGCCATGTTTTGGGTCTTTATTTTTGTTTCTAATAGGGATCACTGATGAGCTTGGCAGTAAGTTTAATTTTCCTCTAATTCCTACCTCTCTATCAGTTATTATAATGGCTATCCTCTGGGGTCTGTGTCTTCCTGCTATATCTTTTCTCCACTCGGCCTTGGGCAAGTCACTTATAGGAAATTTGGCAGTATATTGTTGCTGTTAGATCCTTGTTAGGTCTAGTGTTATACGTGATCTCCTAATAGTTTGAAAGAGCTCCTTTGAGCTCTTAAGAATCTATGTTTAGAGCTTAAGCATCTATGTTTCTGCCAATGAATGAATTAGGATCTGGGCAGAACAGAGCCCTTCATATAAGCAAATAGCCAGATTTTGTACTTTCCCTTGGCCTTGGTAATATCATATGTCCAAACAGGAACTTGAGGTACAATAAATCAAGAAATGACTTAAAAGCAAGAGTTAGGCTACATGGTACACATTTATACTGTCGTGGATCTTAAAACAAAGTGAAGGGGTAAAGGTAGAAAGCTATTGAGGAAGGCAGTTCCAAGCATAGAAAGTCTGTCTATATACTTTTTCAGCAAAGAGTCTAAAGAGAAGAACAAGACAAAGACACCATCCGAAGGTTAGTGTGTGCAGGGAAAAAGAATGATGCAGAGGGAAGCAGTAAGGATTTTTATTTGTTGTTGTTTTTGTTTAACTATAGTGTATTAATAGTGTTGAGTGGAGAGTTTTTGGTACTAATTTACCTATTTGTTGTTGTTTAGTTTAGTTGCTCAATTCTGGAAAGTTTCTGAAAGTGAAACCTACTTACATGTTAAATTCTTGGTATTTGGCTATCACATTTTATGAATTGTAAAGTCATTTAACTTTTTCAACCATAAAATTTATCTTTAAGAATCATGGGATGGGAACCAGCATATTATATAATCTGTAAATTTTGAAACTACTTTCTTGTCCTCAAGAAGCAGTGTTCCAAAGTATAAACATTGGATTAGGGCTCAGAAGATATGACTCCAAGTATCTGTTCTGTTAATTACAAATGTCATTATCTTTAGGCAGACCTCAGTTTCTTTTTATGCAAAATGGGATAATAATATCTTCCACACATATTTTAGGAGGTTGTTTTTGAGGACCAGATGGGAAAATAAAAGTAGAACCCTTTATAAACTACCAAATACTAATGCATCCATATAAAGTATATTGGCTGCTGCTAGAAAAAAAATTTACTTAGTTCATACTAAGCAAAAACAAAGCAAAACAATTAACAGGGCATGGTTATAATTGGTGGGATCAAGGAGAACTAAGAACATCTCTATTATATTCTAATTTATGGTAATAATAGCTTCCATTTGTTGGATGCCTAGAAATGTTAGTCCTTACCACTCTCCTGTAAGGAAGCATTTCACCCTTCCATGTATGAAGACATTGAAGTTCAAAAAAGACAAATGACTTATGTACTCAAGACTAATCAGTAAGTTACTAAACTAGATTCAAACCCAGGTTAATTTTGTTTAAGGTTTTATACCCTTAATGTTATATCACAATGAACAATTTTTTCTTTTTATCTATAAAATGGGAGCCTCATCATAATGACAATTGTACAGCACTTTTCAGTTTATGAAGGACTTCCACATACAGTATTATATTTAGCAATTTGATCTACTACTCTGGAAGATTTTCATTAGTTGTATGTTCTTTAATAAATGCAAATCATTGTTTTGTTTATAAATTCAGGTATCCTGGAATTCATCAGTGTGGCAGTGGGACTTGTCAGTATTAGAGGTGTGGACAGTGGTCTTTACCTTGGAATGAATGACAAAGGAGAACTATATGGATCAGTACGTATTTTTTTAAAAATTACTGTAATTCATTAAATAATGATTATCCATTTTTAAGTAAAATAGCTACCAATAATGCATATCAGAATATATAAATATACATACTTAAGAAGAACTGAAAAATCTTTATCTTGATAAATTTCCATATATCTGGGCTATAGTATAGCATTAATAACTCACTTCTACTTCTTAAACCCTAAACCTTTATTGCTTTTAGTTCACTAGTTCTTTCTGCCCATTATCCTGGGACAAGAGTTATGAAACAGAGCAGTTTCTTCTTGCCTTGTTGAATTCTTTACATTCATTTTAACATAAGTTTTCTCTACCCATTACTACCTTTGTAGGTAGGTAAGTATACATCAGTGACTTGCTGACCTTTGCAATATAGAAAATGATTTAATGAAATCTTAGGATACTGTGAACAACAACAGACAATGGCAACATACTAGTTGGGCCATATCTGAGGTCTGGATAAGTATAGTAGCTGTGCTGTTACAGTTGCATTGGCAAGTTTTTGAGCTCACCACTGGGGATATGTGCACACATTTGTAGGTCTACCATAAATATTTTAAATATGGAAATACTTTAAAAAATTTAAACCTGAAAAGGTTAATAGTTTATCAGTGTAAGATTTTTTCTTTTCTTTTTTAAATGACAAAACAGCAACAACACAAGAAATAGAATAACAGGATAATAGAAAACTCAATCTGCAGTATGATGTAGATCTTTATCTTTCACTGGCAACACTATTTATTTGCTCACAGTTGCTTATGTTGATATAATTTTAAGAAAATTGTTAGTGTAAATGTGTGCCACTCTCTCCCATCATCTCACATGAAATTCCTTCTTAAAGTGTAAGTCTCTGTAGCTATTTCCAAAGAGAATTTAGCTTTTATGGTTTTCCATTGGGTACCTTCTTTTTTCTTAAAATCTCAACTGAGACCACAATGTACAGTTAGAATCTTAATATACACTGAGGAAAATTGGTTATCATATTTCAGTAAATGGTATTCTACTTAATAGCTCTCCTTTTAAAGGTAAAACTTGCCCTTTTTGGGCTTTCTGTCAGCTCAGAAGAAAGAAAAAGAATGCATTTTGTAATCTCATAAAAGTAGAATCACAACTGAAAGAGAAAAACATCACATATGGCTCAGATGATAAAGAATCTGCCTGCAATGCAGGAGACATGAGTTCAATCCCTGGGTCAGGAAGATCTCCTGGAGAAGACAATACAGAATTCTCCAATATTCTTGCCTGGAGAATTCCATGGACATAGGAGTCTGGTGGGTTACAGTCCATGGTGTTGCAGAGTCAGACACAACTGAGCAACTAACATTTTCACTTCAGTCTTCCCTCTTCATGTATATGTCAGATTAAAAAAAAAGCAACTGTAGTCAATGTCTTGGGATAATATGCAGTCCACCTTGAAATGACAAGAAATTAGCGGGCTTTTACTACATTTGGTGCATTTACCAAATAGGAATATCCAGACACAAGTTAATCATGGGTATTGTATAATTAGATAATTAATTCACAAAGGGAGGATATATGATTTGGAGTGGTGATCTTGAATTAGGAATTTGAATGTTAGCAAGGTCTTGAAATGTTTCAAGATGATAGTAGAGATTTGCTGTGTAGAAATTTGGCATCTAATGATGGAACAAGATAAACTACAAGTCTATTTGGTGGTTATGGTGTGGGAATTGAGATAAAATGGAGCATGGGCAAATTTAGAATATTTATTAAGTACTGGGTTGGCCAAAAAGTTCATTCGAGTTTTCTGTAACAGCTTATAGAAAAAACCAAATGCACTTTTTGGCCAATCCAATATTTGGAAATAAAATTGAAAATTGACATTCAACTTAAAGTTCTTTGAGCTAAATAAACTGCTGGATGGAGTCACCTGGGAGAAAGAATTCCAGGTAACATGAGAACTAAAACAGAACAAAGCAGAAACAGTTTATCCTTTCTTCTTCTTTGACAAGGATATAGTTATAAACAAATAAATAAAAATATAAAAATTGAGATTTTTCTAAGGAAATGTTCTTAAAGATGTCATTTTTAATGGTAGCTATCTTCTCTCCTGTAGGAAAAACTGACTTCTGAATGCATCTTTAGGGAGCAATTTGAAGAGAACTGGTATAATACCTATTCATCGAACATATATAAACATGGAGACACTGGCCGCAGGTATTTTGTGGCACTTAACAAAGATGGAACTCCAAGAGGTGGTGCCAGGTCCAAAAGACATCAGAAATTTACACATTTCCTGCCCAGACCAGTGGATCCAGAAAGAGTTCCTGAACTGTACAAGGAACTACTTATGTACAGTTGAAGGGGGTTGGTGTCTTTACTGAAGAACCAAACTACATCTCTTCTTTCTTGTTTCAGTTCTCATCATAAAACAGGAACCCAGGACAACATTCAGAATGTTATGGTGTCTGTTTTCCACTGGGATACTGACTTTGGAAAGAATATTGAGAACAAGAAACATTTTCACTTGAAGTAGGTCAAGATCTCTTTTTACAAGTGGATTTAGTTCCCTTGGGTACACTGGCTCAGTCCTCACTCATAGATTGAAGCTGAAAATGTGTTCAACTGTGATCCTGGGAACTCAACCTAGTTTGCTGCTGGTGCCTCACCTCTCTGGAGTATGTTTCCTTTGAAGGTTACATTACAAATAGATACTTCATGTTGAAGAGATGGATTGACATAGTTGGCCAAGATTATTGCTATATACATTCTAAGAACCTTCTAGGATTTTGCAGGTGATGACGTTATATGTAAAAAGTTGGGGTGAAACATGGACTAGGAAACATGCCACACCAAGATGGACCATTTTTTTAAAGGATGGACCTATTTATACATTTTCAGTTGGCAAATATTTATTATATATATTTATTTATTACAGAGTTTATTTTTTACTGGTATATGAAGATAATACGAAGAGAAAAAAAACAACCAAAATTTCTTTATTGTGCCATTCCTTTGTTGTGATGTCTTTGGCTGTCAAGAAGACTTCGTGATTGCTACACATTAAGCATAGAATAAGATCCTGAATTTCTTTTAAAAAATGAAGTAGAGCATAGATTATATATTTTTTGCAATCAGTTGCCTTCTAAATGTAACATTGGTTTCTTTGGCCTAGAAAAATTCTGTATCAATTTGTATTGAATTTAACACACATTCAAAAAGGGAAATAAACACTGATATTTTAATGTTTTGGTGTCATTACTTTTGAGGTGAAGTTATTCTACTTATATAACATTTTTATGGTGTCATAATTCTAAGTTCCTGAGAAAAATGTAATATTTAGCGAACTTCTAATGTTGAAAATTATTGGACATTATAAGCCAGCTGTGCTTACTTATTTTCTTGACTTAGTGTGGCAAAGCTCATTTCTTTTCACTTACTATGATCATAGAAGGTGCTTTCCTGGTGGCTCAGATGGTAAAGTATCTGTCTGCAATGTGGGAGACCCTGGTTCGATCCCTGGGTCAGGAATATTCTCTGGAGAAGGAAATGGCAATCCACTCCAGTACTCTTGCCTGGAAAATTCCATGGACAGAGGAGCCTGGTAGGCCACAGTCCATGGGGTTGCAAAGAGTCAGACACGACTGAGAAACTTCACTTTCACATGATCATAGAAAGAATGAGTCTTAGTGGAACCACGCATAATAATAGTAGGGCTCCATCTACCTATCTCAGCATGCCATCTTTTCCATTATATCTCCTAATTTGTCATTTTTCAACAGTCATTAAGACTACTATACAGAAGATACTATTAAAAACTAAGGAAAATACAGTAATCAAGACAGAAGTGGGTCCTGCTTCATGAAGCTTGATATCTAGTAGGGGAAACTGACACAGTAATGGTGAATTGTGATGTACTCTATGAAATAAACAAGGTTCAGATACAGAAAAAAAAGAGAGGATAAATTTAGATAGGATGGGTCAGAGCCTTCTCTAAAGAGTTGACATTTCTTAAAGGATAAGGCTAAGATGGGGCTTCCCTGGTGGTTCAAACGGTAAAGAATCTGCCTGTAGTGCAGGAGACCTGGGTTTGATTCCAGGGTCAGGAAGATCCCTTGGAAAAGGGAATAGCTACCCATTCTAGTAATCTTGCCTGGAGAATCCCATGGACAGAGGAGCCTGGCAGGCTACATTCTACTCTGTAGAATTGCAGAGTCAGATACGACTGAGCGACTCACACTTTCACTACAGTTACTTTCAAGAGAAGATTAAAAAGCCATGATGGAAGAGGGAACAGTGTTTGGAGTCCTTAAAGCAAGAAAGAACTTTGTGGCTGCTGTTGAGTAACCCACTGGGAGAGTGGCACCCACAAATTTCTAAAGCCACACAGATACAAATCCTGCAGGTTTTATTTGCTCCTACCCGGCAGCACTCAGTGTTGCTGCCCTCACACATGGTGGTCATCACTGGGGGTGTGGTAATAATCACGGAAGCAGTGGTCACCAGTTAGAACACAGAAGCCTTGGTAAAACAGACTGCTGGGCTCCAGCCCCACCGTTTCTGATGCCTGTGTCTGAGAGGGAGCCTAAAAACGTGCATTTTTAACAGGTTCCTAGGAAACATTGATGCAGTTGGTCCAGAGACCATACTTTAAGAATCACTAGTCTAGAGCAGGGTTTTTCAAACTTTAGTGTATATGCAAAATCACCTGAGGATCTTGTTAAAGGACAGATCTGTTAAACTAGGTCTGGGTTAGGGGATGGAGAGCTGAACTTTTGTATTTCTAACAATATCCCAACTGATGCTCGATATGGTCATACCACATATCATGCTTTGAATGCAAGACTGACTGTTGCTTCAATGTTCTCTGGAGTTATTCCTATTGGTTCATCCTCTCATGACTTGAATATATTAATGGTGGTGTGTGGCTTGACAGTAGGGAATTCCTCACATACCTTTAATAAAGCTACATGGGAATGTGTGTGTGTGTGTGGCTGGAAGACTGGTGCGTGCACGTGTGTGCGTACAGTGTAAGAGGCAGCGATATAGCTTAAAATCTATTGCTTTCATAAATGTAAAAAATGATAGTTTAGCAGTAATGTTTTCATAATAGTCATAATAAAACAATTCTCATTTTTATTTGTCAATAAAAGTAATAAACTAATTTTGGTTCGCTGCTTGACATCTATATCGAATGCATGTGTCCCAAAGCAAGCATTATGCAAGTATTTCAAATCAAAATGATGCCGGTGTCTAAACTTACAGCTGTGGAGGAAGTCTTATAAATTTAAAGAGAGAATCCACTGATCAAAGATGGCCCACAATGAATATCCTTACTCAATCAAAATTTCTTCTTTTTTTAGATATAACAGGAATATAAGTTTAACTTTTTTTATGGTGATAACTACCTGTAGAAATTTGGGATATGAAATATGATTGAAGCAATGATTTTACAAACCTTCAGATGACTAAAAAGTCACTGTATCTTGCATTCTAATTCTACTTATATATTGGCATGTCTTCCTATGTCAGAAAAACAATTTGTATTTACTGAATTTACACTACTTGAAGAAATGATCTATTTGATATCTTAATAGGCTTCGCTTGACTTCACCTGATATCCCTAAATGGAAGTAGAGTGTGAACATATCAATTCATACATGGAAGGATAAGAATAATTTGGTTTATTATCAAATTAATATTTTCAAAATAATTTTATTCTCAGGATGCTTGGGGAAAATTTTGCCCATTAGTCACCCTCTTGCTTCTTTATTTTAAATGTGTCTGTGTGTGCGCTAGTCGCTCAGTCATGTCCAACCCTTTGTGACCCCGTGGACTGTAGCCCATCAGGCTCCTTTATCCATGGAATGAGCCAGGCAAGAATACTGGAGTGAACACTGGAAGAATACATTTCCTTCTCCAAAATGTTCTATTAGAAATCATTTGCTAATTTACATTTTCCATTCTTTCTTGCTTGAAATATTAATTATCATTTGCAAAAGTTACCTGCAGTAATGACAAAAGAACATATGTAAATCAACTTTCATTAACATCTACTTGCTAAAATAGAACAGATTGATCTCTTTCCTGCTTGAGTATTCTCCACAGGTCCCAGCCACTGCCCTGAATGACTAGATATAACAAATACTTGGAGACCAAGGTTCTTCTCTTTAAGAACAGTGTTTCTTAGAAGAAGCAGTGTACCTTAGGCATCAGTAAAGGCGCCCTTGCCATGGGATGGCTTCCAGTTGAGCAGCATACTTCTGTGAAGGGCAATACTCCATTCTGATGCTACCACTTCCATTTAACAGTGGAGATCTCATTTGCCCATCATTTCTGGAGAGTGTGTGGGTAGCAGATATAATCGAATTCATGGTGGTAGCAAAAGGACTTGCTACTCTCTCTTTGGGTTGCTCTGTTTTAATGCTGCTGCTGCTAAGTCACTTCAGTCGTGTCCGACTCTGTGCGACCCCAAAGACGGCAGCCCACCAGGCTCCTCTGTCCCTGGGATTCTCCAGGCAAGAACACTGGAGTGGGTTGCCATTTCTTTCTCCAATGCATGAAAGTGAAAAGTGAAAGTGAAGTCGCTCAATCATGCCCGACTCTTAGCGACCCCATGGACCGCAGCCTACCAGGCTCCTCTGTCCATGGGATTTTCCAGGCAAGAGTACTGGAGTGGGGTGCCATTGCCTTCTCTGTCTGTTTTAATGATGGACCAATAAGTGGCTGGCAACTGATTTGTACTCAGAAATGAGAAAACTATTTGACAGACATTACACATTTACCATTTCCTTGGGGCATGCCAATAATTCCATGCCATCAGATCACTGGAGAGTCCATTGGAGAGTCATGTCTGGGTTATATAGGATGAGAGGTTAGAGAGTTGCTTGTGTAATCTTTAAGAAACTTGCCTTTCAGGAGGCCATGTGATGAGTTACGGTACTGCAGCATCATATCCCACTGTGTCAGTATCTGTACCTTTGCATCCTGTTTAGTGATGTGGGTTTCAAGGACAAATATTGTGTTCCGTTCAGTGCAAAATTAATTTTTTTCAAAACAACATTCCCAGAAAAGTTACTGCTTTGGCAGATGGTCTTTGAATTTAGTTTTTCTGTTAAATTGTTTTACCATTTTTAGTCATAAACTGATAAAGAAAGGAACAACCTCAAATACAATTATTTCTCACTTTTATCTAGTGTGCCATCTACAAAATGAATACATTTTCTATTTGAATAAAATCAAGACAGCTGTTTAAAATTTACCGTATGAGATGATAAAACAGTGCTAAAGAATTTATGTTATCAGTTCAGTTCAGTTCAGTCGCTCAGTCATATCCGACACTTTGTGACCCCATGAATCGCAGCACACCAGGCCTCCCTGTCCATCACCAACTCCTGGAGTTTACTCAAACTCATGCCCATCGAGTCGGTGATGCCATCCAGCCATCTCATCCCCTGTCGTCCCCTTCTCCTCCTGCCCCCAATCCCTCCCAGCATCAGGGTCTTTTCCGATGAGTCAACTCTTCACATGAGGTGGCCAAAGTATTGGAGTTTCAGCTTCAGCATCAGTCCTTCCAATGAACACCCAGGGCTGATCTCCTTTAGAATGGACTGGTTGGATCTCCTTGTAGTAGGATGATAAAGGTATAATTTTGGCCAAATGAATCGAATTATATTGATAATCAAAATGAACAGTGATCTAAAAGAATGTATTTGCTACATCAGTGACCATGGATTACTAAAAGGTTGATTCAATGTCCATCTCTGTTTTGGACCAGTCAAACCAGGGTACAAGGGGTAAGTGGCATATGGGATTAGTCCCAATTTCTCCAACACCCTATATAGTCCCAGTTTCTCTAATACCCTATATAATTTGGTATAAACCTATTATACTTCCATATGATTCCACACTTGCAACAGTGTTGTTCCAGAGGTTCTCTTTTGGCAGGTCCAATTTTGGGGACCCTACTCTTTAACCTTTTGAAAGCTCTTTCCATCCCTAGAACTGTAATGAATCTCTTGCAATTACACACTCAGGGAGAGGAAATAGCACTCCAGGAAAACTTTTTTAGCCCCCTGTGTCCAGCTGGGCTTCCCAGGTGGCTCAGTGGGTAAAGATCTGCCTGCAAGACAGGAAATGCAGGCAGATGTGGGTTCAATCACTGGGTTAGGAAGATCCCCTGGAGGAGAATATGGCAACCCAATCCAGTATTCTTGCCTGGACAACCCCATGTACAGAGGAGCCTGACGAGCTATAGTCCATGGGGTTGCAAAGAGTCAGACAAGACTGAAGCATACACGCTGTGTCCAGCCATTATCACAACTCAGCAACCTCAGCTACTTTTCCTTTATACCCTTCAACAGTCAAAACAATTTCTCTCCTTGCATTCAAATTTCCAGAATTAAAGTTATCTTTGATCCTGTATCTAAATGTACCCGAGATTCTTGAATATTATCCTTTGTTCAAAATAAGTCACAGAGTTTAAAGTCTCTCCAGGTCGATCTAATGTTTTAATGGACTCGACGTTAAGGACTTTGGAGCAATTTGTCCTTCCCTTTGAGAGACTGGGCCTGATCTCCAGACTTTAGTGCCAGGGTTCTTAAATTAAGAAAGATCAGAAGAAATCAAAGGAGATGCTTTGGAAGGTGTCCTTTGTTTTTCATGTGCAGGGAGCTTATCCTCAGGATTTATGAAGTCCTTGTCTCAATGTTCCCTCTCTTGGCTGGGCTCCCAGTGATCGTGAAGTGGCTTGTTGCTATCTGTGTGGAGGGTTTGCCAAGGTTGTTGCCATGGCTGCCGTGCCCACAAGTTTAGCTGATTCTTCTGTCCTATTGATCTCCTCTGAGTCTTAGCAACTTGCCAGTGTTTCTCTTGTGAACTGGGGGATGTGACTCCAAATCTAATGGCCCTTTCTCTTAGCTCACAGGGAAATTGTTGAGCAGACAGTGGGCCCAATCAAAATTCATATCTTTTCATTAGACCATTCTCCAGCAATTTCCCATGAAATTCATGCTTCCATAAAAAGCTTTTGAGTGTTAGGGATGTAATCTTCTGGGACAGACTCAAGACGCTTGTTTATTTGCATTTTGGCATAAAGATAATCATCTAGAGTTTTAGGTTCACCTTTCCTCTTGGTCAGGATAGTCCATATTTGAAGTTCTTTCCTTCTAGTCACCTTGATCCCTTGCTTATCAGTTTTGCAAGGTGAGATTGCTCTATTATTCCTTGCAAATCACCTCATCTTGATTTCCAAGCTTTCCCTACCCATAGAAGCAAAGTGTTAATTTCAAACAGTTGTCCACCTTTTCCTCTCATATATTATATTCACCACCTCTTGAATTGTGGTAAAATGTGCATAACACTAAATTTACCTTTTTGAAAGTTAAAAAATGTACAATTCCATGACATTAAGTACATTCATATTGTTTGTGCAACCATCCCCACCATGCAACTCCAGATCAACTGAAACTCTGATTCATTGAACACCAACTCCCCATTCTCTTCTCCTCTTAGCCTCTGGCAAATACCATTTTACTTTCTGCTTTTATGAACTCAACTTCTCTAAGAACCTCATATAAATGGAATCATGCATTATTCATTCTTCTGTAACTGGTTTGTTTTACTTAACATAACATTTTCAAGGTTCATCTATGTTGTACCAGGTGCCAGATTTTTAAGGCTGAATAATAATTGTATATACCATAGTTAGTTTACACATTCTTCTGATCATAGACACTTGGACTGTTTCCACCCTTTGTCTATCTCGCAAAACTGCTATGAATATGGGTGTACAAATATTTGTTCAAGCCTGCTTTCATATATTGATCATCCTTTAAACAATCTTTACGAGTGTTCTTTAAAAATTTTTATTGCAGTATAATTTACATAGAATAATTCCAGATATTATGGCTTTTGATAGATATATACACCTATGTAACCCCCACTACACTCATGACATGGAATATTTTCATCAGGCTAGAATGTTTCTCATTGCCCATTTGCTCAAGGAAGCCACTGATTTGTTTACTGTCAAGGAAGCCACTGATTTGCTTACTGTTACTACAGATTAGCTTTCATTTTCTAGAATTTACCACTGATGGTACCATTGATGGAGACATTCACTGTGAACTCTTAATGTTTTTGAGATTTACCCATGTTGTATGTATCAGAGGTGTCTTTCTCCTTATTGCCGAGTAGTAGTTCATTGCAAGGCTAGAATACAGCTTTGTTTTTCTGTTTGCGAGGTGATGGACATCTGGTTGTTTCCAGGTCTATTATGAATAAAACTGCTATAAACATATATTTTTAATTCTCTGGGATAAATATCTAGAGTGGAATTGCTGATTTATATTTTTAATACAAAGCCAATCAGTGACCCAAAGTGATTGTACCATATTACATTTACAAGAGCATCATGTAAGAGTTCCAGAAGTTCTACTAGATTGTCCAAAAAGTTCATTCGGGTTTTTCCATAACCTTATGGAAAATCTGCTCTTTCACACTTGTCTTCCAAGTTTTAGTAATTCCAGTGATATATCAGGTTTTCAATTTGCACAGTATTTGTATTAAATGCACTTTAATTAAATTCCATAGTAACTTATGACATGGACCATATTTTCAACTTATTTGTTATCTATATATCTTTTCCAGTTAAGCATTAGTTCAAATGTTTTGCCCAAATTCATTGTTATTTATTTTACTATTGAGTTGTAAGAGTTCCTTATATCTTCTAGCTACAAGTCCTTTTTGAATATATATTTTGCAAATATTTTCACTCAGCCGGTGGTTTACCTTTTCTTTCATTAACAGGGTCTTTTGATGAGCAAAAGCTTTAAATTTTGATGAGCAAAGGTTTTAAATTTTAATGACATCCAATTTATGAAAATTTTTTTGTTCATGCTATTTGTTTAGTAGCTAAGAAATCTTTGCCAGACTCAAAGTTACTAAAGATTTCTCCTATATTCTTCTTTAAGTTTTTATAGCTTAAACTCTTATGTTTAGATCTATGATCCATTTCACAGATTTTTACCTGTGAAATTTTTAGAATTGTATTCATTCTGTTCAATGAAAGACTATCTAATTCTTCAAGAATCTAAAAACAGACCAGATGTGTTTTGCTGTGAACACTTTGTAGAGACGAAATGGAGGTGGGAGTTTAAGGAAATAAAGAGGAAAAAAAAGAATAAATCAGTACAGTGATGGAAGGGTAAAGCATGCAAGAATTCAGACATTTTGTGGAGGATTACTTTCCCTCCATTAAGAGGCCTATAAAAAGGAACCAACTGATATCCATTGGAGGAGTCAGCAGAAGCCATGTTTTCCCCACCCAGGTGATAGGTTTTTGCTGAGGGGCCTCTGCTAGATCCTCACTGGCTCCCTTCTTTTTAGCCTGAGATGGCAAGGCAGTACATGGGCCTTGAAGGAGCACAACGTGACGACTCATTTACAGAACCCCCATCAACCTAACCCCCGGCTTTTCGCCCTCCTCATCTTCAATCACGTCGACGTCGTAAAGTCGTCGTAAAGCAAATATGAGCTGCTGTCACTGGAAGGCCCGCTAGTGCTGGCGCAGGGTTCTGTCAGGGCCGCGAGGACCTTCACTCCATCCTCTTCTGCTTCCTCTTTAGTGGCTGAAACATGCTTCCTAACGATTTCAGCATATTCCTTGTCTTCTCCTTTACTGCCCTCCCTTTCTTGAACAGAACCGAAGCATCCACCTTGGTTGTGGAGAAAGTGTTGGGCTCGTGAAGCAACTGGGACTACGCTTAACGGGACAGTCCTGAGAATTTGAGGGCAGTTCTCCACTCCAGGGGGCTGTCTACAGGCGGATGAAGAGGTGAAACGTATCCATCTCCATCCTCTTAAACGTTGTGATGTCTCACTTTGGTCGAGGATCTGAAGGTAGGCGGTGACTGTGGTTAGTCCCTGGGAAGCTTACTGTGCGCCTTGAAGTAGCCGTCTTCGGAGGGGGTGTGAGGCCGTCGGAGGAGGGCAGTCTTCCGGGTGTAGAGGTCGGATTCACTCCTGGGGTGATGTGGCGCCTTCCTCAGCTTTCTCCTGTGGGGATTTCCGCTTGAGCCTCAGGGCCTTCTGCGAACGGGTCATCACGGCGGCGGTGGCAGCGCCAGGCCCCCGGTCCTTACGCCCTGGCCGGCGGACCAGGCCCCATGGGCCAGGCCGACCGGGATCCTGTCTTCACAGCCGGATGGCCGGCACCAGGCCCCAGAGGCCGCTGGGCCAGCTGGTAGGGCGGGCCGTGCGCTTCTCTTCACGTGCAGGCCGGTTGTGGGGAAGGATGGAGAGAATTTGAGAAATTTCCTGGGGGTCCGGACTTCACCCCCACCCAGGAAGAGGCCTCAGCTTGGGGGTCGCGAGAGGAGGCGCAAGCGGAGGAAGGCGGCAGAAGGCCAGTGAGGAAACGCAAGGCTCACCTATCCTGCCCTGGAGTTTGATACATATCAAATGTATCAAATCAAATACATTTTGTGTACATTTCAGGTAAAGAAAGATAGTTGAGAATTTATTTACTTGCTACTTAGCATAAACTGCGAGTATTAATTCCAGGTTCAGTTCAGTTCAGTTGCTCAGTCATGTCCGACTCTTTGCGACCCCATGATCGCAGCACTCCCGAGTAAGTTTCAAATCCTGAAAGATGATGCTGTGAAAGTGCTGCATTCAATATGCCAGCAAATCTGGAAAACTCAGCAGTGGCCACAGGACTGGAAAAGGTTAGTTTTCATTCCAATCCCAAAGAAAGGCAATGCCGAAGAATGCTCAAATTACCACACAATTGCCCTCATCTCACACGCTAGTAAAGTAATTCTCAAAATTCTCCAAGCCAGGCTTCAGCAATAAGTGAGCGGTGAGCTTCCAGATGTTCAAGCTAGTTTTAGAAAAGGCAGAGGAACCAGAGGTCAAATTGCCAACATCCGCTGGATCATTGAAAAAGCAAGAGAGTTCCAGAAAAACATCTATTTCTGCTTTATTGACTATGCCAAAGCCTTTGACTGTGTGGATCACCACAAACTCTGGAAAATTCTGAAAGAGATGGGAATACCAGACCACCTGACCTGCCTCTTGAGAAACCTATATATGCAGGTCAGGAAGCAACAGTTAGAACTGGACATGGAACAACAGACTGGTTCCAGATAGGAAAAGGAGTATGTCAAGGCTGTATATTGTCACCCTGCTTATTTAATTTCTATGCAGAGTACATCATGAGAAACGCTGGGCTGGAAGAAGCACAAGCTGGAATCAAGATTGCTGGGAGAAATGTCAATAACCTCAGGTATGCAGATGACACCACCCTTATGGCAGAAAGTGAAAAGGAACTAAAAAGTCTCTTGATGAAAGTGAAAGAGGAGAGTGAAAAAGTTGGCTTAAAGCTCAACATTCAGAAAACTAAGATCATGGCATCCGGTCCCATCACTTCATGGGAAATAGATGGGGAAACAATGGAAACAGTGTCAGACTTTATTTTTTTGGGCTCCAAAATCATTGCAGATGGTGATTGCAGCCATAAATTAAGACTCTTACTCCTTGGAAGGAAAGTTATGACCAACCTAGATAGCATATTAAAAAGCAGAGACATTACTTTGCCAACAAAGGTCCGTCTAGTCAAGGCTATGGTTTTTCCAGTGGTGATGTATGGATGTGAGAGTTGGACTGTGAAGAAAGCTGAATGCCGAAAAATTGATGCTTTTGAACTGTGGTGTTGGAGAAGACTCTTGAGAGTCCCTTGGACTGCAAGGAGATCCAACCAGTCCATCCTAAAGGAGATCAGCCCTGGGTGTTCATTGGAAGGACTGATGCTGAAGTTGACACTCCAGTACTGTGACCACCTCATGTGAAGAGTTGACTCATTGGAAAAGACCCTGATGCTGGGAGGGATTGGGGGCAGGAGGAGAAGGGGACAACAGAGGATGAGATGGCTGGATGGCATCACTGACTTGATGGGCATGAGTTTGAGTAAACTCCTGGAGTTGGTGATGGACAGGGAGGCCTGGTGTGCTGCGATTCATGGGGTCGAGAAGAGTTGGACATGACTGATCGACTGAACTGAAGTTTCAGATGCGGACTTAACGATGGTGCATTGTGTAGATTCATAAAAATGTCCTGAGATTGTACTATGCTCTGGGGCAGCAGTCCCCAACCTTTTTGGCACCAGAGACTGGTTTCATGGAAGAAAGTTTTTCTGTCTTCGGGGATGGGGGGTGGGGGGTGGGGGGTGATTAGGGGATAATTCAAATGGGGTAAATTTTTTGTGCTCTTTATTTCCATTGTTATTACATCACGTCACCAGGCATTAGATCCTGGAGGTTGGGGACCCCAGCTCTGAGGTCTCCCACTCTGTGCCTGAGATTCATTCAGAAAATGTAATCCAGGTGGGTTATTTAGACTCCGAGATGGAGTTTAGAGAATAGGATGTTTATTAGGCATTGTTTGTGACCCCCATGGGCTGTAACTCACAAGGCTCCTCTGTCAATGGGATTGCCCAAGCAAGCATCCTGGAGTGGGTTGCCATTTTCTTCTCCAGGGGATCTTCTGGAACCAGGGATTGAACCTGTCTCCTGCGTTAATAGGTGGATTCCTTATTGCTGAGCCACCAGGGAAGTAAAAATGTGAAAATCTCAGCAGTAGTAATGGGTCCTCTGGCCACAAGAAATCATTAATCTGTATAAATTCCCGGGGGAAAAATTTTAACTAAAAACCTCACCAAACTGTAAATGACAAGCAACATTTTAATTTCATCTAACATTAAATGTAACATTTCTCATTGAACAATTACCAAGTGTTCTTAGTTCTTAAGACACCACAATTGCCCTTGGGTAAAACAAATGTGGGAACAAAGGAATAAGACTGGGCAGGAGATGCTGAGAATAAGTCTGAGCAGAAGTGTTGTCAGACTTGGCTCTTTTGTTTGAGTGCCGAAGCTAAAATGGCCCAGACTCACTGTTGTGGATTGGCTGATGCTTTATGGTCATGCTTGGATCTGTTGCTGGATGTGGGTCACTGCAGGAAGTGGGGCTGTTTGTTTCTGAAAGGGCTGACAACACCTGGGCAGCTGGAGCCATAAATTCTTTGCAGAGGCCTGTAGAAGATGAATCTCCATTGTCCATCACAGTCTACTCTTTGTTGCTGAAATCCACATTTTCATGGAAGTGATATGACTGGTGTATATCCATGTCATTGGACTACCTTATGCCTGCTGTGCCATGTGTGGGTTCCTGTGCAGGTAAAACAAAGTCTTGGTTAGTGTTGCTGGTTGAGACTCTGAACGCAGGAAAGGCAAGCTATACCAAAAAAAGGTCTGTTCCTATCTGAATCAATCACAGGTCTTTTAAAGGTGGAAGGGGCTCACTATAGGCAAATTGCCATCAGGTGGACAGGTGATCTCCTTAAGGAGTGGTGCTATGATATGGGCTCTGTTAGTCTTTGCTGCTTGCAGATTGGACATTTATAGATGGCAATAGCTCAATTCATTATGGAAAGTGGGAGCCCCTGCTTCTGGGTGACACCTAACCTCGGTCTCTGTCACCAGCACCACTTCCTAATTAATACATTAATAAGTGTTAATATGTTATTAATATATATTAATATGCTAGGACACCAGCGAGAGCTTGCTGTCACCAGTTAACTGTTATTCTGTCTACTTCATTGTTTAATGCCACTTCCATGTTGGGAACTCTTGGATTTATTTTTTCCATATGCCTTATTCTTGAAACTCTTGGACTGATGTTAACTTTTAATACCAAGATTTTCTCATTTTATGTCCACTCCCATTTACCATACACTATATTTCTTTCTGCCAGATCTATTTCTGATCTTTCAATTGTTTTTCTTCTATGATTTTGATCAGCTAGTCAGACTACCTGTGAGTCCTAATCTTTGTAAACTTCTTTTGTCTAATGTTCTAATCTCTGAAAACTTCTTTTGTCACAGTCAGTAGGTGACCAGATGCACTGTCTCAAACTCTGCCAATTGTTAGGACCTCCTCTGAATTAGGCTATAGTGGCTTGCATCCATTTACTGGGCTGACCCATCTGTAAACCAAGCTTGGGTATTTTCATTCTCGATCAGCTCGTCCTCAGAGATCCCCTTTCTGGGCCATGGGATTATGCTGAAGGAGTGTTGCTAGTGTAACGGTGGTGGATGACCAGAGTCTGGGCTATGTGACTTGATGGCAGAGTGGGAATTTGGCTCATAAATTCTTATGTTCCATAGTCAGGCTTTGTACCATGCAGAGAATGGCATTTCAGAAGACATGTATCTATTGCAAATTGTGTGACCTTGCTCCAGCATCTCAGGGGGCAGTGCGATAATTTTCTCACTTGGCCTTCTCCTAGATTTCACATGGTGTTTTTCCCCACCACTGATACCTTTAATAAAAGAGGGTCTGTTGGCTCAAGGGGCCAGGTACAGCTTGGACCTAACTGTAGGCATTCCTGCTTACTTGGTCATTCTCTTAGTTGCTCAGTGGCATCTTTGATTTGATTTGATTTTAACTCTGTTACTTTTTAACAGCATTTTTGAAAAGCTGTGAACCAGGGTCAGAATGAAACGCCCTCATAGTGCAGCATCTCTAGCTGAACCATCATGGGAGACACCTGAAATGGATTCTAGAAAGGGTTGTTTCTACTCTGTGGTTCCTGAGGTTGCTCTCTATTGCTCTCAGTAAATTAGAAATGGTCCTATCCATAATGAACATCCTGATGTGGTGTGTGTTACTGGGTGCTGAAGAGGATTGGTGTAGAAAGAGGGATATAAAAGAGAGAGTAAAGAGATGGCAGGAAGTCCTCTGATGAGCTGTTTGCTCAAGCCTGCAAATGATGATGTTTCTTTTGTATTTTCACTTCTTAGATGCATCCATGTCTTCTGGTATATTAACACATTAATAAATGTAAAGTAAAAATATAGAAATGGTGAAACATCAATGCCTTTCCTTGTAAGAAGAGGAAAATATGTATTATAGGTAGTATATTGTACTTTATGTTCTATTTATTTAATCTAAGTAAAAACATTAGAATTTTTAGAGCTTAAGGATAGCTTTCATCTAGGTCAATCTCTCCATTTTATAAATGAGGAAAATCTTTTTATCTTATTGACTCTTTTCAGTAAAGTCATGAAACTTTTCGTTGTTCATAAGTTGGTAAATGTATCCATATGCTTTCATAAGGTTCTTTTGTGATTTTGGCCAGCAATGATGAAATTAGTATGTTTTGATCTTTGTGCAAGTTGTTCAGAAGGAACTTAAAAGAAGTATTTAGGAAAATCCAAGTGCTGAAACATTTAAGATATGCTTTATGGTCTCAGTTTTGTGTGATTGTCAGCCAGGAAGTTTTCTGATTAAGACGGCTTGCCAATTTCCTGCCAAATACGTTATTTATTACACTAATGGGGATTTCCTATTTGAGACGTTAAAGACAAAATGCTACTAATATTATTTCCCTTAAAATAATTAACATAGATCAATTGATTTGGGCTAATAAATTAAAATGAAGAACAAGACAGTGGTCCAAAAAGATAGAAGTATTTTATAGTATATACATACTGAAATAAACTAGATTTCTTTGGATTAGAGATTTTTCTTTCACTATTGATGTGAAAATTGAAGCTGGATGAATGAATTGAATGAATTGAAGCTGAATGAATTTGTATTTTTTGGATATGATTCTTTGTAAGAATAAAATAACTTTCAGTGAAGACTAAATTATGTTGGATTAAAATGGCATTAGGATTCAGAAATTATATGCACAAATTTTAGAATTTTGAGGGGCTCAGCAGTGAAGAATCTGCCTTCCAGCAGGAGATGCAGCTTCTTTGCCTAGATCAGGAAGATCCCCTGGAGAAGGAAATGGCAACCCACTCTAGTATTCTTGCCTGGGAAATCCCACAGATATGGGAGCCTGGTGGTCTGTAGTCTATACGGTCCCCAAAATGCTGAACACAACTTAACAACTAAACAACAAGTTCCCCCAAAGTTATAAAAGAAGCTTCTACATACTTGTGTGTGTGTGTTCTTGTAGTAGGACCTAAAAAAGAAGATGGGTTCCAAGCATTGAGTAAAGAATAAATACATGTAGTAAATTAGCATTCTAAATTACACCTCATTTTCGTCAGACAGCAAAAGCATGAAACAAATTTTAATAATTACACATTTATAATTTGTTTATAAAGTTAAAATACATTTTAAAATTACAGATTGGAATAACTGCTATGAAGGAAAAGAACAAGGTGTTGTAAGAAAGACCAGGGGGCATTTTCTTTAGTTGACACAATCATAAAAGAGCTTCTGAAGGGCAAATAATTAGGTGGACAAAGAATTTGTGTGTGGGAGGAAGGATGTGTGTGGACAGCAGTCCATGAAAAAGGCCTTATAACTGGGTGTATGAGATGTTCAAGAAACTAAAAGAAGGCCATGATGACCAGAGTGCAGTTAATGAATACAAGTTAGCATGAGATGAGATTGAAGAGGTTGGCATGGTTGAGCCACACTGAGTTGTTTGAATTGTATTTTAGTGAAATGTGGGGGAGGGTCATAAAAGGATTTTAAATAGGAGAGTGACACCATTTCATCTATATCTTTAAAAGACCCCATGGGCTAAAATATGGGCATTGCATTGGATCGGACTGGGGTAAAAGAGGAAGAAGATAAACTTTTTTAGGAGACAGTTGTGTTGGTCTAGGTGTGAGCTGGCGTATCTTGGATTGAGGTGTTGGCAGTGCAAATGAAGAGTGATGGATGGATTCAGGGTGTACGTATCAGTTAGGCTCAGTAATATATTGAATGTGGAGATGAGAGAGAGATATGTCAAAATGTGCCCAGATTTGGGACTTAAGCAAACGGGTAGGGGGAGGTAAGAGTGTCATTTACTGAAATCATGTAAGTCTGGAGGAGTAACACTTTTCAGAGAAAATGAAAAGCTCAAGTCATGTTAGTGTGAGATAAGAGATCAGCAGAAAGTTGTGTACTGACAGACACTGGTCTACCAGTGACTGTTTTCTGTGGATTGAGTGCATATTTCCTGAAGTGAAAGGTACACCTTTGGAGTATTCCTTTGAGGTCATCCATGATTTTGGATTGCTATGGAAACAAAGAGTCCACTTATGTCCACTGGGATTCCAATAAAAAATGGACAAGTAAATGATCTTCTTGCTGCTATTCTCTTACCTTCTGAAATTGCTGCTATCAAAATTTGAGTTTCACACTTAAAAGATTAAACTTGAGTCTTAGGGAAACACCCTGACTGACTTTCACACAAAGGCAGCAGCAACAGAATCTATAAAGGATATGAGACATGAGGATAAAGTCCAGTCTACTTGTGCAAAAATGATCCCCTGTTACCAAACTTTTGCCATCTTGATGTCCTTGGGATATGGCACCATTCTGTTCCAGAATCAGAGAAATCACAATGGACACATACAGGTTGTAAATTCAATGAACTGTCAGGGTTACAGGAAACCCAGGATGTCTGCTTGGTTCTTCCTGGCTCCCTGGCAAACCCCGTCTTTCATTCCTTTACCAACCATGGTGCAGTTAAGATAACTCAAATTATGAATAAGTATCTGTAGAGACTCTATAACATTGTGAAGACAATTTACCATAATCCTGGGAAAACTAATTTTGTTTCCTGAAGCCTCAAACCCTTGTTTCTCTCGACCCTTTGAGCATCTGCATCTGGACTTTATTCAACTGCGACCTATGGGTTATCAATACATTCTTGTTATTGTATATATGTTTTCTGGGTGAGTTGAAGCCTTCCCTTGCCACCAGAATGATGCCTTTACAGTGGCAAGGGAACTGTTAGAAACATATTTTCCACTTGAGGTATACCTTCCATGATCACCAGTGATTGGGTTTCCCATTTCACTAGGCAAATCATACAAGCCTTAACAAAAGCCTCACAAACTTCTTGGAATTGTCACTGTCCCTGTCACCCTTGTTAGGCAAGGCAGAAGGAACTAATGAGGTCATCACATTCAAGATCTCTTGCTGACTGTTCACAGCACCCACTTCAGGAAATATGCACTCAATCCACAGGAGATAGTCACTGGTAGACCAGGGTCTGTCAGTATACAACTTTCTGCTGATCTCTTGTTATCTTACACTAATATGACCAGCTACCTAAGTCTTTAATGTCCTGCTAAAACCCACTGTAGACAGGTTAAAGAAACTGTCCCAGATTCTAATTAAAATGATCCTGTTGGTCACAGTCTGGAGCCTACGGACTGGGTGTTCTGGAAACATCACAAGAGGAAGACAGCTTTTGAATCTTGTTGCAAAAGATCTTACTAGGTACTCCTGACCCCTGATACTGCTGCAAAACTAGAAGACATTGTACAGTGGACACACATCTCACAGCTAAGCTCCATTTGACATCTGCTGCTGCTGCTGCTAAGTTGCTTCAGTCGTGGCTGATTCTGTGCGACCCCATAGATGGCAGCCCACCAGGCTCCCCTGTCCCTGGGATTTTCCAGGCAAGAGCACTGGAGTGGTTTGCCATTTCCTTCTCCAGTGCATGAAAGTGAAAAGTGAAAGTGAAGTCGTTCAGTCGTGTCCGACTCTTTGCGACCCCATGGACTGCAGCCTAACAGGCTCCTCCGTCCATGGGATTTTCCAGGCAAGGGTACCGGAGTGGGCTGCCATTGCCTTCTCCTACCTGACATCTGGTTTGGTTTAAATTCTGGAAGTCTCCAAATCAAATTGTTGAAGAAGAGAAGTACCTGTCACAAAAATAGACTGCTTCCACCTAAGACACTGAATCAAGACTCAGTTCAGTTCAGTTTAGTTGCTCAGTCGTGTCTGACTCTTTGCGACCCCATGAATTGCAGCACGCCAGGCCTCCCTGTCCATCACCAACTCCAGGAGTTTACTCAAACTCATGCCCATCGAGTTGGTGATGCCATCCAGCCATCTCATCCTCTGTCGTCCCCTTCTCCTCCTGCCCCCAATCCCTTCCAGCATCAGGATCTTTTCCAATGAGTCAGCTCTTCGCATGAGGTGGCCAAAGTATTGGAGTGTCAACTTCAGCATCAGTCCTTCCAATGAACACCCAGGGCTGATCTCCTTTAGGATGGACTGGTTGGATTTCCTTGCAGTCCAAGGGACTCTCAAGAGTCTTCTCCAACACCACAGTTCAAAAGCATCAATTGTTCAGTGCTCAGCCTTCTTCACAGTCCAACTCTCACATCCATACATGACCACTGGAAAAACCATAGCCTTGACCAGATGGACCTTTGTTGGCAAAGTAATGTCTCTGCTTTTTAATATGCTATCTAGGTTAGTCATAACTTTCCTTCCAAGGAGTAAGTATCTTTTAATTTTGTGGCTGCAGTCACCATCTGCAGTGATTTTGGAGCCCCCCAAAATAAAGTCTGACACTGTTTCCACTGTCTCCCCATCTATTTCCCATGAGGTGATGGGACCAGTTGCCATGATCTTAGTTTTCTGAATGTTAAGCTTTAAGCCAACTTTTTCACTCTCCTCTTTCACTTTCATCAAAAGGCTTTTTAGTTCCTCTTCACTTTCTACATACTCCTTATTCTTTTCTTTCCTTTAACTTGGCCTTGAAAGATAATACCATCATCCATATCTCCCAGGACATTGCTAAGAAGGGTAAACTCTTAGACTACTGGACTTACCAAAAACTTTGAACAGGCTGGGATACTAAGTGAAAGTTGCTTAGTCATGTCCAACTCTTTGCGACCCCATGGACAGTACATTCTGTGGAATTCTCCAGGCCAGAATACTGGAGTGGGTAGCCTTTCCCTGCTCCAGGGGATCTCCCCAACCCAGGGATCAGACCCAGGTCTTCCACATTGCAGGTGGATTCTTTACCAGTTGAGCCACAAGGGATGCCCTAGGATAGTGATGCCTTTAGGATACCAAAGTTCCCCTGTAATCAATTTTTCTTCTATTTCCAATCATAGTAAACTACAATCAGCCACCCTTAGAGGTCATTCACAGTCCAACTTTTACAGCCAGAACACCCAATGCCTTGTTTTACCTTTCTTGATTATAACTGTATTGCCCAGTTACACACAAATCCATATGCAAATCATTTGCACCCCCACATTCTTGGGATTGTTCATTGGCTAAGTCATGTCCACTTCTTTGCCACTCCATGGACTGCAGCACGCCAGGCTTCGCTGTCCTTCACTAGCTCCCAGAGTTTGCTCAAATTCATGTCCATTTTGTTGGTGATGCCATCCAACCATCTCATCCTCTGTTGCCCCCTTCTCCTTCCACCCTCAATCTTTCCCAGCATCAAGGTCTTTTCCAGTGAGTTGGCTTTTCATGTCAGATGGCCAAAGTATTGGAGCTTAAGCTTCACATCAGGCCTTCCAATAAATGTTCAGGATTGCCATCCAACCATCTCATCCTCTGTTGCCCCCTTCTCCTTCCACCCTCAATCTTTCCCAGCATCAAGGTCTTTTCCAGTGAGTTGGCTTTTCATGTCAGATGGCCAAAGTATTGGAGCTTAAGCTTCACATCAGGCCTTCCGATAAATATTCAGGATTGATTTCCTTTAGGATTGATTGGTTTGATCTTCTTGCTATCTGAGGGACTCTCAAGAGTCTTCTCCAGCACCACAATTCAAAAGCATTAATTCTTCGGTTATCAGCCTTCTTTATGGTCCAATGTTCACATCTGTGCATGACTACTGGAAAACCCATATCTGTCACTATATCGATGTTTGTCAGCAAAGTGATGTCTCTGCTTTTTAATACACTAAGTTTGTTATAGCTATTCTTCCAAGGAGCATGCGTCTTTTAATTTCATTGATGCAGTCACCATCCGCAGTGATTTTTGGAGCTCCCCAAAATAAAATCTGTCACTGTTTCCAGTTTTTCCCCATCTCTTTGCCATGCAGTGATGGAACTGGATGCTATGCTTTTTCATTCTCCTCTTTCACCCTCATCAAGAGGCTCTTTAGTTCCTCTTCACTTTCTGCCATTATAGAGTGGTATCAGCTGCATATCTGATGTTGTTGATATTTCTCCCAGCAGTCTTGATTCGAGCTTGTGATTCATATAGCCTTGTATTTTGCACAATGTAGTCTGCATAGAAGTTAAATAAGCAGGGTGACAATATATAGCCTTGTCATACTCCTTTCCTAATTTTGAACCAGTCTGTTGTTCCCTGTAAGGTTCTAATGGCAGCTTCTTGACCTACACACAGGTTTCTTAGGAGACAGCTAAGGTGGTCTGGTATTCCCATCTCTTTAAGAGTTGTTCACAGCTTGTTTTGATATACACAGTCAAAGGCTTTAGCATAGTCAATGAAACAGAAGTAGATGTTTTTCTGGAATTCTGTTGGTTTCTCTGTGATCCAACAAATGTTGGCAATTTGATCTCTCATTCCTCTGCCTTTTCTAAACCCAGCTGGTTCATCTGGAAGTTCTTGGTTCATGTATTGCTGAAGCCTACCTTGAAGGATTTTGAACATTACCTTGCTAGCCTGTGAAATGAGAGCAATTGTATAGTAGTTTGAACATTCTTTGGCATTACCCTTCTTTGAGATTGGAATGAAAAAACTGAGTTTTTCCAGTCCTGTGGCCACTGCTGAGTTTTCCAAATTTGCTGACATGTTGAGTGCAGCACTTTCACAGCATCATCTTTTAGAATTTGAAATAGCTCAACTGGAATTCCATCACCTCCACTAGCTTTGTTCGTAGTGATGCTTCCTAAGCCCACTTGACTTCGAATTCCAGGATGTCTGACTCTAGGTGAGTGGCCACACCATCATGGCTAATCTGGGTCATTAAGACCTTTTTTGTATAGTTCTTCTGTGTATTCTTACCATCTCTTCTTAAACTATTCTGCCTCTGTTAGGTCCTTGCTGTTTCTGTCCTTTATTGTGCCCATCTCTGCATGACATGTTCTAGGGATAATCTAAATCAGATCTGTCCCTAATCACAAAAAGATCTCACCAGCAGACTCATCTATGCTAATAACTTAAGACAACTTTTTATTTCAAGATAGGAGATTTACTTCCCAAATGCACTGGAAACCTACCTGACCCCTGGCTTGAGTGGGCACATGCAACAATCCCTGAAGTAAATTCATTAACAGTGCTGCTTAAGCAGAATGGTTTGTGCCCTGACAGGATTTACCTTTGTGATGGATGTCATTCTCCTTGAGCCTCTGAAGGTCTATATAGCTGGAACATAACCAATTAATGTACTCTTGGGTTATCTAACTGTACCTGTAATTGTCCACAATCAAATTGAGACATCTCATAAACAACTTTAAAAAGAAATGTGAGTTAAACTACAGGTATTTTAAATCTTATAGCGCATAGACAACTTTTAAAGCTTAAGCTCCATCTGGGTTTTCTCATGGTGGTTAGTGAAAAGTGAAAGTTAAGTCACTCAGTTGTGTCCAACTCTGCGACCCCGTGGACTGTAGCCCACCAGGCTCCTCCGTCCATGGGATTCTCCAGGCAAGAATACTGGAGTGGGTTGCCATTTCCTTCTCCAGGGATGCTTCCCAACCCAGGGATCACACCCAAGTCTCCTGCATTGCAGGCAGACGCTTTAACCTCTGAGCCACCAGGGAAGCCCCAACTGGCACTCAAACTACACGAGGAAGTTTTTGTGTGTGTGTGTGTATGTAAAATGATCATAGGAATCTCTTACCAGAAAGAGAAAACAAAGCACATGTATTACCTTTCCTTTAATATCCTTCTAAGTACCTTTTTTGTAAGCTGGTTCTACACTATCTGGGATTTTGTTTCTTTGTTCACTAGGAAAACTTGCATTTAAATTTTGACTCTGCTGCTTATTATCTCTATGTCCTTGGGCAAGACAGTTAACTAGAGGTGACGATAATATGGACATCATAGGGTGTTGTGAGGATTAAATAAAATAACGTGTTTTAAATATCTGCACAGGAAGTGGTACACTGATACTTTAATTAACCTTAGTCTTCTTTTTCTCCTAATATTTGATACCAGAGAAGAATTTCCCTTATACATATTTTCCCTCAAATTTAGGTATAGAAGAATCATGAGGAAATTGTGAAAAAGACAGATTTCTGAGGCTCACCAAGTCTTTTCTGGATTTTGGAAGTAGCAGTCTTCCTAACTCCTGTGTTTCCCCTTCCAATTTATTCAAAACCACCATCCTTACTACATTCACATATAATCATATCATTCCTACACCATATGTAGAAACTTTCAATAAGAACATTGCTATGAATAACAGTCAAACTCTCTAGTAGATCTTTAGTGCCCTTTATACTTTCTATCTGGGCTTCCCAAATGGTGCTAGTGGTAAAGAACCCCCTGCCAATGCAGGAGACATAAGAAATGTGAGTTTGATTTGGTTGGGGAGATCCCCTGGAGAAGGGCATGGCAACCCACTCCAGTATTCTTTCCTGGAGAATCCCATGGATGGAGGAGTCTGGTGGGCTACAGTCCTTGGGGTTACAAAGAGTTGGACACGACTGAGCAACTAACACTTAGAGATATACAGTGAATTCTTTCCTTTGGTTGAAGGTAAAGTTGTATGGTAATAAAATATTTAATTACTATTTTTCATTATGGTCGGCCTTTAAATAATACAACCTCTTTTTCCAGTATCTTAGAGAAAGCTTATCATTCCAGTAGGGTCAGCTTAGTAGAATCAACATGTTTAATCTTCATGTGTAATAGTTGGCTGAAAGCCAATGGAATCAAAAGGGCAGGTGTGAGCAACGAAGAAAACAGGCAAGTGTAGACGAGCACAGGGTAGAACATCTGTTTAATAGATGCAGGAGAACATGTACTCTATTCTGTAGGGAATGAACAATTCTGACGGGCTGAATAAGTCACTGATTGCTTCTCCCACTCATTTGATTGTGACCTTGGCTATTTTACTTCATTTCTCTGTCTTGAAAAATAAAAGTAACTATGCCTGACAAGTTTGTTGGGAGTTTAACTGAAATATTATACATAGAGCTGTACAATCTACATTGTACAGCTGTGCAGCTGTACAATGTCTGGCATAGAGCAAGTTAGCAACAAACTGTAACAATTATAACTGTTATGATAGACAGTAAGTTATTTTTTAGGTTAAGTAGGGTAATTGCTCACGATCAATACTAGAGTTTTGAAATAATACCCCCAAATCAAAGCTATTTTGCTACCTAGGGAATATTTTATTTAGAATGTTAGTATTATCCTGCCAGAGACCTGGGTTTGATCCCTGGGTTAGGAAGATACCCTGGAGAAGGGAAAGGCTACTCACCCACTCCAGTATTCTGGCCTAGAGAATTCCATGGACTGTATAGTCCATGGGATCGCAAATCATCAGACACGACTGAGGGACTTTCACTTTCTTTCACTTCAAGTTAAAACTAGGAGGAAGATATTGGCCAGAATGTATAAAATGTGTTGGCTAAACCAATCATGTGGTAAGGTAAATGAGATGCAATGATTAATTTGGACAATATCAGTTCACACCCTTAAGGGATTTGACCACTCAGATATCACTGAAAAAGTGGGATTCTATTAGCATTGGGGAAATAGCTGTTGGGTAGTCAACTAATGGTGTCTACCAAAGTTGTCTCTACATCTTTTCTCTACTCTCTACTTCATCTTTCACTCTTCAATTCACTCCAGTCTCATATCTATCTCTGTTGCTCTTGAAGTCATCCTAAAGTGACTGTGGATACCCATGTCTTCAAATTTAACCAGTATTTTTAGCTCTCATCTTATTTGGCTGCTCAAAAACACACAACACAATTGCTTCCTCCTAGAAATCCTCTTTTATTGCTCTGTGTGATAAAAAACTTTACTGATTTCTTACCGAGCATCTTGTTTCCTCTCTTTAGATAACTTTTCCTCTTCCACTTGACTTAATGTGATCTGGAACTTTTATTTTTTCTCCATACTGTATATATGCCAATAACTCCAAATCATATTTCTAACCTACATTTAGAGACATATATATTTCATTGTTTACTTGACCCAGCCATTTGATTGTCTCCATGGCATCACAAAATTAACAGTTTATCCTTCTGATAACTGATTTGCTCTAGGAAGGGCATGGAGCTCTGCTTGTTGGGCTGATTTAGCTGTGGTAGGCTTCTCAAGTATTTGAAACTGGGTAGTGACAGCATAGATAGCTTGGAAATTCCCTTTTTCATTTTTACAGTGTAACCTACAAACAAACAGAATTAGACCAAGATTAGTCATTATTACCGCATGGTTGTAGGGTTCACCTTGGTCAGGCAGGGGTAACAGTGTAGCAGCATTAGTGGCATTAAGAACGTTGCAGCATTTAAGATGTAGATTAGATGGTTCTGCAGATGGATTTCAGAAGACATTAGTCAGCTTGCAGAGAAATGCTGAGTCAATTCAGAAGACTTTGGAAAGTGAGTATGTAGAATTTATAAATAAATATAATTTCATAGGGTTAAAACTGCTGAGGCCTCTACTCAGCTTGCAGCTGCAGCGATAGCCTTAAGGCAGTTGGGATAGGAAAGAGCAACTGAATCAAGCTGTATGCTGTAATAGGCAGTAGGTTTCTGTGTATTGCCTTCCTGTGAGCATCCCCAGGGCTTGATTATCTCTTGTGCACAAATTAAGGTGAAACAAAGCAAAAAGATAGGACACTGAAAGATGAACTCGCCAGATCAGTAGGTGCCCAATATACTACTAGAGATCAGTGGAGAAATAACTCTCGAAAGAATGAAGAGACGGAGCCAAAGCAAAAACAACACCCAGTTGTGGATGTGACTGGTGATAGAAGCAAAGTCTGATGCTGTAAAGAGCAATATTGCATAGGAACCTGGAAGGTTAGGTCCATGAATCAAGGCAAATTGGACCTGGTCAAGCAGGAGATGGCAAGAGTGAACATTGACGTTTTAGGAATCAGCAAACTAAAATGGACTGGAATGGGTGAATTTAACTCAGATGACCACTATATCTACTACTATGGGCAAGAATCCCTTAGAAGAGATGGAGTAGCCGTCATAGTCAACAGAAGAGTCTGAAATGCAGTAATTGGATGCAATCTAAAAAACGAAAGACTGATCTCTGTTCATTTCTAAGGCAAACCATTCAGTATCATGGTAATCCAAATCTATGCCCCAACCAGTAATGCTGAAGAAGTTGAATGGTTCTATGAAGACCTACAAGACCTTCTAGAACTAATACCCAAAAAAGGTGTCCTTTTCATTATAGGGGACTGGAATGCAAAAGTAGGATGTCAGAAACACCTGGAGTAGCAGGTAAATTTGGCCTTGGAGTATAGAATGAAGCAGGATGAAGGTTAATAGAGTTTCACTGAGAGAATCCACTGGTCATAGCAAACACCCTCTTCCAACAACACAAGAGAAGACTCTACACATGGACATCACCAGATGGTCGACACCGAAATCAGATTGATTATATTCTTTGCAGCCAAAGATGGAGAATCTGTATACAGTCAGCAAAAACGAGACCAGGAGCTGACTGTGGCTCAGATCATGAATTCCTTATTGCCAAATTCAGTCTTAGATTGAAGAAAGTAGGGAAAACCACTAGACCATTCAGGTAGACCTAAATCAAATCCCTTATGACTATTCAGTGGAAGTGAGATATAGATTCAAGGGATTAGATCTGATAGACAGAGTGCCTGATGAACTATGGACAGAGGTTCGTGACATTGTATAAGAGACAGGGATCACGACCATCCCCAAGAAAAAGAAATGCAAAAAAGCAAAATGGCTGTCTGAGGAGGCCTTACAAATAGCTGTGAAAAGAAGAGAAGTGAAAAGCAAAGGAGAAAAAGATATGCCCATTTGAAGGCAGAGTTCCAAAGAATAGCAAAGAGAGATAAGAAAGCCTTTCTCAGTGATCAGTGCAAAGAAATAGAGGAAAACAGTAGACTAGAAAAGACTAGAGACCTCTTCAAGAAAATTAGAGATACCAAGGGAACATTCCATGCAAAGATGGGCTGAATAAAGGACAGAAATGGTATGGACCTAACAGAAGCAGAACATATTAAGAAGAGGTGGCTAGAATACACAGAAGAGCTGTACAAAAAAGATCTTCCTGACCCAGATAACCATGATGGTATGATCACTCAGCTGGAGCCAGACATCCTGGAATGCAAGGTCAAGTTGGCCTTAGGAAGCATCACTATGAACAAAGCTAGTGGAGGTGATGGAATTCCAGTTGAGCTATTTCAAATCCTAAAAGATGATGCTGTGAAAGCACTGTACTCAATATGCCAGCAGATTTGGAAAACCCAGCAGTGGCCACAGGACTGGAAAGGTCAGTTTTCATTTCAATCCCAAAGAAAGGCAGTGCCAAAGAATGCTCAAACTACTGTACAATTGCAGTTATCTCACACGCTAGTAAAGTAATGCTCAAAATTCTCCAAACCAGGCTTCAACAGTATGTGAACCATGAACTTCCAGATGTTCAAACTGGTTTTGGAAAAGGCAGAGGAACCAGAGATCAAATTGCCAACATCCGTTGGGTCATAGAAAAAGCAAGAGAGTTCCAGAAAAACATCTATTCCTGCTTTATTGACTATGCCAAAGCCTTTGACTGTGTGGATCACCACAAACTCTGGAAAATTCTGAAAGAGATGGGTATACCAGACCACCTGACCTGCCTCTTGAGAAACCTGTATGCAGGTCAGGAAGCAACAGTTAGAACTGGACATGGAACAACAGACTGATTCCAAATAAGGAAAGGAGTATTTCAAGGCTTTATATTGTCACCCTACTTATTTAATTTCTATGCAGAGTACATCATGAGAAACGTTGGGCTGGATGTGGCACAAGCTGGAATTCAGATTGCCAGGAGAAATATCAATAACCTCAGATATGCAGATGACACTACCCTTATGGCAGAAAGTGAAGAAGAACTAAAGAGCCTCTTGATGAAAGTGAAAGAGGAGAGTGAAAAAGTTGGTTTAAAACTCAACACTCAGAAAACTGAGAGCATGTTTTCTGGTCCCATCACTTCATGGCAAGTGGATAGGGAAACAGTGGAAACAGTAACAGACTTTTATTTTTTGGGGCTCCAAAATCACTACAGATGGTGACTGCAGCCATGAAATTAAAAGACACTTACTCCTTGGAGGAAAAGTTATGAACCACCTAGACTGCATATTAAAATGCAGAGACGTTACTTTGCCAAGAAAGGTTCATCTAGTCAAGGCTATGGTTTTTCCAGTAGTCATGTATGGATGTTAGAGTTGCAGTATAAAGAAAGCTGAACGCTGAAGAATTGATGTGGTGTTGGAGAAGACTCTTGAGAGTCCCTTGGAATGCAAGGAGATCCAACCAGTCCATCCTAAAGGAAATCAGTCCTGAGTATTCATTGGAAGGACTGATGCTGAAGCTGAAACTCTAGTACTTTGGCCACCTGATGCAAAGAACTGACTCATTTGAAAAGACCCTGATGTTGGGAAAGATTGAAGGTGGGAGGAGAAGGGGCCAACAGAGGATGAAATGGTTGGATGGCATCATCGACTCAATGGACATGAGTTTGGGTAAACTCCAGGAGTTGGTGATGGTCAGAGAGGCCTGGTGTGCTGCAGTCCATGGGGTCGCAAAGAGTTGGACACAATGGAGTGACTGAGCTGAACTGAACTAAGGTGAAAGGCTTTGAATAGTTGAGTAGCCTTAGGGCAGGTGTTTCTTTTAGTCTTATAAAAGCCTAGTCATGTTTATCCTCCCAAGGAAGGGGTTCAGGGACTGAAATTTTAGTAAGTTCTTAGAGTGGGGAAGCGGCAGAGAAAATTAGTAACACAAACTGTACAATAACCAGTTAGGCCTAGGAATCCACAAAGCTGTTGCTTAGTTAAGGGCCTAGGGAATTCTTGGATTAGTTGAATTATTTTTGGAGATAGCTAGGTTCCTTCAGATTTTGGATTATGCCCTAGATCACATCTAAAAATAATTGCAATTTTTCCTTAGAGACTTTATTTCCTTTTTCAGCTAACTGTTGCAATATAGAATAGATGGACTCCAATAGATTTAGTCCTTTGTGGATGCCTCTTTGGTAACTGAGCACCACAAGGGGTCATCTACCTACTGCAGAAGGGTCCATTTCCTGGGGGACTGGAGGGTATTTACATCTGGTTGGAGCTCTTGGGATAAACAAGAAGTATTTAAACTAAGATGAACCCTTGAGGCATGACTGTGCAGGTGTATTGGATTGTTGCAAGTAAAGGCAAATAGATGTTGGCTATTGGGGTCTATAGGGATGCTGAAAAGGACTGAGTCAGAGTCCACAACAGTGAACCATTTTGTGTCGATGGAACTTGTGATAAAAGGGTGTTGGGTTTAGTAAAACTAGGAAATGGTAAATAACTACATTGTTAATAGCTCTCAAGCCCTGGACTAATCCTCATCCCTACTCATTAGGTTTCTGAACTGGCAAGATACTTGTGTTGTAGGGACTGGTACAGGGAATGATTATTCCCTGGGCAGTTGGGTCTTCTGACATTAGTGTGAGGCCTTAGTTGGCCTCAGGCTTTAATGGGTATTGAGGAAACTTGGGAAGAGGTTTAGTTAGGTCTCTCTGAATTTTTGTAGGTTCTGCATGTTTTATTCTTCCAATGTTAGCGTTAGAAGAAGCCCACAGATATTTGGGCATCTCAGGTAAATGAGGACTTTTTGGACAGAATTCTTCCTCTTCTAATCAAAGACAGATTATAAGAAACATAAAAGATCAGGTTCAGGTTGATGAGAAAATTTGAAGGCAAAAATCTCCATTGAAGGCATTGTTTTAATCTTTTTAATACAGAAAGAGTTATAACCTTTTAAACATAGAAACTACCTAATAGATTGGAGATTACTCTTCTTCCAAATGAACAACATTGATTAGTTAGAACTAAACAACAACATTATCCCCTTAACCTTCATTTTATTTTACTTTCTTTCCAACATTTCCCATAAGCAATATGATTATTATAATTACTTACATTTAACTAACAAAAGAAAATAAAAATTTAAAGCTTCTACAACAAAATAAATCTTCAAAGAGCTGGTAGACTTCTAACGTTTAGTTGTATTTTTAGATGTATATCTAAATTGATATTACTACTATATATGCTATTTCATTCTCAAAACACATCAGTGATATCCTTCATACATTCTGTTTCTTGAGTCTAAAATTAATTTGGACTAACATGAAAATTTCATTGTTATTGATATGACAAAATTTTTGCAGAGTCATTTTATACATAAGATTCCATCTTCCTCATATACTTTTAATCAGAAACTCAGGAAACCTTGAGACCGAAAACAAGAATATTTTATGTGCATAGTGCCAGACCCCACAAGCTGTTTAACAGTTTAAGATAGCCACTGCAAAAAGAAATTCACCTGAGTACTGCTTTCAAGGCATGTTGAGTAGCGATGAAATCAGGTGATTACCGTTTGAATTATTGCCTGGTCAATTAGGAAACCAGTGAAGCACAGAACTGTATTGACTAGTGTCTTTCATCACAACATTCTGTTGATAGCAGAGCTCTAAGTCACACTAACAACTTGTTGGGTAGACCACCTTCATGTTGTTCAAACACCCGGCTCTTACATAGAAACGTGCAGGGAGGCTGAGAGAGCACAGAGAGAAAACAGAAGTGAAAGACGAGAAACTGAAACTAGGGTAGGGGAAGGTAATAAAAAAGAGAGGAGTGTTAACCTTCTAAAGAACCTCTATTGTTCTAACCCCAGAAAGTCATAAATTCAAAGACTCAACCTGTCCTAGGCCCAAAGGGTCAGGGAAACCTAAGTCTTCTTTGGGACACCAGATCCAGTGGGTCAACCTAAAATTACCAAGTAACATGTAAGTAACTGAAATATTCAACCACCCATCCTTCAACATTAATAGGATACTTAACATCTCTGTCTCAACAGTGCAATTGAAAAATGGGGATTCATTCCCTGGAAGAAACATGAAGATGGTGAGGGGGAGGGGTCAGCTGGGTAGAAACAACTTCATTCCCATCAAAGGCAAGGTCTCATTCTCATGTGTGTTCCAAATAATTCATGGCACAATCCATCTTATACTAAAGTGTGGCTGAAAACTGTCTGACAAATAATTCACATCCATAGGAGTATTTTCAAAAAAAGTAAATATTTGAAGTTTTAAAATATATAAATCATAAGAAATTATATACTAAATATTAATGACCTTGTGCTATTAACCAGGGGGACTGCTTAAGTGATAATCTCTGTCATCTCTAAAAATGGACTACTGTTGTATAAAATATTGAGAATAAAGGAACAAATTCTTTCTAGGTTTGTATTTCAACAGAGAGGCTGTGAATCACTACTGAAGAAAAGATACACATAAAATAGCAGGTTTAGATATGGTTTAGATATAACTCAAGGTGGGAAATTTTTATTAAAAAATCAAGTAGACCTCTGATTAGTAGGAAGATGCTTTTGATCTAGAGGAGATGCTACATTTATTGTTATATAAGTTTGCAAACATTTTATCATTTATGTATGGGGCTGCTATTTAAAATGGTCACTAATGAGCAAGGGTACAAATGTAGCAAATTGCATCTTCAGTATTTCCTCTTTTAACATGAAGACTCTTTCAATACAGTATCAAGGTTCTTAACTGTCATGAAAGCTTTGCCTGACACTAGTGCATCCTAATAGTCATGTCTGTGGATGTTTTACCTCAATGTCACTATTGGCTTTTGTCTCATTACAGGAACTTCCACCTGTTAACCTGTGACAGTTCACTGATCTTGCTGTATCATCAAGCTCTGTTTATTTTCCAGATCATTTCTAGAGTGACATTTCTAAGAACGGGTGTATTTATGGCCTCATCCAGATAATGCTGATTTGTTGTCACAGAGTTATCAAACCCTGGCTTGGTCACTCATTCCTTCAGCAACCTGTTACTATAGCTGTGGTTTCTCTATGTTCTCAGTCCCATGCATCCCATGCAGCGAGCGCCATTCCCTCTCTTTCCAGTCCTGTATCCTGCCCCCATAGTCTCCCAACTCCACTGGTACCTTCCAGTCATTCATCTTACCTTCCTTTTAATACCCTTTGCACTCCTGTGTGCTCACTCCTCTTCCTACTGCCTAAGTTTCATGGTCAGTGATCATGATGACTTTCGTGCCTCCCTCTGGCTTTCTAGATCTTGCACTCACTTGCCGAAATCACAATCTTGGTTAAATCCAGCTCTGCCTACTCCCCACCTACAGCTCTGAAGGTGAATGAAACTAGAGGAAGGCACATGATCACATTGACTGTCTGACTTTTATTTTGCTTATTTTTAAACTGAAGTGTAGTTGATTTACAAAATTATATTAGTTTCAGGTGTACTGTATAGTGATGAAATATTTTTGTAGATTGTACTGCGTTTAAAGTTGTTATGAAATATTGGCTATTCCCCATGCTGTATAATATAGCCTTACAGCTTATTTCTTACACAGTACTTTGTACATCTTAATCCTCTTTTCCTATCTTGCCTCTCCCCGCTTCCCTTTTCCCATTAGTAACCACTGGTTTGTTCTCTGTATCTATGAATCTGTTTCTATTTTGTTATATTCATTCATTTTATTTTTTAAATTCCACTTGTAAGTGGTAACAAATAGTATTTATCTATCTCTGACATTTCACTAAGTATAATACGCTCCAGGTCAATCTTTGTTGTTGCAAATGGCAAAATTCCATCTTTTATGGCTGAATAGTATTCCATTGTGTATATATATACCACATCTTCATCTGTTCACTTGATAGTCTTACTTTTAGAGTCATGATCACAAACCTCAAGTGATCTCCTAACACCTGGCAATCACACGGTACTTTGTTAACGTTATTTACTCTCGCACCCTCTCTTAGAAGCCTTCTTCCCCTATTAGCACCTTCACCTATGTGTTTTGCTTTCCTTCCTTTTGAATTTTTCACATTGCTGCCTAAGGCCAATTCCTGACTCCTGCCTCAGATCCTATTTCCCCTCATTTGCTCAAGGACATTTTCCCAGCAATTTTCTACTCTTTTTCCTGCCTCATCATTTTTTTTCCAGCTGGCACACAAGTATGGTATTATTTCCTCACCTTAAAAACCTAAATGACAGGCATTCTTCTGGTTCCACTTCTTGCATCATTGTTAAACAGCACATTTTCTTTTTCGTATTGACACCAAATACCGTATATTCTTGGGTTTCATCCAATCTTACTTATCTTTTTCCCTAGCCTCCTTAGTTAACAGTTCCTCCTAATTTAATTTTAGTGTACACCAGTGCTCAGACCTTGATTCTCTTCTTTCTCTATGCTCTTTCTACCCATGATCTCATCCAGTGATATGACTTTAAATATCATGTATACACTCTCTGTATGTGCTCAGTTGTGTCCAACTCTGCAACCCCATCAACTTTCACCCACAAGACTCCTCTGTCCATGGAATTTTCCAGCCAAGAATACTGGAGTGGGTTGCCATTTCCTTCTCCAGGGGATCTTCACAACCCAGGGGTCAAATCTGAGTCTCTTGAGGATTCTTTACCACTGTGCCACCTGGGAAGCACCGTGTATATACTGGTGACTCCCAATTATATATCTCCAGTTTGGATATTCTTCTGAACTCCAGACTAATAACATATCCAAATGCTGTATTGACCTTCCTTTTTTGATGTCTAAAATATGTATATTTTAATTTTTTCTTCTTTCTTTAAAATTAATTTTATTTGCATATAGCTGCTTTACAATATTGTGTTAGTTTCTGCTGCTACTGCTGCTAAGTCACTTAGTTGCATCTGACTCTGTGCAACCCCATAGACAGCAGCCCACCAGGCTCCCACATCCCTGGGATTCTCCAGGCAAGATCACTGGAGTGGGTTGCCATTTCCTTCTCCAATGCATGAAAGTGAAAAGTGAAAGTGAAGTCGATCAGTTGTGTCCGACTCTTAGCGACCCCATGGACCACAGCCTACCAGGCTCCTCCATCCATGGGGTTTTCCAGGCAAGAGTACTGGAGTGGGTGCCATTGCCTTCTCCACTGTTAGTTTCTACTGTACAGCAAAGTGAATCAGCTATACACATACATATATCCTCTTTTTTGGATTGGATTGATGTCTAATATTAAACTCAACATGTTCAGAACCATTTTGTCTTCCAAAATTTCTTTTATCCACAGCCTTTGTCATCTCATTTAATGATAGCTGTGTCTTTTCAGTTGCTGATGTTAAAAATTTTGGATTCATTTTTGCAACCCTTATTTTTTTCCCCACTTTCTAGCCAGCCTTCCAGACTGGAAGGTCTATATCCTGTTGGGTTTATGTTTAAACTGCACCTAGAATCTGACTGCTTCTTACCTTCTCCACTGCTATAGTCCTGGCCTGAGCTACAGTCATCTTCACATGGAGGATGCAGATGCCTCCTAATTGGTCTTCCTGCTTTTCCCCTTTTCCCCACTTTCTAGCTGCTCTATTGTCATTCCAGCAGCTAGAGTGATGCTCTGAAAATCTGTCTCCACTTGGGTCACTTCTGTGTTCAAAACCTTATATCTCATCCCCATTTTACTCAGTCAGAGCCAAGGTTCTTACAGGCTCTGTATTATATGCTCCCTGTTTCTACATGTTCATTCACTTTAATTTAACTTCTTATTCATCTACTCATTTTCACTCTGTTTCAGCAACATCCTAGCCCTTTGTGTCAGGTTGAAACTGTGTCTGCTTGAAACAGTCTTCTTCCGATTGTCAGCATGACAGATTCCCTCACATCCCCTTGGCCTTTGCTGAGTGTCGCTTTCTCAAGGAGACTGTCACTGCTCTCTCAGTGTAATATCACATTCTGACCTCCTGCCCCAGCACTATGGGTTCCCTCCTTACCCTCTTCTCTATGATTTTTTCTATAGATGTTCATTAGTTTTTTTTAAACATATTAGATAACTTACTGATGTATCATTTCTATTAAATACCTTCCTTTCTCCTTTTGGAATTTAAGCTCCACGCAGACACAGATCTTTGTTCACATGTATAACTGAAGCATCTAGAACAGTCTTTGTCATTTAGTTGGTGTTCAGTACTTTTTTTTTGAATGAAGAAATATGAGTGTAATTTTGCATGATGTTCAATCTGTTTTTAAAAATTACATTTGCTTTTTGATTGATGCGTTCAAGATAGAATAGAAAGCATTCATGTAAATACTCACTTTCCCCCCATTTATTTCCCTTCTACAACTTCTAAGAGATGTCTTATTCCTCACCAAAATGTTAGACTTTGGTTTTGGGTGTTGTGCTGCCATCTAATGAGGTGAATATAAATTACATAAATTTTCTTTTCTTCTACCGTTGCAGTGACTTTCTTCAGGAATGCTTCCTTACCTTCCTAGAGTCACAAAGACTTGAGAGGAATATTAACTAATAGATTTTGATCCAGATTCTTGGATGCATGCAAGTAGAAGCATGCAAGCTGCTCTCTTGAAGCCTCAAAGTGTCCGATGTACAAAGTCAATGCAGAGTAAAAGATTATATCAATTACAAATGTATTATCTTTACTTCAAATAACATTTGCACTGGAAAGTGAAACAGATCATTTTATGGGTCACACATCTATTTACAAAATAAATCTCTGGTTTGACCTTGTACTGACCTGTAACAATAGGGTAGTTTCTTTCCTATAAAATGGAGCCCAAAAGGAAAATTTGCAAGAGACTTGGGAAAGTGAAAGAAAGGACTGTATTTTTTCCTTTATGCCTGGGTCTCAAAAACAGCTTACCGGGGCTGGAGTTTTAGAGATAGTGGACCACAATAGATTTGATTCAGAAGTCAGCTCTGCAGGACATATTTCACAGGACTATGGACATGGTTCAGCTTTAAGGATCTTGTAACAAAGGGAAATGTTAAGGCACGGAAGCCTATTTGATGATCTTGACTGATATCAAGTAAATGAAGCCCTCCCCCCGTCACTTAAAATATATAAAATTTATTGCAGTGGCTCCAATATGTATCATTTTATGCCTTCTGTACAGGTTTAAAGGTTTCCCAAGAACTAGAAAGTTATACATACTGTGTTTGCAGTCTACTCCACAGCCTGCCTTCAACTAATATATTTTTCTTCTCCTAGGAAGTTGTTTCTCTACATGTTATTTTTTGGTCAATATTTAATTTTGAAGTATAGTTGATTTATAATATTGTGTTAATTTCAGGTGTATAGCACAGTGATGGAGTATTTTTGTAGAGTATACTCCATTATAGGTTATTACAAAATAATGGCTAGGTAATTCTCTGTGCTGTTACAGTGTATCCTTGTGGCTCATCTGTTTTATACCTAGTACTTTGTATCTGTTAATCCCATACCCCTAATTTTCCCCTTTTCTTCTCTCCTGCCTTTGGTAATCACAAATTGTTTTCTATCTGTGAGTCTGTTTCTGTTTTGTGTATACATTTGTTTGTATTATTTTTTAGATTTCACATATAAGTGATATAGTATTTGTCTTTGACTTGTTTTGTTAGGCATAAGACCCACATTACTGCAAATGGCAGTATTTCATTATTTTTCATGGATGAGTAATATCCCATTATATGTGTATATACCACATCTTCTTAATCCAGTCTTCAGTTGATGGACATTTTGGTTGCTTTCATGACTTGGGTATTGTAAATAGTGCTGCTATGAACACTGGGGTGCATGAATATTTTTGAATTAGTGTTTTTGTTTTTTCCAGATATTATACTCAGAAGTGGGATTGCTGGATCATATGGCAGTTCTGTTTTTAGTTTTTTGAGGAACTTTCATGCTTTTCCATAGGGGCTGTGCCAATTTACATTCCTACCAGCTATTAAGGGTTCCCTTTTCTCCACATCCTCTCCAACACTTGTTATTAGTAGACTTTTTAATGATGGCTATTCTGACAAGTGTGAGGTGATATCTCATTGTTGTTTTTATTTGCATTTCTCTAATAATTAGTGATATTGAGTGTCTTTCATATGCTTGTTAGCCATCTGTATGTTCATCTACTTGATAACTATGAGTTTCTTTTTAGTTTTTTTTAAACTTAAACTATGTGTATGTGGAACACATATCTTGAATTTCCCGTTTTTAAGACCTGTGATATTAAAATGTCACCTTTATTTTATAGACCACAAGGCTATGTTGTTATTTTTCATTCTGTTAATATTCAGTGTTAATGCAGTCTCTTGGCTTGTTTATTCTTTAAAATTAGTTTAACAGAAATATCTCTAAACTTAAGTGCTTGACAGTTTGAATGGTATAAGATACAAAGTAGAAAATTGACATCTTCATTAAAATTCTATGCAAATCTTATACCAGAGTGAGTCCTTAAATGAAATTTATTAAATTCATTCTCTTCCAAATATTTTATCAAGTATCTAGGAATGAATTTACTAAGAAAAGTCTATATGTAATTCCAAATATTTTGAGATTTTGATTGGTAACTCTCATAGTAGGACAAACCCTTAAGGAGTCTCTGTATCACTACTTCAACTGTAGAACCATGAAGCTGAATTTGTGCTGTTATGTTCCTTCTCCTCTAGAATTCGTTTTCTTTACTTAAATGCTTGAAGCTTGATTCACTTCTCATCCTCCATTATTCTTCTCCTGTCTCATGCCTGGAGTTTGAACTTGAGAATTATAATAATTTGCAGTGTCATATGAGTAGGGGGAGCACTGCTAAAAGTGATTCAAAAGCCTTGACTGTGCTTATATAATTGAGTTGAGTTTCATACTATTGTTAATCCTGACTTTGTATTGTAAATGAAATACTAATTTATTTAAATTATTTTATATAAAAAAGTTCCAGACCACTTAATTTCTCTCTTCTCAGAAGCAGTGATAATCTACAGGTAGCTTTTTGGAGGCTCATGGATTTCTCTTTATGGAAAAGTGTGAGTCATGTACTGTATTGTTTTCTTAATGTAATTAATGTGCAAGGTAAAGTGGAAACTTTACCTTTAAGTTGTAAATGATTATTTCATGATCTTTTGCTTTTAGAAACTTTTATTTTATTCAAATTATGTGAAGTTCACATAGTCTATTTTCCTTTTATGTTTTATCACCAACACATATTTTAGAGCATAGATATCTCTCAACAAGTTGAGGCCAACTCTAGATATTTTCAAGTATCCCTTCCCTGTTCAACTCTTCTGTTCATTTCTCCCCAAATAATGTATGTGTTTAGTATTTAACCTACCTGATAGGGGAGAACAATCTCTGGTCAAGGATATGAGTGAATGCAAGCTCTTACCAGAAGATGGAAAGCAAGAGCTGGACAGAAAGATCATTGAATCTTTGTCTCATTTCCACAAATAAGTAAAGAGGGTTGAGTGTGTGAACTATTTCTCAGAGCATGGATGAGGAAGAGCTGCCACAGTGAAGAATTTGTTCATCCTTTTGAACCACAGGGTGGGTTTAATCCTCATTGTGGGATGTGGTTTAAAGGCTAGATTTCAGAGGGGAAGTCTAAAGTGAATGAATAACCCATATGTTTAATAAAGAAATAGAGTAGCATATAAATGGTCACCAGTAACTGCAGTTAGTTTTGTGCAGTGCATATCACAATGTAGAATAATGGCAGTGGCAAATAACCAAGGGGTAGGGAACATTTTAGGAACCAATCAAAAGATTTCCTTAGTAGTACTGTAAATGCTAAGGTCTTGTAGAAAAATCTCTATTTTCCTTTGCTTGACTTAAAAATTCAACTTTCTTCCTAAATCCCCAACCCTGCACATTTCTTTCACAGCATTTAGCATAGTATGGACTTTTTTGCATGTGATTATTTGAGGATGTGTGTGTCTCCCCCATGAGACTGTAAGCTCCACTGGGCTAAAACAAGTTCTCTTTTGCTCATTATTGCATCTTCATTGCCTGTCACAGCACCTAACACATAGGTATTCAATAAATGTTGAATAAGTAAAATTGACAATGTATATGTCTATTTGTGCCAGATGATGTTTTCATGTAACTACCCATGTCTGAATTCTAGTAATGAACACAGCTTGGGTTCAAATCGGATCTCTCTCATTCTATACCCCCATGTCTGAAAATACAGAGATGTGAAGTCACAAGGGTTTGAACACATTTGAAGTGAACTAATGGAGTATGTCTTTTCTCATAATAATTTAGAACAATGGAGAGAATCCTTCCCATAAGAATATCACTACTCTGGTAGTGGCAGCAAACTAGCAAGAACCTACCAGTCAAGCAGAACTGGTCTGCCTGACAATTAGATTAAGACTGGTCCGTCTATGCTATTTAATGAATATAGTGACCAAGAACAAGTAACTTAGCTCCCACTGACTTCCCTTTCTTCATCTGAAAGCTGAGGGGGCTGGACTAGGTGGTGTATAGTTTCTTCCTTTGTGTGGCACGTTCCTTTCAATAGCTATAGACGCATAGACTTGAGGCTTCTTTGGCAGGAATGGAAGACAACTAGAGGTAATGGCTATCTTACAGACCTTGACAGTAAAACTTTTAGTTAGGAAACATGAGATTTTAGGGAACTCATGAAAAAAGAATAGATAGAATGAACAACAGACGCCCTCTGCCACGGGGATAATCCACTTAGGATATTTCAGCTTTCAGTATTGCTAGTGCATTGCTGAATTTTTTACTCTGCTTTCCATGCTGTGAACAGTGACTGACTCTCTTTTTTTCTGTTTTTAGAACCACTCTCTAAAGATGCAAAGTCTGAGAAGTAACCAGTCAGCCAGGGTCATGTCCCTTGCTCATACCCTAGCTACCTGAACTGTCTCCCTCCCCTTGTCTTTCCACAGAAAGAACCAAGATCTTGCTTCCTTTCTAGTCTAGCTGATCAGTTTCTAGGGAGGCAAAAATGACAAACCTCTGCCATGTTATACTTGTGACAAAATAACAATCTACTGAATTCTTTAATCTTAAAATTCTGAGGCTGAATGATACAGCTTAGTGGCATGGATCAGAGTTAGAAAATATGTTTTAGGCAGAACTAGGGGATGGATGGTGCCAACCTTTGTTCCTGTTCATCACAGGACACCCGCTGCTCTGAAAGCTGCTCCGGATTTTCTAGAGGGTCAGAGGAGGCTGTTCCTTTCTAAGACGGGCAGCCTCCCAGAGACCACAGTCATTGTGGACAATCAGTTGTTTCCTATGCCTGTGCTTCTTCCACTGTCTTACTGCCTTGAAGCTATGAAATCTGATCATTGCTCTGATGGTAAAAATTCATCCCTCTGGAAGTATGCCATGGCTGCCTTTGTTTTAACTGAGAGTCTTAATGAATTCTTGGTTAATAGGGGGATATATAAAACTTCTATAATGGCTTGATCTTACTTAAGGAAATAACCTGACATGGTTTCGAGCATCCTTTTGTATGTGATTAACCCCCCTCTAATCTGCTGACCTTCTTAGTCCTGATCCCCAAGTTTTCATTTATATCTTCTGTTTTATTTAAATTGTAATTTCTTGTATGTTCATACAAAGTTATTATGAATCCTTTGTGGACAATATATAGTAATTTACTTACTCAACAAAGAGCTAAACTCACTCAGTATTCTAAGTGCCAAGTATACAGTTGATGAACAAGATTCAGTTCCTGTCCTTGAGTATCATAAACACTTTGAGGCAAATATACATGTAAAAAATTATAGTACAGTGGTATGAAGCAGGTATTTACATCTCCACAGTGTCCTGGGGAGCAAGTTGGATGGGCATCCAACCTCTCAGTGGGCAAGGGGAGAAAGGGTTATGAAAAGTTTTTCAGGAAAGTTCACAGTTGACCTGAAATCAAGAGGACAGAAAATATTTTTTAATAGGATAAGTATGATAATGGCATTTTGGAAAGTGGAAACAGTATTTTCAAAGTGATCTTGGCATAATTGGTGAGCAGAAGGTAGTTTGGTAATGACTGGTGTATAGTTAGTTATTATTGATGAGGTAGGATTTTTGGTGTGGAAGTGCAATGATCATATTTGAGCTCGAGGCAGATCACTTTGGTGGCAGTCACTGTGGAAGATGACAGAGAGGAGGTGGTACTCAGGCATGTGCTGTGCATAGATGTGTGTCTGAATGTGTGTTCTCAGAGAGGAACAGTGGAGCAAACGGCAATGGAAGGTGGCACAGTATCGTCCCCTTTCTGGCTTTAAATTCCAGTTCAGAGGTGTGTATGTGTGTGTGTGTGTGTGTGTGTGTGTGTGTGTGTATACCTGCACGTGTAAAGGGAAACGCCATAAAAAAAGTTATACCAAGGGAACCTGAATAAGACTGACTGAGGAAAGGGACTAAATATATAAATGGGCAGGTATACATGAGTAAATTTATGAGTATTAAATGTTGAATTAAATAAAAGGCTTTTGTGTTTATGTAAATTCACATGGCACATACATTTCCTCAGTTAAGGCTCTGTTTGCAAGCTTGAAGCATCTAGCATTGCTAATATGTGCATGCATATGCCACTTGGTAGCACATTTGCTGGTTCACACACAAAAATACAGTGTGGATCTCAGAGCCATCTGTCATACGCTCAGCTGGATGGTGTTAGAAAATGAGCAGCTCTTTGAGGCAGTTAAAGAGTGAGATACTGAAATAATATAGAATCATATTCTGAAGATTAGGAAGGATTTAGAATTGTTTAGTTTTCTTGTTAATGACCACTTTATTTTTAAACCTTACTCATTGCTGAGTATGTGATCAAAGACAAAATGTAAGGAGAGCAAGCAAATATTCCTTCTTGAATCCCTCTCTGCTTTTTTCTCCCTTTCTGTCGTGTGTTTGCTGTCTGCCAGGCTCTGTGCTTCATGCTGGGGCACCAGGGAGACCAAGACACAGATCCTGACTTCATGGAATTCAATTTCTCTAAGAGGAAGCAGACAGGACAAGAACTAATTATAATGCAATGTAATAAGTGCTCTAATAATAGAATGAGACAAGATTTGGGAGACTGGAGAAAAGAGCAATTAATTATTGCTGCCCAGCAGGATTGGAGAAGTCTTCACAGGGGAAGTGACACCTGACCTGGCTGTTGAAGGATGGACAAGATTTTGCCTCGTTAGGAGATTCGTCAACAGGGAATTTCTGACTTCAGGCAGAATGCACTTCCTTACCATTCAAAAGAGCCTCCTGAGTCTGTGTTCAGCAACTTGAGAACTTGAGGACATATGTTAATGCTGAAACAGCAGACTGAATAAATTCAAAAATTGGATTAAAAGCTTGGACCAAAGTCGGAGCATGATGGTGATATAGGGAAGGAAAAGAGAAATAGTATTTGCTATTTGCTGTACTTGATCAAGTGCTTTGATATAGTTGATCTCAATCCCCAAATCAATAGAGTAGGCATGAGTACTTTAAGAAACATGCTCAAGGTCACTCAATAGTAATAGCCAGTATTTGAATTTGGATTCTTCTGACCGCGAAAGCCAACGCAATTTTCACTGTGCGCTCTTGCGTTTATGCACCTGTGTTGAGTATAAAATATACATATACACAAATACAGAGTGTTGTAAGCAAATAAAAATACATACATACAAATAAATACATCTACACAAATGTATATATCTTATTTACGCTCTTTCTTTAAAAAAAATACTGATTTATTTATTTAGTTGCTTCAAGTCTTAGTTGCTCTCATGTGGCATGTGGGATGTTTAGTTGTGACATGTGAACTCTTAGTTCTAGCGTGTGGGATCTAGTTCCCTGACCAGGGATTGAACCTGGGCCCCTGCATTGGCAGCATGGAGTCTTAGCCACTGGACCACTGGGGAAGTCCCTATTTGTGGTCTTTACCATGGTAAGCAACTATTTTGTAGGAATATTTTTGCCCACTAGTGATTTGGAAATCAAATATATTACACTTTTCAAGACAGATGCTTTATTAGGGAGTAACTTTGGGAAATTTATATCAATGGAAATTATCAGGCCTAATCCTGGCTTGAGCTGTGCTCTTTTGTTTTGTTTTGATACAAAATACCAGCAGCACAGCCTGTGGCAGGACTCAGCCCATTGCTGAATCTTTTCAATGAGAAGCTTTCAGCACATCACTTACTATTTACTAACACTTGCAAGTGTTAAAATCTTTCATGTCCACGGGTTGGGGATCTGGCTGTTGAGTCACTGGGGGCATTTTGTTGACTTCATGGCATTTTTACAAAGGAGATCAAAGGGATGCATTATGTTTCAATACATAACTTTATAGGACAGATGGAATCCACTTTGAAAGACCCATGACACTTAAGGCCAGATTATCAAAAGTTTCAGACACTAAAACCTATTAGATTGCTCCAACCTTATCCTCGCACTGTCAGCACTTTTTAGCTTCATTTATAGGTAGTGGACAGTCCAATTTGAATTTTAACTACTGCCAAAGTTCAAGCATAGGTTAGAAGGATGGCCACTGAAATATGGGCTCCTCTAATGGTACTCTGGTCTGGTATGTAAACTTGTTCTCTTGAATGGTGATATCACACAAAGGGCTAAATCACTTTATTTGAATAAATTTTCGGAAGAATTCTGGAGCTTGGTATTTGGCTAGGTGGCAGCTTCCCAAGTCTGTCATATCTCTGATGAGAAAAGAGCATGAAAGGAAGTTGTTTGTTCTTTCATCTTTCAGAAACTCCAAAAGGATTCTGCTCCTGCCCAAATTTAATGTTGGACATACACATAACCTTTGAGTTTTCCCCCTCAAGCCTTGAAACAAACTGCAGTGTCACAAATGAGGATGGTGCGCTCAAGTATCCTGATTTTTTTATCTGTGAAAAGACATGATTTCTGTGCATCCAAACCATTAATGATTAAATCTCATCAAGAATCTTGTTTTGTAAAAACAATGCATATATATAGTAATTTAAAATGATTATTTTACAAGTTAAGAGACATCTTGCTATTTAATGAAACAGGTATTTAACCCAGTGTCTGAAAATATGTTAAAATGTAATTGTGTTGTAATTACTTTAACATATACAACATTCTAATTCTTTTCCACATATACTGCTATTTTAAGTCGTACTACAAAGTGAAATCTTTTGGATTTTCTATGAACTCTTCAAGTTTCACAATTAAAAAATATTTTTGTTACGTTATTTTTTATTTTCATTTTTTAAATCTTTTGGCCATTCTATGAGGCATGTGGGATCTTAGTTCCCTGAACAGGGATGGAACCTGTGTCCCCTGTGTTGGCAGCATGGTGTTTTAACCACTGGACCTCCAGGGAAGTCCCTCTAATACTTTAACGTAAGTAGTTAAGTTAATTAAACATTTTCCCAAACAGATGCTATATTTGTTCATTTCTTAGTGACTCATCTGTTTTTCAAAAAAGTTAGATTAAAACAATTGTCTACTATTTTTAAAATACTATGAATATGCATGGCACTAAGTTGATTAGGCATGCAAAGGTTTAAGGTCTATAAATGACATGTCTAGTATTTGTGAAATAACTTTGTCTTTCAAAAAGAATTTTTTAGTAATACGCATATGCTGTGTTTAGACTTGATAAATTTTTTAGTAATAAAAAATTGATTTTATTTCATGCATACTATGTTTCCTTCAAATAGTCATCTATCTTCTTTTGGTGTTTTTAGAGATCTGCTTCCCTCTCCATTTCTTTTAGGAGCAGTATGAATATTCTATGAGTATACTTTGCTTCCAAACTTGTTGCCAGATATATTCTATAATTAAGCATTCAACCCCGTCACACAGAACACTTTTGTTTGCCTGCTCTTCTGCCCTTTGAAGAGCGTGCTTTAGCGCTTCTGTCTTGCAGGGACCCACCAGGAACCGCAGAGGTTAAAGGTACCCACCCATCCAGCAGGTGTGGAGGTAGGGGAAGGCTCCGTCTCCTTTGTTGGCGGCTCTGAAAGCGCAGGTGTTGAACATCAGCATCATCGTTCCGTTTGATAGTGGGGCTTTTGTGTGTGTCAGGTGGGACATTTATACTAAATCTGAAGGGAAAAACCTCTCATAACTTTGTTGTCTTGTCTGAGAAGCATAAAACAGGTTTTTTGTTTTTTTTTTAACTGGTTTTAAAGCTGCAAAGATTGGAGTGGCTTTACCTGTCAAGCTTACAAGTAGAAGTCTTGTTTTAACTTGACCGTAAAAACAGATACAGTTTATTCCTTATCTAAAAAAATAAACATTAAACGGCTCTAAGCAGAGCACTAGATATTTCCAGCTTTTACCTAAGAGTTCTTGGGCAAAGAGAATGCTTTGCCCACATTGGAAAATATACCACCTCTAAGACACTTATATTTGTTTGGAATCTTTGGGTTAAACTTATAATTGTACTTTGTTTTCTATCACACTATCTGTCGACTTAAATTAAGACGTATGTGGTACTGGGTCAGAGGAACTGGAGAAAATCTCCCTTTAAAACACAGAAATTATCTGTAGCATCTCTTGGTCACCCCTGCTCCAATCCACCTGTCACTTCTGCTCCATGATTCATTCTGATAATGGTAACCAGCTGTTGATGTCAGAACTTAATCACTGCTAAAGTTCAGTGCAGGCTCTTTTGTTCTTTCTAAAATTGCCAAAACAATATAATAGTGGTTTTTATGTTCTTTATCCCCAAATATGTTATTGTCCCTCTGCAACCCAAGTGGAAAAGTACATGTATTATGCTTTGAATTTCCTTCACGTCTGAACATGATGCAAATGGAAAAATAATTCTTAAATTTGCATCACATGGAAAAGTATCAGGAAGGTGGCCAGGGCTCCATAGTATCAACTTGTGACAACACTGACTTTTGTAAATATCTTAGTATCACGTGTTCCTTTTTAAAAAAATTATTTAATATTTTTGTTCTTATCACCCAAGAGGCTATGTGACTCAAGGAATGTCAAATATTTGGTAAACTTAACAAACATGTCTCTCTAATTATTATCTTATAAGTCACAGAAATTGGTAGTAAGGTGAAGCCATTTTATTAAAGAATTTTAGGGACTTCCCTGGCGGTCCAGTGGTTAAGATTATGTGCTCCCAATGCAGGGGGTTCAGTTTGATCCCCATTTGAGGAGCTAAGATCCTACATGCTGCATAGTGCTGCCAAAGGAATTTTAAAATAGCCTTTACATGTTTTTTATGTTAAGCCTTGCTTATGATACAAATTAAATGTTGAATATTCTAATAAATTTTTCATTGAAAGATTGAATAACCACATGCATTATAATAATGATAAGAGCTACATTTATTTTTGGCCTATTTTATGTCAAGTAGCCTCTTTAATCTTTATACCAATAATTATTCAAAGTATGAGAAAACTGAGACTAGGAAAATTTTAAGTAACTTGCAGTCACCCAGCTAGTAAGTGACAGCTGAAGTTCAGACCTGGAGCCAGCTTATTCCCAAATACTGTTTTTTCTAGCTTCTCATTAAAATAACAAAAAAAGTCTATATCTGAAGAAAGAATTGTATAATATCATATTGGAATTAATTGCATTTTAAGGTTACAGTACATTCATGAACAAAATCTTCCTTGGGTTTACTGTATTACCAGAAGATTTCTAACACACACACACACACACACACACACACACACACACACTTGCTTTGAGAGTTTAATAGGAAAACTGAAGTGATGATATATATGCACATTTCCTGTGTGCTTGACATGAATTGTCTTATTGTTACAACCTCATGGAGTAGATACTGTTATTGTGATTCCTGTTCTACACAGATAAATACATTGAAGCCTAAGAGATCTAGTAAGCAAACAGAAAAGCTGGATTTTGAACTTAGGTTGCTCCAGTTCCAGGAGCTAGGCAATACTGCATGCTTGACTTACTCTGGAGGTCCGTTTTTACCGTTTTTATCCTTTATCTAAAGGACCCACAGGATTTGAGGTTAAAAACTTATACTGTGTCCAGGACATTCTGTAAAAATTGCTTGCATATGTTTAATTAAATCTAATATGAGGTTCTTTTCCTTGTGATTTTCCACTTTCTCCCAAAATTGTACGAAAAAGAAAAGAGCAGTTAATGAAGAATTCTAGTTACTGAATTTTTACTGTATCTTAAGTCTTACCATTAACAAAAGGGAATATTGGAAAAACACAAAAGGCAGGAAGGTTACTTGGCAACATTGAGCACAGCCCTTGCCCCAGAGTCAGTTGGCTTTGGTGAGAACCATGTGTACAAATTTGGTCCGAATTTGGTTGGATGAAAAACTATCATTCTTTCTTGTGGAAATGTGACTATGTGCAGAACTTTCTTGTGAATTTTGTGGTTATTTTATTTTCACTGTTCTTCAGAGTGTTTTTACCCTGCCTTTTTAGTGGGTAGAAGAGCTCAGAGAAAACATACCTAATTCACAGGTGTATTGAGGCACTTAAATGAGTTAACACATCATTTGGAACTTTCTTTCCTAATCAAACTTACTCTAAACACTGAATGATTTTTCCATTTTGATTTTGTATTTTTTTACAGTATGACTATCAACTATTATAATAGGTGGATGAGTTAACATAATTGTTATAAAAACAGTAATTCAGTCAAGGTTCAGTCAAGACATTTAACTTCTAAATCCTGGTCACCCTGTTAAGCATTTCTTTCATATCTTAAAAACTGCCCTAAAAAAAAAACCAAAAAAAAAAAAAAACTGCCCTTTGCAGACCCAGGTTATTGTAGTTATTTAGCCAGGTTTTAGTCTTGGTTATATAGTTCATATGCAAACTCACATTAGTGAATTAATTATATCAGTAAAGTAAAAGAGTGCTAAGCCTTTAGTGCATTTTATCACTGTAGTTGCTAAGTTAAGCCTAATGTGAGTATCTACAAGTGTATTTGCATGTTTCCTCACTTGAATTTGTAATATTTTTATATGATTTAAAAAATCTATAGTTCTTTTCTTGCACACAAGTAAACCTTAAAGAAAATTATGTGCTCTTAAGGTTTTGTGGCAGTTGGTTGAATTTTGAGTTTTTGAAATAATTTCTTTATTCTCTTAGATTGTTCTTCAGTATTCCTTCTGGAAATATCATTATTTGTTCTATTCTCAATTGCTCTAGAATACTTGAAGTAAATGTAACATGTTAACCCAAAGTACATTTTATATTAAAATGTGTATTTATGTTAAGTATGTTTATATTAAAGTACATTTTATATCAAAGTACATTTTATATTAAATAAGTTATGATACCACCCATATGGCAGAAAGAGAAGAAGAGCTAAAGAGCCTCTTGAAAGTGAAGGAGGAGAGTCAAAAAGCTGACTTAAAACTCAACATTTAAAACACTAAGATCATGGCATTTGGTCCCATCACTTCATGGCAAATAGATGGGGAAACAATGGAAATGGTTTTTTTCCATTGTTTCCAAATAAAACAGACTTTATTTTCTTGGGCTCCAAAATCATTGTAGATGGTGACTGCAGCCATGAAATTAAAAGATGCTTGCTGCTTGGAAGATAAGCCATGACCAATCTCGACAGCATATTAAAAAGCAGAGACATTACTTTGCTGACAGAGGTCCTCTAGTCAAAGTTATGGTTTTTTCAGTAGTCATGTATGAATGTGAGAGTTGGACCGTAAAGAAGGCTGAGCACAAAAGAATTGATGCTTTTAAACTGTGGTCTTGGAAAAGACTCTTGAGAGTCCCTTGGAATGCAAGGAGATCCAACCAGTCCATCCTAAAGGAAATCAGCCCTGAATATTCATTGGAAGGACTGATGCTGAAGCTGAAACTCCAATACTTTGGCCATCTGATGCAAAGAGCTGACTCATTTGAAAAGACTCTGATGCTGGGCAAGATTGGAGGCAGAAGGAGAAAGGGATGACAGAGGATGAGGTGGCTGAATGGCGTCACCAACTTGATGGACATGAATTTAAGCAAGCTCTGGGAGTTGATGATGGACGGGGTAGCCTGGCGTGCTGCAGTCTGTGGGTTGCAGAGTCGGACATGATTGAGTGACTGAACTGAACTGATAACATTATATATAAAATAGAAATACCTCCAGGTACTCTGTAGCCATTGTTAAGGAGTAGACTAGGTGTAGTAGACAGATATTTTTATATTTACAATTTCTTTACTTGACTTAAGATCCAAATAGGTTTAAAACACTGATTGTTACAGCTCTTATGTCTCATTTAATCTCCGATTCCTTGTCCATCCTTTGCAATGTATTTTTTTCAGCATTATGAACAAAATCATGTGAGTTTAACATGTACAGTTTGCCCTTATATGTTGCAAAATGATTACTATCATAGCTTTAGCTAACACCTCCATTACATCACATAATTACTATTTCTTTCTTTGTGGTAAGAACATTTAAGGTCTACTCTCAGCAACTTTCAAGTATATAATTCAGCATTCTTAACTATAATCACCATGTTGTACGTTAGATTCACAGAACTCATTCATTCTGTATCTGGAAGTTTGTACTTTTTGACAAACATCTCCCCATTTCCATATCCTATTAACTGAGCATCTTTAAATATATAGGCATCTTTACTTCTCCCAAGAAATATAGTCTCTCTAATTTTTCTTGACATAAACTGCTTTCATCCAACAATTATCTTCCTACATTTGAAAAGGAAACTTAGGTATGAGATATCATATATTTTGTTCTTCTAAATCTGTAACATGGGAAAAATAGCGCAAGCACAATGATAAAAGGCAACGGACACAGTTTCATAACAGAAAGTACGAGGTAGGGGGCTATCCCGTTAGAGAGTCTAATGACCCTGAACGTGCAGCTTCAGCTGACTTCATTCTAAGAATTATTTCTGTCACAGGAGAAGCCAGTAATTTGCATTTTTATATGAAATCTTCCAACTTATAAAGATTGGCAATTAAATAAATAAAAAAAAAACCATGATACCTGCATGAAAGAAAGAAAGCTCAAGATTTACAGGCCTGCATTTTATGGCAACTGGCCCTGTTTTTCTGTTCACTAAAGTCACCCAGAGAAATGATAGACTTCCCATCAATCCAAAATGTAATATTTCCCTCCTCTCCAAACGTTTCTGTTTCTCAGCATTATTAGTGATATTTTTGTTATTCTTTTAGTAGAAATATTAGTGTGCAAGCATCTAAGTTAGCTATTTTGATGCTTTTCTGGGTCAAAAATTTTACAAACAGTTTAGTCCATTTTCCTCATTTTATAAATAAGAAAAATGAGGCAGAGGAGCACTTGTGCTTTCCTGCACCTTAAGGTTTTATGATTTGTACAGTAGCATTCTTTCTGGAGGATTTTGTACAAAGTAAATTTCAATTCTGTTCACTATACTTGTATTTCAGTATTCTCAGAATATAGTTTCTTAAAAAAATTCTTTGGTTTATTTACTTAGAGTTGCTATTTCAGGTATTGTCTTTGTTGTTGTTCAGTCACAGAAGCGTGTCTGACTCTCTGTGACCCCATGGACTGCAGCACACCAGACTTCCCTGTTCTTCACTGTCTCTCAGAGTTTGCTCAAACTCATTTCTATGGAGTCAGTGATGCCATTGAACCATCTCATCCTCTCTCACCCCTTTCTCCTCCTGTCCTCAATCCTTCCCAGCATCAGGGTATTTTCCAGTAAGCGGCTCTTCACATCAGGTGGCCAAGGTATTGGAGCTTCAGCTTCAGCATCAGTCCTTCCAATGGATATTCAGGACTGATTTCCTTTAGGATGGACTGGTTTATCTCCTTGCTCTCCAAGAGACTCTCAAGAGTGTCCTCCAGCACTACAGTTTGAAAGCATCAATAAAGTAGATAATGTCTACTTTATCTTGAATATTCTGTTCATGAGAATCCTCCAAGGAGAAACTTTTGTTGGATATTGATGTAAGGAAAGTGTTGCTTCTCTGATAACACCAAGATATCTTATGATCAGTTTGGCGTCTGTTGGCCACCAGAAAAGTCAGGCCAAATTAACAACTGACATTTAGGAACTGACTTTAAGGACCTTATTAACGCCTACCTTTCTTTGCTTAATATTTCTCTCTCTTTTTTAATCTCTAGAGCTTCTTGGTCTTCTTTATTTTATAGCTATTTATTTTCATTATATAATGTATATTTCTGTAAGATGCACAAAATACTTTTCAAAATTATCTGGAGTGTAAATATACATATGTGTGTATATATATACCTATACTGATAAATCTGCATATATGTATACCTATACACACACATATATACATTTATATAATAAACAACTCTTCAGAGTAGGTTATGTATTTCACAATTATCTAGTAATTTTAGCAATTATAATTTTTAAATTAATAATCAAAAATAAGCATTTAATCTATTTTTTAAATGAATCTGTTTCTTTAACATGTTTATTGTGCAAAAGAGGAATGATTGACCAAGCACATTCCCATTATTTAAGGCCAGATTACTATTTTTGGGGGCAGCTCATAAAAATTCCTGAAGAATGGATATTGACATTGTATTCAGGTTCTTTAAAGTTGATTTGCTTTGCCAACCTTGGATTATAGGGTATTCAAGGCAGGGACAGTTTTGCCTTAATATCCTGTATACATTATGTAGCACTTTCTTACAGAGCTTAATTAAAGCCTTTCGTGATGGGAGTAGTTATTTTCATTTTCTATAGGAAGGTGTTGTTCCTATTTTCTAGGAATGGAAGTAAACCAAAACATTCCTGAGAGTATGTAATGTTCCAGGTACTGTGTCCATCAATCTCTCTAATTGTTCAACATTCTCACTAAATAGGTTGTTATCCTTATTCTATTTGGTTAGAAAACCAAGACTCTGATTTGCCTGAGGTCGTGTGTCACCAGTGATTCTTGACCTGTGATCAAATTCCATCTATCCCTGTATCCACCTATTTTTATGGCACTATTTTTCAGGAAGACTAATTTTGGGGATTCATTTGAATCAATTTCATGCTCATCTCTCACTAACCCACCTCTGCAAAATAGTATTATATTGTTCAAGTAAAGAAAAGATTTGATATGTTTCTGGAAGTCAGTGTTCATTTAGGTTCAATGAGAATGTGATTAAATGTCTTTATACAATTTATCTTGACCCACATAACAAAATTATTTAATTTAGAATAACGCTGTCTTTTTTTTTAAATAAAATTACTTAAAAACTCTGAGGGCTCAAGTTTAGTTAATCATTTATCAATAGGCAGCATTTAAATTCCTTGTTAGTTATCTTTGCCTTAATCATGTCCCACATGATGCTCTTGCACTTTCTCCTGGGATTTGTGACTTATTAATAGTATTAAGCATTTAATAACTACTCTATATTTTTATTTCTTAATATACTTATGAGTGATGATTCTGTTGAAATAACTATTATTTATTATTGACTTGTTGCTAAACACTCTTACCTAATTAGCTTCCCAATGTAAATAATGCTCATATAATTTTAGGACAATTAGATTGATTTTTTAATGGATTACTCAGTGACAAATGGCTGACCTAATGGCCTGGGCAGTTAGAGCTTTGCATTGTCAGTTCCTGAAAGATAGGAACTTTGCTGGCTACTCAGTTTTTCTGTTCTGAGGAATGCCATGACAGATAATTCTAGTTTTGACTAAATAATTTAATTAACAAAAAGATTACTGTAGAAAAAATTTTAGTTGATATTTTCTTTCTATTTTGTTGTGAATAAGCATGTGTTATTTATGTTACCAAGAAAAAAAAATGTGGCTATCAGCGCTTTGAAAACTAAAAATAAACTAGTGAATATGTAGGCTATGTTTTTGTGGATCAAGCTGTACCTGAGAGGATTCCTGGGAAAAAAGGTATATTTGTTTGTTTGCTTTTTCTTTTTTGGTCAGATTGAAAAGTATTTATTTATTTATTTTTAAAAGCAGCTTGAATACAAAATAAACAACATTTGACACACTAAGGGCTGGGCTTGTACAGAGATTCAGGTTTTCATATTTTGCCTTTACAGGCACAATTTTTGGTTGAGACATGAAGTGCAAGAATAATTTAGATGACTGTGGAACAGAATCTGAACCTGACCCTAATAGTTGTGTCTTTTTAACCTAAGGACTCAATATAAAGTGATTATATCAGATTAGAACGAGAAAAATTCAGGCTTATAACCATTGAGCTTTATCTAAAAACAAAAAAACCCAACCCAATCTTTATTATCCAAAGATTAAAAAGTATATCATGATATTTACTAGTTCACCGTTAAAATAGATACAGATGAATCTGTAGAAGAGAGACACCATTAAAACAAGTAGGGGCACACAGGGATTTAAGATGATATCTCTAATGAAATACAGAGCTTCAGCACTGTGAGAAAATTAAGACTTGGGCCAAGAATCAAAGAGGAGCTCGATAGCCTTCAGAAGGCGTTTTTATAGTCTGGGATCAAGGAGGTTTCATCTACTGAAGTGTCGAGGACTAGTAATGGTTTGTTAATCTATGAGGTGCTTTTATATTGTTTTCTTTGCAATTTCTGAGACTGTTAAAGCTTAAGAGGAAGAGGCTGCAGGCTGGAAATCAGATGTGCTCTAGAGGCAAGGTGTCCCACCTAAATTTCAGTGCCATATGATCTTCAGGAGGGCATGGGATGCTTTTAGAATTCCCTTAAAGGTCAAAGATGTTAAACTCTCTCAGTCACTTCAGTCATGTTCTAGGGACAAAAAAATTGTAGAATGAAAATGGAAGATCCAAAGGCATAATCAGCTCTTCAGAACTGAGAAATTTCTGAATTGAGAGTGACAATTGTATGTAATTGTTTGGGTCCTTGACTTTGGATTCTTCCATACTAAATTAACCTAGTGAACAATATAAATTGGGTATATACCTACAAGGAGATCAAACCAGTCAATCCTAAAGGAAGTCAACCCTGAATATTCACTGGAAGGACTGGTGCTAAAGCTGAAGCTCCAATACTTTGGCCACCTGATGTGAAGAACTGACTCATTGGAAAAGACCCTGATGCTGGGAAAGACTGAAGGCAAGAGGAGAAGGGGGTGACAGAGGATGAGGTGGCTGGATGGCATTACTGACTCAATGGACATGAGTTTGAGCAAACTCTGGGAGATGGTGAAAGACAGGGAAGCCTGGAGTCCTGCAGTTCATGGAGTCGCAAAGAGTTAGATATGACTTAGCAGCGGAACAACGACAAAATGTACCTGTACATCATTTAACTTGAATATTTATGGAGAAACTGAGGCTTTTCATAATATGTTTTAAAACTGACATTTGATCTCCTTAATTAGAAAATGGTGAATAAAATTTGCTTGTTTCCACTTTGAATTTAGTGGTACCACATTTTACTGGGGACTGATTTCCCAAGTTAGAAAAACAAAAATCACATGGAGTCAAAATTACAATTGAAAATTTTTTACAACCTCCACTAAGTGCAGCATATCTGGTTTTATGTAAGCAGGCTATACAAGAATTATGTGAACATTAAAATGTAATATAGATTATGTAAAGTTCAATTTAACAATATATAAAAAATTTTAATTGCATCTTTATTATTACTACTTGCAAAGCACATTGTGCAGGTTAAATATACATCTGAAGAAACCGTACTCTGAAAAAAAAACCAATTAAATATATGATAAAGTGGAATAAAAAGGCCTTTGATTTCCAAATGTCAGTGAAGCAGGAATACCCAGAAGATAATGTTACCTTGGCATATTTAATGTGTAGTTAAGATTCTGTTGATTAATTATATCATTACTGTTGAACTCAACAGAGTAATCCTCAGGGAAGAGCTGAGTGTTCGAAAAAACCATCCCAAAAGGCTTTGAAAAGATTTCAGCAATTAGATCCTTGAAATAAGCTACTGGAACATCTTCAGTCCTGTCATTTCCTTTCTGTTATAAATTTAGAAAACAGCAAATAAAATCTGACAATAGATGACTTTCTAAGAATATATAAAATTCTAGTGAAAAGCAAAGCTTGGAAACTTGCTATACCTTTCTTACTTTTTCCATTGTTTTCTTTAAAAACCCTTCTATTAATACCTTAAAAATGATCACTGCTACTGAGTCATGATTTTTAGTAGCCAAATAGGAAAAAAATGTTCCTACTATTTTACCTCTAGAATACTTTAGGATAGGAAGATAGATAGGCTAAATTAAAAAAAAAGAAAATTAAGAAAAATATTTCCATATTTTAGATAGACCCAAGTATGTATTACATACTACTGAGGTAACCTTCTTTCCTCCATGGCTATTTTTTTAAGAAATATAAGTGATAAAGAAACAGTGTTTAGATTTGACAATTTATCTCTTTTAAATTAAGCCACATTTAAATTAGGCAGCTATAGGCTTGGGTTTGAGTCTAGACTGCATACTATTAATACATGAAATATGAACATCTGAGAATGATTGTGAGAATTAAATGAAAATGATCTGTGAACTTCTTTATACACCTCAAAGCACTTTAAATTCATGATTTGGAGGTAGCATTGCATAATGCAGAATAAAAGCTTTGTTGTCAGACAGTTAAACCTTAAAACCCCAACTCCTGAGCAAACTCTGTGTTAGTTTTCCCTATTCACCAACCTCCTTAAACCCTAGATTAACAGTCAGTAAAATGAACACTATAATAGTATCTACAGATAAAGGTGTGCACATTGAGTGAAATACTGCATGTAAAGCTTCTGGCCCAGTGCTTAGCAGGTGTTAGGTTTGCAATAAATATCTGTTTTTAAAATGATAGTTCTTTAGGTTTTTCAGAGACTAAAAATATTTCATAGAAAATGCTCATATAAACAAAAACACATTTTCTTACCTAAGTCTGTAAGTTATAATAGTTTTGAATAGTTGTACAAATAGAATGTAACACAAAAAGCAAAAACCAATGAAGTTTTTGCTACCTTGGGGTTTTATCAGTCTCCCAAAGACTCAGCACCTGGCTGAAGGATCTTCCAGAGTCGTCTGATCTCAGCCTCAATCCACTAAGCTCCTGGGATCCTTTCCTGAGGGGAACTAGGACAGATTTCCTTACGTGGTTAACTGTGGGTGTGTGTTTGGTAGTAGTATTAGTAGCAGTAGAGAGCTGTGGAAAATAACCACTTGTTCAAGTTGTACTGAAGCCATTTGCCAGGAGATTTCTAGCCATGGGAGGAGCCACAGTAGACTCGGGTTTTATCCCTGGGTTGGAAAGATCCCCTGGAGAAGGAAATGGCAACCCACTTCGGTATTCTTGCCTGGGAAATCCCATGGACAGAACGGCCTGGAGGACTACAGTCTATAGGGTCGCATAGAGGTGGACATGTTTGAACATGCACACGTGTGTGCACACAGACACACACATAGTTCAAATAAACCAATACTTAGATTAAAAATAAAAGTGTAAAGAGGAACATTTCTCTGACCTCTTTATGAACTTTAACAGTTAATTTTTTTTTCTTTTGCTTAATGTATACATACTATACATTTTAGGATTCAAGAAAGTTTCATTATATACTGTGATTCATTTACTTATAAGCATGCATGACTTCCAAGTGCTCTGCATGCTAATAAATGTTTATTTTGGATCCCTCTTGGGTCTCTAGAATATTTGTACTTGGTCTTAGGTAAGATACCATTCGTGTATGTGTGCTAAGTTGCTTCAGTTGTGTCTGACTCTTTGCGACCCTATGGACTGTAGCTCTCCAGGCTTCTCTGTCCATAGGATTCTCCAGGCAAGAATACTGGAGTGGGTTGTAATGCCCTCCTGTAGGGGATCTTCCTGACCCAGGGATGGAACCCAATTCTCTTACATCTCCTGCATTGGCAGGTGGGTTCTTTACCACTAGTGATACCTGGGAAGCCCTGTAAGATATTGTCTCTCCTATTAAAAATTTGTTTATTGCATCCTGTTATGTAGAGGGCAACTTTCATGGGGAAAAGAATTAAATGAATTATAGTGATACCGTAGGTATTTGATTAATTTTGTTGATTATTGTTTCCTAAATGGCAATAAGAAAAAGTGGTCAAGTGTAACTTTCTGGTTTTTCATTTTATTTCATGTTTATTTTACTTCTATGGTTAGATCTAGAAGTGATAATCAATATATTTAGCAACTAGTATGATATGAATTAATATATAGATCAGAACTTTAAAATGAATCAATGTTTTCTCTAAATAATTAAAATGTCAAGTGATATAAGTTGAAGCGCAACTCCTCAAAACATTCCAGTAATTTCTGAATTATTTGAATCCAGTTTATTGAAACTATTGAATTATTTTAGAAACTATTAGCGTAATCTTTTTTTTATTTTTTATTTTTTTTATTATTATTATTTTTTTCCAGTGGGTTTTGTCATACATTGATATGAATCAGCCATGGATTTACATGTATTCCCAATCCCGATCCCCCCTCCCACCTCCCTCTCCACCCGATTCCTCTGGGTCTTCCCAGTGCACCAGGCCGGAGCACTTGTCTCGTGCATCCCACCTGGGCTGGTGATCTGTTTCACCATAGATAGTATACATGCTGTTCTTTTGAAATATCCCACCCTCACATTCTCCCACAAAGTTCAAAAGTCTGTTCTGTATTTCTGTGTCTCTTTTTCTGTTCTGCATATAGGGTTATTGTTATCACCTTTCTAAATTCCATATACATGTGTCAGTATGCTGTAATGTTCTTTATCTTTCTGGCTTACCTCACTCTGTATAAGGGGCTCCAGCTTCATCCATCTCATTAGGACTGGTTCAAATGAATTCTTTTTAATGGCTGAGTAATATTCCATGGTGTATATGTACCACAGCTTCCTTATCCATTCATCTGCTGATGGGCATCTAGGTTGCTTCCATGTCCTGGCTATTATAAACAGTGCTGCGATGAACATTGGGGTGCACGTGTCTCTTTCAGATCTGGTTTCCTCAGTGTGAATGCCCAGAAGTGGGATTGCTGGGTCATATGGCAGTTCTGTTTCCAGTTTTTTAAGAAATCTCCACACTGTTTTCCATAGTGGCTGTACTAGTTTGCATTCCCACCAACAGTGTAAGAGGGTTCCCTTTTCTCCACACCCTCTCCAGCATTTATTGCTTGTAGACTTTTGGATAGCAGTCATCCTGACTGGCGTGTAATGGTACCTCATTGTGGTTTTGATTTGCATTTCTCTAATAATGAGTGATGTTGAGCATCTTTTCATGTGTTTGTTAGCCATCTGTATGTCTTCTTTGGAGAAATGTCTGTTTAGTTCTTTGGCCCATTTTTTGATTGGGTCATTTATTTTTCTGGAATTGAGCTGCAGGAGTTGCTTAGAAACTGTTAGCGTAATCTTTTCATTTTATATGGCTGTTACTATCTATATGGTGCCCTTGTCTGAGTCATGATTTGTCATGGAAACTGTCATGATACAGGGCAAATAGCCAAACAGTGTACACACCCTACCTTGCCTCAAACCCTGGGCTAAATTGGTTTCCCTGGAGCCACACAGTGGGTCAGTTCCTTTTCTGGGAGGCTGGCCTACAAGTGAACCATCACCATCAGTAACCACATCAGAATCTTCCAACTCTTTCTAATTAAAATGATATTCAGTTGACTTACACTTTCTTTAAGTAGTAAATTTCACTTAACATCAATGATATTGTTAAATGTGCTGAATTTTTTCTCAGCTTCTGCTGAACTTAGAGCAATTTAAATTGTTTTCTAGTTCTTTTAATTCCTGCTAGCACATTTAAATATTAAATTTCTCTATCATGTACTAAAAAAAATGATATGCTGAAAGGTCATACTTGATTAAGTCAAACTTAATCCTTAATATTGGAAGTGTTATATAAAAGTGGCATAGTTGATCATTGTTGTTTCCAGGCTGCCTGAAGGTTTATATTACATAACCTCTGCCTCTCTTTCCTCACCTGTAAGCATCAATTAATGATAATCATAATTATTCTTTGGGTTAATACATGTTTAAGAAGGTACTGTATGAAAGTAGTTTAATTTTTATGAATAGAGTTGAAGCTGTTATGTACATAGGGATGGACATGTAGTCAGGGTTTTGGTGTTAAAAAGTTTAAATATTATTCCAATGGCAATGGAAAGCCATTGGAAGGTTTCAAAAATTATTTTTAATTATTTTAATTTTATTTTTAACTTTATTTTTTAGGACAGTTTTAAGTTCACAATAAAATTGGGCAGAAGGCACAGAAATTTCCTGTATAATCTCTGGTCCTCCTCACATGCATAGTGCCTAACCACTATCAACATCACCCTTCAGAGTGGTACATTTGTTTACAACTGATGGACCTACATTGACATATTATTATCCCCTACAGTCCATAATTTATGTTAGGGTTCATCTTTGGTATTGTACATTCTGTGGGTTTGGAAAAATGTGTAATGATATGTATTCACCATTATACTATGCAGAGTACTTTGACTGCCTTAAAAATCCTCTGTGTCTCACCTATTCACCTCTCTTTCCCTTCAGCTCTGACACACACCACTGATGCTTTTTACTATCTCCTTAGCTTTGCCTTTTCCAGAAGTCATATAGTTGGAATCATACAGTAATGTAGCCTTTTCAAATTATTTCTTCCACTTAGTAATATGTGTTTCCTCCATATCCTTTCATGGCTTGGAGGAAAGAGAGCTTATTTCTTTCTAGTAATGAATAATACCCCACTGCCTGGATGTACCATAGTATCCTTTCACCTACTGAAGGACATCTTGATTGCTTCCAAGTCTTGGCTATTATGAATAAAACTGTTATGAATATTGGTGTGCAGGTTTTTGTGTGGAGCTAAGTTTTCAACTAGTTTGGAAAAATACTAAGAATCATGATTGTTGGAACATACAGTAAGAGTATGTTTAGTTTTGTAAGAAACCGCAAAACCATTTTCTGAAGTGACTAGCATTTTGCATTCCCACTAGCAATGAATGAGAGTTCCTGTTGCTCCACACCCTTGTTATCATTTGATGTCAGTTTTCTAAATGTTGGCCATTTTAATGGATATATAGTATTATCTCATTATTTCCTTCTTCATTTTCCTAATCTTATGTTAAACATATTTTCATGACATCCTATCTTCTGTTATGATCTTTTGCCCTTTTTTAGGTTATTTTTTTCTTTTTCTGATCATTGCATTTTAAAAATTCTTCATTTTGGATAACAATTCCTTATCAGATGTGTCTTTTACAGATACTCTCTCTTTGCCGAGAAGTACACATCTGAACTCCTTAAAATGTGTTCAGGCCCTTTAAGGTCTGTGCCCCATCTAACTTTATGATGTATATATGTCTATATAACTATAGAAATAAATAACTTTACAGTTTTATTTTCACCTTCCCATGTCAATTTTCAAAATGCTGAAACTACCGCATAATTTCCTATCTCAGAAGGTTCTATGGGTGTGCCTCTGAGCTTTTACACATACTGATGTCTTTGCTTCGAATCCTCTTTCTCTTGTTGCCTATAACTAATATTCCCAGTAATTTTTCCATCAAGGCTCAGATCAAACAATGCCTTCTCTGCAATGGTCTGGACCAATGAGAGGATCTTTCCTATTCTAGTTATCTGTCCTCCCCAGTGGTCTGTGAAATTCTCCGTGACCAGGAATGTGTCTTTGCATCCTTGCATCTTCCCTTTCTCTCTGTTAACTGCAACCATTATGCTGTCTGCCACATAGAAGTAATCCATTAAATATTTACTGAATGAATAAATAATCAAATATTCCTAACAATAAAAAAAGAAATGACATAGATTTGCTTGGATAAAGTGAATTTTGACCCAAAACTCTAGGTGAAAACATGGTGAAAAAAATAATATTTGAGAAATATACTTGAGTACATATTTTCCTATTCTTTCTGAAAAGATTAAACCCTTTAGAATAATGTTACAATTTTATTTCTGTTTTATTTATCCTCAGAAATTTTCCTTTTTACCAGAGTAATGTACTTTCCTATTCTTCTATTCCATGTATACCTATGGCAAGAGAATAATCCTAACTCAGTGAAGGGTCTGTTCACTAAGAGATGTTGGTGCATGTTCACTTCAAAAAGAAATAGTGCCTCTTTAAGACAGCTCCAGTTCTGAACCTCTGCCCAGTCATTAAAACTCAAAGAGAATTCTCTCTTAATCTTAGATTTTAGTCCTTTTTTTTTGAGCTTTAAATTCCACTATAATCTCTTGTCTGGAGTATTAATCTTTACCACTTGAAGGGACACTTAGCATTATTATTATTTCACTGTAGAGGTTAATCCTTAACTGTAGGTTTGTGGTTGGGGGCCTTCTTAGAAAAGCTGCATTTTGGCAGGGACTTTAACCACAAATATTTAGGGGTTTTTCTTCTCAGTTCAGTGACCATATAAGACCCAAACAGAGTGGATATTAAGTACTTGTCTTTTCTGTAGAAGGCAAACTCTTAGAGGGCAGGGTTCGGGATTCCTCAAAGCATTCTGAAATGTTGTGATTATGAATGGATTGGAATAATAATAATTTACACTTTCATGTTTTGAAAAGTTTTACAGTATGAAAACCTGGTACCAATGGAAATGCCTTTCCTTTTATCCTTGAGCCTGTAAATAAAACTAAACATCAGTTCATTTCAGTTCAGTCGCTGAGTCATGTCTGACTCTGCGACCACGTGGACTGCAGTATGCCAGCTTCCCTGTTCAGTACCAACTCCAGGAGCTTGCTCAAATTCATGTCCATCGAGGCGGTGATGTCATCCAACCCTCTCATCCTCTGTCGTCCTCTTCTCCTTATGCCTTCAATCTTTCCCAGCATCAGGGTCTTTTCCATGAATGAGTCAGTCCTTCCCATCAGGGGGTCAAAGCATTGGAGCTTCAGCTTCAGCATCAGTCCTTCCAGTGAATATTCAGGACTGATTTCCTTAAGGATTGACTGGTTTGATCTCCTTGCAGTGCAAGGGATTCTCAAGATTCTTCTCCAACACCAAAGTTCAAAAGCATCAATTTTTGGCACTCAGCTTTCTTTATACTCCAACTCTCACATCCTTACATGACTACTGGAAAACCCATACCCTTGACTAGATGGACCTTTGTTGGCAAAGAAATGTCTCTGCTTTTTAAATTCTGTCTAGGTTTGTCATAGCTTTTCTCCCAAGGAGCAAGCGTCTTTTATTTTCATGGCTGCAGTAATCATCTGCAGAGATTTGGAGCCCCCAAAAATAAAGTTTCTCACTGTTTCCATTATTTCCCCATCTATTTGCCATGAAGTGATGGGACCTGATGCCATGATCTTAATTTTTTTTTTCCCTCCATTAATTTTTTATTAGTTGAAGGCTAATTACTTTACAATATTGTAGTGGTTTTTGTCATACATTGACATGAATCAGCCATGGATTTACATGTATTCCCCATCCCGATCCCCCCTCCCACCTCCCTCTCCACCCGATCCTTCTGGGTCTTCCCAGTGCAGCAGCCCCGAGCACTTGTCTCATGCATCCAACCTGGACTGGTGATCTGTTTCACCCTAGATAATATACATGTTTCGATGCTGTTCTCTCAAAGCATCCCACCCTCGCCTTCTCCCACAGAGTCCAAAAGTCTGTTCTGTACATCTGTGTCTCTTTTTCTGTTTTGCATATAGGGTTATCGTTACCATCTTTTTAAATTCCATATATATGTGTTAGTATACTGTATTGGTCTTTATCTTTCTGGAAAGATAATGATCTTAGTTTTTTGAATGTTGAGTTTTAAGTCAACTTTTTCACTCTCCTCTTTCACCTTCATCAAGAGGCTCTTTAGTTCTTCTTCGCTTTCTGCCGTAAGGATGGTGTCATCTGCGTATGTAGGGTCATTGATATTTCTCCTGGCAATCTTCATTCTACCTTATACTTTATCCAGCCTGGCATTTCACCTGGTGTACTCTGCCTATAAGTTAAATAAGCAAGGTGACAATATACAGCCTTGACATACTCCTTTCCCAACTTGGAACCAGTCTGTTGTTCCATGTCGGGTTCTAACTGTTGCTTCTTGGCCTGCATACTGGTTTCTCAGGAGGCAGGTCAGGTGGTCTGGTATTCCCATCTCTTTAAGAATTTTCCAGTTTATTGTGATTCATATAGTCAAAGACTTTGGTGTGGTCAATAAAGCAGAAGTAGATGTTTTCCTGGAATTCTCTTGCTTTTTCAATGACCCAATGCATGTTGGCAATTTGATCTCTGGTTCCTATGCCTTGTCTAAATCCAGCTTGAACATCTGAAAGTACACAATTCATGGACTGTTGGAGCCTGGCTTGGAGAATTTTGAGCATTACTTTCCTAGCGTGTGAGATGAGTGCAGTTGTGCGGTAGTTTGAACATTCTTTGGCATTGCCTTTCTTAGGGATTGGAATGAAAGCCTACCTTTTCCAGTCCTGTGGCCACTGCTGAGTTTTCCAAATTTGCTGACATATTGAGTGGAACACTTTCACAACATCATCTTTTAGGATTTGAAATAGGTCAACTGGAATTCCATTGCCTCCACTAGCTTTGTTCATAGTGATGCTTCCTAAGTCCCACTTGACTTTGCATTCCAGGATGTCTGGCCCTAGGTGAGTGATCACACCATTGTTGTTATCTGGGTCATCAAGATCTTTTTTGTTTAGATCTTCTTTGTATTCTTGCCATCTCTTCTTAACATCTCTGCTTCTGTTAGGTCCATACCAGTTCTGTACTTTATTGTGCCCATCTTTGCATAAAACATTCCCTTGGTATCTCTAATTTTCTTGAGGAGATCTCTAGCCTTTCCCATTTTATTGTTTTCCCCTATTACTTTGCACTGATCACTGAGGAATCCTTTCTTATCTCTCCTTGCTATTCTTTGGAACTCTGCATTTATATGGATATATCTTTCTTTTTCTCCTTTGCCTTTCGTTCCTCTTCTTTTCTCAGCTATCTTTAAGGCTTCCTCAGACAACCATTTTGCCTTTTTGCATTTCTTTTTTTGGGGGGATGGTCTTGGTCACTGCCTCTTGTACAGTGTTACGAACCTCCATCCATAGTTCTTCAGTCAATCTCTCTCTGAGATCTAATCCCTTGAATCTATTTGTCACTTCCACTGTATAATTGTAAGGGATTTGATTTAGGTCATACCTGAATGGTCTAGTGGTTTTCCCTCCTTACTTCAGTTTAAATCTGAATTTTGCAACAAGGAGTTCATGATCTGAGCCACAGTCAGCTTCTGGTCTTGTTTTGGCTGACTGTATAGAGCTTCTCCATCTTCAGCTGCAACAGATATAATCAATATGATTTTTGTATTAACCATCTGGTGTTGTCCATGTGTAGAGTCATCTCTTGTGTTGTTGGAAGAGGGTTTGCTATGACTAGTGCGTTCTCCTGGCAAAACTCTTATCCTTTGTCCTGCTTCATTTTGTACTCCAAGGCCATATTTGCCTGTTACTCCAGGTATCTCTTGACTTCCTACTTTTGTGTTCCGTCCCCTATGATGAAAAGGACACCTTTTTGGGTGTTAGTTCTAGAAGGTCTTGTAGGTCTTTATAGAACCATTCAGCTTCAGCTTCTTCTGCGTTAGTGCTTGGAGCACATACTTGGATTACTGTGATATTGAATGGTTTGACTTGGAAATGAACAGAGATCATTCTGTCCTTTTTGAGATTGCACCCAAGTACTGCATTTTGGACTCTTTTGTTGACTATGAGGGTTACTCCATTTCTTCTAAGGGATTCTTGCCCCCAGTAGTAGATATAATGGTCATCTGAATTAAATTCGCCCATTCCAGTCCATTTTAGTTCACTGATTCCTAAAATGTCAATATTCACTCTTGCCATCTTCTGTTTGACCAGGTCCAATTTACCTTGATTCATGGACCTAACATTCCAGGTTCCTGTGCAATATTGTTCTTTACAGCATCAGACTTTAATTCCATCAACAGTCACATTCACAACTGGGTGTTGTTTTCACTATGGCTGTGTCTCTTCATTCTTTCTGGAGTTATTTCTCCACTGTTCTCTAGTAGCTTATTGGGTACCTACCGACCTGGAGAGTTCATCTTTCAGTTCATATCTTTTTGCCTTTTCATGATGTTCATGGGGTTCTTTTTGTTCATTTTGTTCTTTTCATGATGTTCAAGGCAAGAACACTGAAGTGGTCCCTTCTCCAGTGGACCATGTTTTGTCAGAATGCTCCACCACGACCCATCCGTCTTGGGTGGCCCTACATGGCATGGCTGCTAGTTTCATTGAGTTTGACAAGGCTGTGGTCCACGTGATCAGTTTGATTAGTTTTCTGTGATTGTGGTTTTCATTCTTTCTGCCCTCTCAGTGATAAGGTTAAGACACTTATGGAAGCTTCCTGATGGGAGAGACTGACAGTGGGGAAAACTGGGTCTTGTTCTGATGGTTGAGGCCATTCTCAGTTCATCTTTAATCCAATTTTCTTTTGATGGGCGGGGCTATATTCCCTCCCTGTTGTTTTACCTGAGACCAAACTATGGTGGAGGTCATGAAGATAATTATAGGTGCCCTCCTTTGAAAGGTCCAGTGCATGCACTGCTGCACTCAGTGCTTCCAAAAATAAACATATTGACCAATTATTAGCACTCCACTTATTCTGTAAACACAATATAAAACTATGCACTATAAGTGTTTAGTCAATATTTGATCACTGAGTAGCTGGCTCTAACATATAAATACCATCATAGTCTTTCTCTTACTTCCTCTGTTTTCCTTAATTTTAGACACATGCATTTTCATATGTTATAGAAAAATAGAATAACAGAAAAGAAAGAATATAGGATTGGATCTTGAATTACAGTCCTGGAAGGGATTGTATAAAATGAGTCCAACATTTTGAATTTATGAAGAATGTAATAACCCAAGACACTAAGGGATGTGCCCCCAGGTCACAGTTAGCTAATTGCAGAAACATTTCTAGAAACACTAATCTGGTTACTAGGCTCCAAATCAATTTCTTTCTCTGTTGTATCAGCCTTTTGAATATGTTTAAATTGGGCCAAGTCATTAATCATGTGCATTCTCAGTTTAGTATTGGTCATAGAGAAGTTCTATTAGATCTAGTTGGCCCCATGAGGGTAGCCACTTCAGGGTTACCCAGGTGAACCCTGGATAAAGTCTTAAATGACTTGCTGCACATTCCAGCTCAGTTCCATGGGCCCAGTATTGATGGTTCTTCATCAAGGTATTTTTAACTTTTTGCCAAAATATAGGGTGAGTGAATTTCCCTCATGTCTCACAAGGGTGTTGCTAAATGACCTCCTCAGACCTATACTCTGTTGTACTTTCCCATGAATTGTTCCCAGTCCAGTGTCCAGTGTTCGCAGGTGTTTATTTCTTCATTTGGTTGGATTGAGAAGGAATCCTGTCTGACACCTTCAACTTTTTATATAAAAAACGACTCCTGCAAGGACGTCCTGGGTCTCTCCACCTGGAGGTTTACCTGTGGATCTACTCCTGTGAGGACGGAGTGCCACCCCACCCTACTCTTCTTCTTCTCTGCTGCCAGTAAGTTAGCTGATATACAAACCTGGTATTTTTTGATCTGCAGGGTATACAGCTAGTATGCTGCTGCTGCTGCATACCTGCAATATATATATATATATATAGTTGGTATGCAGTAGGTATATAGTTGTGGTGGGAGACTGTTGGCTCTTTCCCAAATAATATATTTCACTCTTTCTCATGGTGTAATGTGCACAGCCAGTATTTAAAATTTTGGTTCTGTTTGATCAGTCTGAAGTTAGTGTAAATCTTCTAAGTTTTGGTAACACCTTGACTTTCATTTCTTGTTTTCAGTGTTGTTCTGAAGTTTTCTTTTTTTTTTTTTCTTTTTTTGCTTTTTCTTATGCTCCCAAGGTACTTTATTAAGAAGAAAGGAAAGGCTCTATGACAGGCTGATATAGTTATTAATGTATTGTAAATTGGAAGCATTTATTATTTCTGATTTTATAATCATAAAACTCTCTAAATTACTTTTTATTTAATACTATATAGATTTCAAACATAATCAGAATGAGGGCAGACAGTATTAACTCTGAAGAGTAGACATAAAATGTGTGCATGAACAGAAAAATTCCATAAAATGCTTATCACATTGGTTTAAAAACAAGTGTGGAATAAAGTAAAAACTTCACCCAAACTGGTTGATTTTGAATCACAAATGCTCCAACTAGGAAGTAAAATTTGTGAGTTTTTATATACTTTCCTTTAAGCTTAAGAGTTGGAAATAGATTGTCAAGAAATGTAAAAATCATGCAGCACATTTGTGTCTGATGCATAGGAGTAATTAGTAAACATTATTTTCTCTCCCTTTGTTCCTTCTTTCCATTGGCATTCTTCCTTTTATTCACCCCTTCTTTTAGTTTTAAATTTGGACTTATACTGAAGACACAAGCCTATAACTTAACAGTATGTGTCAATGTCTTTGTTAGTGGTAGACAGCCGTGGTGCAATTCCACTTGTCTCAGATGAATAATACTAATTTTTTAAGATCTGTTTATCTACCCATCCATTTATCCATCCATCTATCTCTTCTGAGGAATAAGTCTTTAGTTACTAATTTTTGAAAAAGTAATAGTGGGAGAGACTTCTTTTCAAATAGTCTTATATTTCCTAATGATGGCAATTCAATAGAAGAAAAATGTTAAAAACAATACCACTAATTTCAAAAGAGTAGAATATAAATTATATATATCTCTTTATTAATACAAGAATAATGACTGGAGAAGTATTTTTGCTATTTCTTTTCCATCTTTACCATTTTTCTCAGTACCTGAACTTCAAATGTATAATTATTAAATCCAGTTTCAATATTTGACAAAATACTTTGAAAGAAGGTACTTAAAGCTCTATAGTTTGACTGCTGGTCTTTTATACACCCTGGGTGGCTAAAGCCAGCTGTATAGTACGTTCTTCAGGTGTCTTGAAGAGCTATCAATGGACCATTAAATGGCCCTGTGGTGCCATAAAGCTATATTCCTCGCAACAGTTGACCCCTATCACCATGTTCTTCCCTGCCTGTCTTCTAAAATAACAGTTCGACAGCTTTATGTACCCATGTGTAGCCTGGTAATGGGATCTCAGCAAGGTGTCAGGATCATATTCAGCTCAGATATGTTGACCTGTGGTCAAACAATGGATAACGTGTCAGTCACAGGATTCATTTTCAATATGAGACTTTGTTCTAAACTGTGACACATTTTGGTATATGTCACTTTTGTGTAAATCTTCAGGTGAAATCATAATTTTGAGGAAAAGATACAGGTAAATGTATTTGGGGGTCCTTTCTGTTTTTCTTTTCTTAATGTGTGTGCCTCTGTCAACTGCCAGTCAAGTTCATGGAATTCACTTCATGCATATCTTTGGGAATGCTTTATGGTCATTAGAGTCAAATGGGAAAGATGGCAAACAAAGCACAGATAATGACAACTAAAGGCAGCATGATAGGTGACTGTGGTGATGCACAATTTATTACTTTGAAAGATGGGTAATATACAGATAGGTCAAATAGATAGGTTGGGTGATGGTGGGCAAAAGGGTTTTAGGCTTGATGTGGAGGACTGAATTCTCGAGAAGAGCAGAAACACACAAAATAGTACTTAAGGAAGGTTGATAAAGCAGTGGGCCATCAAGAGCCTGAAATAGGACTATGATTAGAGACAAGAGACTACAAAACTATATTTGTCTATAAGTAATGACATGGGAACCATAGGGTGCAGAAGGAATGTGATAGCCCAAAAAGAAAGAGGCAGATTAAAAAAAAATTTTGTGACGAATCATTGAAATTTAGATGCGAGGCATAAGTGGCTAAATGCAAGGATGATAGTAGGAGGAATCTAAAAATTACTTCTGCTGGAATGTGTATCCCTAAATTTTTCTCTTTAAATTATATTTAAAAAAAATTATATTTTCATAAAATAGTCAATGATCTTAACTTATCTTTCCAAATACATGGCACTGACATATAAAAGGTTGCAGCAAATATATTAATAATGGAGAGAAATAAAGAAGTAACTGAGATTGGAAATGGTGAAAAGAGAATGACGGGAAAGCAGGAATAGATATTTCCCCCCTATAGTCTTGAGAGACAAAAAGAAACTGCCAAGCACACTGAGGCTTCGATGTTCCATCCTTGTGTCCACGAGTGTGAAGGGCCAAGCTGGAGCTGGGTCAGAAATCTCTGATGAGCTCTTACCCGGCTTAGAGTCATCACGCAGCCCCAAAGCTCTGTGGCCCTACACTGCTAGAGAGGTGGTTGGAGAAATACCACAGCAAGGTCTTCCTTTAATAGCACACATTTCCTGTTTCCTCTGTGCCAGGCAGTCTTCAAAGACCTTTATGTGGAAATGCCTTCAGTCTTTCCCACCATCAGTGTCTTTTCCAGTGAGTCAGTTCTTCACATCAGGTAGCTAAAGTATTGGAGATTGAGCTTCAGCATCAGTCCTTCCAATGAATATTCAGGACTGATTTCCTTTAGGATTGACTGGCTGGATCTCCTTGCAGTCCAAGGGACTCTCAAGAGTCTTCTCCAACACCACAGTTCAAAAGCATCAATTCTTTTGTGCTCAGCCTTCTTAATGGTCCGACTCTCACATCCATACATGACTACTGGAAAAACCATAGCTTTGACTAGATGGACCTTTATTGAAAAGTAATTTCTCTGCTTTTGAATATGCTGTCTAGGTTTGCCATAGCTTTTCATCCAAGGAGTAAGCGTCTTTTAATTTCATGGCTGCAGTGACCATGTGCAGAGATTTGGAGCCCCCCAAAATAAAGTCTCTCACTGTTACCATTATTTCCCCATCTAATTGCCATGAAGTGATGGGACCAGATGCCATGATCTTAGTTTTTTGAATGCTGAGTTTTAAGTCAACTTTTTCACTCTCCTCTTTCAATTTCATCAAGAGGCTCTTTAGCTCTTATTTGCTTTCTGCCATAACGGTGGTGTCAACAGCACATCTGAGGTCACTGTTATTTCTTCCAGCAATCTTGATTCTAGCTTGTGCTTCATCCAGCCCAGAATTTTGCATGATGTACTCTGCATATAAGTTAAATAAGCAGGGTGACAACATACAGCCTTGACATACTTCTTTCCCAATTTGGAACCAGTCTGTTGTTCCATGTCCGATTCTAACTGCTGCTTCTTGATCTGCATACAGATTTCTCAGGAGGCATGTAAGGTGGACTTACCTCTGAGGTAAGGTATTCCATTTCTTTTAAGAATTTTCCAGTTTGTTGTGATCCACACAGTCAAAGGCTTTGGCATAGTCAAAAAGCAGAAAGAGATGTTTTTCTGGAACTCTCTTGCATTCTCAATGATCCAACGGATGTTGGAAACTTGATCTCTTGTTCCTCTGACTTTCGTAAATCCAGCTTGAACACCTGGAAGTTCATGATTCACAGACTGTTGAAGGCTGGCTTGGAGAATTTTGAAAATTACTTTGCTAACAAAGAGGTGAGGGCAATTATACAGTAGTTTGAACATTCTTTGGCATTGCCTTCCTTTGGGATTGGAATGAAAACTAACCTTTTCCAGTCCTGTGGCCACTGCTGAGTTTTCCAAATTTGCTGGCATATTGAGCGCAGTGCTTTCACAGCATCATCTTTTAGGATTTGAAATAGCTCACTGGAATTCTGTCACCTCCACTAGCTTTGTTCATAGTGACACTTCCTAAGGCCCACTTGACTTCGCATTCCAGAATGTCTGGCTCTAGGTGAGTGATCACACTATCGTGGTTATCTGGATCATGAAGATCTTTTTTGTATAGTTCTTCTTCTGTGTATTCTTGCCGTCTCTTCTTAATATCTTCTGCTTCTGTTAGGTCCATACCATTCCTGTCCTTTATTTTGCTCATCTTTACATGAAATATTCCCTTGGTATCTCTAATTTTCTTGGAGAGATCTCTAGTCTTTCCCATTCTATTGTTTCCCTCTATTTCTTTGCATTGATCACTGAGGAAGCCTTTCTTATCTCTCCTTGCTGTTGGAACTCTTCATTTAAATGTGTATATCTTTCCTTTACTCCTACGTTTGTGACACTGTACAGGAGGCAGGGATCAAGACCATCCCCAAGAAAAAGAAATGCAAAAAGGCAAAGTGGTTGTCTGAGGCCTTACAAATAACTGAGAAAAGAAGAGAAGCTAAAGGCAAAGGAGAAAAGGAAAGGTAAGCCAGGGGAAATAAGTAAAATAGATATTAGGGGAAAATACAAGGGTAAGTATCAGTATTATCTAATACAAATGTGAAATCCAATGATTGCACTTCATTGACTCTCACATTCTGATTTTAATGGGGTCCTTAGTAATTCAGTGTGTTTTTGATATTTGCTGTAGAAAAAGCTTCAGGTGAGCAGCACTGGCTCATTTCACTCAGGATAATTGTCAGAGTTTTAATTCATATCTAACATTCATCAGCTTTGTAACAGAAATCAAGTTATTTAACCTCACTGGGTCTCAGATTCTTTGCCTACAAAATAGGGCATAATAAGGATAGTGACCACAGAGAAGTACTGTGATAAACAAATGAAAACACATAAGGTCTTTGGTTTTTTTTTCCCATTTATTTTTATTAGTTGGAGGCTAATTACCTTACAATATTGTAGTGGTTTTTGCCATACATTGACATGAATCAGCCATGGATTTACATGTGTTCCCCATCCCGATCCCCCCTCCCGCTTCCCTCTCCATCCCATCCCTCTGGGTCTTCCCAGTGCAGCAGCCCCGAGCACTTGTCTCATGCATCCAACCTGGGCTGGTGATCTGTTTCACCGTTGATAGAATACTTGTTTCAATGCTATTCTCTCAGAACATCCCACCCTCGCCTTCTCTTTTGAACAGAGTCCAAAAGTCTGTTCTGTACATCTGTGTCTCTTTTTCTGTTTTGCATATAGGGTTATTGTTACCATCTTTTTAAATTCCATATATATGCGTTAGTATACTGTATCAGTTTTCATCTTTCTGGCTTATTTCACTCTGTATAATGGGCTCCAGTTTCATCCACCTCATTAGAACTGATTCAAATGAGTTCTTTTTAATGGCCATGTAATATTCCATAGTGTATATGTACCACAGCTTTCTTATCCATTCATCTGCTGATGGGCATCTAGGTTGCTTCCATGTCCTGGCTATTATAAACAGTGCTGCGATGAACATTGGGGTATACATGTCTCTTTCAGATCTGGTTTCCTCAGTGTGTATGCCCAGGAGTGGGACTGCTGGGTCATATGGCAGTTCTATTTCCAGTTTTTTAAGGAATCTCCACACTGTTCTCCATACTGACTGTACTAGTTTGCATTCCCACCAACAGTGTAAGAGGGTTCCCTTTTCTCCACACCCTCTCCAACATTTATTGCTTGTAGACTTTTGGATAGCAGCCATTCTGACTGGCGTGTAATGGTACCTCATTGAGGTTTTGATTTGCATTTCTCTGATAATGAGTGATGTTGAGCATTTTTTCATGTGTTTGTTAGCCATCTGTATGTCTTCTTTGGAGAAATGTCTGTTTAGTTCTTTGGCCCATTTTTTGATTGGGTAGCTTATTTTTCTGGAATTGAGCTGCAGGAGTTGCTTGTGTATTTTTGAGATTAATCCTTTGTCTGTTGCTTCATTTGCTATTATTTTCTTCCATTCTGAAGGCTGTCTTTTCACCTTGCTTATAGTTTCCTTTGTTGTGCAAAAGCTTTTAAGTTTCATTAGGTCCCATTTGTTTATTTTTGCTTTTATTTCCAATATTCTGGGAGGTGGGTCATAGAGGATCTTGCTGTGATTTATGTCAGGGTGTGTTTTGCCTATGTTCTCCTCTAGGAGTTTTATAGTTTCTGGTCTTACATTTAGAACTTTAAACCATTTTGAGTTTATTTTTGTGTATGGTGTTAGAAAGTGTTCTAGTTTCATTCTTTTACAAGTGGTTGACCAGTTTTCCCAGCACCACTCGTTAAAGAGGTTGTCTTTTTTCCATTGTATGTCCTTGCCTCCTTTGTCGAAGATAAGGTGTCCATAGGTGCATGGATTTATCTCTGGGCTTTCTATTTTGTTCCATTCATCTATATTTCTGTCTTTGTGCCAGTACCATACTGTCTTGATGACTGTGGCTTTGTAGTAGAGTCTGAAGTCAGGCAGGGTGATTCCTCCAGGTCCATCCTTCTTTCTCAAGATTGCTTTGGCTATTCGAGTTTTTTTGTATTTCCATACAAATTGTGAAATTATTTGTTCTAGTTCTGTAAAGAATACCGTTGGTAGTTTGATAGGGATTGCATTGAATCTATAGATTGCATTGGATCATATACTCATTTTCACAATATTGATTCTTTCAATCATTGAACACAGCATATTTCTCCATCTATTTGTCCTCTTTGATTTTTTTTTATCAGTGTTTTATAGGTTTCTGTGTATAGGTCTTTTGTTTCTTTAGGTAGATATACTCCTAAGTATTTTATTCTTTTTGTTGCAATGGTGAATGGTATTGTTTCCTTAATTTCTCTTTCTGTTTTCTCATTGTTAGTGTATAGGAATGCAAGGGATTTCTGTGTGTTAATTTTATATCCTGCAACTTTACTATATTCATTGATTAGCTCTAGTAATTTTCTGGTAGAGTCTTTAGGGTTTTCTATGTAGAGGATCATGTCATCTGCAAACAGTGAGAGTTTTACTTCTTCTTTTCCTATCTGGATTCCTTTTATTTCTTTTTCTGCTCTGATTGCTGTGGCCAAAACTTCCAAAACTATGTTGAATAGTAGTAGTGAGAGTGGGCACCCTTGTCTTGTTCCTGATTTTAGTGGAAATGCTTTCAGTTTTTCACCATTGAGGATAATGTTTGCTGTGGGTTTGTCATATATAGCTTTTATTATGCTGAGGTATGTTCCTTCTATTCCTGCTTTCTGGAGAGTTTTTATCATAAATGGATGTTGAATTTTGTCAAAGGCTTTTTCTGCATCTATTGAGATAGTCATATGGTTTTTATCTTTCAATTTGTTAATGTCGTGTATTACATTGATTGATTTGCAGATATTAAAGAATCCTTGCATTCCTGGGATAAAGCCCACTTGGTCATGGTGTATGATTTTTTTAATGTGTTGTTGGATTCTGTTTGCTAGAATTTTGTTGAGGAATTTTGCATCTATGTTCATCAGTGATATTGGCCTGTAGTTTTCTTTTTTGTGGCATCTTTTTCTGGTTTTGGAATTAGGGTGATGGTGGCCTCATAGAATGAGTTTGGAAGTTTACCTTCATCTGCAATTTTCTGGAAGAGTTTGAGTAAGATAGGTGTTAGCTCTTCTCTAAATTTTTGGTAGAATTCAGCTGTGAAGCCATCTGGTCCTGGGCTTTTGTTTGCTGGAGGATTTCTGATTACAGTTTTGATTTCCGTGCTTGTGATGGGTCTGTTAAGATCTATTTCTTCCTGGTTCAGTTTTGGAAAGTTATACTTTTCTAAGAATTTGTCCATTTCATCCAAGTTGTCCATTTTATTGGCATAGAGCTGCTGGTAGTAGTCTCTTATGATCCTTTGTATTTCAGTGTTGTCTGTTGTGATCTCTCCATTTTCATTTCTAATTTTGTTGATTTGGTTCTTCTCTCTTTGTTTCTTAATGAGTCTTGCTAACGGTTTGTCAATTTTGTTTATCTTTTCAAAAAACCAGCTTTTAACTTTGTTGATTTTTGCTATGGTCTCTTTTGTTCCTTCTGCATTTATTTCTGCCCTAATTTTTAAAGATTTCTTTCCTTCTACTAACCCTGGGGTTCTTCATTTCTTCCTTCTCTAGTTGCTTTAGGTGTAGAGTTAGGTTATTTATTTGACTTTTTTCTTGTTTTTTGAGGTAAGCCTGTAATGCTATGAACCTTCCCCTTAGCACTGCTTTTACAGTGTCCCATAGGTTTTGGGTTGTTGTGTTTTCATTTTCATTCATTTCTATGCATATTTTGATTTCTTTTTTGATTTCTTCTATGATTTGTTGGTTATTCAGAGGCATGTGATTTAGCCTCCATATGTTTGAATTTTTAATAGTTTTTTTCCCTTCTAATTGAGATCTAATCTTACTGCATTGTCATCAGAAAAGATGACTGGAATGATTTCAATTTTTTTGAATTTACCAAGGCTAGATTTATGGCCCAGGATGTGATTATTCTGGAGAAGGTTCCGTGTGCACTTGAGAAGAAGGTGAAGTTGATTGTTTTGGGGCAAAATGTCCTATAGATATCAATTAGGTCTAGCTGGTCCATTGTGTCATTTAAAGTTTGTGTTTCCTGGTTAATTTTCTGTTTAGTTGATCTATCCATAGGTGTGAGTGGGGTATTAAAGTCTCCCACTATTACTGTGTTATTGTTAATTTCCCCTTTCCTACTCAGTAGCATTTGCCTTACATATTGTGGTGCTCCTATGTTGGGTGCATATATATTTATAATTGTTATATCTTTTATTTGGATTGATCCTTTGATCATTATGTAGTGTCCTTCTTTGTCTCTCTTCACAGCCTTTATTTTAAAGTCTATTTTATCTGATAAGAGTATTGCGACTCCTGCTTTCTTTTGGTCTCCGTTTAGAATCTGCATTTTAATAAGATTGCTAGGCAGTGTATATGTACATTCAAGTTTGAGAGGCACTGATCTAAGTGGTTTTTATTTCTTGCTAACATGTCAGTGTAGTATCTGGTTTCAAATGTGATTTCTGACCCACCAGGTAAACTGTTTCTGGCACCTGGGATCTATTGGTTTATAGATATCTACCCTTTTGTTCAGTCACTCAGTTGAGTCCAGCTCTATGCAACTCCATGGACTGCAGCATGCCAGGCTTCTCTGTCCTTCACCATCTCCCAGAGCTTGCTCAAACTCATGTTCATTGGGTTGGTGATGCCATACAGCCATCTCGTCCTCTGTCATCCCCTTCTCCTCCTGTCTTCAGTCTTTCTCAGCATCAGAGTCTTTTCTAATGAGTCAGCTGTTCACATCAGGTGGCCAAAGTATTGAAGCTTCAACTTCAGCATCAGTCCATCCAGTGAATATTCAGGGTTGATTTCCTTTAGGATTGACTAACTTGATCTCTTTGAAGTTCATGGGCCTCTTGAGTCTTCTCCAACACCACAGTTCAAAAGTATCAATTCTTTTGTGCTCAGCCTTCTTTATGGTGCAACTGTCACATCCTAGCTTCTCAAATACATCCCTGTCCATATTTCTCAAATTTTCCATTCCTAATTTCTTATTCTGTCTCCTCTGTGGTCTTCTGTCTCCTCTGTGGTCTTCAGCAGAAGATATATAAATACCTCTCTCTATATATATCATATATATATATATATATATAGATATATCTATAGATGAATATCTATATATGTATCTCTCATATATATATATAATATGTATGTTGAAATATATATAAATATACATACATACAGACAGAAATTATATCTGTAAGTTATGTAGTATTTTCCTTTAAGGAGTTACTTTTTTTGTGTCCAGCAGTTCCATAACACTTTTCTCAGCAGGTGAAATTCATAAGCACCATTGTAGTCTTTTATGAATGATGGGACTTCCCTGGTGGCTCAGACTATAAAGAATCTGCCTACAATGTAGGAGCCTCGGATTCAATTCCTGGGTCGGACAGATCCCATGGAGAGGGAATGCAATTTGAAATTCTGCACTTTTATCAAGTTCCCAGGTAATGCCAGTGCTCCAGTATTCTTGCCTGGAGAATACACAGAAGAACTATACAAAAAAGGTCTTAATGACCCAGATAACCATGATGGCATGGTCACTTATCTAGAGTCAGACATCCTGGAGTGTCAAGTCAGGTGGGCCTTTGGAAGCATTACTACAAACAAAGCTAGTGGAGGTGATGGACTTCCAGCTGAGCTTATGAAATCCTAAAAGATAATGCTGTTAAAGTGATGCACTCAATATGTCAGCAAATTTGGAAAACTCAACATGATAAAAACCCTCCAGAAAGCAGGAATAGAAGGAACATACCTCAACATAATAAAAGTCATATATGATAAACCCACAGCGAACATTATCCTCAATGGTGAAAAATTGAAAACACTTCCCCTGAAAGTTAGGAATAAGACAAGGGTGCCCACCCTCACCACTACTATTCAACATAGTTTTGCAAGTTTTAGCCACAGCAATCAGAGAAAAAAAAAAAAAAAAGAAATGAAAGGAATCCAGATTGGAAAAGAAGAAGTAAAACTCACTGTTTGCAGATGACATGATCCTCTATATAGAAAACCTGAAAGAATCCACCAGAAAATTACTAGAGCTAATCAATGATGTAGTAAAGTTGCAGGATATAAAATTAACACACAGAAATCCCTTGCATTCCTATACACTAACAATGAGAAAACAGAAAGAGAAATTAAGGAAACAGTTCCATTCACCATTACAACAAAAATAATAAACTACTACTTAGGAATAAATCTACCTAAAGAAACAAAAGACCTATATATAGAAAACTATAAAACACTGATGAAGGAAATCAGAGATGACAAATAAATGGAGAAATATACCATGTTCATGGATTGGAAGAATCAAAATAGAGAAAATGAGTATATTACCCAAAACAATCTATAGATTCAGTATATTCCCTATCAAGCTGCCAACGGTAATTTTCAGGGAACTAGAACAAATAATTTCACAATTTGTATGGAAATACAAAAAAACTCGAATAGCCAAAGCACTCTTGAGAAAGAAAAATGGACCTGGAGGAATCAACCTGCCTGACTTCAGACTATGCTACAAAGCTACAGTCATCAAGACAGTATGGTATTGGCACAAAGACAGAAATATAGATGAATGGAACAAAATAGAAAGCCCAGAGATAAATCCATGCACCTATGGACACCTTATCTTTGACAAAGAAGGCAAGAACATACAATGGAGAAAAGACAACCTCTTTAACAAGTGGTGCTGGGATAACTGGTCAACCACTTGTAAAAGAATGAAACTAGAACACTTTCTAACACCATACACAAAAATAAACTCAAAATGGTTTAAAGATCTAAATGTAAGACCAGAAACTATGAAACTCCTAGAGGAAAACATAGGCAAAACACACTCTGACATAAATCACAGCAGGATCCTCTATGACCCACCTCCCAGAATATTGGAAATAAAAGCAAAAATAAACAAATGGGACCTAATGAAACTTAAAAGCTTTTGCACAATAAAGGAAACTATAAACAAGGTGAAAAGACAGCCTTCAGAATGGAAGAAAATAATAGCAAATGAAGCAGCAGACAAAGGATTAATCTCAAAAATATACAAGCAACTCCTGCAGCTCAATTCCAGAAAAATAAGCGACCCAATCAAAGAATCGGCCAAAGATCTAAACAGACATTTCTCTAAAGAAGATGTACAGATGGCTAACAAACACATGAAAAGATGCTCAACATCACTCATTATCAGAGAAATGCAAATCAAAACCTCAATGAGGTACCATTACACGCCAGTCAGAATGGCTGCTATCCAAAAGTCTACAAACAATAAATGCTGGAGAGGGTGTGGAGAAAAGGGAACCCTCTTACACTGTTGGTGGGAATGCAAACTAGTACAGTCAGTATGGAGAACAGTGTGGAGATTCCTTAAAAAATGAAATGGAACTGCCATATGACCCAGCAATCTCACTGCTGGGCATACATACTAAGGAATGCCAGATCTGAAAGAGACATGTATACCCCAATGTTCATCGCAGCACTGTTTACAATAACCAGGACATGGAACCAACCTAGATGTCCGTCAGCAGATGAATGGATAAGAAAGCTGTGGTACATATACACAATGAAATATTACTCAGATACTAAAAAGTGTGCATTTGAATCAGTTCTAATGAGGTGGATGAAACTGGAGCCTATTATACAGAGTGAAGGAAGTCAGAAAGAAAAACGCCAACACAGTATCAGTTCAGTTCAGTTCACTCACTCAGTCATGTCCGACTCTTTGCGACCCCATGAACTGCAGCACACCAGGCCTCCCTGTTCGTCACCAACTCCCAGAGTCGACCCAAGCCCATGTCCATTGAGTCGATGATGCCATCCAACCATCTTATCCTCTGTTGTCCCCTTCTCCTTCCCTCAGTTTTTCCCAGCTTCAGGGTCTTTTCCAATGAGTCAGCTCTTCACATCAGGTGGCCAAAGTATTGGAGTTTCGGCTTGAACATCAGTCCTTCCAATGAACACCCAGGACTGATCTCCTTTAGGATGGACTGGTTGGATCTCCTTGCAGTCCAAGGGACTCTCAAGAGTCTTCTCCAACACCACAGTTCAAAAGCATTAATTCTTTGGCGCTCAGCTTTCTTTATAGTCCAACTCTCACATCCATACATGACCACTGGAAAAACCATAGCCTTGACTCAATGGACCTTTGTTGGCAAAGTAATGTCTCTGCTTTTTAATATGGTATCTAGGTTGGTCATAACTTTCCTTCCAAGGAGTAAGCATCTTTTAATTTCATGGCTGCAATCACCATCTGCACTGATTTTGGAGCCCAGAAAAATAAAGTCAGCCACTATTTCCCCATCTATTTGCCATGAAGTGATGGGACTGTATGCCATGATCTTAGTTTTCTGAATGTTGAGCTTTAAAGCAACCTTTTCACTCTCCTCTTTCATTTTCATCAAGAGGCTCTTTAGTTCTTCTTTGCTAATGAAGCAGAAGTAGATGTTTTTTCTGCAGATGTTGTTGCAGCATGTGGGTTCTTTATTGTGGTGCATAGACCTTTTCTAGTTGCATCGAGTAGGGGCTTCTCTAGTTGTGACACATGGACTTAATTGCCCTGTAGCATGTGGGATCTTAGTTTCCTCACCAAGGATCAAACCTGCATTCCCTGCATTGGAAGACAGACTTTTAACTACTGGACCACATGGGAAGTCCTGGAATGAAATCTTTATGTGTTTCTGAAAGAAATAAACCTTCACATTAATTCTTTTTCAGTAAAAGGAATACATAAAGGGATCAGCAGTATTTAAAATATAAAGAGGAAAAGAGCAATGGGGAAAAAAAAGGAACAATACAGAGGAAAATGAAAGAGGCTGGATGAAAGAACAGAAATGAAAAGAGTATGCAATGGACAGGGTCAGAAGGATTGGAGAGAAAGTTTAGGTGGTGATGGGATGATGTGCAAAGATGGATTAATAAGATTAGAGGAGGTTCAGGTTCAAATTTGGTGATTGTTCTTGTTCAGTTGTTGTTCCCCCACTTGTTGGGGGTTTTATAGTTCTGTAAGGAGCTCAAAGATATTTTTATGTGTATCCCTTGAGGCAGAGCCCGGACCCTTCCCCAAGGCTGCACTATTGTTTCTGGGCTGCTCCTCCCTTGCCTCTGTGTCTCCTCCCTTCCCAAATTAGCAACTCTTTGAGAGGCTTCCATGTCCAAGAGTCCGACATGATCCTGCTCTGTTTCAAGGGTATAGATCCAGCTTTTGTGTGTGTGCTGTGTGCATATTCAGTCGTGTCTCTCTCCTTCCAACCCCATGGACTGTAGGCTTCCAGGCTCCTCTGTCCATGGAGTTTTCCAGACAAGAATACTGGAATGGGTTTCCATTTCCTACTCCAAGATCCAGCTTTTAATTCTTCTAATTTAGCACTTTTTACATTATCTCAAATCATTTAAAATGCAGTGTTAGATAAAAAGTAGTACCTTGAAATCAAGTCTCTTAATTACTTACACCTCTGGTTATTTAAATCATTAAAACTGAGATGTGTTAGTGTTGTAGAAAGTGAAAGTGTTAGTTGCTCAGTCGTGTCTGACTCTTTACAACCCCATGGACTGTAGCCCACCAGGCTCCTCTGTCCATGAGATTCTCCAGGCAAGAATACTGGAGTGGATTGCCATTCCCTTCTCCAGGGAATCTTCCCAACTCAAGGATTGAACCTGGATCTTCTGATTACAGGCAGATTCTTTACCATCTGAGCCAGGAGGGAAGAAGCCAATTCTGACTCCATGTTGGAAACTGTTTAATTGACTTGTTTTTTAGTGCTTTTGTTATTACAGTTATACATAATAGCCTGCCTCAGAAACACTGCCCCATGCCTGACTGTAAACCCAAAGAGGCTTTGTTCAGCTCATAGAGAAATTACCTGACCCTGCCTACTTGTGAATACCTAAAACAAAAAGAAGAGATAAGATATAAAGGAGTCCTATAGGCTCCAGGATAATCTTAAAGATATTTAGGAGAATGAATTTATGATTTTGAATAAGATGAGATTCAGTTCATGAATCATGAGATTCATTCAGTCCCTCAGTCGTGTCTGACTTTTTGGACCCCATGGACTGCAGCACACCAGGCTTCCTTTTCCATCACCAACACCTGGAGCGTGTTCATACTCATGTCCATTGAGTCGGTGATGCCATCCAATCATCTCATTCTCTGTCTTCCTCTTTCCCTCCTGCCTTCAATCTTTCCCAGCATCAGGGTGTTTTTCAGTGAGTCAGTTCTTCACATCAAGTGGCCAAAATATTGTAACTTCAGCTTCAGCATCAGTCCTACCAATGCATATTCAGGAATGATTTCCCTGGGGATTGACTGGTTTGATCTCCTTGCTGTCCAAAGAACTCTCAAGAGTCTTCTCCAGCACCACAGTTCAAAAGCATGAATTCTTTGGCACTCTATGGTACAACTCTCACATCCATACATGATTACTGGAAAAATCATAGCTTTGACAATACTGACCTTTGTCAGTAAAGTAATGTCTCTGCTTTTTAATATGCTGTCTAGGTTGGTCATAGTTTTTCTTTGAAGGAGCAAGACTGTTAATTTTATGGCTGCAGTCACTATCTGCAGTGATATTGGGGCCCAAGAAAAATAAGTTCTGTCACTGTTTCCATTGTTCTCCCATCTATTTGTCATGAAATGATGGGACCGGACGCCATGATCTTAGATTTTTGAATGTTGAGTTTTAAGCCAGCTTTTTCAATCTCCTCTTTCACTTTCATCAAGAGGCTCTTTAATTCTACTTCACTTTCTGCCATAAGGGTGGTGTCATCTGCATATCTGAGGTTATTGGTATTTCTCCCTGCAATCTTGATTCCAGCTTGTGCTTCATCCAGTCCAGCATTTCTCATGATGTACTCTGCATATAACTGAAATAAGCTGTGTAACAATATACAACTATACAACCTTGATGTACTCTTTTTCCAGTTTGGAACCCCTCTGTGGTTCCATGTCTGGTTCTAATGGTTGCTTCTTGACCTGCATACAGATTTCTCAGGAGGCAGGTAAGGTGGTCTGGTATTCCAGTCTCTTTAAGAATTTTCCAGTTTGTTGTGATCCACACAGTCAAAGGCTCTAGTGTAGTCAATGAAGTACAGGTAGAAATTTTTCTGGAATTCTCTTGCTTTTTTCCTATGATCCAATGGATGTTGGGAATTTGGTCTCTGATTCCTCTGCCTTTTCTAAATCCAGCTTGAACATCTGGAAGTTCTCAGTTCGTGTATTGTTGGAGGCTAACTTGGAGAATTTTGAGCGTTACTTTGCCAGCATGTGAGATGAATGCAATTGTGCAGTAATTTGAGGATTCTTTGGGATTGCCTTTCTTAGGGATTGGAATGAAAACTGACCTTTTCGGGTCCTGTGGCCACTGCTGAGGTTCCCAAATTTGCTGGCATATTGAGCTCAGCACTTTCACAGCATCATCTTTTAGGATTTGAAATAGCTCAGCTGAAATTCCATTGCCTCCACTAGCTTTGTTCATAGTGATGCTTCCTAAGGGCCACTTGATTTCATACTTTGGATGTCGGGCTCTAGGTGAGTGATCACACCTTCATGATTATCTGGGTCATTAAAATCTTTCTTGTATTGGTCTTCTGTTTATTCTTGCCACCCCTTAATATCTTCTGCCTTTGTTAAGTCCATACCATTTCTTTCCTTTATTTTGCCCATCTGTGCATGAAATGTTCCCTTGGTATCTCTAATTTTCTTGAAGAGATCGCTAGTCTTTCCCATTCTGTTGTTTTCCTCTATTTCTTTGCATTGATCCCTGAGGAAGGCCTTCTTATCTCTCTTGCTAGTCTTTGGAACTTTGCATTCAGAACTTTGCATTCCTTTTCTCCTTCGCCTTTAGTTTCTCTTCTTTTCTCGGCTATTTGTAAGGCCTCCTCAGACAACCATTTTGCCTTTTTGCATTTCTTTTTCTTGGAGGTGTTTTTGATCACCACCTCCTGTACAATTTTACAAACCTACATCCATAGCTCTTTAGACACTCTCTCTGTCAGATCTAATCCTTTGAATCTATTTCTTACTTCCACTGTATAATCTTAAGGGATTTGATTTGTATCATACCTGAATGGTCTAGTGGTTTCCCCTGCTTTCTTCAATTTAAGCCTGAATTTTGCAATAAGGAATTCATGATCTGAGCCACAGTCAGCTCCTGGTCTTGTTTTTTCTGACTGTATAGAGCTTCTCTATCTTTAGCTGCAAATAATGTAATCAATCTGATTTCGGTATTGGCCATCTGATGATATCCATGTGTAGAGTCTTCTCCTGTGTTGTTGGAAGAGGGTGTTTGCTATGACCATTCTGTTCTCTTGGAAAAACTCTGTTATCCTTTGTTCTGCTTCATTTTGTACTCCAAAGCCAAACTTACCTGTTACTCCAGGTATCTCTTGACTTCCTACTTTTACATTCCACTTCCCCGTGATGAAAAGTACATCTTCTTTTTTGGTGTTAGTTCCAGAAGGTCTTTACATCTTCATCAGTTCAGTTCAGTTCAGTCCCTCAGTCGTGTCCGACTCTTTGTGACCCCATGACTCACAGCACGCCAGGCCTCCCTGTCCATCACCAACTCCCAGAGTTTACTCAAACTCATGCCCATCAAGTCAGTGATGCCATCCAGCCATCTCATCCTCTGTCGTCCCCTTCTCCTCCTGCCCTCAATCCCTCCCAGCATCAGGGTCTTTTCCAATGAGTCAGTTCTTCTCATGAGGTGGCCAAAGTATTGGAATTTCAGCTTCAGCATCAGTCCTTCCAATGAACACCCAGGACTGATCTCCTTTAGGATGGACTGGTTGGGTCTCCTTCCAGTCCAAGGGACTCTCAAGAGTCTTCTCCAACACCACAGTTCAAAAGCATTAATTTTTCGGCGCTCAGCTTTCTTTATACTCCAACTCTCACATCCATACATGACCACTGGAAAAACCATAGCCTTGACCAGACGGACCTTTGTTGGCAAAGTAATGTCTCTGCTTTTCATAAAATCATTCAGCTTCTTCTGCATTAGTGGTTGGGGCATAGACTTGGATTGCTGTTATATTGAATGAATTGCCTTGGAAACAAACAGAGATCATTTTGTCATCTTTGAGATTACACCCAAGTACTGCACTTTGGACTCTTTTGTTGACTGTGAGGGCTACTCCATTTCTTCTAAGGGATTCTTGCCCAAGATAGTAGATATAACGGTCATCTGAATTAAATTCGCCTATTCCAGTCCATTTTAATTCACTGATTCCTAAAATGTCAATGTTCACTCTTGCCATCTCCTGTTTAACCAGGTCCAATTTGCCTTGATTCATGGACCTAACATTCCAGGTTCCAATGTAATATTGTTCTTTACAGCATCGGACTTTACATCCATCAACAGTCATATCCACAACTGGGTGTTGTTTTTGCTTTGGCTTTGTCTCATCATTCTTTCTGAAGTTATTTCTCCACTGAACTCCAGTAGTATATTGGGCATCTACCGACCTAGGGAGTTCATTTTTCAGTATCATATCATTTTGGCTTTTCATGCTGTTCATGGGGTTCTCAAGGCAAGAATACTGAAGTGGTTTGCCATTCCCTTTTCCAGTGGACCATGTTTTGTCAGAACTCTCCACCGTGACCTGTCCATCTTGGATGGCCCTACACAGCATGGCTCATAGTTTCATTGAGTAAGACAAGGCTGTTTTCCAAGTTATCAGTTTGGTTAGTTTTTTGTAATTTTTGTTTCCATTCTCTCGGCCCTCTGATGTATAAGAATAGAAGGCTTATGGAAGCTTCCTGATGGGACAGACTAGCTGTGGGGGAATCAAGGTCTTGCTCTGGTGGGCAGGGCCATGCCCAGTAAATCTTTAATCCAATTTTCTGTTGATGGGTTGGGCTGTGTTCCCTCCCTGTAGTTTGGCCTGATGCCAAACTAAGGTTGGGCTAATGGTAGTTATGGCGACCTCCTTCAAAAAGACTTATGCCAGCATGCTGGACTGTTGTATTCAGTGCCCTTGACCCCATGGCATGCCACTATTGACCCACACCTCCACCAGAGACTCCTGGACATTCACAGGCAAGTCTGGCTCAGTCTCTTGTGGGGTCACTGTCCCTTTTTCCTGGGTCCTGGTGTGCACGAGGTTTGTTTATGCCCTTCAAGAGTCTGTTTTCCACTTTTTTCGCACGGGTTTGCCGCCAGGACACAGGTGTCGTGAAAACCACCGTTAAACCTAAGCCAAAATGGGAAAAGAGAAGACCCACATCAACATCGTTGTCATTGGGCACGTAGATTCAGGGAAGTCTACCACGACTGGCCATCTGATCTACAAATGTGGCGGGATCGACAAGAGAACAATTGAGAAGTTCGAGAAGGAGGCTGCCGAGATGGGAAAGGGCTCCTTCAAATATGCCTGGGTCTTGGACAAACTGAAAGCTGAACGTGAGCGTGGTATCACCATTGATACCTCCCTGTGGAAATTTGAGACCAGCAAGTACTATGTTACCATCATTGATGCCCCAGGACACAGAGACTTCATAAAAAACATGATTACAGGCACATCCCAGGCTGACTGTGCTGTCCTGATTGTTGCTGCTGGTGTTGGTGAATTTGAAGCCGGTATCTCCAAGAACGGGCAGACCTGTGAGCATGCCCTTCTGGCTTACACTCTGGGTGTGAAACAACTAATTGTTGGAGTTAACAAAATGGATTCCACTGAGCCACCCTACAGCCAGAAGAGATACGAGGAAATTGTTAAGGAAGTCAGCACCTATATTGAGAAAATTGGCTACAACCCCGACACAGTAGCATTTGTGCCAATTTCTGGCTGGAATGGTGACAACATGCTGGAGCCAAGTGCTAACATGCCATGGTTCAAGGGATGGAAAGTCACCCGTAAGGACGGCAACGCCAGTGGAACCACCCTGCTTGAAGCTCTGGATTGCATCCTGCCACCAACTCGCCCAACTGACAAACCCTTGCATTTGCCTCTCCAGGATGTCTACAAAATTGGTGGTGTTGGTACTGTCCCTGTGGGTCGTGTGGAGACTGGTGTTCTCAAACCTGGCATGGTGGTCACCTTTGCTCCAGTCAATGTAACAACTGAAGTGAAGTCTGTAGAAATGCACCATGAAGCATTGAGTGAAGCCCTTCCTGGGGACAATGTGGGCTTCAATGTCAAGAACGTGTCTGTCAAAGATGTCTGTCGTGGCAATGTGGCTGGTGACAGCAAAAATGATCCACCCATGGAAGCTGCTGGCTTCACAGCTCAGGTGATTATTTTGAACCATCCAGGCCAAATCAGTGCTGGATATGCACCTGTGCTGGATTGTCACACAGCTCACATCGCTTGCAAGTTTGCTGAGCTGAAGGAGAAGATTGATCGTCGTTCTGGGAAAAAGCTGGAAGATGGCCCTAAATTCTTGAAATCTGGTGATGCTGCCATTGTTGATATGGTTCCTGGCAAGCCCATGTGTGTCGAGAGCTTCTCTGATTATCCTCCCCTGGGCCATTTTGCTGTGCGTGACATGAGACAGACAGTTGCTGTGGGTGTCATCAAGGCAGTGGACAAGAATGCAGCTGGAGCTGGCAAGGTCACCAAGTCTGCCCAGAAAGCTCAGAAGGCTAAATGAATATTATCCCCAACACCTGCCACCCCAGTCTTAATCAGTGGTGGAAGAACGGTCTCAGAACTGTTTGTCTCAATTGACCATTTAAGTTTGATAGTAAAAGACTGGTTAATGATAACAATGCATCGTAAAACCTTCAGAAGGAAAGGAGAATGTTTTTGTGGACCATATGTTTTGTGTGTGGCAGTTTAAGTTATTAGTTTTTAAAATCAGTACTTTTTAATGAAAACAACTTGACCAAAAATCTGTCACAGAATTTGAGACCCATTAAAAAAAGTTTAATGAGAAAAAAAAAAAAAAAAAAAAAGAGTCTGTTTGCCCAGTCCTGTGGAAGTTCTGTAATCAAGTCCTACTGGACTTCAAAGTCAATTTCCCCTGGGGTTCTCAGTCTCTTTCCTGGATCCCTAGGTTGGAAAATCTGTTGTGGGCCCTAGAACTTTTGCAACAGTATGAGATGAGATTAGATTAGAGTTGAATGTAGATAGGACATACCCAACTTTCTTAGCAGTAGAATCAGCATTGTTTCATTTAATTAATCACAAAACCTATTCATCTTTGATTTTACTACCAGAATTTTCCTCTCATTCCTCCTTTCCTACTCAATGATTAGAGCTCAGTCTTGGCTTGCATTAATTCCATCCCAGGCGTATATCAATACTGTTATATTAAGGATTTTTGAATATGGCTTGAATTTTTTTCTGCTTTAATAGTTAGATTTTAGGCAGAAAGTCCCTCCTAAGGAAAACATATAAAACATAAAAAATTCCTCCTAAGGAAAACAAGGAGCACTTTTGGATGTGAGGGCATTAAAGTGACTTGACATGTTAATAAAAAGTGTTTGTTCTACAGGGGTTATCAAATAACAGTCTTATTTAAAGTCTGAGCCATTTAGTAAGTACAGCTCTTCTTAAAAACGTAAGTTTCTCTGTTTCCACTTTGGTATTTTTGGTTTGTTTGTTTTGTTTTTGCAGTATGTACATATCTAGACTAAATAGTTCAGAGCTTATAGAAGTGTGAAGACATGCCATTTAATAAGGATTAAAATAGTCTTTTAATTTATTGCTTTGGAAGTGAGTAGATCCAAAGGCACACTTTGAGACATATAAATAGTGCTCATTGTTCAGTTTCCTGTATTCACTTAAAACTTTGGCATCTGTATCAAAGGCTTTCCTTCCAACTCAGTCTCTGCCATTGTTCTCCCTGGCTTCGGTAGACACATGGAAGGAACAGCTAAGAACGTGGCTTTTTGCTTTAGGGCCCTCTTCATCTGCAGTCACCATCTCTTCCTTTGTAACTGAGCCACTGGCTCCCATGAATATACCACTGACCTTAAGTAGGAGAATAGACACCTTAACCCATGGGCTCTTTAACTTAAATATACTACTCTGTCTCACAGTCTCTTCTTTCCCCAGTGAAGTTATTCACTACGTCTGATCATTTTTTGATCTCATCTGCAACTTCAGTCTGTGGATTGTATATTTATTCCAATCCATCAGCCTTTGTGTTTCCTCTTTAATCCATCGACCATTGACTTGCCTATCTCTCTTCCACATTCCTTACATTAAGTTCCCTTCTACATCTAACATTTTGTTTCAACTATTTGGCAAAACTCAATGAAAATGAATGTTTTACCCATGTTTTTTGCACCTACATCTGAACAGTATGGCACTCTGGGTGAGTGTCATACAACAGGTTGGTTGGTTTCCCAATCCATCTTTGACAGTGACTTCAAATGGACTATCAACACTGCTGGCCACATTTCTCAGGTCAAGGGCTCTCCCAGGACAGTCAGTGGTGGGAGGGATTAATCTTAGTTAGAAGAAAAAACAGCTCCCTTTGTTATAACAGGAAGCATGGTGCTAGGATGGATGAAGCTGTAACTGTGTGTGTACGTTGACAGAGTGAAAATGAAATATATAGAAGGATAACCATCCCATAAATAATGTATAGATATCAGCCAAACCATGGATTATTTTTATGTCAGATTAGTCTTTTCTATGAAGAAAGATTGTTAATTTTATTTTCTGTTATAAATCGTTCTCCCTAATAAGTGAATTGATAAATTTTTGTTCAAATTTCTAGTAAAGAAAATTTGCTGAAACATAGCTTCTGGTCACAAAGCTGTATTTGACAAATAGGAGATAGCACCAACAGGTAAACTCAGCTGCAACGTTAAGTCTTGGGATCCAAGCATTTTCCTTCGACTTTGTCTTTCAATGGATTATCCTAAAGCATCATTTTGATCATATCACTTTTCTTCTGTAAACCTACCATAGGTCCTGTTGCCCACTCTGTCATGTCTCAAAATAATAAAACATGATTTTCAAAGCCACTTATAATTTGATTCCACTCAACCTGTTCAGTATTATAACTTACTGTATGTAACCTTATTTTTAATCCTTCTGGTCCAGTTCATTACCTGTCTCCTTTTTCCCTTCCCTACATCTCTGTTTATGAATCTGCTGGCCAGTTTGACTTGGGAAACAACCACAAACTGGGAAATATAGGTAGAGAGGGAATTTACCCATACAGAACCAGCTAATTTATCATCATGAGGCAGAATCAGCCCCTGACCTTAGATATGAAATTTGGAGAGAGGAGCATGGATCAGGTCGAGGAGAGAACATGGGTATGGCTGAGTTGGAATCGCAGAGCTAAATTCCAGGAAGATCATCGAGATTGGTCATGATAAAAATTCAAGTTGTTAATTATCATACATTCTCCTCTGTGATCATTCCCTTTGGGTTTTGGGAGGGAACAATTCTCATGTCAGGTTGGAGGGCGAAAGATACCAAATTCTCAACCCCTAAATTGAATATGCAATGGTCCATTTCTCAGTTGTTAATAGAGAAAAGTTTGAAAATGAACTGCTAATACATCTTCATCCTTGCCCCACCTCCTTTCCCTTCACTCCCATCCTCAGACTTAAAAACAAGCAAACAAAAAAACCTTTCAAGCTAAAGTGCAGAAGTGCTGGTGATGAAACAAGAAGGGTTAAAAATTAGCATGGAGGCTCAGCACCCTTTATTTGAGTTTCTGAGGGGTGTTCTTTGTAAAGAAGAGCATGATGGAATCTCAGTTTGCAGATTGTGTTCCTATTCTGCCATTAGCAGCCTTACAGAGAGGATGGGTAGAGGTATGAGTGGCAGACTGTGTGCACCCGTCAGCACCAGCTCTCCCGAGGACACCAGAGAGGTGTGGCAGTGTTACTGAACTCATATTCTGCCCTCACAAAAGACATGGAAGGGCCAACGGGGGCCCAGTGAACCCCAGGGTGGCCAGAATTCAGGAAGAAAAGACTGTTCATTGATCTGTTTGTACCTGGTGACTAGACACTGGCAGAAACGCAGACACCTCTGTGGAGATTTGTCTGCAGAGATAGGGACCTAGAGGTTGGAAGCCCTGGAGAGGAGCAAGATTTGAGTGTCCAAGGGCAAGGGCCTGGCAACAACAGAAAGACTAAAGGAGTATTGCAATAATAGCTTGAAGGTAACACTCTGGGCTGAGCAGGATAAAGGCAAAGCAAAGAAAACCCCGAGAGGGACAGGGTTTTTGTCTCTGAACTGAAGCTATGTTTTGGTTTTGCAGGGCTAAAACCTGGTGGGAAAAAAGATAGAACTCAGCTGGGCGTGGGGATTCTAGGGTAGATGGCAGCCAGAAGTGAATGGGATGCGTGATTGACACCACAGAGGTATGTGTGCATCTCAGCGGCCAGGATAGAAGAGTGAAACTGTTAGGGTGACCCCAGCTGCTTGACGGCCAAATATCTCCTCCAGTTTTGGTCAAGCCCCTAAGTAGTGATCATAGAAACACATATTATTTCAGGGGACCTGATTGGGCAGGAAGCATTCTGAACTAATTCTGTTTAACTAGGGATGTCTGAGTTTAAACTGTCTGTTTTCTACCATGTAGAAAAATGAGAATTTGAAAGTCAAATTGTTAGACTGAAAAAAAATTACTTTTGTAAAAATGAATGTGTAACTTTAAAGGTGAATACAATATATATTGTAAGAAACAGGCGAAGAGCAACATAAAAGTAACTTACCTTTGGGAACAGGTCCAGAAGCATAATATGCATTGAATTCAATGGACCCACACTTAGGGTTTGATTCATGAAAATCACAAATTATTCAGAACCTCAAGAGATATCTTTATTTTGAATACCTAAACATTCTGAGAGTGCCTGAATGGTCCATTAGATCTTGAAACAGCAGAAGGGGCTCAGTTGAATTCCAACCTTTCTGCCACTGATGGTGGAACACAGATGGTACTCATATGCCTGATACGGTTATGATTGAACAGAAGGAAATCCTGGCTAGAGGTGGAAGGAAATTAAAGGGGCTGGGGTCAACTTTAGGTTCAGGATTCAGGTCCTAGGCTAGCTTCACCAATAACCTGAAACTGTAGAGAAGTTTCTCTTTCCTTACCTGTAAGATGAAAGGAGTTGATCCGTGGTGTTTCTCTGATTTTAGGTGTTTAGGAGTGATAGGAGGCAGTGTGTGTGGCAGCAGACATAAAGGTATAAGCTTTACTTTTCAAATAAAAATCATGAATGGGACTGATCTTATTTCCTGTTCTCCTTTTGGGGCTTCAGGTAAACAGAAATAGAAAAACTCTGACATCTGGCATGTCTTTCTCCCTGACCTCTGGTCCCACAAACACCTGAGATTTAGAGTATTTAAAAAGGCACCTCAAATTGGAACTAATCCCTAATTGATTTCAGAGCCTCCTCTTTGTGATTTCTCTTGGATGAGAAAACAGTGGTAGCATAGTGCTGACTGTTGGTTTCTAATTTTAGACAATCTTAGAGGAAGGCACTTTAGCACACAGTATTCATTCAACAGGTCATTCCTTCCTTATGTGGAAACGCCCCCCCCCCCCCCCCACCGCGCGCCCCCCCCCCCCCCCACCTTATCTGGATCCTCAACACTCTCCCTCTGTTTCTAACTTCCTCATATAAGTGATGTGCTAATGGGCTTAGTGCCACATGGAACTTTTCTGACAATGTAGATGGTAAACTATACAGAGTAAACTCAGGGGCTTGTTGTAAACTATACAGAGTAAACTCAGGGGCTTGTTGACTTTGATAGCAGAGTTCAAAAAAAGAGACCCTTCCTGCTGCTTTACAAGCACCTACCTGTGTAAACAGACACTCAGGTGAAGAGCACACCCAACAGAGGCGGTAAAGATGGACTAAGTAACCCCTTGACCTGAGAAAAGAGAAACACATGAACTCAAAGGTGAACCAAATCTTGGAAATAAATGACTGAAAGCAGCCAGGATGACAATGTTGTGTATAATTTCACCCTGGGGAGAATGTCATTTCTGTGGATATGATTTTACTACCAGCCTGTTTTGAATACCAGTGTATAGGGGGTTTGAAGAACTTTTTGAAATTCATCTTGCTATCATCATTTACAAAATCAATTATTATTGTGATGCTTTATAAAAAGAAGAGAGCATATAATGCCAGATGTTGCAAGTGCATTCACTCTCTAGAGATATTGGATATGCTCTTCCCCCCTTCCCGCCAGCCTCCAGGGTAGGTGATCATAATGAGTACTTACAGTAAGCAAATGCCGGTACTTAAAAATTCTGCAAATAATTCAAGTGAGATTTACACTGGATTATTTTAAAGGTCAGTAGATACAAATGATTCACAAAAATGTAAGTCCTTGAAATATGAAATCTTGTGCTGTTTTCTTCTGAGAATTATTAAAAATTTGAAATTGAGTGAGAATAGGGAAAATCACAAGCTTTTGGCAAAGGTCAAAAGAAGAGGATCTCAAACTGAATTCTCATCCATCAAGAAGCAGTGCCTTAGAACTTTTCATTAGTGCTGAGAAAGTCATGGTTTGGAGAAGATTCATCCTTGCAAGCCTTACAGCTCCTCCTACAGGCAGAAGCTCCCCTCTGTTCCTTCCGTGGGATTTGCTCTTCAGGGTTTGCTCAGGGGGCATCTCCCCTTTGGACTTCTTGCTTAGTGGTTAGAAGCTCTTTTTTGAATGGCCTGATCTATGCTGGAAGAGGCTGTGTATCCAGGCTGCTCTTATTTACCTCTACTGCGATCCAGATAGAAGCTTGTTTGCTTATCACATTGCTTCATAGTGAACATTCAGTATGATGTGACGTCCACTGTTGTGATCTTCTTTAGTCACATCCAACTCTGTGACCCCATGGGCTGTAACCTGCCAGGTTCCTCTGTCCATGGGATTTCCCAGGAAAGAATACTGGAGTGGGTTGCCATTTCCTTCTCCAGGGGACCTTCCCAACCCAGGGATTGAATCCATGTCTCCTGTATCAGCAGGCAGATTCTTCACCACTAAGCCACCAGGGAAGCCTGGTGATCTTGTTAATTGTTCAGAAAATTTGTTAGAAATTAGATGGCTTTTCCCTGGTGTGCCCTTGTTGAACAGCCTTGCTCACCTTTTTCTGAGGTTAAAAGCGTGATGAAATGTGTGTTTGTTTATTGTTTCCATCTCCTATATTCTGGTGTCAGTGAAAAAGAAAATAAACCTTTTCCATCTGTCATAGAATGGAGAGAGGTGACCATGGTGGCACCAGTTTTTAGGGCATGTATCTCCTCCTTCCAATTGTGAACATGTCCCGTTGCAATTTTAGTGTAGGGTGTGTTAGAGATCTTTTAAATGCTAACTAGCACATTGGCCCACATTTTTGAGGCAGCTGTTGCTACAGCAACCAGCAGTGTGCAACTGTAGCCTGAGGGTTCCTGGCTTTAGCTGCATTGCTTATCTTTTGCTTTCTGCTCCTGTTTGCTTCTCCAGTCCACCCCTGCAAACTTTGACCAGTGGAGATGGGAGCCATGTTCTCTTTAACATTTTTGGGCTGATAATCTGAGACATGTTATATATTGTTCCTCAGGGAGTTCCCGGCTATGGTTGCCAGACAAAATATAGGATTCCTAGTTAAATCTGAACATCAGAATAAACAATAGATACATTTTCAGGTAGAAATATGTCCCAAATATTGCACTGGATTTGGTTTGCTAGTAGTTTTTGGAGAATTTTTGCATCTATGTTCATCAGGGATATTGACCTGCAGTTTTCTTCTTTTGTTGTGTCCTTATCATGCTTTGGTATTTGGATAATGCTGACCTCATAAAATGAGCTTGGAAGTGTTCTTTCCTCTTAAGTTTTTAAAGAGTTTGTAAAAGATTTGTGGGTTATATGAGTCTAGGAATATATCTACTTCTAGGTTATCCAGTTTGTTGGTATATATTTGTTCATAGTAGTCTCTTGTGATCCTTTGTATTTCAGTGGTATCAATTGTAATATCTCTACTTTCATTTATAATTTTCTTTATTTGGTCCTCTCTATTTTCTTGCTGTAAACTTAGCTAAAGGTTTTTACATTTTTTTTAATCTTAAAAGAACCCCAACTCTTAGTTCTGTTGATCTTTACTATTGTCGTCTAGTTTCTATTTTACTTATTTATATGCTAATTTTTATTATTTTCTTATGCTAATTTCAGGGCTTAGTTTTTTCATTCTTTTTCTAGTTCCTTGAGGTATAAAGTTAGGTTGTTTCAGATCTTTCTTTTAATATACATACTTATCTCAATAAACTTAACTTTTAGGACTTCTTTTGCTGCATCTCATAAGTTTTAGTATGTTGTGTTTCCATTTTTGTTTGTCTGAGGGTACTTTTGTATTTTCTTTTTGATTCTTCTTTGATCCTTTGGTTGCTTAGGAGAATGTTGTTTAATTTTCAAATATTTGTGAAGTTTCCAGTAGTCTTTTTATAATTGATTTCTAGTTTCATAGTATTGTGGTCAGAATAGATACTTCATGATACCAGTTTTTAAAAAGTTGTTAACATTTGGTTTTGTGTCTGAACATATGGACTATCCTGGAGCATATTCCATATTTTTGAGAAAAGCGAGTATTATGGTGCTATTGGATGGAATGTTCTGTACATGTCTGTAAGGGCTATTTGGTGTATGAAAGTGAAAGTGAAAGTCACTCAGTCGTGTCCAACTCTTTGCGACCCCATGGATGATACAGTCCATGGAATTCTCCAGGCCAGAATATTGGAGTGGGTAGCTGTTCCCTTCTTCAGGGAATTGTCCCAACCCAGGGATTGAACCCAGGTCTCCCACATTGCAGTCAGATTCTTTACCAGCTGAGCTACCAGGGAGGCCCCAGAATACTGGAGTAGGTAGCCTATTCTTTCTCCAGGGGTTCTTCCTGACCCAGGAATCGAACTGGAGTCTCCTGCATTGCAGGTGGATTCTTTACCAGCTGAGCTACCAGGGAAGCCCATTTGGTATATAGTGTTATTCTAATCTACTGTTTCCTTATAGATTTTCTGCCTGGATGAGCTACCCATTATGGAAAGTAGGGTATTGAAGTCTCCTACTATTACTGTATTGTTGTCTATTTTTCTCTTCAGTTTTTTAAATATTTCCTTTAAATATTTAGATGCTCCAATTTTGGGTGTATGTCTATTTATAATTGTTGTAGCCTCTCAATGAATTGACTCCTTTAACACTGTTTAGTGACCCCATTTGTCTCTTGTGATCAATTTGACCGAAAGTCTTTTTTGTATGATAAAAATATGGAAAAAAAAAAATGGGCATTCCTGCTCTCTTTGTGTCACCATTTACATGATTATCCTTTTCTATCCCTTCACTTTCAATCTGTACATGTCCTTAAAACTAAAGAGTCTCTTCTAGGCAGTATATTGTTGGGCCTTGGTTTTTTGTTTGCTCAGCCACTCTGTGATCTTTGGAGAAATTAATCTATTTACATATAAAGGGATTGCTAATGGTAAGGACTAACTATTGCCATTTTTCCTTCATTCTTGTCTTCCTTTATGATTTATCTTTTATAGTGGTATGCTTTCATTTCTTTCACTTTCTTTTACCATGTATCTACTAGAAGTTTTTTTCCTTCCTGGCTAGCATCTTAACTGAATAACTCTTAACAGTGAATCTGTTTCAGTAATTTAGTGAGACATAGTTAAAACAAAGGTATTGGAAACTGCAGGCAGTTTCCTGTAAAGGTAAATTATCTCTAAAATCATGCCAGTAGGAACCTATTTATTCTAACAAGGTAGGTAATAAAATCAACAATAGTTAACATTATATAATAATATTTACTGCATATCAAGTATTTAATGTCTTAAGATATGTCAGGCCTTACGCGAAATAATTTGCCTGTCTTTTGCTGCAATACTCATGCGAAAGGCATTAAGTTGCTTATGTTTTATACTTAACGTATTTGATTTAGGATTCCACAAGCAAGTGTTAAGAATGAAAAGTCAAATCTAGGTACGTTTGAATTCAGGGTCCAAATGCCAAATTATTTGAGAAATAGGACATGGCTAATGGGAATGATCAGGGCTGGGTCTTTGGTAAGCAGAATACAAAATTGTTGGAATTAGTTAAAGTCAATATAAAATTTATTTCAGTTTGTCTCTGTTTTTCTAACTAGGTACTGATGAAGTTTTGATTTATAAAATTTGAAAAAGTGATTGTAAATCTTGCTTTGTCATAAATCATGTTCTGTTACAGATATACACACATAAAGGAAAACTTGAATCTTTTAACACAATTGATGTCCTGACTCCAATTTGAAGCTTAATTTCCTATTTCAGGTCACCCATTTGGAATGTGTGTGGTTGATTTGGTGACTAAGCTGATGAACTACAATTGCTTTGATAATGATTCAATCTCAGTTTAGTTACATCAAAAAAGAAAAACAGAGAGAAAATTCCTACTCCAAAACAAGCCTAGCAGAACAAAATCACGTTAGGAGAAACATTATACATTAGAAAAAGTCTTTGCATGTTATTCCTGAGATAACGATAAAATAACTCTTTGGCATTGTCCTAATATAGGAGTCATTTTCTTTATGGTCTTTGAACTCTAACTTCTTAAATATCTTTAATGTTCGTAGGCAAGAGATAATGTTCATAGGTAAGAAACACACAACAGCATTCTATTTCTGACTTCTATTATCGGCTCTTTCAGCCCGAGAGAGAAAACCAAAACTTTATTTTAGAATAACTCTGATACCTGTTCTTCCACCGTGGAGATGACCAACTTTGTATACAATATAAGACTTTTTAATTCTGTATTACTTATTGGAGTGTTTTTTTTTTTATAGCAAATTATACCTCCTATTAGCTTATTTCATTAGCAGTAGGTTTTTGTTTGTATGAATTGAATTGTTCATATGTTTCTGAGGAGAAGCCTTACTAAGGTTGATGTATACATTTATTTTAAATCTGTAGTTGTATTTTGTCTAGTAAAATCGACTTTCAGTAATGAGTATGTTGTGGGCAGAACAACTCAGGTCATTATTGTTGATTCTGTCTGGCACTGGCAGTAGGTATGTTTGACTTGTTCTTTGTTGATAGCATTTTGTAAGAGATTGAGCTGAACAACTGCAACCAAGGATCAATAATAATACCAGGATTTGAAAAACTCTGCTCAACTGTTAGTAATGAAGCTTGGAGTGACACAGATCTTGTTCAGAGAGCTTACTGTGTGGTGCTGGAGAATTAATCTCTGACTGTAAACCTTCTTCTCTTTCCTTAATCAGATAAACTGTCTGGCCTAGAACACAGGTCTTTTCTTTTCACAGACAGCTCTGTTTTCTTCCCATAAGAGATTTTGTACTGCATAAGGACATGTTTCAGTCTAAGTGGAAAGCATCTTAGATTTATATGATTTCATTCATCTCATAACAGTTATGAGAAAAAGAGAAAATTTCTATTAAGTGGTCATACTAGTTTTTTAATTTATTTGGGGTAAATCTGAGGTAAGAAAATAATTTGCATCTTCCTGCTTTGGTCAAGTATAACTATACTATTTTATTTTTTAAAGGGGATTTGTTTCACTAATTTTTCAATAGGGAATATAAGCAAAACTATTAACAAAATCACAAAATACCCCTTTACCACATCACTGTGTATAAGTAAAACTTAGTTATAATGGTACAGTACATAGCTGTTAGTTTACAACATGATAGTATATATTTTATTTTATGTTTTCTTTTTAACTTGATATTTGAATTTTGTGCCTTTTTCACATCTCTCTGTATAGCTAAGTATTTTTCAAGTAAAGAGATATTTTACTGTAATGGCACAGTTTTTATTCTTTTAAACCAATTATTAGTTGGACGTGACTGAGCACAGAGGCACCAAATGTTTGGCAATTAAATCACTTATTTTCTTTCCTGTTCCCTCCCTCCTTTCCTTCTCTCATTTCTTTTTAATATTTTTAAACTGCCTTGACTATGAGCTGTATAAATAAGTATATTTTTTATTATCACATAATAAAAACAGTTTTATTACTAGGACACAGTTTTATTACTTTTCTTATATTTTTCCTAATTGCTTTCTTAACAGGTTAGCTACTTTATTATATTTACTTTAAAACATTTTTTTGCCTTATATATTAACTATATGTATATAATAATACTTATACAGATGGAGACTTATAAGAAAGGAAATGAGGTATCCACTGTTGTGGTAGACAGCTTCTGCCATCACTTTCAGTGATCTCCACCTCTTGACAGCCCTAGTTTTGTAAATTCCTTCTCCTTAAGTAACTTGCTTCTAATAGAATATAGTAACATTGAGGAGATGTCACTTTTGTGATTAACTAACAAAAGACTGTGATCTCTGACTTGCTGGCAGGCCATTGTTGGTTTTGATGAAGTAAACTGCCATACTGGCAAGGACCTGAGAGTGGCTTCCGGCAATATCCAGCAAGGAACCCTCAGTCCAGTACCCCTTGGGAAATTGAGGCCTGCCAACAACCATGTGAGTTTGAAAGTGGATTCTTGCCTAATCAAGCCTTCAGGCCTGATTGATAACATGATTATAACTTTGTGAGAGACTGAAGCAGAAGTCCTAACCAAGCTGTCCCTGGATTCCTGATTCATAGAAATGGTGAAATAATAAATGCATGTTTTTTGAAGCTGCTAAATTTGGGAGTAATTTGTTATGCAGCAGTAGATAACTGATACAGTTGATAAAAATTCTCAAGTCTTTTTTCCAAGAAACAAATATATACATATTGATATTGGGATAATGTAAACATAATATTGCATTCTAAATTTCTCCCAACATTTCCCTGATACTAGATAATTCTTCAAAACCAGATTTTTAGTGGTGATATTTTATTGTATAAATTCTTTGTAGTTAATAAAATACTCCATTATTATCAGCTTTTATAGTGGTACATAATTCTGTGGAAAACTTCTGTAGAAAATAGATGGCTTATCCATGATATTTTGTTTAGCCTATTAATCTGAAGGTGAATTACTTGGATAAAAAACATTTAAAGGCTCATAAGTAATATTTACAAATTCCATTCTGGAATGATTGTTGTAATTTCTTATTCTCACCAGATATTTGTGAAACAGTCATCTTCTTGTTATATAATGGCCAACATTGGAATTATAGTTATTTTTTCTTAACAATTTGAGAGATAAATTTTCTTATATTAATATGCATTTTGGTATCTAACAAATTTGAACAAATTCTCACAGTTTCAATAGTCATTTAGGTATTCTGTTGTTAGTCAAATTCTGGCTCATATTTTGGTTATTTTTATACTTTACTGATTTTAATAGACATTTTATTTTAAGGCTATCACTTTTTAGGTGCTTTATTAGTTAGTATGCAAATAGCTTTTTCTTATTAATGTATTGTACTTTAAAAATCACTGCTTTTTAAAAACTAATTTATTTTGACCTCACTGCTAGAGCAAAAGGGACCAGATGTATTCACTATTCTAACAACATTCTCTCTGTCTAACTCATACACACACACATACACCCACATGCATTGTTGTTATTTTACATTGTAAAAATGTTAACATCAGTCTTTTTAAAATCTGTGTCTCTGTATAGTTCCTTTTATTTATTGAAGTACTGTGATATATGGGCTTCCCTTGTGGCTGGGTGGTAAAGAATCTGCCTGCCAATGGAGGAACTTCAGGAGATGTGGGTTCAATCCCTGGGTGGATAAGATCCCCTGCAGAAGGAAATGGCAACCCATTTCAATATTCTTGCCTGGGAAATTCCATGGACAGAGGAGCCTGGTGGGCTACAGTCCATGGGGTTGCAAAAGTCAGACATGACTGAGCCACTAAACAACAAGAACTGTGATATATATTTCATTTGATACTCAAAACAACCTTTTCTAGGTAGGCATCGGAGGCCTTACTATCCCAATTTTATTAATGGTTTCAATGTAGCTCAGAAAACTTAATTGACTCACGGTTATAAAGTTTAGTAGTTGCTAGAGTTGGACAAACCATTTTCTGCCTTTGAATCTAATACTTTTTCTTCTCTGAACTCTGTAGCCAGGATTATTTATGTAGTGATGCCTGTAGACCAAAGATGTTTACAGTGTGACATGCATTAACTCATTTGATCCTTACAACAATCTTCTAAGTAATAATTTCCTTATTTTTATAGAGAAGACTGAAAGTCTCAAATATTTACTTGCCTCAGTTATAAAACTAATAGAGGATATATTATCCAGCTGTTAGGCAGATTGTATTCAAGGCCTGGGATTGCTCTTCTGGAATTTTAAAGTGATTTAGTGTATGGAATGAGTGGAATTTATTACAGAGCTATTTTCTTTTCATACTTCTCTTTTCCTATGGTCTTTGCCATTCTCTTCTGAGGACTCCTAAGGATAAATGAAGCTTCGCTGAAGCTAAATTGTTCACCTGGTTAACGCCTAGTCTTCGCTTAAGGCTTGTGTTAGGTATTGCCTCCTCCAAGAAGCCTATCTTGAACTCTTTTTGTCCTTATTCAGACACCATTGCACTTGTCTCACTGTGTCCTATTTATCTGTTTGGGTATCTAACTTAAAGTGCCTAACTACTTTAAAATGTGAATTTCGAGACATCTTGGAGGACTGCTCATGGTTCGTTTTGAGTTCTTGTGAGCACAGCACCTGGATCAGAGTTAGCGCTCAATAAGCGCTAAATGAGCGAGTGAGAATGCTCAGGACTGGAGTGGGGTACATCTGGCCCATCAGGCCTGCTGTGAAGCACAGGAATCTTAGGTGCTTGGGATGGACAGAGTCTCAATATCTATTTGTAGGAATTCTCATCAAAAAGGTCCAGAAGAAAATTGTTTTAGTCTCTGTTCCCTTTCAATGTGGGATATCTATTTGAAGCTTTCAAAATAAATCAAGAAGATTAAGGTAAAATAGCAACTTAACTATGACATTTATTTTAAATGGCACTTCTGGGGATTCTGTAGGATTCTAATAAACAAAGTTGGAAAGTCTGCACTACAAATGATACACATTTTAATCTTACTGTTTTTCCCTTATAAATCTGAAGTAGTCATGTACGCTGCATGAGTGTTGATTATATATTTATTCATACAATAGTTACTATGTAGATTAATTATAGGCTGTGTGTTAGTCACTCAGTGGTCTGACTCTCTGTGACCCCATGGACTGCAGCCCACCAGGCTCCTCTGTCCATGGAATTCTCCAGGTAAGAATACTGGAGTAGGTTGCCATTTTCTTCTCCAAATTATAGGCTAGAGATGTTAAAAAACAGAATACAAATGATAATTCTATTATTCTTGCCTCGTTTCTGCAAGTAAATATTGGAGACAGTGATGGAAAAAAGAAGTCACATTCTATAGGTGAGAATTTACAAACTTTTTCCTGAAAACGTGAAAATAAAATATTTTTTTCTGAAAAAAGTAAGTATATGCAAAAGTAAAATTGTTAAATACTAATTCTAAATATAACTAAATCTGTTGATTTATTTTGTTTAGTAGTTTACCTGCGACTTATTTTTAAAAATTAATGTATTAATAGATGAGCTGAGGTGAGAGTAGCATGGAGTAATCTCTTCTTCAAGGGCTTGCTGATGAATGTGGCCTGTCTTCAGGCTTCAAAGTACCTGAAAAGGTGTAAACAATTAAATTTAAATCAATAATTAAAGCTGAATAATAATACATTACAAAAAGTTAGCCAAGGCACAGTTACTACTTAGGTAAGTGGGTGCAGTGGAAAGGAGGTAACCTGTGTGCTTGTATTTGCCACATTTGAAATTGTATAATTTGGAAGAAGGGAAATTTTTTTGGAGAAATAACCTAGGTGCCTGCTGGTTGTGATCAGGTTATAAGCCCCAAAGATCCTTGGGATTTTTAAAGCTGTTATTTCTACTGAGGAATTTCACAAATACATGGAACATGTTGATACTATTAATTAATGACAAAGTCTTAAAAAAAGATTTCAAAATGATGAAAATCCTGAATGTGAATATTGATGGTCCTATTTCAGGGTCAAAGAATGTATGTAATACCTGTTAGTAGATGTCTCTTTCCTTTCAAAGATGCAAAATATCACTCTCAGAAGAGTTAGAGTCTTAAAAATCCTAATGATAATATTTGCTTTAATTCCTAACAGAGTCTTATATCCTAAAAAATATGAACCATCTGTTAGACTAGTACTTTCATTTGGTAACTATAATGTACTAACTAGCTATGCACGTGCTCTAGCGCCATCTAGCTAGAGTCCTAGGTAATTTATTATAACTTGGTTCTGCTTCTGGTAATTATTTCAACTTTTTATCTTTTAATTATACTGTATTATTAAGATGTTTTTGTTTTTCCTCTCTTTAAACATAGCCCCAAAGGATTTTTAATCTCAGTTTAAATAGCCTAATATGGTAAATTGGAGAAGGACATGGCAACCCACTCCAGACTCCAGTATTCTTGCCTGGAGAACCCCATAGACAGAGGAGCCTGGCAGGCTATAGTCCACTGAGTTGCAAAAGAGTTGGACATAACAGAAGTGACTAACACAGCAACATACACAATGTGGTAAATGTAGTCCCACTCCCCTGTGAAGATTTATTCATCAATGGTAAATCCCTGACATGTTATAAAAGTTCTACAACAGACGTGACACTCTGATTCGGTTTGTGTTTTCAGAAGCTTGTTCCATGAAATTACTAACAGTCCAAGGTTAGTTACCTCTACTCACACTTGAATTATTATTATTATTTGATAGTCAAGATGAAGTTAAGGTGAGACTCTGTCTTCGGGTGATGTATGTTTCTCCAGTAGATCCCCCCGTCGGCAGGCATTGAGGGGCCAGGGTGAGGAGGAGAGAACGCAGTGACAGAATAGGAGGTGAGCCGGGGAGCACCCGTGACAAAGGCAGGGTTGGAGAGGCAGAGGATGGCTTCAAAGAGGGGAGCTTTAGACAAAAAAGCCAAGTGACTTGAAAAGGAGCGAAGAAAGAGGAGATGGGAGACACTAAATCAAGAAATCAGACCAAGGGACCGACAGGGGTCAACCTGAGGTAAAGAAAGAATAAGAATAAAGGAAGGCCAACAAAGAATAAAAATATAAAGGAAGAATAAAAGCAGAAAGCCGAGAATAGGGATTTGTTTTCACCTTCACAGTTAACATTCTTATGTGATACGACCTGTTTGAAAACCAGGGTCTGTAAACTGGAGCCAAATCAACATTGTTGATAGTTAACTAACCTACTAACATTCACTTTCTTGATCTTAACTTGATATGTAGAAATTTAATGAGTTGACCATACATTTTGAAATAAGAAGTTAGAGTCCCTTTTTTCATCTTTAGAGTCAGTTTACATCCATGAAAGGGAAAATTACTTAAAGAAAATTGAGATTTACTTTGATAAATACATATTACTAATCTTTTCTCAGAGTCAGAGATGCTGAGATGTTCTTGGGTGGCCAGAAGTTGTTGAAAGACAGTCAGAGCTTTCTTCATGGGAATAGATTGCTTTACTGTATAAAATCACATTTCAGGTGCTTTTTCCTATAATGAGGCAAGTAGGCATATAAGCAAGGTTTTTTTTTTTTTGACAGTTCCTCAATATAGAAGAATACAAAAATAAAGAGTTTTACAAGTATTCTTAAAGGGGAAATGTTATTTTAGAAGTAACATTTAACCTGAATTTTCAGTGTTTTTAGGTTTGTATACTAATGGTTTTGTAAAAGTTTTACAATTTCTCATTTAAAGAATGTGTCATAATTCTGCAAGACTTTCTCTTTAATTCTTAGCAACTTCTATTTTGCAAGTGTAAATAAACGTGACTTTAATTTCATAAGTTTTATACCATATGCAAAATGTGGAGAAGGCTGTTTGTCCTTGACCCTCTCTGCCACTCCTCAGTCTTCCTTTGGTATCTTTGACTCTAACTTGTCATCTGGCTTGCCTCATTCTCCAGTTTCTGTTCAGGGAATACTCCACTGTGAAGGCCATTTGTATTTTCCAATGGCTTTTTTACTAATCTCTACTTGGTTATGAACTGATAATTAAATGAGCACATGGTGAGTTAAGACATAATTCTTTCCAAATATTTCTTTTTGGAAGGAGGAGATGCCCTTAGGAGATGTGGCCTGGTACCAGCTCCCAGGTGCCATCTGACTCCATCTCTGCAGTCACGTGCGCTCCTGAGTGGCGTGGGCTCCTGAGTGGCTGGACCAGGTGAGTGTGGGCTTAAGTCCAGCTCCTCTCTGCTCTCTCTGCTAAGTCCTTCACTGTGGAGCCAGGCTGCGTCCCTTGAAGTGATCTGTGGGACAATGAGGCCTTTATGGAGAGTGACAAATATGAGTCTTTTAATCACTTCAACTTTCTATCATAGAATGGTGGTTTGAGGCTACTTATAGCAACTGAAAGGAGAAATTAAAAGTAAAATTTAAAATTTATGTTACTCCATGTAGTCTTATTTTATTTAGATTCTGTCATGATACCATTATGTATACTGTTTAATATGTAGTCTAAAATATGAAAAATTTTCTAATTTTTTATTTCAAAGACTCACAATAACATAATAGGGAATATCTCAGTGTTTTCACATTGTAAAAATACTAGGTCAGGAGTTGTTCCAGAGGAACAACTTTCCTGAATACCTAACCAAAGCTTTAGCTTTCTAGTTCTGTGCATTCATGACTCATTTTTCTGAAGTTTTAGAGTAATGCCTGATTTTTTAAAAAAAATATGAAGTTCTGGCTTGCTTCAAGTGAACTTCCAAGGACAGAGAAACTTCCTAGAAAAAAGCAGATAACAGTTTTATTGCCAATCCAGAGCTTCCTATTAACTAGTTTTGGTTTTTTTTTTTGATACCAGGAAAGACAGCCATTATAATTTTCTCAACTGCTTCACTGGTCCAAACCACACTGTATATAATTCCTTCTTTGAGTTCTTCTCCCATGAGAAGAAGAATTCTCTCCTCTCAGCTATGAGCAGGCACACATTTTACACAGTATCTCATTATTCTGCACAATGATCCAACCAAGTTAGTCACCATTCTGTCCATGTTGCAGATGTAGAAATCATAAAACAAGTTGCTGAGGGTCATACAACTAGTAGTGGGAGAGCCAGAGTTTGATTCAAGTTGGTCTATCTTGGAAACTCTACTAAAGTAGGTCTAACTTGGATGCCATTTTATTAGGTGGTGTGTGTAAAAAAAAATTAAAAAAAACTGTAAATTGTTGACATACTGCTGATATTGACCTCGTTAACATTTGAATTATTGTTTATTAAATATTGCTTAAAATTCAACAAATTAAAAAATATATCAGGACTATGAAGAATTATAGTTATTGCCAGATAATAATAATAATAATAGTAATAATGGGCTTCCCTGGTGGCTCAGGTGGTGAAGAGTCTGCCTGTGATGCAGGAGACCTGGGTTCGATCCCTGGGTTTAGGAAGATCCCCTGGAGAAGGTAATGGCAACCCACACCAGTATTCTTGCCTGGAAAACTCAATGGACAGAGGAGTCTGATTGGCTATAGTCTGTGGGGTCGCAAAAAGTCGGACAGGACTGAGTGACTAAGAGATGCGGGTTTGATCCCTGGTTTAGGAAGATGCCCTGGAGAAGGGAGTGGCAACCCACTCCAGTATTCTTGCGTGGAGAACTCCATGGACAGCGGAACCTGGTAGGCTACATACAGTACATGGGGTTGCAGAGTTGGACATAACTAAGCAACTAACACAACAACAACAACAATAACAATAATAACAGCATAATGACAGAAACTAAAATTAATTGTGTACTTATGAGCAAAGTACTATGCTAAGCACCTTGCATAATAAGAAATATAATATATAATAAAAATAATACTGAAAGTAAGAACTGTAATATTTTTACTACTGCTAGTAAGAGCAAATAATAATTAAAATGCTCTTACAGGTGCTTCACATGGATCTTCTTGATCCTCACAACAGCTATATAAGGTTGTTTTCATTATTACCTCCATTTTATAGATGAGGATGCAAATGAACAAAGAAATCAATAACTTTTCTGAAGATCACCCAGTTAGTGGGTAGCAAAACTGAAATTTAGACTCTGGCCATTTGATTCTAAAGTCATTGATTTTACTATCAGATGTGGTCATTTCGACAGAATAATGTTTCTTTAAACTCATCTGTGATCTCTTTGAGTAAATTGGGTTTAAAAATAGGCATTGCTGTGGCAGTAAGTCCCTAGGTTCAATATTAGGTGGTATATATGTATAAAGTTAAACAGGCAACTTGCCTAAATTAGATTCTCTTAGAAGTCTCTTCTAAATTGAATACCTTGTTTTCAAAATTTCCTTCTCCCTGGCAGTAGTATAAGGAATACAAATAAACAGTCAAATGAAGAGGCACAAAATGAGGTGAAGTCTGAAAAGGTGTGGGTCCTTGTGTCCTTGTGGAATAGGGTGCATCACCCTGCCAGCACATGAATGCATTCACCATCTTGGAAGCTCTCTGAACCCTGTTATTTAGAGTTTTTGTGGAAGTCCCATTCTATAAACATGTTGATTAAATCACTGCCATTGGTGGTTAGCTTGATCCTCAGCTCTTGTCTCCATTCTGGGAGTGGGGTGAAAGTCAACCCTTAAATCATGTGGTTGGTTCTACTGGCAGCCAGCCCCCATCCTCTAAGAATCACCTCATTGGCTTAAATTCAGGTTTGATTGAAAGGGACTTACTGTGAATAACAAGATACTCCTCTTGTCGTACCACCCAGGAAATTCCTAGGGCTTTAGAAGCCCTAATGCCCAGAACTGGAGACAAAGAATAAATATATTACTCATCATACCACAATATCCCAACAGTACAACCAAACTAAGTGATTAACTGAGAGTTTAATGAAGAGAAACCTTTTATTAAAAAGTGCACAGAACTAAAGAAGCCAAAAAGGGATGGTGGATGGTGATGTTTATGGGACTAACTGTGATGAGGCAGTTTTGCCTTTCCTAGGACTGAAGGGAACTAGGTTTCAGAGGCTCTGGGTACAGAGAGAGATGCAGGCAAGAGTTACCTAATAGAAACCTTAGCCTTCAGTAAAGAATTACTTTATATCCATTGTTTTTAAGATTTTTTCCCCCCATATAGGCCATTACAGAGTACTGAGTAGAGTTCTGTGTGCTGTAGAGTAGATCCTGATTAGTTATCTATTAGTAGTGTATATATGTCAATCCCAATTTCCCAGTTTATCCTTACCCCACCTCACTCCTTGGCAAACAGGAAGTGGAAAACAGAGAGTTTGTTTTCTACATCTGTGACTCTTATTTCTGTTTTGTAGCTAAGTTCATTTGTGCTCTCTTAAATTTTTTTTTCTTTTTAAATTATGAAAGTATAATACATTTACAGGAGGCTTTCAAAATACAGAATAAAGTTACATATAGTTCCACTATACATTACAATTATCCTAAGAAAATAATAAATTAAGAATTTATTTGGAGTTTCAATATCAAACTCTCAAAAATTAATAGAATGGATATACAGAAAAGAAGGATATAGTAGACCTTTAAAGCACCATGAACCACTCAATGTTATTAAGATTTATACAGTTTTCACACTACAGTAAGATACAAATTCTATTCTAGTTCTCATATACTATAAACTAGGAGACACTGGAACATTTCTAGGGACATAAAACAAGGTGCAAAAATTTCATGATGTAAATAAATTGAAATTATACAGTGTCTATTCTCTTATCACTGAGGAATTATGTTAGAAATCAATATCAACAGATACTTTGACCATATTTTCAAGTACAATGTGACATTTACCAAGAGAGACCTTTGACTTAGCCATTGAAAGCCTTAGTAAACTTAAAAGACTGAAGAAACACAGAGGGTGACTGCAGAGAAGAAAGCATTTAAATGAGAAATTAATATCAAAGATACTTTAAAAATCCCATGTATTTGGAAATTAAATGTCCAGTTTTAAATGATGGTTGTATCTAAGAAGCCATAATAAGGAAAATTAGAAAATATTTGTAGCAGAATAAAAATGAAAAGAGGATTTACTGTAATTTGTTGTATGCAGCTGAAGCTATTCAGTGAAACTAAATATAATGTGGAAAGTTGAATAAGACATGAAAACAAATAATGGACATTAGCAAAACATTTTGTGAAATTTGCACAAAATCTGCATGTGTACTCTTTTTTAGAGTTCCAATCCCAAAGAAAGGCAATGCCAAAGATGTTCAAACTACCGCACAATTGCACTCATCTCACAGGCTAATAAAGTAATGCTCAAAATTCTCCAAGCCAGGCTTCAGCAATACATGAACCGTGAACTTCCAGATGTTCAAGCTGATTTTAGAAAAGGCAGAGGAACCAGAGATCAAATTGCCGACATTCGCTGGATCATCGAAAAAGCAAGAGAGCTCCAGAAAAACATCTATTTCTGCTTTATTGACTATGCCAAAGCCTTCGACTGTATGGATCACAATAAACTGTGGAAAATTCTGAAAGAGATGGGTATACCAGACCACCTGACCTGCCTCTTGAGAAACCTGTATGCAGGTCAGGAAGCAACAGTTAGAACTGGACATGGAACGACAGACTGGTTCCAAATCAGGAAAGGAGTGTGTCAAGGCTGTATATTGTCACCCTGCTTATTTAACTTATATTCAGAGTAGTACATCATGAGAAACGCTGGGCTGGAAGAAGCAGAAGCTGGAATCAAGATTGCCGGGAGAAATATCAATAACCTCAGATATGCAGATGACACCACCCTTATGGCAGAAAGTGAAGAAGAACTAAGGAGCCTCTTGATAGAAGTCAAAGAGGAGAGTATGGCAAAAAACCACCACAATATTGTAAAGTAATTAGCCTCCAATTAAAATTAAAAAATGAAAATTAAAAATAAAAAAAAAGAGAAGAGTGAAAAAGTTAGCTTAAAGCTCAACATTCAGAAAACTAAGATCATGGCATCTGATCCCATCACTTCATTGCAAATATATGGGGAAACAGTGGAAACAGTAGCTGACTTTATTATTTTGGGCTCCAAAATCACTGCAAATGGTGACTGCAGCCATGAAATTAAAATACACTTACTCCTTGGAAGGGAAGTTATAACCAACCTAGACAGCACATTAAAAAACAGAGATATTACTTTGCCAACAAAGGTCCGTCTAGTCAAGGCTATGGTTTTTCCACTGGTCATATATGGATGTGAGAGTTGGACTATGAAGAAAGCTGAGTGCCGAAAAATTGATGCTTTTGAACTGTGGTGTTGGAGAAGACTCTTGAGAGTCCCTTGGACTGCAAGGAGATCCAACCAGTCCATCTTAAAGGAGATCAGTCCTGGGTGTTCATTGTAAGGACTGATGCTGAAGCTGAAACTCCAATACTTTGGTCACCTGATGCAAAGAGCTGACTCATTGGAAAAGACCCTGATGCTGGGAAAGATTGAGAGTAGGAGGAGAAGGGGACAACAGAGGATGAGATGGTTGGATTGCACCACCAACTCAATGGACATGAGTTTGGGTAAACTCTGGGAGTTGGTGATGGACAGGGAGGCCTGGCGTGCTGTGGTCCATGGGGTTGCAGAGTCAGACATGACTGAGTGACTGAACTGAACTGTTAAGGGATATCATATGATTTTTGTCTTTCTCTGTCTGACTTACTTCACTCAGTAAGACAATCTCTAGGTCCATCCATTTGATGCAAATGGCATCATTTCGTTCTTTTTTCATCACTGAATAATATTCCATTGTATTTATATATGTACCACATCTTATTTATCCATTCTTTTGCTGATGGACATTTAGGTTTCTTCCATGTCTTGACTATTGTAAATAGTGCTTCAGTGAATATTGGGGTGCATGTATGTTTTTGGTATAGAGTTTTTGCTGTTTCCAGATATAAGCCCAGGATATATGCTGGATCATAAAGTAGTTCTATGTTTAGTTTTTTAAGGAACCTCTGTACTGTTCTCCAAAGTGGCTGCACCTATTTACATTTACACTTTTTTTCTATAGATTTTACTTGTCCAAAGTTTCTGAAGGTAAAATTTATTCTGTTTTCTTTTAGAACTGCATTGTCCAATAGCTCTATGTAGTGACTAGCTACATATAGCTAAATTTAAACTTGAGTTAATTAAATTTAGATTACATTAAATTATAAAAAATTCAGTCTCTCCATTGCACCAGTCACATCTCAAGTGCTCAATAGCCACAGTTGGCTTAGTAGCTAGCTTGTTGTACACAGCAAATACAGAATATTTCAATTATCACAGATATGTCTGTTGAATTTTTTCACTTTCATGCATTGGAGAAGGAAATGGCAGCCCACTCCAGTATTCTTGCCTGGAGAATCCCAGGGACGGCGGAGCCTGGTGGGCTGCCGTCTAAGGGGTCACATAGAGTCGGACACGACTGATGCGACTTAGCAGCAGCAGCAGCAGAAGCTTTAGTAATTTACTGTTTACTTTTAGACCTGTAATCCATCTGGAATACCTTTTCATCAAGTTATAATTGATATATATTAGCTTCAATTACGTATGTTAGTTGCTCCGTCATGTCCGACTCTTTGCAACCCCACAAACTATAGCCTGCTAGGCTCCTCTGTCTGTGGGATTTCCCAGGCAAGAATATTGGAGCAGGTTGCCATTTCCTTCTCCAGTTTCAAGTATAAAACACAATGATTCAATATTTGTATATTTGCAAAATGATCACCATAAATCTAGTTCGCATCCATCAGCATATATAGTTACAAAATGTTTTTTTTGTGATGAGAATTTTTAATATGTCTTCTCTTAGCAACTTTCACATATGCAGTATAATGTTATTAACTGTAGTTACCATGACCATGCTCTCTATTATCCACCCATGCTTATTTATTTTTTAACTATAGCAGTTAGTTTTTGCTGTGTAACAAACCATCCCAGAGCATAGTACCTTAAAATAGTAATCATTTTGTTTAGCTTGCACTTAATACTTTTTAGAATCTGTGATTGTCTCTGTCTCCTCATCTATAAGATTGTAGCTTAAATATATCTAAATATATATTTTCTGTTCACACATATATTATTTAGACGAAAAATGGGAAGATGAAGCATTAAGCCTCTGTCATATTACTATAGGAATTAGAACTCCATGTATTTGATTTTTGTCAGTGAGAATTAATCATATATTTTATGCAGTTAAAATAAGAAAAGGAGAAAAAATAAATTGATTTATTTCTTAAGCTTTAGTTTGAAAAAGAAGCAGGCATAGTTAGAGGTATGCTGTGATCTGGCACTTAACCAGATCTTTAAAGGAACATTTATGTTAAAAACTGAGAGAAACATAAATAAACAGTATTTGATTGACCATAATACAGACTGTCCCTAAACAGACTTTTGTGCCAAGTAGTGATCTTTGTCAAACACTGCAAGCCATTCTGATTACTTTGGAGACTGTTTTAAATTGTTTCACTTTAAGAATCTCCTTAATTTAAAACTCTTAGTTTTCTCTTTAACATATTTTCTCGTATTTTTATCTTTAGTGCATTTCAATTTTTTCCCTAAAATGTAACTAATACTTTTTCATTTAAAGTAACATTTATGGTTATCTAGAGCATTATGATATGATTTTGAGGCAAAGTATACATTTTCCTTGGTTCAGTTTCAAATTGATAAAATTTATAAGTTGGTTTTAGTGTGGAAACCAGATAGAAATCCAGTAATTAATCCCTGCCTCCTATTTGATGAAGTCCTACAGAGATCAAAGGATAACTTGTTAGTCATTTAGGAATACAATAGTTAAAGCCCAGGGAGCTGCGCACTGTTCAGAAGTTCCAAAGTTACCCATCAGACTTTGAACAAGACAAAAAGTGACAAGTTTAAGGGACTAAACGAAATATCTTCCTAAAACAACCATTCATAAGTAGCCTCTATATGGGTATTTTATCTAAATACAACAACGCACGTTTCATGGTGGCTTTGTAGCATATTTATATTTTGGTAAACACTAAACAGGGCTTCCCTGGTGGCTTAGTGGTAAAGAATCTGCCTGCCAATGCAGGACACACGGTTTCAATCTCTGTATCAGAAAGATCCCCTGGAGAAGGAAATGGTAACCCACTCGAGTATTCTTGACTGGGAAATCCCATGGACAGAGGAGCCTGGCAGGCTATAGTCAGTGGGTTCTCAAAGAGTCAGACAGGACTTAGTGACTCAACAACAGCAATAAAAAGCTAAACAGCCTACATTCTCTCAAAAACAGATGTATATTGAAATCTGGTAAGTTCTCACATTATATGCTTCAAGAGCATCTTGTGTTCACCTTCAATACTTTGCATAGTTTAAACGATTTAATTATTTTGAAATAGTTTGTTTAAAATGTCCCGTTGAGCCTCTTTTTTGGGGGGGTGGGGGGCGGGAAATAGTTTGTTTAATCTGTCTTTCCAGCTGTACCATTAAGTGTTCAGGAAAGGGGGGTATCTCTTTTGTCCAAAGCCGTCTCCACATAAGCACTCAGTGTCCAGCACTCAGTGTTTATTTATTGGCTAACTGCAAGGAGATCAAACCAGTCAATCCTAAAGGAAATCAGTCCTGAATATTCATTGGAAGGACTGATACTGAAGCTGAAGGTCCAATACTTTGGCCACCTAATGCAAAGAGCCGACTTATTAGAAAAGACCCTGATGCTGGGAAAGGTTGAAGGTAAAAGGAGAAGGGGACAACAGAGGACGAGATGAGAGATAGTTGGATGGCATCACTGACTCAACGCACATGAGTTTGAGCAAGCTCCTGGAGTTGGTGAAGGACAGGGGAGCCTGGCGTGCTCCAGTCCATGGGGTCACAAAGAGTCGGACATGGCTGAATGACTGAACAACAACAAGCATTGAGCTGCATGTGTGTTGAAATCTTTTTAGCATTTGTGGTTTAGGCATGTGGTGGAAAGCTTAGAGTTTAAAATTAAACTTTAGTTAAATTTTTAGTTGCTGAAGCTGAAACTCCAATACTTTGGCCACCTCATGCAAAGAGTTGACTCATTGGAAAAGACCCTGATGCTGGGAAGGATTGGGGGCAGGAGGAGAAGGGGACGACAGAGGATGAGATGGCTGGATGGCATCACCGACTCGATGGACATGAGTTTGAGTAAACTCCGGGAGTTGGTGATGGACAGGGAGGCCTGGCGTGCTGCGAATCATGGGGTCACAAAGAGTTGGACAGGACTGAGCGACTGAACTGAACTGAAAATTTTTAGATTTCCCCTGGAGTTTTGTTTAAAGGCTGATCTCTCAAAAACTTTTGCAATAGGTTTTCCATGTGCTTGCTAACAAACTATTTTTTATAAAGTTACCTTCTTCCACAATAAAGTCCTGTCTATTAACTTTTTCTTTTCAAGTCTTTCACTGGCATTACTTTGTTTCGTCACTAGACTTCCTGCATCTTTAGGGCCAGGACTTCGTATTCCCAGTAAGGACTCAAGAAATACTTACTGATTCACTGCTTGGTTGAATGAATAAAAAATGATCAGTTTATTATTGATTTAAATGTCCTTATTGGGTGGGCTTCTACATAGAGGAGAATTCTTAAGCAAAACTTATATTTGATTTTAATATATTTCCTCTAGTCCTCTTGGTGAGACGAGAGAACTTATGAAATATTTAATACATTATAAAAAAAATGACATATTTATAAATAAAACTAGCCAGAACTCAGTATTTGAATAAGTGCTGTCATCATCTAAGCACTTCCTTTAAAAATAAACTATTCTTAAATTTTAGCCTAAGTATACATGTAGGGAATGCCTTAAATTTTGAGAATTAATTTTGATGATTAGTTTTGGTAAAAACATCTTGTTATGATCTAGCAAAATTAATATTCTCATAATCAGACTCTCATTGAAAAAAAGACTTCTAAATTCATTTTTCAGTAATGATTGTTCATTGAATAAGTGCAAAATGTTCTGTCTGAATATTTGAAAAAAACTTGGCCGATAGATTCTATTGTTTCTACTGATAAAGTCTAATTATGATATAATACTTCAGTTATGATGTAATACTTCAGAATTTATAAAGTGTATTTTCATGTTATATCTCTTGTAATCCTCAAAGCCATCTGGGTTATTTAGTATCTTCTTTATTTGACAGACTAGGAAACTAAAATGAAGAGGGATTAAGGGGTTACATAGAACCTGTTGGTTTGTCAGTCTATGGACTTTATAGCTGTTTCGTAGGAAAAGTAGGACACTATTCTTCATATTTGTATTGGTATATTTCCCACATGGACAACACAGGTTAGGATGGTTGTGTTTCCTACATATTTTGGATAGAAAAACTAAGCATCATAAAACAGTGTTTCCATGATCCCAAGATGACGGATTCAAAAATAAATAGGACAGAAGGAATAGAATCTGGCTCAAGCTGGGGATTAAAATTCTCACAAATGTTTGGGAATTCTTTCAACTTCTTTGGTTTGTAGTTGAGCTTTTTAGTCACTAATTATGGAGTTTTAATGGTGTATACAATTGTAGGAGTATAAAGGAAAAAATGCCATAGTAAAAGTTGACTGGAAAAATCTATCATTTTCTTCTTTTTCTTAGACTCTCTGTCTCTCTATATATGTACTCATGTTCTCACATGGCATTTGCTTTCTTATCTACTCATACATAAGATTTTAACCTTGAATCCCTCATTTATTGAGAGCTTGCCATCATGTTCATAAAGGAGTATTTTTATTTCAAAAGGTGAACTTTAAATAGGATCTTCGATATAGATTTTACCTTGTTACAGCAGGATTTTATCATGCAGTACACTTTCTTTTACCAAGTATATGACTTGAGAAAAAGATTTGAAAGAGTTGGTTCACCCAGTTTCATTTAAGAGCTCATTCTAAATGACCCTAGAGGGCAGTTGTGGCCCTTGGATTTTACTAAAAGAAATAAACTTGTCTAAGAAAATCCCAACTTGTTATCTAAATTTAAGACACTGTCAAGCATTTGACCTTGATGGTCCTAGTAAAACGTGATAGTAAACATATGAAGAACTATTGCTTTTGTTTTTCTTTCTCTATTGCTCAAACTTAAAGCAACATGAAATAGGATTAGAACTTTTTGATTTTTGACATTTTAATGCTACAAAAAAATGAATAAGGGACATATTCATCTCATGTATTGATACATGAATATGTTCATTATTTAAATTTATATTTGTAAACTCTAATAGAAATGTTGAACATTTTAAAATTCTGATTTCTTTTAATCCTCTGTGTCTCTAGAAGGACAAATTCCAGAAAATGATGCCAAAAGATTACCTAACTGTGAAATGCTAATTTGTTGTAAAATTTGGAACCTGATGCAAAAAAAATAAGAATTATTTCATTTATTTTAGGTAATATTTAGAATAAAATAGTAAAGAGAATCAATGCTAATATTCAAACCAAGTAGAAGTTATGGAATCTTCTATGTAATTTCAAGATTTGTATTTACTCTCTCCTTGCCAGTTAATTAATTAAGCAAATATTTGTTATACACTCTTTGCCAGGCTTTGTTCTAGGCTCTTGAGATTTATAGGTTAATAAAACAGATATAAATTCTGCCCACCAGGCACTTGTATGTGAAACATATTAACATTTAATACACATTTATGTTGTATGCATGGTAACAGATTTTATAACATAGTAGACAATGAGCCTTTTATTTATTATGCAGAAAATTTTTTGCAAATGCACCCAGTGTGGATTTCCATTTTTTGTTAATGCAAAAAATTTCCTTTCTTGATCTTAGTGAACCTAATAAGTATGGAGTTATAAATTCTAAAAATGTAATAACCTGGTATGGAAGATGGATGAGAGAAACTGAGTTTTTAAGTTTTCTTAACTTAAGAGTTTCTAAGCAACACTAACCCATGTTATTATTATGATAATCATCAACCATGTGGTGCTCATTTTTTTTCTTGGTGAAGTGGATTTGTAGAGCCATAGAGGACCAGTGTGGCTTATAGTAGCAGAGATCTGCACACTCCTTTTAAGTCAAACAAGATGTCCTTGTGGGGCATCTTCATCTATTGATAGGAGAGTGGAAAATAAAGTGATTCTCCCAACCCCCAGGGTTTTTCACATTTTCATTTTGTTACTGAACTTGGTCTATTTGCCCATAAGCAGCAAAGGCAGTTATTGGCACCAGGTTGTGATGAAGGAAAGTACAGTGTTTATTGAAGCATGCCAAGCAAGGAGAACAGGCAGCTCATGCTTAAAAGACTGAACTCTCCGATGGCTTTCAGAGAAGGATTTTTAAAGGCCGCATTTGGTGTGAGGGCTGCAAGGACTGTCTTCTGATTGGTTGGTCATGAGATAATGGGGTGATGTTTCAGAAGTTTTAATCATCAACCACTGTTTCCGACCAGTCTGAGATCTATATGCTTCTGTGCTTGTGGTCAACATGGGAAGGGTCTTAGTTTCTGCAGAATAACTCAAAGGTACTCTTCAGATTGTTATGTATATCCCTTGAGGAGGAACTAGGGACTCTGAACTATCATTCAAACTATCTTGCTTAACTGCTTTTTCTTTGTTTCTGCATTCCATCACTTCTCAAGTTAATAACTGCTCGAGTCTGCTCTTTGGAACTAAGGGAAGGTCTAAGGGACTAAAGCCTTTTTCTTACAAATAAGCAACAGGAGACACAGAGAGGTCTTTTTATCAGGGGAAGCCTTACAGTGTCCTGCTTGGTTTCAGTTTGACAGTATCTCTAGAAAAATATTTTATTTAAATATGACAAGATTCCATTAAGCAAGTTATATATAGTACACTAATCTTAAAATCATCCTCTTAAGTTTTATTTGCTATAATTTATTTATATATTTATAGAATATATAGAATATATTATTATATATTCTAATTCATGTTTATGAAATGACATTTATTTATGGTATATACTTTTTTCCATTTAGAAATATATTGAATAAAGATAAAACATTTTAGGTGCATTTAAGAACATATAGAAAAGGTTTAAAAATTTTCTACATCAATAACTAAATAGAATCAATGGTTACTTAAATGATTCTATCTCATTGTTTAGACATGTTGAGGCAACTTATCTTAGAATCCCCTTAGAAGGGGATTCCCTTCAAAAAGCCAGCATTTTACCCAACTTAAGCATTTTAGTAAAAAAACAAAAAAAGACCTTCTGTTCCTGTTGCTTTTGTCCCAGAATGAGGAGGGGAGTGAGGGAGGAGCAAACTATAGAACAAGCTTTTAAAAACAGACAGAATGATATTTTTCTTTAGAATGGGCAAGGGAAGTTTCATTGAAAGAAACACATCTCAGGTAAAGCTAGTTTTCCTTTTATTCCTCTTAAAACTGGCTGGAGAGAGGTTCATTGTGTGCCCTACACTTTTTGTTCTGGGCACCTGAGCAGCGCACAATGTATCACTTATCAGTAGAACAAAAGATTCCTTCATCAGTCAAGCGGCTTGAGGAAGATGACAGCTGCAGACTCACAGCCACTCTAGGTAGCTACTCTGCTGAAACGGAACAGGACATAGACTATTCATGTGGACTTTTATGTCTAACTCTCTTTAATTTGACTCAAGTAAGATTAGCTTCTTTCAAGACATATCCATGTTTAATAGTAATCCTAGATGTTTGTTTCTTATACTTGGTTTAGAAAACTTAAAAAATAAATTGTGTAATGCGGGTTTCACAGTAGAAACAATAACTAGTTTTATTGAGTCAAAGAGTACTGGTATATATTTTGAACACCTTACATTTTAGAATAATATCTTGTCATTACAAATTATAAGATAAAAATAATGTTGTGATATTAAATTGTAATATAATAATACTATAAAAACCAAAGAAAATTAGGAGGTTTTGTGCTAGTGATAGTGTAAAGGAGTATTAGAAGAAAAATTTCATTGCCTGCAAAGATACAGTTTTGATTGTACTTTAATTCTAAATATTAATCTTGTTATTGAGTATATTCTTTTCTTTTTATGTAAATATAGTTATCCTTTTAGGATTCTAAGATTATATTTCCACTAAACTTAAAAAAAAATTCTGTTTGAAATGTCTCTAAAATGTAGAATTTCAAATTCTTGAGCAGTTATGAAAGAACTGTTTCCTTAATAGCTTGAAGAGTTTTTAGTTGCTATGTAGGTCTCCCCATGTGAGAATAATTTAATACAGAATATTTTATGCATAAGAAGTCAGCATTGATCACATTTTATTTCATTCTGTTTCATGTTTGCCTAATATAAATGTTTGAGGAATCATAAATTAGAATAATTAGATATAATGATATTTATGCCCCTATAGACCCTAAGCCAAGATTGAAAACAGAATAATGTTATATATTTGTAATATGATTACTTATAGAACCTTATTAATTTGGTATGCTCTCAAAGGAGAAAATTGATATTAAAAAATAAAATTTAGAAAAATAAAAAATTTTACAAACCACCCAAATGTATAGGCTGACTCTTATTGACTTGGTAAAATACGCCCTATAAAGGTTCTTATTTCAATAAACAGTTAAGAATTGCTTCTATCAGTTTTAGCCAGTTGTTTTGCCTGTTGTGTTTTGTCGCTAAGTCGTGTCCGATTTTTTGGGACCCCATGGGCTGTCACCTGCCAGGCTTCTCTGTCCATAGGATTTCCCAGGCAAGAATACTGGAATGGGTTGCCATTTCCTTTTCCAGGGGATCTTCCCTACCCAGGGATCAAACCTGCATCTCTTACATCAGCAGGCAGTACCACTGAAGCAAGTAGATGCTTCTGTATATTTGAAAATGATTTCTTCTTTCCCATAATTTGGCACTGGTTTAGATACTGAGAATAGCTATAAATAAATGATTTAAGTAGCTTGGTTGTAAGTGCTTTGAAATATTTGTTAGTCATTTAATAATGGAATGATTAAAGTTTTATGACAGTATACTTTGTACAGATCTAATCTTCCATTTAGTGTTTTATCATTTGCATCAGGTCAGAAAGCTGGTCCAACATTCAATTAAGTAGTATTTAAAATTTGGTATGTTGGTTCTGTTGTAATTTGGTACCCAATTTATGTGTGTATCTATCATGAGTTTATCTAGATATATAGATTATATATTTAAATATATCTGAATATAGATTATACACATGCACGCACGCACACACACACACACACACACACACCCTGGTCTGTATACCATGGACCTAATAAAAATGATCTTATACAAATTCAAGATGAACAAATATACCTTGCCGCTATTAAAATATTCCCTTTTTGGAGACTTCCCTGGTGGTCCAGTGGCTACGACTGTGTGCTCCCAATGCAGGGGGCATGGGTTCCATCCCTGGTCAGTAAACTAAGATCCCGCATGTTAAAATATTCCCTTTTTATTTTCTTTTCATAAGATTCTTATCAAATTAAAAATGCTGAAGCAGTCAAAAAAGAGTTTAGATTGAAAATTGAATTCTGAGGGTTTTTTTAAGTTAAATTTTTTTTAGTTAAGGACTTATTTATGGCTGATAATTTTGCTAATGTGTTTTGAATATTATTATGTTATATTCTCTCCATGATTTGCCTGTCTGTGATCCTGATCACCTTCTGTTTTAAAGGCAGCCACCTCATATGTCTCCCAGAGCAATTGTTTTCCCTTACACAGCTGGATGTAGAATTCAGCCAGAAATAACTTTTCAGAGTAGTCCAGGTTTCTTGTGTTCTACTCCATTCTCAAACTATCCAACCATAAATGCACTGATCATAGTTGGAAGCAGTATCATCTTTTCATTAACTATTTAAAAATCATTGATTAAAATGAGAAATTTGGGGGCTTTAATAATGGTCCTTATTCTCTCCACAAACCTCTTCTTAATCTCATTACCACTCCTGGAGGTGTCAGCAGAGTAGTTCACTTTTTGTGATGAAATATAAATGACTCCTGTTAAGAGAAAGAGTATGTGTTGGTACTTTGAATGTTTTAATCATTCTGTAAGACCCTACAAGCTTTTGCTGAAATTCTCCTCAAAGGATGTTTTTAGTAATTTTTTTTCCCCATTACCAGAGGTTCGCTTGTTTTCAATATTATCCTTTCAGGAAAAACAATGTTTATAAATTTCATGAAAAGTGGAAGTTATTAGTGTGTTAGTGAAATAAGCTATAAGAAAATGAGAAAATGTAAAAAACTCTTAATTGGGACTTAGAAAGACTGCTTATTCATGGCTGGTTATCACAGCTCTATATCAGAGCTGTGATATTTGGATTTCAGCTTTAATTAAAATAATTTTGTGATATATATATACATATATATAACATTTTTTTCTTGACTTTTCGATCATGGGCAAGACATTCTAAGGAGGATATGTACTTGTAGAAGTTGCCCTGGTGGCCAACATGGAGACAGGCAGACGGGGCCTGGGGCAGCTGTGGTGCCCTGGATGCCCTAAAGGAAGATGCGAGAACAGTCCCCTCCATGAGAAAGCAACCAAGAGCCCCAGGAGATAGCAACAAGGCTGTAGGATGACTCCTACAAGGTGTTCGTTTATCCATGTGTCATGATGTATTTCACGAGATAGGAAACCTCAGAGAAGACACTAATAGAGACTGTACAAGAGAAACTGTGTCACCTCCTAACAACCGTAGGACTGGTATTTCTTAGTTTCCCCAGACAACTGACGTTGTGTGGGTTCTCATTAAAAATGCTGTCTGAGCCCCATGTGAGTCCTCTTCATCCTAATCTGGGGGAAATTGTGCCCTGGAATTTTGGAGCCTGTGGAGATGGAGTCTTTGAGGCCACTTTGCTCATTATGCAGGGAGGAAAAGTGAGAATGAGGGGAGTTAAATGGCACTTAAATGGATTTCTGATCTCCTAGCTTCTTGAGACTGTTGGGAATGTGGGCCGCAGTGACTTGCAAACAGCAATCTGTATTCCTCATCAGGATGCTGCTGCCTTTGTGCTTCCTCTGGTTTAAACATTTCCTCTCTTGGTTTTCTTATCATTGTTCAGTCCTTCATCTCCCCTCTTTCCTTTGCAGCTTCTTCTGAGCCTCTTTTACTGGCTCGTCTTCCCCTTCCTTTCCTGAGTTGTTGGTCTTCTGTAGGATTCTGCCTCGATCCTCCTTGTTCTCCTATTGTTTCTGCAGGAACCTTCTCCATTAATCTGCATGTTATCCAGTGCAGCAACAGTCTGTATCTGCATGTCTCCGCAGCCGGGATCTTGTCAGATTTTACTGTGTTAGTTTGCATTGGTGTATGGACTGTGCTTTAACAGACATACTGATGAACTGTGGCCTCTGCTCCTCTGCCCACTACTCAGACTGGTTGACAGTCACAATTACATTCTCTACACTGTGCAATATTATCTGCTCCCAAGTCTTTAACCTGTTTTCCTGAGAATCCCAGACTCTTACCTATATGTAGATATTTATTTTTCTTTTCAAGTTTCCCCTATTCATATCTTAAATCACCTTTCACTTTAAGTTTAGTCTCTCTTGCATTGTATATGCGTGTATGTGTACGTGTGCAGACGTCACCACATTTCTTAGATAATCATTAACATCATCCTTTATTCTCTTCTTCATGCCTCTTATCTGTTTTATCACTTATACTTACTGAATCTATTTCTACAATCATCATTCTCCTTTCCTCCTCTTTCCTGTGTACTAATTTATTTGCTCCTCAATGCTTCTTCCAATTGGCATTTCTGTCACTTTCCAGTTATCCTCCTACATTGTGTTCTTCTTGGTAATTGAACTTCTGCTTTTACAATGTTGGTAAGTCATCAGCATAAACAAACAAACCTTAACATGGCAAATAAAACCTGGTGTAAACCAGCCCAGATCTGTCTTTTTTTTTCTTTTCTTTTTTTCAAATCTTATCTTCACAGCCTACCTCTCTTGGCTTGCCCCCTGGAGCTAATAATAGCACAGAGACCATCATACAGTAGACACTTCATAAATGATTATTGGTGAGGAAATACTGTTTGGGTACATTAACCAATAGACAAATGGAAATGTGTAAATACTGTAGTGATGCAGTGGTCTAATGCATTGGCTCTCAGACTTCAGCAAGCAACAGAGTTACCCAGTGGGCTTGTCAAAACCCAGATTGTTGGGACACAGCCCTAAGTTTCTGATTCAGTAAGTGTGGGAGGGGCCTAAGACAAGCTCCCATGATAGTGGTGCTTTTAGTCTGGGAATCACACTTAAAGATCAACTAGTCTAATTAATACCGAGATCTAATAGTCTAATAACTTAAATTGTTAACTAAATGGAAAGTCATTAGTTTTCAGTTTCTGTTGTTTGTTGTTCTTCCATACATCTAATAAAGACCTACTTTTGTTTATGACACTTACATGCCATCTATGTAATTTCTGCTTATGTTAGGTCTTCTAAGCTCCCTGTGATGGTTGGTTTTATATGTCAGCCTAGCTAGACAATGTTCAACCTAGATATTTAATCGAAGACTGTAAGTGTCTATTAAAGATGAGGTGAACATTATACTTCATAAAGATGAGGTAAATTTGAGAAAAGCAGATTATCCTTCAAAATGTAGATAGGGTTCATCTAATCAGTTGAAGGCCTTAAAAGAAAAAGATTGAGTTTTCCAGAGGAAGAGGGACTTTGGCTTGTGGCCTTGTACTGTAATATTAACTCTCCTAGGGTCTCCAGCCTGCTGGTCTGCCCTGCAAATTTTAGACGTGCCAGCTTCCACAATTGTGTGAGTCCGTTCCTTAAAATAAATCTATATCATCCATATCTACCTATATCTGATCTCCTATTGATTCTCTTTCTCCAGAAAACCTTAATACGCTGTGTTCTTAATCACTCCCCCTCAGTCACAGGGTTGAGAATCAGCTGGCATCATTTCTCTATCTTTTGCCAGGGCTGTATGAACTGGATTGATATCTTAAGGACTGTACATTTTTTAGTATTTCAGATATACATGATATAACTAATAAGACAACAAAGTACTTTTCAAGTATAAGTTATATCACTTATAGGTACTAAAATTTTTAATCTTTGTTTAGGTTAACCAGTTGTACTGATTTTTCTATGGTTTAGCTTTTTAAGCTAATAAATGAAATCTAAAAGAATACAACAGCAATTCTTTTTTCTTTTTTCCATTCAGGAGTTAAGTTTTTTTATTGGCAGGTCAAAATCAATTAGGAAAAATTAATGGTCACTACAGCTATTAATAAAATAGTGGTTTTGAATTTAGGAGTATCCCTTTAGTTCCCAGTATCTTTAAAAGAATGTAGCAGTGTCTTTGTGTTGGTTTTATAAATAGATTCTATTTCCAAGAGAAATTGAGTCCCAGAGAAATAAAATGGAAAAGTAATGAGAACATGTCCCTATCTCAAGCTTCCTAATTCATTGCAAGAAAATTATTTTCTCACTTTCCCTTAGTTGTAGGTACTTCAGTGACATAATTACATTTTAGAGGAAAGAAGAGATCACAATAAGACAGCATTTTGTCCAATTTCACACTAAGGAACACGATCATTATGTATATATATATATATGTATAATTTTTTTTCCTTTTCTTTAGTTTATACCAATAGGAATGTAAGGATTACACAAAATAATTGCATAAATGGCTACTTCCTGCTGATATAAAATGTCACTGAACACAGTGGTAGGGTCTTTTTCCAAATTCCTGCTGACTTTTTGGTCTGACCTATGAAGGTAAATCACATAAGCTACTTAAAGTTGGAATAATAATCTTTGGAGATTAAAATGATGAAAGCTTTAAAGCTGGCCGGATGCCAAATTTTGACTTCCTGTTGTGCCTTGGGGCTGAATCTGGTGAATTTTAGCAAATTGTTTGCTTGATTGGTATTCAGATGCTTTTTTGCATTTCATTCCCGCTTAGCCACTGTCATGTTTTAATAGTCAGTGTGGGGTCAGGTAATAAGTTCTAAGAAACATGGCACTTTAGGATTGTTTTTCCAGGTTGCAATGGGGCTGTGTAGAGTAGAAGCCAAGAGCACAAATTTTGGACAAAGAGAAGGGTTTAAATTCCAGCTTTTCCTTTAGTTCAGTCATTGGGGCAGGTTAATTAACATCTAGGTAAAAATTATGAATAAAGTTGTTGTGAGAATCATCTCAAATTAGATGATGCATATAAAGTATGGTACTTAATGGTCACTGTTGTATCACTTAGGAGAGTAAATAGATTGTTTTTCAATGTATTTCACTGTGTCCTAAGCATCTCCAATTTAACATGTCCAGTACTGGATTTCTGATCTCCATCCCTTTCAAATTTCCCCATCTCAGTTGATGAAAACTACGTCTTTCCAATTGCTTTGTTGTTGTTCAGTCAGTAGGTCATGTACCATCTTTGTGACCCAATGGATTTCAACACGCCAGGCTTTCTTGTTCTTCACTATCTGCTGGAGTTTGCTCAAACTCATGTTCACTGAGTCGGTGATGCCATGCAACCATCTCATCCTCTGTCACCCCCTTCTTCTCCTGCCCTCAGTCTTTCCCAGTGTCAGAGTCTTTGCCAATGAGTTGGCTCTTTGCATCAGATGACCAAAGTATTGGAGCTTCAGCGTCAACATCAGTTCTTCCAGTGAATACTCAGCGTTGGTATCCTTTAGGATTGACTTTCAATAAAGCCTCCATAGTGATCATTTTACAAAGTATGATGGATCATATCACACCTGATCACAAACCTCCAGTGGTACTGCATTTGCCTCAGAGTCAGTGCCCACGGGCTTGAGTGGCTCATATGATGTTATCTCTTGCATATGGAGGCTCTATTGAAAGTAAACTCTAGTGGGACAAGGAGACAAGTTCAGAGTCTATTTTCAGCTACCCAGGTAAGAGATGACGATAGCTTGGAACAAAGTTCACCTCACCCTCAAGCCTTCTCTGCAGGCTCACCCCCTCTCTGCATTACCCTGTGCCACCATGTCACCTTCTCAGGGAGGCCTTCCTTGATCATGGAACAGTCATTCCCCCTGACTTTTCTATACTTCTCCATAGTATTTACAACTTTCTAACACATCTGGTGATGTCCTGTTACCCTGTGTGTCATTTATTGTGTTTACATGTTATTTGTTTCTCTCTGTGTCTCCACTGAAATCGTAAGCTCACTATGGCAGGGAGTTTTGTCTCTCTTCGTGGATGTGTATACCCAGTATCTAGAACTGTGCTTGCTGCACGGTAAGTTGATGCTTTTGACTTGCTGTCTCCAATAGGATGTTAGCAAGTGCCTGAAAGCAGAGACTTGAGCAGTTACGAACTGGAGCTGACCCTATTGGATGTTTACTGCTATCTAGCAAAGAAGCTTGGTCTACCATAAGTGTGTGTGAAAGTCACTCAGTCATGTCCAACTCTTTGAAACCCCATGGACTGTAGCCTGCCAGGCTCCTCTGTCCATGGAATTCTCTAGGCCAGAATACTGGAGTGGGTAGCCATTCCCTTCTCCAGGGGATCTTCCTAACCCAGGGCTCAAACCCAGGTCTCCCACACTACAGGCAGATTCTTTACCATTTGAGCCAGAAGGGAAGCCCAAGAAGCCTATCCTTTCTCCAGGGAGTCTTTGTGACCCCACCATACTTGAGGTTAAAGATCACAGGGAGAGAAAGAAACAGGGCCCAGTGTACTCTCCAACTAAATGCAACCAACTTAATGAACCTTGGTGAAACCAGTGGAACTGCCCAAATAACTGATAAATCCTTGAGAAATAATAAATCATTGTTGCTTTAAACCATTAAGTTTTTAGCTGTTTTGTTATGTATCTATCAATATATAATTCAATTAGAATACATTTGTAATAATTCACCATTTATTAAGATAGTAATATTATTACTACAGAATTTTATAATTAAAAATCAGGAATGTAGCAAATTCTTTTGACTCCTATTAGGATAACGTCTACATTGGTCTGTTTCTGTAACAATTTAAAAAAATCTGTATTCATATGTATTGCATTACCTTTGGAAAAACCAAGTACTATCTTTTTGTGTTTGTATAAATCAGATAAACTTATGGGTTGTAAGACTTTTAAAAAAGTTGTTTGGCCACGCTGCATGGCATATGGGATCTTAGTTCTCAGACCAGGGATTGAACCCAGGCCCCCTGCATTGTCAGCACAGACTATTAACCAATGGATTACCAGGGAAGTCCCTGGATTAAAAGACTTTTGACTAGTCTTGCCCTATAGGACATTCTGCAATAATGGACGTATTTAATATGGTAGCCACTGGCACATGTGGCTATTTAAAATTTCAAACATATTGGAAAGTGCCATTCTAGACTGTTACTATTCATGTGATTCTTATACCAGCAGCATCAACACCCTGCGGGACCTTGCTATTAAATGCCACGACTAGCAGGCTCTATTCTAGACTTACTGAATCAGAACCCACATTTTAAGATGATTTTACATTCAGATTTGAGATATACATTTAAGTTTGCAAAGCACTACTATATAAGGTGGGCTTCCCTGGTAGCTCAGCTGTTGAAAAATCCACCTGCAATGCAGGAGACCCTGGTTTGATTTCTGGGTCAGGAAGATCTCTTAGAGAAGGGATAGGCTACCTACTCCAGTATTCATGGGCTTCCCTCGTGGCTCAGATGGTGAAGAATTGGCCTGCAATGCAGGAGACCTGGGTTTGATCCCTTGGCTGGGAAGATCCCCTGGAGGAGGGCACAGAATCTACTCCAGTATTCTTGTCTGGAGAATCCCTTGGACAGAGAAGCCTAGCAGGCTAAAGTCTATAGGGTCGCAAAGAGTCAGACACGACGGTAGCGACTGAGTATGTGTGCACACTAATTAATGATATTCATTATTTTAATAGGCATGATGAATTTCATCACAACCATTTTATTTAAGGGAGCTGGGTAAGGTGGGTACTTCAATTCTGGTTGGATATCAGTTTTTATTCGTTGCTAAATTTGAGCCGCGGATTAGTTATTTTCCCTTGTGAAAAAAAAAAGTAACAGATGTACAGACAATCAGACTTGACAAATGAAATGTGAAGGTTATAAATAACCAGAAAAGTTACATAAAATTCTGAACTATTTGACTTAAGCAACTGTATGAAAGTAATATAATTAAATGAAATACTACAGAAGAGCATATTGAAGCAAGCCTTCAAAATGAGGCAATTTTAACCTATTTAATGAGCTTTTCAAAACTCACCATTCAAAAAACTAAGATCATGGCATCCAGTCCCATCACTTCATGGCAAATAGATGGGGAAACAATGAAAACAGTGGGAGACTTTATTTTCTTGGACTTCAAAATCACTGCAGATGGTGACTGCAGCCATGAAATTAAAAGATGCTTGCTTCTTGGAAGAAAAGCTATGACCAACCTAGACAGCATATTAAAAAGCAGAGACATTACTTTGCTGACAAAGGTCCATCTAGTCAAAGTTATGGTTTTTCCAGTAGTCACATATGGATGTGAGAGTTGGACTATAAAGAAAGCTGAGTGCTGAAGAATTGATGCTTTTGAACTGTGGTGTTGGAGAAGGCTCTTGAGAGTCCCTTGGACTGCAAGAAGATTAAACCAGTCAATCCTGAAGGAAATCAGTCCTGAATATTCATTGGAAGGACTGATGTTGAAGCCGAAGCTCCAATACTTTGGGCACCTGATGTGAAGCGCTGACTCCTTAGAAAAGACCCTGATGCTGGGCAAGATTGAAGGCAGGAGGAGAAGGGGTCGACAGAGGATGAAATAGTTGGATGACATCACCATCTTGATGGACATAAGTTTGAGCAAGCTCCTGGAGTTGGTGATGGACGGGGAAGCCTGGTATGCTGCAGTCCATGGGGTCACAAAGAGTCAGACAAGACTGAGTGACTGAACTGAACTGAATGAGCCTTTCTAAATTCTTGATCAGAGAAGTACAAAATACTAAGAATTTCATGTTAAGATTATCTTAGAATCACAAAGTAGGTCTAGAAGGGACTTTGGCTAATTTCTATTTCAATGTCTGACTTTAAACAGTGAAGTAGTTAATATCAGAATAAGATCTTATTCTGAGGCTTAATCATGGTTTTCTGTAATTGTCATTTGGTCAGATTAAACTTTTCATGGTTGCATTTTATTAGGACTTGATAATTTAACAACTCTCAGTTCTTATCTTCATTAAAATGCTTTTTCCTTTTCTATTCTCTTCTGAATTCTTGCCATTTTACTCCATCAAACTGTGTCTGTTTATCGAAGTCTTCTTAGACAACCATACATTGTTCACCCTAAAGTTCCATTATTGCCATTATATTGATTTCCAGTTTCAGAGAGCTATGTAAACTGTCTCTATATGTTTTTCTGCTTCTGCTATCTTCAAGAGCTAGCATTTATCAGTCATTTACTATGTAAAAAGCTTTTGTAAATGCTAGTTTCTCCCTTAATCTTCACAATGGCATTTGAGGGTAGTGCTCTCGTTTTATAATTGGGAAAATAGAGGATTTTTTCTCTATTTTTCTTTCTTATTGTTTATCAAATAAGAAAATGTCACCCAGGAGGTGCCGTCTGCATGGATGTTACTATGATTGGAATTATTTATTCTTTCATCTCTTCTATTAGATTTGAAATGACTTTAGGCTAAAGCTGTACCTTTTTCCATTTTGTAGCCTCCCACAGCCTCTGCCCTGTGTCCTCAGAGTTATCCATACTTAGTTTTGAGTGACCAGATGATTATTTTTGTCTGTAAGAGCAACTGTTTACTGAGTTTATGTCAAGCAGCAGCAGAACTGACATTTGCTAGGCAAGTGGGAGGTGTGGCATGAGCCAGCACATGCGTCATCACGGTGCAGTCACTGATGCTGTGGCTGCTCTGGAAGTGATGTGCTGGTCACCTCGCTGCCACTGCCCGGAGCTTTGCCCAGGTATTCCCGGCTGTCCTGGAGCTGGCTCTTTACCATCGATCATTGACCAGAAGTAAACCTCTTACAGTGATCATCTTTCAAGTGACTTCGAGAAAGATTTGAGGCAGCAATTACTCAACTTTATTGCCTCGCAGACTAAAGCGCTTTTTGCTTTCATGGGCTGCCAAGCTATATAGAGAGAATGCCTGTGGCGGGACCAGAAAGAGGACGCACTGGGAGTCAGAAAAGCGAACTCCGCTCCCCGGGGCGTCGACTTAAGAGCTGCCTTTTAGATTTCTGTGTTTCATGTAACTCTCTGATGCTGGCAGCTGTGAAGAGCTATGTGACCCCTTTATCACCTGTTCATGTTAACACAGAGGTTCACAGTATCGTTCCTTGTCAAAAGGACTCCGCTAGATAGAAGAACCTAACTACCTATTTTGTCAGGCTTATATTAATGACCCAGGGGGAGGGAGCACCACACAAACCCTGCAGGGAGAGTGTATCACAAAGGTGGTGGCACAGAGAGCCCTGGGCTCAGCCCCTTGGATCTCAGGTTATCCGTTACCACATATTTATGTTTCCTGTGGACAACAGGTGCCCAAGGCGTCATTTGAATAGGGACAAATTTCTTTTTTTCTTTTTTAAATAATCCCGGGTTGCTGTTATCAATAGAGACAAGTGTATTAAGTGCATCTTAAAAGAACTCTTCAAATGAATATGACAATCGTTATGTGATCCTGAAGGAAGAGTTTTATCTCACTCTGTTACTCTGACAGTGTTTTATATTGCATTAGGTCAGTTTGACTTACAATATTCTGGAATACAACAGCATTTCAAATTGTTCCAGGAAATTTGGTCTGCCTTACATGATTCTGTACTTAGCTGTGGAGGCTCTAATTAAAGATTTCTGGCAGTTGAAAACAAAGAACCCAGAAGGTGATTTCCAGGTTGAGGGTGAAATGAAAGAAATATATTCCTGTGAGTTATCTATATGAGATTCAGTGATAATTATAACCTTAATTAGAATTAAGGAGAGGACTGATATAGCAGCTCTGTTTTACAACTAATAGCAGAGATATGACATAGTTTGCCAAAGGTTGTGATGCTTAGAGGCTGATGTGCTAGAACCAATCTAACAAAAGAAAAATGAGTATTAGGGATAAAAATTTTATGGTGTGAAAAAGTTGGAAGCAGTGAGATTTAGCATCAGGTTTTTTAAGGGTCTATATATTTTTTTCTTAGATAATCCTAAAGTTAGATAATTATACATGACTTGTATAATCATAAAAGTTACCCTAAGAATTATTGCAGATTTAACACATGAATGTTGTGACTTATTTTCCTATATTTTTTAAACAGCAAGCTTTTTTAGGTTTCTAAAATCATATTTGACTAAGCAATAAACTATTTGATTAAAAAATAAAAATTTATTGCCATATGATTTTTTTTTTTTGTATGAAACAAGATTTATAGCCAGGTCCATTTTATGATAGTGTCTGTAGTTCAACTGAAGGGTATAGGCAGGAACTCCCTTGCCACGTCCACTCCACCCCTCCAAGATCTTTTAAAACTCACAGATAAAATTAATGTATAACCTATGTAAGATCAGATATGGTAATATTAACATAAAAGAAGAGGACTGCTAATGGGAGGCCTTCAGTTCAGTTCAGTCGCTCAGTCATGTCCAACTGTTTGTGACCCCATGGATTGACTGCAGCACACCAGGCCTCCCTGTCCATCACCAACTCCTGGAGTTTACTCAAACTCATGTCCATTGAGTCGATGATGCCATCCAACCATCTCATCCTCTGTTGTCCCCTTCTCCTCCTGCCTTCAATCTTTTCCAGCATCAGGGTCTTTTCCAATGAGTCAGTTCTTTGCATCAGGTGGCCAAAATACTAGAGCTTCATCTTCAGCATCAGTCCTTCCAATGAATATTCAGGACTGATTTCCTTCAGGATTGACTGGTTGGATCTCCTTGCAGTCCAAGGGATTCTCAAGAGTCTTCTCCAACACCACAGTTCAAAAGCATCAATTCTTCAGCACTCAGCTTTCTATATAGTCCAACTCCCACATCCATACATGACTATTGGAAAAACCATAACTTTGACTAGATGGACCTTTGTCAGCAAAGTAATGTCTCTGCTTTTTAATGTGCTATCTAGTTTTGTCATAGCTTTTCTCCCAAGGAGCAAGTGTCTTTTAATTTCATGGCTGCAGATGGGAGGCCTTAAAAAAGTCAAAATAATGTGAGATGACAAATAGGAATGTTTGCATAGCATTTTCTGTTGAGAGAATTGTGAAGCTGTGTGTAGGTTTGATGAGGGAAGAGTTCAGGGATGGATTAATGCTGCTCATGGGCCACACAGTTAGGGAAGGTGACATATTTGTCTTTTATTTGCCTTTTATTTACTGAAGTTGTAAGTGAAATGGTGTCTTGATTCTTAGCTAAAATATAGAGTTCATCAGGCTGACATAGGTTGATGAAAATATAAGTGACTGTTCCTACTAGTGTGAGGGTTCCTTCCAATTTCCCCAAATCCTTACCAACACCCAGCACTGTCTGACTTTTGTCAGTGGCATCCTAGCTGGTGTAAAGTAAGACTTCATTGTGGTTTTAATCTCCATTTCCCTAATGACAAATGATGTTGGGTATCTCTTCACGTGTGTATTAGCCATTCCTATATCTTCTTTTGTGAAATATCTATTTAATTGTTTTGACCACATTTTATTGGATTGCTTACCTTTTAAATTATTGAGCAGCATGAATTCTTTATTCTAGACACATGTCCCTTATTGGATATATGATTTCATTTTTTTTTTTTCCTATTCTGTGGCTTGTCTTTTTACTTTCTTGATGGCCTATTTTGAAGTGCAAAGGTGTTGAGTTTTGATGAAGTCTGGTTGGTTAATGTTTTCTTTTCTTTGTGTGTTTGATGTATTAAAAATTATTACCAAATAATAATTTGGTAATGATGTCCAAAAATAATTACCAAATACCATAATCTAATATCACCAAAATTTACACTTATGCTTTCTTCTAAAAGTTTTATAGTTTATATTTCGATCTATGACACATTTCAAGTTACTTCTTGTATATGGTGTGAGATGAGGGTTCATATTCATCCATCTTCATGAAAATGTCTGACTGTCCCAGCATAATTTTTGGAAAAGGCTGTTCTTCCCATGTTGAAATCTCTCGGGACCTTTATCCATAAAGAGTTTCTTACTGGATTTAATTCTCATTGCAAAATAATGTGTATATATATATATATAGTTAGTATCTTTATTATGCCCATAAAGCAACCTAGAGGTAAATGCTAAACAAGGCATTATACTATTTTGCTAAGTCTTGTTGTGTGTAGGGCACATTTAAAATGCAAGAGACTGGCTACAGAGAGACACCAATCACATAATTATATAATGCACCTACAGTTATGGACTGTGATAAGTCCTAAAATGATTTTTATTACTAAAAGCAGTAGTTCAGTAAGGCTTTCCTTGGCAGTGGTAAATCATCCATCTGCCAATGCAGGAGACTTGGGTTTCATCCTTGGGCTGGGAATACCTTCTGGAGAAGGAAATGGCAACCTACTCTAGTATTCTTGCCTGGGAAATGCCATGGACAGTAGAGCCTGGTAGGCTACAGTCCATGGGGTCACAAAAGAGTTGGGCATGACTTAGCAACTAAAATAAAAATTTTTACACTGATTTTATAATTTTTAAACCTGTAAAATACTATAATGGTCATATTAACAACTTGTGTTGATTATAAAAAGAAACCACATAACAAAAGTCTTATCAGTCAGTCAGTCAGTTCAGTCGCCCAATTGTTCCTGACTCTTTGAGACCTCGTGGAGGGCAGCACGCCAGGACAACCTGTCCATCAGCCACTCCTGGAGTTTACTCAAACTCATGTCCATTGAGTCGGTGATGCCATCCAACCATCTCATCCTCTGTCATCCCCTTCTCCTACTCTCTCAATCTTTCCCAACATCAGGGTCTTTTCCAATGAGTCAGCTCTTCACATCAGGTGGTCAAAGTATTTGAGATTCAGCTTCAACATGAATCCTTCCACTGAATATTCAGGACCAATTTCCTTTAGGATTGAATGGTCGGATCTTCTTGTAGTCCAAGGGACTCTCTAGAGTCTTCTCCAACACCACAGTTCAAAACCATCAATTCTTTGGTGCTCAGCTTTCTTTATAGTTCAATTCTCACATCCATACATGACCACTGGACAACCATAACCTTGGCTACACGGGCCTTTGTTGGCAGAGTAATATCTGTGCTTTTTAATATGCTAAGTTGGTCATAACATTTCTTCCAAGGAGTAAGTGTATTTTAATTTCATGGCTGCAGTCACCATCTGCAGAGATTTGGAGCCCCCCAAAATAAAGTCTGTCACTGTTTCCACTGTTTCCCCATTTTTTTGCCATGAAATGATGAGACCGGATGATATGATCTTAGTTTTCTGAATGTTGTGCTTTAAGCCAACTTTTTCACTCTCCTCTTTCACTTTCACCAAGAGGCTCTTTAGTTCTTCTCTGCTTTCTGCCATAAGGGTGGTGTCATCAGTATATTTCTCCTGGCAATCTGAATTCCAGCTTGTGCCACATCCAGCCCAACGTTTCTCATGATGTACTCTGCATAGAAATTAAATAAGCAGGGTGACAATATACAGCCTTGACATACTCCTTTCCTTATTTGGAACCAGTCTGTTGTTCCATGTCCAGTTCTAACTGTTGCTTCCTGACCTGAATACAGATTTCTCAGGAGGCAGGTCAAGTGGGCTGGTATCCCGTCTCTTTCAGAATTTTCCAGAGTTTGTGGTGATCCACACAGTCGAAGGCTTTGGCATAATCAATAAAGCAGAAATAGATGCTTTTCTGGAACTCTCTTGCTTTTTCGATAATCCAACGGATATTGGCAATTTGATCTCTGGTTCCTCTGCCTTTTCTAAAACCAGCTTGAACATGTGGAAGTTCATGGTTCAGGGATTGTTGAAGCCTGGCTTGGAGAATTTTGAACATTACTTTACCTGCATGTGAGATGAGTGCAGTTGTGTGGTAATTTGAGCATTCTTTGGGATTGCCTTTCTTAGGGATTGAAGTGAAAACTGACCTTTTCCAGTCCTGTGGCCACTGCTGAGTTTTCCAAGTTTGTTGGCATATTGAGTACAGCACTTTCACAGCATCTTCACAGCATCATCTTTTAAGATTTGAAATGGCTCAACTGGAATTCCATTGCCTCCACTAGCTTTGTTCATAGTGATGCTTCCTAAGGCCAACTTGACTTCACATTCCAGGATGTCTGGGTCTAGGTGAGTGATCACGCCATCGTGATTATCTGGATCATGAAGATCTTTTTTTTTTATAGTTCTTCTGTGTATTCTTGCCACTTCTTCTTATATCTTCTGCTTCTCTTAGGTCCATACCATTTCTGTCCTTTATTGTGCCCATCTTTGCATGAAATGTTCCTTTGGTATCTCTGATTTTCTTGGAGAGATCTCTAGTCTTTCCCATTCTCTTGTTTTCTTCTATTTCTTTGCACTGGTCACTGAAGAATGCTTTCTTATCTCTCCTTGCTATTCTTTGGAGCTCTGCATTCAAATGGGAATATCTTTCCTTTTCTCCTTTGCTTTTCTCTTCTTTTCACAGCTATTTGTAGTGCCTCCTCAGAAAGCCATTTGCTTTTTTGCATTTCTTTTTATTGGGGATGGTCTTGATCCCTGTCTCTTGTACAATGTTATGAACCTCCATCCATAGTTCATCAGGCACTCTGTCTATCGAATCTAATTCCTTGAATCTATTTGTCACTTCCACTGTATAATCGTAAGGGATTAGATTTAGGTCATACCTGAATAGTCTAGGGTTTTCCCCTACTTTCTTCAATTTAAGTCTGAATTTGGCAATAAGAAGTTCATGATCTGAGCCATAGTCCACTCCCGGTCTTGTTTTTGCTGACTATATAGAGCTTCTCCATCTTTGGCTGCAAAGAATATAATCAATCTGATTTCGGTTTTGGCCATCTCATGATGTCCATGTGTTGAGTCTTCTCTTGTGTTGTTAGAAGAGGGTATTTGCTATGACCAGTGCATTCTTTTTGCAAAACTCTATTAACCTTTGCCCTGCTTCATTCTGTACTCCAAGGCCAAATTTGCCTGCTACTCCTGGTATTTCTTGACTTCCTACTGTTGCATTCCAACCCCCTATAATGAAAAGGACATCTTTTTTGGGTTTTAGTTCTAGAAGGTCTTGTAGGTCTTTACAGAACCATTCAACTTCAGCTTCTTCAGCATTACTGGTCGGGGCATAGACTTGGATAACCGAGATATTGAATGGTTTTTCTTGGAAACGAACAGAGATCTTTTTGTTGTTTTTGAGATTGCATCCAAGTACTGCATTTTGGACTCTTTTGTGGACTATGAGGGCTACTCCATTTCTTCTAAGGGATTCTTGCCCATAGTAGTAGATATAATGGTCATCTGAGTTAAATTTGCCCATTCCAATCCATCTTAGTTCACTGATTCCTAAAATGTCAATATTCACTCTTGCCACCTCCTGTTTGACCACTTCCAATGTACCTTGATTCCTGGACCTAACATTCTAGGTTCCTACCCAATATTGCTCTTTCCAGCATTGGACTTTGCTTCTATCACCAGTCACACCCACAACTGGGTGTTAGTTTTGCTTTGGCTCCATCTCTTCATTCTTTCTGGAGTTATTTCTCCACTGACCTCCAGTAGCATATTGGGCACCTACTGACCTGGGGGGTTCATCTTTCAGTTTCGTGTCTTTTTGCTTTTTTATACTCCTCATGGGGTTCTCAAGGCAAGAATACTAAAGTGGTTTGCCATTCCCTCTCCAGCGGACCACATTTTGCCAGAACTCTCCACCATTTCCTGTCCATCTTGTGTGGCCCTACCTGACCTGCCTCTTGAGAAACCTATATGCAGGTCAGGAAGCAACAGTTAGAACTGGACATGGAACAACAGAGTGGTTCCAAATAGGAAAAGGAGTACATCAAGGCTGTATATTGTCACCCTGCTTGTTTAACTTATATGCAGAATACATCATGAGAAACGCTGGGCTGGAAGCACAAGCTGGAATCAAGATTCCCGGGAGAAATACCAATAACCTCAGATATACAGATGACACCACCCTTATGGCAGAAAGTGAAGAGGAACTAAAAAGCCTTTTGATGAAAGTGAAAGAGGAGAGTGAAAAAGTTGGCTTAAAGCTCAACATTCAGAAAACTAAGATCATGGCATCTGGTCCCATCACTTCGTGGGAAATAGATGGGGAAACAGTGGAAACAATGTCAGACTTTATTTTTTTGGGCTCCAAAATCACTGCAGATGGTGATTGCAGCCATGAAATTAAAAGACGCTTACTCCTTGGAAGGAAAGTTATGACCAACCTAGATAGCATATTAAAAAGCAGAGGCATTACTTTGCCAACAAAGGTCTGTCTAGTTAAGGCTATGGTTTTTCCAGTGGTCCTGTACGGATGTGAGAGTTGGACTGTGAAGAAAGCTGAGCGCTGAAAAATTGGCGCTTTTGAATTGTGGTGTTGGAGAAGACTCTTGAGAGTCCCTTGGACTGCAAGGAGATCCAACCAGTCCATCCTGAAGGAGATCAGTCCTGGGTGTTCATTGGAAGGACTGATGCTGAAGCTGAAACTCCAATACTTTGGCCACTTCATGTGAAGAGTTAACTTATTATAAAAGATCCTGATGCTGGGAGTGATTGGGGGCAGGAGGAGAAGGGGACGACAGAGGATGAGATGGCTGGATGGCACCACCAACTCGATGAACATGAGTTTGAGTAAGCTCCAGGAGGTGGTGGTGGATAGGGAGGCCTGGCGTGCTGTGATTCATGGGGTCTCAAAGAATCAGGCATGACTGAGCAACTGAACTGAACTGACACGGCGTGGCTCATAGTTTCATTGAATTAGACAAGGCTGTGGTCCATGTGATCAAATTGGTTAGTTTTCTGTGATTGTGGTTTTCAGTCTGTCTGCCCTCTGATAGAGAAGGATAAGAGGCTTAGGGAAGCTTCCTGGTGGAAGAACCTGATGGGGGAAACTGGGTCTTGTTCTGATGGGTGGGGCCTTACTCAGTAAATCTTTAATCCAGTTTTCTGTTGACAGGTGGAGCTGTGTTCTCTGCCTGCTATTTACCCGAGGCCAAACTATGGTGGAGGTAATGATGATAATGGTGACCTCCTTCAAAAGATCCCATGCAAAGTCTTTTGCTGTGGTCTAAATGTTTGTGTCTTTCTAAAAGTCATCTGTTGGAACCTAACGCCTCAGGTGATTGTCTTAGGAGATGAAGTCTATGGAATGTAATTAGTTCGTGAGGGTGAAGCCCTCACAAATGGAATTGCATATGTATGTGCTTAGTTGCTTAGTCATGTCTGACTCTCTGCAACTCCACAGACTGCAGCCTGCTGGGCACCTCTGTCCAAGCGGCTTTTCCAGGCAAGAATACTGGAGTGGTTTGCCATGCCCTCTTCCAGAGGGTCATCCCAATGCAGGGATAGAACCCAGCTCTCCCGCACTGTGGGTAGATTCTTTACTGTCTGAGTCACGAGGGAAGCCCCAGAAATAGAATTAGTGGACTTATAAGAGTGCTCACTTGCCCTATAGGCCTTGTGAGAATATAGTGAGCAATCTGCAACTCATGGTAGGGTCTTCACCACAATATGCTGGCCCCAGATCTCAAATTTGTAGCCTCCAGGACTGTGAGAAATAGTACAGTATATTTCTGTTGCTTATTAGTTACCCTGTCTGTGATATTTTTTTACAGCTGCCCAAATGGTCTAAGATATCCCCTAATAGTTCAGTGAAAATGAGTTTATGCATTTTTTTTAAGTGCTGAGCTAAACATTGAGAATCTAGCCTATTCTTCTGTAAATGTTTGCATTTCCTTTGAAGGTTAAAGCCAAGATATACTTCATTCTTATGACTCTAGACAAGACATTTGTCTCTTTTTGCTCTAGTTTTCTTTTCTCTTAAGTAGGAATACTAATGAAATCAATCTCAAAATGTTGTTGTGAGGATTGAATTAGTTCATTTACCTGTGTGTGTTTGTGCTCAGTCATGTCCAACTCTTTGCTACCCCGTGGACTGTAGCCCACCAGGCTCCTCTGTCCGTGGGGTTTCCTAGGCAAGATACTGGAGTGAGTTGCTGTTTCCTTCTTCAGGGGATCTTTGTAGCCCAGGGATTGAACCCACATACCCTGCATTGGCAGCTGGATTCTTTACCACTGTGCCACATGGGAAGCCCTGTTAAATACTAAAAAAAGTACTTGGAATTAACCACTTTTGCTCACTTGAGTTTATGTAAGCTCTTTGAGGGCAGTGATTTTTGTTACTTTAATTCATAGGTATATTCTAATTTCCTAGAAACAGTCCTGACACAATATTTGGTGCTTAAAAATTTGTAGGTGGGAATTCCCTGGTGGTCCAGTGGTTGGGGCTTCGCCTTCCAGTGCAGGGGTTCGGGTTCGATCCCTGGTTGGAAGCTAAGATCCCACGTGCCTCTCAGCCACATAACAAAAGATAAAACAGAAGCAACATACTAACAAATTCAATAAAGACTTTAAAAATGGTTCACATCAAAATAATGTTTAAAAATTTTGTAGGATGGATAGTATGAGACATAAAAATGCTGGTCTTCAATAGGGCAAATTGTGGGTATTTGTTGGATTAATGGCTCATGCCATTGAAGGTCTTTCCCACATCATTCACCTGTTATGATCAGCAGGGACATCAGTAGGGTGCACAGTCATCATCGTTACCTGGACAAATCATAGATTCAGAAAAATTTACAGAGGTGAATGTGGAAGTTTTTCAGAAACAGGGATTTAATTGAGATAAGTGTAGAGCGAACCACAAAGGAATTTTGAAAAAGAGAAAAAGCCTCTGTCTTGTCAGAACCTTCAGATAGTGGTGAGGATTGTGAAGAGAGAGTTTGGTAGAAAAAAGAAGCGTTGGAATGGAAGTCCTCCTTGGTTTTAGCCAAGTTCACTACAGATTTACTGAATTTCCAATAACATTTAGGATGATTTGAGAGAGGAAGAATCAGCTTCTAGAAATAAATTTAAATGTGAATGCCACAAAACCCCCTTGGAAACTCTTACTGCTTGCCACTCTGAGCTAACTATCGAGTCAAGTCTAGATTCTATCAAATGAAGATTCTTACTTTAAAAGGAAAGGGAAATTTGATCACTGCTGGGAGTAGGCAAGTCAATAGCTGAAATGAATAAGAAAAGAACACAGTTTCAAAAAGAAAGTGAGAATATCCATCCACACTGGCTCCTTCAATATGTTTCTTGACAGATGTGCCATCTCTGAGCTTCTTTTCGTGAGGAAGGAAGTTAAGGAAGTGAGTCTCTAACAAAGGACGGCTCTTAGGTGCCTCCTCCTGTGGACGGTTGCATCTCTAGTTGCATTTTGTGAGTTTTAAAAGCCAGAGTTCCTGTGGTTTGAGATTTTGTGGTTTTCGGGAAAAAGTTTGAGTAAAGCTTATATATTTATTTTTAGAGCCCCAAAAGGCAGATTTCATTACAATGTGTCCAGTAAATATTTTATTAAAATGGAAATAGAATGCTAAATACCTCTGGAGAGTCATTTAATGACTTGAAGCATTTCATTACAGTCTAGACTAATGTTAGTTTAACAGAATCTTTCCCCCATTATCTCAATGGATTTGTTTAAGCATCATTAATTATATAATCAGTTATTATATTGCTCTTGTTCAATCGTTCAGTTGTGTCTAACTCTTTGTGACCCCAGGGACTGCAGCACACCAGGCTTCCCTGTCCTTTACCATCTCCTGGAGTTTGCTCAAACTAGTCCATTGAGTTGCTGATGCTATCCAACCACCTCATCCTCTGTCACCCGCTTCTCCTCCTGCCTTCAATCTTTCCCAGCATCACATAATAATAATAATATACAATTAATATTATATGTGTTATATAACACACACACACACACACACACACACACATATGACGGTATCTGCAGGAAGTGAATGACAAATACAGCTGAGATTTTCCTAAGGAGTTCAGTATTTACCACCCTGGATATTGAATGGGAGTAGATGAGGATCCTGGATCCAATTCTCATACGAAAAAAAAAAAAAAGGAATAAGGTAAAGCACAAAAGTTGCCAAGCAAACAGAAGTTGGGATCATTGTTTCCACTGGAGACAAGATATGGATTTCACATAATATAAAATAATGTTATATCTGCATTAGTACTTTAAATGGCAGAATTATTATTATTGCATGTATTATTATACCTGAGCCTCACTGTCCTATTATGACAATGCCTTTGAAGTGGAGATTCCACAGATGAACTAGCAAAGATGAATAAGTGAATGTGGAACCAGAGGGTCAAGTGCTCTTATATATGTGAGATTCTTAGGTTAAACGAAATAAACTTCTTACTTGCAGGTCTTTCTCTCAAAGTCTTTAATAGTTCATTTTAGTGCACTTAGAATTTCCAAGGCAGAGGCAGTGTTTCCCAAGATTATTTGAAGAAGAGAATTCCTTTTTGCTGAACTTCAGGGAATAGTTGGCTTCAGAACATAGTTTGGGAAACAGTGCCACTCAACAGAGAATGGCTCAATTGCTGTGGATAACCTGGGAGAAGAGTGATATGAATGGCTACTTACTATGAGTTAAATACCGTGATAGGTGTTTCAGATGCATTAACTCATTTGCATTACCACACTCATGAAGTAGGCTCAACTGCTGTGGATAACCTGGGAGAAGAGTAACATGAACGGCTCCTTCAGTTCAGTTCAGTCGCTCAGTCGTGACCGACTCTTTGAGACCCTGTGAATCGCAGCACGCCAGGCCCCCCTGTCCATCACAAACTCCCGGAGTTTACTCAAACTCATGCCCATCGAGTCAGTGATGCCATCCAGCCATCTCATCCTCTGTCATCCCCTTCTCCTCCTGCCCCTAATCCCTCTCAGCATCAGGGTCTTTTCCAATGAGTCAACTCTTCACATCATGTGGCCAAAGTATTGGAGTTTCAGCTTCAGCATCAGTCCTTCCAATGAACACCCAGGACTTATCTCCTTCAGGATGGACTGGTTGGGTCTCCCTGCAGTCCAAGGGACTCTCAAGAGTCTTCTCCAACACCACAGTTCAAAAGCATCAATTCTTTGGCGCTCAGCTTTCTTTATAGTCCAACTCTCACATCTATACATGACCACTGGAAAAACTATAGCCTTGACTAGATGGACCTTTGTTGGCAAAGTAATGTCTCTGCTTTTTAATATGCTACTTACTATGAGTTAAATACTGTGATAGGTGCTTCAGATGCATTACCTCATTTGCATTACCACACTCATGAAGTAGGTTCTATTATAATTGTGCTGTAGCTGAGGAAATGGAGGCAAAGAGCAGTTCAGCCGCTTGTGCAGATTCACACAGCGTTAGAGCCTGGTCTCTAATCAAGCGCATCCACCCAATCAAGCTGCTGCCATAATCACTGTGTTATTCCAATATCTGAGTATTCTAACACCAGCTCCAGTGCAGCCAAACAATGAGACATATATAAATCAAGTCTCAGGACTCTGGAAGGCAGCACCCCGGCTGACTGTGGCCTCTGTTTGGCATCAGGGGAGTGAGCCTCGCTGTCCAGTCTGTCCGTCGTCATTTTTCACTCAGGGCTCTGACATGAAACAAAGCTAGTGCTCTTGAATGAGGCAGAGAAATACCTCAGGACTTACGTCAAAAATGCTGCAGTCCTCAGGTAATTTACTAGGCTCGGTCCTATCCCTGTTTACTTCAAAGTTTCAGTAAAAATGAAAGAGTTGCAAATGGTATTTAGTTTTGCAGGAACATCTCGATCCTTCTCCCGGATCTGGCCTTACTGACAGGAAACGTGCTGAGGTGGAAGATAGGTCTTTGAATCTGGAGTAATATTCCATATGGTTTTCTTGAGTATTCCCCATCAGATTGTCTAGGGTGCACTCAAAGCTTTCCCCTGCAATTAACGTCTACTGCCATTGCTCTGCATTTATTTTAGGACTGGAAGCTGAATGAAGAAGATTATTAGGTAGAACAAGGCCACAAGCTGTATTTCGAGGGGTGGCTTCAAGCTCACAGGATGAAATCAGTTACTGTTTGTCAGATGCTTTGAACAGCGCCTGCTGCATATAAGTTCTTGGCTGCTGCGGCTGCTGCTAAGTCACGTCAGTCATGTCCGACTCTGTGTGACCCCATAGACAGCAGCCCACCAGGCTCCCGTCCCTGGGATTCTCCAGGCATGAATATTGGAGTGGCTTGTCATTTCCTTCTCCAATGCATGAAAGTGAAAAGTGAAAGTGAAGTCACTCAGTCGTGTCCGACTCTTCGTGACCCCATGGACTGTAGCCTACCAGGCCCCTCCGTCCATGGGATTTCCCAGGCAAGAGTACTGGAGTGGGTTGCCATTGCCTTCTTCAAGTGCTTGGCAGCTAAATACAAATAACAACTCTGGGAGAACTTGCCTTCCATGGAGATGGTCCTGGGGGCTTCTGGAAGATCTAAAAGGAGCCAGTCATGCAGTAAGAGTGGGTCTTCAGAGGTGAACTGAGCTCAACATGCAACAGATAATGATTTCCAACTTTTTAAGCCTTGCAAATTTGGCATGGTGACAAATGTTCCTGAAAGATTTCTGGCAGAAAAAACTGCCACGGTATTTCTAAGGAGCCTCAGGAAATTTAGAGAGAGATTGTTATCATCACTTTTCACACAAGGAAATGGAGTCTTAAGGAGATGAAGTTTTCTGCCCCAGGTCAGGCAGAGTGAGAACTCAAACCCATGCCTCTCTTCCTCCCCTGTCAAGTTGCTTTCCCTAGCAAGGTGGAGGCATGGCTGATAGTCTTCTTAAAACTAGTATTTGTTTATTTACTTCTTTTTTTGATCTTATGAAATTCTGTTCCTCAGGAGACAATAATTCTTTTTTTTTTTTTTTTTTTTTTTTTATTAGTTGGAGGCTAATCACTTCACAACATTTCAGTGGGTTTTGTCATACATTGACATGAATCAGCCATGGATCTACACATATTCCCCATCCCGATCCCTGCTCCCACCTCCCTCTCCACCCGATTCCTCTGGGTCCTCCCAGTGCACCAGGCCGGAGCACTTGTCTCATGCATCCCACCTGGGCTGGTGATCTGTTTCACCATAGATAGTATACATGCTGTTCTTTTGAAATATCCCACCCTCACATTCTCCCACAGAGTTCAAAAGTCTGTTCTGTATTTCTGTGTCTCTTTTTCTGTTTTGCATATAGGGTTATCGTTACCATCTTTCTAAATTCCATATATATGTGTCAGTATGCTGTAATGTTCTTTATCTTTTGGCTTACTTCACTCTGTATAAGGGGCTGCAGCTTCATCCATCTCATTAGGACTGGTTCAAATGAATTCTTTTTAACGGCTGAGTAATATTCCATGGTGTATATGTACCACAGCTTCCTTATCCATATGAGGTACCATTACACGCCAGTCAGGATGGCTGCTATCCAAAAGTCTACAAGCAATAAATGCTGGAGAGGGTGTGGAGAAAAGGGAACCCTTTTACACTGTTGGTGGGAATGCAAACTAGTACAGCCGCTATGGAAAACAGTGTGGAGATTTCTTAAAAAACTGGAAATAGAACTGCCATATGACCCAGCAATCCCACTCCTGGGCATACACACTGAGGAAACCAGATCTGAAAGAGACATGTGCACCCCAATGTTCATCGCAGCACTGTTTATAATAGCCAGGACATGGAAGCAACCTAGATGCCCATCAGCAATAATTCTTGTTGCAAGGTTTAAATGGACAGAATTTCTGTTGTTTGAACTAATGCTTTTTGTGGTGGACTCAGGTGGCAAAATGCTTAGAAACTAGATGTTGTTATTGTGCTTTGAGAGGATGGGAGTTGATACCTTCTTTTTAAAAAAAAATTGATGAAATAATTAAAAAATTTGGTTGTACCTGATCTGGGCTTATTCATTCAGCAATCATCTTTTGAAAGGAGACGTTATGAGTGTGCCTGTACTGGGCTAAGGGAATATGAAAGGAAGATATGTACCTTGAAATAAGCTGACAACAAATATTTGCACAGTCTGATAGTGCAAGTCAGTTAGTGCTCAGATTTGTTAAATACTGTAAAAGTAAGCAGAAACTATGTATTGTTCAGCCACTAAGCTAACATGTTTAACCAACAATTTCACATGGCAGGAAGTTACATCTGCGTGTATAAACATATAAATGCCTGGGCTCACGCTAAGTTGCTTCAGTCTGTCTGACTCTTCACAGCCCCATGGACTGTAGCCCACCAGGCTTCTCTGTCCATGGGATTCTCCAGGCAAGAATACTGGAGTGGGTAGCCATGCCCTCCTCCAGGAGATCTTCCTGACCCAGGGATCGAACCCAGGTCTCATGTCACTTGTGTTGAGTTCTTTTTTGAATTCTTTACCACTAACACACCTGGGAAGCTTTGTATTTTAACCACATTTTCTCTTACATTATGTCATTAAGTCAGGGCTTAATGAGAAAGAAAAGATTAGGATAATTTATATTAGATATGAGATTAAAATGCAAACAAAGACATTGACAAAATAAACCCAATCAAACCAAATTGTCCTTACACATTACATGATTGTGATTACTAGCTAAAATTTGTGGAACTTCTGAGTCAGATGCCATATATTGTTAAACAATGTCTTATTTGTTTACTTATTGAGGGTATTTTCCACCTAATTAACAACCCTATTATATCTTTCCCTTGTTGTCTGTGACTTGCTAATGCAGTAACATAGGTTCCAGGTTCTGTTCTATAGCAGTCTTATTAAACAATATTCACAAAATACTTACCCAGAATAAGCATCTTTACCTTCTCTCTTCATCCCTTCACAACAGATATTGGACATTTGTCATTAACTATGGCATGTGTCTCCCAGCGTTTTCTTAAGACTTAAGTTTCAGGGAGCCAGAAATAAAACACTGTAAAAGGCCCACATCCTGCTTCTTGTCTAAAAAAAACTCTAAATCGTCAGAGCATGGCATATGCATTCCAATTTTATAATTGGTATGAAAAAGCATTTGGTAATTAACTTTAAAATTATACACTACTCTGAGGTTATTCCTAAAGACCTTATACCTAAATGTGCTATCTTGTAAATAACAGGATACAGTAATATGATTCACAAAATCATTAACTAATTTTTATCTCTCCCCAAGTGTTTTTTACTTTCCCCACTACTTCCTAAAACAGATTTTTTTCCTATTCAGTTCTTTGACTCTATTTTTGGTTTAGCATAATGAATAACTTATTTTTAGCAACCTGCAATCAGTATGAATTTGCTAGAACAGCCTGTGTCTTTTGTGTCTGTTATTTCTCACTGAGGGCAAATGAATCTACCTTACCCTTGGACCCTGTCCGGCAAGTTTGCCTTCCCTTTCCCATCCCCAAGACAAATTAAGAATGCTGAAACCTTTCACTCATAACAAAACAGTGATAAAGCAGGTAACAAGACCTCACATTAATCAGCTCTTTCAAAGAAGAGGCCCCAACCTGTAGCCTTTGTCTAATCTGCTGGTAGGTGGGTTTTTTTCAGGCTCCTTTTAGGGTCCTAACATTCTTTAGTCCGGCAGCACATTCTCCTTGGAAATGTTTCACTTTTCAGACAGCCTCTGTGTTGATCAAAAACCCCAAAGAGCCACTACAGAAATCTGAACTTCTAATGATGTTCTTTTATACTTTCTTACAATGGACAATGGTTCTCTCAATACTAATGGCACTGGTACACAAAGAGAGGCAAGAATGCGCAGAGATGGGGGGTGGAGGGAGAGTAGCCAGTATCACAGGATGGGCGGTATCACCTCGGTGGAAAAAAAATCCTGTTTTCTGTAGCCAAATTGTTGCTGTCTTTTGTTGAAAATATTTGAGGCCCCTGCAAACCAATGCTGAGATGAGAAAAGATAAGAGCAGATGACCAGTTTTCTCCCAGGAAGAAATATTACCATCAATTGAATAGAAATAAATGCATCTCCTTGTGCTTTTCCAATCCTTTTCATAATAGAAAACTCACTAATAATTCCTCCCTTAAGTTTCTTGCATCCAGTGCTAGATCTTTTTCTAGGCTCAGTGAAGCAAGCGGCCTTCCTGTGTATTATACAATTATGTTGAGTCAAGTGCGCCCTCTAGTGACCAATCGAAATATCACCAGACTCTTATAAGTCTCCAGATTCCTGAAATCAGAAAGGAATATTTTGATTTACAAGAGTGTTTTACAAAATTACATAGGAAAATTGTAAAAATATGTGTATTATATTTCATAGAAACAGAGTTAACTGTATATCAGTTTTTATGGTTTTAACCTTTTGCCTGAAGGTTGCTATTAATTCTTCCAAACATTTTAGCACTTATCTTTTTGATTAATTTCTAGACTGAACTGATAAACTTCACTAAAACTAATGAAAAGTTAAAACTTGCAGGGTCCTCAGAGGTTATTTAGTACAATGCTTTCATTTGTGGAGGAGGAGACTAAAGTCCAGAGTAATTCCTGAATGCTTTTCTAATCACCTGTATTATCACTGAAACAACTTTAAATGATTTCTGGCTACTTTGGTAAGATAATGTGTGAAATAATGCTTTGAAACTTGAGAGAATTAAGCAAATATTATTGAGAGATATTTGCATTTTCTATCCCTTTGAAGGACCAGCTCTCCATAAATGATAAAACTTTGCAGCAAATCAATAACATCTCCCTTGACTGGAACCACCAAGACTTTTAGGGATATGATCTCACATAATTATTTTATGTAAATGCCATGATCTCATTGGAAAAAGCAATAGGCACCCCACTCCAGTACTCTTGCCTGGGAAATCCCATGGACAGAGGAGCCTGGTAGGCTGCAGTCCATGGGGTCGCTAAGAGCCGGACACGACTGAGTGACTTCACTTTCACTTTTCACTTTCATGCATTGGAGAAGGAAATGGCAACACACTTCAGTGTTCTTGCCTGGAGAATCCCAGGGACGGGGAGCCTGGTGGGCTGCCGTCTATGGGGTCACACAGAGTCGGACACGACTGAAGTGACTTAGAAGCAGCAGCAGCATGATCTCATAGATTTTAGAATTTCTGTTGGCAATTGCATGTTGAAGTGACTGTAATTTATCTTGGTATTTGAGTCAAGTTGTGCGTTATATGACTTCCCTGGTGGCTCAGACAGTAAAGCGTCTGCCTATAATGTGGGAGACCCGGCTTCTATCCCTGGGTCGGGAAGATCCTATGGAGAAGGAAATGGCAACCCACTCCAGTACTCTTGCCTGGAAAATCCTGTGGATGGAGGAGCCTGGTAGGCTACAGTGCATGGGGTCCCAAAGAGTTGGACACGACTGAGTGATTAAACTGTGCATTATTTGTGTGGATGCATGAAAACCAAAGATAGATGTGTTTTCACTATTGGATTATTCACTATTTAGCAAAAGATACCATTCTGTGACCTGGAGGAGGAAAGGAGCCTGGCAGACTACAGTCCATGGGATCACAAATAGTTGGATACAACTGAGTGACTGAGCACACTTCATTAAGTGAAGGCAGAACCTTTGTGGCACTGCATACACATAAACTTCCTAGAACTTAATCCATGGCTCCATATTCTGACCAAAAAGTGAATTTCACGTCTTTCAAATTAAAGCTAACAATGAAGACTTCAATAAATAATAGCTGAGTTGATTTATTTCATTACAACATTCCTTCAAAATAGTGACTGGCACTGTGTTAAGTGTTAGTGATAGAGTTCTGATTTTTCAAAAAAAGCCCCCCTTATCCTTACTCTTTATGAGCTTTCAACCTTTGAATTATTATTGGAAAGGCCTTGAGCTCTGACTTTGAGAACACAAAAATGAGCATGACACCAAGTTTGCACTCAAGAAATTATATGGGAAATAGAAACAAATAAATGAGAATAATGAAATGAGAATTTAAATATAATAATTATAAGATGAGAATAATAATGAGTTGGCACTAAGCAGGCATATAAGGAGGAGATTATTTTTTTCTTATGGACTTGAGGAGGCTTTGCAGTGGAGTGATTGTTTGCTTCACGTCTTGAAACCTGAATAGAATTGAGCAAGTGAAGATGAAGCCACAGAGGAAAGTATGAACAGACTTCCTTGACCGAACCAGCAGCTCATTAAAGACATAAAATGAAATTTGTTTGGTCATAGTGAGTAAACTCTTGTGTTTGGACCCTGTGTGCTTTTGTGAGCAGAGGATTATGACAGAGAAGTTGTTTGGACCCGGATCAAGTGGGAGATTGAGAATAATGAAAGGAGGTTGAGTAGGTATTGGAGAGCCAGCAAAGGTCTTTTCAACATGATAGTGACATGGTCAGAAATGTGTTTTTGCACAGTAACCTTAAATGGATCAAATTTGAGGAAATATTATTTATAATTGTGAGGGACCTGGCTATTGTAATAACTTGGGAGAGAAGTCACAAAGGTCTGAACTTCCCAGAGTGTCTGTGTGTGAAAAAACACAAAGAAATGAAAGTTGATTTCAAAAGGTGGAGAAAGATATACAAATATATACAAAACCGGATGACATTAACTGAGGAACTGTTGATATAGAAAGAGAAATAAGATAGCTTTTAGAATTTGTTACATACATGTCGGATAGATTGGTAATGGCATTAATAGATGAAACAACAACAAAAAAACCTTATTAGATGGAAAGAATACTAAGTTTTCTTTTGGCCTTACTGAGTTGTGAAGTGGGAGTAAAAAGATAAATTGTGGGAATTTGCCAATATGTTCCTGATTCTTAAAAGAGATTTAAATTTAGAAGTCATTTGCATAAAGTGATAGTCGAAGCAGTGGAAAGTGATGTTTTACCTTATGGCTTTAAAGTTTTAATTTTAACAGGACTAAACTTTCTATTTCAGTCAATTTGGAGCTAGAGTTCTTTGGAAACCTCTGATGTCATACATTCATATGCACTGTATACTTGATAAGAATTTCTTTGGTGGTTAAATTGAAAGGAAATCCTTTAAAATGTTGGGACTTGGGACTCAGCAATTTTTTTTTTTTCTAAATGGATAGGAAGGGTCTATTATTTTGGAAGGAATGCTTAAGATCCTGGTACACTGGACTTGTTGCCTATTTGGATATTTTTAAAAAAATGTTCCTTTGATGTTCTCTGAAGTCATTATTAAGGAATGACAAAATTCAAATCATTTTCAGAAAGTTGAGCTTATGAGCATAATAGAGTTTGAAGGGATGTACAGCAGTCTCCAGTTTTCCAGCTTGTGTTTCATTCTGAGACCATTTCTATGCTTACAAATTTAATCCCTCATAATGTTTTATTATAGTATTATGGAGCAGGAAAAGGTAAATAGTTAGCATAAAAGCCTCCTGTTTGAACTTAGGAACTTAATATTCAGTGAAAAAAGGAAAAATAAGCCTAATAAGAAGATAATATTTTGTGAAGTGGAGGCTCAGCAACCCACTCTGAATGAATGGAATAAGTCAACATGTGACCAGACAAAATAAAATACATGATGGGATTTTACAAAATTAATAGAAAAATAGGGAAGGGACCAACACATCATCAATCCCAAATGCCCAAAGTAGTGTTGCCTTCCTTTATTTGTCTCCTGTTTAGAAAAGGAAAATCCTTCGTGTTACTGCCCAGTCTCCCCACTGGTGCTGTGAAGGTCAGATGCACTAGGTCAGATACAACAGGAAGGAATTCAAGGAGAGTTCCAACATAGGAGAAAGGAGAGCTGCCCCTGTCTAGTATGCATGAAATGAGAAGAACTAGAATAACAACTGTGAGGAATTATTACAGCTATTTTAAAAATGAAATAAATGAATTTCCTATCAGTGCACTCTGAATACATACCTCAGAAAACAAAAGAAAAATATTCACAAGCAGTGCTTCACATTTTTAAAGAAAGAATATAGACTATATGAAACCAGAAATCAAAGGTGTAGAAAACAGACAAGAGGATAATTTGGGAGAGAGAGAGAAATAAATTGAATGCAAAACCACAGAGTTTTGGAATTAATTAAAAATATTGAAGTAGTGCACTACTCATTCAGGAGTTAAAAAAAACAGAAAACTATTCCAGGATATAATTTTATTAAAAAATTCCTAAAACAAAGAAATTAGTAAGTTAAAAATTGAAAAGCACACTACACTTTACGGGTGAATTCTACCAAACACTTAAAGAATTATTAATGCCAATTCTCAGAATTCTTCTAAAAATTGCAGTGCAGGAAACACTCTCATACCCATTTCATGAGAACAGCATTACCCTGATACCAAAGCATGATGACACTACAAGAAAAGAAAACTGCAGGTCAATATCTCTGATTAATATACATGCAAAAATTGTAAACAAAATACCAGCAATTTGAATTCAATAGCACATTAAAAGAGTCATATGCAATGATCAGGTGTGATATAACACTAGGATTAAAGGATAGTTCAACCTATGCAGATCAATTAATGTGATATACCACATGAATAGAATGAAAGATAAAAATCATATGATAATTTCAATAGATGCAAAAAAATTGACAAAATTCAACATCCTTTCTTACAGATTGGGTACAAAAGGAATATACCTCAGCATAATAAAAGTTATTTATGATGAATACACATCTAATATCATACACAATGGTGAAAGATTGAAAACTTTCTCTCTAAGGTCATGAGCTAGACAAAGGGTGTCCATTCCCACCACTCCTTTTCAACATAGTATTAGAAGTACTAGCCAGAGAATTAAGCAGTAAAAACAAATAGAAAAATCCAAATCAGAAAGGAAGAAGTAAAATTGTCTCTACTGATGACATGATCTTTATGTAGGAAACCCTGGGGAATTCCCTGGCTGTCCAGTGGTTTGGACTCCGTGCTTTCACTGCCAAGGGTATGGGTTTGATCTCTGGTTGGGGAATTAAGATTCTGCAAGTTGCTTGGCATGGCCAAAAATAAAAAATAAAATCTTAAAGACTCCACTGAAATACTGTTAAAACTACTAAATTCAATAAAGTTTCAGGATGCAAAATCAGCATGCAAAAATCAGTTGCATTTATGTGCTAACAATGAGCCATCTGAAAAAGAAATCAAGAACACAGTCCCATTTACAATAGCATAAAAATACTCAAGAATAAATTTAACCAAGAAGATGAGAGATCTATACACTAAAAAACTGTAAGATCCTAAGACAGAAATAGAAGAAGATGCAAACAAATGGAAAGATATCCTATGTTCATTTATTAGAAGAATTAATATTGTTAAAGTGGCTATACTACCCAAAGCCATCTATAGATTCAGTGCAATCCTTACCAAAATTCTAAAGGCATTTTTCACAAAAATAGAAAAAACAATATAACATAAGCGAAAACTTTAGTGATGTTGTCCTTGGAAAAGATTTCTTAAATACAACACCAAAATCACAATTCATAACAAATAAATAAATAAAGTGGATGTTATAAAAACTGAAACCTTTTACTCTGTTAAGCAAATAAAATTGGCAGAAAATATTGCAAAGCATGATAAAGGACTTGTTTTTACAACATTGAAATGTCTTATACCTTAATAAAGGAAAGCAGTCTAATAGAAAATGGGCAAGATATTTGAACAGATAGTTTTTCAAAGATGTTACAGAGATGGTAAATAAATAAAAGGATGCCCAGGTTATTAGTTTCTGTGGAAAAGGAAATCAAATCACAATGATATACCTCCACTTAACCCAACTGAATAACTGACATTGAAAAAGACTGATTATATTATAAAATGTTGGGAAAGATGTGAACTTTTGTACATTCTTGGTGGGAATGTAAAATGATAAAATCACTTTGGAAAAAATTTGGCATTTTTAAAAAACATTTTTAGCATTTTCTTAAAAAGATTTATGTACAGTTACCAAATGATCCTACCATTCCACTCTTAGATGTTTATTCAAGAATTCTCAAGAATATAGAAGTACAAGTCCACAAAAAGTTTGGACATGAATATTCATAGTGAATGGGGCCATACTCAGTAGATCTTGCATGACCCCACCCATCAGAACAAGACCCAGTTTTCCCCACAGTCAGTCTCTCCCAACAGGAAGCTCCGTAAGCCTCTTATCTTGTCAGACAGCAAACAGGATGAAAATCACAATCACAGAAAACTAACCAATCTGATCACATGGACCACAACCTTGTCTAACTCAATGAAACTTTGAACCATTCCGTGTAGGGCCACCCAGGACAGACGGGAAATGGTGGAGAGTTCCAACAAAACGGGGTCCACGGGTGAAGGGAATGGCAAACCCCTTTAGTATTCTTGCCTTGAGAACCCCATGAACAGTAGGAAGAGGCAAAAAGATATGATGCTGAGAGTTGAACTCCTCAGGTCAGTAGGTGCCCAATATACTACTAGAGAAGAGTTGAGAAATAACTCCAGAAAGAATGAAGAGATACAGCCAAAGCAAAAACAATGCCCTGTTGTTGGTGTGGCTGGTGATGGAAATCAAGTCTGATTCTGTAAAGAGCAATATTGCATAGGAACATGAAATGTTAAGTCCGTTAATCAAGGCAAATTGGATCTGGTCAGGCAGGAGATGACAAGAGTGAATAGTGACATTTTAGGAATCAGTGAACTAAGATGGACTGGAATGGGCAAATTTAATTCTGATGATCATTATATCTACTACTGTGGGCAAGAATCCCTTAGAAAAAATGGAGTAGCCCTCATAGTCAACAAAAGAGTCTGAAATGCAGTACTTGTGTGCAGTCTCAAAAATGACAGAATGATCTCTGTTCATTTCCAAGGCAAACCATTCAATATCACAGTAATCCAAGTCTATGTCCCGACCAGTAATGCTGAAGAAGCTGAAGTTGAACAATGCTATGAAGACCTACAAGACCTTCTAGAACTAAAACCCAAAAAAGATGTCCTTTTCATTATAGGGGACTGAAATGCAAAAGTAGGAAGTCAAGAAACACCTGGAATAACAAGCAAATTTGGCCCGGGAGTACAGAATGAAGCAGGGCAAAGGCTAACAAAGTTTTACCAAGAGAACGCACTGGTCATAGCAAACACCCTCTTCCAACAACACAAGAGAAGACTCTACACATGGACATCACCAGATGGTCAACACCGAAATCAGATTGATTATATTCTTTGCAGTCAAAGATGGAGAAGCTGTATACAGTCAGCAAAAACAAGACCAGGAGCTGACTGTGGCTCAGATCATGAACACTTTATTGTCAAATTCAGACTTAAATTGAAGAAAGTAGGGAAAACCACTAGATCATTCAGGTGTGACTTAAATTAAATCCCTTACAATTATACAGTGGAAGTGAGAAATGGATTCAAGGGATTCGATCTGATAGACAGAGTGCCTGAAGAAAGAACTATGGACGGAGTTTCGTGACATTGTACAGGAGGAAGTAATCAAGACCATCCCCAAGAAAAAGAAGTGCAAAAAGGCAAAATGGTTGTCAGAGGGGGCCTTATAAATAGCTGAGAGAAAAAGAGAAGCTAAAGGCAAAGGAGAAAATGAAAGATATGCCCATATGAATACAGAATTCCAAAGAATAGCAAGGAGAGATGAGAAAGCCTTTCTCAGTGATCAGTGGAAAAAATAGAGGAAAACAACAGAAAGAGAAAGACTAGAGATCTCTTCAAGAAAATTGGAGATACCAAGAGAACATTTCATGCAAAGATGGACACAATAAAGGACAGAAATGGTATGGACCTAAGAGAAGCAGAAGATATAAGAAGAAGTGGCAAGAATACACAGAAGAACTATACAAAAAAGATCTGTCTGGCCCAGATAACCACAATGGTGTGATCACTCACCCAGAGTCAGACATCCTGGAATGCGAAGTCAAGTGGGCCATAGGAAGCATCACTGTGAACAAAGCTAGTGGAAGTGATGGAATTCCAGATGAGCTATTTTAAATCCTAAATGATGATGCTGTGAAAGTGCTGCACTCAATATGCCAACAAGTTTGGAAAACTCAGCAGTGGCCACAAGACTGGAAAAGGTCAGTTTTCATTCCAATCCCAAAGAAAGGCAATGCCAAAGAATGTTCAAATTACCACACAATTGCACTCATCTCACTAGCTTGCAAGGTAATGTTCAAAATTCTCCAAGCCAGGCTTCAACAGTATGTGAACTGAGAACTTACAGATGTTCAAACTGGATTTAGAAAAGGCAGAGGAACCAGAGATAAAATTGCCAACATCTGTGGATCATCGAAAAAGCAAGAGAATATCAGAAAAACATCTACTACTGCTTTATTGATTATGCCAAAGCCTTTGACTCTGTGGATCACAACAAACTGTGGAAAAATCTTCAAGAGATGGGATTATCAGACCACCTTACCTGCCTCCTGAGAAATCTGTATGCAGGTCAAGAAGCAACTGTTAGAACTGGACATGGAACAACAGACTGGTTCCAAATTGGGAAAGGAATACGTCAAGGCTGTATATTGTCACCCTGCTTATTTAACTTATATGCAGAGTACATCAAGTTAGCTGGATTGCTGGGAGAAATATCAATAATATCAATAATCAAAATATCATCAAGATTGCTGGGAGAAATATCAATAACCTCAGATATGCAGATGACACTATCTTATGGCAGAAAGCGAAGGAGAACTAAAGAGCCTCTTGATGAACGTGAAAGAGGAGAGTGAAAAAGCTGACTTAAAATTCAACGTTCAAAAAACAAAGATCATGAGAGCCAGTCCCATTACTTCATGGTGAATATAAGGGGAAATAGTGGAAACAGTGACAGATTTTATTTTCTTGGGCTCCAAAATCACTGCATATGGTGACTGCAGCCATGAAATTAAAAGACACTTGCTCCTTGGAAGAAAAGTTATAACCAACCTAGACAGCATGTTAAAAAGCTGAGGCATTACTTTGCCGACAAAGTTCCGTCTAGTCAAGGCTATGGTTTTTCCAGTGGCCATGTATGGATATGAGAGTTGGACTATAAAGAAAGCTGAGCACCAAAGCATTGATGCTTTTGAATTGTGGTGTTGGAGAAGACTCTTGAGAATCCGTTGGAATGCATGGAGATCCAACCAGTCCATCCTAAAGAAAATCAATCCTAATATTCATTGGAGGGACTGTTATTAAAGCTGAAATGCCAATTCTTTGGCCAGTAATGTGAAGAACTGACTCATTGGAAAATACCCCGATGCTGGGAAAGATTGAACGGAGGAGAAGGGGACGACAGAGGATGAGATCGTTGTGTGGCATCACTGACTCAATGAACATGAGTTTGAGCAAGCTCTGGTAGTTGGTGATGGACAGGGAAGCCTGGCGTGTGCAGTCCAAAGGGTCAAAAGAGTGGCACAACTGAGCGACTGAACTGAAGTGGTTCCTAATGGCTGTATTCGTGGTAGTTAAAAACCAGAAACAACCAATATTCTATTAACTATTAAATGGATAGAAATTAAAATTATAATCTTTCAGTAAAAAGGAATGCATTATTGATTTATGTAGCGATATGAATGAATCTCAAAATGATTATGTTAGTGGATGAAAAAAGGCAAATAGAGCACATAGTGTGTAATCCATTTATATAATGCAGACCTGTCTATCATGATGGAAAGCAGATTAGTTGCCTGAGGATGGGGCAGAGCTCGACAAATTTTAACTGCTATTGTTAGCCTCTCAACCCCACGAATGATGAAGGAATGAAGCAGAGGAGGGGGTATGCTGAGTTTAAATTGAAAAAGACTGAGAGGGGCTTCCCCAGTGGTCCAGGGGTAAAGACTCCGTGCTCTCAATGCAGAGGGCACAGCTGTGATCTCTGGTCAGGGAGCTAAGATCCTGTATGCCTTGTGGCATGGCAAAAAAACAAAGTAGATAAGCAGCGAGGATTTCCTGTGTAGCACAGGAAACTATATTTTAAAAAAAGACTGAGAAAACCTTAGTTATTTATTTTGAATGATCAATTTTCTGTTGTTACAGGGAATAGGATGTTGAAATTAAGGTTGAGCTGTAGAAAAATAAGAAGTTTTATTTTTTTGCAACCCAGAGTGTCTTTGAAGCATCCTATCCTTTATGCACCCAAGCATTACACCCAGCCCCACCCTTCACCCCCACGCACTTTATCTTTATAAGTCTTATTTTGCTTTTCCCTATGTCTGATTGGTTACTATTTCATAGTGCTATTTTTCAAATGGTGATTTCTAAATCTGCCAAAAGACAGCAATAAGACTAAAAGCAAGATCACTGTAGGAACTCTAATATGCATTTCATGTGCCCTTTTCTGCTTTCAGTTCAGTTCAGTTCAGTTCAGTCGCTCAGTCGTATCTGACTCTTTGCGACCCCATGAACTGCAGCACGCCAGGCCTCCCTGTCCATCACCAACTTCTGGAGTCCACCCAAACCCATGTCCATTGAGTCGGTGATGCCATCCAACCATCTCATCCTCTGTCGTCCCCTTCTCCTCCTGCCCTCAATCTGTCCCAGCATCAGGGTCTTTTCAAATGAGTCAGCTCTTCACATCAGATGGCCAAAGTATTGGAATTTCAGCTTCAACATCAGTCCTTCCAATGAACACCCAGGACTGATCTCCTTTAGGATGGACTGGTTGGATCTCCTTGCAGTCCAAGGGACTCTCAAGAGTCTTCTCCAATACCACAGTTCAAAAGCATCAATTCTTCGGTGCTCAGCTTTCTTTATAGTCCAACTCTCACATCCATACATGACTACAGGAAAAACCATAGCTTTGACTAGACAGACTTTTGTCAGCAAAGTAATATCTCTGCTTTTTAATATGCTATCTAGGTTAGTCATAACTTTCCTTCCAAGGAGCAAGCGTCTTTTAATTTCATGGCTGCAATCACCATCTCCATCTGCCTAACTCACTGGGTTCAGTGAATTCCTCCAAAAGCAACTGTTGATGCCTATTGAGTGATGGGCTCAAACTGCATATGATTTGTTGCACGGCTCCTCTGTCCGTGGGATTTCCCAGGCAAGAATACTGAAGTGGGTTGCCATTTCCTTCTCCAAGAATTTTAATTAACTTGTTATAAAAGCCATGCAATTTGAAGACTATTATATATGGTTATAAGAATCCTATATTGCCTTTGAAAATGACCTGATTGTTATGCTTTTTGTCTTCTGACCCTGGAAAATGGCCAACCCACAGGGCTACTGGGGGATGAGTACCCCGCACTCTGACGGCCTGGCCGCCGTGGTGATTCGTATGGTGTTGAGAATTGTGATACAGTGTCCCTGTTGAATTTTTTCCATACCTCTAGAAGTTTGCCTTCTTTCACTTTCTTCTATTAGCTACATTTACTTTAAAATGTATCATTGGTGACTGTGAGCTTTCCCACTCTTCTTGAAATATTGGGGAATTCTTTTCAAGTTTTGGTGGGCTTCAACTGTAAATAAGAGCTAATTATTGGCATTTTATTTTATAGCTCTTGGTATATATCACGGATGACATCACCGACTCGATGGACATGAGTTTGAACAAGTTCTGGGAGCTGGTGATGGACAGGGAAGCCTGGTGTGCTGCAGTCCATGGAGTTGCACAGAATTGGACACGACTGAGCGACTGAACTGAACTGATTTATCATGGTATTTTATTGTGTAAAATCCCTAATGAGACTGTAGAAACCCAATTTTTGAATTATCCACTAGAGGGCGGCCTTGTTCTTCCATTAAATGTGACTTTTTCTTCCTTTTTTTTTAAATCAAATTTACATTTTCTCTCCCTGTGAAAAGTTGAATCCCTCAGTCCTGGTATTAAGAACTCTGCTTAAAGTCATGGTTGTAGCTTGGCTCTTGTGAGGTTGACAGTGCAGAAGTCACTCAAGGAGAAAAGATACGTTCGATCTGTGAACAGGCTTTAGTTTCCTTCCTTCTTTACCGTCTTTCCTGGGCTACTGAGGCAACAGTCTCACACAAAACGTTGCTTTTCACAAAATGTCACACCACTCTAAAGACTAAATCTAAGAACTATCCTCTGTCTCTTTACAGAGATGACTGGCTGAAGGACCTTCCCGAATCACAAACATGCTTATTAGTCTTCAGCCCTTCACCACTTTGATGGAACTCTTCACAGTACATGTAACAGAGATATGAATGTTTCTGACATTTTCAAGCAACTTTACAAAAACAGGAAGCTAACTTTTCAAAGCCCATTTGTATTCAAATTTTTTAATAGTTCCAAGTAACCAACATTTAATTTCACCAAATTATATCACTTTTGTAATACATACATAGAGTGGAAATAGTGACAGATCTTATTTTCTTGAGCTCAAGAATCACTGTGGACAGTGACTGCAGTCACGAAATTAAAAGATGCTTGCTCCTTGAAAGAAAAGCCATGACAAACTAGACAGCGTGTTAAAAAAGCAGAGATACCACTTTGCCAACAAAGGTCTGTATAGTCAAACTATGATTTTTCCAGAGTCGTGTATGGATGTGAGACTTGGACTATAAAGAAGGCTGAGTGCTGAAGAATTGATGCTTTTGTTTGTTTGTTTGTTTGTTTTTCATTTATTTTTATTAGTTGGAAGCTAATTACTTTACAATATTGTAGTGGTTTTTGCCATACATTGACATGAATCAGCCATGGATTTACATGTATTCCCCATCCCGATCCCCTCTCCTGCCTCCCTCCCCATCCCATCCCTCTGGGTCTTCCCAGTGCACCAGCCCTGACCACTTTGTCTCATGCATCCAACCTGGGCTGGTTGATGCTTTTGAATTGATGCTGGGGAAGACTCTTTTTTTTTTTTTTCATTTATTTTTATTAGTTGGAGGCTAATTACTCACAACATTGCAGTGGGTTTTGTCATACATTGACATGAATCAGCCATGGAGTTACATGTATTTGGGGAAGACTCTTGAGAGTCCCTTAGACTGCATTTGAGATCAAATCAGTCAATCCTAAAGGAAATTAACCCTGAGTATTCATTGGAAGGACTGATGCTGAAGCTCCAATACTTTGTCCACCTGATGCAAAGAGCCAACTCATTGGAAAAGACCCTGATGCTAAGAAAGACTGAAGGCAGGAGGAGAAGGGGGCAACAGATGATGAGATGTTTGGACAGCATCACTGACTCAATAGACATGAGTTTGAGCAAAGCCCAGAAGATAGTGAAGGACAGGGAAGCCTGGCATGCTGCAGTCCATGGAGTTGCAGTTGGATGCGACTTAGCAACTGAACAATGAACAATATATAGAGTAGAAAATGATAGTGCATAGTAGAAAATGATAAGAATTAGCAGAGGTTTAAAGTCCACTTGGCTTAAGAAATCAAGGCTGGTTCAAAGCACAATGATAGTTATCTGACGCTCAGTAAATTTGAAGTTAGGTGAAATGATGCTGCACCTGCTTTGCAATACCATTTGGCAGTGTCTAGAAATGTTAAACATAAATAAATATTTGACCCAACAATTTCATTCCTAATTATCTCCTTAAGAGAAATGAAGTCATATATCCACATAAAGACTTGTATGTAAGTGTTCAGTAGCAGCATTATGCATGTTAGCCCCCAAAAAGAAGCCATCCATGATGTCTATCAACTCGTGAAGAGATAAACAAAAACTGGTGTATTTGTACAACAGAATATTCTTGAGCAGTGACAAGGAATAGAGTAGTGATGCATGCTACAGTGTGGATGATTCAAAACTACTATATTAGGTGATAGAAGCCACACATAGAAGATCATATATTGTAGAACTTTATTGAAAGAAAAGTCCATGATAGGTAATTTTTACAGTGACAGTGAGTAGATTAATTTTCTTGGGGAGTTGGAGTGGGAGTAAAGGGTACCTGCAAATAGACGTGAAGTTTCATTTTGGAGTGACTGAAGTGTTTTAAAATTGGATTGTGGTGATGGTTACACAACTCTGTACACTTGGTAGAAATCATTGAATTGTACACTTAAAATTTATTGTATGTATAAATCTCTTAAAAATTAGTAGAATGAATCTGAAGATGAAGTGTTTTTATGAAAATTTGAAACATTCTTCCAGAGAGAGGAACTCACACTCATTAGATATTCCAGCTACCAGGTCATATCAGTTTCTTGTCTTAGTTTCAGAAAAAAGTAAGAAATTGTGACTTTCATTTCTGTCACCCTGGAAAAAACAGCCAGCGCTCCTGAATCAGAGCATTAGAATTCAAGTCATGGGGCTTGTGTTTGCCTGTGACTTGTGAAACATTGCTCTAACTCACATAATCTATCCCCCCACTGAACATGACAAGACTCTATCAGGTTTGGTTCTTTCTCTCAAGGAACATGAACACCATGTTGTTTGCATATGTTGAGCAATTTAATGTTATTATTGGAAGTGAGGTGGATATGAAGAAAACAATTTCTTTCCTGGTTAACTTCTGACAGGCTACAAAAACTGTTCACCTTTCTCCATGTGCCTGTGGGTAACTTCCTTTGCTATTATCTGGCCAGAACATTTTTTTTTCTGACATCGGTGGTGGTGAATTTATGGCATGACAGAGGTGTGAAAAGTTACTTTAGACAGAAATCTTAAGGAAAATATATGAAATTGAGAAATATTCACAAATATATTGATTATTTTCACCTATAGAAATGAATCTCTTATTTCTGCCCAAATCCTATTCATCACTGCTACTATTTTGAGTCATTAAAAATACTTCAAATTTCTTTGATAAAATCCATTCAAAACTTCAGATATGGCTGATTCATGTTGATATGGTGGAAAACATCACAATATTATAGAGTAATTATATTCTAGTTAAAAATAAAATAAAACAACAAGAAATGATGACGTATATGCCTATGTACTGGATTTGTCTTTTTCATCTTGGAAGGTAGGTGTCACTACTGCTGTCGCTTGGGCAATTTTCCTTGATGATATTACCTTGTGAATGTTTTTTTTTCCTTCCCTCTTTTGGCCATATTTTCACTGGCTTTAGAAAGAGAAAATGTCAGTGGTTACAGTGATGACCAACAGAACTCTGCTTCTGTCTCTCAGCAACTTTTGTCAACACCTAGAATGTCTCTGATGGGGGGTCAATACCTAACTCTTTTTTATTTTATTTTTGTTGGAGTATAGTTGCTTTACAATGTTGCAATAGTTTCTGCTGTACAGAAAACTGAATCAGCTGTATGGACACACATATCCCCTCTTTTTTATTTCCCTCCCATTAGGCCACCACAGAGCACAGAGTGGAGTTCCCTGTGCTGTGCGTATACAGTAGGTTCTCATTAGTTATCTATTTTATACCTAGTAGTGTATACATGTCAGGCTTCCCTGGTGGCTCAGTGGTAAAGAATCTGCCTGCAATACAAGAGCTGCAGGAGATGCAGGTTCTATCCCTGGGTTGGGAAGATCCTCTGGAACAGACATGGCAACGCACTCCAGTGTTCTTGCCAGGAGAATCTCATGGACAGAAGAGCCTTGGAGGCTACATCCATAGAGTAGGACATGCTGCTGCTGCTGCTGCTGAGTCACTTCACGCGTGTCCGACTCAGTGCGACCCCATAGACGGCAGCCCACCAGGCTCCCCCGTCCCTGGGATTCTCCAGGCAAGAACACTGGGGTGGGTTGCCATTTCCTTCTCCAATGCATGAAAGGGAAAAGGGAAAGTGAAGTCACTCAGTCGTGTCCGACTTTTAACGACTCCATGGACTGCAGCCTACCAGGCCCCTCTGTCCATGGGATTTTCCAGGCAACAGTAGTGAAGTGGGGTGCCATTGCCTTCTCCAGAGTAGGACATGACTGAGTGACTAAGCACAGCACAGCATAATATATACATGTCAATCCCAACCTCCCAGCTTATCCCACCCGTCTTTCTCTGCTTGGTGTTCATAGTTTGTTCTCTATATCTGTGTCTCCATTTCTGCTTTGCAAGTAGGTTCATCTGTACCATTTTTCTAGATCCCACTTATATGATCTAATATACAATATTTGTGTTTCTCTTTTCTGACTTACTTCACTCTGTATGACAGTCTCTTCTAGGTTCATCCATATCTCTATAAATTCATTCCTTTCTATGGCTAATATTCCATTGTATACATGTATCACATCTTCTTTGTCTTTTTCTTTGTTGATAGACTTTTAAATTGCTTCCATGTCTTGGCTATTGTAAACAGTGCTGCATGAACATTGAGGGCCATGTATCTTTTGGAATTATGGTTTTCTTGGGATGTATGCCTAGAAGTGGGATTGCTTGGTCATATTGTAGTTCTATTTTTGTTTTTTTAAGGAGCCTCCATACTGTTGTCAATAGTGGTTCTACCGATTTATGCTTCTACCAACAGTGTAGATGGATACCCTTTTCTCCACACCCTCTCCAGCGTTTATTGTCTATAGATTTTTTGATGATAATGGCCATTCTGACAGGTGTGAAGTGATACTTCATTGTAGTTTTGATTTGCAATTCTCTAATAATTAGTGATGTTGAATATCTTTTCATGTGCCTCTTGGCCATCTGTATGCTTTCTTTGGAGAAAAGTCTGTTTAGGTCCTCCACCCATTTTTAGATTGGGTTGTTTGTTTTTTAATATTGAGCTACATGAGTTGTTTGTATATTTTGGAGATTAATCTCTTGTCAGTTGTTTCAGTTGCAAATATTTTCTCCCATTCTAAGGGTTGTCTTTTTGTCTTGTTTATGGTTTCCTTTGTGTGCAAAAGTTTTTGAGTTTAATTAGGTCCTATTTGTTTATTTTTATTTTCATTACTCTACGAGAGGTGTCAAAAAAAGATCTTGCTGTGGTTTATGTCAAAGAGAGTTCTGACTGTGTTTTCCTCTAAGAATTTTATAGTGTCTGGCTTTACATTAAGTCTTTAATCCATTTTGAATTTATTTTTGTCTATGGGGTTAGGGAGGGTTCTAATTTTATTCTTTTATATGTAGCTGTCCAGTTTTCCCAGCAGCACTTATTGAAGAGCTTGTCTTTTCTCCATTGTATATTCTTAGTTCAATTCAGTCTCTTAGTCGTGTCCCACTCTGAGACCCCAGGAACTGCAGCATGCCAGGCCTCCCTGTCTGTCATCAACTCCTGGAGTTTACCCAAACTCATGTCCACTGAGTCAGTGACATCATCCAACCATCTCATCCTCTGTCATCCCCTTCTCCTCCTGCCCTCAATCTTTCCCAGCATCAGGGTCTTTTCCAATGAGTCAGCTCTTCACATCAGGTGGCCAAAGTTTTGGAGTTGCAGCTTCAACATCAGTCCTTCCAATGAACACCCAGGACTGATCTCCCTTAGGATGGACTGATTGGATCTCCTTGCAGTCCAAGGGACTCTCAAGAGTCTTCTCCAACACCACAGTTCAAAAGCATCAATTCTTTGGCGCTCAGCTCTCTTTATAGTCCAACTCTCACATCCATGCATGACTACTGGAAAAACCATAGCCTTGACTAGATGGACTTTTGTTGACAAAATAATGTCTGTGCTTTTTAATATGCTATCTAGTTTGGTCATAACTCTCCTTCCAAGGGGTAAGCGTCTTTTAATTTCATGGCTGCAATCACCATCTGCAGTGATTTTGGAGCCCCCAAAAATAAAGTCAGCCACTGTTTCTCCATTTATTTGCCATGAAGTGATGGGACTGTATGCCATGATCTTAGTTTTCTGGATGTTGAGCTTTAAGCCAACTTTTTCACTCTCCTCTTTCACTTTTATCAATAGGCTTTTTAGTTCTTCTTCACTTTCTGCCATAAGGGTGGTGTCACCTGCATATCTGAGGTTATTGATATTTCTCCTGGCAATCTTGATTCCACCTTGTGCTTCCTCCAGCCCAGCGTTTCTCATGATATACTCTGCATATAAGTTAAATATGCAGGGTGACAATATACAGCCTTAATGTACTCCTTTACCTATTTGGAACCAGTCTGTGGTTCCATGTCCAGTTCTAACTGTTGCTTCCTGACCTGCATATAGGTTTCTCAAGAGGCAGGTCATGTGGTCTGGTATTCCCATCTCTTTAAGAAGTTTCCACAGTTTATTGTGATCCACACAGTGAAAGGCCTTGGCACAGTCAATAAAGCAGAAATAGATGTTTTTCTGGAACTCTCTTGCTTTTTCGATGATCCAACAGATGTTGGGAATTTGATCTCTGGTTCCTCTGCCTTTTCTAAAACCAGCTTGAACATCTGGAAGTTCATGGTTCACGTATTGCTGAAACCTTGCTTGGAGAATTTTGAGCATTCCTTTGCTAGTGTGTAAGATGAGTGCAATTGTGTGGTAGTTTGAGCATTCTTTAGCATTGCTTTTCTTAGGGATTGGAATGAAAACTGACCTTTTCCAGTCCTGTGGCCCCTGCTGAGTTTTCCAAATTTGCTGACATATTGAGTGCAGCACTTTCATTATAGGGGACTGGAATGTATATTCTTGCCTCCTTGGTAATAGACTAGGTGGCCACAGGTAAGAGCTAACTCTTCAGTGATGGTGTCAAGCTTGGTTCATCCCTTCTCCAGTGTGGGGAGGATTAAAGTCATGATTTTAACTAATGAAGAGCAGGGAAGTTATCTTTTTCGTCTTTAACATACTCCAGCTCTAGTTGGAAGAAATTTTTATTTGTTGCTGCTGCTGCTGCTAAATTGCTTCAGTCATGTCCGACTCTGTGCGACCCCATAGATGGCAGCCCACCAGGCGCCCCCGTCCCTGGGATTCTCCAGGCAAGAACACTGGAGTGGGTTACCCTTGCCTTCTCCTTTTATTTGTTACCCCCACTCAGAAGAAGCTCTGCATAAGAATTATGAGTGATTTTTTTTTTTTTCCAAAGCAGTTGTATCATTTTATATTTCTGTCACCAAAATACGAGATATTTCTCAATACCTGGGAAAATTCTCACAACATACAGTATAGCTAAATACAAAGAATAGTACACAAATTCTCCATACTCTGTGAACTCAATTTTTTTTTTCTTTTTTTCTTTTTTTTATTAGTTGGAGGCTAATTACTTCACAACATTTCAGTGGGTTTTGTCATACATTGATATGAATCAGCCATAGATTTACACGTATTCCCCATCCCGATCCCTGCTCCCACCTCCCTCTCCACCCGATTCCTCTGGGTCTTCCCAGTGCACCAGGCCGGAGCACTTGTCTCATGCATCCCACCTGGGCTGGCGATCTGTTTCACCATAGATAGTATACATGCTGTTCTTTTGAAATATCCCACCCTCACATTCTCTCACAGAGTTCAAAAGTCTGTTCTGTATTTCTGTGTCTCTTTTTCTGTTTTGCATATAGTGTTATCGTTACCATCTTTCTAAATTCCATATATATGTGTTAGTATGCTGTAATGTTCTTTATCTTTCTGGCTTACTTCACTCTGTATAATGGGCTCCAGCTTCATCCATCTCATTAGAACTGGTTCAAATGAATTCTTTTTAACGGCTGAGTAATATTCCATGGTGTATATGTACCACAGCTTCCTTATCCATTCATCTGCTGATGGGCATCTAGGTTGCTTCCATGTCCTGGCTATTATAAACAGTGCTGCGATGAACATTGGGGTGCACGTGTCTCTTTCAGATCTGGTTTCCTCAGTGTGTATGCCCAGAAGTGGGATTGCTGGGTCATATGGCAGTTCTATTTCCAGTTTTTTAAGAAATCTCCACACTGTTCTCCATAGCGGCTGTACTAGTTTGCATTCCCACCAACAGTGTAAGAGGGTTCCCTTTTCTCCACACCCTCTCCAGCATTTATTGCTTGTAGACTTTTGGATAGCAGCCATCCTGACTGGCGTGTAATGGTACCTCATTGTGGTTTTGATTTGCATTTCTCTGATAATGAGTGATGTTGAACATCTTTTCATGTGTTTGTTAGCCATCTGTATGTCTTCTTTGGAGAAATGTCTGTTTAGTTCTTTGGCCCATTTTTTGATTGGGTCATTTATTTTTCTGGAATTGAGATGCAGGAGTTGCTTGTATATTTTTGAGATTAATCCTTTGTCTGTTTCTTCATTTGCTATTATTTTCTCCCAATCTGAGGGCTGTCTTTTCACCTTACTTATAGTTTCCTTTGTAGTGCAAAAGCTTTTAAGTTTCATTAGGTCCCATTTGTTTAGTTTTGCTTTTATTTCCAATATTCTGGGAGGTGGGTCATAGAGGATCTTGCTTTGATTTATGTCGGAGAGTGTTTTGCCTATGTTCTCCTCTAGGAGTTTTATAGTTTCTGGTCTTACATTTTCTGTTTGCTAGAATTTTGTTAAGGATTTTTGCATCTATGTTCATCAGTGATATTGGCCTGTAGTTTTCTTTTTTCTGGCATCTTTTTCTGGTTTTGGAATTAGGGTGATGGTGGCCTCACAGAATGAGTTTGGAAGTTTACCTTCATCTGCAATTTTCTGGAAGAGTTTGAGTAAGATAGGTGTTAGCTCTTCTCTAAATTTTTGGTAGAATTCAGCTGTGAAGCCATCTGGTCCTGGGCTTTTGTTTGCTGGAGGATTTTTGATTACAGTTTCGATTTCCTTGCTTGTGATGGGTCTGTTAAGATCTTCTATTTCTTCCTGGTTCCGTTTTGGAAGGTTATACTTTTCTAAGAATTTGTCCATTTCATCCAAGTTGTCCATTTTATTGGCATAGAGCTGCTGGTAGTAGTCTCTTATGATCCTTTGTATTTCCAGTGTTGTCTGTTGTGATCTCTCCATTTTCATTTCTAATTTTGTTAATTTGGTTCTTCTCTCTTTGCTTCTTAATGAGTCTTGCTAATGGTTTGTCAATTTTGTTTATTTTTTCAAAAAACCAGCTTTTAGCTTTGTTGATTTTTGCTATGGTCTCTTTAGTTTCTTTTGCATTTATTTCTGCCCTGATTTTTAAGATTTCTTTCCTTCTGCTAACCCTGGGGTTCTTCATTTCTTCCTTCTCTAATTGCTTTAGGTGTAGAGTTAGGTTATTTATTTGGCTTTTTTCTTGTTTCTTGATGTGAGCCTGTAATGCTATGAACCTTCCCCTTAGCACTGCTTTTACAGTATCCCATAGGTTTTGGGTTGTTGTGTTTTCATTTTCATTCATTTCTATGCATATTTTGATTTCTTTTTTGATTTCTTCTATGATTTGTTGGTTATTCAGAAGCGTGTTATTTAGCCTCCATATGTTTGAATTTTTAACAATTTTTTTCCTGTAATTGAGATCTAATCTTACTGCACTGTGGTCAGAAAAGATGACTGGAATGATTTCACCTTTTTTGAATTTTCCAAGACCAGATTTATGGCCCAGGATGTGATCTATTCTGGAGAACGTTCCGTGTGCACTTGAGAAAAAGGTGAAGTTGATTGTTTTGGGGTGAAATGTCCTATAGATATCAATTAGGTCTAGCTGGTCCATTGTGTCATTCAAAGTTTGTGTTTCCTTGTTAATTTTCTGTTTAGTTGATCTATCCATAGTTGTGAGTGGGGTATTAAACTCTCCCACTATTATTGTGTTACTATTAATTTCCTCTTTCATACTCATTAGCGTTTGCTGTATATATTGTGGTGCTCCTATGTTGGGTGCATATAAATTTATAATTGTTATATCTTCTTCTTGGATTGATCCTTTGATCATTATGTAGTGTCCTTCTTTGTCTCTTTTCACATCCTTTATTTGAAAGTCTATTTTATCTGATATGAGTATTGCGACTCCTGCTTTCTTTTGGTCTCCGTTTGCATGAAATATTTTTTTCCAGCCCTTCACTTTTAGTCTGTATGTGTCTCTTGCTTTGAGGTGGGTCTCTTGTAGACAGCATATATAGGGGTCTTGCTTTTGTATCCATTCAGCCAATCTTTGTCTTTTGGTTGGGGCATTCAACCCATTTACATTTAAGGTAATTATTGATAGGTGTGGTCCCGTTGCCATTTACTTTGTTGTTTTGGGTTCACGTTTATACAACCTTTCTGCATTTCCTATCTAGAGAAGATCCTTTAGCATTTGTTGAAGAGCTGGTTTGGTGGTGCTGAATTCTCTCAGCTTTTGCTTGTCTGTAAAGCTTTTGAATTCTCCTTCATATCTGAATGAGATCCTTGCTGGATACAGTAATCTAGGTTGTAGGTTATTCTCTTTCATTACTTTCAGAACGTCCTGCCATTCCCTTCTGGCCTGGAGGGTTTCTATTGATAGATCAGCTGTTATCCTTATGGGAATCCCTTTGTGTGTTATTTGTTTTTTTTCCCTTGCTGCTTTTAGTATTTGTTCTTTGTGTTTGATCTTTGTTAATTTGATTAATATGTGTATTGGGGTGTTTCGCCTTGGGTTTATCCTGTTTGGGACTCTCTGGGTTTCTTGGACTTGGGTGGCTATTTCCTTCCCCATTTTAGGGAAGTTTTCAGCTATTATCTCCTCGAGTATTTTCTCATGGCCTTTCTTTTTGTCTTCTTCTGGAACTCCTATGATTCGAATGTTGGGGCGTTTCACAGTGTCCCAGAGGTCCTTGAGGTTGTCCTCATTTCTTTTGATCCTTTTTTCTTTTTTCCTCTCTGTTTCATTTATTTCCACTATTTTATCTTCTACCTCACTTATCCTATCTTCTGTCTCCGTTATTCTACTCTTGTTTCCCTCCAGAGTGTTTTTGATGTCATTCATTGCATTATTCATTTTTAATTGACTCTTTTTTATTTCTTCTAGGTCTTTATTAAACATTTCTTGCATCTTTTCAATCTTTGTCTCCAGGCTATTTATCTGTAACTCCATTTTGTTTTCAAGATTTTGGATCATTTTTATTATCATTATTCTAAATTCTTTTACAGGGAGATTCCCTATCTCCTCCTCTTTTGTTTGACTTGGTGGGCATTTTTCATGTTCCTTTACCTGTTGGGTATTTCTCTGCCTTTTCATCTTGTTTAGATTGCTGTGTCTGGACTGGGCTTTTTGTATTCTGGAGGTCTCTGGTTCCTTTTTATTGTGGAGGTTTTTCCCCAGTGGGTGGGGTTAGACGATTGGCTTGTCAAGGTTTCCTGGTTAGGAAAGTTTGCGTCCGTGTTCTGGTGCGTGGAACTTGATTTCTTCTCTCTGGAGAGCAATGGAGTGCTCAGTAATGAGTTTTGAGATGAGTCTATGTGTTAGGTGTCACCTTGGGCAGCCTGTATGTTGACGTTTAGGGCTATGTTCCTGCATTGCTGGAGAATTTGCTTGGTATGTCTTGCTCTAAAACTTATTGGCTCTTGGGTGGTGGTTGGTTCAGTGTAGGTATGGAGGCTTTTGGACGGTCACTTATTACTTAAAGTTCCATGTAGTCAAGAGTTTTCTGGTGTTCTCAGGTTTTGGGCTTAAGTCTCCTGCCTCTGGATTTCAGTTTTATTCTTCCTGTAGTCTCAGGAGTTCTCCAACTACACAGCACTGATAATAAAACTTCTAGGTTAATGGCGAAAAGATTCTCCCCCATTAGGGACACCCAGAGAGGTTCACAGAGTTACATGAAGAAGAGGAGAGGGAGGAGGGAGATAGTGTTCAGCAGGAGGAGAAAAAGGGGGACTCAAGAGGAGAGAGACAGATCTACGCAGTTGTCTGTTCGCAGAGTGTTCTCCGTAGCCCAGACACCCACCAAGATTCACAGAATTGGATTGGGAAGAAAAGGGGAAAGGAGGAAATAGAGGTATTCTGAGGTAGAAAACAGAGAGTCAAGATTGGGAGAGAATTATCAACACACTACTGAATAAAAATGGGAACTGAATATTGGATTCTTAAATATTCACAATTTATATCATATATTGAAAAACAAAAATTAAAAATCTGGAGTAGAGATTAGACTCTTAAAAATACTATATTAAAAACAAAAACCAAAACACACACCAAAAAAAAATTTTAAAAATATATATGAAGTTCAGTTTAAAAAATAGGGCTTCTCTCTTTTTTTTTTTTTGTAAGGTTATAGTGTATTGAAAATGAAAATTAAGGAGTAGTAGAGGAGTACTAGAGGACTTTAAAAGAAATAAGAGAAAAAGAAAAATAGAAAATAGAAGAGAAAAAGGAGAAAAAAAGAAAAAAAAAAGAATTTTCCCTAATTAAAAAAATCGTAAAAATCTATGAAAATGAAAGTTAAGGAGTGATGGAGTAATAGGGAATTTTAAAGGAAAATAAAAGAGAAAAAAGAAAAAATTAAAAAAATTAAAAAAAAAAAAGTAAAAATATATCTAGGAATTTCTCTGGAGCTGTTGCGGTCAGTGTCGGTTCGGCTCAGTTTCAGATAGCTCCTCGTTCCAGCTTACACTTCTCGATATCTACAGGCCTCTTCCGGTGTAATCGGTGTTTTCTACAGGGATTTTAATCTGTTGCACCGCTATCTCCTGAAGCGGTTCCCTTTGTTTATTTGGCCTCTGTTTGCCGGTCTCTTCAGAGCCTTATTTCCGCCCGGACACAGGCGGGCGGAGGTGGACTCTTATGCAGGTAGCTAGTTCCGTCGCGCTGCGGGGAGGGGCTGGCGCTGCGGGGAGGGGCTGGCGCTGTGGGGAGGGGCTGGCGCTGCCGGGTGAGGCTGGCGCTGCTCTCTCTGTCTGCGCTGCTCAGGCTCCCGGCTGCTCTATATGGAGCGCGCCCTGCACTGGCGCAGCTCCAGCCCTCGGGTGTTCCACAAAAGCGCGGAACAAAAGGCTGCGTCCGCTCTTGTGCCTTCCCTGTCAGAGCGGTCCAGGCAGCCAGGAACTTGACAGGCGCACTCTCTCCGGGTGTGGCGCGCCCACTCCCTTCCACGGTCCCAATCTCGGTTTCTGCCAGCGCCAGTCGGGTGCGTGCGCCTTCTGCCCTCCGCGTCCCCAGCCCCAGTCCCCGCCCGCGCCGGTCGGGTGCCTGCGCCCTGTGTCTCGCCGTGACCTGCTCCCGCCTCCGGCGGGTCCGGGCCGGTCCGCAGTCTGCGAGCCCCTCTCCGGACTCTCTCAGTCCCCCCGTTCTGCGAACGGCCGACAGCGTGTTCGGGCCGGTTAATTTTCTCTCTCTTCCCTGCTCTCCCACAGTTCAAGTTGGCAACTCACAAAAGCTCCCTCCGATTGTCCTCAGGGCACTCAGGCCCGGACCTTACCCCAAGCAATGCTGCCCGCTCCTCTCCGTGCCGCCCCCACTTGCTGGTGGCAGATGCGGGTGTCTGGGGCACTTTTCTGCTGAGAGTTGCTTTTAGGCACGTAATCTGTGGGTTTTATTGTTTCCCTCCCAGTCAGGTTGCCCTCCTAGATTCAAACACTTCCCCCAGGCCCGCCAGTGCGAGGGTTTCCCGGTGTCTGGAAACGTCCTCTAAAGACTCGTTTCCCGGGACGGATCTCCGTCCTTAGCTCTTTTGTCTCACTTTTTATCTTTTATATTTTGTCCTACCTCCTTTCGAAGACAATGGGCTGCTTTTCTGGGCGCCTGATGACCTCAGCTAGCGATCAGAAGTTGTTTTGCGAAGTTTGCTCTGCCTTCAGTTATTCTTTTGATGAATTTGTAGGAGAGAAAGTGGTCTCCCGGTCCTACTCCTCCGCCATCTTGGCTCCTCCCCCCATGAGTGAGTTTTAAGAAAACTTGTTCCTAGTTTCTACCAATCCCAAAGAAAGGCAATGCCAAAGAATGTTCAACTACTGCACAATTGCACTCGTCTCACATGCTAGCAAAGTAATGCTCAAAATTCTCCAAGGCAGGCTTCAACAGTACGTGAACTATAAACATGCTGATATTCAAGGTGGATTTAGAAAAGGCAGAGGAACCAGAGATCAAATTACCAACATCTGTTGGATCATTGAAAAAGCAAGAGAATACCAGAGAAACATCCACTTCTGCTTTATTGACTACACCAAGGCCTTTGACTGTGTGGGTCACAACAAACTGGAAAACTCTTAGAGATGGGAATATCAGACCACCCTACCTGCTTCCTGAGAAATCTGTATTCAGGTTAAGAAGCAACAGTTCAAACTGGACACAGAACAGACTGGTTCCAAATTGGGAAAGGAGTATATCAAGGATGCATATTGTCACTCTGCTTATTTAACGTTTATGCAGAGTACATCATGCAAATTGCCAGGCTAGATGAAGCACAAGCAGGAATCAAGATTGCTGGGAGAAATATCAATAACTGCAGATATGCAGATGACACCACCCTTATGGCAGAAAACGTAGAATTAAAGAACCTCTTGATGAAAGTAAAAGAGGAGAGTGTAAAAGTTGGCTTAAAGCTCAACATTCAAAAAACTAAGATCATGGCATCTGGTCCCATCACTTCATTGCAAATAGTTGGGGAAACAGTGGAAACAGTGAGAAACTTTATTATTTTGGGCTCCAAAATCACTGCAGATGTTGACTACAGTCATGAAATTAAAAGACACTCGCTCCTTGGAAGAAAAGCTATGACCAATCTAGACAGCATATTAAAAAGCATAGACATTCATTACTTTGCCAATAAAAGTCCATCAAGTCAAAGCTATGGTTTTTCCTGTAGTCATCTATGAATGTGAGAATTGGACTATAAAGAAAGTTGAGTTCCAAAGATCTGACGCTTTTGAACTGTGGTGTTGGAGAAGACTCTTAAGAGTCCCTTGGACTATGAGGCGATCCAACCAGTCCATCCTAAAGGAAATCAGTCCTGAATCATTGGGAGGACTGATGCTGAAGCTGAAACTCCAGTACTTTTGGCCACCTGATGCAAAGAAAGAGCTGACTCACTGGAAAAAATCCTAATGGTGGGAAAGATTGAAGGTAGGAGGAGAAGGGGATGACAGACGATGAGATGGTTGGATGGCATCACTAAATCGATGGACATGAGTTTGAGCAGGCTCCTGGAGTTGGTGAAGGACAGGGAAGCCTGGCATGTGGCAGGCCATGGGGTCACAAAGAGTTAGACATGACTGAGTGAACTCAATTGAACATATTCTTTTCATGGTTGAGTAGAACATTACAACTTTTTGTTGATGGGTTTATCAAGAAACTTTTTCTTTAAGCTGACCTTGTCCTAACTATCCCCTTCTCATGGTGACACTAGTTACTATGTGAGTGTTACTATCTATATGCATTCAAAGAATTTGCCTGCCCAGTGTCTCCACCTACAATGCAGTTTCTCAGTCATTGTTGCTTGATGAGATAGATCCTTTTCATCTTTTCTCTGCTGAGCATTTAACTGAATGCTTTCTTCATGAGTTTGTTTTTGATCCTCTTAGTGAAAGACTTTCTCCTCCAGGCCACTCTAGCATTTCATTACTCTTGCATAAATATAATCTTTTTTTTCAGGGCTTCCCTAATGGCTCAGTTGGTAAAGAATCTGCCTGCAACGCAGGAGACCCCAGTTCGATTCCAGGGTCAGGAAGATCTGCCGGAAAGGGATAGGCTACCCACTCCAGTATTCTTGGGCTTCCTTTTTTTTAAGCAACCAATATTGGGTAACATGGTTATATTAAGAAATATGCATTTTTTCCAAACAGTTCCTTTATTTGAGAGGAAAATTCATATAAAGATTTTAAAATGAAATACCTTTTACTTGTATATTATATGCATTGTCATTGAAAATAATAAAATCACAGAACATCGGAACTATTACAAAGAAAAGTTTCAGAATTTATTGGTACCCTAATTCTAGAAGCTATTTCATTCTGTTTTGATTTATATTTATTTACGTCTCATCTTATCTCCTCTCTAGGGTTGGAGTGTAAGATCCTTGAGAGCAGAAAAAGTACTGACACAAATTTGTAACTTCTGTGAAATACCCAGAAGAGTGACTGACACAAAATAAGAGGTAAAAGATTTGTCCTCCCTTCTTTTGGTTTTTCAGCTTAAAGGGGTGATGTTTAATTTTACTTTTGAGGCACAGTGATGGTGAATACCACACAGCTATTAGGATTCTCTTTCTTTGCATCTTGGTATCAGAATGCTTTTGCTTCCAAATGAATTAACAAATATGTAATTTTTGTGGGTTTATTGTATAATTTATAATAATATGCAACATGAAGCCAGGGTTATCTGTGGAGGAGATTATCTCTCTGTTTGAAGATCTTTCACTTCTCCATTTGGTTATGTTCTTCGTAACACTTCCGCGACTAAATCTTGCTCCTTCTCATCATAGTACCCACCCCACTGTCCGTAGCATACCCAAGGATCCTGCTGGTGATCTGACTTCATCCTAGTAGCTATTCTATCCTCCAATCAAATCTTTCTACCATTAGCTTAGTAAACATTGATGGTTTTTATGTGCTGGGCTTTGTGTTGGTCCTGGTGCTGGTGTTACAGCAGCCAACCCATTACTGTTTCTGCCTTCAAAACCCATTTTAAAAAATGATCTTCAAAAAGGAATCAGCAGATGTTCAACTGAAATAGAGAAAAATTGAGAATGGCTATTTTACATTTTAGGGAAGTTTTAATTTCTGTTTCTGTGAATGTTTAGATAGGACATCATATATTAGTTACCAGAACATGTGTTTGATTTATAAGTTATAAAATCCACAGATATTAAGAGTACATGCTCATACTACTGATTGATAGAGGTTTTAGTCAAAAATGTCTTCAGGCTTCTGGTTTAGTGCATTAGTGGTTTATGAGAAATTTTAAGCCCTCTACCCCCACAGTATTTGTTATCTCCTCGCTGCTGCTGCTGCTAAGTCGCTTCAGTCGTGTCCAACTCTGTGCGACTCCATAGATGGCAGCCCACCAGGCTCCGCCTTCCCTGGGATTCTCCAGGCAAGAACACTGGAGTGGGTTACCATTTCCTTCTCCAGTGCATGAGAGTGAAAAGTGAAAGTGAAGTTGCTCAGTCATGTCTGACTCTTCGTGGCCCCATGGACTGCAGTCTACCAGGCTCCGCCATCCATGGGATTTTCCAGGCAAGAGTACTGGAGTGGGTTGCCATTGCCTTCTCCGGTTATCTCCTCTAAATGTATACCAAAAAAGAGTAACCATAAGTAAAAACAGAGTGCTTAGTCACTAAATTTATCCTACCCTCAAATCACTTTTCTATTTCCTTTCCACCCTAACCCCAAATCCCTTTTATGCTGTTAAGTGCCTTATATGTAGGAAATTTCTGGCACTAGCATAATCTGATGGCTCATAAAGGTTAAAAACTAAGAGCTGCAGTGCCACATGGATGGGGTGGCTGTTGGCGGCACACACAGGAGCATGCTAGCTGGTTCTCAGGCTTGGAAAAAGCTTTCTGTGGATGTAGCATCTACCCTGAAACTAGAATGCTGTGTAGAAATTTGGTAGTAGAGAAATATACAAAGAGACTTTTAGGAAGATACAAGAGCAAAAGGTTACTCTAGGATCAAGGGAGAGTATATAAATTGGGGGGAATACAACCTGTGGCAGAAGCATGGGATGATAAAGGGGTGAGAGGTGGGGCAGGAGAGCCAGATGGGGTCAAACCATGACAAGCCTTTTGGGAGGTTTGTTCATTGTTCAGAAGGCTATGGGGGAGCCATGAATACCTTTTAAGCAAACACGTGACATGGTGAGGAATGTGCTTTAGAAAGAGCAGCCTGATAGTATGATTGCCTGTCCTGCTTTTCCGGAATAGATCCAGTGTTTGCTTGTTGTCCTGCTGTCAATATGAATAGTGCCCTCTTTCAATTGTAAAATTTGATTTTGATGATAAATTATATGGTTTTTTCCAAGAGTGGGCAAAGAAGACTGCGTAGCAAGAAGGTCTTGGTTGCAATTGGTTGCAGTATTCTGAAGGGGAGAGATTATGCCTTGCATTGCTCGTGATAGTGAGGGTAGACAGCAGTAGACGATAAATAGTAGTAGTAGTATTTAAGAGTAGAACGTGTGGTACTTCCCTGGTAGTCCAGTGGCTAAGACTCCACACTCCTGTTGCCGGGGCCCAGTTTCAAACCCTGGTCAGGGAACTAGATCCCACATGCTGCAACTAAGAGTTTGCATGCCACAACTAAAAATCCTGCATGCTGCAACTAAGACCCATCACAGCAATATAAATAAATAAAAATTTAAAAAGAGGTAGAACCTGCAGAAGGTGGTGGCTGATTGCATGTGGGGAATGAGGAATTGTGACAAGGGCTATAACACCCCAAGTTTCTCCTTTGGCAGCTGGGTAGATGGTGGACCATTTTTGGAGAACATTGGAATAACAGCTGAATTTGGGGAACTGTGGAATTTAAGACGTCTGAAGAGTGTCTAAGAGATCTGGGAGACATTTTGACCTATGGATTTGAAACTCTCGATAGATTTCTGAGCTGAAGGTAGAAATTTCAGCCGGTCTGTGTAAATACAGCAACTGAAACTACACAAGTGGCTGAGATGACCCCAACTTTATATAGAGAGAAGAGTAAAGGCCTGGGACAGAGCCCTCAGGAACTTCAACACATGATGGGTAGTAAAAGAAGGGTAGTTCACAGAAGAAACTGTGAGAAGGAGGCAGAGAAAGAAATGAGGAGAGTATGATGCCCTGGTACCAGGAAAAGAGGGTGTTTCAAATGGAGGAAGCTGTCAATGGTGTCAACTGCTGGAGAGACTAGGAGAAAGACTGTAACAAACTGGGGTGGGAGGGGGGCGTTTAACAACAAGGTCACCTTGGCAAGAGGGTCTTAGAGAAAGGATGAGGACATATATAGAGTGTGAAAAAGGAGAGTGGGAAGAAACTCTTTCCAGAGATTTTAATACTTAGAAAAGTGTCTCTGTTAATTGAAAAGAGATGGTAGTAAATGAATTAATTCCTTCTTTTAAGCTAATGTGTCCCATTTCCTAGAAGACACATCAGTTGTTCCACTTAAGATACAGGTTTCCTTGAGACTTCTCTGGTGGCCCAGTGGTCAAGACTCTGCACTTCCACTGCAGGGGGTGGGTGTGATCCTTGGTTGGGAAAATAAGATCCCACATGCCTCATGGCTTGGCCAAAAAGGAAAAAAAAATGCCCTACAAAAAAAGATACAAGTTTCCTTTAAAAAACCTGTAAGAAGGTTAAGGGTAAGAATGTCTGGGTCTATAAATGACTGCCAGAAGGATCTTTAATACCTGTGTAAAGAAAGATTTAAGGTCTCTTTAAATGTCATGACATAGTTAATAGTCTACTTTTCCTATAGGGAAGCCTAGAACTTGCTGTGAATTTTGCTTTTCCTTTTTCTTAGATCCTGAAAGCAATCAATTACCTGCTATCATTTGCCCTGCACTATTTTTAGTACCTGCTTTTTCAGAATTATCAGTATACATCAAATGCCCTGAACATTAACTGATAGGAAGCCAGATAGAAGAAACAAAATACCTGGGGTGTGATCTCAGATGGGGCCTAAGAGCTGGGGCCCTGAGATCAAATAGACCTGATTCAGCACCAGGCCTCAGTTTCCCTGTCTGTGAACTGTGGGTATCAATAGTAACCTCATGTTGTCATAAGGATTAAGTGATGCACAATGTAGATAATAAAGCACTTAGTTGCCTGGTCCACAGTAAACACCCAAATAAAAGTTCATCAATAGACAAATTATTGCTTCACTTTTTTTCTAGTACAGTGTCATTTCAAAAAGGCTTTGTGTGTGGAGAAGCTATTTCAAGGTCAGGATTAAAGTCACTATCAGTGTTGTAAGAATAAAATTGATAGTGCATTTATCTACTGTATTCATTTGCCTGCTATATTGAAAAACTAGGAATAATCTTCTTAGTGTCAGTCAGCCCTTTTCTGCTTCTGCCTTCCATTAGCAAAAACTTAACTGTCTTTTCCTACTTCATGTTGTTAATTTGCAATTGCTGATATCCCTGCTTCCTACAGAGGAATTGTGGCCTTTTTGAGTATCACTTAAATATTATTTATATAAGATTTAGCTGAATCTGCCAAAGAGATAGCATGTCACGGAGCCCAAGAGTTCCTAATTGTGTGATGCTGTTTGTAGCATCCTCAGCCAGAGTTGTCAGAGGCTGAGGGTATATCCTCTATCTTAACCGTGTTGAAAGATTAGCTCATGGTGCTTTGAAGATTCTTGGATACATTTGCTTCAGGACTATTAACTTGATGAATTTATCAGCCACCAGCAAATGAACAAAGTCACCAGAGCGCAAGAAGAGAGGGAAACATGCTTTCCTCAACTGCTAACCAAGGAGAACTATGAAAGTGAACATGCATGTAGTATATGTTCAGTGTGCAGAAACATGCAAATTTCTACACTGACTGAAATGTATTCCACACCAGGACTGTGGAAGGATCTGAAGAAATGAAAACATTCGTGCTTTAAGTAGTTCTGGCCTGATTTTAGCACCTCTTGCTAACTTATGAATGACTAGAAACTTAGGTGGAAGGAAGAACAATGACTCAAGGGATTTGGGGATATTGCCAAAGTATGAACAAAGTGATAGATGATAGAATCTGGATAATTCATATAGAAAGTGAAGGCAGGATGGGTTTGAAAAGGTTCCAAGAAAGGGGGGGAGACAGTGAACCTAGAAGGTAAAAGATGTGGTATAGTGGGAATTAAATGTATCAAAGTCCGACTAGTTCTAGGTCATCAGAGACAAGACTTGAGCCCCTGGTATTGTCCGTTTGTCCCATTTTTTGCTCATCTGCAGTCTTGCTGTCATAACTGCTGCTTTTGGAGATAATTTGGATCAGAAGTAAGTTAAATTTATAGTATTTAAAAAATGTAGCCCTCTGCTAGCTCACCTTTGGGGGAATGAGTCATTTTCCCTTGTATAGAGAAGAGATGCCAATCTGTCTTCAAACATTTTCATACTCATTTAACTGTTTTCTGATGTACTCTGGGATCATTTGGATTCAGAGAATAGTGTACATGAGTCAGTATTCTGCGATAATATTTTCTAATTTAGATGTTTTACTTTTCTGAATATAGTTTTCAGAATTACCTAAAGAGAGTGGCTCAGAACCTGCTCTACAAAACTTGTGTATTAAAAAAAATTTTCATTGCATGCTCAATTGCACAGTAATTCTTGACATTTTTAATGGCTGGAGTTTGTGAGCTGTAGACTGAAAAAATGATCGAAGCGCTATTAGAACTAACCTGACTTCTATTAACAGTCATCATAATGGCCCCCAGCCCTGACTGCTTCTGTTATTCAACTTCAGTCATCCTGAACCCATCACCAAGCTGTCCACAGATTGGCTTATTCTCTTGAAGTTTCACTGATGAATGTTTTCCCCTGTTTGGTGCCTGCCTTTGGAAAGATAGCTGCAAGCAAGGAACACTCATTAACTCAGTTACACGTGGGGGAAGCGCTAAAGAAAGGCAGGCTTTTCTTACTGATGTGAAGTCATTTGGGGTTCTATTAAACCTCTAGAGGAGAAAATGATTTTGCAGTGCATATTCTTGCCTAGTAGAGTCTGGCATGAACACAGCCCCTGACTTTTAAAGATACTACTTAAAAAAAAAAAAATGCAGTTGGTAGTCATATTTAAATGTGGCCCCAACATGACGCCCAGCAGGTGTTGCTGAAAAACACCTCAAGTGCGTCCAAGTTCGAGCAGTTTCCAGCGAGCTCTTCAGAGAGAGTGAACTAAACATTTCCTCCCAGCCAGCAGGAGGGAGAGGGCAGGAAGGAAGAGAGGTGAGAATGTAGATTCTTCTGTGTAGGTGTGTGGATGAGATAATGAAGTTAGTTAATTTGGGCTCTGCTGACTTATTTATCTGTTCCTGGCACTTTTCTCTGTACAAACACAGGAAACCACCTCCTTGGTGAGGTTTTTAACAAAATAATTTACTTGAAATAATAATAATAAAGAGTTTCCCATGCTGCTTGCATTTCAATGAGAGGCCTTTCTCTGCAGCTTGCTGCTGCTGCTAAGTCACTTCAGCTGTGCCCAACTCTGTGCGACCCCATAGACGGCAGCCCACCAGGCTCCCCAGTCCCTGGGATTCTCCAGGCAAGAACACTGGAGTGGGTTGCCATTTCCTTCTCCAATGCATGAAAGTGAAAAGTGAAAGTGAAGTTGCTCAGTTGTGTCCAACTCTTAGCGACCCCATGGACCGCAGCCTACCAGGCTCCTCCATCCATGGGATTTTCCAGGCCAGAGTCCTGGAGTGGGGTGCCATTGCCTTCTCCATCCTCTGCAGCTTCAGTTCAGTTGCTCAGTCATGTCCGACTCTTTGCGACCCCATGAATCGCAGCACGCCAGGCCTCCCTGTCCATCACTAACTCCCGGAGTTTACTCAAACTGACACCCATCAAGTCGGTGATGCCATCCAGCCATCTCATCCTCTGTTGTCCCCTTCTCCTCCTGCCCCCAATCCCTCCCAGCATCAGGGTCTTCTCCAATGAGTCAACTCTTTGCATGAGGTGGCCAAAGTATTGGAGTTTCAGCTTCAGCACCAGTCCATCCAATGAACACCCAGGACTGATCTCCTTTAGGATGGACTGGTTGGATCTCCTTGAAGTCCAAGGGACTCTCAAGAGTCTTCTCCTCTGCAACTTAGGTCTTTGTAATTGATTAGAACCACCTGGATGAAAATATCCTACCTCTCTCTGGGAAAGCCAGGTAATTCCTTGTGTGGTTTTACAAGCACATCTAAGCAGTTTGGATGGTTTTACTCCTTCACTTAAAATGTGACCCTGATAAGCTTTCAGAAGGTTAACGTATATATTATATTTACAAAAGAGAAAAGAAATTTTAACACACTAGAGAAAAATAACATTAGTCTTTTAAAACTGTGACCACTATTCTTCCCCAAAGGTGTTATAATTCGTACTTTAAGACAGATTTATAATTCAGACCTTAAAATGGTTGTCCATTACCTGTTTGTAGTGCTCAGATTGTGCTGTTCTGTGTGGAGTGTGGGCCTAGTGAAGGGAAGCACTCTATTTGGGGAGCGTTTGCTTAGTGCAGGTAATTTGTGAGTACAAGTGTTAACTGACGTTCTTGACTCCAGAGGGGCTTATGTGTAGGGTTGTATTTTTGAACACTGAGTTTATTTGAATATCCAGAAGGATATTCTTCATTTTTCCGATGATTTGTACCACCCTCTGATAATCTCCACTGTTAAGAAATCCTTCATTCTATTTAAATATAATTGTAGAATCACAGGACTCCTCTTTAAGAAGTTATTTCTTGGTGCCCAGGTAGCCCTTTGAGAGCCCACTATAACATTTAAAAACCTAAAATTCTTCAGATGCAACACAGCAGATTTGCTTTAGATTACATTGCAGTGTCAAGTAACTTTTACAGCTGAGAACTTTTTTTCTGCCAAAACTAAATTCCTCCCCTTAAATTTTAAGCCTATATATCAGAACCCAGAACCAGGCCCTGTCTACCCACCTTATACAAAGCTATCATTCTCTTTTTCTGCTGCAAGGATGGGATTGAAAAAAAAGCTGTTTGGTTTCACACAGGGGGCCAATTTTTCACCTTGACAAACTCATGAGATTATAGTATTTACTGACATAGTTCCATGACCAAATTCGAGTCATCTGTTTGGAGATTTTACCACTTTTGACTGGAAGGGGAAAAGAAAGTTATTTGGAGCTTTTGTTCCAAGGCCATCAAATATCTGGAGAACAAAAACTGTGGGATGATCACTTCACCCAGCAGGCTCTAGAATACTAGCAGATTTCTAGGTGATTAAAATTTCAAAGGACACAGATTTAAATGTAATGGGGCTGTAGATGAAAGTGTTCAGGGTTGTTAGGTTAATTCTTTAGGATCTAGAACAGACTGGTTGCAGCTAATGTTCAGTAATGGGACAATGCCCTTTATTAGCCTAAAGCTTTTTCTCAATTTCCATTTCTAATGCAAATCTAACTATCACAAACATACTAAACTCTTATGGAGGAGTAGAGCAACAGGAGGGTATAATTGTTACGTGTTAATCCTTGGTTCTGGTATATAGACAGAACCTTGTTGGAGATCAAAAGGTAAGATAGTGTTCTTGCCTTTAAAGAATGCTCTAGAAGGAACAAAGGTAAATACGAAAGCATATTTTTCACAATGTGAGAAAATTAAAGATGTAGAAATAGAAGGAAAACAGCAATTCTTAGGGAAAGGCTAGTAAATGCCGTCACAAGTATTGAACAAAGTGCTAAGCAGCAGGACTGGGGAGGGAGCATGCAGAATTGAAGAAGGAAAGATATTCATATTAGAGAGCTAACATTTCACAAAGCAGCGAGAGCTGAGCAAATAACTCTTCAAGTGAGGTGAATGAGGAGACAGAGCCAGATTTTTATAAAAAATACTCCAAGTCTTTCCTTGAATTTATAATGACCAGTTTTATTGCTTCAAGATTTAGGACTACTGCCATATTGAATAAAATGAGAACAAAAACTTTTCACTATTTCCAGAAAATTGCCTGGAAGTAGAAAAAGAAGCAATAAGTGAAGATGACAAATAAATGAATCAAGGTGGTAACAGGATTTTATCCTATTATTTTAAAGTTAAGGGTCGTTTACAGCCTTTGAATTGCCTGGTTGTCTTAAGAATAAATCATTTAATTTACTCCTCAACTAAAGAAGAAATGAAGATCCAGGATCCAAATGTGTATTTTTATAGTATGCCTCTTTGAAACTTTTAATTCTTGTATCCTCAGTGAGATGAAAACAGGTAAAGCATGGACACAGGAGGGTAGAGCTGTGCCTTCTCATTAGGAGACTTGCTGGAAGTCCTGTCTCATCTGAGGCTGTTTCCTCATCTATAATATTTATGCAGTTAGTTTCGATAGAGGAAGATATAGTCTAGGGATCCTGGTTGCCGAGGAATAGCTCTGATACAAAGGATAATATAGGCATATGTACCTGCTACTTCTCCCTTGGGACTCTGTCATATCATATTCTGATGGTTTTCTTACTTTCCGCTCCTGTGTTCTTATCCCTCTGATGGCAAGAGTGAAATGTTAATCGCTCAGAACAAGTCCAACTCTTTGTGACCCCAAGGACTGTAGCCCGCCAGACTCCTCTGCCCATGTAATTTTCCAGGCAAGAATACTGGAGTGGGTAGCCATTTCCTTCTCCAGGGCATCTTCCCTAACCGGGGATAGAACCTGGCTCTCCTGCACTGCAGGCAGTTCTTTATCATCTGAGCCACCAGGGAAGCCCCTGATGCAAGGGAAGAACCATAAAGATGAATGTAAGATGAATATTTCTTTCTTCAGCTGTTAGAGAAGAGTTGGCCTAAGCCATCCAAATCACAGTTCTTTTTTTTCTTGGACTCTGCCACATTCTGGTGGGTCTCCTGAGTGTCTTACCTCCTCCAGAAGGAGGTGGTCCAAGTTTATAGGGGAAGGAAGAGAGGGCCGTGAAATCAGCACACACATGTACTCATAAACAAAAAGATAAACAGTTGTGCTGTCCAAGTAATGTAGGCTAAAGAGGGAGAATAATTGAAGAATGGTAGTCCAGACAGGTCATTTCAGGCAGATGGTCAGCTGGTTGATTTGGTTGGTTGATTTGTGTGTTCACCGAAATCTTAACAGTGGTGTCTTCCACGGTTCAAAGACTTCTTAGGGACAAGACAAAGACCCTTCATTCATGGGGCTTACATTTTAGGGATGAGAGAAACAATAAGCAAGTAAAACTAGCTGGATAACCTAATTTATTATTATGGTAAGAATTATGAAGAAAATAAAATATGGTGCTGTGATAGTAAACAGAGGGATACTGAGCAAAGTCAGATTGGGTCTTCTTGCGAGGCTTTACCATTCAGTGACTGTAGATTTGGTGACTATAGGGTGCTGGGCATTGGCTCCCATTCATCACCGCCTGTTTCGCACAAAGCCCTTGCCAGCTGACTTCCATTTTTGTGACGCCGCCTGAGGGGCTATCCTCCTCATCCCCCACCTGCAGACTGCTTGTGACTGCTGGGTCCAGAGAGATCACATCTTCCTTTTTATCCTCCTCCTCTTTCTCTGCATCCTTCTTACAAAAAGGCAAATTTAAGGTCAGGATTTCTGTAATGAAACCATTTTCCTTTGTGTTTTATTAGATTGAAATTTCAAATATTTGCAAAGTAAACATTATATTTATTTAGAGGCATTTTCACCCAACATTTCTATACCTTTCATATTTGTTTTATTCTTAATCAAGCTTGGTTACTAAGTGAAGTAAAGCCCCTATTTCAACTTGATCATTCAGTGTTTTATATTTCAAGGCTTTGAGTTTATTTCAAGATTTTATTTATAAAGAATTTGTCCATTTTTGAACTTATTTATTGTACTATAAGCGGGGATGAACCTATCTCTTCCACATCCCTTATAGTTTAATCCGCTACCTCAAAACAGCCAGATGGGACTATTTATCTTTCCTATTTTTTAATGTATTTCAGCAGGCTAAGGAATATCAGTTGAAGATGCAGAAACATACATCTTATGAGAAAATGGGTTGGCTTAACATCTTCTACTTTGAGTTGGGCACACTGCCCAAAACATTCCCATCAATAAAATTATTCCATAACTTACAATGATTAATCAGAAAAAGGTGCCTCTTTACCTCAGCTAAATTCTGCAAATGGCAGAATAAATAGAAGAGAAGAAATGAAAGTTGTTCATGTTTTTTTCATGACTACAATAGTGGTTAGAATAACCAGAAACCGATGGGCCATAGAACGTCCACTTCCTACGTGAAGGTGAAAGATCTTCATGCCATTATCAACTTGAAAACTGCCTGTGGGCATATGAACAGCACTCAAGATAGTCTGATATTCAGGGAGAAAATGTATTCCAGCTTTTAGCATTTACTCCATGATCTTCACTCATGATTTTTACAGCAGAAATGTCTTAAGGGATGTAAAATTAACACTACACTTTAAGATTACCTTGAAAAATATTTTGCTCACTTTATCATAAGAAAACATAGTGTTTCAAATTTAAAAAGAGAAACAGAATAGGACCTACAAATGTCAGATGCAATAGTAAAGCCAAAAAAATTTTTTTTTAAATGAGAAGAAAATTATTTTGTCTTGCATTGATTGAAATCCTCTGTATTTTTCCCAATTAGACCAATGCTGTACAGTATTATGAAATTCTCCCTAATCCACCTATTTTCCTTAAAAATTTTGTTTCTATTATAGTTTATGGCAAGATATTGAATATAGTTCCTGGTGCTATACAGTAGGACATTCTTGTTTATTTTATATACAGTAGCTTGCCTCTGCCAATCCCAAACTACCCCCCCCCCCACCTCCCACTTTCCATTTTGGTAACCATGTTTGTTCTCTTATGTCTGTGAGTCTGTTTCTCTTTTATAAGTAAGTTTGTTTGTATCAGAGTTTAGATTCCAAATATAAGTGATAGCATATGGTATTTGTCTTTCTGTCTCTGACTTAGTTCACTTAGTATGATAATCTCTAGGTCCATTCATGTTACTGCAAGTGACATTATTTTGCTCTTTTTTATGGCTGAGTCATATTCTACATGTACCATTTCTTTATCTGTTCATCTGTTGATAGACATTTAGGTTGCTTCCATGTCCTGTCTTTGTAAATAGTGCTGCTATAAGCACTGGGGTGCATGTATCTCTTCAAATTGGAGTATTCCCTAGATACGTGCCCAGGAGTAGGATGCTGGATCTTATGGTAGCTCTATTTTTAGTTGTTAAAAGAATTTCCACACTGCTTTCTGTAATGACTGAACCAGTTTACATTCCCACCAACAGTATAGGTTCCCTTTTCTCCACACCCTCTCTAGCGTTTCTTAATTCTAGACTTTTTAATGATGGCCATCTGACTGCTGTGAGGTGATGCCTCACTCTAGTTTTGATTTGCATTTTTCTAATAATTTGCGAAGTCACACATCTTTTCATGTGCTTATTGGCCATCTGTATGTCTTCTTTGGAGAAATGTCTATTCAGTTCTTCTGCCCAGTTTTTGATTGGGTTTTGTTGTTGTTACTGAGTTGTAACCTAATCTATATGTTTAAAATAGGTGACACTTCTGTGGTAATTTGAGACTGAGAGAAGAGATGCTATCTGGAGATCGTCAGGGGATCAGGCACTTTCAGATTCAGGATGTGAGGCAGCACAACCTCTAGATCAGGACAGATGGTGCCTGAACAAGAGTGTCAGTGGGAGGGACTGGAGTAGTAGTCATTGAACATAGGAAAAGGATGAATGAAACAAATAACTCATCTTTTATTTCATATAGTGGTACCTTTTTTGTAGTGTCTTTTTTTGAGAAATGGCATTTTCTAACCCCGTATGTCAAAGTATGCTGATGTGTGTTGTTTCTGCCTCCTGAGCTTGTCTAGAACAATCAGGCAGGCACAAAGTCTTTTATTTTCTTTTTGCCATCTAATCTATTTTTTATTATTCACAGATTGTTTGACCAGACAATGAACCTCTGATGGGCAGGTATATGATTACCAAACATTATGTTGTAGCTACCATAGCATTGGTATGCTGTGATAATCACTATATTGAAAGGGTACAGATTATGACCAAGGACGAGTTGTTGAATGACTTAGAAATGACTCACTCTGAGGTTCTACAAATTTTAATTCATGAACTGCTGGTTTTAAATTTGAATTTTGATTTTTTTCTTGTGGGTGTTTTAAGTGCGTTTCTCATACTCATGGACAATAATTAACCCTTGCCAGGCAAAGATGGAAAATTCTGTAAGCCCAACAGACTGAGCTCTCTGAACTTACTTTAACATCCAGCTGGAGAAAGTCAGGATTCAGTAGAGAAACATCTGGGCTGCTAAAGGGATTAGCACCAGGGGGTTTCTTCCTAAGGACTAAAATGCTGCTTGCTTTAAGGATGTCTGTTATACCAGGGTTAAGAGTAATAGAAAAATATGCGTAAGGAGTCAATTCTGGGCAGACAGAATCTTATTTATTCTACTGGGACATGAAGTTCTTGGGAATTACTGTGTGAAACATGACAAGTATTTTCTCCATTGTGCCCCATTATAACTATATATGAAGGAAAGAATTGCATATTCCTTCAAGGATATTAGGTTCCAGATAGAGATGTGCCTACCATCTGGCTTCCCTGGTGGCTCAGTGGTAAAGAATTCCCCTGCCAAACAAGACATGGGTTCAATCCCTGAGTCAGGAAGATCCCCCTGGAGAAGGAAATGGCAACCCACTCAGTATTCTTGCCTGGGAAATCCCATGGACAGAGAGGCTGGCGGGCTCCAGTCCACGAGGTCACAAAAGAATCAGGCAGGACTTAGCAATTAAACAAGAGCAATGACCATCTCACTATCCAGAGCATGCTGCTAAGCACATGAGAATATAGTAATAGGTTAACATAAAGGGAAGTTTCCATTTTTTTCTTTTCCCTCCATTTTCTGCTTTGCTGGTATAATAGGGTCGGAGTATTTAAATAGGCAAATTTGGCCTTGGAGTACGGAATGAAGCAGGGCAAAGGCTAATAGAGTTTTGCCAAGAGAACGCACTGGTCATAGCAAATACCCTCTTCCAACAACACAAGAGAAGACTCTACACATGGACATCACCAGATGGTCAACACCGAAATCAGATTGATTATACTCTTTGCAGTCAAAGATGGAGAAGCTGTATACAGTCAGCAAAAACAAGACCAGGAGCTGACTGCGGCTCAGATCATGAACTCCTTATTGGCAATTTCAGACTTAAACTGAAGAAAGTAGGGATAACCACTAGACCATTCAGGTATGACCTAAATCAAATCCCTTATGAATATACAGGGGAAGTGAGAAATAGATTTAAGGGACTAGATCTGATAGACAGAGAGCCTGATGAACTATGAACGGAGTTTCATGACATTGTACCAGGAGACAGGGATCAAGACCATCCCCATGGAAAAGAAATGCAAAAAGGCAAAATGGTTGTCTGAGGAGGCCTTACAAATAGCTGTGAAAGGAAGAGAAGCTAAAAGCAAAGGAGAAAAGGAAAGATATTCCCATTTGAATGCAGAGTTCCAAAGAATAGCCAGGAGAGATAAGAAAGCCTTCCTCAGTGATCAATGCAAAGAAATAGAGGAAAACAACAGAATGGGAAAGACTAGAGATCTCTTCAGGAAAATTAGAGATACCAAGGGAACATTTCATGCAAAAAAGGGCTTAATAAAGGACAGAAATGGTATGGACCTAACAGAAGCAGAACATATTAAGAAGAGGTGGCAAGAATACACAGAAGAACTGTACAAAAAAGATCTTCACGACACAGATAATCACAATGGTGTGATCACTGACCTAGAGCCAGACATCCTGGAATGTGAAGTCAAGTGGGCCTTAGAAAGCATCACTATGAACAAAGCTAGTCGAGGTGGTGGAATTCCAGTTGAGCTATTTCAAATCCTGAAAGATGATGCTGTGAAAGCGCTGCACTCAATATGCCAGCAAATTTGGAAAACTTGGCAGTGGCCACAGGACTGGAAAAGGTCCGTTTTCATTCCAGTCCCTAAGAAAGGCAGTCCCAAAGAATGCTCAAACTACCGCACAATTGCACTCATCTCACACATTGGTAAAGTAATGCTCAAAATTCTCCAAGCAAGGCTTCAGCAATACGTGAACTGAGAACTTCCAGATGTTCAAGCTGGTTTTAGAAAAGGCAGAGGAACCAGAGATCAAATTGCAAATATTGGCTGGATCATCGAAAAAGCAAGAGAGTTCCAGAAAAACATCTATTTTTGCTTTATTGACTATGCCAAAGCCTTCGACTGTGTGGATCACAATAAGCTGTGAAAAATTCTGAAAGAGATGGGCATACCAGACCACCTGACCTGCCTCTTGAGAAACCTGTATGCAGGTCAGGAAGCAACACTTAGAACTGGACATGGAATAACAGACTGGTTCCAAATAGGACAAGGAGTACGTCAAGGCTGTATATTGTCACCCTGCTTGTTTAACTTATATGCAGAGTACGTCATGAGAAATGCTGGGCTGGAAGAAGCCCAAGCTGGAATCAAGATTGCCAGGAGAAATATCAATAACCTCAGATATGCAGATGACACCACCCTATGGTAGAAAGTGAAGAGGAACTAAAAAGCCTCTTGATGAAAGTGAAAGAGGAGAGTGAGAAAGTTGGCTTAAAGCTCAACATTCAAAAAACTAAGGTCATGGCATCTGATCCCATCACCTCATGGGAAATAGGTGGGTAGACAGTGGAAACAGTGTCAGAGTTTATTTTTTTGGACTCCAAAATCACTGCAGATGGTGACTACAGCCATGAAATTAAAAGTCGCTTACTCCTTGGAAGGAAAGTTATGACCAACCGAGATAGCATATTAAAAAGCAGAGACACTACTTTGCCAACAAAGGTCCGTCTGGTCAAGGCTATAGTTTTTCCAGTGGTCATGTATGGATGTGAGAGTTGGACTGTGAAGAAAGCTCTGTGCCGAAGAATTGATGCTTTTGAACTGTGGTATTGGAGAAGACTCTTGAGAGTCCCTTGGACTGCAAGGAGATCCAACCAGTCCATCCTAAAGGAGATCAGTCCTGGGTGTTCATTGGAAGGACTGATGCTGAAGCTGAAACTCCAATACTTTGGCCACCTCATGCAAAGAGTTGACTCATTGGAAAAGACGCTGATACTGGGAGGGATTAGGGGCAGGAGGAGAAGGGGATGACAGAGGATGAGATGGTTGGATGGCATCACCGACTTGATGGGCATGAGTTTGAGTAAACTCCGGGAGTTTGTGATGGACAGGGAGGCCTGGCGTGCTGGGATTCATGGGTTCGCAAAGAGTCAGACACGACTGAGCGACTGAACTGAACTGAACTGAACTGTCAATGCTGTTTGACAGAACTTTCTCTGATAATGGTAATGTTCCATATCCTCGCTGTTCAATATGGTAGCTACTCCCCATATGTGGCTATTATGAAGTTGAAATATGGCTCATGTTGCTAGTAAATGAATTTGAAGTTTTATTTAATTTTAGCTAATTTAAATTTAAATAGCTGCACATTGCTAATGGCTACCACATTGACAGGGCAATCTAATAAATGGAATGAAATCATAAATAATGCATTCATTTATCTTCACTGACCGGAATTCTTAGATGCTACAATTAGAACTATTAAAATGTCACATAGTGTTGTCAGTTCAGAAAAATGAATTTACTTTGATCTTTACTTTTTAAACCAAGGGAGGAACATATATTTTCAGACAGGCTAAGCAGTTCAGTGAATATGCTTTCATAAATCACATTGCTTCTCCTGTTGTGTATAGGAAATTGATCTCTGTATCGTGTAAAGGGAAGTATCTGCACTGGAGAAGACACATCACGATTGAACATGAATTGTCTGGACGTTGCCATGTGTCAGCTTTGTTCAGGATTCATTTTGCTTTCTTCAACAGGCCAGAAGAATGTCAAGGTGAAGGGTATTAGCTTGAGTTTTCAGGTATGGCCAGTTTCTTGTGTTACAGTTGTATCTGTGTCATAGGTCAAATAATAGGCCTTTTTTGTTATTTCACTTAATATTTATTATTCCAGTGGGTTCTGTTACCTGATCTTTTGCGTTCATGTGTCAACTATATTATGGTAAACCATTCTAGAGCCATACAAATGAATCCCTTTAGGGAGTTCATGATGGCGTTGAACAACACATAGAGACAAGTATGCCACCTTTCTACTATTAAAACTTAGGTAAAGTTTATTGCATTATATGCAAGATTTAAATGCTCCTTTTTGACTGTTAGGCATAATTCACTACTGTCTGTAATTCTAGTCTCAATTCTGGTTCCATGTTTTTCTACAGTTGTACTTGCCCTCATCTTCGCAGACTGCAATGTCCTCTTGACTCGGGGAATGAAGAGAGGGTGAAACTGGGAAAATTGACGGAGTCTAGAAAAGTTAATGGATGGATTGTAAATTTCTGAAATTTTCACACTCTCTGTTCTGTTCTCTTCTTGTCAGTTCCCTCCTACGTATGTTTTACTCAGGTATAAATGCCATTTAATTTCAATACACAAAATATGTAAAACATTGTCAGCTAAAGAATTTTCCTCTAATAACACTAATTTTGGAAATGTGTTCATAAAAGTGGAATTGCACTCAAGATGTCTAAGAGTGAGTTGTTCCAACACATTTGACTAAGGTAGCTTACTCAACTTTTTCCTTCTTTACTCATCTTGAACTTGGTACCAGAGTTCTCCTTTGTACGGTGAGGGAGTTAGAGAAGGCGAGGTTCAGAAAAAGGAGACCGGCACTTTACAGGAACAGATCACCTTTAATGAGGTGAGAAGGGGCAGCAATCAGATTAGTGAGCTGCTGCCCTAACCCAAGAAAAGAGTAAGTATATATAGGCAATCTGTGGAAATCTGTCTTAAGGGGGCCTGTTCTTCTCCAAGGTTGTTCGGATTATTTATCTCTTAAACGGCTGGGGCAAGGAATTCTGGAGATCAGTCAGAGGCTGGGACTGGCTGGGAGCTGGGTGTAATCAAACTTAATGTCCATCTTTTTCTTCTGGTGAGAGAGTTCTTTGTTTTGCATCGAATGGTGGGGAGGACCTGGAGGGGAGTTTTAACTACAGGCTATTTTGAGCCGCCTCTTAATTAAATGGAAAATATTAAAACATATTTTCCAGAATATTTAGAGAATTTCAGATAGTTACTTACCTTTCCTAAATACCTGTAGATATTTCATAACAATCTCCCTGTGCTGATCATAGAGACCTTCCCAATGTACTTCAAAACTTTCCATTATGACTTCTACAGTGGTGGGCAATCATACAGGCCAAGAGGTCCGGGGCTGAGGGCGTCCAGGGAGGTGCACTGCCACATTTTGAAAGCAGATTGTTTTATGAGAGAGACTAAGAATGTTGGCAGCAATGAAATAAATTCTCCTTGGAAGGCTATTTATTTATTTATTTATTTTTGGCAACAAAAATTCTTCAGGTGAAGATCATCTCGTAGCAAAATAATAATCCTACAATTCTGACTCCCTCATGTGGGTAAGCAGGGTTAGAGATAAATAAGAGTTCAACTTCCCTTTCTCAAGTAGATATGCAGACATTTCAGAAAGCAATCCACCTTTTAGAAAAGGTGGCAACAGTTAAAAACCATCCAACTTCAAGAAAAAGCCAAGTAGTAACAAGTTATCCTGAAGTGCTTTGTTTCAGCGCACCTCTTAAGAGACTGAAGAAAAAGCAGAAAGATAGAAAGAAAGAAAGAAAGAAAATAAAACTGAGTGAAACTTACAAGACTTAAAACTGGATCTGCTCCACAGAGTAAAACCCCAACCAATGCATGCTTACAAAACACTTCATTGTGCTCAGTTTGATTCTAGACAGAATGACTTAGGAAGGATTAAAGTGAGTGCTAATTTTGTACACAACCGCTTCTCAGCCTAATATCTAAATAGTGGGGTCACAAATTCCTGTGCCCAACTCCTCTTTGGCTAAGTTTTTAAATTCTATAAGCCTTAGTTTCTTTACATATATAATTAGGATAACCATAATACTTATTTTGGGGTTTATTATTGTTGTTGTTGTTGTTAATAATAATTTTTGTTTTTACCTCCAAGTCATGTTTTGATTTAACTTACTGATCTCCATATCTGTTGCCATTATCTTAACCCATCTGCCCATCATCTCTTGCTTGGGGAATCTGCCTTAATTTCCTATTGGTCTTCTTTTCCCTTCTTGATTTTCTCCCTTTCCTGTCTTATCACATAGTAACCAAAGTGTATAACAGTAACAACAGAACCAAAGGACAACTGGATCAGATTGCTACCCTCTCTCTTAAAATCATTCAACATTTTCCTTTGGCTCTAAAAATAAAATCTAAACTCCTTTCTGTGACTTGTAAGGATTTAAAAGATCAGGTTCCTCTTCTGTTTCCACTTCTCTGAGCTTTTACACTGACCATCCCTCCTGTGTGGGTGGTCTACTACCCAGTTGGTGGTATGGGTGGTTCTTTGTCATCCCTTCTGTCCATCTCAAACATCCCTCTACTGATAGCCCTTCTTTCCTCCCTCATCTCAATTGTCCTTCCCTACCTATTGTTAATCTAATCATCATATTTATTTTCTTAGTCATAATATAAAGTTATCTTTTTAAGATTTATTATTTTCTTGCTTATTTTTTTCTTCCTCCATAGGAAGATATGCTTTGTTGAGGTAAGGAATCTTGGATAGGTTATTCACCATCATGCCACCAGGGCCCGGTAACCATGTGATGTGTAGTTGTCATGTACAATACCAGCTACTTTCTTTTTAAAATTGTTTTATTGAAGGCTAGTTGATTTACAGCCTTGTGTTAATTTTTGCTGCACAGCAAAGTGATTCACTTATACATGCACATTTTAAAAAAATATTCTTTTCCATTATGGTTTATTACAGGGTATTGAATATAGTTCCTTGTGCTCTACAGTAGGACCTTTTGTTGTTCATTCTATATATAATAGTTTGCATCTGCTGTACTCCACCTGCCAATGCAGGAGACCTGGGTTCGATCCCTGAGTGGGAAGATCCCCTGAAGAAGGAAATGGCTATCCACTCCAGTATTCTTACCTGGAAAAGTCCATGGACAGAGGAGCCTGGTGGATTACAGTCCATGGGGTCGCAAAGAGTCAGACATGACTGAACAACTAAACAACGACGACAACAACCCCAAAATGTCACTCCATCGCTCTCCCACTCCTCCCCCATACAGCTGCCTCTTTTGAGAGCTGTGATAGGCACCGTTGCAAGTACTCTATACACACACATTTCTCACAGCCTGTGAGACAAGTGTTATTTTTAGCCCAGTTTACAGATGAGAGTTTACATATTTTGTCCTAAGTCATTCAGCTAAAAGTGGTTGACTTGAGACCGCAACCAAGGAAGACTAACTGTAGAGTCTAACTCTATAATCATTTTTCTAAATCTTGATGAATATTTGAATAAATGAATATGTGTAGTACGTGCCTAGGGTCTAGCATGTGTTAAAATAAAGCTACCATTAATATTATTATTTATAAGGGAACAATTTTGTTTACTTATTGATTGTTTCCTCACTCTCATCGTGGCCAGAACACGAGTTAGAGTGGTTAGTATGTTGAATGTGTGACTGACTAGTCTGCGAAACTTCTCCAGAGTTAGCTGTGTCTATAATAGTTTCGTGGCAGACATACCTTGAGTCAGATCAGCTGATTTGGCTTAAGGCTATCTCAGCCTTGTGGAATACGAATCTTCGCTTTAAATTTGAAGATCTAATGCTACTCGATGTTCCACAAATCTTACTCAGAATCAGTGTTACACTTCTATGGAAGCTATAAAATGTATTTCAGTGACTGGAAGCCATTGAAAAGATTATCTAGAGATTTACTACTTTTAAATTGGAAGCCGAATAAGTGCAGCAGCCAAGCAGCAGAGGGGCAATCCAGGGGTAAGGCTTCGTCTAATCCTCACCACTATCTTCTGTTGGTCTTTACTCATTTCAATCAAGTTTGACCTTTAATAAAAGATTTACAGTAATAAAAGGAGGTGAATACTCATTTAAAGTTAATGGTTGTACTGATCTATACTAACAACACATCACCTCCAAATCCTAGGTAATGTGCTAGGAAATGTAAAACATATCTGGACAAAATGCTGTTCACAAATAATGCGTTCCCCTGTTAACCCTACGGTTAGATGGAGGGGGATCTCCTTTATCTTAACTCATAGCAGTATTGTGAAGATTTGAAAATACTGATACATGTAAAACACTTGTGCAGTGCTAAACACATTGTAAATGCTATTATTTTTCCTAATCTTATTATTAATATAAAATATCTTGAGAGCTTTTATGTTTTATTGGAGATGCCTGGAGGCTTAAAGGAATGTGTTGAGAATGACCAAATCTCTCTTTATTTCTATTTTAATTTTTTCCAGTGCTCTGTTAGTTTCTGCTGTACAACAGTGTGAATCAGCCATAATTATCCACATGTCCCCTCCTCTTGGAGCCTCCCTCCCCAGCCCACCCTTCTAGGTCATCACAGAGCACCGGACTGGGCTCCTTGTGTTATACACCAACTTCTCACCAGCTATCCATTTTACACGTGATAGTGTATATATGTTGGTGCTACTATCTCCATTTGTCCCACTCTGTCCAAGGGAATATCACTCAGCCATAAAGAAGAATGAATTTGAATCAATTATAGTGAGATGGATGAACTTAGAGCCTGATATACGGAGTTAAGAAAGTTAGAAAGAGAAGAACAAATGGCATATGTATAGGGACTCATGTTTGATCCCTGGGTTGGGAAGATCCCCTGGAGAAAGGAATGGCAACCCATTCCAGTGTTCTTGCCTGGAGAATCCCATGGACAGAGAAGCGTGGTAGGCTACAGTCCATGGGGTTGCAGAGTCAGACATGACTAGTGACTAACACACACACACACACACACAATAATTGGAGGATAATTGCTTTACAATATTGTGTTGGTTTCTGTCATATATCAACATGAATTAGCCACAGGTACACATATATCCCTTCCCTATTGAACCTCTCTCCTACCTCCCACCCCTCTAGGTTGTCACAGGGCAGTGGTTTGAGCTCCCTGCATCATATAGAAAATTCTCACAGGCTGTCTCTTTTACGTATGGTTATGTGTATGTTTCCATGCTACTCTCTCTCTGTTCCACTCTCTCCTCCCCCTACTGTGTCCATAAGTCTGTTCTCTATGTCTACGTCTCCATTGCTTCCCTGCAGATAGGTTCATCAGTACCATCTTTCTAGATTCCATATATATGCAATCTAGAAAGACGGTACTGATGAATCTATTTGCAGAGAAGGAGTGGAGACACAGATGTATGGAATGAACTTGGACATATCTACTCTCTCTCTCTCTCTTTTTTAAAGGTGGACATCTCTTCTTAAACAGAGAACTATATACAAATTACTATTTGTTGTTATTTAGTCATTCAGTTGTGTCCAGCTCTTTGCGACCCCATGGACTGCAACACGCCAGGCTTTGCTGTCCTTCACCATCTCCCAGAGCTTATTCAATCCTTCACCATCTCCCGGAGCTTATTCAAACTAATGTCTATCGAGTCAGTGATGCCATCCAACCATCTGATCCTCTGTCATCCCCCTCTCCTCCTGCCTTCAATCTTAACCAGCATCAGGGCCTTTTCTAATGAGTTGGCTGTTTGCATCAGGTGGCCAAAGTATTGGAGCTTCGGCTTCAGCATCAGTCCTTCCAATGAATATTCAGGATTGATTTCCTATATGATTGGCAGGATTGGTCTTACAATCCAAGGAACTCTTAAGAGTTTTCTCCAACACCACAACTTGAAAACATCAATTCTTCTGTGCTCCGTCTTCTTTATGGTCCAACTCTCACATCCATATATGACTACGGGAAAAACCATAGCTTTGACTATATGGACCTTTGCTGACAAAGTAATGTCTCCTCTTTTTATTATCCTGCTTAGGTTTGTCATAGCTTTTCTTCCAAGG